>NC_140589.1:818894645-821465631 GCF_964204655.1 Triturus cristatus | reverse complement strand
CATGATAGTAGATAGGTCCTCGTGTCAAGATCCATGAGTGGTTTTATTGGACTGTCTTTGTACCAACTATGCAAAGTAACACAATGTAGCACAAAGACCTGCTTGTGCTACTTTTAATCAGCCTTCCAGTGCAAATAAAGTGTTATACTGTTAAGTACTTTATCAAGACTTTGCAATGGAATGCATCTCTTTTTGTGACTTTGCACCAGTGCAAAGCCATGATAAATCTGCCCCTACATTTTTATTTCATCTAACCCACGCCACTGAAGTCAACTCCATCTACCTAGCCTTCTGTAGCCACTTCATTTTCACACCATGCTTCTAGACAAACATTTATGTTCATTTGTTTAGTTTAGCACTCACTTCATGACATAATTGTTTCTAGTCTTCTGTGAGACTCATATGCCATACCGGATATGTTATTGCATGACTTTATTATGGTTTTTAATTTTATTGGTAAGTGATTCCACAAGTGTGGAGAGGTATTGCAAATGCGAGGGTCAATGACTGACAAGAGCCTTTACCTCAGTTTCTACAGTTAGTTCCAGGGACCGTTAGAACACTGGCTGTTTTGAATCTTAGTTGGCAAGATGGTGAAGCTAGATTTTATTCTGCAGATATGAGTGTTAAAGCTTCAATGCAGTTTGAAGGTAAGGTAACAAGGCTATTTTGTTGAGACATGATTGGTCTGAGCTTTTGCATGTGGGGAAATTAGATGAACGGCCATGAGAGATGGGCGAAAACAGGACATTGCCATAGTCACATTTACTGGTGTCCATCAGTGGGGTGGTGTTTTGTAGTGATGAGTGGCAGGATGTTTGGAGGAGCTATATTTGGGAGAAAGTGGTTGTGAAGTTGATGAAATGGAAATGACTGCACAGGAGACTGGTGAGTGGTTTTTCTTCAAGGAATACATTTATTCTCCAGACGTCCCATCCACAGCCCTCAACTGATACTTGTGGAATCCCTTAGGCAGCTACAGCACCACATTCTGCATTTTACATGACTGGCCAAGAGAGAGTACGAGATATCACAGTGGTGTTGACACCTGCCTCTCTCAATTGAGAATGGGGCTGTGGCTAAATAATGACCAGATTTTTGACTTTGCTTTTGATGGAACAGTGTCCTCAATGAGAAGTAGCATAGTTACAGCATTTATATGGGAAGTACGGTATCTCAGAGTGAGCGAATTGAAACCATTGAAGGTGAATGGTCAGTGATGAACGAAACAGAATGGAGATGGTGTCGGAGGATGAGACAGAGTGTTTGAGAAGGATCAGCATGCAGAGCTCCCACTTGCTTCCACTGCACTTGGACGTAAACCTGAATAAGATAAGCGAAGGCGCCAGACTGAAACCCATCTTGTAGTGGCTTAGGCTTTGGTCAACTGAAGTACTGGCCCACTATAGAGCAGCCTTAAGCAATATAATTAGCTGACCATATTGATTGGCAAAATTATACACATGTAGGTTTGAATACATTTCGGTTTGAATCTTGTATTATCACCCCAAGCATAGTTTTGCCTGCAAAATGTCATTCTGGCCCTCCTAACTGAAGACAAGCAGCAAGAAGAATTTCTTGATTTTCTGCAAAATCCGCTCACAAGAAAGCTTTATATTCAGCTAAGGATGGATACCCTTCCTTTAGCCTGCTTCACGAGTATTTGGTCCAACGGTTCGACTAGCAAAGACAAATGCCCTGTGTACAATGCTGGTCGCGAAAACGGCCAGCATGTACTTTTTTCTTTTGTCCAGCATATCAAATCCTGCAAGCCAAATGGATCAAACCACTCAGTCTAAATATGGGGACCAGGCACTACCAGGAGGCCCTACAAATCTGTAAAACTGACACCAATCCAATGATAGGGCTCCCTGTGGCTTGATTTTTAAAAGCAGTCTGGTTCATAAGAAGTAAATGCTTGAATAATGAAAACCTGAGCCCTGGACCAAACACAGCTCACTGTTTGGAGCTGGGGAATGCTCAAAGTGGGACTATTCTCTGTTACTCTTTGTTTTAACCAATTAGAGTTTTCGATTTGCCTTTTTAATTAATGTATAGTTTTTATCCAGTTTGTATTGACCAATGTGTTCTATACCGCAATCTTGACAAATGTTGCACTGGTGTAAACAGGCTAGAATCACTTGTGCCATCTGTTGCTTACTTTTTCATGATTTCATGCCCTGTTTCCAATACTTATACTTTTCTATTCCTTTTCATCATTTTAAATTCTGTCTTATATTTTTATGATTTACATTTTTGTTCTGTTTTTGCCGATGAATTCATATAAATTTGAAATGACAAATAAAATAGAAATAAAACTGAAACATGCTTAAGGAGCCTTGGTTAGCTGAATCTCACAAGCTGATCAGATATTTACTGGTGCGGTTTCTGTTCCACATTTATGGCAGTATTCACATTTGTTTTCATGGGAAAATGCATTTCTTATAGTTTTAAATACTAGGAAAAGTTTTCAGATTTTGCTGTCACATTTTGTGCAAGAGCCTGGTGCATTAATGAGTCCCCAAAAACTGAATGGTCATTTTCTCTCTTAGAGTAATTGCGCTTGAATTTTGGGCAAAAACAATGCTCATGCATCAGAATGCGTTACAACAAACAAATGATGGACGGAATGCTGACAATGCAGACATTCTCCCCCAGTCAAGAGATCTGGGTTAAATCCATCGTTCTTTTGCCCACTACGCCACCCCAGTTTAGACATGGCCATATGCAAATCAGTCTTGACCCTGTGCCTCATGGGAACAGTCCAGCCCGAACTGCCAAGCCATGTCTTCCCTGGACCGGAATCAAGCATCCTAGGACCGGTTTCTGGCTATCAGCCGTCATCAGCCAGGATAGCTTGACTCCAGTGGCGTAGTGAGCACGGGTCCCACGTCTGGGAATACCCATCCCACTTAGGGCGAAAAGCGTTACAACAAACAAATGATGGACGGAATGCTGACAATGCAGACATTCTCCCCCAGTCAAGAGATCTGGGTTAAATCCATCGTTCTTTTGCCCACTACGCCACCCCAGTTTAGACATGGCCATATGCAAATCAGTCTTGACCCTGTGCCTCATGGGAACAGTCCAGCCCGAACTGCCAAGCCATGTCTTCCCTGGACCGGAATCAAGCATCCTAGGACCGGTTTCTGGCTATCAGCCGTCATCAGCCAGGATAGCTTCACTCCAGTGGCGTAGTGAGCACGGGTCCCACGTCTGGGAATACCCATCCCACTTAGGGCGAAAAGCGTTACAACAAACAAATGATGGACGGAATGCTGACAATGCAGACATTCTCCCCCAGTCAAGAGATCTGGGTTAAATCCATCGTTCTTTTGCCCACTACGCCACCCCAGTTTAGACATGGCCATATGCAAATCAGTCTTGACCCTGTGCCTCATGGGAACAGTCCAGCCCGAACTGCCAAGCCATGTCTTCCCTGGACCGGAATCAAGCATCCTAGGACCGGTTTCTGGCTATCAGCCGTCATCAGCCAGGATAGCTTGACTCCAGTGGCGTAGTGAGCACGGGTCCCACGTCTGGGAATACCCATCCCACTTAGGGCGAAAAGCGTTACAACAAACAAATGATGGACGGAATGCTGACAATGCAGACATTCTCCCCCAGTCAAGAGATCTGGGTTAAATCCATCGTTCTTTTGCCCACTACGCCACCCCAGTTTAGACATGGCCATATGCAAATCAGTCTTGACCCTGTGCCTCATGGGAACAGTCCAGCCCGAACTGCCAAGCCATGTCTTCCCTGGACCGGAATCAAGCATCCTAGGACCGGTTTCTGGCTATCAGCCGTCATCAGCCAGGATAGCTTGACTCCAGTGGCGTAGTGAGCACGGGTCCCACGTCTGGGAATACCCATCCCACTTAGGGCGAAAAGCGTTACAACAAACAAATGATGGACGGAATGCTGACAATGCAGACATTCTCCCCCAGTCAAGAGATCTGGGTTAAATCCATCGTTCTTTTGCCCACTACGCCACCCCAGTTTAGACATGGCCATATGCAAATCAGTCTTGACCCTGTGCCTCATGGGAACAGTCCAGCCCGAACTGCCAAGCCATGTCTTCCCTGGACCGGAATCAAGCATCCTAGGACCGGTTTCTGGCTATCAGCCAGTTCGGGTTGGACTGTTCCCATGAGGCACAGGGTCAAGACTGATTTGCATATGGCCATGTCTGAACTGGGGTGGCGTAGTGGGCAAAAGAACGATGGATTTAACCCAGATCTCGTGACTGGGGGAGAATGTCTGCATTGTCAGCATTCCGTCCATCATTTGTTTGTTGGAACGCTTTTCACCCTAAGTGGAATGGGTATGCCCAGACGTGGGTCCCGTGCTCACTACGCCACTGGAGTCGAGCTATCCTGGCTGATGACGGCTGATAGCCAGAAACCGGTCCTAGGATGCTTGATTCCGGTCCAGGGAAGACAGGGCTTGGCAGTTCGGGTTGGACTGTTCCCATGAGGCACAGGGTCAAGACTGATTTGCATATGGCCATGTCTGAACTGGGGTGGCGTAGTGGGCAAAAGAACGATGGATTTAACCCAGATCTCGTGACTGGGGGAGAATGTCTGCATTGTCAGCATTCCGTCCATCATTTGTTTGTTGGAACGCATGCATCAGAATGATCATTTCAAAAGGTGACAAATAATACAAAGGGGTTTAAGCATCCTATGAACAATTACAGACAGCTGCCTTAGAGTGGTACTTTCATTACCCTCAAGGAAGAGACCCATTCTACAATTCATGAGTGTCTAGGATGTCATAAGCTTCGATGTGAGCTTGTAATTATGTGGTGAAGTTTGTACAGCAATGGGATCTTTCATCGCCTGAATTTTCATCTACTGACCTCCTCCGTGAAGCAGTCAAAGGAATGCTTATGTTGTACAAAATCTGCTTGCATTGTACAAGTTTATCTCATGCCATGCAGTCTATGGTGGATACTGGAATGCACCATACTTTACACAGTCTAAAGTGGTTTCTGGAAGTGGCATAACAATGGGAGTCAATAATTATTTTGCAGCTTATGCACAGCCTACGAGGGAGGCTTCAGACTGGTGAAAAGACATATTTTGTTGTGGGCTGGGAGGCAATGTGTGTATGGAGAGTGGCGCAATACTTTGACTGAGTCTGTCCCTAATGCTCTTTTTTTGTGTATTCGCAGCACTCACTGTGGCATGGCATACAGGCGTGGCCAGTACAGGTAAGAGTGGTGAGGCAGGGCCGGGGCGGGGGGGAGTCGACATACGGTGAGCGCAAGGTAAGTGGTTTTATTTATTTATTTTCCCTATCCCGTCTAATGTTGACTCCGCCCCGCCCAAACGCTCCAACATTTCACCGCTCTTACCTCTACCAGTCATGCCTGATGGCATACCTTGTATGCTTCAGAGGCGCAGTCATGTTACTTTGAACCACTTCTATCATGTTTCTGGGAGAGAAAGGGTAGGTGACAGAGAATATCAGTGGATGAAGGTGAAACATATGGCTGAGTATTGCTTTGGCCCCACCTGCATGATTTGTCGTTGTCTTTGAGCAATGGGTGCCTAAGATCCATCCTCATTTCACACCACCTACAGCTCCTCCTCAGTAACTGATGTGTCCAATCTCTAAACTAAAATGAATCCATGACGATCATGTAACCCACCTGCTTCTCACCACGTTGACGTCTCCTCCATCCATCCGAGTCATTTCTGGCTAGCTCATCTTTACACCACCAGTCTTGCCTGCCAGATACCACTTGTTCATCTTTTTTCCCATTTTACCACATTACAACCAGACTTATTGATTTTGCCAGTACATGTTGATGCAGTGTTCATATTACAAAAGCATTGCAAGACCATATTTAACATATGTATTGTTTATATATCATTTTAAAAGTGTAATAGAAAACTCAGCTGATCTTAATCCATAAATGGCCTTTTTGAAAAAAAATATATTTCTGCACTATTTTGATAATCATGTAATAAATTACAGAATAAAATGACTTTATCTGAAACATACTCCCATATTTGACATTTGAAAGGTTGTCAGAATGTATGCTGTAATTTAAAACAACAAGACAAATTGTATGGAATCAGTTTAACACATGTTTTGTTCAGGTGCAAATATCGTTTGCCAACACTGTAGAAAAGAAGCAGACATTTTCCCTGGATTGTTTGTCTTTATTTGCACCAGTGCAAACTTCTGTGGTATGTCCCTGGGTCTTTAGCACTTTAGAAGATTAGAAAGACAAGCTGCTGAAGCCTGAAATTGGGTATTTCTGCCCCTCCCAGGCTTCTAGGGCCCTTATCACCCTACCATTTTCTCATGGATACCAAGGTTACCTTGTTCAGGCTCGACTAGCTACTCCAGCCCAGGGTGTTCTTTTACATTTCAATTCTGGGACTTGTAGTTCTGATTATATATGGCTAAACAAGGACTACAAGTCCTAGAATCCACAGTAAAACACCCAGACTAGAGCAGTTAGTTGTGTATGGACCTGGGAAACTTGGTAAGGCTGGGAATTTCCTGCCAGCTCTGTTCTGTCGTTTCTACACTCTAGTAATATTAACTTTGGTCATGAGGTGAGTATTGTGCAACTGAGCTCTTCATAATGATAATAATAATCAGGGGCATCCTGAACCCCATATTTAGCAGCTACAGTGGGTGTGGCGTTCTTGATGAGCCTCTTCTGCCTTCTGTCTGTAAGTCAGCAGACAAAGGCACATAAATAACATGAAAGGGTGGGTGGGTGGCTGCGTGATGAGTGAAAGGATGGATGGGTGTGTGAGTGAATGAAAAGGTGCATGGGTAGATGGATGGATGAATGAGTAAAAGGATGGATGTAAGGATGGATGGGTGACAAAAAGGATGGGTGAGTGAAAGAGAGGATGGATGGAAGGATAAAAGGGTAATCAATGGATAAGTGAAAGATTGGATGGATGAATTAAAGGGAGGGTGGATGGATGAAAGTGTGGATGGGTGAGTTAAAGGGTGAATAGATGGAGTAACAGGGTGGGTGGATGGATGGAAGTGTGGATGGGTGAGTTAAAGGGTGAATAGATGGAGTAACAGGGTGGGTGGATGGATGGACAAAGTGAAAGGGTGGATAGATGGAAGAGCAAAAGGATGGATGGATGAATAAAGGGAAAAATGCTGGGGCATCATGAACCCCCAACTTTACCAGCTACAGCGGGTGTGAAGTTCTTGATAGGCCTCTTCTGTCTGCAACTTGGCAGACAAAGGTGAGTAAATTATATGATGATTGTGAGTGAAAAGGTGAATGAATGTGTGAGTGGAGGGAAGGAAGGAAGGATAGGTATAAGGATTAATGAATACAAGGATGGATATAATGATGGATGAGTGAAATAATGCATGGACAAGTGAAAGGGAAGGTGGTTGGATGGATTGATGAAAGAATGAATGGATGGTTTAGATAAAGAATGGATGGATGAGCAAAAGGGAGGGTGGCTCAGTGGATGAATGAAAGGTGGATGGATGGATGAGTGAAAGGGTGGATGATGAGAGAAAGGATGGATGGATGAGTGAGTGAGTGAAAGGATCGATGGATGGGATGAGTGAAAGGGAGGGTGGATGGATGGATGACTGAAAGGGTGGATGATGAAAAGGTAGATGGATGATTGAGTGAGTGAGTAAAAGGATGGATGGATGGGATGAGTGAAAGCAAGAATGGATGGATAGATGGATGGATGGAGGGAAAGGGTGGCTCGATGGGTAAGAGAAAGGATGGATGGGTGAGTGAAGGATGGTTGAATGAAAGAAAGGGTGGATGAGTGAAAGAATGGATGGATGAGTGAAAGGATGGTTGGATGAAAGAAAGGATGGATGAGTGAAAGAATGGATGGATGAGTGAAAGGGGGTGGGTGGGAAGATGGTTAAAAGTATGGATGGATGAGTATAAAAATAGATGGATGAGTGAAAGGGAGGATGGATGGATGGATGAAAGGATGGATGGAAGGAAGAGTGAAGGAATGGATGAATGAGTGAAAGGGGGATGTATGTATGACTGAAAAGATGGATGAATGAGTGAAAATGTGGATGGAGAGATGTATGGGTGTGTAGCTGGATGGATGGATAGGTTTAATAGGTAGGTTTGGATATGGATGGACAGAATATTAAAGGCTTGATTATAGATGAAAGAATGATGGATGCCAGACGTAAATGTGAAATGGTAGATATCAACAGGTGGATGAAAGGATGAATGGATAGATACTTGAATGAAAGAGACCCTTTGGGGATGGTCGTGATGACTTTCTTCGTTTGCTTGGTGCCATATGAGCTTTGGTTCGAAGTGGGGAAGTGGGGGGTATTTAGATTTTCTGTCAAATCTCTCGATAATAATCCAAGAAAAATTGTAACACTTATTCTTTTTTTAACTAGTGAAAAGGGTGCAGGAAGTGTTCTAAACGTCAAATTTGTCACTAACGCTTATACGTATTGAATTACCGGTAATGTTATTGTTCAATGCAGTTGATGAATAACTATTGCTTTTTGTTGCACAATTAGCTTATGTTTAGGGTTCAAGTTACCAATTAATGTAAAACTGTATTTCCTTTTTCATTAGCCTTAGCTGAAATGTATATTTATGCATGTATATCTTTTCTTTCCAGGCTACAGAACTTTTCTCTCAAAAGAAGTTTGCTTTCCAGACGAGCATGGAGAAAAATAAATAACGTTGTCAAGATGCGACTTGGAGAATAAAAATAATGTTGTCAGGATGTGTCTTAGACAGTAAAAATAACATTGTTGTCCAGATGCATATTGGAGAACAAAAATAATGTTGCTGTCTTGATGTGTTTTTGTGATTTGTGCTGCTTCACTGCATTCATTTCCATGCTGACCAATATAGCTGAGTACTGTACATACATACACTTACAGTTAAACTTCTCTGACCTTAACAGTAAAATACAGGTATATGCTGCCGATTTGTTTGGAGAGATGTGGATCGCGTTCTACGTCTTCACGATGAACTACTGATGGAGCAGGGTTTTTACTTTTAAACCAAATACCTGTTTCAATTTCGCATGTTATAACTAAAAGTACTACTGATTAATTATTAATTATTAAAAGTTTGTCGAATGTTGTCTAATCAACCTTATTAACAAGAGAATTACACGTGGGAATGCTATTGCATGGCTAAATAAAAAGTGAACTAAGTTGGTGAGCAAACTAACAGAAAACGATGTTGCTTATGTGATGTTATTGTGTTTTGCGCTTAAATTAATATGCAATAATGGCTTTTGATGTCGCAAATGGCTAGATAAATACATACACATAAGGGTATTAGCAGGGGAATAACACTGTATAATCATTTCCGTGCAGTAATTCTGTTTTATGTTTATTCTTGCTTAAGTTGACTGATGTGGCCTACTACAAAATGGCCACCACCAGCAGCCTGCACTCGAGTAGATGGAAATTCACAAAAAGGCTTCGCTCTGCCTGTGACCTTGCACCCCTGATGAACTGAAAAGCCATAAGCATGATGACAAGTCCGGGACATCTGCCAAGAGCCCCTGGAAGACGGAAAAGTTGATACGAACTTGTTATGAACTCACTATTGAAACAAATTCACCTAATAGAGACATCCGTGAAAGTATCAAATTGGTCATGAACATTCAATTCTGCTATTCATTAGTTGGGACACTCTATGCGTGAGAAAATCTCGCATAATATCGAAAAAGTACCAAGATGACATTATTTCCGCCATTCATCCGTTCTGAATAAAGAAATGTAACTTTATAGAATGAAAATTTTAGTATAAATAATAGTAGACTAGAGAGGTCTAGCGCCACTCCTTCCCGAGCTGATGATGCAAGGTCCCTATGCTGACGGAGAGGACGATGACTCTACATGACGGCAGAAAACTCTAATTTTTCTACAGAGGACCGGTTCTGACTTAGGATCTGACATTTAGACAGAATAGGTAAATATGAGAAAATGAATTTGCATTTAATTGGCTTTTCCTGAAATTTTAGATAAATGAACAAATTGTTTGAATTTCTGTCTCGGGTGGTTATTTCTTGTCATGTTTATTGAATTAATTTGTGTATTCTATGAAATGTTCTTCGCTAGATTTACAAGCAACTAAGCTGGTCGCATTGACCTCAAAGTACAGGCAGATCGGATAGGTATCTAAAGGTGTGTTTCCCTTATACAAGGCACTGATAAGAGTGGTAGGATGAATGTTGGTGTAATGGGCCCCACCAGCGTGTGATGTGTGTGTGCGTGTGTGACTGCGAGATCACTCCGTCCGTGGAAGTAGAGGGGATTTGGAAGCTCTGATCTGCACCAGTTTCTTGGTAGCAGAATGATGGTTAGCTATTGTCTTGATCTGGCGAAATTGCGTGTATATAGGCTTGTTGATTATTGATTGATATTTGTACTAACACTATATGTTGAAGTCGTGTTGAGTTTTATGTATTGTGAACGGCTTCTGGGATGTAGGGAGTCGGTGACAGTTCCGTAGTAGAGCAGAGGGAGTGTTGCTCTCGGAAAAGGCGGGATTGTTGGCCCTGTATGCAGACAGGGGAAAACGTGTGACAATTGAAGTTGCGCGTCGCATTGTCTGGGTTCGATGAGGTAGCATCGCCGTGTGTTGCCATTAGAAACGTATTTTCTGTGTGAAAGAAGTGTATATGGTAGCGAAGGTTGCCTGTGAAGTTCTGGTTTTGAGTCCCAGGGATCCGTATGGTATTCTGTTAAAGCTTATCACTAGGAAGGTAATAGGTATTCTCTGAGCCTGTTAGAAGGACAGAGCAGAGGTAAGCGCTGCTTTGTTAACGTGTGATATAATTCTGTAGTAGAGCAGACTGTTCGCTGTTCTCTGGAAAAACAGAATTCTGTGTGAATGTACTACATTTTCTGGTGTGTAAGTGCGTGTATGAGAAGGCATTCTGGTTAATTGTGAAACTCTTAGGAGCATTCCGGAGGGAAACAGTTAATTGATGCTTGTTAGAAGGGTAAAGTAGAGGGATGTGCTACTTTATCAACGGAAGTAACGATTCTGTAGTAGGGCAGAGGTAAGCGCTGCTCTCGGGAAAGGCAGAATTCTCGTGGGAAAGGTCTTTTGCTGTTCTATAGCTAGCGAAGCAGACAATGGAGATGTTTGTATGTTGTAACTAACAGACTTGTAGAAGTTGAAACAAAGTCTACCAAGTAGTCTTGTAAAGGAGGGGTAGACGAAGGAGACAGGAGATCGGAGCAGAAGCGACTGCTGACGTCAGGGAGACCGCGCTGTGATTGGACAGTGGGTTAGAACGGTGGAAGCGCAGAGATTGGTGTGCTAGTGTACGCCGCGCTAGGATTGGGAGACATACAGGGTGACGTAGACGCTCCAGGATTGGTGCGTTGGTGTGAGTCGCACTGGGATTCGCGGACTGAGTCAGTGACGTAGGCGCTCCAGGATTGGTGCGTTAGTGTGAGTCGCGCTGCAATTGGACAAGAGATCGTACAGTTGTAGAAAGAGTAAACAGCTAGTGGAAAATAAGAAAGATGTATTACCACGCTGAGGAAAAGAAGAAAAAATCCTTGCTTAGTAAAGTGAAGAATTGGTTTGACAAGGATAAAGACATAGTGACAAGGGAAGGACAGTTATTACCCCCGATAAGAACCCCAGCATCCTTCATGGTTGCAAAATATGGGTATCATACCTGTATTTGGTTAGATAACTGGGTGAAGTACACTAAAGATGATGGAGTGTTAGCGTTCCCAGAACATGGTTCATTTAATCTGGCCATACTGAGGAATTTACAGGAACAGATGATGAATCTAGAGCCTCGGCCTAGGCCAACGCAGTTTGAGGCGTTGACTGAATGGGAAGACGAAATGCATGAACGAGAAAAGCAGAGGAGTGGAGGTAGTTACAGGTACATGTTTGGGCGGAAGTATGATCGCGAAACCCATCATGACCGGATGAGAAGGTGGCGTGATGCCAGTTTGACCGAGGGATTATATCCTGTAAGGACGGCAGAGGAATCAGGAGGGAGAAAGTGTACAGAGAAAGAACATAATGTAGAGACCAGGAGATATGGGGCAAATGAGTCTGATGATGATGTCTTAGAGGACATGCTCTACAAAAGACCACCCCCGTATAGACGAGACCCAGAGGTAGGAACAGCAGTTACCCCAATGAGAAACACCCTGCGGATTATAAAGACAGAGGCTACAGCCCCTGAGTTGAAAAGCAGTTGTTCTCTGACGGAAAGAGAAAGAGAGAGAGATAGAGAGAGAGAGAGAGAGAGAGAGAGAGAGATAGAAAAAGAGAGAGAGAGAGAGAAAGAGAAATAGAAAAGGAGAATGAACTTGAGGAAGAAAAGACCAGAGAACTAGCAAGAACTACCTTTGAACTGACAGAGAAAATCAGGGAACTGACTAAGAATCTTGAGGCTGTTACAGTGCCTGTGACAATAGGCCCGGTTATGCCGATTTTTGACAAACAGAGGACGGGCGAAAGTGGTTTGACGGTGCCATATGTGGGCAATAGATTGATTGTACCTCCGGAGCAGGCAGAAATGAGAACGGGAGAAACACAGTGGAGAACAGGAGAAAATCAGTGGAGACATACCATATGTGGAGGGGAATTGAGTGTGCAGACTAACTCAAGTTTGAATTCTGGATGTGTGGAAGGGAGCAGAGGATCAATTTTAGAACCACAAAGAGTGACAGAACCAGGGGGTGCAGAAAAATCTGTGATAACTGCTGAAGATTTGAATGATTGGCTGAAGACCTTGCAGAAGAAAGAAAGAGAATCACAGGGAATTGGTGTAGCTAGGCTACGTATGGAAATGGAAGAGATGATTGTAGGTACACTCCCTACAGAAACGCTGAAGAATTATCAGGAAGGGGAGATTCTCTTCCTTTGCAAGAGTGTAACATGGAGAGCAAAGAACATACATGACAGATTGAAAGGAATAGCCAGTGAATTGGGAATTGACATGGACAAGATGAAAGCTTTACAAAAGCCTTACCGAGTGGATTTTTCAGACAAAGATATAGAGAATCTAAACAATGCAGGCCGAACAGGACAGATTAAGGAAATGATTGCTTTACTGAGGAAATGGGGAGATGTAGAGAAATGGAAAGACAGATGGTACCGGAAGCGAGAGGATGGGGCAGATAGAACTTACTCAGCATTCCCCTTGAAAGAAAAAGAGAAGGCAGTGACAGCTTACCCCATGAGAGAGATTCCAGGTGGTGGGTACGTACATGTCCCATGGACCAGACAGGATATTTTATCATTTACAAATGATTTCCCTCAACTAAGGGAGAAGCCTGTTGAGTGGTACAGACAGGTTGACAGATTTGTAAAGTTGTCAAAAGTACTGTGGATTGACCTGAATAGGCTGTTTGATATAATTGTACCAGCAGACCTGTGGGCAGAATGTAAAATAGTCATAGACTGGCCCACTAAGGAATACCCGAGAGATCCAAAAACAGGAGCTCCAGACCCGGAGGTCATGAAGAAGTACGAGCAGGTTATGGCCTTCTTGAAAAATAAAGTACCCCCTAAGGAAACAGACTGGGTTAAAATAGATCGAACACACAAAGAATTGAAAGAATCAGTCCATGCTTACTATGAAAGACTGATACTAGCTTTTAAGCAGTTCAGTGGAGATGAACATTTGGGAGACAAGGATCTGAGCCATTTTGTATATAGATTTGTGTACGGTTTGCGGCCGGAAATCAGTGACATGATAAGGCAGCACACCGTAGACTGGCAGAGTAAAAAAACTGATGAGATTCTGAGACATGCAAAATACTTCAGTGATGAGATTGAGGCAAACCAGAGGAAGTTAAAAGAAAAGGCAATGTGGGCACAGGTGAAAGTCGCAGAAAGACAGGAAGCTCAATTGATTGAACAAGCAAATAACCCAGGAAATAAACCCAAGTTTGTTCCAGGAAAAGGGAAAGGGAACATAGAATAGGCCAAAAAGAAGTTCCCGTGTCACAACTGTGGAAAATTAGGGCACTGGAAATCCGAGTGTAAGAATCCACTGTCTACTAATGACGATAATTCATCATTGAATTCACAGGTGCAGAGTGAGGGGTGTGGTCAGCATCGGCAACAGCAGAAAGCTGATAAGCAGCAGAATCAGGTGCCAAAACCACCCTTGCCGCAGAGAAAAGGATCCCAGAAGTACAGCCAGGAATCGGGGTTCTACGATGAAGAGCAGGTAATCAAACCAAAACGCGCAAGCGCAGTTTCACAGTACTGGTTGAAAAATGAGGGAAGTGACTCTGAGGGAGACTTCTGACGGTGCCGAAGAGAGGAGGAGGAGTGAGTACTTGGCGCAACTCTAGAAATAGACCAGGCAGGGCCTTTTGTAGATGGGAAAATCAATGGTGAAAGTATCACGTTCCTAGTTGACACTGGGGCCACAAGATCAACTGTCAGGTCAGCTGATATAAAGAATCTTCCTCTCTCGGATGAAGCAATCCAAGTGGTTGGTGTGTCCAACACACAGATTAAGACTCTACTTACTGAACCAGTAAGGGTTAGAATAGGGAAATTTTCAGATATGCACCGATTCGTGGTGTGTGACACAAGTCCTGTAAACTTGCTAGGCATGGATCTGCTGTGCAAGATGAATTGCACTATTTTCTGTACTCCAGATGGAATAACTTTTGAAACACCTGATGAGGATGTTCTATACAGAATGACCATGGACAATAGAGAATGTGAGGCTTTGGGAACATATGCAATATTTAATCCAGATGCATTACCCCCAGAATTGAAACAGACAGTGAAAGCAGCAGTTTGGGATTTTACTGGAGAAGATGTGGGTCTGATGAGAAATGTAGATCCAGTAAAGATTACTGTGAAAGAGGGAGTGGTTTACCCAAACATACCACAATACAGATTGACACCTGAAATAATTGAAGGAATAACACCCTTAATTGAAAAGATGATCCAGCAAGGGGTGTTGAGAGAAATATTGAGCAGCCCATGTAATTCACCGATAATGGGACTGAAGAAACCTAATGGAAAGTTCAGAATAGTACAGGATTTGAGAAAAATTAACAAGATTGTTGTGCCATGTTGTCCTATTGTGCCAAATCCATCAGTAATTTTGTATCAGATTCCCCATGATGCAGAATGGTATATGGTAATTGATTTGTGTCATGCTTTCTTTTCAATTCCATTGCATCATGACAGCCAGCCAATATTTTCTTTTAGATTTGGAGAACGGATTTTGGCATGGTGCCGAATTCCACAGGGGTATACAGAGAGCCCTTCAATATTTAATCAATTGCTAAAGAAATCTCTGGAAAGTCTGACAATGCCTGAAAATTCAGTTTTGGTCTAGTATATTGATGACCTATTGGTGGCATCAAAAACACGTGAAGCCTGTGAAGTAGACACTTTTGCTTTACTGAATCATTTGGCAGATGGAGGATTAAAAGTATCTCCAGCCAAATTGCAATTCTGCAAGAAAGAAGTCCAGTATTTAGGACATAACATTGAGAAAGGCCTGAGAAAAGTGACTATTGACAGAATCAAAATCATTAGGGGAATGAGAGCCCCAATGACACAAAGAGAGGTGAGAATGTTCCTGGGAATGGTGGGTTACTGTCGTCAGTGGATAAGTAATTTTTGCCTGATTGCCAAACCCTTGATTAAATTGACCAAAAGTGAGGTGAAAGACCCATTAGAGCTAAACCCAGAGGAAATGGCTGCATTCAGAGAGCTAAAGGACAGACTTTGTGAGGCTCCTGCCCTAGGAATGCCTGATTATGAGAAGGAATTTGAGCTGTACTGTAGTGAGAGAAATGGATGTGCACTTTCAGTGTTAATCCAGAAACATGGACGTCTGAGGAGGCCAATTGCCTATTTCTCAGCAACTCTTGACCCAGTAGCTGTGGGTTTGCCAGGTTGCCTGAAAGCAGTAGCTGCTACCTGCAAAAGTCTGGAACAAAGTGAAGGAATCATAATGGGATATCCTGTAAGGGTATTCGTACCTCATGATGTGGCTATCCTTTTAACAAGGAGCCGGACACAGTTCATGTCTCATAGTCGGCTGACTAAATATGAGAAAGTCATTCTTGGTGCAACTAATGTAAGTCTGGAGAGATGTGTGAATGTGAATGTGAATCCAGCGACACTGTTGCCTGATGCTGAATGTGTGGGTGTGAGAAATGATGTTGATCATGATTGCCTGGATGTACTTGATTACTGTACAAAGCCAAGGCCAGACATAAGAGATCTGCCACGGCCTGAAAGTGATCATGTGTTGTTTGTGGATGGATCTTGTCTGAGAACAGATGAAGGAGTGTTGAGTGCTGCATATGCTGTGTGTAAAGTCTCAGAAGTTGTGGAAGCATCACCCTTGAAAGGAGTTAAATCCGCTCAGGTGGCAGAATTGGTGGCACTGACAAAAGCATGCAAGATTGGGAGAAGTGTGAGAGTGACTGTGATGACTGACAGCCAGTATGGCTTTGGAGTTGTCCATGATTTTGGCCAGCTATGGCTACAAAGAGGTTTCCTGACCTCAAGTGGAACTACTATAAAGAATGCTGAAGTGGTTGGAAAACTGCTAGAGGCGATACAGCTGCCTAAAGAACTAGCAGTTGTAAAATGTGCTTCTCATGGTCATGGTGATGATTTTGTAACAGTGGGTAACAAGTTTGCCAATGACATAGCACAATATTGTGCAAGAAACAATCACTCAATTAACAGGAGTAAAGAACGGGAAATGTCTTCTTGTTCATTAATGTTTACTAATGCAGTGGGGACATGGGAGGAAGTAAAACAGCTGCAGGATGAGGCAGGAGATGAAGAAATGAGAGATTGGGTGAAAGCAGGTTGTGCACCTAGGGAAAAAGATCATGTGTGGGTCTATAGGGATGGAAGGCCAGTCATGCCAAACAGCATGTTGTCAACAATGGCAAGGATGTATCATGGCCAAGGACATCTGGGGAGGGATGCTATGATAAGAGCCTTTAAGCAAACCTGGTACAGTCCAAAGTTCAGACTGATAGCAGAAAGTCTCTGCCAGAGATGTCTGATATGTCAACAATGCAATCCTGGAAAGAAAACAGTGGTGAGCCTAGGAACAATAGGCAGGGAGGGAGGACCCTTCACAAGAATGCAGATAGACTTCATTGAAATGCCCCCAGTCAACAGATTGAGGTATGTTCTGGTGGTGGACTGTTTGTTCTCCATGTGGTTGGAGGCGTACCCAATCAGAAGAAATGATGGGATAACAGTGGCCAAATTACTGTTAAGAGAGTTCATCCCAAGGTACGGGTTCCCAGTAACCATTGAATCAGACAGAGGAGGACATTTTTATAATGAAATCATGGGTCTAATTTGTGAAGCATTGAGTGTACAGCAGAAGCTGCATTGTGCTTACAGACCAGAGGCTTCTGGCGTAGTTGAGCAGATGAATGGTACCATCAAAAACAGAATTGGCAAAATGTGCTTAGCCACAGGAATGAAATGGCCCGATGTCTTGCCTCTAGTCCTGATGACCATTAGGTCTACTCCAGACAGAACAACAGGTTTGAGTCCACATGAAATTATCATGGGACGTGCTATGAGGCATGCATATGTACCAGTGAACAAGCTGATGACATGATTTTGGATTACTGTAAAGGCCTGGTTGACGCAGTTCATTCTGTATTTCACTAGGTTGGAGAAGACGCCACCACACTTGAAAAGAAACCAGCCCATGATCTGAGCCCAGGGGACTGGGTAAGAATAAAAGTCCACAGAAGAAGGAATTGCCTGGTTCCAAGGTGGGGAAGGCCAAGACAAGTCATTTTGACCACAACGACTGCTGTGAAGTGCGCTGGTGTGAAAAATTGGATACATGCAAGCCACACACTGAGAGTTCCAAATCCAAGAGACGGCACTGGAAAAGAATACTTTGAAGAATCAGATTCCAGTGATGATGCAGACAGCGAGGCAGTAAGAAGGAAAATGAATCCTGAAAGTGGGGAAAGTGAGTCAAGAGAAATTTTCATCCCACCAGAAGAGGTTCTGAAGAAAACAGTGCAAACTGCAGAAGCAAGTTCAGACTCAGAGGAATTGCCTGAGGTTCCAATTGACAGTGACCAACACAAAAAGAAAGAAAGAAAAGAAAAGAACATTCCAACAGAAGAGATACCTGAATCACATGAGGAAATTGGACAAGTTCCACCTGAGATAAATATTGAAGGAAAAGGGACAGACAAAGACAGTGAGGGACAGATTGCGGAAAAACCCCGAGGAGGTGTAGGGAACATCTACAACAAGCTAGGTGAAGGGACAAGTAGACAGCAAGAAGATTGCGTGTCGGAGACCCGAGGAGGGACAGAAGTAGGGAAATCTCAATTGGTGGAAAAAGAGACTGTTGGAGAAAAGGAAGTTGTTGGAGAAAAGAAAGCTGTTGATGTACAAGAGGTAATCGAAACAGAGTCTGATGAAAGTGACAATGAAATACATGGAGGACGAGTTCTGAGAAAGAGAACTTGGCTTGGAGAAAGAAACAATAAAGAAGGAAAACAAAAGAGAAATGCTAAAGGAGATCTTTGGCCAAATAAGATAAAGAGGCTGAGGTATAGACTGACACGAGTTAACTCTTCGAGAGCTGAACAAGTGAACGAAGTGTCAAGTCAAAATCCTACCAAAGAAGAGGAAACAGAGATACCTGAGAGAACTAAAAGAGTAAGAAAACCAAACCAGAGGTACAAGTCACCGGAATGGACGTATGTGGCACTGCCTGAAGAAGGAGAAGAGGCGGACAGCCAAGGAAGTCCAGAGGAGGCTTTACTGAAAGAGGTTGCTGAAGAAGAAGCTGTGGGAATCCTGAGAGTTATCTTGTCCGATATTGGAGAAGAGACGGATGTTCAGGACCTGATACAGTTTGATGATGATGAAGAGACAGTGAAAAGTGATGAAAATCCAAATTGAGTAAATCCAAGGAGAATCACTTGGAGAAGAGAAGAAAAAGAAATACTAAAATTAGTAGATTGTAATAATCAGTTGGGTACTTGCTGCCCTTAAAAGTTCAGTAGAGGAGTAGAAGAGGCTAAGTCAAAAGACACGGTCAAATTAACAAAATGGCTAACACTGAAAATAAAAGTAGATGTACCTTTCTGAAAAGATGGTGCAAAATGTGCTGCTGCTGTACAGGTTTATTAATGCTGCTTTGGAGCGTGCTTGCTCTATTGATTTCATTTAAAGTCACTATAGACACTTTAGAAGGTTATACTGAGAACAAGACTAATATAGGGAAGAGTCCATTAAAGGTAGTACCAACTAGAACTAGTAATGTACATATACATAAAGATAGGTCAATTAACGATTTTTCTAGCAATGTTTTTTCAAAATTGTTGTATGAGTACGTAAAGACAATGGAAGTAAGGGATTGCTACGTCTGCATGCAATTACCTGCCTCTGTTTCAGAAGGAGTGACTTATCATCATCTTCCGGCTACGTACGGAATTTCCTGTAGTGTGTTGATTAGTATATTTTACCAGTTAGGGAAATTAGATTATAATATGTCTAATGTAGATAATATTCTTGGGCAGTTGCCTATGAATAAAGCACTGAATCCTGCAAAAGAAGCTAACACTTTAGGTGAGATTTTTTTAGAAACCAAAGAATTAACCTTAGAATATGTTTTTAGAAACAATTTAACTTGCAGTTTGAAAGGAGAAGAGAAGAATTTTCTAGACATGGTTGAGAGAAGAAGGTTGAACATGCACAAGAAAGCAGAAGGGCATAAAATGAGTGACACAATGTGGGATATTGAGAAAGAAAAGGAGCTGAAAAATGGAGCCAGTCCAACTATGGCTATAGATGCCCCACAGAAAGGAAAACTGTGCATTACCAGGAAGAGATCCCAGTATGATTATTATTTCATAGGGACAAGTGAGTGCCATGATACATACTTTATTGCAACCGGATGGGGATTTAGAGGAGGAGAAGATCCAGTTTTCCCGGGAGTGTATTATATTTGTGGGAACAAGGCTTATTACCGTTTGCCTGACCATTGGTTTGGTACATGTTATGTTGGCCTGGTCTTTCCAAAGATTTTTCACATGGATAGAGTAGATGATGCTGAACATTCTAACACATTAACATGCTATAGAAGAGAAACATGGACAGAAATTGTAGGAGATATTTTTGGAGCTTTAATTCCAGCAGTGGGAATTTCTTTGAATGCATTTGGCATTCGGAAGCTGTCAACAGTGGTGGATCGTTTGTCAACAATCACCGCTGGAGGCTTTCTTTGGTTAATACAGAAATGGTTGCTTTGCGCGCTATGGCAATGCAAAATCGACTTGCCCTTGATATTCTTTTGGCAAAAGAGGGTGGAGTCTGTGGAATGCTGAAAGTTCAACATTGTTGCACTTACATTCCTGACGAAAATAAAGATCTAAAAGTCTATATCAAAAATATTACTGATTTGCATGAAGAATTAGTACCACTGGAAGCTGAAAGTATCTGGACTAAAATGGCTAATAAGATGATTGCTATTAAGAATTTTGTAGCCAAGATAGGTAGTACCATATTTGGTAAGATATTATTTCCATTAACCTGTGTAATCGTTGCACTATTGATCCTTAGATTAGGATGTATGTGTTGTAGATATAGAAGAAATAAAAAGAAAAATACAAAAGAAATTAAAAGAAGACAAAAGAAACCAGAAAGAGATCCACAAGAAATAGAGTTAGAAGAGCTAAGAGAAAGCATGTATATAGAAACTAAAAAGGAAGATGAGATGGAAACTAGGGTTTAAAAACATGAACAAGAACAAGAAGATATTTCGAATCTTTCCAAAAAGGGAAACTAAATTGATTTTTGGGGTTTTTGATTTTTATGGTGATCAGATATCACCAAAGGGGGGATTGATGGAGCAGGGTTTTTACTTTTAAATCAAATACCTGTTTCAATTTCGCATGTTATAACTAAAAGTACTACTGATTAATTATTAATTATTAAAAGTTTGTCGAATGTTGTCTAATCAACCTTATTAACAAGAGAATTACACGTGGGAATGCTATTGCATGGCTAAATAATAAGTGAACTAGGTTGGTGAGCAAACTAACAGAAAACGATGTTGCTTATGTGATGTTATTGTGTTTTGCGCTTAAATTAATATGCACTAATGGCTTTTGATGTCGCAAATGGCTAGATAAATACATACACATAAGGGTATTAGCAGGGGAATAACACTGTATAATCATTTCCGTGCAGTAATTCTGTTTTATGTTTATTTTTGCTTAAGTTGACTGATGTGGCCTACTACAAAATGGCCACCACCCGCAGCCTGCACTCGAGTAGATGGAAATTCACAAAAAGGCTTCGCTCTGCCTGTGACCTTGCACCCCTGATGAACTGAAAAGCCATAAGCATGATGACAAGTCCGGGACATCTGCCAAGAGCCCCTGGAAGACAGAAAAGTTGATACGAACTTGGTATGAACTCACTATTGAAACAAATTCACCTAATAGAGACATCCGTGAAAGTATCAAATTGGTCATGAACATTCAATTCTGCTATTCGTTAGTTGGGACACTCTATGCGTGAGAAAATCTCGCATAATATCGAAAAAGTACCAAGATGACATTATTTCCGCCATTCATCCGTTCTGAATAAAGAAATGTAACTTTATAGAATGAACATTTTAGTATAAATAATAGTAGACTAGAGAGGTCTAGCGCCACTTCTTCCCGAGCTGATGATGCGAGGTCCCTATGCTGACGGAGAGGACGATGACTCTACATGACGGCAGAAAACTCTAATTTTTCTACAGAGGACCGGTTCTGACTTAGGATCTGACATTTAGACAGAATAGGTAAATATGAGAAAATGAATTTGCATTTAATTGGCTTTTCCTGAAATTTTAGATAAATGAACAAATTGTTTGAATTTCTGTCTCGGGTGGTTATTTCTTGTCATGTTTATTGAATTTATTTGTGTATTCTATGAAATGTTCTTCGCTAGATTTACAAGCAACTAAGCTGGTCGCATTGACCTCAAAGTACAGGCAGATCGGATAGGTATCTAAAGGTGTGTTTCCCTTATACAAGGCACGGATAAGAGTGGTAGGATGAATGTTGGTGTAATGGGCCCCACCAGCATGTGATGTGTGTGTGCGTGTGTGACTGCGAGATCACTCCGTCCGTGGAAGTAGAGGGGATTTGGAAGCTCTGATCTGCACCACTACAACTCCCAGCGGCCCTGGGTAATCATAGCAGACGCACACGTGAGAACCCCGTGAACCAGATGTTTAAAGAACCCCTCCGGTGATCATCACTTGCTACGTATTTTGTGCCGAGACAGACGTGCCAGAGCAGAGTGAAACCTATTCAGGAGTCAGCAAGGGGCGGTAAGGGTGACGCTGTCATCGTTTCCCTTATTTCTTGAACTGGAGCAATTAAACCTTACTTCGTACATACCCCTTAACCGTATATCATTCACAGGGTGCCCAGGAAAAGGAAAAGTTACTAACTTCAAAAAGAATACTCTTAATGTGGTTATCCATGCAGCATAATGCTTTTTGTTTCCTTTTCATAGCAGGGAAATGTGGTGTGACTTGACTCAACCCCCCCTGTGATGCAAGATCGTTTGGTATTTGTGGTGGGTAAACAGGAGTGTGTATGTGTGAATGGTTTCAAGATTGTGTAAGCCATATCACTAAATGTGTTTTTATTCTTAGACAAAGTTTGAGAGAAGAGAGAGAGCTTTCAGATAATGGAAGGCACTCTCCTACTGGAGTGAGATACAGCTCAGCATTATTTTCTTTTACAGGTATTTATAGATCCATAAAATAGTAACACGTGTTAGATGGTATTAATAAGCATAGTGGTATTAATTACTTCATCTTATGTTGTTTTGTTTTTGTTATTTTATGGGTCTCCCTCCCGGCAGTCCCCATTCTTTCCTTCCCTCGCTTAATCCCTCCAACCGTCTGTGCTATCACAGCTTCAGAAGGTGGGACGATTGAGAGGTGGACCCATTTGAGCATCAAACCGATCCATGGAGTTGACACTTACTGACAAACTTTTTGAATAACAGATGAAGCTGTGGAAATTGTGGCTGAGATTTTGAAGAACAATTATATGTAAACAAGTTGTTGTGTCTGATATTTTCTGGATCCTTAAGTGCAATGAGGGCCAAATGGCTGGAAAGGTTCCCAGTCTCAAATATGATGGTATATTAAATGCACAAACTGTGCTAGCACAATAGAAGTGGGCTACTATTCCTGAGTGTGACTATGTGCAGTTATGACTTCTACATGTGTAGTACTCTTATCAAAACAATGTTAACAAAACACCTCCATCAAGTGTTTTATTGGGGTTGGGTAAGCAAACTGAAGCGAAGACCTCAGGACTTAGATTACAATTTTTAAAAACATCTGCTACAGAAAAAGAACAAATACAACACATCCAGCTTCTGGCACCATCTAGTGGTATTAGCCGGTTTGCTGTCTCCTCATTAACAAGCATTGGCAAAGCTAATAGGTCTCAATTTGTGAAGCATAGCTTTAAAAAAGTAAGAAATACATTGAAATAATGGAGGAAAAGTGAATTCTTATCTTAAGGTATCTCGAAACAACATTGAGTTCAATATTTTTAAACTTTATAAAAAGCATTGTTTATTTTTCCAGTTTTGCACAGAAAACTCTGAATACAACTTTAAAAGGCTATTGCAAGTGGTCCAACTTCAAAATAACAGATGATTTGCTGCTGGAAGTTAAAAGAACATAACAGCTGCATGAGGAAGAGTCAGACTTTAAAGGAATGCTTGCCAGTAACTTTTCAACCGACTAGGACCTGAAACAAATGCTCTAGCCATTTAGTGCTCTGCAACAGCCTAAGAAACAGATGTATGGGCCTATGGGAGAAAACATTTCTATAGTAATTCTTCTGCCTCAATTTAAGCTAAATAAGAGCAGCAGCCTGGCCCTCCCCCAAAAGCATAAATGCTGCCTTTCTTTGCAATGGCCTTGGCTTTGAAGCAACATGTGGAATGTGTGAGATAAAAGAAAACCAGCATTACAAAGTCTGACATTTAGTCATAGCTGGTAAAAAATATACCTGCTGCTGTGCACTGACAGACGAGGTGGTAAGCAATATTCGGAATACTGGTGGAAGCAGGGGTGTGAGGGCAGGAGCGGTTGGCACCAATCATGGGTGGGGTGGTAAGTGGGAGTGAAAAAAGAAGGAAATAACTCACCCCCTTGCCGCGCCACTCCGCCGTCGCCCAGCCGTCTTCTATATTGGACAGTCTTCCAAACACGAAGCACCCAGGCTGAGGCTCCCCTGAGCCAATCACAACGATGCAATGCAGTCTTGTGGTTGGTCTGAGCGCCGGGGTTGGGTGCTCAGACAGGGGCTGGGAGTCTTGGCATGTTCTCCACGCAGGCTGTAATGAAGCCTGCATGGAAAACATGCAAAGTGTGCATGACAGTGCCGTCCAAGCAGTCATGCGCACTTGAAGTGGGCAAACCACTTCTTCCCTGCTCCTCTGTCATTTGAGCAGCCCCACCCGCAAAGCTGCTGGCAGCAGCAAAAAATAAAATGATAACCTCGAGTTATTAACATTTTATTTTTCCTTTCTTTCACTGCTGCAAAGCAGTGGGGTGACAATCCGCCGCATTGGAGGAGGAGCTGTCACTGTGTGAGGGGGAAGCAGCATGGGGAGATTTGAAGAAAACATGAACTTCCATGGAGTGGGCTAAGCTTTGTGCTTCTCTGTTTAGTTGCCCCCAATTGCATTTCATTTATTCATTCATGTATATACACACATGTATGAATATAAATGCATAGTTCATTTAGGAACATTATGGCATGTATATCGTGTAACTTGCGGCTTTATTATAGGTAGCTAGCGCAACAATTATTCACATATTATGATGTGATCTATAACACGTAGACACTTTCTGTGAATGTCCAAAAGAATTTGTATGCTAGTTTTAATTTACTTCACTAATCACAGGGCCTGACTTATCATAACAACAGGAAAAGACCAGTTGTATGTCAAAATGATCCAAAATGTGTTACTTTTATTCTGTCTTTGTGCATGAATACGTCAGACGGTCAGACACAGAGAAGCTTTTCTGCTGGCTCCTATCTCTCTTCAGTGTAAAGCTAGCAGTCGACCCAGCTTTTGAGGGCATAAATGCCTCACTGTGTCAAGCTCCATGAGCCTCATGATAACTTTTTTTTAACAGTAAGACAGATTAGGTAGCCAAGGGATGAGCAATCAGTGAACTCTGCGACCTGCACCAGAAATCAGCCAGTTTTTGAATAGAGATTTTAGGTAAAGGGTGATCAGTACTGTACTTTTGTATGATAGCCCAATGCATTCTGAATGTTGTCTTGCTTTACTCTCTTTGACCTAATCAGACAAATACACCCGGAAATAATGATTTGTAGGTAAAAAGTACAGGACTGCAGACAGTATCCGCAATGGCCTGGAGTGAGGTGGTCGCGGTATTTATTTTCTAGGTGACATTTGGCAGTGCCTCAACTTTCCTATTTTCAACACTTTATTTAAACTTATTAGATGCATAGCATTGTACTTCGAGGCTCTACCTTATACTTTGTGGGCCTTTGTTCACCTTATGTTTTAGGATACTGTATACAACAGGCACTGACAAAGTCAGTGCCTTTGGCAAGTGTGTAATTATTTTAACATTCTTCTTTAAAAATATGCAATGGGCAAACAAAAAAGCCAAAAATATAAAAATTATACAAAAAGAAGCAGTGTCCAGCAAACATGTTGCACTGGCCCCGGCACTGAGGAGTAGTCCTTTTTTGGCGTTGGAAGCAGGGGTCCCTCAAGGCTTTATCCTCTCACACATGATTTTCAACATCTACAAAAAGCCATTACCAGTACTGCTCAATTAAATTCACCTCACATGCTATAACTATGCAGATGACATGCAAATACTCCTTCACCTGGAATGACATAAAGACATTGGAAACTTGCCAATTTTCAGTTGTTTTAGAGCCATGGATCAATGGATGACGTGGAGCCATCTCAAATTGAAGTCTTCCATAATGGAAATACTCAAGTGTGGCGATTGGAAACATTATGACCCACTTGTCGCCTGGCATGATGAATTGGGATCACTGCCTAAAGTATCGAAGTAAGTAAGAAACCTTGGAATGACCATGGACTCCAAGCTATCGATGAATACCCAAGTGGACAAACTAGCAAGATGAAGCTTTGTTGCTATAAAAACTCTGCGACAAATCTTCCCCCATTTGGGATTTCCACACAGGGTCCAGGCTACCATCTCCCTTGTTCTGTCCAAACTCGATAACACCACGGACCACCTTTAACGACCATGAAAAGACAACACCGGATTCAGTACTCGGCTGCCAGACTACTTTTACATATCAAACCACAAGACCATATCTCCCTTGCCTTGAAAGCCCTGCATTGGTTGCCGGATGCCAGAAAATCCACGTTCAAGCTGCTTTGTATCGCCCACAAAGTGATACATGGAACAGAAAGAATAACATCACCAAACACCTTCAACAAAGGAACCTCCGCTCTAGAGTGGCACCTCACCTCAAAATTCCAAGTTACAACAAAAAAAAACGTGGGTGGCACATCCTTCTCTGTTCAAGCAGCCAAACTAGGGAACTCTTTACTCCAACATAAGATCCACAGACAACCACCTTATTTTCAGAAAACTACTCAAGAATTGGCTCTTCCTACATAAGCACCATATGCAAACAGAAATATACAGCATATCCCTCTCTATATAAGCATTTATTTGTACTATAGATATGTACCTCTATATAAGTATTGCTTTGTGTAAACGTGTAGAATAATTATGTTTTAAAACAAATAGATTTTTAAGTACAACAACACTTGAAATCCAGAATTTATTTAATGTAGCTTTAATCTACATACACTTACTTCCTTTATACATCTATATACCTTCCATGTACTTGGAGCTATATATTTATTAATTTCTGATAATTCAGCATATCCAATGCACTTAGCTATTTCTCACCCCATAACTCTCTCAATATATCCTCTACATCAACTTTCTGACTCATCTCAAACCTCTTTCTACTACTTTTTCCAATGCAATACCCTATTCCTCACCCTATACCTCTATCAATATATCCTCTACCGCCACACTCTCATTCATCTCAAACCCCATACCACTACTATGATACCCAAAATAACCCTTTCTAGACTCTTCCCTACTCTACCCCTCCTTGCATCATCTCATACCTCTTTTACTCTACCGACCCCCCAAAACAAGCCTTTCTAAACCCTTCCCTCTGACTCTTCCCCTTCGCATCCCTTTAACTCATCCCAATCCTCCTTCTACTGCTATGACCTCCAAATCAAACAAACAAAAAAACTCTAAATCCTTCCCTCTTCTATCCCTCCACTATCCTTTTCAATCAGAGTAACATGTCCATTCATATTTCACTGTTTTAATCCTTTATAGGTTCCAGAGTAGTGTGCTACCCGCCAAAAAAGCGACATCACCTCATCAGTGGTAGCAAGCGCTATATAAATGCAAACCTCTTTCCCACTTCTATCCCTCTGCTACCCTTCTCAATCCAAATAACTGACTAACATATCCACCACTCAAATTACTTTCATAATCAATTATACTAATTCACCCCTAATCCTTTATGGGTTCCGGAGTAGCGTGCTACTTGCCGAAAAAAAACACTTCAAAACCCCATCAGGGGTAGCAAGCACTATATAAATGCAAACCTTTTTTCCCTCTTCTGCCCCTCCGCTATCCTTCTCAATCCAAATAACTGACTAATATTCACCACTCAAATTACTTTCATTTTTCACTATACTAATTCAACACTAATTCTTTATGGGTTCCGAAGTACGTGCTACTTGCCAAAAAAGTGCTTCAACATCCCATCAGGGGTAGCAAGCGCTATATAAAGGCAAATCTTTTCCCTCTTCTATCCCTCTGCTATACTTCTCATTCCAAATAACTGACTAATATCCACCACTCAAATTACTTGGATTTTTCACTATACTAATTCAACACTAATCCTTTAGATGTTCCGGAGTAGGGTGCTACTCGACGAAAAAGCGATTTGACGCCTCGTCAGGAGTAGTAATCGCTATATAAATGCAATTACAATACAATACAATGTGATTAGAAACCATCCCATCTCTCACAGTGCCAGGCAGCCAGTGGGTAAAGTGGGCTAACCCATTGCCCCATGCTCTTTACTGTGGTGGGGTTGTCCAACACGTGAATGACATTTGAACAGAGCAGTAGATGGAGGGGGCTTACTGAAAGCCCCTGTGTGTTTGCATATATGCATGTATTTTTATTATGATATTTTGGGAAAATATGAGGCTGAGCGCACAGCTAAAGCTATCTCCAGGCAAGACTTAAAAATAACAACACCCCCTTGTTCATTTCCGGTCACCAGCGAGGCAAACTGAGAAGGACTGGTGGAGTGGAATGAGGTTAAAGGTCAGGAAGTCGCATTTGAAGTTTATTCATGTAAAAGTTGTTCAGCTGCGATTGTTTCTTCAAGAAATTCGATATAAAACTAACACTTCACATAACGCATGCAGCTCCGTTTCTTTACTTTCAGCGCAGAGCTTCCCTGCCTTGGAGTCAGGGTGTACAAAGGCGATGCAGGGTACACACAGCAGAGGTCAAAGAAATAACTGGATGGCAGCTTCCTCCTAGATCAGAGGGGTGCTGCTCATCTGTCATCAAATACCACTTGAATCACTTCTGCACAGCTTGAGTTGATAAAGGGCAAGAATTGCCTCATGTCAGAAAATAAAAGCAATCTGTAAAATAAAATGAAAAAAGCAGCTCTCATGGCTCCTGCTGTTCATGCGCCCCATCTTTACCACGATGTCAGGGTGAATATTAAGTTTCCAGGCGCAGAGTGGATAGGGCTGTGTACAAAGAAAGAAAAAGAGAAAACAAATGCCTTGAAATTAATTCTATTTTTTATTAGAGTTTTGCAAGTCCTTATTTTGCATGTAAAAAAAGTAAATTGGTAAATTCTTAGCGGAAGAAAAGACTTTTGAGATTCTGAAAGCTTTTATATGTACCCCACGATCTGAGGCCTTCAGCGAAACTCGTAATTAGGTACTGGTGCTAGAGAAGGTAAGGGGTGCACAGAAGCTGGCATTGAAAGGGGAAGGGCGGGGCAACTGGTACTAGGGGTTTATGAATGTTGGTAATGGAGTACTAATTCAGGGAAGGTGGGAGCCTACAGGAACCTTCTCGAGGGGGTTGGAGTACACAAAGACTGGAGATGGGGAACTGGTTTTAGGGATTGCGGAGGACCCTAATGGAGGAGTGGCACGAGGTGAATCGGGAGAAAGGTGGCTGGTACCAGGCGACAGTCCTACCTGGAGGCTGGTAATGTGGATTTAATCAATCAATCAATCAATTGAATCTTTATTTCGGCAATATTTCAGCCATAAAAGAACACATAAAATACTATATACATTAAAATTACAATATTGAAGCAACGTCTAAGATAACATAGGCAAATGCAAAGCAGGAATGAAAGTCACTGTTAGAGTACATTATTGCAGCAATAACTGGAATTACATAAGCAAATATGAGCCCAGGCTACTAGGCACTATTTGATAATATAAAACTCCTTTTAATCCAGATAGCATGCAGATACTTAGCAAGAGCAAACACAATATGTCCTGCGGTATCAGTTTTAAAAACCCTTAATGCGTCTGAGCACTTCCTAAATCCTAGATTCCTACAAATGGGTACAATCCAATTCTTCCTTGCTCTACTGTAGAGAGGACAGAAAAAAAGAATATGGCATTCGTCCTCTTTATTCATGCCACAGCCAAGACAGTGTGAGGACCTGGACGGGGACCATTTGCTGGTTAGACACGCTAAGGGGAGTGCACCAAACCTCCATTGTATGTATAGCTTCCTAGCCATAACAGGGAAAATGACATCCAGAAAATCTTCGAATGAGTATACGGATTTAATCTCTATGAATGATTTTACCATGGTACCATTCTGTGAGTCGTGGAGCCATGCATTAGAACATCGAGATCTGTGTAACTCTGTGAATAGGTTCCCTGAGATCTCGCTACAGGCTGTTGCTGGATTCACCCACATGTCTGCAAGACCCAATTTCATGAGTTCGTCTTTAATGTAAGAAAGCCAAGGTATATGCGCTACCCTGCCTAATCTCAGTATTTCTTGCAGCTCAGTTTTGTACTGCTCAAGCTCGGGGGTCAGCCAAATCCTCCTCCAAAACCTGAGGGGTTTGATGGCTAATTCCTCCTGGATGGGAAATATACCCAAGTCGAGCCTCAGCGGTAATAGAGGTGTGCTTTGGGGGAGCGAGAGCAACTGCCTCAGAAAGTTGTTCTCAGATTTAATCAGTCCAGGTCTAACGGCATACCCCCAAAGTTCCCCTCCATATAATGCAGCCGCTCTGGCCCTCATTTTATAGATTTCAAGACTAGGGCTAATGGGTTTGTAAGTGGAGGCATTTGTCATTTTTAATATTCCCCCTGCTATTTGGGTCAGTTTGAGTTGTGATTTGGCAAGGTGTGGGCCCCAGGAGAGTTTTTCACTTAGTGTGACACCTAGGTATTGGAAAGTGTGAACTCTCTCGAGCGCAACCGAATCTAGGGTAGGGGGTGGTCTGGTGTGTAACGGAGGATTAAAAATCATGTATTTGGTCTTATCTACATTAATCTGTAGACCATGTTCACTACAGAAGTTATTGAATCCTTCCAATATACGTTGGATACCCATTGGTGACTTAGATAGGAGCAGGGTGTCATCAGCGAACATTATAGCTGCTACTTTCCTGCCTGCCAGCCTGGGTGCATCGTTGTTAGGAACTGCATCCAGACTGGCTATCAGTCCATTAACATATATACAGAACAAGGTAGGGGCCAGGACACACCCTTGCGTGACTCCCTTGTTCACGGCGAACCTGGCGGACAATACACCTCCTCTTGCACACCTGACCTGAGCAAAGTTCTGAGTATGCAACCTCACCAATATTCCCAATAGGGAATTGGGTACACCCAAGTCACGTAAAACAGCCCAAAGTTTACCCCTAGGAACAGTATCAAACGCAGAGCGTAAGTCAACAAATACCATGTGGAGGCTGCCACCCTCTATTACCACAGTCTTCCAATACAGCATTACTAAACGGAAGATCTGGTCCATGGTAGATATTTTGCTTCTAAAGCCAGCCTGATAAGGAGAAAGGATTTCATTCTCATTGATCCAGTCCTGCAAGCGATCTAAAATAAGTCTTGTCATTATTTTTTGTGGGACGTCAATGAGACTAATGGGCCTGTAATTGACGGGGAGCAGGGGAGAACCATTTTTATATATAGGTATAATTTCCGCTCCCAACCACGAGCCCGGAACCTCTGCACCGTACAAAATTGAGTTGAAAAGTGCACATAAGTACGGCGCCCATATCTTAGGCTGTTCTTTGAACATATCCCCGGGTAGCTTATCTATGCCAGGTGCTTTGCCCGTTGCCAGTTTTCCTATGGCAATGGTAACATCCTCTACGGAGAATTCCAAAACTTCGGCATCCCCAGTAGAGGGTAAGTGAAAGGGCAGAAGGTCTAAATCAGAGGTGGCTGCATATAGAGATTTAAAGTGGGATTCCCACACCCCCGGATCAAGGTTAACTTCAATTGCATTGCGGGGTTCCGCACACCCTGAGTTCACAATAGCCCAGAATCTACTCGGTTCCTTGTTAGCAAGAGCAGATGATAAATTTTCCCATCTCTCCCAATCCCAATCTATTTTTACCTGTTTTAATACTTGTTTGTGGGCAGTCCTGAGTGAGCGGATCATTAGCTTATCACTGCCAATTTTGATGGCGTTAATCAAATCAGATTTAGCTCTCCTGCATGTGGCATTATACCATGATGAGGAGATGGTCCTGGGTTGCCTGGGGGGAGCGATAGGATTTAAAATGCCTGCAAGGGTATCAACCAGATCCCGATGAACAGTGAGCAGGCTTACAGAATTGTCCGAGGACCACCCTTGAGCCCAGATGTCACTTGCCATTTTGAGCAGGGGAAGAATGGATGAGTATAGGCTTGGTAGTACATCCCTCCTTTCACGCAGGGTTGCCCACTTTACCCTCCTCCTGTTGTTAGTAAGAACCAGGCCTGGGTCGGCGGTTGGTTCCATGTGGGCTTTAGCAGATATGGGCAATTCCATTTTCAACAGCAGGGCGTTATGATCGCTGTCCGTTCTATTCACAACCTCCAGATCCACAATCTTAGACCACATCCTGGTCTGAACCATGACGTAGTCTAAGTGGGATTCCTGATCTTTTTTATTATAGGTACATTTGGAGGGAATATCTGAGGGCATCCGACCATTAACCGCCCTGACTGAATATTGCAAAGTTAGAGTCATAATCTGCATGGCCAATGGGGTCCATGCCTTTGCATAAGTGGACCTACACTGCGGGATGCCCCAGAACTCATCTTCATCCAGCAGTGCCCCCTCACTCAGCCCTTGGAGGGGCTCATAATGGCAATTGAAGTCTCCTGCAATCAGACAGTGAATGTCACGGTTTAAGGATTCAAGAAAGGACGATAGTTCCCCTACGGTGTTAGATTCCTTAGCCATAGCAGTAGGACGTGAATATACATTCACAACTGCCAGTTTGTGTAAGTTAGGCCAGGTCAGTAGGACGCATAGAATATCGTCCGAATGAGTCTGAATCAAATCCACCCTGCAGCCCAGGTGTACGCCGATCCATGTTGTCAGACCACCAGAAGGGCGGCCCTTACCTCCCCAACGAGCTGCGATGTTAAAAGTCACGAACCCGACTCTATGAACCTCCTCCCTGGCCCAGGTCTCCTGCAGTAAAATCACATCAGCAGTGTCCACAAAAGAGCCCCATGCAGGACATGCTAGCTTATTTTTTAGGCCTGCCACATTCCATGATAATAAGTTCATACACTGAGGAAGACACGGGTGATGAAGTGAGGGGTCTGGTAGAGGGGAGGAGCTACTCTGCTGGTGGGGATCAATTTCCCCAATAGGGATGGAACTGGCACTATGGAAAGTGACTGGCGATTGGAGGGGAACAGAAGGCTGTGTAGAGTACACTTGGGGGATGCTGATACTATTACTGATACTAGTCCCCACTGTAATAGAGGTGCACCCCTTGTTACCAGGGGACAATCTCCTTTCCCTAGGCAACTCAGTGGGCTCTGAGCCTAAAATACTGCCCCCCAAAGAACCCTGAGCTATATGATTGAACCTAGCCAGTCAGTCAACCTGGTCAAGACAGCTAAACCTGTTTGAACAGACGGGATAGGCCCATTTTGGGTCAGAGGGGACTTGTCTTAATTTCCCACCACCTCCCCTTAGCGGATACGAGATGAGGGTCCAGCCACTTTCTTCTGACCTCAATTGATCATTTGGGTAAAAGTAGGAGAGGGGACGCACCCCGATTTTAGTGTCTGAACGGGGTGTTTCCCAATTGCAGATATAATCTGCTGTCCTGGCGTCCCGGAAATTAACTATGACACAATCGCCAGTTATGTTTTTAGGAGTGTGCCCCACCCACCCCACCCTTCTAACCATAATGATCTCGCAACTAACATGCGGTGGCAAGGGCCTATGATTGGTAAGCCAGTGAATTGCCTTATTTTTCAGGTTGGAGAACTCCTCAGTGCTATGGTCATTAATTTCGGGGACCCCTGTAAGAACAACCAGGTAGGGACTTGCTTCCGGAGGCAGGTCTAATCTAGAAATAGACCTGGTAGCCTCAACCTGAGTTCGCTTCCTCACTGTCCTCGCATTGTCACTGTTATTAGCCAAAGGGGCCTCTCCCAGGATGTTGCTATCTATATGGTGGTCAGTGGGGGGCCTAGCTTCATGATGTGCTTGTGAGGGAATGTGAGAGGTAGCTGGAGCTGCCAGTGATGTAGCTGTTGGGAAGGTTGGTGGCCGTGAGGCTGTACATTGAGCCGTAGGGACTGGTAAAACCCCAGCCGTAGTGGTACAGCGACATTTACAGAGGCATGGGGGGAGTACTTTGTTATTAACACCCTCAGTTAGACCCTTAATTTGTTGTTCGAGCTTAGTAAGAAGGGTCACCATACCCTCCAACCTAGATTCCAGCGGTCCCAATAAGGTGCGCAGCAATAGATCTAATTGCTGCGGAGGTATTGCGTCCCCGGGTGGCTGTGGCATAAATGTGGGTGAAGCGGGTACCTGAGCAGGGGGATCCCCAGGGGACTTAGAAGAAATCGAAGCTGGAGGGGGGGTGCGACTGCCCTGTCCTTCTCTGACCACTGAGTCAGCCTCTGGGGCTGCACCGACACCTCGTTGTGCAGATTTAGCTCCCCCTGACTTGGTACTAACTTGCCTAATCGCTTTGGGCTTGGCTTTTGATGTCAACCCTTCCTTGGTAACCCTTTTTTTGCGCAAGATCGGTCCTTGCCTAGTCACTGGGGGGGATATAATTCTTGAATTGATCGTGAGGTCATTATCACTCGAGAGTTCACTAGTTGAGGTATCATCAACAAATTGAGTCAGAGGGAGGATAGTATTGCTCGCACCAGTACCATTTGGGGCGCGCGCAGATGCAAGGAGGCCCAGAGAAGATCTTCTTGCTAGGGCCAGATCCTGCGAAACTCTGCGCTCCATGAGAACAATACCCTGATCAATCACCGAATTAGCTCTTACTATAAATTGGTCTAATGTGCCAGTGAGGTTGCCTTTGGTCACATGGTTCCTACCCTCTTTGGATGCCATACTCAATTAAGATGTAACACAGTGAGTAAGTTGTAATAATAGAGCGACAATGTACCCTCCGCAGGACAGTATAAAGGGTGATTAAGAGCAAATGCAATCAGATAGCTTAAAATGTACACATACGGCTTAGTCCGTGGATGAAAAAGGGGTGGCCCGGTCCGGTCTCTCTCGGTCTCAAACGGGCTACAACGGGCCCGGGCTTCGCCCCGGACTACGCCCCGCACGCGTCCCGCTAACGCGAGAACAGGAGGGGGTTAAATAGGCCGGGGGAGGAGCGGGAAGAGGAACCAGGTGCAGGTGATCAGCAATGAAGAGTGCACCCTGGTCCTCGCAGTCCCGTAAGTAACAGATGAAAGATTAAAAGTTAAAAGCCCCGTGCCGTTTTAGAATAGAACGTGCTGTTCTCACCAAAGTCCGTCTATAGGCAGAGTTCGAGCCCATCCACTGTTTGGTGCGAAGTCCAGAGCCTGCGAGCGGCTCCCGCGAAGCGGGGGCCGCGAGGCGTGATGTAGTGGCCGGGGGAGGAGCGGGAAGAGGAACCAGGTGCAGGTGATCAGCAGTGAAGAGTGCACCCTGGTCCTCGCAGTCCTGTAAGTAACAGATGAAAGATTAAAAGTTAAAAGCCCCGTGCCGTTTTAGAATAGAACGTGCTGTTCTCACCAAAGTCCGTCTATAGGCAGAGTTCGAGCCCATCCACTGTTTGGTGCGAAGTCCAGAGCCTGCGAGTGGATTTAATACTGCGGTGATACTGTGCATTTCCCCTGGTGCAGACTCCTGGTCTGGCTTTGATGGAGCTCAGATCCCCTCAGTCACTGATCTTCATGTGGTGTATCCAAAAGGAGTTCCAAGGACTCATCTCAATATTTTGGTGCCCTTGGTGGGGAAAAAGCTCTGGCTGGGAAGTGATGCCTAAACTGTGAGATGAAGTTGTGCTCTCTGTAGGATTGGCTCTGAATCTTTACCCTGATGGGATTAGCAGTCCTCTTGGAGATTCGCAGACCACAGCACAACCACTGACCAGTATTAATGCACCTGTTTTAGGATGGAAAATGTCCCTTGCATAGCTCTAGAGAGCCTGTGCCTCCTCCTCTAATTCCTCCATAGCAACCAGTAGTGTTTTACCCCAACCTCAGAAAACTCAATGATTATGCATGTGCACTGATGCTTTTCCATGAAATGGGGTGAGACTCAGAGCAGCGATCTGTGTTCGGAGGGGCTGATCAAGACCGCTCTTCTTTTAGTGAGTGTGACTGCTATCACCTCTCTAGGCTGTAGAGAACTGACAGTGGTGGCAGTGAAATGATTATAGCAGAAGGGCGGGACTTTTTACCTGCTGCATGCTAAGAGGAGCAGCCTCGCCTGTATTTTTAAATTGTTCTGCCAGTTACCTGGGCGCTTCGCACAACCATGTGTAACATGAATGATGAGATTCGAAAAGGATGCATGAGGAGAGCATGTGATGCACATGGCTGTGGTCACACCGGGATCCATTTTCTTTAAGGCATATTGTAATGTTATCTATGATGAATCTTTGAGGGAGAGCCAGCAGGGCTTCCCTAAAACATTCCAGAGCTACTTTGTAGTGGGTCAGACTGAGGAGTGTTATGGTGTTAAGGAAGGAGACAGGGGGGCCCTTTGAGGATAGGGAGTTCCCCTCTGCCCATTCCTGGCCCACTGTCTCTGTATGAGGGTACCCCACAAACATTCATAGGTGTGGGGAAGCTCCCCTTGCTATTCTTCTCTTGTTTCGGGTTGCTCCTGAGAAGTTAATCTCAGCTCCATTGCTTCCCTGCTCACACTTGTAACAAAAACACTGGCTGGAACAGTCTGAGTGGAAATAGTAAAAGGCCAGAGCAGCCCAGAACCAGCCACAGAACTGAACTACTGGAATACACAAGGATATTCTGTAATTTGGGTATAAAGATGGGACAGCAACTTCCACTTAATATGCCATGATTTTCTGACCAGAAGAATAGGATCCTACACTAGCGGCAACCGGGAGATTTGTTTAAACTCCAGGGCTGGGGTACTGACCGCCATCTACACTCACCAGGTTCTTCACCATTAACCTGGGGAAACTCAAGTAGTCTGAAAGGAGAGTCTGTTTCTGCCCACTTTGAGGGAGACAGCTATCTTAAATTTGAAATTTTCGATTTGAACAATGGATATCTCATGTTTCATAGGTAAATATTCTCTCTTACCATAAAACTGTTTTCAAAAAATATTATAACTTGAACAAAATCTTACACGTGATTTGATTTTGAAAATGGCAAAGTGATTCAAAGTTCATCGGGTGGGTGCAATGCTGACAGCCAACAACAGGCCCAAATCTGGGAACATTTACCACCTGCTTGGAGAAGGTAGTAAATGCTCTGGGTCCTTTTTTAGGTCTCGCCTAGCGACGCAGCGCATGCGCTGCTTGCTCCCGACGAGCTTTATTGCCGTGGCTTTGGCTTGCGAAGCGAGGGTGGAAGCTCCACCCATGCTTCTTATAGGCACGTCTTCCAAATGCATGCTTTTTTTTGGGAGGGAAGCAAGTTTTGCTCCCTCCCTGTCTTTGTTCGGCGTGCCTGCCCAGACAGGGCATGTGCACGCGCCTGGACAGGAAGGAAGCATGTTTTGTTCCCTCCCTGTCTTCGTTCGGCATGCCTGCCCGGACGGGGCATGTGCATGCGCCCGGACAAGAGATATGCATGCGTATGCTGTACAAGCACGGCGCGCTGCTTTGCTTTGCATTCTGCAGAGTTCCCTAGGCATTTTGTGTAATTACAGCATCTTAGCAGAACGTGCACATGGCGCGTTTTCACTTTCTTTACTCCCCGCTTTCACTTTCTTTACTCCTCGCTTCTCCTTTATTTTGCATTTCCTGCTCCTATTTAAATGTATGCCCTTCGCCCTCCGCTACTTTTGTATTCCCACCGCTGTATATACGCATGGTATACACCTCCATGCGTCTGTGTGATTTACAACTGCGCTCCCTGCGTGTGCTCTCTTCTTGTAGCGGCAAAATATGGGATACAAATCGTTGGTGTTCTGTGCCGCTACTGCTTTTAAGCAGCTAATGCAAATCAAATATTACCTCACAGGGTACTTCTGTTCACTCCTTGCTGCCTTTCTTTCACCGTTGGACCCGTCGCCCCTTTATTATATGTTGCTGTTGGTCACTACACAAGCAGACATCTTCAACTACCGACAGTTAAAACAATACTCTTACAACATAGCATTCCCCCATGTACGAGCGTTCTACCCATTTGCTAATACGCTTCTGCACTTTCGACTTTGGGCATAATAAATAATTGGGACTTATGTACTTTACACGGCCCCGACGAATGCCCATGCAGTTTTTTATGTGCCTCACACATTCATTTAAAACAGCTTCCCGCACATACTTTCAATCGCCCTTCGTTTGCTCCTTCCCTACCATCCACTCCTTCCTCCCTCCAGTCTGTGCCCGTGATGGTTACATTTTAATGTAACTATTAGCAAACGGTGTAAGGGTTTCAAGCCGCTACCCAAAAAGCAATGCATTATACACATAGCATGTGCACAGTTTTGCATCTCCACACTGTGCTACCGCATTAATCTTGCGCACAGCATTATCCCACAGCGTCCCACAACCCATTTACTAATACGCTCTTGCCGCGTGTATTTGCCCTTACTACCTAAATTTGTCTTACAAACTGTTCGCGGCACATACACATGCATTACAGTACCTTTTTTCCCCCATATCTCTGTATAATTTGGGGGGCCTTAATCCACAGATTTTTGTCTACCTTGCGCGCTCACTTCCTCTCCTCGGTCCAGCCCCTCCTCCCTCCACTCGATTGGTGCTAGTCACACGCCGACGCAGCTATAAACAGTCGGCTTAAACACATGCCCTCCAGCCCTTTTCTGCTGCCTCAAAGACTGATTTCTAAATGTTATCTTTCGCACCATCTTGCAGCGCCTTACCACATGGATTCCCGTTCGCCCTTCACTCGCTTTTTACCTCCCCCGTGTTGTCTCTCGTTTTACATTTCTTCTACTGCTGGTCAAAAGGTTATATGGGTATAAACAAACGCTGTAGTAGTTTTAAGCCGCTGACCCGAAATACACATTACCCCATTACCCCCCATAGTACCATATTCTCGATTTGCTCACTAGCTACTGCACCTTAAATCCTGCCCTTAATACATTATTTTGTTACACACGCTTTTCGCAGCACACACTCATGCCTTTTAGCACTTTCACCAGAAACTCACTAATAGCACTAACCTACCTAATGCGAGACTTGTTGCATTGCAAATGCTTGTTCTCATGCCCAGGGCCAGGCAAAAAGAGTCAGGGCCGACAGGAGGAAATGTACTATTTGTATTCAGCTGAGATGAGTTTCTTCTTCTCCCTCGCGCTGAAATATGCAGGTTGACAGGAACTGGGCACAGCAGGTGCCTCAAGCCCCCAGCTCCACTGATGGATGGTTCCAGGACCGATGTCTCTGGGCCCGTAATTGTCGAGCCTAAAGCTGAAAAGTCCTATAATGTTGTGGCCGGGAGACCCCGCTAAACCTGCAGTGGCCCGGAGTAGTATCCCCTGAGGTACAGCTCCAGGCAACTCAAACTCATCCAATGGGGGAGAGGATATGGTCCGTCGGCTAGACTGCCACCTTTGGTGCTGGAAACCAGGGTTCGAGCCTCGGGGTCGCGTCCACATCCTGTGATTCTGGGCAAATCACTTAATTTCCCCGTGCTTAAATATGTAATGTAAATACGGTGCTCATGTACAGCGCTCCAATACCTTCGGGTCGAGTTCGCGCTATATAAAAGATGCAAAAAATAAAAATACTGAGGACTTAAGTGCGCATCTTATTCAAGGCGGATAATAGGGCTCTCTTCTCCTTTTATTCTGTATCGAGAGATGGAGAAGGTTCTCGGGGAGGGAGAGGTTAAAGGCTAAGATAAAGAGACCTTGTAACCCGTGAACATCAACTGAGGGTGCCCAGGGGTAGCGTGGGTGCCCACTCTTGCCCTTTGGCACCATTGACGCTTCCCATGTTATCCCTCGTCTTTCAGGGGCTACGAAGCAGTAGGAATAGAAAACAGACACGTTTTGTTGAGCTGTTTGCGTTCTTTAATTTTTAAACTGTGCCTGTGCCCCTTGGCTGCAAACGGGCTATTATTGGTGGGCTAAGGGTGAAGAAAGGGGTCACGCCTGTTATATGTCAAGATGAAAAGGTAAGGGATGTCACTTCCGCTGTCCTAGGCATTAGCGTGAATTGACGTTCAGGTTGTAACACTGCCGAGCCACGTATGCGTAGGCAGTCGGAAAACGTGGTGCTGAGTGAGAGCTGCCGTGCCCACCTCTGCGTGCAGTGCAGCCTTAAAATACACAAATGTAGGAAGTGCATGTGCGTAAAACACGTCCGTGGACAGGAGATGTTGTTCACACCACCCGGATATGCTTAATTGCTGCTTACAGCAAATACACTTCCGAGTTCCTGAAAACAATAACTTGCCCTTTTGTCTGTCATACTAATTGGCCCCTTGTTTATATTTTTTAATCATGAAAATTGGCGGGTTTGAAAGAATGCTGAATTGATGCTATTGTTAGTTTGTAAAATGTATCTCAATTCTACATCTTGTGTACACAGTCCAGAAAAAAAACATGGTTCAGACTGCTGCGTTCCTATGCGTTACTTCTGAGTGAAACATATGTGAACGTGAAACAAGGGCGGCTTCCGGGATGCAGTATTGGATACCTTGCATTAAAAAAAAAAGATACTATTACTGAGATTGGACGAGTGAAATTGACACAGTAACTGATAAATGTCAATTCACCAGCCTAAAAGGGCAGTTAGTAGTCAAGCATTGTGAAAAAGGAGGATGCTAGTCCAATTATACTTGGGCTACTAGCTGAATTTTACAGAGGAATTTTCTTGCACTTTCTAGCATTTTTTGCACAATATGGAGAAATGAAAAATAAAGTATGCTATTTTTTATTTATCCATATTCAGCAAAAATTGCTGTTTTGCATGCTGAGACTCTTCGGCTAATTAATTTTCAGCACTGGATATCAGGGTCGGGTCTAAGAATTGCGCTGCAGGTGCAGTGGCACCATGGTCCAGAGGTGTGAAACACCCACCTCATCCAATTAGTGGCAGTTTTTTGCAATAAAATATTCAGTGGGATAATTTCCTTTCCTTAATTAGAGCCCACGGCTCCATTGGAACACCACAGCTGGATATTTAAATGCTAAAAATGAAATTTAGGATACCTAGGCTGAAGTATCTTTTGTTTATTTTTCAATTCTATTTGTAAAATCAAAGAGAGAACATATAAACGGAAAATGTTTCGATCGCATTTAAGCACAGCCATGTTTTTTTTTCTTGGCAGTTAATAATAGCTGTGCTGGCTCTCAGGTCGCTCATTTCCCATCCTGTTGCTCTGAATGAGCTATTCTTCACCTTGGGACCCTGGACTTCTCCAGATGGACGCGGACTGACGGGAAATGCCATTCCTGTGGATCATTGCTCCTTCGTTCCTGTACCACATCCTGGGTTGCAGGGAACCAGCAGAGGACCTCTGCATATGGTTGGCATGATCAACCTCTTGAGTAGATGGGTCATGCCAGGGATTGGAGGTGCAAAGCTCGCTTCAAAGGAGTCTATGTCTATGTGGGGGTATTTGTAAAGGGCAGCTGCTACTCCAAGGAGTGTCTTGGCGGTGACTGAATTCTTTGGAGTTCAGAGGCTGCAGCAGGTTAACAAGGCATGTTCGAGTGCTTACCGGTAATCTCCATTACTCCGATTCGTACTCTTCTTTGTCATAGGCCTTATAGGGAAGGCCACCCTGCAGCCTTAAACAGACACACTGAGGCAGGGACTGAGTTGGAGCAGCTTTTCATTCAAACAAGGAGTGAAGTAGTTCGAAATGTTAGGTCAACGTTCTTGGGGTTCATATTACCCTCACTCCTGGACTCCAAAGATCACGGTGAGAGGCCATGAACACTACAAATACTAACCACTGTAATGCGGGATCTCAACCAAGAGATTCACAAATTGGCTGTGGTGGTGTGAATACTACTTACATATTTGGATTTGCAATCACTAGATGTGTTTTTTTTTCTGCGCACAGAATATTTAATGTTTACAATTGTTTAGTCCCTTTATCTTATTGTTATTAAATTTGTATTGAGAGCAGCGTTGAGAACGTACTGATGACTGTGCACAATCAAAGTGGAAAAGGGGTCCTTGTGCGCACAGGGGGCTCCTGAACACTGAGTTCAGCACATAGCTTGAGTGTCTGCACAGCCAGATCCACTCTGGCATCTTGTTGAAAACAGCCTTTTTGCAGGGCTATTCCCAAGTTTTTTTTGCTTTTTTCTCCTATTTTTCCTGACCTGTTTTTGTTGGTTTGAGGACACTGGGCACTTTACCACAGCTAATCAGTGCTAAAGTGAATATGCTCTCTGTGTACATTTTGATTATAATTGGTTATCCATGATTGTCATATTTGATTTGCTTGTAAGTCCCTAGTAAAGAGCACTGAGTATGCCAGGGCCTGTAAATCAAATGCTACTAGTGGGCCTGCAGCACTGGTTGTGCCACCCACAAGAGTAGCCCTGTAAATCTATCTCAGACCTATCTTAGACCTACTCCTGTAGTGTCTGAACGCGTGGTTTGTGACTGCCATGTTGACCTGGCAAGTGCACCAACTTGCCAGGCCCCCACCTTCCCTTTTCTTACATGTAAGGTACCCCTATAGGCAGAGTGTAGTGTATGTAAAAGGAGACCGTAGAGTCTCTGTTGACATCTAAACCATCTGAAAGTATAACTCTGGTTCATTTCATAATGAAGTGTGCTCGATTGGCCATGAAAGAGAACTTCTTTAAATTTGAGGATGATATTTACCTGCAGACATCGGGTACATCTATGGGCAGCATTTTTGCCCCAAGTCTGGCCAATCTTTATGTACATGCTTTCGAACAGTCTATTGTGCTACATGAGGATAATCCGTATATAGGTCATATACGGGCTTGAAAGAGATACATTGATGACGTTTTTGTCATCTGGAGAGGTACTCCACAAACCATCCAATCTTTTTTTGCTTGGTTGAACTCTAAAAATAACTTTCTGAATTTTACTATGGAATATTCAAAGACTAGCTTATCCTTTTTGGATATTCGTATCTTTCCAGAGAGAGGAGGTCTAGGCACAGAACTCTATAGGAAGCCTACCGCTCGCAATTCACTATTGTCTTTTGGTAGCTTCCATCCGAAATCCTTACGCGAGAACTTGCCCTTCGGGCAGTTTCTCAGGATAAGGAGGAACTGCTCCACTATAGATAAATACAACGAGCATGCTAAAATTTTGAGTGACCAGTTGAAAGAAAAGAACTACCCACGTCATCTAATTCAGCGTTCACGCAAAAGAGCTGCCAACAATAACAGAGAATCCTTGATTGAAGTAGCTGGCCCCAAAGAAGAACTAGATAGGCTTACATGTGTCAACACTTTCTGCAGCTACTCCAATAAGATTAAGAAAAGCATTCTAAAAAATTGGAAAATCCTCAATATTGGTGCAAAGAGTGTGCCCCCACCTTTATTTGCTTTCAAGAGAAGTCCCAATATCAAGGATCAAATTGTGCATACCAGACCGAGAATAAAGCAAAAAAATTCTGGACAAACATCCCTTTGGGGCTTACCACCTGTGGTGGGGCACTACCCTTGTGGCTCGTGTGCTGCTTGCCCTCAGACTACTCATATGACGGAAGTAGATATCGGTACCCCGAAACCATGGTTGCTGAATAAACATACAAATTGCAACAGTGAAAAGGTTATTTACCTTATCACTTGCCCATGCGAATTGCGTTATGTGGGTATGACCACACGCAAGGCAAAAATGCGAATTTTGGAACACAAAAGCACCATTCGGTGCAAGAGAAGATCTACTAAGATGACTAATCACTTCCTGGATTCTAACCATCCAGCTGATGAACTTAGATGGACTATACTTGAACAACCTACAATACCTCTACATGTCACAGACATCTCAAAATTTCTGTTCAGAAGAGAACAACGTTGGGTATTTCGTATCAAGAGCGATACTACAGGACTAAACGAGGACATTCCTTGGCTTTCATTATGAGCACTACAGTGAAAGGAATACATCACATTTAATCCTCTGAGGTTCATACTTCAGTTTCCTTGTATAATATGGTTGACATAACAAGTCTTTTTTAACATTTCTTTTTAACATTTCTGCCCTACAACCATTTCCCAGCTTTGTTCATCTTTGCTTAATCATAGATCAGGGGTTTCTAAATCATTAAGAATATTAATACCTGATAAGACTGGTTATTCTACATGTCTGTTGACTATGGCATTTAGAACTATACACTGCACTATTACCTTAGGCATTCCGCTTATGTTTTACTAATGGGCACTCTGGCATCATTGTCTTTTTTACAACTATCGGTCAGCTTATTAAAGTTTTTGTCAATACTCCCTTTTTTTGCACAACAAAAGCGCATGCGCTGCATCCTAACACCGATTTGCAGCGCATGCGTGTTAACTCGTACAGGCATTTCCAATGAACAACCTTGGGGTCCTTCACAAGCACCTGATTCAGGGAAATGCGGTTATTTAACACACGGAGCTGCTCCCGTCGGTACCTCCGGTCACAAATCCATTCCGCAACGGAGTACCGACGGAGAGGTAAGTGGGCTCCTACATGGGGACTTGATTATATTGAGGTGTAGAATGACATAAAACCGAAGCAGATAGGGTTATTTTGTTTGGGGCTCCCCTTGTTTCTGTTCATACGGCGCCCCTCTAGATGAACTCTTTGAGAGTCATACGCATGTCTAATACATTGGGGACTAATGTCTTGATGTGTATATTGCCATTGAAATAATGTTTATCTCGATGTAGCTCTAGTCGCAAGACTGAGGATATGACAAAACGGGGACATTTATATATGCTGAGAAGTCGTAAGTGCTAGTGTGGTTTATTGGATAAGCATGAGACAGATGCCATTGGTGCAGTCTTTGGATCACATGGCATAATACATACATAGCACTAATGGATTCGACTATGAGAGCTATTATTTATCCCTTGCCAAACAAAGACAAGAAGTCACTTATGCATCTCGTTATAGTGATTTTCACTCTAGTAATTTGGTTTGAGACGGCCTTACCCTCTTCTTTCTTTTTTTGTTTTGGAATTCAGCTTGGCTGATTTACCACAATTTGGTTTCTCTGTTTAATTTACAGAGCGGGGCTCCCCTTCCTGAGTTTGTGACCAGGTTGAGGTGGGCTCACTTGTCCCACTATACGGGTGAGTGAAATTGTTTGCATACCCGAATTGCAATTGGGGATTGATGAGTGTGTCATCCTCGTGAAGGAAAAGAAAAGTTTCTAAGTTCTGGTTGATTGAAGAGTAACTGTTTTCTCTGTGTCTCTTTCTTTGTTTAGACAAGTTCCAGTGATACCGACGCTGGACTTGGATCACTGTTCTTTACTAAGTATACATTTTGTATTGTTTTTTTCACTTATTGCAGCAGCGTTGTTACTGGTCCTGAAGAAAGCCAATACTTACTTGTTAGAAGTTAAGTGGCTGAAACATGTCGACCATTCCATTCTAGCAGTTTAATTATATACTGCTGAAACACTGCGTTTTAGATCTGTCAGTACAGATGAGCTAATAAAGTTTTCTTTTCATCTGCACTAGGCAGTTTTAGATTCACATTTTCTCTATTTTTGATTTATCGCGCTGCACCCCCACATCACCATCCTTCACATTTGGGATTTTAGCATCCTTTTTTGAGGCTTAAATATCAAAACATCCCAGAGCTCCCTCCTCTTAGAGAGGAGGTTGTAGCCCTCAGTGGGACTAGGATTTCCCACTGGGAGGAGAAAGCCCAGATGATGAAGCATGTCACCTTTTGGTGAGTGAGGGCATTCGTCCTAAAAGGGATTTCTTCCCCTATTAGATTTCTATCCAAGAGACACCTCTATTGCTCTTCTTCTTCCCTCTTGTATCTTTTCTTTTGCTGCTTTGTTACTTTAAAAATGTACCAGACCCAAGAAATGTATTGTGTTGATCATTATTTCTTGCAGGTCTTTAAAAATATATACCCTTGGACCCCCTTCTTTTCAAGAATTTGGTGTGTTCTATGTAAAAGGTATGACATGTGCTGGTGTGTTTTAAATGTCCAAATATTGAAATACTGCCAATTTCGTTTTTCACTATTGAAAGGCTATCTGTCCCATCAGCTAACATGGGAGTAACCTTGTAACATCTTACAAGTATAACTTTCAATTGGGACCAGATAGATAAATGGAGTGTAGGTTCTCTGAACTCAGGATTTACTAATACATCTTTTTAGGAAGATGGTTTTTAAATTATGCATTTGAAAAGGCCACTTTTAGAAATATGGCTTTTTCTTGTTTAACCATCCTGTGTGCCTCTGCTGGTTTGTGTATTGACTGTCTGATTTTTGAGTGACAGGTGCTGGGGATGTGCATTCACTGTAGACAGCCACAATGGGAGTTGAGGTGTGTCTTGCCCTTATGGGTGACTCATAGCAGGGCTGAGTAGACCTTGGCTGCATTTAGAGTGGAAGGAGGAGTTTCACTTGCACCTGAATAGTCTGTGTCTCCTTTGCACAAAGCTATCTCCACCTCCTGTGGTCATGCTGCACCAGAGAGGACAGGACTGTATTGGACTGGACTCAGCTACCCTTGCCACAAAGAGAACAAAGAGAAAATAGGGTATAAGTATTGGACCTTAAACCACAGAGAAGTAGATCACTTCTGGACTCAAGAGGGACCTCTGCCAAGGAGAAGAGATGGAGAGCTGTAAGAAGGAGTATTGCCCCTTTGCTGTGTGGGCTTTTCTGGGTTGGCCTGCAGTTGCTGCTTCTGACAAGGAGAGGGCAAAGACTGGAACTTTGCAATGAATCTGCTTGTAGAAGAATCTCCAAGGGCCTGTGGGTGCTGGTCTCCTGATCTAAAATCTTAGGGCCACAAAGGCTTTGCCTGCAACCCACTGACCAGAACCTGGACTCCTCTGTTGACTCCTGCATTCAAAAGGGTGCCAATTTCGGTTCATGGGCCCGAGAATTGAGTGGTTGGTGCTGCAAAGCAAAAAATCCAACTCAGACGCTGTCAGAGCTGCTGCCAGTGATGCCGCAACCTGCACCGAGACCAGGGGCACTGCTCGTGAAGTGCACGACGCACCACCCCGCCTGCACCACAGCTCCAATGCCTTCCGACGCCTGCAGTTATCGGCTTTCACGAGACCAGAGCTCACACCATCACCGCCAGCACTCGCTTCCTGTTATTGTGGAGCCGATAACCATCTAGGGGGACTTCAGAAACTCTTCAACTTCGTATCGCCTCACCGGAACCGATGCCTCACCTCCGACATGCCTAACTTCCCCTGTCCTGGATTTGACGCATCACCTTGCATCCACACGAACTTGACACCTCGACTCCCCCGTGGCAACCAGGGAACCGGCTTTGCCTCGGCACCAATGCCTCACCTCCATGACACCATGCATCGCCCATAGACTTCATTTACAAGGTACTGTTGTTTGGGAGGTCCTTGTGACTACATGTCCGATGCCGTGCACCTGTACATCTACATGAAGAAGGAGCTAAAAGCCTTTTACAAGGAAAGGGGGTTGCCTTTGGAGAGAAGATCCACAAGGAGGGATTTTGAGGCAGCCCTGTACTGCTATGAGGCAACCATTTTTTCAGCAACACTACCAGATTGTACTGAGGAGGAGGGCCTCTCTGAAAGTGAGGGAGAAACAGAGATGAATGCCTTCTAGCTGCTGAGCAGAGACTGATAGAGTTTGACCAGGAACACAGGAGGGCTGAGGCCAAGAGCGCCTTTGCCCAAGAAATAGAAGTGTGTGTAGCTCATGAACTGTGCATGACTGGGCTGGAGGTGGAAGCCATGAGGGCAGAGTCCAGCTCAGATGATGGCAGCAAAACCATGATATCTAATGCTGAGGGAGATGTACACAAACCCAGAGATGTGGCGCCTGACTTGAAGGAGGGGGTTGACATACACCAGGTGGTCAGGTTTATGAGGTAGCTCCAGTGGTGTGCAGTGTCCCTGAGGTGTCTTGGGGAACTATCTAGCATCGTGATAAAATCAGCCGATAAAGGCGGGGGAGTCGTGATACAGGACGCCGAGGCCTACGATACGGAATGTAGACGCCTCCTTAATGATCAGGTCAGTTATACCCGCCTGACCACGGATCCAACGGCAGAACTCGGGGCTACAATCTTTGATCTAGTGAATGAGGCTGAAACACAGGGCTATATTACTAAACATGAGGCTACTTTCCTCACTACTAGTAAGGGCATCATACCATATTTCTACACTTTGCCCAAAACCCATAAAAACAGAACACCACCGCCAGGCCGACCGATTGTGTCGGGCATCGGGTCCTTACTAGAACCCCTATCACGCTACTGTGATTTCTTTCTTAAACCATTGATCCAGGTAACAATTACTTACCTGAAGGACACGAAGAGCCTACTTGCACTACTACAGGACATCGAAATTTCAGATGAACCATCATTCCTGGTCACACTGGATATAGAAAGCCTCTATACCTGCATACCACAGGATGACACCATCCGAGTCATCGAGGCAACACTGGAGACTAGCACTTGGGATTATGTTACACCCAGAGAATTTGTGGTGGCTTGTGCAACCCTTGCACTTAAGAAAAACTTTTTCAAATACAAGGGAGAGCTCTACTTACAGTCGACGGGCGCTTCTATGGGCAGTACATTCGCCCCAAGTGTGGCCGGACTGTACGTGTATGATTTTGAGTGCAAACACATCCTATCAGCACAAAATCCATATATGTCCTATGTATCCTTTTGGAAAAGGTACATAGATGATGTGCTTATCATCTGGAAAGGCACTGAAAATACCCTACTGGAGTTCTTCGGGTGGATCAACACGTGTGACCCTAACCTTAAGTTTACCCATTCCTACAAAGAAGACAAAATGGTCTTCCTTGATGTGGTCATCACAAAAGTTGGCAATCAATTGCAGACCAGGACGCACCCTAAACCAACGGCCAAAAATAACCTGCTGCATTTTTCCAGTTACCATCCCCGCCCGTTGCGAGAAAACCTTCCATTTGGGCAATATTTGCGGCTACGACTGAACTGCAGTGAGGTCTCGGTTTTTAAAACCCAGGCACAAGAACTCACTTTGAAATTGAAGGATCGAGGATATCCAGAAAGGATTCTGAAAAAGAGCTGCAAGAGGGCCCGTAATCAGAATAGGGAAGCACTCTTGGAAGATAATGTGACAAGTTCCATGGAGACTACACCTATCACCTGCGTGACCACTTACAATGCAGCCTCCAATGTGGTCAATAAATCCATAAATAAACACTGGAAAATTCTGGAGAGCAACAATCATAAATGGGAGAAACCTCTGTTCTCCTATAAGAGAGCAAGAAGCATTAAGAACACTCTTGTACATACACGCCCCAGAGCACAGGACAAAGAAGCGGACCAGACGGTTCTCAATGCATCAGGCTTACCTCCAGTGACAGTTCAATTCCCATGTGGGTCATGCAGTGTTTGCCACCTAACCTCTACCATGAAACAACTCTCGTTGGAACCTGGAAAACAATGGTCACAGAGATCCCACACGAACTGTAATTCCACTGATGTGGTATACCTGATCACCTGCCCGTGCGGGCACAAGTATGTGGGCATGACGGCACGGAAAATCAAGCAACGAATAGGCGAACACTGAAGTATGATTCGTTGCCGCAAGAACAGCACAAAACTTACGGACCACTTCCTGCTCTTGAGTCACACCAGAAACGATCCGAGGTGGACCATCACCGAGCAACTTAGAGCAGGCCTCAACACGCAGCAGACACTCTTTGAAAAGGAGCAGCGGTGGATTTATTGTTTGTCCACGCATCGTACAAGACTCAATGATAATATTCCGTGGGGCTCAGTCCTTAAACGTTAATATAGTTACCTCCCTTCTGAACATCAAATATATTCCTTTGTGCGATAGTCATCCAGCCTCTGTGAGAATAAAATGCACCCCCTTAGATACTTTCATATAATCGAAATGGAGGGTTTGGCAGGTTTATATCAATTAAACGCACCACAATAAGAACACTTAAAAACTGAAATTGATGACCAACATCCAGAGCAAAAAAACAACCCCCCCCCCCACTCCCTTCGCCCCCCGTTTTTGCTTGCAAGGACATAGGTCGATTATATACAAACAATATGAATTCCTGTGTCCTTGTTTTGAGTTGATTCAACATTTTTAGGCAAAGAACTTTTAGCCTCCCTGCACACGATTTAACATCAACCACGTTTGTCCAAGTGGATCAATAAAGATTTTCAACAGCCCTCAATGCGGTGCATTCAAGTCGTTTGGCACTACGTGACTGAGATGTAGCGCGTCATATGCTCCGTTCTGGAGTCACGTGATTGCTAACCGGCTCTTCTACCTGATCTTGCCGATACACGGCAATATTCGGGCCGAGGAGGACAGCGTGAGGTTCCCCGCGGGAGTGTGTGAGCATAGAAGTAAGTGTACATGGGTTTAGTGATCTACTAGCAGCCCACCTTGGGTTTGACTTGCTATTTTTAATCATATCGTGCCCCTTGTTTCAGATACTATCAGCACATTTATCCCCCCTCCCGGACGCATGAAGTAAAACGTATTCCGTTTTCTAGTAAGCCTATAAGTTTTTTCATGCTACTGTGTTTTTATTCATGCACGTGTATATGCCCGAGCGCTTGCCACACATTCCCAGTGCACCGGTTATATGATAGTGCATTTATTCACGAGTACGCTTCAACAAACACTTTTCATGTCGAAGGTACCATAGAGCTTAAAATAGGCAATTGCTTGACATTGCCTACCCTCAAAGGGCAATATAAACTACAGGCTTTATCCTGTAGCTGGACCCCTCCACGATACTATTATATTGGGAGCGGCTGTAAAACAATGAACACGGGTGCCTGAGATAGGGGCATTAGCGGTACTATTTTAATTATAATTCTTCCCAACCACAGCACTGGATTATCAAAGTATTCTGCACCCACCGAATGCTTGATAAACAGTTGACCACCGACTTGTATTTACAATTTTATGTGTGTCCTGTTCATTTCTTTTGCAGAGTCTAGTGGACTAGGAAATCCCAGGAGGCCACATTGGTAATACCGTAAGTTTTACCACCAACACGGTTCCACAGGTTAGGGTGCGCCTTAGCGTGCGCATTCCGCCGTGGAATCACTTTCGGTCCTGATGAATGCTTAGTGAATCCGCAATGGTAAGCTGAAACATGTTGACCATTCCTCTTCACTCATTTTATTAAATCGGACAACTCTGGTTATCCTAACCAGCCAGTCTACGTCCGTTTCACTTGCTTTTAACGGTTGTTGGTTTGCCTGGAATATATAGTTTTTTGGTTAAAACAAGCCACCTTTTAATACTTGCACCACTTATCACACTCACTTCCCCCAAAAAAAATCTGCTCCGCTGTAATTCAGGCGTTGTAGCACACCAGAGAGGCACTGGGCCTCTCTGGTGGGAACCCTATGATGAAGCATGTTACCAACCAGGTTGGTGAGTGAGGGTTCTTTTAAAAAATAATTTTTGTTTTTCCTGTTCTGTTTTATTGTCTATGTTTCCCTAGTAATTAAACAGTTACTCTTCTGTTGTTTCTATTGAACTATCACAGGGGTCATTTCACTAGTGGTGGGAGGGACACTCTATGGTTCAATTCTTTTATTGGTGTCTCCTAAGAAAAACAGTGCCGCTATCAGCCATTCCAACCTTTTGAAGGTTCGAGAAGCCACTAAGCGAAACAATCATGTTTATGCAAGTAATAATTCGGCGAACAATCCCCTAGCCTGCCCACCCCTCCCTCCCTCCACCCACTTCCAATCTATGATACATATAAAATGACATCAGTTGTTGCTTAAGATTGGTCTGTTTGTGGCTGTAGGGCTATCTCAGGTAGGCGCAGAAGGCAGAGAAACCTTGGGCATGTCAGTTCCTGAAAGTCTTGTAAGAGTAGAGACAGGGAGGGACACTCTACTGAATATAGATGAGAGGTGCAGGGAGAGGGGTCCCCCATTGTAGAAGCCCTGGTATCAGTTCTTAATTTGTAAAATATTAAGTGCTGGTGCCCAGATCTATTTTTGTAAAATATTAAGTGCTGGTGCTCAGATCTATTTTTAGGAGGCCACCCCCACTTTCCCCGACTCTGCCCACTTCCTCTACTGGCTCCACCCATTTCCTTTATTAGTTCCACCCACATCCACAAGCCTCAACACATCAGAGCCTTCTCCTCACTTCTTGAGTTTCGCAAGATGCTGAACACTTGGCTCTTCATATATGCACCACGGGGACCTCACATCTACACACCTGCCCAAGCGGATGGATACCCTTTAAGGTGATTACAAATCAATATAACATAACATATGGTAAGCCTATGAAAACAATTCAAAAGTGAACTCAAATTAGCAACTGTGAGTACATCTCAAAATGCAGCTTTAGGAAAAGTCATTTGAAGACTTGAGACAACTTGGCAAACTGAAGAGAATGAGCTTGTACAGTGTTGTTTAAAAGAAAGGAAAAGTTGAAGGAAGGAATACATTGAAGAAGGCAGCAACAAATGCAGGTAGGACAGGGAGTAAAGGAGTGAGGAAATAAATAGGTAATGGATGAGAGATGGGGGAAATACGAAAATAATGTGAAAGGAAGAAATTAAGGGATAGAGGGAGAAAGGAAGTAAACTATGTGTGAAGGAAGAATAGAAAGAATAAAGGATTGGAGAAAGACAAGCAGAAGGAAGATTTGAGGATAAGAGAGGAAGAAATTAAAGAAGGGACGAATGTAGGATCAAGAAAAAAGAAAGTAAGGAACATATGGAGGAAGAAAGAAGATATGCACCAAAGCAGGAAGGGTGGGGAATGAATGAGGATGTAAGGAAGCAAAAATGGAAAGAAGAAAGGAGGCATGGCTTGAGGTGCTGAGGAAGAGAAAAAGAAAAAGATGAGAAGAAGGAAAGAAAGGAAGTGAGGGGATGGATACAAGCATGAAGGGTACTGGGTCAAGGAGGAACAGAGGAAATAATGACCGAGTAATATTGCAAATAAATTGAGCGAAATACAAATATTAAATTACATTTCTGTGTCCTTAACACACCATGTATGTTTGTAAATCACACGTTAGCCAGAGGAGGCCTTGCAACCAAATTCAAAATGCTGTTATCTAAACTGGGGTGGCATGGTGAGCAAAAGAATGATGGATTTAACCCAGATCTCCTGACTGGGGGTGAAAGTGTTGATTTTTTCTGCATTCCATCCATCGATTGTGTGTCTTTTGTTATCCAACTCAAAGGCACTAATTTTATCCATCTCAGAAAGATGAAAGGCTGAGTGGCCACACCAAGATTTAAATTTATGACCCTGAGATCAAACATTTCATCAAGAATTGTTACATACACCCAGACAAAAACGCACACACACACCCTCTCACTCTCTCTGTTTTGAATCTCTTCAAAAACATTTTACAAATTATTGTAATTTATCTCACTTAGTACCCCTACCAGTCCACATTCCTTTCCTTCTCCACTGCCCCTTAGACCCTCTCATGCACCCTGCTTTCTGTATATTGTGTTTTTACATTATATGCCAGTGTGATTGTTGGGAAACCAGAAGCTCACCCCGCCAATCTTCCTGACCAAGCTATGCCCCTGGTTTATGGGTATCATGAGCTACATGTCCAAAAGGCGATGGCGTTAAAGCCAGTGGACAAATTAATGTAAGCAAGGTGGAAGAATGAGAAGGGAAAGAGGGGGGTAAAAGCAGGGGAAAAGGGGGTCCACTACTGCAAATGGGAAACAACAATTTTAACAATTGATAGATATTTTGATGGTCGGTAACATTTGACGGAATCTTTCACCTTTTGTGGGATCTAAAGCTCTTTGCCGTAAACCTTTTATATCAATAGAGCAGCATGCCTTCTTCACCTGTGACTTTCAGCACTCTGTTGTTTTAAGGCTTTTATCATCTTTTGAGACATACTCTTTGAGGACCCCAGGGGCGTGGGCTGTCAATTGTACAGCAAATGAGGTGGCTGTGAGGGCCCCTCTGAACTCCAATTATTGCTGTTTTTACTGCCCAACAGGAACATTTAGGCCTCATTTTCTTTGCTAGCATTAGGACCCATGGCAGCCTTGCTATGCCACTGCCCACCCCCTCTTCGTTTCTGTACCCTTTCCTCTGTACTGTAACTTTGAGCCTGTGTGATGTACTCCCTGTCTGTACACCGGTCTCTGTACAGCGCCTTGTTCATATCTAGCCCACTTAGAGCTAGATAAACACCCCACAGAAATGCATGTGCGTAGAATATAAATCTGAAATGTACAAATCCATTGTGTTTTAATGTATGCATCGGTATTTGGCCCCAGATGGGAAAAGCGCCTAGTGAGATTGGAGAGTGACGTTTTTCAGCTTCCCTCGGGTCGGACCTACAGCACACTGAGTGTCAAAGACAAAGAGCATCCTCTGCCTCCATAATCAGAGGAAAGAAGAAATGTGACCGGATCAAAAGCACTCAGCACTTTCAGATTCCAGAAGCCAAGATGGTGGTCCATCAATATAGTGGGATGTGAGAAATAAAAGACAGACCATACAAATACAGTGTAATTCGGCGCAGTGGTGTTGTTAAATAATTATCCCAAATTGAGAGGGCGAAGCAAGGTAAATATCCGAGAATAGAGCAGAACTTAGTTTTTTACAGAATATTTTGAGAAAACTATAGGCTGGAAATATATGTTTTAAAAGCAATTCCGATTGTACTTCTTAAGGTTGAGTGTGTCTTTATATTTTTTCCATTGGTGAAAATTATCTCATGCGCATAAGTAAATAATTTGTCAAATTTGTACAGTGACCAACGTAGTACTTTTTCTTTTTGCACACATAGTTGCCTGCCTCACTGGCTTAGCGGATAAATAATGAGAGGTGAAATAGTTAAGTTGCAACCAGACACATAAATTATATAATAAAACCAAAATAAGCTTTGCTTTAAATACATTCATGTAAAATGCTAAGATTCAATCATTTGTCAGATGATGGTTTTGATGAGGGCATAGACATACAAAATGAAATGAAAAGATTTGTGGCCACCTGGAAGAAAAGCCATGTGACACCTCTATATAGGGAAATGGAAACACATAGTGCCATCATCCAGATAAACCATGCATGTACTTCTCCATCCTGGTTAAAATTGAAATAAGTAAGTCTACTTTCATAATGACCTGGTACATACTTTCCTTCAAAGCCCGTCCTTTAAATTTACACCTAACTACTTCATGCACCACTCTCTTTCCCAAGCACCTTTCTGCATCCACTAGCTAAGCGCCCGACAGAATGATGCTTCAATATTTTTAGATGCGAAATGCCTTCATAAAGAAAGTAATCAGTATGGTTAAACAAACAAAGTGCATGTCTAGGCCATAAAATAACATGAGCGATCAGCGTGCATGTTTTCCATAAAATATATTCTTTTACCTCTTGCTGCAAGTTTCCTTTTCCCTTGGTACGAAGACTTTATTTCAGGTCAAGGAAAGGTGAGGCTTCGCCTGTGTTCACAAGTTAGAGATGACACCGATGACAACTTCTTTGCTTTAATAAGCTAACAGGTGTCGGAGCACGCACGCATTTGCAAGCAATTTCGAATGGAGGAAGAAGCATTACTGGATATAAACCAGAAAAAGCATTTACAATGCAATGGTCTCGGCATTGGTAAAGTTAGAGCTATTGGCATTGCTCATGACAATATTTTTGTTCATGTTTGTTTTTAAAACATTTAAAGAAACGGCATTATTTACAATGTCAATAGCTTAATCACTCTCAAATGCGAGACCTTTTGCATTTGCACTCACACACAGAGCCCCACAAAGAGCCACCCACACACACGGAGCCACTCACATAAAGCAACCCACACACAGAGCCACACACACACACAGAGCCACACACACACACAGCCACACACACACAGAGCCACACACACAGAGCCACACACACAGAGCCACACACACAGTGGCTTCCACAAACCTTCCAGCACCTGTGACGAGATTAGCAATAAATCAGCATTTAACAGTGTTTAAGGCTCGAGAAACGAAGGAGTTAAATGCCAACATCAGAAGGAAATAAAAAGAGAACTTCACCACTAAAGATAAAGCGTGCAGGAGCTGCTGAGGGTGCTGCGTAGGATGGACAGTGGAAATGTACACCACCAGCAGGCACTGGCTGCACGCTTTGATGAGGACTGTAGGGGGAGTGGCTGTTTACCTTCTCAAAACTCACGGCTTCCCAGAGGACTCCTCTAGGGGCGTCTTACTAGTAGTGCATCACTCCTTGTCTCTTCCCGCCCTCTCTCCCATTCAATACCAACTCAAGTCATTCTCAAAATCTACATTACTACTGGGTTAGGATCTCCCCAGCTCGCCAAAACTTGCTCTGTTGCATGTCATGGAGGGGATAGGATATAACATTCACAGACGGCACTTACTGCAGTTAGGCCTTACTTTGGCGAAAAGGGATATAGCAAGGGCATGGAAGGCACCGAGGGCCCCCTCAGTAGACTGGTGGAAAATGGATTGGACTTCTGTATGGGCCTGGAGAAACCCATCTTCATTGCCAGGGGGTGCTCACACAAACACTTTAAGATCTGGAAGAGGTGGGCTGACTATCGTGGACTGCTGCTGGAGCCGGTCTCGGTGGCAAGGGACCCCCAACTGACATGATTCCTCTACCACTGGTAGGATTCAGGGGGGTACGGTGTGGTTTGGAATTCCAATGGATAGACCGTTGTACTATCATAATGGTTCTGCCTAAGCATGGATGTTCAGGGCGATCTGGGGTGGGAGGGGGGGGGTTGATTTTATTTTTTATGGCTCTTCATTTTCCTGGATCTTAAGATGATAATGGCAAAGTCAGGCTATTCTTTGTGCAGTTGCCTCTGGGGTAGAGCCCTGCTATAAATGTGTAACTTGACAATTAAAATCTGTCAAAAATAAAAAAAGCTACATTACTAGGAAAGGTATTGGAGAAGCAAATTGGGCAATGTGCGATTCCCCACAAATGATTCCTACGGGATCTTTACCACCACAGGCAGTAAAATAGAGATGGATGCTTCTTGCTGTTCTACAGAAATCCTCACGCCCAGAAAGAGCGAGATGGATCAAAAATAGGAGTAGAACATTCCAGTATCGAAGTTATGCTGGAGCCCATCATTAGTAAAGAGGCAACTAAGGCCACTGTGATACAGGCATGAATGAAGTCACATGCAGCCCCAACCCCCTTTCGAAAAGTGCACCTTCTATAAAACCATGCCGAGATCGCTTATGTGGCAGGGGTGGGTGTGAAAGTAAAGAGACTAAAACGTAGAATATATCACGAATTAGAATCTCACCTCCAGGAAAGCAAAGTTTTTGTCTTGGTTTATTTGGACAGCCAGCACAGGTTTTCCAGGGGCCTGCGTCAGACCTCCAAGGCGCATCTGGGCGTTGAAGAAATCCATCATGGCTTCCTGCAGAGGAGGCAGAAAATGAAGAAGGAAACACAAAATAACACAAACATGATATAGGGTTTATGTGGCACCAACCCGCTGAAATAATATATAGCAAAGAGCAGGCTTAAAATCTAGATGCTCCTACTTGCCTTGGACGATGGCAGCCAACTTATTTTGCTACGAAGGCATTTCAGCCCCACAATTCACTTAAAAAAGAAATGGAAACAACTCTTTGATCTTTGTTTTTATTAAGCGGGAGTCAATTTTATTTGTATACTTTCCATTTTTAAATAAAAATCTAACACCAATTGACCTTTGATCGCTAGCTGCAAAAGAAGCTTATGGTCAAATAAACACATTAGTCAGCCATGTAATTTTGGAATGGGTTATCCTGATGCAGTCAGTCCATTACATGGTTATTTCCAGGTGACCACGAAAAGGAACAACTAACACCCACCCTCACAAGCCACCATGGGCGGGAGAGATGCAAACCAACCCACAACCAGTTTAGAAGCCTAGATCAAAGGGAACCGTCCAGGCAGTCTAGCAGTAACATCATCACCCCCTAAAATTTACTGCACGATTAAATATATACTCTGTTAAATCCTGAATCCCTACGTCCTCTTATTGTGCAGAGGTATTTGCACTCAATTGCCCCGACAGACTGCCTCTTGACCTACTGAAAGTACATTTTCTATGTTATGCACACTATTTACGATCAGAGCTTTTCTGTTTAATCTATCTTGCACAACTTTTAAAGGTGGTGGTAAGACTCCCTCAGTGAATGAAGCCTTGACAATCTAGCCATGGCGGTTTTATTATTTGAACGGCTGCCATTACACAGAAATAGTTTACAGAGAGTTGAGGTGTAAAAGCTGAAAGCAGCTGCGGAGTTGCACAGCTCGATTCCAACAGGTGGCAGCGGGTTCAAACAAAAGGACACAATAATAGAGCTTCAGTGCACCAAGCTTAATTAAAATGCAACAGCTTGGATTCCAAAGAAGATTCCATTTACTCGTGTCTATACCCATCAAATTCTGGGGCAGAAATAATTAATCTGTTCATCTGAAACATGCACCGCTAGAGGAGAGTGAAACACGGACAGAATCCTGGTTGAACTAACTGAACGGCCACAAAACCTCAAATATAAGATACGAGGAGCTGAAAATGGGGGAAAAAGGTAGTTAGTTTTGTGACCAGGTTCCAATGCAATCTTTACTATACACCTACTGCACACAAAGCTTCTCGGTAGGAGAGAACGGAGGACGGCATAGGGAAACCACGGGTACCTCAGTGATTCCGAAGGGGATATTTCCAACGTAGAGTCGGCGGGCCTGCCTGGTCATCTGGCTGCCGACGACGGGCACAGGGGTAGGGGTCACGGCCAGTCCATCTGGGGTCATGGTCGGAAGGAGAGCTGTTCAAAACAAACACTATCCCTGTACCAGAGGTGGATACGATTCGCCGAAGGAAGCAAGACAAGAGAAAACCTGTTATAAAGTAAAAGACTATGGACCAAGAGAAGCAAGTTTTTTTCCAAATATCAAAAGGGTTCATACACAAAACATGGGTGTAGCGTGAATACAAAATGAATACCAGAGGATTGCTCCAGTTGCTTGTGTGTATGTCTGTACAGTGTGTATATATACACAGACACTCGACCACCGAGTTGCGGTTTGCTAGGGGAGGGTTTAAGGAGCCCAATTGAACTGCAAATATGCTTCAACGTTACATCCATAGACACATACTAAAGCCCACCAATGACGACATCCAATAGATGCCTAAAGGGAACTAGCTAATTGTGGTAGTGTACATACATGCACGTACATCTATACAACAAGCGATTTGGTATGTTGGTGTGGAATGCTCGTTAAGATATATACCTTGCATGGCTTTATACTGCATTGGTGTGATGTGTTCAAACCCAGGAGGTGGGACATCCCAGTACTTGCGGATCTTCTTTTTCTTCTCATGCCTGGGAGACCTGCTGTGAACAGGAGAAAGAATAAAGACTTGCAGTGGCTGAGACAGAAATAGCGAAATTTGTGAAAGCACCCAACTATGTCAGGAGCCCGGAATTGGTATGCTAACCTCTTATCAAACGAAGGCTGTATGTGTTCTACAAGGTTATCCCTAGACAAAAATCGATAAGGAGTAAAACGATTGATTAATAAATTTCCCATTGTCAGTCACACAACATACATCACAAAGCAATAAGCAGTCTTTAACAAAGCAATTAAAACGCACAGGTAGAATGCACAAGATTTATGGCAAAGCAAGTATGTGAATGTTTACTGACCAAAAAAAGTATGTAACTGACTTATAAAAGATATGGAAATAAACACGGTGGTCCCACCCTTTCACTGGTCTAAGCCAACGAACGGCAGCCCCATACCTGCGACGTCTTCGGTCCCGGGAGCCGATACGCTGGTCTCTGCCACGCCTATCCCTACTGCGGCTACGACGCTTTCGATCACGGCTCCTAGAGCGACTATGACTTCGTTTCCTGTGACGGTTCTCCTTGTCACGTTCTATAAAGTGAAAACAATGATTTAGTTTCAAACAAAAAGCAACGTGGGGACTATGAGCAAGATGAGGTAGGTCGGATGAACTTAAGAGGCTCCCATTGGTTTTCCGAATATGTATGCAATATGGTACCCCTTGCACTAAACGCACTTGCTTACATCTGCCTATGAGGTCCAACGCGTGAGTAATCGCCGTGTAATTCTGTCCAAGTTTTTTTCTACCTGCATGAAGACTTATCAATGAATTGTTTTTTTTTATAAATCAGTTTGTAGCGGTCAGTCTAGCTGATGGATCCACCTAATAGGAATTCGGACGTTGCACTTGTAACGCGTTAACGCTATGCTCCCAACTATGTATCATTACAAAATACACGCTTGCACTTTTAAGTAACCTTCGTAGGGTTCTATTATGTGCGAGCTTCTTATTCGGCTAACTCGCCACCCTACGTCCCAATTTTACCCGTTTATGAAGTGGATATATTTTAATCCGTCAGTTAACATTGATCTGTAGAAATAATTATGGCAATACATGCGCTTGTAAATACACTGTTTTGTACTTCGCTGCACTTAGATGGTCGTAATGACCGAAGTTCTCTGACAAACTGCCTTGCATAAAATACGCCAATCAGAGAGCGCACCAGCAACCGTACTGCTTTGCCAGACTAATGTAAAGAGTAGTCGTGCCTTCATCCGGTTTCCACAGTAAACCTCGGTGCTCATCTCAAAACGCAATTTGCCTCAGTGGCATTAAATGCATTATAAACACAACCCAATGTTTTCAGACCACATACCTTCAAGGAACTATCGCTATCCGGTCCACGTAACCGCTCAAACTCGTCGAACTCGGACATGTTGGTTACCCTGATGGTGGTGGTGGTGCCGCTGCCGGGGGCTTCTTTCGACCCCTCCTGCCGTAGCCAAGGAAAGAGAAGACGGGGATCCGAACGATTATCTCCTGCAAAAAAAGAGGCGGTATGAGGGCGAGTCCGCCCGCCCCGCAAATCTTAACAGCCAATCATGTACCGCACTGAAGAAGGCAACCACTGAGGATAAGCTGTAACATTTGCGGCCAATCAAAAACAAAAATTGCGAGCAAAATAAACCAATCAACGGAGCAGTCTTCGCTCCACGCCACTGACGATATGTCCTACGCGCTAGTTACGTAGAGGCAGTCGTGAGGCTATACATACGCACATATAAAAATGTCTAAAATATAAATAGACCTTAATGTCCAGCTTGACAAAATACAACAACAAGCACGCACCTAATGAGAAGATCGCGACCTGGCAATTAACAAATGCGTCCGGACGCCGGGACACCACCGCCTTTCTCCGAGGCACAGCAGAAAATGCCTCGGAGAAAGGGAGTGTCCTTTTCGGATTGGGGGGCGTGTTTTGCTGTTGTCTCCTCCCTGAGACTTCTCGCAAAAAACACGCCCCCCGATCCGAAAAGGACGGGGCTTCAACGGAGTGACTGAACCTCTTCTCCAGGGATGTATGACGTTACAACGCATGCTATTACAACGCATACCTTTACAACGCATTTTTTACACCGCAAGTACTACTACAACGCATTACTTTACAACGAATACTCTTACAACGCAAAACCTATTAAAATACTGAAAAGTGCTGTTACAACGAAATCTATTACAACGCATACCATTACAACGCGATTTTTTTTTTTTAAATTAAATTAAAAGTACAATAAAATCTGGCACGGGATGCAGGGAAATTAGGGGTTTTAGGGTGGGGAAGTGTATTAAAATGTGGAGAACAACTGAGCGTAAATCTACTGAAATGCTTAACCAAATTAGTACTCGAGTATTAAAATTAATACTCGAGTATTAAAATTAATACTCAAAATGCCCAAATAAATTCCGTTTTCACACATGTCAAAGATTAACAAAAAGAACGATAGTTAAAACAACAGTACTAACACAATTTTTATCATGAATAAATCGGAAAGTAAGTAAACAGAGTAAAACACACATACACATAGGCGCCATTTTAACCATCTCACTTGTAAAACTTGTCCTACCACAGTTTCTATGTAAACAATACCAAAAGACATGTTCCAAAATGGATGCCAAAACGGAGCAAATGAATGAAAACAATATTTTTTAAAAAGCATTTTTAAATTATCATTTTCCACAGTAAAACAAAGCATTTAAAAAAACACAACGAACGCAGTTTTTAAAAAAATTAATAGTGACACAGAGTAAAACTTATAAATACAAGGAAGACACCATTTTGCACTCAGTTGATTATCAACTAGCAGAGAGACCAGACGTGAAAAGCTGACCCTCTGTCACCTCCACTGCGACCTCCTCAGAGAGAGCACGGAATTCATTCGTAAAAGCATTACAATAGAGCAACTACTAGTAAGTCATTATAATAATTTTAAACGTTGGTTTTGAGGAAAATATATTTTCTTAACCCAAAAAAAATTTTAAATAAAATTCTTAATAATAACTTTTAAAATGTACTGTTTCTAATTTATTATTACTAAAAATACACACCAACTTAAAACAAGTATTTTATTTTCCAAAAACAGAAACTCGGAAAATATTGAGATTCAACAACAGGTGTACCTAATTGAGCATCACCACCACGTAAACGACTGACTATGTGAAGGTAAATGTAATTTATTTGTAATGGTTTTAATTGTAAAACATATTTTTAAAAATTACCTAAAGTGATGTATGGCAATGGTGTTTTGTTTTTAAACCTCAATCTCACTACATCATAAACGAAAAAATAGCATGAAGCAGGAGTAACAATTACTAATAAGACTTCAGTTGGGTACTACATCTGAAAAAGCGATTCATATTACTAGGGCAACTATTTCTATTCAAAGTCCTCGAATATTCTGCATTATAGTAATTTAGTGATAGTATCGGATTAACCTTTTTTTTTTTTTGCAAAAAATGCATTAAATGTGTAATATGTTTTCTTTCACCAATTGTTACTCATACTCCTTTGTCATATATCAAATTGTTGTTAAAATTTATTTTCTTAACAACCAACGTTGGCTAAGGAACATTAATTTATTCAAGTTTTTTTTTCCACAGAGTACATCTGTACCAAAAAAAAAGTTTATCCTGCTGCAAGCATTAGCTTAAAGGCACGAAAACAAGCAATAACAGAAAAAGGTATGTTACCTTTTCAGTATTATTTTTACTATACATTTTTAAACCTTCTTTTTGCAATTATTACTCCTCTAACGTACCAAATTAGTAAAATAATGGATAGTTTAGAGTAACAATATACTATTTCTTCTCCAGGAAGGTGCAACATTAGGGAGATTTTTTTATAGTGTAGGGGTACATATCTCTATTTCAACTACAGGAAGGTGCATTGGTTAGTACAGTGTCATGTAGTATTAGTTATATTGTATGTCATTATTAATTTAAATATACTCAGATTTTAAATTTCAAACCAACGTTAATTTTTTTTTTTATCCTCTTTTTTTTCAAAAGACAACAATTTGATTCCTTACAGAAAGATTCTTTCCACCACACACGTTAAATCTAGAACCAACAGACCAAATCATCCTCCGAAGCCTCATCCAGAAAAGCAAGTTCTACAAAACAAGGTATTGATTTTCATGATGGTTTCTTAACCTTCAATATATTAGACTAGCTATCTCATTGCTAATGTTGAAAAAAAAAACAATTTAATTATGGTTACATTTGCAGAATTCAGAATTTTATTTCATGACTAAAGAAGGTGTAGCATTAGGGAAAGTGTTCTCTACTGCAACTTATAACAAATATACAAGTTTACAAAAATTATTGTAAAATCGCATTTCTCAACATCGTTCAGTTTTCTCATTCTTTTCTTTTTTCACTTTTCCAGACATTTATTTTTCCATTCCAAATCCAATCACCTCATAAGTGTCTACTGCTGCCTACACGCCATTCCCAATTAAGAAAAGTCAGCAAGAAAAGCAAATTCGAAATAAAAAGGTAATTTTATCCAACATTCTAAGGTGCACCAGTTCTAAATATGTACCATGCTGTAGGGGTAACAATTACTATTCTAACTCCAGGAAGGTGCATCAGTAGGGAAAGTGTTGGATGGTGTAGGGGTAACAATTTACTATTCTAACTCCAGGAAGGTGCATCAGTAGGGAATGTGTTGGATGGTGTTGGGGTGCAATTTACTATTCTAACTCCAGGAAGGTGCATCAGTAGGGAAAGTGTTGGATAGTGTAGGGGTGCAATTTACTATTCTAACTCCAGGAAGGTGCAGCAGTAGGGAAAGTGTTGGAGGGTGTTGGGGTGCAATTTACTATTCTAACTCCAGGAAGGTGCAGCAGTAGGGAATGTGTTGGAGGGTGTAGGGGTGCAATTTAGTATTCTAACTCCAGGAAGGTGCAGCAGTAGGGAAAGTGTTGGATGGTGTAGGGGTGCAATTTACTATTCTAACTCCAGGAAGGTGCAGCAGTAGGGAATGTGTTGGATGGTGTTGGGGTGCAATTTACTATTCTAACTCCAGGAAGGTGCATCAGTAGGGAATGTGTTGGATGGTGTTGGGGTGCAATTTACTATTCTAACTCCAGGAAGGTGCAGCAGTAGGGAATGTGTTGGATGGTGTTGGGGTGCAATTTACTATTCTAACTCCAGGAAGGTGCATCAGTAGGGAAAGTGTTGGATGATGTAGGGGTGCAATTTACTATTCTAACTCCAGGAAGATGCATCAGTAGGGAATGTGTTTGATGGTGTAGGGGTGCAATTTACTATTCTAACTCCAGGAAGGTGCAGCAGTAGGGAAAGTGTTGGATGGTGTAGGGGTGCAATTTACTATTCTAACTCCAGGAAGGTGTATCAGTAGGGAAAGTGTTGGCTGGTGTAGGGGTGCAATTTACTATTCTAACTCCAGGAAGGTGCATCAGTAGGGAAAGTGTTGGATGGTGTTGGGGTGCAATTTACTATTCTAACTCCAGGAAGGTGCATCAGTAGGGAAAGTGTTGGATGATGTAGGGGTGCAATTTACTATTCTAACTCCAGGAAGGTGCATCAGTAGGGAAAGTGTTTGATGGTGTAGGGGTGCAATTTACTATTCTAACTCCAGGAAGGTGCAGCAGTAGGGAAAGTGTTGGATGGTGTAGGGGTGAAATTTACTATTCTAACTCCAGGAAGGTGCATCAGTAGGGAAAGTGTTGGCTGGTGTAGGGGTGCAATTTACTATTCTAACTCCAGGAAGGTGCATCAGTAGGGAATGTGTTGGATGGTGTAGGGGTGCAATTTACTATTCTAACTCCAGGAAGGTGCATCAGTAGGGAAAGTGTTGGATGGTGTTGGGGTGCAATTTACTATTCTAACTCCAGGAAGGTGCATCAGTAGGGAAAGTGTTGGATGGTGTTGGGGTTCAATTTACTATTCTAACTCCAGAAAGGTGCAGCAGGAGGGAAAGTGTTGGATGGTGTAGGGGTGCAATTTACTATTCTAACTCCAGGAAGGTGCATCAGTAGGGAAAGTGTTGGAGGGTGTAGGGGTGCAATTTACTATTCTAACTCCAGGAAGGTGCAGCAGTAGGGAATGTTTAGGATGGTGTAAATGTTATGTTTTAGGTAAATCATAAATTTATTCAGGCTAATTTTTGTGTCTTTTCTCCTCTTTTCAGATAATGTCTAGCCTGGGAGCTGCCAACTTTATTAAATCCAGGAAGGGCAAAAATTTGTTAAACCATGGTGGATACATATATAGTAAGGAAAGAATAAGTTTAACTAGAAATCATTGGAGGTGTGTGCAATACTACACTACCCATTGCAGTGGCAGAGCGGTTACTGTTGATAATTTGGTTGTGAAAACCACAGAACATAACCACTCTGCCTCTGCAATGGATGTAGAAATTAGAGAAACAATAAACGAGATGAAAGCTATTGCAAGCACCTCCAATGATTCCACAGGATCAATTTTAAGAGAGGTTGCACAGCATTTCCCCAGTCATGTTGCTAGTAACATGCCTATAATACCTAATTTGAGAAGAATTATTCAGAGACAAAAGCAGGCAAGTAACATTCAATTATCTACACCACATACTTTATCTGACATTAGAATTCCTCATGATCTTTCTATTTCTTTTTCTGATGAACCTTTCCTTCTGCATGACAACGAAAACCCTCAGAAACGTATTTTAATTTTTAGTACCCCACGTAACCTTGCTAAGTTAGAAACTAGTGAAATTTGGATGATGGATGGGACGTTTAAAAGTACACCCCATCCTTTCACTCAAATTTACACTATACATGCTAAAATTAACAATAGTGTAATTCCCTTAGTTTATAGTTTGCTACCTGATAAGACTTCTGCAACATACACTGAACTTTTATCAGTGATTAAAAGTAAAACATCTTCAAGTCCTCGAAAAATAATTATTGATTTTGAATTGAGTATGATCAATGTGATCACTAAAACGTACACGGATACCCAAATTCAGGGATGTTTTTTCCATTTTTCGCAGGCATTTTGGCGTAAATTACAGAAAACATCCCTAGTTGCAGAATATTCTCGGGATAGCAAACTACAATTTGAACTAAAAAAATTAACTGCACTTTGTTTTGTTCCTCCCGATAGTGTGGACGAGTACTACACTGCAATTATAGAATCTGTTTATTATACGAGTAACGAAGAAAAATTGGCACCCATTCTAAATTATTTTGAGGACACATGGATTGGACACCTAAGCAGATCGGGTCGCAGGAGGAAGCCACGATTCCATGTGGAGTGGTGGAACTGCTACACGAGTTGTTTAGAGGGAGAAGCAAAAACAAACAATGCCATTGAGGGATGGCATAACTCCTTCAACCATACAATTGGTAAACCACATCCTAACTTCTACTCATTTTTGGAAACTTTGAAGAAGGAGCAAAGTTTCCAAGAAATGAGAATAGCCCAAACACTCGCAGGTAGTCTAAACCCACGAGTAACAGTCAAAACAAGGGAAATGTCTGAGAGACTATTGGCAATTCTACAACAATTTTCGTTGTGTGTGGCTATAGACTACCTGGAAAATCTTTCTAACATTCTTTCTTTTTAAAATAATGTAATTACTTACTTTCCTGCTTTGCTTTAAATTTTACTAATTTTCAAATTACAATTGGCATACCAAGGTATTTTCTAAAAAATTTTTCAAACAAACAAGTCGGGTTATTTTTTTTTAAAACAAATCTTCATTTCAAGCAAAAACTACCAATGTCTACAAATTTACTGTCCCATAGTATTTGAACTATTGTTCGACATCGGAACTCCATTAATTAAATTACCGAAAAAATCCAATTTAATTACCTTCAAAACTAATCTCCAAAAATGAAACATATGTAAAATCTACAATTCAAACCATATTCCGAAATGCACTTTGCAGCTTAATCATCATTTTTATAACAATCGTTATTTTTCAAAATTTGAAAGTACGCAACTTTTTTGCAGTTCGAAATGAAGATCGACATTACTTTTGTTACTTCCTAAATAAACAAATCAACTTTCTGAACAGTAACTTTTAATTTTTTAACAGTTACATACTTTTTTAAACAAAATAAATAACTTTTAGCGACCCGACATAGGCATACATTAATGACATTAATGTGGACATGTTTAAAAACAATAAAGTAATCAATTAGTTTTCCCGCAACCTCCCCTTATTCTTTCCTCACTATATATGTATCCCTTTTAAAGGTTTATTCTACAATTACAAATGAAAATATTTCCTACCTGGCCGCAGATCAGCTTCCTGCTGCTTCCTCCTCCGATGCTCTGCAAAATGGCGTATTACGTCGACGCTCACGTCATTACGTCATCGCGTGCATCTAAATTTAAAGCGGACTACTTTATTTAACTAACCTGTAAATAAATGTTTATAAATGTTAATAAAATATTTATGTTTTGTTTCAAAAATGTTACTTACATTGCAAAATTCATTAAAAATATGGTTTATTTTTTCATGATTTTTCAATAAATAAAAAATGTGAAAACAAAAATTGTTTCCTGTCATTATTTTTTAAATAGTTATTTAACTTTCAAATTTATAACTAATTAAATGTAAATTCACTAAATATGTTCCTTACCTCGACTCTATTGTCTTTTCCTTTCAAAACTTTCTCTTTCTTCACTTTCTGATCCTTCTTTTCTTGTTCCGCGGGTTGTATATTCTGATGCTGCCAAAATAAATAAAGGACAAAGACACTCATAGACTTCAATGGAAAAGCGTGGGAATTTTTTTTAAAAAGTAAGTAATTACTTTTTTTTTTTTTTTGTTTTGAACTTTTACTGTTTTTAAAATGCATTTTTTATTACTCTTTTAATATTTCAAATATTATTATATTTTTAATTATTTTTAATAAATTTATCTAACTTTTATAATAAATAATCCAAAAGTACTCTTCCTTTTTTTAAAAACAATGTTCTCTATTTTTTGAACTTATAAATACTTTAGTATTTACATAACTTATTTCTTAAATTTTTGATAGATACTGTAGTATTAATATTTTTAAAAAGTACTCACAAACTTTAAATAAATTAAATTTAAAATATGCTGTTTCTTAATTTGAAAAAACCAATGAACTAAATTAATTTAAGAATTACACATTAATATTTAAAAAATACTCAACTATTAAAATTTATTTACTCACTCTTATTTTTTAGAAAAAATATATTAAATACTCTTTCAATTTAGAATAATTCTCAATTATTTATTTAACTTTAAAAATACTCACTATTCACTATAATATGTATCAAATTAAATATAAAAACAATCATTCCATTTTCAGAAATACTCAAGTATTAATTTAACTATCCAACAAAACATTCCTAGTAAACAAAATACTCAAGTATTAAGTATCAAGAAATAATATTAAAATACTCAAGTATTAATTTAACTACCCAACAAAACATTCCTACTAGACAAAATACTCAAGTATTAATATTAAAATACTCAAGTATTAATTTAACTATCCAACAAAACATTTCTACTAGACAAAATACTAAAGTATTAATATTTTGATAAACAACTCACTTTATTTCAAATACAATTTTTTTATAACAAATAATTATACGATATGTATTTATTTTAATTAAAATACCAATATTAAAAAATGCGTTGTAATAGTATATGCGTTGTAAAAGTACTTACCATATAACATCTTGCGTTGTAAATGCATGCGTTGTAAATGCATGCGTTGTAAAGGCATTTTCAAATAATGCGTTGTAAAGGTATATGCGTTGTAAAAGTACTTACCATATAATAGCATGCGTTGTAAAAGCATGCGTTGTAAAAGTTTTTGCGTTGTAAAAAATGCGTTGTAATAGCATAGCGTTGTAAAAGTTGCGTTGTAAAGGTGGTTCCCCCTCCTCCAGTGGCTGGCCAGCATTTAAGAGGCCAGCCAATGGAGAACAGGAGAGAAGAGGGGCGGGTGCAAGCCCCTCTTCTCAAAGTCACTCAAACTCATTAAATCTCGGAGCGAGACTGCGCAAGCGCAGCCTTTCGCAGCCGAGACCTAAAAACATATCAAATACCTATGTGCCTTAATGATGAAGCTGCGCTGTGATTGGTGAGACTGTGGATGCTTCCACCTTCGCGCTGCCTGTCATTTCCTGATTGTGCACGTGTCTACGGAGTTTTATTTGCACCGAGGCAGGCCTCCCATCCAATCCTGAAGCCACTCCCCTCTACAATAAACAAGCATTGGCATAGCCAATAGGTCTCGCCTTCAGGACCTTATAAATGTTTAGCCATGCAACGGTTGATGTTGTAGAACCAAGGATATTGTGCTGCATAACTAAATATTTATAAGGGCCCAAAGGCGAGACCTATTGGCTATGTTTTTCAATAGTGAAGGCAGTAATCCTTGTTATTGGCAGGGTGAATGTGCACACTGAGCAGCATTTGCTGCTGCTTTTGGGCCAGTCCAGACCTGGTTGCATCTTTTTGTTATTATGGTGGGGAGAAGGGTTTACATTACTTATCAGGTGACATTTGTGTTAGAGGGTGGCGCTCTGTGTCACATGACACCAAGTACTATAATGTGACCTATCCGTAGCTGCTTCCTGTTGTGCGCTTTATACGAACTGTAACACCGTGAATCCTGACTTGTTAATCCTAAATACTTGAGCTGCTGTCGCCCTTCATTTCTTTCAACTTTCACTTTAGATTTATTTATTTCTGAATGGTGAAAATTTCTATGACGTACAGATAAGCCAGAAAGAACCACCACGGAGGCCGCAGTTACTAGCAGTACATGATAGCGATAGTTGGAAACAAAATCTATTGGGGCAGAAAAACTTATTTGGATATAATGACCCGCCACCCATGTATACTGTTTATTCTCGCTTCAGATTGGGGGTTCTGCCAATGGACCAGCACTCCAGGCTGTGACAAGGTGTTGTTGCCACATCTGGTCAGTGCCAGATTGACACCAGAACAATAGAAATATCTGCCCATGAGGTATTTCTTACATCAGCTAATTAAACACTATAAAGCACTATAGCACGGCCACTAGAATTAAGTGGCAGTGAAGAATAAGGTTGACATAATTATGCAGCAAGGAAAGTCGAATATGTAACATAATGTGGCACAATATGTAGCAGTAATATTTCAGTTTTTTGACAGTTTAACAACTACTAATAATGTATGAGCAAAGCCTCACCTCATTAGTACCAGTTTAACACCTGAATGCAGCAATCGTCAACTGAAAGCTGACCAGTTAACCCTTGCAGAGGGTTTGCCACCTCGCCGAACCACATATGACCCCTTTTGTTTAGAAAGTATCTACACTTGTCTATGAATACACTTGTCTACACCGTGTGCTACAAAGTGTGAAGGGTACAATGGGAACGGTACACAACACAGAAGGCGTACCTAATGAAGGTAAGAGCCGTGGGTTAGAGGGAGCCAAATCTTGCAAAGCTTTAATGCAGTTTCGAGCTTAGGAACAGTTTCTGAAAGGAAGATTCTAGAGTCCTCACTGGGAGTAATGCCGAGCGCGGACTTCGGAGACACGATCAGTGCTTATTTATTCAACGGTAGCTGCCTTTCATTCAAAAGACTGATCGTGACGGATTGTGCATAGCTTGTACATTACATTACGTGTCAAGTGTGTGTGTGGTGTGTACACTACAGTACGTGTCAAGTGTGCGCGTGGTGTGCACACTAAGGAATGTGTCAACAGTGCGCCTATGACTACCGGTGTTGTTGACACGTTGTAGTTGTGGAACAGCTGCAGGCTTGCATTAAAAACAGAAATATTGTATTTTTTGGTGGTCGGTGCCCCCCCTCACATGCCTGACATACTCAGATTGCTACCGATCACAGCTGTGAGGAAATGAGGTGCCCTCCCTTGTTCACCACCCAGCACTGCGCCTGCTCCTGTAGAATATGACATAGCGCCAAGAGGAGTAAAGAGCAGCTAGACATCCAGGGGAGTTTCAGTACGCTGAGAAAGCTTGTGGCCGAGGACAGAGGAGAGGTACACATAGGAATAGGTGTGTGGCTCTGGAGGTGTACAGAGTCGGAGGCTGCAAGTGAGTGTTACAAAGCTCGGAGGGTGCGCGTTGAAGCACTGCCCTCTGTGGGGTCTGCATGTGAAACAGCTGGGAGACACGATCAGTGTTTATTTATTCAACGGTAGCTGCCTTTCATTCAGAAGACTGAGCATGACGGATTGTGCGTAGTTTGTACATTACAGTACGTGTGAAGTGTGCCTCTCAGGGTTAAACAAGCATCGGCATACAAATAGAACATGGTGACCGGTACGGGGTTGTTTGCTGTCCCCCACGCCCCAGTGACACACTCAGGAGTGACACCCTCAGTAATGACACCCAGTAGTGATACATCCAGGAGTAATAACCTCAGGAGAGACACATAGGACTGACAAACTTAAGAGTGACACGCCCAGGAGTGACACACTCTGGAGTGTAAGTACATGGGCCCCTGTCCCTGCAGGCTGGACTCATTAAGATGTGGCCTAACGATTAGAGCGTACGACCTCAAAGCTGGGTAACCAGGTCCAAGTCTCTGCGGCTCAACCTCTTGTGATTCTGGGCAAATCACTTCATCTCCCCACGCCTAACAAAACATGGATGTGCCCGTCTGCAACAGCTGGTGCTCGTGTAAAGCGCCATGATACCACCGGGTTAAGTTCGAGCTATATAAAACTGCAAGACAAAAAACACGGCTCTGCGGACCTTACATGCCCTCGCACGTGCACTCACTGTCAGGTGCCTCAGAGGTACTTTCGTGCTCGTGGGGGATACACCCTCTCCCCTCCATAAGTGCCTCTCGCTCCCAGAAGATTCAAGCACTTCCTGCTGGTTAGCGAAGAGTGAGACACAAGCTCTCACGTGACACACCCAGTAGGGATACATCCAGGAGTGATAACCTCAGGAGAGACACACAGGACTGACAAACTTAAGAGTGACACGCCCAGGAGTGACACGCTCTGGAGTGTAAGTACAGGGGACCCTGTCCCTGCAGGCTAGACTCAATAAGATGTGGCCTAACGGCTAGAGCGTACGACCTCGAAGCTTGGTAACCAGGTTCGAGACTCTGCGACTCAACCTCTTGTGATTCTGGGCAAATCACTTAATCTCCCCACGCCTAAAAAAACATGGATGTGCCTGTCTGGAACAGCTGGCGCTCGTGTAAAGAGCCCTGATACCTCCGGGTTGAGTTCGAGCTATATAAACCTACAAGACAAAAAACACGGCTCTGCGGATCTCACACACCCTCACACGTGCACTCACTGTCACGGGCCTCAGAGATGCTCTCATGTTCATGGGGGATGCACTCTCCCCCTCCATATGTAGCCCTTGCTCCGAGAAGATTCACGCACTTCCTGCTGGTTGGTGAAGAGTGAGACACAAGCTCTCCCGTGACAAAGTCAGGGTATAGCGCCCACCAAGCGCAACTCGGGTTTAAACAAGCATCGTCATACCAATAGAACACGGTGACCAGTACGGGGTTGTTTGCTCTACCCCACGCCCCAGTGACACACTCAGGAGTAACACCCTCAGTAATGACACACCCAGTAATGACACACCCGGTAGTAATACATCCATGAGTGATAACCTCAGGAGAGACACACAGGACTGACAAACTTAAGAGTGACACACTCTGGAGTGTAAGTACATGGGCCCCTGTCCCTGCAGGCTGGACTCATTAAGATGTGGCCTAACGGTTAGAGCGTACAACCTCGAAGCTGGGTAACCAGGTTCGAGTCTCTGCAGCTCAACCTCTTGTGATTCTAGGCAAATCACTTCATCTCCCCACACCTAACAAAACATGGATGTGCCCATCTGGAACAGCTGGTGCTCATGTAAAGCGCTATGATACCTCTGGGTCGAGTTGGAGCTATATAAAACTGCAAGACAAAAAACACGGCTCTGCGGATCTTACACGCACTCACACATGCACTCACTGTCACGTGCCTCAGAGGTACTCTCGTGCTCATGGGGGATGTACTCTCTCCCCTCCATAAGTGTCTCTCTCTCCCAGAAGATTCACGCACTTCCTGCTGGTTGGCGAAGAGTGAGACACAAGCTTTCACGTGACAAGGTTGGGGTATAGCGCCCACCAAGCGCCTCTCGGGTTTAAACAAGCATCGGCATACAAATAGAACATGGTGACCAGTACAGGGTTGTTTGCTCTCCCCCACACCCCAGAGACACACTCAGGAGTGACACCCTCAGTAATGACACACCCAGTAGTGCTACATCCAGGAGTGATAACCTCAGGAGAGACACACAGGACTGAAAAACTAATAGTGACACACCCAGGAGTAACACAATCTGGAGTGTAAGTACAGGGGACCCTGTCCCTGCAGGCTGGACTCATTAAGATGTGGCCTAACTGTTAGAGCGAATGACCTCGAAGCTGGGTTACCAGGTTCGAGTCTCTGCGGCTCAACCTCTTGTGATTCTGGGCAAATTACTTCATCTCCCCATGCCTAACAAAACATGGATGTGCCCATCTGGAACAGCTGATGCTCGTGTAAAGCACCATGATACCTCTGGGTTGAGTTCGAGCTATATAAAACTGCATGACAAAAAACAAGGCTCTGCAGATCTTACACGCCCTCACACGTGCACTCACTGTCACGTGCCTCAGAGGTACTATCGTGCTCGTGGGGGATACACTCTCTCCCCTCCATAAGTGCCCCTCACTCCCAGAAGATTCACGCACTTCCTGCTGGTTGGCGAAGAGTGAGACACAAGCTCTCACGTAGAAAGGTCGGGGTATAGCGCCCACCAAGCGCATCTTGGGTTTAAATAAGCATCGGCATACAAATAGAACATGGTGACCAGTACAGGGTTGTTTGCTCTCCCCCACACCCCAGAGACACACTCAGGAGTGACACCCTCAGTAATGACACACCCAGAAGTGCTACATTCAGGAGTGATAACCTCAGGAGAGACACACAGGACTGACAAACTTAAGAGTGACACGCCCAGGAGTGACACGCTCTGGAGTGTAAGTACAGGGGACCCTGTCCCTGCAGGCTAGATTCAATAAGATGTGGCCTAACGGCTAGAGCATACGACCTCGATGTTCGGTAACCAGGTTCGAGTCTCTGCGGCTCAACCTCTTGTGATTCTGGGCAAATCACTTCATCTCCCCACGCCTAACAAAACATAGATGTGCCCGTCTGGAACAGCTGGTGCTCGTGTAAAGCGCCCTGATACCTCCGGGTTGAATTCGAGCTATATAAACCTAAAAGACAAAAAACACGGCTCAGCGGATCTCACAAGCTCTCACACGTGCACTCACTGTCACGGGCCTCAGAGATGCTCTCGTGCTCGTGGGGGATGCACTCTCCCCCTCCATATGTAGCCCTCACTCCGAGAAGATTCACGCACTTTCTGCTGGTTGGTGAAGAGTGAGACACAAGCTCTCACGTGACAAAGTCAGGGTATAGCGCCCACTAAGTGCATCTCGGGTTTAAACAAGCATCATCATACATATAGAACATGGTGACCAGTTACGAGGTTGTTTGCTCTACCCCACGCCCCAGTGACACACTCAGGAGTGACACCCTCAGTAATGACACACCCAGTAATGACACACCCGGTAGTGATACATCCATGAGTGATAACCTCAGGAGAGACACACAGGACTGACAAACTTAAGAGTGACACGCCCAGGAGTGATACACTCTGGAGTGTAAGTACATGGGCCCCTGTCCCTGCAGGCTGGACTCATTAAGATGTGGCCTAACGATTAGAGCGTACGACCTCAAAGCTGGGTAACCAGGATCGAGTCTCTGCGGCTCAACCTCTTGTGATTATGGGCAAATCACTTCATCTCCCCAAGCCTAACAAAACATGGATGTGCCCGTCTGCAACAGCTGGTGCTCATGTAAAGCGCCATGATACCACCGGGTTGAGTTTGAGCTATATAAAACTGCAAGACAAAAAACACGGCTCTGCGGACCTTACATGCCCTCACACGTGCGTTCACTGTCACATGCCTCAGAGGTACTCTCGTGCTCGTTGGGGATACACCCTCTTCCCCTACATATGTAGCCCTCGCTCCGAGAAGATTCACACACTTCCTGCTGGTTGGCGAAGAGTGAGACACACGCTCTCACGTGACAAAGTCAGGGTATAGCACCCACCAAGCGCAACTCGGGTTTAAACAAGCATTGTCATACAAATAGAACACAGTGACCAGTACAGGGTGGTTTGCTCTACCCCACGCCCCAGTGACACACTCAGGAGTGACACCCTCAGTAATGACACACCCAGTAATGACACACCCGGTAGTGATACATCCATGAGTGATAACCTCAGGGGAGACACACAGGACTGACAAACTTAAGAGTGACACACTCTGGAGTGTAAGTACATGGGCCCCTGTCCCTGCAGGCTGGACTCATTAAGATGTGGCATAACTGTTAGAGCGAATGACCTCGAAGCTGGGTTACCAGGTTCAAGTCTCTGCAGCTCAACCTCTTGCGATTCTGGGCAAATCACTTCATCTCCCCACGCCTAACAAAACATGGATGTGCCCATCTGGAACAGCTGGTGCTCGTGTAAGGCGCCATGATACCTCCGGGTCGAGTTCGAGCTATATAAAACTGCAAGACAAAAAACACGGCTCTGCGGATCTCACACACCCTCACACATGCACTCACTGTCACGTGCCTCAGAGGTACTCTCGTGCTCATGGGGGATGCACGATCTCCCCTCCATAAGTGCCTCTCTCTCCCAGAAGATTCACGCACTTCCTGCTGGTTGGCGTAGAGTGAGACACAAGCTCTCACGTGACAAGGTCGGGGTATAGCGCCCACCAAGCGCATCTCGGGTTTAAACAAGCATCGGCATACAAATAAAACCCGGTGACCAGTACGGGGTTGTTTGCTCTCCCCCACGCCCCAGTGACACACTCAGGAGTGAGACCCTCAGTAATGACACACCCAGTAGTGATACATACAGGAGTGATAACCTCAGGAGAGACACACAGGACTGACAAACTTAAGAGTGACACGCCCATGAGTGACACACTCTGGAGTGTAAGGACAGGGGCCCCTGTCCCTGCAGACTGGACTCATTAAGATGTGGCCTAACGGTTAGAGCATATGACCTCGAAGCTGGGTAACCAGGTTTGAGTCTCTGCGGCTCAACCTCTTGTGATTCTGGGCAAATCACTTCATCTCCCCGCGCCTAACAAAACATGGATGTGCCCGTCTGGAACAGCTGGTGCTCCTGTAAAGCGCCCTGGTACCTCCAGGTTGAATTTGAGCTATATAAAACTGCGAGACAAAAAACACGGCTCTGCGGATCTTACTCGCCCGGAAATTGCTTGTACTGTCTCCACGCAAGGAGGCTAGAGAAGTTTAGGAATGACTGCTGTGGCACAAAATGCCATGAAGGTGCTTGTGTGTGGCATAGAAGGACTCCCTGCAGATAAATCATGGATTACAGTGACATAGCGCGTGACAGTAAGAAAATAACAAGCGCTCGCCATGACGTTTTCGTCGCCTTTTTCTGCCATCCCACTTGGACGGCCTCGCCTGCTAAAAGGTTTCTTGTCTTTATGGGGCCATGTGTTTGGCCCCATAAAGAAGATAAGAAACCTTTTACGCCAGCAGAAAGTCAGATGAGCCAGTCCAACTGGGACGGCTCTAAAAGAGAAGAGTGTACGTCACTGGAAGCTCTTTTTCAATGGCTGGCCACCGTTTAGCATAAACGGTGACACCAGCTAATGGAAAAGAGGGGCGGGGCTTAAACCCCGCTAGTGAAAGCTACCCAAAAACATAAAATCTCGCCAGCGAGACTGCACATGTCTGCGCAGCCTACGCTAGCCGAGACCTAAAAACCTGAAAGGGGCATCTAGATTGACTGGGACACGTAATTCAAGCACTATCTAAGAAAAGGGAGCTGCTTTCTCTCTTGCCTCCGGCTCTCAGACAGTGCAGCTGGGAGACCTCAAAGTGTGCATAACTGGATGGATGAGCCAGAGAGAAGGTCAATCAGTCTTGCACTGCTGCGCAGTTTAATCCACAGTAGCAACAGCCTTTTCACTCATGACTAGGAGTAGAACAGGGAACGTGCACCACAGGCAAGCAATAATTACTGGGCCCATTGCCGAGGGGTGAAAAATTCTATAAGGCAGGGCCTGGGAAATAAGTGCCGGTGCTAAGCACCAGAAAGCACCGGCACAAATTAAGCCCAGCCTGGTACATGTATGTGGAGACCACCCAGAAGTGTGTGGGTTGAGAGGTAGAAACAGTCAGACAGTGTCTTACCAGTCTCAGGAGGGTGATGTGAGGTACTTTTGCAAGGCACTGGATGGTGAAGTGAAGGGTAGCTTGTTAACTCCTGTGTGGGGCTGTGTGATTCAATTGTTGGCGAGCCTATGTTCAGTCCCTGCATTCTAGAGCTATGCCAACACCCAGTGGAGTGTAAGTTCTCTGACCCCAGGGTCACTAGAGGCAGAACTTTTGGTTGATTCCAGAGGGTTCTGAAGAAGCTTTTGGGAGTGATCTTAAAGGAGGTGGCTCCGGTTTTCCCAACCAGGGTGGGGAGGTTGGTAGTGACCTAGCTAGGTCCCAATGTAGTGGGATGGGTGAGGATTTCCATGTCCTGTCTCTGAGTAGAGGGAGTGGGGTGGCTGAGGCCCAAGTTGCCAGAAATCCAGTCCCAGAGCCTAGTCTGTACCGGCAGGCCATCCTCTAAGGGGCTCCCGGGGTATCAGTTGAGCTGGGGGGAGGGGTGGCAGTCCCAAGTGTCCCACCAGTGGTGGTGTCTGGCAGCCCCACTCCAATGGTTCGGGATGTAGTCGTGTTCAAAATCCCTATGATAACTAACATGGGGAAAACATGTTTTAGGACCCTCCCTTTTTTCTCAATCTCCGCTCAACGGATCACCCAAAAACGTTTTAGACAGCAGCTGCAGATCCGGTTGTGGTATTGGCATATACCCACCTCGGGGCAGATTAAACTCATTTAAATCTGGCCATTGTGGGTTGAACGGAAGATTACCTAACCAATTTCTACTATAGAGGTGTACAAAATGTGCACATTTTAAATTGCTAGTGTTATTAAATGAGTATATTTTATTGTACAAATCTACTTGTAGCATTTAAATACTTCAAGTATCCAAGTGTAAGCGTTGATCTATCGAATAAACACAAGTTGAAATATACTGGCTCAGCCTAATTTCTCCACAAAACAAGACAAATGGTTATTAATGTGATTAGGGTGAACAAAACGTAAATAAGGATGAATTCGACAGAAGTGTCACACAAATAAATGCCATGACTCGAGAGTTATAAATATAAATACATTTTAAGGCATTTTCTTAAGTTGCTAGTTACTGCCACCAAGTGGTCCTATTGTGTACTGGACCATCCTCCAACAATCAACCTCGTTCAACTTCTTGGAAACAGTTGTCTGACAGCAGGGGTCATGAAGCAGCATTTATCGGCATCTCTACAGTAACAAACACAACATGACACAGTAACGTAACACAAACCGTGTACAATACAGCAAGCAGTCAAATCAACAGCCACAGCAGAGCTCAATGCAGTTATTGAACACAAAAGTACAACAGCCCAAAAAAAAAAAACAAATGCTCAAAACAAAATACAAAGAAACAAATATACACATTTTTCAGGCAGAGTCTGACCAGGAAGTGTGAAGTAACCCCCCAAAAAGAACGGAAGCCTTGGACAGACAAATAATCCGCGGAAATATTTTAAGCTAGTTTTGTCAATATTCCTACAACTTTTTAAAGTCTTCCAGCATTAGTCCCTGGAAGCAGTAATACCATCTTTATTAATTGAAGTTGTTCATCACAACATGGTTAGTAAACAAGTGATGCCTTTGGTAGTCCACAAACTACTGCGTACTTAAGCGAGGAGAAAAAAAAGTAGATGCCTTTAAGGACAGGACAAGGGGCCAGGAGAGGCCTAGAGTGCCTGGCTTTGAATATCACTGTTATTTTCCAAAAGTCTTTATGTGAATAACTCTGACAAGTAAAAACAAAATTTACCGCAATGTTCAGATTCAATTGCCATCTGCTAGCCAGTACATTTTACTTGGTCTAATTGCTTTTCAAAAAAAGGTGACTCCACTCTTTTGATACTTGTCACTTTTAAAAGCTCATAATGCATTGCTACTACTATTAATCCTGTTTTGTTTCGTGTTTTGTACATGTGAGAACAATTTTATTCTACTAAATATTTCAAAGAATCGAGTTCCAGGTCTCAAAGTCTCGTTCGTTAGATTGTGCTACTATTTTGTGTATATTATTTATTTATTTGCAGAGTTTTATATTGCGCTGGCTAGACCCGGAGGTATCATTAAGCTGATGTGCCATTTTTCTGAAGACAAGCCACACAGAAACTTCATAACTGCAGTGGATGTCTATTGTGAGGGGGTAGCTCATACCTCAGCTTCACTTTTAGGATGTTTTACTGTGTTCATTATTCCATATGTTACATAGTTTTAGTCTGGCACAGGTTCATCAATTCCTGAGAATCTTGGCGCTGCAGCAAGTAGTTGGGTGTAGGCTGCCATGAGCAGATTGTGGGTCTTTCCAGTGGAAGAGGTTCTGCATGAGTGTCAATTGTTAAGACCTTCAGCCTTGCAACTCTAACTTACATTGGTTGGATTGTGGAAACTTCCAGTGAGGGACCGCAGAAGAGTGTGTGATGCTGTATGAGTGAGAATGGGTGTCTATGTAAAGGTGAATGTCCATGTGTGTGAGACATATCAGTGTGTTTATGTATTGTGGGTGATGACAGTTGTTCGACTTGGCCCTCTTTGCAGGGTCACCCCCAAACTGTTTTCCTTCACCCCTCCTGCTTTATGAACCCGTTTTTGTTGGCTTTTAGGACTTTGTGCACTTTACCACTGCTAACCAGTGCTTGTGCCCTCTTCTTGAAACATGGTAAAATTAGCTTACACTCAGCTGGAATCTATAATTTACTTTTAAGTCCCTATTAAAGTGATACAACATACACCCAGGGCTGATAAATTAAATGCTACTAGTGGGCCTGCAGTACTTAATGCATCGCCCACTAAAGTAGCCTTTTTTAACATGTCTCCGGCCTGTGCAGTTTTAAACTGACAATTCGACCTAGCAAAATAAAGCCCTCGCTAGGCCTAGAACTCACCTTTTAATATATTTAAGTCACCCCTTAAGGTAGGCCCTAAACAGCCCATGCAACAGGGTGCATTGTATTTAAAAATTCTGACATGTACATTTTATTTTTACATTTCCTGACAACTTTGTTTTCTTCTACTCTGAGGCCTACCTTTACCAGAGGAGAACATTGAGTTACCATATATATTTAATAAGTGATATTGTTTTTTGGGAACAGGTAGAAACATGAAATTGGAGCTATTCCATGTAAAAGCAATTAATGCATCATTTCATTTGAGCAAATCTTGCTGCTTGCGTGATCCCAGTGCATTTCGGGCTAGAAAAGCCCTTCATCAGGGTAAATTGAATCTGAAATGTAATAGAGTGGAGTGAAAACAGGCTGGTAGGTATGAATTTAGTGAAGCTATCACCGTTGTGCTCCTATACCAAATAATCTGTCACAAACTAAAATCGACAGAAGATGAATGAAAGAAAAATGTTCACTTAAATTACAGCATGCATAAAAGAAGAGAAGTGCATCACTATACGTCAAAAATAAAAATCAAGAATAACACTGATAAAAGAAACCTCCAATAAAAGTATTGTGTCAAACTCAACAGGTCGGCTAATACCAAAAATTAATGTGAAAGTGATCTACGGAAAGTAAGTGTGTCATATGAAGGCCTTTTCTAGCCCAAAATGCATTGGGATCATGCAAGCAGCAAGATTTGCTCAAATGAATTGATGCATTAATTGCTTTTACATGGAATGGCTCCAATTTCATGTTTGATAAACGAAAGAATCAAAAAACGATGATTCTTGAATTTGGAACAACATTGGATCACTTCTCAAAGGGAACCTAGTAGTGCATTCAAGGGATGCTACCCCCTGGGGGGTGCTTCTTTACTGTAATTCAGATAAATTTTTGGATCAGAAAGTGATACCCTGTTGCACTCATAAACAACGATTAGCAATACAACCTCAATCCCTTCGGAGTATATGAACCAGCTCATATATACTGTTAGAAAGTTGGCATTTTCTTGTTCTAACCATTTGGTACCTGCAGCCTGTTCCTGGGTCACATGACTAGGTGTAGTTGGCTGCTTGCCAGAGAGAGCTCCTCCTAGCATAACTGAAAGTTTCACCACATCCGGCATGACACAAAGCCTCACCGCACAGCTGCAAGCATCATTGGAACTGAAACAAAGCACTGCAAGGCCCAACAAGAGCCTCCTGAACAGCTCATCGGAACGGTCCACTTTCTTACCTGACTTGTGATTCATCAGACAAGCACAATTATAATTTAATAATTAGAAAGAGAAAGGAGAGGCATCTATTATCATCTTCACCAGAAATGTTTGGAGAAGTACCTCTGCAAGAAAGACATTTTTCGACTATACTTTCCTTGAGGCACATTCTGATCTGGTTCAGCTTTAGCATTAGGATGGACAGCAACTAGCACAGGAGCACTCAGGTACCTGGACTTGTGGTGTCAGATAAAGGATCTCCCCAGATGTCAGTCTCCAAGTGTTCTTGCTGCTTTCAGACCTTTTATTCCCAATTGGTTAAAATACATTTTACCAACAAGAACCTGCACAACAGTCCCTTGTATCCCAGAGATCTGTCAAGGTACGATTAGCACATTAACTAACATGAAAGGCATTTTAAGGAAACCTCAGGGTATATGTGCAGCTCCCAAAGGACAGAATAAAAAACAATTCCTAAACATTTTGCTTAAAAAGTTTAGGATTTAGAAACAGTTTTGAGACATTTCTGAGCTTATAAAAAAGTGAATTGTCTACAGCATTGGCTGGTGTGTTTTTTGCCACTACAGAAATAGTATCTGTCAGAATGTGGATTATGAGTTGGAAGTAATAATGTCACCATTCTGTACTAGGTGAGGTTACTGCCTCTTAACCGACCTTTCACTCTTTTTTTCTGGTAAGTACTCTCAATAGTCCATTTATGGGGAATTACTGATGTACTGATATTTAAACTATTGAGAGTACTTACCAGAAAAAAAGAGTGAAAGGTTGGTTAAGAGGCAGTGACCTCACATATTTGTTCCTTTTCCCCCCTCTTGGACCTAAAAGTAACTGGGGAAAACCTCTCTCCCACATATACCATTCTGTACTAGGTCCAGTTAGGTCTCAATAATTTAAACATGAGCTCAACCCTTGGGAGCGGTAGCACAGAGCAGACAGGCTTATTTGTGAAGAAATGTGTGAAGCATTGGTCAGTACCAAAACTGTTAAAATCCCACTCCAATTCATTATAATAGAGGACATTTTGAATGGCAAATAGATACCAAAATTACAAATATCCAATAAGGGATCTGGAGATAGGATTTTTTAAAGTATAAATTCAGTTTTAGTGCCAAAAAGCACAAATCACTAACTGTGGATATCAAGTTGCACCGAACCAGGACAGAGTCACTAATTCAGGCCAACCACGATGGAGACCAGGTTTGTCCTGCGTTTACATTCTGACTTCAATGCGAGGACTGTGTGGTTTGGCTCTGCATCACTCAGCATTGGATCCTTTAAAGCCTTCAGTGAGGAGTTGCGCGATACAGTTCTGTGTGGATCCGTGCCGCTCTGCTGAAACCATCTGTTAGGCAAGGAGAACTGCACTCTGACTATGCCAAGGGTCAATGACCTTGAGGACAAAACCTGGGGGTCAGGACTCACTCTTGCAGAGGCCAGCAGAGAGTAACAGGTCAGGTCCTGTAGGGTGTTGGCGGCTGGGAATCAGCAAAGTCCTCTGAAAACTTGTTGTGTCCCTTTAGTTCACACAGCAGGTCGGCTAACTGACCCTTGGATTCTCTTCTGGGGTCCCGGGTGCAAGTGGGAGCAGGTCCAGCTATTAAGGTCTCTCTCCATGGGTTCAACAGCAGGTGCAGGCTTTCTTCTGTCTTCCATAGGGCCAGAGGTGTTCCAAAGGGGTTACAGAGGATGCCACATTTATGCCCAGTGCCAGCTTGTGAGTGGGGGAAACTCCCGGCCACTCTCTAACCAATGGGGTAAAAGTTCCCAGGGGGTGCCCTAATCCACTTTTACAGCACTTCCTGTGTTGTACTGTAGACTGGCACAGGATTTATACAGGCACAATGCCCCTCTATACCTAAAGACAATAGACAATATGGTAGGACCTTTCTTCCCCCATCCCACCCATGTGGGGATTCAAAATAGGTTCTGGGGCAGCATTTTTGCCACTGGAATTGGTGACTGGCAGGCTTGCAGGACAATGCAGGGGGCAGGCCTAGGAGTGAGTTACATCTGGATGTGATAGGGTAGGCACCTTTTGAAGTGTAATTAAGTTCCTGGGCACAGCCCAGATGGCCATCTTGTCAGAGGGAAAACATCTCTCCACACCCAAGGTCTTTGTCCACTGTCTATTAGCAATATATATCTCATCCAAAGAAGGCCACTTACAGTCAAGTGACACTGAACACTGGCAGAAAGGCACATTTGGGTTAGGCAGCGAAATGGAAACTTTCTAAAAGCAGCATTTTAGCAAACAAAAATAATTTAAAACCTGACTTCCACTTTAGATTGGATTTTAAATTACAAGTAATTTGAATCCTTAAATCATTATTCAAGCTATTCTCAAAATGAAGATATGCATTATAAGGTGTTGTGATATAATCCAGTGCTTTTCTTTGGGACACAGTGAAAAACGTTTTTTTGAGATTTTTCACTGCCCGGAGATAGAACACATAAGTACGCATGCCCTGTTTTTTAAATATCATGCACCATGCCCTATGGGCATTTAGAGTCTACCTTAGAGGTGATTTATAAGTATTAAAAAAGACGATTTAGGCCTGGGAAAGGGTTTATTTTGCCAGGGCGAATTTGCAATTTCAAAACTTCACACAGTCTGCAGGGGCACGCTTGAAGACATGCTATGCTATGCAATGCTATGATTTATAAAGCATATGGGGCCTCATGTAGGTAAATAAATTTTACCGGTTCTTAAATACCGAGCCGTACCGAATCGGTAAATTAGAACCGGTAAGTTATATGTAGGTAAAAATTCGGTAACAGTTACCGATTCGGTAACAGTCGGTAAATACGAATCGGAATTCACCGAATCGGTAAATACCGAGGTGGAATCCACCGAATCGGTAAATACCGAGGTGGTATCCACCGAATCGGTAAATACCGAGGTGGTATTTAGCGAATCGGAAAATACCGAGGATACTACCACCTTCCCTTAACTAAGTAGCCAATATCACAATCATGTCATTACAGAAGGTCTCTCAGGCTTGAATAGGGGACCCCATACCACAAAGATCAGCTTAGTGAAATCACATCACAGGAGCATCAGGAGTCTCCTCGCAGGAAGGCTCGTCTTCGGTCTGAATAATAAACATGATGGCTGAGCAATGAAAAGCACCAACTGTCAGGTATGTGCAGCTGCGCGTGTGCCATGGCTAAATCGTGGGTCGAACAACCAAGAGTGGAAAACATGCATTGTGTAACATTCCAGACTGTGTGTCACAGCATGTACAGACCAAGGTCGCTGCGCAGAGCTTGGGATGGGAACAACAGAATGCACTCGTCTGAAGGAAGTCTCGAGTCAGCAGTTTATTCAAGAAAGAACATGTAAACGCAGTGTCGTGTGCAAAGACACAAATATGGCTACATAACATTCAACGTGGTTATGCCAACTGAACAATGCATGTACGTATTCAGGGAGAACTCACTACACGCCCCCTTGAGCGAAGCAATATGTAATAGGCAAGAAAAGAGAGAACGCAGAGTTCAGTTTCGTCAGAGCAGAACAGGGCGTAACCAATGCAGCGCCAAAGTCCTACAGTCCAATTAATTGCAGCATACAATTCCAAAAAACACAATGCAAGTATAGTAAAAAACTCAAGCAGACCATCAGGAAGAGAAACACGAGAAATAAAAGAAATAAATGTTGCGCCAGGGTGCTGTCCAGTAGCACAGGCGCAATGGACGACAATCCAGTTAATCCATGAATGTATAGGCAGCATATGTGGCCACGGCTTCCAACAAGCAATCGTTTCCAGGGCCACTAAAAGTCTCAGCCATCCAATTGAGTAAAGTAAAGGAACATACGTGTTCTCCAACCAACGGAGCCTCCAGCACAATCAGAGGGCACCCGGAATGTTCCTCCAAATAGCTCATGGACAAGAAGTCGTAGGCTGCCGCTGAGATGTCCCAATTACCCAGGATACCATGCGCCGCTCCACACGCCATGATCCGGACACCAGAACAGGACAACTCGTGAGACACTAAGGGCCGCATCAGTCGATCGAAATCCGGCACCGGAGACACCATGTTGGTCAAGCACAAATCCAGAGGCCATTCAAAGGGACAATCCAGGCAGTGTAATACAGGTTGTACGCAGGTGAAGTAGGAATACCTGAAGGATAATCCATAAGCCAGGCTCAAAGTCGCCAATGGCAAAGTACCATAGAAGTCAAGCATCCTATCACGAAGAAGATGCAGACGGGACAGGTGCTCGTGTGGCACAGAAGGAGCAGCCATTCCGGAGTATGAAGAGTAAAAGCAGCACACCTGCCACCAGCGCCAGAAGCAGCGGAACACCTCCAAAGATGCTCGAGAACAGTGAATGAACAAATGCCGGAATTACACCAAAAATAGTTTGGAAAGAGGTCACGAGACCCGAGCCCCACATGTTAAAAAAAATGAGCCAGGCCGGTCGTGGACGAGGCATTGATAATACTTTGGATCAAAGAGCCGAAATGCAGGGGGAGGTCAGTATTCAGAGGCGCCTGTTCCTCAGTGCGCGTAGTAGCAACGTGAAGGACAAATATTTCACGAGAGGAAGTCAAAGGCACCTCTTTGTGGGACAATGGCGCTCTATTCTGCTCAACTTGTTGGACTCTGCTTTCAAGGTTGGAATCGAAGGCCAGATGGAAACATCCCGCCGCCCATGCGGGGGTGGAATAAGAACAGTATAGCAGCAGACAACTTCATGCGAGACAGTTATGTACGGGATTACCACTCACATCCCGCAGCAAACTTCATTAATCATAATTAAATGAATACCGTTTGCAAGCACAGTGAAAGAAGGTGTAATCACAGGCACTGGGATACCTCGTAGGACGCACGCCAAAATCGGGACTTGTACATTGCAAGCGCCGTGTACTTGCATGTGCCTATTGTCTCATGTATGAATCCTAGAAGTGAGAGTGCTAGAGCTAATATCTATAACGGCTTAGGCCTTCTCCATGTTTGCTTGGTCAATAGCTCTCAGTCTGGAAGCCGCCTCACTGTGCGACAACTTGCAGACCTCGTTGTAAATAGCATACGCGCACCTTTTGGTTCTGCCACCCACGGGACCATTCACAACATCATTCCATTCGGTATGCACATTGATGGAGTGGGTGGACTTCCTGATCCTGTAGATGTGCTCTGTGTCAGCTGGTGGACAGAGTGGGATGTGTGTCCCATCAATGCAGCCAATATAATGGTGGTAGAAATTCCGGAAGGAACGGGACAGGCAACTCTGGGATACACCACCCACCGCAGCTGTCACCACCTGAGAAATGCCGGATGCCAGCAGATGTGGGCTGCAGAGCACCTGCACATGTGGGGGTATGGCGTGCGCCCTTCTTATTGGCTGGTCCAGGAGTGGGTGCGGGTCCCTGATTGAGTCCATGATGGTTTCGGGGTGTAGCCTGTGCCTCTCATGTATCTCTGCATCAGTCAGCTGGAATAGTGTGATGCGCTGTCTGTGGATGCGTTCCTTCCGTCGCCAAACCCTCAGTCCTGCTGCCTGTAGACGTAGGCGCCTTGCAATGACGTACATAGCTGCCAGGGTGTCCACGCTGTTGCATTTTGGGATTGCTTAGCTGCACTGTTGTTGGTTACCACCTGCTTTCAATCCGTGTTAATTACCGACTCTTATTTACCGATTTTCTTGGTTTTCTTAATTACCGAGTGCTCCTACATGTCATTTTGATTTTTACCACTTCATATTTACCACTTCATATTTACCGATTCGTTGATTATGTATTCGGTAACTATGAATCGGTATTTACCGCCTCATATTTACCGAACAGTGGTTTTTGGACTCCTACATCTTACTTGTCTGAATACCGGTCGGTAACGGCATATTTACCGAAAATCGGCCGTTACCGACCGGTATTTCGCTACCTACATGAGGCCCATGGTGACCCAAAGGTATCCCAGTGCTGGCAGACACATAAAGCCACTACACATAAAACAGAAGCAATACCTGACAATCAGTTGCTAAAGAGTCAAGTCTTCAGGGGTTTTTGGAAGCTCAGCTAATTATTCATGGAATGCAAAGCCAAAGGGAGAGCATTCCACAGCATGGCCACGTTAAAGCCAAAAGACCGTCCTCCACTTCGAGACCTTCTGACCCTGGGATATTGTTTATATTGTCACTTTTCTGGTGGCACAATAGATGCTGCAGTCCACTAGTGACCCTGGGCACACTGAATACCAAGTACTAGGGACTTAAAGGAAAGTTAAATGTGGAAACCAGGCTTTTTTAATCAGTTCAACAAATTGTTAGGGGTCAGAGCAAAGGGGGGCCTGATTAGCAGGGTCCCAGTAGACAGAGTCCAAACATCAACAGCATCAGTAAAATAAAGCAATTGGGAGGGATCATTAAAAAGAGGAATTTTCTTACACTATGGGCCTCATTACAATGTCGATCGGATCGCAACCCACAGGCCATCAATTGTGATCCGACCAACATCTGGTGCTGCGGTCCAACAGCCACAATATGATGAGCTGCGGTCGGAGGCAGCAGGCGGAGGGACCGACCAACGATTCCGACGGGCTCCAGTAGCCTGTCCAACAGTCAGTCGGAATTTAATACCCTACAATGGGGCGGTGCCTGCTAAGGCTCCACCGTGAGGATTACGATGTCCCTTTCAGACAGCCTTGCTATGGCCGTCCGGGCTGCCAAAGAAAGACTGTCGGCAACTGACTTTTGGGGCCCCTGGCAGGGCCCCTGTCCCCCCAACCTCTGCTATGAGGCCTGGGGCATCTGTGGTGCACCCCCAAACATCCATTCCCCGTGTGCCTGGCACACGGTGCATGGATGTCTGAAAACATACATTTTTTCAATGTGGCTTGTGCTGCGGCCCTTTTACGGCCACAACATCATGTGCGGTTGCATCCTAATTTGTCGGATGGAACCTCTTACTACTAGTCGGGCGGTTTCCATTCAGAAACTATGTCCGTCAGACGTGCGTCCGACCATCATCGTAATAAGGCCTTATCTGTTGCACTGTGTCCCAGAAGAAAAATAACCTGTATAAATCCTGTGCCAGGAAACAAAAAAACTACTTTTAAATCCTGTGCCATGACAGTACTTATCCATTGTTAGTGAACATAGCATTGAAGCAAAATATCTGGAATCGTATTCAAGAGCTTTGCCATCATGTGTGCCAGAGAAAGCCAATAAAACAAAATCCAAACGTTGGGAATCTGTGCATTATAAGGTGTTTGGCATATTGCACAGTGTTAAAGGCAGAAAACCAACCAAATGGAAATAAGACTGACCCTGTTTCAAAGGAGAAGTTTAGTCCTAATCCTCTATCTAGAACAAACACATCCAAATGCTTTTTTACCTCTTTGGCCTTTATGTATCTTTATTTCTGAAGGGCAGCAAGATCAGAGCCCCACAACTGAATACTCTATCTGACTGGATATTCCAACATCCCTGCCTGCCCTTTTAGGGTTATAACAAAATCCAAAATGTGTGAGTGGAAAGCTTCCAGCTTTGCATTTAAGCTACTTGGGTTATAGCCTCTGTGCTATGTTCAAACACTTTCTTATCACTCAGCTGCCCATTACAATAGAGAGAAACTCCTATAGGCGACTGAGTATGCCGTGACTCCAAAAGGAGCAGTTTGTGTTTAGGAACTCAAGCTGCACTACACTGAAAAAGCAAGGAAACAGAAATACATGTAGAAATCCTTAGCTTCTATGTTGAGAACAAGATCTAGTATGCTGGGTCAGCCTCATGGAAAGACTCATTTATGCTCAAATATGCAGAAGTACATGCTTTGAAAAACAGGACCTTCATATGGCATTATATACATGTTCCCTTCTGCTACACATCCTCTCATGAAGTTCAGGGAGGACAAAACACAATTGGCATTCACCAGTATTTTCAGAGTGGGGTAATATGCCTGAGGCAGGTTGTGCAAACTTCATTATGTGCAATAAAAGCACCAAAACATTATGTACTGGCATTGTGGGTTCACTTATATGCCAAGCTGTGGCCTAGAGTGATAGCTAAACTTTCCTAATTGCCCAACTATGATATAGAGAGAAAAAGAGTGCTGTTGCATTAGTCTCGCCTGTGCCCATCATGCGTTCGCCCAGTGGTTGGGTGACCATACATTCTTGAAGCGATCAGAACTGTGGCTCCATATTGGGCTGGGTACAAGGTCTAAGGCATACTCACCCTCCTAAACTTTGAAGTAAGGTCTCACCTATACCTTTTTTTATTCACTTGGGTGAATAGCCCTACAGTGGTGACGTACCTTGGGACATATTTACAAAGAAGTGACTGAGTGCGACGTTGCGCCTTTTCTCCACTTCATCAGTACTATTGAATGGGCTTGAGAGTAACACAAATGTATGGTGTTCACTCATCACTGGTCTGGAATGCACACAATAGTTGTCCTACATGTGTAAATCATTAGTTTACTTTGAGATCAAAGCAAGAGATCAATCCTTGTACATTGTTTAATTTTCTTTTTCTGAATCACCCCTGCAGAAGGGACCAAGTCCCGAAATGATGGCACGAAGATTGAGATCGTTTCATTGTTCTGTTTAATCATTTTTGTGTACATATTGAAGCTTGTGTGTGTAACATGGTATTTAATTCTGTGTATGTTCATGAATGTAAATGAATCATAAGAAGAATCGTGTAAAAACTAAATGAGAAGTAGCATGATGATGCTGATGATACAGTTAATTTTGTGATGTATTATTTTGTATAGTGCACACTGAATTCAAATTCAACCACTTGATCATTAACCGATATTAACGCCTCATTCTGCCACTTCAGAAACACAGGGCTGCACCATATTTAAAACAATGGGGTTCGGCCTGTGTTTCCCCCTGCGCTGGCCCTAAATTTAGCAGATTAACGCCAACGCAGGCACCCTTGCACCATGTTGCAAGGGTGTCTGCATTAAAGGGAAGATTGTTTATGTGCGGGAAGGTTTTCCTTCCTGCACATAAACAATCTTTAAACAACGTTTTGTAACTTTTATATGTGCTGCTTAATGCAGCACACATAGAAGTTGCAAAACGTCATTTTTTTATTGTTTATGTGCAGGAAGGGTCACATTCCTACACATAAACAATCAATGGCAATTTGCTGTTTCTATGTGTGCTGCACAACGCAGCACACATGGAAACCGAAAAAAACTAGGAGAAATAAAGCATTTCTCCTTGTTTCGCCTGTTTAAGACCACGTTTTCTCTGGGCTTAATTTTGGCGCTGCCTCCTATTTACGCCACCTTTGTAAATAGGGGCAGATCAAAATCAATGAGTGTTGCAGTGGGACGCCCACCGCAACACCCATTGCCCTCCCCTTTCACACACTTACAGCGTGAAAGGGTGCCTTATTTACAAGGCAGCGTTAAGCCACGTTAAGTGGCTTAACGCTGCCTTGTAAATAAGGCGACGCTCCTATCGCCAACCACAACGTCACTAAAAGTGAAGTTATAGTGGCAATAGAGGTTTGTAAATATGCCCCTAAGATTCCTATGTCAAAAATACCATACTTTAAAATTAGTCACAAATAAAATACTTTAAAGGGGCCGCATACAAAAAGTATAGAGGAAACCTCGGTAAAACTGCCCTAAACCCATCAGGAATGACTAGGGCACAGAAAGTAACCGAAAGTACTGTGAGTAGTGAGAGGTTTTATGGGTATCTCTCAATACTTTTAATGGAAACCGAAGACAGCTTTGAAGTTGTGAAAGGGGAAAGGACGAATGGATGCATTCGCACCTGGAGTAAGTAGTGGGACAAGGAAGGGGAAGAGGAGGTAATAGTCTCTGTGACAGGAAGGGCTGAACCTTTGCAATTTTCACTCATAGTCCTCTGCCTTCCCTTCTGCCTTTGCTGCCTGCTTGTCTCTTCGATAGATGATAAACCATACGTCCAACTTTTCCTGAAAGAACATGAGGGATTCTATTTGTGGAACAGGGCAGAACATTAACTCATTAAAGCATCTGACACACATTAGCCCAATGCACCGAACAATATTCCGAGACTCCCCATCCCTGTTGACAATTGTGATGAATTTAATGCTATCACCCTCAACACCCTCATCTCTAGACTCAGAACAACCAATAGTCAATAAATCCACTCAAGAATAGTTCAACCCTTTCTTGTATCCTTCAAACCTCTTCTTTTTCTCAAACTCTTCAATCTCTTAATGCTCCCATGGCAAACCCTTTTAGAGACAAAGGACTATCCTTGCTCACCTTCGGCAGATGACATTCAAATCTATCACAAAGTCCATTGCTCGACATCCAAACAACTAGACACCCTCATAAAAGGGATGAGTGAGTACAGGAAAATAGGAACTTTCTGGCATAGACCTCCACTTTTTGCTTGGTGTTAGTGTGTTTTGACTGTGGTTCACTGGGATCCTGCTAACCAGGACCCCAGTGGAAGTGCTCTCTCCACTAAATTATATGGTAAGAACTTTGTACACTACACAGTTGGCATACTGGGGTACCATTATAAGTGCCTAGTATATGGTACTGAGGTACCCAGGGTATGTGAACCCAAGGGGTCTCCCATGGGCTACAATAAGTGTTAGGCCACCTATGGGAATCCATGTAAACTGTGTCTGCTCAGTTGTCATTGCAGTCTGCGTGAAATGGTGCTTGCACCTTTCACTTTTGATATGAGGTTTCCCTAACATCCCGGTCACTGCACTTCTAACCTATAAGTCACCACTAAAGTAGGCCCTTCAGTCCAAGGGCCGGGTGCATGGATTTAAGTATGTGGTTACCCCTGCATGAGCGGAGTTACCCCTACAAACTCCGGACTCCATTATTTAGGCTTTGTAAGTGTGGCACAGCCATTTTAAGGTAAGTAGTGGACCCTGGCAAGTTGAGATGTCCACCTACATAATGGCTGCTCTGAACCTGGTCATGTTTGGATATAAACATGTTGGAATCATGCAACTACACTGAATCCAGTGTTAGTTGCATGATTCCATGTACTGGGGGGCTCCTTAGAGGACCCCCCAATACTTACCTCCGTAGCTTTACAGCGTCTGCCTGCGAGCCCGCGCTGCTGCTAACCCTAGAAAGTGTTCTGCCCCATGTTGATGAGCTTAACTCGGGCAGGGGAAGCTGAAAAATGGATTTCTTGCAAAGCAGAGTTGTGACCACGTATCCTTTAGCATTAGGTAGGGTGGGGGCGCTTCTGAGTGCTGCTAGACTGCTTTGAAGGGCACATTTGCTACCCTCCTTGCATAAACCAGTATTGCCAAGTTCAGGAGCCCTAGGCTCCCGCTCTGGCACAAAAGGACAGGGGAGTGTCCACCCCCCTGTCCAGCTCCTTCCTAGGAAGGTGCCCAGAGCTCCTCCAGATGGCCACTTGGTTGTACCATGTTGAATTTAGGCCCCTGGGTGCCTAAATTCAACTAAGGCTAAGCCAGCTGAGTAGCTCCCTGACCCCCCCCGATAGGTGGGTGACGGCAGAAGAAGTCCTTGCCCTTTTTCTGGTTAATTAAGGGCTCATCCGAGGGTGAGTCCTTAGATCCGTCCCAACAACAACTTCAAGATCTGACTGAATGTTGTCTGAAGTCTGTTCAAAAACTCTTCTGCTGGTGGACACTGAAACTCTGCTGTTCTTCAAGCCAGGACTCACGACAAGACTGCTCTCCATGGGAAGATTCCAGCTGCATCTTTGTTCCTGCGCTTCTTCAAGTTCTGCAACTCCATGGCTGTGCATCCTCCGAGTCACCAAGGACTAAGCCTGCACCCAAGCCAGAAGGCATTTCCCTTGAAGTGAAGAAGTCACTTACCTGCATCCGCAGGCACCTCTAGGTCAACCAGCGGTTTGCTAATCCTGTTGTCCCATGGACATCGCTCAGCTCTGCAACACAGGTGGTTATTTGTTGGCTCTCCATCGGCCAGGCCAGTCTTCCCTGCATCTTTGCCGACTGTAATCCCTATCCAGCCGACGTGGACCACCTCCCTGTGAATCACGTCTGTTTTCCGTTGCCAAGGCTTGTTGACTCTCTTCACAAAAGCACTTCCAGCTCCAAGAAGCCCCAGTCTTCAGCATTACACAGCTCCAAGAATGATGTCCTGCCTGCATCCTCTGCATCGTGAGCCTTCATCTCCTGTGTTCGCTGTTTAGGCTTTCCTGTAACTCTCTGTGCCCGCTGCCAGAGGGTCCTCGAGGAGGCTTCATCGATTCCTCCTGGCTCTCTTGCATGCTGAGGGACAGCTCTGACTTACCCTTGCTGGGTTAGTCCCATAGACCTTGCTGGTCAGCCACACCGCACCTTCTCCCATCAACGGTTGTTTGAGCTTACCAAGGCTTGTTTGTGGTCCTGCCGGCCACTGACCTTCCTGCAGTTGTCGATCGGTATGGGACAGCTTTTGGGCAGCTCTGTGCTCCTGCATCATCGCCTGGTCTGTGTAGGTATCCGGGTTTCCTGGGTATCCATGGGTGGGGTGACTCGCCAACCTTTCTTTATCCAAGTGGTTCCTTTGGGAAGGGTCCCAGAACCGTAAAAACCCAACTGCAACTTACTCCATGTTACTCTATTGACGTCTGACCTGGTGTAGCCACTCTGCATCCGGGTGCCTTGGGGTCCCTGGCTACTCATCTTAGGTGGTTCCTTCCTTTCCCTGGGGTCCTCCATCCCTGAGTATTAGCCCCGTTTTGGTACCCATTTCAAATTCCACTATTTTAGTATATGGTTTGACCCCCCAGTTGTGCCCTATGTGTTTTCTAATGCTACCTATCTATTTCTGAAGTTTTCTTTATGGGTATTTGATATCTCCGGGTAGGAGATATACCGAGTTAGTGTCTAGTGTGTACTGATAAATTCAACATATTTTTGACACACCTGGTGTGGTTCTTTCTTATGTGTAAGCTTGCTGACTGACTATAGAGGTAAATACACTTGCTTTACACCCGCCTGAATACGCCTTAGCTGCTCTCCACAGCTACCTCTTGAGAGCTCTGGTTTTCAGGGATTTAAGCACTCTCACTAAGGGTTCCCTGGATTCAGTGCACAGTGCCTCACCACAGGTGGACACTATATTCTGAGCCAGCCTCCTACAGTGAGTATGACTTGAAACCTAGTTTAGCAACTGTACTCCTCTTACATGCCATTATCACATCCTGCATGTATTCAACCACCATCTCCATTCACCCATTTTGTACAGCATCCAGGTTTGCACACCTATCTTAGAATTCCAACAACAACCCTATCATGAAAATCAGCATGTGGTGACAGTCAAAGATAGCTTTTTCAAAGTACACCACCTGAAAAAACCCTCATGTATGTCCACTCTGTCTTGCATCCATGTTAAGTACAATCATAATCCGTGCAAAACTGAATGATGCTAATGTTGTATACTCAAGACTGTCGCACACCCACTGGACAGTCATGAATTCTCAGATACTGGTCAAGAAAATGATTCCTACTTTCTCCCCACAGCCTGTTTTCACAGTGTCTGATCAGTGTCTATTTCAAATAAAAAATCTGCTCCAATCAAATACTCCCTTCAAGCGTGCACAAAAGTGTTTAGGTCGAGCCTAGGCAGTGCAGGCATTGCTCTGCGAGGCATGCTGTGTTCGGTATGTGGGATTTAATTCATCCCCTCTCTGGTGAATCGTTCAAATGTGTGTAGTTTGTAAAAGCTTGCTTTTGTTTGGTTTATGGCCTTTATTTGTCCCACATTTTCAGTTCTCGCTCCTCCCCTGGAGAATTGGCCTATTACGTGTATCCTTTCTTTAAAGGCTTTTTACCTTTTTTGTTTGCACACTATTTTCTTTTTTGTACAGGCTGCAGCATTTTGTAAAGAATATTTATTTTTGGTCTCGTTAGTTACCTAACCATATGCACAATGTGTGTGATGTATTATACGCTAATGCCACTGTTTTGACTAACATATAGTATAGTGTGTACTTTTTGTAGATAAAATCCTTTTTTTCGTTTTATTTAAAACAATTTTCACATGCTAATGTTAAGCCTATTAGCCGATGACAAACATTATTTGTTAACGTGCACTTTTTGTAGATAAAATCCTTTTTCCGTTTTATTTAAAACAACTTTCATATGCTAATTCGAAGCCTATTAGCTGATGTCAAACATTATTTGTTAACACTTCACATTTTGTAAATGTGGCCACTGTTTGTGTCATGTTCAGTTTCATTGCAGACTCCATTTTTGTTCTCATAATCTTCCTTTATTTTTGGGTTTGTTTAACATGTATGCAATACCCTTATTCCAGATGCAACACTTTACTTAGTTTAATTAGGAGTGAATGAATGTATATTTTTTGTTTTCTGTTTGTGCACTCTTATTTATGTGCAGCGTTAGACCTGGTACCATTGGCGTGAGTCTCCCTTCCATTTTTTGCTGTAGTCTCCTCTGTTTTGTATATGTTTTTGCTGGTTACATGCTTTGGGCACTGTGCCACTGCTATTCAGTGCCACAGTGCAAGTGCTCCATATTGTAAATTGTTGTAATGGATTAGTGACTCCATGATTGGCTTATTTGATTTACCTGTCAGACCCTAGTAGAGTGCACCATGTGTGCCCAGGGCCTGTAGATAAAATGCTGCTAGTGGGCTTGCAGCACTGATTGTGCCACCCACAAAAGCAGCTTGTAAAGTGTGTCTCAGGTGTGCTATTGCAGAGCCTGTGTGCAGTCTAGTACTGCCATGTCGACTTGGTAAGTGTACCCACTTACCAGTCCCTAAACCTTCCCTTTTCTACATGTTAGCCACCCCTAAGGTAGGCCCAAGGGCAGGGTGCATTACAAGTAAAAGGTAGGACATGCCCTGGTGTGTGTGACATGTCCTGATAGTGAATTGCAGCCAATTCCGTTTTTCACTATTGCAAGGCTACCTGTCCCCATAGGCCAACATGGGCAGTTTGATTATAACATCTTATAATCCTAACTGACCCAGGGAAAATGGTAGAAAAACGAATTTAGTATGCCTGAACTCAGAATGATAAAATACATCTTTTAGTGAAGTTGGTTTTAACATTCTGTGTTTGAAAATACCACTTTTAGAAAGTAAGTTTTTTCTTACCTAACCAACCAGCCTGCCTCTGCTAGGTTGTGTATTGCATGTCTGGTTTGTGAGTGACAGGAGGGCTTGGGCTCCAGCAGTCTGATGAGTCAGGGCTGGGCTGAATAGGACTTGGCTGCATAGAGAGTGGAGGGGGGGGGGGCGGAGATTTCCTTTCAGTGCCCCCAGCCTTCATAGAATAGAAAGTAGGAGGAGGAGATTTCCTTTCAGCTACCTGGGCCAAGTCTGCTTTCAACAATACTGTCTCCACCTCCTGCCAGAAAGCTGCAGAGAACTGGTTTTGGCTAGGTACTGGCACCATCTGCCCTCAGAGGACAAAGGATTTACTAGTATAAATATTGGGGCCCAGACCCCAAGACTTTAGATTACTTCTGGGAATCAAGTCGGACTTTTTGCCAAGGAGAAGAACCAGGGAATCTGCAGGAGTTTGACTGTCCCTATGCCAGTGTGCTATTTTCTGGGGTTGGCCTGCTGTGGTTTCTTTGTTGCCAAGGAAAGGAGAAGGAACTTTTATTGAACTTTCATCATCTTGAAGAAGAATCTCCAAGGGCTTGAACTGTGCTTGCCTCCTACTGAAGTCTTGGGGATACAAGACTTCACCACCAGCTCCCCCCCTGAATTTCCTTGCTGGGAATTCTGTCTGCAGACGCCTGCGCGTTGTTGGGAGCTGGAAGCGTGACTCAATGAGAAGAAGCGATAAGATAAGTGAAGTAGGGAGACTTGTTCCATCGCGGCGTGTTCTATAGCATAAGCCGGATCGGTGGGAGAATTATACCATAATTCATTGATTACGAAGATGTGAGATGCAACGTGATGGCCTGCCACCACAACCTCAACATCATCTCCTACGCTGACGACACCCAGCTCATCCTCTCCCTCACCAAGGACCCTCACACTGCCAAAACCAACATTTACGAGGGCATGAAGGCCATCGCCGACTGGATGAGGAGCAACCATCTGAAACTGAACTCGGACAAGACGGAGGTCCTCATCCTCGGACCCACCCCCTCAGCCTGGGACGACTCCTGGTGGCCGACCGCTCTGGGGACAGCACTGACACCAACCGACCACGCACGCAACCTAGGATTCGTCCTCGACTCCTCCCTCTCCATGTCCAAGCAAGTCAACGCCGTCTCCTCCTCCTGCTACAACACCCTACGCATGCTCCGCCGGATCTAAAAATGGATCCGGACCGAAACAAGAAGAACAGTGACACAGGCCCTCGTCAGCAGCAGACTGGACTATGGCAACGCACTCTACGCAGCAATCCCAGCCAAACACCAACGGCGACTACAACGCATCCAAAACGCCTCCACGCGACTGATCGTCAACGCCCCCCGCCGCGGCCACATCACCCCCGTCCTGAGAGACCTGCACTGGCTCCCCATCGACAAGAGGATCACCTTCAAGCTCCTCACCCACGCACACAAAGCACTCCACAACGCCGGACCAGCCTACCTGAACAGCAGACTCAGCTTCTACACCCCCATCTGCCAGCTCCGCTCCGCCAACCTCGCCCTCGCAGATGTCCCCCGCATCCAACGTACGACCGCCGGCAGCAGATCCTTCTCTTACCTCGCCGCCAAAACCAGGAACACCCTCCCAACCCACCTACGACAGACCCAAGACCTACTCGCCTTCAGAAGACTCCTCAAGACCTGGCTCTTCGAACAGTAGCGGCACCCCCCCCCCCACCCCTCAGCGCCTTGAGACCCTCACGGGTAAGTAGCGCGCTTTACAAGTACCCTGATTGATTGATTGAATATGAATAAATGTCAGCAGCCGCGATCCCCCCACAATACGTGGATTGTGCGCAGGTGCGGAGCACCACACGAACAGCTCCACTGCCCCAAAGGAAATTGTTTTGTGTTGCGTTTACTTGAGCAAACCACGCACGAGGGATAGGATAGGGGAATTTTGGAGGCGATATAAGATCCGAGGCAGGGAAACTATCTTAAAGATGGCTGAGCGCCCATAGAGGGATAAAGAAAAAACAGACCATATTGTTTCGTTTTTGAGGCTGATCAACAATGGGGTGATATTATGTGTCCATGAAATCTTGGGGCACGGGAAATGAAGAAATCCAGATATTTGAACCCTTCTGTGGCCCGGGACAGCTGCGCGGCCCACGATTCACGGCCTTGATGTCCACACTGGGAAGAGGATGGATTTAGCTGGATTAGCGTGGAGGCCGGTGGTGCCCCCAAATACCCTAAGAATTTCTAATATACAGGGTCTGTCATCAGCATATAATGCTATACAATCCGATCTTGAGCGGGACCAATCGAATCCCCTGAGCACCGGGTCGCTTCTGGCTCGACCGCCAGGGCGAACAACTATGGAGACAGTGGGCAACCCTGGCGGGTACCCCTCTGGATCGGAAAGGGGCGAGAGCGGTGTCCCGCAATTCGAACTGATGCCGTCAAGTCCATATACAGCAGGCGTATATAAGCCAAGAAACGAGGTCCAAAGTTGATTGCCTCGAGCAGTTGAAAAAGGTAGACCCAACTTAGTGAGTTGAATGCTTTGTCGATATCGGCTAGCAGTAGGGCAGCAGGACAGCCTAAAGCGGGAGCCGCAGCGATGGCGTTATGGACTCTTCTGATGTTATGTCTAGAGGCCCTCTGCAGCATGAAGCCCGACTGATCGGGGTGAATCAAATCGGTAATACACCCCCTAAGGGGGTCGGCCAAGACTTTCCCTAATAATATGGGTTCAAAATTTATAAGGGAGAAGGGGCGATAGGGAGATGGGTCCTCAGGGGGTCGGCCAGGTTTGAGAAATAGCACTATCTCCACGTGACGCCAGTCCCTTGGTAGCCTTGCCAGGTCAGATGCGCCCACAATGGTCGCCAATAAATGAGGCCCAAAGAGAGGCAAATGGGATCAAAGGAATTCCATGGGGAACCCGTTGGGACCCGGGGCGCGACCCGGCTGGATCACACTGAGGGCGCCAGTCAATTCTTCTAGTGTTCTTGGAGTCTCCAGATGCTCCCGGGCAGAGTCAGGGAGTCTGCGAGGTGGAATGTCCACAAGGAACTCCGCTATAAGTTCAGCAGAGATCTGCTCCTTCCGGGCGCATAGGGATGTAAAGTGTTTTGCAAATTCTTCCGCTACCCCCGCCGGCGACATGTGTAAGGACCCGTCTGAACCACGAATAGTGGGTGTGACGGCCAGAGCGCCATCTGCTTGGCACAATCTGTGGAGCATTTTACTGGACTTATCCCCCCACTGATATATCCGATGTTGCGATGCCTCCCAGATCTCTTTGGCTTCGCCCAGCAGATATTGACGCAGTTCTTGTTGTGCGAGGACTAAATTGCGGTGAATGATGCGGCAGGGATTGGCACTGAGTTGGGAAGATAGGGACGCCTGGTGCATTTCTAGGGCATCGAGCTGTTCGCGGCGCGTACGTTTCACTTGTGTGCGATAGCTAATTTTGTAGCCCCGGACGTCGGCTTAAGGGCTTCCCAGAGGGTAGTGCTCGAGGGAGCAGAGGGGCTGTTGTTGGCTAGATAGGTAGTAATCTCTGTATTAAGCATATCGTGATAGGCCGGACTGCGGAGGTGCCAAGGTGACATTCTCCAGTGGAATGGGGGCCTGTGGGAGCACGTGTGGAATTGCATTGTGACCAGGGAATGGTCAGACAGACCGCGGGGTCGATGTTGCATCTGCGAGAATCTATGAAGAAAAACCCGGGGGACAAGAAAGTAATCTAGTCAGGACTGTGACCCATGGACCGTCCAGAGATATGTGTAATCATGCTCAATAGGGTGGAATTCGCGCCCTATGTCAGCCCAGTCCATTGTCGATGCCAGAGTGTACAATTTGGTTGGATCCAATGGTTGAGGGGAGTCGAGGATGCGCTTGCGGTCTAATGGCCCCATGGTATCATTCCAGTCACCCCCCATCAGGGTCAAACCAGTCTGAAGGGAACCCCAGACCCCCAGTAATTTTTCAATAAAAGTAGCGCCTAATGGTGGGGGGGCATAAATACCACCAATAGTGATCTGTTCACCACAGATCGTACCTGTGACGAAAAGGAATCGGCCGCCAGGATCTGCCCTATGTGCAATGTATTTAAACTGAACTCTGCGATGGATAAGAACCGCCACCCCCATGGAGCCCCTTTTGAACCCTGCGTGGTAGATGGAACAGAAACCGAAGCGAGCGAGGCACAGGGCTTTCGTTCCCATTAAATGGGTTTAGTGTAGAAGCAGGATGTCTGCCCCATACCTCTTTGCCTGTCGTAGAACAGCCCCACGTTTTACCTTATTCAGTAGCCCCCGCACATTCCAAGATACCACCGTTAGGTCCCCGAGAGGGTTTTCATCACCGGGTGTCATTAGAGTCGAAGTAAAAGTTGAATAGAGCTAGGAGATCTGCAAGAAAGACAATATGAAAATTATCCCACCGCCTGCATGTACAAAAACATATAAACCTTATAAAACAACGTATCCAAAGGGATAACCCCCCACCCGACACTACCAAAAACAAGGAGCATCTGTCGCGGTGCAAAGAGCAGCGGACCCCCAACGGGGGCCCCCAGATTTCACTCCAAAGGATCCCACCCTGCCCTATAATCCTAAGCAAACAGGGAGTGCAAGACGCCCTAGGCTTAACAGCCCGTGGTCAAGGTCTCACGCCCACCCAGAGAACGACATTACTGATATATATTCAACCATATGCAGTGTCTTACAAATCACCATTTGGAGTGTGGAGCAGTACGAATCAATCATGGCAGTCGCTCAGGGCTCGGTGACACTCTGTCTGACCCCAGACCCCGCCGCTTCTGGGACTTGTTGCGGTGTGGCCGCTGAGTGCGAGAGCTGCAAGAGGAGTCTGAGTCTATGGCAGATAGAGTGTTCGCTCGGAGCTTTGGGCGCTCATCCGACCATACGAAGACCGCCTCAGAGGTGGTAATTCCTCATTCTTAGTTCTCTAGACAGTGGTGCTAGTTTGTTCTCTGGTCCCGTCAGTAATTCCTCATTCTAAGTTCTCTAGACAGTGCTGCTAACTGCTTCTCTAGTCCCGTTGGTAATTCTTGATTCTAATTCACCTAGACAGTGCTGCAGCTGTGTCTCTGGTCACAGTAGTAATTCCCCATTCTAAGTCCTCTTGGCAATGCTGCAGGTTTGTCTCTGTTCACAGTTGTAATTCCTCATTCATAGTCCTCTCTACAGTACTGCTAGCTGGTTTTCTGCTCCCAGTGGTAATTCCTCATTCTTAGTCCTGTACGGAGTGCCGCTAGCTGCTTCTCTGGTTCCGCCGCTAATTCCTCATTCGAAGTTCTTTAGACAGTGGTGCTAGCTGATTCTCTGGTCCCATTGGTAATTACTCACGCTAAGTCGTCTAGGCAATGCAGCTTCTCTGGTCCCAGAGTTAATTCCTCATTCTAGGTCTTCCAGACAGTGCTGCTATCTGCTACTCTCGTCATGTCAGTAATAACACTTTCAGTCCTCTAGACAGTGCTGCTAACTGTATCTCTAGTCTCATCAGTAATTTATCATTCTAAAAGTCCTCTATCCAGTGCTGTAGCTACTTCTCTGGTCTTGTCGGCAATTCCCCCATTCTCAATCCTCTAGGCAGTGCTTCAGTTATGTCTCTGGTCACAGTGATAATTCCTCATTCATAGTCCTCTAGGCAGTGCTACTAGCTGCTTCTCTGGTCCCAGTGGTAATTCCTCTTTCTTAGTCCCCTAAGCAGTGCTGCACCTGCTTCTTTGGTACTGTCAGTAATTTCTCATTCTATGTCCTCTAGACAGTGCTGCTAGCTGCTTTTCTTTTCCAGTTGTAAATTCCTCATTCTAAGTCCTATAGACAGTGATGCTACCTGCTTCTCTGGTCTCATCGGTAATTCCTCATTCTAAGTCCTCTGGACAGTACTGCAGCTGTGCCTCTCTTCCCAGTGGTAATTGCTCATTCTTAGTCCTCTAGTTAAAAACAATATGATTTACAACGCCAATAGCTCGAACTTTCACAAATGCGAGACCGATTGCTTTACCAAGGCTTGCTTTAAAAGATGGACTCAGTCAGGATTGACATAAACCCCTAAGTTAATCAAATATAGGTTTTTGCATTTTTCTTGTATTCATTTTAGTACAGTGTGACCAAGTTGCTGTCTCAGAATAATATTTTCCAGCAAAGCTTATTTAAGTGGTGAATGTACTACAGAAAGTCAAAATGACAGATACCTGCCTCCCCTAAATTTCTTCCCAGTTCTACTGAAACAACTGGGGCCAATCGACTCTTGTCTCCCAAAATCGAAGAAAAATCAAACTCCTAATGTCTGACAGGTCTACCGCCAACACATGATGTGAATGGTTCCACTGAGCCGAGGAGGCCCTTTCCTCAGGGGTCAAGTGTCATAGCATCTATTGACAAGGAGATGTGGCTTGCGTGTGGGTCTGAGGTGCCAGGGAGCCATGCCCATTAAGTTAAAAGCCGTTGAAGCTCGGCACTTGGCCACAGTACTCCAGGAAGAATGACATATGTACAATATAAATTACCTTTCTTGTGCAAGAGGAGAGACTCTATTATGCAGTCAATTTCAATTTCAAAGTCTTTATTTCGATTTTCAATCATAAAAGACATCATTAAAATATTTGCCAATTTTAAAAGAGAAAAGGGGTTCTTTCACGAGGGATGTAAAGTAAAAGATTTCATAATATTGTTTAAAAGCCACACCAGAAAGTTATAAATACACATCTCATTATAATTAAAACATTTAAAATGTTTAAAAGGCTTATGATATAAAAAGGGGCTATACAAGTGAAATCTGAAATATTCACAAGAAGCGTAATTTGCGTGCACGGATTATCCACATCCAATGAAGGAATTTTGCAACAGCAATAGTCACAGGTTGGGAGGTGTTCGTTTTAAGAACCCGTAAAGCCTCTCCACCTGCCCGAAGGCCCAGCTGTAAACAAATAGGTTTAAGCCAGGACCGCCTGGGATCTTTATACTCTGGACAAATAAATAAAATATGCCCAGTACTTTCCCGTTGTGTAGGACAGAAAGGACAACTAGGGTCAAGGCCTTTTCTCCATTTAGCAACGAAGGAATTAATAGGTAGTGTGCCCACTCTAAATTGATGGTATCTCTTTCTGTCCTCCACAACAGTAATACAGTCCCAATAGCTTTCAAACACAGGCGTCTTTAAGTTCCATAAAATCTGCAGTTAGTGACGGACCAATACATGAACCAAATCTTTTCACTGAAACCATACTACAGTATAGATCTCTTAAGATTTTCCTAGGGGGAAAAGTGTGTGCTGTTGGGTCTTCCCAAAGACTGGCTAGGCCCATGGCAGAGTAAATTGCCTTAACCTCCCGCATCCAGGGGATTTTTTGCGCCTTATCTGCTCCTCTGACATCCATAAATGCCCGAGCATACTGTGAGAGGTCTGGGGTGACCCACATTCTCCTCCAGTATGCCACTGGTCTATATCGGGCCATATCCTCCAAACGTTTGACACCTAGATCATAAAAGCGGGGGAACAGCGGGGTTGATATAGGAAGACCTGTGATTACTCGTAGGAACTTATTTTGGGCCCTAGTCAGCAGGGTAAGGTTACTGAATCCCCACAATTCCGCCCCGTAAAGAATCGCTGTTCCTATCTTTACATCCTAAATTTTAAGTGCTGGTATTATTGGCCTGGTATATGAGAGGTGAAGCTCTTTTTATAGTGCTCCAGTTAGCTGAGCGTGCCTTATAACCAGCTGGGTAGTGTGCGGTTTCCAATCTAGCTTTGATGCAAGGGCTGTACCCAGGTACGAAAAAACCTTAGTCTGTTCTAGTTTGACTCCGTTCATTTGCACATTTCCTCTTATATATTTAGACTTATGAAGGACCATGAACTGGGTCTTACTTACATTTACTATAAGCCCATGGTCCTTGCAGAAGACTTCGAGTACATCAATGGCTTTTTGTAAACCCTGTTGTGTCTTTGAGATTAATAGAGTATCATCTGCAAACATCAACAGGGGGATCAACTTACCATCCAGCTTGGGAGCGTCGGTAGGGTGTTGCTCGAAGTAGTTGATCACCCTGTTGATGTATAATGAAAAAAGGGTCGGGGCTAATACGCACCCTTGGCGTACTCCCCTAGCGATGGGAAACTTATCTGTTACACTGCCCGATTGGTTCCATCTAACTTGGGCATAATTGTCCTCGTGGAGCTTCATTAAAAAGATCAAGATGTCAAGTGGCATGCCTTGATCTTCGAAAACGGCCCACATTTTTGCTCGTGGAACCAAGTCAAACACTGATTTGAGGTCAACAAAAGCCGCAAATAACATACCCTCCCCCAACAAAACCACCCGCCAATAAATTAAAAGAAACCTAAAAACTTGGTCTATGGTGCTTGTGTGACTGCGAAATCCTGCCTGAAGTGGTGCCAATACTTCCTCCTCTTCAATCCACCCTTGGATTCTCTGCAGGACAAGCCTTGCGACCACCTTCTGTATGCAGTCAATCAAGCTTATGGGCCTATAATTTCCTGGATCTGAGCGCTCCCCCTTTTTGTAGATCGGTATGATCTCAGCGCCCTTCCAGGTATTCGGTATGGGTGATCCATTGGCGATACCGTTAGCTAGACATTGGATGTATGGTGCCCAAAGCTCCTTATCGTGGATAAACAAATCAGCTGGGACGGAGCCAGTCCTGGTGCTCTACCCCTGGGGATGGTATTCAGTGCCTTTCTCACCTCGATTATCTCGAAGTTTAAGGGGATTATATCCTTATTAAGGGGGGTGGGATCTTTACTAATCTCGCCAACCGTTTCAAAGGATGCAAACTGGGATGCGTAATGCGAAACCCAGAGGTTAGGCGAGACATAGTTTATTGGTTCTTCCCTTTGTATCCCCCTGCCCCACTTGACCATATCCCAAAAGGTACACAATGTTCGTTCTTTGCTGGCAGAATGAAGGTCCCTCCAATAATCCTTGTCCCATGCATGTTTGGCATCGTATTGGGCTTTTTTGTAAACAACACAGGCACTCTTAACACGATCTCTATCTTTGGATTTCACTGCCTCAGTCAAGGCCTGGTACGCAGCCCTACACGACTTCCCGTTCCATTGATCCTCCTTTCTAAATAGTCTTTTAGGTTTGGTATAAGCCTTTTTAGTCAAAAAAACCCTAAGTTGATTTAAAAAGTTTGTATGAATCAGGTTGACATTAGCAATAGCCTCCTCTTGAGTAATACAGTTTTGTAGGGCATTTGTCGCCGTGGTGGTCAAATCCCTCATGGTTATTATCTGACTCTCATTCCTTAAACAATTTGCCCATTTAATGCGTCTTGTATCATTTGATAGGACAATGTCAGCCTTTACAGGAGTAACCTCCTGACTGTAAGAATTAAATAAGTTAAATGATAGAAGTAAGGGGTCATGATCACTTTCAACCCTTCCCACTACCATCATGTCCTTGATACTGGGCCAGTTCTCTTTATTGATGAGTATATAGTCAATGCGACTTTTTCGTAGACCATTACTAAACGTAAAAGCTCCATGTTTATCAGAAGCAGATCTACCATTGATTGCTCGTAGCCCCTGTCCGACACATAGGACCTTTAACTGAAGTGCGGCCTCTGTCCATTTTTTAATAGGCAAAAGTGTCAACTGGGGAATATTCCATGTACGGTCTTCTTCTAGGGTAAGATCAACATCATTACTGTCTAGAGGTTCGAAACAGCAGTTGAAATCGCCCGCAACTATAATATTACCCTTTTTGCAATATATCTCAAGGAGTACATCTAGTTCTTCAACAGTGTTTGAAGACTTGCCCCCCGGCATCCCTCTTGCATAAACATTAAAAACAAAAAGGTCCTTAGATCCAGGACACTGAACTTGAATTAATAATATGTCGCTGCTTTTTGAGTCCAATTGATTAACATTATACCTGCTATCTTGTCTGACCCAAGTTAAGAGTGCCTCCTTTGCTCTACCACGGGGGCTAGGAATAGCAGGAACGTTAAAACTAAGGTTTCCTGGTCTAAAATCTATTGCATTCAACCAGGTTTCCTGGAATAGTATTAGGTCCTTGTTATCAAGAAAGGTTAACCAGTCTGATGACGCTGCCTTATTTCTAAATCCCGCCACATTCCAGGAGACCAATGATGAGAAAGCCGAATCAACATCCCTATTTTGGGTACCATTTAATTCAACATCCTGTGGGCCTCCACTTATTTTACCCCCTAATTGGAGAACCTCTTGCATCGGACTATTAATATTGGTTAGTCCATTTATCAGAGTGTTGTCTGTCAAAACAGGGGGAATTGTATCATGTGGACCTATTCCAGATGCTAGACTCACTCTATGTGGATTAGCTGTATTAATTCCTCGTAAGTCCTGATCTTGTCCGTGCAGGAGTCAGTCGTTAATATCCAGTGAGCTAAGAACCTCAAATCTGTTGCTCACTGGTGTGAAACTAATATAAGGGTCAACCCGAATGACATGGTCTCTCCTGCTAGTCGCGGCAGTATTACTAGGTGGGTAGAAAAACCCCAATGGTAGTATGCTGATGCGATCTTGATGTATCCTTAATGATCCTGCCTGCCTCAGAATATGATCTACCAATTGGGGGGATCCAAAACTCACAACAACACAGTCTCCCTCATACCCTTCCTAGTCTTGCCCACCCAGTCCACCCTTCTTACCATCTTAAAGTTGTTAAAAAGATGTTCGCCTAACACTGTTCTGTTATTCAAAAAGTGGAGTACTTTATTTTTAAGAGTAGACCAATGTTCCTCTTTGCCATCAAAGGTTTTGGGGACGTTTGCCATAATGATGGAATACGGGCACGCCTCTGGGGGGAGATGAAGACTAGTTTCTTTCGGGGAAATGTAACCTGTATGATGTAAACTACCCCTAGGTCCCCCACAACCAAGCTTAACTCCACTAACTGAAGTTGAGATGTTTGTTCGTTGTGTCGCCTGAGCGACTATAGGTTCTATGGGTTCACTCGAACTAGTGGCTGCATATATGGGTGTGGGAGCACTGGTGAAGCGTGCTTCTGTCAGTTTTGTCCCAATCGTAGGCCCCTGTTGACTTAATACGTGTCTTTCAAGGACTTTTGATCTACAATCGATTGAGTCAAGTTTGTCCATCACTGGGTTGATAAGTGCCTTTAGGCGCTCCTCCATATTCCCTATAAATTCTGACAATATATTACCCTCCATAGAATTATCTGTTACACGTGTAATTAAATTACCCCTTCCTTGAGTCTTAGGGTGGTTTTCCTGAATCGTTGAACTTTCTATTTGACTACCCAGCCCGAGTGTAGAATTTTTTTTTCTAGCTTGTTTCGCATTTTACCTACTTCCCTTTGGAGCACTATTCGCCTTCCGCTTCCCCAACAGATCTTTAGCTCTAGTGTCGAGTGCAGCCCGTGACTGCCTAGTGCTTGTGTTAGGAGGTGAAGGAGGGGGACTGGGTATAGGTGTACAGGAAATGTTAGTCGTATGTAACACTGATGTCACGACGTCACTAGAGGGTGTAATTAATACTTGAGGGGATTGAAGGGGAGTCTGGATGCCTCCTATTAATTCTATAATTGGTGTCGGATTTGGGTTTTGGCCTAGTGGATCAAGTGATAACCTCCTCTCAACAAGTTCTATCTCCTTGGCCACAACTGATTCTGCCCATTTAAGAAAAGCATCCAATGTCCCTACACCCCCTGCCCCACCCCCCCCTTTAGAATTAGCAATACATTTGGCCATGTGGCGGGAAGAAGGTTTACTTTTAATAGGAAGAGAATGATGCCACACTATAGTCAGCAAATAGATAACACTAGACAACTAGTCGAGTCAATCAATACCTTGTGGCTCACTTAGCGATAATTTGAGTCCTGTGTCCTGCTGGAAATGTCATGGGGCTGGCCCAGCCTGTCCTCCTCTGGCCCCTGATGGCCACAGATGACCCGCCCTTTGCGCGGGCTTAGCCCGGCGCGCCCGCGCGCGTCCCACGGGACGAGGTTCCGCCCCGATCTTTATGCGCCTCCTGGCGCTCGTTAGCAGCGTCGTCGGCGTCCTCAATGCCTGCGGGGCTGCTGGGGGATGAAGTCCTGAGTTCTGCGAGCAGCGAGCAGCGGAGCGCAGCCCGGCCACACGGAGAAGCTCACAGGGAGGGACAGCGGAGCACAGCCCGGCCAAAGCGAAATCCCACAGGGAGGGCAGCGGAGCAAATCCCGGCCACAGGGAAAAGTTTCAAAAAAGGTTCCACACGGGCCTCGCCCCGCCCCGATCTTTATGCGCCTCCTGGCGCTCGTTAGCAGCGTCATCGGCGTCCTCAATGCCTGCGGGGCTGCTGGGGGATGAAGTCCTGAGTTCTGCGAGCAGCAGAGCGCAGCCCGGCCACACGGAGAAACTCACAAGGAGGGACAGTGGAGCACAGCCCGGCCAAAGCGAAATCCCACAGGGATGGCAGCCGAGCAAAGCCCGGCCACAGGGAAAAGTTTCAAAAAAGGTTCCACACGGGCCTCGGCCCCGCCCCGATCTTTATGCGCCTCCTGGCGTTCGTTAGCAGCATCGTCGGCGTCCTCAATGCCTGCGGGGCTGCTGGGGGATGAAGTCCTGAGTTCTGCGAGCAGCGGAGCGCAGCCCGGCCACACGGAGAAGCTCACAGGGAGGGACAGCGGAGCTAGCCCGGCCAAAGCGAAATCCCACAGGGAGGGCAGCGGAGCAAAGCCCGGCCACAGGGAAAAGTTTCAAAAAAGGTTCCATTATGCAGTCTTTCCTCGCTCATTTATGTAATAGCAGACACATTTTTCAAAGAGTGACAATATAACCCACAATGCTGTATGTTCTAGAAGGAAAATGAAACACTTATAATGAACCCTTTCTAGCCTGTAAATAAAGGCTTTTTTATACTTCCGGCTTCTTTTCTTGCTGCTATGTCATGTGTGTTTTCAATTGGTGTATTGTTGCTATTTTCCCACCTGCTTAAGTACGTTTTCAATTGGCATATTTTTGCTATTTTCACACGTAACCACTGATTTAACCAACAAGTTTTTCTTTTGTTCCTTTCCTCAGACACTGCACTGTCAGTCTTGCCTACAGGTTTCCCTTCCTATGCGGACCAGTGTTCGATTAAGTACGTCCTGGTCAGTTTCTCTTCCCTACTGTCCAGAGCATAGCTGCCTGATTTTAATTTACTTACGTGTGACATTTCCAGGTTTCCAAGTGACAATCACGAATGGAATACAACTTTTATCTTTGTGCAATGAGAACATGCACAGGAATGACCCCTTCTCAGCGGCGGTTCCTCTGCAATGATGGAGCAGCGTCGCCCCACTAGCTCAGAGACAGCAGCTGAAAAATAAAATGATACCTTACTATTGTTTTATGTTTTTTAGCTGCTGCCTCTGAGCCAGCGTGTGCAGAGAGGGGAGGGACAGGTCAATGGGAGGGAGGAGGAGGAGTGGTATGTGCACTTGTAAGTGCGCATGTTGGTTTAGCAGTCCGTTTCAGGCCGGCCAAACTGACATGCGCACTTAGGTTTCTCCAACCCGGCTGCATTGTACAGCCGGGTTGGAGAAACAGCACAGACTCCCTATGCCTGAGCGAGCGTTGATCCAGCCAGCTCAGGCCAATCCCCACACTGCTCTCATGCTTGAGAGCAGCGCAGGGATTGGATGGGAGTCGTGATGCTGTCCCAGGGGCTGCTGGGACCAGGAATCGCAGCAGAGGAACGCAAGGCGGCTGGCAGAGCCAGGTAAGTGTTTTTTTTATGTCATTTTATCGTTAACCCTCCCGCCGTGCGCTCCTCCCACGTGCTTCCTGCTGGTCCCCTCTGGCCCCCTCCACCCGCCCCACTGTTTTGTTCTGTGTCAGTTGCCACTGCCCTTTCTGCAAAATAGTGGTCTATAAACTCCTATTGACCTTTATAATGGTCATCATATTGGTCTATAAACTGCCTCTAAAAGGCTAACATTGTGAATTGCACATGGATAAAAAGCCAGGATGGGACCAAATATTATTCAAACAAAACACACAACTGCTTCGAAGCTATATCATTGGCTTGCCTCTCGCCTTTGCCTTCACCCACACCCTAACACGCACATTTCCATTACCATCAGAGAAAGAATTAAAATGATTGCAATAGTACAAATTCTATTGACTTCCGATGGATAAAATGCAGATTAGGCACTACCAGGATTCAAACCTGAGACCTCCAGTTTACAGACAATTCTCCACAGCAGAGGATCAACCTACTGAGCTACCTTATAAATCGATAGTAAGAAATCAAACCATGCAACTGGTATGCAGTCACCCCAAATCCCACTTAAATGGCTAGCAAGAGAATAAATCTCTCTAAAATAGACATTGCTAAATTGAGAAGAAGGAACAAATTCAGAAATAAAGTGCAATGTAAATTGTATAAAAATGCTGTGTACCCCGAAAACCTGCTATTAAATCTTTTCAGTCAGTATTTGCAGTAATGTAATATCAATTTGAGTTGCTTGTTCTGGTGAACCCAGCATGTGTACCATCAGGCAGTCCTGACGTTTTTCCAGACATTGATTTGCCTTCTGAGACATGTAGTTTTGCTTTCCACATTAAAGGTATATTATACCTGCCTCAGCATGAAAACTCTCATTAACTTAAAAGGCAGCTTTACATGTAGGTGTCATCCCACCCCCCAGGTATCAATCATGCAAAAGTTCTAATTGAAAAAAATCTTGCTGCTCTTTTAATAATTAATCTGGAGACACTGAAACATGACCATATAGTTTAGATATGGTAGGTGGAGCATGCGAACGTCTACAAATATAAGTTGACTGCAGTTTTGATGCGCTGTCATGGTAAAGCAATGCAGGATAATCAGAGGTAAAGAAAACCAGGTACGCTTTCTATTGCCTGCTTGTTATCCTCCTATACTGTCTTTCATAGAGGTATCTCTGCCTCATTCAGATCAGCTGGCCAAGATCCAGCAGGGCTCAGCACTTTCACAGTGGGAGCAGGGAGAGACACTGGGCTCTGAATTGCGACATTCACCTCGTCTCACCTTGTGACAATCACCTCTGATGCAAGAGATTCAGCCAAGCAGCAACAACAATGTGCAAACTGTGCCAGACGTCTCCAGTGTACGCCTGCAAATTATTTTCAATAGATCATGAATATAACAGCTGAGTTCAGATGAGCACTGAATTTCATGATAAAAGGTGTTTTGTGGGGAGGTGGTACAAGTCAATGATCTGACTTAGTCTAACATTTGATGAGTGACACTTGGCATGGCTGCTAGCAGTAACATACAGGGCACAGAGTCACCGAATGGTGGTATATCTGTACAACATGATATTCCTGGATCAGGATCGGCCACGTAGCAAAAGAAGGAAGTCAGGTTTCGGGATCTGTAGTAAATTGGGAAAATTCAGACTTAGCGCCCCTCTTAAGAATGGCATCCCTGGGGTTCTTGGTGGATTTAGAAAAGGAGTTGTTGCTACTCCTAAAGTTGAAATTCAATACAATCGAGAAGAAGTTGAGTTTGATTTAGAGTCTTCAGGAAGTGCGCCTTGATTCAGGCAATTTTTCTAGGCCTGCTTTATTATCGAGCCATGCAATGTCTAAAAAAAAACATTTACAAAGAGGTATGTCCTACGCAGACTCTTTTGCTATAGATTACCATACCTGGAAAGAGATAGCTTGGTGGTTGGATTGAGTAGATGTTTGAAATGGGTGAGCAATTTTTCCATCATTCCCAGATCTAGTATCAGAGTTGGATGCAAGTCTATGGTTGTGGGATTCTCGACTTTAGGAAGATGGTCATGGAGGAAGATGTTGTTACGCATAAACTGTTTAGAGCTGCCTGTAGGCTCTTTTGTAAGCCACAGTTTTCTGAAGGGCACAGCAGAGGTATACAGTTCTCCTGCATGTTGGCAACCTGATCGATGCATAAATCGTTTAGGGGGGACAAAACCAAACTCTCTAGAGCATTTAGCAAAATCTCCTTGGGATTTCTGCCTGTCAGGACAAATTATTGAAGGTGGATTATCTTCGGTGTCTGTACAATGTGGTGGCAGATTGGTGCTAAAGGCTACAATTAGTTCAGAGCTATTGGCGACTGAACTTCCTCCTAACAATGAGAGTAAATGAATACCTAATAGGAACACCAGCAGGATTTTTAGGGATAGGGTTATTCTCAAAGTCCAGATATTAATATAATGATCCCACGTGGAGTGTTTCGGGGTGGGGCTTCTCAATGAGTAAACGTGTAACTTGAAACGCTTCGAAAGACAATGAATGGATATGGGAAGCTATACATTAAGGCATTATTTTAACTCTTTTGTAAATACAGAAAATCACCTGTGGCACACAGGTTGGAACCCATTGGATTGGCCATGGAGTATAAACTACGTGGCAGGTTTGATGCTCAGTGCTCCCAGGGCAATGTTAGAAGCAAGTATTAGTATGCAGTGTGAGCAGCTGGTCTGAGGAGTTGTGTGGCACTGGGAGAAAGTGTGTGAAGCTGGCAAAGGCTGACAGAGGAAGAAGCTAGCACTGCGGTGACTTGAGAAAAGGTAATAGCGGTGAATTTTGTGAGTTATTTTCTACTACGAGTAAACATAGAAATAAAAACAGATTAAACACAGACAAAGTTCAAAATAAAAATTACAACTTAGTGTACTCCCACATTTTTAGAACTGCTGAACTTTGTATGACATATAATTGAGGGATGTGTTTTTCAGTTCTCCAGAAATCTCAGAAAATTCACAACTGAAAGTCAACGAAAAAAAGAAAAACTGCAAAGTGTAAGATGAAAAGGGAAAAAAAAATAACTGTGCAAGCCTCGAATTTTATGCTTTGCTGTACACATTTGCAGCTCACAAAAAGAATTATTCTTTTATCTTTTTCCATCTTCGTTCTGCAGTTTCCACCTCAAATGAGTAAAACAAAATATCACTTTAAGAGCCTGTTTCGCAACTGAAATGTTGAAACATTGGCACGGCACACCACATTGCCGAAGGTCATGAATACATGTCGTTTTGTTATCATACCGTAATGTTTTCGGCCCTGAAACATCAATTCAAGGAAGCTGGAAAGAGCAATTGACGTCAGGAGAAAGAAAATCATTCTAGGACAAACTGAAAGCCAGAGGTTCATTCAAGAGGTTGAGTAACATGGAAACAGATACCCTGCGCAGTGGAGAGCAAACCATACCTGACAAAGGGAAAAATAGAGAAAAGATGAAAAGCAAATTATACCCATTACATTTCCTTTCTGTGACTTTTAGGAAAAAGTAGTAAGAAATCGCAATATGTTTGACCTGAGGCAAATGTGTAAATTAGCCAGTGCTTAATTTGTGCCAGTGAAGGCAGGTAGGCGGCACCGGACCCCTCTTTCGGACCAAAACTTATTTTCCATTGCCAGAATTTCACCAAGAGTCAGAGAGAGAAAGAATGAGAAAAGCGGTGAGATAGGGAGAAAGCAAGGATGAAACAATCATTGACATAGCCAATCGTTCTCGCCTTTTGGACCTTATAATTGTTTAGCCATGCAGTGAGACCAGTGAGAGGATGGGTGATGTTAGTGGATGCTGTCTATGGGTACCAAGAATTATTGATAGGTCCCTCATACTGCATACTCAGCCAGGTCAGAAGACTCTGGAGCATCACTTAATCTCCCCGTGCCTGAATGTGTAATGTAAATACGGTGCTATGTAAAGCGCTCCAATACCTTCGGGTCGAGTTCGCGCTGTATAAATATGCAACAAAATAAAAAAATAAAAAAAATAAAAACCCACAAGGTTGACCGTGGTTGATGGTTTTCAGTGGGTGCTAGATACAGCATGACTCATGACATCAGTGGTGAATGCAGGATGCCATCTTTGGGTGAAGGGTGTTGTAAGTATGTACTGTTGGTGTCTCCAAGAGGTGGGATTATGTGTGCAATGGCTAGTGTGTACCTGGTAGGATGTTGTGAAAGGGTACTGATGGTATATGAAGGCGATGGGGAATAAATAAGAAGGGAGTGTTGTTTTTGTGCTGTGAAACTGAAGCCTGACAGACAGCTAAACAAGCCTTGCTGCCAGGGTGCCTGTTTGACTGAAAGAAATGCAAATGTGCATAATGTATTAATTCTGCAAATGCGAAGGGTAATCTGAAAAATAAAGAATGCTTGGGAGCTGGTACTGGCTTTAATTGTTCAAATCACTCAAAGTTTTGTAACAACAAAGATGCATTATTTTTGAGCGGTAGTGGAAAGAGTTAACTGAGCTGTGAAGTGACTGCTTTTAATTGCAATTGTATTTATATAGCGCTTACTAAGCCTGGAGGTGTTGAAGGGACAGTAATGTAAAACATAGCATTCCGTAAAATCTGGGTATTACTAAAATCTATATTTTGGAAGCACCATTTTATCTTAAACATTTTGCACATTTTGTAGCATTCAATCTCATACTGAGAGTCATGCAAGATTAAATTACTGATTTACATATTCCTAGTGCTTTCTGTCACAGGTTCTGACCTTGTAGCACTAAAAATACACAAGTCACTATTACCCAATGCACCAACCAAGATTGAATTCTGTGGCTCTCTGGTTGCACACAGACCTCTTCAGTGCATTAACTAATAACGATTTCATAATGGAGCATAGTGCATTTCCCACTGAGTGACATCTTTTATATTTGTTTTCCCCTTTAATCTTCATGTGTTTTTTATGTAGCTACCCGACAGTGGAAGAGCAAAAAATGTACAGAATGTTTTCTGTTTTTTTAGCCATGCCTTTGACCCCAACCCCATTGTCACTGACCCTGTCCCCTCTGCATGCAGCATCATAGTTCTCATAATTTTTAAATGCACGTCGACCGCTGGTAGAGCCTATAGTTTTACATCAATGTCTATGATTTTGCCTATGATTTCACCCATCACCTTAATGTCTGAGACATCAAGTTGCGCAGCTCTGGGCCATACCCTAGTCAGCTGTCAGAGCTGCTGCTTTGTTACACAACACAGCCGAGCTCGACTTACACAGATCTAACATCCGAGACAACAAAAAGCACTCCTTGTATTACTTATGCATTGTCATGGCCAGCCTCAACATACAAAACCTTTTCTTTCCAAACCACACAGAGGGAAGTGTGTTGTTGATGCCTGTTGCACGGCATAGTCACGGTGTGGAAATGACTTGGCAAGGATTCTATTTCCTGAAAATCAGGAGGGTAGCAGTAGGATGTCACAGGCTAGGACATCTCTAGCAAGAGCATTCACATTTTCTCCAAAAATACAGACTTGCAAAGTATCTACTGTATAGCAGACAGCAACCTATGTTTTCCTTACTGTATACTCACTTATGGATTTTTTGCTGCAGATGACCTGCACAGGATTACGTATTTGTATACAATACATGTTATAGCATTTATGACATCATGCCACAGCCTACGCTTATCATGGCTGAAACACAGCAGCGATGGTGTAATTGAGACAGATTGATTTTAAACTGTAGGTGCCACTCTAGTACAGACAATCCAGAGGTGTGCGGTGCAACACTTACAGATACAGTAGCGTCAACAAGATAGCAAGCAGAGACCATTTTTCTTTCGAGAAATTTGGAAGAAAATCCATGTCTTCTCGTCTGCGTCTTTTTCGGTAGTTCCAAGGGGTCTTGTAATTAATCGTACATTCGGTTGACGTTTTCCCTCTCTCTGTAACTCTGTTTACAAGTGGTGCGCGGAGGCACGAGCGAAGCTCTGCTGTTTAGTTCTGATCACGTGACCAGAGACATTGAGCCTTACCGCCCATGTCCATGCTTTCTCATATTTACAAGAGTTCGAAGTCCATGCAAACTGTATTTTAATCCGATTTTTAATGAGAATGAAAGTGAATGTAATATTAAGTCCTTGTTAATATTTTCTACGAAATTTACGCTTCACACCACCTCTGCGTGTTCTTCTTTTTTTTAAGTTATATGGTGAGAACTCGGCCTGGAGGTAGGAGATCGCTTTGCACAAGCAACAGTTACACTACATAAGGTCACATTCATGTTTTTAGACAAAGGGGAGATTAGGTGATCTGTCCAGTCCATTTAAAAAAGCCTGTTTAAATGCAAAAATTTAGAGACATGACACTATAAAAAACATAAATAAAACTATGCAAGTTTATTAACACTATGCAAATGGGAGGGATGAACGCTTACAGGGGGAAAAAAGCTGACATTTAAAACACACTGCAATCTGGATGGGTAAACGTGTAAAGGAAGAAAAGCTGACACACAGGGGCAGAAGCAAACTGAAAAAAATAATAGTGCAATTCAACAAACCTACAAGCACAGAAGGGCAAGCCTACATGTAATAGGGGCGTGCTCCTTGGACGGGGACGAAATACCAAAAGCAGGGTCAATTAAAAGCAACGCACCACTGCAAAGCAAGGATTTCAGAGCAGTACACCAAAGAACAAATAAAAAACGATGGGCGCGCTTGAAGCCCACAGAGTAGATGCAACATCTCTAGAGACAGTGCATGCCCTGCCTAGGTGAGACCTAAAACATGAGATAAAGAGATAGGAAAGGAACGGTGGTGGAAGAAAGGGTCATTAGGTGCAATTAGGAAAAAGTAGCCTTGATATTTAGTAACTCTACTATTTGTCAGCGGGGAAAAGAGCTCCTAAGAAAAACGTTGCATCCCTGCACTCCTAGAGGCTCACAGGCAGTCTGCATTGCCTGTTTACAACCTAGCCACAGCTTGTATTACATGGTAATCATTGTATCTGTGATACAGGGAAGGAGCCTAGCCTTTCAGACATCTTTTCTCCAATGTTGCACGGATCTACAATATTTCCATGCTCCAAAATGAAATCTATGGCACTGAAAGCAGAACCCCTCTGTGCTCTTCTTGTCTGTTGCGCTGACAGCTGAGCCTGGCTTCTCCGCTCCTATCCTCTGTCGCACTGACAACAGAATCTCTCTGTGCTCTTCTTGCCCTGACAACCGAGCCTGGCTTCTCTGCTACTATCGTATGTCACACTGGCAGCAGAACCTCTAAGCTGTGCTCTTCTTACCCGTTGCGTTAACAGCTGAGCCTGGCTTCTTTGCTCCTCTCCTTTGTCACACTGACAGCAAAAACCCTCTTTGCTTCTCTCGGCCGCTGTGCTGACAGTTGAGCTTAGCTTCTCTGCTCTATTTCTCTGTTGTACTGACAGCAGAAGCCCTCTGTGCTCTTCTCACCATTTGCGTTGATAATTGAGCCTGACTTTTCTGCTCCTATCCTCTTTTGCACTGACAGCAGAAGCCCTCTGTACTCATTTCACCCATTGCACTGACAGTTGAGTGTGGCGTCTCTGCTCCTATCCTCTGTTACACAGACAGCAGAAGCCCTCTGTACTCATTTCACCCATTGCACTGACAGTTGAGTGTGGCGTCTCTGCTCCTATCCTCTGTTACACAGACAGCAGAAGCCCTCTGTACTCATTTCACCCATTGCACTGATAGTTGAGTGTGGCGTCTCTGCTCCTATCCTCTGTTACACAGACAGCAGAAGCCCTCTGTACTCATTTCACCCATTGCACTGACAGTTGAGTCTGGCGTCTCTGCTCCTATCCTCTGTTACACTGACAGCAGAAGCCCTCTGTACTCATTTCACCCATTGCACTGACAGTTGAGTCTGGCGTCTCTGCTCCTATCCTCTGTTACACTGACAGCAGAAGCCCTCTGTACTCATTTCACCCATTGCACTGACAGTTGAGTGTGGCGTCTCTGCTCCTATCCTCTGTTACACTGACAGCAGAAGCCCTCTGTACTCATTTCACCCATTGCACTGACAGTTGAGTCTGGCGTCTCTGCTCCTATCCTCTGTTACACTGACAGCAGAAGCCCTCTGTACTCATTTCACCCATTGCACTGACAGTTGAGTCTGGCGTCTCTGCTCCTATCCTCTGTTACACTGACAGCAGAAGCCCTCTGCACTCATTTCGCCCATTGCACTGACAGTTGAGTCTGGCGTCTCTGCTCCTATCCTCTGTTACACAGACAGCAGAAGCCCTCTGTACTCATTTCACCCATTGCACTGACAGTTGAGTGTGGCGTCTCTGCTCCTATCCTCTGTTACACAGACAGCAGAAGCCCTCTGTACTCATTTCACCCATTGCACTGATAGTTGAGTGTGGCGTCACTGCTCCTATCCTCTGTTACACTGACAGCAGAAGCCCTCTGTACTCATTTCACCCATTGCACTGATAGTTGAGTGTGGCGTCACTGCTCCTATCCTCTGTTACACAGACAGCAGAAGCCCTCTGTACTCATTTCACCCATTGCACTGACAGTTGAGTCTGGCGTCTCTGCTCCTATCCTCTGTTACACAGACAGCAGAAGCCCTCTGTACTCATTTCACCCATTGCACTGACAGTTGAGTCTGGCGTCTCTGCTCCTATCCTCTGTTACACAGACAGCAGAAGCCCTCTGTACTCATTTCACCCATTGCACTGACAGTTGAGTCTGGCGTCTCTGCTCCTATCCTCTGTTACACTGACAGCAGAAGCCCTCTGTACTCATTTCACCCATTGCACTGACAGTTGAGTCTGGCGTCTCTGCTCCTATCCTCTGTTACACTGACAGCAGAAGCCCTCTGTACTCATTTCACCCATTGCACTGACAGTTGAGTGTGGCGTCTCTGCTCCTATCCTCTGTTACACTGACAGCAGAAGCCCTCTGTACTCATTTCACCCATTGCACTGACAGTTGAGTGTGGCGTCTCTGCTCCTATCCTCTGTTACACTGACAGCAGAAGCCCTCTGTACTCATTTCACCCATTGCACTGACAGTTGAGTCTGGCGTCTCTGCTCCTATCCTCTGTTACACAGACAGCAGAAGCCCTCTGTACTCATTTCACCCATTGCACTGACAGTTGAGTCTGGCGTCTCTGCTCCTATCCTCTGTTAGACTGACAGCAGAAGCCCTCTGTACTCATTTCACCCATTGCACTGATAGTTGAGTGTGGCGTCACTGCTCCTATCCTCTGTTACACTGACAGCAGAAGCCCTCTGTACTCATTTCACCCATTGCACTGACAGTTGAGTCTGGCGTCTCTGCTCCTATCCTCTGTTACACAGACAGCAGAAGCCCTCTGTACTCATTTCACCTATTGCACTGACAGTTGAGTGTGGCGTCTCTGCTCCTATCCTCTGTTACACAGACAGCAGAAGCCCTCTGTACTCATTTCACCCATTGCACTGACAGTTGAGTCTGGCGTCTCTGCTCCTATCCTCTGTTACACTGACAGCAGAAGCCCTCTGTACTCATTTCACCCATTGCACTGATAGTTGAGTGTGGCGTCTCTGCTCCTATCCTCTGTTACACAGACAGCAGAAGCCCTCTGTACTCATTTCACCCATTGCACTGACAGTTGAGTCTGGCGTCTCTGCTCCTATCCTCTGTTACACTGACAGCAGAAGCCCTCTGTACTCATTTCACCCATTGCACTGACAGTTGAGTCTGGCGTCTCTGCTCCTATCCTCTGTTACACAGACAGCAGAAGCCCTCTGTACTCATTTCACCCATTGCACTGACAGTTGAGTCTGGCGTCTCTGCTCCTATCCTCTGTTACACAGACAGCAGAAGCCCTCTGTACTCATTTCACCCATTCCACTGACAGTTGAGTGTGGCGTCTCTGCCCCTATCCTCTGTTACACTGACAGCAGAAGCCCTCTGTACTCATTTCACCCATTGCACTGACAGTTGAGTCTGGCGTCTCTGCTCCTATCCTCTGTTACACTGACAGCAGAAGCCCTCTGTACTCATTTCACCCATTGCACTGATAGTTGAGTGTGGCGTCACTGCTCCTATCCTCTGTTACACAGACAGCAGAAGCCCTCTGTACTCATTTCACCCATTGCACTGACAGTTGAGTCTGGCGTCTCTGCTCCTATCCTCTGTTACACTGACAGCAGAAGCCCTCTGTACTCATTTCACCCATTGCACTGATAGTTGAGTGTGGCGTCACTGCTCCTATCCTCTGTTACACTGACAGCAGAAGCCCTCTGTACTCATTTCACCCATTGCACTGACAGTTGAGTCTGGCGTCTCTGCTCCTATCCTCTGTTACACAGACAGCAGAAGCCCTCTGTACTCATTTCACCCATTGCACTGACAGTTGAGTGTGGCGTCTCTGCTCCTATCCTCTGTTACACTGACAGCAGAAGCCCTCTGTACTCATTTCACCCATTGCACTGACAGTTGAGTCTGGCGTCTCTGCTCCTATCCTCTGTTACACTGACAGCAGAAGCCCTCTGCACTCATTTCGCCCATTGCACTGACAGTTGAGTGTGGCGTCTCTGCTCCTATCCTCTGTTACACTGACAGCAGAAGCCCTCTGCACTCATTTCACCCATTGCACTGACAGTTGAGTGTGGCGTCTCTGCTCCTATCCTCTGTTACACTGACAGCAGAAGCCCTCTGTACTCATTTCACCCATTGCACTGACAGTTGAGTCTGGCGTCTCTGCTCCTATCCTCTGTTACACAGACAGCAGAAGCCCTCTGTACTCATTTCACCCATTGCACTGACAGTTGAGTCTGGCGTCTCTGCTCCTATCCTCTGTTACACAGACAGCAGAAGCCCTCTGTACTCATTTCACCCATTGCACTGACAGTTGAGTCTGGCGTCTCTGCTCCTATCCTCTGTTACACTGACAGCAGAAGCCCTCTGTACTCATTTCACCCATTGCACTGATAGTTGAGTGTGGCGTCACTGCTCCTATCCTCTGTTACACTGACAGCAGAAGCCCTCTGTACTCATTTCACCCATTGCACTGACAGTTGAGTCTGGCGTCTCTGCTCCTATCCTCTGTTACACAGACAGCAGAAGCCCTCTGTACTCATTTCACCCATTGCACTGACAGTTGAGTGTGGCATCTCTGCTCCTATCCTCTGTTACACTGACAGCAGAAGCCCTCTGCACTCATTTCACCCATTGCACTGACAGTTGAGTGTGGCGTCTCTGCTCCTATCCTCTGTTACACTGACAGCAGACGCGCTCTGTACTCTTCAGACCTGTTGCAGGGACAACTGAGCCTGGCTTCTCTGCTCCGATCTTTTGTTGCACTGACAACAGAACCCCTCCTTGCCCCTCTTCTATGTTGCGCTGACAGTTGAGTCTGTCTTCTCTGCTCTTATCTTCTGTTGCACTGATGATGAACCTTTTATTTTCTCCTCCTGCATGAAGCACAGGAGGTTGTTGACAAGGTCTTGTACCCAAAAACCTGGGTTGTAGGCACACCACAAACAAATGGCTTTAATTGTACTCCTATTCTTCCTGTTCTCCCACTACATTAAGCCTATTTTTCATAATTACCTCATAATTGCAGGTTTCCACATTCCAAATTCATGCATTTTGTTATTTATATCATTCTGTTGATGCATTCAACTCATGTATTTTACTCCAATTCAAGCTCAGCAGAGAAGGGAATATAGTGTTGGGCTGTAAGCAAATAAATATTCATAAAGCAAAACAATCAAGCAGAACATTGGAATGTTGGGAGCTCAAGTAAAGACAATGCTCAGGGCCAATAGAGGCTGGGATAAGCCTTCTGCTACAACAGTCCAATGTTTGTATTTTTGTTTATCTCTTTTTACCCATGAACTTTCTACCCTCAATGGGTAGAATGTACTAATATATTTATAGCTTATCTACATTGGGCTAAAACAGCTCATACGGACACTCCCCGATTACCCTCTACAGTGGGTTTATTGCTATGGTACTAGGACAGTCAGTATAACATGTTAACACCGCCCTCTCCACGCCCTGTATTAGCCATCTCCACGCCCTGTATTCGCCATCACCCCCCTGGCAGCAGACTTCAATCCAAATGCCAGTTTAGTGGCTACTCTAACAAACCAGCACTAATGTTAATAAATTGTCTTTAATATTCATTCCTCTCTAATGCTATATTACAGTTGCGAGTCTTGCAGCTACATCACAATTGCAGATGGGTTTCAGCATCTTAAAATCTCATCCTCCAATGTTCTGTCATCATTGTGGTTGTTTAAGTGGAACATTTTTCATCACATGTTACTTCACAGCAACTCGGAACACATATTTTACGCTTTGGAGGGCATTTTAGGAGTGACACAGTGCCTTTTATTTGAACAGCCACTAAGGTGTATACTGTGAAAGGGTTGGGAGGTGCAACTGAAGGATTATGATGTACACCTCTCTTAAGAATCTCTGGGGGCCAGACAGGAGCAGTGAAAGCACAACTGAGGGACATTCCGGCATATCAATAGAGGGTCTATGGTGCATTACCCAGGACCCATGGAGGCAAATTCATATCCCGCTGAGTAAAAAGACAATAGGGCCCGTCCATAAGCGGTGAAGGTGCCGCCCTCTGATGCAGGGGAGATTGTGTAAACCTGCAGAAAAAATGTATTTGAATGCATTAACTTTTAGGGTCAATGAGGGGCAAAACATTTGGTATTCCTGCTTGTAGGTCTTTTCCAACACCAAAGAGGGAAGAGATCCTTATCATGTGCACTCTTTACCTGGATGCCTGAACTGGGAGCCCTGGGAGGGGTGCATGGTGCCATAATATTGTGGGCTAAATATAATCTGATAAAAATATTGTGTCCAAAATATCAGTTACCAAACTATTGCCCCAGATGAACTAATATTAGACAATTTACAACCAATTATGCCACATTTCTGTATACAATATTATGTCAGGCAATACTTTTGTCATCAGCATTGTGACATATAATATTTCCACTGTATTACAGTGGGGAGTCAAGAAGCAATGTCAACCACAACGATTATAAAAATACAAAACAAATATTTTATTCAAAAAGAGAAGTATTACATTTCAAAATAATATATTAGAACATCATTCTATTGAGGACAAGTTCTGATGGTGACCTGCTGTTCATGCTAAACCATGACCGCCCACTTCGGCTACCAACTTGAAGCTCAAGCAATGACTGCTCCTCAGGCAGAAATGGACATGCTCGAGGCCCCAACTCCTGCTAGGAGAAGGTAACATCTACACTGGAACAAACCTGTTCTCTGAACCTCATCTGCGCTTCATTGCAGTTGGCCTGAATTTATGATTTTGACTTGGCCTAGCACAGCATATGACCCAGAGTGGCACTTTAAACTTCAAGGTGCTATGCTTATCGAAAATGTTTAAAAGTTCATAACTTCAGTTCTCCTGATTGGATTTTTGACCTTTTGGTGTCATTTTATTTATTAAATGTTACTCTATTAATTCATTTGGGATTTTTCTTGTGTTGTGTTCTCACTTTATTACTGTTTGAGTGCTGCATAAATACTTAACACACTGCATCTAAGTTAAGCCTCACTCCTTTGTGGCAAGCTACTAGAGTGTTAAGTATTGGTTTATTTAGTGACTTTTGTGGTTCAACCTGACAAGGATTGTGTTTATTCTCCAAGTAGGCTCTAAGCCCCTTCAACTAATAACCCAATTTCTTATACTTACCATGTATAACATTTACCTGAGAAAAAGATCTGCAGACAGCAACACTGGAAAACAGACCGCCAAGCTGTTGAAACACAGATCAGACCACAGCTGTAGCTTTGTATAAAACCCTTGCTGCACTGATACTAGCCCCTTCTAAAGTTACTACTTTCATCCAATGTCAATCAAATTTGAATCTTCAATAAAAACTCAAATAATCTCAATGCACTTTCACCGCAATACTTTTATTGTCTTTTGGTCTCCAATTATTTGCTTTTACCTATGATTTCAACTGTAAAGCTCACTTAATTGTATTGCTGTTTCAGGAGCTAACCATGTTCCCTAAAAAGCAAGAAAATATAACACAAACCTCTGTCTTTTTTCACTCATACATTTATTGAGATAGTATTGTCTGTTAAACTACAATATGAATTGCCAGCTAATAAAGTCCAGTTTAACTTTGTACAGACAATTTTTTAACAGCAGTTAAAAACATTCTAAACCAATCACAATGTCTAAAAAGTTCATATTAGCTCAAAGGTTTATTGCTAAGTAGTATTATAGTAATGAGTATACTTTGTAAAATAAAGAGTTTAATAACTTTTTAGTAACTCTAAAAATAAAGAACAATCTAACAAAATATGAGTATATGTATGTTTAGAATGTTATGCCATACATTACTCCTTTTTAACTTCAACTGTTATTCTTGAATGCAATTCTGGTACTGCAAATATTGCATTGTATACAAAACTGAATTTCAGTACCTCTGTTCTTAAACAACAGCCAGGTAGGCAATCAGTATGAGGAAAAAAGATTTTTATTCCCTAATGATGCTAATTTTAAGGCAATTGGTGTGTTTTTGTTAGATGGTCAATATCTTTTTTAATAGTAACATGTAGAGCAGATTTATTCAGGCTGCTTAAGTTGGGAAAGGTTCCCATAAATCTATTACTCCCAACAGAAGATGGTGTTCTGTGTATTTGTTTAGATGATCATTACGTCTCTCTTGCCAGGATATCTATGAGATTTTATTGAAATAAGCACTATTAATGAATCTATTGAGAAACAAATATCAGCATATTCACAGCTGCCATTTCGGACCAGGAGGCAAAATTTAATTTGCTCCTTACTGTCTATATCATTGTTCCAGGAGGCAAATTTAAAATCCATTTGAAGCTGCCACTCGCTAGGGACTCCGAGGAAACATTTAGCACAGCACACAATACTTCTGATCCATAAAAAGGCAAAGGGCTATCTCAACCTAATAGAAAGGTAATAGCAAATTCAGGGAATAACTACTGAACTCTGAACTACATTTAGCTTATCTTCCCAAAGACAGCATGGTTGTGTCTTCCAAAGAGTCAAGGTGTCTACCCCACTTTAAAATCTTTGTGAATTTCAGTCTAGGTACTTATATACAGTCACTTCCTCTACTTTGTTATCTCCTTGGTGCCAAGTGAAATGTATGTGCTATTTTCTAAAGATCCCTATTTTAGTTTTATTCACATTTACAGTTAGCTAATTTATTTTACAATAGGTTTTGAGGGACTTATGTTTCCTTTGTAATACCATTCCACTGAAGTCTGATAATATCAGGTAATCGGCATACAATAAACAGGGAATGTGTGCTCCCCCAATCTTTGGAGAAAAAGAATGAATTTGCTTTAGGCTGATTGTAGATCTACCAAATACAATTCAAAAAAGGTTAGAGCCAATATACACCCTTGTTGGAGACCGTTGTGTATTTCAAATTACCTTTAAAGAAACCCTGAGAGATTTATCTCACGTTAGGAAAACTTCATCCATTAGAATATGCTGTAACAGATTTACAAGAAATTAATCAATTGTTAGGTGAGTGTGCAACCACCTTCATCGTCTTCATTGTGGTCAGAGTTCAAATAAATCCAAACAATTTATCTCTTTCTGGTAATGTTAAATTTCTCACTTTATATCCTGTACTCTTCCTTATGTGTGGATCATAGTTTTGTATTGCAATATAAACATTTTTGTCATATCATTCTAGTAACATTTTTGGCCAAATTATTTTTAATTGCACTATCAAATTAGCTTCCTTTTCTGATGATAATGTGCCCTGTTTAGTCTGAAACTTTTTGCAAGGGCTCTCTTCCAAAACCAGTATTCTGAATTACATGGAATCCGACGAACAAGAGGACCGGAGACAGCCGGGTCGGAGAGATAAAGAAGGACATCATCCGCGTACAGAGCTATCTTATCAGGAGCCATCCCCGGCCAGTCCCACCCACGGAGAGGAGGGTCCGACCGGACCAGAATGGCCAGGGGTTCCATTGCCAGGGCAAAGAGGAGGGGCGAGAGCGGGCAACCCTGTCGCGTCCCCCGCCCAATGGGGAACGGGCGGGATAGAGCCCCCTTCACCAACACTCGGGCATGTGGAGCCGCGTATAAGACCCGGACCATGGCGCTAAACTGGGGACCGAACCCCATCCTCTCCAGGACCTCTCCGAGATAAACCCACCCCACCGAGTCAAAGGCCTTTTCAAAGTCGACCAGCAGCAGGGCCAGGAAAGGAGAGAGGCGCCCCCGGTGAGCCATGGTGAGATGCAGGCAGTGCTGAGTCCCTCGGTTCCGTATAAATCCACACTGGTCCGGGTGGACCAGGGAAATAAGATGCGGGCACAGCCGTTGCGCAAGGATGGTAGCGTATAGCTTAATCTCGGTATTGATGAGAGATATCGGCCGATAGTCCGAGCAGGACTGTGATGGGGGCTGTGTCTTGGAGAGAACGACTATCGTAGCCGTGTCCGTCTCCAGTTGGAACAAACCTTTCTCCCTCACCTCTGCATAGAGGTCCAGAAGCTGCGGAGCAAGGGTTTCACAGTAGTGGGCGTAATATTCCTGTGGGAAGCCGTCCGGACCCGGGGTCTTCCCGGGAGCCAGGTAACTGATTGCTTCGTCGATTTCTTGCAGCGTGAAAGGCAAATCAAGGGTCTCACCAGCCTCCCGTCCCAAGCGCTCCAGATCCACTCCACTTGCCCCCAACAGCTCCACAAGGGAGATCCCTGGCGCCCGAGCCCGGTACAGTGTGGAGTAATAATCGGCAAAGGACTATGCCACTGCTACTGAGACTGTGTGAGTCTCGCCGGTAGAGCCCACAATGGCAGGAATAATCCGGTTTGCCCGGGGGTACGTGGCCAGCCGGTGGAGAAGCGTACCGTTCTTATCCCCCCAACCGTATACCCGAGCCACTGAGGAGCGCCAAAGAGTTTTCGCCGCCTCCATGGAGTCCATGCGTATCTCGTCCCGCAGAAAGGGCAACCACCGCGCCCGCGTGGCATCACTCAACGTCCCCTGGTCCCGCTCAAGCTCCAAGGCCTGTGCTTCACACGCCGTGAGCTGCTGGAGGTGTCTCCAGCGCTGTTGCTGCACGAGCCCCCTGGCAGCCCCTCTAATAGTTGCCTTGCCGGCTTCCCAAAGGACGGCCGAGGAAGAAACAGAACCTACGTTATGGTGATAGTAGCTAGAAATCTACTCTCCCACCGCTTTCCGAAAGTCTTTGTCCTGAAGGAACCAGGCGTTCAGGCGCCACACCGGGCGGGCGGAAAAGGGAGGCGGGCCGAGGGCCAGAAGCAGCGGCGAGTGGTCCGAGACGCCCCTAGGAAGAATGCGGGCGTCCTGAACCCCCGCGCATTCGGTAGACGGGACGAAGATTAAGTCAATTCAGGCATGTGAATGGTGCGCCGCCGAGATGTGGGTATACTGGCGAGCCTGTGGGTGCCAAACCCTCCACCCGTCGCACAGGCCCTTGGTCTCTGAAGTTAAGGATCTTTAGTTAGAGGGGCGGGGGGGCGCACCTGGAGGCCTGGGAGCCAGGGAGCGGTGGGCCCTCTCCACAACAAACCAAGCTGACAGGCTGTCTGCAGGCATCCAGGATTTAAACCAGCGCTCCAGAAAATCATCCGCCCGGCCCGACTCAGCCCCCTCCGGAAATCCCACCAGGCGGAGGTTGCTGCGCTGGGCTCGGTTTTCTGCATCCTCAGCCCGGCGATGCAGCTCCCTAGAGTGGGTGGTCAGCTCCCGTACCTGGTCCTGTAGCTGACGGATATCGTCCTCAGCTGTCGATATTCTCGATTCAGCCTCAGAGATGCGGGTGGTGGCGTTACGCAAATCCTGCCGGAGGAGGGCAACATCGACCTTGACCTCCCCTACCATACCTTCCAGGGAGGATCGGGACGCATTGATGGCCTGCAAGATGGTAGCCAGATCCGTAGTGGGGGTCGATGCCGCCTCCCCGGTCGGGCCCGTCCCTCTTTCAGAGGTCGTAAATTGATCAATCCTGGTTTGGGTGGCCGCGGGCGTCGGTTTGGAGGCCCTGTCCTTGCCCATGATGGCCCCGCTCCGGTCAATGGGGGACGGCCGAGCCAGCCAGCGAGCAACGCAGGGGACCCCCGGCGACCCCACCAGGGCCGGGGAAGCGGACGACAGGAGGGAGAGCGCACGGTCGGGGCCCCCACTCGCCTGGTTGGACCAGTCGCCGCGAGCCCCCGTAGATCACCTCCCGGCGCGCTGCTCGACACGGCAGCCGATTAGCCCTCAGGGACCGCCACCGATCCGCGGCCTGTCGGAACCCAGGGTGGTACGCCGCCACCCGCTGCAACCCGCAGCTAGTGCCAAATTGCCGCTGTACTCAGTGAAGCCTCAGTGCCCAATCACCCCACACGGGTGTCCACGCGGTGCGGGATGTAGGCGGAGGAAGGGAAAAGGAGCCGGACACCCTGACCGCCGGCCCGCGGCCCGATCACAGGAGACAGCCCCGCGCCACTCAACGGCCCTCCACAGGCCGGGACGAGCACCTCCAGAAGAAGCAGCACCGGCAGGAAAGAGGGGAAAGAAGAAGGCAAGCCGGCCCCCCCCCAGGCCACTTCCAGGCCCCCCGCACAGCTCCGATGGCCCTACCGTTCGCCTCCGCAGCGCCGCACTCACCAGCCACCTTCCGGCACCAGGCATCCCCCCGGGGCCAGATCCACGCCCCCACAAGCTCCGCCGGGCACCTCTGGTAGGAGCATCTCTCGCCTCGTGAGGGGGGGAAAGCCCCCCACGACTGCAGCTGCGAACGCCTCTCTCCAGCCACCGGCGTCCCCGGGCCCAGGCACCTCGTGGGCGCCGCGGGCTCGAGTAGTTGCCTGCCCGGGTCTCCGCTCCGGGCTCACTGTGTCCTCACCCCGGGCCCGCCTCTAAGTCGTCTGGCGGCACCTGGGGAGGACAGGATCTCTCCAAACTCGGACCCAGGGACGCGGGTCCGGTCCGTGCCCCAATGCGCCCACAAGAGATCGGCCAGGGCAGCTCGGGGCGGATCAGGTAAGGAGTAACGGGGCCGGGCGCCCGGAGCCTTACCGCTGAGCGGCCATGCTGGTCCGGCGCCCCCGAGCGCTCCCCTGGATTTTGCTTTCACATAAAATTGTTACCCAGTGTTGCTCAAATTGGCACATTTAAAAGCAACCAAGATTACAATTCCCACAATGCACTGATTTGTAAATGCAGAGACAAGCAATTGAAACGGGGTGCCCCTGTGCCTGTGACATGGAGCCAGAGAGCCCCTGGGCACCCATAAGACATGTGAGGGTTGGGGCTGAGAAAGTTATTTATTAAAAGGGTGGGGGTGGGAGGTATAGACCAGGACACCGGTGGGTGATGAGTAGAGAGTAAATAGGCAAGGATGTATTGAGATTGCGGATATTGGGGTAGTTGGGGTATTGGGAGGGGGCGGATAATGAGGGAAATTTAGGAGCTGGGGACGTGAGCCCAGGAATGGCGAGAGGCGATAGCAAGATGTATGGTCAGAGGCACCATCTCGGTGAGGATTATACACTGCATAATCTTATAGTTTCTCTTTATTTTTTGCATTTTCTTTTACAGCGCCTAGTGCTCGTAAGTCGCCTTTAGACTCCAGATTTGTTCTTGGCCTGTATTCGCGGAGCAGCTGCTGCTCGGTCCCGAGGGTCGATCCTCACCTGTACCGGGTCCCCGGGGAGCCAGGCAGCCAATGACAGGGCAGGGTTGGGGGACACGGTGTCCTTGGACCAACGGTAGCACAAGGGAGGGGGGTGTTCAATTTAGAGCTATAAATACTTGGAGAAATAAATGTTCCTGAGGGGGAGGGGCTCTGCAGTGCTCCGTCCGCCGCCGCAGATTGGATGCTGGCGGCACAGAAATCTCCCAGCAACTGGAAACTGAAAGAGGCAGAAAAGATTCAGGGTGGGCGGAAGGGGGGTGGCAGCACCGATGGGGGCAAAATTGGCGGGGCGGGAGGACAGATGGCCGAAGGAAGGAGAGAGGGTAAATGAGGCGAGCGTGGTAAAGAATGGAGAAAGAGACCAGGGTAAGGGTTCGGGATGCAAGCAAGGAAGACGGGGGAGGATGCAGGAAGAAAGGAGAGGTGGTTGGGGGAGGGGGACAGGCAGCTAGTAAAATACAATAATACAAAGTACATCCGTGCTGGATGGCTGCCAGAGAGAACGTAGAACACAGCAAAATATATGTGTCAGCCACACGGCGTAATTCAGCATGGACTGCGGAATATATAGGAGACCAATGCGTGAGAGAGGGAAGTTTATGCCCCAAACCCGTAGCCCACCGTATGCTTTTATCCTCTGTGGCTCCCAATAATGAAGATATGCCTACATATTGTTAATCACCACTTGTTTTCTGTGATGACAGAGCAACTGCGGACACAGAGGGGCGCCAAACGGAGGGTCTAGTTGTGCTTAATAAGATACCATTGTCCCGGCTGCGCACATCATCCTGCCGCAATTCTAAAACAAATGAGTGGTGCGCGAGAGTGCGCGCGCTTGTGTTTTGAGGGAGCAGGCCATCTGTTTTGCATTATGGCGTACGAGTCTGGGCACGATAATGCAAAACAGATGTCGGCCGTGCGGGTAACAGACACCAATAGGTCGTGGGCGGGGCAAATGCGGGACATGCTCCCGCATTTGCCCAATTGCATGCTGTCTTTGTTAGAAAGACGCACGCAATGCCCAATAGCCTGCAAGGAAAACAAAACCACACGCACGAGCGTGTGGTCAGCTTTCCAAAGCCCTTTTTACTGATTACATAAAGTCTTGCGCTGCGCGAGCAGTGCTGCACACTGCAACGCTGGGCGCGAGACCTAAAAAGTACTTTGGAAAGACATAGAACAGTGGAGATATCAAATGCTGAGCTAGCTTAATTGAGAATCCTCATGTCGTGGTGCCAGGCATGGAATTGAGGCTGGGTACGTCAGAGGTGAGAGAACTAAACATGTTGATATAATTTAGGCATACAAATGGCTGCAGGTTACTCAATTCTGCGGTTAGCAAGGGCATTATTAAATCATGAGAAAACAGCAACGCATGCGCCTATATTGCTTTAGTCTTCTTTCATGCACACGTTTATGTTTCAATATGACTTTGGGCATCCTTTTACACACATGTAACAGAAGAAGTTATTTTTTTGAGGTTGATGATCTCTTGCATACAGTAGGTAGTAAGAATTAATTATGGTGTCACTTGCAAAATCTTCCAATGTTAGTTAATAGTTTTTTATGCAATCGGGTTCAACCAAATATTTGGAAATATAGATTAAATGATATGTCTCTTGTTTCTGTTTAATTTTCAGGACATTGGATTTCAATTTCTTTACGTTTTAAGTTGCATTTCTAATATGCTCCCTAGATGTTCCTCTCTCAAAAATGTTGACACTTGCTGTTTCTTTCTTGCTCATAAAGTTCATCATCTGGGATCATTTATCTGATTCTGAGTAGTTGTGAATAGGACAGATGTTTTATAAAGACCATGGATAGAAATTTAAACAGTGCAGTATATTATGTCTGTCCAGCTCATTGACAGTTAGGATGGAGCAAAGCTTTTGAATCTTAATCAATATTTTACATTCGGATAATAGATTTTCACTTGTTCAGTACTGGCAGTGACTGTGATACCGTCAAGCCTTTGGGTTGGTTGATCAATATTTCACTCAAATTGATACTTTGTTTCCGACTACAATATAAATACATAGTTGATGTCAACCTTATAGTAACAGAGGACTGGCCCATGCTTTTCTTGATATGCGTGTGTACCTGTTTGAATTGATGAAATTATAGCCTTTTAACTAATATTGATGTAAATGGAGTTAGCAATTGTTTTTAATTGTTTAATTTTTGTTGAGTTTTATATAGTGCGAACTAGACCTGAGACATCGGGTATCAGAATGCTTTACATGAGCACCAGTTTCGTTACAGATGGACACATTCATGTTTGTTAGGCATGGAGAGATTTGCCCAGAATCACAGGATGTTGAGCATCGTTGCCGAGACTCGAACCCGGTTCCTCAGCTTCGAGGTCGACTGCCCTAGCCGTAAGGCTATACATCTCCCCAAAATATTAGTTATAAGCTCTTCAACAAATGCACTATGCTGTGTGAACTGGTGAAGGTATAAAAGCCCAAAATTGAAGTTAGCCAGGAGTATTACTGATGCTCCCACTCCAAGTGATCGTGCTCAAATTAGGTCAGTTTTAGGATTGGTGGAGTTTTGCTCAAAACCATCACCAATTTTGAACGTGCTGTTGAACCACTGAACAATTTTATTTAAAAGGGGTACATTTTCAATTGCAAAACACACAAGATGATGGACGGAATGTTGCACATTGGCAAAACATTCACCCCCAGTCACAGATCTGGGTTTAATCCATCATTATTTTGCTCACCACGACCACCCCAGTTCAGACATGGCCATATGCAAATCAGTCTTGACCCTGTGCCTCATGGGAACAGTCCAGCCCGAACTGCCAAGCCATGTCTTCCCTGGACCGGAATCAAGCATCCTAGGACCGGTTTCTGGCATTTCAGCCGTCTTCAGCCAGGATAGCTTGACTCCAGTGGCGTAGTGAGCACGGGACCCACGTCTGGGCATACCCTTCCCACATAGGGCGAACAGCAAAACACACAAGATGATGGACGGAATGTTGCACATTGGCAAAACATTCACCCCCAGTCACAGATCTGGGTTTAATTCAAAACTATGGATTTAGGCCCAGATCTCTGTACTAGGGTGAATGTATGACATTGTTCTGCATTCTGTCTATCAACTGTTGTTTTTGCATTTGTTACCCCGAGTGGGACGGGTATGCTTAGACGTGAGTCCCGTGCTCTCCATGCCACTGGAATCAAGCTATCCTGGCTGAAGAGGGGTGAAACCCCGAAACCGGTCCTAGGATGCTTGGTTCTAGTCCAGGGAGGACAGGGCTTGGCAGTTCGGGCTGGACTGTTCCCATGAGGCACAGGGTCAAGACTGATTTGCATATGGCTGGGTTCAAACTGGAATGGCATGGTGAGCAAAACAAACAAAAAAAAAACGATGGATTTAGGCCCAGATCTCTGTACTGGGATGAATGTTCTGCATTGTTCTGCTTTCTGTCCATCAACTGTTGTTTTTACATTTTCAATTGGATAAATGAATGTGAGGAGGCCTTCTGTTAGGCTAAATCGTCCATTGGTAAACTACCAAACTTGGGACATTTTGACACATGCAAAAGAACTATTCTAAGCTCTGGTGCCGGTTTTAAGGGATTGGCAGCAGTGTTATCTCAAATTGTTGATGGAGAGGAGAAAGTGTTTTCTTCATCTTCTCTGAGAAGAGCAGAGGAATGCAAATCCATCATAGAGTGGAAAGATAAGTCCTAAGTATGTGGCAGAAGTAACACCAAACTTGCATCTGTTTTTCTTCAAAGTTAAACCTGAGACCTGAAGGTTTTAATTTGTTAAGTATGCACTCCAGAGTTCTGTCATGAATATTCTCCCTCTTTCCAAACACTAACATGTCGACATGGAGAGGAGAATCTGTGCTATCCCTTCCAAGACCCTTTTTTTTTTTTTAAACTCTTTTTATTAACAGTCATTGACTTCAAATAGAAAATAGGGCACATTACAATACTGTAGATAGTTCAATCAGGCACATACAAAGGTAGCAACGACAGAGCACCACGCACACTATGGGACAAATGAAGGAGAATGCATGTCATCAAGGGCTAGTTGCAATGGTGGGGTACAAATGTTACCTCTGTAGCGATTCCAGGGCCCCCATATCCGGGACCACTTCCTGGCCTTGGGCCACATACACAGTCTTTTCACGGAACATGCACCAGTCCATGTTGGTCTTCCAGTCTTTCAGAGTTGGAGGGGCGGCTGCCCCCCAAGCCTGGGTTCTGTTCCTTTTAGCCACCATAAAACCAAGTGTGTTTGGCGTGCGTTCAAGTCAGTGGGCTTCCATATGTTGAGCAAACACCTACGCACCTCTGGGAGCAGGGGAATTCCCAAGACCGCCCCCACCACTCCATGAATCTCCCTCCAGTAGGACTGGACAAGTGAGCATTCCCAGATGATGTGCAGGAATGTGCCCAGCTGGCCACACCGCCTACGACAGTCCCCCGAGGGCGCCCTTCCCATCAATACTAGTCTAGGTCCCGTCATGTATATTCTGTGTAGGATTTTAAGTTGGACCAGTCGCAGTCTTGCAGGGATAGCCACCACCCTGGGAGATGACACAGCCTCCTGCCAGTCTTCGTTGTCCAGTTCAATACCATCCGCCGTCCATTTTTGTCGGAGCTGTGTGAGACGGTCTTCCATGTTATGGATGAACTTATTGTAAATCAAAGAGATAGACTTCTCAGGGAGGTGTCCATCTAATATACTATTTTCCAGTGGAGAGGACTCGGGGGGGGGGGGCAGGGGGGGGGGGAGAACCTGTGGGGAAGGCTGAGCTCAGGGCATCTCGTATTTGTCTGTAGCGAAAGTGCTCTGAATCGGCCAGGTCATGCTGCTCTTGCAGGGAGGCGAACGTTTTAATGTCACCCTTTTCCCACATGTCTTGGACACGAGAGATGCCAATCATATCCCACCTATCGAATCCCTTTGTCTGCCATAGGTGTCCCAGCTTCGCGGAGTCCCATAAGGGGGTGGCCAGTGTCAATTTACCCTCCCAACCCAGTGATCTGGTGGCAGTGCGCTAGACTGTTATTGAATGCCCGGTGGGGCCAGATAGTGCAGGTCGAGCTGGCTTGGAATATAGTGTTCTATTGTAGTTCCCGCCCGGGAGCAACCATCTATCCATTCGATAGCCAGGGTCATCAGGGGTTCCATAGGTGCAATGGTTGATGGCGGCCAGATGGGCGGCCCAATAATATTTCTTAATGTCAGGAAGGGCGGTACCTCCGTCATACAATTTACTGAAAGCTATGCGCGGCGGTCCATTCCACAGAAGTTACCTCTGGAGTCGTTCCACTTCATTAAAATAAGCGGGGGGGACTGCTTCTAGTGAGTTTTGTAAGACATAGAGGAAGTGGGGGAGGGGCATCATTTTAAAAAGAGCTGCCCTCTCTAAAGGGACAAAGGGAGAGTTCTCCAACTGGCGATGTCTTGCTGCAGACGATGGAGAGGGGGAAGGAGATTATGGTTATATCTGAGTATAGGATTCATGGATACGAATATCCCTAAGTATTTGAACCCCGATGTACTAATTTGGATTGGGCAGTTGGAGGGCAAGGCAGGTATTCCCACATAAAGGGGATACAAGTGCGATTTAGCCCAATTAATTTTGAATCCGGAGTATCTCCCAAACACTGCCAAAATGTCCAATCAGTCAATTAAAGATTTCCGAGGGTTGGTTAGGTAGAGTAGGATGTCAGCGGCGTAAAGTGATATCTGGTCTTCTCAATCTGCTGATCAGTGGAATCCTCGGATCGTTAGATCCTGTCGGATCCAGGCCGCAAGCGGCTCTAGTGCCAGGGCAAATAAAAAGGGGGAGAGCGGGCAACCCTGACGGGTGCCCCGACTCAGAGTGAAGGTGTCCGATTGCTTATTGTTGACGACAACCTTCGTCAGTGGTGCCGTATAAAGGAGGTGGACCCAACCTATGAATTCTGGACCGAACCTTAGCTTCTGGAGTACAGCGAAAAGATAAGGCCACTCAACCATATCAAACGCCATAATAGCGTCCAGGGAAACCAAGACCGCTGGTTCGCGTTTCGTATCTGCTCTGCCAAGCACCCCGTGAACACGGCGAAGGTTTAATGCCGTATTCCGGCGTGAGATAAAGCCCGATTGATCTGGGTGTATGAGAGTTGATATGACCTTAACTAGGCGATTAGCAAGAACCGTTGCGAGGATTTTCGGCTCAGCATTGAGAAGAGAAATGGGCCGATATGATGCACAGTCTGTTTTTGGTTTGCCTTCTTTGTGGATTACAACAATGTTAGCTATGCTTTGATCCAGCGGAAGTTCCCCCAACTCCCCACTTTCCTCGAACATGGCTTTAAGGTAAGGTGATATTTTGTCCGGACAGAGTTTATATAATTCTATGGGTATCCCATTAGGACCAGAGGCCTTTCCGGATTCAAGCGATCTAATGGCCTGGGCGATTTCATCTGCAGTCAGAGAACTATCCATTAGTTGTTTATCAGTCGAGGTGAGGGTGGGCAAGGTAATATCTCTTAGTAGTTCGGTGGAATCTACTTCGGCATAGGGTGTCCCCGCCCTGTAAACTGCTTCGAAATGTGCGGCAAATTGTCTTGGGGTTCTACTATGTTAGTGTTAAAGGCATCGTGGAGGATCGGGACCAGTCTACTTGCCCATTCTCGCTTATCCAGCCAAGCTATCAATTTTCCTGCCTTGTTTCCCAAGTCATAAATGCTTCCAAGCTTTTCCTGACCCAGAGTTCGAGCTGCATCTGTGACAAGAGCTTTATATTCAGACTGCTTAAGCCGCAGTAGGTGGAGCGTCTCTGTAGAGTCTCGCTCCACCAGTTCTCCCTCAAGCCGATGGATGTCAGTTTCTATGTCAGACACCGCTTTCTGCTGCTCTCGTTTGTGACCTGATATTAAGGACAGGGCTTCCCCTCTGATCACCGTTTTAAATGCTGCTTCCCAGAGTGTTTGGCTAGAGGTCACGGTGCACACATTTTCTGCGAAGTAGCTATCCGTTGAGGCTAGGAGGCCTTTGCGTATTTTAGGGTTACGAAGGTGCCAAGGGTTGATGGGGGTGATACGACCCACCCACCTGTGGTCTAGGAGAAAGTGAGCCCAAAGTGGCAAATGTTCGGAGATGCCTCTAGCTAAGTGGCGGACCTCCCGGATGTGTGATGTTTGAGAGCTGGGAACCAGGATGGAATCAAGGCGGGAAAAGCTGTGGTGGGCCACAGTGTGGAATGTGTATTGCTTTGTTTCTGGGTTGAGTGTGTGCCAGGTATCAATTAATCCCATGGCCTCAAGGAGTTGGCAATCCACGGGAAGAGGGCCCCAATGCGCGAGGGGGATGTCGTTCAAGTTCCCCCGAGCTTACTGAGTTAAAGTGGCCCCCCAACACCAACAGTCCCTCCGGCAGCGAGAGAATAGTATACGGAGGTCTTGGAATGTAGTCGATTGGAGGCCGGGTGGGATATAAATAGAGAACAGTGTGAGGGTCCGTCCCTCCCAGGAGCCAGATATGCCTACATAACGACCCCTGTCATCGGTCCAAGTGGAGTCTACACCAAGAAGGAACGCGTTCCTAACCATAATGCCCACCCCTCTGGAGCCAGTCGTAAATCCTGCATGTGCAGCTAGCTTGTAACCGTACCGGTTCATTGCCCTACAGGAGTGACCCATAAGGTGCGTTTCTTGAAGTAGCATGACATCCGGTCCCTGCTTCCTGATATATTGCAGGACTACACTCCGCTTCATTTTATCCCCCAGCCCATTGCCATTCCAGCTTAATATTTTAATGCTTTTTCCCCAGTGTGTGTTCATTAAAACCATAGTGAGTCTTTTGTGCCTTCGCTGTGCCTGTAATTATGCGTCAATGGAAAAAATGAACAGTGAAACCCACCCCCCCGCAAACCCCCCAGCCACCAACACCCCTCCCCGCTTCCCTGCCCTCTGGACTTAGAACTGCCAATTACAAACTGGCAGAGTGCCTGTCACCCAATTTCTAATACTAGAAAATAACTAAAGGTAGAAAAGAGGAGGAAAGCCAACACTCCATTTCCCCGCCCCCAAACCCAAAGTGAGTCAAGTGTCCCCATTAGGTCCATGTTGGGCTTCACTGGTGCACCATGAAACGCGGTGAGTTTATGTCCAGCTGTGGGGCATCATGGACCCCATTACAGAGTGTGTGCATGTGGACGACAAGGGCACCCATCAATTCTCACTCTTGGTCCTGCAACTCTTGATCTTCGCCCCCGCTCCTTCCTCCGGGGCCACCGATGTTTCAATTGTCCAGCCAGTCCGAGGCCACCTCTGGATTATCAAAAAACCATGCCCTTCCCCCAGCTTCAACACGGGGACGGGCCGGGAACATCATGGCGTATTTAAGTCCCTTGTCTCTGAGTTTCTTCTTGACGGCCATGAACGTTCTACGTTGCCTCTGCACCAGTTGTGTAAAGTCCGGGAAAAAGGAGAGGGTGGCATTCTCGTAGCACAGAGGGGGCGCAGACCATGCATACTGCAGAATAGCGTCCCTGTCCCTGAAATTTAGGACACGAGCTATTAAGGGGCGCGGAGGTGCGCCAGGCTTAGGTCGCCCACCCAGGACTCTGTGTGCGCGTTCTATGGTGAAGAATTTTCCCAGTCCCTTAGGTTTGAGGTGGTTTAAGATGAGGTCTTCGACGAACAGGTCTGACGCTGGTACCTCTGACTTTTCAGGCACTCCCAAGATGTGGACGATGTTGTGCCTAGACCGTCCCTCGTAATCATCCAGCTTACGTTCGGCCGTCTCACAGAAGGATTTAAGATCCCGCACTTCTTGTTGGAGCTGAGAAACGTCATCTGTCAAACTGGCCGTCTTTATATCCAGGAATTTGACTTTCTCATTCATTTTCGTAAGGTCAGCCCGAATGAGGTTCACTTCAATGGAAATAGTGTCTATTTTATATTCTAAAGATGATTTAACCCCTTCGACGTCCTTCAATGTCAGGTTTGAGGAGGAACTCGCGGAGTCTTCCACCACCTTAGGACTATGGCGCAGGTCTGTCGGCGAGCCCTTGGGTAGCGTGTATCAGTCCAGTTTGTTTGTTCTGACTTGCCTTGTGCCCTTGGGACCCCTGGCAGGGTACTTATCTCTTTCTGGTTTACTTGCCATTGTTCCTCCGTGCCCCTAGACACCCCGGCTACGTCTGGACTGAGTCCCTCGCCACGGGCATGGGGAGGTGCAGCAATGATGGGAGGGCCTCTGTGCTTGAGCCGGCCGTGTATAGCGAGTATCAGGACCGGGTGTAATAGGCGCAGGAGATACGTCCGCACTGTGCAGCTATATCTAGCTGGTTAGCTAGCAACTATACTCCTCACCTCTGGAAGCCACTGTGCCACTGCGGTTGTCGATCAGACCAGGGTAAGTGATATGCAGATCCAGGGAGGCAGCCTCAGCATACTGGAGGGGGCCCTCAGCAGGGAAGCGAGGACAACCGCACGTGTTCACCCACACGATGCGACGACTTGCCTTAATTGCGTCACTTCAGCGGCCGCATATCCAAGTAAACAGCTCCAATGGACCCCGGGTCACATGAAGGGCTCTGCAATTGTTGCTCTGCACCGGGGCCCCGAAACAGCACAGCAAAACGGCAGCAGGGAAGCCAACGGGTGTTTGCAGGCAATGACACATCCCAGCCTCCGAGCAAACCCCGTCGACAGACACCGCAGGACCGCTGGAGCAAAGCGAGGGGCAGTCCACACATGCACTGCGGGCAGGTCAGTAAAGCGCCGGTCCCGCCGGGCCGCTGCTCCGTTCTCCGGTGTATTTCAGCGGGAGCTGCCACCCCCACAAGCAATCTTAGGGGGGGGGGGAGTCCTACTATGCCGCTATTATTGCGATCGATGGTGCCGCAACAGGGTATGGCGATGCCACCAGCACCGCAGATGTCACGCAGAGCGGCGCCTTCAGGCCTGAGCAGCCGACCCCTCCTCACGTCTCACCGGCAGCCTCAGCACTCCAGCCTCCGGCTTGCAATAGCTGTCTAGGCCCAATCAGACGGGGCCTCGTATCTCCGGTCCCGGGCGACGCTCAGGGGTCAGAGTCACACCAATCGGCTCCGCTTGCCTTCAGCTACAGTTTAGGGACCTAGAGAGGCAAGATCAAGGACAGGATATTCGGGTCAGGGAGACGGTCTCGACGGAGCCGAGGTCTCAGGCGGCCATCTTGGTCCGACGCTTGGCCACTCCCCACCAAGACCCTTTTCATCCCTCTTTGAAAACATGCACCTGCTGAAGGCACCAAAAGGTACTATTAGGAACCTGTAGGCACCTAAAGGAGTTACAAGCTAACAGAGATGCCTAGATTCAGCATGAAGTAGTACTTGATGATATGCTGAAGCTAAGTCATTATACTATACAACTTAGCTCCCTTAAGTGCTCCTGGCATTTCAGTGATATTGGGAAAGGTTAGCGATCCACCCAAATATGTTTGTTGGGACCTTGAAGGTTCACGCACATTCTTATGCTTTTTCTACCATCCCTGGGCACAAGAATCAGCAGAGACAACCATTCCAAGGACTCAATTTCTTCAGTGATCCCCAAATCTAACAATCTCTAGTGTTCAGCCTTAAGTGGGTCAATCATCAAATTCAGTACTTTCCTTAATCAAACAAACATTGTAAGGCATTCCTCTAGAGCACACTCTTATGTTCGAATCCATGCAGCAACCCTAATTCTTTCTCAAACAAATCTGGAAACTTGCGAACAATCTCAAACTCATTCCCGTTGTTGGACACCAATAAAATGGGTTCAGGAGAGTTTGGTATGAGAAATATGCCCATATGCCCTAGGTGTTGCCAACCCAGTAGACTGTCACTAAACATAGCCCTTGCCCACAGTTTCTCTATCTTTTATCGGATCCTCATTACTGTGCAATTCAAAATCATCAATCCTAGCTCCAAAATACCCCACCGGATGGACATCAGATGGTAATAACTTGATGTTGTTCCCCACTAAAACACCTGTTCCAAATTTGTCCCCCAAACATGGTGTATGGTGAACCTAAACACATCAAAACTGTGAATTTCTTGCCAACAACCTTTATTTTATCCCCAGACATGGTAAAAGAATCACTGTCTAGGTCTTCATTATCTTTCACAGTTACAATCACCCTTCTTAAATTATCTACTGCATGCACTTTGCCACTTCTACATACTTTGGAATAATGGCCTCTTTTCCCGCATTTCCAATAAATAGCATTTCTTCAATAGCGCCCCTGGTTACTTTAGAGGTGCCCATCTGTAGCACTTGAATTGTCCCTCCATATTATCACCATTCCTCAGAGCAAACTTTGTCTCATTCTTTACCTACTTAACCGACAATCCAATACCCTCCATGTCATATTCATCTTACATCCCGTCAATCTGATTACCAGTATCAGGAGTTTGACTGTCACAAAATTCCCAAACCCACATGGACTTGTTCTCTATAGCTTCTGCTGTGGCAATTGCCTCCTTCAGACTAGGATCATTAGCCAATAGCTTTCCCTGCACGTTGTGATTGTTGGTACACCACACTAATTGGTCTGTGATGGGAGAATCAGTGCGTGCATTAATCAATAAACGTTATTTCGGTCATCAGACCATAAAAGTTCAGAGTGCATAAATGCATTTCTTGTAATATTTACATATGAAATTTTGTTTTGTTGAAGATATTAAATCAATTCATAAAACTTCTTACACAAGGATATGAACCATATAAATGCTATACAAACTAAAAAATCTGCATTTGGTTGATGGGATAAAAACATCAACAGTCTGTGGGGACCTAATGTCCGAGGCAATGGGACACACTATATTATCTACTCTTCGCATACACATATGCAGCATCCCTGCCGGTGTTGCTAGATTAGCCTAATGGGGTTCCTACTGTTGGACCTAGTGGGTGAGATGGTTAATTTAGCTTTTGGGCCTTCCTTTTAATTCCCTGCATTTGGCCCATAAATGTTGCAAGCGCACAGGCAAACAAAGGTCTTGCATCAGATTTTAGCATGCACGAGGCCACATCGTGTTCTCTGGTTCCCAGCTGTTTACAGATAGGTGTTAATCATCTTCTTCTAGGGCCAGAATATGCTTAACAACCAAAGAGAACATGGGAGGTTGATTTGTTGGGAGCAGAGCAGCATGGAGAGCCCTTGCTCTGAGCTGTATTATACGACCAGGAACATGTGAAAGAGTTCAAGGGGAGTGATTCATGCCAAAATTGAAAATATAGCTTTCTATCGGATGGTAGCTGTATAAGGTCGATATAGCCTTCCAAAGAACATAACAATTTAAAATCAACGAATTCCACAGTTAGCCTGCACAACTTGCTGTTCCTAATTTCGTTCTGGGATACCCAGTCCCAATACATAGCTTTACTTGGTTCTTTGTGGACGGCCCTAGGCGATTAGTGCTACCCCACTGGCCCTTTACCCTAATACTATCAAGTGGACTTTTGATGTGTCTGATCCAACGTATCTTCTTAAATATATCCAAAGTGCAAACTTAATCTAAAGCTTAAGCATAAGAGGACAGTTCAGGGGTCAAAACTAAACTCTACCAAAAGAGCAGCGTGCAGAGTTTTGCCTAGGTCTTTAATGGATTTAAAGCCCAAGTCAAGTTTGGGAGGATGTAGTGGTGTGCTTGGGGGAAGTGACACTAAGTTCCTTAGAAACTTGTTCTCAGCCATGGTTAGATCGGTCAGTCTTTTGAAACCCCACAGCTTGGCCCATAAAGGGCACAGCTCAAGCCCTTGCTTTTGTAAATCTCTAGGGCAGGTGCACAGGTTTAGTGTGCAAACTGCAGTGTTTTTTCCTTACGGACCCAATTATTTGCTTAAACTTTAAGTTTGCCTTAATCAGGTGTTGCTTCCAGGACATATCTTCGATCAATTTAATCCCCAATTATTCAAAGCTATTCACCCTTTCTAATGGAATGTTGTTTAGGGTTAGACACCCTTTTTATGATTTATGGGGGTTCAGCATCATAAGCTTTGTCTTGGTTGCATTAATCTCTAGGCCTCTCCCCTCGCAAAAAGCCTTGAATTGATTCAGTAACATCTGGAGGCCCCCAGGTGTTTTTGAGACAAGGAGGGGATCCTCCGCAAATAGATGTGTTACGATTTTCTCCTGACCTAGCGTTGGTACATCTGCTGGGGTCCTGGATAGATGGTCAACTACTTGGTTGATATATAAAGAAAATAGCGTTGGGGCCAGGACTAAGCCTTGGCGGGTGCCCCTGCTAATTTTAATAGGATCAGTAACTTGACCCTGATCATCCCATCGCACCCTGGCATGGTTGTCCTCGTAGAGGAGAAAAACTAATGTTAAGATTTCTAAAGGCATCACCATATCCTTCAGTACCTGCCAGAGCGTGTTGCGATGCACAAGATTGAAAGCTGACTTCAGATCTATAAAGGCACTCCGTAGCTCACCAAAGGAGTACCCAAGGGCTCCTGCCTTAGCGCCACCCTGTTTAATGTGTATGTGGCCCCCCTTGGAAAAATCATCTGAGACCATTGGTTTACCCCCCCCATTCCTATGCAGACGATACACAACTGCTTTTATCTTTTGATAATGATAAAGACTCAACCAAACGTCTCTTCACCAAGGGCATGTTAGCAATAGCTGGGTGGATGACTGATAACTGCCTCCAGCTGTATGCTGCTAAGACCAAGATTCTGCTGTTTGGCACCGCTCAGAAAACCTGGTCTCTAGACTGGTGGCCCGCCGCGCTGGGCTGTGCTCCCAGCCCAAAGCCTATGGCTAAAAACCTGGGGGTCCGACTGGATCACTCTTTGTCTATGAGGGACCAAGTCATGGCCACCTCTGGCACCTGCTACCATACAGAGTCTTCTTCACAGAGTGTTCCAGATACTCCCTTTATCAGTCCCCAGAACCCTGATTCAGGCTTTAGTTGTAAGTCATCTCGACTACAGCAACGCTCTCCTTGTTACAGCTAATGAATCTCTTTTGAAGAGAATGCAGGTGATCCAGAATACGGCAGCTTGCCTCGCTCTCAACATGCCTCCCAGAACATCTTCCAGGCCATTGTTGAAGCAGCTGCATTGGCTTCCCATCGCCAGAGAATTACATTTAAAATCTGCTGCTTAGCCCACAAGGCACTTTATGGCTGTAGCCCTAGTTATCTAGCTGAAAAACGTATACCTTACCATCCTGACAGATCTTTGCGTTCCGAGGGCAAAGGGCTGCTTTTTGTTCCCCGCTTTAGAAAATTGCAAACTGGCTTTAGTGAATTCATTCGATTTCTCAAATTGTGCAATATCCTTAAATTAAACATACCATACTGGGGAAAAGCTATAACACCATCATCTTTTGTATATTCCATCCAATTCTCTAACCACATACACGTATCCTCGCTCCAACATCATACAAGAAGCCGGCGTTCTTGGAGGTGGAATAGGAATTCCCTCGCTAGTCACAATTGGTTTATTCTTTTTAAAGGAATTCTTTATTTTCTTAAGCAGCTTCATTTTCCTGACTCTTTACGCTAATATGTCTCAGCAAAAAAAAAACAAGGAAACCTTTCCATATTTCTGCTTATTCTATTTGTCAGTTCTCACCCAAAAACAGCGAGACTCACACCAACCGTCCAATCACAGCTCTTTACGTTTCTGCTATCTCGTCCAATACCAGCGCGGCTCACACCAACAAACCAATCAGAGCTTAGTACACGCCCGCTGCCTGACCAATGCCAGCGTGGCTTTTTCTGACCTCAGTATTATTCCTGCTACTGACCATCACTTTACAAAATAATATTGCAATATTTTTCCAAAGTTTTTCTTAGGAAATGTCCATTAGTAACAACATAAAACAACGCTACCTTGTTTGTTCCAATAAAGAGATAGTTTTTACTTCTCAAAGAGAAATTCCTTCACTTCAAATAAAACAATGGCCAGCACTATTTTACCTTTTCAAACAAACTACAGGTGGACTTAATACTCCTCTAGGGATAAGGCCAAAGTTTCTCAAGAGGACTTTTTGGTGTAAAAAGAGGTCTTAATACTCCCCTAGGGATAAGGCTAGAGTTTCAGAAGTGGACCCTTCGCTATTTGAATCACGCTACTTTTATACGAAATAGTCCCTACTATAACACCTACAGCCCTCCGCAGCTGTGGCATTATTACAACAGACAGTGTGATTTTCTTTATCCACACTCTTCTTCCGCTTATTTCAGTCTAATTTCCATTCCCGGGATTCCTCACGTAGCTCCGTACCCGAACTTCCAGACAACATAGAACACAACACTAACTTTTCATGTTAAGAACATATAATCAAAAATCATTACCAAACTAATCAATAATTAAACCGTCCTCTGCTACCAGAAAAGTGATCCAGCGCGACACCTAATCATGGATCAATACTCGATATTACACAAATTGCCCAGACACATTCACCCAAATCCCTGATGCGCAGGGGGTCAAGTTTTAATGATGTGAAAATGTGTTTCTTTTATAGGTTCATTAAAATATCTCTAGATACATAACTAATACCATGTATGAACTCTCTTTCCTCTTGGTCGATGGACAAATTAGTTGAGAAGTTGATGGTAATGATAGCACTTTATCTAACTAACTAACTATTCGACAAAATAATCACAGACTCTTGGTAAGATTAATTAACACTTTATCTCATATTCAATTAAAAATATTATGCTCATCTGCATTCAGCCGCAGTGCAAACAATGAAATTCACAAAAGAAAGTGAGAGAACAACATCGGCATATGCAAACAGTGTCAGCCTCATCATCAATTCAATAATGCGCATGAAGGAGTGGATGGATTAAGAGACATCAGTTTCAGCAAAATAATGCGAAACAGTATACTTTCATCTGAGTGGATAGATGAAGAGACATAAGTTTCAGAGACAAAAATACAAATTATTATGCAAAGTACGAGTCAGAATAATACAAACCCAAAGGATCTGTGAAATACCACCTCCTTGGCCGAGGAGCTGGAGGGGGGTCCCCTGAGCTAGAGTCAGGGAACAATGATTCGGAATCCAGGAGAGGGACAAGGGCAGGAACAGCTAGGCCTCTCTGCAAACCGACGAACAGCGACGCATCACCCCTCTCGAACAGCTATCTGAAAGGCAAACTCTGGTTAAGGCTAAAGCTAAACCACACCCCTAAAGGCACTCCAGTTATACCCTAAAACCTACTTGTCCGTCCCACATCAGTTGAAACATTTCCCGAAACTCAACAGTTCATTGGTGGATTTGGGAGGTGATCTGTCACACCACTGTGACTTTTTTCATAAATTGTACATGAACATAGTCCTACATCCTTTCCCATTACCTAATAACTGACTCTTTCACACGATTTAGTATATGATACATTTTCAACATTTTCGCACATCTTTTTCACCAATGTTCACAGAAACAGTCTTAAGTCCCACGGTCAGTGACATCCTTTGGCAGTCGGACAATGCATCTAGTGCTGGGTATCCTTGAACTCTTGTCCCTTCTTTGCAGCACACAGCACTTCTGGATGCTCTGTCAAGACATTTTTCGCTCTCACTCCAGCTCCTCCTCTATCAGGCTAACTTAAGAATAATGGTGGATCATTTCGGCTCACTAATGGCAAAGAAACATAAACATTCATTAATTACGCAGAAATGCACTTTAAACTGTTTTACCACCCACCTTTGCACTATTCCTTGTTATTGTTTTCCTAGCAGAAGCTTAAGCAGAAAGCGGCATTATTTATTATTCTTAAAGCAAGATATGAAAAGGTGTAAATTACGGACTAGTCATGCATTATTTCTCATTTCTTTCAAAGCCCTACGTAAATATGGTTTTAAGTTTCATGCATTATTCTCACATTAGTGCATGCATGTGCAAAAGCAGTTCCCTCGTGTTCATGTGATGTGTACGTTAATCTTCACTGCAAACTATTAGTCTGTATTATGGGGGTGTCAATTCGAGCAGGTTTCTTTTTGCGAAAACCTGCTCCATCACTAACAATGTGAAGTACACAAGGATACAAAGTCAGGACGGGCCGAAGGCATGCATGCCAACATTTTGAACCTAGAAAGATGGAGATTGTGAAAATAAGAAATGTGTGGAATACATTTTCCCCATCAACTTACACTGAAGCTGTGGAGATTTTAGTCGGGAGTCAGCTAAAATAAAGCCATTTTGGACTTAACAATCGTGAGTCTCCCATTGGCCCTGTTGCCATGTATGTGAAAGTGTCATACAAACAACACACAAGTCTGCTTTGGAGCTATCTCACTGGTCTTTGACGCTCAACACACATCTACCTTTCTCGCATAGAAGGAATTAAACTTATAGCAATAATACTAATTTTATTGACCTCAGATGGATAAAAGGCAGAATAGGCCCTACCAGGATTCAAACTAGAGACATCCAGCTTACAGATACTCTCCACTTCAGGGGAGGGGCCTACTGAGCTACCACAACATAAACAGATGTCATGACATAACACCACTCAACAGTATAAAGTCACACTAATTGTCCTTTAAGCGGCTAACATTACAATAAATCTTTCTGAAATAAGGATTCATATATTGAAAGGAAGCAACACATACTGAAGTAAACTGAAAAGTACATTGCATAAAAATGTTGTGTGACCTGAAAACCTATTTTGGAACTTGTTCTCATAGAATGTTGCTTTGCTTACTCTGGTGCCTCCAAGCCATGTGTAACACCATCCAGTAGTGACTTTTTTTTGTTACAGTGAATTGAATTCTATGACATGTAGTTTTGCTTTCTAGATTAAGGGTACGGTGTACCCAGTTCCAGCAAGCACACTGCCATTTGCTTAAATTGGCACTTTTACACATAGGTGTAGCAAGACCAGCAAGCCTAAAAATGTGCAAATGTTCCTACTGACAAAAAAATACTGCTCTGTTAAAAAACTAATCAGGAGACTCTGAAATATGATGATGCAGATGATGTAGGCGGAGCCTGGTAATGCCTGCAAATAATTGAAAGCCACTAATATTGTGGCTAGGAATTCAAACCCTTCCCTTATATAGGTGATACCGCATTTGTGAATTTTTCTGCAGCCTGTATATTTCCGTGCTGTAATACAACACAATATGTGTATGGTACTTGCAGGGATGTCATTGAGTCTTTAATTTGCAATATATTTAGAATACAATCTAAAAAACAATCTAAATTTCAAATAGATTATTGCACACAAATTTACTAAAATATTATATCAAGAAAGAGAGCAACCAAGACATACATATTTATCATTGAATATATGTTAATTTGAAGGAATCAATAGAATGAAAGCAGTTAGACATGATTTCAATTATATTTCATTGTTCCTCAAATTTAACTAGATAAAAACAAGGGGCGTTAATTTGATTCCTTCAAATTAACATATATGCAAGGACAAATATGTATGTCTTGGTTGCTGTTTCTCTTGATATAATGTTTTAGCAAAATGATGCCCAATAATCTATTTGACATTTGCATTGTTTTTTAGACTGTATTCTAAATGTGTGAGTTTTAATAATTGTACAATTGTTTTTATTGACTGTCTCATTAAATGAATTTTTATAATGGCCTTTTGGGTCCCCCTTTTTAGAATAGTATCGAGGAGTGTGTGATTGTGAGCAAAGCGGAGTGTGAGATATTTTATTTTGTCAATTTCTCCAAGAGACCTTTTTTGTTGATACATATAAATAATGAGGGAAAGGACAGCAGTCCAATAGTGCTCATCAGTAATGAATCAATGTGCGAGGAGCTCATAATGCTGCGCACAAATGACTGATCCCTGGTTCACCTGGGTGCAGCTACAACCACAAACACTACTCCAACAGATACTGCTGGCCTTAATTTCCCAGCAGACTCAAAAAGATGTATCGGTTTTGTCAGCCTATAAAGCTATTGTCCATTGTGGGGCCACCACAGACTCCTCTCATTAAGACTGCACTGCCTTTCAAGGGCATACAATTATACTATATAAGACCTCAAACTCCCATCAACCAGTACAAATATATTGTTTGGCGTGGATACTTTCTCAAGACTCATCTGTGTTTGGCCACCATGTGACGCTACAGCTCATAGTCGCAGAAGTTTTGTTGTGTTTAGTAGTGATAGTAGCAATTGGTGGTTTTCACTCAGACAATGGGACAGCATTTGTAGCAAAATCATAAAGTGAGGATTTATCTGCTCTTGCATCCATTCAGGCCACAGTCTAACAAAACACCAGAGAGGGCAAATGGAATGCTCTGGAAGGCTTGGACGTTGCAAGTTCTAAGCCTGGGCAGATTGTGGAATCATAACTGGTACAATGTATAAAAAGCACAAAATTGCCACCAAGAAATCTGATCTGTGATCCCTATGTATGCCCCTGACATACCACGAGGCTTCACCTGTAGCCACTGTCTTATCCTGATCCTTTGCAGGAGTTATAGGAAATGAGAGAACACTTGTCAGAAGAAAAAGACTTTCTATAGACTTCCTCTATTGCTGCTGGGAAAAGCAACATGGTGAACTAGTGCGTATGTAGATAAACAAAACATAGCTCTTTACCGTAACCCCACCTGTTTCAGTCACTGGGATAAAACAAAATACACAGTGATCTGGCCACCACTAGTGTGGTCCAAAAACAATTGTTAAGTTTCAATTATACTGTGTCAAGCCGTACCTTGAGGCGCCAACATAGCAGTATCTCCATTTCACTACTATATGGTTTAAAAACGTAAACCACACCTTTGCTACTTATTTTGAAGGGAAAAGCAAAGCAAAGCCATTTTACAAAGCGTCTAGGGTATGTAGTGTGGAGTAAGTATATAATATCATTTGCAATCTATCTTAGATAAACAATTGTGAAGATTACCGTAATCCAATTAAAAACAGAATATGCTTTGAATGGAGGATTACCCAGTTGCAGGCTGGAACATTGTAAAGGAGTGGCAACAGTAGCAATGTAACACACTTAATTCTGGAGACCACAATATGAAACATTAAAACAAACAAACAAGATATGAACTATTCAGCCATAAGGAATGACATTGAGGGATAAGAATACAGGAGTATGGGAAGTCTTGAGTTGACACAAAATGCTAGGCTTAAAACACTAACAGGCACATGCATCATCATAGGGTTTTGCGATTCCTTAATTGCGATTATTAAGGAATCGCAATTAAGGAATAGCAAAACCCTATGCATGTAGGAATCACTAAAGAAATAGCGATTCCCACAAATTCCTTAATTGCGACTAGCAAATTGCGAGTCGCAATTAAGGAATGTCTTCCCATTCATTCCTATGGGCCTCCAGGCCCATAGGAATGAATTAGAGATTGCGGGAACAATTTGCGAGTACCAGTAGGTACTCGCAAATTGCTCCCGCAATTTCGATGGTGCAAGGGTGTCAAAATGACACCCTATTGCACCCATGATTGTTAACTCTGCACATATGTTGCATACACACATGCTCTAAGGGCATGTGTGTGCACAACATGAAACTTAGAAAAATGCAAATAAGTGCATTTTTCTAAGTTTTCGCAAATTACCATGAAGTCCAGCTTCATGGTAATTTGCTCACGCTAATAGCGAAATCGCTATTTTTAAAACTGTAATGCATTGCATTTAAGGAATCTCAATTAGGGATTCCTTAAATGCAATCGCTATTTAAGGAATCACTATTTTGAGATTCCTTAAATAGCGATTTGTGCATTTGGGATGATGCATCCCAAATGCCAAAATACCGGTCGCAAAGGGGCAGATTCTGAGAATCTGCCCGTTTGCGACCGGTTTTGTGCTTGATGCATGTGCCTGTAAGCATAGGAAACAAAGTCCAACCCAGTAGCAATACTTATAATATGTTTCTACCTCACATTATTTTATAGTTTTCCGGATTCACATTGTACTTGCAACAATCTTCTTGTCCTGATAATGACCCATCAAATAATGTAGCGTTGAAACGCTTTTTGTTGGCAAAAAGGGTGAAAGGCTCAAGAAAGGCCAAAGCATTAAAATGTCCAATGAACTCTTTCCACTGTAAGCATTTGCAAAGCCCTGCTCAGTGTTCTAACTGTCGCTATTAGAGAACAACACTCCTTCACTATATTTAGACCAGATGTTATTTCAAAAACAGCATGAAACTTCTTAATCAATAGTTACTGATATACCATTATAAATTAGAGGAAACTGTTTTAGTAAAGTGTTTCTGTCGATATCGATATACGCTGCGCAGTTTTTTGTGGTCATATAAAAAGCCCCGGATTGCGTTGACTACCCTTTACGAGGGTTTAGATAATGGCGGTCTGGCACTTCCAAACATTAGAGACTATTACTACGCATATTTTGCTCAGTACTTAACTCGTCTCAAGGTCCCTTCCCCGACTCCAAATTATTATATTAGTTTTTTTTCGATTTAATTTTTTCAGAGAGTCAAATATCTTCCCCTCTTCAAATACCTAAATCTCCAAAATTGGTTAGGTATAAAATAATTGCTTGGTTCTTTATGAAGCGCAAGGCTTTGATTAGTCGATACTCTATTTCTCTCTTTAATACCTCCTCTTTACTGATTAATTTACTTTCCTCAAGAGGACAGGTGGTAAGCCCGCATTTAATGGGCTATTGGTCTAAAGCCGGCTTTAGTACAGTAGGCGATTTTTTACATCACTCTAGGTGGTTAACTCCGCCCGAGATGCGCCTACTACTTTCAGGTAACTTTTTGTTAGCCGGGTCTTATGATCTAATTTATAAACTTTTAATGTCGTTTGCCCCTACCTCCTTTACTCAGATTTCCCCTTTTAACAACGATCTCCTGTTTAATACTACTTTAATTAGGAAACCTGGTGAATGGAAACGTCATCTTGCTCAGACTAAACAAGACGATTTAGAATCGAAAGCAGTCCAAAAATGGTGGGAACACGAAAAGCAGGTTTTATCCGTATCGACGTGGCGGACTATTAATAAATATAATTTCTCCATTTTACGGGGAGCCAATTGGCGTAGAACGATATTTTTTGGGAAATGGCTCCTCTACTATACCCCGGCAGTAATTGCCAAAATGTTTAGTAATTACGCACCGATCTGTTTTCGTTGTCAAAATTTTGCCCCCGCTAACTGGACACACGTCATAGTTGAATGTAGCATGATCAAAGAGTTCTGGAGAGATATTTTTGCTTTTTTATCTTCTATTTTGCATATCCAGATATCTTTTAATTCCAATTTGATGCTGCACGGTTTGGACCAGAATTTAAATATTTCTGTTTCACATACTAAACTCCTGTTTATCTGCATGGCAGTGGCAAGATCATTGCTTCTTCAGAATTGGCGATCTACTCAGAGTCCATCTTTCTATGAATGGCTGCGTAAAATGCAAAGAGTTAAGATTAGCGAGCGTAACTATGCAGCGAGGATTGGAGGGGGGAGAAAATTCGAAAAAATTTGGGAAAACTTTTTTTTGACTCTCTTTTCATTCAGGTCATCTTCTAATTGTTTTTGTTACTGTACAAAGATCTTGATTCACTGTATCTGAGATGTTTTTGGTTTTTTGTAACGTGATACTGTCTGTCTTAACTTTAATGTTGCTTGACACCTTCAGTTTCAACAATAAAAAAAATTAAAAAAAAAAAAAAAAAGATATACGCTGTGCAGCTTCCCTTTGTGAACAAACAGGTATTGCAGGGCACACTTTGTAATATGGCAGTAACAAGTTCAGGTTTGACTTTACTTGAAGCCACGGGTCCTAAAGGAAACAATTATGTAAACAGGGGCCAGGTCTTCAAATAAGTAGTAGTGGCCAAATAAGCTGATGGTGGTCTTCAGACACTTGCTGTCATGTGAAATCAGTCCAAAATGTTGAAATTAAAGAAGGAACAGCCCTTAGGCATCATTGTGTTCAGATGTAGTGTTTGAAAACTTCTGCAGCTCTTGAAATTCCACAACTTCAGCGCTTCTGGCGTCAGAGTCTAAAAAGTGGTAATGTACCTTGATGATTCATCCAGTGGAAGGCAGCTCATATACCTTAAGGATTCCTCCAGTGGCAGCTGGTGATATCCACCATTAAGGGGGATCTTGGGAAAGCTTGGTCTATTCACCTCAGATACTAGATCATCGTCCGTGGGGATGATATGCCCGTCTCTCTTTATCGTTTTGTTAGGCAGGTGCATACCCATACTAATGCTGACTTCTCCTGATTGGCCTTTGGGAATAAACTAGAGAGGAGACACAGGGTGTTGGGGGGCTTCAAATATTTGCAAAATTACAACTTATTTCAGCAAGTCAAGATCTGCTTCTATCTGACAGCCCAGAAAGAATGGGGTTTGCTGGTATCATCGTGCCATGCTCTGTGCTGCACTTATAAATGTGTAATTTGATGCTCTTCTATTAGACAAGTCTTGTCTTAGAAATGTTCTTGAAATTGACAAAGCATATCTTCTAGTTTGAATTCAGGCATGATAAGCTGGCGAGATTCAACAGTCCAGTAGCATGGAACCTACCACCTTTTGCTTTGGGGATGTAGAAGCAATCACTGATGCTATCCTATTTGTGAGTAATGTTGGTGATGACTTCTCCTGAGACTGAAAGAGGTGATGAGCCACCATAAGCATATATATTTGCTTGAGTACAAAATGGTTGGGGGGCTAGGAGAACCACTTAGAATGTCATCCATGGCATTACTCTCACCAGTGGTAATTGGTCAGCCATGGATGTGAACTTCCTTGTCAACAATTAATGATACAGATGCATCCTTCCTTTTCCTTCTTAGCCATGTCAAGCACATCTATTTGTATTAATTAATGGTCCTTCTATGGAGATTTGTCCTTGCTTCAGTTTATGTTTTGTGCCACATATGAGGAGAAACATACTCTTGCTAAATGATTAACCTTCTCCAAGCCAGGCAGGATTTATCATTTGTTGGACTGGATCTGAACTTGTGTCCTGAATTCACCAACCCTGATGCTGGCTAGCTCCAAGAGATGCCATGTCCAACATCAATGAATCCTTTTGCACCTTGTTGGCTAGCCACAAGGTGAATTTCTTATAGCTGGAGGTGTCCTGGGACAAACTGCATGTGAAATTGAAACTCATCAGTTTGATAAGTTGCTGGTAGTATGAGCAAGATCCAGTGCACTTGCTCACCTGTGAGGTTAAATAGCAGCAAGAGTTAGCTGTAGTGTTTTTGCCCCTGATGTCTGAAAATTAGTTTTTCTACCTCATCACCCACAGCCACCATCTTGATGTATGAGGATGGGGAGTACACCATTTCAAAAGGCATTAGTGGCATCAAACTGGCTGGTAGAATGGTGACTGTATGGGAGAATTGTCCCTTAAATAAACGAGTGAGTTGAAAACTCTAATGTTTAGTGCACAAGCAGTTCCTGCTCAACCTTGGAAACAGCTCATTAATTGCCTTGTCTGTAGTGTGTCATTTTAGTCTTGTGAGCCCCTCATGTAACGGGTGCTATCTTTATCTTCTTGTTGCACATGAACTCAGATTGATGCCTTTGAGGGAAGAGAGGCACATGGCTTCCAAGAGACACATTGTTGTGGATGTGGAGGGAGCCAGGGGCTGAGTGACATGTAACAAACTAAAGTGGTGCATGAAGCTCCAGCAACAACACATCAGAGGGCTACTTGGAAGACATATTGGTAGCTGACTGAAAAGCATGCTGATGTCACATAGCAACAGTAGCAGCATGACCTCAGGCAGCAAGGTAGGTCAATAGACTCCCCAGTGATGTTCTATAGCAGTGTGCCTTGTAAGTTACGTTACATTTCTTTTCTAAAGTGCTTGCTCACTGGGTTACTTTGTTTTGATTAAAACTCAACAACTTAAAGATGGAATGCATGAGAACACAGTAAAACACAACCCAGCACTGTAATGAAAACTAATAATAAAATTAGAAATTAACCAGGTTCTCAATAACTTTCTAAAGTGGATCAAATTGGGATGAACTTATAAGGGTATTGGCATGATGTTGCACTATGTTGAAGCAGAAACAGAAAATAACCCGTCACCATAGGTCGCCAATTTAGAATTAGGATTCACAAAAAGAGACTGACTCAAGGAGAGTAATGGTCAATTTGGAATGGACTACTCGAATTTAGAGGCCAAAAATATCAGCGTTCTGCTATATGGCTTTATGTACTATTGTCAAGACATGTCCTGCTGTGAATAGTGATCCAAGGTAGACATCTGACCACTGAAGAGACATTTTCCTTCTTAACATCCTATAAATCAGCCAGGTAGCAGAATCTTGCACTAGCTGGAGAAGGGTCAACTTCTTCAATGGGACTGCTAGCTAAATCAAATATAGTATCAAGATATTCAGGTCTCGTATGAACCAAGGTTTTGCTAAATAGAAAGATTTGTTCTGAGGATTTCCAGCTATACGAAACAGATGTTGACCACCTGGGTCACCAGGGACAGTCTGATGTGGAGACCCAAATTACAAACAATCTTGTCTGCCTTAGGTGATAAGAGTCAGGATCTGAGATCAAGCAATATTACTTCAGCAGGAGACATCTGTGGTGGTGAGCAAGAGTTCTACTTTTTGGATTATGATTCAAAAAGTTAAAGTATACTCACCAGCACTTTATGACTACACACAGATGTTAATGGTATGAATGTTATAACCTAATGCAGGCTGTGTGGCAGCAGTGTACATATAAAAAAAAAAGCTGCTTCATGAAGGAGTCATTTGAAAAGTTACAGGTAGGATAGATCTGATCCTCATGGTGCACCACAGCTCATTTCTCTTAGTTCTCATGAAAAAGATGAGAGATCAAAACCCTTTCGGCTTGGAATACATTGTAAAGCCAGTTGCAGGGTGCACAGAGCGATGATCGCATATGTGCCAATTGTAATTGTGCAAAATTGTATGAAAGAGGTATAAAGCTGACAAATATGGGCAATGCCAAAGGAAATAAAAAGTTCAGTGCATATGGGTGAATGGGTGGGTTGTATGAGTGTGGGGGAAGGGAATGGTGAAGTGGTGGAAATTAAAGCAAGTATGTGTACGAGACAGTGAAAAGACGGTACAGTAGAGGAAAGAACTGAAGTGCAAGATATCCAGATGGAGGATTTCTGAAGGGTGTAAAGGAAAAGAGGCCTATGGGTCTAGCATTCAAAGAATGCAGAAAAAAGTGGGGTGGTGGGGAGAACAGAGTGAGTGAGACATTCCGCAGGCCACTACCCCTTCTACAGACCTTTAATTCAGTCTCATGTTTTCAGAATGGAAGTATTTTCAATTCTAATTATTGACAACATTGGTCATTAATCTAACACCGTTAATAGGTCTTGCTTGCTTCAGGTATGTGTTGGTTGTTGTATGACACCTGGGAGCAATAACAGAAACACACAAAGAGCATTCTAAATACTGGTCAGGGGGCATGCTCTGTGAATAACAGGATTTTAGTTTACATAATTTTTTAAGCCCCACCCTTTATTTTATAGACCACGCCTCCTTGAAGAAATTCTTAGTTAACACTTTTTTCGCAATACATCTTTTAGAGACTTCTCCTAACCATTTTCGTCCTGCTTAAGGCACTGCCAGATTGCTTGAAGTGCAGGTCCCCTAATGCCCTTAATAAATTGACCACACAACAGGTGAGACGATATCGCAAGACCTGTATTCACGTATGTGATTGGTTTGTGTCCTCATAATCATATAGATCTGCAGAGTAATTGAATCCCAAATTCCGTATTGAGCATGGTAGATACAGGAAGTAGAGTACTCAGTTATCATGGTATTTTCTTCTATATTTGAAGACAAGTGAAAAAGCAAAGAGCAACCGACACGTGTTTCGCCCAAGGGCCTGCTGGCCAGGGCTTTCTCAAGGCTGGTTGTAAAAGTGAGTGTACATATAAATGAGAAAACAGAAGGGAGATACCACAAGGTGGACATATCATCAAAGTGTACAGATGGGGATCGGGGAGAAAAATATAGTGTAAGGAAAAGATAGGGAGTGTAGAGTAGAAAGATCAGTTACAGTAGGGGATACGCAAGCGAAAAAGGAATAATAATTTAGCACCCGTGAAAATAGATGATGTGTAAAAGTGGGATTAAAAGGGAAAATAAGAAAAGTTGTAAACAGAAATGGCAAATGGTGTACAATTTTATCGACACAGAGGCGAAAAACAACCATTTGAATAAATGGACTCAAGGTGGACGGAAATATACATAATTTTCTCAATCATTATTCACCATCAGCAAAATATAGGCGTTATAGTACACATAGAGTTTGTAGAACAGGATATCAACCTAATTGAGCATAGTATGAAAAAGCAGTTGGTTTAGTTTTTTGAGGAGAGTGTGAAGGCAGCATTATGTTTAGGGGGGGGTCATTAACATGGCAATGCCTCTCATTATGTACATCTAATCAGCACTTGACAGAAATATGCACTATTGACATATGTGTATTCGAGCGAGTGAATAGAAGCAGGAAACAGTGTTTTAGTTATTTGTTTGGGAGAAAAAAGGTGGTATTTTGTTTTTGTGGAGGGGTATTCATATGGAAATACCTCCTATTATGTACATTTAATCAGCATTTGACAGAAATATGTACTGATTATGGATACACTTTCGAGCAAATGAACAGAGAAAAGAAACAATCATGACTTTCAGCCTCCTGTTACCACCGTGCCCGTATGTCCATTCCTTTCGCTGCTGTCTATGCATTCATTTTTTTCCCATAAAAAAGACATATTCCCAATCAATGTTAGCAGGACTGCACATATAGGAGGGTTTAAAGAGAACACAAGGGACTTGAGCCAATAAATATTTCATGTTGGAGTTTCAAGGCTTCTCCTGTGCTGCAACTTTAAACTCACTTATTATGATACAGCACTTTAGAAAATGTTCTCATTGGAGTAATGAGCTGGTTGATTGGCGTGGATATCGCAGCCTACAGCACTTTCTAAAGAGCGTGGTGAAGACGAGTTTGACTGCAGGGCATAGAGTGAATGAATCCTGGATTAGGGTGGAGCTAGCCTGCAAGAAGTCAAACATGGAAGCCTTTGGGAGTCCGTTTGAAAAAAGATGCAAGCTGCTTGCACGAATAGCTGCAACAGTGATGTAATGCAAATGTTTTAACTAAGAAAACACATTTCTTGCTAAAATGGTCAAACATTATTGAACCTTTCCAACCTACATACATCCATAGAGATATAATTTTAATACAGACAAAAGCACGCTTCCTAATTAGAGCAGTAAGAAATGTGCTTTAAATTATAGTATTTCTAAAGTGTATAAAATGCAATTATCTCCAGAAAACCTTGATTTTTTTGTGTCTTTATTTTTTGTGCAAGTATTGCTATATTGCTTTTCAGTCCTCCTTTCTAAAACGGCCACATGTTGTTCTAGCACCAGTGAGCTCTTCCGCAGCCTGTCTCCCTTCAATCAGTTGTTTTGGTTTCATGGGGTGCTCAGAGTCACTGGCACACATGCTCAACCACCTTCTCAGGACAGTTTGCAGGGCTATAGATGTTAGTCGCATGCTGTCAAGGAGCCCGGTCCTTATGTTTGCTCCATTATTTTGTGGTAGATTAAATTCATTGAAGTTTGATGTGATCATTAATGAGGGTAGATGTGAGTTGATAATAGTTTGTGTGGTGAATTGATAGGCTATAGAAGTCTAGGTATTGTTAGGTTGCCGGGTTGTGGTTTTAAAGATGGAGAAGTTCTGAGCTGTTAAATAAAGTGTGGGCAATTTGAAAAATACAATAATGGAGAATAACAAAGAAAGTTCTGCGATGTAAGGTAGGCTATACTTAAAGAGGGGAGGCATGCAGAGAATTGAAGAAAGGGTGTTAGTCAATCAACAGAAAAATGAGAGGAAAACACCAGCAACACTGAAGGGTGCATGCATCTTGACATCAGGTCGGAGACGGTGACGATGTAAAGCAGCAACTGCGCCAAGTACAGCGGGCACTGCACAGGCTGCATGTCTTAGACACCAGTGGAATCGAACAGTAGTATCAAGGTGAGGAAACATTTGTGTTGAACGGGGACGAGATAGTCTCTGCCATCAGGCACAGAGTAAACCGCTAAAATGTGACAAACATGCCTGGCAGTGCCTCTAGTTATGAGCAGACCTTCGGGAACAGCAAAGACACATTTTTGTGCATTTCTCAGTTTTTTGTTCTTAAAAAAAAATAAAAAATAAACCTCTGCCTGTTTCAGTTAAGTGAAGAACCCGACATACCTTCCCTACTTGCCAATCAGTTTACTTAATTTTGATGTTCGTTGATATGCTGTCCAGGTGAAAAGTAGCCCATGTCTTATGTGGCACCTTCACCCAGACTTTGTCAGTAGTTATTCTAAAAGGGGTATGCCCTTTTTTTTTTGCACCTTCCAAGTCTGTCTCGAATAAATGGTCAGAAGCTCTCAGCAGTAGTATGCATGCTGGCTATATTTATTCAGGGTGTCAACGTGTGAGATTATTGTATTTTCATGTAATTTTATTCATAAAGCGCTTACTATCCTTGAGGCATTCATGCACTCTGTGACGATTATCAATCTTCTATGGAACTCAACATTAGTGGTTAATCCAGGGTTTTATTGTTGGTTATAGATGTTAGTCGCATGCTGTCAAGGAGCCCGGTCCTTATGTTTGCTCCATTATTTTGTGGTAGATTAACTTCATTGAAGTTTGATCTGATCATTAATGAGGGTAGATGTGAGCTCACAATAGTTTGTGTGGTGAATAGATATGCTATAGAAGTCTAGGTATTGTTAGGTTGCCGGGTTGTGGTTTTAAAGACGGAGAAGTTCTGAGCTGTGAAATAAAGTGTGGGCAATTTGGAAAATACAATAATGGAGAATAACGAAGGAAGTTATGCGATGTAAAGTAGGCTATACTTAAAGAGGGGAGGCATGCAGAGAATTGAAGAAAGGGTGTTAGTCAATCAACATAAAAATGAGAGGAAACCAACTAATGGTTTTAGGTCAAGTAGAAGTTTTTATGCAGAGTTTTAGGATTATAGTGGGAGGCGGATTTATGAGATAACATGCAATATGAGGATTTAAAACTGTAGAAAGAAACCCATTATTAGGATGTGAGAAAATACCATGTGTTGCAGCATATCTCTATCGCATACTGCTCCTATATGAGGTGCTGACTTGTTTATCCACACGGATAGCACACTGACAAAGTGTTTTTTCTTTGATTTGATCCTATGTGGACCACTGAGGTGAGGGTTTTTTTGTTGTGGGACGCAACGATCGGGGGTATGGTTATCCTGAAACATGTGACCGTTTAATGATAGTAAATTTCAAAAAACCCAATTCAAGCACCTTTTATGCTCAGGCCCTTGGAACTTGCCACTGCGCCCTATGGAAATGTACTTCAGCTTTCACCCACTGCGAAACAGAAACCAACCTGTTTTTTCAAATGATGTTAAAGCAATGTGCAAATGAGGCAGGTGTTCTTATTCTGTAAGGTCTCAGGTATATATTGCAGTTATTAACATACTTTCTGATCACAATATTATTTCCTGTTGTGTAAAATACTTCTCAATAAATCTTTCTCCAGAAAAAAATAGTTCTAAATGAAGTACTGCTCAATATGTAATAGAGAATGGTCACCCAAACATCTGCAGAGTATTGTTATAATAGTTATTATTCATTTTATTACAAGACCAGCGGCTCCTTATATGCAGTCTTTTCTTGCTTTTATTTATACAGCTCCCAAGCAAGAAACTATGTTATCTAGAAAACCAAAGAGAAAAACTACAGAATGACATCACAATGTAAACCCCAATAAGACATTGAGTAACCTAATAATTATGCTGACTGCGAACAAGTCCTCTTTTCTTGCTGCTCGCAGTCAAGTACTCTATTTTGCCTTTCTTAAGTTGCTATGCATTAGTGTATGCTTATTTATTCAATTGCTTTATATATATTTTTTAATCTTTCATGCGAGTTGTTCTATTGCTCTGCAGGGGCCATAGCGGTTGTTCGCTTTCAATATGGGAGGTCTCCTGTCAGCTGTTACTGCTGCTGCTTCCTGCTGCCATTTCTCCCCCCCCCCCTTCTTGGCTGAGTTTCCTCAAGGCCTCATTCTCCTGTTTCCTCGCTCTGGATCCTTGTCTAACTGCTAGGACTGGATGCTGGATTTGGTGGGGCCTCTCACTGGGATTTTAGACATAGCAGAGGAGGCCAAGATGGATGGCACTCTTATTGATTTTTAAACTCTCTCCAATTGTGCCCAAGGGCTATTTGCATTCTAAGCAATGCTAATGTGCATATTTCTCTGGAAAGACGGAAACGTTTGTCACTAAAGATTTACCCTAAACTGGGTTCTCTGGCCTCTAAGGAGGAAGGTCCTTCGGCCAAAGGATTGTCATTCAGAGACTCTTTCATCAAAGAGTTAGCACATTTGTTTCTATCTTTGCCACCATGGACAAAGCTCAGCTTTCTCTAAAGAATATTTTTTCCCCTCTGGTTTTCGCCAGAGACGGCAAAGGTGGGATTCGCTTTACAACAGAGGCTCCTTCAACCAGCAAAATCAATCCGACTCATACTCCTGATATAGGGTTCAATTCTACCCCTGCAGCGCAGAATGCTACTAGTCCAAAGGCTACAGGAACAAAGAAGAGCAGTATTCTTGTAAGTGTTTCCAGTTCTTGCCTTCCTCCCGTGGGAGGCAGACTGGCTCTGTTCCTCAATTCATGGTTTTCTCTCACCACAGATCCCTGGGTAATTCAGTCAGTTCAGCGGTACCTCAGAGTTTTTATCAACCTCCAGTTCAATTTCATCTCCCTCTTCCTCTCCTCTTCTCAAAAGTGCAAAAGAACCACGTATACAAGAAATGCAGTCCCTTCTTTCTAAATAATCTATAGATAAATTTCATTCGATCCTACGGGTTTCCTCAGCACTATTTTTCTTGTTCACAAAAGGAACAGCATTTTTCGATTTTTCCTAAACCTAAAAATATTCAACAACCTTGTAGTGTATCATCACTTCAAAAAAGAAACCATCCTACATCTCAGAGATATTCTCATTCAAGTTCAAGATGATTGGTTGGTCAGACTGGACCTTCAGGACGCTTATCTTACTGTCTCTATTCATTCTTCTCACAGGAAGTAACTCCAGTTTCAATGGGAAAATTATTTTTATCGTTACATAGTACTTCCCTTCGGCCTGTTCACAGTCCCTTGATGCTTCACCAAGATTCTCAGACCGGTGGTAGCCTTTCTTAGAGCATCGTCATGGACTTCTACCCCTAGTGGCTTGGATGATCCTCATCTCTTAACGGACTGTTTCATGGACTTGATAATCATGTTATTTACATTTTATCCAGATCTTTGTTTATATCCTTACCTGTTTAACTTCTCGCTTCAAGAAAAAAGGACTTGTTCACAGTCAACATAATTATCAGGTTACTAGATGTCCTATTGGTGTTTACATTATGATGTCGTTCTGTAGTTTTTTTCTTTGGTTTTCCGGGTAACGTGGTTTCTTGCTTGGCTGCTATAGAAACAAAAGCACGCAACGACTGCATAATAGGAGCTTCAGTTCTTGTAATAAAATAATAACTATAACAATACTCTGCAGATGTTTGGGTGACCGTCCTCGACTTCATATTGAGAAGTACTTCATTTAGAACTATTTTTTCTGGAGAAAGATTAATCGAGAATTCTTTCACATAGCAGGAAATAATTTATATTGTGACCAGAAATTATGTTAATAACTACAAGAATACGCCTGAACCCTTACAGCAGTGGTTTCCAATCTGTGCGCCGCGGCACCCCAGTGCACCATCAAAACTTGTCAGGGGCGCCGCAAAAAGATGTGCACCAAGCACACAGTTTAGTAACCACTGACTGATAGACAATAAGTGTAATACCGGGGGTGCAGGTCAGGATGCTGCACACAAGGATTTGTGAACCATGGAGGTTTATTCTTGCAGTTCAAAAGCAGGAGTTCTGGAGGCCGGAAAAGTGCAAGTGCTGCAGCACCTTGATTAGCAGTTCAGGCAGAGCCTTTCTGGGGAGGGGGACGGGCCTGAGTGGGTCACACAAGGTCTGCAACCAGGTAGATGGGGGTGCCGGGATTTAGGTCAGTGAGCCTGGAATGAGACTCGGAGGTGTACCTTAAGACGGAGGAAATAAAACGTCCTAAACTCTAAAAGTAAAAGGAAATATTTGCAGAAAGCCTGCTTTTACACACAACGGCCCCTTGAAAATAATAATTCACAGCGCCTGGAAGCCAACTCTGGTGCAGCACTGCATGCAAAAGCAGGCGGGTGAAAACTTGTGGCCACTAGCAGTGTTATCCAATTTACAAATATTATAGAAAAATCTCAGTAGGTTTATGATTCAGCTGCTAAGAGCTGTGCAAAGCCAGTGGGTCATAGCCATTTTGGATAGACTACCCCTGGATTAGAATGCAAATGGTGTGCATGTGCTTCCCAGATTTATGGTTTGAGCACAACACTTGTTTATGTCTGCTGTTATTCGTCATTAACATGACATTTGCTATTAGTTTTATCCATGTCCTCCTTGCACAGACCAAGTAGTGTGTGCTTCCCTCTGGCTACAGGCCCCACCACCCACTCATTGATCTCCATTTCCTGACATGCCTTTTACTATTGTACTTTGCTTTTATCATTTTCTATTTTGCACATTTTAAACACAGTGGGGCTGTGCAAGGACAGTGATTGCCTTTCAATCTTCCATCAAGTCCTGGGCACTCCGACACATCCAGCACCTCCCTCCCCATGTGCTCCACAGATTGTTTTGAACCAAACCTCTTGTTAAAGTTTGCACAGTGTCACCCCAATAGTCCATGGACAATTTTTTCTTATATATGTCACTGCTTTGAATGTCCTGTTTGAACAAGCCGGGTTTTGTGTGCCTCCCAGACTAGAATGACGCAATACAAATGGGCTGCAGACGCATCGTAAATTGAAATGTACATTAATTAATTCAGTGCAGTTTACTTATTGAATCATAATATAGGTTCCAGCATTGAAATCAGCCTCTCCAATCATGCCTCTGTTGGTCCTGGGTTGGCCTTGCTGCAGGTAGAGCTGTGCTCCCAAGAATACAGAAGTTGATCTTCAACTCTCCGAAGTAACCTGCTCTGTAAACTCAGTGGAAATGATGTAGCAACACTTATTGTGCAGTTTAGTAAACAGGGCATGGTGGGACACTGATAGTAGGACAGGAGCACAACAATAATCATAACAGTAAAGCTTTAAGTACTAAGGCAGCAGGGAGAAGCCTGCTCCAGATCCAGGGCTGCCCATGCACATCATAATGCTGCCAATGCACATTCCAGATCTGCCAGTACATCTCACAGGGCCTTCAGTGCACATTTCTGGGCTGGCAGTGCTAATCATAGACTATCAAATCCAATGCATGCCAAAGATCCCCCAGAGCGTATTCCAGGTCTTCCAGTGCATCCAAGAAATTTAAGGGCCGCTTTGCCCTGCCCTCTGCATGATCCAAGTGCCCCTGGTTTAGTAAAGTGCAGCCATCTGCCCCTTCATTCTACACATATCCAATGTGCTATACTGCCACAAATTATGAAACACATAATAGCGGCACTCTTACACCTAGCAACCTCGCGAAAGGTGCAGATGAGAATTATTTTTTTCGTCCCCCGCCCTTCTCCCCTCCATTTGGTTCCCAGGAGTGAGCCCCACATCTATGATTATAATACCTTCATCGGCTTCATACCAATTATTTTCAGGGAGAAAAATGGATGACCCCTGAGGCTGGGTATACACTCCCATTAAACAAAAGGAGCATAGTGGGGAGCCGTGGCCAATGGCCTAAAGGTCAAGGGAGCCGCAGGATGAAAAAGTTTGGGAACCACTGCCTTACAGAATAAGAACACCTGCCTCATTTGCACATTGCTTTAACATCATTTGAAAATACAGGTTGGTTTCTGTTTCACAGTGGGTGAATTTTGAAGTTCTGAAGTGTAGGGCGTAGTGGCAAGTTCCAAGGACATAAGAATAAAAGGTGCTTGAATTATGTTTTTTGTAATTTACTATCTTTAAACGGTCACATGCTTCATGGTAATCATATCGCCAATCACTGCATCCCATAACAAAAAAATGTCACCTCAGTGGTCATCACAAAGGACACAGAAACACTTTCCACATAGGATCAAAAAAAGAAAAATAACCTTTGCTGTAGTGTGCTATCCGTGGGGATAAACGCTTCAGCACCTCATATAGGAGCAGTATATGCTAGAGAAATGCTGAAAAACATGACATTTTCTCACATCCAAATAATGTGGTTTCTTTCTACAGTTTTAAATGCTCATATTGCATGTTATCTCAAAATTTCTCCTCCCACTATAATCTTGAAACTCTGCATGAAAAAAATGTACTTAAAACTATCAGTTGGTTTCCTATCATTTCTTTCTGTTGAATGACCCACACCTTATCTTCAATCCTCTGCATGCCTCCCCTCTTTAAGTATTGCCTACTTTACAACGCATAACTGCCTTCCTTTTTCTCTATTGTTGTATTTATGCAAATTGCCCACACCTCATTTCACAGATCAGAACTTCTCCGTCTTTGAATCCACATCCCTGCAACCTAACAATACTTAGACTTTCCTAACCTATGTATTCACCACACAAACTATTGTTAACTTACATCTGGCTCCATTAATGATCACACCAACGTACTATCAATATAATCTACCACAAAATAATGGAGCAACCGTAAGGACCGTGTTCCTTGACAGAACAAAACTAACATCTAAAACCAACAAAAAACTCTGGATTGACCACTTATGTCGAGTTCCAGAGAAGAGTGATACTTGTCACAGAGTGCTTCAATGCCTCAAGGATAGTAAGCACTATATAAATAAAATGACATGACAATAAAATAATCCCACACAGACACCCTGAACAAATATAGCCAGCATACACCACACTGGTGAGAGCTTCTGACAGTTTATTCGAGACAGACATGGTTGGTGCAAAAAAAGGGTCATTCTCCTGTTAGAATAACTACTGACAACGACTGGGTGAAGGTGCCACAAAAGACATGGGCTACTTCTTTGCTGGACACCATATCAACGAACACCACACAGTTTAAATCAAGTACAGGAGGATAGGTATGGCAGAATCTACACTTAACTGAAACAGGCAGAGGTTTATTATTATTTTAAAGAACAAGAAACAGAGAAATGCACAAAAATGTGTCTTTGCGCTTCTTGAAGGTCGATTGATAACTACAGGCAGGAATGTTTGTCATAGTTTGGCGGTTTACTCTGTGCCTGATGGCAGAGACTATTTGGTCCCCGTCGAGCGCAAAAGCATCCTCATCTTGATACAACTGCTCGATTCCACTAGTGTCTGAGATGTGCAGTGCCCGCCGTGCTTGGCAGGTGCTACTTTACATCTTCATCCTCTCTCCTCCGACCTGACGTCAAGGTACATGCACCCCTCAGTGTTGCTGGTGTTTTGACAGTTCGCCCTGCAAACTGTCCAGAGAAGGGGGGAAGCATGCGCGCCGGCAACTCTTAGTAACCAACACAGCCAAAACAACTGATTGAAGGGAGACAGGCTCTGGAAGAGCTCACTGGTGCTAGAACAACATGAGGCCATTTTAGAAGGGAGGATTGAAAAGCAATATAGTAATACTTGCGTAAAAAATAAAGCCACAGAAAAGCAAGGTTTTTTTGAGATAATTGCATTTTATTCTCTTTAGAAATACTGTCATTTAAAGCACACTTTTTACTGCTCTAATTAGGAAACGTGCTTTTCTCCGTATCAAAATGATATCCTATAGATGTATGTAGATTGAAAAATTTTGATAATTTTTGTCATTTTTTTTAGCAAGAAATTTGTTTTGTTACTTAAAAATGTTTTATTACATCATTGTTGCAGCTGTTCATGTAAGCAGCTTGCAGCTGTCCTCAAAAAGACTCCCCCAAACTGCCATGTTTGACCTCTTGCAGGCTAGCTCCACCCTAATCCGGGATTCATTCACTCTATGCCCTGCAGTCGAACTAGTCTTGTCCATGCTCTCTAGAAAGTACTTTAGGCTGCGATATCCACAGCAATTGACCAGCTCATTACTCCACAGAGAGCACTTTTTAAAGTGCTGTATCATGATAGACAAGTTTAAAGTTGCAGCACAGAAACTCCAACATGAAATATTTACTGGCTCAAGTCAGCGTTTTCGATCTGTGCCTCATGCCCCACGTGTTCTATTTAAACCCTCCTATATTTACAGTCCTGCTAACATTGATGATTGGGATGTGTCGTTTTTATGGAAAAAACGAATGCATAGACAGCAGCAAAAGGAATGGTAATGGTGGTAAAAGAAAGCTGAAATTCATGTTTTTTTTTCATAATTACAACTTCTGTAAAACCCCCATGGGTAATTTTGGGCTTGAAACACACATGTTGGTGGCGAATCATGAAAATGGCTTTTAACACACGTGTTGGTGATCTTTTGAAAAGAATACGTTCATATAACAAAGAAATTGATTTTAGGACTAGACCGGATACGTTCTACTTGCTTTATTTGAATAGTAGACCAGACATAAAAACTACAATTCGCATGATGTTGTGGAAACAAGCGGTAGAAGAACAATATATAATGAACTGTACCTTTAATAATTTTGCCTGCAAACAAGTTCTACTTTCTTACTGTTTGCAGTAAAAGAGAAGTACCTTGTATATTTATCTCAAATTTATTTTATATTACATCCTTACCTTATCTTCCTCGCTACAGTAATTACTGAAAAAGCAATAATTTTTCCCTAGAACATTTCAAGCAAAAACATTGGTTTAGGTGTTCCCATCCTACCTCCAGGATGGCCAACGTCCTCTTCCCTTATACTAACCTACAAAAGGAAGTCCCGCCCTTTCCTCATCCTGTTTTTAGGTCTCGCCAAGGCAGCGCTTGCGCCGTCTCTTTGAGACATGCTGTATTCAGGATATGTGCATAAAGCTTCGCCTACTTTCCGCCCATCATTTTAATTGGCTCCTGTCCCAGTCCTTTGTAAATGGGGGGTTTTCATTGGTCATCAGGCTTAGTAGTCCCTCCTTAGTACCGCCTTGTCTCTTCTTGTAACCTCCCATGAGGACACCGCATATTACATGTGTTGTTACGCTCTTGGTTTCAATTACTGCCTCAAAGCACTATTTTTTTAAAGGCCTTCAGACAAGACACTCACTTGGTCCTAAACTAGGTTGGCAGTGGTTACTTTACTCGCTAGCACATCTCACATTTACATTAGACCTTTTATAAATTTCTCTTCATCATCTCCACACAGTGTACAACCTAATCCGGAATAAATATAATTCTTTAGTCACATTTCAAAGCTACTAATTGTATATATGGACATAGCTATTTGAATGTACTCGTGGTACTGTCTTGCATGCAATGCATTATTGGTAGGGTGGATTTACCATATCTTCTGCATGGTGCAGTACCATATGTGACCAAAAGTTTATGGTGCTCACTAGGGACCTCTAGAAGCAACTTGTGATACTGCAACTAGACATGCAGTGCTGATGCCTTACTCACTAGGGATCTCTAGGAGCAGCTTGCGGAACTGCACCTTGAAATGCAGTTCTGGTGCCTTGCTCACTAGGGACCTCTAGGAGCAGCTTGAGGTACTGCAGTGAGGCGTACAATGCTGGTTCCTGGCTCACTACGCAATAAAGTGTTCCACTTCGCCATTGGTTTCAGGCTGCCCTTTCATGTTTATTGCCCCTTGTCCTCGAGAGTTCCTCTACAGATTTTACTATTTTTACATCCAGCCATTGTGAAATCATTTCAGTGCATACTAGCACATACTTGTTATACAATTTTACTTTGATTGGACCAAGGGTTTCCATGCTATGTCCACCCAAGGGCCAGAGGCTTGTTCTCCTTTGGCCAAGGGTTGTGTCCTGCATTTCAACACTTTGCCACTCTGCATCTACTCTTTACAGTTCCTCACCTCTCTTTCAACCATCAAATCTATTGCTGGCCCTAGTTTACTCCCTCTGATCAATATCCAGTCTTCCCTGACCAATTCATCCTTCACTTCCCAGTACCCTTGAACATCGATCTTATTGCACCAACCTCCTAATACCACTCCAGTGGCGTTCTGCAATGCAACTTCTTCCCCTAGTTCTTTCGACCACTCTTCTTCCTGCACTATACCATAAGTGATCAGGCACACATTCACTTCTTCCTCGTACTCTTCCCCACCAAAGTATTCATCAGTTCTTGGACCATCCTCATCATGCGTCTGACACATAATTGAAAAGCAAACTGCCAGTAAATTGCTCGCACCTGGAACATATGATGAACCAAGCTCAAATTCTTGAAGTGCATCAGCCCATTTGCGGATTCGCATAGCTGGCACCAGATGAACTCTTTGCCTTCTCTCAATAAACCTCTCATGCAGTCAGTTTTTTCTGCAAACCGGGAAACAAACTTGCTGTAATATTCTGCAATACCAAGAGACTTTACCAACTCCTCCTTACACTGAGGAGAAGGCAAGTTCTTGACGGCATCCACAAGCCCACCTTTAGGTCTAATACCAGACACTGTTACCAAGTGTCCTAGATACTCTATATCAGACACATTGAACTTGCATTTCTCTGGTTTCATTGTCAACCCACTCTTTTGTAACCTTCCTCATTCCTCACATAATCTATTATGGTCATCTAGGGGAGTCCCAAATTTCAGCACATCGTCCTGGTAGACTTTCACTCTCTATATACCTTTAGTGTCTTCTCCATTGCCCTCTGAACAAGTATTTACAATGCAATGGTCTCGGCATTGGTAAAGTTAGAGCTATTGGCATTGCTCATGACATTATTTTTGTTTATGTTTTTGTTTTTAAAACATTTAAAGAAACGGCATTGTCATGAGCAATGCCAATAGCTCTAACTTTAACATTGCCGAGACCGTTGCATTGTAAATGCTTGTCCTCTATGGTTTTCATCAGCGTATATGTCTTTAATTCTTTCCTATCAGTTAGAATCACTGTTATGATTTATTCAATGCCTGAAAAAAAGTGTGAGGCAGAATACTCTTCAACGTTTGTGGTTTTTTCACACTCAATATATTGTAGGAGTAAACCTTTACAAGCTAGTAAAGTCTTTCAGAAGAACTACACCTTCTGAAGTAGTTTTACTTTTCCCCGAATGAAAGTAATGATGACTACAGAGCTGAGGACGGGTCACGCACGCGCATGCAGCCCGGTCTGCGGCTGACAGAGGAGGCGGCACCGCACCCCAGCTCCGGACTCCCACGGGAAACCGAACATTCCCAGCTTCGAGGAAGGGCCCAAGTCTTCTGAGTATCGAAAACTCGAAAGAAAGTCTCCACAAGTAACCGAACAAAAAATCCCAGACTGATGTTGATCCTGAAACAAAAAACCTGACCATGTTTCTCCTGCAATCGCTGTATCGGTTCCATAGCGAAGAGCACATTCAATTTCAAGCATTGTGTCTTATAAATAAACCTCTTCAAGTATAAGCATTGCTCCATGGCTACGCAATCAAAGTCTGAGAACATCTAATTCGCTCACACTGCTACTTCCTTAATGTAAGCTACTTACCTTGTAGGTGGATTTTTGCAGCTGCAGGAGGACTCAGTAAGTTACATACTAGTTAACGAAAATGAATTGATCTGCACGTTACAAATACCAGCAAGGCCTACTCAGCCATCAATCCTTTCGAGGTCAGTAAACTAAGCATCATTGAACTCGGTGATACTAACACTTCTCTTCCAAAGACACTTTCAGAACTAATACCTTCATTCTCAGACCCCTCTAGGAAGTTAGTTCATCATTGTAAATTTGTAATATTTTCTTGTACATTCCTCACCCTAGCTTGCTGTGTTTGATATTGTGTTCTTGCCTTCTATGCTCTTATCCTACCTCTTCTAATTTCCTGTTTATTTTTGTAATGTTCTATTTTGTAACATTTCTTTCCTGTAATGTACTGGTTCTATTGTACAGAGCTCTGACACCTTCAGGTAAATGTCCGCGCTACATTAAATAATTAAATGAATTAAATCACATCCCACATCCGAATGAAGTACACTACGCATCTCGGGTCTCGCATAAACACACACACCCCTAGGGCGGTGTCAAATGTTCGCGTCACCTGGAAAGCAAAAACATCCACGTGAATATGTTCTCAGCTGGCGAAGCAGGTAATGAGGCAGCGCAGTATAAACAAATCGGTCGTAGAATCAATCAGCATAAGTTATGATGACAACGCAACCCACCCGCCCTCTCACCTTTGCGCTCCTCGTCGATGCGCAGACCCTGCGAGATGCATTCGAAGGCCTGTCGGTGAGCCGCCCGTACGCGCTCTGCCTGTCGCTCCTGCTCGGGCCCTTGAGTGCCGCAAGCCACCGTGCCCGGGGCGATTCTTTGCCAGCACCAGGCGCACAACAATCCCACTTGCAGAGCGAGGAATCGCAGTAACGCGAAGACAGCCAGCAGAGGGTACGAGAGGTGCCGCAGGCCGCGCTTGTGCAGCGGTGCTTCCCGGGGCACTGGTGACGACAACTGTTTAGGGGTGACAGTATGGGCCGCAACTCTGCTGGGGCTGCCGCCAGGCTCCTGCTTGCCCCTCGAGCCCGGGGAATGCATTCACAGGGTAGTGCGGCCAGGGTGCCCGGCACGCACACAACTTACAGCCTTCCCTGGCCCCACCCCTGCCCTCCCCCCCAGCGCAGCCCTCCGCCGCGAGCCACGCCTCTCCACGCTCTTCTCGAGGAGCGCCACCGCTGCTGTCTGTCGCACGCAGCCCCGCCCACTTGAGCGTCTGTCGTCTGTGCGATAACGGGGAGTTGTGTGAACAAAACTAAAGGGGGGAACTTGATTGTTTAACTAGTTACGTGTACAATGACAAAAAGCGATTGCGTGAGTGATGTTATTGGCCAGGTTAACGAGCAGTGTGATATGGTGGTCTATTTGGGGAGATTAAATAGCTTATACTTTATAATCATAGCATCGTAAGATGATGTATCGTTAAAGTCAGAGTTGTGTAGTTGGAGAAGCAGGTCCGAGTCTCGACTTCATATCAACATCTGATTCTGAACTACTTCCTTAATCTTTGCCTCCAAAAAATAAATAAACAAGCCGAGGGCACCGGAAGACACCACCGCCTTTCTCCGAGGTCAGCCAGAAATGCCTCGGAGAAAGGCAGCGGCGATTTCGGATTCAGGCCGTGTTTTTCTTTTCTCTCCTCCAGCCATTGGCTGGAGGAGATAATTAGACTTCTTGAAAAAAACACGCCCCCGAATCCGAAAAGGACGGGGCCTGTTTGGAGTGACGGACCTCTTCTCCAATGGCTGGCCAGCATTGAAGAGGCCAGCCAATGGAGAACAGGGGAGAAGAGGGGCGGGTTCAAGCCCCTCTTCTCCAAGTCATTAAATCTCGGATCGAGACTGCGCAAGCGCAGCCTTCGAGCCGAGACCTAAAAACTAAGGCTCTGAACATTAGTCCAAATTTCATACTAAAAAATCTTGAAGGTGCCATTTGGCGTCAGAAAAGTTGCCAACTCATGGGATTAGGGTTGTTATTTGATCTGGTGGTATGCTGTGGTTAAGTGATGAAAAATGTATGGCACCATGAAGGGAACACAACATCTTGTTGATATTTGGAAGGGGATAGTGACCCACTACCACTGATTTGTTGGCTGCTCTATAGTCCACACATAGCCTGGCCTCTCGATTCACATTCTGGGCCATTACCACTGGTTCCAGCCATTCTCTGGCTTCAACTTCTCGAATAATTACACTATTGGTCAGTTTATCCAACTCTTTCCTCCTTTCCTCCTGCTGTCTATCACTAGAAAAGGAACATTTCTCACTTTAACCACCTCGGGTTGGGCAACAGATTTGTGTATAAGTGCACATAGTCTTTGAGACACCCTAGATCGTCTACGAACACATGAAGGAACTCACTAAATTACTGCATCCTTCAGAAACACAACTGATTGCAGGAACATCTTTAACCCTGATGGAGGGGTTCTCATTAGGATCAAGATACACAAATAGGTCCCTCCGGTAAATACAACTAATAAGTAAATGCCCTTTGATGGAGATGTATATCTTCCCTGGTATGATTCTGTCCTTGAATTCGATTGTTCCCCAAATATATCCTAGCTATTCAATTGCCTCACGCCATACCCCTTTGGTTATATGTCCTGTTTTAATTGTATTACCTCCCCTTTTAAACTTTGTTCATAGAAAATCTTCAGTATTTGCGTCACCCTAGCACCTGTGTTGAATAGTATTCTGACCAGTTCATCATTAACCTGAACTATCTCAAAGGGACCCTCAGACGTTGCATTCTCTTTCCAAAGTGACAGCTCTCGAGAATGATGCTTAATTTAGGGAGATAATGCAAGTCCAGTTTTTTAAAACAGATTTCATATTCTTTAAAGTTTGCCAGGTCACTATCAGATAAGTCAGGAAGGTATTCAAACACATCCTTGTGGTCAGGATCCCAATAGTGCATCAGTAACAACATCTTTCATCCAGCACTGAGCGAGGTACTGCAGACCCTTGCATAATGACTGAATACCTTCTTCCATTTCTACCAATGCATGGGGGATCACCAAGCATTACAAGGAAAAATGGTGGTGCAGTAATATTTTGTATTATTGAATAAATAAGCAATTCAAGAGAAAAACAACAGTGCAAAAAGAAAATGTTCAACTCCAGGGGAACCAACCCATAAAAAAGTACTTGAAAGTATCAGTGGCAACAAAGAACATCGAAGTCAATACCTGAAGTCCACCGGTATCCGAAGTGATACCTGCGATTCCAGTCACAAACATAAACAAGAGCCAGGTCTTCCCTTCGTACTGGACTTACATTGTTTTAACAAAAGTCATAAGATTTGCTGATATCCGTCCACAAAGCCTAATAAAGGCCACCAAGACTTCATCATTCCATGTGACTTTTTCATGCACAAGGCAAGATCTATGGCATTTGCAGACTAAAGATTCTCTAGAAAAGTTTCAAGGATTACCCTTTCCCATTTTAACCTCTGTGCCTGGTCCTTGGGAATGATAGCAAGGTTTAAGGGTCCTATTTCTTATTTTCCTACTAATCCCCAAGCCAAGTCCAAAATTACGGGATTATGGTTGCTGAAGTTAATCCATTCTGCCCTCATACGCTAAACTTGAGAGGCCAAGGGGCTGATAATATAAAGAAACCAATACTAGAAGACAACCCCTTCCCGTGAATGATGGAATGACTTCACCCTCCCCCGTCTGCTCAATGCAGAACAAATTAATGCTGTCGATAATATCCTCCAGCAGGTCATCCTGCATAGGGTTTTCAAAATGTGTTCAATGAGGGCTGCCACCAGTAAACCCATTGTCTAGGACACAGCCTCATTGACACAAATGTATACTAAAATCGTCTTAAGATTAGGAACAAAACAATGGCAAGGTCTGTTTTTCCCCATAGCCTTCCAAGAGGCACTTTAAGGATGGTAGATGTTCTATTGGTTCTCTCCTCAAAATGAATTATACAAATTAACCACCAGCAAGGGCAGGGTGTTCTTAAAAACCAGCTCATCTGGCAACAGGTTATGAGATCCTGTATCCACCAGGGCAGAGACACACAGGATTTTGAGGGACACTAAAGTAAGTCACCCTTTGCTGTAATCGAGAGTGAAGGTGGCGCTGTCTTATGGAAAGACGATAAGCCATCTAAGTAAAAAGTTATCCGTGTCCCATGTTTTCTGCATAGCCACAATGTGGTTCCCAACTACAGCCTTCAACCACCTAGTATCGTCCTTTTTAGCTCTTAGCCCAGAACTATTCCAGCTCACAACTTTTAGAAAGGGATTCTGCCTGCCTACGGGCTGAATTGGGATATGGGACTTACTCTGTCTCCTCTGGGCGCGGGGGTGGAACTTAATTGGAGTGAGCCAAGTCCATCATTTTCGTCCAACCCACACAGAGTTGTGAACCTGTTCTCTAATGGGATTTCCCTATTCTGGTCAACACCCCTGGCCCTCGAGTGCAAACTTGATGTTCGCATCCTTTTCTCATAATGACGGGAGGTGGGTGATGGATAGAAATAGTGCAACGGAAATACCCTAATTGTGGAGGATATTTTGACTTGTGTCTTTAAGAAAAATCTAGCCTTTCTGACACCAAGGCTAGGAAAACTTTAATCATCCCTCATGTATTCCAATGGAAGAACTTCTTGGAATATGGAAGGATACAGCCAATAGCATGAGGTGAGAGAGTATACACCTCTGTATCTAGCCCGTACCCGCTCTAAGTGCATTTTGTAGATTTGGTAACAATAGGTGTTGTAGACAGCAGCATAGTCAATCCGACACAAAGAGGTTTCTAATAGATCCAGTCAATGGAATGATAGTATTTGGCCAGCACATCTAATAAACTACATTCTTGGATTTGCTATCCACCTATTATGACAGCTATTGAATTTGGTTGAAATTCAGTTGGATTTTTAGCTGGAATACAAAGACCAGCGTCCAAAGCTAACGTATCAAAATTGAGTCTAATAGACGCTTTTTTAATTGGAAATTCTGAAAGAGAAGAAATCTAAAAAGAGCTAATTCAGTTTGATATCATGCCTAAAAAGCCCATACAAACAGTTCATATGCATCTTCATATTTGAAAACGTATACTTTTCAACTAAGAAATTTTTTGTACTAATATACAACTATATTACTCGCCCACCTACAAACATTTAAAATCAACAAGTACTCGTTTCAACTCTGACCCTACTATGTCTAAAAACATTAAAATCTCTCCCTTTTCATAATAAAATGACAAACCTTAACCCCCTACCATGCTAACATTTCTTCCATGTTATTTCCATAGAGGGTTAACATTATCTGTGTACAAAATACAATCCAGTACGGTGTAAACTAATGCAATCCTTTTATGGATGCACATATTTTTTTATCTCTTAGGCGAGTAATCAAAACATTAGATAAAACAATAACCAAGTACAAAGAACAGTTTCTTATATTAAAAAGATAATTACATGGCAATAGGAGAGAAATTGTAATTCAACAGTCCTCTCTAAACCAAATTCCCTTAAATAAAACAGATATTAGAGTTTTCTATACTCAAAATAATCACTTATGAATGTATAGTGAGCAATTTTTCCTATGTGCCAGGTTACACAACAAAGTGCATGGTCCATTTCTATTAGGAAAAATTACCTTTCCTCACACAACCCTTTTTTTTATATTTAAGGGTATAACTAAAACATAACAACTTTCACATACCCATTCCATCTCCCTAGTGCAGCAAGACTTTTTTCTTAATTATCTGATCCTGAACAGCCAAGAATTCCCCAACTGCGTAACACACAGGTATATTATCACATCCTAAATTTAATTGAAGGAGATCCCTTAGATGTCCAATCTGAGTCAATCTAAAGGTCTGTAGCAACAATGTTCTTCTATTTGCTGCAGAACAGGAGCAGATTATAAGTAAATGCAAAAAGTTCAATGGTCCTCTTAAACAGAAGGGACACATGGCTTTCTCCATCCTGGGTTGCTGGACCAGCTTCCACCATATGAAAGCTGGTACTTGCCCCAATCTAACCTTTAATGACCACCTCCTTATGTGTGTGCTCTTTATATCCCGCAAATCAGATTGGAAATTCCCCCGTTACCTTACATCCTTTATATGGTGCAGGTTATCTTTCTTACACACATCTTCTAAATCACTCTTAGAGCCCTCCTTAACTAAATGATTTACTATTTACTTTTGCTGTGTAATAGACAGCCCTTGGAGTTTCTCCCCTACTGTAACATCTAGCGAAGCCTTAATATCCAGTAAGTTAGCCACCCACCTGTCGGCATACTTTTCCTGCAGGCTGGATTTGATAATTTGCGTGAAGAAACCTTCTCCCGCTTTAAGAAGACCAAGCCAATAACCAAGGAGCTGTTGCTTATACTTAGATAGGGCATTTGTTACGCCCAATTCAAGTCTCAGTGCACGGTTTACAATTCCTCTGGGTAGGCCCAACTATTTCTTCCAGACATTTATTTCGATGATTTGCATTCTTCTTGCAAATCTGATGGGAAATACCTCACACCCAGAGAGCAGCAAACTCACTATGTTTGCATTGTATGACTCTCTGAGCACTTTGATGGATTTATGCTCCTGCAATGGCCTTAACCCTGAATATCTATATGCGGCGGAAACTTAAGAGTGTATCTAAAAAGAAGGCCAATATAGAGATATTCTTTTACCTCCTCTACTAGAACACCATTTAGCCACCACTTAGGCCTTATCTTCTCTCCCCTCCCTTTCGTAAAAGAAAAACCATATTAACCATATTTATTTTCAAAATGTTGGACCTGCTAAACTCAACAAATGCATCCAAATGTCTCTGCAGGCCAACCAGCATCAGATCCAATAAAACTGTATCATCGGCATAAAACATTACTGGGATGGCATCATTTCCAAGTTTTGGCAGAAATGCTTGAACGCACTTAACCCTACCATAGCGTCCGAGAGATAGATAGATAGATAGATAGATAGATAGATAGATAGATAGATAGATAGATAGATAGATAGATAGATAGATAGATAGATAGATAGATAGATAGATAGATAGATAGATAGATAGATAGATAGTATTATATCTAGATATAATACAGAAGTGGGGCCAGCATACCCCCATGCCTTAATTCATTAGGGTATCTGTTTTTCTTGATAATGCAACATTTCCCCCCCTCCAATTCCACTCTGGTCCATGAGCCTTCATGTACTTGGATAATCAGTTTTAGAAGATCTGATGGACAGTCCAACTTTCTCTTTTAAAGTGTCTATTAATTGCGTTGAATGCTGTTGACAAATCAATATATGACAAGTACAAAGGTGGCTTTTTCTTAAAGGCATATTTTTCGGGTAAAAGGTTTAATATAAGACCGTCGTCCATTGTTAAATAACCTTTTCGAAACCCAATCTGGACACTCTGGAGAATATTAGCTTTGCTTACCCAATTCTCTAACAACCCTAGGAGGTGTTTTGCATACATCTTACTGGGAATATCAAGTAGCGTGATCATATGATTACTTGACGGTAGGTCCTATTTCCCTTTTTTAAAGAGGGGCACCCTTAAACTACCTTTCCAGGTTGCTGGAATACCCTGTCTGTTTATTATAGCTCCGTAAACCGGTGCTAATACTTAAGCACACAATTTTGAACCAATTTTGATGATATCGGAGGAGAGACCATCCGGACCCTGGGCCTTCAAACATTTTGGCCCTTTTATGATGGTTTCTATCTTCATAATTGATAGAACCCAGTGGCAAACCTCTTCCCCTTGCTCAACCTACCCACGAACCTACCCCATCTGTCCCGGGCCTCTGTAACTTTATACAACTACGATAAGTAGTTTACCCAAGTTTCTTCGAGTACTGGGGCTTCTACAATACTTTTTGTCACCCCCAGCACTCTATTGACTATGGTCCAAAAACCCTCTGTATTTCCACCTCTCAATGAAGCTACTGCGTTAATCCATTTACTCTCTTTCCAAGCATTTCTTCTAATCTTTTTCCAATGAGTTTACTTGTAGCCTCTAATTAAATACTCCCTGTTTACCCCACCTCCTTTATAAGCTTCCCTTATTTTCTTATGTAATTCTATTGTCCAAATAAGCCTGCATTTATTCGACCTATATACTGCAGAAGTATTTTGCAGCTTATCTCTTAAACATACATCCCTTTGCAGAGTAAGAATTATTGGTTTATGATCGCTACTTGTTAAACCCCCTACAACAAGGTCCTTTATCAAATCGAAACTTTCAGTAGAGATCATGACATAGTCTAATAATGTAGCCACTTTACCATTGTCAAAGTTACACTGAGCAGGCTGATCCCCTACTCATCTGCCATTCACAGTAGTTCAATTTAAACTGTCAAGCAACAGACCAAATGTTCTCCCTCTCCCATCGCTCTGGTGCTGATGTGGGATTCACAGGCTGTTTTCTTTCTCCCTATGAAACTCATCCTTTAAAGTTAAAAGAAATGTTAGCATCAAAATCTCTCATCATCAAGATGGGAACCTTTGTGGAATTTAAACTCACCCTATCTATCAAGTCTACAAGCTCCTTCAACTGGTTATCCAATATTTTATTAGGGTGAAAAGAACAATTAATTAAAATGAAATCTGTGCAGCCTTTTGTCTCCTTTGTACCCTGCTTAGGATGTAATATTCCAGACACTAAAACTGTTTGGAAAATTGTATATCCTTGAAATAACATAGTCCCCTCAATCTCATATTTTACACCAATCATTACTGCAAGCCCTCCAACGGGCCGACCAAACGTGCTCTTACCTGCACCGGTACTTAACACTTTATAATCACTCATCATCACCTCGTGCTCCTCCCAAGTCTCCTGCAATGCGATGATCATAGAATTGTTATCCTCTATAACCCTGCGCAATGATTCTAGATTCCTTTTCAGGGCTGTAATATTCAATGAAACCAAATTTACCCCAATATCATCAGGAACTAAAAAATATGGGCCTAGAAAACACCTTTTTCTCATTTAATGCCCCAGCAATCTATTCCCAAGCATTATTGTTTTATTTTACTGTTTTTTCAGATTTCACGATGTAAATATTTTCATACTGAACAAGCTTACAGGCCCCTGGACCCCCAAACAAGGAGACATACTGTCTTGCTTTTGCCTCTCAGATAATACAGCTCCCAACCGGTGGCTCAATACTCAACGAAGCAGGAGTCATAATACAGCACCTTTAGAAAAGGGTTTTATTTTACAAAATGCAAGGACTCTCTCTCTTTTAGAATAAGTAGGCTATCTGGTTTTAGGTTTCAACCTATAATAACTGATAAAACCCCACCGTAAGGAAAACAGCCATCACCGGTGTAATCAAATAAACACTGAAAAAACACCTTTGCAATCACAAACTAAGTGCCATTCAAAGAAAGGAAAAGATGAGTGAAAGAGTCATTTTTATTTTGTCTTGAAGGGATACAATGTAACTTTATTATACAGGTAGTATCAAGAAAGTCTGAGCTAACATTAGTCTGCTTGAGTTTTGTTGTTTAGGGATGTCACTAAAACATTGTCTCTTCTTCCTTCTGCTATTTTTAGTTTTTTGGTCTTTGGTCTAAAGATGCAGTGTTTGGAAGCATGTTTTAGATCTTATTTAGTTATTTTATAAACTGTAGAGAATCGGGAAATATCAAAATAATATTTGAAATTTTGGCTACATTTGATTTCACTGATAGGTAAAATGGCTGGTTTCAATAGAATCTTTCCTAATATGTAGCATCACTTTTACCCATAGACAGAGAATCTGTGAAATCCTTTGATACATCAGCCCCCTTTTCTAGTGAGTCAGTATTGATCGTAAGTGGATTGCCAGCCACCCCAGTTTTTAAACATTCAATGCAAGATGCAGTGACAGGTATATGTGAAAAGAATGTTGTCACCAAGCATCTGAGATAGTGGTGAAAACATGACACCAGGTGTTTGGTAAACATGGAACACAGTGTCAATTAGAATGCTGCTGAAAAAAGTTCCTACCAAGTTTAATAAAGATTGGAGTGATATTGTTTGTACTTGCAGTAATTCAGCTACGTATATGAACAAATTGTATGATGGCCTGTCAAAATCGATACCTGAGCTGAAGTGCGTCCCTGTAAGAGATCCTTGTCACTTGCCTGATGGTATGCCAAAAGCATCTTTACAATCTTCAGAGTTAATGAAGTATGCTATTGACTTAGTAGTCCATTCTGGTGCAGCAAAAATGTATTTGGTCCTCATATACCCTGTGCACGTGCTACCTATACACATGCACTATCAGTGCAGAAAGCAAGCAATAATTAAAATTAAATTAAAATTCCATAAACACCGGAAATACACTGTTTCTGTTGTTTTTAATGGCGCAAAAATGTGTAACCACTGATAACCACTGTAATTGTAATTGTTTATTTGCACATGATTAATTAAAATCTTTACAAAATATCATAAAACATCGAAAAAAAGAAGAAGAAAAAAAAAAGTATTTGAAAATTCATCAATACATACCTAAAAAATTATTTTTTTTAAAAGAAATTTATTTAAGATCAATTGAAAAAGTTTTTTAATTATCATCAAGTACTCTTAAGTCTTTTTCGCGTTAAATCAAAAAACTTTACAACCTGGCAGTTCAGTTTGGTATATTTCGGGTTAAAACACAGTTTTACAGCTTGTCTACAAGTCCGCGTGCCATACTGCTTAAAGGATGGACATAGTAAGTTATGCCTTAAGTCATTTAGTTTAGGGCAAATGCAGATCACATGAACAATGTCCTCCTTGCCAGTGTTGCACAGTCGGCACTGCTCTGAGAAGTTATTCCTCTCCCAGGGTGGCAAATGTGGGATTATAGGGATTACTCCAAAGCGTAGTTTCAGAAACCTTTCTTTGATTTTTATTTTCATGCATGCTTGTGGTTGAACTGGCCCGTAATCACCCAGCATTATCCAGTCATGCGCTCTTTTCGATAAATCATTCTTGTCTTCAATTGCTGAGATGATGCGCGCCGATTTTTTTTGCGATTTTTTTGAAGGACAGGTGGTCTGTTGGAGTTTCCCAAAAGTCGATCAGGCCCAAAACTTGAAGTGATTCGAGTAAGTAGTCTCTGGCCAAAGATTTTTGATGTCAAAATAGCTCCCCCCATATGTTGGAGCTTAAGGTACCAGTCTCTGCACTGATAACCACTGTTTTTTAAGGTACTGAAAAAACTGAAAAAAAACCACCAGAATGTACCACAAATAGAAACTGAAAACAGGAAAGCCTAAGAATAAGGCTTGGGGTTTTATTTTACACAATGCTCTCTAACAGAAAGATGTTCCCAGATGCCAAATGCACAACATTAAAATATATGTAGAGATATATATGTTAATATGCAAGCAATAATAACCTAAATGCATGAATTATTCTGATTAATAAACAAGCAGCAAATAATATGAGATAAGACTCAAGCAAAGATACTGGGATGTGCTGCAAGAGATCAAAAAGATATATATACATCAAATGATTACTTTGAATGTGCACCTCAATTCACTCACACATCACAAAGAAAACACCTCAAATGATCAAAGCCACTGGTCAAACATCACAATGGCAATAACCAAAACTCAATACTTCAAATGACCACAGCCACTGGAACCACGCATCACAATGGCACTTGTCAAAACTCAATACTTCACCTGGTGCAAAAACTGCATCTCAGACCACTCCTGACTAGGGAAGTTAAACAGCCGTGGTTGAGAGCCTCAGCAACCAGGGTTCCACGCTCCGAAGTAGACGCGTCCCTCTCTGTTCGGATTCCAAACTCCCGGTTTCTAAGTCAACAACCCTCAGCTTTATAATCTCAAAAAACACTAGAAAGTTCGGGAGAGACCTCCCCCCGCGCTAGAGGAATCTTACCAGAACTGGCCAGCTTCCAAGCAAGCATTCCCATGGCAAGAAGGAGTTCCCACGTCCCCTTCTCCAAATCTCGCATGTTCCAACCGTTATCTTGACGAAGATCACAAAGCCTTCCGGGTACATTAAACAATCTCTCACAAAAACAATCCTTGAACGTGATTAACCCAAACAACATGCAAGTGCTGCTGTGCACGCAGATAAAGCTCAAGTAAAGCAGAGTCAGGATTCAGGATGACATGATGCCATGTCAAAGCCAACGCAACACAATGCAGAATTGTGCACAACTGCTTATAGATTCACATACTTCATCTCTCACTGTCTTATTGCATCACATACTTCATCTCTCAATGAACAACACCGAGCACATGTGTGCATCACTGCCCACTACACTGCACTTCGAGATCAAAAAGTACATTCCACACCTCTCCCTCTCACGCTTTCAAATGTACATCCCACACGCTCTGTTCTTGGCAAGGCTGTCCTACTCCGTGACAGCTCCTACTGAAAGACAGCAAGATTACAAGAAATAAACCTGTAAGAGAAGCAAGGCATATGCAGGACATTGTAAATTCAGGCTAGGATAAAATAACACACTAAAGTCAATTAAAATAATAGTAGTCAAAGGTCATCACAGGGTGTCAGACCACAAGAGTGCCTCTAGCACTACACATACTTGGGTTGATACAATACAGGGCCTCTACTTGCCCACTGGATCTTCTCCTGAGTTGCTAACACTACAGAGAGGGGACGGGACTATAAATAAGTCAATCATATACATCAAAGCCAGACCTTCGGAGTTCATTCGCCACGATTCGGGAATAAAAATAAACCCAGGCACATTGCCAAGAAGCTACCACCTCGCCTGCCTTGGGGATGACCACCAAAGAAATATCCTTAGAAGATATTTTTGATAATCATGGAATTAATTCAAAAAGAGATAAGAAATATGATCTATTAAAAAGACATCCCATGTCTGCAAAAATGTCTACCAATTGCACAACCCAATCTACTTCCTCATAGCGTCTAACTGCTGAGCCCTCACCCATCTTTGTTCTACTTCCGGCCTAAAGGGCTCTGCGTCCACATTTAAAAGGGAACCAGCCTTATGAAGCGCCTGTGCCCTCCTTTCTAGGCAGAACTGTTCCAATTCAGCACACAAATCACCTATCGCCCCACCACAACATTTGGAATGGGGATCTCCGCTGAGGGCATTAATCCAACCTGGGCATCCATGGTGCCTTCTACTACAGCTAGTTGCCCAGCAGAGGCCACTTCTTGTGATACCTCTGCTGGAAATGTAATCCTCATTGCTCATTTCTTTTTCAACCTAAGAATTTTCCCTTTTCTCTTTTTCATGTCTTGTTTGCTGACGGCTTCTAACTTCTTCCTATTCTATTCTTTTTGAAAGATTGAAAAAATACTCCTTTTCTTGTGTTAGATCTGGATGGTCTTACCCCACACCAATACCCTTGTGGCTTGACATCCTGTTTTCCGAGGGAAGATTTAAGCTGGGATAAGTCCTCTGGTAACCCAGCCTTAATGTCCACTATTTCACATTCCTTTTCAGGACTCGTTGTTTGGACTCCCATTTCCCTAATGTAGCATATAACATGGCTTTTAACACACATAGCACTGCTCCCTTCAGCTACGTTCAATGGCAATTCCTTAAGTATCACTGATAAAATATATAATCAGAGATAAGCATTGTAATTTCAAGTAAGGATAAAATTGATGCCACAACACATTCAAGATGTATGAAAGAGTTTGGGCCACACATAATCTGATGTCATATGACTAGGTGGGTTCAATACCAAATCAGGGGACACTGACATATTTGAGAAAGATGAAGACTATATGATCCAATATTCTTTATTCGGCTGAGTACCAGCCATAAAAGAGAACATCTTAAAAACATTTCATGTGAAAAAAAGCACAATAATCAATGGCAGTATCGATTAAAAGTAGCCCGGTGTCAAATCACTTGTAACAAGCTGATCACTGCTAAGTATAAATCAAAACTTAGCAGCGTTTTAGTCTGATCAAAACCGGGCACACAATTTAACATCTATATACAAAGACCATTTAAATATTTCTACTAATTCCCATATAACAATTTCATCATGAAAGTATACAATACAAGTTCCAAAACAACAAAGTCAGTGTAGTGTCTACAAGGCACTTACCATCCAAAAGGCACGGGTCTCCAGGGTCGGAACCTTCCCAAAACGTTATAGGGAGGAACACAGACCTAGGGGGGTAATACAGGTTAAGTATGAAAGCCCTCACTCACCAACCTGGTTGGTGACATGCTTCATCATCGGGCTCCACTGGGTATGGCCGAGTGCCATCCCAGTGTGCTGCAACGCCAGGTTACTGCGGAGCGGGATTTTGTGAGGTGACAGTGAATTTAAAATACCCAATTGAGTCAAAAAAATATATAATTTAATAGTTTTACTAATTGGGAGAGATTAAAAAGGAGTGAGGGTCAAAAAAATAACAGACCGGATTCACTCCATGGCGGTCAACATGTTTCTGCCTTCAGGTGTGTTTCACAGGCTCTCATCAGGACCAGAGTGGGAGTGGGAGAGCCCCGGTGGTATGAACGCACTAAGGTTCACCCTACCGTGGGCTATTATGTGAAAAAGTATAAATAAACAATTCAAAATCCGCCAAGTGGTATCGAGGTGGAGAGAAACGAGTTTACTCTATAATGAGAAAAGACATACAAACACAAGACAAAACATAAAAGAATTGTAAATGTGCATGGTCAATTCATTATAAGGCGCCGTAGCTACAGGCACAAAACATAGTGCATGGATGGGACTGTGCCAGTAATCAGTACCTCAGGTGCAAAAAGTTGTGCTATCCGTGCTCTAGGATTATCCAGGTACTAGTGTCAGTGAAGTACACCGGACTTCACCTGAATAACGTGACTAGTACTGTATATCGAAACACACGTGGAGCCTAAATGCTACGTGAGAATCTAAATCAAAAGAGGGCCAGGAACTCATTGGACGTGGCCCGTGCATCATTTCTAGGAGGCAAAGATGCAAGAGTATGGAAAAAGGTTCTTACTATGAGGCCAGACCGTTCGTCGCCTCAGGGATCCCGGGGTGGGGGTGCGAACAAAATGGCACACCCTAGAGAGGGAAGGAAAAGAAAGGAAAAGGCCACGAGCGGCTGGGTAACCAGAACTGTGGCCGTAGAGAACAGAAAACAATAAGGAGACGGGGTGCGGGAAGTACACTTACGCCCTCGCTGCTCGGCACCCGTTAGGAACCTGCAAAGCCTCAAGCCGCCGGGTCCAGGAAGTGAAGAGACCTGGAGCGAGGCAGATATAAACAGAAGGAATGGGTAGGGAAATAGAAGTAAGCCCGTCTGTGATAGGGCAAATCCCCCAGAGCTGTGCAGTGGTTGGCTGGGCCCCAGCCAATAGGATAAGAGGAGAAAAAGTTCGCCAGGGAGGCTCGACCGCTAATTCCCTTGACGCTGTCATCAGGAAAAACTTTATGCGGTATTGAGCGAACGAACATTTTACATGCAGGCGTCATTAAGAATTTGAGCCTGGGTGGATAAAAATTGGTGAAATGCAGAGTCCACGCGCGCAGACGGGGAAGTGATCGAGCATAAGCTAAGTGCTCCAGTATTACAGAGATGTCAATGCCAAAATGGGAAACCGACTGTGCGCGAAACGTTGCATGTAATTTCAGGGAAGCCCAAAATAGTAAGGTTTGGCTGATCGTGTAAAGGGGTCCAACACAGTAAGGGCCAAAGAGGAACTATGTACTTGATAGATATGTAGTGGGACCACCAGAAAGAGACCGACTAAGATCAGGGCAAATTCAAAAAAGGGTCTAAGCGGACTAGTAATACATAGTAAGTAATGTAATCATGAGTCCATGCTTAGAGTATGTTAACCCAGGGTATATTATCATTAAGACCCACGAGGTTGGTGCCCAGACGATACACCCATCTTTGTTCCTTCTCAAAAAGGATTTTCTGAGTGTTTCTGCGTGTCGTGATCTCTTCAATTATCATCCAGTGTAGGTCATTAGTGGTATGGTTGGCAGACAGAAAGTGTTCACTTAGTTTCGTAGTGACTCGCTTACATCTAATGTTGCTCCGATGTTCGCAGATACGGAGTTTCACTTTCCTAGTGGTCATCCCTACATAGCGTAGACCGCAAGGACAAGTGATCAGGTAGACGACATTAGGTGTGTTGCAATTGGTATGTCCTGTTTGGGTCCAGACCTTGCCTGGTTCCAGATTCAGACAGGTAGTGTGGGAGGTCAAGTGACATATACTGCAGTCCGAGCACGGGAAATGGCCAGTAATCTTAGGAAGACCCCAAGCTTCTGTAATGGATCTTTGAGCAGTGTTTGTTTGGGTGATAGGGCGTGTATGTACCAGGCTGTTCCGCAGGCTTTGTGCTCGTTTGAAAGAGAATAAAGGTTTTTCCCATCTCCGGTTGTTGCTGTTAATAATTCGCCAGTGTTTCATGACGACTTTCTTCATTGCATTGGACAGGGTACTGTAAGTAGTGACGCATGTGAGTGGTATGGACATGACGTCTTTTACAGAGTCCTCTAGAAGAACTTCTCTAGGTTGATTTCTGGCCCGTTTATAACTTTTGGAGAGAAGAGGGAGGGGATACCCTCTGGCTGTCATTTTAGAAGTTAGGTCACTGGATTGAGCCTTAAAATCTCCCAAAGAGGTACAGTTCCGCCGGAGGCGGAGGAATTGCCCGTAAGGCAGATTCTCCCTCAATGCATGAGGATGGAAGCTCGTAAACTCGAGAAGGTTATTTCTGGACGTAGGTTTATAGTGTGTCTTCGTGTGAAGAGATCCAAGTTTCTTAGTGATCACAACATCGAGAAATGCGACTTCATGAAGGTCATAGGTGTACGTAAATCTTAAGTTGGGATCCAAGGTGTTAACCCACTGGAAGAAGGTTTTGAGGGCGTTGATATCGCCGTGCCAGATGAGAAGCACGTCATCTATATAGCGTCTCCATAGGCCTATGGAGGATAGATGAGGATTGGAATCAGGGAGAATGAATTTCTGTTCGAAATCGTACACATACAATCGTGCTACACTCGGAGCGAAGGTACTCCCCATGGAAGTACCCGTGGATTGCAGGTACAGGTGTCCCTGATATTCAAAAAAGTTCCTTTTCAAGGCCAGAGTTGCACATTGGATAATGAAGTTCTTAGATGTCCTGTGTTCCCAAGGGTGGGAATTGAGAGATTCCCCCAGGACCCGGATGGTCTCATCCTGGGGGATACTGGTGTACAAGCTCTCAATGTCCAATGTGACCAAGACCGTGTCCTCAGAACATTGAATGTTGTTCAGTAGTTTAAGCAGGTCCTTGGTATCCTTGAGATACGTGGATGATTGTTGGACCAGGGGCTTGAGGAAATGGTCGCAGAACCGTGATAATGGTTCCAGAAGAGAGCCAATCCCTGACACAATATGGCGTCCAGGGGGAGGAAGTCTGCCCTTGTGAATTTTGGGGAGTGTGTAGAAATATGGAATAGTACCCTGGCTCTCGGTGAGGAATCGTGCTTCTGGTCTGGTGATGATGTCTTCTGTGAGTGCTTCTTCGACTATCCTCTCGATCTGGTTTTTAAGATCATTAGAGGGGTCGCTAGGAAGAGGTGTGTAATTCTTGCGATCACTGAGGAGTCTACGGCACTCATGATCGTAATCAGCAGTATTCATCAGGACCACTGCTCCGCCCTTGTCAGCCGGTTTGATGGTAAGATTCGGATCCTGGCGTAAAGAGTTGATGGCTCTGAATTCATCGGCTCTGAGATTCTTAAAAATAGGGGGGATATCCATATTCTCAATCTCAGTACAAACAGCACGTTCAAAGGTTACAATTTCCACTGGTATGGTGTGTGGGGGAGGTATGAACGTTGATTTAGGTCGCAGTGGTGTGTCACCTACATCAGAATCAACTGACTCTGAGGTGTGTTCCTCAAAAAAGGCTTTCAATTTTAATTTTCTAAAGAAAGCCGAGAGTTCGCAATGGAGGCGAAATTTGTCGGGACGGGCGGATGGAACAAAACCCAATCCCTTTTCCAGTATTGCCGTCTCATGGGTAGTTAGGATCTTGTCAGATAGGTTGACTATTAAGCTGTTGAGGTGCTCGGGCCTGCGATCGTCTGATCCTGTGGTTGTTTGCTCCTGGTGTGATTGCCACCGGGTCGTCTTGTATCCAATGGACCCTTTGGTTGGGTCCTCTCCGCCGCCCCTTGCCTCTTTGGCCTCTCTCTAAAAAAGGAGGTCGTGTAAAATGGTTTTGTGGATACATTGGAGCCGTGTACGCGGGGTTCCAGCCCATTTGTGGGTTGAATGGGTAGTGGAACTGCATTGGATGTGTCCCCATGATACCTTGTTGGGGAGGGAAATTCAACCAAGGTGATTGATTGAAGGGGGGGCGTGTTCTACCCCTTTGTCTGCCTCTCCTCGCCTGTCTGAAACTATTATTGCTCGAGCCGCTTCTGTTCGATGAGTCATCATCAGAGCCATAGGTGTAGGTCTCGGTTTTACGCACTGCCACAAAGGAGGGGTCTGCGTAAGGATAGGCTTTGTTAAATTCGAACTTTTTCAGATCTTTTGGAAATTGGTTCACCTTGCTTTGGGTCAGATTCTCCTTATATTCATTAATGTCTTTATTGAGTTCATCTAGCCGTTTTTTGAACCCCGTTAAGGTGGCCTTGAATTGTGTCTCTGTTTGGGTGATTTCAATCATGATTGCCTCTGATAGTCGTACTGCTGTTTTTATAATCAAGACGAGCCAGTCTCGAGTGCAGTGCCATGCAATCATGGCCCACTCTTTTCTAAAGGTGGCATCCTCAAGGAAGATGCGGGGCGCATTGGTAACTAGTAAGCCCCTAGGGGCTGTATTCGTCCTCAAGTATTCCGTTAAGATAGTCCCATGTAATATAGTACGTATACGGGTTTTCTTTAGTTCTGAGAGTTGTTCCCATTCACTGGCATATGTGACCGTCTGTGAGATTGTGGGATCTGCAAATAGGGAGGGACGTGCTAAAATAGCATCGACCTCAGAGTCAGAGAAGGTGAGACCGAGAGTAGCCATATTGTTAACTTCAGGGAAACGATAAAGATAAATAAAGAAAGCCCCCTTCAAATAAGGGAGAACAAAAAAGCTCTCACAGCTGTGCGCTGCCAAAATGTCAATCAACAACAGAAGAGGAAGGGTAAAAACACGACTAGTCCCCTCAAGGGAAAAGTTCCAAAACAACAAAGTCAGTGTAGTGTCTACAAGGCACTTACCATCCAAAAGGCACGGGTCTCCAGGGTCGGAACCTTCCCAAAACGTTATAGGGAGGAACACAGACCTAGGGAGGTAATACAGGTTAAGTATGAAAGCCCTCACTCACCAACCTGGTTGGTGACATGCTTCATCATCGGGCTCCACTGGGTATGGCCGAGTGCCATCCCAGTGTGCTGCAACGCCAGGTTACTGCGGAGCGGGATTTTGTGAGGTGACAGTGAATTTAAAATACCCAATTGAGTCAAAAAAATATATAATTTAATAGTTTTGCTAATTGGGAGAGATTAAAAAGGAGTGAGGGTCAAAAAAATAACAGACCGGATTCACTCCATGGCGGTCAACATGTTTCTGCCTTCAGGTGTGTTTCACAGGCTTTCATCAGGACCAGAGTGGGAGTGTGAGAGCCCCGGTGGTATGAACGCACTAAGGTTCACCCTACCGTGGGCTATTATGTGAAAAAGTATAAATAAACAATTCAAAATCCGCCAAGTGGAATCGAGGTGGAGAGAAACGAGTTTACTCTATAATGAGAAAAGACATACAAACACAGGACAAAACATAAAAGAATTGTAAATGTGCGTGGTCAATTCATTATAAGGCGCCGTAGCTACAGGCACAAAACATAGTGCATGGATGGGACTGTGCCAGTAATCAGTACCTCAGGTGCAAAAAGTTGTGCTATCCGTGCTCTAGGATTATCCAGGTACTAGTGTCAGGGAAGTACACCGGACTTCACCTGAATAACGTGACTAGTACTGTATATCGAAACACACGTGGAGCCTAAATGCTACGCGAGAATCTAAATCAAAAGAGGGCCGGGAACTCATTGGACGTGGCCCGTGCATCATTTCTAGGAGGCAAAGATGCAAGAGTATGGAAAAAGGTTCTTACTATGAGGCCAGACCGTTCGTCGCCTCAGGGATCCCGGGGTGGGGGTGCGAACAAAATGGCACACCCTAGAGAGGGAAGGAAAAGAAAGGAAAAGGCCACGAGCGGCTGGGTAACCAGAACTGTGGCCGTAGAGAACAGAAAACAATAAGGAGACGGGGTGCGGGAAGTACACTTACGCCCTCGCTGCTCGGCACCCGTTAGGAACCTGCAAAGCCTCAAGCCGCCGGGTCCAGGAAGTGAAGAGACCTGGAGCAAGGCAGATATAAACAGAAGGAATGGGTAGGGGAATAGAAGTAAGCCTGTCTGTGATAGGGCAAATCCCCCAGAGCTGTGCAGTGATTGGCTGGGCCCCAGCCAATAGGATAAGAGGAGAAAAAGTTCGCCAGGGAGGCTCGACCGCTAATTCCCTTGACGCTGTCATCAGGAAAAACTTTATGCGGTATTGAGCGAACGAACATTTTACATGCAGGCGTCATTAAGAATTTGAGCCTGGGTGGATAAAAATTGGTGAAATGCAGAGTCCACGCGCGCAGACGGGGAAGTGATCGAGCATAAGCTAAGTGCTCCAGTATTACAGAGATGTCAATGCCAAAATGGGAAACCGACTGTGCGCGAAACGTTGCATGTAATTTCAGGGAAGCCCAAAATAGTAAGGTTTGGCTGATCGTGTAAAGGGGTCCAACACAGTAAGGGCCAAAGAGGAACTATGTACTTGATAGATATGTAGTGGGACCACCAGAAAGAGACCGACTAAGATCAGGGCAAATTCAAAAAAGGGTCTAAGCGGACTAGTAATACATAGTAAGTAATGTAATCATGAGTCCATGCTTAGAGTATGTTAACCCAGGGTATATTATCATTAAGACCCACGAGGTTGGTGCCCAGACGATACACCCATCTTTGTTCCTTCTCAAAAAGGATTTTCTGAGTGTTTCTGCGTGTCGTGATCTCTTCAATTATCGTCCAGTGTAGGTCATTAGTGGTATGGTTGGCAGACAGAAAGTGTTCACTTAGTTTCGTAGTGACTCGCTTACATCTAATGTTGCTCCGATGTTCGCAGATACGGAGTTTCACTTTCCTAGTGGTCATCCCTACATAGCGTAGACCGCAAGGACAAGTGATCAGGTAGACGACATTAGGTGTGTTGCAATTGGTATGTCCTGTTTGGGTCCAGACCTTGCCTGGTTCCAGATTCAGACAGGTAGTGTGGGAGGTCAAGTGACATATACTGCAGTCCGAGCACGGGAAATGGCCAGTAATCTTAGGAAGACCCCAAGCTTCTGTAATGGATCTTTGAGCAGTGTTTGTTTGGGTGATAGGGCGTGTATGTACCAGGCTGTTCCGCAGGCTTTGTGCTCGTTTGAAAGAGAATAAAGGTTTTTCCCATCTCCGGTTGTTGCTGTTAATAATTCGCCAGTGTTTCATGACGACTTTCTTCATTGCATTGGACAGGGTACTGTAAGTAGTGACGCATGTGAGTGGTATGGACATGACGTCTTTTACAGAGTCCTTGTGGCTTGACATCCTGTTTTCCGAGGGAAGATTTAAGCTGGGATAAGTCCTCTGGTAACCCAGCCTTAATGTCCACTATTTCACATTCCTTTTCAGGACTCGTTGTTTGGACTCCCATTTCCCTAATGTAGCATATAACATGGCTTTTAACACACATAGCACTGCTCCCTTCAGCTACTTTCAATGGCAATTCCTTAAGTATCACTGATAAAATATATAATCAGAGATAAGCATTGTAATTTCAAGTAAGGATAAAATTGATGCCACAACACATTCAAGATGTATGAAAGAGTTTGGGACACACATAATCTGATGTCATATGACTAGGTGGGTTCAATACCAAATCAGGGGACACTGATATATTTGAGAAAGATGAAGACTATATGATCCAATATTCTTTATTCGGCTGAGTACCAGCCATAAAAGAGAACATCTTAAAAACATTTCATGTGAAAAAAAGCACAATAATCAATGGCAGTATCGATTAAAAGTAGCCCGGTGTCAAATCACTTGTAACAAGCTGATCACTGCTAAGTATAAATCAAAACTTAGCAGCGTTTTAGTCTGATCAAGACCGGGCACACGATTTAACATCTATATACAAAGACCATTTAAATATTTCTACTAATTCCCATATAACAATTTCATCATGAAAGTATACAATACAATACTAATAAAATACTAACAAGAACCCACCGGCCTTACTATACGTACAACATCATATATGCACAATAACCAGATTAATGAAAGTGTGCATAAGCAGCTAACAAATACCATTAATACTTCATGTCCAGGAACCCTCTAGCCAGTGGGTTGAATAATGCAGGGCTTGGTTCTTCTCATACGTATCAGCCCATCACTACCAAGGAATTTTGCTACTCCACACACCATGGCTGAAGAGGTCGTGTCGGTGCAAAGAACCCGCAGGGCCATTTTATGACATCTTAAACCCATCCCCTTGCATAAAGGTTTTAGCCATATCCTCCTGGGCACCCTGTAGGCGGGGCAGGCAAATAAGAGGTGCGCCACGGACTCGCTAGGGGCTGCACAACCCGGGCAAGCCTTCACTGTACCTCTTTGGTTATTCCACCCGGAGGTGAAGACATTTACTGGGAGAATCCCAAACCTGGCTTTTAGGTAGAGTGATCTGTCCAGGGGTTTCTCTATGAAATCGAGGAGCGGTTCGAGTAACCTGAACCATTTAAACTCCAAGAACCGCTCTGTGAGTATACCCCCTTCACCTCTACGTGTATCCTCCATCTGAACCCAGTCCCAGTACAGCTTCTTAATGACTAGCTTGGGAGGCGGTGTTTGGCTCTTCCATGTGTCACTCAAGCCCAGTTGCACAACCAACTGCCTCAAATTACTCAGCCATTTGATCCTATTGCCTGTGTTAAGCAGAATAAGTTCATCTAAAACAGCTGCAAAATTTTTAAGCTCCCCGGTCCTTCTCAATCGAACCCAAAAAAGTAATGGGCGAAGGCGCACTAAGTCTTTGAGGGGACGCCTACCCATGGCAAGACGTAATGGAATTAACGGAGTGGAAGCAGGTAAAGCTACCAAGTCTCTCAAAAATTTATTTTCTGAGGTAATTAGCTCCGATATGTTCTCGAACCCCCATAGTTCGGAACCATATAGGGCGTATGGTAATACTTGGCCCTCGTAAATTGCGAGAGTTGGTGCCACGGGTTTACTCAATGACTCCCGCTGTTCTCTCAAGACCGTCCCTGAGACTCTTAAAATTTAGTGACATTTTGGCCAGATGGTGACTCCAACTCATCTGACTATTTACCCTGACACCCAAATAATCAAAGGAGTCTACCATCTCCAATAACTCGCCATTATTCCTGAATCTCTTAGATGGTGAAAGGGCCATAAGCTTAGTTTTAGAGGTATTGATGGTAAGACCTCTGTCACTACAAAACACACTAAAACGATTCAGGAGCTTTTGGAGGCCTGCTGGGGATTTAGAGATCAAAATGGTATCATCCGCAAAGAGTAGGGTAGGTGTTTTTTCCCCTGCCAGGGAGGGCGCATCTGCCGGTTCCTCTCTCAGATGGTCCACCACACCATTCACAAAGAGAGAGAACAGGGTTGGTGCCATAACACATCCCTGGCGAACTCCCCTCCTCACGGGCACCCTCTCAGTCAGTTGTCCCTGGGTGCCCCATCTGATCCTCGCGTAGTTCCCATCATGAAGCCTCACAATAAAATCCAAGAGTGGTCCTGGGAAGCCCTTCTTCTCTAGAATGTCCCAAAGCCTTGCTCGAGGGACCAAGTCGAACGCCATCCTGAGATCTATGAAGGCCAGGTAGAGACTACCATTGTTGATGGTCACAGACTTCCAATAGTTCGCAAAAAAACGGAAGACCTGGTCCATCGTGCCCACCTTTTGACGAAAGCCGGCTTGGAAATGAGAAAGAACGTGCTCCTCTTCCATCCAGGCACCCACCCGCAGGATAATGACCCTGCCAACCACTTTCTGGATCACGTCAATCAGACTGATCGGTCTGTAATTGGCAGGGTCATCTCTGGCACCCTTTTTATACACGGTTATCACCTCTGCTCCCTTCCACGAATCTGGCACTGGGTGTCCCTTGGAGATCAAATTCATTATTAAGGCAATAAGTTTGGCCCAGGCTGCGGGTTCTTCCAGGAGAATATCTCCCGGGATTCCATCGGGGCCTTCTTCGGAGTCAGATGTCGAACAGCAGATACTACCTCAGAGGCCAAAAATGGCTCTTCGAGCAACTGTAAGGGAGAGACCCTACTGACTGAATGGGAAAGAGAAGGGCTCATCTCCTCCCCTCCACCATACAGAGCAGAAAAATGCGAATACCATTGTTGACTGGTTATATGATTAACTAATGGTGGCTTGGTGCGCTGCCTGGCCTTATTAATCAGATCCCAAAAAAGCGATGCATCCTTCCTACTAGATGCACATTTGAGGTCCTGCCAGTATTGTTCCTCCCACTCTCTTTTAGCCCGCACCATTTCCTTCGCATACTCCTTCCTGGCTACTCTGACCAGCAACTGATTCTTTCTGCGTAAGGCAACGGTTAACTCCTTCCTTTTTACCTTACACTGGTCAGAGTACCATGGATTACTGGTTTTGGGCGGTTTTTTACTCAATCTGCCACTTTTACCCTGGATTAGAAAGTATTTACCAACTTCCTCAATAGCATTCTTATAGACCAGGGCGAAAAGGGGCTCCTGGGCTCTACCTGTTCCCGAATCAAGTCCCGCCAACTCTACAGTCAGCTGTTCTATATGCGCCCTAATCCTCACCAGGTTGTCAGTCTGTAAATGGACCTTGTCCCATTTCAACCTACGGTTACCATTATAAGGGACCACCTCACTTGTTAGCCTCAAGGGGGCACTCTTCAAATCTCCTTTTAGATTACCCCACCTTAGCTCCATACATAGGGAGTTGTGATCACTATCCTGCGATGGGACCACCTCCATATCTATTAGGTCACGCCACAAAGTGACATCCAGTAAAATATAATCAATTCTGGACGGGCCACTAAGCCTATTGAAGATCATTGCTCCGTCCCGGTCAGAAGGTGACCTACCATTTAGAGCTCTTAGGTTATATTCCACAGTGAGGGCATTAATCTGTATTGCCTTAGATGACCATTTTTTGATTGGGGCTAGTGACAAAGCAGGAATAGACCAGCTGGAGTCCTCATCTTCTGTACCCAAGGGATCGTCCCCACTAAGGGGTTCAAATGTACAATTAAAGTCACCACCCACAAGAATTTTAGAGGATGGGGGACAGTTAGCTAGTGCCTGTTCTAGAGTCGTAAAAGTACATGGGGTTTTGTCTCCCGGGGTCCCTCTAGAGTAGATATTAAATAAATCAATCCTGCTGTCCTTCTTTTGGCCTGCAAATGAAAGGTGTTGAATGTCCCTACTTGCTAATTCATGGGTAGAGACGTCCCAATTCAATTCAGTTTTTGCCCATACGTGTAAACCACCTGCAGGTCTGCCCTTCCCACAACTGTAAGCAGGTAACCAAAAGGTTGCATAGCCAGATTTGTGGACGGGGAGCAGGCTCCACGTTTCTTGGAACAAACATACATCAAACTTTTCAATAAAGTTGTTCCATTCTGGAAGAGCCATCTTTTTTTGCAACCCGGCCACATTCCAAGATATCAAGTGTAAAACCTCCTTACCTCTAATAGGCTTAACAGGGATAACCCCCTTGTTACCACCCGACACACTTAAGATAGGGTCGATGGTAACTTCAATACGATCTAGTGAGTTTAAAGGTTGACAACTAACACATCTACACCCCAAGGACAATGAGTGAATGGTAGTTGGGGTCTTACTAATAACAAGTCTATTGGGAACGGGTGGAACCTCGTTCCCAACGTCGGAACCAGTGGCCTCTCCATGAGCCTCAAGATCACTACCCACTAGTCTGGCAGCTCCTGCGCTACCCCGTGTACCCAACATGGACTGTGAACTTCAATCACAATCATCCATACCGGCAAACACGTCGAACCTATTCCCTATCTCTAGAGGGGTAAAGGGTCTCATGTGGTCCATTCTCCAGTAGGTATTTCTATTAACTCTAGGGGGAACAATGTTCCACCCTTGGGGGTCAAATACAGAATGCCTAGTGGTGGGTGCTATAGGGATCTTTGGATAAGGTGCAACCTGTTCGCTAGTGTGGGTTGGGGGGAACACCAGGGATCTAGGATAAAAGTATGTCAAGGCACGGGGGCTAATGCAGTTGTTATAATTTCCCGAGGGCCAGTTCAGAATATAATCAACTATATGACTTTGAGTGCTAGAAAACATCTCCAGTGATTTTTTTTAGATTCTTTGGATGCCTCATGCAATAGTACTGATTCTTTATTTTTTACTTCCTCGTCCATTGTAACAGGCGAAAAGTCCAGTAGTGTATAGTCCATTACTACGGAGCCCTGTGGATCCTGAGTTTTTGCTACGGTAGAACACATAGGAGGTTGCTCTCTTCTGAATTCATTTTCCTCCCTCTTATGCTGTTCCTGGCTTAGCTCAATAGAATTCTCCCATGCTCCTCCATAATCTACAATTTGTGGCACGCCATCGTTTGTCTGCATGAGGACTGAGCTAAAATGGGGGGGTCTCTTCAGAGAGTTTTTATAAATATGTTAATATTATTCCATTCCCATTTAAAGCTCCCAGGTGCAGTGCTTTATTTCTCAATGGATTAGATTTTGTTTTTTGGCAAAGTCTTGAGGGGAGTATTCGGCTAGATCTCAATTTTCTTGCTGTCATGGTGAGAGGCTAGTACGGGCTCTCTTAGATCTCCAGGGGCACTGGTTGGCCTCTTACTCTGGAAAAGCACTTCAGCACCACCTCACCTTCACCGTCCACAACGCCGACTCGAAGACCACACCAGAGGCCACAACGGCACACATAAAAAACACTTGCACCACTCTCTAAAAGCGGCGACCACATCCCCTTCCAAAACAGTAGGGCTGTTACTCACTCTAGATTACAATGTTTTAAAACTGCTTCTGTACGGATGGTTTTTCGTGCAAAAGGTGGTAGGATAATTCTCAGCTCTGCCTCCTCAACTGTACGTAGCACCGGGCCTCAAAGCAATCAATGCAAACTTACTCCAATTCCTTTTAATATTAAGATGAGACGACAGTGGGCGCCCAGAAGACGTTGTTAACAAGATTAGGGGAATGAGGCAACTGAAGCAGTTGTCGAAGTGGGGGGGAAAAAGTAGGGGAACTGTAGGCAGAGAATCAGATGGCAGGAATAACCTGAGAATTGGGTCAATGGGCAGAGTCAGAGGCATGGCCAGATAGAGAAAAACATCCCAATTTTTTTATACTTGTTAGGCATTTCACTGATCAGTTACAGGTCTTTACATTATTTAATTCAATCAGTGGATACACATGCTTATTTAAGGTGTAATATGAGTTATTGACGTTAAAATACACTCACAAAGTGGGATAGGTTTCTAATCACAGAATGTCCCAAATACACTTTAAAGTGTACTCACAAGACATGTGTCTCTAAACCATGCAGTTTCTGTCATCAGCACTTTTCCCTTTTTCCATAAGCGCAATTCAAACATGAATGGCAAAATATCCTAGTTGGCAGATGTTTTCCACATAATTATGGCTCTGCCATATTTGCAAAACCAAAAGGGTAGATGGACGGGGTATTGAACAATGCAAGCACTCACCCCCAGTCAACTGATCTGGGTGTAATCCATCATCATTCTTTAGCTCACTCCGCCACCCCAGTTCAGACATGGCCATATGCAAATCAGTCTGACCCTGTGCTTCATGGGAACAGTCCAGCCCGAATTGCCAAGCAATGTCTTCCCTGGACCGGAAAGAAGCATCCTGGGACCGGTTTCTGGCTAATCAGTCGTCATCAGCCCTAAGTTGGCAGGGTATGCCCAGACGTGGGTCCCTTGCTCACTTTGCCACTGTATTCAAGCTAGCCTGTCTGATGACGACTGATTAGCCAGAAACCGGTCCTAGGATGCTTGTTTCCGGTCCAGGGAGGACCTGGCTTAGCAGTTCGGGCTGGACTGTTCCCATGAGGCACAGGGTCAGGGCTGATTGGGTGGCATGGTGAGCAAAAGAATGATGGATTTAACCCAGATCTCTTGACTGGGGTGTGAATGTTTTGATTTGTTCTGCATTCCGTCCATCAATTGTGTGTCTTTTGCTTCCTCTGCCATATTTGCCACATTATACATCATCTGCTGCACAATTGGACAAAGTTAAGTAAAAAAAAGTAGCTCAAAAGGATCAGAGCTTACGACAAAAACGTGTCTTGTGATGCTGCGAAGTGGATGTCCCTTGACTGGTCACCTTTCTCACTGCTACATTTGTATGGTACACTGTAACTAATGAGGCAAAATTGTTGCAGAGACTGTTAGTATATGTAAATATATAAAAATAATAAAGTATCAGAAAATATACCACTTTACGCAGCAGCCTTTTTTTGCTGCATAATTTAGTTAACACTGCAACATAATTTTGTCCTTCATTGCTGCATAATTCCAGCGCCCCCAAAGCAGGCAGCACATGTTAAAAGTGCTTGTGCATGAAGCAGAGAGACCGTGAAGTTTGTGAACTTATTTTGGTGTGCATGCGAGTCCTGCATTGCCTATCTCTGGTAAGTTGAACTACTACTGTTGAAACAATACAAATGGAGGTACCAATGGGTGAGGCAGACTGGCCTCAAGGGTTCTGTGCCATCAGCGACAGAGTCACTGTCACTCTACGGTGTGCTGCTTCACAGGCCTCCCACAAGACTGGAGATTACCTCTAGTATGGATTGTGGTGAACAGACCTTCAAGGTTAACCCACACTTGCCACCTTTAGGGTCCACCTGCTGGTGCCAAGACGCCAGGGCTTCTAAGGTCTAGCTGGGCCTTCGAAAGGTCTAGCATGGAAATAGCTCCCTCAGGATAGTAGTATAGTGGATTAGTAATAAAGGCTGAACCTGTTTCTCCAGATCCAAATTCGGCAGCTTTGCCATAGTGCCTCTCCCTCGCTGAACACCATACTGCCCCACTGAGAGAAAATCACACTGTCTTCAACTGCAACCCAATTGTGCCCCGTTATAAACTTCTGGATGCAACTCAATCCAAATTATGCACTAGGCAAGAGCAATATGCTGCCTGAAAAAAAAAGTAATAACATCTGGAAAAAGCAAACACTAATAGGGAGTGCAGCATTGAGTAAGGCATGTGAAATGTAAGCAGGGTTACCTTAATGCTTTTACACTCATTCAGAAATCAGAGTGTTTTTGCCTGAAAAGTTAAGGATATGGTTACAGAGCCCTGAAGGGACAAGTTTCAATGTCCATTGGTTATATCCTTACAAAACTAAGCAGTATGGTTGAAAAAGACCACATCTGTGAACACAAAACTGTGGAACACACTTTATAAACTAAAATAAAGAAAACAGCTGAAAAGGATAACATTAAACGTTTTCCACTCCACGCATCAATCGGGTATTGAAGTACCTCCAGGAAAGGGGCACTTTCATTCCCCCTCAGCATGGCTTTCAGTGGGTTAGAAAACTGGGGGTCTCTTAAAGGGGAGTAACCTAGGTAATAAAGGCCGTTGCTTAAATATTTGAGATAAAAATCTCTGCTGTCCGACTTGTATTTTGCGGCCTCTTTCTGTAGTTGTATCCAGATATATAATAGAACCACTGGCATGCATTTAAATCAAGCCCAGACTACTGTCTTTATCAGTAGCTGTTAGCTGCATAAAATCAATGAGTATAAACAATGACTTTGTAGTAAATAATGCTGAAAATGCTTCAATTCTGTAATTATGATACAGTGAAGTGACTATACCACTCCATCAGAAACTTAAATAACTCTTTGTAAAATGCTTACTTTTATTTATTGTGGCCTTGAAAAAACGTTTAGAGGCTGGTAGGACTTTATGTCTCGAACTACGCACATGCTAACATTCAGTACACATAGAAAATCAGTGTACAATGTTCATAAACAATATATCTTGAGCTCTTCCAAAATAATTTTTTCAATCGTAGTTCTATATTGTTCTTCGTTTCTTTAATTATAGATTTTGCCCAACATTTGCCCAGCCAACACATGTTTCGTCGTGGGGAATACTCCCACTTGACTTCTTCAGGGGATAAAGGAACAATCAAATACAAGGAATCAGTCCTTCCCCTAATATTCTCCAAACATTGAAGTTCAACAGGTACAAAACTCAACCGAACGGGTGTTATCACTAATATATTTTGTGGTAAAATGTTAAGATTAATTGACAATATGAAGTAGTATTAAATCTGATGGTCTTATAGGGTAGAATAACCAAAGGAGTAACAATTACAAACAAATTTGTTTTAAATAATGTGAAGACTAATTGACAACATGAAAAAGTATTAGATTTGATGTTCTCATATGATGTTTCATATTTTTATGATTGATCTAGGTAATGCTCTACATGGATTGGCATCAATGACCCTATTGTATACATTGTCGTATTGAGATGCATTATATTTTGAGACACATATACTATGTCATTTACATGCATACGGAAGTGTGGATAAACTTAGTCACCGCCCTGTACATTTTTTTGTACTAAAATTTCTTTTATCTTGCGAATTGCAGCTCATATAATTTTAATCCCCCGTGTGGACCACTGGAGACATTCATGATTATATGGAAAGGGAAATTGTTTATATCTTCCCAATTTTTTCTTTTAGTTGTAATTTTATTTTTTGGCTTGAATATATCAATATAATAGTTGCTGAGAATTATAATCATGACAACATAGGGTTGTTTGATTTAACCTTCTAAGGTGGTTTTCGTAGGCTCATGGTTATATTACTGATGATCATAAATCTGTGAATGACAGATTAATAGTTGACTCTGCCCTTAATAATATTATCATATATTTGTGTTTGATGGTAATTCTTAGTAAATTTCAAACGGGCAGGAGGTGTGATGTTACCTGTATACTCAGGAAGTGACCGAGAGTAAAACGCACTAGTTCATATTAATTGTAAGCATTTGGACTAGTGTGGGATAAATAATAATCTAAGAGCGAATTTCATCTCGAATATAATTACCATGTAATTTTATGTCGGTCGAAGATATACAATATGATACCAGGAAATGGTGTAACATTAACCCACATATGTTGGGTTGACGGTCTAGTCTTGGGAGTGGATTTCATTTTATAGACCTGAAGGTTCTAAGTGAATTACTTCCGGGTCATTAACGGCGCTCGTGAAGACAGATAAGGTTGGAAGCGTATTCGCTTTGGTAAGAATTCCCACTAGACCATTTAGGTTTTGCAGATGGGAGATAAGTTAAGCAGGATAGATTTTTTGTCTGGATACATGATTAAATTGTAATCTTTACTTTCATTGTCAAAAATAGGAATCGTATTACTTAGTGCACAAGGACACTGACTTTTGCGAGGAGTCCTTATACAAGAAGCGTTTATCTCGACACAGAGAATGTCAAATAGAGGTAAGAATTTGCCTCTTAATGAAATAAGTTTGTGTCTAATTATGAATAGTAAACTCGTTAGGATTGATATAGAGTATAATGCTCTGTATTATTACAGATCCGTCAAATCAAGTTCTGTTTATTTAGACGTGAAGAAGAGATAACTACACAGTAGCTGGGACGGAATTAGAACCGGCAGGGAGGTCAGTGTATTACTCACCAGACCGTCTTCTCTGGTTCTCTTGAATAATAACACAACTCCCAACGTTTTCTGTTATGACACAAGAATTATTGATTTTATATCCTTTAATTGAGCATACAAGAATCGTGCCTTTTGCGGACAGGTAGTACATGGTTTTTGGACTGAATTCACGTCACCCATGATATGCTATGTCATAAATATAAACATGAATAGTCACCATAATTCAGATGCAAGGGTGTCATAATAATATTAGACATGCACCTTCTGGTTTTCTCACACTGATGTATGAGATGTTTAATTGCAATCTAATATGTTAATATGTATGTTAATCAGATATCCAAACTATATGTATATGATAATACGAGAGTGCATGTAACCTCTATCCCATCACTACAATGACAATAAGACGTGTTAAACATCAGTGTTCAATGGAGGATACCAGTTTAGCTGGTAACAGGGGGTTTGATTCTGAATGGGAAAGTCACAATATGTGCACTATTGGTTGAGTTTTGTACCTGTTGAACTTCAATGTTTGGAGAATATTAGGGGAAGGACTGATTCCTTGTATTTGATTGTTCCTTTCTAGCCCTGAAGAAGTCAAATGGGAGTATTCCCCATGACGCAACACGTGTTGGCTGGGCAAAATCTATAATTAAAGAAACGAAGAACAATATAGAACTACGATTTAAAAAATTATTTTGGAAGAGCTCAAGATATATTGTTTATGACCATTGTATACTGATTTTCTATGTGTACTGAATGTTAGCATGTGCGTAGTTCGAGACGTAGTGTACTAGTGGGATCACTTGTGATCCACCAAGAGGGTTTAGGGTGCTGTCCCTCATCTACTGCACTGCTTGAGAAAGAGGTATCATTTAATTACGCTGACCTGAGAGGCGCCCTGATTCCACAGCTTAAGCATACTGGCTGGTAGGACTTAGCAGAGGCCCATGCGTCAGCTTTATCACTGCAGACCTGATAAATGCAGAGCCTGAGCTCTGCCCTTCACCACTCCCCACAGCGTGCACTTTCAGATCACTAGGAGGTGCTCCTATCTTATTAGCCCCTTCTTAGCAAGCATAACAAAGGAGTCTTGCCAAGATTACACCCAAGGCTGGTGATGGCTGATAGCACTCCCGAGTGAAGATATTTTTTTAACTCCCAGGGCGAGGGCAAAAACCAGGAGCCCGATAGTGTACCAGTCTCAGCGCCTGTTTTGTAATCTGGACCCGATCCACTTAAAACCCTGCCACACGGGAAAACAGTATTGTTCAAACAAAGAATAAAGTAGCGCTTCACTGGCAAACTCTTTAAAGTGGCACTAGTGTGTTTGGGTGTGAATAAAACCAAGCTGGTTCCTTTGAGACCACTCTGTCTTGCTTTAGTTATTTTTCCTATTTTGAACATTTTTTAGGTCTCGCCTGGCGTAGACATGCGCAGTCTCGCTGACGAGATTTAATGAGTTAGGGTAGATCTCTCTAGTGGGCTTTAAGCCCCGCCCCTCTTTTCCATTGGCTGGCGTCACCGTTTATGCTAAATGGTGGCCAGCCATTGGAAAAGAGCGTCTAGTGACGTACACTTTTCTCTTTTAGAGCCGTCCCAGTTGGACTGGCTCGGTTGCTTTACATTTGTAGTAAAGGCTTTTCTTATCTTTATGGAGCCATGTGTTTCAAACATATGGCCCCATAAAGACAAGAGATCGGCTGCAGCGCAGTCCTCTTTCACTTTCGGGACCGCGTTGCTCTGCCTTGTTTAAAATGTTGGCATGTGTGCAATTGACCCTATTCAGTAAGATTGCTTCTGCTTCAATAAAGGTCAGTGGGGAACATGCAGGGAAAATACATTCTTCCGATTATTATTGTTTAAAATATCTCACTTGCCTGCCCTGAAATGTTGTGTGCTTCTGTGTGTCTCTTTTCCTGTGTCTGAGTGTGTGTTCATTACTATGTCTGTGTTCCCTCAGTTTCCATCAGTCACGCGAAAAAATTTCTAGGAATCGGTGAAATCTTCGGAAAAACAAACGGTCCGTTTGTTCCTTTCCTCACTGGAATGTGTTGAAACGTCACGTTGACATTTTTAGCCTTCTCGGTTCCAGTGAATTCCTGGCTCAACAACCCCACTGTGTCCCTTGTATACGTCTGTTCCTTCGGTACTCTAATGAGTGTTTGGTTGTGGGGAGATCACCGGGAACCACCTTCACCCAAAGAGGTTGACTGCACAGTGCACGTGCGATGCAGTCTCCATGGAAAGCTGTAAGCACTCATAACATAGGCGGGAAGAGGCGAAGGGTGGGCGTGTAATTGAAACAGGCGCTTCTTTTCAAATAGCTGCTTTTTCGTAAATCAGCAAAGTGAATCACTTTTGCACCAAAAAAGTGCGCTTGATTTTTCATAACCTCTGCTGAGAGTGTCTGCGGTTCTGCTGATGCCGGTCTCTCGTTATCACCTCTGGTAGGACTGTAACCAAAGACCTCCTACAGTTAATTTTGTTAAGGATGTCTGGCATAGCAGGGAGCGGTGACCCCTGATTGCTGCAGGGAGCAGTGACCACTGACAGCAGCAGGGAGTAGGGAACACAGACAGCTGCAGGGAGTGTGAACACTGACAGCAGCAGGGAGTGGTGACCTCTGATTGCTGCAGGGAGTTGTGAACATTAGACAGCGGCAGGGAGTAATGAACACTGACAGCAGCAGGTAGCGGTGACCCCTGATTGCTGCAGAGCCTGAGGTTTGATAAAGCTGAACCGCCTCAATGAGATGTGTGAGTTAGAGACAAATTATAATGATTAGTTGTGATGAGAAGTGTCAGCTGAGAGGCCTGAAATCTCTGAATGGGAACTGCATGGATAAGATGCCTTTGTCTATAGAGACAGATGACGCCCGTGCAGTCTCTTTCTTCCTCCTCTTCCAGTTCATTCCACCGCCCCCCTCCTCCCCGTGTCCCCTCTTCCCCCTGTCTCCTCGCTGTTGTGGTTTCAGGGTGCTCTGTGAGAGGTTAAGTAGTATCTGTCCCTACTCCCTGCGTCCTCGTCCACTCCCGGCTTTCCCCTTCATCACTGCTCCTGTCCATCTCTCCTTCCCCTGCCTCTGCCCCTCCCCCCCTCGGGCTGTGAAGTAATACGTTTTTCTGCTCCACAAAACCTTTTTGGAAGGAACCACTTCCCAAGGAATGAGTGCCGGGTGCCAAAGCCATCAGTGCAGCCTCCTGGTCGGGCTGTTTGCGGCCTCGGGGAGCCGCCGCTTGATGCATGTCTGATCCTCGACATGTGCTAGGTGGGGACTCGCTCTTCTGCGAGCTTAGGGCCAGTGACACATGACCGGGACGGGCTGTCCAAGGCAGCAAGCAGAGGCGGTGCCGGGAGCCCTGGTGGTCGGCAGGAGGATCCCAACCCCACACCCCAATGCCTGAGTATTATAAATCAGTCACACTGATACTGCGGGCCGATCACACACCGGTGTCACTGCACCTGCTGCGCTAGTGATAACTACGCCTCTGGCAGAGAGGCGCCAGCATACATGGGGTGGGTGGGGTGGCAAGGGCGGGTTGGGGAGGGGCCCAAGATCTTTCAGGTCCCACTCCAACCGCCCCACCCACACGTGACAGAAGAAGGGACCGGGGTTGCTTTGCACAATTGCATCAAACAGGCTCTGGGGATTTGGAAGGCGTCTTTGCTGGTTTTTTTCCTTCAGAAGTGAGGTTAGCCCCGGGAGCCAGGGTGTTATTCACTGCCTGGAAGAGGTCCGACCCACGCCCCAAGAACGACCTTGGCTGGGGCGCCAGATTAGAGAAAACAAAGGGGATTCAAACAAGCTTTGGCAAAGGCAATAGGTCTCACCTTTGGGACCGATTGGGTTTGCCACTGTTGTTTAGCCATCCTGTACAGCATGCCAGGCCTGACAAACTTTTTATTTCACCGGGCATTCCTGGGGAGGGGGTGGGGGGCCAGGAGCCCTAGGGGGCGGTTTTGAATGCTGGGGCTGTTCCTGATACTGCCATCACTTTCCCCAGCTTCCTGAAGTTAATTGTAGTAGGCAAGTGGAGGCAAGGTAGAGAGAAGGCAATCAGAGAGGGGTGAGAGAGGAGAGAGTGGACGGAACTAAAGAGACGGTCCAAGGAGACGCAGGGAGTGAGGTTGGTGGAATGTTTGCCAGGGCTGCTTCTGGTTCCCCATTCTGTCCGAGCAGCATGGTTAAAGAAACGAAACAAGCATTTGCAACGCAATTGGTCTCGCATTTGTGAGATTTTAAGCTATTGGCATTGTAAATGACAATGCCTTTCATTTATGTTTTAAAAATCAGCACATAAATAAAAGGAATTGCCATTACAATGCCAATAGCTCAAACTCTCGTAAATGCGAGATCTTTTGCATTGCAAATGCTTGTTACTACGGTCCGAGGATGCGCTATGAAATAGAAAAGTGTCAGAAAAAGGCACCCGCCCGTCCCCGAACAGCCGAGCCTTATCTATAGGCATTGGCTATTTCTGCTGTCTGGGGACGCATTTTTGAAAAAAAAAGTAGGGGGGCAGATTCTAATATATAAAGAGTAGGGGCACACCTGTGCCCTGCCGATCCCGCCCACTGAACTAAAGAAGGCGTGCGTGCAAGCCCCAACGCCGGCAGCTTCCCCGCCTGCTGGGAGACAACCGCGGCCATAGGGCATCGCCTACAGCCTCGTTGCCCGCTCCTCCAAGCTTCTAAGGTATGCTCTACTCGGCTCCTGTCCTGAGGTCCGTCCGCCGTAGTACCCTCGTGGAATTCGACTAGGGACCAGGAGCCGAGACGAGGTCCGAAGAATCTCACTAGTGTCAACAGCGAATCGGCGTGTGACGTCAGTGCGCCGGCGTCCGCGTCACACCACGTACTTCTGTTCCTGGGTCTGCAAGAGTGCTGACAGTCCCTGAATAGATGAAAGGACTACTGACGGTTTCTTAGCTGTAAGGTAAGTCTTTTTCCTTCATTAGGATTGTGCAACGGCTCGTTAACTACAAACTAGGTGGTAGGATGGCGTCTCTACTTGCAAGATGTTCTTATCGGAGAGAGAGAGAATGAGAAGGCATTACAGTATACAATGAGAAGGTATGGGAATGCTGGGAAGCTCCGCCAATAAACGTCAAGGGAAGGACAATCACAGTGCTAATTGTGTACTATGGAAGGTGTTACAAAACGTGTACCAAGTGTGCGCAACCCTTGATGCTCTCCTGATTTAAAAAGATGTATGGACAGTTGCGGTAGAAAAAGAGTAAACCTAACTAGCCCCCTTTACAGTACAGTATAGAAATACTAACGGTAGCCTCTAGAGACCACACTTGTGGTTTTAACCTGGGTGTCTATGGTTACGGATACAGAATCTTGTACTTAACATGTGGAGTTTGCATTTAACAGCACCTAAAAGAGACCTCGTTAAATGCAGGATTCTCACCCTTCACTTGTTCCATGATTCCTCATTCCTCAATGTTTACAAATGGTGTGGCTCATGCTCCTTAAATGGACAGTGGAGTTTGTTTCATGAGTAACTAATCCTGTTTTAGATGGCGCTTAGGTAGTGTAGCCCCTATTTTTTTTTAGCTAGTATGTCCCCATTTAATTGCCATTTATTCTGAAAAATGTAAAGTTTTAAAGACTTAGCAGAATAATAATTAAATATATATTATCAATCGCTGGAGAATCTGTTGAAACGTTTTTGCAATAGTCGTTTGTAGCAATTAAATGGTTACATCTGTATTAACTGAAGTTGGCCGAATAGTATGCACTTTCTGCTGTTTAGACAGGGGCAGAAAAATAGCAGAAACACGTAATTGTGCATCCAGCAGCTGTCTCAAAAGCAGATATTGTGAGCCAATGAACCATGTGAATAGTGTGAATGATGCCTTTATTTAGCGGGCGCTGGCTAAATAAATGCTTTTTTCAGATTGCTTATCCTGATGTAGAGTGGCAGGGGAGAAGAGCCTCTTGTTACGGTAGCGACTAGTTCCCATGAGAGAAACAGCTCTTAGCAAAGACTGTGGCTCATGTTCATTATCTGATCAGTAGAGATAGAAGCATTTTCCAGAGTTCTCATTAGAATAGTGAATAGGGTAGCTCAGAAGCAGCAAAGGGGAGTGTGGAGAGTCAAATTACAGCTGGGCGATATAAGGAAGAGAAAGATGCATAAGGCAATTGATGGGACACAATACCATTGTGACACTTGTATGGGGCAAATTATATGGGAACATGACTGGGTGCATACAAAGAAGGTAACGGGAATGAGCACAGAGCTGGAGCAGCTGGGGCACAGATTGAGTAGACATTTAAAAAGGGGCTCTTGGAGGTCGATTGGTAATTGGGAGTACAAGGGGCTGCCTCTGGCACTTACAGAGTGCAGATGTTGATGGGAAACGTCTGGGGCACAAAAGCAATGGGCAACTGATGGCAGTTAAATGTAGAGATTGTGGGCAAGGCCAGTATAGAGAGTATCTGCAACAGGTATGCTTTCTGGCTGCTAGGTCCTTTGGAATGCATGGATAGTTGTTATATGTGGCAGAGAGAAAATGGGCGTGTGGGGTTTTTCAAGCTAAGTAGCCTGAAGTGAACCTTGTGCACAGCAGGTCGGGGTAAACTAACTAAACAAAATGTCTACCAAGAGTATTTCAAGCTTTCATACACGATATGACAAAAACAGTATTTGAAACATGATATCACCATGAATATTCATTCCATTTTAGGAGATGAAGGATTTTCTCAATATCTTATTGAATTCAGTACAGTAATCATTGCATCATGATAACTCGTACATCCAAAGTAATTACACAATCATAACATTATTACAATAGCTTGAAGGAGATGGCAATTGATGACCTTCGGCCCAATGCATTTCGGGACCTTAATGTCCCTTTCTCAGGGGCCACTGAAAGTAAAAACATAAACATTTTGTGGTGTTATGGTTGTTGGAACAATGATACAACAACAAATCAAGCCATCTTGTCCAGCGACACCCATCTGTGCTGCAATGAAAAGAGTAGACCCACGTAGTGATCTGAACTACATATAAATGGCGGCAAATACAGAGAGAGTACAGAAAAAGTACAGAACAACCATAGAGGTCCAATCAAAAGCACCAAGAAGCCAAAGTAAATTTCAAGCCAACGTGTCCATAAATGCAACACACGATAGAAACCTGTGGTCAGTCACTACGTCAATGCAGAGAAACACCTACACCCCGTGTCATTGTAGTACAAATGAACAAAAATTACACTTATTGGCAACCTCGTAAAGTTCCAGTACACTCCGCTTCTGCCACTCACCGCAACCTCCTAAGCACATGAAAAGTAGTATGAGGGCACATACACCAACAGTATAACAAGTGCACTGAAAATTGAATGAAAAAAGGGAAGTACCTTGTCATGAATCTTGATAGAAAGCAATATGAGCCACCTGTAAAAACAGTGGAACCAGCTAAGTACGGTGCAAATGCCGAAAATAAACGAAAAGCCAAGCAAAGAATTCACGAATAAAACTGACCTGAACTCCAAGCAAGTAACGAAAAAAGCAGTCCCCACAATCAAGAACAGAAGTGTAACAAATGCTGAACCTGCTTTCAGCTGCCGATAAAGCTAGCGCGTCAGTGCTGAAGCCGGTCACATGGTTACAACGCAAGAGCGTGTTACCATGAAACTACAGCGGCCATATTAGAACGATACTAGAGTGCGCAAGAGAAATATAGACATATTCTAATATCGAAAGTAAACTCTCCAAAATGTAAACATCAGGACCCCAAAAGACTGCGGGCCAAATATAAAAGAAATACATAACCTGAGTGAACAGACTGTGTCGACATCGACATGCGGAAAACCACCCCCCATAAACAGAGCATAAAGCTGATGACACTGAAGGAAACAAGAAAACCATGACACAATGCTGCACATAAGGCGTCTGAACATCACCTATTTATCTGCATTTATTATCAACAAGCATATGCATGTGTAAATACATTACATGACAGCCATAAACATAAATATACACAAATGAAATGTAGCGACAGTATAAACATAAAAGGTGTGTGACCTAGACGTAAATACAACACGTGTCTGGGTGCTAAAAATAATGTGTAATAATGCGCTCACAATAAGTTTCTGAAGGTACGACTGGATACTGTTGGCTTGTTGGAGTGGCAGGGAAACTGTCTGTGATGGGGCACTCAGAGAAAAACCTGAAACTTGCTAGGTGCTAAGCGAGATGGTAGTTTAAAGGAAGCAACTGAGATCTAATTTATCGTTCAATCCAAAGGATTTCATGGTATTACAATTTTTGGATCCACAGTACTTCTTTTTGAGATAGGAGCTGGCTAGGATCATGCCCTTCTCTGCATTGTACTTTTTCTAGAACAAGGAATCGCACTTGAGTGATGTTGTAATCAGTGGACCACCAAATTAGAATTGGTATTCTTAGTGCGAATCATACTTTTATTCTCTCCTATTCTGATTTTAATTTTTCTTTCAGTTGTATCAATATACAGGAGCCCAAACGGGCATTTTATACAGTATATAACGTTGGTGGTGTTGCAATCCGAAGTGTGACGTAACGACAATTTTTGACCTGCTCTGCGATGAGTAACAACGTTTGTTGCATGAAGTTATTACAATGAGTGCAATTGTTGCACTTTCTAATTCCTAGAACACCGGTGCTGACACTATTTGTTTTTAAGGACAACGATTCTTTGAGGTTGAGACTACGTGTAAAAGCAAATAATGGTTGATTTGTAAATAAATTGCCGAAATCTGGTTCTTTTTGTAACAGTTCCCATATTTTTATGATTTTTTTATTTTTTTTTAAAAACCTTTATTTACGTCAACATGGTACACAGCTATTCAGCCGACATCCCGGAGGTCCGGCAGCACGATGAGAACAATACGTAGGAAGGTCCATAGCTATACATCAGGAGTAACAAAGGTTTAGTTTTAATGTAAACCAAAAAATAAAAACACAAGCAAGGCAGAGCATATAATAAGCATGCGCTAGTTCTCAGCTGGGGCGAGGTCCCACTCCCATCAGCGGAGCAGTACACCCCGCCAAAGAAGTGAGGGGAAAGCAGAGGTACGGACTCCAGGTTATGAACAGTTTTACGTCCAAAGTTGGGAGTAGAGCTAGGGGGAAAGTTGCACATCGAGCATCTCAGTAACCGGGGGCACACAAATATCTCCCCTATAATGGTTCCATTGCCCCCATATCTTATGCCATTTCTTAGGGCGACCTCGGACACTGTACACCGTTTTCTCCCGGAACATGCCCCAGTCCATATTTTCCATCCATGTTACCAAGGTGGGAGGTCTCTGGGATCCCCACAGCTGCGCAATATCTCGCTTCGCCACCATATTCCCCAGGGTCACCCATTGGGTCTGAGCGGCATCATAGTCGGTGGGACCCCAGACATTCAATAGGCATCGTCTTGCCTCCGGGAAGAGTGCGATACCCGTGACCTCTTCCATCACGTCGTGAATTTGTTTCCAGAACTCTACGATCTCCCCACACTCCCAAATAATGTGTAGAAAGGTGCCCAACATCCCACAGCCTCTCTTGCATAAGCCATCATCAGAGAAACCCATATGAATCAGGCGGGGCCCCGTGACATTAACCCTGTGAAGTATCTTAAGCTGCACCAGCCGCAGTCTAGCCGGGATCGCAACCTCCTTCGGAGAGGAGATGGCATATTGCCAGTCCTCATCGTCCAGCTCGAGACCATCCCTAGTCCATTGTTCTCGCACATCAAGGAGGAGGTCGGTCCGAACATTTACAAGCTTCTTGTAAATCAAGGAGATTGTACTCTCCAGCATATGACCATCCAGAATCCGATCCTCCAAAGGAGAAGACTCAGGCACGACCTCCCCCTCGGCACAGACAGATAGCAGAGCGTGACGCACCTGGGCATATCGAAAGTATTCAGTACCCCCTAATTCGTACTCCGTCTGCAGCATCTCAAACGATTTCACCTTACCCTTAGTCAGCAAATCCCCAACTCTAGAAATCCCAATTAGGTCCCACTTCTCAAACCCTTTCGTGTGCCATGATTTCCCCAATATATCGGATTCGAAAAGCGGAGTAGCCTGGGTAAGTCTGTCCTTCCAGCCCAACGAGTTTGTAACCGCCTTCCACACATGCACTGCCGTCTTGGTTGGTCCCGTGAGGGACCCATCCAGTGATTTGGAATACAGCGCCCTAAGATAATTACCCCCGCGCAACAACCACCGATCCATAGCAAACCCAGGGTTCAACGCCGGACCATAACACCGTGGTTAATCGCTCCCAATTGGGTAGCCCAATAAAATCTTCTGATGTCAGGGAGTGCAATCCCCCCGTCATACCATGGAAGGGTCAACTTTGCAATAGCTATACGCGGTTGACCGTCCCATAACAGCGAGCGCTGGAGGCTCTCCACCTCACAAAAATAACAGGCCGGAACTAACTCTAGGATGTTCTGTAGGGCATAGAGAAATCGGGGAAGAGACATCATTTTTAACAATGCGGCGCGGCCTAGGAGGGAGAGCGGCAGCCGCCTCAAACCCGCAACGTCCCGTCTCAAACGTGACAACGGAGGGAGTAGGTTCTTCTCGTATCGGACAGAGGGATCGGTGGAAATCTATATCCCCAAGTACAGAAAGCCCTGCTGGGCGATCTGGATGGAGCAATTCCGCGGGACGATAGGGGTGTCTCCACTGAGAACATATAGATGCGACTTTCCCCAATTAATGGCGAGACCCGAGTTTCTACCAAAAGAATTCAAGACGTCACAGACCACTATGAGGGATTTCCTAGGTGAGGTCAAGTATAACAAAATGTCGTCTGCATACAAAGAAATGCGGTCCTCGTGGTCTGGTGACCATCGGATCCCTTTTATGTCTGGCTGCCATCTAATCCATGCCGCCAGCGGCTCAAGGGCGAGGGCGAACAATAGTGGCGACAGAGGACAACCCTGCCGGGTGCCCCTCCCAAGCTCGAACGGAGATGACGCCCTACCGTTCACCGCGATTTTAGCCAAAGGTTCCTCATAGAGTAGCCTAATCCAGCCTATAAAACCCGGTCCGAAGCCAAATTTTGTGAGCGCTGCCCACAGATACGGCCATTCCACAGTGTCGAAAGCCATCGTGGCATCAAGTGACGCCACGATGGCCGACTCCCGCAGCGTCCCAACCCTCACGAGCACACCATGGAGTCGCCTGAGGTTCAACGCAGTGTTGCGGTGTGGGATAAACCCGGATTGGTCCGGGTGGATCAAGTCCCCAATGACCCTGATCAAACGGTTAGCCAACAGTTTGGCGACGATTTTTGGCTCAGCGTTGAGTAGGGAGATCGGCCTATACGATCCACATCTGTTCCGGGGCTTGCCATCTTTGTGTATAACCACTATTGTCGCCAGACGTTGGTCAAATGGGAGACACCCATGCTCCCGCGCCTCTACAAACATATCTCGCAAATGCGGAGCAATCTTATCCGGCCTGAGTTTATACAACTCGATCGGCAAGCCATTCGGGCCCGAGGCCTTGCCCGGGTGTAGCGAGCGGATAGCAACTGCAACCTCATCCGCGGTGATGTTACCATCAAGGTCTTCCCTGTCTACGTCGGATAGACAAGGCAGGGCAATATCTCGCAGCAGTTCGTGCGAGTCTTCCTCCGGCTTGTCCGACACGGACGTATAGACCATGCGGAAGTGGTCCGCGAAACACTGGACTATCCCGTCGGGTTCTGTGACAATATCCCCGCCGACCGTCACTATTTCTGGCACAACTCTATTCACTCGTTCTTTTCTGTCTAACCACGCTATTAATTTCCCAGCCTTGTCACCTACATCATACAATCGCCCTTGTTGTTCCCTGCTAAGAACCTTAGCCGCGTTTGTCACCAGTGCTTTATATTCAGACTGTTTTAATCTCAACTTATGCAGTGTTTCCGCCATAACCTCGTCTTCCAGGACTGACTCTAATACCACTATCTCAGCCTCGATCTGCGCCACCTCCGCATCTCTCCGATGTTTGACATCCGCTATCAAGGAGAGGGCCTCCCCTCTCAGTACTGTTTTAAACGCTTCCCACAAAGACACCGCGGAGGTAACCGAGCCAAGATTCTCCGAAAAGTAGAGATCGACCGCTTTCAGCCACGCGCTACGAGTCCTAGGGTCACGGAAATACCAGGGGTTAATCGGAGCCACCCTACCTGCCGCTCCACGGCCAAAATCCATACAAATCCACACCGGCGAATGATCGGAGATGCCCCTAGCCATGTGCCTAGCCTCGGACACCAAGGAAGCTTGGGCAGCCAAGGTGAGAACATAATCTATTCTAGAGAGACTGCCGTGTGCCCCAGAGTGAAAAGTGTACTGCCGCTGAGCGGGGTGCAGCAGCCTCCAGCAGTCAACCAGACCTAGTGTATCAATAAAATCCGGGAGCCATCTCTGCGCCCCCCCGGGGTCCCTTGGCGGATGTCTGTCTAATAATCCGGAACCAACTGCATTAAAGTCACCACCCACCAACAACACGCCCTCGGGGAGATCCAGCATAGCCTTCCCCAATTCAGCAAATGTGGCGGTCTGCAGGCCAGGAGGGACATAAACAGAAACCAAAACCAGTGTCCTGCCCTCCCACCTCCCCGCAACAGCCACAAAGTGCCCCCTCTCATCGACAGTAGTAGAATCAATCTCAAGCGGCAGCGAGGTCCTAACGAGTATTCCAGCCCCCCGAGATCCCGAGGAAAACCCAGAGTGCGCAACAAATTTATAACCCTTTCTATTGAGAGCATGACACGTGTTGCCTATCAGGTGCGTCTCCTGCAGCAAAACTATGTCAGGAGAGCACCTCTTCAGAAATTGCAAAACAATCCCCCGCTTAATACGATCCCCCAAGCCATTAACATTCCAACTAAGTATATTCAAACCCCTACCCCCATCACAGAATGGCAAGAGACCCCCGCCCCCCCCAGAGAGCAGCACACGAGACTTGCATTGCGATACCTTGCTAAATGAAAAACAACAACAAACACTCCAACAAACCCATACCACCCCCCACCCTGCACCCCTGCGTAAGCCTAAAAAGCCCCCCCAACTTGCAGTGTGCCTGTCGCCCTAGCAAAAGCTAATCTACAAGAAGAAACCCCGTAGGAGGAAAGAGATCCCATTGTACCCTCGCCACCCCCGGACAATAGCTAGCAATGAAAACAAATCAGCGAACCACTGTCCTGAGCTTAGCCAGAATATTCAATCACCGGAGTCCTCACTCTGTTGCGACATGACCACCTTCCGCTCCTCCAGCATGATCCCCGCTAGTCCGCCGCTGAGGCAATGTGTCGAGCCATTCCCCAACCTCGTCTGGCAAGCCAAAGAAAAAGGTTCGCTCTTCGTACTCGACGCGCAACTTGGCTGGGAAGAGCATGGCATACTTCAGGCCCATCTCACGTAGCCTCCTCTTAACCCCCAGGAAACTCTGCCGTTGCTTCTGCACAGCCTGGGTGAAGTCAGGATAAAAACTCACTGCAGTGTTCTGGAAAGTGACTGGTCCGGACACTCGTGACGCCTGCAGAATGGCATCGCGGTCCCTGAAATTGAAGATCCTGGCGATGATCGGTCTCGGTGGGGCTCCCACCTTGGGCCTCCCACCCGGAACTCGGTGGGCCCGCTCGACCGCAAAGAACTTGCTGAGGCCCTTAGGCGCCAAATGATTAACCACCAAGTCCTCAACAAACAAGTCCGCTGATTGCTCCTCCGATTTCTCCGGAACGCCAACAATGCGCACGTTATTGCGCCTCGCCCGGCCTTCAAAATCCTCCATCTTGCGGGCAAAGAGGTCATTGGTAGTCCTCAGAGTGCGGACCTCTATTTGCAGATCAGAGACGTCCCCCGTGAGGCTAGAGCAAATTAACGTCAACTGAGATAGTGTCCACTTTGTGTGCCAGGGTCTCAAACTGTTGCCCAATAGAGGACTTCATCTCCTGAATGGCGCCCATGATGTCTTGCAGTGTCAATTCCGGTGCGGGGACCGAGCCGTCTCTCGGTAATTCCTGTGGCTTCCCCGGTCCGCTTGGCGATCCCTTTTGCTGGGCATAGCGATCCATATTGTTTGTTTGAGTGTAGCCCCCCTGCCTGGTATTCTTGGGCTTCTGTTTGTCGGCTTCCGATTTGGCCGACATCCTCAACACCGGAACAGTCCGCGTCAAAGACAGGCCGCTCAGCCACACAATTGGCACGAGGTCCGCTGGATCCGGGACCCCGATTCAGGCCCATGCATGTGCAGGCCGAGCTACAGGCGACTGTTGTCCAAGACACTCGCGGGCCAAGGCACGCAGTTGTAGAAGAAAACGAAAGTGAAAGTGAAAACAGCCCCCATCCGATGCTCTGCACCACACACGACCGCTGTTGTTCAATTAGTGTCCGGGCCCATGCCAACGCGAGACCCGGGCACCTCCCGGGGATAGGCCGCGAACTTCCACTTGTCACAACTTCGGTCTCCGGTGTACAATTTCAGTCCGGACAATGACGCTCGCCTCAGCAATGGTTCATCTCCAATATTCCGGATATTTGACACATGATTTTTTCAGGATAGTTGCCGGAGGGAACGAGGGTCGCGGGAGCTCTGTGCTCACGCAGCCATCTTGGTCTCGCGCTAGGCTCCTCCCACTATGATCGTTTTTTTGATACTTCCAGATCTTGTGGAAAATTTGGAAACAAAAACAATGCGATTAGTGGTAGTTTTGGGTTTGCTGATTAATAAGTCGTTGCGATCAATTTTAGAAATGCGTGATTCAGCTTTGGTTATACACTCCACAGGGTAACCTCGATTTAAAAATCTAGTTTTAATGCGATTCATGTCATGGATATATGCTTCTGGTGAGGAGGAAATTCTTTTGATGCGTAACATTTGGGAGAAAGCTCAATTCTGAATTAACTGTGGTGAATGAAAGCTTTGGAAAAGCAGTGTGTTCCGGTCATTAGGTTTAACAAAAACTCTGGTGTTGATCCCTTGATCGCTGTTTTCAACCAATACATCTAGAAAGGGCAAATCCTTGGTATTGATGTTGTGCGTAAATTGTATTCTGCTATTTCTGGTGTTCAGTGTCTTGATGTTATTTTCCAAGGATTCTCTGGTATGAAACCAGATCAGAAAAATATCGTCGGTAGCAACTGTCTCATATCGTGTATGAAAGCTTGAAATACTTTTGGTAGACATTTTGTTTAGTTAGCTTACCACCGACCTGCTGTGCACACGGTTCACTTCAGGCTACTTTGCTTGAACAACCCCACACATTCATGTTCACACGAGGGACTGGCAGCCCTCTTACACTGTGTAGCACACACCAGTAAGACACACTTTTTTTCACAAAACTTGCAACTTTACTCAAAGTTATTTGTACCTTTTGGTGTGCAGTTGCAAACTTATTTTCATTTATCTAAGAGAGAAACTGGGCAGCTGGGAACAACGACTTGAGGTTTGCGGAAGACACTAGGGGCTCCAAAAGATAACATCTCATGGCAAGAACTAAGGGTGGATATTATGAGAGCAAAACAAGAGGAGACCTGAGCTTAGGGGTTGTCTGCGGGCACCTTTTCCACTTGTAGAGTGCATCTAGTTTGGGGGCATGGAGAGGTGGCATCAGACCCTATGTGCAGCATGCTTCCTGGTCTCTGTCTCGTTAAACACAATCTGGTGAATTCATGTTCCATTCAATACTGGTGTGTTTTTTCTCAATTACAAATACATTTCAACTGTTAGACTAAATCCATACATTTTTTCTTCCTTACTTTGTATTTAGTATCATTTAATCCGAATATTGCATTTCACTTCAGATCTATGTGTCACTTAAAATCCCAAAATACATTAGTCATCAGGAAGTATATGAATGTTTTCAAAGCTAAAAACAAGGATGGAGAATTCATTAGCTTGTTATACCATCAAATATAAAATGTCATTTACAACCCGTTATCCTGTGCGTGGACTCATTGAGTTGACATTGGTGCATTACCTGTGTACTTTGTCACAAGCATTCCTTCTCTGAGCAAACGGTATCTTCATAACCAGTCAATACTACCATTTTCTCCTTACCATTAACCCCTTATTCCTCCCAGTGTGGTACAAATCTACCCATAACCTTGTAGTTTATCTTTTATGTCCTATGGATTTTTCTCAAAGAAAAGTTAGTATTTGTCGTTAAGTCAAGTTGACTATTGTGTATCTAATTGCCTTTTTCATAGCTCTTCTTTTTGACACCAGACAATTATGTGAGAACCACCAGGAAAGTGGCTTTGGCTCCACCCACTTGTTGGGAGCCAGGAGCACATGTTGTGATTGGGTAGAAATTGTATGCTTCCACAAAAAAGGGCTTATTTACAAATCAACCATTATTTGCTTTTACACGAAGTCTCAACCTCAAAGAATCGTTGTCCTCAAAAACAAATAGTGTCAGCACCGGTGTTCTAGGAATTAGAAAGTGCAACAATTGCACTCATTGTAATAACTTCATGCAACAAACGTTGTTACTCATCGCAGAGCAGGTCAAACATTGGAATCCTATTAAAGTATCTTAGATAACTAGAACATTTATGGTGTTCTTGTCTGGCAGAAGCACAGATGGGAGGAAGAAAGTCATTAACCTAAATGGATTTTTAGGTCTGGATTTGACAGAGCAACTGTCGCCTGATCTTTTAACCTACGCCAGTATTATTCTACATTTCTATGCTCCTACACAAATATGTATCAATTCCTATGCCTTCTACTAGTAGTGCTTCACATTGCCATACAACATTCATTTAAAGCGAGACCTGTTGGCATTGCCAATGCTTGTTTCTAATTTGTGATGCTGTTGCTGATTTTGTGTCATGTAGTATTATGTTGTTTTTACTTTCCTTCAGACTAGGTTTATTTTCCTCTCCGTTTTCCCAATATAGGATGTACTACTTGGGCATGTTCAAGTTAATTACAGGAAATATTGGCCTCCACTCATGGAAAAATTGATGTGTAGCAGGCCCTTCATTTCCTACTCGATGCCTAGTCCACTGCCTCTAGTCCATCGAGTGCAGAATGGACGTCAAGAGTGTGTTTACATCTAATGTGCAATCTGTACGACTATGTATCCGTTCTTTTTTGCAAACCACTAATTTTTCAGAATAAAACACTTGTGGTCTTTAAACATGATGGCCTGATCGTCACCAACATCTATAAGAAACTATTTTTTTTTATTTTTTATAAGAAACTATTTAAATATGACTTCAGCGGTTCATGAATGGAATTAGTGCTAAACTGTAAATAATCATTGGAGTATTTGCTAGATTTTTATGTACCTTACTAGGTGTGCAGCATCTTTGGAAATACTTGCTTTCGGTATCTCTCTGTATTTTTGTTGCTCCACTGTTTATCTAAAGCGGCAGTCGCCAGACGTTCAGCCTTTTCTGAAATAAGACCTCCTTATGTTAAATGAAAATCACCCGAGCTGCTAATATTATTAGTGTTTTAATAGTGACCACGGCAGACAGTAGTACATTAGCACCCACCATATGCTAGATTTACCAGCAGGACTCATCTTAATGAATCCGGCACAGTTGCCTGCAAGAAAAAAAAGTAGTATTATTAGTAATGTCTCCCCAAGGCTGCCTGATTTATCACTGAAAAATCAGTTGCAAATATATTTTGAACATTCCATCATTTTTCTCCAAACATCACCTTATGAATTCTGAATGCACATACATTTTCGTCTTCAATACACACTTTTCAAAGTTGCTACATATATTAATTCAGCCAGCCAAAAGCTTCTAAATCAGTATGCTGGGCGGGCTGCAGAGAGGAGAGCGACTTATAGGTTGCTGGAGAGCTACTGGTAGCTCAAGAGCTATTCATTGGAGAAGCCTGCTCTATAGCCTTTTCTATTATTCTGACAAGTGTTTTCGTTGATCAAAGTGGGATTTTTCCGTAATGATAAGCATGTATGTGGCTTGTCTAAGTGTTTGTCTAACTTCTTAATATTTAAGAAAAAATTTCCGTTTGGATACACTCCATATTCAACAATACACATTCATACCATCATAGTATACTCAACATGTTTCACTCACTAATGGTTTAAGCACTTATAAATCACCGCTAAATGTTATCACAATTATTTTATTATTGATAATTAAACATTTAAAAAAATAAATGAATTTTATCAAGCGACTTTATACATTAAGGCATTTGATCATGTTATTAAAGTAAAAGTGCTTAAACCATTAGTGAGTGAAACATGTTGAGTATACTATGATGGTATGAATGTGTATTGTTGAATATTGAGTGTATCCAAAGGGAATATTTTTCTTAAACTTTATGGTTTTTGGGTGCTCCATCCTTTTGGTTTATAGAGCCCCCTCTCCTTCAATTTCAAGGTAACTTCTTAATATAACAGTCTCTATCAATGAGAACTAATGCCCTGTTTTTGTCAGCCCTGGGCATGATGATGTTCTCTTTGTCCAATGAGTTATTTATGACAGTTCTGTCCTTCATTGTGTTTATTTCATATTTAATGTGACCCTGTGGTTCAGTGGCTTTAGCTTATTTAGGACCAACCTTTCAAATGCCTTCAAAAAGATTGTGACTTCTAGGGCGCATTACTTTTGATATCAATTTGAGCTCTTTTTACTTTGGTTCCTCTTTATGTGTAGTCTACAGAGGTTCTTGTTTCCTGGTAGTCTCTTCTGAAGTGTTTAAAACATTTTTTACTCTGAGGCATTGCATTAATTGTTGAATTTAAATATACGGATTTATCTGTAAAATGATGTATGTCAGTGTGCATGGCATCTCTTTCTCAAGGACTATTTTCTCAGGGTTCATAAAAGTTTGCTGTGATTTGTTGATTATCAGACATTGAAGTGACTCTTCATCATTCTCTTCCTAATCCCTATTTTGATAAAGCATTTTCAGCAAGACTTGTGTATAAACACTCTTTCCTTTTGCCTGAGAAAGTTGGTTTTTTATTCCTTTCCCCTCTCAACCTTTCTTCTTGTGTTTCAATATATATCTGTGGCATTAGTATTTTCTGTATTTTTCGAAGCATCCAATGGAGACTGCTATGTACAGTGCCACTGTTCTTTTGTATTGATGAGCCTTTCTGTTTTGTTTGTGGTCTCAATTTCTGAATTTCTAGATTCTCCTGATGAAGTGTATGCAACTTTGTTATGAACAGTTTTGGTGTACACTAATGCTCATTTGTACACCCCAGTGTTTTTGTTGCCGTCATTTGTCCCTTTGAAACCTTGTACGTTTTCCTTCCTTAGTTTCTCAAGTATATTCTTTCAGTTTATATACTTTATGTTGAACAGGGGTTAGTATTCCTCATTTTAATTGTTGAATTTCGTTGTCAATTTTTGATGAGACTTGTTCTAGTACTAAGGCTATTCAAAGTATTAAGTTGAGTGAACTTTTCTCTAAAATAGCTTACGAATGATCCTCATATTTTTTGTTGTCTTTAAATAGAGATGGCTTCAATACTGAGAGTCAACCTCAGGTATACGTCAGAACTTGTGGTACTATATGATTTTTGAACAGAGCCTATGAGCATTAGTTTACTTCCTATTCTATTTGAGCAGGAAATGTAGGTGCTTTTTCTTTCGGTTTGCCTGAAGTTACAGTACCCTCAGTGATTTCCTTGATCAAAGCATGTATTAGTTCCTCCTCCCCTTGGGAGTATTCCAGTGTGAACACCTTATTTTCCTTGATGTGACATATCACAGTGACAGACACATTTTATTGCGGGGTGCAAATTTGGAACCTGGGTCCAGAAACACTATGGTGATAATTCTATTGTATCATACACATTTTTGCATTCTCTATTCTGTCTGATTTAACAAAAGATTTGTTGTTTTCCTTTTTTGTAGCAAGCCTTACTTATTCTTCTGTGTAGAAAGGGTATATCATAGAGCCAAGACTGTACTCCTTGGTGGTAGTCCTCATGAATAAATGTAGAGGATTACAAATGGGAATCAAATATTTCAAGTGTATAGTGTAACTGGGGATTTTTGTGACACCAGAAAGTTGGGAACTTACACAAATCTTAAAATGTATGATTCATACATTTTTACTTTCTCTCAGAACGGCTGTGGACGGGTAACTGGACTTCCACCACAGTTTATTTACAACGCTTTCCCAACCAATATAAACTGCACCCAATAAAATAGGTAAATGACAAGAAGACCCAGTAGAAATGTGGGATCTGCTGATCAGGAGTTGCTTCAACAGAGCAGCCCAAAATTACCTCAGCCTATAACCAGAAAAAAACTAGCAGCGCTTGTTTTCCAACAATAAATAGCTAGGTCTGTTTCCATCTTTAGAACAAACAACTTTCAGTCACTGATCCTACGCCTGGTTGTATATTAGCTACATAGTTTCTTTTTTTTATATAAATATATTTTGTAAATACTTAAGAAAAGGAAACGTAATTGACATTCGAGGCAATAAGGTATCTATTATACTCTTGGGGTATTAGTTATTTGAAGGGAATGTTCAACTATTAGCAGAATGGTACATTTTGAAAATCAAATAAAAAACCTCCAAGTCAGCTACCTCAACTGGTTGGATAGATCGATGGAATGTGGCACTATTATATTCAAAATCATAGTTGTAAAATTACCAAATGAAACTCTAACAGCGTCAAATACTCGAGTAAAATGACAAAAAATAAAACCCAACCAGTGTTTTCAAAGCAGATGTATCAAAACTGACAAGTAATTTTTGTGTTCAACGAGTTCAACGATTGAGGAGATGTGCATTAACGTTAGATCTGCTTACTAGGGGACCAGGTTCGAGTCTCAGCTTCAGCCCATCCGCCTGTGATTCTGGGCAATTCACATAATATCCACATGCCTAAAAACATCAAAAAGGAATCTGACCTTGTATATTGTAATCTGTTGATATTGTAAAATGTTCTAATGCTCTTGGGCCAGGTTTGCGTTTTTTAAAACAGCAAAATAAAGGGCTTTTTCTGTAAGGTGACGATATCGAGATCCACAAACCCTTTTTCTCAGAAATTCTATCTCTGGGCGAAACAATTCTGAGAAGTAATGTCATGCTTATGATTGTGCTCCTTATGTTAATCTTTTCATGACAACTACCTCTATGAGGGCTGTCCCCAATGTGGCCAGCTCTCGCAGTGCCATCTTTGCTCCAGGAATTAACATCCTTTCCAGTTTGTGTAGTTGAACCACCTTATTTTCCTGAAGCACGTCATTCTGCAATGATGTGTCCCAATCTTGTCAGCATAGAATGTCTGCAGAACCGAAGTGTCAAAGCAGAAGGGATATAATAAGCCATTTTTTGTGTCGAGTTTTCTATAGTGCTACCTAGACTCGAAGGTGTCAGGCGCTTTACATGAGCACCAGTTACGCTACGGACGGACACATTCATTTTTGTTAGGCACGGGGAGATTAAGTGATTTGCCAAGTATCACAGAATGTTGAGCATCCCTGCCGAGATTCGAACCCGGTTCCTCAGCTCAGAGGTTAACTGCCCTACCCGTTAGGCTACATTCTCTCCCCAATTCAGATTAAGCCATGACTAGCCCAGCTCCCTATCGGCTAGTCTAATCCACTCCCTGTCTCTTCCTAAAAGTTTTTGGCTTTCTTTGAACCCTGACACTTTTTAACATGTGTTTGTGAACCAAGTGCTGTACGTTTTTATCACATTTAGATTAGATTGTAAATAGAAGGGTCTAGTCTCTTAATTTAAATTCTGATATCATTTGCCTTTCTTTTTCTTATTCTTTTTTTTCTGTTATTTCAGAAGCAGAGGGAGATATGGCCCGTGCCGACAGTAAAGAATTGATAGCGGGATTGTTGGCTGGAGCTGCAGGGATCAGCTTGGCCATTGTGTGGTACAAAAAGAGTCGAAATCCAGGATCTACCATTCTGTTATCAAACTTTCTGTCTTTGTCGAACAAACTGCAGTCAGCCCCACCCCATGCCACAGTCCAGAACAACCAAGGTGCTATAGTGGCTTTTCAAGGAAGACAGCTGCAGATGCTGGACAAGCTGAACTGTTTGTTGATGAGTGTTGAAGAACTGAAGAATGAGGTCAAATGTCTGAAAGAGAGCATTCCAAAGCTAGAGGACCAAATCCGTGATGAGCTCAGGGGGAAACCAGATTCTCGCCGAATCAGCCCACTCCATAAAGCATCCAAAAGGAAAAAACTTGACTCGTCGAGAGGTTCAACAGAACTCCATAGCTCTGAAGAGGCAGAAAGTGAAGGAGGGTAAGTCTCTACTAATGTTATATAAGTTGTCAATCTAAAAAGGCTCAGGTCACTGCTTAAACAGTATGCAGGTTAAGCCTTGAGAGAATGGACAGGAAGAAGCGATTGTAGGGATTCTTGCAAAATCTGTGGGGAAATAAAAAAAAAGTTCAACCTCATGTTTAAGAACTTTCTACCTGGTGCAAATAGTAAATGCTTCACTTTCCTGAGTGAATAGTTGAAGCCTTCAAATGGTGTGGTCTTCAAGGCGAGGTCTTTGTAATCTTTCTGACTTCCCTTAAAGTTGGAAATTTGCTGATCAAATATCTCCCTTTTGCATTTGCAGCTTTGTCACTCAGGTCCACAGTGAGTCAATCTAGTGACCCCATCTTTTGCTAAAAGCTAGCATCGTTCTGGATCACAACAGATGTACTACATCAGATTTTGCTCCTTTTCACTGTATTCTTCCCTGTTTTTTAAAACAAGGTATTTGTTATTTGTTTAATTTTAAGCTTGATTGCCATGTCAGAAAACATTTGTTTCTTTTAAACACTCCTGCTGACAGCGGTCTTTTTCTGTTTGAAAATTTGAAGGATTGCTAGAGTACATTAATTTCAAAATCCACATTTTCAGCTTGGACTCAAATCCATGCCTTCTGAGCTCTATTTACTTAGACTTACTGAAGATCATATGATGCATGGGATCAGTGTGCATTTTTATATACATTTCAAAAAGTTTACTCCCCGTCAAATCTGGAAATGTCTGGAACATCATGTGCATCTCGAATTTAATCAAGTATATATTGAAGGTACTGCAGGCAACACTTCACTGATACAGTTTCAGATAGCGTGTGATAATCTTTCATGCCCGCAGCATCTTCTAATTTGCTAAGAAGAAAATCCTGGGAAACAGGTCCCACATATCTTCTTTTAGCGTGTCGATGTACATTGCCTAATTGTTCAATTTTCTTGTTGACACATGCATTAGCAATTTGAACTATTCTAGAAGTTACCTATACTTCTTAATACAGTTCAAACACAATTTGGAGCATTTTTGTGAAGCAGATTATCCTTCTGAGAATACAAACCTAACATCCTTTCATGACACATTGAGTTACAAAGTTTAGACTTCGTGAGCTGCCCTCTTAAGAAAAAGCCTATTTTATGTACTTTTAATTGCGATTTCCATCCTAAATTTAGTCTGCTCAAAAGTGTTGTTAACTTTTTACGCCTTTCAAATACACTGCACTTGTGCGCAAAGAGAGAGAGGAAGCATTTGTCAAGGTTTTTTTTTAATGACAATCCTCTACCCACTCTCTACTGCCTTTCTAGCATTAAGCATAAGGAGCTCACTAGCAGAACAGGCAGAGTTCAAGGAATAGCTTATATCTGATGTCACAGTTAAGCATTTGATGTCAAGGAAGGAACTTAAAACTGATCTATTCAGATGATGCTTTAGTGGGTAGCACTCCAGAGCATGACTCGACCCACTCCCCTTTAGTAGGCAGCAAGTTGTCTCACTCGCTTCGCCCACCTGATTCAAAAAGAAGCTCCAAATAAGTGTCCTTTGAGTAGAACCCAGACTTTCAACATTTAGCACCCACAATATCTAACGGTGCTTTGATGTGTCCATTATGCAAAAAGCTTAATAACCTGCATATTACTCAAAACTACAAAAGTAAATGGATTTCTTTTGATGCTATTTGCACCCTTGTGCTATCTTTATCCTTCATTTAGTTCTTTAATTTTGACTTCTCTCACACATGGATCTAGATACAAGAGAAAGGATAAATTCCTCACCAGGTTTTTAGTTCGCCGTCACCTCACCCCTTTCTGCAACAAGCCATCCTTTACCAGCACATTTCTAGCTCATCTGTATAGCTTTTGGCCTGAGGTCCAATGGAATACACAGTTGAAGCAAGTAGGATGGTCAACTGGGACACATATGAATTTCTAAGTTAGATGTGCGTGGACTCCCACACTTCACTACTGAAGAGCATTGGCACATGGTACCATGAGGTTTTGGCTAAAACTGCAGGACATACTACACAGCTGAATAATATTCTCTTTTGCGTTCTAGCATGGGTGATTTTAGATCTGGTGTCTTCTCATTATTACTAGCATATTGGTTGTAGAAAAGGATTTTATTCACATCCTAATACTTACACCGATCTTGACAGTAACTGCTAAGTGTTGGTCTGTGGCATGCTGAGTTAGATTACTTGATTATATTATTATAAGAATGTCTCTTTGCTGCTCCTGTTCCCTTGGCTTCATGCACCTATTCAAGTAGGACAACCCTTTCACCAAATTCTACGATTGTTGAGCTTCCCAATTTGGAATTAGAATTCTTCAATGAATCATATTTTCTATATAGAAAAATGTGCACTGTTTCAGTGTCACCGTGTCAAATGCTATATAATTGTTTCTACTAGAAAAGGAGGAGTACCTGAGTTAATTAGGAGTTAATAAAAAATATCGCTGTCTTTCAAATGATGGTTAAGTAGGTGCTTATGACACCTTCTTGTTAGTTGGACTCACTCTGTACTGTTAGTTAGACTCCGTCTGTACAGTAGTATTATAATTGACAAAATGCATATCTTTGCAGTGGCACCCAGAGTTGAAGTTGTTAAAGGGCATCTACCCCCTCACGTGACTTGTTTGCCCATTGAAAAGGGAAGAAAATACCAATAGCAAGTGTTTGGTCTTGCCTGCGACAAGTAAATCCACTGCATGCACTCTCACTTGCAAGAGATATTGTTTACAAGAAGGGGCTTGCAGCACGCCCGTTGCTTAACGTTTGTTGGCTTCATTGTCGCTCCTATTTGCTGCCTACCAATTGGCCAGCGCATGCTGGCTTTGCTTCCTCTTGAGCATTAACCAACTACTTATTGCATGATTGCTTTCTTTCCGCTGATCACACTGTGATCCCTGTAGAAACTCCTAGTCATTTGTAGAAATATTTTACCTTGCCACATGACCTTTAAAGAAACCTTTTTCTCCATTGAAATGGATGTTTATTGAGACAACAGTTGTTTTATGCTTTTATTGTGACAACAGATGTCTGCTTCCAAATGAATTTTCACTAAGACATCTACATGGGCGAAATTGCTTTCTTTATGTGGTAGGACTTTTTGCCAAATGTCATATTTTTTTTCCATTTCATCCATGGGAAGGTTAACTGATTTGCTCAGAATCATAGGAGTGTTGTTCCGAAACCTAACAAGCTTTGTGAAAGCCGATAAGTTGTGCCTTTGATACTATTGGCTGTGCAATTGCCTTTTGTTCATGTCCTACAGCATGGACGTTGCCGTCTTTGACAATGATTTGTAGTAATGCTTTATAGCAGCGTAGCTGCTGTGCAGCATGGCAAAAAAATAATAATGAAAAAAGGACTATTATGCATCCAGCGTAAATGCACATTTGAAAAATATAAAAGCTCATTAGCCCTCGCTGTATCATAGTGCTTTTTAAAATTAGTTGTAGCCACACTGCAAAGCATGGGCACTGCTGTACAGCATGGATGCAAAATATTGGTAAAGCCAATAGCTCTCATAGGCGAGACCTATTTGCTTTACTAACTGTTTTTAATGAAATTCCCCAAAGCCATTTATAGGCCTTTTTATGAACAATAGAAAAACTTCCTACTTGAAAAGATTTGCTGAAGCCCTGCAACACCCACATTCACTCTTCATTCTTTTATATGATGTGTTTAAGATCAGTAGCCAGTATCCAGGATTTGCTGTGCTTGATAAAGGAACATGCTAGTACCTGTGCTTTATATACAAAATCATGTTATGTCTGGAAAATTGTTTCCGTTCAATATCGAAACAAAACTTTTTAAAGCCACAGGAGAATCCTTGCCACAACTCCAGCCTGCTACTTTCATATACACAGCAATCCTGCAGGGGGCAATATCCCTTAGTGGTGTATGGTAGAGGAGAACGGACTTGGACACTTGGCTTGCTTCAAGCTGTTTTCCACCAGAAAGTAGCTGTTTTCCACCAGAAAGTTATTTTCTGATTGAAAACAGCATCCATAAAATGGGGTTAGTCATTAAAGAAAATTGAAGTTTAAGGTCACAATTAATTTCACTCTTAAGTGGCGACAGAGATTAATGTAAATTGGGAGCTACCCATTAAGTATGCTTTCTAGCGAGAATGGACTTGGCTTCTTCAATGTAGGTAAACCGTTCTCAAATTCAATAGCGTACAACATATCCTGAGCATGAGGAAGTACTCCAGCGGCCAATGAGCATCTAACAGGCACCATGGGTTCATAGGTTTTCAGCCATTACTGACCTTGGTTTCACATACAGCGTGAAATAACAGTTAACAAATGACTTAGAGAAGATGTAATTAAGGATTTGCACTGGCTGCAAACTCGTACAGTTACTAAAGGATTTACCTTTAGAGGCTCCATGGCCTTTTACTTTCATATGTATATTCATGTTCACTGAATTTAAAACTAGTGATAATATATGTGGTAATTAACTACATCTTTCCTCAGCACACAGTTTGACAGTAGTGAATATGAAGGGAGACTCGTGAACAATGACAAACCACTGAGGAGTTGGCTGTATGGGCTAAGATGTTAAATACATTGTTGAACCTCTGAATAATAGACAACCTTGATTGGTTAATAAAAGTTATGGATTTTTGTGAATGGTTAGCCTTGCTGTGGCAGGTTGAATGGTTCTGCATGTTTATTTTTGACCTGCAGATTCTTAGATGTGGAATGGTCTACCCAACACTAATGTAACATAACTCAGTATTGTGGAAGGTTTCTCTCGTTTGCCGTATTAGATCTGTTTTTATTGTGGTTCGAAACTTCCACAAAAAAGAATTGTGAAAAAAAGGACAATGATGAACATATAGATGCACTCTGGGTATTTCTTTATATGGATATTTATTTTTCTATTTAGTCTTATTTGTTTTTGTCCGGCACGAGAAAATCAACATTGGCGCTTCACAGGCATTACAGTTCTAATCTCGTGTCCACATATACAATATCATATATTGTTTTGAAACCATTGCTTATCATGTGCATCTCTCATTTTAGTTTCATTAGGGTTGGTCCTGCATGAAGCTCTAGGTAGTACCTACATTTGGATTATCTTATATTGGACCCATACATCCCACTAGACCTCTTTGTGTTTGGGTGGTTCGAGTTCCGATTCACTAGAGATTTTTGGTGCTCTTTAATTAGAAGAGTGGACATAGCATGACACTATTCCGCTGGATGCAACCAAAATGTATAGTAGTTTTTCGAAATGTAAAAATATTTATGTCCGCTCACAAATTTAGAGGAAACGTGTTCCCTGTCTTGATAATAGCTGTTGTAAAGCGTTTCTACCAGTAATTACCTGTTTTATATTGGGTACACAAAGTACACAAATACTTTTTCTAGATAAACACCCCAAAGTTTTTGAATACACTGTTTTGTGTATTAGTTACATTGGTTGGTTTGTTTCTGGTAATCAGCGGAGTGAGTGACGCCAACATCAGGAATACACTATTGAATTTGAAAAAGACAAGAGATACTAACATATGTGTTTACAAAAATTGAAGAATTATTTTTGTGACATAGATTAAGTTACCAGAAGCAGAAAAAAGTGTGTCTGTAGTTTTGGATTCGTTACTTGGATGGATGAAGCTGGACCTATTCAAATCTCACTTTTACAAGATTGTTCACATTTTTACAATGTAAATTTGCAAACTGTAAATTTGAAAGCATGCAGCTTACGACACAGCCACACCCAAATTACCCCCTTCCTCTATTGTCCTGGAGCCAGTTTTTCAATAAAACATGTAACTAAAACAATTACATACTTCTTTCAGAAAAGCTAACTGTGACTTCTAAAACGCTTGTGTTGAAGGGTTGTACTTGCACCCTAAGTACCACAGCCAAACACACACTGCTCTGGTTCTTAAACATAGCAATTCCTGGTAAAATGCCCTGCTTTCATTTTAGTTTTTTCCCATCCAGAATATTCCTTAAAACAGAAAAGACAGTGTTTTCCTATTAATAATGAAATGTCCTTGTTCTTTTCAGAGGCAAGGACCAGCTTTATGACTCAGAATAGCAGTCACGCAGTTTCATATGAAGGGACTCCTCGTAGCTTATGACCACATTCACAATTATGACCCATGAGTGATATTTTAAAATAAATATGCAGTAAATGAATGCAATGTAAATAATGAACCTTCTTTTTTCCTGGTCAAAGACTGTCTATAAGAGCTAGACTTTATAAACAAGCATGAAGAGTACAGAAGCATTTGATTACATCACTTTAACTAAATATACCCCGGTGGTTACCAGTGCACACACTTTTACACCATCCTATTTCGTTCACAAAAATACAGACAAGAACCTCTTAAGTAGATCACCTGCGGCTGTTAAGGAGAGCAGTCCGATTCGAAATCAAACTCCCATTCCACTACTTCATTTTCTAAGTGTACTCCTTACTGTTCTGTGCATTATTATACCCTTCTTAGGTATCATCCGCAAATTCATTAGTTTATTAAGGTCACTCCTAGAGCAACTCCCCTGCATCTCTCTATCACTTACTTTGTTGTCAGCCTAGCGATCAACTTTGAACTTGCTTCATCACTTAGTCTTAGCAATCAAGAGCAAATTTATTGCTAACCTCTCACTGACAATTTAATTTGTGTTTCAAACCATTGTTAACCTGCAGTGCCACCAGGACGCATTCCATGTTAGTCAGTTCATCAAGACAACAATATAACACTTCTCCTCTTGACCTCAGTCAGTTCACTGAACTGGGACAAGGTAGGTTTGTTTCTTTTCTTCAACTTGATCTTGCCAACATTTCCACTACCAGTATCTAGGCATTTTGTGATGACCTAGTGGTAGTTACAATACATCTCATTTCTCAAATTCACTTTTGATACCTTACTTGCATTACTGAATTCTTTTTTGGCATCATTATTCTGATCCCACCTAGGGCTTAACCCTCTACTTATTCCCTACTTCTTATCAGCTTCCTTGTGACAGTAATTATTGTAAACCTATGAGTATCTTAAGTACTCTTCTTTTTTTTATTGTCCGCATTTGTAGACTTTGTTTTAGCACTGCATTTCAGTTCCATAGCTCTTCCTTCCTGGCCATTGATACCTGCATAATAAAGAAGCGCCTCTAACATGTTTACCTTTCGGAAAGCCATCATCTGGCTTAAAACAAGACAAAAAAATATTACATGGCCTTGGACTTATGGCCTGACTTTTCTGGTTATTTGTCCTCAAGCAGTCTTGTTTAAACACATTGTTGGAATGCTCCTGTATATTGTTTTAGGATTCAGTGGTTAGCTACCTATCTGAATTTAACACTGTTTCAGTGGTCTCTTGTTGGGGGTAGCCATAGCTGTCAAGTTTTCCAAGTCCCAGCGGGATGTGTTGTTCCAATCCAGGTTGTTTCCTTTGAAATCTGGGATTTGTAGTCCTGTTTTATAATGAAGTAAACAGGAGTACAAGCTTCAGAATTCAAAGAAAAAACCTGGACTGGAGCAGTGCATCATGCTTGGATCTGGGGAACTTGGCAGCGCTGGGTAGCATTCAAAGAAAAGATTGCCTCTGACCAAAATGATTAGAGAAAATAATCTTCCCTTAACTAACTCATACAATGGGCCTCTAAAGTTTTTAACACATTTTTGCTGCAAACACTACACTGTTCTAAAAGCAGGGAGTAATGTGGTGCCTACACATAAGTGAAAGTAGTCTGAAGTACCTGTGGATATCCCCCACATAAAAAGCTTACTCTATGAGACTTCACTAATACAAGCAATATCTTTCACTCTCAACCAAACTTTAAAATATAATTGAGCTCCCTGATATAAAAATTGTGACATCCTGAAAACTTGTGGCACTTTGCAAGTGAGAGAAAATAAGCAGCAACTGGGCTCCTAACCTAATTTTAAACTTGAACAACTAAAGTTCTGTTCAGTGCCTGTGTGGAGTCTACTGATCACTTTGAAGCAGCAATCTCAACAATACATTTCACCTTTCTGAAGATGCAAGAAATCATGAGAAAGGAATGCAGGCTAAGTTATACAGCAAATCTGAGCAAGAACTAAAAGCTCCTGTGGCACAAAATCAAATCTGATAATCCCAATTGCAATTTCAACCTTAATGTAAACTAATGGGGTAAAGTCGACATTTCAAGGAAGCGCAGGTCAAAATATATCATGAAATAGTTTATAAGGCAAACAACATAAACAGATACCGTATCAATACCAATTATTTCCAATTGAAATGAAAAATAATTCGGTCACAGGAAGATAAGGGCAGTGAGATTGTCATCATGGCGGATTTGTATATTTTCTCTATCCGCATCATTGGGCCATTCAGCAGCCAAATTTAAGTAAGCAAAAGATCTACCAAAAAATACATCTAAGCTGCCGATTCTACACATTCTAAGTCTCCTCCAGGCACCACTGGGTCCGCAAAAGTTTAAATTAGATTTTATGGGCCAGCTGGAGGCATCACATCTAGGGAGGTGTCAGTCGACTTGGAGCCGTGATGCCACTTGTTGGTGCAGAAGAACTATTTCAGCTTTTTCAGTTCCAGTCTAGAAGAGATTTAAGAGAGGAAGAATTTGCAGGTAGATAGAAAATGGTGGTTTTGAAAAGCAGCTGAAGCCTTGCAACTGAGCATGACCTCTGTGGAGGCGAACTTTTAAATTTTGACTGAGACCTTGCCACCCTCGTCGTCTGATTTTTGAGCTGTTGCTGCCATTCATTGAGGTGCTCTTAGATCTCTTTCTGGCTGTATGGCAAAAACCTTTTCATCTCAAACAGCCCACAGACCGATAGCCAGATAACATAGGGCTAGTCTTTGTGACCCCCCACTTTTTTTCTTCTCACCCTTGCCAACAAAATCTGGTGGCCCAAACTTCCTCCTCAGAGCAAAATCTGAATGCTTCCACCATGGCACATCCTGACAGGGAATCGTAGAAACTTTGTGCACTTACCAGTTCTGCTAGGCTCACCCTCGTTTCTCACTAGGCAACGTATATTCTGATATGTTCATGCCTAGTCAGAGTTGACAAAAATGTACACTGATCAGCTGACCAGACCACATGCAAAAGAGATTTACAGACCTTTTCAATCACATTTTGGATGCATCCAAACAGATTTAGGATGTGTGGCCGGTTTTCTGTGGACGACGTTGCTTGGTCCATGAGCATGGTTGTCAATCTGCATCCGCAAGCTGAGATGCTGTTTGCGAGATTTTGTGGGGATGTCTAAATCACACTTGTGTACATGCCTTTAAATGGTGAGCATGTATTTGGAGAGAATGCCGACTCATCCCTTGAATGCTTCAAAAACAGCTGACCTACCACTTACATGCTGGACTTAGTCTCCCAAGGAGACAATTACTTTAACAATATATAAAGTTTTGAGGCTACCCCAGGGCAGACCAGTTTCAGCTGAAGGTAACTTTTCAACTCATCCAGACACTCCTGCAGCTATACCGCTCCTTTGGTGAAGGTGGGGGTTCTTGGGGATTTTTATCACCAATACCAAGCTGTCCCTCCCCTCTGGATACCATTTTTCTACTAGGACATGCTGTCAGGCACACATCTAAATTTTGAAGGTGGGAGTCCTTACCTTCCTGAAGAAAGGGGCCAAAGAAGTAGTGCCTTTAGTAGAAAGTGTGTTTGGATGCGGGGCCGCATCTACGGACATTTATCCCCTGAGACATCACGCCGTAACCTACGGCTAAAGGCCATCGCGCCCACAGAGCACACTCCCGTGGCTCTTTTTCTGATTCAACAATTGATGGATCACGCTAAATTCCTAACTTTACATCGCGACCTCCTACCTCCGCCACTCCCATTGAGGACATTCCCGCTACCCTTACTCACCGACGTATAAATCCACGTAATTTAAGGCACCTATAATTCAGACATGCTTATTTAATGCCCTGAAGATGATCCACACATTTGTCTCCTGGATCGAAACGCCGTCGACACCCTAAAACACCTCATACATACACTATGAAGTTACTATTTGTCATGCAGAGGTGTTCCTTGCGATTTGTTTACCTATAACTGTGAATTTTTCTCCTGAGAACAAACCGAGAGCGTTGCCTGAGCCTTGCTTAAATGTTTCCCAGACTATATGTTTTGTATGTTTCTACGTTTCTGTAGTGGAATGCAGGCTTATGTCCCACTCTCAGTATATTGGCTTGTACATATCTCCAAGAATTGCTGAAAAATTAAACATTGAACCTCTGTCCGGCTGGACACGTTTAACCAATACAGCACTGACTGGGTCTGTATTTATCAGTTTTGTTCACCCTTTCCTAGGGACCATTGTTGCTTAGAATAACTGATTCCCAAGGTCCCAGGCAGACATTATTTGGGTCCCCCTTGTTGTTTAAAAAGAAGCCAGGACAATTGTGGCATACATGTCCTCTGCTAGAGAACTGGTACTAACTCTGCCGAGACATCGAGCATTGCTGCAGAACACCAGAGACTGCCCCAGTGTGAGGATTTCTGTTGGTTACAGATCTTAGTGTGCTTTCTGACCTGCGCTGCTCCTGCATGAAGCCACTATACTCTAGTACCAAAACCCAGAATCAAAGGAGGCGGGTTAACAGCTCACACTTTTAGGAGCTGCAAATACAACCGCTTGCACATTCCCTACTTACCAGTCACTGCTTGCCTGTGTGTTCCAAGCGCACAATTCCTCAAGTAAGGTGATTTGCATCAACTTGAACATTAACTGTGGAGCCCTCTGCTTCGGATGGTTACTCGTATGGCACTGAATTGCCCTGTAGAACGTTTAGACAAACCTATATGGAGTAGCCCATGAGACACAGAACCAGGGAAGCTTCTTGTACCAGATTACAGTACGTTATATACTGAATTTTTGTGGGTTTAGAACCCCATAGCACCTGTTTTGGAATTGTGTAGCTGATTAATATCACTGTGTAATTTTTGGTATATTATTAAAGTACATCTCTTTTTTTTTTTTCAGAGTAAGCAGAGGGCTGGACAGTACTTATTGTGTCTATTGTTAGACTGTTTGAGTCATTGGCCCTACACTACTGCAAAACCTACTCAAGGAACTATCCTCGAGTAGCCTTTGACTGCTTGCCCTGACTACCCTGAGAGTCAGATGTGGGACGGATCTACTTGGCATCCAGTTTGCAGTGTCATAGTAAGTCAGGTCTCCGAGAGTCCATGGTAGAATACCCCAACACCAGAGTTGTGGCCGAGTAACCCCAGTTGTGATGTGGCCTGGTCCCCAAATTAATTCTGGCAATCATCAAAGACCAAAAGGGTCACTTCCCTCATACACAGAAACTGAAACTGATCTCCTAAGGGGTCGTAGTGAACACGACCCTCAGTCGATCGCCAATATTATGGAGTTGGTTCAGAGGATTCTAACTCCAGCTCAGATCTCATTTCAGCAGATCTTGTGACTGCCTGTCCTTAAGCCTTATGCATCCAAATTTGACCAATCATCAAATGACAGAGTTCAATTAGAGCTGCTTGAGTTCACAGATGCTTCAGCATCAGGAACGTCTCATGGCTCAGGTGCTGGTTTCCCACTTTGTTCGTCAAGATTTGCACTGGGGGGATGAACCTCTTGGTGGGTTTTCATTTCAGACCTCCGCAGGCTCAATCTACTGTGGTCCTGGGCACCGCCTTGCTGGGATGAGGTGCTCATCTGCTCGCCTGATATTGTTAGGCCTTTTGTGCACATCAGAGTAGCACATTTACATAAATATTTTTAAGATGATGGCGGTCTATCTTGCAAAGAAGAGATTTCTCCCTTCCATTAAAGGGAGTGCCATTCAGATATTGTCAGTCAACACCTCTACCATCCATTATATCAACATCCAGGATGGTGTGGGGTCACAGACTACATTGGGAGGCTGAAAGAAAATAGGTTATTAGCTGAGGAAGAGGTGAGTCCATCCCAAGTATTGAGTCCAAAATCTTGTCAGGTCCAACACACGGATAGACCAGTGGGTTGTCCCAGTCAAAGATATTATCTTCTGAATTAGGGTATGATTTAGAGTTTCGTGAACAGGGGACTCCGTCGCAAATGCCATAGAGGACACTGCCTGCCAAACTCTCAGACTGCCTGCCTCATTTTGAGATGGATAGGCCTTTTGTATTCTTTCAATGGGGTCCCTGTTGGCTCAATCAACTGATTGCGTCTTCTGGCAGCTCAACAGAGTAAGGGCTGTCAGAATAAGGACATTACGCCAACCTCTAGGTTGAATGGTGTAATGTATTTTTTCCCTGTCAGTGACAGCCAGGAAAAATCAACCTGTGAAGGACAGCAAAAAAGGATAATGACCACCACACCTTGGGTAACAACCCAGGTTGTGAGGGTCCTTAGTGGTTTTTTTCTTCAAAAACTCACTCCCGCTTTGAGAGGTTTTTTATTAGGAAACAATTTGGCAGGACTCTAGAAAACCTTAAAAACATTGAAAGGAACCACCATGATTACGGTTCCTTTCACTGTACAGTGATGACCACTTTGCCAGTGGTCATCTCTGAATTTGACAGAATACCGTCCATCAAAGGTTAAATCAGACCCTTGGTTGCTAGAATGGAAGTGGGGCAATCCTGGAAGTTGTATCCGATGAAGTCCTCTAAAAAAAAAAAAAGTGCCATTTTGATACAAGGTCCCATGGAAGCTGTGTGTGAGAAATTGGGTTTTTGATTGAAGGGGTGAATACCCTTCTAAAGCAACAGCCACAATCCTTGTCAAGGTGAACCATAAAAGTCACAAAATCAACCTGTGCTAAGCCCTTTAGTAGCTTGACTCAAAAGAAGTCCGGTTTAACTTAGGAGCAATGTGTAAAGTATTTACGCCGCATGCAAACAGTAATAAAGTGAAAACACAACAGAAGAAAAATCACAAAGCAAATAAGAAACAAAAGATTGTGTACTAACAAATAATTTGAGACCAAAATGACAAAATCAATAGAACTGGAGATATTGAAGTTTAAAGGTTTCGGTGAAAGAAGCGCCAAAAGGCATGAAGCGCCAACTGAGGGTATCTAGTCACACTGGACTGGGACAAAGTCAAACGTTCAGGCCGACCGCAGTGGAGCGCAGGCCAAGTACAATTTCAAGTTCGGCCCTGCGGAGGATTAAACCTTATGTCCTTGATGCGAAGTTTCCGCAGTGTGGCTTTACAAAGCTTTGCGTCGTACCGTGTCTGTTCTGAAGAGGCTGTGCAGCATGGATTTGCATGACTTTGCGTTCCTTGGTGGGAGTTCTGATGAAGCTTGTATCTATGTTCCGAGACTTTGCAGGACTGGTGTCGGATCCAATGAATCTTTCAGCTATGCGGTGAGGCTTTGGGTGGGTTTGCATTGCTCTGCATTGATTTCGATGGACCTTGAGGCTGTGTGGCAAGGCTTTATGGGACATTGCGTCGCTTTTTGCCGTATTTGATGTAGCCTTCAAATAGGACAAGAGTAGTGCTCTCCTATGCCTGCTAAAGGTTAAGGATCTGGAAAGGCACGTCTTGGGGATCAGTGACGCACTCCAGCAGCGGCCTGTAGAGCTCAGGTCCAGTTGCAGGCCCAGTGCAACAGGTCAGCTAGGCTATTACATGGAGGCCTCTCTGGCCTGCTGTGTCTCTGTCGCTCAGAACAAGTCGGCCAGCTGACCCTTGGAGACACTCAGTTTGCAATGAAGAGAGCAGGTGCAGTCTTCATTCTAGGAGAGAAAGGGATCTCCTCCAGCAGCAAGGCAGTCCTATGGCAGCAGGGCTGTCCATCTTCTGTAGTGTCCACAGGTGCAGGAATGTACTAAAGTATTCATTTGAAAGTCCAATATTTATATCTGGTGCCAGCTTTGAAGTGGAAGACCCCCCCCACTGCCCCTCCCCCCTCCTGTAATTTCCTTACTTCCCCAGCCCAAGTTCCAAGGGGCCTGGGGTGACAATTACTTCCCCAGCCCAAGTTCCAAGGGGCCTGGGGTGACAAAAGACTAGTGTGAAGTTTGTTATGTGTGTGTGTGTGTATACTGATACAGCTCCTTTGAAATGTAAGTGGAGCAGGGAATAGCTTCGCCTCTCACAGCATAACCGGATGGCCCAGCCTCACAGCACCTAGTCCCCCTTTGCCTCACCACTGTCTGCGAGGAATACATAAAGTACAACTGCCAACTACTCTGTCACATGACCCAGGATACAGGCTTCAGGCACCAAATGGTTAGGACAAGAAAATGCTAATTTTCTAAAAGTGCTAAAAGAACAATTGATGGACAGAATGCCTAACAATGTCAAACATTGACCCCAAAACAGAGATCCGAGCCTAAATCCATAGTTTTCTTTGCTCTTCATGCCATTCCAGTTTAAACCCAGCCATTTGCAAATCGGTTAAGACGATTTGCATAGCCTGGGTCCAAACTGAGGTGGCATGGTGAACAAAAGAACGATGGATTAAACGCAGATCCATGTGACTGGGGGTGAATGTTTGCATTGTTCAGCATTCCGTCCATCATTTGTTCCTTTTGCAATTTTCTAAAAGCGGCATTTTCGGAATTGTGACTTAAAATCTAACTTCACCATTAAAGAGGGATTTAAATTACAGTTAATTTGAGACTAAACTTGACATTTCTACCAGTTCCCAATTAAAAGTTAGCTAAAATGTAATAAGGTAACCCAGTGTTATCCTAGTAGTATGGTAGGCCTACCAGTAGTGAAAAACGATTTATTACCAGGATGTGAAAAATGTGAGTGTTCAACTTTTTAAATACACTGCACCCTGCCCTGTGGATTGTTTGTGGCCGACCTTAGGGGTGACTAATATGTATTAAAGAGGAAACTTTAGGAATGGCAAAAGGTTTATTTGGCCAGGTCAAAATGGCAGTCTAAAACTGCCCATGGCAGACCTGAGATATTTTAAGGGGCTGCTTAAGTGGGTGACACAGCAAGTGCTGCAGGCCCACTAGTAGCATTTAATTTACTTTCCCTTGGTACATGTAGTACCATTTTTACTAGGGACCTATAAGTGAACTAAATGTGCCAATTCGGTGTAAACCAATTTTACCATGTTTAAAGGAGAGAGCACAAGCACGCTAGCACTGGTTAGCAGAGGTAACATGCACAAAGTCCTAAAGGCCAACACAAATGGGTTCAGAAAACAGAAGGGGTGTAGGCAAAACGTTTGGGGCTGTGCCTACAGAGCAGGTCAAGTGCAACACTCCTTAGTTCCAACTTTTCAGACTTTCTGAAGCAGCTCCTTTTGGTAAATTTTAAGGCTCCCAAGACCTCAGTGACCGCACTTAGAGGCCAGGAGTCCTTCCAGCAGAGCCCACCAGCATGTCCAGTCCAGGTCTAGTTGCTACTGGTCAGCTAGGAACTCCACAAAAAGGCAGTTTACTGCTTATGTCCCTGTAGCCACACCGGATGTGATGTCATCAAACTGATCCTTGGAATTCACTTGTCAGTCCCGAGTATATTTGGGAGCGTGTCCAGTCCCTTAGTTCTCCACACAGATCTGAGACATGTGGTCCAGTCCTCTTTGGTATGGAACATGTCCATAAAGTGTCTGATGAACCGTGGATGAGGTTCCACTTTGTGGATTTACTAGCCAGTGGGAAGGGTGACCTCTGGATACACTCTGACCAATTAAAACAAAGTTCCAAGGGGCACCTATCCCCACTTTTGTAATACATCCTGCTTGCCTTCCTGCACACTATTCCGCAGTGCACTATTCTGAGTAAACCTCAATATTACAGCACTCTTCTGTCCTTTAAGGTTTTTGGTGTCCCAGCTAGGGATGTGTTTTGGGAAATAAATGGTCCCCCTCCTCCTCAACCACACCACATTCGTTCTTCTGCCAGCTCCGCCTCCCACTAGGCAGATGCCAAGCAGACTACAACTGACCAAGGGAACAAAGTGTTGTCTTCCCCCTGCTCTCCTTTTACAATTAACTATGAAAGGGGGGCCGGCTTTACCCTGGTCCCTACCAAGTTAAAGAAGTTAAGTAAATAAGGCAAAAAACAGCTAGAAAAAAATAATTTTTCTTAAAGAAATGCGCTCCTTATTGTATAGAAACCCATTCTGGATATATAAAAAATTGCCAAGATTAGTTTGACAAAAACGTTTAATTGCCAATCACTGATAATTACAAGGGATAGCGGGAAACAAGCGATGTGCACCTCTATCAGCTAGTGTCCCTAATAACATCACATGGTCTACAGGAAATGAAATAATATCGAGCATAAAGTGTAAATAACCAAAGTAAAGCAGAGTCTGCCAGGACTTATCTTAACCCCTTCGCTGCTAGGCCTTTTCCCCTGTGCTAAGGTTTTTTTTTTGTTTTGTTTTGGCTATTTGGGATAATTCGCGCTTAGGCCCCTGTAGCCTTTTGACCACATAAGGTATCCACGCCAAATTTGCGTCCTGTTCTTCCAACATCATGGGGATTCTAAAGGTACCCTGGGTTTGTGGATTCCCCTTGAGAGGACCCAGAAATTAGCCAAAATATGGCTAAAACCTGACGAACCCAGAGCCAATAACTGACCAGCGTCTTGCAATGGTTTTTCATTATGTACCGGGTATATAGCAATTAATTTGGGAAAATATATACATAGGTTCGTTCTGAAAGACACCTATGTATTTCTGAGATTGGAACAAAATATAGAGTTTAGAAACAGTAGTTATTTGCACATTTCCGAAATTGTGAGAACCCATACTAGCATGAGAATTATAGGTCATTTTTCAAAATGACTTCTTTTTTACACGTTGTCTTTCATTTGGAAGGCAGAAATGCATCGACAGTCAATAGGTATAACAGTTGCTTTACAACTCTGTGTTACCATAAGTCTCCCGATACAAATGGTACCTCACTTGTGTGGGTAGGCCTTGTGCCCGCCACAGGAAACTGCCCAAAACGCAACGTGGACACACCACATTTTCACAGTGAAAATTGACCCTTTTTTTGCAAAGTGCCTAGCTGTAGTTTTTTGCCCCTAGCTCTGCCGGCACCTAGGGAAACCTAGCAAACCTATACATTTTTGGAAACTAGACACCCAGGGGAATCCAGGATGGGGTGACTTGACTGGGTCTCACCAGGTTCCGGTCGCCAGGATCCCTTGCAAACCTAAAGATGTGTTAAAAAAAAAAGCACCTTTTTCTCACATTTCTGTAGTGGAAAGTTCTGGAATCTGGGTGGATTTCCCCCAGGTCTCCCGATATAAATGGTACCTCACTCACGTGGGTGGGTCAAGTACCCACGACAGGCAAGGGCCCAAAACCTTTTGAGGCGACCTCAAAATTACCCATCGCAAAACAACCTGGTTTTGCAAGAGTGGTCCCATGAGTTTTTGGCCCCGGTCTCGGCGGCCTTCTAGGTAAACCTATCAAACCCACACATTTCTGAAAACTAGACACCCGGGGGGGTCCAGCGAGGTATGGCTTGCGTGGGTCCCCCAACTTTTCCCTACCCAGAATGCCCTGCAAACCTCAAATTTAGCTGGAAAAAAAAATCCACATATTTTTGGGTGGAATCCCCGTGCTGGTACAAATGTCCTACCCCACAGCGTTTCCCTCAGTCTCCTGTGTAAAATGATACCTCACTTGTGTGGATGGGGCAAGGGCCTGTGACTGGGAAGAGCTCAAAACATAGGGATTAAGGGTATAGCACCGAGAATTCTAAGCGCTATATTTCTGTGTAAATACGTTTTTAGCCAATTCTGCATTGGACACCCATGACAAAATTAATCTTTGACGCAGGAGAACACTCCTCGAACACAGCAAAAGCATTGAAAGTTGCTTAATTGAAGAGATGGATGGCCAACTTCTTATACCAAATGTAAGCCTTACGAACAGCAGTGTAAGGTTCCAACCTCTGATCTACTCTTATCAGCACCACCCATGTACTTATTGTAGTCTACAATGCACACAGGTTTGCGCACTTCAGCAACTTGACCCCTAACAGTCACAGGTGAAGTACTCTCATCATGAATGGTAGTCAGCATGTACACATCCCTCCTGTCCACAAATTTCACAGCTAGCAGTTCCTCACTACGCAAGGCACTGCACTGTCCCCTCTGAAGCTTTTTGCAAACAAGCTCTTTTGGGTAACCTTTACGGTTAGAGCGGATTGTACCACAAGCAAAAGTGTCAACTTTAAACAGTTCCTTAAACAATTGCAAAGCAGTGTAGAAGGTATGAAGGTACAAATGGTGGCCTCTGTTAAACAGTCCTCTAGCAAGATCCCACACAACTTTCTCTGAAACTCCAAAAGTGGACGGACAACCAGGGGGGTAAATAGTGGAATCCCTATCAGTGTACACACAGAAATTATAGACCTATCCTGTCCTACTCTCAGACAACATATACATCGTAATTCCATAACGTGCCCTCTTGCTAGGAATGTACTGCCTAAAAACCAAATGGCCCTTGAACAGGACCAAAGACTCATCAAAAGCTATTTCTTTCCCTGAAGTATAGATACTTGAAAATCAATCCACAAAGTGATCAAGAACAGGCGGAATCATAAAAAGACGGTCACAGTCAGGGTGATCTCGTGGCAACGCCAAAGCATTATCAACAAAATGCAGCATCTGAAGCAAAAGTAAATACCGATCACGACTCAAAATTGCAGGAAATATGGCCGCTGCCATCAAGGCACTGGTAGACCAATATGAAGCCATGGACGGCTTCCTTATCAAGCCCATCAAAAAAGTCAAACCCAAAAACTTATACATCTCATCCAGATTTGTGGGAGTCCACCGGGTAGCTCTGGAGTGGGGCCTAAGTCTGGCACTGTTGTCCCTCAAAAACTGTTCAAATTAGTTTGCTCAACAATCTCAGCCAAAAATACATCATCCATGAACAACTGAAAAAACTGTATAGGCAAAAACAAAATCAAAATCCACTCTTCACCCTGCATCACCACTATAAGCAGGCAACACCTGCTGCACCATGTTTGGATCAACCCAGAGTCCAGCAGTTCCAGTAAGAAGCCTTACAGCCTCAGTCTGCAATATCAATGTCTCTTGCGGCACCATCAACACATCAGTGTCCTCCTCTAAAACAGACACTTCATCCGCACTGAGAGTAGCTTCATCTGCACTAAGAGTAGCTTCATCATCAGATGATTCCTCGTGGACAGAAAACTCACTGCCAGAATCTTGCACTGCCTCCTCTCCCTCAGTCTCATAATCCTGCTCAGAGGAAGATTCAAAAAGCATACCAACCACCTGCTGAGCAGTAATTCTACGGCTAGCCATAATCCTAACAAACAAAGGTAACTTGTCAAACAAGTCAACAACAACAAAAACTTTGTAAAATGAGCAATAAACAAAATGTGTCTTTATCACAAAGACCTATATACTGCAAAAATATACCACTTACTTGACAGAAGTAGCTAGACTCGCCACCACCTACTCTGCCCAGACACAGTAAGGATCAACAATATCCCGCTAAAACAATGCAAAACACATCGCAAAGAGTTTCATGTTCAGAACACTAACTAAATATGCTGCCATTATGACACCACTTACAAAAAAATTAATTAATGCATGACAATAATACTCATTTGGAGTAAACACAACAAAATTGTTTTTCTTACCAAATAAATGCAATTACGCAAAACTGCAGAACAACCACTGCCAAAACCGCAAACCAGAATCAAGAGCTTTACACTAGATTAAAAGGAGAAAAAAATTACAATCTCATATGCAAATAATGCACCAGTCCACCCACAATCCACCAACCAAGCTAAGGGGTAGGTGGGTCTAAGAGCATAAATGAAATATTCACCCCCGTAAAAGGGGAGCAACCCTCGCCAAAGAGGCCACTCCCCAACACCAAAATTAAAAAAACCCTGGTGTCTAGTGGCTTCTGCCCCCCTTGGGGTCAGATGGGCATAAAAACATACTGCTGATCTGCCACCCAAAGAGGGCAGAAATGGCCTCAATCATTCTCCCATAAAGGCGAGTGACCCTTGCCCAAGGGACCACTCCCCAACATAACAAAAAAAAAATCCCTGGTGGCCTAGTGGCCATATAAAAAAGAAATCAGCCGAATTATTGCTCTCCAAAGGGGAGAGACCGTAGCCCAAGGGGCCACTCCCCACAAATAAATCCCGGGGGGGTCTAGTGGGCCACTATAAAAAAAAAAAATGGAGAGATCTGCCCCCCCAGCCACAAACATTGCCCCCAAGGGGGAGCGACCCTTGCCCAAGGGGCCACTCCCCACATATTAATCTCTGGTGGTCTAGTGGGCCACTAAATAAAAAATGGCGAGATCTGCCCCCCTAGGGGGACGCAGACAGCCAAAAACAATGCTCCCAAGGGGGGGCAACCCCTGCCCAAGGGACCTCTCCCCACAAATTAATCCCTGGTGGTTTAGTGGGCCACTAAATAAATAAAAATGGCGAGACCTGCCGCCCTCCCCAGGAGTCAGACAGCCAAAAACAATTCCCCCAAGGGGGAGCGAGCCTTGCCCAAGGGGCCACTCCCGGTGGTCTAGTGGGCCACTTTAATTTTTTAAAAAGGCGCAATCTGCCCCCTAGGGGGGCAGACACAACCAAAACATATTGCCCCCAAACAGAGGGGCGACCTAAGGGACCGCTCCCCCAAACCAGTAATCAGTTTTTACATTAAAAGAAATAAAATCCTGGTGTTTAGTGGACATTCCAGCAGGGATGCTCAAAAGAGGCATCGGGGGAAAGGAAAACCCTTTCCTTTCCCCTGATGCCTCTTTTTTTAAATTCTCCCCCCCCCCCCCACAAGGAGAAACTTACCTCCTCTCTTCCCGACGCACTGGAAACAAATGGCTTCCAGCGCGTTGGGAATCGCCTAATGATGTCGGCGCGCCTCGCGCGCTGACGTTATTAGATGACGCAGAGGGGGAGCGGGGGAGGCAGGGGAAGGGCTTCCCCTGCCATCCCCGGTGGGGGCACCATAAAGGGTGGCCCATGGGGGGAGCGCCTGCGCTTCCCCCGTGGGTGGGTGCTCAGACAGCCAGGAGCCGTCCAACGCACACTTCCACCGTGACGTCAGACGGCTCCCGAACTTCCGACGCGCGGAAGGGGTTAAGGTTCATAGAATCTACCCCAGACCGCTTCAAATTTTGACATGTGGTCAAATAACCTCAAGTTATCCTCTCAAATAAGGCCATGTTAAATATATCCTTTAGCCGTGGCGGGTCAAAAGTATTACATTCTTGAATGCACCCATTTTCAGCAACTTTACCTAAAAAAAAAAAAAATGCACATATGCAGTGCACCATTTCTTTTAGTTGGCAGCTATGTTTTTCTCTGCTCATTCAGTGCATAGAGGTGTTCCTTTCCTCGCCATAATCCCTTCTTAAAAGGATATTGGCAAGGTTAAAAAAGAAAAATATGAGCGCAGTCAGCAGTTACATTTCAGAAATTGACTTGGGCAATGTGTCTGCTTGTCATAAATATTAAATACTTTAGAACAGTGGTTCTCAACCATTTGACTTCTGGGAACCCCCACTTAATCATCATCGGAATCCGGAGACCCCCCACTTAGTCATTACTTGAAGCCGGGGACCACGGCCTAAGCATTGTTGATGGTTTGAGCCGCAAAGCAATACACAAAAAATATTGAAAACCGCATTAATCAAACAAATACATGAATGATGACAATTTTTACATAAAGGTTGTAGCTTTTCTAAATTCAATTAAGGTCACTCATCGTCCATACTATATTCTGTTTGGTGCACCTGCCCTGCACCCACAAATCAATCTGAGGATACTAATTTCATTTTTATTTCAAATTCTTTCACATTTACAAAATATTTTAAAATTTGCAATTGTACATTTATCTTCTTTATTTATATACACTTTATTAATCTGTTAATATTAATTAATTTTCTAAGTAGTCGCGGACCCCTGACAAGGCTTTGCAGATCCCCAAGGATCTTCAGACCACAGGTTGGGAACCACTGCTTTAGAACATTTGGACAATTGCTATTCCAGTAAAGAAATAAGACGCAAATCCTTTTTTTGAACTCATTTTATTGATATATATTTAAACGTTTGCATAGCACATACTTTTTTTTAATGCAATTTAGAAGCTAATCCTTAAGGAGTGGATTAAGCATGATGGAAATTCTGTAGCACATGGAAAAGATGAGTTAAACTGGTTAGGACTCAAGTTATGGGTTAATCAGTGTGAGAAAGTGGATTATAAGTGGGCGTGGATGGTAGTCCACCTCATGTAATGATAACATCACTACACATGTTAAGTCCAGTAATGGTTTCAGTAATTGAAGGCTGAGCTCAGTCTCCTGGTAGCTATGGAGCAGAGCAGACGGGCTTATTTTAAGAAAATGTGCAAAGCATGTAGAAGTACCAAACTGTTAAAAAGTTAAAACCACAAAATATAATCCCACTCTATTATAAAAATAGAAAATACTTTATTGAACAGAATGACACCAAAATGACAAAAATCCATTAACTGGAACTGGAGTTATGTGTTTTAAATGAAAATAGCCTCAAAAAGCATGAAGTATTAATCACTGTCATCTGGCTGGGCTTGACCGTGACCTGGCTCGAGTTCAGGCTGACCGTTGTGTAGCACGGGTCAAATACAAAAACCAGGTTCATTCCTGTCAGATTTTACCTACTGAATAAGTATCTGAAATGGAAGTCCAAAATCCTAAGTGGGGCAAGGTAGCAAGCGGTGACCAGAAAGGGCTCCCTGAAGCTAGATAGCAATTGGATGAGGTCCTGGTGAAGCTTTTGACTTTTGGTGGGAAAGCTCAGAGCAGGAAAAATTCTAAATTTGAGACCAAGGAAGCTCCCTTGTTGGCTGGATACTTTTGGTGCCTTTGCCAGATGAAGATTTCTGCCTTCACACATTTTTGGAGCAGCTCTGATTCCTCCAATGGGGCAAGGCTGAAAGCCATAGCTGAACAGGGCTCCAAGAGGCTGAATTGCCTCTCTGTGGCATCTTGCTGAAACTGATTCCATGCTCCGGAAAAGTACCAAGCAGGAACAACCTAAATCTTTGTCAAATGGCAACACACTGTAGTCGGACTGACTTGGCAAGTTTGTCAAGGTCCTCTGGAGGACTTTGGAGTTAAAAAGTATTGATGCCACAGCCAGGGTTGCGGGACCTCAGACACAGCACTTGTGGTTTAAAAGTCACTCCAGCAGAAGCCACCAGCATGCTCCAGGGCAGGTCCAGTTGGAAAAGGGCTTTTAGCACCTTGTTGTGTCCCTGTAGCTTAAGAGGGGGGTCAACCAGCTGACTCTTGGAGTCCACTTCTTTTCCCTGGGAACAGGTGGTATCAGATCCAGCCTCTCAGGTCTTTTCAGAGATCTCAACAGCAGGTGCAATCTTTCTTCTATCCTCCACAGGTCAAGTAGTGTTCTTAAAAGGGCTCCCAGGGGTGCCACATTTATGCCTGGCACTATTCTGTGAGTGGAGGGGACTCCTGCCCCTCCCTAACCAATAGGTAAGTAATTCCCAGGGGTAAACCTACCCTCCTTTACAGCAGTTGCTGTGTGCTCTATTGCAAACAATTTCTTAGTGCCCCTCTCTACCAAAGTCCAACAGGACTGAACCATCCCTCCGTTGTGCAGAGCTCCTGTGCCCACCCAAGCGTTGCGGCCAGGGGAATTAGCAACCCCTCCTCTGTGGTCACTTAAAACGGATTCTAGGGGGAACTCATATCCCACTGCCCAGATGGTTTCCCTAGACCATTCCTGATCCAGGAACAAAACACGTCCCAACACCCAAGGGCTTGATCTCCGCTCCAGGAGCAAGTTCACACCTCAACAAAGTGACTATCCAGGTGACTTTTTAAAAGTAATTTTTGTAAACTATTCAATACATATCAGAATTTACCAATGAATTAGGGTTGTAATAAATATTTTAAAAAGGCTAAGAATGAACTTTGTAGCTGTCTTATGGGCGAAGTTACCATTATTAAATGTAATATTGTATCCCAATTATTTTCTATGCAACAGCTTACCCTGCTACAGTGAACATGGCTTTTAGGATAAGTTTCACATTAAACTATTACATGGCCTAGTTTTAAATTCAGTGCACCCTGCCTTATGGGTATTTATGGCCTACTTAGCGGTGGCTTATTAAGATTCAAAAGGGAGGTATACTCCTGTCCAAAGGGGTTATTTTGGCAGATCCAAATTGCAGTTTTAAAACTGCACAGACAGGATATAGTGGTAGGACTGCAGTCATGTTTGCACTATCACTCTAGTGGTGTCACCATGAATGCTGCAGTCCACTAGTGACATTTAACTTTCAGGCTCTGGGTACACTTTGCCACAGACTCGGTAAGTTAAATATGCCAGTTCGGAGTATAGCTCGTTTTGACATGGTTTGATGATCAGCTCACATACACTGATCACTAGTCAGCAGTGACCTAGTGTTCAGAGTCCAAAAACCAGCAGTAAAATCTAGCAAAAAGGTGGGGTGATGATGCAAAAAAAGAAATTTTCCTACACTCCGTTAGTAAAATTGATATTCTGGCGAATTAGAAATCGAAACGTATTTGAATGTTTTATTTTTTTGAATAAAGAGTAGCGAGAAAATATTTTACGACATAGGTGAGAGCTGGAGGAGAGAGGCGCTTTCACAGTTCTCTCCAGACAGTGAACATATGAGATGATATGTAGGGGTAATTTGTGATGTTGGTTGCCAGAGCTGGTCTAATTTTTAGGTACTGCAGCTTATTTTTCAACATCAGACTTTGACTAAGAGGTAAGGAGAAAAGGGGGAGTAAGCGAAAGATAGGAAAACAGTGACAAAGGGGAGAAAGTGGGACGAAGAAGAACCCAAAATAGTGAAGCAAAGAGGCAGAAGTGTAGAAAGCTGGTGGAAGAAAAGGAAGAAGTGAAATTTAAACTAGACAGCCTTGGTGTTTTGCAACCCTGGCATTCAGCAGAAAAACGTTGGTCCTCTTCACATATATTTACTATTTATTTATTTACCTATTAGGCGCTGATCGGATTTATTGGCTAACAGTATGTGAATGTTGATTACATTAACCTGACCACGTATGTTAAGCATGGAGTAATGATAACATATAAGGATGTATTAACTATAAGCGAGGTTTACTGTATGATCGATGCATAGAGGTGTAGTGCACTCCTTGTTTTCTCCCAACCCTGAACACTGGCCAGTACAGTTTGCCATGCTCCCAATTCCTAATGGAAATGCTTAGTTAAGATGCGGTAGTGTACAGTTGCAATAGGGGGTTTCTCACTGTTATAACTACAGAAGGATATTCATTCTCGCTCTCGCCCTCGCGCTCTCTCGCTCTCTCATCATGACCTCCTCCTCTTCACCTGTACAAAGCTAGGAACTGCTAACTTATCACATAGAACATTCAACAACTCCAACACTAGAGAACTACGTCCTACCCAAAGTGTGACACCCAGTGATCCCACCAGAAATTCTTTTCCAGACAAACATGAGACCTGCCACCTTCATTTGAGCAATCATCTCACTCCCTCTGGATGACTGCCAGAAACGTATGTCTGATGTTTGTACACATTACTGCTGCGACCAATACATTTTAAAAACTGTTTAACTGTGGATATGTGTGCCAGTTAGTTTCACCGTAGGTCATAGGTAATTGTTTGCTTATCCTGATGATTGTTTTTAAGAATGATCTGATGTGAGCACAAATGATAAAAAGAATACTTTCTACGTTTTTCTCTGTCCATTTTTACAAAACATATGTTCAAGCCCTAATCTCATGTTAAATGATTAACTTTTTCCTCCAACGAATTTGACTTTATTTTTTTTTATCTTCTCCCACTTAACACTATATGTATTACCTGCTCTCATGCAATAGATGGCGTCAGCAGACTGTCTTAAAGAAGTGAGCAAATCTTATGCCAATGTTCTTCCACAGTCTGAAATCACAGAGGGATTTTATTATAGCACGCAAGTTCTTGCATAGCTCTCAGATCACAAAGTTAGGCATGTACTAATCCCAGGGAGACGCTACCTTCTGTAAAACGCTTTGTTTATTTTGTTCTGGTCTGTTGGTGTACATTGCAGTGAACATCTGTACTTATTTGCTTTGTGGCTCACGACAAACATGTGTGATAGCAAAAATATCTACTGTATTAACATTTCTTTTGTGAAAGGTTGGATAGTACATCTTACACACTTTGATCTATCTGTTTCATATGAGTGCTTAATCGGATTTACAGCACTTTGCACAGAGATGAGGATGGGCAAAATGTACAAGATTCAAACATATCAAAATCTCTTTGGACACATTTGTTTCTTTTTAGGTCTAGCCTGAGACAGCTGCACTTTCAAGACATTTTGTTGGCTTAAAGTTGTCAGAGGCAGTGACCACCCCCCCCCATTGGTTACTATTGGTTGGCTTCATTGTCACTCTAATTTGCTTGCTTTTCATTCGTTATAGTGTGCCGGCTTCACTTCCTCTTCTTGTGCTTGTCTCTTACCTGGAGCATGGCCAAAGTACTTGTCTCCATTCACTGCTCATGTTTTGGGAGCTACTTTTTTTTCTTTTGTTGAAGCATTCCATGTGTTTTTGAGCTGTCTCACTTGTGCTTCTCTTAGCTTCCGTCGTTGCTCTCTCTCTCACCCGCGCTTATGAAGCCTTTTCTCGCCTATGTGCTTTTGTGCCCCTCCCCCAAGTTACTCTTGTTCAGTTATGCTTCTGTCCCATCCCCATGTTGCTCCTGGTAGTCCATATGCTTCTGTGCCCCTGGCTCTCCTCAATGTCTCTCTCCTTCAGTCATTTCCTTCTCCCTCATCCCCTCCCCATGCTGCTGCCCCCTGCCCTCACTGACCCGCTAACCAGACCCCATTGAACATTTAAAATAAAAAGCGGTTGTGCATCGTTCTTATTTTTTATAGATCTCTGAGGTGAGGCCTAGTGGCTTTGCCATTGCTTGTGAATTTTCGGTACTAAGGGCAGAATTAGCAAGTCATGAAGTCCCACAGACAGTGTTCTCTTTTGACGCGTAACGTAAGGATGACAAATTGGTGTGTAAACATCTATTCAGCACCGGCTGGCCTTGAAGTGGCCATCAAATACTAAGAAATATGAAAGATGTAAAGATGCTCGTGGGAAGGACTTTTGAAAGCTTGCCAATGAGTGTGCAACCCTTCTGTTGAAGTTTGATGCAAGTTGCTCCCCACTTTAGGATTTGGTGATGATGATGATACTCCCACCAACTACTCCCGTAATCTCTGCTTCATCCTGGACAGCGACCTTTCCATGCAGCACCAGGCCAACGCAGTAGCCTCATCCTCCTTTCACACTCTCCGCATGCTTCGTAAGATTTTCATGTGGATCCCAGCAAGCACCAGGAAGACAGCGAGTTAGGCCCTCGTCACCAACTTACTGGACTATGGAAATGCACTCTATGCCGGAGCCACCTTCCACCTCCTCAAACGACTACAGACAATACAGGACGCCTCAGCCAGACTCAGCCTTAACCTCCCCAAACAGACCTGCATCACCCCCCACCTCAAAAGCCTCCACTGGCTCCCCGTCCAGAAGAGATACCAGCTGCTGACTCACGCCTACAAGGCCCTCCACAACGTGGACTCCATCATCATCCACTGCTTGACCTTCCACCAACTGACCAGACCACTCCGATCCGCCTCTCGCACCCTCGCACACATACTCCGCATCCGGCGGAGCCGCTGTGGACGTCATTCTTTTTCCTACCTCGCTGCCAAATCCTGGAACTACTTCCCACTCCTACTTCATACATCCCCCTCACTTGCTGACTTCGGGAACAACTTGACCTGACTCTTCAACTAACTCTCACCATCCCTAGCGCCTGGATATCCTCCAGGGTGATAAGAAGCGCTGTACAAATTCCGACTGATTGATTGTATGACCCATTGCCACTTAAGCACTTGTAACATACCTGACCATAGGAACTAAAGCAGCAAGTCCAGCATTTCCACAGATACTTTTTTATTTTCTCCTTGGTACCAACAAGTATGAAACCTACTTGTGTAAAGGGATATTCAGCACTGACTGCATTTGACATTTTCAGAAATTGGGTTTTTGGTTGACTGGGGTCTGAGCCCTGGTCAAGTAGAAACCACGATCATAGTCAGTATAAGGCACAGGCAACCCCCAAATTAACCTGTGCTTATTCTCTGGTAGCTTGGCACAGAGCAGTCAGGCTTAACTGGAAACCATTGTGTTAAGTATAAGTAAAACAGTGAAAACACCACACAAATAGACCCCACACCAGGTGTACAAAAATAGTATATAGTTTAATAAATAAAACAAGACCAAAATGACAACAATCCAATTGGGGAACTAGAGATATTGAATTTCAAAGTTTTAAGTTAAAATAGCGCCAAAAAGCACAAACCAGCAACAAGGAATATCTTGTTGTGCTGGACCATCAGGGATGTGGAATTCCTATATCCCGACGCCCAGGACATATTGTTTGGGGTCAAGGGCAACAAGTTTTCATGTGTATTTTGTCCTTGGGACAAGTAGGATGAACCCCCTGCAGCACAAACCCTTTGGCTGTCAGTTTGCACTACCACATTATGGATCAGGGAAGGGCACTGTCTGCAGTTAAGGTAATACTTTTGTCCAGATGTTAATGCTGTTCAAACTTGTGTTTATAGTTCATTAATTGAAAGCCTTTATTATTAGGGTGAGCGCTCTAAGTAAAAGTTGTAAGCTATGACTGCACTACTGACAGTCGTTCTAGTATAAAAATGTGTACACACGTTTTGAAGGTTTAGCAATATGCAGCTATGTATAATGGTCCCAGAAAGCTTTCTGATTTGATGCAAATATTTGCAGAAGCTTGAAAGCAAGATTGATGATTCTTTACTTTCAAAATCATTATTTAGTAACGTGTTGGAGGAGGGAGGAGGATTGCTCATGTAATAATCACAGGGCCGAACTGGCCGTAGCAGGCACCGGGCAATCCCCCAGTGGACCGCAGGGGTGGGGGGCGGTTTTGGGCCCCTGGGGGTCGCTTTTGTTACAGGGCCGTTTTTAGCTGCAAAATCGGCTCTGTAACAAAGTCGGCCGAAAACCGACCCTTACAAAGAGCTCGGCTGCAGGGGGGTGAGCACTTTGCCAGGGCCGGTTTTGCTTCCCAGTCCAGCCCTGAATAATCAGTGTCGGCAAGTTCACTTTCCCTCCAATCACATTTTTTCACAACTCTGGAAGAAGGTTTACGTCTGCCATTGCCAGGAGTAAATTATCAACACTTCTCAGTACGGGAAAAGATTGGAGAAGAGTTGTTGAAAACCCTTAAAACATGCACATTTGTGGTTTGCACAGACTCAAAAGGGCATTCTAACTCTGGAGCTATTGCTTACCACTAGCTTCAGCTCCAGTATGTAGATCTGCGGAAACGTGGCAACATGAGGGGATTGCAAGTATTCAAACACTACTATAGTATGAGCCCTGGCATAATCAAAGAGGCTATATCAGAGCTCTTAGATAATGAGATTTCTGCCAGAATTTGTCGCAATTTATTAAGCAATCTGCCTCATGGACAGTTAGATATTTTATTAAATTCAACACCCCTGCCTGGACTGGGACAAAGTTTCAAATTCAGGCCGAGCGCAGGCCGGGTACAGGGGCCAAATCAGGGTAGCTGAATAAAGTACCCTAAATCCTGGTTGCAGAGCGTTGTGTGGATCTGAGGCAAGGAGCGTAGTGCAGTTGAAGTGATGCGTGGGTCTGAGATGCAGCGAGGCTTCAGTACAAGGCCCTATGGGTTGGCATCAAGGATCCTAGACGGGGTTTGTGATACGAAGTCCGGGTGTTGAGGATGCGGCATGCAGCTGAGTCAATGCATCAGTTCCGAGGAGCTTCGAAGCTGCAAAGCAGAGGTCGACGTTGTTGGTGAACTGCTGTTGACGGGAAATGCGAGGAGCTGGGTCGGAGAGGCACCGAGCCGTTGGCCATGTATCGGTTCCGAATAGCCGTGAGGGCGATGCCTGATCTTCTGTGCCGGGCCCAATCCACGGAATAGCAGCGATGTGTCGGCTGTGCTCGAGGGTGTGCCGCTCAGCTGAGGAGATGCGTCGGGTCATTTGGAGGATGCGCTGCTCAGCAGAGAAGATGCATTGAGTCTGCTAGTAAACACCTTAGGCCCACTTCCAAGGGTCCAGGACTGGAGTGGCACCACTTGGTAGGACAGACTCACAGATGGCAGAGTCCAGGTGCAGATGCAAGGTTGTTGGAAGACTGTTATGTCTCTGAGGCATCAGATCAGGAGGTCAGCCTACTAGCCCTTGGAGTCACTTTGGGTTCTGCGTTCAGGAAATGAAGGTTCAGTCCTTCTCACCCAGGGAAGAGGGCAGCGAATCGGCACATCAAAGCAAATGTCCAATAGAGTGGCAGTCCTTTCAGCAACACAGCAGTCCTTCCTGGCAGATTATCCACAGGTCCAGAAGTGTACTGAAATGGTGGCATCTGAGGTCCAGTATCTATCCAATTGGTGCCACTGAAGTGGGGGAGGGGGATTCAAAGAGAAGCCTTTAAAGTGCCCAGCTTTCCTGCCATGGCTCCAGACCCACTACAGAAGGATATGTAGCCCTTTGTGTGGGAAAAGGACACCGCTTATTCAGGTGTAAGTAAGGCAGTATCCAGCTCCTCCCGCCCTCCTATCCAGCCAGGATGGCCTATCAAGTCACACCTAAGCTCCCATTGTGTGTGGCTGTTTAGGAGGAATGCACAAATCACTGCTGTCACCCCACCTCAGACGTGACAGGAGACAGGAAGCAGGCACTAAATGGCTGAAGCAAGAAAATGTCAACTTTTTAAAAGTGGCATTTTAAGAATTGCAATTTAAAATCGACTTCACCATAAGTTAGGTTGCAGGTTATACGTCGGTTCCGATCCCCACAGTCGATAAAGGCTTTGTCGACAAAACCCTGATGATGTGTCATCGTTGAGCTGCGAAGTCCATCGATGTGATGTTGGATGGCAGCCATGTCGACGCAGGAAGTTCAATCTGTCGGTTCCGATCGGTGCAAAAACGCCGATGCGTCCGTTTTATTGGATCAACACAACAGACACCACCTTTGAAGGGCCCAGGACTGGCTTGTCACCACTTGGCAGGGCAGGACTCATAGAGGAAAGAGTCCAGGTGCTGCTACCAGGTTAAAGGAAGTCTTTGATGACCCTAAGCCAGCAAGCCCTTGGTGTCACTCTGGGTTCAAGTAAGATGGGTCCAGTCCTTGTCCTCAGCAGGGCTGAGATCAGCAAAGCAGAAAAGCCGTTCTTCCAGAGCAGTGTACTGTCTTAGTAGGGTCCGAGCCCCAATACATATACCAAGTTGTGCCTTTGAAGTAGGGGTGACTTCAAAGAAGGGTCTAAAGTGCACACAGACCCTTTCTTTTAAATTGTGATTCCAGAGACACCAAACTTGAATAGGTTATCTCTTGGCATTTGGCAATTACTCTTATAAAATGTTATAAGGTAACTGTGATGTTATCCCAGGGGTCTCCATCAGGTCGATCGTGAGCTACTGGTTGCTCTGCCGAGGCCCTGTAATTAGCTTGCATGTCTTAACATTTTCGGCTTTTTTTTTTAATAGTTGTTGCTCGCCGTCACCCAAACCAGCTGCTCTGATAGGCTTATCTGAGCATAGCTGGGTTGGGGTGGGCTGAAGAGCACAGCATTGCAGCGCCACCTGCCTTTCGCAGTCTGGCACTGCACCTTCATACTATGTGACGTGTGCAGGTGCGGAGCAGCAGGGGCCGGAAAGCTTGGAAGCGTGTAAGTGCCATGGTACAGGCAGTATTGACTGCTTCCATACCAGTCCTCGCACCACCTGCTTTTTTCAGGGTGCCACCGTGTCTTTGATCTGCTTGAGAAGCAGCAGATCGATCGGTAAGGACTGGCTTGAATTGGCATTTGGAACAGATATCTGTGGATGATATTACCATGACCTACTATGGAACAGAGAGTCTTCACTAGAACCTAGAATGGATGCTGTTCTATGCACAAGAAGCAGCTAGCTGCGAGTCGGTTGGCAGGGTCTATGCTAGCAGGGGGTAGATGGCTTTCGGAGCACTCGGGAACCAGGTTTAAGCTGAAGAGAAAGGTCCTCGGGAAGCACAAAGGGGGGAGGTGGTTTGGTGGTGCGCTGGACTCGAGCAGCTGGGGAGATCCTCTCTTTATCCTAGCTGGAAACCCTTGCTCATTGCCTTTATGTGATCTTTGATTGACTGCTGCCACCGTGGTGATCTTAGTCTTTGTGACATTTTGTTAAGTTCCAAAAGACAGGTTAACTGTGTTCAGCACCAGATCCGGTGGTGTCCAGTAGCTGGGCTCAGCTCAGCAGATTCATGATCAGGCAGTGTGCTTCCTGCTCCTGGACACCGCTGAGACGAATGGAGGGGCACACCTGCAGACAGGGTTAAAGTGTCCCCATTTGGGAAGCCTTGGCAAATTCAATGAGCGGCTCTTGTTCCTTAGGCTACCCTACACTAGACTTGTGGGTAGGATACGATTGCCCCAAGAGCTGCCTTTGTGGCAGAGGAGTTTCATAGGTGTCAATTAGAAGTAGCCCGAGGTCGCAGCTGCTACACCTGACCCTGCTCTTGCTATAGCTTTTTAGGGGTCACTTAGCCAGAAAAGAAATTAAACGAGGACCTGGAGCCCTGGAAACGTTATGTGGTTTATTTTTATATTTTTGCAGATTTCTATAGCTCAAACTCAGTCTTAAGGTATTGGAGTGGTTTAAGTAGGCATCAGTTATATTCCACAAGTTAATATTAATTTTTCTAGGCACGGAGATATTAAGTGCTTTGCACAGAAGCACAGGATATTGAGCCAGCGCCAAGGATTGAATCTGGTATCCCGGCTCCAAATCCAGCAGCAGTGGCCATAACACCACATCCTGGCCTACGCACTTCACCCTTTCTCTTTCCCCTCAGAAGTCAGTAAGAGGCTGTTGAGGGTCTGAGGGTGGCTTTTGGATATCATCTGACGTCACAGGGGGTGAATGAATTGATGAATCCGTTAATAACCACATATCTGCGAGAATATAAGTTAATAAAGTAATCCAAATGTCATGGCATGAAGTCTTAACTGTTCCACCGCTGGTAGACAGCTGCCGGGATAAAGTGTCTTTCTGTGCAACAGTTTCATTACCAAGGCTATTGCGCAGTTCTTTTTAGCTTGAGACATCACAGTGACTCTGCTGCACTGATTTTTACAGCCAAGCTGATTTAAGGGTATATTTGCCTTGCTTTGCCGCTATTGTAAACTTGTGTTTGGCGTGTGGTCTGAGAGTGACTGTCATGTGTCTGTGTTTGAGGGCACTGGTTGCACTTATTCGGCTGCTATTTTGCACGCTGAGATAAAAGGTGTGTTTGAGGGGGGAGATTCTCTTCCTTCAGCTTCAAGGCGCCCTGTATTAAGTCCTCACTATTTAGCTGGAGATCCTCTGGCCAGGGCCCATACATAAAGAGTGTGTCTCACTCACAGGAGTATTTCTAGGGAATCTAAGTATTTTGTTCAAACCACAGTATGGGCTCCAAAGAAATTAGCCTTAAAGTCAATGAAGCTGGGCGTGGCCTTTACTAGCTCACAATGATTTTCATTGATCAGAAATCGCTCTCACTACAGAAAAGGTTGGGGACTCCTGTGTTATCCTATGGGAGAGACAGTCCTTGCAGTAGTGAAAAACTGAATTTAAGAGTTTTTCACTACCAGGACAAGTAAAACTTAAATAATGCATGTCCTGCTTTTTAAATACAATGCACTCTGTGTCTGGGCTGTTTAGGGCCTACCCTAAGGGTGACTTATACTTATTAAACAGGAAGAGTTGGGCCTTCCAAGAGGTTTAACCTGCCAGAGTGCGTCCCATTTTATACAACTAATCGCACTGGCACACATAAAGCTCCAGTTCTATCATCAGAGGGTGTTTCCCCATTTGCGTGGTCGCGTGGCACCATGCAAATGATGGAATCCCTTTGCCTCTGTGCTTGCGCTGTATTACAGAGGCAGAGGCAAAGAAGCTGTCGGGAGGCGCACAAACAGTGCGAAACCTAAAAGGTGGCACACTGTCAGTGCCCCCACGTAGCAGCCATCTGGAGGGGCAAAAGGCCCCCCCCCCCCCAGACATCTCCTTGGAGATGGGTGCACCCACTCGCTGCACCCGCCTGTAAGGGAGTCTCTAATACCCCTAAAAATGCATGTAGGTTGCCGCCTGCACTGTGAAATACAGACCGGCTTCATAGCATCCGCTCCGTTTTTCACCTGAATGTGCGCCCTGGGGTTAGCGCAAGTTTGGGACTGCCCTGGGAGTAGCGCACGTACTATGATGCAGCACATTTTCCTGGTTAGCGTTAGGCACACCTTTTGAACGGTGCACCAAGCACTAACCAGGAAAAGTGAGCTGCATACGTAATACGGACCCAGGTTCACATGACAGTTTAAAACTGCATGCACAGGCTCTGCAAAGGCAGGCCTGATACATGTTAAAGGGCTACTGAAGTGGGTGGCACAATCAGTGCTGCAGACCCTGTTGTAGCAATAATTTATACAGGTCGTGCACATTACATGGAGCTTATAAGTAAATATGCCAATTGTGAATAAGCCAATGTTGCACAAACATTTTCCCACTGGTTGGCAGTGATAAAGTGTGCAGAATCCTTAGGCCAGCAAAAACTCGATGTCTGAACGCAGAAAGTTAGTTGAAACCATTCCAAGGATGCCAGGTCTAACAGACCTGATCCGCAAATACAATGAGCATTATAAGCAAACTGTTCTGCAGGATATGCGATGATACACTGGGAGAGAACTGTTGTAGGTGTGCGCCAGTCAGTGTGCCACCCTCCTGTGGAAAACTGTATTCATTGCCACCCCAGACATCCCACTACAGTAAGCCTTGAAAACGTAGACCTCTGCAGATGTTCATACATTAAAGTTCATAAATCTATACATATTGGGCCAAATTCACAAAAGCATTTAGTAGTATGTTAAGAACTACTTCTGTAGTACCACTTCATGTATGCTTAGGTACGTTTGTGATTTTTCCTAAAAAGAAAATTGAATATTTAGTGACTGTTTATATACATATAGTACATATAGAAAGGGCTGAGCCCTCTTTGCACTTTTCATAATAGGGACTTGGTTATTTCTTGCCCTATTCACAATGGCATTTATGAAAATGTGAAGTAGTACTCATGTAGTTCTACTTCACACACTCACAAAGGCATTTTTGAATTGCCCCCAGTAAAAATATGTTTACCATGCATTCGTTTGTGAATCAAGCCCCCTAACCAAAAGGCTTTTCCATCTTGCCCTTGTTTAACATTTTCTGGTTTGACACTGTGCTTTTTCCAAGTGAACCCAACATCTTGCATCCTTTGCAAGAGCTCCTCCAAAAGCTCTATTGGATCGGGGATACACTTGAAAAATACCATTGTCTATATTAAAGGGTGACTACTGAAGGCTGCTTTACGTTGTAAACCTATCAACAGGCCGATTATTGCTATGCTGAGGAAAGATTATGATAAAGCTTTGAAAACTAGAAAGCAAGAGATTAGAGAGGAGGCCTGGGCGGAACTAGCTTCCGTGGATGTTCTTAGAAATAGTGCAAAGTTCTGGTCTGTGGTGAATAAACCCTATTTTAGCGACGCTTGTAACGGCCAATTAGATTGCGGAATAGGGGAAGATTTGTGGTGTACCCATTTTAAGTCAGTCTATGAAGGGGTTAGAAATGGGGCACAGCCCCCATCCTCCTCCGTTGTAAATCAATATACTTTAACGGTTTCTAAGACCGAGGTAGTCGAGGCCATTGAAAAGATGACAAGCAACAAAGCCCCGGGCCCGGATGGGGTTCCGGTGGATCTTTATAAAACTGACCTTGAGACTTGGTCTGTGGTTTTAATGAATGTTTTTAATAGGATTTGTGTTTCAGGCATCCCGGATACTTGGTCGGAATCCGTGATTATACCCATTTTTAAAAAAGGTTGCAGGGGGGATCCTAGTTGTTACCGCCCTATCTCCCTCATCGATTCTGCAGTCAAAGTCCTTGGGCGTGTAGTTTTGGGGAGACTATCTGCGTGGTTGGAGGATAATGAGACCCTATCTTGCCTACAATATGGGTTCAGAGCAGGCCGAGGTACTATAGATCAAAGTCTGAACCTATATTTATTAATAGGCAAATACACTATTGCCAAAAAAGGGAAATTATATCTTGCCTTTATGGACCTGTCCTCGGCCTTTGACCGAGTAAACCGGTCAAAGCTATGGGATCTGCTTCTTAAGTGTGGCATTGATGAAAACATTGTATTTTTCCTGGCTGATTTACATAGGGATCTCACCGCCACTGTTAGATATGACCGCCTGGGCAACTGTACTAGTAGGATTGGAATTTCAAATGGTGTTAGACAGGGCTGTATTCTAGCCCCCCTGCTTTTTACTTTATATATTAATGATCTAGGTGCTGTTTTGACTAAATCGTGCAAGGACATTCCTAGAGCTGGCAAATTTTCTATTCCGGCATTATTATATGCCGATGATGCCGCCTTGCTAGCACGTACTCCTGTGGGTCTGCAACGGTTGCTGGACTCATTTGCAAATTTTATGAAAGCACTTGATCTCAGCGTGAATTTTTCCAAATCTCATGTTATGATTATGGGGTGTAAAGTAAAAAAAGCTAAGAGCTTGTATTGCGAAGGGCATGTTTTATCCCGCGTCAGTAGATTTCCCTATTTGGGGGTTATCTTTGATGATAGTCTTAACTGGTCTCCGCAATTAGCGGCTAAGCGTAATACTTTTGTTAGATCTACCTTAGCTGTATTAGACTTTGCCCGCAAATTGGGGGTGAAGCCTATGCAGGCCATTTTGAACATTTATGTTGCTAAATGTCTTTCTATAGCAACGTATGGGGCAGAATTATGGGGAATTAAAGATGTAAAAATTCTTCAAATAGTTGAGGACAAATTCTTAAAATCTATTTTATCTCTTCCTCAGTCAACCCCTGCCTTTATTGTTCATCAGGAATGCGGGTTAGACCACCTTGTGGACCGTATTGCTCTAGCGCCCATGTTAAAATGGATTACAACCTGGCTAAACCCTGATTTGGAATTAAATCACGCAATTTTAAAGGATTGTTTATCTCTTGAGTATGGTACCTCCATCCCCTGGATAAACTATGTTAAGAATTTATCAAGAGAACTAGGTCGTCCAGAATTATTTGATGCTCCTGGCAGTCTAACTAAGGGGGATTTAAAATGGGTGAAAGTTGAATATAAAAATCGGATAACCTTAGAAAGAGAAGATAAGGAGTTACTTAAACCTTCAGTCAGGGCTCATCAGTTATTAATCACCTCAAACAGTATTGAACCCTACCTGGTCACTGTTAATAACATGAATCATCGTTTTTTACTTACCAGGTTCAGACTGAACAAATTTCATCTTTTGCTCACCGATTCCCCAGGGTGGTCAAGGGAGAAGGATTTGGGAATCTGTTCTTGTGACGGTTTTTCCCTTAAAGATACAGTGCACTTTATCTTCTTTTGTAAATACTTGGCTCCCATTCGTAAAAAACATATCATCCCCCTTATTAAGGAGAAAGGTTTTAGGCAAGTTAAACCTGCCCTTTTATATTTACAATTGCTGGGATCAACGTGGGAGATCTTTAATATTGCCAAATTTTTAGCAACCTCAATGAGATTAAGGAAGAAAATTTCTTGGACATAATCATTATTTGGGTAATTCATGAATTGTAACCACTACCTTGTATGCCTTTTTAATTCATTCGTAGTGTTTTAATGTTAAATGTTATTTATATTGTATGTATATATTTATATGCTTTTATGGTTTTTGTTATGAAACCGAATAAAGTAATTTTGACTGACTGACTACTGCCCCATCACTTGGCTATGGGTAGCTGATTGTTGGTGGTGATTGAATTACTAACAAGTGGCCTTATGCCTTTTTATCGGCACCCCAGAGAAATGATTTGCCACTTTACACTTAAAGACATGTAGTGCAAAGACCTGTCCACTGATGCAGACCCAGAGAAAAGGCTAGGAGCATTATTTCGGATAAAAAATGTATATAATGTGACTGAAAAGCAATTTAATGGTAAAAATTGCTATCCATGTTTTTGTGATCTAAACTGGAGAATCTGATGCAAAAATAGTTAGATTTTTTTCAGTCTTAATCGGGATGATATGACGTATTTTCTGAAGAGTTTCAAGTCCTACATTTTATATATCGATTGCCTAAGATTCATTAGTCCTTCAGGACGATCACCATACCACTGTCTAAATGAAGGAATTGTTATTCGTTGCCACCACTTTTTTTCAGCAGGGCTGAGATTAGTAGGCAGCACAGCACAGCACAGCAAAGCAGAAAAGCAGTTCATCAGAGCAGTGTACTAGGTAGGGTTAGAGCCCCAGTAATTATACCAAATGTTGCCTTTGAAGTGAGGGTGACTTTAACGATAGGGCTTTGAAATGCACACAGGCCCTTTCTTCCTAGCCCTGGCCCCAGACTATCAGTAGGGGGGTAATTAGCCCTTTGTATGGGAAACAGGACACTACCTATTCAGGTGTAAGTGTCAGTTCCCTTCCCATCTAACTGCCTAGGATAAGGTTTCTGGCACCCCTACCCACCCTGTCTTTGTGCCTGTCTAAAGGAAATGCACAAAGTGTGGCTTTCACCCACTCCAGCTGTGTATTGGATACAGGCTGCAGGCACACACAGAGCAGTCCCAGCAGTGAAAAGCCCACTTTCTAAAAGTGGCATAGTAATGTTAAATCCAACTTTACCAGTAAAGAAAATTTATCATTACAATTCCACAGATATAAAACATGATGGAGCTACTCCTTTCTAATCAGTATTATAGCTTCTATGTGTATTAAGAAAAATTCACAATGTTAATGTTAACCTATGACAGGAGTAGGCCTCACAGTAGTAAAAAACGAATTTGGGTGTTTGTCACTACTAGGACATGCACAACCTACCAGTGCAATTTCTACCTTTTACATACACAGGACACTGCCCTATGGGCTAACGACGGCCTACCTTAGGGATGACTTGCATCTAATAAAAAGGGAGTTTACGGTTTGGCCAGGTGTTTTAAATGTGAAGGTTTGCAGTAAACTGCATTCACAGGCACTTGCAGTGGCAGGCCTGAGACAGGCTTGAAAGGCTGCGTATTTTTAAAAGTCAAAAAGAAACCAGTTTGGTGCAATGCTCCATCATGTTGACAGAGTTGTGCACCAAACTTCAGAATGCATTGACTGGAACTGCTGTGTCGGTGGTTTCTGCCAATGCTTTAAGAAATGACAACCTGCTTGCCTTGCCAGTCATTTCTCAATTTGGTGGGTGGCACCTCTGTCAAGGTGAAGGGAGCAATTTACACCATCTGAGAAACACCCGCCAACATCTAAATTAGGCCCTTAATAACAAAACACATTTTAAAAATACATTTACGCAAACAACATGATAAATGTGAGACAATCCAGTTTTAAAACCCTTTACAGCTCATGGGCTGCCAGCCAGCCCTACTCAACGACCTACGAATTGAGAAGACTAAAAATCTATTTTACAGCAAGGTGATATGGGCTGAAACCCCAAATTTGTGATCTGTGACCCTTAGTCTCCCTGCATGGCTATAATTCTCCACTGCTCGTCACACTGCTCACCTGCATCAATGCAACCCTCTGTCACATCGAGACCATAATTATTTGTTCCAGAGAAAATGTTTGTGAGCACCAGTGCTATAGAAGTTTTCCTTAATGTACTACTACTTTTTATTGTCTTAATTTGTCTTACTTTATTTTCTTACTTCTCAAATCATCAAATGTTCCCAGTCTACATTAATGTAATGACCAGTACTTCAATGTCCTTGCGTAGTACTTGATTCTATGAACATCATTTATGTTTGAAGTGCTAAAATTTCTTCAGCAAATAAATATAGCGCCACAGCTCTCTAAGAGCAGAAGATACAGTACGTCAATAGAACGGCAAACATTTTATTGACTTTTAAAGAATAAAGGGCTGTTGGCGCATAGGGGATCCACAGATTCCACACATCATTCTGCTGTCTTTGTAGTTGTATATCCTTCCAATGGTCACGTAGGGACCTTTATTTGAAAAAAAAAAAAGAATATATTATATTGCCTTTGTTAGTTTCTATTTGTAACTCTAGTTCCCTAATGAAGAAGAATATATTTGATTACCTTAAGATGCAGACCATTGTTTTACAAATATGGCCAAGCATACAATGCTAACAATGAGCACAATTGCCTTGAAACACCACTCACAAAGCACTAGCAAAGTAAGTAATAGTCTCCAATAGGATAACTCCTACGTTTGGATCATGTTTTCCAGTTTGAATGGATGGACAAAGGATCCCAAATTACTCCAGGGAATCCCGATTTTCGTCAACTTCTTGGTGTAATCCATTGTGTAAACTTTAGTAATACGGATTTTCTCCCAAGTGAAATTTGCGGATGGGTATCCAGTGTAGGTTTTCTTTTTCTACAGGAGGAAATATTTTTCTCCTCTCTTTCATTACAGTAGACCAGGAGTTGTAGAATTGCATTTCCATTCCCAAATGTACTGGTGTATGTGGAGTGTGAGGGGAAAGGGTTTATGAAAGCCAGTGTTTGGATTTCTCCTATTGTGTTTCCCAAACACAAAGCACTATGAATATTCACTGTGGGTTGGACATATTAATCTAGATGGTGACACAAGCAGAAACCTGTGCAACCTTCTCAAAGCAGGTACCATATACTGCTCTACATTTGCACCAATGCAGCAGATTACAACTGGAACAGAAATCACAGCTGTCAGCCTGATCATTGGGGCTCTCATTGGAACACCCACAATCCCCTAACTAACAATAAACCTGTAATTGGGGTATTTTCTATACTGTCTACATTTTCATATTCATAATTTGCTTTTTTGTAACTTAAAATTCCACAAATCCTGAGTCTTTGATTTTTTCCAGTGGAATTTTGCAAAGTGCTTATTTGTGTCTGTTAGAAACTGGGTTTTGGTTGGCAGAGACATGCACCTTGTCCAAGCAGGAACCACAATCATAGTCAGGGTAAGTCAGAAACACTTTAAAATAACTTGTGCTCACCCTCTGGTTGCTTGGCACAGAGCAGTCAGGCTTAACATAAGAAGCAATGTGTAAAGTATTTGTGCACGCAACACACAGTAATGCACCACAAAGAGACTCCACACCAGTTTAGTAAAATAGAGAATATTTTTGAGTAAAACAAGACGAAATGGACAAAAACTAATGAGTAGAAGTCGAGATGGGAATTTTTAAAGATTAACTGCAAAAGTTGTGCTTCGAAGCAAATAGGCTGGCTACAATACCTATGCATGGCCCGCTGAGACGTATCTTAATCCTTGTCACAGCCCGAGATGTGTCTGTCGATGATCCCCACTCTGAATTGGCACCACTTGGCAGAGTAAGACTTGCAGCAAGAAAGGTCTAGGTGCTGAGTTGAAGATGAAGGCGAAGTCTTTGATATCCCATAGACTTCAGAAACTGGATTTAAGCTAACAAGCCCTTGAAGAGTACTTGAGTACGGGATATAGACATGCAGGTCTAGTCCTTCTCAATCCACTATAAGAAGCAGCAGGCCAACACCACAAAGCACTTCAGCAAAGTAGCAGTCCCTCTTGGCTGCACAGCAGTCCTTCTCCCTAGTAGAATATCCTCAGTTTCAGACGTTTTCTGATTTGGTGGTGTCAGAAGTTCAGTACTTCTACCCTGTTGGGCCTTTGCAGTAGGGAGACTTCAAGGAGATGCTTTGAAGTGCACAAGACCCCGTGTTTCCTGCCCTGGCTTCAGAATTACTCCAGGAGAGTATGCATTCCTTTGTGTTGAGACAGGACACAGGCCTTTTGGGTGTAAAGTGTCAGCTGCTCCCTCCCATTCTGCTCCGGATGACCCATCAACATTCTTATGGCTACTCAGTCACATCTACACTTCATTAGTATGTGGCTTTCTAGAGGGGAAGCAGGAAGCCATCTTCACCCACCCCAGATGTGTATTCCAGAGACAGGCACAAGGGACCAAATGAATATGGCATTTTCAAAACTGCAATTTAAATACCAACTTCACGATCAGTTGTCTTTTTAAATTGTGAGTCCGGAGAAACCAAATGTGGGTTTTCTGTCTCTTCCCAATGGGCAGTTACACGTATAAAATATAATAAGGCAATCCCAATGTCATCCTATGGGAGAGATAGGCCTTGCAGTAGGGAAAAAATTAGTTTGAGTATTTCTCTACCAGGACATGTAAACATAAAAGTACATGTCCTACTTTTTAGATACACTGCTCACCCTTACGGCTGACCAGGGCCTACCTCAGGGGTGACCTATATGTAATAACAAGCATTGGCATAGCCAATAGGCCTTTCCTTTGGGCCATTTTAAGTGTTTTGCTTGAGGGGGTGGGGCGTAAACAAGGCACCACAGACTGAACGTAAAACAAACAGCTGCCCAGGCTTTTCGCTGAAATTATTACAACTTATTGCACAAGAACCCCTGGGTTCTGTGTGATCCAGATTTGGAACAACAAAGGAAGGTCCCGCGGCTGTGCTCTGAAAGGACCATTTGGCAGTTACACAGCCTCCTCCACACGCAAACCCACACAGACAGACACACATGCAGAGAGGCAGCAGCACACGCTCGCAAACCACACACAATCATTCAGAATCTCACTGAGACACGCAGATACACTGTGATACTGTCCCGGAATGCAGAGGTCAATGCTTCTAGGCACTTTCTGGGGAATCGGAACTAATTTTAAAGTTTAACAAACACTCAGCTAGCTCTGTGCTTTACTCTACATTTGAGAACTAAATTGAAATGCATTGAAGATCGAAGAAGAAACAATCGTGGAAATAGCGCCCTTTGACTCAAGAGTTTGAAGGGAGGGGTAAAGGTGGGAAGGAATGTGTTAATGTGGCCGATACAAAGAGCCGAGCCGCTGAAAGCATGTCTTGTTCAAACATTGTTGACTTATCTGGAGGGCTTGTTCGTGAGAAGCGAGGCTGGGTGTCGCCCGTGACGCACTTGGTGGGGTCTCGGTGCCGGGAATAGCAACATGTTCTTGGTCTCCTGTCAGGGCGAGATGGCCGTGCTGTCGGAACTCTCGGCCGCAGTGCCGAAAACTGCTTCTTTCAGCTCAGTTGTTTATTCCTTTCAAGCGGTATGCAGCCGAAGCCAGACCACAGACGAGGATGTTTCTTATGCTACAGGCAAAGGAGTATTCTAAGTAGTGTGAAAGTCACCTTTAATGTGAGAAGTCTGAGCTGACAAGAGTGTCGCTTTACTAAATGTATCTAACACGTTAAAATCCCTAACCTCATCTCATATGTTCTTCCCAAAGTACCATCCCCTTCAACATATGAGCGGCTTTACCAGGGCACAAGTCCTATAAACAAGAGGGCTTCTTTACCTCGTGGCAAGGAAGAGCTGTGCCGATGCGATCTCCGTCTGTCTTTCAAGCAGTTTTGCAAACGTGGAAAAAAAAACAGCCCGGGAGTGGTGCGTGCGCTGTAAGGAATGCAGCTGCCATCGAAACCTGTGCCAGAACAGATGGCACCCTGCACGCTCCCGAGACCCATAGGCCATGTGAGCTAAAGTTTTGAGGCGAGGCGGGACATACTCGAGCCTTTGGCCATTTGCGTGCTTTGTTTTGTGGAAGCCTTACGCAAATGGCCAATGAAATGCTTGGCTGGAAAAAAAAAACATGAGGAAAAGATGTGTGAGATGGAAGTCCTTACTAGAAGTCTCGCAGAGCAGCAGCACATGCGCGCTGGCTCAGGCGAGACCTAAAAAAGGAAGGTTTGGGCCTGGCAAGTAGGTTAACTTGCCAGGTCGAAATGGCAGTTTAAAATCACACACACAAGCCCTGCAGTGGCAGGCCTGAGATATGTTTAAAGGCTACTCAAGTGGGTGACACTATTAGTACTTAAAGTCCACTCGTAGCACTTGATTTACAGGCCCTGGGCAAAAGTAGTGCACTTTACAAGGGACGTATAAGTAAATCAAATATCCCAATTGTGGATAAAGCCAATGTTGCCGCCATGTTTAAAGTAAGGAGTACATGCACTTTAGCACTAATAAAGAACTCCCATTCCTAGGGCCAGCAAACAGATAGTCACCAAAAAAAAGAGGTCAGAAGGCAAAAAGTCGGGGGAAACCACACCAAGGTATAACAGTGTCATTAAGTTGTACTTAAATATTGTAAAGATTTTGTAAACTGACTCCTTCATATTGTTTGTGGGGTAGGTTAGGAAAAGAGGACAGATTATTTAACTGAGAAAGCCCACTATGTGACACTTGATAAACTGAAAAAAATATCAAATGGCATTGAGTTTCTGTACAATTGTATGCTTTGTTCTGTTTTCCACTTAGCGAGTATCAAGTGTCGTTCCAAGGAAGACACAATGTTATCAATGTACACAAAGGTCTTCGAATAATGATTTATGTTTGCTTATCAGATGGCATTTGAGGTATCATTTTGCACTCTGAGGACACGTTTTTTTTCTTATGAGCTCCGATTACATTAACTGTGTTGAATAATATGCTCCATTTTTTCCTAGGCAGCAATAAAATCGGAAGTATTTGTTCTTCGGTGTGATTTTAATGACTTTCCAGTATTGTCCACAGACCTTGGAAGTGCCATTCCTTCTTTATTTTTTTTAATTTATGTATTGGTTTTTGCCAAAAATGGATAGTACAAACCAAACAAAATTAAATTGGAAAATGAGAAAGACAGTCACAGTGTACATACGTATAGATCAGGTGACATTTCGGATATCAGAATACAGATCCGTGGGGTTATACATTCAGGGGAACAGTATGCCAATCAAGCGGATCATCATCCAACCAGTTCTTGGCCACCATTACTTCCAAATGCTAGGTTGTCTAATGGGAACAGCATTGGAACAGTACTCTCTGGACCGCATGTAGACCTCTCTTACCTAGCAAGGGCCCGAAGTAAAAATTGAAGTGTAGTGCCCAGGCATCCCTGGCAGCACGCCCCATACTACTAGGAGGAAGCTGAATTTCAGGAAATGTTCATTCCTTACCAGCAAGGTAATTCTGATACAGGCTCCAAAAGTTTTTAGGGCGGCTCTGAGGGGGAAGCAACTCGCTGTATAGTTCAGATCTTGGAAGTGCCATTCCATCTCCCTCTGGAACCAAAGACAAAGGCTGGCACTTCCATATAGTGAGGTAAAGCAGCATCTTTAGTGTGCCTTTACTAGATAGTACCAAATAGGCTGAAATGACCTGAAAAACGTCCTTATTCTGTGTGAATGGAGAGCAGTCTAACAGCAAAATGCTATCTTGCTTGGATCCCCACTCATCAACAGCCTAAGAGCACTCAAGGAAAGACCAAGATCAAGGACACCTGCAGCTTAATTTCTCCGACCCTCCACCATATGCTGCCCCACTTCTGCATGCTATCCTGCAATGAGAGAGAGGCAGATGTAACAGAGGACAGACCAAAAGTGCAAGAGTTTGCACCCAAATCAGCATTTCAGGATGTGGTATTATCTAGTTCTGATTGAGAGGTACAGATCTTGGAAAGGGGGTGTAGTACTGCACCCAAAGGTATTCGTTTTTAGGTCTCGGCCTGGCGAAAGCAGTGCATGCGCTGCTCTGCCATGCAGAGGCCGATTTGGAATCGATACGATTCCAGTGTGCACGCGGGGAGACAAATGAGACAGAAGATGTGCACGGGGGATTGGATGCTTTGCTGGCGGCATGATACACTGCACATCTTCTGTCCGTCCCATGACGGGCCGCGCTTGTTTTTTTTTTCTAGTCGGAGAGCAGTGAAGGGCATGATGTATTCTCCTCGGCTAGGAGATGCTGAATTTGGAAAATTCCCATCCTTAGAACTATGTTCACGTATTTGAATGCCGTATTATTATTATTATTAGAAGAGGAAGTTAGAGCCCACTAAAATCTAGCTCTGCCTTGGGGTTTCCCACATCATGTTATTTTCGTGTGCTGGCATGGTAATGAGCAAACTTGTCCCCTGGTCTCTGTTCCATTAATGTTGCACCAATATGAATATGTACGACTAAGTCGCAGTTAAAAAAAAATAAAAATAATTTTAAGTGCCGAAAATAGCTTCCATTTAGAACATGACATTCAGCATTTGTCAATTTTCTGGATATGCTACTGTGCAAAGAGTTGCTATGGCACTGTCCAATAACCGCTCGTAGCTACTGCTAATTAGGTTTGGTAAGAACAATCTGTAAACAGTTTCTCTGCACTACTGACAATACCTATAGAAACACAAAATGCCACAGTGGGTTAAAAACTTCTTGCTAAGGCCCGTTGTGTTGTATCGGGCGCAAGTTCCAATCCTCGCAGGGCATTACCTTCTACTGAAGACATTACCTGCGGGACAGATTCATTTGGCTGTAATAATACTTGTAGTGTAGCACCCTCAGAAACAGCAAAAGTGCGGTTAGAAGTACTACATGCAAAGGATAAAGGGGGCAGATTTGTCACTGCTTTGCTGTGCCATGAAGTATCTCGAAGTGGCGCAGTGCAATAATTTCATTTTTGAGCTGGAGCCGCGCTCGAGTTCTGTCTGGAACAATCGAAGCTTAGCCTCAACTCTCTCATGGCGCTATGTAACTTGCCGCATTGCCCCTCACTTTACAACGAAGTTCCCGCCTCCTATGGGAGGGAGGGTGTTTTTTGGAAACTCTCAGCTGCTTTGGCTCAACTCCCATCTTACCCCCGCGGTGCAGTGAAAGTGAACCTCACATCACTTCACAGTGCTATGGGGGGGTGTCCTTTGCGCTCCACTAGCCACAAATGGATTTTAACAAAGGAGACCCTCCCAGACGTGGCGCCACGAGTCTTCGCTTTGCAAATGGCGGGCTAGGAAGTGTGTGGTTGCTAACAAACTTACTGGTCTGTGGATATTCTGAAGCTCTTCCCTGACCCATTACCATCATAAAATCATTAGGGGATTTATGTTTGTTACAAACAGGAGAATGAAATTCCCTTTCAAGTCTGGCCCTATTTCGGTAACACAAGTTAAAAAGCATTAAAAATGCAATAGGTCTCGCCTTTTATTAAGTTAAAGTAATTTGCTTTGCTCTACAATACCATTAGCAAAGCAAATGGCTTTAATTTAATCAAAGGGGAGACCTATTGCATTTTCAATGCTTGTTACTGAATGCTATTTTACCTCCCCAAATAAAGGGGCTTTAAATGGCAGCAGCTCATTAAACATATGAGTAGTAATCGCCATAAAATGCTGCTGTACAATACAACACTGCTGTAATGAGAGTGTGGATCGAAGTAGCTGCCCATTTTTTAAGTGGTCAGAGCCCATCAGTTGGGGTTGGTAGAACTGTAACCATTCCTTTTGGTAATCTGAATTCGCAATATAAATCACGATTAAGATAACATCGGTGAAGGAAAAACATAGAGCAATTTTTATAATACAGAATAAGCTTGCCAGAGTCCATAATACTGATTTTGAGAGGGTACAAATGTCTGGAATTGAGTTTTGTTTTTTAATCTTCTGCAAGTGTATACTGTTCCTCCCAGTTGGAAGCATTTTAAATTGTGTAAATTATGGGGATTACATGTAATCAAACTCGTAGGTGGAACCTGAGGAGGCCCTGTTTTGCGTCAAAAAGTACTTTTGTGGTTGCATGAAACGCTAGATTTGCTCATACTGGTCCCTTGAACACCAAGGAGGAAGCGGCCAACACTGTTATAAACCATAATCAAGCAATCTGCAGGCTCTGAAGCTGTGCAGACTTGCGTGTTGCCCTTCCTGTTTCTTTTCGACACCGTTGTATTTCCTAACACTTTCAAGATGCATCTTGATTGTTCACATCTCATGTACAAGTTGGACTCTGCCGTTAAGTCCTGTGCCAGGCGTGAGAATTTGCCACAGAGCAGTGCAAACAAGGATACTGTCTCACTTACAAGCTCTGTCTGTGAACTCATTTGTCCTTTGGCATACATATTATTTCTAGCTTAATATAAGTACATTTACTTAACCGGGAACCATAGTTTTCCCAATGAGATGGTCTCTCTCTCTCCACACTCCTTAACTGCACTATCCGTCAGAGAGAGGAGCACCGAATCTGGTTGCGTTTATATCGATTGTTTTATTACAAGTGATTTTTAGTGTACACAGCACGGAGAATTTTTACTAAGCACAATGCCCCTTCAGGGATTGGAACTGTAGTTTCCAGGGTAGAAATGGTTTCATACATCTTTTCTGGCCGAAGGAAGAGGTCCAACATACTTCCCTTTGTTTCCGTTGTGCTTATTCATGTTTTTGCACAGTTTTAGAGTGCGCAACCATGGCCCAAGGCAATTAGAGCCCATTACGTGAGCCCCAGATTAATTTACACATTTTTATTTAGACCCGAGGAGATTAAGTTATTTACCTCGAATCACAGGCTCTTGAGTCGAGGCCGGACTCGAACCCGGTTCCCCAGTTCCAAAGCCGCATCTCTGCTCCTTTGGCCTCCTGATTTTGTCCTTCGTTCTTCCCCATTACCCTTTTCGCGTCCCACCCAACTAACCCTAAGTTCTGCTGCCCTTGTTAGAAGAACGTCTTGGTGGCAGACTCAATAGAGTATTGAGCCCAAAGGATGAAGAGAGATTTTAAAAGTGAGCAGCCATAATCAGACCTGGCTCACGTGACACTAACTCATGCTATTATACTCATCCTAGCAAACAGAGTAAAACATCACGCATTTGAGAACTATTACAGAATGCACGATACAAGTCGTAAGTAATTGTTTGTGCTTAAGATATGGTTGGGAAAGCAAAAGACACACAATTGATGGACGGAATGCAGAACAAATCAAAACATTCACCCCCAGTCAAGAGATCTGGGTTAAATCCATCATTCTTTTGCTCACCATGCCACCCCAGTTTAGACCTGGCCATATGCAAATCAGTCTTGACCCTGTGCCTCATGGGAACAGTCCAGCCCGAACTGCCGAGCCAGGTCCTCCCTGGACCGGAAACAAGCATCCTAGGACCGGTTTTGGGGTTTCACCCCTCTTCATCCAGGATAGCTTGATTCCAGTGGCACAGTGAGCCCAGGACCCACGTCTAGGCATACCTGGCGTACTTAGGGCGAGAAACCAAAAGACACACAATTGATGGACGGAATTCAGAACAAATCAAAACATTCACCCCCAGTCAAGAGATCTGGGTTAAATCTATCATTCTTTTGCTTACCATGCCACCCCAGTTGGATTTAGGCCCTGATCTCTGTACTGGGGTAAATGTATGACATTGTTCTGCATTCTGTCCATCAACTGTTGTTTTTGCAATTGTCACCCCGAGTGGGACGGGTATGCCCAGACGTGGGTCTCATGCTCTCCATGCCACTAGAATCAAGCTATCCTGGCTGAAGAGGGTTGAAACCCCAAAACCGGTCCTAGGATGCTTGTTTCCAGTCCAGGGAGGACCTGGCTTGACAGTTCGGGCTGGACTTTTCCCATGAGTGAGGCACAGGGTGAAGACAGATTTGCATATGGCTGGGTTCAAACTGGAATGGCATGGTGAGCAAAAAACGATGGATTTAGGCCCAGATCTCTGTACTGGAGTGAATGTATGACATTGTTCTGCATTCTGTCCATCAACTGTTGTTTTTGTATAAGATGCGGTTGGGTCATCGACTTTCTTTTGTAAACTGCCATCTGCACAATCCCTTCACAGGACATTTCTGCTGTGTAAAATGGCTGGGGGTCGCTCAATTTTTGCCCCCCCCCTCTTTGTAGCCTCTCTCTGGAGCACCTTTTCTTTTCCTTTCACCATCACAGACCTCGATAAATCATAAAAATGTAACCAGACCTGCCGGTCTAGTGACTTAAATAATCTACTCAACCTAACTATAATGCTCTCGACTCAGAAACTGATTTCAGATTATGTGATAAACTGGGAAAATATTTCAATTCACTAAGCCGCCAATTTCTTTATTATCACATCTGAAAGCACCTTCAAATATGTAAATTCAGCATGTCTGCAGTTTAAAAAAAAAAAGAAAAAACCTTTTTATTTTGATTTAATAGATTCAACTTTTTCTCTATATATAATACAACTCTAGCTTCATATATGATACACATGACCCCTGACATGCCTCTTAGTTCACTAACAGCATTTCCATTAAGGCGGGGGCAGGAATCTTTCGCAATTTATGCTTAAACACTATCACTTTTAATAAATAGAACTAAAGCATGAAATGGAAGGACACTGTCCTTTTGCAGTCAGCACATTTTCCATTGAAATGGCCACAAAATGTTCCACTGACATGCGGTTTTACTGATAAAACTAAAGTGTACAAGCAATAATTTCTGCAAATATTTGTCATTTGAACATCACCAAATAAAGTGTTCTGATTTGTTTTGTTCCTGTTTAAATCTTTGTTTGCATCACACTTCTGAATTACCAAAAACTGCTTTCGTGAATCCTGATATATTTTGAAATATTTATACTATTCATTTACAAGCTATTTATATGTTTTGTGTTAGAAAAAAACTGACCCTCTACAGCCTTTTATTTCACAATGATTGTCAGACAGCTCTCTTTATAAAATCCTCTAACTGTAGTAACAGAAAGCAAAGATAAAGGAAAAGTAAACCACATTTTCCAGGATTAGATAAGCATCCACTAGTTAAAAAAACCCTGACTTTGGACCTTGAACAGACATCAAATGTGTCAAGATAAAAACAAGATTTAAAGGCATCTTCCTTTCCAGCTGAAGTTCACTGGCCAGAATGAACTAGTGAGTCTTAAAAATAGCTCGACCAGATGAAATTTGGCTCAGCATAGCGAGTGGGCGAGTAGATTTTCCAAGGCCTGTTTCAGACATGTTATGCCCAAGCACCTCCATCACAGCCCAGGGGCATGTAATGTATGTTGAAGTTTGCACAGCTAAGCAGCACCGCAGGGGCTCCTAGTCCTCCGCAGTCAATAGAGACCAGAGAGCAGGGGAATCATAAAATTAGAGAGAGCATACAGGTGGGGAGAGGAGATGAAGTATAAGAGGTACACTGGAGAGGGGAGAAACACTGGAGAGAAAGCGAGGAAGAGAGAGACATTGGAGTGGGGCAAGAAAAACAGTGGAGCGGCTCAGTTCCATGGGCCTTAATGCAGACAATAGAAAATGGACATCCTACCCTGTAGTTGTATAGTAAAAGATAACCATAATTAGGGTGTATAGGGTTCATCAAACTCCTAGCCCCAGTTCACTGCTCCTGCCAAATAAGGATGGGAAAAATGGAAAAGACACTGGAGAGGCAGGAGACCGGAGGAAATACTGAAGAAAAATGGCAGAATCTGTTTATTTATTTTACCTTTTTATTGCAATCCTTGACCAAAACAGGTGTTAGGGTGTTACAGTGGAGAAATGAGTAGAAATTTAGAAAGCTACAGAGAAGGAAAAGTTTGAGATAAGCACGGTGAACAAGCAACAGTGAAATGAGAGAAGAGTGAATAGACGAGAGACTGGAGAGTAGAGGCCTTCAAGAGATGCTAAGAAAGAAGGATATGAAAGTGATAAACTGGATCTGGAATGGGATAGAATCTGTAGAGAAGATGGGGGGGGAAAGGAATGAGGAAGAGAAATACAAGACACCAAACAACTAGAAAACCTTGTAAAAAGGAAAAAGCAGTAGATCTAGAAGAAAGACCCACACTGGAGAGAGGAAAAGAAATAGAACGGGTGCGTAGGGACCGGAGAGAATTAAGCAAGAAACACTGAAGAACAAGCTGTATAAACCAACACTATAGGCATGCAAGATGATAAACTGGGAGAAAGACTGGATAAAGAAAGGAGCAAAAAGTTATACATTTGGTTGACTTGTTGGGAGAAGCAGAGTGAAAGAGGAGAAGACGAAGAGACGATCTAAGAAAGAGAGAGGTGCTCAGGGATAAGGAAAAAAGAGAGTGCCAAACAGACACTGAAGAGGCTGATAAAGGGAAATATGATATTGATATAAACAGATTACGGAGCAAATAGAAATGGGCAGATGAATATCTGAGAGGTAATGAGAAGGAAAACAGTAAGATCCCGACTGAAAGCAGAGAAAAACTGGAGAGCAGAGAGTACGAGGGAGAGAATATGAGGAGTGGGAACAGATCCTAAGGTTGATCACTTTTGAGAAAGTGTAGGAGGAAAAGGCAGAGGAGAAACAGTGTCAAAAGTAGGCATACAGTTTTGATGAAAATAGAGGAGGCACTGCTCAGAAAAATGGAGGTCAGGAGCACTGTGAAAACAATTGGAATCCACACAGGGAAAAAAAGAGAGCAAACTGGGGAAGGAATTTTAGACGTATGGAAAAACAAGTGGCCAGGCCAGTATGCCTGACTTTTTATTAGTGACAGTACTTGGGAATTGGACAAGTATCTGTGGGGGCGGGAGGGGGGGTTGTATAGATGGGCGAGTCACTAAATGGTGGGGTGACGTGGGTGAGTGAATGTTGCTGATTGTGGATGGATAAATGTAAAAGTCAGTGGATGAGTGCATTTATGAATGGGCAGCGGAGTGGAGGATCGCATTCCACAACCAGCAGAACTGTGGCCGACCATTCAATTGCTCATCATCTTACTCATTCACTTATACATCCATCAACTCATTTATTGATCCATCCATCTGTCCATATAGTCACTCACTGATTCATCCCTCCAGACATTTACAAATACATATTAATTCATAGACTCACTCAATCATTCATCCTTGCATCCACTCACCCATCCACTAACTCATCTAAACATGCATTCATCTACACTTTGTCTGGCTTTTGCACTCACCCACTCAACAGTCTGCACAGCACCACCCACGAATGACTGATCACGGACATCATTTTTTAGGTCGAACATGCTAAAGACATCTTGGAGACATTCAGAAAGCTAACCTAGGAATACATTCCCTCCCGTTGTTTACCATTGGCTTTGTAGTTTGTTACTCACATTTTCTGACTTTCTACTTGCTGACTTTATTTGCGCCAGGCTGTCCAGCTTGAGTTTGTCCCTCCCGTTGCTCAAACCTTGTTTACTGTATTCTTCCACAAACTCACTTTCTGTACACAAGCTTTTAAATCTTGTTCTTATCTTGTCACGTTTACTGTGCATTCAAAGACGGAGGTAAAATGTCAAGCTCTCTCTTCTCTGACTTCAAGGTGAGAGAATTTATGTGACGATCCTAATGAGTATTCATAGAAGAGGAAAGAGTTTAGAAAGTTTTTTTTAATAATATTGCACAGCAAAAAAAGTAATGAACTGTGCTTATGGTTCAGAATATATCAGAATTAGTACCAAAGAAGCACATTTGTTTTGTAATTCTGAAGTGTGTTTGAAACAAATATTTGAATACGATCAAAACACATCAATACACTAGGTGATGACATTTGCACACATCATCGTTTGTGTACAGTGAAACCGTATTTTGGGGCAAATGTAATGGTTATTTTAATTGAAAATGTGTTGTCTGTAATGGCCGTGCGCTTCCACACCATGCATGCTCCACACTATGCCAATCCACTCCACTCTATGCCCTTCCACTCTATGCCACGCCACTCCATTTTACGCCACTCCACTCTACGCCACTCCACTCTGACATGCCACTCCACTCCACTCCACTCTATGGCCCTCCACTCCTAGATATCACACAAGAAAAGAGTCACGGGTCCGGGTTCAAAGGAGGTAATAAACTGTTTGGATATAATCTGTCATGGCAGACGAGAGGTTTCCCTTTTCAGGACGATTCCCCTCACACACCAGAGGTGTCATGCCTCATCATAGGGGTGCCTCCTCACGCGAAAGACCTAGTCTTTGCATGGGCTACAGCCCCCTCCCTACGAGGGAGGAGCTCAGGGATGTTTTTATTGAGTCAGGCGGGGTGTACTAAACCCCTATGTGAGCTTAGTGTGTGTGTAAAAGGAGTGCTTTGATGCAAGAGTTAAAACTGGCTACAGGGTTAGCTATATTAACTTTATTCGGCTTCCCAGTGTCGGGATTAAAAGCAGTGAGGAGCTGGTAACACAATTGCCAACATTAGAGACAAAATGTGTAGATCGCTAGACTAACATGTTTCAGCCAGAGGGACCTAGATAGTGTCGCAGCCTTCTTCATGGTCAGTTGTATTCAGCTACTGCATGGAATGAGTTCAAATACGTGAAAAAACATGAAAAATACGTGAATAAATCAAAAGTGTAATACTGAACCAGTCGTATTTGGCTTCTCTTGTCTGCCACGACAGATTATATCCAAACAGTTTATTAACCTCCTTTGAATCCGGACCCGTGGCTCTTTTCTTGTGTGATATTAATTTGGTGAAGAGTTAGCTCACGCAGGTCCTTAAAACTCCCAAGTGTATTGCCCCCGAGTGTATTGATGACCTCCACTCCTAGACACTGTACGACACGCCCGGCACTCGACTCCAAGCCGCTCCAAACTACGCCACTCACTCCTCAACACAACATGCCACTCCACACTTTACCCCTCTCTATCCCACTCCAATCTATCCAACTCCAGTGTACCTCAATCTACCTCACCCCACCCCAGTCTGCTACAATCTACTCCACTCCAATCTACCCCACTCCAATTTACCCACCCACTCCAATCTCCCCCACCCACTCAAGTCTACCCCACCCACTCCAGTCTACCTCACTTCAATCTACCCCACTCTAACCCAATCTACCCCACTCCATTCTAGTCTTCCCCAGTCCACTCCACTATGATCTAATCTATTCCACTCCATTCCACTCTAAACCAGTATTCCCCACTCCACTCGGATCGACCCCCAATCCACCTCACTCCACTCTACCCGCCTTTGCTCCAGTCTACCCCACTCCAAGCTACCCCACCCAATCCACCCCACTCTATTCTTTCCCAACCTACCCTGCTCTATTTAAATCTACCCCAGTATATCCCACTCCATTCTACTCCGATCTATCCTACTCCTATGTCCTCTACTCCAATCTACCAACTCTAATCTATCACAATCTTCTCCACTCCAATCTACCTCACTCCACAATCTACCACTCTCCACACCAGTCTACCCCAATTCAATCTACCCCACCCAAGTGTACCATGCTAATGTACCCAACTTTTCCACTCCAATCTACCCCACTCCACCCCATTCTAGTCTACCCCACTTTACCCCCACTCCACTCTACGCCAATCTATCCCACTCGATTCTACCCCATTCCACTTGTGTGGACCAAGGTATTCTTCATATATTTCATCATCTATCGGATATCGCATCAAAACCGCTCGACTGGTCAATAAATGCTCCTTCCCTTCCTTACAAAGTTCTTTAATGTATTTTGCTTCTGGATTCTTAATTTGCTCCTCTTCAGCAAAGAGAACATGTCAACAGTGAATAAAAAAGTTGTTTCAAACGATTCCCTGTTTATTGCCTTGGAGCTTTCTTTCATCTACCCCATTCACAGCTCTGACTCGCTGTGCTGTGGCTTCCCAAGACCAAGGGTGGGTAAACACAGAGATTTGGATATAACTTGAAGACTAGGATGGTGGTTCTCGTTTGAACTTCCTCCACCGTCATTTCTATCTAAAGATAAACGTGGGTGGGTCCCAGCAATTTGTAAATGGAATTCGGTGCTCTATGGTTTGTCCTTGCTGTCCCCTTTTTGCTTTCGCAAGCAAGAAAATTTACAAATCTCACCAGAAAACTCTTCGGCTTCTTAAAACTTTCTTCTAAAACGTTCCAGATCCCAGATTATTAAAGCACTGAACTGGCGTACTTTTTTGTGGAAGAAATCAAAGTCTTTTAAGATGGAATTGCATCTTCAGGAAAGATGTATTACAATGAAGGTGGAAATCTAAAGCAAAAAATCCAATTGGATAGCTGGAGAGCATTTAACCTCTTCACCACTGAAACTCTGAAGTAGTTTAATTTACAATTAGGCTACCCTCCGACCCCCTCCAACAAAGTGATGTATCTTGTTTCCTGTGCAATGCATCTTTCCTGCTTCTTTACCCTTGCTGCTCAGCCAGTGAGGATGTGTTGGAATGTTAGTGTGCATGGTGAGGTAATGGAATGTTGGGATGCCTGGTTGTGGAGTATCAGTTGAGAGTATGGGCTGAGCAGCAAGGAAGCTGCTCCTGGTGGGGCTCGCTTTATGATCTATATCTATCTTCAATACCACCTAAGAACTGCATCAATAAACCTTCTTCATTGATCTACATCTCGGCTACTGGACTAATTTACCTTCATTACATTTGGCGACGATCTGGAAAGAGTACCATCCTATGGATTACACATTTTATATTCTGAAGAAACTACAAAGTAAAGAATCTCTTGAAACTACAAGCTACTAACTTTAAAGCATACTGGCACCCCTGAGCCCCACCAGTGACCTTTTCACCGGTCGCCCCAACCTTAGTATGCCAGTCCTTGCTCTACTTTCCTGCTCATTCTCCTGCTCCTTTGCGACAGTGGTTCCTGTCTTTTCACCTTGGGATAGCGTTCTGAAGTGTAGTTCCCAGATTAGTGACAAGTTTCTACCTCTTTCTGCTTCTCCTTTATCTACTTTTCCCTACTGCTGTCATTACGGTGAAGACCTGCCTTCCTGACGGATTTACCTAGCTGCCTGCCCTCAACTTTTGATTACCTTTCTGCCGAGGTGACCTGCTACTGTTGTGCAGCATCGTACCAGCCCCTCGGCTCTATTGACCTGCCTCTTCTGTGCAGCATCTTACCAACGCCTTCGGCTCTTTTTTGCCGGTTCGACTTATTGGTATCTCAAAGTCGAATAAGTTATTGGCATATTCAGTCATCCAGTAGTTTTATTTGCGCGGGAGGGACTGATGCTGGTGTTTGGGACCTTGGCTATAAGTACTTTATTTATTATTTTCAATTTGTACATTTCCTCCGTGTTGCGCTTTTTTTTGGCAGTTTAACCGCCTCTACCACGGTTTTTCAAATATGTCTCGGGTGCACACAGAGGCAGCCTTGATTTTCCTTCCTTCACTCTTATATGACGTCTTCTACGCTTGCTGTGGAATGTGTTACCTGCTTGGTGATGCCGGGAGCCATCCAGTGCGTGCTGCCATTTTGTGTTTGCCGTGTTCCTTCAAACCAGAGGCAGCTTTCAGCATACCATGCGCTCTGCCAACCGCGTTCTTTTCTTGTGTCAAAGTCATCATGAGATTGAAGAACACTTTTGCTCCTCCTCCATTTGACTTCGACTGTCCTATCTCCTTACTTACTATGTGCTCGGATGTGTCTTCGTTTCTTCATGAAGATTCAAGTTGGAGCCCGCGTGGTGTTCCCTGTCCTGATTCCGAACTTCCTACTTTCTTCTAAACTGGACTCTTCAAAACACCTTAATGTACCTGGATTTGAGACGAACTTCGGGTGAGGAATCGCTCACCAGCGAGATATACGAGTTCTTTCAAGTTGCTTTCTTTATGTTTCCAATGTTTTACTGTTTGGTTTTACCATGATTTTGTAACATGTTCTGTACATGTTGTTATCAGTTCATTTTACTACATTCTTCTTATCTTGAAAGTTTATCCAATTCTACACATGTTTGGAATGTGTTACTTGTGAACAACATTGCTAACCTGTATTTGCTTGGTGCTTTTCTTACTTTCTTCGTGAAGATGCACATCGTATTTAATTGATGCAATCTTACTTTACTCACAAGTTCCGTATGGGAATTCTTCACTGTTTATGATTTATGATTGTCTTTTGGCTATGTGACTTTCCACGTCACCTACATTCTTCTTGCATGATATTTTACATTGGAGTATTTATTTACAAGTTTAGTTCAGAGAATTTTTCCTGATTGAGGTATGCTTTATAATAGCTTTCGCTATATGACATTCCACCTTTGCTATTCTTTGTGTGGACTCGTCATCTGTGTTTTCCTTGCATTATTCTTAATTTTACAGTACTTTACTTACGAGTTTCCGTAGGTAATTTCCTCTAGTTGAGGTATGTGTTATAGTTTTCTAGCTATGTGACCTTACACTCCTGTGCAATTTAATGTGTGTGGATTTGTCACCTACATTTGCATTACATTTTTTTTACAGCATTTGTTTACAATGTTCCTGTGCTTGGGATCTTTTGCTGTGATTTTTATTTTTTTCTGTCAGTTTCTATTCTACCTCTGCGCAAAAGTTTTGTGCGTGGATAGTCTGGCATTTGAGGTTTCTCCTCAAATTTTATTATTGTAGGTACTTCCAGCAGGTGTATTTTTCACCCCTCTTTATTTGTGCGTGTTGGAGTTTCCTCTTTGGTCTCTTTTATTGGGAGTACCTTGTGGTTTGCAGTTGTTGTTAGTACTCCTAGTGGGTGCATTTTTCACCCTTTTCTTTTTGCTGTCTGTGTAGGAGATTCCTGCTTGGTTTCTTTTGTTGGGAGTATCTTTGTCTTTTCTGGTTGTTCGTTACTTTTCATTTTGGTGTTCGCTGTTTATCATACATGCTTGTGTGGCCAACTGGTGTGTAATGGTGTACTCTGGACGTTTTGACCTGTGTTCGTATTTCTGTGTGTGTTTATATTGCTGCGCGTTAGGTGAGAATTAGGCTTTATTCTCATTTTTTTTCTTCCTCATTTAAGTGTTTTTTTGCTATATCTTGTTCTCCTTCAGCCTTTAATATGACATTTTTCATCTTTTATAAACCAGGGTTTGTATCCTGCATTGTCTTATGTTTTGCTCCAAAAAAGGGGAAGATGTGTGCCATGTCATTATTCTCTTATCTTTGCATTGTCTTCTCCTTCCTTATAATAGTGTTTCATTTTAAGTTCATCTTATGTATTTATTGATTGCCTTCCCATGAAATGCTGTGTGCTGTCTAGTTTACATTCCGTTGTTGGCAGCATGTTCACATCAATGTTACTTATGCTAGTTCTATGCCTACTTCTGGTTTTATCACTTTGTTGCTGATTTGTAAAGGGGGAAGATGTGTTGTATCTTGTTTCCTGTGCCATGCATATTTCCTGCTTCTTTGCCCTTGCTGCTCAGCCAGTGAGGATGTTTTGAAATGTTGGTGTGCATGGTGAGGTAATGGAATGTTGGGATGCCTGGTTGTGGAGTGTCAGTTGAGAGTATGGGCTGAGCAGCAAGGAAGCTGCTCCTGGTGGGGTTCGCTTTATGATCTATATCTATCTTCAATACCACCTAAGAACTGCATCAATAAACCTTCATTGAGCTACGTCTCGGCTACTGGACTAATTTACCTTCATTACACAAAGCTTGCCGAATAAGTTATTTCCTGTTCAATCTATATGGACTGAGAGAGAAGCAGATAAATCAAACTCTACTTGGCATCCCACAATGCTCATTACTAGCCCTCAACCTGTTTGACCAGTGCCTGGAATCATTAGCGAAAGTTCTTAAATGTCGTGGCCTATTGTTCCACCAAAACGCTATTGATATGGTTATGTATGTAAAAATCAACACAATAATGTATCTTTAAACTCCATCAAAGAGTGTACGTCGATATACAGAATTGGGTGACCTTTTGCTGATTTAAAGCTTAATGTAAGACCGAGTTTCTGATTTTCAGTCATGACCCCAAGAGTATCATAGTGAAGAAGTGGCACAGTTACATACACAAACCGGTCTCTGCTCTAAAGTGATACACAACACCATTTCAGTCTCAGAGTGACTCTGTGCAGAGGTTGAACCTGGGTTAGGTGCAGCAATGCAGTTGTGACTTGCGAGATTTGATCTGATCTTCACCGACAACCACTTGATCTCTCTCCCAATGGAGATGAGACTCGTGGGCTGCTTGCTTTTCTTCTCCCAGTGTGCCTGGGTGTATGCGCATTGCTACAGCAGGATGGTACCCGAAGATGTACACTCCCTCCAACTGCCATGGGGCCCTGGAGATTGTCATTTGAAACTGACTCTCCACTGCTTTGCTTACTTTTTATGGTAGGGTGGAAGTGACATGAGGTTCTGCGCTTGCTGTCTCCCCAGAGGACAGCGTCACAGGTGAGCTGCTGCCCTGTGCAGATGAAATGGTCAACTGACAGCCTAAGCTTCGCCCACCCCCGCCCTGGTGAGCACTGCCTTGCTTATCATTATGTCATGGATGAAGAGTTGGATCCGCTGGTAGAAGAGCACCTCTAGCTCTTATTAGAATCCAGGACCTTCGGCTGCTTCCATTACAGTTCATGGACTTCATCACCAACTGTGCATTACAGTGGAAACCACTGCTAAGGTTGATTCACGTGCTTAATGGCCAATGTAATTAAGTGAATCAAAGTTATAAACTAATGGCCAAAAAGCAGCCATGTTGGTACAGAGGAAATATTCCTGTGAGATGATCCAGAACGTGAATTAAATTATCATCAGACAACGACAAAATGGGCTAACCCTAAACAACCTGGGTCAGTATGGAGCTGACTTAATAATCCTCTGTATGTCTTTTTTGTTCCTCTCATGAGCTTTGGTGGACATCTAAAGCTGTCTCTGGCCAGACGTAAGAAAAGAAGGACGACTCTGCAGACTGAAAGGGAAGCACTGAGAGACGGCATTAAGGGAATGAACAAGGTTGCACTGATAAGATGAGAGATAGCTCTGAAGGCAAGAGAAAGGATACTGAAAAACGAATTTTGAGGTCAGTAGATATCATTGATGCAACAGGTGCAATGTTATCGGGGCCCAGGGCAAGGGGTACCCATTGCACCCCTGCTACAGTTATCATGTACTAACAGGGGATCACAGGTCTAGTTTTCTTGGTAATACTAGTGCCCATGGTTCTATTGCTACACAACTGATTGGATTGAAGGCAAAAGCGAGAAACACTGAAAAAACTGAAAGACACCATACACTGCGGGGCAAGGCAGAGCAGGATGATAAGAACAGCTAGGCTGCTTTGAGGACAAGACAGGCTGCACTGACAAGAGATGATAATAATAAAGCCATTTGAACAGCGCACAGCTGCTTCAAAGAAGAGTAAGTGACAACTGGCACTCAACCAAACAGAATGCAAACAGAAAGAAACTGTCAAGAAAAATTCCATTATAAAACTAAATTTAAAAAAAGGTCTTTAACTGCTTTTTGAAAATAATTTCTGTACGGGTTTTTCTACAAACAGGGGAAGATCATTCCACAGTTTAGAGGCAAGGAAAGAAAAGGATCTGCCCTATCTGATGACATTGAGGATAAATCAGAGAGCACTAAAGTAAATGTAAGCCACTGGGGGTAGTAGTGGAAGCAAAGGTATGAAGAATAAAATATGTTTCTAGCTAATGCGTCAAGAATTTTCAATTCTATTAAGGACTCTGAGGCGAGCAAATTATCCTTTCTCTTTCTTCGCTGTTTATTAACAAACTTTTCACAGCAGCCAATTAGATGTCAGTAAAAGAAAAAACTACATTTCCCAATATGCTACTCATGACATTAACAGTACACCAGTCAGACCTTGACCCTGCCGATATAATGACCAAACACCATTTCCATTCCTCTTTCTTTGCCAGCGACGGCGAACAGTCCATAAACTTTCTTTGTTGTAATCTTGAAAAGTGGAATAACTCAACTGTCCCTTCGACTGAGGAACCTTTGCCGAACTCTTTTCCGGAACTGTAACCAGAACCTAGAATGGACCAATAGGAACGTGAATAATCCGTCTTCTGCTTGGAACCGTATGAACTGGAAGTCCGACCATCCATTTGACTGAAGAACTAAAACCAATGTTTATACCAGCACATCTGCAACTGTGACTAGAACCCAGGAACAACCTGCTGGGGCCTGATTAATCTGGTTACTGCTCAGAACCGAAGAACTCTGTTCATCCCAAAGGTCAACAGTATCTTGGAGAGAACTGAACTCTGAACCTTTTGCTTGATCAGCTGTCTGCACTTCCGGTCAGAAGCTGTTCAAAGCAGAGATAGAAAACAATGTAACATCTAATGGCAGATAGGGTAAAAAATACTGAGTATAAATATCTGATTATCTGAAATCAAAACATTGCATGCGAAAATCATAATCTTAATACACGATATCAATACAATGTAGAGGAAAATCTACATGAAACTATATCCGTACAAAATATCCGAGGCCATGTATGATTAAAATAACATCACTTATGAGTACTTTAAATACATGAGGGTGGGATGATTTAAACAATTTAACCCTTCAGCACGAATAGACACTATTAACAATTGAGGGTGGGATAATCTTCACCCCGAGTCCTTAATAGAAGAGAAAATTCTTGACGTGTTAGGTAGAAATCCTTATACTCTATGTCCGGACCAGAGGCTTTGGATTATGATTGTTCAAAGCTGTTATAATATCCATTAAATCACATCCAGAATCCTCTCAAAGTAACAGAAATTCTGAAAAATACCACCAGTAATGCACAACATGGTCTAAGTGATATCCTTTTATATGAAATCCAGATTGATTGTGTAGACCATATTCCCTGTGACTGAACAAGCTCAACTGAGAGGTCATCGTCTGTTTTAGCGAAACCAGTTTGCTTGGTGTGCTAACCATCAGAAAGCACTGTGTGGTGTTATGGTGAACGAACGAGTATGCTGATTCAGAGGAAACTTTAACCCTCTGGAAACAATAAGGGTGCACCATTTCTTGGAAAATAAAACCAATTTACCTGAAGAGACCAATGCTTAATCGTCCACACACTGTAGGGAAAATGTATTTATTTGCTTATAGGGCACCCGAATCACCCCATAAGGGTATCTCCGTGCTAGGGCCGCCTAAATGAGCTGATGGGGGACGATCAGAACAGCAAATTTTCAACAATTTTCCGAATGCCAGGTAATCCGTGCATTGACGCATGTAAATGGGGAGTTCGTTCCAGTAGTGTGGGGCCAGATGGTAAAAGGCCTTACCACCTTAGCGGGATTTTTTAAAGCACGGGACTTGGAGCAGGGCTTTGGCTCCGGAGCGGAGGGGTCTGGAGGGAACATATTTAGCAAATTTATCATTTAGGTAGCTGGGGCCTAGGCTGTTTACAGCTTTGTATGCCATACAGCAGATCTTAAATTTGATCCTTTTCCGTATTGGCAGCCAGTGTAGTTTTTGAAGCAAAGGGAGTGAAGCGGTTCTAGGGGGGGCATTGGTCACCAGTCGGGACGCGGTGTTCTGAACCACTTGAAGTCTGTTTAAGGAACTTTCATTGGCTGAAATCAGCAGCGTATTACAGTAGTTCAAGCGGCTTAAGATTAGAGCCTGGATCAAGGTTTTCCTGGTTGATAGTGGCAAGAAGGGGAAGACTCTTCTGAGCATGCTGAGGCTATGGAAACAAGCTCCAACGGTGGAAGAAGCATGATCTCCCAGTGTGAGTTTGTGGTCCAACTGAACTCCAAGGTTTTTTACCACCTGTTTGGGACATGGGGTAGGACCTAATTCCTCTGGCCACCAGCTTGGGGACCATTTCACAGTGGCTTCCCAAATAGCATTATCTCCGACTTAGTAACATTAAGTTGAAGAAAATTGGCTTTCATCCACTCTGCTATGGCCTTCATTCCTTCAGCAAAGGTGTTCTGAATATTGGAGTTGGATGTGTCAAATGAGAGGAGTAGTTGGGTGTCATCAGCGTAGGATATGGGGATAAATCCCAATTTACTCAGAAGTCTCACCAAGAGTGTAACGTAAATGTTAAACAAGGTGAGGCTCAGACATGAGCCCTGTGGTACTCCCTTGGTCACCCTGGTAGTCAGTGAGTGGAATGGGCCTAGGTTAACGGTCTGAATTCTGTTGGACAGAAAGTTGGACAACCATTTTAGTGCATTTTCGGTGATGCCTATTTTGCCCAGTCTTCTAATTAGAGTCTGGTGGGAGATAGTTTTGAATGCCGCGGAAAGGTCAAGCAGCACCAAAAGCACCGCTTGACCATTATCCAGCAACATCCTGATGTTGTCCGTGACTGCCACCAGTGCGGATTCTGTGCAATATCTGGGACGGAATCCCGATTGGGAGGGGTCCAAGCAGTTAGTGGATTCAGCGAAGTCTGAAAGGTGTTTATTAATGTGTTTTTCCAAGATTTTGGTGTGAAGGGGAAGAAGAGAAATGGGGTGGTAGTTAGTTACGTCTTCCGTAGAGATTCTAGGATTTTTTCTAATTGGGAGGATCTGCACAGCTATCCAATCCAGGGGGATTGGATAGCTGTTTAGAATAGAGCAAATTTGGCCTGCTAGTTGTTTGGACAGAGTGAAGACTACTTTCGCAGGAATGAGGTCCAGTGGGGACCCTGATTTAGCGCAACTTAATAAATAGACCACTTAATGGAATGATCGTTATGCTGGAATGGTTCATTGGATTAACCAAGATGGGAAAGTATCTCAGAAGGAACCCTGTAACACCATTGGTATCTCAGATGACAGATCCTGCTGAAAGGGAAAGAAACCCCACGCCTGATTCTAGAAGCTACAAGAAGATCGCAAACTTCTCTATCTCCACAGAAAGGAAGAAAGACTTGTCAGAGTTGCATACCGATAACATGACACCAAAAACCATATCGCATGTGGATAGAATCTGACTACAATTTGCATAGTTGTGATCTAAAAAGAGTGGGAGGGAAAAATCTCCAGAAATGCGTTAGGAGCTGGTCATAGTAGAGCCGAATCCAAAGGAAAAAAATCCGAGCTTAGTGAACTCTCAAACGGATCGGAGATCAAACTGAAACCGAGTATTTCCCATCTGAATAAATATTATCAATTTTTCGAGAAGACCAAGTGTGTGATGCTACTCTCAGAAAGATGAAGAATTGTGCGAAAAGCATGAAGCTGGGAAACTCCTCCAATTGTGTAGTATCATAGGCCGTCTCTCCCCGAGAAGACCTTCCTCCATTGAAGGAATCAGTGTATGTCATTCAGATCCCCAAGTTGGACATTTCTGTTACATCATATTGCTTTAACCACATGGAAACCGGAGTTCGACCCCTGGAATCCCGTAGAAAACTTGCACTCCCGACTGGTATAACGCTGCACCGACACGGTTGAAAGGCTGATGTCACTGTGGGATGAACAAATACAGGCCATAATGTCAAACTGACCTGCACCCTGTTAGCAGTCGAGACTTAGTTTCCCTCTGTTTGTTACTCAGACAACATTGGAGATGATCTCCACTCTAGAAAGGGTCCCCAACAGACAATGGGAACACGGAACTCTCACATAGGCTACCTAACGTGTCTAGACAATTACATGAGCTCTGAAAAGGACCTTCCAAATGAGGTATTTCACCACCACTCATCAACCTCTGAGTCCTAAATTGGCCTTCATATGAACAAAAAAGGATGATCGTTGTCCGGTAGACATACACGGCCCGTATTCTAGCCCAAACTCACCCTATGAAGACAAGATGAATGGTTCAGCGAGTTACTCCTTTCGATGATGAAAGGAATTTTATATGTTGACTTGGCCCGTTATGGGGATGGATCGAGAGGGTGCGCTGGGGCCGGCCCGAGGACATATGAACCTAGTTAAAACCATAAAGGGTACTAGTAATTGTGGATATGGGAGCAAATTGCCTTGTTGATCTAGTGACGCGGGGCGCATTGAGCTACCATCAAAGTGAGCAGAAACGTATGCTCTAAGAGGGAGATAACCAGAGGTTCCCTCCAATGAACCAGACACTATGTCCTAAAGAAGTTGAATTTGTCAGCTAGAAAGGTGGATCAGAGTCACCGTGCCCAGAATTGCAGAGAAGGCGGATAAACAGACTTGCTGATTCCTGAATAGTAGCGGACGCCTGAAGTTAGTACCCATAATCCATGGATAAGACTTGTTGCAGGGTAGCATAATTACCTTGCGTCATAGAATATAATGAGGGAAAACGTGTATGTAAGAGAGATAAGCCACTGTCTAATTAAAGAGTACCTTCCCGAATTTACGTACGAGAGGAAATGTTTTGCCTCCATCGACAGGCTTCTTCTGACTTGTTGTTAGGACCCACAGACCGAAAATAAAGGAATCCACTGTGGGAAAGTAATAACTGATCTGTCCCTAGGACAGTAAGAAAGTTGAATCCAGCTTACCTTGAAAGCTACTCCGAGATTTTCGTTGCCCCCTAGTCAAAAGGAATTTCACCCGTAGCGATAGAGGGTTTCTTGAGAGTGAGTGGCTTTACCACATTCTATGGACCTGAATGATGACCGGGTAACGCTGGTAATGTTCCTCTAGCCGAAGGGTCTGTCTGTGGAGGGGTCAGACTGTTTAGGCCCGATAGTCTGTGTTCTATAGATCGTACACAACAGGCGTTGTCTACCAGACAAAATGTGCTTTGGGCCCATCTAGTAAGAACGTCAAGATCCACCAGATTATTTGTGCTTTTGGTGAGAACTGCCATCTCCAGCATCTTTTACAGTGGGAGTTGTCAAGAGTAGACCAAATTGGGGTCGAACTTGACCACGTATTCTGAGGGGATTTTGTCTTGGATGCTCCCATCATGGGCATGGTCAGGATGGAAGTCCAGGAAGGTGTCCAGAATAGAAAGGGCATGAAAGGCAGCAGAGTGAGATTGGTACTCAGGTTCCCTTGTATGTGATACTGAGTTGGGGAAAAGAGAGGGAAAGCTGTCCCAATCTATGTGTGGAAAGGTCAGGGAGGCGGAAAAACCACTAATGGGGGTGGGGGGAAGAATGTGGGGTAAAGGGTAAATAATTTGGGATAGGAACTGAACCTTGCCTTCATCCAGCATACTGCGTAAAATAGTGGGGAAACAGGTGGAGTACTTCTGCCAGGGCTACATTAGGGGGTTGGGTCATGGAACCTACCAAGGCTTCTGCCAGAATATTTGCCTGACTGAGCCCTCCCTCAAGATTTTGTAAACCGTCTGAAGCGGTGTGGTAGTTGGCCATGAGGGAGACAAGCTAGGGGACCACCAAGGGGTGAAACACCAAGTGGGAGAGGTGACCTTAGTCAGGCCATGGGCAGAGGGAAAATGTCGGAGGAGACGTGTTGAAACAGATGATGTCTCAAGCCCTTCAGGAGAGCCAGAAGCCAAAGACTTGCCCTGGCGTGGGGGTGTCGGGCCGGTGACCATTGTTCACCTTGTGTACTGAACGGAGTTGGGCTCACTCCTATTAAGCGACACATCACTCCCTGGGCCCGATACACGTTGGGAACCTGGAGCGTGCGAGTCGCCTGGGAGGTAGGGTCCACAGTAATCTAGGGATTGACCCTCGGAAGGGGGGGGGGGGGGGGGGGGGGGTCAGCCCATGAATTCTGGCAACAACAAGTGAGGCCACAAGGCGGCAAAATAAGTAATACCCACTTATACTGCCCTCAGGCAACGCTTGTTACTGTGCACTTGCCCCATTCAGGTGTAAGAAAAGCCTTGGGCAGGGCCCTCCGGTACTGATGCCCCTCAGGCAAAGCCTGTATAAATGTGCATCTTGCCCACACAAGCGTAGGGAAGCATTTTTCAGGCCCTCCAGCAGTATTTAGTGGCACGGAGGGAAAGGCTCTTTACTTGCGAGGCAGCATGGCTCACACCATCCAATAAACTATAGTATCCTGCTGCGAGTAGCACATGGGCACGAGCTAAAAATAGGACAATCGTCCAAGCAACAAGTGCTCTGCTTCCAGCCTCCTAAGCACCCACGTTGGGTGCAAGTGAAGCGGCAGTAAGCCCTAAGGGCGCGCAGTGCGTGTACTGCAAGTGCAGTACAGTAAAAACACTTATTAGCATGTACATCATAAAATAAATCGGTACTTATCTTTGAGCGAAGCAGCAAAGAAAGTGGAATGGAAATGGTGTCAGCTCATTATATTGGAGATGTCGTGGTCTGATTGATGTACTGTTTATGTCATGAGTAGCATATTGGGAAATGTAGTTTTTCGTTTATTGAAATTTAATTGGCTGCTGTGAAATGTTTGTTAATAAACAGCGATCCGGTCCTGACATAGAATCACAGTGAACAAGAGAATGTGACCTATGGGGAGAAAGTTAGAAAATATTATGGAAAAGAGAGCGAACTGAAGATAAATTAAATAGAGCATGGGGGCATTGAACGAGGGAGTACTGAACTGAAATAAATTAATCACTGCCCCTGTAGCTATCATTTAAGACAACTTGAATTGTATGTGCATGTAATATGTTTTGTGGAAATATTTCCAAAGAAAGCACTTTTTGGAGCGATGTTGGACTAACAGCCCATGTGCAATATAGCAGAATGTAACCGTGAATACGTGGGGATGGACATTCACCCGAGTGTGGTGCATGTTGGGTAGGGGATGTCCTTGGATACTTATATCAGGCATGTCATAACCTATCGCATGTCTATTGGCTAGGAGATGTCGTTAGATACCTTTTGTCAAGCACGTTCTAAACCAGAGTGTACATGTTGGGCATGAGATGGACTGTGTGTCAGTGGCTAAGGACCTAAGCAGAGTGTGCTTGTTGAATTGGAAATGTTGGTAACCAATCTTGAATAAGGTACTTGTTCCCAAAGGTAGTACATTTTCCCATAATTTATGTATTTAAAAGAAGAAACCTAAAATCTTTTGTGTTATATGCATTTTTCTAACATTTTTCAGTAGTTTCCACAATGTTTGCCCATTTCAGGGCAACATATTGCAAACAATGGAGTGGCTTCAAGTATGAACAATATTATGTGGACATAGTGCTTGTCTTGGAGTGGTGAAAAGTGTTAGAGATGAGCCATTAAGATGTTCAGTGTGTGAATTCAAGGAACTGTCCCACATAATCAATTTAGCAGTTTGGCAACTGTTTGGTAGGAAGGGTAGCAGGAAACGAAAGAACTTTTTAGGCCATTCCTGCGACAGCGCATGCACTGCATGAGCTCTGGCTTGCAAGATTATTGCATACAACAAGAGCTTGGACACTTCCCATTGCTTACCATCTGTTGGCTTTGATAGTGCCCAAACTTACAGCTTGGCCCCTCGAAATCCAGGCTGAATGGTCATTTGCCACCATTTTTTGAATGGAGCTAAAACAGAACGTACAGATCATGTATATTGTCAACTGTCAAATATTTAATGTTCTGTCAATGATGAGAGGTTTGAGCAGTTTTAAAAGGGTTTTATTTTCTAATTAAAGCTTAGTTTTCTCTGATTCTCTATTCATTAGTCAAATCTAAACCAGGTTACAGAATTGATAATAGAAAAATATAGTTAGTGCAGATCATATTATTATGTCCATACAGCTCATTCCATAAAGGAAAGAATCCCCATACTAAGAAATGGGGCTCACATGATGTCAGTCAGAACCCATAAAGAGCTCAAAAATTAAGGCAAGGGGGGAGATTACCATGAGGTTAAATATCAATAATTAAAAATTGCTGAATTTCCCAAAAAGGTAAACAAAGCATAGAACAAATAAGCCTTGGCGAAGTCAATTAATCAAAGCATAAAGCTTGGGTTTTAATCTATGTCAAAAGAACACAGCCTGTCATTTCTGCTCTGATCCGCACCGCTTGTTGGTAAATAAAAAGCATTGCCATTTACAATGCTAATAGCTCAAACTCTCGCATATGCGAGACCTATTGTACTGCAAATAAAAATACTACTTATATTTATATTTTCACTGAAAAAAACATATGTTTCAGGGACGTTGTAGTTAGAAATTATCATTTAAAAAACCTTTGAAATTCACTGAAAAAACTATAGGTTTCAGGGACGTTATAGTTAGAAATTAGCATTCTAAAAAACTGTGAAATTAGGCCGTTATAGTTAGTTGAGCTAACTATAACTCGCGCCTCCGCAATGCACTGCTGATGACGTCACATATTACATAACTCATGACATGGTCAGTGACATCACTGATGACATCTCAAATGACATCACTGATGACATCATCCACGTCATCCATGTGATAATCTGATGCACCTCCTCACACCCTAATATAACCTTTGATAAACCCACTCTAAAATACAGACTGCCATTTTCGAAACCATAGACACACCAATCCCAGCTAGTACACACCCACTCACTGATTCATAGGTCTACACACACATCCTCTCTTTCACCCATGCAGTCACTCCTCAATACAGCACTATAATTTGCACTCCTACACAGAGAGACACACACACACACCACCACTCATCCATAGAGTTACTCACACACCTAGTCAATCATGCAAAGAATCAATCACACACCCATTTACTCACCTATACAGTTATACACACACCACCTCACTTATTCATACAGATACTAACACATACTTACTCTTATACAATCACTGATACAAGCACACCCTCATCCATACAGCCACTGTCACAATCACTCACTCTCACATGTAGTCATTTATATACTCCAACACTCAGATATACTGCCTTTCACATATGTAGTTACTCACAAATGTACCACTGAGACATCCATTCACTCACCAACACACCCATACACACACTCACCCGCCCATACAGCCCTTCACAGATGCACTCTTGAACCCATACAGATGCACTCTTGAACCCATACACCCAGTGCATCACCAACTCACACATCTATGGACAGAGTCACACACCCACCACCCACCCACACAGACATTCAGGCACCCATACAGATACTCGGACAACCAATCTATAACCCATGTAGACACTCATTTAGCTACTCACCAACTCATGCAGCCGCTTACACACCAACTGTCAAACTGATACAGGCATACACACAGTTTAGTCACTAACCCATGCATTCAGTAAGACGCATTTAATCACTCACTTACAGTCAGTCAAGCACCTACTAAATCATCCATTCAGACACTTATACACCACTCATTCACACAGTCACTGGATGATGTCATCAGTGATGTCATCAGTGAGGTCATCAGTGATGTCACTGACCATGTCATGAATGATGTAATATGTGACATCATCAGAAGTGCATTGCGGGGGTGCGAGTTATAGTTAGCTCAACTAACTATAGCAACCGAATTTCAAAGGATTGTGTAAATGCTAATTCCTAACTATAACGTCCCTGAAACCTATGGCTTTTCAGTGAATTTCAATGGTTTTTTTAAATGCTAATTTCTAACTATAACGTCTCTGAAACCTATGGTTTTCTAAAGTGAATTTCAAAGGTTTTTTAAATGCTAATTTCTAATTATAACGTAGTAGCCGTGTTTGCAGAATAGTGCAGAAAGGGGTCTTGGCCTCCGACCAGCGCTCGGGAATTCAGCTGCGTAGGACTTACAGGAGATACCAGGAGGGCTTCTTGGCCCCCAAAGTCCCTCTGGAGTAAAGTGTACTTCATCCCCTAACCAGTACTGTGCCCGGAGGCGCATTTGCAGAGTGGAGGGGCGTGGCCTCCAAAGACCTCTTGGCAATCCCACTGTGTGGGACCTAGTGGAGGTAATAGGAGAGGTAGTTGGCCCCCAATGACAACCTTGGGTACCAACTACCCCTCTTATTACCTCCAGTAAGTCCCACACAGTGGGATTGCTAAGTTGTCATAGCAGGCCACGCCCCCTTTCCACACCACTCTCTAAACGCACTCCCTGGCATGCTCTTTGATGGGGATTAAAGTCCCCTTCGCTGCTGGGGGTCCTTAGGGGCCAGCTAGCCTACCTGATACCTCCAGTATGCCCCATATAGTGGGATTGTTGATAGGTGGACACAGGCCACGCCCCCTTTGTCCACCACTCTCTAAACACGCCTCCTGGCATGTTCGAAGTTGGGGTATTAACTCCCCTTCCTTCCTGAGGGTGCCTGGGGGCCATCTAGCCCACCAGGTACCTCCAGTAAGTGCCACATAGCTGGATTGCTGAGAGTGGCCTGAGGTCACACCCCCTTTATACACCACTCTGCAAATGCGCCTCCTAGTGCACTGCTGCTCGGGGGATGAAGTCCCCTTGTGTCCTGAGGTCCTCAGGACACAAGAGGACCTCATCGCCCCACCAGCAATGTGCTAAGAGACGAGTGGTGTAAAAAAGGGTGTGGCCTTGGACCACCTCTCTGCAATCCAGCTGTGTGGCGCTTGCAGGAGGTATCTGGTAGGCTAGTTGGCCCCCAGGGTACCTCCGTATTCAAGGGTACTTAATTCCCCAACTTAAAACGTCCCAGGGAACGCGTTTGCATAGTGGTGCAGGGAGGGAGTGGGGCCTCCGGCGAGATCCCGGCTTTTAAGAAAGAAAAAAAAAAATTGTTAGAATGGGGGCTGTGTGGCCCCCTTATTTCAATCTTTTTTGGGCCCCGGGGACCCCATCCCCCAGGGCATGGCCACATATACATATATTTAAATTTTTAATGGACTGGGATGTGTGGCTCCCCTCCTGAGGCCTTTATCTGCCCCGGGTACCCAATCCCCCGGGGTATGCCTCTTTTAAAAAAAAAAATGTTTCTAATTTTATTTGGGAGGGGGGCCCCCTTCCCTGGGGCACTTTTGGCCCTGGGGATCTCATCCCTGTGGCCTGGCCCCCTTGATGGGGACCGTGACATTAGCCCCAATGCCTCCACTGTCCAAGCTGGCTCCCAGTCTCCTGCAGGAGCCGGCATTGCTTTTGGGCATGGCAGCTGCTAACATGCTGCTCCCCTTGCCCAAAAACAATTCTGCTTTGCTCCATGGAAGCAAGAGCAGGTTTCCTGCTCTCGCTTCCATGAAGCAAAGCAGTGTTTGCTATGGCAGGGCGGGAGCCATGCTCCCGCCCATCCATAGAAAACGGCAATGTCCCAGGAGTGGGCACCCCGGGACATTGCAGGAGCCGGCCCTGGGGGGTGGCAGTTCCCAGGGCCAAGGAGGGCTCTGGGAGGGGGGCTGTGCGGCCCCCCCACCCAACAGTTTAAAGCTGTGGGGAGGTGGTGGTCCCCGGGGTCTGGGGGTCCGCAACGGACCCCCATATTTAAATAATTAGTACCATGGGTAGGTGGTGGTCCCCGTGGCAGTTTGGGGGGAAGGAGCCCCCCCATACTTTTTTATTTTTATGTAAGCCCCAGGGAGGTGGTGGTCCCTTCGGCTTGGGGGGGCCACGTGAGGCCCCCCCCGTCCATAATGATGAATGCCCCGGGGAGGTGGCCACCCCCGGGGCAGCGTGGGTGGGGGGGCAGGAGCTCCCCATGCATTTTTTTTACAAGCCCCGGGGAGGTGGCCCCGGGGAATTTATTGCACATTGCCCCCGGGACCTGTCCCACCCTGGGCTTATAGAAAACAAAGTGCTGGAGCCCGCGCTTCATTTTTTATTTTATTTTTCGTCCCGATTCGCGCACCCAGCGCAAATTCGGCCGATTTTATATATATATATTTTTTTAATGCTTTTTTTGGCCATGGGGGTCCTTGTGGGAGCCCCTGAGCAGCCTAGGGGGTCAGGGTGTTTGTACCCTGCCCCCTTTTCTTGTTTTTTAAATAATTCTTTAAATTGTTTTCTTGTGACTCGTTTTTTTTTTTTAAATTAATTTCTAAGCAACTATTGGCATTTCAAGGACTTAGAAACATTGTAAACATTTCCTCAGAGGGACCAGAATATCGTCCCAACGTCTTGAACATATATGCCGTTTTTGCAAATGCTTATTAAAATTAGTTTTAGCTACACTGCATCAGTGCTGCTGTACAGAATGGCGAAAAACATTGCCAATAGCTCTCATACGTGGGACCTATTGGCTTCCAACCCCGAATTGCTGGTCTGCACATATATTTATATACATGTGGCAGGAGAGGAACGAAGGGGAGGTGTTGTGCAATGACATTTTGTTAGTGGTGGGATGCTAGGTACCCCATGCCAGGTGGGGGCAAATACTCCTTCAAAAAACAAGCCTTTCTACTTCCTGGTCTGATGTCATGCAAGCTCCACCCTTTTTCAATAACATGATTGGGCTCTTTGGTTGAACGCATCCATCTAAATTGTAAAATATCCACTATTCTGCATATGTTTTGATCTTTTCAACGTATTAATAATTCCTGTTGTTAACGCCTTAAGTGCGGCCGACAGCTGCAGTCTCTCCTTGTGTATCTGTCACCCATTGGCTGACATTGGGAAGGGTTAGGAAGGCCCAATTATGCTTTGCCCGAGAGGCTTTCTGTTTTTCCCCCAATCACTCGGGCTGCTCAAGAAGAGCTTCCCGAGCAGCCTCAGCTTTTTGGGGGGGGGTTTGTAATGACGTCAGAGCGCCCTGCGCACTGATCATCATTCCACTCCTAATGTAAAAGTGAAACAAGCTGAAGACCTTGTTAACTTTCACTGAATAAGTGCTTGTGGGCATATCGCAGCCTCCAAGCACTGATTCTTTTGGTAGAGGTATTTTTGTAAAAGGGAGACTTGCTCCTTTTCAATGGTACCTCTTCCCAGTGGATCCCTGCATGGGGATCGCCACAGGATTGTAAGCCCCAAGCAGGGACCCACCCACTAGCCACCAGGGATAGGCTGAGCGTCCTCTTAGGCAAGGGCTTGTGCTCCCCCAGCCCTGCCTCCAAATGTTCAGCCTTTCTGCCACCAGATGGGGCAATACTCTCATATCTTCTCCTCCCGGGGTGTGGTGCAGAAAGCCCACTAAACACCAGGGTATGTTTTTTAAATGAAAATATAGTGGTGGGAGCTGCAATGGGTATGTACAAAACCGTGTTATCCGTGGGTCTGAAGAGCTACATGAAACGCTGTAGCATCTATACTACAAGTAAAAGAAGGCTCAACCTACACAGGAAAGTCCTAACTTAAGTACGGAATCCCATCACTCACCGAAGTGACATGCTTCGTTCTCTGGGATCTCATCCCGGCTGTAACTCCTAGTGCAGCCGAGGGCTACAAACCCCTCACTGTGAGAGAGGAGCACAGGGATGTTTTAAATGTTGTTACTTATTAAGATATGCTAAAATCTGAAAGATGTAGAGCTACGTATATTATGTGAGTGAGGAGGGCAGTGCAATAAAAGGGGGGAAATGTGAAGTATAACCTAAAACGCTTAAAAACAGTGCTGGTGCAGTTTTGACGTAACTGCAAATGTCCAGTGGGGAAATCAGTCTACATTTTTCAGCTGTCATGATCTAACAAGTGTCTAGGCTTCCTCAGGACCTAGATATTATGAGCTGCTGCGTAGTGCATATAAAAGTGTAACTGAAAAAATTAAACAGATAAAGCCTACTACACCAAGTGTCTCTGCTGGAGGAACATGGTGTACTGGTCAACCTGTGTAGAGAAGAGATAGAAAACATCATATACTTGTGTCCTAATTGTAGATATGAGTGAGTCAAATGTACTCATTTACTCAACTATTTACCATTATAGTATCAAAAAACATTTTTCAAAATAAACTTACCCTTAAGATACGAGTAATAGACCTCACCTCACCTGGCAACAGCTCAGGACGTGAGGTACCGCTCTAGAAAAAAGAAGAAAACTAAAAAGTACAATTTACAGAAACCAGACCCTATCAAGTAATCTAGACTGTCTGCACCAACATACAATATCTTCAAAAAATGTCTTTGTTAGAACTTATCATTTGGAAAAAGGTCTACATGAATTCTTATGGTAATGTCAAAGAACAGTGTTAACATTTTTTTTTTAGAAACGCGTACTGAGAATACCAATTATCAAAAATGTTGCAGGATACAAAATCTGTGAGCTAAACAATAAGCAGATGTAGGGAGTATCCTTTCTAAACTAAAGAGATAAGAAACTGGTCACATACTGTTCAGAACAATAATGACGTACGGATTTTCATACAAACGTTGGCAAAGCGTGGGATCAGACTGCTCTCTATGTCAATTAGAGGAGTCCACACGTCTAAAATCATAAGTATGTAATCATTAGATGACTTGCAGATTAAACACAAACCGCGGCTGCATGTAAATAGTGCTTAGTTAGAAGCAAGATAACAGGCTAGCGATGAACACTCCCCTGGAGCAGAAAGCTACCCGGGACACGCATATAGAGATTAAAAGTGTCCATCTGCACAGAGCGAGCATGCAGCGAAATGCGATCGAATGACACATTGGCTATAACAAGGAATCGTCATGTGGGCCTTACCTCTCCGTCTGTACCCCGTACTTCTTGGAGCTGCGAGCGGAGACACTGAGGGAGGAACAAGGATATTACTTTATACGTAATGACGCGGTCACCTGAAGAGGAAATTGACCACAAGGCTAACAATGATGACGTGGCAGAACTACGCAATGCTCATGAAGACTCATGGGTAATATAGTTTGCACGTTTTCAAGCAAGTTGAGCCCCTTGCTGTCGCTCTGTAGCTTGAAAACCCAACGTTGGTCCTTATGAAAAGGGAATTTTGTCACATCTGTTATGTGAGCAGGAATAAGGTTGCTCTAACACCGTCCAGCGTAGTTCATCAGCTGTATGTTTATAGGTTACAAAATGATTAGTAAGCTTAGTAGACCGTTTACTGCACCTAATAGTGCTCTTATGTTCTGAGATGCAAAGTTTAACCTTTCGGGTAGTCATCCCTACATACTGGAGCTGGCATGGGCATGCAATCAAGTAGATAAGTTTGTCGCTAATACAGTTAGTATGCTTGACTTGGGACCATGGTCTATCTATCGCTATATCTATCATGGTTGTGTGTCTGGTTTGGGGACATGCAGCACATGACCCACATGGGAAGTGACCTTGCACTGGTGACAAGTTCCACAGAGTCTCTTGAGTGGAGAGTATCGTATTCTTCCTAACTGGTCGTGTGTGTACCAGACTGTCTCTGATATGGGAACGCAAATAAAGGTGGAGGTATTGTTTGATTACCAATGTTCAGGATGCGGCAGTGTTTGCGTATGCTTTTCTGGATACCATTCGACAACGTACTGAATGTATTAACGCATGTTAGTCTAGGTGTATTGGGCTTTAGTGCTCTAGTTCCCAGAAGTGCCTCCCGGTTGTTATTGGACGCACGTTTCATGGACTGGCGTACCAGTTTTCTAGGGTATTTCCGTTCTTTCAATTGTAAGGAGAGTGATTTTATGTGTTCAACAAATTTCTCTTTAGTAGAGGAATTTCGTCTGACACGGACAAATTGCCCATATGGCAAATTATCACGGAGTGATTTAGGATTATAACTACTATATAATAGTAGTGAGTTACGGGCCATAGGTTTCCTATATAGTTCACTCTGTAGACCAGCTGCAGTAGAGAAAATCCTTAAATCAAGGAAAGGCAAGCTGTCCTTGTTAAACTCTACTGTAAAGTAGAAAAAGGCGTTCCTAGAATTAGGCCACGCCTGGAAATCATAGATGGCATTTTCTTCTCCTCTCCATACCACAAAAACATCGTCAATATACCTTTTCCATGTCCTAATTTGCTCATAGAAAGGATTGTCAGTGTTTAATACATGTTCCTGTTCGAACAGATGAACATAGAGATTGGCCAGACTAGGCGCAAAAATACTGCCCATTGAGGACCCAGATGTTTGTAAATAGATGGTATCTTCGAATTTGAAAAAATTCCCTTTTATTGCCACCCTAGCGCATCCATAATGAAGTTCACAGTAGTGATGGAGTCTAGATCCCGATTGTCAAGAAGCAGTCTGATGGCATCCAAGGTCTCATCTTGGGGGATGCACGTATATAAAGACTCAACATCAAAACTGACCAAATAATCAGTAGTATTATTGAATTCAATCTCTGGTATCATCATGAGAATATCAGTTGTGTCTTTAAGATAAGTGGACATCTCACTGACAATCTGGCATTGGAAATGGTCCACAAAAGTGGACAAGGGTTCTAGTAAAGACCCTATGCCTGAGATAATAGGGCTTCCCGGTGGTGGTCTTTGGGGTTTATGTATCTTAGGCAATGCATAAAAATACAGCATCACGGGATGCAAAGTAGTCAGGAAATTTGCTTCATTGGTCGTGATCCAACCCTCGGTCTTTGCTTCTTCCACAAGGCTATTGATCTCACGTACAATTCTCTGTGTAGGATCAGATCTCAGAGGTTGGTAGAAGCGAATGTCTCCCAATTGACTCAGACATTCAGCGCGGTATGATGGTGTATCCATTACGGCAATGGTCCGCCTTTGTCAGCCGGCTTGATGGTAATCAACATATCTCCTGCCAAAGTTTGTAGGCCCCTCCTCTCATTTGTTGGCAGATTGTGAAAATACGGATTTTGAGAAGTGTACAGGGAGGTGACATCATTAGTTACCGCTTTCTCCTCAAACGTCAGAACTTGAGGTGGGACTGAATGAACAGGGGGATTGAAGGTAGAGCGAACCTTTAGACCTGTGTTGGTTGTCTCTATTTCCACATTAGTGGTATCTCTCTCTTTAAAGAAAAATTGAAGGCGTACCTTCCTGAAGAAATGTGCAAGTTCACATTTTGTGTCTGGTAGGGATCTCCTCCAAAACTAGGGACACGATTACAGAGATTGACCACTAAACTGCTTCCGTGCTCGTCCCTGGTTGTGGTGTCACTTTTTTCTTGCTGCGTGTGTTCCTTCGTGATGGTGGAGGGCTCCAGTGCGCCTGGGCCTGTTGGTTTCTTCGTCTTCCTCTGGAACGCCCTCGGCCATACCCTAAAAAGGCTGGTTAGTGTAGAATTGAGGATGGGTTTGAAAAGGCAGAGCCTGTGGAGGGAAAGGCGGATTAGAGTAACCCCCTGGTCCAGGGGGCCACCACTGTGTCTGTAGGGGGGCAAACGGTTCACCTCTCTGGTAAGATCTCCTACCACGACCCTGATTTCTGTTTGATTGTACTGGTTGATTAGATGAGTCGGAGTCACTAGATCACTCGTCCGTGCCTGAAGATGAATAGTTTGATCCGTAGCGTTTGCCTTTCTTGTTGAACTCGGGTGGTACATAGTTGTCACCAATATATGGGTACACATTCTCCATTGAGAAGCGCGCCTAATCTTTCTTAAATTTCTCAATTTTTGTAGTCAAGATGGAATCTTTGAATTCCTTGGTAGTTTTTTTAGATTCTTCGTCCATGCCTCCACCAAAAAAAAAGGTGCACCATCTTTGTGCCCCCGGGGGGTGTATTGGGTGATTACACCCATTTATTACCCTGGGGGGCAGAAAGCTCACTAGACACCAGGTATATTTTTTGTAAGACTATAGGGAGTGGGGTTGGACACCAGACCATGGCCATGCCCCCACCCCCAATAGACATGGCAACTGTCTTTCTGGCTTTCCAGGAGGGTGTATGGGGGTGATTACCCCCGATCTCTCCTTGGGAAGGGGCCGAACGCCCACTAGACAACAGGGTATATTTAAAAATAATAAACATAGGGTCAGAGGCTGCCCACCATTGGCATGGCCATACCCTGCCCCAGAAATGACACAGGCAGTCTTTCTGCCCCTCCCCCATGGTGGAGGGGAGGTGATTACCCCCAATCTGCCCCCTGGAGGTAGAAAAGCCCCTAGACACCAGGGAAGAAAACATAGGGGTGGGGACCGCCCACCATGGGCATGACACTGGCCCACACCCCAAAAGTGGGCTTAGCAGTCTTTCTGACACCCCCCCACTTGAGTGGTTGGGGACAATAACCTTCAATCTGCTTCCCCAGGGGGCAGAAAACCCTCTATACAATAGGTACTACAGAATTTTGTCAGTATTGTTTTGGGGTGGAGGGTCCTCCTTGGGCATCGACTGGTACTCTCCCCACCCATGGACCCAATAGACTTTCTCCCTCACCCCCTTGGTGAATGGATAGGGGTATCCACTCCCAATCTGTCCCACCCCTCCCCCTGAGTGACAGAAAGCATTCTAAACACTATGGATTTCAAATTGGCACCAAAACAATCAAAATGAGGTTTCAGCGTACCCTAGCATCGGACCATACCCCTGCCCCAGAAAAGGCAATAGTGTCTCTCTGCCCCCCTTCCTACCCAGGGACAGATAGGAAGTGTGTCCCAATTGGGGATGTTGCCCCAAATTTCCCCTCCTGGGAGATAGAAAGCCCACTAGACACCAGGCATTTTGCAATTTTGCATTTGGGGAAAAACAAGGGAGGAAGTGTTGCACTCTGGCATTGGCCACACCCCCAACCCAAAAGAGGAAAGACCATCTTCTGACTGGTGCTTTGCCCCCAGTTTGTTTCTGTGGGAGACGGAAAGTCCTCTAAACATCAGGGAATTCAAAATGGCACCAAAACAAACAAAAGGAGACGACGGCCTACCCTTGCATCAAGCCATACCCCTGCCCCAGAAGGGACAATAGCCTTTTTCTCCCCTCACCTGGCGCAGATAGAAAGTTTGTCTCAATTAGGGAGGTTGCCCTCAAATCTGCCCTCTCCCCAAGGATGGAAGGCCCACTAGACACCAGGCATTTTACATTTGGGGCAAAAGAAAGGGGCACAGGCATTGCACTCTGTCATTGGCCACACCCCATCCGAAAAGGGATAAACCAATCTTCCTGCTTCTCTCCCGGTGATAGTCTGGGGGTTTGCCCCCAATTTTCCCTCTGGGGGGCAGAAAGCCCAGTGGATGACAGGACTATTTATTTATTTATGTTTTTATATAATAGTGGGGTGGGTCTAGTCCATTCTGACATCAGGTCTCACCCCACTCCTAAAGCCTCAACAGTCTTTCTGCTCTCCTTGGGTCTATAACATCCCATCCCACAGGCATGAGAGAGGACATTTAATTCTATTGGGTGTTATTTTTCCATATAAGCCAAGGAGAGTGTGACCAAATCCCAATATCTTCCAACTTGCCATGGTGTATGGCTGTACTTTTTGAGCTTGGGTAGGCCGCCACTTGGAGAAAACCACCTCACCCAGACAATTTGGAAAACTAGACATCGCGGGGAGTCCAAGGTGGTATGATTTGCATGTATCCCATGACCATTTCTTACCCACAGTGCTGTGCATACCTCAAACTCAGCCTAAAATCACTAGTTTTCCTTACATTTCTGTTCTGTAAACGTCTAGTGTCCACAACAGGAAAAGACCCAAAACATAATGTGGAAACATCAGCATTTCCTGTCAAAAAACTAACCTGATTTGTCAATAGAGGTAGCTGCGTTAACTGGGGCCAGGCACAGTCACCACTTAGGGAAACATACCAAACCCACACATTTTTAAAAAGTAGACATCCGTGAGAGATCAGGTTGGTGATCTTACATGGATCACATTGTTTTCTTACCCACAATACCCTACAAACTTCAAAATTTGCCTACAATCACAACTTTTCCATGCATTTCTGTGATGGACTCTTCCAGAATCCAGAGAATCCATAAAATTCCTACCACCCAGCATTACCCCACTTGTGCTGCTAAAAATTCTGTACCGCTTGTGTGGCTGGGACTACTGCATGCAACATAAAGAATCAAACCGAGGACAATGTGAGTCCCCTCGCAAGGACTCCCATTGGCCTTGGTTTGATCTGTTCCTGTTGTAGGCGCTTGACCAAATCACACACGTGGCACAGAGTTTTTAACGCTAGCCTGGTAACACTGGGTGGTAGCAATTCTTCCTAATTCCGGTACTTTCCATCACTGAAATGAAAGGGAATTGTGTGATTTCTGGCAAAGTTTGAGGTGTGTAGGGCATTGTGGGTAAGAAAACCTCACGGGATCCACGCAAGGCACATCATCCTGGAATCTCCTAGTGGTGTAGTTTTCAAAGATTTCAGTGGTTCGTAGGCTTGCGTGGGTGGGGGCACAGCGCAGCCCCATATAGCGCAGCTACCCCTATTGCTTATCTTCAATGTAGTGCTTTAGAGCCTTTTTTGTCATGGTCTCTTGGCCCACCCACACAAGTGAGGTACCGTTCTTATCGGGGGACATGTTGCAACTGAGGGTGGTAGGAAATTTGTGGCTCCTCACAGATTCCAGAACTTTCCATCACAGAAATGTGAGGAGGATGTGTTTTTTTTTCAAGTCAAAGTTTTAGGTCTGCAAGGGATTCTGGGTAAAAAAACACACTTGGTGAGAGCCATGCAAGCCACCCCACCCAGACTCCCCCATGTGTCTAGTTTAAAAAAAAATCAAGTTTGCTAGGTTTCTCTAGGTTCCTTTTGAGCTAGGGCCCAAAACCCATAGCTACCCACTTTGCAAAAACTGGTCAGTTTTGAGTGGAAAAATTTGACGTATCAATGTTGCATTTTGGCCTGTTTTCTGTCATGGGCAATGGGCCTACCCACACAAGTGAAGTACCATATATGTCCCGCCTGGGCAGCGCATGCGCTGCTCTACGGGCCATGCTGTATTGAGGAATGAAATAAAAGCCCAGCCCATTTCCCCACCCATCTTTTCAATTGGCTCCTGTTACAGTCCTTTGAAAATCATTGCTTTTCATTCGTGAATAGGCTTGCTAGTCCCTCCTTGGTACTGCCTTGTCTGCATTTGTAACGTCCCTGGAATTTTTACTTGTGGTCTTACACAGTCTGCTTTATCTAGTCGGTGAGCACTATTTTCTTTAAGGGTAATTAAAGAGCGCATGCCAGCTTTAGCCATGGCGGATGTTTTGGGGGGGGGTTATTTGCAGCGTGCTGTGCGCGCTTTCACCTAATGGATTTCGGCTATAACTATGCCCCCAACCCCCTGCACAGACGCTGTGTGAAGCGGGCGCTGTTAATTTGCATAAACTGTTTTTTACTAACTCAGCACTATAAGTTTGAAATATGCTCCGTTCCTTGCCCCCTCTGCCCGCTGCAAACACGCCCACATGTGTTTTTTTCGTCACTATTGCAATGACAAACAAAATGCATTTTTTTTGCAAGAGTGCCCCACACCGCACTTTCACTTTAATAGCAACCGCAGACCTTTCTTTAGACCCAGATCGTCTAAAGAATGGGGTGTGTCCCCTATTTGCGAGAGTTTAAGATATTGTCATTGTAAATGACAATGCCTTTTATTTATGTTTTTTAAAATCAACACATAATTAAAAGGCAGTGTCATTTACAATGCCAATAGCTCAAGCTCTTATGAATGCGAGACCTATTGCACTGCAAATGCTTGTCATCTGAAGATATGTGGGAGCATAGAACGGTAGACCTGTAAAAAAAATACCCTCTAAATCATATGCTAATATGGGTACCCAAAAATTCAGAGATGTACAAATAACTACTGCTCTTAAACTCCATATCTTGTGCCCATTTCAGAAAGGCATAGGTTTCCTTAATACCAATTTCTCCCTCTATATTTCACCATATGATTGGTCTGTGCTCAGTACACAGATAAAACCATTAAATGTTGCAGCTCAGTTATTGGTTCTGGGTACTTTGTGTTCTTGGAGAATCTACAAACCCTAAATATCCTCACAACCAGAAGGGTCTAGCAAATGTTCTGGTATATTGCTTCTGTAAATCGGCAATAATGACAAAGTTGCAGATGAAAACGTCACAAATGGCTGTTTTTCCTACTCATTTTCAATATTTGTTTATTTCAACAGTTAATTTCTTTGGAAACCCTAGAGGGATTTACACTTTTGACCCCTTGCTGAATTCAGAATTTTGTCTTTTTTTTCGAAATCTATAGTTTTCATGGATCACCCATATGTTTCATACTGGTTTCCACCACAAGCTGAAAGCAGGTTGAGAGCACAAAGAATAGGAAAAATAGGCTGCCTATTTGAAAAATGCCAAAACTGTGGATTTAAAAAATATTTTTTTTATTCAGTTCTGCATGTTCCTGAAAACTGGGAAGATGGGGACTTTAGCACAGCAAACTGTTCATTGATGCCATTTTTAGGAAAACACAAAGCAGACACTTTTATCTGGAGCACTTGTTTCCTATTTTTCCGCTAAAAGTCAAATTGTAACTATAGTTTTCCTATTTTATCGATGCCCTCTGGGGGAATCCACAAACCCTGGGTACCTTTAGAATCCCCTGGATGTTGAGAAAAAAGGAGGCATATTTTGTGTGGTTACCTTATGTGGAAAAAGTTATGCAAACCAAAGCACCAACTACCCCAAATAGCCAAAACAGGGCTTAGCACTGAGGGGGCGCGGGGGGGGGGGGGGGGGGGGGGATGTTTGAGCAGCAATTAAGGGGTTAACAAACTTGGAAATATTATGAGTAAAAAAGCGAGTGCCTTTACTTTATGCACTTGGCTATATGCATAAAGTTGCAAAGAGCCTGTAATACAGTAAATCAACCGTTGTCATTTCAACTTATGTTGAATATTTATGTCAGGCCAGTGCTCAAGCAATTACACAAAGCGTTCTTTATTCTGCCTGAGGTGGCTAGATCATTTAAGAATTCAGAACTCCTTCACTGACGTGCCTTTGAGTTGCAGGCGGGTAGGACGCTATAAAGTTGCTAAGTACACCCCTTAAGCTAGTTAAATATCGCCGTATTTGATTTGCAAGTTTACCTGTTTAAACAAACCCAATCATCAGACAAGTTAAATGCCTCGTTATCATTTTAGGAAACAGTCATTCAGCTGTCATGCAGTTTTAATGATTCAGTGGTCTCGGGTTTTCTGGTGTAAACAGGTGTAAACTTAAATTTTTTGATAGACCGAAGCATCCCATTCTGGCAAATTTCCACCCACATCCTGGTATGTTTTATTCAAAATTCAGTTATATGAATCATCTCAGTTCTTCTCCATAAAATCTGTGAGGTAGGGGTAGAATTTAATTGCAAAGGCATTGGATATCCCTTTTTTCTTAAAAATATAGGAACATAAAAATGTAATGCGTTGACATATAAATACATGGGGTCCAACACTCAAATCTTTTTGCATGGTTCTGTTTAGGAGGTGTCCGCAGATGGAAGTTACGACTAGGGAAAATCTGCTGTAATGGATCTTGTTGTACTGGTCTTTACATATCTCTTTCCATACCCTTGCAAGGCCAAAGCACTGTCTAGATTGTCGACTAAGTAGTTACTCCATTGGTATCATTTATATATGGTGTATTGTTGGGAAGATAGAGAGACTGTGGAAATTTCCATGATAGTGGGGGTCTCTTGTTTTCTTTGGGCATTGATAAATGGTTTTCTCCTGGAAAATTATTTTCTAGAGAGAGGAAAAAAGAAAAATAATGACTGTGCCTTTGCAACTCAAACCTAACAACATAGCATGAGTTTTCCACTTGCAAGCAATCTACTGGTTTAGCTTTTTTTTAAACTTGTTTTTATTGACCTTCCTTATGGTGATACAGCTTACAATAAACTCCACAAAGTAAAAAACAGTAATACACAGAAGGATCACAAAGGTACAAAAAACGAAATAAGTACAGGGTGGTTAGGGAGAGAGGAGCAGGGGTGGACACAAGGGGTAAGCGATAAGATTCATTGTATGACAGCATGAAAATGGTGAGATGTGTACAACAATACAACACGTATGAGCAATTGGATTTGGTTAAGAATACGCATCAGAGTCTGAACCATGGGACTGCCCATGGATTGTGGTTTAACTAGGGCAATAGGGAAGCTTGTGAGCAAACCAGAGGCCTTGGGGTGGAGGGTTGTTCAGGCCCAGCATGATCTGTAAATTGAATGGGGTTAATTGTCAGGCGACGCGGGGAGCACAGGGTATGTGATTGCAGGAGGGGATTGTGCTGGCATGTAAGTGAGTAGGTAGGCTAGTAGAGGTTCCCAAGTATCTTTGGGCCGGGCCTGCAGTGGCATCCGGTCCCAGAAGTGGGATTATTGCTCAAAGCAGTATGTTGCTTCTTTCAGCCAGACATCTGTTATAGGGACTGGACGTCTGTCCCAGTTCATGGCCATCCTGCATTTTCCAAGAACAAGCAACGCGGCTGTGAGCTTACGTTCTGCACCTGGAATATCCTTAACATAACCCAGCCGCCCAATCAGGAGAATGCAAGGAGATCGGGCCCAGTGATTGCGTGTATAGCCGAAAGACTTCTTCCCAGAATGTTGCCACATCAGGGCACTGCCATGCCAAAAGTAGGAAGGAGGCCTAGGGTACGGTGCATCAGAGGCTTTGGGGGTTGGAGGCTTGGCCCATTTTAAATAGCTGTAACGGGGTGGTATGTAGGAGGTGCAAAAATGTATCAGGTCAGCTACCTTTATTTCGGCTACCAATGCCATAAAAGTACAAGTACAAATACAGACATACACCTAGCTAAAATTCATAGATTAAAAAAAAACAGGTCAAGTTGATTTTTCAAGATGCCTGCTCGTACATAATAAGAAATACCTAAAAGTCAAATACGAATATACAAAGATGTCCTTATTTATGATTTCATAAAAACCAGAGGCGGCACAAAACAACTGCTACTAGGTTTGCAAAAGCAGTAGAAATTTCCGGCGTAGTAGCCATATGGCCCCCAGAAATTTTGCTAGAGAAGTGGCGTATAGGGTCTAAAGTCTGACCTCATTATGCGAAGAGCAACAAGATGGCTGTGCTGAGATAGTGGCTTACAGATGGGGTCTAACCAAAGCTTATGTGGTTTAGCATAAGCTGGGCAAGCGAAAAGAACGTGTGCAAACCTCTCTACCTCTTTTTGGCATGAAGGGCAGGCATCAGTAGCCTTCCTTGTCTAACTCTTTGTGAAGGCTCTCGGGGGAAGTGTGCCTGCTCTAAATTGAAAATACAATTTCCTAATGGAGGGAGCAGTGACCTTGTCCCAATAGAGCTCGTATCTGTATGTGGACTTAAAGTCGAGAAACTTTGACAATAGTACAGGGAAGTCTGCCCTTGCAGCTGCTTTGGCATCAACCGCTGACCAATATAGCTTTTTGAGAACTTGTTTAGAGGGAAAGGTAATCGTGGCATCATTGGTCCATAGTTCTGGGGCCCCAATGGACTCCAGCATCTCTTCAATGAACTTGAGCCAAGGGATTTTTGCAGAGTGGGCAGCGGCTGCTACAAGAACATCCTGGAGTGCTAGAACGTAATGCTCTAGCTCTGGGGTGGCCCACAGCTGCCTCCAGTATAACAATGGAAGTAGTCTGGTTTTGTCTTGTAAATTCCGTAGGCCCAAATCCATACGTAATGGAGTCAAAGGTGTACTGACAGGTAGTGACACCAGTTTCCAAATTAATTTGTTCTCAGTTATTGTCAGCATGTTTATGTTGGTATGGACCCAAAGTTCTGCCCCATACAAGGCTGACCCTAAGGCCCTGGTTTCGTATAGCAGAATGGAAGGCAGAATTGGCTTATTAAAAGATTTTTTATAATCTTTAAGAATTGCTCCCGTAGTTTACGTTTTAAAGCAGCATTGTACAAATGCAAGTTACACGCCATAGAGCTACTAAATGTTTACCCCAGTTTAGTGAAATTGTGGACAGATTCGAGCGGTTCACCTCCCAGATGTAGCCTCTTTTTGTCAGATTTGTGGGATTTAAGCTTCATTAGTTTAGTTTTAGCCATATTGATCTCCAAACCCTTTTCAGCGCAAAACTCATCAAAGCGCACCAGGAGCTTCTGGAGCCTGCTCAGTGTCTTACAGACTAATAGGATGTCCTCAACGAAAAGTAGTATTTGCGTTTTTACGTGCGCCAAGGAGGGAGCATCAGGGTAAATTTCTGATAGGAAGGGGACTATGCCATTTATATATAGCACAAATAACATAGGGGCCCAAAACGCAGCCCTGTCGTACACCCCTATCTACTGTAATCTTGTCAGTGAGCTCATCCTGTTTCCCCCATCATATTCGAGCAAGGTTCCCCTTGTGTAAGCGAACAACCAGGGACAATAGATTTGCAGTCATCTTCATGTTGCTAAGTGGCTGCCACAACTTGGGATGTGGAACCAGGTCAAAAGCTGCACGTAAATCGACAAAGGAAACATATAAGATGCCCTATAAGAACTGAGCACCAATATATCATCAAAAACCACAGAGCCTGGTCTATAGTTGAAATTCTAGATCAGAAACCTGCCTGGAGGGGACGAAGTATTAACTTGTCTAACATCCAGGTTTGAATTCTAGCTAAAACACATTGACAGACGATTTTTGGGATACAGTCAATGAGACTTATCAGTCTATATTTGGAAAGCTATGAATGTCACCTTTGCTCAATACGGGGATAACCGTAGCACCTTTCCAATATTCCGGGACAGGGCCACCAGCCACAATGCATCAGGTGCAATCTGTAATTTGGTGAAAGTAATTCTAGTTGCCCACAGCAAAATGACCACTGAGAATCTGACAGTGGAGAACTAATATCAGTTTCTCAGGCAGTATGGACTCTTGGAGTCGTGGCGGGCGGGAGGATTGTATGGTGTTGTAAAGGCAAGTAATCTAGTTGCAAGGAGGTAGTGTGGTGATCATGTGTTATAATGCCTGGTGTGTCGGCGGTTGGGCAGGGAAAGTGTCATAAATATTTCGGAAGATGGCCTGATTTGATAGTGCAGGAGAAGGTCCAGTGTAGCGGGTGTTGACGTGTAGGGGCATCAAAGGACCGCAGAAATGTACCTTTCTGGTATAAATCTGAGAAGTTTATGTTCTTTCGAATTGCCCGCAGTTGAGCGTCCTTGTCTTGCAGCGGCAGCATTAGGGGGTTGCAGCCAAGAGGATAGAAGTTGCATATCTAAAAGTTAGTCCCACCCATTTTCCAAGGCCATCTCATGGCAAGTGCACACATGCCACAGGGTCAATCTTCACCCATGGGCTTTGTAAGGAGTATACAATGCCGTGGATAAAGGCCATGGATCTCCACGATCTTTTTCGACTGCAGTGTGCCGCTGGTTGGGTGTAGGGTATATCCAATAATGTAAAAATTGTGCCAGGGTGTTTAGTGCATAGAGTGACGGTGAGTATTCCCAAGAGATGCAGGGTTGCCCTCCAGCCCAGACCAATGCTGCTAAATCAGACCGCAAGCACCGCAGAAATTGAACTGTGAGTGGGATTGGAATGTTCAGAAAGAGGTATAGAAATTTGGGAAGTACCGCTATTTTTACAATGGCAATCCGACCAACTAATTAGTGGTAATTTAGACCAGAGAGGAATTCGGTCTTCTAGCCACCCAATTGCATGACCGTAGTTTGCTTTCCAAATCTCCCCCTGATCCTGACTCAGCCAGACACCCATCTATTGGCCCTGGTTGGAGGCCAACCCCATGGGACAGTCTGTCTCATAGGGTGGGCCACGCTTCTAAAAAGGTTGTGTGTTGTTGGTGAGAGGGACATGTGTAGACTTAGCCTGATTTATGTGTACACTGGAGAATCCACCGAAGTGGACAACCTTGCGTGTAATTTGTGCAAGGTTCTCGTGCGAGGTGCAAGTGTATAGAGTAATATCATCTGCATACATTGAAACGATTAATCCCCGTGATGTAAAGCCTATTTATTCGCCTGTCGGCATGGTGTTGTCGGAGTCTGGCGGCTAGGGACTCCATTGCTATCGCAAATATCAGTGGTGATAGCGGGAAGCCCTGTCATGTGCCACTGGTGATCGGGAATTGGTCTGAGATCAGGCCATTGAGACGGACATGTGCTGTAGGAAGTGTATAAATGGTAAATACAGTGACTCAAGGGAGGACTGAGTCCAAGTGGAAAGAAGTAGGCCAACTCCTTAGTGGTGTCAAGTAGAGCAGCTACTGCGGAGACCTTGGGATCAAGATGGTGCATGACTGCAAATATAGTTTGGAGGTTATCGGAAGTAGAGCGCACAGGAATGAATCCGGATTGGTCTTTGCGCCCTGTGTATGGCAGTAAAAGCAAGAGGTGGTATGCCAGAATCTTGGCGAGAATTTTGTTGTCAACATGGACGATGGACAGTGGTCTGTATGAGTCTCATCGAGCTGCTGGCTTGTCTGGCTTGAGTAGGGATACAATAATTGCCTCTTAGCGTGGGGGGCAGGAAGCCTGCCTCATGGAGTCCTCAAACATAGCCAAGAGGTGGGGAGCTAGGAGGGATTTAAATTCTTTATAGAAGTCAGAAGTCAGGCCGTCAAGCCAAGGTGCTTTGCCCCTGTAGAAGCCATTTTATTGCCTGTAGTATTTCCTCTATAGTGATGGGATAGTCAAGGTACTCCCTGTGAGCTCCATCTAACCGTAGTAGTGGATTAGTGTCTAAATAGTGTATTAGTTCGGTCTGGTTGTGTTACAGGGTATCTGTATATAGCTGGGAGTAAAAGGAGGACATCGTATTTAGGAGGCCTTTAGAAGTGTCTTGAATTATAGAGTTTTCATCTAGCAGTTATACCACGTATGGGGAGGCATGTTGCTGGCAAAGCAAGACTGCCAGTGTTCTACCCGGGCAGTCTCCTTCCCCATAATGCCAGGCCTGAGTGTTGCGACCAAGGTAGCTAGTTTCGCGGGCTGCCTTCTCTGGATATTCAGATATTTTTTCTCAGATCGTAGCCAGCTTAGTAACGTCATTAGTCTGAAAATACTCTGACTCCAAACCCTGTATATCGTTCTTTAACCTGGCCAGCTGTTTGTATATGGCCCTCAGGACACCAGATTGTTTGGCAATATAAACACCACGTATCACAGCCTTAAATGCCTCCCATAACATGGACGGGGAGCTCACCGAGCCCTTGTGCACAAAATAAGTGACTATCTCTGTATGGACCTCCTCACCGGACTCTGCGTCTCGCAGCATCCCTGGGGAAAGAAGACAAGAGAAGGTTAATTCTAAAAGTACAGAGGCATGATCAGAGATAGTGCATAGCAGGTGTGTTACTCTCAGGCCCCACATCTGGACATCCTTGGACAGCAGACAGAAATCTATTCTTGGCCATGCATTGTAGTGCGACGTGAAGTAGGAGCCCTCCCGCGCTCCCCCATGTGATTGTCTCCACACATCCTGCAAGTGGCCACACATCCTGCAAGTGGCCATTATGTATGAGTATATTGAGAGCCGATGCCGCACTGGCATGTGGTTGTCGAGAGGACCCAGAGCGATCTAGCTAGTCATTCAGCGCTATGTTGAAGTCCACACCCCAGAGTTTATCCTCAGGGCCCATGCCAACTGCCAGCCTCCATAGCTCGGAGAAAAACTCCAGGGCGTCTGTATCTAGACCATATACGGCGACAAGAATCACTGTCTGTCTGTGTAGAGTTCCTGCTAATATGAGCTAGTGGCCTTCTTTGTATACGAGGGAGTTGGTGAGGCGCCAAGCAAGGCTTATGCAAATTGAAATGGCAACCCATCTAGCATAGTTGGAATACAGAGGGTGTGCGTTTCGCCCCACCATTTGGCGCGCAACCCTGGAGCAGTGCATGAGGTGAGATGTAATTCCTGGAGAAAGCAGATATCTATGCGATTGAGGGCTAAATAGGCGTGTAATAGGCGAGCTTTTCTGTGGCCGTTAATACCACAGATATTCCAAGTGAGGCATTTTGTCACAGTAAGGTGCCGCTAGTCTATATGATGTAAAGGGCATTCCTCCATTCAATGTTGAGAGTGCTGTACGTTGTGTGTGTATTGGTGTATTGCCTGAGGGGCCAGAAAGGACATAAGAAAAACAAGCCAACATGTTCACAGTGCAATAATCCAACCTTCCCTCCTCCCACACCAACCCTCACGCAATGTTATCCCTCCCCCATCTCTGACAACCCACAACAGTCATTACATCCCGTCTGGAAAACATCCATGAGGGCGAAGTAGAACAGAACATACACCCCTGCCGAATGAGGTCAGTCCCTAGTGATGTGACACAGAGAGTGTAGCAGTGACAAGTATTGGCAAGCTTCTTTGGAGAGGCCCATGGATGAGTGCAAACAGGAACATGGCCAAACATCTGTGGGAGGTTTGGGCGAATAAAGCAGTTGAGGTGTAGCCTGTGCAGGTATTCCCCTTTAATCATTATGGTTGAGATAATTGCCCTCTACATGATGTGTCGAAGTACAGAGAGAGCACTGTTGCAGGGTAACATGCTTTGCAAATTTGAGGGCTGATTTGGCGTCCATATAGAAATGTGGTTTCCCTTTATGTGAGATGCGCAACTCGCCAGGATACAGGAGGGCATAAGGGATTTAGGCCCTCTGAAGCAACTTCTTGACAGGCATGAAGTCCAGCGTAATGGCTGGGTCAAAGGATAAGTAATTTCCCTGGGGGCGTATAGAGTGACGTTCACAAGCGAGGCGTAACTGTGTCTCTGACTTTTTAATTTAGTAATTTAATAATGGGGCATGCTGATGTGGCTGGGTGGGGGTGAGGTCCCAACAAAGTCTGGGGACAGGGCATCCCCGAAAAGCTTACGCAGCAGGGTTTCCACAAATTCTTCCATCTTGGTAATTCCAGTGGACTCCGGAATTCCTATGGTTCTGGGATTATTGTGCCTCAATCTTGCTTCAAGATCCTCACTTTTAGCTTTGATCAGTTCTAGAAACTTGTCCAAGCTCAGCTTATGCTCTTTGGAGTCAGCTTGAGCATTTTGTTAATCTGAGGCTCGATTTTTCGAGATGGTCCAGTCTGGTTTTGTGGGTGTCCAGCGGCTTGACATGCGGTGGTCCGAGTGTCACTGGTCCAGCCCATGCCACACCCTCGGTCATCCTTTCACCTGGGGGGCACGAGCAGACTCGGGGCTCAGAGGCCCACGGAGGACACAGGCAGGCGTGGGATCAGATTCAGCCAATCTGGTGCAGTAAGGCTTCCTGCAGCTGCCACACTGTCAGAAGGGGTATAACGAGCCTGCTGTGTCAAGCATGTTGCAGGATTTAAGAATCCGGCTGGCAGAGCCTCTCTTGTGAGTGGTCATCTTGCAGCCCGACTTGGGTCCGCCCGCCCCCCTTCAGAATCTACTGTTTTAGCTTTAGGCATATGTACAAAACATCGAGGATTTTCTTTGACATAGGTGTAGTGTAGTTTTAAACATTTTCTGTTTCACAAAAAGTGATAATTTCCATTAAATTACATGCACAAATCTGTGAACCGTACAGTTATTTTTCTATGGAGGCAGCCAATATTCACAAAAATAGCATATATCTTACAACACAAGGTGGCAGTGTGGGAGAGTAGTAGAGAAATGATGTTGATAATTAAAAAATTAGTTAAAGAGTGAACAAGAATCCTAATGTTGTGGAGATGATCATTACTCATTGGGCACAATAGGCCATAAATCTGAAGCATCAAGAACTGCCATGAGTGAAGCAAGGGTGTCTCAGAGTTTCTGTGAAAATATCAAATAGAAGTCCCAGATCCAAGGGGCAGTGTAACATTTGAAGCATGCCTGCTAGCAAAGGTAGAATGCTCTATTTAACTGCAAGTGTTAGACACCTCAAAGAGTGTGAAGCTCCCATCAGACCTAGAGAATCCTGCCTGCCATCCCGGCTGCTGTGCTTCACCTACTGCTCAGAGCTGTAACTGTTTGAATTCTACCTGAGACACAGAAGACGTTTCAGTAGTTGAGTTGACCTTCAAAAATTTAATAAAATGGTGACTGGCGTAAGACTTTGAATTGGGGTCTGTCAGTATGTTCCGTGCTCCTTGATGCAAGTTCTCTTTCTTTTGTGGTGTAATTCCATTTCTTCTCTCTGCGAGTTGTTTTCTCTCACTGTGGGGCCGATATTGTAGTTTTAGCTTGGGTGAGCTCTAGTTTTGTGAAGGCTTTATTGACAATCAGCTGAAGAGTGGCAGTACTGAGGTACTGAAATCTTTGGATGTTCTTTAGGGTGGTCTCACTGACCAAAGGTGCACTATTCAAAAAAGGAGAGGGTACTTAAGCTTTTTCTTGGGAATGTGCCTGAATTTACAAATACGGGTGATCTGTCAAATTTCTCTGAGTCATGGCGGTCCACCATGTCACAGAGTGGGAAGCATTTTATAATCTCACTTTAACAAAAAATGTAATCCTGGCTGGACATCAACAATAATCTGGACCTTCGTTCTATCATTTTGTACATGTGTTTTGATTATCTGTCAGTGAGTTTACTTTATTAACAATTTGGTTCGTGAGTTCATCTCAAATACATCTGCTCTTCCGTATGTTATGGCTACTTTTTAGCCAAAGCTCTACATAGCTGGTGTAACCTGGACTCTTAATAATACATATATATTGCTTGGTAGTCTATTGTTGCCCCCACTCGCTGCTTGTTTTTTGTTAGTAGATTAATGATGTTTAGTAGAGATGATATGCAATGTTATTTCTTGTGTAGGTACAATGATACATTTATACTGCTTTGGTTTGTACTGGAAGTTGTATGGTCTGATACTACTCAGACTTTAATTTAACTTTACTGCTATGCCTTGATCTCAATAAACACATGTTTAAAAAAAATACTTCTATATCGCTCTCTTGGTCTGGTCATCCGTAAATCCACTGAGTCTTTCTGCTTCATTTCTATTAGTAATTCTTTCCATTCAGTTGTGCTCCATGGGCCGTTACTTAATAATACACCTTCATTGACAGATAGTGTTAAACTCATGGGTAAGAACAGTACTTTCAGGTCACAAAGCTACATATGCGTGTGGATATTTAATGTGTTGGAGTTATGTATGCAAATTTTGCATGTATTACACAATGGAAAGTTATGCAACGATGTGTAGAAGTCTTTGTTTGTTGATCTAATATGCTTCCACGCTCCTGGCACTTCTCAGACACTCCCCTACGCAGACAAGGTAGTAACTTTGAAAGTATTCACACAACTTCAGACACGTTTGCTGCATTTTACTAATCTCATAAATTTTATCCAAACAATCCAGGCTTAGGTAATTCATCTAGTGCAGTAAAGGATACTGCACCCACCTGTCTGGCTAATTTCTGTCTGCATCCAATAGGTTTCAGCTTAATTCTTGAGAGTCTAGTGTCAGGAAGATATGCTGATCCAACTTGTGCAGTCGTCCGTGTCAAGGAGGTATTGTAAGGTAAATGTATTTGCCTTTTCACCATAACCTACTGGCAGTATTCAAAGCAACTTAGCAGCTGGCATGGAGGCCTGATGTCTTAAAGTCCTCACCTGGCGACAGATAATGTTGTGTTGTACCCTGATCTCTCTTCCCCACATAAATAACTTAAGAGATGGACTCCGAGCACTGTCAACTTTTACGTCTTGCCTAAGCTGTCTATGCTCTGACTAGTGGCCATTTTGTAATTAAGCCAACAGATGCTACCTTATTGTTAGGAAATATTCACTCACACAACTCCAGGTCCTTTGCAGCAGGATATTGAGAAAACAAGTATACATCAAACAATTACATTATAAAATATTTTAGCAGGTTGGCGCTTTTCACAATATGATTTTGTTTCTAAAAGACAAAGCAATAGGCTAGACACCATCATATCACTTTGTCTTTTTTGGTTCTGAAGGATCTTCTCTGTTTGTTTGCGAATAACGGTACTTCAGTTGAGGCCACCAATTGTCTATACTAGACCCTGTTTGCTATACTTGCACTGCTCCCTCTAATCAAGCTAAAGATACCAACTTAATGTTAAGCCTCCAATTTCAAATTCCTTCAGGTTTACTGAGCATTTTAAAAATTCCAACGTTTGTTTTATGTATATATACTTTTATTATTCTGCTAATATTATTTCATTTTTCAAACAGTCACAAACCCCCTATGTAGGTATCAGTGACACCAGGCTAAGAATTGCTGGGCTAGGGACTCCCTGTTGCTGAATATTAAGAACTACCCAATTGCAAAATGCCCCTTTGCCTTATGCTCCTAAGATCCTTACACCAATGCTGTGCTTGGTGAACAGTAGGTATTTTAGATGCAGCTTTGTGGGATTAAAATAACCCATTATTGTTTTCATACTCTGGTTGTGGAATAATTGCTTAGATGTTAGATGCATGAGATCATAAGCAGTGCATGGCAGGGGCACAAGTTATAATTAGCTTGCTAAACTATAACTGGCAAATCTTAATATTTTCTTGGGTTGAAATAGTCACGTTATGACATTTCGCCTAACTATAACGTTGCTTAAACCTTTGTTTCAGTGAATTTCTAGTTTTTTAGTTTTTTTTGCTTCCGTGAAGGTCTTTTCTCTACACATAACTATAACATAATTTTAACCTTTGTTTTTTTTCTGTGAGTGTCCGTGTTTTTTATTGGTAAAGTGAGATATTACAAGTTATAACTAAGCCTACCTATAACTTAACTTTAACCTTTGTTTTTTCAGTGAATTTCAGTTTTTTGTTAACGAAAAGTAAAATGTTTTTAGGAGAGTTACTTATCAATTTACCATTTAACCTTCATTTTTTCTTTTTAATGATCAGTCTGTTGTTTCTTGAAGGGTGTTATTATTATAATTTTTTAGGTCTCGCCAGACCCAGCGCATGCGCTGGTCCGGCGAGACCTTTACTAAGGGCTTCAAAAAATGCTACCGCCGGCCAACAGCTTGCGTGCATGGGCGCAAGCGCGCGCTTACGAGCAGTGGCGCCATATGGATTTCCTCGTCATGCTCATAAAGCACGTCACTTGCCGCAGTTGATCGCGATCACTTCCACTTTCGAGGCCGCTTTGCTGCTTTCAGTGAGCCAGCATTTCAACGGCAGCGTTACTTTTACGGCCAATGCTTGTTGAAATCTTCGTCCGCTTCCTTCATTCCTGGAGCTACTAAACTAGGTCTTTTAGCGAGTGCATGTTTATTTTGCAGCTGTGCTCATCCATTGTTTTTACCCCGCTCCCCCTTCCTTCCCCTGGGTATCCGTTGTTTCAACCACCGCCCCCTCCTCCCTCTCTGCGTTGTTTCATGCACCCCCCCGTTTCAACCACTTTCCCAGCTGTTGTTTTGAACCCCCTCACGCTCTGTTGTTTTTAAACCTACTCACCCACCATTGTCCTTAAAATCAACCCCCACTCTCCTCCTGCCTACGCTATGCCATTGACCCCTCCCCCCCCGCCGCCCCCCATCATTCAGGATGAGGAGGACACTGGAAGCCCGACAGCTTTTGTGTGAAGTTTGAGGTTTACATTGACAAATACTGTTTGCTTTTGCACTTTTTATGACCATTGTTTCAAGAATGCTGCCGTAAAACTTTATATTTCTTTGTAAAGCTGCATCTGTGTGATATGCATACACCACTGCACCATGGGATGCGCTGTTACTGGGGAGACAAGATATAGGTAGTTTTGCGCCTTTTCCTGGCCGAGATTCCTTTCTTTCAATAGCAGTGCAGTGTGTGCCACAATACCAATTAACCTAGGTCCGCACAGACCAAGTTAGGGTAATACACTCCGTACAGTCTAAGCATGTCACACGATTGCGGCTTTACAAAGAAATATAAAGATTCACCGCAGTCCCCCTCTCCCCCCCCTTCACTCCACTCATGTGTCCCCTACCACCTCACTGTCCTCCGCTGTTTTTATCCACCCACTGCTGTTGTTTATTCTCCCACTCTCTGATGTGTTTAGGCACCTCTTCCTGCCCTCCGATGTGTTTATCGTGTTGCTTGACCCCCGTAGGCCCCCTTCTCTGTTAAATGTTGCACAGCAGCGTGGCCATGACTTAATGGGGGGAAAAGAGCTATGATGCAGCCAGCATTGACCTCATCATAGTGCTTTTTAAAACATTTTTTACTTTAAGCCATGTTGCTGCAAAATAATATTGACAGAGCCAGTAGATTTTGCATGGGCAAAACCTATTGGCTTTGCCAATGTTTGTTAGACTTGTCATAAACATTCCTTGTCTTATTACATTTTTGTTACATTGTGTTACCTGGTTACAGTATGGAATTTGTGTTCGTCAACCTCCTTGGGATATTGTTCTCTGATAGAGATTGATTAATAGCTGCGAAATATTAAATGTAGGCCTCCCATTGGGTAAACAAGACTCCTTTATAGTTGGAAAACGTTAGTGCTTTAGTATAATTGAGAAATGACACACAGTTGATGTTGGGCAACATTGCCCTCCTTGCAGTTGGGTAATACTAATGCTCGTCAGTTGGGAAACACTTTTAGCAATTTCTAACTTGGAAATCTTGCTTGGTCACAGTTGGGCATTATAATTGCCTCTTTAAATTTGGAAACTGCTACCTGTTTACAGTTGGAAAACATTGAAAAGTTGATAAACATTAACAACGATTTACAATTTTGATACATTGCTTAGGTACACTTGTGAGAATAGTGATACCTGTGCACAGCTTGGGTGGCTGAACTGCCAGGAAGCCTATTCAGAAGGCTAAGGTAGAATCTGTCAGGGCTATGTGTTTAATGTTCTTTGAAAAACCCTCTTTCAAGACGAGAACTGCACCATTTCAAGTATTCAATAGCATATTTTTCTATGTAACTCGTGTAAGGGGTCATGAATGTATTTATGTGCAGCTTCCCCTCTTGAGAAAGTCAGGGAGAATCCTCAATTGATTCTTCAGTAAGCATGTGGGTGAGGACTAGATAAACAATAAATAAGGTTGGAATAATAAAAGGAAGAATGAATGGACCCTGGAAAGTGGGAGAAAAATCATTAGCTGTCTTCTGTGAAGCAGTTGCATCAATTGCACTCAAAATTTGACCCTTCTATTGTAAATTTCTACTATACACATGCATTTGCAGTGCAATAGGTCTCGCAGTTGTGAGAGTCTGAGCTATTGGCATTGTAAATGGCAATGCCTTTTATTTGCGTGTTGGTTTTCAAAACATAAATAAAAGGCATTGTCATTTACAATGGCAATAGATTAAACTCTCTCAAATGCGAGACCTATTGCATTGCAAATGCTTTTTTTTTTTTATTGGATTGGCACGGGGAGATTAAGTGATTTGCCCAGAATCACAGGATGTTCAGCTTCATTGCCGAGACTCGAACACAGTTACACAGATTCAAGGTCGACCTCGCTAGCCGTTAGGAGAACTCCTCTCCACCTGGGGTGATAGTTGGAAGGAATCTCAATTTCTAAGCCTGGTATTTTTTCAGAACAGAGCGTAAGTCAAGACTTCTTCAGGAGTGTTGGAATGATGCCTTCCCTAAAGAGCTCATTACGATTTCTTTTACAAAAGTGGACAGCTGCTTTAGCATTGTTCGACAACCCTAGGTATTACGAGTAGCGTTTCATCAAAAGAAAAGACTCTATAGAGGAAAGTAGTTAAGTGTTGTCCCCTACGTCCTGGACTCACTAATGCCTCTTGCTTCAGTTCTGTGGCTGGAATCCCAATTTTGATTTGTTTGGTTCCATCCTAGAAGTGTCCTTGGATGGTATAACACCAGTTAGGAGTACATTTTGTGGGCTTACTCTGTGCTGTGGGGCTCACATTTTCTTCAGAGACTGAAATAGAGCTTTTGTAGAGGTAACTGCTTACCTAAACTTCTCAGCAAAACATTTTATAGGACCTTGTATTGAGAATTCACCAGGTTTTTGTTGTGTGCTAAATTTACTGTTAGTCTTGATAAACATCTGAGGAAATATTATACATGTGCTTCAGGGGTTTAACAGGCGTGTGTCTGCTTTTTGTGCATATGGGACACTTTGGTATTAAAGAAGGGGCTACAAATGCTTTTGCGGCCCCTTCTGTAGCACAGATTGTGCCAACCTACATGTAGCCAAGCATGATCTGAAGGAGGTGTGGCTCCATGCAAATGAATGCAAAAACAATTGATGGACAGAATGCTGAACAATGTCATATATTCACCCCTGTACAGAGATCTGGGCCTAAATCCATCGTTTTTTTGCTCACCATGCCATTCCAGTTTAGATAGAGTCATATACAAATCAGTCTTGACCCTGTTCCCCATGGGAACAGTCCAGCCCAAACTGCCAGGCCAGGTCCTCCCTGCACTGGAAACAAGCATCCTAGGACCGGTTTCAGGGTATAACCCCTCATCAGCTAGACTAGCTTGACTCCAGTGGCATGGAGAGCGCGGGACCCAAGTCTGGGCATATCCGTCCCACTCTGGGTGACAAATGCGAAACAAGCATTGGCATAGCCAATAGGTCTCGCCTTTGGGACCGTCTAAGTGTTTAGCCATTCAACAGTTGATGTTGTTGCACCAAGGATATTGTGCTGCATAACTAAATACTTATAAGGTCCCAAAAGCGAGACCTATTGGCTATGCCAATGCTTGTTTTACATTCCATCAGTCCCGCGGTACTCCCATGGGACTCTCAAACCATTGGTAGGGTGCCGCAGGAGTTCCATGTTGGTTTTACTTCTTGTTCTGGGCTTTGCTTAAGTTCAGCGGGCTGGTTAAAAACTTTACAAAAAAAAGTTCTGTATGGTATGAAAGACTGATTTCTATTTAACTTTGAGCCTAGAACTTTTTTAATTGGGTAAAATAATGAAGATCTCTGGAGTGTTTTTGTGTAACATTTGCCTTGTTCTTATGTTTTGTGATCCTGTGGTAGTTCCGCAGGAGTATTGCAGGACTACTGCAAGACCTATGACACACCCATGAAAGACTTCTGATTGGTTGAAATTTCTCTCTTCCTCCATTTTCATGAAGTCCCACCCTTTTATCATCAGTTCATCCCCAGTTGGGCTTAACTCTTGTCTGTGAAGTTAGTTTGTGTTAGGCCCTCTGTGTTATGTCATTTGCATAAGGGAATTGAAGATAATGGCACCAGGAGAAGAGAGCGCTCTCCAGGAGAGGAAGGAGGAGAAAAGCTCATCAGCTAAGAAAGAATCATCATCGTGGACATTTTTCACAATACCTTCAAGGGAAGAGAAAGTAGCAGCAAAAATTGTTACATTTGAGATTTGTAAGAAAGAATTCTCACAAGGGACAGGAAAAAACTATTCGCACTGGAACACAAGCATGTGGAAGCACATATTGTCTATCCATCAAAGGCTACTGGCGAGAGTGGAGATGGAGCATGATGCTGCAGAGGCATCGACATCATCAATTGGGCCAACATTTGCTCCTGGGGGCAGTGTCCCACCACAGGCCACACAGCTGGCACTTGATACCATACCAGCATACAAATATATGGTGACCTATTTCTCCAGATGCAATACATTAATTATGGTTGAAAAGTAGTCTACTTCCTGCCCATTACAAGTTGGTGATTCAGCACCAGTGTGCTAAGAAATCTTTTTTTTTTTTTTAAATCTTCAAGTTCTGTTCTGAATCTCCTATTCTGGTTGATTATAGAAAAATGTCAAGTTGTATGTCATGTACGTGTCTGTTTCTATATCACAGTAGTCTGATACAGCAGTCTATTCTTTATTTTTATTTTTTATTTCTTTTCCTTAAATCAAAGAACAAGCTTCAGATACAGTCTGTTCTTAATAAGAAAAGGTAAATCCATTGTTATAGGTTGAAATAAAACTAATTACTTATAATAATAGTTGTATTTATTTGCATGATCAATTAAAACCATTGCATTAAAAAACAACAAAGCATAACCTTTAACCAGAGCATTTAAAACAGAAAACAGATCATTTGTTACATGTGGTGACTGTGCATATAAATATGAAACATAAAATACTTCTACCCTGATTGACACCTACAAAGGTAGCTTTCACTTCAAGGACATTGCTTTCCAATAGTAATGCTCTTTTTTTTTTTTTTTTTTTTTTTGCAAAAACAATTTTTATTGCATCACTCAATCACAATTGCCATCTGCAATAACCATCAAATCCTTGGTCGTCTCCCAGTATCGGACACCATTGCATAGTACAGTGTAGACCACTTCCCACTACCAATGCACTGTCCTCCAACACTCCCCAACGCAAATGTTCCCTCCCCCCACCCACATGTCAGTGTGCCAGAGCCCCAGGTACCGGGATAATGCTATCTCACAATTAGCCGTGTTAGCGGCCGCGGACTAGCCCCCAACCCCATGGTCAGGCGCTGAGCGGAAAGGAGAAGGGAAGCCCTCCCGTCCTCATGCAAGATCCATCAGCAGCCTCTCCCCAGCTACGCTGCTACCTGCTGCTCCAGTGCGTCGGTGTCCTCCTCCGCTTCTGTGCCCCACCCTCGGAGGTCAACCACCAGCGCTTCCCATGCATGTGCCATGGCTAACACCTTTTCATCATTGCCCCTCAGCGCTAGTTGCAGCCTGAGCGTGCTCTCGCTACCCGCCCATTTGGTGAAGGCAGCTCTCCACCTCGCGAAGCTGGGACCCGTGCTCGATTTCCAGTGTAGGGTAATTTCTCTTTTAGCCACCACCAGCCCTAAGTCGCAAAACTTGCTCGTGACTTTCGTGCGTCGTGTGTGGGGAAACCATAGCAGCAAACAGACTCCCATTTCCACCCCCAAGTCCCGCCCCGTCACTTGGGTCAAGCAGTCGATGACCTCCCCCCAGTAGCAGCTTAGGACGCCACACGACCAAAACATGTGTTTAAAGTCAGCCCCCACCTCCCCACAGCGAGGGCACCGCGGAGTGGGACCCCCAAAATATTGAAATAATTTAGCTGGCGTCAGATATGCTCTATGCAAGATAAAGTACTGCACCAATTGAAACCGGGCATTACGTGTGCTCTTCCAGGCCCGTCTCTGCAGAGTGGGCCACGTCAAGTCCGGGATAGGTTTCCCGATGTCCAGCTCCCATTTATCCTTCAGCGCACTCAAAGGGGCTAGGTGTTCCGTCGCCATTCTCTGATATAGGCATGTAATGGCCTTGACTGTGCCCGCCGCCATGACCACATACTGACAGCCAGCGGCCGTCTGCGGTTCAGAGAGTCCCGCATTCCAGTGCCTTTGTAGCGCTGCCACCAGGGCCGCGTGGAGCAGATAGTCTCCACTCGGGATCCCGAAGGAATCCTGCAGTCCCTGGAACGGCTGAAGCACTCCGTTTAGGTAGAGATCCCCCACCATCTGTATCCCCAGGTCTTCCCAGTGGGCCAGCCCCGACCAATCCCCGCCATGGGGGAGGGCCGTGCACATACCCAACGGGATCTCCGGGGCGTATGGGTGAACAGTGCCGACCCTGCGCAGGCTGCGGTTCCAACACAACCGGAGCGTTCGCTCCTCCAGCGTTAGTTGCGACAACTCGAGTCACTGCTGAAAGACAATAAAAGAAAGGACGTGTCGCGGGATCACCCTGCCCTGTGGGCCTTCGGGGCCTCTAAACTCCCTAGCCACTGCCTGTGTGAGATATTGCAGCTGGGCAGCCAAATAATACCACTCGAAGTCGGGCACAGCAAGCCCTCCCTCGGCTCTGGGCCGCCGCAGTGTGGCCAGCGCCACCCGTCGCCTGCCAGATCCCCAGATAAAGCCCGTGATCATGGCTGTGAGCTTGCGGAAGAGCGACACCGGCACCCAAATGGGGAGCGTACGGAAGAAATACAACAGTCGTGGGAGCGCCACCATCTTCAGTAGCGCTACCCGCCCCGCTACCGAGAGTGGGAGGGTGCTCCAGTATCCAATACTGCCCGCCAGGCCCTTGATCGCCCTCCCCACATTCCCTTCCAACAGATCTTGTTGGGTGCGGTAGATATGCACCCCCAGGTACGGCAAACAGCTAGCCTCACAGCGGATTGACCCCAGGCTGGGGGGGGGGGTCCGCTCCCACTGTGTGACAGGGTACACACAAGTCTTGCCCCAGTTGACTTTCAGGCCCGATAAGTATCCGAATTCCTTCAGTAGTGCCTTGGCGCCATGGAGGTCCCCCTCCGCGTCAGCCAGGAAAAGCAATAAATCATCTGCGTAGAGGGAAATATAGTGGGTTTCCCCCCGCAGTAGCAGCCCAGCGTATGCGCGTCCCAGTCGTGCGTGGGCCGCCAGGGGCTCAACCGCCAGGGCAAACAACAAAGGCGATAACGAGCAACCCTGCCTCGTTCCCCTCCTTACGGGATAGGGAGCCGAGATCGTGGTCCCCGTTCGCACCCTAGCCACCGAATTAGCGTAGAGCAACCGCGTCCAGCGCACGAACCCATCCCCCAGGCCAAACTCCTGCAAGACCCTAAACAGGTAAGGCCACTCCACACTATCGAAGGCCTTCTCCATGTCAACCGACAGCGTTAAAGCGGCCGGGTAATCCAGACAGTCCACTTCCATAACCCGCAGCAGTCTCCGGATACACGCCGACGTGTTCCGTCGAGGGATGAACCCAGCCTGATCAGGGTGTATCAAGGAGGGCATATGTGCCAGCAATCGCGTGGCCAAGATTTTGCTCAGGATCTTATAGTCTACGGTGAGCATAGAGAGTGGACGATACGCTGTCCTGGCACTCGGGTCCCCTCCCTTCTTCAGGAGCGGTATAATCAGCGCCTCGCGCGTTGAGGCGGGCAGCCGACCCTCCTTCCAGGCCTCCCGGTAGACTGACTGCAGCTGTGGGGCAAGTAAGTCCACATACTCCACATAGAACTCCACGGGGAGCCCATCTGTGCCCGGGGTTTTCTTGCGCGCCATATGTTTGATTGCCGCACGAATCTCATCGAGCGAGATGTCCCCCCCCCCCCAGCGCCTCCTCAAGGGTGGGGTCCAGTTTCGGTAATCGGGCCGTTGTCAGGAAGTCCTCCAGTTCCCCAGGCGCGTCGTGCATGGTGTTAGTGTAGAGGGCAGCATAATATGCCAAGAACTGACCATTAATCTCCCTCTGAGAGTATACTGTTACCCCCTCCCCGGTGGTCAGCGATATGGGAGAGCCGCGCACCCCCGGGTTCGCCAACCAGGCCAAAAGCGACCCGACTTTGTTCCGCTCCGCATGCGCCCTAGTGAGGTACTCCTTATAATCAAAACAGCGGAGCCGCTCTACCTGCACTGCTACGCGTTCGCGCGCCGCGACCGCCTCATCCTGAGATGCCCCCCCCCCGAATGCTGTGCTCTCTCCGTAATGCGCAGCGTGGTCTCCGCCTTCTCTATGTCTCCTAATAACGTTTTCCGGACCCCAGACGTGGAGGAAATACATATCCCTCGGATGACCGCCTTGAACGAGTCCCATTCCCATGCCCTCTCGGACGCTGTCCCCGTGTTCTCTGTGAAATAATTCTCGATGCCGGCCTGGACTTCCGCGTGGAAGACCGAGTCCTCCAACGCCCGCAGATTCAGGCACCAGGTGGGTATCGTCTGACGTTGTCTACTCCATTGCGCTATAACCAGACAAGGGTTGTGGTCCGATATGGTTTTCGCCAAGTATTCGCTATGGCGAGTCAGAGTCTGTATGCCCGGAGAGCATAATATGCCATCCAGGCGCACATGCAACTCATGTGGGGTAGAATAAAAGGAGTAGTCCCTCTCCAGTGGATGATGCTCCCTCCATGTGTCCACCAACCCCCACGCAGTCTGCCAGTCCCGCCTACTTCTAGCCACCCGATGTATCGCAGATTGAGGCAAGGGTGGGTGAGAACGATCTAAGTGAACATCAGTGAGCCAATAGTAATGCTCTTAGTAAGGTTTTCAATACAAAAAAGAAATGTCTTTGCTTTCTCCAAGTCATTTTTGGATTGTAATCAAACAATGTTTATTTCCAGACCAGTACCACAATGGCATGTTAATTAAAAGTTAACCGTACAACTTTATTATGTGACATGTATTTTTTTGGTTTGCAACTTCTGTTTAGCAGCATTTAGTACAGTTCAGGGTTGATACAATAGTTGAGCAGTGCACCATGTAAGTGATGCAAAGAATATCTAAGGAGTCCAAGCTTAGGATGGAACACTGACAGCTGTGTCTGTATGCTGGTCAAAGATACCCAAAGATATGCTTCCCTTTTTGTAGTGTGATAAGACTGGTACACATTTTAAAACATTAAAAATACTACATGAAATGCCTTGTATATGACTAAACCACACATGTATTTGTATTGTATGCTGTATCTTCCTACAAATTAGATTAAGGTAAATAGATCCTCATTTTTAGTTACCCAAGCAACCTCCTATCTGCCATATTTAGAGATCTCTGCGGCCATAATTGTTCCACTAAAGGCAATGAAGGTTTGCTGAGTACCCACCATGTTTCATATGGCTTTGCAACCAACTATTGGAAAACAAAATCTTAATGATCCTGGTACCCTGTGAGTTTTCTCCCAGGGTGTGGGGGTATTTTAAAAAAATTTTTGGTTCGGTCTCGAACAGAAAATAAACATGATCAGATCTAAATAGGCCTGAAGGTCTTATGTACTTACACCGACAACCCCAAGTCCTTTGAACAGTCAGTGTAAGGTTTGTATTGTTGTGGATTCTGAACTTTGTTGATCTGTGCTTCAGGCTCCTTTTTAACATACCGGGCCTAGTGGTGGCAAAAAGAGATGTGACTAAGTACTGGGGTGTGCCAGAGGTGCCCGCCATACACGAGTGGGAAAGGGGGATGGACCTCTTCTCAGCAGCAGAGAAGGTGACATACCGCAGCAGAGGTTGTCCCCGTAAGTTCTACAAGATTTGGGGATGATGGAGAACCTACTATGGGCTGGGTTCTGCGGATCACAATCCCAGTCCAACACCTGGCCTGACCGCCAGGTAGACACAAACGGTTTCAGAGATGTATGCCTGTGCCCTAAATGTACTCTCTTACATCAATTGTATGTCTGGTTGCGCTAAGATTTGCTCATCACAGATTACTGTGTTTGTATGTACTATCAACATGTATCCGAGGATATTGGCACATGTTAAACATGACTGTATTGCTTTTTTCTGTTACAAGCGTAAAAATTAAAACATTTTAAAAAAACCAAAGATTTTACTTTCTGACTTAGTCTTTTTATTAAAGCTTTTCTCTCATCAACGGGCCAGTTAGCGGATCCTCAAGCTTCTCGGATCTAGAGTTAGAGTTGACGGCGGCAGCCTACTTCAACTTGGCGGCTCAGTGAAAAGACAGGCGTCGGATCATTCAGCATCGACAGCGAGGATGGTCTCAAAGCGGTCGTCTTGGCATCAAGCTGGGCTCTGCCTGGAGCTTTTCAGCAGGACAATCCAGCAAGGTCGATATGATCGTCCAGTCGACATCGGCGCCTTGACTCTCTACGTCGAGCCAGTCTCCTCCAGAAGCTTTTCTGCAAAACTATGCAGAGAGTTTTCAAACTTTGAGATCTGGTTATTTCTGAGATCCTTTGGGGAAAATAAGGGTCCAGTAGCTCCAGAAAAGGGTTCGGAGACTGTGGATTGCCTCTTAGTGGCTACGACTCCATTTCTCACACTACACCTGCACAATCTAGGAAAAATCCAGTTGCAACTGGTCAGCTGGGGTATTCCTCTCTTTGGCTTTGCAGGGGACTTCTTCCAGCTCTGTTATACCAGTTGCTGATCAGGGAGCTCACTCCTTTTCCTTTAAGTCAGGCACATTTCTTTCTTTGTGGAGTGCTGGCCGTCTGCAGTGCAGCCCAAGGATCCAGCAGGCCTGTCCTTATTTTGATGTTCCGGGCACTGTTCTGAGGCTCTCCTGCAGCTCTCTCATATTTATACTCTATTCTGGGCTGGCGGGGTGACCTCAACCAATAGGAGTAAAGTTACCTCCCTCTTCTATGACCACTTCCTGTGAAGTGCGGCATATTTTTGACCTAGAATGCACTGTTTGCCAAAACTCAAAATGGAAAAAAATCTCTCCTTGGTATGTGTGTGTGTCTGCGTAACCCAACCCAAATGTGTGGCTGGTATCTGATTACACTCCCCTCCCAGCTTCTCTCCTAATCTAATTAGGGGCTCCCTTCAGGGTGGGGATCAAGGAAGTGGAGGTTGACCTAGGTCCTATGCCATCTGTTCTCCTGCCTTCAAAGTCCAGCTTATCTCCCCAGCCCCTCTTCCCCCCCCTTCCTCTCCCTGGCTTTTCCAGGAAGTAAATCTCCTCCTTCCAAGTTGCTGTATTGTTTTAGCCCCAGATCTTTTCACACCTACTCAGGTAGCAGCTTGGCTCAAGCGGTCAAAGGCTGGCCAATCAGAAGAGGCTGCTACTGGGCTGCTTTAGGTAACTTCAGGATAGTAAGTTGTAAAACTACTTTTCTGTAATAATTGCATTAAATCTAACCTTGGCAAGTTGTTTGACTTAATGTGAACATGAATTTGATATTTAAATGATATTGCTAGCTAATTCCAAAGCAAAGATAGACTATTATGTTTAATAAATATCATCCATGTTTGCCTATTGGGCTATGTGCAAAAAGAACTATTGATGGACAGAATGCAGAACAATATCATACATTCACCCCAGTACAGAGATCTGGGCCTAAATCCATCGTTTTTTAGCTCACCATGCCATTCCAGTTAGGACCCAGCCATATGCAAATCAGTCTTGACCCTGTGCCCCATGGGAACAGTCCAGCCCGAACTGCCAGGCCAGGTCCTCCCTAGACTGGAAACAAGCATCCTAGGACCAGTTTCGCGGGTTCACCCCTCTTCAGCCAGGATAGCTTGATTCCAGTGGCATGGAGAGCACGGGACTCACGTCTGAGCATACTCGTCCCACTCGGGGTGACAAATGCAAAAAGAACAATTGATGGACAGAATGCAGAGCTATGTCATACATTCACCCCAGAACAGAGATCTGGGCCTATAACCATCGTTTTTTAGCTAACCATGCCATTCCAGTTTGGACCCGGCCATATGCAGATCAGTCTTGACCCTGTGCCCCTTGGGAACAGTCCAGCCCGAACTGCCAGGCCAGGTCCTCCCGAGACTGGAAACAAGCATTCTAGGACCAGTTTCGGGGGTTCACCCCTCTTCAGCCAGGATAGCTTGATTCCAGTGGCATGGAGAGCACGGGACTCATGTCTGAGCATACCCGTTCCACTCGGGGCTAGCAGCACAACAATAGGGGAAAACAACTTTGGCTGTTTTTTACCTTACTTAGGGAATCTAAAACATCTTTCATATTGTCCCCGCTTTTTTATAACAATGCACCCTACGGTACTGTTGGAGCACCTAGGGAAGACCTTAGGGGTGACATATAAGTGATATAAGTAATAAAAAGGTAGTTTGGGACTTTGGAAGTACTTTTAATTCCAAAGTAAAATTTGGATATAGTTGTAATTTAAAACCAGGCTGCATGGCAGGCCTGGCTTTAAAATGAAACCAGACACCACAACAGTGCACGCTTAAGTGTATTGCGCCCAGCGGTGTCTCTAAACCTACATGCCCTACCACAGCGGTCTCCAACCTTTTCTGGACTTATAATTATACCATTTACCCTTCACCTTTAGAGGACAGAGCACTGGCCCGGGGCCTGGTTACCAGAGACCAGGGCACTTTCCAAGTCAGTAACCACCAGGAGTAGTGAAAAAATGGGGTGTAATCAGGGCAAAAACGATGCGAAGTATGTTTCTTCATGAGGAAAAATTGTTTCCCTAAAGAGAAAAAATGTTTAGTTATTGAAATTGCGCTTGGTCAGGGGTTTTTGTATCTGCAAGTACACATGAAAATGTGATCAGAAAAAATTAATTTGCTATAGAATTCCAAGGATAAGTTTCACAGATTCAGTTTTTGATTCCTTCATAAAATATGAAAAGTGTGAATACTGTTGCATGGCAGGGCTTTCCTGATAATACCTACATTTTACATACAATCCAAGCCTAATTGGATGTTAGCATGTGGAGCACTAACTCTTTAGAGTGTGTTTGTGCGAGGTTTAGGGCCTAGAAAGCTAATATTCTGAATGGATGTTTGCGAACAGTGTGCAGGATCGCCGTATTATTTTTAGCAGCTGGATGACATTTGTCATGCTAACAAAAGCACAGTGGAATGGGATGAAAGGTTCCAGCAGTGGTATAACAATAGTCCCCGCGGTGCAGGGGGGCCCTGAGCTCCAAAGGGCCCCCTCCAGCACTGGCGGCAGGGTTGCCTGGCCTTAGAGCTCCTGACTGGGTCCGGAGCGTGGGGGGCCCTCCATGTACTTAGCAGGGGGTCTCCCTAAAGTTTTGTTACGCCACTGGATTCCAGAGTCTATGGAACTATGTGTCATGATTAACACTGGAAGGCCATCCATCCACCATGCACAAAACACCCATATGCCAATAGAACTATAAAAGTAGGCAGTCTAGCAAGAGTTTAACATGGCACACAACGTCAGTTATTGTGTGTGTTGTGAGAATTATTTACCATAACTGGTGAATTTTTGTGGTTTTGTTTGTTTGAGCCAGAACTATATCTCATTTACTGTGTTTTTTTAATGAGCTGTTTGTACACAGAAATAGTTATGGGCCAGACTCTCTGAACCATTTTGCACATGCCAAGCCAGTGCATTGCAGCTGCCAGTCCGAATTTGCTATGCACACTTTGTGAATTATTATTATTAATTAACATTTATTAAGCGCATAGCTACCCTTAGGCATCCCAGCGCTGGCAGCAGAACAGGGGGGGAAGGTGTGATGGCTCACAGGCTAGTATTCTGGAACAGCTAGGTTTTAGGGTGCTTTCGGAAAGGTAGATGGTGAGTCTCTGCACGCAAGTGCAGGGAAAGGGCATTCCAAAGCCTAGCTATTTTGTAGGAAAATGAACTACCCCCACTCCTCATCCTTCGGATTTTAGGGATGGCGGCTAAGCTCAGACTTGCAGAGCGGAGGAGTTTCCTTAGGTGGTAGAAGGTGATAAGGGACTTATTAATAGAAGGGCCTTTCCCCAGGAGAGTCTTGTGGGCTACGCAGAGGTATTTAAATGTTATTCTCTCAAGGATGGGCATCCAGTGTAAGGTCTTCAGACCTGGCTTAGCCGATTGATTCTGGGAATGTCAAGCAGCAGCCGAACGGCACTGTTCTGTACAACTTTAAGTTTCCTTGTTGTGGATTTAGATGCTCCCATATACATGGAGTTACCGTAATCCAGGCGAGAGAGAACCAAGGCCTGGAACATAATTCTCCTGGCTCCCACAGGGAGGCGAGGTAGAACTTTCCACAGCATTCTAAGAATACCATAGCAGGCTCCCGTCACTTTCACTGCTTGCTGCTCAAATTTGAGTGATTTGTAGAGCCAGAAGCCCAGGCTTTTTATCTTGGACTTGGTGGTTAGGGGTGGGTCCAAGGCAGGTTGGCCATGCAAGATTGAGATCAATGTTAGGCAAGTTGCCCAGAAGCATTATTTCGTTTTTTTTTCTCCATTGAACCCTAGACACGAGTGTTGCATCCAAGTTGCCACCTTCTCCAAACAGGATTCCAGATCAGAGGGAGACTTCTGAGGGTGGTTTAGGGGTACTACCAACTGAGTATCATCTGCGTATGTGACAATTTTGATCCCATATGGCAGGATAATATTGGCAAGCGGTCTCATATACACGTTAAATAGAGTAGGGCTCAGAGACAATCCCTGAGGTAATCCACAACTGAGAGATAGAAATCTTGAGATTGTTTCTCCTGCGAAGACCTGGAATGTTGTACCATTTAGGTAGGATTGAATCCAGGAAATGGCTCCACCTCACAAACCGGCAGTCCTAAGTCTCTTAAGTAGAATGTTAAAGTTAACCATATCAAATGCAGAGCTAAGGTCAAAGAGGATGATGGCTACTGCTTCTCCCTGGTCAGTTATTTTTTTCGATTCTTCGACTACGGCGAAGAGTGCGGTTTCAGTTCCATGTTTAGGATGAAAACCGGTCTTAGAATAGTGCAAAAGACTATGGGCCTCATGTAGGTAAATATAATTTACCGATTCTTAAATACCGAACTTTACCGAATCGGTATTTATGAATCGGTAAGTTATATGTAGGTAATAATTCGGTAATAATTACCGAATCGGTAACATTCGGTATTCAAGAATCAGAATTTTCCGAATCGGTAAATACCGAGGTGTATTTACCGAATCGGTAAATTCCGAAGTGGTATTTACCGAATCAGTAAATACCGAATCGGTATTTACCGAATCGGAAAAACGAAAACACATGACTGGATGAAACAGCCAATCCTGTGCAACCACACCCCACCCAACCAGGAAGTGGCCACACCCAGGCAGGTGCACACAATCAACAGACCCTGGAGAGGCTGGGAGTGCAGAGGAGAGGCAGGGAGCCAGTGCCTGATTGTGCAGCTCAAAATCACAATGTCCAGCCAGAGGACACAGAGAGATGGAGGGGAAAGGAGGAGGAAGCAGAAATTCAGCCCCAGGGAACTCCAGGTGCTAGTGGAGGAGGTGGTGAAGCAGCACCAGAAGCTGTTTGGGAGGCAGTCCCTGCAAGTGCCAGAGTCAGAGAAGCGCAATATATGGCTGGGAATCCAGGCGCAGGTCAATGCTGTTGGAGTGACCCCCAGGGACATTGAGGTACTTAAAAAGCGCTGGTACGACCTGAGGATCGTCACAAAGAGGAAGATGGGGGAACTACAGAAGGAGGCCAGCCGGACAGGAGGTGGAATTAACAGGGCACCTGCCCTCACCGAACTGGAGGAGCTGGTGGAGGCCACAATAGAGCACGAGAGCGTCGTGGGGCTTGGGGATGCCGACAGCTCTGCCAGAGCCGCCACCCAACAAGGTAAGACGAATGCACAGCAATGTAGCCCCCCCCCTACCCCTATCCCACATCCCCCATTGTGAAATGAGTATCCCACTCCAGTCCATGTGTTAGTGCAGACAGGCAATGCATTATGGGAGATGTAGTCAGGGAAACCCCAACCATGAACTGAATAGCACAGAACAACAATGCAAGGTACACACATTAGCCAAAAGCAGGCAGAGGACAATGTGAGAGTGTTACATAAATGTATTGTGATGCTAGCAATGCAGGGCTTCAGGTACACTGAGCTGATGTTGCATTTCTGTCCACAGATGTAACATTGCGCAGGACTGCACATGCTACAGGAGAGAGGGCACACCGGCAAGACAGGTCAGCTCTGGCCAGCACAAGTTCTGCCCAGGGAGCATTGCCACAGCCAGCATCACCACCACCACAGCCAGCATCACCACCACCACAGCCCGCATCACCACTACCACAGCCCGCATCACCTCTACCACAGCCAGCATCACCTCTACCACAGCCAGCATCACCTCTACCGCAGCCAGCATCGCCACTCATGCTTGAGTCACCGGCCACATCACCGCCTGCATTTGTGAGGTCGAGGAGGCGTGCTGCTGCCAGGTTGCGAGCGTTAGAGACCTCATCTGACGACAGCAGGGGACCGGAGCCAAAGACTATGCCCCAGGATGGGAGCCATGCCACTGTGCCCTCCACCTCACAGGGAGAACACACGGGTGCAAGACGGCGCCGCAGGTCGCGGGTGCAGAGTCCACCAGCAGACGTTGACAGCCATGGGGTCTTCTCGGGGCTCGAGGGCAGCATGTTGAAGCAACAGCGCCTACAAACAAAGGCAGTTATGTCAGTTCAGCGGCATATGCGGGGACTGAAAACCACTTTTGTCAACATGGACAGGAACATCAGCGCAATGGCGGTGGGGATGAGTGACATGGCAGCGGGCATTCGGGACATGTCCCAGTCCATCAAGCTGTTGTGCAGCAAATATGATGCAGACAGAGCTGCACGGCGCCGGGAACGGCAGAGGAGAGACAGTCACACCAGGGCACTCAACCGGCTGGCAACTGCCACTTCACTACTCTGCCGGCGCTCTGTGTCTATGCAGGAGGGCCTGACACACTGCACCAGCGAAGTGTCTAGGGGGATGGTGCAGGTCACCAGTGCACTTGAGGTGCTATTGACAAGTCAGGCGGCCACAACTGGTGCAGGGGATGCTGCGGAAAGCATCGACACCAGCAGCAGGAGCAGCATAACACCCCCGGTCCCAGATACACGCAGGAGCAGCAGGCGGCATGGGGCTGGCACTAGTGAGGAGGCTCAATCCGTGCCATCCCACACTGTAGCGCGTGGCCGCAAACATTAATGCAGCACCGCATAGCCAAAGACAATTGGGTGACGTAACCCTGGACTTACTACTTGTAATTACGCAATGTTGCCAGAATGGCATATTCTTGGTGTTGTGGCGTAGTGCCGCATTATTAAACTACGTCATGACATCCAACAACTGGCTGTGTCCCCTTACTTACTCAGAAATAGTTGCATGTGATCTCTGCCCGTCTCTCTCCCCCATCTGTTGCTGTTGGCACTCCAGCTGCGTTGGCCTCTGGCTGACCTGACTCATCCTCATTGTCCTCAAAATCTGCTAGTTCCACCTCTGTACCTCTCTTCGTGGCAAGGTTGTGCAGCATTGCACAAGTGGCAATGATCTTGCAACAGATGATGGGTGTGTACTGGCGTGCGCCTCTGCTCTTGTGGAGGCAGCGGAACCTGCTTTTCAATAGTCCAAACGTGCGCTCCACCACGTTGCGTGTAGATTTGTGTGCCACGTTATATCGTCGCTCACTCTGGGTTGATGGGTGTAGGTAGGGAGTGAGGATGAATGACCGCACGGCATATGCACTGTCGCCTAGGTGAGTAAAAGGGAACCATCAGTCACATGCCTCAATACACTATGATTTGCAAGTTTCATGGGGCGTCACTGTTACTTACCTAGCAGGTATCCCTCTCCAAATTCTCCGGCAAGCAGTCGTGTGTAGATCCCACTGTTCTGGAAGATGTAGGAGTCGTGGGTGCTCCCAGGAAACTTCGCAACAATATCAGTGATGATGTTCCCTGCATCGCAGATTACCTGCACATTGATGGAGTGGGTGGACTTTCTGTTCCTGTAGCTGTGCTCAGTGGCAGCTGGTGGGCAGATTGGGATGTGTGTGCCATCAATACAGCCAATGACATGGGGGAACTGTGCCATGTGATAAAAGTCAGTTTTAGTTTTCTGCAGTTCAGCCTGTGTGTTTGGGAAGCTGATGTAGTGGTGCATTCTCTGCATCATGGCATCCAGGAACTTCCTGAAGAAACGGGACAGGCAACTCTGGGATACACCGCCCACCGCAGCTATCACCCCCTGGTAACTGCCAGATGCGAGTAGATGTAGGCTGCAGAGCACCTGCACATGTGGTGGTATGGCATGCGCCCTTCTTGTTGGCTGGTCCAGGAGTGGGTGCAGGTCCCTTATCAGGTCCATGATGGTTTGTGGGTGTAGCCTGTACCTTTCATGTATCTCTGCGTCAGTCTGTTGAAAGAGTGTGATGCGCTGTCTGTAGATGCGTTCCTCCCGTCTCCAAATCCTCAGACCTGCTGCCTGTAGACGTAGGCGCCTTGCAATGACATACAGAGCGGCCATGTTGTCCACGCTGTTGCATTTTGGGATTGCTTATATGCACTGTTGATGCTTACCACCTGCTTTCAATCTGTGTTAATTACCGACTCTTAATTACCGAATTTCATGGATTTCTTAATTACCGAATTTACCTACATGTCTTTTTCCGTTTTACCACTTCATATTTACCACTTCATATTTACCACTTCATATTTACCACTTCATAATTACCACTTCATATTTACCGAATCGGAAAATATGTATTCGGTAAATATGAATCGGTATTTTAGAAATCTGTAAATATGAAATCGGTATTTACCGCTTCATATTTACCGAAAATTGGTTTTTGGCCTCCTACATCTCACTTGACTAAATACCGGTCGGTAACGGGATATTTACCGAATTTCGGCCGTTACCGAACGGTATTTAGCTACCTACATATGGCCCTATGAGTTTCTAAAAAGTCGGAAAGAATCGAATTGACATACTTTTCCAAGACCTTACAGACTATAGGCAGCAAAGAAATAGGATGATAGTTGCTCAAGGCATCAGGATTTAGGCTTGGCTTTTTCAATAAAGCTTTCACCATGGCATGTTTCTAAGAGGGTGGAACTTGGCCAGTGGTGATGGAGAGATTTATTACGTCCAGTATAACAGGAAGCACAACTCTGATGTCGTAAGGGAAAGGGTGCATTCTTACCCTTAATTTTTATTCTTAAGTGCTTTGTGATGGCTCACGTGGTTGCACAGGATTGCTTACTGTGTAAGATGACCGTTTCTGACAGTTCATACGTTAAACAGTACATGGGCCGTGGCCTTCTCGTTATAACGTTACCCTTTTATGGCACTGTACCCCAAAGTTGTACTGTAAGGAACAGTGAGTCCAATCCCAGTAGATTGAGAATTTTAATGTTGAGTCACATCTGCTGTGCCATCCAGTCCTGTGTCCCAGCATTTGCTACCTTGAATAATTCCCACCAAATAAAAAGGAATGAGATTGGCTCAGTGCACCTGACTGCAAACAACTCTTTTGCACAGCGAAGGATTCGAATATCTTTATTGTAGAAAGGGTTAGACTGCTTAGAGTCCACATTAGAATCTTGTTTTAAAATAGTGAGGTCAACATCCACAAAGGATGGTCAGAGTACTTCAAAGCAAGGAAAACACAATTTCAAAAGGTACCAAGAGCCGAGGTCCATACTCCATGCAGAGCGGCTTGTGATACTATATAAATCGATGAAAGTCAAGTGTGATAGACGCTCAATATATACATAGCAGAGAAACATAGTGCTTGGGAAACACAGTTATAAAACCGTTTCCATTTGATACATCAAAACCTGAACTGGCAATATGCCATACAGTGATTATTCAAGTTAATGTATGTACACATATTCACATATACCAACCCACCCACATGTTTATACTGATACCACAGCACAGACAAACATTGAAAGGCACTACATGTCAAAGATTCATTGCAAAACATCAGAAAACGAACAGATTAACAATGTAAGAATTTTGGCCATGAGTTGTTAAGGACGTGAGTCCGTCACAAGTGATAAGTCTGCAATGTTTCTCTTTATTATGAAATAAATACTCCATTGTATCACTTGGCTCTGTCAGGGCAGCCCCAAGGTCTACTTAGGGAAGATGGTGTGGACTGGTAACCCCAGCTCGCTTGTATATAACAACACTCAATAAACCAGTGTACAGGCAGTGTGATTTCTTTTAAAAAGGAAAAGTGCATAAACTCTACACATTACCAAATACTATGCATTAAGATACAAATATGCATGGTTGGGTAGATGGAAATACATTTGGTGACACACCCATATCAATTTATATCTCTATTTGTTCCTGAATCCTATAGCAAAAATACTCCCCACCTAAGTTAGATGCAATATCACAATATAGTGGGGTGTCATTATTAATAAGGCTGGCCTGCTGGCTTTGTTACAGTGCCACTATATCAGTAAAAGCAGAGAACATGTTATTTGTAACCATCACAACCCCATTGAAATCAAGGAGGATACCAATTTGCAATACGTGTTATAACCTAATATTTAGGTCAATGGAGGTAGTACCAACATTCAGTAGCATTCATTATACGGTAATACCTTGCATTATCAACCATTACCATTGTCATTAAAGCATTACATTTACTAATATGTGTCCCAGAGTCTTTCTTTTACTTTTGTCATGCAAGAGCTCCAGCTCCAGGCGTGCTTCATATCAATGCCAAAGATCTCCTGGGATCATGAACGCAACATAGGGTGATATCCCCCACAACTTGTGGAGTGACTCTTGTGAGGGCTGCTATGCTCCTAGCAGCCCCACAACATCCAAGAGAACCATGGATTGTGTCCCCGCCCATCCTGGGACAGTATGAGCAAAGAAATGCACATTTATGATCCCTCTTTAATTTGGCTTTGGAGCGGCCTCGTGTGTCATTTCTTTGCTAGTTTATGAGTGCCCTGTGGGCACCTCCAGGCATTGTTTTCCAATTGGTGGCTGCTGGGAGTTCCGGAAGCCCCTACTGGTTCCCCCATGCTTTGGCTAATGCATTGAGGGAACCGGCAACACTCTATGCTGCTTCTGCCTTGGGCAGGAGCAAACACTGTCTCTTTTGCTCTCATCCAGAGGCGGGATCAGCTCTGTTTTCTTCTGCTCGTCCTAACTATGGGTAAGAGTTATTCTGCCTGCGTGCCCAGTTACACCTCCACCCCAGACATGGGCAAGGGTAGTGGACTACATGCCCAGCTCTGACTGTCTTCTTCTGTCTCGGGATGGGGTCGCCCTGAACTCTTGAATTGCGACATGCCCTGAAGGATGGGGTCCCAAGAGCAGGTAGAGATGTCGGGAAGGAGGCCCCACACATGCCCTCTCCCCATCCAGATTCCATTTGATGAAGATGCACCGCCCCCGTGGGGGCTTGGTCCTGCCTTGTGGATTCGTTGAATTCTGCAGTGGTGCACTACGTCCGCCTTTCCCACTCACTCCCCCTGGTGCACTGAACTTTAGATGACTATTGTGTAGGGCCCCATAAGGCCAATTTGTACAATTATGCACTCGGTTTGCTGTTTGTGTCCAGCCCTGGACACCAGAAGCACTTTCTTCAGGCCTTCGGGCCTCTAAAGGGGCCGATTCCTACACCTGTTCCTCAGGGTGCATACAGGGGCCAGCACAACTAGTGAAACCCACCCAAGTCATTGGGACCAGCTGAGGTCCATAGTTGCATTGGCATCAAGTGGCTTGTCATTCCAACTAGGAATTATTTTCCCATCATCGCTTAAGGATACTCAAAAATCTCTCCATTGTTACGAGATTTTTAAGTGGGGGTGGAACGTTTTAAAAGGTATGCACACCTGAACAATCCTTGGGTGCCACATCATCACTCCACCTCTGCTCCTGCCCTCCTACATGGCATGCTGGCACTTTTTAAGATGGCTGAATTCTGATTCCTTCACCAGTGGAAGGTGTATCCCAGTATGCACTCTTTCGACTTCAAACTGTAATAAATTAATCCACAAATGTCTGTTGATCAATAAACTGTTTTATTTCACAGTCTCCAATTGATTTTGTTACTTCAAAAAATATTCATTAGATTCATAATTCAGGTTTGTTTAGAACCTCTTCATATGGATGAACTCCCATATTGTAAACATGATCCCATGTTGTAAATATAAATATTTGGGTTACAGGGATGAATCCCAATGCATTTCGGGGTCTCCCTTCGTCAGGGGATACTCCCTATAAACAAAATAACCATGTATTAATGATATACGCGCCAGAATGTAACGAGAACAAAAGCTGATTTCATAACAACAGAGCCAAAGTTTTTACGTGAACAATAACCAATTGCCACAGATCTAGTGAGGTGTGTACACAAATGATATCCGATTAAGTGAACGTGAATTACTGAAGCCTAACCGGTGGCCGATATGGCGTGAACTATAAAACGAATTAAAAACATGTGAAGTGAAACTCTACGAAGTGCCGGTAAATGGTTATTGCCGTGTGCCTACGTATGTATCATAACCACGGGTCCAGTGAGATTTCTTTAAGAAATGTGCCGGAAATTAATACAAGAGCCTGTCAAAGATTACGATGTGAAAAACTGGTCATGCCTGCGTAAGTGACTCTTACATCCATTAAACTGATTGATGTTAAAAAATCCTATCGTGTAGTATCTAATACGCGCCACTGCGGTGCATACCTGTTCAAACCCGTCTCTCGTTCGTAGAGATTCCGCGTTCAGACCCTTCGGGTGTAGTGAATCCCACATAGGACAACCCACATGGGCACTTAAGTAAGTACACAACAAAACTGGAGTCACATGTCGCTGTCACATGCAATTTGATGGGAGTTCCTTGCGTTGGATGAGTCAATGTAGTACCTTTAATTATGTTGTTGCAGCTGCCACAATTCAAACATGGAATGGTTCCCTTGTGTGTATCTTCTCTATTTTGTTTTTTGTGTTTCAAAAACTAAGTGCCCATGTGGGTTGTCCTATGTGGGAAAAACGGAACGAAAAATTAAAACCCGTTTGACAGAGCATAAAAGTAACATAAGAATCAACAATCCTAAATCGGTCATTGCCACACATTTCAACAGATTATCACACAACATCAGTCAACTTCGATTCCTAATTTTGGAACAGGTGCCATTACAAACGGGCAGAGACAACAAGAAATTTCTGTTGCAAAGAGAACTATATTGGATTTTCACATTGGATTCACTACACCCGAAGGGTCTGAATGATCGGGTGGAATATAATTGTTATCTGTAACTACTTATCAATGTGCAGGTGTGCATATGTGAATAACAGACTGCATTTAATTTTTAATTCAAATTTGGAATGTATTTTCTGATGATAGTATTTTCTCGTTTATTGTTTTTTAATTTAGCAAACATTTTTTGAGCCATCACATTTACACGCTGTAGACATTCACCCGTATCACTAAGTTTGGGTTCTAGTCTTTCTTCTATATCTTGCACGACCTTCTCTCGCACGCACATATTTACTTCCGGGGCACACGAGGAATACAGCTGATCCCAACGGTTACGGAACGCGGAATCTCTACGAACGAGAGACGGGTTTGAACAGGTATGCACCGCAGTGGCGCGTATTAGATACTACACGATAGGATTTTTTAACATCAATCAGTTTAATGGACGTAAGAGTCACTTACGCAGGCATGACCAGTTTTTCACATCGTAATCTTTGACAGGCTCTTGTATTAATTTCCGGCACATTTCTTAAAGAAATCTCACTGGACCCGTGGTTATGATACATACGTAGGCACACGGCAATAACCATTTACCGGCACTTCGTAGAGTTTCACTTCACATGTTTTTAATTCGTTTTATAGTTCACGCCATATCGGCCACCGGTTAGGCTTCAGTAATTCACGTTCACTTAATCGGATATCATTTGTGTACACACCTCACTAGATCTGTGGCAATTGGTTATTGTTCACGTAAAAACTTTGGCTCTGTTGTTATGAAATCAGCTTTTGTTCTCGTTACATTCTGGCGCGTATATCATTAATACATGGTTATTTTGTTTATAGGGAGTATCCCCTGACGAAGGGAGACCCCGAAATGCATTGGGATTCATCCCTGTAACCCAAATATTTATATTTACAACATGGGATCATGTTTACAATATGGGAGTTCATCCATATGAAGAGGTTCTAAACAAACCTGAATTATGAATCTAATGAATATTTTTTGAAGTAACAAAATCAATTGGAGACTGTGAAATAAAACAGTTTATTGATCAACAGACATTTGTGGATTAATTTATTACAGTTTGAAGTCGAAAGAGTGCATACTGGGATACACCTTCCACTGGTGAAGGAATCAGAATTCAGTTTCAAGCCACATCCCTCTTGATCTGGGGAGAAGATCCCACAGCACCGAAAACATAGTGAAAGGAATACACAGCAATTGAAAGTTAAACGAAGGAGTGCGACCGATATATAACTTTAACTTTTTAAGATGGCGCCTTCAAGTAGTCTTAAAAAAAAGATCTCTCCTGGGAGTCTCAGCTCTACGTCAAACTCGTACAGCTGCCTGATTCCTTCCCTCCAAAACTTCAAGGATGAGCCCCATCTGTGTTTTTTGCTCCAGAGTTCTGGCCTTCCTCCTTTGTTTCAGTAGGCTTTGGCTTTCCCAGTCTAGGTGCGGTGTGAGGAGTTAATTAGCAGATGCAGATATCCTCCCCACCAGTTCCCTTCCCAGGAACTGTGTAAAGCACTGTTAATGGCTCTATTGTGTGGGGAGGCCAATGATCCTCCTGCTGGCCTGTAGTGCAATTAACTTGGCCCAGTATGGGAGACAAAGGCTTGGAATCTGATTATGAGTTGAGCCCAGGAACTATGAAAAGTCTTAAAGTGCCATACGGGATGTAGATATGATGAAAGGAACTGTAAATCTATATTTTGGATGTATGTTTACCCCAGGATTTCTACCTTACTGGACCCTGTAGGCCTAAGTGTGGAAAAACACTACGTTTATGTAAATATTAGCCGTAATGTGTAATTTATTTACGCACCACAGACTTTGAGTAAGCACTACATACCTACACTATGAATACCCGCTCATAGTATGAAGCCTACACCAGGTCAGCACCACTCCCTAAGGGGTCCCTTTGCGCAAGTCTGTTGTTTCACATTACCAGCTTGTACATGTGCGCAAACGCTTGTGCTCACATGTTCACCTGTAACCAGCCCAGGGGGTGAGTTTGATGTGCGTCAGGAAATCATTTTTGGCATGAGCATTCTCTTGCAAGAGTTGGTCCTTTCTCTTCAACTTCTAGTTTGATTTTAACACAGTCACTTTGGTGATTGAGTGGTGCAGTTTGTTTTCTGTGCTTGCATTGGCTCACAGCTGCACATTTAAAAATACCATGTTATTTATGAACGTCTTTAAGCGTGTTGTTATTCTTCCATGCTTCCTCCTTGGCTATAAAACATACCCACTCGTTATAATGGACTTGAGATTTAACGCATTTTCTATGAAAGTCGCATTTCCTTGCCTTGTTTTGAATGTGAGTTTCATTGATTAACTGAATAGTCTAGAGAGAGAGGGGAACATTAGTGGACCTTTAATTTATTAGAAACTCTATTTTGTTTTGTATTTGATCGTTTCCAGATTGTGTTGGTTTAATCCGACATAGTAACTTTGAGTTTCCATGACTCCCCTTGCCTCTTGACATGGGTTCGACCTTACACTTTAGATGGCCCCTAGGCCAAACCCATTTTGCAATAATTTAGGGTTGTTATGTCTTGTGTAGAGGCCTTGAAAAAGCGCAGTTCTTAGAAAAGAAAACATTTCCTTCAGCTGTCACTAATGGGCTTGTTATGCGACTTCACTTCCCATGAGTAACTCAAATAGTTTTAAACCCTGGGAGGTGTTTGACGTGCCGAAGAAAAGCTTGTAAATGCGAGGTTTATTGTATCATGTAACAACATGCAATCTTCTTTTCCGAATTCCTGATCTACTTTCTCAGTGCTGCTTGCTTTATCTAACTTCGGGCGTTCTGTGTTTTGCTTACAATAAAAATCAATTGTACATCCTTCCTTTTTAAACTTCATCCCAGCTGTCAGACTGCAGATGCCACGTGGTTTTCCGTGTGCACCACTGAAAACAAGTAAAGCACGTAATGCAAGTCGCAGACCTTAACATCATTGCGGGTCAAATGAAGCATAGCAAAAATATTTTGAGTTGTGCAAACATTGACATTTTCGACATACAGCTGCTCTTCCCGGTTACTGCACAAACTAATTATGCGCTAAACATTTTGATAGTACATGAAAAACATTTACTTTCCTCATTTTATCTCAAACAAGCCCTTCCCCATTCCATTTCTGAATTCACCTTGTCCTTACAACTGTTATGGTTTTTATGTCTCTTGCCCCTTTTCCCTCTTCCTCCTTTTAGTAAGCATTTAATAGTTTATTGAATACTCGATTAATAAATGTTAATATCGCTTACTCAATATGATAGTTAAAATATTCAAAAACATGACTAACTGAATAAAAACAGATAATTCATAAGTACATTAATGTACATTTGTAAAAGCAAATCCGTTACATTCATTATTTCAGGATGTGAGTTAGCCAAATGATGAATCTCATAACACAGGTATAGTATAACCTTGAAGAGATAGGAGGTGGACAATCTTTTATGGATAGGAGGTAAACTTGGTTTGTAAATAATATTTTCTATGTGTAATCAGTCCAGGGCAGATCCTCCAAAAAATTAGGTAGTGACTCAGTCCCCATCCCACTAAAACGACATTTATTAGGTTTCGCCTACACAGCGCTTGCTCTGTGCTTGTGAAATCTCTGGTATTCCCCCCAAAAATCTTAAAAGAGCCTTAGAACCATTTTTCCAGAAACGGGGAAAAATGGTTTGATCACAATTGCTCAATAGCCCAACGGAAGTTGATGGTAGCGCTCAAAGCCGTGCCGCCTGACAAAGCGGAAATTGTTGCCCTCAGAAATGTTTACAAAAAGGCACAAAGTAAGCGTAAAAATGAAATCCGGGAGGAAGCGTGGAATGAGCTTTTATCAATAGACGTAATTAAGAACAGTGCTAAATTCTGGACTGTGGTTAACAAGCCCTTTTTTCAGGATAAAAGTAATAGTGAGCTTGACTGTGGTATCCAGGAAAAAAAATGGCACAGTCACTTTAAACAGGTGTATGATGGAAACGGGATGCTGGAAGGCCCAATTCTAAATTGGGAGAAATATTCTTTGACCTTCACAGAACTGGAAGTCACACATGCCATTATGCAAATGACAAGTAATAAGGCTCCGGGACCCGATGGAGTCCCGGCAGACCTTTTTAAATCAGACGTAAAAACCTGGTCTAAGATCTTATTCAATGTCTTTGTTAATGCCTGCCATTTGGGTCTGCCCTCTACGTGGGCGCGATCGGTTATTATACCCATATACAAAAAGGGCGATAGAGGTGACCCGAGTTGCTACCGCCCGATATCCCTAATAGATTCTTCTGTGAAAGTACTGGGTAGGGTGGTCCTTGGCCAACTGATTGGCTGGCTAGAGGAATCTGGAACACTCTCTATGGCCCAGTACGGCTTCAGAAAAGGGATGGGTACTATAGATCAATGCCTGAACTTGCAACTACTAATAGGTAAATATACGGTGACTAAGAATGGAGCATTATTGGTAGCCTTTATGGACCTGTCCTCGGCCTTTGACCGTGTAAACAGGTCAAAACTGTGGTCCTTGCTTCTATCCTATGGAGTAGACAAAAACATAGTCTACTTCTTAGCTGACCTGCATAGGGATTTATCGGCCACGGTCAGGTACGATCAACAGGGCAATTGTACGGAAGATATACCTATATCCAATGGAGTCAGACAGGGGTGCATTCTGTCACCCCTGCTCTTTACCCTATACATAAATAATCTAGACAATGCCCTAATTGCTTCATGTAAAGATATTCCGCGTGCAGGGAAATGCCTGATCCCCGCACTTTTATATGCGGACGATGCCGCCTTACTTGCAAGAACGGCAGTGGGTCTTCAATTATTGTTAGACTCGTTTGCGGGTTTTATGAAGGCATTGGATCTAAGCGTCCACTTCTCAAAATCGCATGTAATGGCCATTGGACAAAAATCCTTAAAGGCTAAAACCTTTAACTGTGAGGGGCATACACTAACTAGGGTGTCGTCATTCCCATACCTGGGCGTACTTTTTGATGACCAAGGATCCTGGGTAACCCAAATTACATCGAAAAAAATCGTATTAACCAGAGCGACTCTGGCCGTATTGGGTTTTGCCAGAAAGCTAGGAGCCAGGCCAATGAAGGCCCTTATCCAAATATACAGAGCCAAGTGTTTCTCTCTAGCTATGTATGGGGCCGAGTTATGGGGCATAAAGAATGTAAAGAACATACAGATTGTTGAAGATAGGTTTTAAAAAAATCTCCTATCTGTCCCGAAATCAACTGCCAATTACAATACCCATCAGGAGCTTGGAATTGGCTTTGTGGAAGATTCTATTGCTGTGGCACCATTACTGAAATGGATAGGCATCTGGTTAAATCCCGACCTACTGCTTAACCGTATCATTATGAAAGATTGTATGTCACTTGACCATGGGCTATGTATACCCTGGCTTAAATACATCCAGAGACTGGCAATAAAGTTGGGCCGCCCAGAATTATATCAATCACCAGAAGCTCTAGTGAAAGGAGATATAAAATGGTGTAAGGAAATGTATTTGCGTATAGCCACCATGGATAGGGAAGAGAGTGAGTTGTTAAAGGTAACTGTAAGGGCTCACCAGCTATGTAAAACAACACCATTCATGGAACCATACTTGGGATACGTCACAAATAATAATCACCGTTTTTTATTGACCAGATTTAGACTTAACCAATTGCATCTACTTATTGGAGAACAGAAAGGATGGAAAAGGGTAGAGGATCTTGGCCCTTGTACCTGTGATAATTTCTCACAACAAGATATCACACATTTCCTTTTTTTCTGTGAACACTTCATTGACATCAGGAAACGTTTTATACTCCCTATCTTAAAAAACAAAGGCTTTGTGCAGGTGAGACCTGCCCTTCTCTACCTCCAAATGCTAACTGACTTTTGGGAAACTTTTAACATTGCAAATTTTTTATCAGCAGTTATTAGATTTTTGAGGAAATGAATGTATAATTATAATATATATATCCTCTTTTTATCGTTTTTACAATGGAACTGTTTTTTAATTGTCCAATTGGATGTTTTTTATAGGGTTTTAGGAGCTATTGATTGTTCAAAATGAATTATGTACCTTCAACTGCTTTTATATATCATGTTATGTAGTATGCTTTTATGGTTTGCACTTAAACCGAATAAAGACTTTAGACTTTTGACTGACTGAAGTAAAGCACATAATGCAAGTCGCAAACCTTAGCATCATTGCGGGTCAAATGAAGCTTAGCAAAAATATTTTGAGTTGTGCAAACATTGACATTTTCGACATACAGCTGCTCTTCCCTGTTACTGCACAAACTAATTATGCGCTAAACATTTTGATAGTACATGAAAAACATTTACTTTCCTCATTTTATCTCAAACTAGCCCTTCCCCATTCCATTTCTGAATTCACCTTGTCCTTACAACTGTTATGGTTTTTACGTCTCTTGCCCCTTTTCCCTCTTCCTCCTTTTAGTAAGCATTTAATAGTTTATTGTATACTCGATAAATAAATGTTAATATCGCTTACTCAATATGATAGTTAAAATATTCAAAAACGTGACTAACTGAATAAAAACAGATAATTCATAAGTACATTCATGTACATTTGTAAAAGCAAATCCGTTACATTCATTATTTCAGGATGTGAGTTAGCCAAATGATGAATCTCATAACACAGGTATAGTATAACCTTGAAGAGATAGGAGGTGGACAATCTTTTATGGATAGGAGGTAAACTTGGTTTGTAAATAATATTTTCTATGTGTAATCAGTCCAGGGCAGATCCTCCAAAAAATTAGGTAGTGACTCAGTCCCCATCCCACTATAACGACATTTATTAGGTTTCGCCTACGCAGCGCTTGCTCTGTGCTTGTGAAATCTCTGGTATTCCCCCAAAAAATCTTAAAAGAGCCTTAGAACCCACCCATTACTTACCATTTGTTGAAATCCACGTCGCTCTAATTTCCATTCTCCTGATTGGTCAGCAAGTTGTCTGCTTTCACTTTTAATGTCTTCCTGATGCTGCTTTGCCTGTTCATTCAATGGAGCATGGCCCAAGTACAGCTTCCGGTCACTGGCCAGAGGCTAGTGTCCCTCCACTCGCTACGCACTTCGGAAGGTACTTTTTAAAAGAATTTGGTATCAAGCATGCCATAGTGCATCTGCAGGCCATCTCCTCTCCTCTTTGGTGCTCTTCCCACATCGTTGTTAGCACCTCCCACGCACTGACCTCATGTTGCTTAGTCGTCCATTGTTGCTGCTCCCACAAGCCGAGGTGACATCCTCCTGCACAGAATTAACTGCTAGCGTCCCTTCTGTTCCCACAGATACCACATTGGAAGCATACTTTGTGATAGATGTTTTTGTATTGCCCATTCTTGCACAGTGCTCAGTGGGAGTCACATGCGATATTCAGGGTCTGCGCGGACTCGCGTGGGGTTGTCCCGTTCAGTGGGCTGTGTATATTTTTAGTGTGAGGTGCTGCTAGCGCCTGGTTGTAGCCTGATTGGCTGACAACAGACAGACTGTTCGTGTGGCTGAGTATGCAGCAAGGCCTCCACTCTCCTCCCATCACACACTTGTGCAGCTTTTCCTTCTCAACCAAGTGCCCTAGAGTGAATCGTTGCCTCATTACTCACGGCTTCTCGCAGTCATCGAACAGCAAAGGTGATGGCACAGTTGCTGCCTGAAACCCACAGTAACACATGAGTTGGAATTTTATTTTATCGAGTTCACACCAGGGGCGTGATGTGATGGCTGACGGAAACATGCTGCTCCCGGGCTCATGTGAGAAACACACCTATCAATTTCTATTGCACCCACCATGAGCAACTTCCACTAAAAGAAGCAGGCATATATTTGCTGAGCTGGCATGAGAGTTCAGTGAGTTGAAGGCGTCCTAGATATCCATAATGATTAAGAGCATAAACACCTTTTAATGTCATATGTATGTGTATTGACATCAATTTTGTGGAGAGGTTAAGCTTATGCTTCAATGTTTGTTAGTCTACAGCACCCTCTTCTTAGAGTGAGCAATAGTTCTCTGAGCAGTTCAGCAATTTGTATTCTAAAATTAATTGATTTCTACGTGAAATGTAAAAATTAATTGACAAACCCAATAGACTTCGCATAGGCAAAACCTATTGGCTTTGTCAATACTTGTTCCTTGTTGCAGCTATGTTGCAAGTCCAGATTAGTACAATACAGTACAGTAAATACTAATCTTGAATTCTAGCTAATTGATAAGTGAGATGTAAAAATTGACATGAATTTATTGTGTTAAAAAAGGTAAGTAGGAAGATTCAGTTTAACCTATTTAGTTGCTTCATACGTCATGTAATACTAAGTAGCCAGGCTTGGGTATTTCTGCCCACCTAATCCATTACAGGGGGAGGTTAGAAAAAGCGACCACTTTGTAAGCCAGTTGCATTGTGTGCCAAGCTGCTCCTATAAAACTTACCTTGTTGCAGTTTTTGAAGTCCCTTACAATATAAATTTACCAGCTTAACTCTAATGACATTTTTTATATTCTTATATCCTAGTTAACAGATATTACTTGTATTAAGCTCCTCCGTAATGGTAAAGTACCACATGTGCAGGGAAAAACTTTCAGAGAGAAAATCAGCATACTTTAGTCCCATACTAGTCATCAGCACACTCAGAGCTGCCAAGTATCCCCCATGGGCTGGGCGAGACCACAACCAGGCCATTTCTACCAGTACACTCACCAGCATTGAATTGCATAAGCCCAGTACAAAATGTTGTTAGTTAAAAAGACATGACTGACTAATGGTTGCACACACATGATATGTAGCTTCGGGCACATGTCTTTTATAGAATGCCCCTCTGGATGCTATTATTTGACGTACAGGGCTTGAGTACGAAAAATTCCAAAATAGTTAGAGAGTTTTGGTAGTTGTGGCCATTAACAATCTCGGTTAATGATCTTTGACCTGCTTTTCTAAGAAAAATCTCTTCGCACACCCTCTCCTGAACAAAGTGAATTAGCAATATCATTAACTCACAAGGCAAAGTGACACTAGTAGGGTAACTAAACAGTGCAGCAGTTATTCACTAATTGTTTCTTTCTGATATGTGGCAAGATATGTGTGAGTGATTAAGGTAAAACATGTTAAGGGAAGTGTGCTTGCATACCATGTTACATTCATGAACATATTGTGTTTATGTCAACATTTTGATATTTTGACCTTTGCTAATCATGTCCCTGGACCATCTTTCTGAGGACACACGTTCAAGTTTGCTATTCTGTATGTGATCCTGGGAGACATGTTTATGGGGGTGTAGAAGTGTTTATAAAGCTATCACTATAGATGCGGGATGATTTTTTTGCTAAGAAAATAAGGATATCTGTGACCAGAGCTACTCTACATAGGTCATTCAAGTTTGACACAAGCACGTGGTTTAAAGCGGTCTTTCAGGATCACAGACTCCACACCATTGCAAGGAGACGAGCTGGAAAGACTACTTGCACTATGTATGAGATGGCAACGAAACCAATCTTCTGATTGGTAGATTCATCGGTCTGTGAATGTCAATAAGTTCTTAGAGGTAGAACATATCCTGGGTCCCTTACAGACTGTTTTACTCAGGCAACTAGTGATGGAGCTTGCGTGATGACTCACTATTGGTTGTTTCACTATTAAATCTGTTAAATGCCCAATATTGGGTTGGAAAATTCTGGTCTTGCTTTATTGCTGTTACCTAAAATTCCACTTTTGGGGTTACCATTTATGTGCTCAATGCTCCTGGATGTTTTCAGGGCATACTCCAAACTTGAGGTCTACAGTTTTGTTCTCCATGTCCATGATAGACTGTGTTTACATGCTTCCCAGTAACTTAAATTGAGTTTGTTGGTGCATGTGTAAGCAGCAATGGAACTGCCTGATTAGCGTGGATGGACAACAGCATCTTTTGCCAGGGAAGAGGTGTTCTAGCCTAATTGGAGATGGACATAGTTCTATCTTCTTGATTTTGTCTTCACTTCTCATTGGCTGTTAATGGGAGACGCTCTAGAAGGTTTTGTCTGCACAGTACTTAAGTGAACTTGCCGTTCGTTAATTCCAATGTCGCTCTAATTTACATGGTTCTGATTGGCCAGCACATGTCTGCACGCCATCTGCTTTCACTTCCTGCTCTGCCGTCCATGCTGTGGCATGGCGCTTGGCCACAGTAAGGCTTCCGGTCACTGCCAACTTGTTACTTGCCAGTGTCTTTCCAGTGGCTACTCCCTTCGAGGTACTTTTTTTTCCATTTCCAAACGAGCACTCCATACGACTGCATATACAGGCCGTCTTCTTTCCTCCCAGCTTCTGGGCATTCTTACACTTTTGCTTTGCTTTATGATAGGTAGTTTTGTAGTATGGTACCGACGCCATAATTCTGTAGTGTATCACTAGTTTTCTTCGATTGTGAGCCCTCTAATACTCTTGTCTGGAGTATAGCGTTTTAGAGATTGAACATATATAAATGAATAAGTAAACAAAGTGATTTCCTGCGTTACTTAGTGATTCACTAGGCTCCATTGCTAAGGGCTTAACACGTCACCAGTGCATTTTGCTGACACAGGCTGGGGACGGAAACAAAACGCATCATTCCGAAAAAGTAGAGCCTTGAAAGGATGCTTGTGCATTCAGTTCACTCATACTGTATTACATTTACTTGTTAAAATCAGTTTTTAACACACTTAGTAGCAGGACAATGTGAAACTGGAGCTGCCTTTCATGCCATCCGCACATAATTTGACGGCAATTGGCCGATTATGTCATAAACAGGAATAGCCTGGTTTGGATTTTATAGCAAGGGTTCTCAAACTGCAATCTGAAGTGTTGAAAAACAGCCAGTGTTACACTCGCGCCCTGCAGCAGGCACCTACTACTCTTTCCAGGAAGACCTAGATGTGCATTGTTCTTTTCGACTCTGCTGTACAAGTGTGGTTCCTATAGACTTAAGTATTCCTAACATTGTGCTACATTGCCTCCTGAAATTGCTTTGTACCTGGTAGGTGATTACATTAGGGATTTGATTTGTTTCACCCAATTTGTTTTGTCTAATCCTCCTACCCACCAGGATCTCAAGCTAACACTGTGTTTTATCATGCTGTGGTCATATTGTTTGTCATATGCTTTGCCAGTTTACAACGTATCCTAACAATATCTTTGCAGAAGAGCCTTTAAGGATTACAGACTTATCCTTTTAACTGGTCCTGATGCCAATTTAACATACCCTGAATGGCTTAGAAACTACAGTTAAAGTTTGTCTAATGAAAGTTTAATACCAGACCCGAAGAAGCACAGCCTGTCACCTGTGCGTCCCCCGCCCACTCTAGTTGAGTGTGTTTGTGGATATGTCAGATCCAAAGCCTTTAGCCTTTATTAGAAAGTCCTCAAAGGTCTGTGGAAATTTGATGACAAGGCTCACATAGAAGTTGAGAGGGAAACAAATTGATTCCAATGGGCAGCTCTCATGTGGGGTTTTGCAATTTGTTAATAGAGTTTTACCTCTGACTACCAGGTGTGTGCAAGCCATTTGCATATTCACCAATATTTGTAAGGCTGAAGTTGGCATTGATCTTGTCCTGGGGTTTTAGGGAAGTAGAATTTGACAATCCTCCCTACAGTTGCTGACAAATATCACTTTATAGAATATGGGGATGTCTTGAATTCTTTGATTCGGGGGACGCTGTCTGGCGTTAGTGCCTGCTTCCAGGACTAAGTTTGCTCTTAAAGATATTGCTAGCTAAAGAAAATGTATACGCTTAAAACTCAGTGTAAAAGTAACTCTTCCCAGCGCGCTTCTTCACCTCTGCTGTATGGCGACTAGGTCACTTTCAAACTCGGCATAGACCTTGAATCCAATCCAGTAAGGAATTCTTTCCGAATGTTGGTTTTTTTAAAAAAACATTATTGCTGTATGGCCACACACTTAAGCTGGGTCTAGAAAGTAAACCTTTAATATACCTACAACCTATTGTGAAGTTAATCATATTCCTTTCAGTATTCCTAATAAACATTTGTTTCTAGTGGTTTGTAACATTTTATTATATTTGTAATTGACTTTTTCTGGACATTCTGGGTCTGATGTACTAAGAAGCTTGATTAAAAAAAGTGGGAATAAATAGTGCCAGACGTTTTGTGATCTGCCTCTGATTTTGAAATGTGAACTAAGTACAAATAGGTCACCTTGCAAAATCTCCAGTCGTATGGGGTTGCAGCATGAGTTGCCTAACGAATATTAATTAATTAGGCAGGATGCTATTTGTAACTGGCTACAAACACACAGATGGTGGTCTGCAAGGAACAGAGACCAACATTCCTTTGTTTGCATTCCCAAATTTGAATTTTTTTCTAAACAGCCTGCGTTCCTCAACTGAGTCAGTGGTCCTTAAAGAAAAATCTTGTTGGGGAAAACAGTGGGCGAGCATGCAGTGATCAGCAAATACATAAGGGGTCGACTTGTTAAGTTTCAGATATGCTTCAGTGCTATCCCCCAGTCCGCGGCAGTCAAGACCGGACTGGAGGAAAGAGCTGAGGTGGCATAGGGAAGAGCTTGTCAAAGACCATTTAAACAGTATTGGCCATGCTGCGCTCTCCAGTGGGCCAGTGAGACCCAAAGCCAGGAGCCCCAGTCTTCCATGAGCGAAGCCTATATCATGTGTGGCATGGGGCAGCCAAGAACCTGAGGCAGATAGATGCCTCTGAGCTCCCTCCTCCTAACTTGCAAATGAGAAGAGCTTGTGTAGCTGGACCCATGTCGCCATCTCTGCAATAGACCGATTCGAATACAGATTTCTGCACATGACACAATGCCAAAAGTGCTGCGTAAGCTCTTTGCAAGCCAGAGCATCAGAGTGGATCTCTTACTGCTGCTGTACCTCTGAGGAATTGGTGCTTTCTGTGCCGTTCACCATCTACAGAATACAGCCTGTACGAATGACAATATTTATACGCAGTGGCGGTCCATAGTGTAAGGTAGTGGTGGTCACACACACACACACATGCACACACTTCACAAGCACATACATGCGCACACACACCCATTCACAGCATGCATGCAGACATTAACATATATTCATTCATACATGCATGCACGGATTCAGCCTTTAAAAAACAGTACTTACCGGGTGACGGCAGGTCCAGCTGCTGGTGGGTAGGGGAGGAAGCAGAAGGCACCATAAGGAGCTGGATGCTTTGGGGGAGGGAAGGGAAAACAAGATGATCCAGCTGCCTCCTCTCACTGGCTAACCTTGTCATGCCCAATGATGAAGCATGACATCTTTCGGGATGTGCGAGGGCCTTAAGATGCGGACACACTGTCCCCCATAGATAGAGTAGCACACGACTAGAGTACTTTCTGTGTCTTTTTCCTTTTCCTTTTCCTGCCTCTTAAGTAGGAACAGCGACTCCCTTTTGGCATTAACCTTGTCATGGGTCAGTTAATGAGAGGAGTGCCTTTCCTACCTCTTCATAGAGTTTGATGGGGTCAGTGAGAGTTGCTGACCCCACTTTGTGATGAGGCGTCTGGTTAGACACTCAGCCCTAGTCACTGCTGGGCGTAAAACTGATGTGCCCAGGTCTGAGGCTGTTAGTGATGCTCCCCCTCGTCCATGAGGGTGAGGGTCTTAAAGTACTTTGCCGGGCTGATGTGATCTCGCCCTGGCGGCTGTGAAATAAGCCAGGCAAAGCTTGGTGCAGGCTGCCAGGCATGTGCGCATTTAGGGCATGTACAGTACTTGGCTGCCTGACCTGAACGTGAAGAGTATCGGTTAGGCTGATCGTTGCTCAACCTGAGCGACACTCCTCATGCAGTGCAAAAGGTGGGGTCTGTGCTCTTAACGATGGGCCGCCGCTGCTTATTCAGCACATCCTTGCTTTATATATTTGTCTCTGGATCGACCAATGTTGGCAGGTAAAATTGTTGCAAAGTAGAAGTGTTGAGATACAATGCCAGTAATCAACAAAGATTTTTAGAAATACAACAAATAAGAACGTTCCTAATTTTCCCACTCCGAGGTACTTCAGTCTTAGTTGGGCTGGGAGTAAGAGACATGCTGTGCTTGCCACAATCTCAGAGAGGGATTAGTGCAGTGCTTCAGTTCACAGGAAGCAATTGCAGCAAAGCCATCCTTCAAATTATATATTTTTTATCTGATAGACTTCAAGCCGCCGATTTCTTACATTTAAATTTCCCAGCTGTCAGACTGGATCTCGAAGATTTGTCTTCGAGCCGTACCCCTGCGCGCTAGTAGGTGGCTTTGATTTGCTCCGCATGACATCGTCTGCATCCTTGTGATGTCTGTGTCACCTATAGAGGCACCACCTTTGGGCCCCGGAGGCTCAGATGGGATGCCATCTGTTTCTGCGTCAGCGTCTTTGGCCTCAGTGCCAATGACCCCATGGATTCGTCATTGAATCCGGGCCAAAGCCGGGCTTGCCACCGCTACCTTCCCCGGCGCCGGTCTGGAAACCGAAGCTCCTGACGCAACTGGTGCCCACCGGCGCCACCAGCACTATTCTCATCCCCGACAACCCAGAGCCGTATTGGTGCCTACTGGCGCTGGCAGAGCCCTTGAGTTATAGGTTGTTTCCTCAGCCCTATTCTGAAGGGGCTAAGAATGGAGGAAGATTGGGAGGGGTCTCTGGACCCTTTACAAGTCCAACCGTATATAGATATGGATTGGTATAAGGAATTGCGTGAGGCCAGCAGTTCAGATACCTCTCCAGATGTAGACCTGCTTTTTCCTCCTACTGTTGCTATGGAGAAGGGAGCGTCATTTGATACGGTGGTGCAAAGGGCAGCAGAGGTCCTGGACCTTCAGCTCCCTTCAGTGGCAGTCAAGACAAATATCTTGACAGAGGTCCTGCAGCCTGGTGTCTCCTCCTCTGAACCCTTGCTGCCCTTCAATTAGGCCTTAACTGATGTCCTAAGGGGAACCTGGTCCGAGCCCAGCACAGGGGCTCATGTGAATAGGACAATCGCCTGCCGCCATCGCGCTGCGCCTGCCAACCCAAATTTCCTCACCAACCACCCTACCCACAAGAGCTTGGTGGTCCAATTCTCTACTTTCCACAGCACGTTCCCTTCTGGACCCCCTGACAGGGAATCCAAGAGGTTTAACAAGTGGGGTAAGAAAATATTTTCTTCCATCAGCCGTGCATTGTGGTAGGTGAACACTGCATGCTTATTGGCACGTTATTCTCATTCCTTGTGTGAAATAGTTGCGCAAGTGCTGACTATCCTCTCCCAAATGGTATCAGGAGCGATGCAGCAAAGTTCGTCATCCGTTGTGGTGTCGACATGTCCGACTGACTGGGCAAAGCGATTTTATTGACGGTGGTTGTTCAATGCCACGCCTGTTTGAGGTTTCTGGCTTTTCAGGGGTATGTCCAGGGATCTCGCATGGACATGCCTTTTGATGGCATCCATCTCTTCGGAGACTAGGCAGACATGGCGCTGAATCACTTTAAGGACTCACGGGCTATGGCCAAGTCATGGGCCTCTCAGTGGCCACTCGTCCCAGTCTGCCTTTCGCCCCTTTCGTGGCTACAGAAGGGGTTTCCAGCCACAGAGCCACGCAGGTTCAGCAACATCAGCATGGCCGAGGCTCGTTCCGACTCCATGGGTCGTGCAGCCAGCGGTCGGGTCAGTCCACCACGCCCCCTGCAGCCTCAGCCTCCCAACCTTCCTAGTCCAACCCTTCAAAATCATGGGCAGCCAGTTGGTGGCAGGGTCAGCCATCACCTCCACCACTGGCAGAACATCACTTTGGCCACGTGGGTTCTCCTAGTAGTCCGAAAGGGCTTCTCCCTCGCTTTCGGGGCAACCCATCGCACCATGCCTCCAACTTTCGACCAGCTGGCAGAGGATCACTTGATTTTGCGTACTGGGGAAGTCATGACTCTCTTGGCCAACGGAGCCATAGAAAGGGTTCCAGCGCCAGAAGTAGGATGTGGTTGTTATTCCTGCTACTTTCAGGTCCTGAAAAAGGACCAAGGTCTTTGTCCTATCCTAGATCTGCAAGCCCTCAACTACTTCCCCAAAAAGGAAAAGTTCAAGATGCTTACTCTGGCTCAGGTCTGGTCTGCCCTGGACCCAAGAGACTGGATGGTAGCGTTGGACTTGCAGGACGCCTATGTTCATATCCCTGTCCTGCCTGCCCATCAGCACTACCTGCGACTTACTGTGGGCCACAAGCATTTTCAGTTCACTGTGCTCCCTTTTGGCTTATCAGCGCCCTCTCTGGTGTTCCCCAAGGGGATGGCATTGGTCGCAGCTCATCTGTGCAGATCAGGGGTGCCAGTCTTTCCCCTATCTCGATGACTGGCTGTTAAAGGCAAGTTAGCCCAAGGCTATCGTCTCCCACTTCCAGACTACGATGAACCTCCTGCATTCGCTGGGGTTCACCATCAGTGTGCCTAAATTATACCCGACTCCCTCTCAGACGCTCCCTTTCATCAGAGCTGTTCTGGGCACTGAAGTTTTGGGCCTAAACTCCCGAGCGGCGAGTCCAGGATATTCACGCTATGATACCGATGTCTCAGCCTCTATCCTGGATTTCGGTGAGAATGACTCTGAGGCTGCTGGGCCTCATGGCCTCCTGAATCCTGCTAGTGACTCATGCTAGATGACATATGCGGGCTCTACAGTGAGACCTGAAGGTCCAGGGGGTGCAGCATCAGAGTAATCTCTCCGACATGGTCCACATATCTGAGGGAACTGCATAAGACTTGCAGTGGTGGCTGACCGAGCATGATTGGGTCAGAGGCAGATCACTCTCGCTTCCCCAATCAGACCTTAGATGTGTCACTCCTAGGATGGGGCGGCCGTATGGGAGAAGTGGAGATCAAAGGACTCTGGTCTATGGCAGAATCCGGACTCCACATCAACATGCTGGAGCTCCGAGCGATTCGCTTGGCACTGAAAGCCTTACTTCCTTCAGCCAAAGGAAAGCTTTTTCAAGTGTTACCGGACACCACCACCCCATGTGGTTCTGCAACAAACAGGGTGGGGCGGGGTCGTGGACCCTTTGTCAAGAGGTCCTGCATCTCTGGACATGGCTGGAACATCAGGGCATGTCCCTGGTGGTTCAACATCTGACAGGTTCTCTAAACGCCAAGGCGGACAAACTCAGCCTTCGATGCCTAGTGGATAGCAAAAGACTTCTCCAATTTGGAGGTGGCGCAAGGTCTCTTTCAACAGTGAATAGAATCTTGGTTAGATCTGTTCGCCTCTGCTGAGAACGTGCAAAGTCAGCAAATTTGCGTGCTGGAGTTTCCAAGGCGGCTTTCACTCATAGACACTTTTCGTCTCTAGTGGATCTCAGGCCTCCTATATGTCTTTCTGCCCATACCACTCCTGTCCAGAGTGCTCAAGAAGATCAGGAGCAACCGGGCCCAAGTCTTTCTTGTGGCTCCGGACTGGGCATGGAGAGTCTGGTATCCCGAGCTTCTCCAATTGAGCATCGATCCTCTGATCAGGCTGCCCCTTCAAGAGGATCTTCTGGCTCAGCAACAGAGGAGAATCCTCCACCCGAACCGGTCAACTCTATACCTTCTTGCATGGAGATTAAGCGGCAGCAGTTGATAACTATAATAATAATACTGGCATTTGTAGAGCGCAACTGCTACCTCATGTAGAGGTGTCCCGGCGCTTAGTGGTAGATGCAAGTGAGGATCAGGTCCAACAGAGGAGCTAGTCTTGACTAAAAAGCCAGGTCTTCAAGATCTTCCTGAGCACGAGTTTTGATTCAATCAAGCGCATACGAAAGAGCAAGGAGTTCACAGCTTGGCAGTCCTCACTGTGAAGGACCTGCCTCCCATTCGGGACTTAGCAGAACGAGGTACACAAAGCAGGTGCTAGGAGTTGGATCTCAGTGTGCGTTTTTGTTGATCTGGGCATAGCCTGCGCCTGAGATATCTTGGTCCTCTGTCATGCAGGGCACGAAAGGCCAGGGTCAGGGACTTGCCCTCTATCCTTTTAACAACAGGGAGCCAATGAAGTTGTCTGATATGAGGGAAGATATGATGACGGAATGGGACCCATCGAATTAATCTCGCTGCTGCATTCTGTACCATCTGAAGTCTATTGATCAGGTAAGAAGGCAGCCCTAGGCACATACTGTTTGCATAGTCCAGCTGAATTGGATATATCCCGTCCGAAATCCGGACCGAGTGTCACGCAGGTTGTCGTGTGCATCTATTAAATTGGCGAGTTGTCATTGCACCGTTTTTTTCAGCATTTTTGCAGGTGCTGGCAGTAGTGAGATTGGGCGCTAATTACCAAGTTCTGTAGGGTCAGCATTCAGTTTTTTCAAAAGGGGTAGTAGGAATGCATGTTTCTATATATCTGGAAAAGTGCCGGTGGATAGCGATGTGTTTCAAATGTGGTTTAATACTGAGTTGATCATGAGAGCCAGAGACCTAAAAAGCTTAGGGTGCCTGGATCCTCAGGGTAGTCAGACTTACATCTTAGGATTTCAGACAGTGATTACTGCAAAGTTCTAGGGAGAGATCCAGGAAGGTGCCATTGGAATTTGTGATTCCAGACTGTTGTGGTTCTCCCGTCTCCTTCCCAGCTTTAAAAGGGTGGATGGCATTTAACCTTCCTCTTGAAGTTTGCAGTGTTATTTTGGCGGCCAGGCGGCCCTCCACCAAGAACGTGTAGGCAATGCGAATACATTTTTAAAATATTGTACAGAAAAGTATATTCATCCTCTCTCTGCTTCCCTTTCTCAACTTTTGCTTTTTATTTTGACCCTTGCCAAGCTTTTTATTTTGACCCTTGCCAAGTAAAGCTCTCTACTGGGCACTCTCTAAGGGTATCTTTTGGCCATGTCTGCCTTCCTAAAGCTCCCAGACCAACCCTCATTATTTAAATCTCCCATTGTAAATGGATTTCTCAAGGGCCTTGTACATATGTTCCCTCCTTCCCCCTTTATTATGCCCCAGTGGGACCTGAATTTGGTTCTCACCTTACTAATGGGTGCTCCATTTTAACCTCTGCATAATTGCCCCCTCCGGTTGTATACTATCAAAACAGCCTTTTTAGTGGCAATCACTTCAGCCAGGAGGATGAGCAAATTGCAGGCTCCGTCATCCAAGCCTCCTTACCTGACCTTCTTCCCTGATAGGTTGGTGCTTGACACTAGGGCCTCTTTCTAACTCCATTTCATTTGGGGCAATCTGTCACCTTACCCACTTTCTATGCTCCTCCGTACCCCTCTAAAGAAGAAGAGCGACTCCAGCATCTGGACCCAAAAAGAGCGTTGTCTTTCTACCGTGACTGCACAAAAGAGTTCCGAGTGGATGACCAACTCTTTGTGGGGTACGCTGCAACAAAGAAAGGTTTTGCGGTGCAGAAGAGGACTATCATGCGATGGGTTGTCCTCTACAGCAAAATTTGTTATGCTCTGGCAAAACAGCTGCCTCCTGAAGGATTAAGAGCTCATTCCATTAGAGCTAAGGCTGCTACCATGGCGTTGCAGTGTGTAATTCCAGTCCTCAACAGGCAGCAACATAGGCATCTCTTAACAAATTCACCAAGCAGTACTGCCTGGACAGTTTAGTCTACAGGTATGGCCTTTTTGGCCACTCTGGCCTGCAGGATTTCCTGGTAGTAAACGTATTCACAGTACCTTCTCCGGGGACGGTATTACCTGGGTATCTATACATAGGTAAGGAATCTGTGGCTAGATGTCTCTATCAGATGGACAAGTTACTTACCTTTGGTAACGCCTTATATGATCTAGCCGCAGATTCCTTAGATACCCACCCATTCTCCCTGTACTATTGACAGGTTTCTAGGGTCAGGGTGAGTGCAATAGGAACGCCAGCCTTTACCAGCGCTTTAAAACAAATTAAATGTATTTGAAAGAGGGGCTAAGAAGAGATGATGGGCACTTTTGCCCGGGTGGTAGTGAGATTGTCGCACTGGGCCTCACCAGCGCTAAAGCCGGCCCTGAATGTATTGTACTCTGTGCTACGGGGCTGTGGCAGCAGGAGCGCAGCCCTGAAGCACAGAGTAATCCTTTTTTCTTGGTATTTTCTTTTTGAAAAGAAAAAAAAATTCTCCCTTTGCAATGGGAGTCTTCTCCCATGGCAGAAGGAGCATAATAACGATTTTACTGCTACTTATCACCATGTTTTACCTGGCGGGAAGAAATAGTAGAAAATGACTACATGTCCGCCCATCCTAATTGGGCAGGCAGACTTGTCGCAATTTTCCGACGGCCCTTACTCCCCGGGGTCGTCAAAGAAGTTTGGCCATGGCAGAGACGGAGTATTCTCCACCGTGGCCAAACTGAAGGTCTGTATGCATTTAAATGGAGCAGGCAGCCCTTTCTATTGGCTGTAAGTATACTCCATTACCGTTGCGATGGAGTTTACATACCGCCAATTTATCAATTGTTAAATTGAACCTAAAGTTCTTTAAAGTTGAGTTCGTTAGTGAAATAGTTAATAATTTACTATTGAAATTTACCACTGTCTTCAGTAGATCCAGCTTGATCACAGAGAAACCACTTAACTTGTACAATCTAAAACTGACATTCTGCAAGATACCCCAAACCCAGGTTTTTCAGCTATCAATTAACATTATTCAATTTTTTTTTATTTACGTGACAGAGCTCTAGTTTAGTCTCACATGTTGTAGGAAATTAGTAGTTCATGGTACAGCCACTGTTTGCTGGTGTCAGTATGTTTTTGTGACTAGTCTGACTGAGATCCTGCTAATCAAGACCCCAGTCACTGTGCTTCCTCCCTTGGTAAGTACTTTTGTACCACCCCAGTTGGCTACTGGTGTACCCCTATAAGTCCCTAGTATATGGTACTGAGGTACCCAGGGCATAGGTACACCAGGGGCTCCCATGGGCTGCAGCATGCATTGTGCCACCCATGAGAGACGACTCAAACTGGGACTACAGGCCTGCCATTGTAGTCTGTGTAAGTTGGTGCTAGCCCCACTTACGACAGATATAATTTTTCTTATATCTGAAGTCACTACACCTGAAACCTATGAGTCAGCAGCCCTAAGGCAGGTCTTTCAATCCTGAAGGCAGGATGCTAGGTTAAAGTATGTGGGTGCCCTCTGCATGAGCAGGACACCCTTACAAACCCCGTTGTTCATTCTCCAGGCTTTGTAAGTGGGGTCAGCCATTTTGATACACATTATGCAGTGGCTAACTATACTGTGGGTGTGCCGAACCTGGCATGTTTGGTATCAAACAGGTTGGAATCATACCCCAATACTGTTACTGGTGTTGGAGGTATGATTCCATGCACTGGAGGGCTCCTCCGGGAAACCCCCATTACTGCCGGTAACAGCCTTCCAGGGTCTGCCAGCAAGCTAGTGCTGCTGCTGACCCCAGCCACGATTCTGCCCTCCTGCTGCTGAGCTGAGATCGAGCAGGGGAAGGTAGAACAATGGGTTTCCTGTCAGAGGGAGGTGTGACCACCTCACAGACAGGACTTAGTTTATTGGGCTGGGTTGGGGGCGCTTGCCAGCGCCACCAGACTGCTTTGAAGGGTACATCTGGTTCCCTCCATGCATACTCCGGTTTGAGCCAGGTCAGAGAGCCCTTGGCTCCCGTTCTGGCGTAAAACTGGACAAAAGACATGGGAGTATCCAGCCCCTCCTCTGGGAGGGACCCCTGAGTTGTCCTAACCCCATTCCTCTGGTATTGAAGGGCTTACCTGTGGGTGGGTCCTCAGATTTGTCATGGGACAAAACTCAAACCTGAAACCGTGTCACTCTTTGACCGTCTGGACACTTGGACTTCGCCTGGAACCGAGACTGCATCACAGAAGACTCCTGCTGCTCCTGGTCTCACTGTTCTACAAGTCTTCTTTTTTGTTTGTGTCTGTGTCCATCCAGGATCTTTAACAGACATGTGGGCATCAAGGACACCCAAAGTAATCAGTCACTCCCCTGCATTTGCAAGCACCGCAACGAAGCTGACCGGTCTGCTGCTCCTGACATCCCATGGACTTCGAAAGGCTCAGTAACACAGGTGGTGGTTCTGCAACTCCCTCGAGGTCTGACCTGCCCTCTCTGCAATTTCGAGGCTAGTATCCCTCATCGGAACTGCTCTACAGAACCCCTGTGCACCGCGTCGACTTGCTATTGCCGAGGTTTGTGGGCTCTGCACTTCACAGATCTTCGGGCTACAAGAAGCTCCAGCCCCCAACACCTCTTCCTGTCAAGATCATCATCCTCACTGCATCCTCTGCACCGTGGGCCCTCATCTTTGGTGAACTGCTCGAGGCCCTCTTGCGACTCCTGTGCCCTTGGCCTGTGGGTCCTCTTGAGGGTCTTCTCCTGCTTCAGTGGGATCCCCTGCTTGCTAACGGGCCAGCTCGGACTCTATCCCTTGGTCCTTGCTGATCCCCATGTTGCTCCTTCTTCGTTTTCCATGCCTGTTGCAGCTGCCAAAGCTTGTTGGTGCTCCCGCCGGACACTGCCCCCCTCCTGGTTCTCAACTTCCGATGTGGGACAGCTCCTGTCTGTCGACTGGCCCTCACAGCTGCAGCGACAAGGTCACCATCATCACTCATGCATCTTCCAACATCGTAAGGCATTGCTCTTCCGTGCCTCCGGGTCACCTCCAAGTGGCATAGACTCTGTCCCCTCTGCTTGCCGGTTCTTCTCTTCAAGAATCCACCCTTGGATTCCACCGGACTCTTGCACAGTCTTCGCCAGTGGCATCTTTACTGAAGTCCTCCATTGTGGTCTACGGCGTTTCCGACGTCACTTTGCACCTACGCACCAGGCTTCCCTGGTGAAGGTATCCTGGTTCCTGGGGTGTCCACGGGTGGGGTGACACTCCAACCTTCTGTCTACCATGGGGTTTCTTCAGGGTCCACTGGGAAAGGTACTTCTTCTTCAAAACTGCAACCACAACTTTCCCATTGACTACTATTGAATACGCTGCTGTGCTTCCACTCTGCACACAGCCTCCGTGGGTTCCTGGGTACTTAACTTTGGTGTTTTCTTGTGTCCCCATGCCTTCTGAGTTTCCTGGTCCAAGTCCCGACTTTGGTCACAGTTCGCATTCCACTTTACAGTATATGGTTTGGTCTTTACCTGGATACCACTGTGTATTGTACTTACTTACCTATTTGCAGTTGAAGTATTTTTGTGTATTTGGGTTGATATCTCCGGGTAGGAGATATACCAATGTGCTAGTGAGTGTTGTGTAATAAATAGAACTATTTTTATATATACATTGTGTAGTTCTTTTTCATGTAACCTACACTACATGATTAGATCTGGTAAAAACAAGTTGCTTGACGTTCCTTCTGGATAAGCCTGAAGGCTGCTCTCCACAGTTACCACTTAAAGAGCTTTCTATGGTTGTGTAAGATCACTAAAATAACCATAAGGGTTGTCTGGATTAGGGCAAGGTGCTTCGCTTAAATAAGTGTGCACCATATACTAGGCCAGCCTCCTACACATGTTTAAATGATGGAATTGACAGTTATTTTCTTCAGAATAAACTAAGAATGACGGTCTGAAGTGTCTCCATTTTGGCTCCTAAATTTCCTTTTTTCTCAGGACAAGAATTTGAAACAATAGTTTCCTTAGTTTTATTTTGAGTTTTCATCCCTCTTCTTGTTCTGTACCCCTGCCGCACTCTCTACGCTTCCCACCTTAGGGTCTCTCTGTACCTCTTCTGCTGTGCTATCTATGCCCACCTTCTGCTGTGCACTCTCAGTACCTTTATCTTTATGTGCTACGTCTGTGCCCAGGGGTTGCGCTCTCTCTGATCCCGTTTCCTCTGGGCTGCGATTTCACCCCTCTCGCCACTGAGCACTTGAAAGAGTTGATACTTTTAAAAACCCATTGACCTCTTCAGTTGTTATGTTGTATTCGGTCTCCTGTTGTCTCTGCTGTTTCATAAATGTAGTTTTTTTTTCATATGTCCCTCAGCAGTCTTTAAGCACAGCTGTGCAGTGTTATTGTTTACTTGTTGCCTGTTTATATCCAAGTACCGAAATGTATAGTCTTCTGTTATTCAGCGATGGGATCACCCCATTATTATTTAGACAGATTCAATCTATGACCCTCTTTCCTTCCTTATATTTAATAAGATTGTATAATCATGGATGCTGAATATGGATTCCATTTTCACCCATTGACGTAACATGGCTTCTCTGTGACCTGCAATTCATTGGTTCATTCAGCCAATTATTTTCTTCTGTTACCGCAACTCCTTATCCGCTCTCCTCAGTCTTTACTCTGTGCTAGACCCAGTGGTAGGGAATAGAAACACAAGTAGTGTTTATTGTTACCAGCCTTAACTTGTCAAAAAAATAAAGAAATGCTGACAGACTGTAGTCTAGAATTGCATTGAAATTGTATAATGAGAGACCGCTGAAGGCTGCTTTGCGTTTCGTTGGAAATCCAATACATTGTATGCCTCTTTTAAAGATTAAAGACTTTTATCCTTCCAAAAGTGGGCTATTACAGAATATCATAGTGCATGTCGGATTTATTGACATCAAAGGAGTAACTTTTCATGATTAGTAAGCTAGGAGGCATTAGTCTATATTACACTGAATATTCCCAGTCTGTTTAACACATAATAGGCGGATTTAGAGTTATTTCAAGTGCAGTTTAGCTTATGATACTTGTAATAAGGCGGTCGAGATATCCGTAACATTTGTGACTGAGTAACCAATCCGCAAACTCTAGATCTGGCCCTAAGTTATATTCATTCCAATTCTCCTTTAGTCTTCTCTGAAATCTTAAGTCCCCCATTGTTTGGCTAGCAGTATGACCTACCCATCACACGCCTCTCAGTACCTGAGCCATAACCTCCGGTCACCATGTGTGCAATTGATTCTCATGCCTCTTCTCGGATTTCTAAGTAAGGCACTGTTTAGTACAAATTGTAAGTCTAGTGATTTTGGGAATCTTCCCTTTTAGTCTGAATCTGGACCACCTAATAGGTCTTCCTGAACAGCCAAGAGTTCACTGTGTGGTTTCACATGCATATTGTAGGTTGAAGAGCTCACAAAGTTCAGTTCATTGTATGTGTTTTTTTTTATTTCGGCTACAATTCAACAGTCTTGGGCCAGTTTTGCTGGCTTAATGTCTCTATCATTTGTCTGCTCTTTCATTGGTCCCCTTCCTCAAATTGAATCCAGGAACATGTCTGTGCAGCAAGTTGCATCACTCCTGCTAAGAAAACCTGCCTCTTTCCACTTAAAGCCACTTTTAGCTGCCCGTGCACTTCCATTGTAGAAATCCTCTTGGTCTTAATTAACTTGCTTTCTTTCATTTCTGTATTTATTATAGTTCAAAGTTGGTTTATACATTTGTCATTATTTAAAGGTTGTTTTAACGTTCTCTTTGCCGTGTTCTTTATCTGCACAGAACACAAATTTTAGTTTAGATACATTAGTGAAAAGGTATATTAGGTTTTAAGGTAGTATACATTTTTTTTACTTGTTTGTCTAACTTTGACATGCCAAATCCGAGTTTCAGAAGATGACTTTTGTCCTGTGTATATAACCATGAAATAATTTTGTCTCAACTATGTTTCTGTTATTACAAAAAGATCTCTGTTTTGGCAGGTACATTACTGCTCATACCGACACAGAACAAGAATCAGAGGATGAAAAGAGAAGAGTTCCTCTCACAGCAGGATCCCAGGTATCTGAACAAGAGGCGGAACTCATTCATGATATCCAGCGTGCAGACAGCTTGCATGATGGCTCTGAGACTGAGAAACAAGAAGGTTACAAAATGCTGCTTGGGAAAGAAGATAAGGTATCGTGTACGGCATTTATTTTATTTAATTCACTATATTTATATAATGCTGAGATAGCCTGGCGGGCAGCGGTGTGATTTATATAGTGTGATTTGCATGGAGTATGAACTGTGGAATATGCAGTTGTAAGGCATGATGGGACATCAGTGGTTTGGGTAAAGCACTAGATTATTTATATAGGCAGTTCGGCTGGTGTAAGGGGGAAATGTTCTTCCGGTGGGTGAGGGGGGTATGAAGAAAAGCCGTCTTGACACGAAAATGCTAATTAAATATTTTATTGGGATCAGTTGTGTTTAAAGTGTCATGCCAGCGCAGAGGTGCCTCAGATATCTCTTGATCTAAAGGATTTTAGTTTTTTGTCAGGATTTTCAAACGTTTGGCATTAATCAAATATCATTTGCTCACCAGGTCTTAGGGTCACAGAGCAAATATGGCTAAAAATGGTTTGTGCAGTTTTGTAATTGGCGCATAGTAGGCTTTCCACTACCTGACTTAGTGGAGCATGATCGCCGGATGTTCCTGCATACACACCAGTTTGCATGTCAAAGTGCCATACACATAAATATCTTCGGATATAAAAATTGTGTCGTAAATATTGTTTACAAAAATATTGTACCATTGGGTGTATATTTTTTATTAACTTCAATTGGGTGATATTACATAGATAATATTTGGGACGTGATATTAATGACAGCCAATATTTTGACAACTATATTTTGGTACTACAGTGTAGAACCAGCGCAAGCACAAATATGGACTTACCTGTTCACGGGTGTGTCAAATAAGGCTGGTCAAAAAAACATTCCCGATTTTAGTATGGCTCCTGCAGCATACATCTGTTCATACCGCATTCCTCCTCTTCACAAGTGCGCGTTCTCCACTTGCACTTATCAACAGTAGGTACCACCACCGCCACCAGGGCCCTATTCTTAATATCAGTACCCAGAGTTTGTCATTCTACTACACTGCAACTTCAATAATTTTATGGGAATATGGCTTGTGCGCCATTTAGGGGTCGCCAGGGGTCGCAGTTGCGACACCTTGGTACCCCTGGCACTGCCTTTCGACCCCTGGCTTCAGAGGTGGCAAAATCAGTGCCAAGAACACAGGGGTGTATCACATTATCAGAGTCAGGCTCTAACTTCGTTTTTTGCTCATTTGTATTACATTAATAGTGATTAATAGTTTAATATTTACTATTAGTGTTATAAAAAGTGGAGCTATAGGATCTGGACCTTTGCTGGCGCCTCAGATAAGAAAAATAAAAGGGTTTTAGTGTATGTTGCGTGTATGCATGTGGGTGAGAGTGAGTTTGGGTGAGTGCATGTGTATGTGTTAGCATGTATGTTTGTATATGGGATCATGGATGTGTGTATGTGTGTGTCAAAATAAGGAAGTATAAGTGAGACCGAGTAAGAGTGAGTGAGGGCGAGTGAGTGATTCAGGGTGAGTGCACAAGAGTAGATGAAAATGAATGAGTGCAAGTCAGTGCTCATGCTAGAATGAGTGAGAATAAGTGAATGTAAGTGAGCATGTGTTGCTATGCTTGCAGATCCGCTGTTGTTCCTGGCATGTTTCTTGGCTTATAGAAGCACCCTTGACACAAGGTTGGTACTGAAATACTGGAGGCAATACTTGCATATGGGATACCCTTGGCAAAATCCTACCGCTGGCACTCCCTAGGTTCATTTTGGCATGGAGCACTCATGACAAATTGCCAGTGCTGGCCTCCTGGAGGAAATTCTTGGCATAGTTGGCACCTGTGGCAATTTGTTTGCAATGGCACATTGGAGGAAATTATTGGCATATGGGAAGACAACTGTGGCAGGGTCATTGGGCCAAAAAACTCAAAGTACGTTTGGTTGTGTGTACAGAGGAGCAACTTTCTCTCGTGTATGGGGGGCACTAGGTGGCGCACGAGCAGAATGGCCGCACTACTGTGAGGCTCCTGCAGCCCAGCACATTTCTCCGCTTAATTATCCTTCTTGGAGTGGTGAAACGGAACAAAAAGGTGGCTGTGGGGTGCGCATCCACTGCTGCAGCCTCGGTGAGGAAAGCGACTTAATTGGAGCAGTGCTGCCCGAGTTATACTGCGGCAAACTTTGAACCGGACTGGAGAGTAAAAAGATGCGGAGCCCTCTCCCGGCCTGCGAGAGTACGCGAGACCGGTGTTGTGCACGAGGCGCCTGGGCCTGAGAGTGCGAGTCGGGAGCCGGGACCAACGCGGACGGACCTGGCCCCCTGCCTCCTGGTGTAACGTGTGCTGGGATGCGGCCTGCCGGGACCCTGACTGGGGATTCGAGGTAAAAGCGGTGAAAATACGGCGACGGAGGGAGAGACTTGGGGCGACGGCCTGACCCTGCCGCCCACCGCGCCCCTGGATCCTAGAGGTGAGACCTGGGAGGAGCGGCGACGGCGGAGGCTCCCCCGGCTCTTGGTGAGTGCTGTAGGGGGGGGCACTGTTGGCCTGCTCCCTGATTGCGCAAGAATTACCCCCCTGCCGAGGGGCCGGCGGCGGTGATGGCGGAGACAGCTGCGGGGAGAAGCGCTGCCCTGCGGGCGAAGTACCGGCGAAGGCGATGCCTACCGCAAGCGGAGCAGTGAGGTGTGCTGAGCAGCGGAGCGGCTGCTTTAGCCCGCGGGAACGGACAGTGGTTGGGCTGCCTGGAGCGCTGCCTGGACCTGTTTGGCGTTGCGAGGACTGAGGAGCCTGCAGGCGGAATTGAGGGGGTCCTGCTTTGTCTGTTTGGGTCGCTCCTGTCTGTGGTGCGGGCCTGTGTGCTTCCTATCTGGTGCGCGGTGAGTCCTGGACCCCTTCGGGCCGCTGGAGATACGGAAGGCTGTTTGTGGAGCACTGTGTTGGAGGATGCGCTGTGGCCCCTGAGATGCTGATGGGCCCTCCGTAAAACCCTTGAGCTTCTTGCTCTGAGTGACCCTGCGGGGCTAGGGGGAGACGCTGCGGGCTGTGAGAGGTTCGAGGTGACCTTTCTCCTGGGTGACTCTGGGCGTGCTACTTGTGGACCCCGTCCGGGCCCCCTAGGACGGCCACGACGGTGGCTGGGACAGCTTTGACGGGTTAGCAACATCGTGGTGACGACATGGGGAAGTCGGATGCCAGACAGCCCAAGCTGACTTTTGCGACGACCAAGAAAAACATGCGCACCTCGCAGGATGATCAGGAACTGAGCGCTGAGGGGGGGACTCGGAGTGAGGGGCCCGCGACGGCTGCTGATGTACAGAGCATACTGCTGGAGGTCCGGCAGGGCTTCGCTACTATAGCGGACAAGATGGACGGGATGTCCTCGCGCATAGATGCTATCACACACAAGCTGGACGGCCACGAAGATCGTCTCAAAGAAGCTGAGAGACGTATCTCGGACACTGAGGACACTTCTGCTCGGGTCACCACGCAGGTCAATCGCATGGAGAAATTGCTGAAGTTGGTGGCTGCGAAGAATGAGGACTTGCATGCGCGTAGCCGGCGCAACAATATCCGCGTCATGGGTATTCCAGAGTCCACCAATACGGGGAGGATGGAGGACTATGTGGAGAAGATGTTGTTGACCTCTATCGGGGCGGATGCTCTCTCGGGGCAATTCATTGTCAAGAGGGCGCACCGTGCACTTGGCCCGCGGCTGCCTCCCGGGAGGGCGCCTCGCCCCATCATAGCGCGACTCTTAAATTACCGGGACTGTGATGCTACTTTACGGATAGCGAGAAGCAAAAAGCAACTGTCATATGACGGCAACAGTTTTACAGTCTACCCGGATTTTACTCCGCTGGTTCAGGAGGAACGTCGCAAGTTCACGGCGGTCATGTCCAAACTGCGGCAGGCTCAAATAGACTATGCGCTGTTGTACCCTGCACGTCTTCGAGTAACTCATCAGGGCCAGCAGCGGTTCTTTACGTCGCCACAGCAGGTGGAGGATTTTCTTAAGCACCTGAAGCGGACTGGACGCGGAGCGGACACTGCTGCTGCATTGCGGCCCTCATCACCATCGGGGGCGGATGCTGGCACACAGTAACTATAGTATTGCTTCCTTTCCTTTACTATTTACTGATTTTTCTGTTTCAGGAACTATTTGCATTGGACTAGGTTGCGGACAGTGTGGTAACTGGTGTTAATAAGTGGGGTGGATATTTGTTGGGTGGCTTGTGTACTGTTCGCCTACTTGATCACTCTAAAGAATGGTATTTGACAGGCTGGGCACTCTCGGCTCCGCCTGTGTCTGGGCCTTACCATACACGGTGGACCGGCAGAGCGGGGAGTGATAGTGCAGCCACCTAAGCGATCCCCCATGGGTAACCCCCTGTGGTGGCATACTGCATGGGCTGGGCCATGCGGGTTGGTCACTGCCTTACTGGATTTTTTCTGTGGGTTTCTTGATTTGTTTTTTTTTGTTGTTGTTCTGTATATTGTTGGGGAGGGATAAGAGGGTGGGTGAATACTTCTGGCAAGTTGGGGATGCTTCAGTGGGTGGGGGGAGGTTGTTCACAGGGCGATTATCAGACTTGCTTGTTCCGTCCAGTTGGGAACAGATTGCGATCAGTTATATTGAGCACGGTACTTGCTGACAGACCCGAGAGTATGGCACAACTTGCACTGTGGTACTGTATGTGTTTCCGGTTGCTGCTTTGTGCTTGGTGGGCTCGAACCTTGTTGATTATTATTGAACATGTATACTTATGTCGGATGGGGTGGTGGACAAACTGAACATCATTACTTGGAATGTTCGGGGGTTGGGAGATGCCCGCAAAAAACGACAGATACTAGCCTATCTTGACCGGCATCAGGTACATATTGCTATGCTACAGGAGACACATTTTAGCCCCCGGAGCCCCAATACATTCGCCAGTAGATGGGCAGAACACCGAATCTTTTCCTCTTACTCCACTTATGCTCGGGGCACCGCTGTTCTCATAAAGGAACGCACCCCGTTTCAGCTGGCGGGCGCTGCCTGGGACGAGCAGGGGAGATACTGCATAGTCTGGGGCCGGCTGGGCTCTGACTCTGTCACCCTGGCTTGCTGTTATGGCCCTAATGTGGATACCCCCGACTTTTATTCTGCTTTGTGGAATAAGATATTTGCGGTAGGCTCTAATCATGTTATCTGGGGAGGGGATTTTAATGTCACCTGTGACCCAGGGAACGATAGATCCAACCCTGCCTCGCATCATTACACCCGGGCGGCCCTCCACGATATACTCTGCACTTATCAGTTATTAGATGCTTGGCGGAACTTACACCCACACACAAAGGAGGGTGCACATTTTACGGAACAAGCGGCGTCCTGGGCGCGGTTGGATTATGTCTTCGTGTCCCGTGGCCTGGGGCCCGCTATAGCACGGGTGCAGCACCTGGCGCGTACTTATTCCGACCACGCCCCAGTTCGACTTACCCTGGCATCGGTGGATTACGGTCCCCCGCGCAATAGCTGGAGACTGCGTGCCTCTATTTTGCTGGACCCGGTTTTTCAGAACGGGTTAGGGGAGGAGGTGAATGATTTTTTTGTTCGAAATAAGGGATCGGTCGAGCATGTTGAGACCGTTTGGGAAGCCTTCAAGGTCACGCTCAGGGGATATTGTATATCTAAGGGAGCGGGTGTGCTAAAATATATCGTTGGCACACTGAGGAGGCTGGATAATGACCTGAAAGATTTGGAGACGAGATTGGCCATGTGCCCGGATGGCGCTACCCGGCTCAAGTTTCGAGAAAGGCTCACTGAGTATATGGCAGAGGCGCAACGAGAGACGCGCTTTAGGGGTAAATATTGGACGGCTCGGCAGTATGGGGAGGGAGAGAGGCCGGGCAGGGCGCTAGCGGACGTGATCCGGAAACCACGATACTCCTCCCTAGTGCTGGAGCTCGCGGGCCCAGGGGAGGAAGTGTACAGAGACACGGCGAACATCCTCAATGCATTTGCCACACATTATGAGCAACTGTATACCACACAGAGGGTCGGCGAGCTAGACCTGGATAGTTACCTGGCCATCGTGGCGCTCGGGTGGCTGAGCGATGGGCAGCGGGAGTTCCTTTGCACCCCATTTCAATTGGATGAGGTGCGGGAGGCCATAATGCAGCTTCAATCTGGAAAAGCCACTGGCACCGATGGCATACCGGTAGAATTCTATAAACTGTACATAGATCAAATGGCCCCCATTTTGCGCGAAGTTTATAAAGACGCCCTGGAGGTTGGGTACCTCCCACCGTCTATGCGGGAGGCCCTGATCATTTCCATATTGAAACCTGGGAAGGAGCCGCATTTGTGCGACTCATATCGCCCATTGTCACTCCTTAATTGCGACGTTAAAATACTGGCCAAATTAATTGCCAACCGGCTTAACTTATTAATGGAGGCTTTGGTTCTCCCTGACCAATCGAGGTTCGTGCCTGGCCGCGCAACCTCTCATAACCTACGCACCCTTTTTTCGGTATTGATCAAAGTTGCGCCTGAATTGCCTCTGGCGGCAGTGTTTCTGGATGCCACGAAGGCTTTCGACTCCCTTGAGTGGGACTAAATGTTTGGGGTGATGTTACGTATGGGCTTTCCACCTCTTTTCCTTTCTTGGATCAGGTTGCTGTACTGCATGCCAATGGCTAAGGTGCTCGTCAATGGGCGCGTGTCTCGATCCTTCTCGGTTATGAGGGGCACCCGACAGGGGTGCCCTCTGTCCCCTTTACTCTTTGCATTAGCAGTTGAGCCTTTAGCGGCTAAACTGCAACAACATCACCGAGATAAGGCGTTGCGCTGCAACTTGAAACACATATTAATCTCCCTGTACGCGGATGACATCACTTTGTATGTTCGAGAGCCACACGTCAACTTGAATCCGATCCTCCGCGAGTTTGTGTTCGGGAGACTCTCCGGGATCCAAATCAATTGGTGTAAGTCTTGTGTCTTCCCCTTGACAGCCGCCGGGACTCGATTCCCGATGGACTATACCCTGGAGTGGTGCGAGGATGAGGTGCGATACCTGGGCATTACGGTCTCGAGAGACAGGGATGCGCTCATGCGTCTCAATTACGGCACGACTTAGATGCGCATTGAAGAATGCGTGACTCGTTGGACCTCTCTCCCGCTCTCGATGGCGGGGCGTGCATCCTTGATTAAAATGGGGATTTTGCCCCAGCTGCTGTATCTATTCCTAAATATACCATTCTATCCCGGTAATCACTTTTTTAAAATGTTGAGATCTGAGTTGATACGCCTGGTGTGGGGGGGCAAACACTCACGGCTACAGTGGGATGTACTGGTTAGGCCGTACTCACAGGGAGGCTTCGGTGTACCCAATCTTGAATTATACTATCTTAGTGCACAGACACACTATGCATATTTCTGGGTGCGCCAGCCGCGATATATGCCGCAAGTCGCGGCGGAGCACTGGTTGGCTCATCCCATCCCGATAGACGGAGCACTGTATGATGTGCATACGGGCAGGGAGCTGCCGACGACGACAATTGCCTGCACCGTGGCAGCGTGGCAGCGTATCTGTGGCATGCTGGATGCTCCTATGCTCTACTCCTTGTTGTTGCCACTCGTCTACTGCTGGAGCAGGATTTTCTGATGAAAATCTATTGGGTTTTTAAGCTCTGGTTTGTCTATTTGTCATAATTAAAATTACTAATTATTAATCACTAATTATTTGTTTTGTGTATATGTTTAAACTTATCAACATGAACTAATGAGAAGAAAACCGACACGAGGGAATGCTTTCGTATTGCTATTTAATAAATGTGCATGTTTTATTAAATAAACGTTGCTGAGTGCTGTTTATTTTAAAGCACGAAACGCTTTTGAACTAATGCTTTTCTGTGTTGCAAAAGCTAGATAATTACATACACATAAGGGTATTAGTGGGGTTAACACTGTTTAATCACTATGCTGTGGTAACGTTGTTTTTGTCTCTTTTAATTAAGATGGTCCATTTTGTCCTAGCATAAAATGCCCGCCGTTTGCAGCCTGGCCTCGAGTGAGAGATTTGTGATGAGAGGGCCTTGCTGAATATGGTTGAATCATCTGACCACAGTCTTCGCCTGGTTAAAATTTTCCGTGAGGACAGCAGTAGTGCTGGGCAAGTCTCCAAGAACCAAGAAATGTTTGAATAACCTTGGAGGACAAAGGAGCCATAAAGAATGAACTGGATGGACTCTGAAGTCATCGTGTTAGTTCCGAGGAAATGTGTATGTTGAAAGATACATTTTTCAGTTCCTGTTCTGTCTTTTTATTTTTGTGATTTTTTTCTGAGCGGAGATTTTCCAAATGTAGCGATGCTACATCCTTTCCTGCTCGCTCTGCTCAGTGGTTCGGCGGACGTGTAGAACATTTAATGTTTCTATAATATTGCAAGTTTCATTATAAATATTGTTAGCCTAGAGAGGGTGGGAGGCCACTTTGCCACTTCTTCTCAAACCTGCGTTGGTGAGGATCGATGCTGTGAGGACGGTGACTCGGGAGATTTCTACTGAGAGACTTGTCCTGATGACCCATTCTGACATTTAGCTAGAATAGGTAATTATGAGAAAATGATTTACTCTGATTAATTTCTTTTGACTAATTTAGATAAAGAATCATAATTTTAAATACGGTGTTGGTGATTATTTCTTGTCAATTATTGAGTACTCTATTTGATTATTGTTGTATAGATTGTTTAGATTATGACTCAGGACAATTACAATAACTAGGTCTTATCGACCTCAGTGTAGATGTGGGGTGTTTAGGAGTTTTCTTTCCACAGGTTCAGTGCTGGTGGAGTATTTGAGTGTATGTTAGTGAAATGGGCCCTAGTGTATGGTGAGTGTATGTGCGTGTAACTGTGAAATTACTCTATCCGTGGAAGTAGGGAGATTTTGTACACCCCAATCTGCAACAATTTCCTGGTAGCAGAGTGAGGATGGTTATTGATGATTGTCTTGATCTGATTAGATTGCTTGTACATTAGCTTATTGATTATTGATTGATGTTGGTATATGTACTAATACTATATGTTGGAGTCGTCATGTTGAGTTATATGTAGTGCTTCTGGAACTTGGGAGCTAGTAGCAGTTCCGTAGTAGGGCAGAGGGAAGTATATGCTGCTCTCGGGAAAGACGGGATTGTTGGTCCTGTATGTATGCAGGAAAAGAAAACGTGTGACAATCGAAGTTGCGCGTCACATTGTCTGGATTCGGAATCAGTGACATTGTCGTATGTTACTATTAGAGATATTTCTGGTATATAAGGAGTGTGTATGGTAGTGAAGGTTATCTGTGAAACTCTGGTCTTAAGTCCCAGGGATCCGTAAGGTTCGCCGTTAAAGCTTATCGCGGGAGAAGTAATAGGTATTCTCTGAGCTTGTTTGAGAAACTGGGCAGAGGTAAGCTGCTTGGTTAATGTGTGTTATAATTCTGTAGTAGAGCAGATTGTTCGCTGTTCTCGGGAAAAGCAGGATTCTGTGTGTATGTACTATATATTTTCTTGTATGAATGTGCGTGAATGCTCATATATTTAGTTGATTGTAAGACTCTTTGGATAAGTCCTAGAGGAAACAATTAATGAATGTATGTTAGAAGGGCAGAGTAGAGGGATGTACTACTGTGTCAACGGGATTCTTGTGAAATAGATTTTCTTTACTATTCTGTGGTTAGCGAAGCAGACAATGGAGATGTTTATATGTTGTAACTAATAGATTTTGTAGAAATTTGACACGGAGTCTACTGAGAAATTTTGTAAAGGAGGGGTAGACGAGTGACAAGAGACAGGAGACAGAAGCGACTGCAGCGACTGCTGACGTCAAACAGACCGCGCTCTGATTGGATATTAGATCAGAATAGTGCTCGCGCTGAGATTGGTGCGTTGGTGTGAGCCGCGCAAGGATTGGTAGAGCTATTCTAGTGACGTAAACGCTCCAGGATTGGTGCGTTAGTGTGAGTCGCGCTGTTATTGGTTAAAAAATCATATTGTGCAGTTGTATTACGGAAGGGATTAGAGAGTTTTGGTAAACGTTAAAATGTATTACCAAGAAGAGAAAAAGAAAAAATCTTTGTTCAGAAAGATTAAAAATTGGTTCAACAAGGATAAAGATGTTAAAACGAGAGAGGGTGAATTGTTACCTCCATCGAAAACGCCTGCATCCTTCATGGCTGCGAGATATGGATATCATACCTGTATATGGTTGGATAATTGGGTTAGGTATACCAAGGAAGATGGAGTTTTAGCATTTCCAGAACATGGTTCATTTAATCTGGCCGTGTTGAAAAATTTACGGGAAAAGATGTTATGTCTTGACCCAAGACCAAGGCCGACACAGTTCGAGGCTTTAGTGGAATGGGAAGAGGAAGTGCATGAGCGAGAGAAACGGAGGTCTGGAGGCAACTATAGGTACATGTTCGGGAGGAGACATGGTCGTGAAACTCATCATGATCCAATGACGAGATGGCGAGATGCTAGTATGTCAGAGGGATTATATCCTATGAGAACAGTTGAAGAGGGAACAGAAAGGGTTCCTGAGGCAGAAGTGAGAAGATATGGAGTTAATGAATATGAGGATGAGGTTTTCAATGACATGATTTACAAAAGACCACCTCCATACAGACCGGAACCAGAAGAGAGTACACCAGTTGTTTCTCCGATAAGAGATACAGTCCGTATCATTGAGACAGAAAATGTGACACCTGAGTTAAGAAGTGGTAATCCTTTCAAGGAAAGAGAGAATAGAAGCAGTGGCGAAAATACGAGAGAATTAGCCAGAACTACATCGGAATTGACTGAAAAGATCAAAGAGCTGACAAAGAATCTAGACGCTGTTACGGTGCCCGTAACTATAGGTCCGGTTATGCCTGTTTTTGATAAGCAGAGGACGGGTGAGAATGGTTTGGTGATTCCATATGTTGGGAATAGATTGACAAGTTTGGCTGGTCCTTCAGGAGATTCAGGAAAAAGGGCAGGAAAATTCAGACATGACACATGTAGTGAAGGATTAGAGGTACAGTCTAATTCAGGACTGGATGCTGGTGAAGCTAGTTGTTCAGGGATGCCAATTTTAGAACCGCAGAAGAAAGTGGTTCCAGTGAGAAAATCTAATGAAATAACAGCTGAAGATTTGAATGAATGGATGAAAGTTCTTCAAAAGAGGGATAAAGATTCACAAGCAATTGATGTTGCTAGGTTACGTGTAGAATTAGAAGAGCTTGTTGCAGGGACAGTTCCAACAGAAATTCTAAAAAATCATCATAATGGTGAATTGTTGTTTATGTGTAAAAATATCACGTGGAGAGCGAGAAATACACATGACAGATTAAGAGCAATAGCAAATGACTATGGAGTTGACATTGATAAAGTGAAAGTTTTGCAGAAGTCTTACAGGATGGATTTCACAGATAAAGATATTGAAAATTTGAATGGTACTGGTAGAACAGGACAGATTAAAGAGATGATCGCTTTATTGCGAAAATGGGGTGATGTTGAGAAGTGGAAGGATAGGTGGTACAAAAAGAGAGAAGAATCAGGGGATAGGACTTATTCAGCATTTCCTGTGAGAGAAAAAGAGAAACCAGTGGATACTTATCCTATGAGAGAAATACCTGGAGGAGGATATGTACATGTTCCATGGACCAGACAGGATATTTTATCATTTACGAATGATTTCCCTCGATTGAGAGAAAAGCCCGTCGAGTGGTATAGGCAGGTAGACAGGTTTGTGAAATTGTCAAAAGTGCTGTGGATTGACCTGAATAGTCTGTTTGATATAATTGTTCCAGCAGACTTGTGGGCTGAGTGTAAAATAGTTGTGAGTTGGCCTACTGAGGAATATCCAAGAGATCAGAGAACAGGAGCACCAGATCCAGAAGTAATGAGAAAGTATGAGCAGGTGATCGTATACCTGAAAAATAAAGTACCTCCAAAAGAAACAGACTGGGTTAAAATAGATCGAACACATCAGGAAGCAAAAGAATCAGTTCATGCTTTTTACGAGAGGCTGATACTGGCATTTAAACAATTCAGTGGAGATGAACACCGGGGTGACAAGGATTTGAGTCATTTTGTATACAGATTTGTATATGGCCTGAGACCTGAGATTAGTGAAAGAATTCGTGAGCATACTGTGGATTGGCAGAGTAAGAAAATAGATGAGATTCTGAGACATGCAAAATACTTCAGTGATGAGATTGAAGCAAAACAGAGAAAGCTGAAAGAGAAAGCAATGTGGGCACAAGTGAAAGTTGCGGAAAGACAGGAAGCACAGTTGGTGGAACAGGCGAATAATGCAGGAAATAATGCAGGGAATAGACCTAGGTATGCAGGGAAAGGAAAGGGGAATCTTGAGGAAGCTAAAAAAAAGTTCCCATGTCACAACTGTGGCCAACTGGGACATTGGAGATCTGAGTGTACCAATCCACCATTAGTGAATAATGAGGGAAAATCCTTAAATCAACAGGTGCAGAACGAAGGGAATAATCAACAGCAGCAACAACAGAAAGTTGTGAGACAGCAGAGTCAAGAGCCAAAACCGCCCTTGCCGCAGAATAGAGGATCACAAAAGTATAATCCGGATTCGGGATTCTACAATGATGAGCAGGTAAACAAACCAAGGCGTTCTAACCAGGTACAACAGTACTTGTTAAAGAATGAAGGGAGTGAGTCTGAGGGTGATTATTGACGGTGCCGAAGAGAGGAGGAAGAGTGCATACTTGGTGCAACTCTAGAAATAGACCAGGCAGGACCATTTGTGGATGGAAAAATAAATGAAGAAGGTGTTACTTTTTTGGTAGACACAGGTGCGACAAGATCAACTGTCAGGTCAACAGATATTAGAAATCTTTGGTGTAGCCAATACACAAATAAGGACACGTCTTACTGAACCAGTAAGAGTACAAATAGGGAAATTTTCAGACATGCACAGATTTATCGTCTGTGACACTAGTCCAGTGAACCTGTTAGGTAGGGATCTACTTTGTAAAATGAATTGTACAATTTTTTGTACACCGGATGGAATAGCTTTTGAAACGCCAGATGAGGATGTTTTGTACCGAATGACTCTAGAAAATAGAGAGAGTGAGTTAATTGGTGCATATGCTGTGTTTGATCCGGAAGATTTGCCTCAAGAACTGAGAGACACAGTGAAAAGGACAGTTTGGGATTTTACTGGAGAGGATGTGGGATTGATGAATAATGTAGATCCTGTGAAAATTTCAGTGAAAGAGGGAATTACTTATCCTAACATTCCTCAGTACAAAATGACACCAGAAATAATTGAGGGAATAACTCCTATAATTGAGAAAATGATTCAGCAGGGAGTTCTGAGAGAACTACTGAGTAGTCCGTGTAATTCACCGATAATGGGGCTAAAGAAACCTAATGGGAAGTTCAGGATTGTACAAGATTTGAGAAAAGTTAATCAAATTGTGGTGGCATGTTGTCCTATTGTGCCAAATCCATCAGTGATTTTGTATTAGATTCCACATGATGCTGAGTGGTATACAGTGATTGATTTGTGTCATGCTTTCTTTTCAATTCCATTGCATCATGACAGCCAGCCGATTTTTGCATTTAGATTTGGCCAGCGTATTTTAGCATGGTGTCGTATCCCACAGGGGTATACAGAGAGTCCTTCAATATTCAATCAGTTATTGAAAAAGTCATTGGAGAGTTTGATCATGCCTGAAAACTCAGTACTAGTGCAGTATATTGATGACCTACTTGTGCCATCAAAGACACGTGAAGCTTGTGAAGTAGATACTATAGCTTTACTGAATCATCTGGCAGATGGAGGGTTAAAAGTATCTCCAGCCAAATTGCAGTTCTGCAAGAAAGAGGTGCATTATCTTGGACACAATATTGAAAAAGGTCTGAGAAAAGTGACTGATGACAGGATCAAAATTATCAGGGAAATGAAGGCCCCAAATACCCAGAGGGAAGTGAGCATGTTCCTGGGAATGGTGGGTTATTGTCGTCCGTGGATAATTAATTTTTCGCTGATAGCAAAGCCACTGATTAAGCTGACAAAAAGTGAGATGACAGACCCATTGGAATTAGATGGAGAACAAATGGCAGCATTTGAAGAGTTGAAAAGCAGAATGTGTGAAGCCCCTGCTTTGGGTATGCCAGACTATGAAAAGGAGTTTGAATTGTACTGTAGTGAGAGAAATGGATGTGCACTTTCAGTGTTAATTCAGAAGCATGGATTACTGAGAAGGCCTATTGCGTACTTCTCATCGACACTTGACCCTGTAGCTGTAGGTTTACCAGGTTGTCTGAAATCTGTGGCTGCGACATGCAGAAGCCTAGAACAGAGTGAGGGAATCATAATGGGATATCCTGTAAGGGTATTCGTACCTCATAATGTGGCAATTCTTTTGACAAGAAGCAGAACTCAGTACATGTCACATAGTCGGTTGACTAAATATGAGAAAGTCATTCTGGGAGCATCAAATGTAACTTTGGAGAGATGTGTGAATGTGAATCCAGCGACATTGTTGCCGGATATTGAAAATGTGGGTGTGAAAACAGAAGATGATCACAATTGTTTGGATGTGCTTGATTACTGTACAAAACCGAGACCAGACATAAGGGATCTTCCCTTGCATGAGAGTGATCATGTGTTGTTTGTGGATGGATCATGCCTGAGGAATGATGAGGGTGTGCTATGTGCAGCATATGCAGTGTGTAAGGTTTCAGAAGTAATGGAAGCATCATCATTGAAAGGAGTGAAATCTGCGCAAGTTGCTGAATTAGTGGCTTTGACAAAAGCTTGTGAAATTGGGAAAGATTTGAGAGTGACTGTGATGACTGATAGTCAGTATGGATTTGGAGTTGTGCATGACTTTGGCCAACTTTGGCTGCAAAGAGGTTTTTTGACGTCGAGTGGGACTCCAATAAAGAATGCTGAAGTGATTGGGAAATTACTTGAGGCGATACAGCTGCCTAAAGAATTAGCAGTTGTGAAATTTGCTGCTCATGGACAAGGAGATGATTTTGTGACAGTTGGCAACCGATATGCAAATGACATTGCTCAATATTGTGCCAAAAATAACCAATCAATTAATCGGGAACGAGAAGGTGAAATGTCTTTTTGTTCTGTGATGTTTACTAATGTCTTAGAGATGTGGGATGAAGTGAAACAGTTGCTGGATGAGGCAGAGGAGGAAGAAAAGAAAGATTGGATCAAGGCAGGTTGTGCCCCAAGAGAGACAGACCATGTTTGGGTCTATAGAGATGGCAGACCAGTAATGCCGAACTCCATGCTGTCAGCAATGGCAAGGATGTATCATGGCCAGGGACATTTGGGAAGGGATTCGATGATCAGGTCTTTTAAACAAACCTGGTACAATGCAAAGTTCAGGACAATTGCAGAGAGTACCTGTCAAAGATGTTTGATTTGCCAGCAATTTAACACTGGGAAAAAGACAGTGGTGAGTCTAGGAACAATAGGCAGAGAAGGAGGTCCTTTTACAAGAATGCAGATTGATTTCATTGAAATGCCCCAAGTGAACAGACTGAGGTATGTACTAGTGGTAGTCTGTTTGTTTTCAAGATGGGTTGAGGCCTATCCGACTAGGAGAAATGATGGAGTAACAGTGGCAAAGTTACTGTTAAGAGAGTTGATTCCTAGGTACGGATTTCCGGTAACGATTGAGTCTGATAGAGGTGGACACTTCTATAATGAACTCATGAGTTTGATTTGTGAAGCATTAAGCATACAGCAGAAGCTACATTGTGCATACAGACCAGAGGCTTCTGGTGTTGTTGAGCAGATAAATGGCACAATCAAGAACAGGATTGGTAAGATGTGTTTAGCCACTGGTATGAAATGGCCGGATGTCTTGCCTCTAGTGCTAATGACTATTAGATCTACTCCAGATAGAACTACTGGTTTAAGTCCGCACGAAATCATAATGGGACGTGCAATGCGACATGCATATGTACCTGTCAATAAGTTGATGACAATAACTGATGACATGATTTTGGATTACTGTAAAGGCCTGGCTGACGCAGTTCATTCTGTGTTTCACCAGATTGGAGAAGAAGCTACCACACTTGAGAAGAAGCAAGCTCATGATCTGAGTCCAGGAGACTGGGTGAGGATTAAAGTTCACAGAAGAAGAAATTGCTTGGTTCCAAGGTGGGGAAGACCAAGACAAGTCATTCTAACTACGACAACTGCAGTGAAGTGTGCTGGTGTGAAAAACTGGGTACATGCGAGTCATACTCTGAGAGTTCCAAATCCAAAAGTTGGGACTGGTAGAGAGTATTTTGAAGAGTCAGATTCCAGTGATGATGAAGACCCAGAACCAGTGAGAAAAAATCAAAGTTCAGGAAAAGAAGCAGAAAAGGCTTCAAGAGAACCATTGAGAATCTCAGAAAGGAGATCAGATTCTGAAAGAGAGCCTGAAGTTCCAAAAAGCAGTGGAGGAAAAAGAAAAGAAAAGAGCAGTTCCACAGAAATTACTCCTGAATCAGAGGAGGAGGAGATTGAAGAACCACTTGAGATTATACCTGAAGAAGTAGAGTCAGAAGAAGATAGAGAGGGACAGATTGCAGAAGACCCCCGAGGAGGTGTAGGGAACATTCTTGACAAGCTAGGTGAAGGGACAAGTAGACAGCAAGAAGATTGCGTGTCGGAGACCCGAGGAGGGAAAGAAGTAGGGAAGTCTCAAATAGTGGTGAAAAAGACTGTGGAGCGAAAGAAAACTGCTGAAGAACAAGAAGCATTTGAAACAGAATCAGATGAAAGTGAGAATGGAAAATCAGAAGGTCGAGTTCTGAGAAAGAGAACTTGGATTGGAGAAAGAAATAATACAGAAACGAGACCGAAAAAGGTTGTAAGAGGAGATTTTTGGCCTAACAACAGAGTAAAGAGGCTGAGATACAGACTGATAAGAGGGAATACATCGAAAGCTGAACAAGTGAATGAAGTGTCGAGTCAAAACGAAGTAAAGAGGAAAGAGCAAAAGGAGTCAAGAGAACCTGAGGAGATAAAGAGAATTAGAAGACCCAACCAAAAGTACAGATCACCGGAATGGCCTTATGTGGCACTGTCTGAAGAAGGAGAAGAAGAAACAGTGAATCGAGACAATCCGGAGGGGATCTTGAGAAAAGTGGTTGAGGAAAAGGAAAAATCTGTTGGAATCTTAAAAGTTATCCTGACTGACATTGGAGAAGAGTCGGATGCACAGGATGTTGTTGATGATCTGATACAATTTGATGTTGCTGAAGAAGAAGGAGTGAAAAATGATGAATATCCAAATTGAGTGAACTGAAGAAATCACTTGGAGAAAAGTGAGAAGGAAAGTCTGAAATTCAGCTGTCTGAAGTAATCCAAAGTTCGAGAAATTACAGTAGTGGAGTAGTAGAGGCTAAGTCAAAAGACAAGGTCAAAGTAGTAAAATGGCTAACATAGAGAATAATCAAAGTAGATGTGCCTTCTTAAGAAGATGGTGTAGTATGTGCTGCTGCTGTACTGGATTATTAATGCTACTATGGGGTGTTTTAGCTTTATTAGTTACATTTAGAGTTTCAATAGGTACATTTGAAATACATACTGAGAATGAGACAAATGCAGAGAAGAGTTCGCAAAAAGTAGTTCCAACTAGAATTAGTAATACTTACATGCATAAAGATAGGTCAATTAATGATTTTTCTAGTAATGTTTTTTCAAAGTTGTTATACGAATATGTGAAAACAATGGAAGTTAGGGATTGCTATGTTTGTATGCAATTACCTGCATCCGTTTCAGAGGGTGTTACTTATCACCATTTACCAGCTATGTATGGAATTTCTTGTAGTGTATTAAGTAGTGTTTTTTATCTGTTAGGGAAAATAGATTATAAGATGTCTAACAAAGATAGTATTTTTGGGCACTTGCCAATGAACAAAGAGCTGAATCCAGCTAAAGAAGCTAACATTTTTGGTGAGATGTTTATTGAGAAAGAAGAATTAACATTAGATTACATTTGTAAGAATAATTTAACTTGCAGTTTGGAAGAAGAGGAGAAAGCTTTCCTAAACATGGTGGAGGAAAGGAGATTGAGTATGCATGAAAAGGCAGGGAAATACAAAGTGAGTGAGACAATTTGGGACATTGAGATGGGAAAAGAATTGAGAAATGGAGCTAGTCCAACTTTAGCTTTAGATGCACCACAGAAGGGTAAGCTGTGCATTACAAGAGGGAAATCCCAATATGATACATATTTTGTTGGGACTAGTGAATGTCATGATACATACTTCATTGCAACAGGATGGGGTTTCAGAGGTGGAGAAGATACAATTTTTCCAGGAGTGTATTATGTTTGTGGGAACAAGGCTTATTACAAGTTGCCTGACCATTGGTATGGCACGTGTTATGTGGGCCTGGTTTTTCCAAAGATCTTTCATATAGATAGAATAGAATAGAAGATGTAGAACATATTAATTTACTAATGCGCTTCAAGAGGGAAACTTGGTCTGAAATAGTGGGTGACATTTTTGGAGCTTTAATTCCAGCAGTGGGAATTTCTTTGAATGCTTATGGGATTCGGAAACTGTCAACAGTGGTGGATCGCTTATCGACAAATACCGCTGGAGGGTTTCTTTTGGTGAATACGGAACTAATTGCCGTACGTGCCATGTCTATGCAAAATAGACTTGCTCTTGATATTCTATTGGCTAAGGAGGGTGGAGTTTGTGGAATGCTGAAAGTTCAACATTGTTGCACTTACATTCCAGACGAAAGCAAAGACCTGAAGGTCTATATCAAAAATATTACTGATTTGCATGAAGAATTAGTACCACTTGAAGCTGAAAGTATTTGGACTAAAATAGCTAATAAAATAGTTGCTGTTAAGAGTTTTATTGCAAAAATAGGTAGTACTATTATAGGTAAGATATTGTTTCCTTTAACTTGTATAATTGTTGCTTTATTGATATTGAGATTGGTGTGTTTGTGTTGTAAAAACAGGGGAGGGGAAAAGAAATTAATTAAAAGAAACAATGAAAAGAGAAATAAAAGGTTGAAAAGAGAACCACAAGAAATTGAATTAGAAGAATTAAGGGAGAGTGTTTATTTAGAAACAAAGAGGGATGATGAAAGAGTGTCTGGTGTGTAGTGTTGTGTAAGGAGGAAAAAGACATTTCCAATTTCTCCTAAAATGGGACTAAATTTCACTAATTTTTATTTTTTTTGGGTTATTTGGTGATAAAATCACCAAAGGGGGGATTGCTGGAGCAGGATTTTCTGATGAAAATCTATTGGGTTTTTAAGCTCTGGTTTGTCTATTTGTCATAATTAAAATTACTAATTATCAATCACTAATTATTTGTTTTGTGTATATGTTTAAACTTATCAACATGAACTAATGAGAAGACAACCGACACGAGGGAATGCTTTCGTATTGCTATTTAATAAATGTGCATGTTTTATTAAATAAACTTTGCTGAGTGCTGTTTATTTTAAAGCACGAAACGCTTTTGAACTAATGCTTTTCTGTGTTGCAAAAGCTAGATAATTACATACACATAAGGGTATTAGTGGGGTTAACACTGTTTAATCACTATGCTGTGGTAACGTTGTTTTTGTCTCTTTTAATTAAGATGGTCCATTTTGGCCTAGCATAAAATGTCCGCCGTTTGCAGCCTGGCCTCGAGTGAGAGATTTGTGATGAGAGGGCCTTGCTGAATATGGTTGAATCATCTGACCACAGTCTTCGCCTGGTTAAAATTTTCCGTGAGGACAGCAGTAGTGCTGGGCAAGTCTCCAAGAACCAAGAAATGTTTGAATAACCTTGGAGGACAAAGGAGCCATAAAGAATGAACTGGATGGACTCTGAAGTCATCGTGTTAGTTCCGAGGAAATGTGGATGTTGAAAGATACATTTTTTAGTTCCTGTTCTGTCTTTTTATTTTTGTGATTTTTTTTCTGAGCGGAGATTTTCCAAATGTAGCGATGCTACATCCTTTCCTGCTCGCTCTGCTCAGTGGTTCGGCGGACGTGTAGAACATTTAATGTTTCTATAATATTGCAAGTTTCATTATAAATATTGTTAGCCTAGAGAGGGTGGGAGGCCACTTTGCCACTTCTTCTCAAACCTGCGTTGGTGAGGATCGATGCTGTGAGGACGGTGACTCGGGAGATTTCTACTGAGAGACTTGTCCTGATGACCCATTCTGACATTTAGCTAGAATAGGTAATTATGAGAAAATGATTTACTCTGATTAATTTCTTTTGACTAATTTAGATAAAGAATCATAATTTTAAATACGGTGTTGGTGATTATTTCTTGTCAATTATTGAGTACTCTATTTGATTATTGTTGTATAGATTGTTTAGATTATGACTCAGGACAATTACAATAACTAGGTCTTATCGACCTCAGTGTAGATGTGGGGTGTTTAGGAGTTTTCTTTCCACAGGTTCAGTGCTGGTGGAGTATTTGAGTGTATGTTAGTGAAATGGGCCCTAGTGTATGGTGAGTGTATGTGCGTGTAACTGTGAAATTACTCTATCCGTGGAAGTAGGGAGATTTTGTACCCCCCAATCTGCAACACTACCACCCCAAAATGCTCCTGCTTCAGGAAACGGTGTTCCGCAGATTTGCGGAACGAGTGCACATTACAACATGGGGGGATCTTTACCACAGTGGTCAATTTCGGACGTTCGAGCACATGCTTCGGGAATTACCGAGTACTCCGCTCGATGCGTTTTTATATATCCGCCTTCGGCACGGTGTCCGATCTCTTACCCCTGGCTTCCCGGACGAGCCCCCTGAGCTTGCGCCCTTACAATTAATACTTAAGAGCGCGACGGCGAAACGCTTGGTCTCGTTAATATACAATACTGTTCACACACAGAGGCAAATATCCTCCGCCCCGGCCCGTGTGTGATGGGATGCGGAGTTAGAAACCGCACTGACAGATGAGCAGTGGGAGTACTGCGCGTTGCAGACGGAACAGGTTTCGGCTAGCAGCCGACTGCGCATTGTGCATTGTAAATTTTTGCATAGACTATATTACACGCCGGCCAGATTGTGCCGCTACAAGTTGAGAACGGCGGACAACTGTGAAAGGTGCAGAGCACCGAATGCGGATTTCCTACACTTGGCCTGGGAATATCCGGGTGTCCATGCTTACTGGAAGGAGGTTTTTGAGGCCTTAGCTTTGATGATAAACGAGCATATCGAACCCACGCCCCTGCTGGCAGTACTGGGCTATGTCAAACCATTGAAAGCTGTGCACCGCAAGTATGTAGCGCTGGCGCTGCTGCTGGCAAAGCGGCGAGTGGCGTGTCGCTGGGGCAGAGGGAGAGCGCCGAAATTCAAAGTGTGGTTGGGTGATTTGATATATTGTCAGGAGCAGCTCGGCACATATGCAGACCTGCTGCCGGGCGCCTCTAAACCCAGAGATATTTGGGGGCCGCTGAAGGGCTATTTACTTGCACATCCACAAGGTGGCACCACAGAGGTGAGCGGAGAGGGGAGTGTGTCTGGGGAGGGAGGTTGGGGGGAGGGAGGTGCGGGTAGGAACTGATCCACTTGAAACTGCATAGCTTACACTGCATTAGCACGGGGTTGCGATGACGGGGGAGGTTACCGTTGAAGTATCCCTTGGGGGCGTGGGCTGGACTTTGTCGGATATACTGATGTGCTGTACCTGGAAACAAAAACGGGCCAAAAAAATAAATAAATAAATAAAAATAACAAGCGGCAACTGTGTCAGATTATGTCATGGATACTGTGCTGATTTTTATGCTCCTGAATACCATGCAATTGTCTGTAATGTTTGAACTTTATAAATTAAGCTTTAAAAAAAAAAAAAAAAAAAAAAAAAAAAAACTTTCCCTCATGTATCGGAATTTAATCTTGTGTTTTTGCCCGTGATCGTATGTATCACTGCTGCCAGAAAATAAACCTTTTTCGCGCAAGAACCCTCACTCACCCGAAGGTGACATGCTTCATCATTGGGTTCCCTTCTCACACTTGGACTGCAAGGTCCATAGTGTGGGCTACAACTCCCCAAAGGGGAGGAGATGGGGTGTTTTGTAAGAATGAGCGATGGTGAAGGGGTGGTGAGCGGCAGATTGCAAATACCAGCGATTATCTCCAGAGGTCCAAATAGACTTTATTGAGTGGCCTATGGTATAGACTTCAAAAAGAGGACTAGGGATTAATATATCATAGTCCTATTGGGGTCAACATGTTTCTGCCCAACTATCTTCCCATACAAGGATACCAGGGCATTTGTCAGGACCTTAAAGTTCTAATGTCACTCTGCAACAATTCGTGATAAATAAAAAGTGTAAATATACTGGCCCCCATGTGGTCAAGGCGACCAGGATTGCGATGATCCGTGCTTGTTTATGGGCACCGTCTTACTGAAAGTGATAATAAAGACAGTTAGAACATGCTCATTTTGATACATAAAAGTAAAAGAGGCAGCACAGTATGAGTGTTGGACACATAATAATGTTTATAATTTAGCTGTGAATTCTTTGATAGATCTTACCTAGTGACTTAGAGGTGGGGTCCACTCTCGAACCACTGGGTACGTCCTGTCATTCCTGTCATGCCGAACTGAAATAAAGAGCACGGTCATAGCAAAATCAAATGTGTGAAAATATGCAAACACAGACCATGGTAACTCTTTTCAGTATGTATAAGTGTCATCAAAAAATAACAAATGTGGCTAAAAATTGCATGAAATCAAAACACCTTCCTGTATTGTATGTCATAAAAACTAGATCTGTTTTTACATCCTGGCACAGTAGTGTCTTTCATTGACTGTTGTATTGAGCCATCTATGACAAAATGTGGTCTTTGACATATTAAGCATAGGCTTTGACCTAAGGGACCTCATAGTGCAAGAGAAGCAGCATTAAGAACATTCTGGCATTGGCATAATGTATGTAATGTTTGGGCGAAAGAGACCACCATGACAAAATGCTGATCCTAGCAATGGAGGTAATTTGTGACATAGGGGGGTAGCCATAGAACATTTCAAAAACATAATTGGGTGAACTCATAGGGACTGTCTGAATTCATGAGCTTGGCACACCATGAAAGGACTTGAATATTTAGTGAGTGTCTTTTAGAGCCTATGGCTTTTTAGCAAATTTATGTGAAAATTGTGCATTAAAATGCTCTATTAAAGCCCATTTAAAATAAATTCTCAGGGAAGAGAAACCCCCACCCGTTGTTCTCCACTAGAAGAATATATATTAATTGTGCAATTATGTAACTTCATCAGTGTTAATTAATGTGATGTCATCACGATTAAGGTTTTGTGATATCACTTCTTGGGACAATGCACGAGTCAAAGGTCAGATGATGTCACTTTCTGTGACATCATTATGGTCAAAGGGTATATGATGTCACTTCCACTATCCTTGGCATTTTGGTGAGTCTACATCCATGGGGTATGGCTACAGGCAAATTACGTAATGCCTTTACCATTGTATGCATTTCAAATTACAAATGCATGGGCATAGAGGCCCTGTGGGACACAGTGTCTTTCGACAACTGAGAAATGTTGAACAACTATTGCTCCCTAAGGGATTCTTTGAGTCACGGAGAGCCACAAACTGCCTACAGCCAAATGTAGAAAGGGGTTCCCTTCTGTGAAAGATTATCCTTGGTGCAACAACATCAAGGGTTGCATGGCTAAACACTTATAAGGTCCCAAAGGTGAGACCTATTGTAAGACCTATTGGCTATGCGAATGCTTGTTTTTCTTCTCATATTTCTTTAGTCACCCTCCTGATGGCTGTTGTATAACACCTGCTGCAATTCTTTTTGAGGACACCACATTTTCATTGAAATAAGATGTGCAGGTATGGAATATGATGCAGAGTATTTACTGTGCCCCAATGTCTCTTTCATATTGTTGAATGTAAGCAGCAAAGGGGAGTATCCACTGCTAAAGAATCCAGCTGGACATCTTGTATTGAGATGTCGCAGTACATTAAAACAGTTATGTATGAACTGTTTTTAGAATGTAAACTTCTGTTGCTAATTAACCCACATGGCTTTTTTGATCATGCCAATTAATAATCGCATATAAATGCCCTTGATTTGTCTTTTCCTGTTCCCCTTTGAATTAATGTTGCCAGCAAAGTTCATGTCATATTTGACAGCCGAAAATCACCTGGGGAGTACCACCACAACCCTCCTTTTGATTGACCTGGTCATGAAATGTTCTGATTCTCTTTAGTTTCAGAGATCACAATACTAAAGAGGCATAACTGTGGAAGTGCCAGTCAAACCTTAACTTTCCCCCTGTTCCCACAGAAAACTTGCGACAGCCCTAAGAATGCTGAACACTTTTTTGTTATCAAGTGAGATACAGTTTCAGACTCTTGGGGATGGGGACATATTTGATGGCATGTGAGTTTACTGCAAAGGTTATGCCTGGAAATAAATGCATCAGTTGTTTTCGGACAAATGTGTTGTTATTTTAATTAAACCACATACAATAATGAATCGTTTTTTCTCTCAGCAGTATGGAAATGAAGTTAAGTATCTTTGGCGACTGGCACGAGCTCATGGTGATATGTACGAAATGACCACAGATGTTGAAGAAAAGAAGAATTATGCTGCTAATGGTAAGGGTGTAATGTTTATCATTAGAAGGCCACGTTTGAGATCAAAGTGTAGTGGAAGTGTCTGTTCGGTGTGAAATCTAGTCGCAGAAAAGTCAACACTCTTGTGGTACTCACAGTGGCGGCTCGCAGAGGTAACGCTGTGGGGCGGTGAGGCGGGGCTGGGTCGGGGGTAGTGGAGTCTGACATACAACAGCAGATATTTATTTATTAATTTACGTTCACATTTGCCATCGTATGTCGGACTCCACTACCTACCCCACCCAGCTCTGCCTCTTCACCACACAGCGTTACCTCTGCGAGCCACCATTGGGTATTCATAAATATGCAGGGAACACCTCTGCATTCAAAAATCTGTCCTTCTGCACAATCTCGCAGATGTTACACTGGACCTCCTCGAAGGCATCCTATATGCCGGTTGTCTTTTATTGTGCACCACATGTGATGTCAACACTGGTGTGCAACCAGCTCAGCACAGAGTTGTTTTCATCGCAATGCAGTGTTTGACCCCCTGGCATAATGTTTGACCCTCTGGCATAATGCAAGAAACCAAACCAAGAAAAAGGTATAACAAACATTTCTTAACATGCTATAATGTAAATAAAGTAAAAATCAATCAATCATTTTATTCGGCAATATGCCATCAAAGTACAAACAATTAAAATTGCAGTTAAATAAATACATAAAATTAGAATAAATACATTATAAAAAAAATGCATTAAAAATTAATATAAAACAATAGAGGTAGTCACGCAGCAGGTACTTGCAGTGATCTAATGATTTACAACATGAGTAGTACTAATCAATGCTATTATTTTTAGTTTAGATTGCCTGATCCTCCACATCGCCAACAAATACTGTGAGCCTGTAAATACTACACACCGCCTAGTGTCACATTTCAGAATTCTCAGTACCACTCTGCACATCATAAACCCTGGGTTGCGACACAATGGTCGGTTGTACAGATTCCTAGGACCTCAATAGGCCGGCCAAAAATAAAACATGCTCAAGTGTTTCACTCGCTAAAAGACATGAAGCGCATTGCTGGAGAGAGGGCCTTGAATCACCCACCAAGGCCTTGATTCACCCCCCCCCCCCTCCCCTAGCTGTAAAGGAAAGAAGTGGAAGTGACCCATATATGAACTGCATATAGAGTTTCCTTGCAGTTGCCCGCTCAGTGTCATCCAAAAAGTTCTCCAGATCATAGTTGCCTTTCTATTGAAGAAAACCGGTAGTCAAGGTTCCAAAGTGTGCCTGAGCATGCAGCAGATTTAGATTATTTTACCAATAAGCAATCTTTATTTGGGCCTTAGATGTTACACTGCACTCATAAGGGTCATCCCAAAGGTGGCCAAGTCCAATATTTGAGAGGGTTGCCCTAACATGCTTAAGCCATGGAATATCGATTGCGCCCGCACTGCAGAGAATCTCGTGCAACACTACCTGATAAGAAGCCAGCTCTGAAGTGGACCAGAATCTCTTCCAGTATAATATAAGCCTTAAACCAACCTCATACATTAGCTTTTTTTTGCCCCATGTCTAGCCTTAGGGAAAGCAACAGGAACTTATAGGGAGACCAGTCAACTCTTGCAGGAAACTATTTTCAACAAGCCTCAGAGTAGACACATCCCTATGCCCCCAGAGCTCTGCTGCATAAAAAGTGGAGACATGTGCTTGGCAATTAAAGATTGGGTCCATCTAAGAGCGGGTTTGAATGTGTGGTATTGTATAAGCTTAGTTTTAGTGATGTTTATTTCTAGGCTTTTTAGGAGCACAAAAGGAAACAAATGTGTCCAAGATCTTTTGGAGACCCACGGGAGATTTCGAGATAAGCAGCATATCGTCCGAAAACAGGGCCAGTATCGTGGTGTTTGCGAGGGACAGAGCATCAGAACCACCACAGTCCAAAAAAGTTGCTAGGTTGTTGATAAAAAGCGAAAAGAGGATTGGGGCAAGGACACACCCCTGTCTCACCCCCCTTTGAACAGAAAAGGGCTCAGTCAATTCACCATCTGGCTACATCTTATTTGGGCAAAAATAGTTTCATGTAAGTGCATATTCAACAAATAATGTGGTACCCCCAAATTCTCCATCACCTGCCATAACTTGGAGTAGAAAACCAGGTTGAAAGCTGATCTGAGATCAAACAAATAATACATAAAGCTGTTCCTGCCCTAATAAAACATATTCCCAATAAAGAAGCTGAAACCGAAGGACCTGATCTAGTGTACTGATCACTTCTCTAAACCCGCCCTGTAAGGGTGATATTGCCTGGGTCTCAGTCATCCATTCTAGAAGCCTGTTCAGCACAACATTTCAAAAACGTTTTTGAGTAAGATCAAGTAGGTTATTGGGCTTATAATCGGACGGGGTGCCCTGGGTTCCCCTGTTAGGTCTCGCACCTAGCGGTGCAGTGTGTAGAACTGCTCGCGCAGCGAAAGACCTCTTGTACGAGGTTTCAAAATCAAGCTAGGATTTGCACACGCTCGTGCGTGTGCTTTCCCTTTAGGCCACGCTATTGGCCTTTGCGTGCGTGTTTTTCACAAAGGCAGCACGCAATAGGCCAAAGGCGGTCGCGTCGCTCCGCCCATTGGCTATTGGTGTCTGTTACCCGCACAGCCGACATCTGTTTTCAATTATCGTGCCCAGACACAGGTGCGATAATTGAAAGCACATGGCTTATTGTGGCACGCGTGCACCACTCGCGGGCTTCTTTGTTTTCCAATAGCGATCGCTTTCCCTGCTGCTTGTTATTATTGCGGCTCCGACGCCAGCACCGCGGTGTACTACTATAACTACCCCAGCGCATGAGGGGCTCCGCATTTTATCCCGAGGAGCGCCCCATTCTAAGACTCCTCGATGAGAACTGCCTACCATGCTCTTGGATGCGAGCACTGTGAGGTGCTACTACCACTCCAGAGTGTTTGATGGGCTCCGCATTTCATCCACAGCACCGGCCAAGCACCGGCCACATATCGAGACAATCCAACCAGAACGTGTATGCCACGTCAGACGACCCTGAACTCGTCCACACAGAGGGTCGCTGTCAGACTTTTTAAGAACTGCATGTAATTTATTACTTCCTAAATAGTGAGCAGGTTGGACGCTATACCGTGGCTTTCTCTGCAGTCCCGCCCTCTGGTCGTTAGACATCAGATTACATTGTGAACATGTCAACACAAAAAGTAATTTATTTGGACTCTTTAAAGACACCGGACGCTGCAAGGCGACCTGGACTCACACATTGTCGATACTGTATATTCAGATTATATCGGTTTTGTATTTGAAATTTGCACTTTTACAAATTAAACACTCAAAATGCAGACGTGTCAATTAGATCACAGCAGTCCTTACATGTCCCTGTTATCTCGTGTTTTCATCGGGTGGGGGCTGGGGGTGGTGTGTATGTGGGGGGAGGGTTTGCTAACGCAGAGGTTGCAAGACGTACAAGGTACTACAGCAGCAGCCGTTCAGTCACCATGGCTCGCACCGATGCACAAGAACGGGTTCACAGACCGCGTGCCCCGCCTGTTTCATGTACAACACTTAATCGCTTTTGAATAGTCTCTCTGAAGCCGCCTGATCTGATTGTCTGTGATTTCAGATTCCGCCTTCGGCTGTCTTTCCTGGTTTGCTGGAATCCGCGAGCCTTTCCCTGTGTGTGTGTCTGTGTGTGTAGGGCAGTCGTGTTAGTGTTACAGTTCTGTGGGAGATCCCAGGCCCATCCCATGCACTGATTTCCTCTGTACTTTCCGCGCACCGGGGTAAGGGTTCAACGCACAGGTCCACGCCCACATCAAGCGCCGTGAAGCCTCCATGCAGAGGCAGATGGTGTCGTGTCGCTCCACAGTAAAGGATCACGACACACAGGTAAACGTTCGTACTTCTTTATTTATATACTTGGCATACAGATCGCATGTCCGCTGACCTTCCTGCTGTCCCCTTGCCCTCGTTGTGCCTGTGTCCACGCCCCCCGACCGGATGTGGTGTCCGATAACCTTCCTGGCCATCGCCCATCCCCAGGTCCTAGTGTACACTTCCAGGACACTACATCTCCCCCCTTTGTCACACAAATGTGATGACCAATACTAGCCAACTCTCAGACATGCGACATCTTGACGAGCTATAGTTATTTGTAATGTAAGGTGATATGTACAGATGCGACACATGGAATGGTACCCAGAGAGATGTATCACATTTCTTCTATCAGTCTCTTTGGTCTCGTTATGTCTCTTCTCGGACTTGTCTCCAGTTCTCTGTCTTCTTTTGGCCCTGTGTTGCCTGCTGGACCCATTCCATAGCGCTCCAGTTTCTTAGTCTCTTCGGTGCCTGATGCTTGCTCTTCGTCCAGTTCTTCCTTTAGACCTTTGAAGTGTGAACTGTTTCTCGTTATTCGTTTGCTTTCCGATTCTGCTGTAATCATTGTTCCCTTTTTCTTTTTATTTATTTATTAAAAAAAAAAAAAAAAGGATGTCCTCAAATGAAGTTTATGTGCTTCTCTTTGTTATTTTTCCTTTATTGTACCTTCTTTGCCCTTTGTTTCTTCTTTTTTGCTTTTTTTTTTCTTTGTTTTTCAGGCTTTTTCACTATTGTCTGACTTAAAAATGGCCGCCGTCTAGCTTGAAAGCCTAGTGGCTCGTTTTGCCTGACTTCAAGATAGCCGCCTCTTCTCGCGAGAGTTCGTCGAACTCACGCGCGCGAGATTCTTATCTCCCTCAGCTCTTCAACCGCCTCGCTCCTCGCACGCTCCGCTTACTTCAGTTTCTTAGTGCCGGGGTGGGCTCCCGCATCTATTCTTCTCTCCGCTGGCACTCCGGACCAGGGTGGGCTCCAGGCTCCAAGTTCGTCGTCGCGACTCGCGACCGGGTGGCATCGATGTTTTCCAGCCGGCACTCCGGACCAGGGTGGGCTCCTGGCTCCGAATCAATCGTCACAACCGGGTGGGCTCCGTCAGTCGCCGCGACGCCGATCCCGCCCTCGTCGGCCAGTTGTCGTGTCGCTCCACAGTAAAGGATCACGACACACAGGTAAGCGTTCATACTTCTTTATTTATTTACTTGGCATACAGATCGCATGTCTGCTGACCTTCCTGCTGTCCCCTTGCCCTCGTTGTGCCTGTGTCCACGCCCCCCGTCCGGATGTGGTGTCCGATGACCTTCCTGGCCATCGCCCATCCCCAGGTCCTAGTGTCCACTTCCAGGACACTACAGGTGGCATATTTCCACAGGTTCACATCCTGTGGCAGGATCCGAGGCCGACAGTTCCTATTTATAGCTCCATGTGTACTGCTGCTCCTGGAGGATCAACCCATGACTGGGGCCTGCACGCGCACGCCAGCCGCTTTCAAGCTTGTTATCTGCAACTCCGCCATCTAGGCTGCAATCTCGGTGGTGACTGGTTAACTCACTCAATTATAAAGCCGTTTTCAGTACACTCGCTTCAAAAATGCAACGTGGGTGGGCTCAAAATGTTCCTAAAATATTTAAAAAATTGGACTCGGCCTGTGTGTTCCACTAAAGGGGGCGTGCAATTATGAATTAAGTCAGTGGGCCAATCTGCTAGTTTCCTGCAGCATTTGTATCCCTTCTCTAATTATGAACCCTCGCTCCAGGTCATGTAAATTAAATAAAAACAACCCTGCACAAACTGAGAAAACACATCGTGAAACAGCCTAAACTGTATTTGACATCCTTTGCCGGTCAATTCTTTCACAAGCATTAACATTATTTAAGAAAAATACACGGCGATAATAGTTTATTTAAAGAGAAAAAAATCTATGTAATTAATTTTAAACACAAGAACATTAGCTCAAATAACTTTCCTACAAGTTTCACCCAGTGCAGATATCTATATTTACTATGGACTGAAGTAAAGATTATCACTCCCATTTACTTTCTGCTGAGTATAAAGAGAAAGGCAATCGGAAAGGGTAATTCTGTATTTTTACAGCAATACAAAATGTCTGTCCCAGTAAAAGCGCAACTCCACCCCCTCCACTATGTGGCCTCTCACCTGAAACCACCATTGGTTTGATCTCAGTGCGCCCAGTAAAAGAAAGTTTCACTCGTGGAATCCTAAACAAATACACCCAAAGTTTGTAATCTCCTCATGGGAAATCTGATCGGATCCTGCCCGGGCAGCAGGAGCCGCTGGCGAGTGTGTGTTTACCGTGCGCTAATCTCATCCCCCTGCGTAATACGGCCATCTCTACCTGCAGGGCTCAGACGACCGACTCACCCCAAGCTCCCGCAAGAGCGCGGGTGGCCCTGTTCGACACGGGCTCCAGCCGGAGGGCACAGCCAAGCGGCTCTCAGGGTACAGCCACTGGCTCACTACAGCAGCCGCAGGGTACAGTACAGCCACCGGCTCACTATACAGCTGCAGGGTAAAGCCACCGGCTCACCACAGCAGCCGCAGGGTAAAGCCACTGGCTCACTACAGCAGCCACAGGGTAAAACCACCGGCTCGCTACGTCCACAGAGCACAGCCACCCAGCTCACTTCATCTGCAGGGTACAGCCACCCGGCTCCCTACATCCGCAGGGTACAGCCACCCGGCTCCCTACATCCACAAGGTACAGCCACCCGGCTCCCTACGTCCGCAGGGTACAGCCACCCGGCTCCCTACATCCGCAGGGTACAGCCACCCGGCTCCCTACATCCGCAGGGTACAGCCACCCGGCTCCCTACATCCGCAGGGTACAGCCACCCGGCTCCCTACATCCGCAGGGTACAGCCACCCGGCTCATTACATCCGCAGGGCACAGCCACCGGCTCACTACATCCACAGAGCACAGCCACCCGGCTTACTACATCCGCAGGGTATAGCTACCCAGTTCACTACATCCGCAGGTTACAGACACCGGTTCACTACATCCGCAGGGTACAGATACCGGTTCACTACATCCGCAGGGTACAGATACCGGTTCACTACATCCGCAGGGTACAGCCACCGGCTCACTACATCCGCATTACTCTATCTTTTTGCATTTCTGTAAATTATTAATAGGTTGCTTTGCCTATAAGAAGTCTATTTATTATTGCAGAAACAAAAATTAAAAAACATACTAATTTTCAAAGCCAACACCTCCAAATTTTACTAATGCAAGACCCATTGCATTGCAAATGCTTGTTGAAGATTGGAATAATCTCTGCCCCAGCTCAAGTTGGGGGGAATGGAAGCGCCCCCATTATCTTACTAAAAATAAAAGAAAAATAGGGCCCCAACACATCAGGTCTACCTAGGAAGAGATCTCTGGGAACCTTTTGGGGAACAATTTTGTTAATTCCCGCAATTACTTCTTTATCAGTAATATCTAGGCAGTCAGGGGAATCATTTATGGCAGGACGAGAGGCAGATTCAGAACTATTCTTATAATAGCACTGATGCAGGAAGTAGAGGGTTGACGGGCAGATGCTGGACTAGAGTCTTGGAAGGATTATACAAATGCTCAACCCAAGTTGCCATGGGTGTATGATTTTCAATCGGGGGGCTACCCTCCATGGTGCCAGTAGCAATAATATTTCAAAAGGAGCGAGAATCCCTCCTTTTTACAGCACCCAACAGGTGTTCCCACTCTCTCTTGGCCTCTGGATGCTACCTTTAGAATCATTCTAGTCTCCTGTATCTTGGGACCAACTTGCTGCTTAATGGCAGATGACAGCGCCACTCTTGTTGATCTATATTGCTGGTTATACCAGGTAGGAGGTTTGGGCCTCTTGCCCAGGCAACGAGATTCTACATAAAAGAACTCTCGTAATTTACAAAACAGTTGCAAATGTATATCTACGGGGCCAGCCCAGTTACTACCTCTAGCTGAGGCTGCTTTGTTAGTATCAAAAGATCATCGATTTCCCCAGCAACGCAACTGTAGATGTTGGCAATAACCTCTGCTGATGTTTGGATGGATGGATAATTGAAGTACATTCTGCAAGAGGAATAAAATATGGAACGAATAATGCAAAAAAGTGGTCACTCTAATGCCTGGCCAGGCTCAGAAGAGTAGGAGGGTAATGTCTGATGCTTTGGCCCATACATAAAGCACAGCCTTAAATATCTATAAAAAAATCTGAGAGAGACTTCTAGCTGCAAGTTTTTTACATACGAATAATCCCCAGGCATCAGACTGGATCCAGAACTTTTTCGTGAGATGTACCCCTGCGCGCCATTCGGTGGCGTAGTTGTCTCAAACAGATGGCCAAGTTACTTACCTTTGATAACACCTCATCTGGGAGAGACAGTTATTTAGTCACAGATTCCATACCAACCCACCCATCCTCACGGCGATTGGATTCAGAGTGAAGGGCTGTTAAGGACCCTTGCTTCACACCCTAGTGGTCAGTGTTCTTGGTGGCTCCGTGCTTCTGGCATAGAAAGTCGTGAAAAGAAACTGTCCGCACGCTGGGGTTGCGCCTGTATTGGCACCGTGCACGTCGCTTCCAATGCAGACGACGCAGACGATCCCACGTGGCACTGCGTGACATCCCCTATCGGCACGCAGGGGGTACTGCTCACAAAAACAAATCCGGATCCAGTCTGATGTCTGGTGATTATTCTAAGATCAGGAATCTGCGGCTAGATAGTCTCTACCATATAAGGCTTTACCGAAAGTAAGTAACGTGTTCATCAGCTCTCAAGGGTCCTGTATGTATAATTTGGAGGTTCAATCGTTGTGGCACCTAACGTCCTTATGATCTAACCTTCCACACCCTTGCTAACTTTCTCAAAACGCTACATTATCTAGCATCTGACTTAATCATAACCATTGCTCAAGCTGTGTTGCCGTATACCTTATCAGTAAACTCTCTCTGCTACACGTACATCAGAAGGGCTACAATTATGACTTTCTCAAGCACTCCGGTCTGACTTCTCTCTGTAAGTGATACTACAAAGTTCCTTCCTCCCAGCTCATGCTCCATTGTGAATTCAGCTCCAAGCAAGCACATGCAGCTGTGTTTATAAAACATTTGTCTTCTCAGCATAGTACTGTATTTCCCTCTTAAAATGTTAATCTGAATTCATTAAAAAGTTACACATCAAGGCAGATTTGCTACAGTGTTAACTCTGCTCTTCTTACAAAATATCTGAACACATTTCGGTCTAGTTGATACCTCAGGTTTCTTGTGTGTAGGCTGACAAACCTTCATGGCACTACTCTAATCATGTGATGGCAGCGTTGCCTGTACTGCAGCACATCTCACGAGGGGGCTGAATGAACTTGGCTACATCATTCCTGACCCCATTAGGGAACTCCACCGGCTTCTACTATTCCCATGCACCTTCTTCAAGACCAGCTGCATTATCTAGAAATGTGATCCCAATGTGCTCAGTCACCTACTGTGCTAATGCACCTGCAGCCATGACATCACATGATTTGAGTCGGAGTAATGCAAAATAATTAAAAAGCAGGGAAGAGCCCTTCTCTATCTATGCACCCCTGAGCTGGAACAACTTCAGATCCACTGCAGCCCTCCTTCATTTCGGGAAAAAACATGAAGACACATGTCTTCTGAGAACATTACTACAAATATGCTCCTCCCAAGGCCTTGCTCCTCCCCGAGCGGTCCTTTTCCCTCTGCCCTGATAACACCTCTGGCTGTTTTTATTGCTTTTGGTCCTGTACACCACACTGCTACCTGTAGCTGAGTTTGTTCCACATACTTACATCAATACATGCCTATGTACACACTAAGTGAATTCAGATCAAATGTTGTATTTTTGAGTGCCTAAATCTGACTTCACTGCTTACTTACAATGCTGCAAGTTCATCCAATAACACTTGTCATTAAATAGCAGTCAGGTTGTGCGAAGCCTTCAAATGAGGTACGCTTGGGCGTAAAGAGAAGCAGCACTGAGAGATGAAAAGCACCCCAAACATCTCGAGACCGCTACACGGCAGCAATTCTCATTTTTTCCACTTTCTTTCCTAATTGCTCCCACCAGTTCCTTAGCTTACAATAGTATTCCAGATAGTCACTCATCCTGTGATGTGCATGGGGTACCGCCACCTCCCTTTTCTTCTTCTGGTTCATCTCCTTCATCCTCTTCTGCTTATCTTTCCTTTCTTCCTCTACTTCTTCTGCTTCTTCTTTTTCTTCTGCTTCTTCTTCTTCTGCTTTCTCTCGTAGGTGCCTGCATGTGATTGTGAGAGTTGCCCATGGCATTCGAGAGCCTTCTTAACAAAATCAGTCCATCCGTGATAGCAGCATAGTATCAGTTACTCCTGCTCAACTGCTTAAAATACAGGTGATTAGCACCAGAAAGAGAGAACTGGAAAGCAGAAACACAAGACATATGTCCAACCACTTTGTAAAGTCCAGTTCCTCTTGAAGGAACCAGAAATCTCTGAAAATCAACCAACCAAACCTATGATCAGTATTTAAATGTATCTAAACATACTGCATGACTCCTTTATTTTCTTCTGATCTGCTTTGTAGAGGTGAGCTCTTCCATCCAATTAATTTATACCAAATTATGTTGCAGGAAAGATAATAGCAGAAAAGGCCATTGAACTGGATCCGCTAAGTGCAGACTGCCACCAGTGGTAAGTGTTTGTGCTAAAGTGTCAATATGCCCATGTTTTCTGATGATCTTCAAAGGCTGAACCATATTCCATTGATCACAGGATATCCAGTGCCCCTAAAGAAGGCTCCACTATCTGTATGTTATGTGGTGCTCCCGTTGCCTTCGTTTTCTGTTGAATTGCAAGCAACATTTAGCAGGTAAAAGAAAACACTGGCTGCTGAAAAACGCTACTATTGCTAAATTTTGGTAATAGCTGCAAAGATGATCATTGTGATTTGTGGGAATCTGTTTTTGTTGAAGTTGGTATGAGTTCTCCAGCGCATCCTTCTGTTTTTGTCATGCAATTTTATCGTATACTTGACAAATATGACTGCCTGCTTCGTTAGAAAAGACCAAATATCATCGTTTTCCGTGTCGTAAACTGACTTCGTGGTGCAAGGATACATTGGATATATTTAGAATTTATCAAGGTAGCGGGCAGCATGCAGTCCACAGCAAACAACTTCTTGTTCTGCCTGCTGCCCATTGTGACTCGGAAATATAATGCCTGGACCTTTTACTTTTTAATTTATTGCATATCAGAGTCTGAGAGCATGTAAGCTAGCAGAGTAAAGTGGGCGGAGTTATGCACGCATACTGCGTTTTTACCTACTTGAGTGCTAATATCTGGAGAATCCCCCATCACCGTGAGGAAATGTTTCCAAATGCACAGATCATTGGTGTGTGGTTATAATCGTGAAAGCTGGATGTCTTCCATCAAGGTGGCTTTGATTTTTCGGCTTAATTCGATAGTGGCTTTAAATACATGAAAGTTCATTTGTAGCAATAGGAACACAAGTTGCAAAGTTCCCTTAGGAGAGCTAAGGACCGTATTGCAGAAAAAAACACCAGGTAATATTTTTTACATGTGCGATGTTGAATAAAGGAAACAGATGGCTTTACGATCCCTGTCATAGACTGAATTTCAGCCAAGGCACAATCTGAGAATGCGGACTATGTTTTTTTTTATTTTTGTTTTTTTAAATAATCTTTATTCGTTTTCTATCCAGCACATCATACAGCTTTATATACGTCATAATGAAGTACAAAACATAATACATCTTCATTTGCATGGTTGTGCCCTCTAGGTGGGGGGGCAAAGTGCTGCATTCAGTTTGTCTCCCGAACATTGGAAGCATAAGTCACTTCAAAGATTAGCAACAGATAGTACTGTACTTAGCTATATTGGAATTCCATGCCAAAGAGAAAAGAGAAGAAACATAGAAAACTTCCAAATTTGATACCACCGTGCTAGTGTGCCTATTCTATATATTCTATATATGTTGTATGTATATATGTGCATAATATACTGCTCGTGCAGAGTGCTGACTGACGGGGCCCTGTTGTATTGTGATACGGTTATGGGAGCAAAGTGATGAGGAGAGAACGTTGCCCAGGTACTGCATTGTATGTGGGTGCGATCCAGTCATGTCGGAAACGTAAGGAAATCGTCCCGAGTTGTCGTGTCCGTGTATATGTGCGTATGTCCCCGTTTCCCTGTTACGAGCATTTCCGGATGTGGGTGCTCGAGGTGTCATAGTTGCTTTAAGAACGCAGACTATGTTAACATTGTTAACCATATATAATACACTTTTTGCGTCTTAAATTATTTTAGATGTGTCATTTTGATGTTGATAAAGAATTAACAGCCGTCGAATTACTTTTTTTCTTTTTATACCATATTTTATTGTCATTTTCAGAGAAAACATAAACCAATAAAGACATAATCGCAAGACTTGCAGTGCTTGAGGCATGGTAATAGTAGCTGTGACCTAAGGACCCTGACATCTATCTTCATACATTTATCACTACAGATTATGATTGACATTTCCCACAAAGTCTCTACATTGTGAACACTTGTCCTATATCTTATGGTGTTTTTATTGGTATCCAGGTACCTCCGCTAATGTTGACTGGGAGGCTTCTCCTGTCTCTGACGCTGTACAGTGAGACTTTTTGCAAGTACTAGCCTCAACCCTAAAAGACCTTCTCATACCTCCTGAGACCCAATTCTTTTAGGCTTTTCAATAGCACAGTGTGTGGGATAAGGGTAACATGACATTCTAGTACCACAGCAAGCACTCATTCCACTCCTTTCCAGAAGGCCTGGATAATTCTACATCTTTGAAGCGGGTGTAGGAAGTGTCCTTTCTCTGTGTGGCATCTTAGTCATGTAGGAGGGGAGTCTCAACGCATGCGCCATGGACATGCCTAGAATAGTAGATTCTATGCAAGTATTTGAATTTGATATGTTTATACCTAGATTATATGTCAACCTCCTGTGGTGCTGGAAGGGCACATTGTCAGTCTGTATCCTCTGTGTGGCCCAGATCTCCTTTTCAGGCTTGAGGAGAATGTGAAAAGTGTCAGGTGCATTTAATATTAGTAATCTGTATACTTTGGCGACTTTATTTCTGCTTGAAATTCCAGATGTGAGTTTGACCTTCAGGGCATTGAGGTCAGGCAGTATGTCTGTGCAAGCAAGGTATGGTCTGAGTAGTAAATATCGATAGAATTGGTTCTGGGGATGGCCAAATAGACCTTCTATTTTCAAACTTTGGAACAAACATTTTTTTGCCTGTTTTTTGCTACTCATGCTATAAAAATAAGTGATTTTGTTTTAAACTTACTCTTCTATTTTGCATTTGAACAACGAAGAACATTTGTTTTCTACATGTATTATTATGTAATTCAGCACAAATTGCTTGGAATTAGTTTTCTCCATAACACTTTGCTCCATTTTGTTTTACAGAAGGTATAAAATGGTGTAATTGCCTGTACCCTACCTTTTTCCTTATTTTTTGCACAGTGCAATGTTTTAGTGGTACTTTCCCAGAGCTTTTGAAATTAAAGTTGGACTATCTAACAACCTAATGATACGTGTTCTGCATGGTGCATTATTTGAGGACTTCTCTAGAGTAATCTGCCATGACCCAGTCGTTTGTTTTCTTCACTGCTAACTCTATTTGACATTTAGGCTTGCTCTTTCTTTTACACTACTCTTCTAGTGTTGTGGCAAGTATTTTTCTTCAGTGGATCAAATATTTTGCATTCATGCCCAGGGAGGTATCTCATAATATCTGTATCCATTGTAACACCGGATATTTCATTAGGATTTGAGGAAACATCCAATATGGGTTGGAAAACGTGAACCTAATTTCATTGTAAAACTATTTTGTGACTTCACCTGTCACCTGGAAAAAGTTAATTATATAGCTGCTTTCCTGTGAGCTCTCCTGTAAACATATAGGGCCCTATTCTGATCTCGGTCGGAAGGGCTCCGAATCTGATTCGCCTTTGCCGAAAACGATCCAGAGCCCTTGTTTCCAACCGACTCGTTCCCAGTTCCAAACGACCAAGTACGATGCCTAGAAACCATTAGGGATGACTGAATCGGTTCCGGAAGGCATTCGGACAGGACAAGCCTTTCCAGAGCCGATTCGTAAAGCTCTATGGACTTGGGTTCCGAATGAGTGCGTACGATGACTGATTCGGACAGCCTTTCTGATTTGGTTTGCCCGGAACAAAACGGCTGCTGGTATCGGTCTTTTGGGGCTCCTAGCAGGCCCCCTTCACCTAGGGCCCACCGAATCGGGCCCGTGGGGGTACCAATGAGTCCCCACTTCTTAACCATGCTCTGTGTGGCAGGCACCATGGGGTGCCCGCCACAGGGTGCACAATTTTCCGCAACCACCCCTTTATTCAATGGTAGCCTGTGTTCACGTTCGGAACAAAGGCTCCTATTAAAGCCAATGGGAGTCCGACTGAATCGGATCCAAATGCATTGTACTTATTAGGTCGGACTCCCCTGATCTGAGTCGTACGGAAAGCATTCCGGAACCGAGTCAGTCGGTATCCTTTCCAAACAAGATGGGAATCTGGCCCATGGTGTAGCTGAGTAGTGATGTTAACATTGCTTATTACGCTTACACAGCACACTAAGTGCCACCAAAACAATTCAATGAGTAGCTTTCAAATCCCATTTTAAATTATTTTCACGAAAGTTCACAATCATTAGCTGTTAGAGCAAAGGCTGGGTGGTTTCTTCATTTAACGCACTGCTATAGCTCAGGATTAGAGATTAGGAATATGCCTTCATGTTCAAGTACATTTTAACCTCAAAGATGGCTTCACAATTTTCACTTGCATCGAACTGCTTAACAACTTTGCTTGGAACAAATTACAAACAACAAGTGTGGCCTTTATTTTAAAAGCACAGATTGTGCATTTGTTCTGTTTATTTGCAAATGGGTGATAGCTTGCCTCAGAGTAAGCAAAATACCAAGTACAGGCTTTAAGAGGATAGAAGGGAATGGTGATGATAATACCACATGCATTAAAAGGTCTAAAGTCCCCTATATTATACTTACAAATGATACTGCAAGCCACAAAGAGTTCTGGGACCTCTAGGGACTCGATCTTCTATCACATTTCTCAGTTAGATCAAGGAACTGATTTGTGACTTACAGTATCCTTATTGTGTCCTGTCAATTCATAGAAACCAAGATTAGTAACCCTTTTGTGAGAACCCAAAAAACGAAAACTCACTCAGTGGTAAAAAATAATAAAAGTACAATTTGGTTAAAAAATAAAATAACAAACAACTAACAACTAAAAATAAATTCATATTAATGGACTAAAAACCGAGAACACCATTTAACAACACGAAATCAGGACACAATAACAAATTATAGTTAGAGTACATATTTTTAATATTAAAGCAGAAAAAACGGGAGGAGACAAGGGCCTATGGTGTCAATGGGGTTAAGTGGAGGAATACGCCTAGGCGTGTGAGGAGCCAGGGTAGGACTGGTCTTTACGGCAATCGGGCAGTGCCTGACTGGCTGATCTGACAGGTCAGTGTGTGGGCCGTTTTTTGGCCGCTTGTGGACTTGTTTTATGGCCTGCTGGGCCGGGTTTTACTGTTGATTTCCCTGATATTACCACAAACATTGCCTGCAGCAAGCTCATATTTGTGTAGTCTTCCATACCTTGCAAAACACCTATACAGCGTGCCTTTACAAGTTCAAAACTGTTTAGTTCTCTAATTCACTAATAGGGGACACTTGTATTTTGATGCCTGGCCCTATTTTCTGTCCTAGTCAGACCCTGGGAGGAGCACAAGAAAAGTGGAAAAAAGATAAGCATTTAGGAGGAGAACGAAACTACTTTTTAAACCAAGGTGAGAGGGAGGAAGGAGTAGGCAGCAGGGAGAAACAAGCATTGGCATAGCCAATAGGTCTCGCCTTTGGGACCTTATAAGTGTTTAGTTATCCAGCACAATATCCTTGGTGCAACAACATCAACTGTTGCATGGCTAAACACTTATAAGGTCCAAAGGCGAGAACTATTGGCTATGCCAATGCTTGTTAATCTGGGCATTTGAATAAAAAACAAGGTTGGCGAGACGCGGAAACACTTTCCTGTGCAGTTGCCTTGGAAATACAAGCAAGGAAGCCAGGGACCTCATAATGCGTTGTGAAATAAAAATATATATTCAGGGGAGGGAGCTTCCTCGGGAGAATTCCAGTGTGCGGCTGTTGCTTGCCTTTGTTAATCCACTCGTTTATTGTTCTGACGGCGCCTCTGCGTTAATCACACAAAAAAACATATATAGCCGTGAAGCCTCGCGTCCTCCCACACAAAAGCTGTCAGTACAGCGAGACTGCGAATTGAGAGGCGGGTGAAGGGACACTGATATCAAATGTATGCCCAAAAGATATATAGGCAAGAGGCTACGTGCGCAAGGCCCATTGGAAACCAGCATTGGCTCACAGAGAACATCAAAGCGGCCATGCGGCCGCGAAAGTGAAGTGATCGCGATCAAGCGCGGCGCGCGCCCGCGCACATGCACTGTAGCTCTAGGCCGGCCATGGTAGCATTTTTTTAAGCCCTCTCAAAAAGTCAAGGTGTGGGTCAGTGGGAAGAGAGAGTGGGAGTTTGAGCATAACCTTACAAAATATCAATTTAAAACTCTGAAATCTCGACCAGTGGCAGGATGTGAGAAGTGGAGTGAAGGGAAAATGAATGATCCATGCAAACCTTGAAGAAAACCCAATATAGAGAACCCATTTGATAGATTAATGGAATTTACCAATCTAAAGATATATGCACATAAACAGCAATTTCCTAAGAAAAAAAACATTCTCTGAATGTCTTTCTACAAAATGTTAAATAACATTTGTCTTGAACGTTTAAATAAAGCAATTTACTTGTAATGGTTTCCATAACGTATTATTCTAAGAATGATTTCTTCTATGAAATCCCATACAACCATCTTCATAACATATGGTTACATCAATAGTTCATCTGAGACCCTCTCACTTCTAGCTAAAGCTTCTGCAAAAGTAGCATACAGTGCTCAGGCCCCTAATATCGCAGAATAATCTTCAGCATAGGTCTTTTAGGGTTCCATGCACAGACTACAAAAATATCTTCCGGTCTGAAGTTCATACTCTATCTGCACCATGTAATTGACAGGACGAGAAAGCTCAATATGTTTTCTATCTAGAAGGCTTGATTTAAAATGCCCTGAGTAAAAACGTAACATTTTTGTTTGTTTAGGATTACTCCTAATTTTGGAGTACAATATTGACTTGTGGACTGGTTTGAAGAGGGAATTCATTAATGGCAGTCACAGATTTCTTGGCTTACCCCAATGCTAAATATTTACACATGGGGAATGTCCACTAGGTGAAGATTCTACATGTGGAAGTATCTTCTTTTTTTCTTGATTTCAAAATCCTGTTTTCTTTTGGAAAAAGTCATTTTTGTATATTGAATTAAATAGGTTGTGTATTCATAACAGTTGACTCTGGAAACGTATTTGGTCCTAACTTTGAAACTAACAAATTTGCTTCTGTTTCACATTGCAAACCTACTCACAAGGGGCAGATAAATAAAAACAGCCTTAAGAGTTCTGTTTGTTTGCCTACTTTTTCAAAGCAGTCCACCCAGAAATGGCCACATCCGCACTCTAAACCTTACAGTAAATAAGTAAATCAGTAATACAGGACACTTGCAGTATTTCCGCTATACTGATGGAATTTCCACATTTGTAAGTTGTACCTAACTGATGTAAAACTCCACCAATCATGGTTTTTGCAAATCAGGATTGGGATTTTTACATTTACAAACCTGTACAACTAGTTCAAATCAAGTGTGCAAAATGCTTTGCGATTTCCGAGCCAGTGGACCTACAGCAAAAAGTTGCAAATCTACACTGATTTTAGTACTCTTTCAAAAGGGTGCAGAATAACTACATTTAGCAATTCAAATACATGGCCAGTAGTACTCATGGAAAGCTGCGTCAGTCACAGATTTTACAACTGTTTTCTGGTGCAAATTGCTTACCATTTCCAAGATGTGGACGGATAAGAGTAGAGTGTGTGAATTCCTCAAAACCCACAAAGCAATCTATGCCTGCATTTCAATCTCCCCACTCTTTGTGTAGCATTTAATTACACAGTAGTAGAGCCACCACCCTGACACATACATGGGTATAGAAATAATGTGTGCTTGAGTCCAGGGTTTTTTTTTTGTTAAAGGCTTTCTTAGAGTCTGTGTAATGGAACATATTTCAATTTCTTGTTAAATTCCGATAATTTTTTTTGTATTTCCAGCAACTCAGCTGGATATAATGAAATGTAAGGTATCGTCAAACGAAATACCTCCTTGCATGGAAATAGTCCCCAGGTGAACTGTTTTCATACTGCAGCTGAATAATCCGTTATTGTATCTATCTAGAATTGAAGATGTAATCCTCGTTTAAAGTGGTCAACATATGGGAAAATGGAAAATAGTGATCTTACGTTTTCTAACTGCTTTGCCCCAAATCCAAAGGGCGAAAACTGATCTGAATATCCTTTTCCTCCATCATGAGCTTCTCTTATTAATCAACCATCAAGATTTCTTAAAGGGGCTACCACTGGTTCCAGTTCCATCACAATCTAATGTTTGTATGCTGTCACTGGTCCTGTTAATGCTGGCTTCAATTCCACAGCAAAGATATGTTATCAGATATTTGGACTTGCTAAAAAGTACTGTTGGCATATTACTAGCCCTAATAAGCTGAAAGATTCCGTCCTGTTGTTTTTGATAGTGTCAAACACAATCGTAACTAAAACACAAAAGTGGTCTCAGCATCTAATTAATTTTTACCCAATGTATTATGGCCAACGATGATATCTCATATATATTTTATCTAGCTCTTGAAGTCCTGATGCATTGCATTCAACATACTTGGAAATAAGTATATGTAGATTTTTGAATGACATAACCAGAATTATGGCAAGATATCTAACCTGCTGTTGCATACCAAGGAAATCATACAGCTTTTCTTGGAACGCAACTTCGTTGTGCAATAATGATGGCTTCAGATTCTAAATACGTCCTTTTAAGCCCTGAGAGGCCATCAAATAGCTGCAGTACATTCAGAGGAAGATGAGGAGTCATTTGAATCTGTTATCGGGCACGTGATGTCATCAGCAAACAAAGTCTTGCTAAAACAGGATACCGCCAACCATTTAAACACACTTAATAGGCCAACCGCAAAAGAGAATTTTGTTTGAAACTGTTGATGTAGATTTCCTAAACGCTTTTCTGATTTTGAGCTGGAGGAGCCAACAGTCTTCACTGGGTGTTGAAGACCAGTACATCTCTGTGTCACCAGAGGGTCTCAAAAACTCTACCATCTGGGCAGCTCTTTGGGAGATGTGGAATGAGGTGGATGGGTTCAGTTCTCTTGTGGGAGTTGCCCACTCTCAGAACTACTATACATTAACAGTGATTGGTGTACTTTCTTTGTCAGAATCACCTGAGAGGCCAAAGAAATAATGATCTAAATATTTGCTGTTCTTTTTGTTCTGGGGTTAGGGAAATGGCGCATGGTAAAACCAGTTTATTGCATGTGCTGTCCACGCATACTATTTTGCATATGCAAATGATAAGATAAGATTCCCATGCTAAAACAACTGGAATTCCCTACAAGGTTGGGATACGTGCCTGTTTTGAGCTGTGAACCTTGAGAGATACAATATTTAGGTAGAATGGAGATTAAGCAATTTATACATCCAATTCAACGGGAATTAAATAATCAAAGCATTGATCTTAGCATTATGCTCAGTTTGACCAATTGGAATCCCACATCTCCCAAAAGGAAACTGACTAATCATGTCACTTTGGGGCTTCTTTTGGTATATATCAAACAAAGCTTGGTTAATAGAATTAAGTTAGACAAGACTTATTAAATACAAGTAATGGCGTTCTTATCCTTGTATCATTGGGATGATATAGTTTTGTCTACGGCCTGCAAGTGATTACACATGGATCAGGGCTGCTTAAGCATGGCCAGTTGCTTGTTTGCAGTAAAATGCTAGAATGAAGAAAGTGGATCTCTACATAAACTATAATGTGAAGGTCCTCTCAGGTTCGCTTATTTGTGACCTGTAGCCATATCCTGTACTGTTCCCATTGGGCGCAGGGTCAAGACTGATTTGCATAGGGCTGGGTCCAAACTTGAATGGCATGGTGAGCAAAAAAACGATAGATTCAGGCCCAGATCTCTGTACTGGGGTGAATGTATGACATTGTTCTGCATTCTGTCCATCAATTGTTCTTTTTGTTCTTTTAGCTAAAGACTTGTGCCATGTTTTAGCCAATTGATTTTTTGTGTGCTGGCTAGTCAGAGTGAGATCAGACTTGAGCCTCATAGGTGTTGCATGATGATGTCCAAGGTCAACTGGTCCTAGCATCAGAAGCCTATCCGGCCATGCAGTGTTTCTGATTTCACATGACCGGATACTTTGCAGGGGTCGGGAATTCTGTTGCAGATGCCCACAGCATATTTTTAGTCAAGGACAAGTCCATGTCCACTCAACACGTAGGTTCAACCTTCTGAAGCACAGCCCCTTAAACTGCCAGTGTACAGCATCATAATATGGATGTGTTAAACGATTATCTGTCACTAAATGCAAGATTAGAATCCATATGTATATGGTGATCAAGTTTGTATGTGATTGATCAATACTGAAGCCTTTGCTATTACCACAAGCACTCTAAAGGAATGCAGTGATCTGTGAGCTCAGCTTGCTTTACTGACAGTGATCCAAGTATCGACATGTGTATACATGTCTGCAAAATGTAACTTGTGACGTCATTTGTAATGCTCATAAAATGCTCAGTGATTATATGCACATACATGCATCAGAACAAAGGGAAGATGGTGATAATTTGCTTTCAAAATGAAATGTACACACAACATCGCAGTTTGAAAGCAACTGTTTTGCTAAAGTATCTTACAACTTTAAATATAATTTCTCTGGGGTATAATTTAGTAAGATATGTTTGACGCGTGCCAATATAAAAAAGACTAATAATGGAGAATGAGTGTAAAACCATTATGGGCAGCATGAAAATAAATTTGCGACCAAATTCTACAAAAAAAAAAATGCAAATGTGCGCTCACAAGTACATGTCCTTGCATTTTCACATGAGCAAATATACATGTATTGTTGGACTTGGCCCTTTTTGGCAGGTTCACCCCTGTACTTTTTGCTTTAAGCTCTGACATGGTGGTAGTGATTTTAGGCCTATGCGCACTTTAGCACTGTCGCCCAGTGTAAAGTGCGTGCGCTCTCCGAGTGCGTGTGGTGAGATTGCCCTGCCCTCCCATAGGAATGCATGGGGGATATGTGTGTCCATGGTAATTACTGGTATGAGAGGCGTGCAGGGGCGAGTTTGTTATGTATGAACTCGTGAGGATAAATGCTGCGCAATGGTGTGCGCAGATTTATGGTGACTGGTGGAGAAATGCCACTTTTAGAAGTTGGCATTTCTGTGTGCTATGTGTCTGCCTGCCTGATGTGGAGTGCATGTCTGGCTTGTGATTGACAGGAGCTGAGAGGGCTGGGGAATTCCAGGAGCCAGGGTGAGTCTGCCCAGTGGTAAATAGAGAGATCTGCATGCAGATGGGAGGGAGGAGTTGCACCTGGGACCTGAATAGAACTGTGCCTTCCCTCCACAATGCTGGCTCCGCCCCCTGTGGTGCGTTTAATCCCTGAGCCCCCACGTGACAAAGGAGAGAGGAGCTGAGCAAAACAAAGTGCTCCACAGCTCCCCTAAACCAGTTCTGACTGGTATCCCCAGGCCCTGTGCTGTGACACAATGGGATTTCTTGGTATAAATATAGGGGCTGTGACACCATGAAATTGTTCAGTTCTTAGTGTGCTGTTCCTGCCGGGCGTGCTTCTGCTGGGGCCCAGGGGGGGCTAACATGAGGGCTTGCCTCCCTGGGCCCTGCATTGCCCTTCACTTCTAAGGACTTTCCTTGCTGGGATCTATTCTTTTTATCCAGGACTTTCTGTTGCCCCTAGCGCCTGGGAAGAACTATCTTCCCCCAAGAAGGAGGAACATGTGGGCCTTGGCAGCGCTGCGCTGCATAAGGAGGAAGAGGGAATCCCCAGCATAGGGATTCCCCCCCTTGATGCCGATTTAGCGGGTGCCCATCCCGCTTATTTCTATATTTAACTGCGGGTGCCCACCGCGCAGTATTTGCCTTTTAGTGGGTGCCCACCCCGCTTGTGTAATTAATTGAGCTGGTGCCCACCCCACTTTATATTTTTAATTGCGAGGCAGCCTACCCCTCTTGCCACCGAGGAAAAATCACCGCCGTGCCCCCCAGCCGCGAACCAAAAGCAGGCGCGTCCGCCTGACTGTGGGCGGGGCTTCGCGGACGGAAGCAGGAAGACGTCCGGAGCCTGCCCGCCCATGTCGAAGCCCCGGTCCCGAGAGAGGGGACCCGGCGAAGCAAAGAAGAAGTCCTGAGCCCTAGGAAAGGGCCCAGGTGAAGGCGGTGAGAAGTCTGCGGCCAGGAGGGGCTCCCGTGAGCCGAGGGAGCCCCGCGATGCCATGGAGAAGACGGAGCCTCCACATGTGGAGAGGAGAGCCCCGCCACACTGGAGAGGAGTCCTACGCCAGAGCCAAAGAGAGCAGCCTGGTGAGTTAAAATGGCTGGGGGGCTCCGTGTGTGCTATTGTTGGTGCCTGATCGAGGCACAGTGTCGGACCTGTCTCGAGCGGCCCCGCCTGCCAGAGGGCCGCTCCAACTTGGGGCAAGTTATTTCAAAGCCCCGTAGGGGCCAGAGGGCACCGTGGTGCGAGGCCCGTATTTTAATCTCCAGCTGCCCCGATGACTAGAGGGCAGCTGCCACATCTTGGACATATTGGCGTTAAGGGCCAGAGGGGCATGTGTTTGCTCAAACGAGGGCCCCATAGTTTAGGGGCCCCTGAGGGTCACAGTGCTTGGGGGCATTATTTGTTTACTTTCAGAGCCCCGTGTGGCTCAAACGTTTGGCATATTTGTTGATTAGAGGGGCCCGTGCTTCCCCAGTTCTACAGCTGCCCCGCCTGATGGAGGGCAGCTGCAACCTTTTGCATATTGATTCGAAGGGCCCAATGAGAGCCCAAGCCTCATTTGACTCTTCCCAGCTGCCCAGCAAGTAGTGGGCAGCTGTACCGTTTAGGTCTTTCTTTGCTTTAGGGGACATGTTGAAGTTAGGAGTGAGACGCACTCCTTTGCCCCATATCTTCACAGCTGCGTAGCACTTAGTGCCAGCTGCTACATTTAGGCCTGCGCAAAGTGCGCACTCCTGACTTGCGCTGCATAGGCTGCGCGCCCTGACTTTTGGACATAGGGCATTTGAGCCCCTTAGACATGGCCAATTGGCCAAGGGTACTATTAGGTTTGTAGGGCGCTAGGCCCTAATGTGATTTATATAGGGTGCTAGGAAATGTAATGTATGTAGTATGATTTACGCACCCTGAGTTATGGCTCTAAATGTGTTTTGTGATTATGAAGTTTTACATACGGTGTTATGTTTTAGTCTTTATTCTCTACTGTGGTGTAGGTATGAGTTATTCCCCACTGCGGTTCATGTTAGTAAGTTTATTTCCTAATGCGAGTTATGTTTAGGAAATTATGGTCTACTATGTTTAGGCTTATGAGGTTGGCGCAGAATATATTTCTCGTCTAATGTGGTACTGTACATGATATGATTTATGTTACAGGATGATGCTGAGTATAGTGTTTACCAGTAATTACTGGTTGTGGTCTACGTTTATGAGATGTTCTTACTTTACTATTTTTACCAAGTGATGAGTCTGACAGTGGCCCACGTGGCCCTATCATGTGTAAATAATCCCCTGTAAATATTGCCCAGTGCCAGTTGGCACAGTGCCATTCTAATGTGTTATGATAATACAAAGGCTATTTTTATATATAACCTTGTGTGGAGTTCCTTTTGTGGTGTGCCTAGTATGTTGTTGCTGTGTGTGTTGCGCAAATGCTTTACACATCGCCACCGGGATAAGCCTGACTGCTCGTGCCAAGCTACCAAGGGGGTGAGCAGGGGTTATCTTTGGCGTGTAACTCCCTTGCCCTGACTAGAGTGGTGGTCTCTGCCTGGCTTTGGCACAAGCCTTAGCCAACCAGAGATCCCATTTCTAACATGTATGTATTACCTCATACGAAAATCTACTTAACAATTTCAAAATTCACTTTCCCTACAGTCCTTTTTGCGCATCCTGCTTTACACTGACTTCTAGTGGTGAATGTGTGCACAACCGTGTTGGCATTGCATCTTTTTATTAATATAAAAAGACAAGTGCACAAAAACACAGCAGTTTCTATGCTCTGGGGCTTTGAAGGCTGCTTTTGAAATAAGTGATTTTACAGCCCAGAGTTTTACTCTTGTGAAGGCCTTAATGTGCTGAAGATATCCGCTGTACTTTTATGTTCTGGGACTCTAATTAATTGTCAGAAGTTTGCTTTCCTGATTTTGAGCCAGTGTGCCCTTAAAAAAAAGCTTACATTTTTTTGTGCATTAACATTCTACCCAGAAAATAGACATCACTTCTGATGCACAACTATCTCCTTCCAACTGGTGGATAAAGTATGCGCACCCACAAATTGCACAGGGCTTACTTCCTGCATCCTAAACAGATGTGAAGTGAAAAATGAGTAGACAAACGGCAGGGAGTGTCCTTTCTACATACATGTTGGCATTCTTTCCCTCAAATTGGCCACATTTTTAGGGGAGATGTCACCTCCTCTTCAGCGACAGAGCGGACATGGTTAAAATATGAGGAAAAAATGTGAAGGCCGAGCACATTTTCCCCCACATATTTTCCATAGAAAACGCATGTGTAAATGAGGGCTTTTGAGTTTAATCCTGAAATTTAGAACAAATCCTTTTCTGGTGCCTTACCATTTTATTGATTTTAATGGGTGGTATTCTGTACCATCATTTTGCAGCCTTGCTAAATTGCACCGCTATTTTAATTTGTGTGATGGGGAAGACGCATCATGACCATTTGAAAGTTTGTACCCTTTACTACTCTATGTATTTGAAGTGTGGGAGGCGGTGAATATGAGTAGAATAGGTTACCCACATTCTTTACTATTTGTTTCACTACACTTCTTGGTGACCCAGGGAACGTGTAAGATTCGCTGTTCTCAGAACATCCACGTCATTTGAAACAATCCAAACTTTGGCCAATGATATGGAAATGGTAAGCTCTCCTACTCCACCTAGAGGCCACCATAGTCCAGATTTCTACTCTACGTCGTGTGTGAGGGAGGCTCTGAGAAGGGCTCCGCTCTAACCTTCACTGACCTTATCCTGACAGTCTTCTGATCTACCCTGGAATTTAGCCAGCCTCATAACCTAAGTTGTTTTTGGAGTGATTTTTCTGGGAAGTCACCATTTTTCTGAACGAGAGAGACATTTCCTGTCTCCCAACTATCATCAGGACTGATAGAGAGGAAAAAAATCTCTTTTCAGATCTTGTTCTCTCAGTGGTCAGAAAAATATGTACACTGATGACCCACATAAACAATGCATTTATTGCTTGTATTTAGCACACAAGGCTTCACGCTGCAACATTTTCAAATCTTTCCTTCAAAGACCATAAAGAAATTGAAAGAGGAGGTCCGCCCTCTATGTATTAGAAATAGAGGAAGGGGATGCCCCCTCATCTTGGTTTCATGTCATTATCGTTGACGACGAAGAAAACGAGCACCATTGTCAACTACACTCCCATTGTCACCTATGTGGCAGGTATAGGCGACTTATATGAAGAGATCATCATTGAGCTCAAGACCATTGCCAATGACAACACAAGGATGTCTCTACTCCTGCCACGATGACACTTACTTCATCATCTACAATGTCGATCTTGTCTACGGCGCTGTCCACGACTTGTCTTCTCTAGACAAGTCCTTTTTCACCTATTATAGTGACAGCAAGCCTTCCCACCCACTTTTTTGATTCTGAATTAGAAAGAGATTTCAGAACTGCCAGCACACCTCTGAGCCTGCTAATAGTCCCGTTCTATTGGATGTCTGTTACATCCTGAAGTTTGAGGACGAATCCTTGAACGAACAGAATCCTTACCAGTAGTATGACTGTTAACCACAGACATTCGTAGCTGGTAACCATCCTTAGTCCTTTCCACCTCATTTTTGCTATACAGACTCTGAGATAATGTAGGTGCCTGTTGTATTTTTGTCAACCTTACAACAGACAGCACTTTTCAAAGACAGCTTCCTCAGCAACTGGACAACCTATGCCCACTCTGCCTCCCCCTTCACTACCACCACCACTACCTCCACTACCACCTCCTCCTCTGCCACCTCCATCCTCTTCACCTCCAACAGCCTAGCCTTCAAGGGTGGTCACTTCACCACTGGTCCTTTCAACTCCTAAGGATATGGGTGCCAAGGACTCATTGTATTTTGATTGGGAGGAAGAGGGAAATCTACCGGATGATGGAAATGAAGAGATAGATGATTATATCATACCAAAAGCAGATGACTCACCTGTGGTCTATATCGCCCCTTTTCTATGCACTGATGGAAAGAACAGCAAAAATAAATCTCCCCAAGATCTTGGTGGCACAGCAGTGCTTCCTAAACGATGGCAATGGGTTAGGCCCATACCTATACTGGACTTTATTTGGTCTGAAGACCTAAATTTGATTAAAACACTAGCCACAGTTTATCGGTGGCACCCTGCTTAGAAAAGGAGTACAGGGCCCCACAAAGGCCCCCTATCAGCTTTAACAGCCATTCCAAACTAGGCTCTGTTAGCATGTCTGCGTCTGAAAGCAGATCAAAGAACCCTGTCACGCCATTGTCTGCACCCACTGATAGGTAAGACAGGTTCATAGATAATTTGGGCCATAGAGTTGGTTCCATGGTGGCAACATCTGCTAGAGATTTTCTGCAGATTCCTTACCCCAGAATTATGCCCAGGCATCAGATTGGATCTGGATATTTTTAAGGAGAAGTACCCCTGTGCGCTGGTAGATAGCATAGTTTGGCTTTGTATGGTATCATCGTCATCATCCGCACCGGAAGAGACATGTGCGGTGGGTATATAGTTGCCATCTCAGCCTTCTGATGTCAGTTCTTTTCTTTTCGTGCCAGTCAGTGCAGATCCAGAGAGAGCGCTCCTTAGTCACTGGTTGACTAGCCTTTTTTCGACTTTTGTTGAAGTCTTATGAGAGAGACTTTTCCTGGTGTGGCAGGAATGCCTTCTAGGAAGGCCAGCTTCATGCTCTGTGGCGCCTGTCACCAATCGATGTCGGTCCTGTACTTTGTTTGCCTCTGGTGCCCCAAAGCGACCATGACTTGAAGACCTGCATCAACTGTCGCTCGATGATTCCGAAGACCTTGAGGGAGCGGTTCTTCAAGCTCCTGGTGGCTCGACGTGCGGTGCCACCATGGTCTCGATCCTGTTCGAGAGGAAGGTCCCAGAATCAGCCGTGGAGCCCAAGATCTTCATTGCCCTCGAAATTGTTTGGTCACTTGGTAAGTCCCATTGCAAGAAGAAGAGTAAGAAGTCAAAGAGGTCAGATGAGACGAGGGAGCGTCATAATTCAAGGCATTGCTCCGCAGTTGAGCCAGCGCCTGGGCTGGCTTCTCACCTTCCAGAGTTTCCAGGAGCGACCCCCTCTCAACTTCAAGAGTTTTTTTTAGGCCATGCGCCTCATATTTGAGCTGCCCGCTCCCGCCGGTGCTCATTTGAGCCCCGCATGTTTGGGAGCGCCCCTACTGGATTCACACCAGTGGCTCCTTCCCTGGCACCAGTCAGGCCCCTTGAATCCATCGATGGATTCGGACCAGCGCTGATCTTACTACCTTTACCTGTTCCCCAGCGCAGGTCCTGATGCTGACGCTCCGGTGCTCCCAATTCTGTTTGACAAAACGGAGCCCGGAGGTGTATCGTTTGACTCCGGCGCTGACTGGAGTCTGAGCCCTCTTCCAATGGGCTAGTACTGTGGCAGGATTTGGGAGGGGTCACTAAACCGAGAAGAATACTAGCCTTTAGACCCAAATGTGGGCTGGTGTGATGACTTGGCCGATGCCAGTGGACTGGACACTTCTCCAGATACTGGTTTGCTTTCTCCCCATCCCATGTATACAGCGGAGGGAGCGTCATTTGCAGTGTGGACAAGATCCTGGGCCTTAGCCTGCCCTCAGTGGTAGTCAAGACAAACGTCTTAGATGTGCTTCGGCCAGAAAATGACCCCCTCAGAACTGTTTCTCTCATTTAATGAAGCCTTTATAGGCATCCTGCTTGGGACCTGGTCAAATCCCAGCACAGAGGCTCTGTGAACAGGACTATTGCCCACCACCATCGGCCCGCCTCAGGGAACCCAAATTACCTCACACAGACCCTACCCCTGGCAGCTTGGTGATCGAAGCCTCAACCTCAAATGTAAATCCTGGTGCATTCCCTACTGCCCCACCTGATAGGGGATCCAGGAGGCTGGACACCTTAGGCAAGAATGTTTTCTCCACCAGCCTGGCAACGCGGTCTGTGTACACTGTGTGCCCTTTGCGTCGTTACTCCCATGCCCTATAGGATTCAGTTGTACAAGTGCTGCCCATGGTTCCTGGAGAAGGCCCGAACCATACTCTCCCAGGCCGTTGCTAATGGGAGAGATGCAGCTAAGTTTACGGTCTTATGTGGACTGGACACAACCGACTTTATGGACAGAGCGGTTTCTTTGACAGTGGCCTTACAGTGTCACTGAACACATCTATTTGCTTTTCCAAGAAAATGGAAGTATGAATGACAGCACTTTTGTCATTGTGCAACCTGCAAACAATACAAGGTAATCGTTAATTTGATTGTGGGTGCTTAAATGAATTGTTTAGTTTGAAGTCAGATTTTGAACAAGTAATTGAATTGATAATTTGTGGTGCCTTTTCGGTTGTTTTGCAACTAAATCTTTTAGGGTGTGAGGAAGTCTGTGAGATAAGTCCTCCTTTATATAATGCCCACAAGTATATGACCCACTTTCTTTAATGTTTCGTATTTCCTGGCCTAAAATGATTTGATTTGTAGTACTGTACTGTATTTTCTCCCTATGGTGGGTTTATCCAAATTTTGAGATTTGTTCTTTTGTGGTTTTTGTTCACATGAAATTAAAACATGTCTCTTCAGTATGATACTTTCCTATGCATATTTCATCTGATGATATATAAAAAAAAAATCTGCCAAAAGTCCATATGCCAGTACATTGTATTTGGTGTTGTTGGAAAGTAATTAGCAATGTAGATTATGTTTTTAATTTTACAACTAGAGGTTTTTAATATTTTTTACCTTTCACTCCTTTCGTGGCCATGGAAGGGGCTTTCGGCTGCCTCCCAGACACCGCAATGTGTAAGCTTACCAGACACCGTGGATTGGGCAGCCAGAGTTTATGCCAGTCTAAACCCCATCCCCCTAGACAGCTGCAGCCTCCAAACCCTTATAGTTTACCCTCTTACCATCCTGGGCACCCAGTGGGAGGCACGGGATGCCATCACCTGTCCCGCTGGAGGTTTATAACATAAGAATGATGGGTTCTTCAAATTATGAGAAGGGGCTACTCCCTCCCCTTCGTGACTATCCCTCCATCCATGACACCTGCTTGTGACAGGCTGATGGAGGACCATCTTAACTTGCTCCCCCAAGAAGTGATGGCTCTTTTGGCCAGCTGAGCTATAAAGAGGGTGCTGATGCCAGAAGTAGGTCTTGGTTGCTATTCCCACTACTTTCTGGTGCCCAAGAAAGACAGAGGCCTTTGTCCTATCCTAGACCTGTGCCCTCTCAATTTCTTACTCAAGAAGGAAAAGTTCAAAATGCTCATTTTCGCTCAAGTGCTTTCTTCCCTGGAACCGGGAGACTGTATGGTATGCACTTGCAGGACACATACTTCTTTATTCCTGTGGTTCATGGTGGGCCACAAGCACTTTCAGTTTACTTTGCTTTCCTCTGGCCTTACCAGTGTCCCTCAGGTGTTTTCTAAGGTGATGGTGGTGGTTGCAGCTCATCTGCGGAGATCAGGGGTTCCAGTCTTCCACTATTACGAGGACTGGCTGTTTTCAGGATGGCTTGCCCCAGGCAGTCGTCTCCCACCTTCTAACTATGGCGGACCTCTTGCATATGCTGGGGTTTCCTATCAACATGCCGAAGTCACACCTGACTCCCTCTCAGATGCTCTCTTTCATCTGAGCTGCTCTGGTCATGGTGCAGTTTCGGGTCTATCCCCAGAACCGCGAGTCTGCGATATTCAGGCGATGATATCGATGTTTCAGCCTCTATCCTGGATTTCAGTAGGACTGACTCTGAGGTTGCTGGGACTCATGGAATCTTGGATCCTGCTTGTGACAAATGCCCGTTGGCATATGTGGGCCCTGCAATGAAACCTGATGTTCCTGTAGGGGCAGCATCAGGAGAATCTCTCCGACATGGTCCAGATCTCAGAGGGAACGGCAAAAGATCTGCAGTGGTGGTTAACAAACGAGCGGCAGGCCCCTCTCCCTTGCCCAAAAAGATCTCAGTGGTGACAGATGTCTCACTCGTGGGCTGGGTCGGCCAACTGGGAAAGCTGGAGATCAAAGGCCTCTGGTCTCTGGCAGAATCCAAACTTCACATCAACCTACTGGAGATGCGGGCGAGCCTCCAACCCTGAACATCTACTCAGACTGGTTCTTTGCACCACAGCCTTCCTTCTGTCGAAAGTGGTGGTTACTCCTTTTCATGTAGGTCAGTCTATCACCCTGCCTACTTTTTACACTCCGCCACATCCCTCTAAAGAGAAGGAGCAGGTCCACCAACTGGACCCAAAAAGAGCATTGTCATTCTACCATGACCACACAAGATTGTTTTGGGTGGATGACCAACTCTTCGTGGGGAATGTCGAAGCTAAGAAGGGAAAGGCCGTGCACAAGCAGACCATCCCTCGATGGATTGTACTCTGCATTAAGATATGCTACACATTGGCTAAGACGCAACCCCCTGAGGGCTTGTCTGCTCATTCTATCAAAGCCAAGGCTGCAACCACTGCGTTAGCACGTGGAGTCCCGGTCCTGGACATATGCCAGGCAGCGACATGGTCCTCTCTGCACATGTTCAGAAAACACTGCTGCCTACACACTCGGGTCCCTTGGGTCGAGCACTGTGCTCACTCGTTCCAACAGGACATTTTAGTGTGAAATTGTTTTACAGACCCACCTTCGTGGAGGTATTGCTTTGGTATCTACTCTAAGGTAAGGAATCTCCAGATAGAAGTCTGTCAGATGAACAAGTTACTTACCTTCGATAACGCCTTATCTGGTGGAGACTCTAACGATATGCAGATTCCTTACCGCTCCACCCATAGTCCTCACTCTGAGCAAATTTCTAGGGAGAGGTATTTTCATAGGGGCGGGGGCCGTACTTGCAGAGTGTTAAGGAAAGCAAAGGCAGAACATTGTACTCTGAATCTCTTTGCTCCGCCTGGCCACACCAATATTGATAAACTGAGCTCCTGAATCTATCTGTACTCCCAGCAGTTTAATTAAAGTTGCACTCCAGCCTCCTCTCCAAGTACAGTAGAGAGATACTCCACCATGACCTCCAGTCATTAAGCCTGACCGCATGGTACCTGATGAGCTAGAGTTTGGGTTTTTGGATCTGATAGCAGGATGCAGTAAGATCCTGGTGTAAGCCCGGGAGCCAGCAGCCACGAAGATATAGAACGCCAAGTGGAAGCGTTTCTATCTGGTGCAAAGCCAAAAAATTAAATACTCATCAGTACGAGTCCATTTGGCAGCAATCTCATGTTTTTGAAGAATGAAAGACAATACAACCACTCTTTTCTAATAGAGAATTATAAAGCAATTTATGAAGGAACTTTACAGAGCATTTCTTCCTGAACAGCGCCCAACAGTACCCTGGGAGCTTAACACTGTCCTGAGTCAGCTAATTCACACCGCAACGCATCTAGAATTAATTTCCTGGAAAGCAATTCTTCTCTTGGCGCTTACATCGGCACGCACAGTGGGAGAGATGCAAGCATGCACAGGGAAAGAACTTTTCTCTACTTACAAAGGACAATTTCATCCTATGGACCCATCTAAATTCATACCTAATCCCTACTGACTTCCATCTGAATGTATCTGTTATTCTGTGCTCGTCCCAAATCCTACAATGTCGCCCAAAAAATCATTACACTCACTTCATAAGCGTCGGTGCATCAAGTTCATATGGACAAGACTAAAGACATTTGCTCTTCTGACCAACTATTTGTGTCCTGTGGCTTTCCAGGGATAATGAGGCCCCTGTCTAAAAGGCGAATAGCATTTTGAATGTCAGCCTGCTTCACCTTTTGCCACGACAAGACGAAGCGTCCCCTCCAGTGAAGAGTGAGGGTGCATTCCGCCAGGAACCCATCAATGACTGCAGCACTATGTGCTGATAGGCTGTAGCAGGAAATCTGCTGTGTGACTACCTGGGGGAGGAGGGAAATGTCACAAAGCTCTACTGCCTGAATGTGAATGTAGCAGCCCATTCAGCAGTGGGATAGACCGTTCTTTTCAAACCTCTTCATTAAAGTGAGTCTGCTTCCTGATTTGTCATTATTGATATGCACTGCTTACTATTCTTATTCAAGCATGTGACTATATGAAAGATCTAATGCTGGAGAAGAAATTAATTACCTTAAACTTCAGTTCTCCAGCATTGGCATCTACCCTCCCTCCTTACCGGCCAGAGGCGCATTTATTATGTAATCTACTGACACTTTGTGCTATGAAATCTGAGCTATGGAAGGTGTTACGATGTGTTTTCCAAGCCATGCCATGTTAATGTCCAGTAGATCTATAATTGGTATAACCCCGAATCACCCCTACCGTAAATGGTTTGTTCCAAGTCCCTGAAGGGGACATTAGAATGTTGGTGACAGAGATGTTGGCTGGTGGAGAGAGGAGTGAGGAATAAAGGACTCTACACTCACCTTTGTGATTTCTTCTTCTTCGTATCACTGGCGACGATCTGTGTAAGGGGGCAGATGTGCCTTGCTCCTCCCCTTCTGCATAATACTCCATCAGCTATTCCTGTGTGTCTCCTCTCGTCGGGGGATTTGCTTTGCCGTTCCTGTGCCTGAAAGGACTGGGGGGTGATCCTCGGTGCAGTGACCGGCTGGCTTTCTGACTTTTATCTGCACACGCTTTTTATACGTGGCAGTTGGCGTGAGGCACAAGTTCGAATGGCTCTGGTGATGGGCATCAAATGATGGTCTTGCCTGTGCGACTTCAATATCACTGAGGGGCTGTGTTGATCCTGTCTGAACAGTAGGCCTTTAGGGGGAATACGAGAGCTTAGCACTTCCACCTTAAATGGCTGCAGTGCGAATTGTTTCAAATGAGGTGAATGAGCTAATAAACAAAGATAGTTGTTGAGATCAGTGGCCGTTTTAAGACAGTTTACTGCTATTTAAAATTGCCAGTGATTCCCTTGAATATATGAAAGATTCCAACGTTAGAGAACTGGACTAACAAGTAAGTATGTCATTTGTTAGTTTGTCTACTTGAAATTCTGTTCAGAACTATTTCAGTTTTCTGAAAGGCATCTATGCTTTGTCTCACGTTCCTTTTATTATTTCTTCACTTAATAAGCCCTTCACATATTCCATTTTGTCCTTTATCGTTTCCTCTATTGTCCTTTATCACTCTCATTGGTCTCCTTTCTGTCCTTCTTTTTTCACTTTCTCTTCTATATGTCTTCCTCTCTGTTTCTCCCTTAATCACTTTGCAGGAATCTGAATAGATCCTCTAAAAACTACTGTTCTGTGCTAGAATGTCATTCATGACTAAGAGAGATCTACACCCCAGCCCAGAGAAATATAATAAATATGCACTTTTGCTCTACCAATTCTCAACTGTAAACGGCTCCTTTGTACACAATTATTTCTTTGTAAACATTTTATGCTAGTGTTAGGCAGTTGTTGAGGATTGGGTCCTGAATCATAAGGACAGACCATGCATGAAATTCGACCCTACTGCTGGAAAGTTTTTCCATGTTTTCATTAATTTTCACTTGAATGAAAAGCTACTTTACTCTAACTATGGTTCTCAACGGAGGTGGGCGGGGGGCACACACAGAGCTGTAATCAAAGATCGCCACCTGTTTGTGATACTCCTCATCCCAGAGGCCACTCTCCGTCATCATCCGCGGATCTGGGCCATCTAAGACCCTGGAGAAACAGTAAATAAAAAGGATAACTGCCCCAGATGATGTTGATGTTGAAAAAACCCACTTTGAGTCCTGAGAATTGGCCCGATCTTGAGCATGAAGCGGCTTCAAGATGGCTGCCACTGTAATGCTGAGTGCTGTCCCGGCTCTAATGAGGGTCAGTGAATGTGCAGAGACCACAGAGAGCCCCAGAGATGGGCGTATGATGCACTGGGCATAAGCAGTGATTGTTGTGTGGTCCTCAGTGTCCCTGAAAGGGCAAACAGGTGCCCAAAGATCGCAGCCACACTGCTTGTGCAATGTGGGTGGGAGCTGAGGGCTGAGTACGCTGTGTGCAGAGAGCTGGAGTAGGGGAAGGCAGTGGGCGTTCCCTCAGTGGCCGAATTGGTTTTCATAGGCTTTTCACAAGAAGAGAAAGGACAATGTTAAGAGGAGTCGTGTGAATACTTGAAGCTCAGCAGAGCGGTAGCTGTTTGGGTTCACTGCTAGTAGATACTGGGTTGGGGTCTACTGGAAGAAAAGTAATGTGCATGAGATCCAAATAATTTTTAAAAAATTCACTGACTTCCCTGCAGTCTACTTCGCAATTAGTTTGTGCTTCAGAATGGCATGCATAGAGCACCTGCCTATCTGGTTCCCTTTCAAAATAATCCGGGGACTCTCCTTGCTCCCAGGGCGGTGTGGGTTGTATTCTAGCAGCTGGGTAAACCACTGCATAGGTATTAGTACACATGCAAATCCCTGATTAACAACGTTGATTATACATACTCCAGCCCCACACCCGAAACCCAGTCTCTATCCTCTAAATGGGCAAATATAACACCGAAAAAGGCAAGCTGCTATTTAAGACTAAGCAGGCCAACTTATTGTTGGGGTTGGGCAGCAGCCAAGACAAGATGGATGCAACTGGCCAACTTTGCAGAGAAGGGGACCAAGACTTGAAAACACTTGTGATCAGCAGGCAACTAAACCTTTTGTCATTAGACTGCATAATTGATGCACTCCACCAGAGGATAGACACTATGGCCCTAAAGTTTGACAAACAGGTGGGGAGGCTGTTGACAGCTGAGCAGTGCATATTGACGTAGAAGATGAGCTAAAGGCAAAGCTAGAAAAATGACTAAATGTGGACAAGGTACTTTCCATCATTAAAGAGAAAAATTACGACTTGGAAGCCAGATCTAGAAGGAATAACCTCTGCATACTGGACATACTCACATCAAAGGGCATCAGCAAAATGGAAAACCTCTTTAAAAAAAATTCCAACCTTTCTATTTAGTGAGAATAAGTTTTCCAGGCTATTGATAGTGAAGATGGTGCACCGGTCTTCGGCCCCTAGCCCCCCCGAGTGGAGCGCCAGACTTATAATTGTTTATTTAGTTAGTTTCAAAGACCGAGACCAGACACTGAAACTTCCAAGAGAAAAGAGAGATCTTCATTACAAAAGTAGATGTGTATCCCTTTATCCTGATTTTACTTTGGCAGTTTAGGGGGTAAAAAGAGCATACACAACTCCGAAGAAAAGATTAAAACAGCTAGAGTTAACATAGGCAATGCTCTACCCGGGGAGGCTGAGAATAGCACATAGAGTGGGGGGTGGCATTGAATAGAACTTACCACTACACTTTGGTTCTAGTTTTATAATAGGGCATACAGTAAAATTTAAGACCATTGTATAGAAAAGTAACGCTATAGGGAAGTGGCTGAGGAGCAACGCTTCCTCTGAAATGGGCCAAAGGTCAGGCACATAACCTGACCGATTTGGGTTGATAATTCAGTGTTAACCATTAGCCCTCAATTGTGGGGCAAGGTAATCTATGTAACAAAATGTTGGAAACATGGCTAAGATGTTGCATTACAGTTGATGCTTCTGGCCACCCCATTTACAGGTTGTGGAGTACGACCGAGCACCAATGGTATCCCCAGATATAAACTTGTATTTAGTTTTGCTCATTATTAATGAAACGTTTTTTCTTTCATTTTGTTGCTGTTTGGGGAGAGCAATAGTAAGACACAAGGAGGGACTATGAATTTGCTCATAAGTTGGATAGAGCCAGCTTGGGTGGTGGGAGGCTATTTGGGAGCGTTCTATGAACAATCTGCAAAATATTTACAGCTAAGCCATTCAGAGTCATTGAGGACTTTAAGATATTTCATGGTTGCACCATTCAGCCCTCTAGATAACTTTTTTTAATACACGTGATACCTGTTATTTATGGAAGATGATCCAACGAGAAGGCAATGCTCCTTCATTACTTAGAATATCCTGGTTCTAAATAACCCCCATAATGCAAGACTGGTACTATAGATTAAAATATTTTATTCATACAAAGTTAATTAAAACCATTGCATGTATATAGCAACATTAAGCAAGCATTGGCATAGCCAATAGGTCTCGCCTTTGGGACCTTAAAAGTGTTTAGCCATGCAACAGTTGCATAACTAAATACTTATAAGGTCCCAAAAGCGAGACCTATTGGCTATGCCAAGCGGCCGTGGGGCCGCGAAAGTGATCGCGATCAAACATCAAAGCGGCCCTGCTGCTGCGAAAGTGAAAGTAATCGCGGTCAAGCGTGGCGCGCGCGCCCGCGCACTGTAGCTCTAGGCTTGCCTGGTAGCACTTTTTGGAGGCCTCTCAAAAAGTCTCGCCAGACCAGCACATGCGCTGGGTCAGGCGAGACCTAAAAACGGCATGAATGTCCTTATTTAGTGAACCAAGTTAATAATAACACCATACTCAACTTAAAATGAATGGTAAAAAAGAACCATGGTCAATTAAACCTTGAATGGAAGGAACATGGATCATCCGTTCATAACGTGAAATTAATTCTCAGCCTTTGTCAAAAACTTGAGGACGTGGGTAGTTAGGCTGGTATTTTTCCCATTAAAATATCTGATAACTGCTTGTCTACAGGTCTCCACCCCCATTCGGTTAAAAGGCTCTTGCTACATTCTGTATGAAGGGTAGGGTATACACAGATCATGTGTATGATGGTTTGCTACTTTTGTTTTGTTTACATGTTTATTGTTGCCTGGAACAGACCATTTAGGGGCAAAATCCAAGATAGGGAAGTCACCCAAACGATGAGCCATTAACTTATTTTTGTGAGCTTGGAATGACAACAGTCCAAGTATGACTGACAAGCTGGGGCGCGATAAGAGTAGACCGCTTTGCCATGATAATCTTATCTTGGATATATGACAGCTTTTCAATGCTTTTATGTGAACTCACCTAGTGACACTGATAAATTCCAGAGATTGATAATATGTAGACTTTTCAAGCATTCTTATAAGTATTCCCTATATGTCGATTTCTTGACTGTGTTGGATGGTTAAGCCCAGAGCAGGTGATCTGGTGATCCCTGTGTTAAGATCATACTCCATAAGAATCAGCCATACTCCAATAAAGATAAGTTGAGGTTTATTCATCAAGATAAGGAATACTGGAACCACCAGCGTCAACCCAGCTCGGTTCCATCGATAACTGCGCCCCTCAGAACCTCCGAATGATCCAGTAAATGTTCCATGAGTTATGATGAAGGAAAATTCCCAACTTTGACAACCAAAAGCTAAGACAAAACATAACACACTGTCTTGAAGCTCTTAACTTAAAGCACATTTTCAGAAACGTTCTTTGTCTTGTAATGGTTTGTTTGGTGACACCAAAGTCTTATCTGACTTGCACTGGAGATACATTGCAGGTAGCCAGAAAATATACCTTTCGATGTTTACATTTATTGTTTCAAGTAATTTATTTTTTGCATCCTCACAATGGTCCACACCTGTACAAGATGGTGAGCAGTAATTTTCGACTAATAACCACCTACATCAGCGATAGAGTTGGTGCGCACAGTGCTTTATACACGGAGAGGAAGACTGAAACCAATGCACCAGCTTTAGATTTTATTTGATCTTTGTGTGCCATGAAGGTTCCCCATGAGTCGATGATTATTCCTAAGTATTTGTATTCGGACTGCTGGAGCAGTCTGTGGCTATTAAAAAACAAAACAGGGACCACATTTCTTAGACATTTTGTTGATTGGGACCACTTTAGTTTTCTTGATGTTGATTTCAAGATTATTGTTTTTGGTGCTCTCACACAAGCCTTTGGGACCCACTTTGGTTCTGTTCACCATTAGAACGTTGTCAGCTTACAATCTGGATGTCAGGGGTCTTTCTCTCAGTTTTGGTGGTTGAGATCGGTTTTATCCAGCTCAATTGGCAAGTCAGCTATAAAGATGTTACATAATGCAGGTGCCAACAAACAACCCTGTTTTAGGCTGATGGTTGAGACATCAGTCCGTCGTAAATTTTGACCCGCATCCATGTATCCATGTATAGCTGTTGAATTCCTTTAAGAAGCTTTGCTAGTATCTTCCAATCTGTAATTTTTTTCCACAGCTTTGTTCTATCTACGCAATCAAACGTGGCCTTAAAATCCAAGAAGCAAGAATGCCATGTTCAATTTGTTTTTAAAAATATGTTTATCTTCATGGTTACTGCTTTCAGCTTTGAAAGTGTGCCCATTCCTCATCTAAAGCCCATCTGATTGAGGGGGATTAGAGAACCTTCCTCTGTCCATCAACTGAGGTCAAGTAATAGTAGCTTGGTGAAGTATTTCACCTTGTTATCAAGAAGAGCGATTAGTCGGTAGTTGACTGAAATCAAATTACAGCCTCCTTTGCAAATAGGATGAAGGATTGCCCCGTGCCGTGAATCAGGTATCTGTTTATTTCCCAGACTAAAGTTAAATATCGGGGTTAGGTTTTTGTCCAGAATGCTGGATTGGTTTGAAAGAGTGGCTGTGGTAGCCTTTTTAGGCCCAGGGCTCCCTCTATCCTACTTTTTTGTATTCGTTTTTGCAGTTGTATTGCAGCATTGCTCCTTCTGTCAGTATCTTTCTGTTCCGTGAGTGGGCTGCACCCGATCCTTGGGATTTTGCCTGCCAATTGGGAGTTGATATTATTAGATGAGTGTGAATCATCTTTCCACACACCAATGTTGTGCTCTTGTGGTACTGAGTGGTAAGATAATGTACCCAGGCTGACTTGTTGATGTTGTTATTATATGCATTATATATTTCTCTTTCTTAATTGTTGATCGTTTTCCAAAATTCTCTTGATTCACTTTGTTTCTACTTGCTTACAGAAACTTTGCTCAAAATTGGTTATTGAAAATCGTTTATGCTAACCAGATCGCTTTCTTATATTGTTGCCAGCGCTTCCAGACTTTTACTACTTGGGATGGATTACTTTGGATGTTCTTCAGAGCTCTGTGTTCTTGGTTCTTTTTTTTCCCATCAGTTTGAGCTGATGCGTGAACCGTTTTGGTTTGTTTTTCTTTGGGCAAAACTGTTGAGCTTTTTTTTTTGCTGGTAGAATTCTGGTACATCATTAAGAGTTTTTCTGTGAATAACTCCCAAGCACGGACAGGGTTGCTTGCCAAGTTTTGTTCTGTCACCAGTAATTCAGTACATTGTGACATGATATTGTTGGATTGCGAACCATCCCATTTTATTCTTCTTACATTGTCAGAGAAGGATGAGTTATCAGACTATTTGCCTCAGAAAGAAATGGGATCCTGGTGTGTAGTCATATCGACTTTGGGAGATGGGTACTTTCTGAAGGGGAGTCAATTTAGCAAAAAGCAGTGAGCTTGCACAGTGGAGGCTAGGCCAAGGTAAAATCAAAACTATTATTGGCAGTGATTTACGTGTGTGCAGGTGGTTGGTCTTCTGGGAATATTCCATTTACTCCTTGTAAACCAACTGCAATTCATGTTACCAAAATAATTTCACCGGCTTTATTACACCTTCAGCATGGAGCGCTAGCCAAACTGGAACCTCCCACCTATGGTCTTGCACTACCATTTGATCATGTTTAGGAGGTAAGGGAAAACATTTTAATTAAAGTCACCTGAAAGTATGAACTTGGCTTTGTTGTATTCAGCTTTAAGGTCAATCGGTAACTATTGTAGTTTGGCAATGACTTCAAGCTTTTCCTTTACTGCTGGATGTATGTATATATTTAAAATGATTATGGGCTACTAAGCTCTAATGACCAGCACTCCAGTTTTGCTGCGAATATCCATGACACATTCAGTCATAGTTGAGTAGCTTTATGTTCAGAACTGAGGAAACACAGGTTGTTAGTCCACCCTTAGGGCACACTTTTTCTTTAACTTTAGTGGTAAAAGTATTACATTCAATGTATCCTATAAGTAAGATATGTAGGGACAAAGTTCCTTGGACTAGGATGATATGAAATCTTTCTAGAATTTTGTAATCTTTTGTTTTCATGACCGATTTGGCAAAAAGGCCAGATTCCAGGAACATAGTAGTAATAATTTTAGATTTTGTTCCTCACTGGCTGGTTCCTGTACCTTGGCCGTATTTCATATTGGGAGATGAGCATGAAGTGCTAACGGTAGCCAGCTCCAGTAATTTTTCAGATCCTCCATGCTGGAAATTGCGCTTCAGTGTAATCTGGATGTGTCTTCTTTGATGACTTATTTTCCCTATTGGATTTCTCAGGATAGAATAGGGAGTGGATCTAATGTGTCGTGATGATTTACCATGGACAGGATTTACTTGGTCTTTATTCAGTGAAAGTGAGGGCTACAGCTCCTCTGAATATTTAGTGGTGTTGATTCCTCAACTTCCGAAGATATCTCTCATTGCAAAAACCTCAAATGCTGTCTTTCTTGTGCTCCAGCTTACTAGCGTAAATTCTGATTTCAGGAAGGCACAGCATAGCGCAAATTCGACAAACTCTATGTCGATAGAATTGATATATTGCTGCGCTGGTAGACTCTTTAACAGTTTGATAATATTTACACCATTTTAAATATCTTTGAGCCCACTGAAGACCTATTCTGGGCGTAAGTATTAGCTTTTTGCTTTTGGTGTCGCTAAGTTTGTCACCATTCCTTACCTTCTATTGTGGTATCTGTAATGCACTGCTATTACTTTTAAATCTGCCACTGGGCCAGGGGGAAATGTGATTTCACACGCGTCTTCTGATACCGCGGATTAGGTTTCTAACACAAGCTGAGATGTTAAATGTTGTTCTCTTGTGATGTGAGTGCTTGGACAAGATACTTTGACCGCCTTGCGAAAGCATTTTTAGATCTCTTCCCAGTTATTCCCACATTAAGGATCCCAGGATTGCAAGGCAACAAACCCTTTTGGAGACTGTCTCTGAGAGCACTGTTATATTGTTTAGAGATGAGATTAGAAAAGAAATTGTGACTACTTTACTAATAATATAGGTTTAGTAGACCGTATGCCAACAATATGGAAAGCATTCAAAGTGGTGATGAGGGGGACAGTACATTGCGAAGCAGCATGGTGCATTAAAATCCATTCGTAGTCAATTAACCTGACTGGAGTCGGAGATAAAAACAGCTAGGAAACCGTCCTCTAATCGGAGGGAAGAAAGAACACTAGCAAGTTATTTGGATCTAGAGTTACAGAATACAATGAAGGCAAAGAGAAGCTTGATATCTGGGCAAATATCCAAAGGCGCACGCTTTCTGGGGCATGAGCGTCCAGGCAAGACACTAGCTAATATTATCGAACAACAAGGGGCAGCTAAAAGCGTTGTATGCAAAGCAGACACAGATAACTATAAATATGAAATAGAGGAAATATGGGGGACTTTTTCCAAATGTTATAAAGATCTTTACTTGTTGCAGTGCAATACCTCAACCGCACAAATGAATGCTTACCTAAAGGATATAGCTATAACATGCCTACAGATGCACTGAGAATGCTCCTTTCCCGACCCATCACACCAGATGAAGTTAAGGTGATAATAAAAGGGCTGCTATTTGTTGAAGCACCAGACACAGATGGGTTCCAGTCCAGGCTTTACAAGGAGTTCTCAAATCAGGTGGCCCTACATTTTCTGGCTGTGTTTGAAGAAGTTCTCACAATAGGTGTCCTTCTGAGGCTCCTTTGATCACCTTTCATAAGTCAGGGAAGAAACCAGAAAGATTCGATACATGCACTTATTAATCGCAATGTCGAAATACTAGCAAAAATCATAGCCAATAGGCTGTTCCCATATTACCCAGCCTGGCCCTGCCAGTCTAGGTAGGTTTTGTACCAGGGTTCTCAGCATCACATAATTTGTGAACTCTGTTTGCCATGCTACACCAACTAGACTCTGAGACGGATGCTGTGGCAGACTTTTTGAACGCCACCAAAGCTTTCGACTCTTAAGAGTGGAGAAACGTGCTGACCGTGCTGTCCTGTGTGGGCATGCTGAGTTCATTCTTGGGCTGGATGAGACAATTGTACATTAACCCAGTAACCAGGCTCTGTATACATGGAGGGAGGTTGCCTCCGATACACATAGCTAGGGGCGCTTGTGAGAGCTGTCCCCTCTCCCCATTTTGATATGCACTCGCACTTAAACCACTACCCACAAAATTACGACAACATTAGTCAGAGTACGCACTTAAGTTCAGCTCTGACAAATATCAATGCGTTTATATGCAGATGAAATGACTGTATATGAGGGGCCCACACAAGAGTCTCAGCCCCACCGTTAGGGGATTTTTTAAGGTTTTGGTAAGGTAGCATGCACGTCCATAAACTGGAGTAAGTACGCAGTCTTTCCACTAGAGGATCAATACAGATTTCCTGCTAAAATGGTGTGAAGGCCCAATTAAGTACTTGGTAATATGGATCGGGAGTAAAAAAGATGAGGTGCACAATGCTAATTACAGAGCTGCAATCAGAAACCTGGGGGAACAGATAACAAGGTGGATTAAATTACACTGGCGTGCTGTATTGGTCTTACTAAAATGGTGACACTCCCAAAGTTTTCATACTACTTCACAAATATTACAGCCCCCATCACTAAATCACTGTTATCAAGCACTGAAATAATTGCTGGTGAGGCTGGTTTGGGCGGTAAGCAGCCTAGTTTTGCATAATAACTAATGACTCTCCCAACTGTATTATTTGTGTATACATCCCCAATTAGCATACAATTGGTATCACTCTCATTGTTACATTGCCCACCTGGCAGTGGAGATGACCGTAATAGCCTTATCCCCATTGACCAATGTGCTGTCCCGGAAATTCCTTAAGCAACTGGCAGGAATTAACACGATTCATTATACTCTACGTGCTTGGGACAAATGTAAATCTCAAGCGACCTGGGTTTGTCCCTTTACAGTGCCTTGCAGGCTGTTGCCTAAATGTGCAAAGTACCGTTCAGAGTGAAATGGGGTGAGGACTTACTAGGTTCACTAACCGATGCAGTGTGGGAATGCAGTTGCTCTCAAACTGATGCATCCACCATGTAGCAGACTCTGTCTTATTCACTTTCGATTCTTTCATATTATACCCCACTTGCCATGTGGCGATGGGGTATTGGGGTAAGGCTTACGGTGCAAAAGGTGTCAGGCTGGTGTGGGACTTCCCGCAGCGGATCGCTCAGCTTTGTGTCTTCTATGTATGTATGTCTGTGGGTATGCCCAATGATATATGGTGGGTACGCCCTTCGACAATTGCTTGTCAAAGAATATGGTCTCTCCCATACTGCGATCCTAGAATGTTTGAGTACCTCTGCACTAGAGGTAGCCATTGAACTTTACTGACGGAATATGTATGCATTTTGTTTATTATGTTTTTACCAGATTAGACATTTTAGGTCGGAATGACCCATCATTTTCAATTATCTATCATGTGACTAGTGTGTGACTGCAGATGAGAACCCCTCCCCCCCCCCCCTTCTTATCCATAAAGCCCTTAGTCTAATAAACTTGGGTAAGTGATAACTGAGAGGCATTCGACTGAGCACACCATCAGCATGTAAGCACACTACGCTTCACTTGATAGTATTTCTATTTCTTTTTGTTCACAGACTCCACACTCCTCTAAAAATTGCAGTGTTCATCAAGCAGTGAGTGTTAAGCATGAATGCATGCCATGACTTGGCACAAGACTGAAACCAAGCTTTTTAATTCTGGCAATGCGTGTTTATCTTATGATACAACATATGTGTTTTATGATAGCCTTTTGCCTTAATTTTTTAATCTTGGGCCTTGTCTAACCCTGCAGGTTAATGTCCTAATGGACAATCTGCTGGTATAAGAACATAGTCTCAATTGTACTGCATGTAACTCATGTGTAACATAGATAGGGACTTCTTTGACCCAGATGAAGACCCTGTGACCTTCACTGGCACCCATAATAGGTTGAAACATGTTTGTATTTTCGAATGGGTAGGTGAACCATCATGTTCTTCCTTTATACCACAATTCTGATTTTAACCTACATCATGGGTACCCTGCAATAAAGGAACTTTCTTTGGATATACCCCTAGCTCTTTTTAACCTTGAATGGTGGTCAGCTGATTTGTCTTGTAAAGTAATGTCTAAGAACTCCCATTTTCCTTTGGTTGAGTCCATTGGAGTGGCATTGTTCTACTCCAGTGTGAGAGGTGGATGATGATGAAGCATGCCATTATAAGTTATGAATGAGGTGACCTCTCAAATATCTTTTATGACCCTTTAGGCTACTACTTTTACATCCAGGACAATATTGACTTGTTTCCTATAGTGCTCAGGTACCTTAGGTGTGATAATAGTGTGGGACTACCCCAGAGTGAAGGGATTCTGTGGGGAGGTGTCTGAGTCAAAGATGATCGACATGCCAGGAAGCTGTACTCACTACATTGCAGTGCTGGGGTGGGAGGTGCCCTTCCCACAGTCGACCAGAAAACTTGATACCTTGGCACTACTGTTTGCTAAACTACAGGTGGTCCATCATTGGGCTAGTGGCAGAGCGCCAACATGCAAGCTGTGGATATCAGACCTACTGTACTGTAATGAACAGTTAAAATTGTATGCAGAGTTGCTCCTGAGATATGTTGACTTAGGGATGTATGGGTCTCCCTGCGCCATTGCCTACTGGCTGAGTTACAGAGAGAACAGATGATGGACGGAATGCTGAACAAATCAAACATTCACCTCCAGTCACAGATATGGGTTAAATCGGTTGTTTTTCCAGTTTTGACCCAGCCATTTGCAAGTCAGTCTTGACCGTGCTCCCCCTTGGAACAGTCAAATTCGAACTGCCAGGCCAGGTTCTCCCTGGACCAGAAACAAGCATCCTGGGACCGGTTTCGGGTTATCACCCCCCCATTAGCCAGGCTAACTTGAATCTGGTGGATTAGTGAGCACTGTACCCACATCTGATCATATCCTTCCCACTTAGGGCGACAAATGCAAAAAGAACAGATGATGGATGGAATGCTGAACAAATCAAACATTCACCCCCAGTCAAGAGATCGGGGTTGAATCCATTTTTCTTTTGCTCACCATGCCACCCCAGTTTAGTCTCAGATGTATGCAAATCAATCTTGACCCTGTTCTTCGTGGCAACAGTCCAGCCCGAACTGCCAAGCCAGGTCCTCTCTGGACCAGAAACAAGCATCCTGGGACCTGTATCGGGGTATCGCCCCTCATCAGCCAGGCTTGCTTGAATCCAGTGGCACAGTGAGCCCAGTACCCATGTCTGGGCATGCCCGATGCACTTAGAGCGACAAAGCAAAAGACACACAAATGATGAACGGAATGCGGAACAAATTAAATAATAAACAATTTTTAGAAAATTAAACTAAAAAATACTATGATTCTCAAGCTTTGGTATTTTTCATAAATCCACACTTAATATGTCCTCGTCCCTGGTGGCACTAAGAATCATCCCTGTTTGAGGCTAGCTGTACCAATTTATATCAGTATGTGGTTTCTCATTTGTGTTCCTTGTCTATTATTTACAGCCCGATGAAGTTAAAAATCATTTTTGAACAAAACGTGTTCACTTGGTTAGCTATTTGTATGGGAATTTTATGAATATCAATTGAAAGAAGAATAAAAAATATTTTTTAAAACATAACTGATTTGTGGACTACTACATTTCCGGGTACACCATTCCACTTCTTTATAAATTCAATTTCTGCTTGGCAGCGGTACCTAACGACGGCACGTACCGAAAAAGATGTGCACCGGATTATACTAGGTTGGGACATTATGTGAAGTGTGGTTATTTGAGTCCGCCATAGGTATTTTGTTGTTTATACTTTAGTTTTTGGACAATACTGCACTCACTACCCGTAACTGAATTTATATAAACTCTACTAGGACAAAAATGGTGAGAGTTAATGACCAAAGAGAGGAATTGGCAGGAGATCTGTTTGGAAATAGTTTTGTTGCCAAAGGATCAACGCAATGGAGGAATACGCTCTAACTTATTTAAATTTCGAACGTTTGAAAAAACAGGAATTGACACATTTGGTGGAATGGGGTTACCTTACAACAGTATGTGGACAATAACAAAATACCAAGATGATTACGTGTTCTGATATTCCCCACTTTTGAAGATCTTAGTGAGTAACTCCCAGGGGAAATGGGGAGTAATTTGGAGGTGCATCATGCATAATGATGCGCATACTAATAAAACATGCCAGTGTCAAGGGGACTAAATTACAATCTGAAATAGGAATTCTTGAAAAAGCGATTAAGACAATGGAATGTAAGGAGTTAATTGAAAAAAAAACTACGACATCTTGAATAAGGTTAAAGAAAACACCAACAATACCTGAAAGACAAAAAAAAAGAGAGATCAAGACTACAGTGAGGGTTGTATATATACTTTTGCGAAAAAGTTAGATAATGTCAACTCAATTGAAGACAAGAAGAGAGCTAGGGAGGAGAGTGAGGAACTCCAATCAGCTAGCAGAAGTTCTATTGCTGCAAAAAGTAGTACAACCTCTAGTCACTTGGTATCTGAAAACCCTTTAGGGTAAGGAGCATCCTCCTTTCAAAGAAGCTGGAGATACTCTGAATGAGCAACAAACAATTCAAAAAGGAAGTAAAACAACCAGAAGGGGTGGAAGGAGGTGGGAAGGAAAAACGGGTAGAAAAAATGGGGTTCAGACCCGATCCAAGAAGAGATAATTGGGATGGCCCCCTCAAATGGTGTTGCTCAGAATATGGAAGGTTTCAACCTAGATATTCCAACTGATGATAGTATACATAACTGTCTGGAAGTTATAAACTTGCCAGGCAGAATGTTGGATGAGAATGAGACAAGTTTCTTTCAGAAAGGTTTGAATTGTTGCCCTACACAAAATGGGGATGTGGTTGATGTGCACATTGATTTGTTTAAATTCACAAGAGCTTTGAAATTAAATTAGTATTTTTCCAGCTACCAAAGAAGTCTGATGTTTGTGTTGCCAAGTGGACTCCAACGAAACATTGTATTTTCTGATGAACCAGATTTACAGTGTCTTCTTTCTATTGAAAGTTATGAAGTTAGAGAAATGGATTCACTATTGTGTGATCTTGATATAGTGGAGAGTCTTGATGTGGAAAGTAGACTTAGGCCAAGGTTGAAGATTATTCCCCGACATCATACCATCAGAATATTGATGAATTTAATGAGAGGGTGACAAGTGAGTCACATCTTTTGAACACCCCTCTCTAATTTGGTCCGCTACTGCAGTTTAATCTTTTGTATGAGTAGAGGCAAGCTCTCCTTAGTTTGCAAAATGATACCAGCATTGCAATTCGGGAAGCTGACAAAGGCGGACGTGTAGTCATCATGAATAAAGGTGACTATATGATTGAGGTTAACTGTCAGTTAAATGATCGCCAATGTTATGGTTGTATTAAATCTAATCCCATTAATGAATTTACGATATTCATCAATATGAAGTGGAAGAATAGAAAGACATGTTTATTATCTGATGATGAATATCGTTATATGTTGGTTGGAAAAGCGATATCTGCATGTATTTACGTCCTGCCTAGGGTCTATAAAGGGGGTTCCTTCCCCCCAGGGAGACCCATCATTTCAGGGGTTAGGTCCCCTATGGAGAGACTGTCTTGAGTTTGCAGACATCAAATTACAAACATATGTGATTAATTTACCCTCTTATATAAAGGATGGTAAGGATATTCTCACCAAATTTAACAACTTGTCTTGGTCTGAGGACCTACAATTTGTGACACAAGATGTAACCAGCTTGTACACATGTATACATAAGTATTTTGGGTTGCTTGCAGTGCTATCTTTTTCCGGTTGGGGCGGATCATGTTGAACATATGATACTGTATGTGATTGACATCATACTGTCTAGAAATTACTTTATTCATGATGGCCGCTGGTATAATCAACTACAGGGTTCAGCTATGGGTTCCCGGTTTGCTCCCTCTTATGGCGGCCTATTTATGGGCTGGTTTGAGACAGAGCATGCCTGGGGCAAAGATGCCTCCCCCTGGACTTAATATATAGTTTCCGGTGGAGCTACATTGACAACATTATCTGTCTATGGGCTGCCTCAACTGAGGCATTGCACAATTATTTGTCATACCTTTTTTTTTTTTTTTTAAAGACCGGCAGCGGAAGTAATCTTGTATGTGTAGCCAAATAACACAGCCCTGTGCCGTCAACCCGGGGGTACGGCGGCGTTAATAAACAAGTGTATCAAATTGTAGGGAAGAAGGACATAGGTCTTAGTTTCTCTTAGAACCACTTTTCAACACAAGCATGTTCCCCAACAGGCATAAATGTATCTAACAGTCAAAACTCCCCCCCCCCCCCCCCCCACCCTTTTCAACTAACGGTCCACACTGTACGCACCGTATACCTTTCACTTCCCGGTGGTGCGACCTACGCATCACTATCTTAGCCCTCGGAGCGTCAAGAGCAGTGGTATATTACACATCCCCGGGGTCTGCCTGCTCGACAGATGGAGGCACACAAATGCCCCCTCTGAAATCATTCCACTTGGACCACACCTCGACCCACTTACGGGGGCACCCTCTCGCCACATAGACGGTCTTTTCCTGCAGCATGCACCAGTCCATGTCTCTGTTCCAGTCTGACAATGTGGGCGGAATAGACCTTCCCCAGAGTCTAGCTATGTTCCTCTTCGCCACCATTTGCCCGAGCGTCACCCAGAGCCTCCCCTTTGGTGGCAGGTCCGTTGGCTCCCATATATTGAGGAGGCACCTCTTAGCCTCCAGGCGAATTTCCACCTCCCACACCTCCTCCATACACCGCACCACCCTTCGCCAGTACCTCTGAACCTTCGGGCAGCCCCACAGCACATGAAAGAAGGTACCTGTGCCACCACATCCCCTCCTACAGAGCGCTGTGTCCGCACTCCCCAGCGCGTGAAGTCTCGTACAGGAGATGTATACTCTATGTAAAATCTTCAATTGGATAAGCCGCAGTCGGGATGATATCGCGACCTCACGCGGGGAAGCCAAGGCATAAAGCCACTCCTCATCATCTATCTCTAGGCCTTCGGCCACCCATTTGTCTCTGAGGGGGATAAGCATATCGGGGGGATTGTTAATAAGTTTTTTGTAGGTGAGGGATATGGCGTGTTCCGGGAGGTGTCCGTCTAGCAGCCTGTCCTCAAGCGGGGAAGCTGGCGGTAGTTTGGTCTCAGGGGGGATGTTCGACTGTAGGGAGTGACGCACCTGCAAATACCTAAAGTATTCGGTTTGCGCCAGTTCATATGTTTCTCGCATTTGCGCAAACGTGCGGATCCCTGTAGGGCCCCAGATGTCCTTAATTTGAGAGATGCCAATTAGGTCCCAGTTTCGGAACCCCTTGGTGCGTCCCAGATTGCCCAATATTTCGGAGGCCCAAAGTGGTGTGGCCATTGTCAGGATTCCCGACCAGCCGAGCTTCTTCTGCGCGGTGCGCCAAATCTGTACCGAATGGAGCGTGGGTCCGGTAATTCTACGTAGACCTCGTCTCGAGTAAAGCGCTATTTCGTAGTTCCCCCCGGGAAGCAGCCATCTATCCATGCCGTAGGCTGGGTCGTTCCCGTCCCCATACGTCCCGTGGTTTATTGCGGATAAATGGGCCGACCAATAATACTTACGGATGTCGGGAAGGGCTATACCGCCATCGTACCACCCCAGGGTGAGCTTAGCCAGCGAGATTCGGGGCGCCCCGGCCCAGAGGAGGTCGCGGAGAGCGGCCTCGATGGCCGCGAAGTAGCTGTTCGGGACCAGGTCCGGGTAGTTTTGCAGCGCATATAGGAACCGAGGAAGCGCTAGCATCTTAAACAGGGCTGCCCGGCCCAGCAAGGACAGTGGCAGGTGCTGCCAGGATTTAGCCTCTCTTTGGAGCCGCTGCAATGGCGGCTTGAGATTGTGCTCGTATAGCTTGGCCTTATCAGCGGTGATGTAGACACCCAGGTACTTAAACCCGTCCTCTGCCACCGTAATAGGACAAGTGTCCGGGAGCCTCGGAGGGTTCCCACGCAGGACGTATAGATGTGATTTGGCCCAATTGACCCGGAATCCGGAATTGCGACCGAAACTAGCCAGAATGTCGAGTGCCACTATTATCGACCCTCGCGGCCTGGAGAGATAAAGGAGTATGTCATCAGCGTATAGGGATATTCTATCCTCCCACCCCTCCGCCCATGCTATGCCCTTTAATGCGGCATCCTGCCTTATCCAGGCCATAGTGGTTCCAGGGAGAGGGCGAAAAGAAGAGGAGAGAGGGGACAGCCCTGCCGTGTCCCCCGTTCCAGCGTGAAAACTTCGGACAGCTTGTTGTTTACCAGCACCTGCGCCAGGGGTTCAGTGTATAGCAGCCGCACCCACGCTATGAATTGAGGCCCAAAGCCTAGTTTGCGCAGGACCGCGAACATATACGGCCACTCCAGGGTGTCGAATGCCATGGTGGCGTCCAAAGAGACCACCACCGCGTCCTCCTGCAGTCTGTGGCGCTGCCCCAATACCCCATTCAGTCGCCTGATATTGAGGGCCGTGTTGCGGTGGGGCATGAACCCCGACTGGTTGGGATGGACCAGTGAAGGGAGCACCGACTTAAGCCTATTGGCCAGCGTCTTCGCCAGTATCTTGGGCTCCGCGTTAAGAAGCGAAATCGGCCTGTAGGACGCACAGGAGTCTCTGGGTTTACCTTCTTTTGGTATTGCCACTATAGTTGCTATACGCTGATCCCGGGGCAGCTTTCCCACTGCCCTGCTGTGATCGAACATGAGTTTCAAGTGCTTACTAGTGACATCCGGCTGGAGCTTGTAAATCTCTAGTGGGATGCCATTGGGGCCGAGCGCCTTACCCGGGCGGAGGTCCCCTATCGCTCGCTGCAGCTCGGTCTCGGTGATCGGGCCATCCAGGGCCTCACGGTCTGCATCCGATAAGGTGGGCATGAGTATGTCGGTAAGGAGGTCCACGGAGTCCTCCTCCGGCCGATCCGACTCACGCTGGTAGACCCGCTGGTAATGCGTGGCAAACTGTTTGACTATTTCCCGGGGCTCTGTAATCGCTCTCCCGGACTCGGTGCATAGCTCAGGCACCACCCTGCCGGCCCGTTGTTTCCTTTCGAGCCAGGCAATAAGCTTCCTGGCTTTGTCGCCCTGGTCGTATATTCTACCCAGCCGGTGCCTAGTCACAGTCTGAGCTTCTTGGGTCACTAATGCTTTGTAGTCAGCCGCCTTTAATTGCATTGTGTGTCTGACCTCCCGGTCGCCGCTTGCCGGCGCCTCCCTCTCCAGGACCTCCAAATCTGCCTCCAGTGTCGCGACCTGCTGGCACCGCTCCCGCCGTCTGGCCGCTATGGCCGAGAGCGCCTCACCACAGGTTTAAATGCCTCCCAAAGGGTGACCGGGGAGTCGACCGACCCAGCGTTTTCCTCGAAGTAGCGTGAGATGGAGGTGGAGATGTGCTTCCTGGTGACCTCATGTTTCAGATGCCAGGCGTTTATTGGGGCTATGCAGCCCTCCCGACCGCTCCCAAATGTGATATGTGTTCGGACCGGTGAGTGATCAGAAATGCCTCTAGGGAGGAGCTCTGCCTCGAGCACCACCATGTCCTGTTGCAGCAGGGTGAGGATGTAGTCCAGTCGTGGGAACGAGTGATGCGCCCCTGAGAAAAACGTAAATTGGCTGTCGGTGGGATGGAGCAGGCGCCAGACATCCGTGAGCCCGAAGGCCTCAAGAAAGTCCGCCAGCCACCCTTGCCCCTGGGGCAGGTCTCTGGGGGGCTGCCTATCTCGGGATCCTGAGGCCACTGCATTGAAGTCCCCTCCCAGTACTAGCTGACCCTCTGGAAGTGAAAGGAGAAGTGTGCCCAGGTCTGCGAAGGCCTGGGCCTGGAGGCCTGGCGGGACATATACTGAGAGTAGGTTAATCGTACGGCCTTCCCACCGCCCCGATATAGCCGTGAAGCGGCCCTGCGGGTCAGTCTTGGTGAGATCTATGTGGAGGGGCAACGAGCAACGCAATAGTATCCCCACCCCCAGCGATCCGGAGGTGAAACCGGAGTGTGCTGCTAGAACATAACCACATCTATTCAGGGCATGACATACGTTCCCCATCAAGTGCGTTTCTTGCATGAACACCACATCCGGTTGGTGCCGTTTGAGAAATTGCATGACTATAGTGCGTTTGAGTCTGTCCCCCAAACCATTAACGTTCCAACTAAGGACCTTCAAACTTTTTTCCCATCTCCTAGCCATAGCCGTGCCTTGTCAGGGTGCTCCGTCCCACTACCCCGGCTGCGTACTTGCTGACATAGTTCGTGTGACCGTAGAGGATCCCCAATTCCCACCCCTCCCTGGTTCCCACCCCACAATTGCACCGAATATCAAATAGAACAGCCCTGGCAAACAGTGCAATCCACTCCCTCCCCTTCGAATCCAACCCCAACATCCCTACCCCTCCGTGCATAAACAAACCCCCCCTCCCTGCCCCCTGCTCCGTGGGCTTTGAACTACCCACCACCCCAATTAGCAGAGCGCCTGTCGCCCAACCCTGCCCCGGTGGACCACCGGGAAACTCGACTAGGGAAGTTCGTGGGCCAGCCTCCTCCTAGCCGCCTGTCCGTGGTGTCCCAGTTTGTGCCACCCCTCAGGCCACAGCGCTCCTCCTAAACTGGAGCCAGCCCCGAAAGTGGGCAGGCAGGCATAATGTCTCGTGGCCCAGCAACTACCACCTTCAAAGGAACCCCATGGTATACTTTACAGTCCGGCGTCTTCTCTCAGCTCTCGTGGTCTCATCGCCCTGCACCGTCCCTGGGTGAGTCCCAACGGGGACTGTTTGACCTGGAACGCCAGGACCGCTGACTCAGCTCACCACCCTCCGCACGTTCTGCAGCTGACCCCGGGGAGGGGTGCCCGGTGCTCCGCCGTCGATCGTCGTCCCGCCGGGAAGCCTCCGCCGTCGCGTCCGCATCCAGCCACTCCTGCACCGCAGCCGGCGAGGTGAAGAAGAGGGATCTGCCACCAGTCATAATCTTCAATTTGGCGGGAAAGAACATCATGTACCGGATCCCACGATCTCGTAACGCCGCCTTGACCCCTTGAAAGGAACGCCTTTCCCGCTGGACCTGTAGCGTGAAATCAGGAAAGAAGCGGACCGTGGCCCCCTCATACTGTAGATCACCGTGCTGTCTCGCCGCCTGGAGGATTGCATCCCGGTCTCGGAAATTCAGTATTTTGGCTATAATCGTCCGTGGTGGGGCCCCAGGTCTGGGTCGCGGGATCGGGGCCCTGTGCGCCCGCTCGATTGTGAAGAGCTTCGAGAGGCGCTTGGGTTTCAGGTGCCTAAGGATCAGTTCCTCTAGAAAGAGCTCCATGCAGTCCCCTTCAAGGCCTTCCACCACACCTACGACGCGGATGTTGCTTCTCCGGGCCCTACCTTCCTGGTCGTCGAGCCGCTGGGCCATCCGCCGATGTTGATGCACAAGGTCATTCACCCTGCCCTCGAGCCGCTTTTCCGAATCCTGCAGGGCCTTTATGTCCACCTCGTTTGCCTTGGACCGGTCCGCGGTTTTCCCCAGGTCGGCTCGGAGCAGGTTTACCTCTATCGTGATTTTGTCCATTTTGGTCTCCAAATTTGCCCCCAGGGATTGGATTGCGGCCATAATGGACGTCAAGGAGGGTTCTCCCGGTCCTGCGGCCTCCTTTGCGGCCCCTTACAGCTGCGGCGGCGCCTTGGCTACGGTGTACTGGTCCAGTTTGTTGGTCTGGGTCGTGGTGCCGCCTTTAGGCCGCATGGCGTATCGGATAGCTCGTGGGCCGACTGTGCCCCCGCCTGCCGCAGCCCTTGAATGCTGTCTGGTTCGTGCCAGCTCCAATCCGGCTCGTGCGGCGCGTCCGCGGCTCCCAGGCCCCCTCCAGGGACCAGCACGGGGAAGGAGGCCCTCGCCGCAAACGAGCAGTCCAGTCGCCGGGCGCGAGTCGCGTCGCCACACACAGAACGGTCAGCTAGTCCCCAGCCACAATTGCGGGCCCTCACCTGGCGAGCTACGCAGGGCACCTCACAGCTGCGGCCCCAGCCGGGCCCTCACTTCGTTCCGCCGGCGGCCAGGCACGATGCAGCCGCCTCTCTCCCGACCATGGGCATCCTTTCAGCTGCGGCCCCCGCTGCGAGAGCGCACCCGCCCTCAGGGCGTCGGAATCCTGCCACCAGTGCAGACGGGCGCCAAGGGTCCAGCAGCGGTCCGCCGCCGCGGCGGGTTCACTCCCCTCCTCGCCAGCGCCCCTCCGGGCGCGTCGCTGTCTAGGCCCAAGCCGGGGCCTCGGGTGGTGCCAGGAGCGTCAACGGAGCTCCAGAGGAGAAGCGCCGGATTGCCGCCGCCCGTCGCGGCCGTTTCCCAGAGCCGTGCGGCGTCCGCAGGAGTCAGCTGAGCCACCAGGTGGGCACTGGGCCAGGGGGAGCTGGGGGGGACCTCACAGTCGATCTCCCAGCGCGGATATGTGGCGGATTTACAGGGGACACCAACAGCCCCGGCGGAGCTCCGGGATCAGGCGGCCATTCCACTCGGCGCCTGGCCACGCCCCCCTGTCATACCTTATTGACTATCTTTACAATATTAAACTAACAATGAGCCACCATAGAGAGAGAATTGATTTTTTGAACCTTCAATTCTATATAAGAGATGGTGTGACCCATGACACCATGTTCGGTAAGGAAACAACATGTAATAGTATATTACATGCGCCAAGTGCACATGCAACGTCTGTCATTAGGAACATTCTGTATTGTGAAATGGTCCATGTCAGGTGGAATTGTAGTGAGGACACCATGTTCAGATAAAACATAGCAGACACCTAGACCCGTTTTATGAACAGAGGATATGATGCCAAGGATTTGGCATTGGCAGAGAGAAAGGTTTGTCAGGTATCGAGAGAATATACTCTGAAGGGGAGAGGAGTTGGCGTAACGGCTAAGGCGGTTGACCTCGAATCTGGGCATCTGGGTTCGAGTCTCGGCAATGACGCTGAACATCCTGTGATTCTGGGCTAATCACTTAATCTCCCCGTGCCTAACAAAAATGAATGTTTCCTCATGTAACGCAACTGGTGCTTTGTAAAGCGCTCTGAAACCCGGTATCGGGTCAAGTTCGCGCTATATAAAACTGTGTTTAAAAAAAAAAAAAAGGAGGCCAGAACTGAAAACAGAAGGAATGTATGAGGGACAAGACAGGAGAAGTTGCTTTTCATTACCAAATACTTGGTACATAGTGATAAGATCTTCAGAGTCTTGCGTAAACACTGGCAACTTTTACTGGAGACTCCTGCACTATGCAGTGAGATTGATAGAAATTCTAGGGCGGTGTACAGGAGGGGGACGCACGTTGAGGGACTCCCTGTGTACCAGCTATATAACCACTACACAATGGACTGGGAGTTCTATACCTTCCAAACCATGAAGTTTTTAAACCTGTAACGACTCTAATATATGCGCACATGGCAAAAACAAAACCGGATTCAGTTCATCTCAAGTGTATAGCGTAAAATATTTCATCGATTGCAACACACGTTTTGTTGTATATGTGATCGGTTGCAATTGTGATATGATCTATGTAGGCAGCACCTTAAGTTGTGCATACAAGAACACTGCAGAGCACTAAGAAATGGTGATATTAGATATCCTATGACTGACCATTGTAGGTTTGCTCATCCAAGTGATTCAAGTTTTTTTTTTTTTTTTATGATTGACCCCATTATTGAAAACCCACGTGGTGGTGACAAGGAGCTTCTCTTGAGATAAACCGAGGCCAAATGGATATGTCGTTTAACAGCCACCACTGAGGGATTTCATACAGACCATGAATTCCATACTTTTTATGGGTTAAGATTAGAGTAGTAACTTTTACTAACCTGTTATGTTTTTCCCTTAGATAAAATTCAGTAACGTTGATATTTTGTTCCCATAATACAAAAGAATGATATTCAGGATCTATGGCTAGAAGCTATTTGCTTCTATATTGGGAACAGGGTTCGGAGGGATTCTTATTGGTTATTACAACTTGCCATATTGGAGAGATGCGCTAGTTCTTTGAACTTCTGTAAACAATAATTTTCATTAATCAATGGAGCACCCTTTGGTGATGTCTTTACTTGTTATGGTGCACCAGGATGTTTCTTTCTATTGATTGTTATATACGTTGCAATACTGGACACTCCTTTTTATCTTATGCTATTTTATATTATATCCAGACCCATGTGATGTGATTGTGGTTGTCTTTTTGATGTATATCTTCTCCTCGTGTTATACACATAGATGTTACCCTGAAGAGCAATTCTACATATTTCTTGCATTAGGTGATTTTATGTGGACGTAATAGATATAGGGAAAAGATAAGGAATAAGGAAAGGAGGAGTCTAAAAAGATAAAAGAAGGTCGTTATGTTTCCTTCTTTGGTTCTTGATGGTCTTGGATTACGTTATTATATTTTATGTAATTTTCCAACATTGATGTTGCTTTTCTTTTTCCCCCACATCAATACGGCCGCTGTGTTTTCTGCCTTTTTTTAATGTCTTTGGGTAATTTGATGTACGACGTTAAGAATCTGGTGTGACTGATCAGGCGCAAGTATCGTATCACTTTTTGAATTTATAGGGTGCCGTTTCTCGGGGCAAATGCTCCAGTAACAGCATGGAGGGACATGTTTGATATGGACTCGGGTGAGGGCGAGCTTCGTGTTATGCGGAAAGGGACAGGCAGTGATCTCATTTAATAAGAGTAAATATGTGGTGGGTTTAATTCTGTTATCGTTATTATACTTTTGATGGGAGGATACGGCGGTATCATTGTATTCGCATATTATCATGTTCGCTTCCCTGTGTGGTGACCCAATCTGCATGTTTGCCCTTGGTGATTGTAAAGGGTGTAGAAGAGTGACCATGTGTTAAATGTGTCCAGTGTTGTGAGTGGCCTTCCTTATGATGGGCCCACAAATACGGGTGTGTCTGTTTTGGGTTTGTTAATTGTGAATACATGGAGGAATATATGTCCTGCTTACACTGGAGGGTTACGAGTATGTATGTAACGTGAACTGGGACATTTTTTGGTCTCTCGGTAACTGCAAATATATGGAGTTGCAGCGGGCATTTACATTGTGCTAAGACATGAGAAGGCTGTGATAATGTGTGTCCTACGGATTGAGACCTCCTGGGATTGTGTAAATAGACAAAGTTATCCCAGCAGAATTCATTCCTGATGGGCCTTTATAATGTTGACAGTTAAACGGCAGAAGACGTTTGATGTTTGGGGAAGTTGGTTTATTGATTGAGTCTACTACAATTGGCATCTCTATCGACATATCAGTATTTGGGATTAATGTGTAATATGAGTGTTCGAGGCATGTGGGCTGCTGAATTCATATCTGTGCATAGATCGCCGCCTAGTGTTGGGTCCGGATGATTGCACATTGTTGTCCTGGAAGAGTCTTCGAAGTATCCTGAGATGGGTGACTCCTCCTCTGGACCACAGTGCGCATGGGCATCCTCTCCATCCCCAGATTGTTTTTTTCGCCATTGGGTTCGGATGCAACTATCTTAGCTCAACTTCGGAATACTTAGTTTTAGGCCAAAAGGCCTATAGTTTTCGTCGGTACAGTTACCGTTCGGTGTCGACTACTAGTTCTAGTGCTCCACACCCTCTTCCGACTTTCGGACCGAATTGTTCCAAACTTCGACGCTCGATCGACGATGGAATCGAGAACTCCGTTCAAGAGGTGTCCGTTGTGCCACGCCAAGTACCCTCACATCGACGTCCACCCAGTCTGTAATAAATGTCTCTCGTCGGATCACGACGAATCGAAATGCATGGCCTGCGCGCGGTTCCGATCCAAGAAAACTCTACGGAACCGACGGGCAGCGAGGCTCGAGGCGCAGCAGGCAGCGCCCGCACCCACCAACATATTCAGCACCGAGGACGAGGACGCTGAGAGCGTGGAAGAAATAGTATCTAGCCCCGCTTCAGAGCATGGTTCCCGATCGGACGACGATGACGAAGAGCTCTTTCAACGTGAAGAAGCCGTCGACGAGGTAGGGGACTTCGACGAAGCCTACGGGGCTGAAGAAGACAGCTCTCCCGAGGAGCTAGGCCAATCCGTCGAAACGGAGGCCGAAATTGTACATCGTCGTCAGGCTCCGGTCGAGGGATCGCCTTCGGGCCTTACCCAAGACCTAATCCATTGTTCCTCGGCCCCGCCTTCCGGCCCGGCATCGAAAACTATGCAAGAGCCACCGTTACCAAAGACGACCGGGTTGTTAAACCCAAACACATCCATCGCTCCAGTCCCTTCAAAACCGAAAGCGAAACTGGTGGTGGTCGGATCAAAGGCATCGAAACAGTCCACTGCCCCGGCGCCGACGCCGAAAAAAGTCGTCGGCTCCGAACGCGTACAGAGAGACTTCGGCGCCGAGCTCACCGCAACAGACGCGGTCGACGCACAAAAGAAGCGCGCCCTCAGGCACCACAAGGCACCGGCACCTTCGGCGCCGACACCGAAGCCTGTAACCTCCGCAGTCAAAATGGCCGCCTCGGCTACGTCGACGCCTAAAGCACCGATGCCGAAGAAGTCCTCGACTATCGATGCCTCCCTACAGACCAGTGACCCCCTTCCAACAAAAAAGTCGGGGTCGGCCTCCATGCCTCCTACCAAGATACCCACCAAACCACCATCTCAGTTTGCTGTGCAGCAGGTCTCTGCATCTCTACAACGCATCCGGGACCGGGTAGCCCTCCACTCTACCTCGGGTCCCGACACTGCCTCACCCTGTAGAGTGCACTCGGAGCCCACCAACATTACCTTTGGGCTGCCACCGACGTCGGCACCGAAACTCTTTCAAATTCGGACACCTGTCCTCCACACACAGTCCACCACCTCTGGCCTAACAGAACAAGACTCTTCAGGGCCACAATTTATCGACGCCGACACTGGCAGGCTAATGCTACACAAGCGCAAAATCACGCCAGTCAGGGAAGAGGTGCCATACAAAATCCCTCTTAAACGCAAGCTACCGGCGGAGCAGGAACCAGTTCTACAAGAACACTTCCATCCCCTCCAACTAGATCCGCAGTCCTTTTCTCCTACCCCTTCTGAATCGGACCCGATGCAGGAATATGGTGGGGACGATACCATCTACCCCGGGGACGCAGATCCCGATGAAACACAAGATCCTGATCAGGCATGGGATGACCCCACAGACCAAAGTGTCATGCCACATGCTCAGGATGCGCAACTCTATAATATTAAAACGTCTCCTACAGAGGACACGGCCGCATTTAATGCCCTTATCGAACGGGCTGCTGCTCATCATGGGGTGGAGCTACATTCTGACGCCATTGAGGAGGACTTCCTGCTTGACACTTTCGCATCTTCAGAAAGGACTGTCAAGACTCTGCCCATGCTTAAAGGGGTTCTCAAGCCTGCCAAAGACATTTTCAAGGACACCACCAGGGCCCGGGTGTTAAACCCCAGGATTGAAAAGAAATATAAGCCTGCACCTGGTGACCCTAAATACATTAGGGGTCAGTTGCCATTAGACTCTATGGTGGTTGCCAACGCTCGCAAAAGAGCCCACTCACAGACAACTGGTGAGGCTCCTCCCCCAGACAAAGAGTCAAAGGTCCTTGAAACATCGGGCAAACGTGTTGCAGCGCAAGCAGCCAATATCCTGCGCATTGCCAATACACAGGCACTCCTGGCACGTTATGACAGGTCACATTATGACACGCTAGAGTCACTGCTCCAACATCTACCAGAGGAATATAAAGAGTCAGCCGAACTCCTTATTAGAGAAGGACAACGCCTCACTAATGCGTCCATAAAATGCGCCCTAGACGCAGCTGACACAGCGGCCAGGGTAATAAACACAAGTGTCATGCTGCGACACCATGCCTGGTTACGCATCTCAGGCTTCAAACCCGAGATCCAAAACAATATCCTCAACTTACCTGTTAACACGGAATTTTTATTTGGCCCAGACGTTGACACTACCCTAGAGAAAATAAAAAAAGACACAGATACTGCCAAATCTATGGGGGCGCTACAAACCCAACAATTTCATAGTGGCTCCTTTCGTCGCACTGGAAATAGGGGAACGTCAAGGGGTCAGGGGTCACAACAACAGTATGCTAAAGGTGGCACACAAACCACCTACGACAAAAACAACAGGGGTGGATATCGTGGATCCAGCACCAAGGGCAGGGGACGTGGATATGGCAACACCAGGTCCTCCCCAAAGAACAAACAGTGACGCCCTCTCCCTACCCCCCGACCACCTAACACCTGTCGGGGGACGACTCCAGCTGTTCCTGTCCGCATGCAAGACCATCACCACGGACAGGTGGGTCAGGGACATCATTCAACATGGGTACTGTCTGGAACTAACTTCCACTCCACCCAACATACCACCAAAGCACCGTCCTATGTCAGCCGAACACTTAGATTTACTCCAGCAAGAAGTGCTTGCTATGCTCGCAAAAGGGGCCATAGAAGTAGTGCCCATCGCCCAGCAGGGCACAGGGTTGTACTCTCTGTACTTCTTAATCCCAAAAAAGGACGGCTCGCTCAGACCTATCCTAGACCTGCGACCCCTAAACCTATATATACTATCGGAGCATTTCCATATGCTCACCCTCCAACAGGTTCTCCCACTACTCAGTCAAGGGGATTTCCTAGCTACGCTAGACTTGAAGGATGCATACTTCCACATACCAATACACCCTTCACACAGGAAATACCTCAGATTCACTATTTAAGGGAATCACTATCAGTTCAAAGTTCTCCCCTTCGGAGTAACAACAGCACCCAGGGTCTTTACCAAGTGCCTGGCAACAGTGGCAGCGCATCTGCGAAGACAAAATATTCACGTCTTCCCTTATTTGGACGACTGGCTAGTTCAGGCCAAGTCGGCACAACAATGTGCCACCCACATGTCCCACACCATTCACCTTCTTCACGATCTGGGATTCTCACTAAATTACCCAAAATCAAGTCTCCAACCTGCGCACGTACAACAGTACTTAGGCGCGACAATCAACACTCTGGCTGCCACAGCTCAGCCAACTTTAGTGAGAATCAACAGCATGCAATTGCTGATCTCAAAATTCAAACCTCAACACTCCCTTCCGGCGCGAGTGTTCATGCAGTTGATAGGCATGATGGCCTCCTGCATCTTCATAGTCCCACACGCGAGACTACATATATGCCCGCTTCAGGATTGCTTAGCACGTCAGTGGAATCAGGCTCAAGGACAATTGAAAGACCTAGTGTTGGTGAGAGGTCGGGCATACAACTCTCTGCATTGGTGGAATCCACAAAACCGTTCCAAGAGCCTGTTCCACAAATAATACTGACAGCGGACGCGTCTCTCCAGGGATGGGGAGCTCATGTACTCAATTACACAGTGCAGGGACTATGGACTACACAACAAAAGAAGATGCACATCAACCTTCTGGAACTGATGGCAATCTTCCTGGCGATGAAAGCATTCAAAGTACACCTGTGCGACAAGGTCGTGTTGATCCGGACGGACAACATGACTGCCATGTACTACATACAGAAACAAGGAGGAACACACTCTCCACAGTTGTCTCATCTGGCTCAGAGCATGTGGAAGTGGGCCATTCAGAGGAACATATTCCTCATGGCGGAACACCTCCCAGGCAAAAACAACCAGATGGCGGATCTGCTCAGCAGACACAGCCACCAAATGCACGAGTGGGAGTTACACCCATCAGTACTCCAACCGTACTTCCAGCAGTGGGGTCATCCAGAGATAGACCTATTCGCCACAAGGGAAAACGCAAAATGCCAAAGCTTTGCCGCCAGGTTCCCACATCCACAGTCGCAGGGCAATGCGATATGGATGAACTGGTCCGGCAGATTTGCGTACGCTTTTCCCCCAGCGCCACTGATACCGCTGGTGGCACGCAAACTGCGACAGCACTCACTGACACTCATCCTGGTTGCTCCAACATGGGCTCGCCAGCCATGGTACACCACCTTTCTGGAACTTTCCGTGGTGCCGCATCAAAGGCTGCGGATCAAACCCGCGCTTTTGACGCAGAACCATGGAGAAATTCAGCACCCAGATCCGCAACAGCTGAACCTGGCAATCTGGCTCCTGAAGTCCTAGAGTTTGGCTACCTAAACCTGCCACCTGACTGTATGGAGATCATCAAGGAAGCTAGGAGACCCACTACCAGAGCTTGCTATGCAGCCAAATGGAAGAAGTTTGTCATTTATTGCAACAACAATCGCATTAACCCGCTAGACGCATCTATTCAGAACATAATCTGCTATCTATTACACCTATACCGATGCAATCTGGCATACACCTCAATACGTGTCCATTTAACAGCAATAGCAGCCTATCTCCAAAACAGGCAGCACCTCTCTTTATTCAGAGTGCCTGCCATTAAAGCCTTCTTGGAAGGACTTAAACGGGTGATTCCTCCAAGGCACCCCCCCGCACCGGTGTGGAACCTCAACTTGGTCCTCACCAGACTAATGGGTCCACCCTTTGAACCTCTCCATTCTTGTGAGATTCAATTCCTCACCTGGAAAGTGGCTTTCCTGGTTGCCATCACTTCCTTAAGAAGAGTTAGTGAACTCCAGGCACTAACCATTCAGGAGCCATTTATACAAGTTCACGCAAACCGGGTCGTACTACGTACCAACCCCAAATTCATGCCTAAAGTAATATCGCAGTTCCACATGAACCAAACCATTGAACTGCCTGTTTTCTTTCAGAACCCACAAAATGTCGCTGAAAGGATGCTCCACACACTAGATGTAAAAAGGGCCCTCATGTACTATATTGACAGGACTAAAGCCTTTAGGAAGATGTGAGAAGTTGGCCTGGTATATGATGTTCACTAGTTAAAGTGACCACCTTGTACCATGCCAAGCAACCCTTATGGTGAGGTTGTAAGTCAACCTTTTCAGACTAGCTGCCCTAGTGGTAGCGTAGGCTAAGCAGTCTTTGAGGCTAAACTCGTGAAACGTGTTAAGCAGGCTGTTTTACCAAATGTAACCCCCCTTTATACCAATGAAAGGACACCACACAGATATATATTGAAAATATATATGTATTTATTTCTCAAAGTATCCCCTAGACTCTTTATGAGCACAGGAGCACAAATCGTTAAACAAGAATACGTTAGAATACACAGAAGTTGCACTTTATATGGATAGGCCCTGGTGGCCACTCGAACCATATACTAAAATAGTGGTATAAGTACCACGAACAGGAAAGGGAAAAGGCCTAGGGCCTCTAGAATCGCTGGGCCTACAAGAAGCTAACTTTAGTTAGTGACCAGGAGGTCCACGGGTTGCGTGTGCAGAGCAAATAGTCACACGCGTGCTCCCATAGGTTTTCAATGGGTGCGTAAAAGTTACAAAGTTACTGCAAAAAGGATCTTCCGGATGGACTATGAACTCAAGATTGGAAACACCGACACTAGAGATGTTACTCTACACTTGGGCACCGGAGTGCCAGCTTTACCTCACCCACAGGAAGCGGGTGCATAGGTCTCGAAGTGCGTCGGGTTTCTTCTATCTGTTCAATGGAGCCTGAAGACCAAGATGCTGCAGGCGGTCGGTCCAGAAGAGATGTGGTGGATCCAAGGGTGGATCGGAGTTGTAGAAGACCTGTAAGCAGAGGGGACAGTGTTCACAGTCACTAGCCAGTGACCAGCGTGGCACCAGGTGGGTACCAGGCGATGTCGGGTGCAAACAGGAGGGAAGGTGCAGCTTGTCTCTGCAGCCACGTGGTCCCTGAAGGTCGACGACGTCCAGGAGCCGGTTCACAAGCTGTCCCACGCAGGCTCTCGCTGTCGGCGGAGTCGGCGACTTGATCGAAGCAAACAAGCCTTGGCAAAAGCAATTGTTGTGGAAAACGAAATAAGCTGATAGTTCTGACCAGCAAGGTCAGAGGGGCTGCTCCTTTGGAGGGGAGCAAGGGCCAGTCTGGAGCAACCAGACCAGCGGTGTAGTTCTTGAAGTTCGTCGCCAAGATGGCCACTAGCCAGCGGGCAAGCAACCGGTTAGGCGCGTCGAGTGGCAAAATGCAGAGGGGCCCCACGCCGATCGTGGAGATGCTGGAGGGCTCACCGTTGGTGCAGATGCTGCTCGTATGTTGGGCTTCTCAGATCCCAAAGCACAACTTGGAGGGAGCCTCGGTTGTCGCGCTTGCAGCTTGTCGTGGTCTTTTCAAGATGGCTGGCTCCACGTATCTCGGTGCCTCCACGGGTTCCTTCTTTTCAGGGACTGTGGATCGGGCGGTGAGAGGTCTAGAGGTCCAGGTCTTGTCAGTCTCTGGGCTCGGGCTCCGGCAGGAGGCGGCGGCAAAGCAGACGTTGATTCGCTGGATGGTGCTTGCGTTAGCAAGGTGGTCACTCCCTGACCACAGGGGAGATTGACTTCAGTCCTCTGTGCGGCAGAGCGTCGAAGTTCCCGTCTTCTTCGTGTAGTTAAGTTGATTCCAGGATGTCTAAAGTCTTAGGACACAGCTCCTACCTTTATTCGGATTCTAGGGGCCGGACTACCTGCTAGGTCACTCCGTATGGGTGGGACCAGGAAGGGGGGTGGTTACACCCCCAATCCTTTGTCCAGCTCGCCCCAGGTCCAGGGCTGGTGTGCCCCAGGACCGGTTTGAACTGGCATATGCACCGAGGCTCCTTGTGAGCCTCAGGCATGTCTGGTTCCTTTCAAGCCCTACCTGACCAATACACAAAATCCTGTCTGGGGTGGTGCACGCACCTCCCCTGGCAGGAAACCCTTTGTCCACACCTCCCAAGCTGGAAGGACTCCCAGCAGCAGGAGGGCAGACTTGTGTCTGTGGTGGCAGCATCCATTTTGTGGAGCTGAGGCTATGTCTGATTTTACCCGGGTTTCAGGTACTGTACATGTCGTGTCCCTCTAGAAGGGTGGAATGCTAACTCCGTCGCCAGAATTGGCGAGGGGTTAGTATTCCAATTCGTATGACACCTTACTCGACATGTTTTGATAAAGCCAAACCAAAGATAGCATTTAACCGCGAGGTTCATAATGCACTTAAGAGTATATGGTATGACGATATCTGGAAACAGTAGAAGGAAGGGGTTCCGACCACTGCAGACCGGCTCAGCTCATGCCAGAGCACCATCTCACATGGAACCAAGCACTCTGCCTTCAGGATTGTCAAGGCCTGCTGTAGGAGTGGCTGATAGGTTACCATGTGTTCCATTTAAGGTTAGGTATAGGTATACTACACCTAAGTAAGAGGTGGTTACACCAACTTACCCCAGCTGAGTGATCAGCCAGTTGTGTCAAATTTGTTAGGCCAGGCCAGGGGTGGCACAATACATGCTTCAGCCCCTGGTAGGCCTTAGATACCCCAATGCCCTGGGTACCTAGTGTACACTGGTACAGGGGCTCACAGGGTGATCCACTTCCAATTGGTTATGCACCTATGGTGCATAGTGTAAATTTAGTAGAGAGAACAGCAGGCTGGGGGTCTGATTGGCAGGCCCACAGCCTCAATATGTCAAAAACCAGTGAAGCAAAAAGCAAAAATTTGGGGTGACCATAGGATAGCAGACCCTACTCACCTACAGAAGACTAAACAACTCTTCGTTGCCTTCTCTCCACAACACAAAGGCAACGCCATTTCCAAAACAGGTATAGCCAGATGGATTGTTAAATGTATCCAAATTTGTTATCAAAAAGCTAAACGCACATTAACGATTCCACCACGAGCCCACTCAACACGGAAGTTAGGGGCGTCCATGGCTTTCCTGGGAAACATTCCTTTACAAGAAATATGTAGAGCAGCGACATGGTCCACTATACATACATTTACCAAACACTACTGTGTAGATGTACACTCAAAACAGCAGGCAGCTGTAGGACAGGCTGTTCTCAAAACTCTTTTTCAGACTGCTGCAGCTGGCACGGGTAGCCGCCGCTAATAGGAGGTACTGCTGTGTATTCTATGCACAGATATGAATTCAGCAGCCCACATGCCTCGAACTGAATATGCTACTTACCAGTATGCATCTGTTCTTGGCATGTAGGGCTGCTGACATTCATATCGCCCACCCTCCTCCCCGGCGCCTGTCGCAGCTGCAGCTCTCAGAATTACTGTATAGCATGGTCATCACTTCCTGTATCTACTCCATCACTGCCACAATGGCGAAAAACAATCTGGGGATGGAGAGGATGCCCATGCGCACTGTGGTCCAGGGGAGGAGTCACCCATCTCAGGATACTTCGAAGACTCTTCCAGGACAACAATGTGCAATCATCCGGACCCAACACTAGGCGGCGATCTATGCACAGATATGAATGTCAGCAGCCCTACATGCCAAGAACAGATGCATACTGGTAAGTAGCATATTCAACATGAACATTGTTTGCCATTTGTGTAAGGATAGTGTGTTTTGCATGAGGACCATAGATGTTACAATGCAGGCATCTGCATGCTGTTGGGCATCGTTGTTCTTTTTGGCTACCCAAACGCGTACATGAATATATTTGGGCTACACATTCTAGGTATTACTTAAATATGATATAGGGTGTTTTGCACAAATATGATATAGTGCTTTTGAAACACTCTTGGGTGCTTTCAAGGTGATTTGATTTGACTAAAACTAATAAAATCTTTTCAGGTATCATGCAAGGGACACTATTTCCGCACATATTAATGGACCAGTGGAATATGTTTCTGGTGGATCCTTCTTATGGAAATTGGGATCATTCAGTTATTGTTTTTGTCTGATCTGGCCTATTAATTTTGTGGATTGCTTCCAGTAATCTCCGTACCAGGAGTATAAAGAATATTAATATATTTAAGGTATGTTCAAGTTTACCCATATATGGGGGCGATGAAGTGTTATGTAGGAAGTGTTTTATTGCTATAAGCACTATCAAGCAGTATTAGAAATATGATATGACGATGTTGGGTATGGTTAACATTTACCAAACATTGTACAATCATATAACAAGTTTTTTTGAAATGTATTCCTCTCTTCTGTGTTATTTAATCTTAAAGGGATATTATAGGCTGAGTAACTTGAGCAGCTCCTCCCCCTTGTTTTTTGTTTATTCGTGAGGTTTTTCCTGCACACCAGTGCCTGTAAAGTATTTTATTCTGGGATAATGGAATAAATATACTGTTTCTTGCCTTGTTGTACATTAATTTGTTAGGCCTTTTTTGACATTACAAATATTGTTTGTACCAATTTATGTCAGTGTGTGGTTTCTTAGTTGTGTTCTTTGTATGTTATTTACATCCCTGACGAAGTTCAAAATCATTTTTGAACGAAACTCTTTGGCTGGATGCCCATTTGTATGGGAATTTTATAAATATGAATTGAAGGAAGGATAAAAACTATTTTTTAAAACACAACTGAGGATTTGTGGACTACTACATTTTCGGGTGCACCATTCCACTTCTTTAGAAAGGCTAATTTAATTAGTCACACTTGAAATTTAACCAATTACTCTTCAAATGTGCATACAAAATCTTTTCACATTTCTGTAAATGAAATGTGCAGCCTTGAGTCATCTCCGTACTCTGGACTCACGTCCTTGCCCAGGGTAACTCTATGATTGGTCTACGGCACAACACTATTCAATGACATGAAGTCTATAACATCATTCTTCAAAGTTCATTCCATTAATTAGTTGTGAACATTTTCGTGATTTTCATTATACAAATGAGACCTGATTATTAAATGTTTATTTCTTCATACTCCATATAGTTTGGTATTTTGACCATCAATTAATGCAATAACCTTTGAGGATCTGTCGTATAGACTTTATATCACAGAATACTGTTGCACCTTGAACCAAGGGAAGGCTTATCCTACGCAAAGCGCACTTGATGTTCTAGGCTATGTACTGCAAAGAGATTAATGCACAAAAGATTTGCATCCTGCAACTGTAAATTTTTCAAAAGCATGTGAAATTATGAAATATTGAAAGATAAACAACATCTGTTATTACCCCTGTGTAGACATTACTTTGACAGTATGTAAATCAACCAATAAACCTTTATTCGGTCTAAAGAACAATAGACCATGCAAGTACATAAAATATTTCACACAACTGTAAACACACATAGAAGTTTAAAATAATTGTATAATGAGGAATATTTTAAAAGTGTTTAACTGTTAAGATACAGGACAAACACGACAGTTAATACATCCGATATCCAAACAAGCTGGGCAGCAACACCCTATAATTAAGCAGGATTATTGCATGTAGCTATGAATACACAAGCAGAATTAAAATAAACATGAAGTTAAAATGCACAGGGGGCATTCAGAATTTCAAAAGTGATATATCGGAGAATACATCAGACATCGAAAATTTTAAAAGGGAACCTAGGATACGAAAACAGAATCTCAATTGCAGAACACTAACACAAAATAGAGGATAGAAGCTGCAAATAAAATACCAAGCAGGGCGGGATAAAGAGGGGACAGAGATCTCAGATAGGGTCTGCCATGTTCTCCTACTATCCTGCGTTAAATAAGCCCTTTGCTTCTAGTTCAGTGAACCGCACTGCGCATAAAGTTCTGTCGGGCTATCCCAACATAGTGTGTCTAGTCCAAATCGCTGCCTTCAGGCAGGCACAAATAGAAAAAACAATTTCAGGGGAGCGCAAGGATTGTAGGTGAAGGAGAGCCGGAATGCAGCAGAGAAGGCCTAGCCTCCTTGATAGGGGAATCAAAAAGTGCTATCATGCTATACTGTGCAAATTGCAGAAAAACATAAAGTGCAACAAATATTGGACAGTGTGATAATCACAGGGACAACAGGAGACTTTATTGCCTACAGGATCTAAAGAATGTTTAAAAAAGAGAGACCAGTGGATTGTCCCAGCTCGAAATCGAAAACGTAAGGACTGCTCCCATCTGGTCATCTCGAGGGCCAAATACAGTGGGGAGTCGTCATTATAAAAGAGATTGTAATATTGCAACACCAAGGGTTTAGAAAGCTCAGATTTTAACCTAATGTTTACTCGGTGGTCCCTAAATAGTGATTTCACCTCGGACTTGGTGTTATTTGGAATGCAGCTGGGTTCAGAGTACCACCAGGGTATGCCGAGGGACCCGAAAGTGTCAAGTAAATAGCTCATGGTATAGAAGAAGCCTTGCCCAATGTCATGCAGTCAGATATAATGTCCTTACAGAGTTTGATCTGAGCTGGGTTCGATCAGATGCCAACTTATAGTAAAATTGGCGCCATCTAAATCGTATCCTCAATATAACCCTGGTTTAGCTCGAAGTGCATGATGAGGGTGGAGGTGGATAGGGGTGCACTTAAAAGCCTTCGGAGATTGCGATTTTCCTCTGCCTGAATGGAGCCACACTTACTCCTGCTCCGTTAGTAGCCGCACTAATACATTGGGAATTAAACACTTTCAAAGGTGAAGACAGTGTCCCCCTAATTTATGGTCTGATGATGTTGCTTACTGTACCTGCAATTTTGCTTAACTTAGTACAAACTTGAGCACAATGGGGATTCCATGACCCTGAGGAACTAACATTTAATCCCAGGTAAACAAAAATCTCAATGGATGTCAGAACATGCCCTTTAATACTGATTTTATTTAGTCTTAGTTTGCCTGGGCCGCAGGACATGATGTGCGATTTAGAACAATTAGTATTAAGTTTCTGCTTATGCATAAAGGAAACAAAACAATCCACCTGGTGTCTCAGGGCTTTTGGGGAAGGGCCAACAATACTGCATTGCCTGCGGATGTATGTCGTTACAACGCACACTTTTACAACGCATGCACTTACAACGCATTTTTTACAACGCACAATCCATTACAACGCATGACATTACAACGCAGGACACTACAACGCATTTTTAAAAACTACCTTTACAACGCATTTCCATTACAACGCATACTACCTTTACAACGCATACCATTACAACGCATAATATTAAATTGCATTTAAGGTAAGTATTAGATAGTATAGGGGTAAAAATTACTATTCTAACTCCAGGGGGTGCAACAGTAGGGTAAGTGTTGGATAGTATAGGGTTAAAAATTACTATTCTAACTCCAGGGGGTGCAACAGTAGGGTAAATGTTGGATAGTATAGGGGTAAAAATTACTATTCTAACTCCAGGGGGTGCAACAGTAGGGAAAGTGTTGGATAGTATAGGGGTAAAAATTACTATTCTAACTCCAGGGGGTGCAACAGTAGGGTAAGTGTTGGATAGTATAGGGGTAAAAATTACTATTCTAACTCCAGGGGGTGCAACAGTAGGGTAAGTGTTGGATAGTATAGGGGTAAACATTACTATTCTAACTCCAGGGGGTGCAACAGTAGGGTAAGTGTTGGATAGTATAGGGGTAAAAATTACTATTCTAACTCCAGGGGGTGCAACAGTAGGGTAAATGTTGGATAGTATAGGGGTAAAAATTACTATTCTAACTCCAGGGGGTGCAACAGTAGGGTAAGTGTTGGATAGTATAGGGGTAAAAATTACTATTCTAACTCCAGGGGGTGCAACAGTAGGGTAAGTGTTGGATAGTATAGGGGTAAAAATTACTATTCTAACTCCAGGGGGTGCAACAGTAGGGTAAGTGTTGGATAGTATAGGGGTAAAAATTACTATTCTAACTCCAGGGGGTGCAACAGTAGGGTAAGTTTTGGATAGTATAGGGGTAAAAATTACTATATTATGCGTTGTAATGGTATGCGTTGTAATGGTAGTATGCGTTGTAATGGAATGCGTTGTAAAGGTAGTTTTTAAAAATGCGTTGTAGTGTCATGCGTTGTAATGTCATGCGTTGTAATGGATTGTGCGTTGTAAAAAATGCGTTGTAAGTGTAGTGCGTTGTAAAAGTTGCGTTGTAAAGGTTGTTCCCCATTGCCTGCATATAACGAAGCAGGGACTGGGAAGCCTGCAATTCTAGGTATGTCTGTGGGGGAAGAGGCTAGGTAAGCTGTTAAACCGTTAATATATAAAATTAATAAAACACAGTATGTCATTAATGCAAAGGGGCTGCTATAGGTATGAGTGTATGTCACACAGGCTGTGTTTTGACAATTGCAGTTTTGTTAATTAAATTTGAGTAAAGATGGAAAATTATTATCTACTGAACAAAAACTTTTGGTGGTACCAAAATTCAATCTTCGCATCTATCAAAAAGCTGAAACATGCTGAGATTTGTAGTGCAGTGTTAAGACCCCACTGAAGGTTCTCACCTCGGGGAAACAGAGGATGAGGGAATCTACTTCAGTAATATTACCTATGGTCTGACGCCCCTCTTGTTTTCCATGATCCCTGTTGTCTCTTTCCAGGCCTCTACGGAAGGTTGTTTGCTTTTTGTGCTTGTGTAACAGGATCAGGGTGATGTGATGGCCAGCATTAACCTTTAACCTGTTTTAGGGCTGCCCTTAAAAATCTGACTCCGATGCATTTCTAAGGGACATGAAGGTTGGCTCCTGTGTACGATCTTTCAATTATATCACATAGTACAATTTTGCTAACTACTTGACTAATCAGTTTGTTTGCTAAAGCTGCCAAAAATAAATTTTCCATACGTTTGATTGTGACTTGAACAATGTGAATCCAGGGGAGGAGCCAAGATGGCGACCGGAGCAGACGCTTGAGCGCCCGGCTCCGTCGGTCCGTGGCCTCGGACTACTATCCTGATGCCCATCCTCGCCGATTTTCGAGGTGCAACGTGTGCGAAGACGCGCTGACCGCGCTGCCGCTTTCCCGGAGTCACAGCCCGCCCGGATGCCCGAGTTCTGGGTGCTTTTGTCCTCTGCACTGAAACCCTGCGCCATTACGGCCTTTGCTGGCCCCCTGGAAGCTCCGCAGTTGCCGGACCAGCTAGCGCTAACCTGAGCCCCGCGGTCCCGATTTCACCTCGCACCACGGATCGTTGCCGGACGAGCCCGGAGAGGGACGGCCGGACACCTTCTGCACCCTGTGCCGGACGGGCTGGAGCTGTGGGGTGGGCCCCGGTGCGGCGGGTCCCCTGCCCCGCTCTGAGGACCGCGCTGTGGGAGGCAGCTGCCCCCTTCACCTATTGCCTAGCCAGCGGCGGAGGGAACCTGCGAGAAGAGAAGCGACTGTTGGCCTTTCCCGTTGCGGCGTAGACCTGAGGGGAATTGACTCCTTGCTACGACCCCCCCCCCGGCCATTGCACCGTATAGCGGCAAAACATGGCGTTTAGTGCCTGCTTGCGGCTGGGGGGCGATACTCCGGTCTCGCCTGCTGCCCACTTCGCCCCCCCTCTTCCGGACACCAGCTCCATGGTGCCGTCCCGGATTGCTGCCGCTGTGGGGGCCCAGCCTCCGCTTACATGCGGCTCCGTTCTGGCTGCCCTGCGGGACTTCCAACTACAGATGTGCGCTGGCCTGCAGGCGCTGAGTGAGCGGTTTGACCCCATACTGTCGGCCGCGGGTCGTGAGCGCACTGTGTGCCATCTACAGGGCGTGGGTCTCCCGGTGCTTTTGTCCGCTTGCGGGGACGCAACGGCGGTGTGTGACTGTGTTACACTGGTGCCTTCACCTGGCGCTCCCGGCGCCCAGGGTACACCGCTCTACACCTCAACTGCGGATGCTTTGTCCCCCTGGTCATGGCTGCCTGCTTCATTGTTGCCCGCCTCACCGCGTCCACTGGACTATCCTGTTGAGAGATGCCTAACGGCTTCGAGTAACCGTTCGCGGTGGCCCACTGCTGACTTTTTGTGGAACTCCTGTACCTTACTTGCCAGGTTTGGATTTTATGTGGTGCAAAGAGGGACCTTAATCGATGGGCGGCGGCCATTTCGTGATCCTACTTCACCATCCTTTCACAAGCGACCATCTTGTTTTTGTTTGTTCGGGACACGGGGCCTTCATGCAGGGGCTGGTTTAATCCCAAGCCCGCGATCGGGCCAGGGCTAGACTGATTTCTATTGTCATGGTTTATGGACGGGCTGGCCTGGGACTGGAACTGTATGTATGTTATGCGCGCACTGTTGCAACTTGTATCCCTTCGCTTACACTGTGGTGCCATGGTATCTTCGCATGCCGTTTTTTGGCGTAGTGGGCTCTCAGTGTGTGGGGGCCATGATTGGCTGATGGTTTGGGGCGCTCTGGTGTCCCGTGGGCTCCTCCCCGCCTTCTTTTCTGTTTTCTTACTTTCTTTCCTCTATTCCTACTTTCTTTCTCCTCTATATTTCGGGTTCATTGGGCGACAGGCACTATGCTGGGGGGGGGGTAGGCCGTAGCCTCCGCATTGGTGTAGGGTGGGGGGGTAATACTCTGTTCTTAATTAGTTCTATGGGCCTTTTTTCCTTTATGTCTCTGCGTTCTACTTTCTTCGATTCGGGGTCCGGGTGTGGGGTGGATCGAGTGGGGGCGGCTCCGGAGGGGTGCGTACTTGCTCATGTGACTATCCTTTTATATTTCTGCACCGCCTCACTGTTTGAGTTTTTACTTCAATTGTTGTTCTTACTGCTGTTGCTGCTCTCCCGTGTGGTGAGGCTATCTTGCGGACTCGAGTCTCCTTTGTTCCTATCCTTCATTGACTTTTTTCTTGATAAAATTATCTAAAAACCTTAAAATTAACCTTCACTTCTCCTTCCCCGGGTGTCAAAGATATCTCCAGCATGTGATCCATAACTTGTTGTTAATCCTGACTGTTGACGCACGGGGGATTTAATGTGGGTATCAGTGCTTCATTGTATCGTGGCCGGCCTGACGGTTGTAGGCCCGTATTTGTTCTTTTAAGATGCACGAATAAAGGTTTTTAAAAAAAAAAAAAAAAAAAAAAAAAACAATGTGAATCCAGCTCACCAGAGTCTTATTGCTGTATAATCCATGGCAGACGATAGATTATTTTATCTATATCTATTTATGTTACTTTATATTCTGGGAGTCATCACCCGAGGTAGTGGGAGCGCTTTACATGTTTGGATGGGCGCCCGTGGACTATTAGTGAATATGCTGCATCACTAAAGAGTGTACGCAGAAACAGATTTGATAATATAGTTTATAACACTGGTCAGTGGTGATGGGGAAATTATAACAGACTTCTTCAGAACACATTGAGGGCGTCATCGCCTCTGACATTGCTCTGTTGTCCATGACATAACACAACATCTCAATACACAACACTGACCTAACATACAATAACCGCAACGCAACACTAATCTGCCTTAACCTGCCCATGTGATTGGCGGAGACATTTTGCACAATGTCGACCCCGGCATTTCCAGATGGACTTGAGTCTTCACTGCTTGCTTTTCTTCCAGGAAGCCTCATAACCGGTGTCATCGGATATTTAGGGACACAAATGTTTATAATTTACATTTCATTTTTAATTAAAATCAGAAGTTCCCTTTCCTCACCGGACATTGTGTAATTACAATAGCGCACTGCGGGGCATTGGACTAAATTTACGGATGTTGCAGTCTCCTTTCCAAAGCCCCGAAGGCACGTGCTCTTTGGCGCGGTTCCTTCCAGCACGTGCTCAAGGACATGCCTGGTTCTCCCTACCGCGAGCTCAAAAGTGTTATTTAATGGCTGCGTAGAGCACGCTATTCAGTGTTATGCCTTGACAGGCTCTCTGGGTTGCAGGTCTCGGCAGGAGAATCGGAAAAGCAAATGTCATGATTTGACCACCGGCCTGGCAGGCCTCCAGAAATGTTGTCAAGAAAGGAGCGCTTGCCAGATGGCTGCGCGCACAGATACTTTATTGAGAAATATATATTTCCTCTTCACATGCATTTAGTCATCCCTCATAAAAATCCCCCAGAAATTAGCAGATTCACTTTCCCTCCTCGCTCTTAGCGAAGCCGTCATTTTTGGATTCTGCTTTGACACCACACCAGACATGTATATCGTAATTGCATTTATATAGCACCTCGTGCCCCTGGCGCGGTAACGAAGCGCATTTGCAGCCTGGTCTCGCGCTGCTCTGTGGAAGAGGTGTAACTGACATGTGGCCTCTGTGGGTTGTGTTTTGATGTTATGCATGAGGACCGGGATTGTGCATCTAGTGTACATTTTCTCTTCACGCTCGTGTGAATTAAATGCCAAAAAGGAACATTAGATTGTAGTTTGGTGGTTAGAAAGCGAGTACTGTATAGTACACTTGGGAAGTGTTGTGTGTTGAAGTGTTGTGGCAAAGGTGTACCTGCATCTGCGCATTGGTGTAGCAGAAAGTGTTAGACCTGTCAGTGACTGCATAGATCTACAGTATTTGGAATGATCAGTATCAGAATAGTTTAATCCCACACTGAATATGAGATCCAGCTGTGAAGTTTGCCTTTCTATGCATCAACTATGGTAACATGTTTGGATGTTTTTTAAGTGGTGGAAGAGGAGCAACCCACAGGAATGTGCATTTTGCAGTCTTCCATTGTACTTGTTCTGAGGAGTTCTCATGGCATTCAGCAACCATCAGTCATCCAGACATGCTATATGATTACTGGACATGTATTGCGGAATTAACACATGACTCATGTAAATAGAGGAAAAAACAGCCAAAGGGTGGTAGTAACAACATATATATAAATCTAGAAAAACATACGTTCACTCAATTAGCGACATTTTTTTCACCGTACCTCTTAATCCAGGGGAGGTATGCAGCAGCCTTGCTAGATCTGTATTAGTATATATCCTCAGATTTTTGCGCTCAGTGTAAAATGGGATCTTACGTAGAGCAGATGCAATTCCATCACTACAGTGGGAAATTGTTAAAAATATATATTTGGCAATGTTAGGGGTTTAGACGGGATGCAGCTCTGTTGGTTTGGAATTCACTGTGAGTTGAACATGTTAAGCAAGATGTGGTAGATTTAAGATTCATGTTTTTTTTTTTAAATAGATTTTTACAACTAAATCCAGATGGAAGAGGATGTGTTAACCTGTCTGTTTTTGTTTTGAAAAACATTTAAAATACAGAAAATAGTTCTCTTTTTAGTTCACTTTCTGTGCTGTCAATCAAGATTGTCGTGACCAAAGCTGTGCAGATTGACAGCATGAGGAGTTAAAAGATTCATGTGATTTTTTTTAAATAGCAGATCTGCACATGTGTTTCTCATATAACATTAGTGTTTTTGCTGTGAGTGTTAAGTTATATATTATGGTTAGGTTTATGGTCCGTACTTGAAGATTTAAAAGTCGTGGTACACACTATCAGATAGAGCTTTTGTGCTCCTAAAAAGTGCTTTCCTATCACAATCAATGCGATTTTGGCACACGGATGAAGTGAGCCATAATCTCCAATTCCAGCCAGTACCCCTGTATCAAAATGTGACCATTACAAAATTATTAGTCTGGTAACTGGGAATAACCTGCACATTCGTTTATTTTCTGCTGCACTATTTCAACTGCTAGAAGCAGGCGAAAAATGCAACAGTTGGGGAGGGGGGGGGGGGGGGGGGGGAGGATATTAGCCCAGGTCCTGGGAAGGCTGCCATGGGGTGGATTGTTTGCAGCTCTCCCCGTTGTACCAGAGGTGGGTGGGACAGAGCTCTTCATGCCAAGTTTATTTATTTTATTTTATTTTATTTTATTTGAAAGGTTTTATGTAGTGCTGGCTAGACCCGGAGGTATCAGAGTGCTTTATAGGAGTAGGAGAAGTCAGGAAAAGCAATTGTTCAGGGTGAAAAAAACAAAAACAAGCAGGTACATACAGCTACTACTTCTGTAAAGAGAAGTTGTTGTGTCACCTTCTCCTTTGACATCGGATCAAATTTGTTATCGGCTTCTCCTTTGATATCGGGGTCAGTGGGAGCCAGAGCGGGCCGGATGTGAGTCCAGTACTCCCATTCACAGTGGCCAGAGAGTATGTAGGAGATCCCTAGCAGTACACAGCGGAACCATAAGTACAGGAGTACACAGGCAGTGTGACAGCTGTAGAGCCCAAAATCACCTTCACCCGAGTGGGAGGCAGGGATGTGGAGGAACAGGCTGCATCCGTATACCCGAGCATTGGCCTCTCTGCCACATAGACTCTCCAGGGGCGTAACACAGGCCCCCCCGGGGCGGGGGGCCCCGAGATGCAGGGGGGCCCCGAGATGCAGGGGGCCCCCTCGGCACAGTACTTCTGCCTGTGCGCTTCGGAATAAATCCGGAGGGGGGCCCCTCCGTGTATATTGCAGGGGGGGCCCTTGAACTTCCGTTATGCCACTGATGTCATCCTTCCTCAAATGGCAAGCAAAGTGGAAGGACAGGAGGCCCAGAGCACACCACTCCATAGCATTGTTTCCTGGCTGAATTTTCAGGGTCCCCCGGTTAGCACTGGAGGAATGGAAATGTAGACAGTCGACACAGGGCAGAAATGATGAGCTGTCATTGATGGGTTACAGCAGATCAGTGATGTATAGGTGTTCATAGGTGTATAGCTCTAGCTCCGGTGCACCTCTACGAGGCAAATCCGTGTCCGGGGTAGGTTGCTACGGCAGCCGGCATGGGTGGCTTCTACTGCATCCGATGCTTTGATCTCAGGCAAAGTAGGCTGCGAGAGGAAAGGAGGTTGGGCTCCTCTGGTGCACAGGAGCGTGGACCCTCAGCCGCACGAGGGGGGTGGTGAGAGTGCAAATATACGTCACCACAGCTGGACTAAGTCTCTAATTGTCTGGAACTGCACTCCTGTTTTGGCTGCCAACTCCACTAGCAGGGGTGCCACCCCCTACACCCCCTCTGTTTGCCACTGGCAGCACCGGGCCCTCGCAAGCTATGGGCCGGCGCCTCACCTTCCCCGCCAGATAGGTAGCTCAGCAGAACAGAGAGGCACAAGGGGGCTCTGCATGTCCCTCCAGCGTGGGTCTGTTCATGTTGCCACTGGGGTTAGCCACTGAAGGGTAGACAAGAAGGGCTGATGGTGAGCCGCGGTGCAGTTGGATGCAGGTGTTGTGGAGCACCCGCCGTTTTTGCCTCGGTACAGGACTCCAGGGAAGAAATGCCTTCGAATTTCAGGCTGCATAGGTGCTCTATGGTTCCTAGTGGCGAGGTTCAACACTTTCGGTGGTGTCAGTCGTCCCGTTGCTGTGACTTTTGGCGCAAGGCTCCAGACAGCTGAAGTGGGTTATTGGGAGGTGGCCATCTTGGACGGGGCTAAACTCCGCCCACTCCTTCAATTGACTTTCCAAGAGATGGTGCTGTAGCAAGAATGTCATCTATTCAGAATGGCATAGTGGGATAGTAGGGTGCAGACTAGTACACTAAATCATTTTCTAAAGTACTTTTAGTTCTTAATTATGATAATCCATCCCAATTCTTGATGTTCAATGTAAATTGCTCTAAAAACTGTTGGGCTTTGTTGTGCCATATACATCTATTGATTGAGACTAAATACATAAATATTAGCATTCCTCATCTCATTTTGAGTCCAATTTTCCTCATCATGATTTTTAAGCCCTGAACATTCCTATCTTTTTCCTACAGAAGTGCAATGCCTTCACCTCTTAAGATAGAACCATATCCGGTACTCACTGGGCTTTTCATGTAGTAGGTGGAATGCAGGAGATCAAACAAAAAAAACACCTAATAAAGTCCGCTCTTCGTTCAAACACCAGCAATCTTCAGTTTTGGGATGCTATAAGATGTGCAATTATTTTACTTTTTTAACAGTGATGTACAAACAAGCATTGTCAAAATCAACGACTTGGCACGCGCATCATAAAAGCAAGACCTATTTGCTTCGCCATAGCTTGTTTTCTGAAGTATTGTTCTGAAATTGAGGTTAGGACAGCCATTTGGGTTGTATAATATATCAGTTCTAAAAAAAAGCATATATTCTGAACAAATTACTCTCCAAAGATCCTGTGAACCCTATTTCCATTATGCTGGGCTGAATTTCTTCGATATGAGTGACATAGAAGTTTCTGCTGACTGTGGGTTTCAAGAGCCTCCAGATGAAAGTGTTAACAGTCTAGATAGATTGCATGTCTGCTACTGTATACGTTTGTCAAAGTAAGATTTAAAAAAAAAAATCTTGATTAATGAGACACATTTTATAGTCTGCTGTGTAAACTTGTTTCAATACACCATTCAGAAATGCTCAGTAAAAGTAGATTGTGAAGTTAAAGCGCTACTACTAAACTGTGCTCCAAGCTCCTAATGGCAGAGCGAACCAGAAAAAGGGACCTCGCTAGGTTGTATTGGATTGCATTCATGTTAAGAAAAAAACATAATAAATGTGTTGGGTCTTACTTGTATGCCTCGTATGCTGAACATTGTAGATGTTCCCAAGACAACAAATAGATGTACAACTCCTTGGAGGCAATAAAAGTAGATGTCCCTCCCTGTGTGTACTTATCTCACAGCAACACCCCCGAAATGACCAGCAGAGACAAAACGACATACCTGATGAATAGCAGTTAGAAAGAATGAACGAATGTGGTGAATGACACGTACATGTATCAGTGACTGAAGTAGGATAAGCTTCATTTCCCCCTCCAGACTACTTAATCACGCAAGACAACTAAGGTGTCTTTGCAATACGTAAAAAGCATTGACAAAACCAATGGGTCTTGCCAGAGCATTGGCAAGAGAGACGGGAAAGTACCCATGATAGGAGCGAACAGAATATAAGACCAGAGGATGGGAGAGGACCCAGAATGACATATGGCACAGAGTGGTGAAAAGCATACAACGTATAGGAGAGGAGAGGATGGGAGGGGGGGCTTGTGGACACAAATCACAAAGCTGAGAAAGAAGAGTATTGGTTACGTGCAAAAATCAAAGCGTGCAGACTGGGACAAAGACCAAATGGTTGAACATTGAAAGAGTGAAGTAGAGGACGGGAGAGAATAAAATATGGGGTTAGAAGAGAGAAAAAGTGCTGGATGTAAGAGATTATAGATGAGGAAAGTGCACAGATGGGTGAGAGCATGGAGCCTGGGATCCGAGGATGAGAAATGGTATATTATGGAAGGGGTCATACAGTCCTTGGAGGAGGACAGGATGGACGAGACCCCGGAATCCGAAAGAACAGAGAAGGGAGAGCACAGGATGAGAGCTAATAGAACAAAAACATGGTGAGAGCACAAGATGGAATAATGGGTGAATGGCAGTTGAAGCGAGCACAAGTGGAAGAGAACAAGATGGATAAATGCAGGAAAGATATGACACAGAGGTTGGGGAGATCATGCAGAAGAACAGCACAGTGTTAGTAGCATAGAATTGGAGAATTCAGCCACACGAGAGAGAGCTTACAGGGATGGATGAGCACAGTGGACGAGAAAGCACAAGCTGAATGTGGGATGGATGAAGTAGAGAACAAGTAGGCTAGAACAGTTGAATGTATGTGATAAGGAGCTGAGGATGAGTGAGTAAAGGATGATGGAGCACTGGATGGAAGAGGACTGGATGGAAAGGAGCACAGGATGGATGAAGCATATCAAGAGAGAGAGAACACATTGGAAAGTCATAGGATCAGGGAGCATGGAATGAGGCATGAGGGGGCACAGATTAGGCTGGGAGAGTGGACATTAAGGGAAACAAAGGATTACAGTGCATAGAAAGAGAGGGCACAGTATTGGGGCGCGAGAAGGAACGGGCAGTATGGAAGACAATGGAAATAGAGAGCATACAATTGAAAATTGCATGACAGAATATCGCAGTGCTTGGAAGAGAACAGGATGGGCAGAACACATGATAGAAGAACACACAAGTGGAGAACACAGAATTTGAATGGCGCATGATGGGAAATGGCACTAGATGGGAGAGCACGGGGTACGAGAATGCCAGCTGGAGGCGCAGGACATGATTGATGAATGGGAGAGCGCTGGATGCGGCATTATGGGCCTAAAGATGGAACAGAAAGGGAGAGACTACACAACATAATGGAAAAAGAATAGGAGCACACAGGTTTTAGAAGACCAAAGAAGATACAAGAGCACAGGGTGAGAAAGAGAACATATGATAGCTAAGAATGGACTGGGCAGATCCAAGGATGGCAGACCACATAAGAGACGAAGATCAGGAGAGGAGGACATGGCGAGTGAAGAAAAATAGAACAGAAATAGCACATAACCGGGACAATATATAAAAGGAAAGGGCACTAGAAGGGAGCGTGCATGATGTGAGAGCTTGTGGCCAGGGTAGAGACGGGAGAAACCCTCAAAGAAAGTGGGGTCTGCAGCCCTAGTGCGAGCCATCTTTGGCATTAATGGAAATTCCAGAAATTTGAGCCACGTACTGCAACCAAGTCTTGACAGAATGGGACAAGGAGGGAGAACAAAAAGGAAAGGAGAGAGGTCGAAGTGAAAGAAGAGAGGATATAAAAAAGAGGCGAGCTAAAAATGAGAAGTTGTGAATCAAAGCAGCAGGCAGAGAAATACAGCGAAAAGATATATGGGAAGAAATACAGAAGAGTGAAAGAAAGAGAGAAAAAAACTTCTGTAGGAATAGCAGACAAAGACTGCCAGAGAGTGAAAGTGACATACACAGTAATAGAGGGGCTGATTGTGGGGAGTGAAATAAGGGGTGGTTAGGCAAGTGAGATGCAAGTCTCAGATTTAAAAAGAATTGGGGCACACTGAAAAAGAGGGTGAGGAGGCGAGGCCAATGGGGTGAGACACAATGAAAGAAAGCAGTAATAGGTGAGAGAACTTGGAAAATTATTCAAAGAAAGGACGGGAGAGAATGACATAAGGACGTGACGCGGGGTCACAGGATAAGGGCAAGGGGTGTAATGAACAAGTAAGAAGCATGGTACGGAGACAGTGAGAAAGAACGGAAAGAATTGGCAAGCGGCAGAGAGAAAAGAGAACAAGCGCACAATAGATGTGCAGTAAGGGAATGAGTGTTGGGGAGAATTGCTGACGTGTAAAAGAGAGAGAGGGGGAACTGAAGAGAGAGAGTTGAAGGATAGCAGAGAGATCAGATGTAACCGTTTGGGGAAAGTGAGATAACCGGGGGAAAGGAGATATTGAGAGAGAAAAAGGAGACGGAACAAGAGAAAGTCAAAAGATATATAGATATATATTTTTTATTTTTTTATTTTTTTTTACAAAGTAGCTTAATTGAAAGATGGTGTCTTTAGCAGTAGTACTGTATATGCCTCTGCTCTCTTTGTCACACAGCTATCTCTACAGTCCTCTCACATTCAGCAATGCCAGTTGTTGCCGGCCGCCAGACCGTAACATTACCCCTAGCCATGGTGACTAGTATCCAAACTGGAAAATCCACTGGCTTCTTGTTCATTGAGTGCAGAAGCATCAGGCACTTGGAGTGGAGCACTGACATTACCATGCACCCACATGGTGAGTCTGGCGTTCCTCAACGGTGAACAGCTAAGGGGCCCAAAGACTGTGTGTTGTAAACAATCGCAGTTTCCTTATCTTCCAGCATATTTCAAACTGCTTCTCCTGCAGTGCTTTTAAAAGCAAAGAAATCGGCAACCAAACAAAATCTGATCTCATTCTAGAAGGAATCACTGTGTTTGACTTCCTTTACCGGATGCATTTCTTTAATCTTGCTCGGTTACTCCCACCATAAAATAGTGTTCTCTGTATTTCAAAGTGACATTTATAACCCTCATAAATGCAGATTTGCCAATTTCTGCTGAAATTGTTTCTATCCTTTTGTCAGCCAGGGGATTTCAGGTTTTTGAAACAACATACAGCCTCAAAATGCTTGCATCAAAACTAGAATGAAGAGAGAGATAGTTATGTGACGCACCTAGTTATCAGCCACAAGAACTGGCATTTTTTAGTGTGCACTCGAAAAAACTGCATAAGCTAAAGAAAAGTGGAATCATTCCAGCTGATCCATTACTTGTACATCTGATGCATGCACGCAAGGCAGGGGGAAATGTGGGAGGAGGTGCTGTCTTGGCGACTGGAAAAAAGTATTAAGAAAAGGAAATATGTTTTCCTGAGCCCTGTCACTGAAGTGCACTACTTAATGTGGGGATGCCCACGCCGTGAAAGGAAAAATGCAATCACTCACAGCGAGGGCGGGCATTGTCTGAAGTGGGCTGACCCATCGCCCTATGCTGTTTACTTTGGAGGGAGGAAAAAAAAGTTCAATAACGCTACACAATACGAATAGTTAAAGAATGGTGGCTGAAAGCCTCTGTACATATGTACAAAGGTATGCATTTTGTAAGATTTATTTTCTGAGAAACAAAAGGTATTGACTCACGCCAGGCCTAAAAAGCATTGGCAAAGCCAATAGGCCTGGCATTGTCTGCCAGCCTTTTGGCAGTTCTTGTTTCCTTTTGTCAAGGTTTTTGCAAAACTGTATTGTTCGAAGCTGCTTGGTGTTAGTCAATCAAAAAATAACCATGGTCTAAAGACTGAAATGTTTTTTGGTCTCAAAAAGGAACACATTACCGCAGTACTCCCTGGCACTGTGTGTGTGGATGTGTGTGGGTGTGCTCATTGTGAAAGGACAGCATGCCAGTGGCTGAAGGGGGCTGACGCATTTCCCCTTGATGTGTGCATCAGTGGGTTGGAGATAAATGTGAATGACAGAACTACAAACAAGTGGCTAAAGCGTTGCTGAAAACCCCTATAAATAATTATGTAATATACATAATTGTAGTAAAATCAACAGGCCTCAGCTAATAATGAAGCCAATCATTATGCCTTTGGCTGCCAGGCTCTTGCCTTAAAGAAAGAAAAGGAAAGAAAGGAAGGAAGAAAAGGAAAGGAAAGAAAGGCACTGAAAGAAAGAAAGAAGACAAGAAAGAAAGGGCAAGTAGGAAGGCAAGAAGTTTAAAGAAAAACCAAAAGGCAAGAAGGAAAGAAAGCATGAAAGAAGGAAATCAAGAACAAATTAAGAAAGAAGGCAAGCAAGAACGAATTCATAGAAATTGGGAAAGCAAGAATGAAGTGATAGAAGTAAGGAAAGCATGTAAGAATTGAAAGAAACAAGGAAAGCAAAAAAGAATGGAACAAAAGAAAAGAAAGAACAAAAAACAAAGCAGGAAAGAAAGAAGCAAGGAAAGATTGAAAGAAAGAAGGAAGGAAAGGTGGAAAAGGAAGGAACCGCAGAAGGAACAATGGAAAGAAAGACAGAAAAAGAGAAGAGAAAGAAGGGAAGAAAGAATTAGAGAAAAAGGAATGAAAGATGAAAAGTAATAAGGAAGGGAAGATGAAAGAACGAAGCATGGAAAGAAAGAAGGAATGATGGAGCGAAAAAAGGAAAAAGAAGGACAAAAGATACATAGAATGAAGGAAATAAATTTAAAAAAGTATTACAAGTGCAGCAAATTAAACATGATAAAGGCTAATTTTCTACCTGGGCAATGTTTATTAAAGAACCATTGGTGAAATTGAGTAAAAAATAAATGTGTTTTGAAGAATTGTCCACTCGTAACTTGTGTATAGTAATGAAGCTTTCAGTTTTTGTACTACATGCATAGTGAAAAAGAAAATAACTTAACACTGAACAGTTTCAAATGGACGCAATCAGTAATTCTGTGAAATACCATTAGATAAACAAAGGACACTTCATAAGGAGTTTAGAACAGCATTAGCAGGAGACAGGAACTGATAGAGCATGGAATGTGGCCTGTGCTAACATCTAGTAGAAAGGTCCTGCTTTCACCATGGGTGCGAAACATAAAGGCAACAAACACTAAAGTAGTTATAAAGTAAAAACACTTGCTTTGAAGATAATAACCTTGTGTGCTGATATTCTCCTTGAGAAAGAGCAAAATGCTACCTCTCAAAGTGAAGTTAGCCAGTGCTGAAGTAGGTTAACCCATTGCCACAGTTGTATGCTGTAGTGGGCGGAAGCAAAATGTGAATGACACAACAAGAGACTAATAGATGAAGAGACCTGGCTGAAAGCCCATTTAAGTAAGTATACTATACATAACATTTTAGTAAAATCAAAAGGTTGTGGCTAATGCCAGACCTAAAAATTGATATCTTAGCCAGTTTTTAACTTGTATAAATAAATAAAATACCTAAAGTATTTTGTAGGCGCCCTCTGACAAATGCCGGTATTACTGAATCAAACGGTTGCCCTGCTCGTCCATTTACCACAAGCCTCTTTCTTTCACCAACCTTCTATTTCTGTCTATCTCATTCATGCACGTTCGAGATCACCCTTGCGTTCTCACTTTTGTCATTCTTTTTCTTCCTTTCTTTTTCTGTTTCTCTTTCATGTTGTAGGTCAAAATCTAATGATGAAAATGTAAAGTCCAGTTTCCAAAAACGAGTGCTAGAGCCCACCACCCGCACAAGTAAAGCACTGATCCTAACCATTCATAATACTTGTTGGGCAGGCCTTTCCTTTGACGTTATGTGAATGGTAGAGGGCATGGCTTTATTGTTTAAGAGAACACGTGAACTTTGGGACCTGTAAGTCATGTAGCTGTGTGTAGGGTTCTGTGGAACCAGCTCCTGGCGTTAGTCCTACCTAAAGTGGTATAGTGTAGCCTGACTGATTAAAGAACGCATTCAGTGACTTTATTCAGGGATTATTCGGGTAGGAAAAATATTCAATCGGTCTCACTCAGAATCAGCTCTTTATTTTGGAAACCGTAGCATCAGTTACAGACATTCTGAAAATGTGTGCTTGTTTTGTTTACATATACTAATGCCGCTCGGAACGTTTTAGTTATTATGACAGTTTTTATATAATTCATCTCCACAGGAGCACCTGTACATGTGAAACAAGCGAGCTGAGAGTGAGCCCCTTGTTTCCGAATATGCGTGCTGCTGAGAGAAAAATACTGCCCTTGCATTCCAAGGGGAATTCCCGCTGCGTCATGGATTCCCATTGCAAGTGCATCGGCCTTACGCCTCGAAAAATGTGCCCTCGTGCGTGGAATAACAGCTCCGGGGTTTGAATAATAAAATCCAGCTGCCTTCTAACCAAGAACGAAAAATATCAACACCAAAAAGGAAGGCGCCTGGGTGGTCTCCACCAGGTAGGGGAGATTCATTCCCATGTTTCCATGCGATTCTGTTCCCATGCTCTCCCCTTCCCTCTGGAATTCAGTGTCAGTCATTTTCCGTATAGCGTTGCGCGGTGGGCTAGCATTTTCTAGAAGCACACTTGACTTTTCAAAGTATATTCGATGTCGCAGCGTGGAATGTGAAGGGCAAACCATGCCAAGCGGGCCAGCTGAATACATTTATGTGTAATCTTTGTTCCTGCCAGCATTTTCTATCTCTTTTGCAGTTTTTCTAAACATTTGGCTGTCGGCCTCATTTCAGAAGTTTGAAATTGTTCAAAGAGCAAGGGTGGGCCTGAAGAGACAAGTACTTCCAAGATTTACTTTGCTTTCTGTACTACAATACGCTGTTCTGTTGACCATCAAATTATACACATCCGGAATTAGTCACAGGTTAACACAGGTACATTGTTGTGGACTGAAGTGCCATTTCTGTTATGGTTATTTTCGAGCTCTTTCTCACTGTCAAGTCAAGTCAAGTCAAAGAATCTTTATTCGGTGATTAACAAACACCATAAAAGCACACTCATATTTACATGTTAAAAAGTCATTAAACATTTCAGGGTTCTTTGTACAGTGAATTAACAAAACATAAATACAACAATATAGCCATATTTAACACTTAAAAGTTAAAGTAAAAACATTTCAGTCTTCTCCTCTAGTAAGCCTTAAACGAAGTGCTACCTTGATAAAGTTAATAATACTACACAGTGTTTGGGGTTCCTCAGCTTTCTGTAAGAATACAAGTGCCTCCCTAGCGTGGACCAAATTAGCATTTTTCAAAATATTTACAAGGTATCTGCGTCTGGGCATTGAGTAAAAGGGGCAGAGTAGAACAAAATGAAGGGAGTCTTGCGGAGACCTGTTGTCGCAGCCGCAGGGCCCCTTCTGTTCTATTGATGTAGCAAACCCCGCTGGTGATGCCAACATAAATGGGAGAAGGTTCAATCTGAAACGGCACATCAGGAACCTATCCTGTGCATTGTACATGAGGAACAAGTATGGCTCCATACCTTCCACGCTCTTCACTAGGTGATGGGCCCTCACTGTCTTTTTACACCCTTCAGCCTCATCTCTGCGTAGGTTTTTCCGCTCTAGAAAAATTCTCCCTACATGCAGTTTATTCTGGGCTACAATAGTTACAGGATGAGTAAAGAGGTTCCCAAAACATAGCTCCTCCAGGGTATTCTTCACATAAAGGAGCCAGGGGATGCGCATACACTTGTCCCTTTTTAGGCAGTCCAATAAGATTTCTCTACTAAGTGTCGCATCAGGATTGTACCAGATTTTTAACCAAGCGATAATAGGCCTCAATTTTATCAAATCTTCTATATATGGTCTCCCTAGCTCCCTATGGGCAATCAAACCAGCAGTACTTTGTGGTACCCTCAAGAGTGATTTCAGATATTTATTTTCTTCACGTTGGATACTAGTGGTATTGACAAAGCCCCATACTTCTGCCCCGTAAATTACCTTGGAGCATGATACTGAGCTGTACAGATTTATCACCTGTTCCGGGGACCATCTTCCTAGCCTCCTGCCATAGCTAGCGATTGCCCCGTTAGATGCAATCATTTTACCACAACGTTCCTCCACCAGGGTATCAAACCGCAGGGCACCATCGAATGTTACACCAAGGTATGGAAACGTTTTGACCTCTTCCACAATGTGGCTCCCTATTTTGTATGTAAATTTAGAGGTGGTTTTTTTCCCCGCCAGGAGCACATAGGATTTACTCAGATTTACAGAAAGGTCCAAGGCACTCATGAACCTAACAAAACCATCAATCAGGATTTGTAGGCTCCTTGGTGTCCGTGCGATCAGTACCGCGTCATCTGCATAAAGCAGAACAGGAATATGACGCGACCCAACCCTTGGGCAATCTGCCTTCAGACCCAACAGAAACTGCTCCAAATTATTAATATAAAGGGAAAACAAAAAGGGAGCAAGAATGCAGCCTTGTCGGACTCCACTCTTACAGGGAAAAGAACTAGTCAGCCCCCCCTCCCTATTAAAGCGGACTTTGGCGGTGGTGTCACTGTGCAGTTCCCTCAATATATTAATTAGACCACTCTCTATCCCCATACTAAGCATCATGCCCCACAATTTTTCCCTATTGACGTGATCGAATGTTGCTGCCAGATCCATGAAACCCATGTAAATGGATTCATCACTAGCCATGGTATACTTGGCAGTCAGCAAATAAAGGTTCAGGCACTGGTCACTAGTGGACCTCCCTGCCCTAAATCCGTATTGAGTGTCCGAGAAGATGTTTTTTTCCTCGGTCCACTCGGACAGTCTATTAAGAATTGCCCTCCCCAAAAGTTTTGCTGACACATCAATCAGGGAGATCGGGCGGTAGCACTTTGGGTCATCCCTGTTGCCCTTTTTGAAAATCGGCACAATTACTGCCGTGGACCAAGACGGGGGCAGGCCACAGATGATAGCAGTATTAATAACCCTTGTCATTAGGGGAGCCCAGAGTTCGATGTTACTCAAAAACAGATCAGGGGGGATTCCATCAGGCCCCGGAGCTTTATTTTTGGTCAGGCCCTCAATCCCTGCAATGATCTCCTTAATGGAGAATTCTGCCAGTGGAGCCTCAGTTGGAATGGCCGGTAGGTCTACAGTAGAACCAGGCTCATGATTGTACAGGCCCCTATAGTGGTTGACCCACTGCTCTGGGAGAATATTGGCCCCTATATCCGGGGTATCTTTTTCCTGGAAAGTTGGGTTATTAATTATTTTCCAAAAGCCTGCTAGGTCCTTTCTTTCCCCCGCTTCTCGTAAATCTGCCCATGCTTCCGCCTGCAAGGCAAGTTTCCTCCTCTTAATTTCCTTTTTATAAATTTCTCTGCACACCTTAACTTTGTGGGGGACCCTTGGTTTAGTTTTAAGGCAGCTTTTCAGCTCCCTCAAAGCTTTAGAGCAGTCTTTGTCGAACCATCGGGGATTCCCGTGGTTCTTAAATGGGACACTAGTCTTTAGCAAACCATCGACCAGATTAGCGATCTTGTCGAAAGCTTCCATTATCCTCGGTCCGCGGACTTCTGTGTCCAAACAATCATTAATAGCAAGTATGCCTGCGTCCACCAGGCCCTTGTAGAACTTTTCCCCGTCTATTTTAGCCCATTTTAGTCTCCTGCCTTGGTCTGTTGCTCTCTCAGTGAAGGTGCGTTGAACTCTAATACTTAGACCCACCATATACTGCAGCTCCAAAACAAGAGGGTTATGGTCACTAAAGCCACTCCATTCGATCCCTACACTAGTTGTCTTATTAATTAAGGACCTTGAGACCAGAATGTAATCTATGAAGGAAGAGCATCCTCTACCCTTAAATGTGGGGGGGAGTGTGCCATCCTCCTGCATCCCTACCATATTAATGGTGTGTTCAAGGTCATATTTAAACCGTAACATTCTGAAAGCTGAGCCCAACGGCGTATGAGAGAAATGCGGTCCCTTCTCCATAGGGCATCGGGACCAATCTGTGCTTATTTGGACCAGTACCGGGCACAAGTGGCAATTATAATCTCCCATAACCACCAACCCATGTGGCTGCCCATTTTTTTGGCCTGTTATGACCTGGCCCAACCTATTATCTAATTCAGTAACAAGAGAGATGTTAGATCCCGCTATCTCGTTGTTATAAAGGTTTACTGCAACAAATCTAAGACCTTTCCCAGTGAACCTGACTGCCTGAATCCTGTGGGAATTCCAATCAAGGCAAGTGTAACTTCCCGGAAGGCTCAGATCTATATAAATAGCTAAACCTCCCATGGCTCTCCCTGATCTTGATTTTTGAGCAGGAACAAAAAAACACTTATACCCTTGCAGGTGGAAATTATTCTCCTGGGCCCAGGTCTCCTGCAGACAAATTACATGGAATTTTCTGATATAGTCAAGCCACTCTTTGTTATTAAATTTCCTAGCCAGGCCAGCTATATTCCATGAGATGATTTTTAGTGCCTCACCCCCCTGGACCCCTCCTCCCTGTGACCCACCAGGTGATTCTCGCACTTGTTTTCCCAATTCCGGTCCCTGTGCGTCACCTATACATGCAATATCTACAACCCTAGGTTCATCCAGCACATAACTCCGGGCGCAACTTGATGACTTTTGTTTTGCCTCGGGGCTGTGCTTCTCCCACTCAGCATTTGGAACCCCTCTACCCCCTATACCCCATATACCATTATCTCTTTGTCAATCTACCCCCTCAAGACCATCCAGGCAGTGGAACCGATTGAATGTATGGAAGGGTAGCTCTGGGCGGCTAAATAATGGCCTGGGATTGAACTCGTGATGAACACCCCTTCGACCCACCCTTTCCCAGTTGTCATATGAACGGGTCACGTGTACAGGGGCTGGGGTGGGGGGAAAGAAGAAAGACACATGAAGTGTTTGAACTGTTGTTACCTGTGATCTATTCTTTCCCTGGCATATGTGAGCAACTGTTCCAGCATCCCTGAAGCTCACCAATATGCAATCCCCTATGATGGATTTGCGTGTTCTCCCTATCCAAGGCACCCTTCTGACCATTATGATCTCATTGCTTAAGTGTACGGGTAAGGGTCTATTCAAATTTAGCCACTTAATCACCCTACTTTTCAGAGCACAGAAATCCTCGGCTTCACCTGCCTCTAGTGGTGGGACGCCCGCCATGACTACTGTAAAGTCATTCGCCTCTGGTGGTAAATTGGGTCTACGTGGCCTGGGGGGAAGCTTCATTAGTGGAGTCGGTGCAACACTATCTGGGGGCTGTACCGGGGGAACAGCATTTGCAGGGGGTATAGGTCCTATGGGGTTAGGTGGCTTATTTGGGGCAGGGTTATTCCTCTGGGTTTGTGGTGGGGCGGCCGCAGTTGCAACCTGTGAGGGAGCAAGATGCATAACACTTTTTGGAGCTGTTGGGGTGGCAATAGGTTTAGGAGCCCTCTCATGAGAATTGGCCGGATTTTTCATACTGCTTAGTGTAGCCTCAAGAATGGTTAGTCTGATTTCCACTTTTTTGATGCTTTCACTAATTGGTAACAAAAGTAACCTAAGCAGGAATTCCAAATTACCCAGCGGAGCAACAGAGAGGGGGGCATTAACAATGTTGCTAGCCGTCTCTTTAGTCAGGACGGGAGCCACACCATCCTGTGCAGCGGGTTTAGAATGTAAGTCAGCCACCGTTGTCACAGTTGATATGGAGGGTTTGGATGACTTCCCAAAATCAGAATGAGGGATCTTTGGTTTGTTTTTAGCCTGGGCACCCCTCGACTTCCTCCTAAGTTTGTTTGGTGGGGGCCCAAAAACCCCTTGTGCTACAGCTATTTTAGGTTTGGCTTTCCTAGACTTTGATGCTGGGGGCGGTTGAGAAATTAAGTCAATCGTCCCCCCTACTTGGGCTTGTGCTACTCACTGGGGTTGAGCTCATAAGTACCACTGGGGGCGTTTTTGTAACATCCCTAAGCAGGATCGGAACATCTTCGTTTAGTGTCAAGTCTTCGCTAGGTGTGGGAGGATAGTCTCCTAGAGATCTACCTTTCAAATTATCTATAGAGCGTCTCCGCTCAGCTCTGAGCCGGCTTAATATGTTCTCCTTGTCCCCATCTCCCCCCGCCCGAGGAAAGCAATTCTCTAAGGTCATATTTTTTGTTCCTGCCTGCCTTATGGGGGTACTTTCCTTTACCGGGGACGGCATGGTATCTTAGAGTGTGATGATAGCTATGGGGCAATTTATCAGCTTGTTGTGCTAGGGACTTGATGGCAAACGGCAGAACCAAGAGGGTAGGCCCAGCCCGGCCTACGACGGCCACAGACGGCCCCGCCCTTGTCCCGGGCTTCTCCCGGCGCCCTCCCGCGCGCTCCCACGCAGCGAGATCCCAGTGCAAAAATAAAAGAGAAGGAGGTGGGGAGGGGGGCGTGGCAGTCAGGGAGAGCGACCCAGGTGTTGTGGGTTGACCTCACGCAGGGGCTCCTGGGAGTTGGAGTCCCTGCGGGTCCGCTCGCAGCCCTGTACTTGCCTGCCAAAGCCCAGAGTCCGGTGTCCAAGATCAGAGCCCCTCTATGCTCAAGGCGCCTCTCTCCTCACCGCGAAGCGGGACCCGCGGAGCGGGTCCGGCGAGAAGCTGCGGCAGAAGAAAAACACCACAGGTGCAGGGAACAGCCCACGGCGAAGTCCAGGCAAACAAGGTATCCCACGTCGATCAGGAAGGGGGCTGCTTTCAAGTGCTAGGGCGGGGGCGTGGCAGTCAGGGAGAGCGACCCAGGTGTTGTGGGTTGACCTCACGCAGGGGCTCCTGGGAGTTGGAGTCCCTGCGGGTCCGCTCGCAGCCCTGTACTTGCCTGCCAAAGCCCAGAGTCCGGTGTCCAAGATCAGAGCCCCTCTATGCTCAAGGCGCCTCTCTCCTCACCGCGAAGCGGGACCCGCGGAGCGGGTCCGGCGAGGAGCTGCGGCAGAAGAAAAACACCACAGGTGCAGGGAACAGCCCACGGCGAAGTCCAGGCAAACAAGGTATCCCACGTCGATCAGGAAGGGGGCTGCTTTCAAGTGCTAGGGCGGGGGCGTGGCAGTCAGGGAGAGCGACCCAGGTGTTGTGGGTTGACCTCACGCAGGGGCTCCTGGGAGTTGGAGTCCCTGCGGGTCCGCTCGCAGCCCTGTACTTGCCTGCCAAAGCCCAGAGTCCGGTGTCCAAGATCAGAGCCCCTCTAGGCTCAAGGCGCCTCTCTCCTCACCGCGAAGCGGGACCCGCGGAGCGGGTCCGGCGAGGAGCTGCGGCAGAAGAAAAACACCACAGGTGCAGGGAACAGCCCACGGCGAAGTCCAGGCAAACAAGGTATCTTTCTCACTGAATACAATTCAATGTATCTTTATTGGGCACTCCCACAAGATGTCCTGGTTGAAGCATTCAGACAATAGGTCCTGGCCTGGCTTTGTAGTAGATGGACACTATCTTCCGCTACTAATTTGTCCAGCAGTTTGAGGATGGATTTTACCAAATCAGCATTCGTACATCACGTAAAACTTTAACATTATGAAAATGCAATAATTCTGAGTGCTCTTCCGAGGAACCTCATGACATATACATTTGTCAGATCTTTGCCTCTTAACACAATGTTAGGGAAAGATATTACCCTCGGAAACTGGAAAAATAAAAATAATATTTTCCATTGATACAGATAGAGAGAGAGGAGGTGTTATTACAGTAGATCTAATAAATGATACACCAGTGATATCCAGGCCTGTATCGTGATGTACTTTGAAAGTGATGGTGAGTGGCAAATTGTTAGGGCTTACCACAGCAGATCAAGTGTTGATGTGTCTACTATAATCTACACTTGAACAGGAACTAAACAAAGAGATGAAGCTCACAAGCAAACACGACCTAGAGCGGATTTAAGGACCTTCTGAAAAATAGGAGACAATTGCACACTCTGTTGGTTAACAAACCCTAGACAGCCTTTCTTGTTCTTAAAGACTATAGTTTGATGGCCAAAGCCTTGAAGGTCAAGAGACCAAGCTTGGAACTGATAATGCTGCTACAATGTGAAGGATGCTCCTCAAATATGGGGAGAGATAAAGGAACACTGTTTCGGAACATTCACAAATTCCTGTACACAGAAGGTATAGGTTTCTTGGACATTGGAGCATAGGAGTAGGTTTCTTGATGATGTGTCTTTTCCAGTTTATATTTGATGATCAAAGCTCTGTCTTTGCGGCTCTAATATTAGATGAAGTTGTCCGGCGATAAGTTATAAAATGATTTAAAGCGCAGTTTCCCATGGCCAGAGTTTTGGTAAATGGGGTACAGTTGACTTGTTTCAAATTTCGCCAAAGGTTGAGATGGATGTGCCCAATGCCAACCCTTGTGTTTGTTCTGGCTAAAGAGCCTTCTGCTTTGGTGAAATATATGTTTTGGTGAAACATCACTCGTGGAAGCAAGCTGTGTGAAGCTCAAATATTCCGTTCCTTAAGGCACTTCCGGAAACTTGCATGGTTGAAAGCACCTTTACATATGACTGCGCTAAGTTACCGTCATAAAACAAATGTAGTGCTAAGCCTTAAATACGTGTTCCAAACTTCATGTGTTCTCTATTTATAGGGATACATTCAAGCAGATTCAGAAAGGTGTGGCGGGGAGCGCCCCAGGATTTTTTCCAAGGGTGATTAAAGTATCCATAAAGCTTGGAGGGTTAGGTTTCTGTGACATTGGAGAATATTTGCAAAGCTATAAATCTTAGAATAATGAGGTATTCAACCCAAATAGAACAGAAGGGCATGTATTATTATTACTATTATTAAATTTCTAAGGCGCACAGCTACCCGGAGGTTTCCCGGCGCCATCGGACACGCGCAAGAAGACAGAGCTACCCTATTGGTTAAATAACCATGTTTTAAGATCTCGATTTAAGGCACTCGATTTCTTATTAGAGATCAAAGTATGATTAACTCAGGGTACTGCTGAACACTTACACAAAGGCAAGCCATAATACTGAAGGTGTTGTGGGAGCGACGGATGGTTGTTTAAAACTAAGGTTGTGATGAAATTAAATGGAACTTGAAGTTTGGGATGAATGTTAAATGCATCTTGCATAATGTGCTGCACCTTCAAGAACACACACAGTTCTTGAGCTTCTGTGGGCTCGCCTGGGCAGTGCCTGACGTCTTATCTCAGCTTCACCAGAGTATTTCACAGGTCTTTAAACGAACATTTACATGCCTTTGGGAACTGCTTATGGAGGCTTTTTCTTCCCTTTTCATTGGTTCTAGTACCCTCTGGGCCGCCACTCTGCCTATTCCGTACATTTGTATTTTACTTCTACTGCCACAATGACAGAATGCATTTCGTGAGAATGCGTTTTTTGAAAAGGCATATCACGAGTAGGGTTGCCACCTTTTCAAGAGCAAAATACCATTGTTGTTTAAAGAGTCTGCAAAGGAATGGGGCATGAAATGAAATGGGGTTTAATCAAATTGTATGTGTATTTGTTTGTAACATGACTTTTCTGTCTTTGTTTACTTTATTCAATAAATCTTTATTTGGATATGAAATATCCATAAAAGCACAGACCTAAAATTCCAGCAAAAGTACATACATTTAAAAACAATGCACAGTATAAAAGCAGTAGGCAAGTGGAGGCGTATAGTCTATATCAAAGAACATCAATAAAAATACATATGTTATAAAAAAGGACATGATATGCAGAACAGCAACGTCATAAACGGCACTGGAACACGGTATGGCCCTTAACGGGTAGCAGCATAATATAATAAAGTGCATTCAAATATTCAACAAATAGCAGCATAAGATAATAAAGTGCAATCAAATGTAAACAGTTAGCAGCATAGTATAATAAGATGCAATCAAATATAAGCTAAAAAAGAGGAATATAATATTCAAAGCAGCAGTTTCTTGCCGAACATCATCCCATAAGTGTTTGAATCATGTCGAATAACAACATAAGATTAGTTACGGGATGCTCATTAAGGCAAGTGAATGAGCAGCCGTTCTCAAAAAAGAGCTTACACAAAAAATCAAACCATCCCTCTTAAGCTTAAGAATTTCCAAATAGGCTATTCTCTAGTCAGTGATGGCAGTTGCCTTAAAGAAAGGGATCAAGAATTGTTTAGGGTATTTTAGATAAAAATTGCAGAAAAATAAAAAGTGTAGCATTGATTGGTTGCTGCGGGTGCCACAAGGGTAAGGCGTTTGCTCAAGATTGATATTAAAGCCTATAGGGAAGCAGAGTGAGTATTTTAAGGTGCCAGCCCTAAGGCGAAAGAGCAAACTTCTCTCCCAGCGACCTATATTCTTTAAAATATAGCTGGATGGCAGATGTGATGGGGGGCTGTTAGCGTCCAGCAAAGACATATACCTTGCAACTGACGATTTCGAGAACTCTATGGCATCTGTTGTAATGCTGCATTGTTCATATAGAGCCTCCTGGAGGGTCTTTTTGTTCATTCCCTCCACATCACTTGGGTTTAGAAAAATGTGCTCGAGATTCATGCTGATCAAACTTTTTCTGAGGCGTGGCTTGGCTGCCGACGGGCATGGACGCGTGAGCAGAGAGCTCCGCATCCAGCCCAGCCAAAAATCCTGTTCAACTTGCAGCCCCGGTGTTCCAGACGCCTGGAGGGCAGCCTTGAGTGCTCCGGTCCCTGACCACGGCGCGGCGGAGCGGAGCGCGGCGCCGAGGGCTGGCGCCGCGCTGAGAGTAGCGGCGGCCGCGAGTAGCCGCCGGCCATCTTGGGCGGCCTGAGAGCAGCGGAGCAGCCGGGGCCCACAGTTTCGTGGGACCCGCCCGGAAGTGCAGCGCGACCGGCCGCGGACACCGGAAGTGGCGGCCCCAGCGAAGCGGTGGCCAGACCGGGTCGGAACCTACCCAAGGGGAGAGCCCAGCTGCTGCTAGCCCTTGCACCGCTGGAAACGGACGCGGCGGCTACCTGGAGGAGGAGGTGTGCTCCGAGGTGCTGAGAGCGGCCTGACGGAGGTGGGGTGCCCCGAGGAGCTGAAGGCGGCCTGAGGTGGGGCGGCGACCCTGGTGACGGCGGGGCTGCGGAACCCCCGGAGGCGCTGATAGCTGGCCAGGAGCGGGAGGACCGGCGCCACGCAGGCCATTGTGAAGGTGGTCGGCCGGGTCTTGGACTGCCGACCGGGCCGAACGGATGGGCGGACTTTGCCTCGGGGGCGCAGTGAGGAGCTAAGACTGCGGCCGACGGGGGTGCCTGCGGCTGTTACGCCGCGCTGCAGGGACGACAGGCTTGGAGGAGTGGAGCGGGTCCCCCACGCTGGGGCCCCTCAGGGAGCACGACATCGGCGGTTCGGAGCAGGAGGGTGTGGTGCCTCGTGGTCGGAGAAGAGACCTGCCGTGACCACTGGGCTGAGGCCTGGCTCTGGTGGGTATCAGCCTCGCGGCCCCCTGGTGGGCTCCCTGACCTGGGAACATGGGCAAACCACGGCCCAAGCCGGGAGCGAATCCGGCGGACTCCGTGGGCGACTCGGCTGGTGGCCGGGATGGCGGGACTCGCGTAGACCCTGCGGCGGGGCTCCAGCAGCGTCAGATGGAACAAATCCTGCAGGCCATAGCAGATACCCAGACGGCGCTGCAGACGGACATTGCGCAGGTGTCCTCTGATCTGGGACTGCTGCGCACGGATCACAGGAAGCTGGTGGATAGGGTCAAGCAAACGGAGGACGCGTTGGATTTGGCAGCTCCGGCGCAGAAGGCATTGGAGGCCCAGTCGGCGGACCTTCTCAGGAGGGTGGCGGTCCTAGAGAAGAGGGCAGAGGATGCGGAGGGACGCAATCGCCGCAACAACATCCGTGTGGTGGGCCTGCCTGAAAAGATTGAAGGAGGGGACATGCTGGCTTATCTGGAGACCTGGCTGAAGGAGGTGGTGGCGCCGGGAGGACTGACGCAGTTTTACACCCTGGAGAGGGCGCACAGGGTCCCGGCACGGCCCCCGGATCCGGGCCGACCTCCCAGGCCGGTGGTGGCTCGGCTGCTGCACTACAGGGACCGCGATATCATTCTCCAGAAGGCGAGATCCATGGGCCCCTATCAAGTGGAGAATGTCCCGGTATCAATCTATCCGGATTATCCCATGGAGGTCCAGCGCAGGCGCTCCTCCTTTCAGGCGGTGAAAAAGGCGCTACGGGACGAGGGCCTGCAGTACTCCTTACTGTTCCCGGCTCGCCTCAGAGTGGTGCTGGACGGAAAGACGTCCTTCTTTACGGACCCCGGGGCGGCCTGGAGCTGGTTCGAATCGGCCCGAACGGGAGCAGCGGCGCATGAGGACGAGGAGGGACCGTCGGGGACCCGAGCGAGGGCCCGCCGCAGCAGGCGCAACAGGACACGGACAACAGGGGTCCGATCACCAGGAGCGTCTCAGACGGCGCTGGAGCGGCGGGCTGCGTTGCAGGCGGTCTCTGTGATATCGGGGGCCGCGGCCTCCCAGCCCAGTGATGACTCGGGCTCCAAGAGGGGCTCGGAGGCCTCCCTGTCGGATGGCCCCGGAGAGGATGCGGAGCTGCTACCGGACGTGACCCCAGGGACGGCAGATGAACTGCTGGACGCTTGAAGGAACTGGGACTTCCCCGGGTGCAGTAAGAGGCGCAGAGCGGGAGCTGTATGTATGTGGGGTGGAGGGCCCAGACCGGGCTTTGCGGGGTTGGGAGTGTGATCGGTAACTGCTGATGCCTTGCGGACCGGGGATCGTTGCTGGGGGGCCCTGGAGTGGGGAGCTGGAGAGCGGGAGATTTGAGGGGGCGAGGAACACCGGGGGGGAATTGCAGAGACTGGGCGCGGATGCACAGCAGGGGACAGTCGACCGGCCCGTCTGGCGCAGAGCCACCACCTCACCCTCACGGAAATTGTGAGACGCTGGTGGCTACCAGAGTGTTAGATATTGTTTGGGGTGGTATTTGGATGGGTAACTGCAGTTTAGCACCTGTTCTGGGGAGGGGAGGGCGTGTGGGGAGTTGGGGAGTTGTGGGGTTTCAGGGGAATGTCAGTGTGCCTCGGAGGGTTGGAGAAGAGTGGTTGGTAAGGCGATGGGATGGGGACCCCACCTGAACTGCGAGTCCTGACCTGGAATGTGAGGGGGCTCACCTCTATGGGGAGGAGATATAAAGTCCATGCCTACCTGGTGCGGAGAGGGATCCAGGTGGCCTTCCTCCAAGAAACCCATTTAGATCGCGACGAGGGGAAGGCGTTGCAGCGGCGCTGGCGAGGCCAATTATTCTATACTACCTTCTCAAAGTTTGCCCGAGGGGCCCTGATATGGGTTAGGGCGGGAGTCCCTTTTCAGCCGCTGGCGACACTGGTAGACCCGGAGGGCAGGTTTGTAGCAGTGCAGGGGCGACTAGATGGGAGGGACATGGCCTTATGTAGTGTGTATGCCCCTAATGTAGACCAGGCCGCCTTCTTCTCCAGACTGTCGGGGCAGCTCGCGGCCTATTTGACGGGGACGGTGGTGTTGGGGGGGGATTTTAATTCAGTGGCTGATGTTGAGCTGGATAGGTCTCACCCGCCCCTGGCACAATCGGTGGTCCGTAGGGTGGCTAATAGTAGGCGCGCTTGGCAGGACACATGGGGGTTGGTAGACACGTGGCGGACGCATCACCCGAGGGATAGGGATTACTCCTTCTACTCCGTCCCCCACGAGTTGTATGTCCGCTTGGACAGCATATTGTGTTCCCCGGATGCCCAGACTCTGATGCGACACAGTGAGTACTTGGCTAAAACCATCTTGGACCATAACCCTTGCATGGGGGTGCTGCAGTGGTCTAGACAGCGGCAGGCGATACCCACATGGCGCTTAAACCCCTTGTTGCTGGAGGACCCGGTTTTCCGGGCTGAGGTTAGCGGCTGCATAGAGCAGTACTTTAGGACTAACGCGGATACGGCGTCGACCCGGGCGACGGAATGGGATGCGTTCAAGGCAGTGGTCCGGGGAGTTTGTATATCATCCACCGCTGGCGTGCGGAAGACCTTGCTGAAGGAGGTAGCGGGGGCGGAGGCCCAACTGCGGACGGCTGAGCGCGCGCATCAGGCGGGGGAGGGCGAGCTGCCTGCGGTCGTGGAGGCACGTGAAGGCGTGGCGGTGTGTGTAGAGAAGCTTCGCTGCTTTGATCATAAGGACTACCTTACCCGGGCGCATGCGGAACGAGATAAGGTGGGGTCTCTTCTGGCATGGTTGGCGTCCCCGACGGCCCGTGGTACCCCTATACTATCTCTGGTCGAGGCAGGGGGGGTCCCGGTCTATTCTCAGGCGGAGATCAATAGGCAGTTTGCCAGTTATTATGCAAGGCTGTATGACAGCACCATGCAGGGGGAACCTGACGGCTTGGCTGAGTTTATGGTGGCGGCTCGCCTACCCCGGCTGGACCCGGAGAGCGAGAAGGACCTCGGGGGTGCTATAACCCTGGGTGAGATTCGTGCAGCGGTTAAGCACATGGCCAGGCGAAAGACCCCGGGAGTGGACGGGTTGCCCATTGAGTTCTATGCGGCTTACCCAGATTTGCTAGCGCCACAGCTGCAAGTCCTTTACGGAGAGGCTTGGCGACTTGGGCGCTTACCGGCCTCCGCTCGAGAGGCTATTGTGGTGCCCCTGTTGAAGCCGGGAGGGGAGGCTGGCGCATGCACGGCGTACCGCCCGCTCTCCATGTTGACGGTGGACTACAAAATCCTGAGCAAAATTTTGGCGTCGCGCCTGTTGGCTCATATGACCGCCTTGATCCATCCGGATCAGGCGGGCTTTATCCCTCGACGTAACACGGCCACGTCGGTGCGACGTTTGCTGCGGGTGATGGAGCTCGACCGGGACATATATCCAGACCCCTGCACACTGTCGGTCGATATCGAAAAGGCCTTAGATAGTGTAGAGTGGCCCTATTTATACCGAGTGCTGCGGGCTTTTGGCCTGGGAGACGGCTTTGTGCGCTGGACCACCTTGCTCTATAACGAGGCCACGGCCCGGGTGAAGACGGGGGTTACTATTTCGGCCTCTTACCCGGTGCGGAGGGGAACGAGGCAGGGTTGCTCGCTCTCCCCCTTGTTGTTCGCCCTGGCTATTGAACCGTTGGCAGCGCATGCCCGACTGGGGCGTTCCTATGCAGGCGTTCACTTGAGGGGGGATGCCCACTATATCTCTCTGTATGCTGACGATCTGTTGATGTTTCTGGCGGATGCCGAGGGAGCACTGAGTGGGGCGACTGCCTTGTTGGAAGCCTTTGGACGCCTATCTGGGCTCAAGGTCAACTGGGGCAAGACATGCTTGTTCCCGCTGGTACCGGGCGGCCGGGCCCCCCAGTCACTGGGTCTGGTCCGATGGGAAGGGGGCTGCCTGCGATATTTGGGGGTTAATATCTACCACACCCAGCCGGACTTGTTGGAGGGGAATATTGGCAGAGCCATTCGCGGATTGCGGGGTAGCATGAGTTTCTGGAGTACGCTCCCGCTTTCGTGCGCCGGGAGGGTGGCGCTGTTGAAGATGGTGGCGTTGCCACGACTCCTCTATTTCTTTCGCACCCTACCTATATGGGTGCCTGCGTCGTACTTCCAACGGCTCAGGGCGATGTCCACGGGCTTCATTTGGGGCTCAGGGAGAAGGCGGGTGGCGTTGACCACCCTGCGGCGGCCGAGGGCGGAAGGGGGCCTGGCAGTCCCGGATTTCGAATGGTACTATCTGGCGGCCCAACTCCAGTGGCTTACGCAGGCGGTTGCCAGGGAATACCGGGGCCCGGAGGGCCCACAGGGAAGGTTTATTCCGCGGCATGTGCTAGCCTTCATAGTCTTGCAGCAGAGGCTGGACCTTGCCCTGCTCACGTTGGAGGAGCGTACACTCCGGCTGTGTTGGAACCGGTGCCAGAGGAGGGCGGCGATAACTCGCCCCTACGCCCCGGAGATCCCTTTGGGAATGTGTACGGCGTTCCCGCATGGAGGCGATTGGTCTGGGCTGGCTGTTTGGGAGGAGTTGGGCGTGCAGATGGTGGGCGACTTATTCCGGGAGGGGGTGCTGCTGCCTTTCCAGGAGTTGCAGGACTCCTATGGGCTCCCACGTGGGGACTTTTTACTTCACGCGGCCCTGGTGGCGAGCCTTCAGCGGCACTGGAATGCGGGGCTCTCGGAGCCACCGGTCGCTGCGGGTTGCCAATATGTAGTGATGGCGGCGGGGACGTCCAAGGCCATTACTTGCCTCTACCGCAGACTGTCGTCGGAAGGCCTACCGCCCCTTGCCGCCTTGAGGGCAAGTGGGAATTGGACCTTGAGAAACCGCTCCCCGAGACTACCTGGACCACGCTGGTGCGGCGGGCCTGGAAGGGAACGCGCAATGCCCGGTTCCAGTTGGTTCAATTTTTCACGTTGCACAGGGCATATTTGACGCCGGTTAAAATATTGCAATTTTTTGGGGGTGCACACTCGCAATGCCCGCGGTGCGGAAGAGAGGGCGCTGATTTTCGGCACATGTTTTGGTCCTGCGTTCAGCTGGGTGATTATTGGGCAGAGGTCATGGATTGCCTAAATCAGGTGACGGACCGTGTTATTGACCCGGACCTGGGGGCCTGTTTACTGCTTTGGTTCCCGCACACCCGCCGGACGAAGGTCACTAGCAAGTTTTACGACTTAGGATTGATAATGGCCAAGAGGGAACTGACTATGCACTGGAAGTCCAGGACGGGGCCTAGCTTCTTGAGATGGAGGGCGGCCTTCGTGCGTTGGGCGGGGGCTGAGGGTGCGCTCCGGCTGCAATTAGCTCTTCGGCGGGATGACGAAAAGGCGTTGGCGACGGCCCGGGCGTGGGAGGCGCTGGTGGTGGAACTGCAGGGGCTGATGGCTAGCAACGGGACAGAGGGGGACACATCTGGCGGGCAGGAGGAGGTGGTGAATGGGGAGTAGGAAGGGAGTAGTAGGGAGCGCTGGAAACGAGGGTGTGGCTAAGCGTGAGGGAAAGCCATGGTTCTCTAGTGGAGGGCGGGCACCCATGTCTGATTTATGGCAGGGAGGGGGCACATCAGGAGTGAGGCGAAAGACAGGAGGCACACTGACATGGGGTGGGGAGGGAGGGGGGAGGGCCTGTATGGGCTGGAAGCTCATTCTCCCGGCTATTGGCTGGTAACTCTGTATGTGTAAAACATTCTTTGACCGTGGAGGAAGCGGGGTTTGTACTGAGCTGTTGCTATGAAAACAATAAAAAGTGTTTCAACAAAAAAGAATCAAACTTTTTCTGACAGCGGCAAGTCAAGGTATGTCTCCACCCTTATCACATTTAAGGCAGTCTGCTATTATGTCTCTCGTCAAAGTTGCTGCCGGGTTTTGCAAAACTTTTAGCCAAAATATGGCAGGGCGAGCCCTAATATAATCTTCGATATAAAACAATTTTAATTCCTTATGGCAAACAAAATGTGAAGAGGAAATTGGGGCCCCTAAAAGTTTCCGGCAGAATCTATTTTCCTCTCCCTGCATACTACTCCATTATGTAAAGCCCCAGACTTCTGCTCCATATGTTGCAGTGGGAATGCACTGTGTTTTTATACATTTTGGTTATAGATAGCACTACCTCAGCTCTTTTGGGTTGCGGGATGCTCAGAATAGAATTAGTGGCCTTTAGAAATTTACTTCTACTATGTGCGACATGAGCTGCCCAAGAGCCATTCCTGGAAAATACTAGGCCCAAATATGGGAAAGTGCAAGTGTGTAACAGGCATTCTGATCCTGAGGTGATAGAATTAATGAGGTGCTTTTTAGGGCCACAGGTCATTATGAACGATTTTAAAAATTAGTGCAAAGATCTAAATCGGCCGTAAAATCTACAAAACCCCTAACTGAAGTGCGTAATGCATTCGGTGTTTGGCCCATTAGGACCGCATCATCTGCATACAGTAGGGTGGGGAGTGTTTTACCATTAATTCTCACGACGTCAGTAAGTTCGGATCGTGCGTTATGTAGATCATTGATGTATAAAATAAATAGGAGAGGGGCCAATACGCACCCCTGCCTTACCCCTCCACCAATATTGATATCCCCTGAAACCTCCCCGTCCTTACCGATCCTCACCCGTGCCTTCAAATCCCTGTGCAAATAAGCTAAGAAATGAACTAAAACCTCATTCAACCCATATTTTAAAAGACCACAAGCGTAACCTGTTGACAAAGTCAAAGGCTGAGGTGAGGTCCATAAAAGCCAGGTAAACGGGCGACCTCGAGCTATAGTCTATTTGCCGACAATCAAATTAAGATTTAGGCACTGTTCCACGGTTCCCAATTTACTTCTAAAACCTAGCTGGCACTTATTCAAAATATGTTCCCCCTCTGCCCAAGACCTGATTTTGTTGAACAGGATCCTCCCAAGTATCTTCAAAGAATTGTCAATCAGGGAGATCTGTCTGTAACAACTAGGGTTGGATCGGTCTCCTTTTTTAAAAATCAGAACGATAATGCTGGTAGACCATGTGCTAGGAATAAAAGTATTTGTTAAATTATTAAAAACATTAAGTAAAAGGGGCACCCAGAATTCTGGTTTATGCTTGATAAGGTCAATGGAAAGCCCGTCGGGGCCGGGGGCCTTATTACCTGAGCTTTGATGAATGGCGTCCTCGACTTCTGACACTGATATTGAAATCCACGAAGCAACATGAAAGTTTAAAAGGTCCTCACTCTGGGATGGGGCTGCATAAATCTTAGAAAAATGGGCTTCCCAGGCTTTACTGGTTATATTACAACTTAAGGGGTTGAGTGTAAGACCCATAGACCTCATATCTTTAACTGCTGCCCAAAAAACGTTTCCCTTGTTAAGTCTAGCGGCACAGGCAAGGTTGTCCCAGCGTTCTTTTAGGATCTCATCGTTTCGTTACCTGGCCACTTGTTTGTAGTGTAGCTTCAGAGACTTGACAAGAATTGCGTCCCTTGGTGTCGCTGCGAGTGCTGCGCGATGCTCTTTATTTGCTCGCGAGCAGCATTGTTGAACCATCTTGGGCTCTGGTCTAATGCAGGCCTAGAGATCAGTCGTTTAATGCCAACACATAGATGGCTGAAAGCGTTAGTGGCCTCTGGGTTGGGGTCAATAGATGACAGACAAATATCAATGAGTGATTGGTGCGCTGTTATCACTTTAGTAAACAGATTGTTGTTATCGATGCCTTTCCATAATCACTCTCAAGTTGTCAGTCGAGGGCGATAAATTACTAGCCGCAGGCTCTTTGACAAAATCTAATTGAAATTGGGTTGTGGTCGCCCTGCACAGTATATAAAACCTCAGCCTTTGATAAGACATCTTCTAGTGAGGCAGATATAAAAACATAGTCAATGGTAGAGGTGCAGCCACAACCCCTGTATGTGGGTATTGAACAATTATTATAATATACAGCCGCAATTTCCAACATATTTAATAAATTATGGTTAGACAAGTGATCTAACAGTTCTGTCCCCCTGGGTGCACATAAGCCAAGGAAACAGTAACTCATTCGTTTTCCCTAGGGATCCTGCCGTTAAAGTCTCCTCCTAGGCAGATTCCAGCTAAATTGTGGGACGCCTTTTGGCTTTGTAAATAGGAAATCAAATTAAACAGATTAATAAAATTCATATTTGTTAAAGTTAAAAAGTAATTATTATAAAAGTTGATCAAGCAAATTGAGGCCCGTGTGTAGATCAGGGCTTGAAAATTATCGTTATGTGTAGCAATATTCTTAGCACTATCGCCTGAAGAAATCTTGACCCAGATGGAAAGTCCGCCAGATGGGCGGCCGACTTTGGGAACAGGTACAGTGATGTTGAAACATACAAACCCTTCTAGATATAAATCCCTTGTGGCCCAGGTTTCTTGAATCACGAGGATGTCATATTTTTGGACTATATTTACCCAATCTTCAGAGCTTAATTTAGAAGCCAAGCTGGCAACGTTCCTGCTTAGGATGTGTAGGTTTGGGTCATGTGGTTCTGAGAGGTCATGTCCTAGGGAATTGGGCGTGGGTCTGGTGGGGACGGGCTCAACTAATGTTGGAATGGGCAACCGTCAATCCAGGCTGTCCAAACCAGACAGAGCAGAAAACCTGTTATGCATTGTATGCGGGGGAATGGCAAAGATGTTTGGCCCCGGGGTTGGTTTATAGAAAAAGCCTAGGGGTAGTGACCAGATAAGAGTTGGAATAGTGTTGTTGAGCTCCTGTGTCATCAAAATCGACCTTACAAGTGATGGTCATTGGAAATTAATGACAACACAGTCGCCCTCAATATTCTTTGGTGAGGGTCCAACCCACCCTACCCTGTGCACCATTATAATGTCACTGATGTTTGCCACCCCAAGCCCTTTGTGTTTGACAAACCAATCCGCGCTTTTGTTTCACAGTTGGTCCCAAGTCTCAGTCTGATTTTTTTCTTGGGGGGGGGGGGAACACCTGCTAAGGCTAAGACGTAGGGACATGCTGCTGGTGGTAGGCTAAGAACTTCTACTGGCCTCAGCAGACGTCCCGCTGGCATGGTTTCGATAGTGGAGTGTTACACCCTGAAGTGGCTTTATTTGTGTGGTTTGCGGTGACAGCATGATTAACTGGGCGAGTAAGAGCGTTTGGACTATTAGTACACCCTATGGTTAGTGAATTTTTTGGGGCAGGAATGAGTTTGGATGAAGAACAATCCTTAGCTTTGTTACACGTATCACAGGTGCTAATAGAAGGAAGAGGCATAGGTGTCGGGGTTTGCCATTGTTGATTCAAATTCACTGCTCTAAGGGACTGCAAGTCTGAGACCATCCCTTGATTGACAGTTGATTTGAAGATATTGGTGTGTGAATTTAATTTATCTGTCAATGACTCCAAACGATCTAAGCATTTCCTAAGTGCAGTGAAATCCTTGTCCACAAGGTCTCTAATGCACTCATATACAGTGTCCACTATAATGTCGATTGAAGCGTCACCAAGTCTACGTGAGTTGAAGGAGCTGCTGTAGGCTCTGAGTGTAGGTGGAATGGTTTGATGTTTCAGATAAAATTAAATCGACATTGACATCAGCAGTCTCTGCATTGACTGAGGTCACAGGGGTTACCGTGCCTTGGATCCATGAGCTCAGGGCAGTGCGTTGTTGTTTTAAACGGGGGGTTGTTTCCTCTTGGAACTGGTGGGTTTAGCCAGTTTTCTTTTCCTTTTTGCCCCTGTGATTACTGGGTTTGGGGAGACATCCATGTTTGGTGCAATGTCCTTGTTGCAGGCCACTGCTGGAAGATCCTCAAAGGCCCCATTGCCCTCATTACCCCGGTTACTTTCCGTGTAGCGGCCACTGCCCAGAATTGGTGAGTGCCTAGCGGTGCTGCGCAGTAAATTCCGCGTCGGGGGGGGGGGGGGCTAATACAATCGTTTTGTCCTTCCCCTGCAAAAAGAGCTGTCCGTGGAGCTGTCAGTCCCAAGGATAGCCTGTTAGCTCGATCTCAGATGCGTCAATGTTAACTGCTCTTTCTAACATGCAGTCTGTGGAGGTGCAGGGGCGGGAGCTTGTTATGGTACGTTTCCCCATGTTGTGAAATTCCCACACTCACCTCTGTTCAGCTTAGTAGATGGAGCCTGTCAGAGGGGAGGCCCAGCCCAGCCTCCACCTGTCTTCGACGGGCCTGCCCTTGACCCGGGTTTTGCCCCGGTGATGATTTTAAGCATGCCTCCTGGTGCAAAATGCCGGCGTCGGTCTGAGGCCACAGGGGATCCTAGAGCTTGAAGTCCCTGCTCCGCTCCCCTCCCTCAGGCAGGAAACAGTGGCGGTGATTACGTGCTTCCTTTAGTTATTAGTCATGGATCATTAATGCAGCTCTAGAACGCATTTAAAAGTACTTTCTATTTATAACTAATATTTGAAGTATGTAAAGAGACAGGCTAAAAATACCGGCTTTCTGTGATTTTGCTTATTTTTGTACCTACCCTGACATGAAAATACCAGTGGTGCTTGTAGAAATCCAGTCAGCTGGCACCCTAATCACGAGACAAAGTTTTTTGCAGGATCAGCAAATTATTTATTTCCTCAATCCCTAATTGAAGTCATAATTCCAATAGTTTAACTTGTATCTGAAACCATACTCCGCCTGTTGAGTTACTCCAAGTGTCTAATACATCCTGCATTTAGACAAATCACTCCTCATTCTCATCACTCACCCTTCACTTTCATACTCACCATGCACTCACGCTGTTACCCTGCATTCACACCATTCATCCACCCCTTACCCTGCGCTCACACGAGCACACTGCTCACCCTGCACTTATGTGACACTTCACTCACCTGTCACTCTCACTGCACATCCTGCATTCTCACTCAAACAAGCAGATCACTCACCGTGTATTCTTTTCTCCCACTATGCACATTAACCCACACCCAAACACATATGGTCTCATCACTCACCCTGCAGTCACTCCTCTCACCTTACTCTCACACTGACACATGGCTCACCGTACACACACATAGTCACTCCTGTCACTCACACAGCTCACTCTTCACTCACATTGGCACACCACTCACCCTGCACTCACACCATGTAGACAGGCGCATCACTCATCCTGGAGTCACACCATTCGCCCTGCACTCCCTCCTCCCACCCTGCACTCACACGGACACACCTCTCGGCCTGCCCTCACAAAGGCACTCTGTTCACCCTGGCTGCCCTTAGGCACAGTAGTAACTCACAGGGACACACCACCCTGCACTAGCTCCTCTCACCATGCACCCACCAGTCACTCTCACAGCTCACCCTTCACTCTTGTTGCTCACCCTGCACTCACACACAGGTTCACCACTCACCCTGCATTTACACCACTCACACCACCCTGCAATCGATCCTCTCACTCTCCAAGCACTCCCCTCATCTGCCATTCACATGGGTCCTCCTCTCACATTGCATTCATGCAGCTCACCCTACACTCACATCGGCACATTTTCCACCCTACATTTGCACCACTCACTGCATTCACTCACACTATTCACCATCACCCCTCACTTACTTGAGCCACCTCTTATGCTGTACATATAAAAATTACACAATTCTCATGAATATACACATAATTCTACAAAGGCACCCATAAAATACATGATCTTTCTGTAGTACTAGATACCTACTTAATTCCATCAGCAACAACTGGGCTGGTGCAAGACGGTAGAGTGGACTGAGGATGTGGGATGGCACGCAGAGGGAAACTTTGGTTGAGGCTTTGGAGTATGGTGCTGGATTGAGGATTGTGTAACACCTTCAGCCGTAAATTCGGTCTGAAAATCTCAATTTGCAAAGTGTTACTGGATAAAATCCATGGTTGTCGAAGAAGTCAAGCATTTGATAAGAGCAATTAGATGCAGTGATGGTACATGTTAGAAAGTGGATTAGTTAGTTTCCAGTACTGTAAGTGCTTGATCCACATGTGAAACCAAATATAAGCCCTGTACAGCTATTTTCAAGAAATGCAGTTTTCATTCACATCAAACTGGTAACAAACATTGACAAGGAAGTATATATTTTTTTTCTGATAGTTTACAGAGAACATGCTTTTAATAAGCTTCACTAACAAATAAGACCGGTATAGCAGAAGCAGCAGGACAAGCTTTTCTAACAATAAAAGCAGATTGACTAATGGGAGTGTTATTGGCAGTGTGTATGTGTGTGTGTAAGTATGAGTGAGTGTAACAGAGTACAGACATATGAAAGTGCAAGAGATCTAGTGAGAATGAGTGTGTGTGTGAAAATGAGCGTGTGAAAGAATGTGTTTGCGAGTATGTTTGTGTGTGAGTGTATGTGTGTTATGTTTGCAAGTGTGCTGCTGGTCTGGCAAAACGAGGTTATTCTTGCTTTATGGACAAGGACACTAATAGCACATGGATGGGAGCTGTTACCTATGGGAAACTGCAGGCCCTGACATGTTTCTTTTAAGACACCATGATTGGCTGTGGAGACTCGAACGTCTAACTGAGAAAGCCGCTAGCCTTGCCATACTCAGTGGCGGGACCACAGAATATGCGCCACCACACTTGGCCAAAGGACCTGACATGATGCTTGTAGTTCTTAGCACATGGGGTGGACCCATAGCAAAATGCAAGCACTGATATTTGAGGTAATTATTGTCATTAGACATCATATACTTGTTTTATAGGGGGTGTCAGTGGCGAAATGCTGACCCTTGTATACTGGATGGAATTTTAGCGGTACCCATGACTATGGCTGAAGTGTGCATGGCAAATTTATGGCCTTGTCATATTGTATGTACTCCTTGGCACGAGGGGATCACCCATGAAAAAATGCGTACCTTGGTATAGTGGAAGTAATTTCTGATTTATGAAATTTGAAAAAACATGGGATCTGCTCCTAGGAAAGGCCAGGCTTTCCCGGTGCACCATAAAAGTACTGGAATATTCCATGAATGACCTTTAAGGGTCTGTGGCATTTTAGAAAATGTTACCCTAAAAGTTTCAAAATATCCTCAGGGGAAAAGCCCACTCTCCCTGAAACCACCTACAAGAAGTCTGTTTACTCATATTGCTCGCTAAACTTTGGGGGAAGTATCCCACCCCACCACTTACATATAAGTGCGTCACAACACTATACGAGTATTATAACATTTCCAGACTGATCCATGGAGTTAAGTCAATGGTTGCAGAATATTAGTTATTAACTGTAATCAGTGCAGTGGTTTTATAACTCTCTGCTTTATTCAAAATCTCATTGATGACATTTATTGCCAATAATCTTGCACAGTTCCTATCTGCACCCATGGTGCCTTTGACTCATTGAAATCTTAATAAGTGGATAACAGTGACTAAAGGGAGCTAGGTAGTGCACAGTTATCCTGTCGGAATATGTATCCTTTCGTAATATGTATCCTTTCTAGGAGAGCATATTCATGCAACATTATTTTTGCTAAATTAGTATGGGCTCTCTTATGGTTTGTTTACTCCGTACATGTTTAGTAGACTACGTTAAATGTGTAATTGCATGGATTATAAACATATGAATATTTGTGTCTCAGTGTGTAATTGGTGAACTAAATATATATTTTTTTCAAGAATTGCCCATGTCTGTACAGCACACACCTACAGGACTAGCCACTTCTCAACCTTTAAATGGTGAGCAGCATGGATTTTTAATTTTCTTTTCATCTGAAGAACAACTCAGGAGAAGGTAGCAGGAAAACCTGACTGGGGCCAGGAATGTCTGATGGTGGTCTTGCTTCGAGGTAACATGCCCTATATCCTGGAAAGATGACCTGTGGCCTGACGAGTAGACAGTGGCTAAGACTCCTTAACATAAGATAGGAGATCTGAACAGGGAGAGCTGATGATGGGTCTCAAGGTCACAAAAACAGACCTGTGAGAAGAATTCACAGGAAAAGGGTCCTCCAACCACATTACCTGAAGTGGCAATACCTTAGGACATCCCGATGCCTTGGCAGTGCAGTCGAAGGCCTCAACATTGCCCTTGCTGTGTGCCTGGCACACCTGCATTTCTTCCAACCCTCCAAATAATTATAGACCTCCTGCTTCCCTCTCGGTCACAATCCCAGCAGTGCTGTGCAGTTTACTAGAAAACAAATCATGAAAACAATCACAGTTCACCTTTCGCCTTGTGACCACACAGGACTTCATCAAGGCTGCAAAAGCTTGTAGGCCAGCATAATCACCGGCAGACCCATGTGCTGCTCATATATGCAAGAATATCCTGCCAGAAATATCAACAACTCCTCAGCTAAATGTCTATTCTCAAAAGAACTCCCTAATACAAAGAGGCCCTCAAACAAAGGCTCCTTCTAACTTATGGTCAATAATCAATCGGTCCTAGGCAAAAAGATTGAAAGATCAGCTTCAAGACAAATATCTACATTCATCGAAGAAAGTAACCTTTTCTCATGTTACAAAAACAGATTTGTGTTTGGCTGTGCACAAAAGCAGCAATGACTTCCACAGGATGATTTGAACCAGGCTTCTTCAACGAGTAGCTTGTGAGCTACTAGTAGCTCTCCGGCTACCTGCAAGTAGCTCTCCTGTGTGCATCCCAATGAACTAAATAAGAAGCTTTTGCTTGGCTGAATTAATATATCCATACCAAGATTGAAAAGTATGTATTCTCAAAAAAAACATTTTTTTTTTAATTCAAAGGCTGATGTTTGGGGAAAAAAGTTTGAATTTCAAAAATATATAAAGCTGATATTTGAGTGATAAAAATCAAACGGTGTTGAGGAGACTACTACAAATATTAATAATTTGGTGCCAGTGGCATTGCAGCTATGGCTGTTATGCATTACCCATGGAGAGGCAGTCCACTTTGACAAAGCATTTTTTTTACATTACAGCTGACAACTGTGTCCAATGCACTGAGGTGATCACCGCTGATAATCTTGCATATGGTGGCCATTAATGTAATCTTGTTTGATGTGGTTATTATCACATATCTAATAAGGTTAGTAACTCAGGAGTATGTTCATTGAACATAAATATCTCTTATTACAAAAAAGGTTGGGGAACACCTAATTTAAACACTGCAATGGATTCAACTGGAGAGCCAGAACACCTATCCTTGACGTCTTCCTTGCCTTTGATTCTTTTCATCTCCATAGGGAATAGGAGCAAATCTTCCTAAACAAATACGTTTGTATCTGTATTCTAGCTAGACTTCTACCATCGATGCTGGCACCTCTGCCCATAATACTCCCTATTTGGCAACTTTTTTGCCAGCTCGTCAATAACAGCCTGGTGCATTCCTGCATGTATGTGGCTCAATATGCTACATATACGGGAACTGGTCAATGTGGCATGGTAACAATATCTATTCGATATTTATTTAGCATTGCACAGGTGTGTGACTGCATTTACAGGAAGCAATATTACCAACTCATTGCACACAATTAACTAAGAAAGAAGGAATGCTATTTTGGGAATTGAATCTGTTACTTACCATTCACACATCCCAGCGTAACGAGTGGTAACCCGCTAAGCAGTCCTTAATTTGTAAAATAATAAATGCTGGGGCCCAAAGTCCTGGTCAGGAGCCTGTAACCTGAAATTTCAAATGCCGTGAGAGCTGAATACCACGACTGCCTAGACGTGAATCTACTGTGTGCCACTTTCATCTACCACTGGGCACTCCCTGCCCTTCTATCTCGCTCTTGCAGATTATTATTCATCTTTGCTTTTTTACTTTGTCATTGTTTTGCCATCTTCTTCTGTCTCCCTTTTGTGCTTTTCTCTCTCTTTGTCTGTAACAAAGTCTGATGAGGAAAATATGTATGGGACCCTGAAAGCTAAGGCCGGTGTGCTCCACCTGCAACTACCGGCTCAAATTAAGCACTGCTACTAAGCCTCATATTTTGTTGCCTATACATAAAGACAGCCTTACTCATGAATATTTTACACCATCTCATTGGGTAAACTAAAACTGTACCTTCAGCCAACAATGGGTCAGGAGCATTTGTTTGGACTCGCAATGAGTTGAAGCTTAGGAACAGTGTCAAATCTGCAAAAAAATATGTTTGTTACAATATCAGGTTTGTCCAATATGTTTAAAATGCACATATAATAATATCCTCATATAATGGCAATGAGGTTAGCTCTGACCCCAGTTCTGGAAGTGCTTGTCCTGAACCGTTGCCGCAAGTGTTAGCCACCCCCAAACTTCAGATCTAGTTGCGCCCCTGGTGGATTTCTATTCCATGGCCGGTGGTCTTCCGTCAGTGGAGCAGAGGCCAGAGCCTCTGCTGACCTGGCTGGCTGCCCACCAAAGTGTACGTGATCTGCCTATTGAGATGCTAAACGAAGGTTTGATTCCTGGCTCCTTCATTATTTTCTACGGACATAAGCAGGTAAAGTAACTTCTGCATACTGTAGCCATAGGCAGAAATATTATTGCAAGGATCTAAAAGGCTAAGAAAGCACCTTGTTTCTGGACCGGATGACGAAGATTTGAGAAACTCTATTAATTAAGCTTGGATATTGCAATTACTCTGAGAAATTGTTACAAAATGTATTTCGTCCTAAGTACAGTAAAATGTAGACTTACAGTAGACGAATGCAAGATGATTATGTTCTGACTGTATATTTTTTACCTATCCATAATTTGTCTTTGATCTCGTTGTTTGTCCTTGTATTACTATTCGGTTGCTATTCTCTCTTTTTGCTATGTGATGTGTACAAACTCAAGTATTTATATGCTGGATTTCAAAGTAAAACAAGCATTGGCAAAGCGAATACACCAGGCTTTGGGCAGCTGGTATGATGGTTACACATGTTTTATTGCAAACATATGCCTTAAAACATACAAAGAAGAAAGCAAACATGCTTCCACCTGAAAGTATTCGTCACATATTTTCTATTAGATAGTTATACTGAGAACAGGTATAGAAACAGTTTGCAGTTTTAGTGTTCATGACAGAAACTCGTTATTTTTATTGACACAAAGAAAAGCTACTCTTGGCTTTGAAATACTGTAACTTGTAGACATCATGTAAACACACAAGCCGGACTAAATGTAAATAAAGAATGGGAAAAGTACATTAGCAGTGTAAATTATTGGCCCGTCACCCATAGCACTTAAGTGCACATCTTTTTTATGAGCATATCCGCATGTTATTAGGAAAAATACAGCCACTCATTATGTAAAAGAGCTAGTAACTGAAGCGGACTGACCCACTGTCCTGAGCTCTGTACTTTGGTAGGAGAAAGCAAAATGTGAATGACAGAAGAAAAGACCAGGGAATGAAGAGGGCTGATCCAAAGGCCCTCTACGTATGCATATATATTTTTTATTTAGAAATAGGTCTCATTACATGAGGCTGATGAATCAGTTAAAACTGTCTCTTGGCCGATGCCATTCTTTATTTATGGGTATTTAAATATCACAACATTCGCCAATTGCCTGGTGTCTTGCCACTTATGCAAAGTATGGTCTGTATTTGTGATTCATAAAGCCATGGATTCCCACCTAGGGGGCTTTTTTCCTGAGTCGGCTTTGGTGTGTGTGTACATGGTTTGGAGGATCAGTGTAATCCTTGAAGTGTTGAGCCATAGGGGGTGGGCCTCGTGACCTTACAGCTTAACCCATTTGAGTGTGTTGTGGGGTGTTGTGGGGCGTCTCTGCGTGGTGCTTCGCTGTGTGGGCATTCGGTCCTTTGGCTCCTCGCCGGACCCATGTCAACTGGTGGTTGTCTGTCGCAGGTTTGACTCAGAGGGACCTCTTCTGAGTAGCGAGTGTTGTACTCTTCTAGTAGCTGCCTGTAGCTTTGGTGGGTAGTGGGCTGTACTATGGTATCTCTAATGACTGATCTAGTTTGAGAAAGACGTATCTACTAAGTAACATTGTGTGTTGTTGATTGTGCATTCAGGTTTTTGTGGCAGGTAAATATTGAGTGCAAGAACGTGTACTATGAATTATGTTGAGAGAGAGAGGTCTTTAGGTCTATTGCTTATAAGGGTATTATGGAAGACTCTGCTTTGTAGTTTAAAGGGTCTATCTATGACGGAGCGATACAATCTCCAAAAACTATCAAAGTAAAATAAACCTTTTTTCAATTTCCTTCCACATATGTGACTTTAAAGGCCACCTTTCAGTACCCACAGGAGACCCCACTAACCGAGAAAGTGACAGCACTCAGCCAATTGAGTATTAGGAAGTCATGTCAGGGTAGAATTTTCTCAGCCCAGTGTGAGTGATTACCAATGATCGCACCAGTGGGCAGAAACATTTAGGATTTAGAAGTGGATTTCGTTTTTTACGGATTAATCTGTGGCTTTAGCAAATGTCTGGAATGTTTGACAGGGCCATGTCTGTTACAGAAAATTGACTGGACCCATGCTTTGTGCTCGGTGGTGTCCTGCTCTCGCTTGCATTTTTTCCTTAAATAATGCATAGTGTTATGTGCACAAATTTCTGTTCTCGCCTATATTGAAACTTTAATTACACACTCCATTAAAATCGCTCCAGAAAGTACGTACATCGCACCGTTTGTAATCTTCCATATGCAGTTTCATGGCAATACAATGTGAATCTGAAAGTGAACGACCTAGTTACTTAAATAGCCACTAGATGGCTATAGTGTGCTGTACAACCTCTGCTACGTATCTGCTAGATGACAGGTTAATTAAAAAAAAAACTTTAGCTTGGGCCTTTCCTTATTTCACACTTCAAATGTGCTTCTGTAGATGATAAAAGGAAATATTTGTCTGGTAAGACGTTCAAATAACATGTCTATGCATTTCCTTTTTCACCCAAGCGTGTATTTGGCTGATCAGCATCTAAATGAAACACGAAAGAGCAATGTATGCCTGTAGTTAGGGAATGAGCTACCCTTACCGAACTAGAATCCAGCTGACTGTACAGGTAAAAAATAAATAAATGATGTGCTCTGCTGGTGACATCATTGGTATTTTGGCATGTTTGTGGCGAAAGCGTATACTCTTGTGTTGATCGCCAGCGTGCACAGTATTTGTTTGTTCAAGATAGGCATTTTTGGCCCCTACTGTTTGTTATTGACACAGTCAAAGCACGGGAAAGTGAGTGGAAAGGTAAAAGTAATAACCCCAAAATTTAGCGTTCAGCTTTAAAAAGAATAGGGAGCCAATAAAGTATTGATGAGTCCAGGATCTACAAAGTGGACTTGGCACTTGTGGGTCCTCAACATCCAGTTTCCGATTACCAAAAAGGCAAAGTAGGCACCGGCCTATGTACACCACTCCTTTTCGGGCCCCGCAACAGCAGATCAAAATAATATTGATTTGATCTTGAAAGAAAATTGCAATCAAGCTTTCTTAAATTGTTTCCAAAAGATAATAAATTAATCAACACAAAGAAACGAAAACTTTACATTAAAGACGCCACTGCCTGCTGGGGTTTGTTGTGTGTTTTGTGTTTACTTAAAATTGAACCTTTGCACTTCTCCTGTCACGCTACTGGGGACGCATCTCTGTTTCTATATATCGATGCTGCCGAACCTCCGGGTTGTCGGCTGAATAGCTGTGTCCTCACTTTTGAAAATAAAGGTTTTTTAAAAAAAAAAAAAAAAAAAAAAAAAGACGCCACTGCCTACGACGTCTTGCAAAAGGTAGTTTTCTAAAATAGCCTGAAAGGTGTCACCACAAACAAATTGAGGAAAGTAAATATTTAAAGTTTTGTTGGTTTTATTAAAAAACGAAAACACATTTTTTTGTTTAATAACAGTAATTGTTAACGTTTTGTTTTGTGTGATAAAATTGGTTTATTTAAATTGTTGAAATTAATAAGGTATTAGGAGATAATTTGAGAGGGGGGGGGGGGATGACATTTTGACTGCCTAGAGGCCTTCACCGGGTTTAATCCGGCACTATCAACATCTTCTAGAATCTCAGTGGATCGCTCTACGATCTGTTCAGCTGTCCCTGGTTCTAGTCCTGGCCTTGCTTCCTGAAATTCTATCCTTACAGTTTTGGAAGAACCATTCTTGCTCCCTGCAGGCCCTAATCCATGATGCCGCCAGGTTACATCTGGTGAGCCAGCATTGTAACCACTTTATAGAAGGAATGGTACAATACCAGCTCCTTAAACCAGGATGCTTGCAGTTCAATGCTTCCTGCCTTACATGAAAGACAGTCCAGAAGTGGACCCTTCCTTGCTGTGCCTAGATCCTCAAGCTACACCTCATTAGTTCCTTGTTCTCCCTGGTCCTAGTCCTTACTGGGGGAGATTTCATCTCTGACGAAAGAAATTGGTTTCCTAACCAAGTAAAACCAAAATAATACTACAAGGATGGCCAACCTCCCCTTCCTGTACTAAAACCTTATAGAAGAAGTGATAATACTCCCTCAAGCTAGCCTGGCTGATGAGGGGTGATACCCCGAAACCTGTCCCAGGATGCTTGTTATCCGGTACAGGGAGGACCTGGCCTGGCAATTCGGGTTGGACTGTTTCCATGGGGAGCAGGGTCAAGACTGATTTGCATATAGCTGGGTCCAAACTAGAATGGCATGGGGAGCAAAATAACAAAGGATTAAACCCAGATCTGTGACTGAGGATGAATGTTTGACGATGTTCAACTTTCCGTCCATCATCTTTTTATGTTGCAAATACTTCCTGTAAATACCATGAAGGGAAATATCTTACTCCAACAGGCATACGTGAACGACCAATTTCTGGTGTATTGTACGCATTGGCATTGGATATAAACCTTTCTTCTGTTTCATTTGTTTGGCATGGTCATGTGCTTTGTTTAAAGTTCCCGGCACCTTTTTTTTTTTTTAACAACACTTTTTATTAATCAAGTAGGCAAGGGCTGCAGGCCCCTGACAAACCAGGGAAAACTGCCACATAGTAAATAGCAACAACACTTGACATTTTGTCGTATAGAGGAACAATGAAGAGCTATTCATACGGCATTGATCAAGAAACCCCCCCCCCCCCCTCCCTTCCCAACGCCCAACCCCCTCCCCCCGACCGCACCACCGCCAGACACCACCAGAACCATCACCACACAGTTAGTATGCCGTACCACGCATGGCATTCAAGGAGGCCCCAAATCTCCATCCTCAGGGACCGGTGCAAGGAAAATGCCCCTATAATCGGCCCACCACTTCCAAATCTTGAAGTGTTTCCGAGGGCACCCACGCGCCCTAAAGATCGGTAGCTCCAGACCCATATTGAAATCCAGACCCCGTTTCCAAACATTGAGAGAGGGAGCCACCGGGGCCTTCCACGCACGGGCTAGATCCCGCTTGGCTGTCGTTAGGCCCAGAAGCAGCAAGTGGCGCTTATAGATATTGCCCCAATATCAGCCATAACATGGAGCAACGCCAATCGGGGGTCCACAGGGAGATCCCAGCCCAACACTTCGGATAAGCACACCAACACTCTTCCCCCAAAACCTATACACTGCAGGGCAGTGCCAGACCGTGTACACCAAAGAACCCACCTCCCGCCCACACCTAAGGCAGTCCGGGGAGGCAATAAGACCCGCCCGCCACAGCCGCTGTCGCGTGTAATAGGTCCTGTGCAAATACCGAAATTGGACGAGACGCAGGCGGATCGCTATACAAGCCTCACGGGGGGAGGCCAGCGCCTCCCTCCAGTCCGTCTCGTCCAACGGCCCGACATCCGTCTCCCACCGTTCCCGCAGACCCTGCAGGGATGGGGCCCCATGAATCACCAAGGACCGATATATTTTAGAAACTTTCTTCTCCTGGAGATCCCCCATAAACACCTGGGCCTCAAGGGGACTGTATTCAGGAATGGATTGGAGACCCTCCAGTCTAGGGGCGAGGGCGTGGCGCAGCTGGAGGTATTTAAAGAACTGCGTCCGTGGCATTTGATACTCAAGCTGTAAGACCTCAAAGGATTTCATCACACAGCCCTGGACCACCGATCCCAACGTAGAGACACCAATTCTGTCCCAGTCCCTGAATCCAGAGAGGGTCGCCAACTGAGGGAGGAGCCCGTTCTGCCACAACGGGGTCTCCCGGGTAAGCCTACCCCACCAGCCAATATGAATCAGAGCCCGGCTCCACACCCGAAACGCCACTTGAGTGACCGGTCCCGGCACCTTTTGAGTTAATAGAGTGCACCTGTGGGTGAATCACGCAGCATCTGCTTAAAACGTGGTAACCATGTTTAAAAATTGGAATGAAATGGAATACAAAAGGATGAACTGGAGCAAATTGTTTGAAATCATTGCAAACTTTGCGAGTTTGGCTGTAGCGGCTTGTGTCTGGTACGAGATGTTGCACCAGCCTGGTTATGGAAGTCTACAACCGTGCCAAAGGGACGGATCGCTGTAACAAGCCAGCACGCCAGCATTATAATCATTGTGTCAAAATTACTGAAAAGCGAACGGTGTGCATTTTAGCAATCTTCGTGATTCCTAAGTGCGCAAGGGTCAAGAGGAGGGCAATTGTTTGTATTGTCGCGCGGACCTGCTGCGAGTAGCGCGCTGTGTAGAATTAAAAAAAAAAAAAAATTGGGAACTGTATTCTCTAGAACTGCTTAAAAAAGATATTTTTTAGCCTCACTTGTATCTGTGCCAGCTCACTGGGCGTAAATCTCCTCTGTCACTCCCCTCCCCAGGCCTTTAGCCAATCGACCGTAAGGAGGCTGAGCCAGAGGCGGGGCCCAGGCACAAAAGCCCGCCTCAGCGCGGAAGCGGGCAATTGTTTGTATTTTCGCGCGGACCTGCTGCGAGTAGCGCGCTGTGTAGAATTTTTAAAAATTGTGAACTGTGTTCTCTAGAACTGCTTAAAAAAGATATTTTTAGCCTCACTTGTATCTGTACCAGCTCACTCGGCGTAAATCTCCTCTGTCACTCCCCTCCCCAGGTCTTTAGCCAATCGGCCATAAGGAGGCGGAGCCAGAGGTGGGGCCCTGGCACAAATGCTCGCCTCAGCGCGGAAGCGCAGCGGACGTGCGCAGCAGGCGTGCCGGCGGCGCTCCGAAGGCACGCCAAAGGCAAGCCCGTCCGCGCCCGGCTGGGACCAGGGGCCACAAATTATGGCCAAATTATTAAATACTCTTCCGGGACACTTCGATCATTAGCCAATCGTCGCTCCCCCCTCAATCGGATTACTTACAATCGCATCAGAGAAAACAGCATATATTCAGAACAGTGCCACCATGCGGCTCCCCTCACCCCATGCCCCCATCATCCTTTTATTGTTACTTCCAAAACTACAAATCAGACCGCTCTGCGCATCTTCTATCTCAATACTCGCTCCTTGGTTAAACACCAGCTAGACATCTTCTTGCTGCTCACCTTTGATAAACCAGATGTCCTTTTGATCACAGAAACCTGGCTTCCCCAGGATTCTGCGCCAGACATTCTAGCGGTACTTCCCTCGGAATACTACATCCTAGCTGCAAATCGGCCCCCGGGTAAAAACGGTGGCGGAGTTGCCGCTATCATTCACAAAGACCACAAGTTTACCTCTCTTACTCCTCTTGCCCTCCCTGAGGTGGAGAACTTAGTTATCAAACTAGATGCCACGACTGGCTCTATCATTTTCGTGCTAATCTACCGATCCCCTCAGGCTATGCCTGTCTTTCCGCTCTCCTTGAGCGAACAAATGGCCAACCTTGTCACGAATTACGCAAGTGTCATGCTTATAGGTGAGCTGAACTACTGGTTCAACGACGCCCTGGGTGGGCCACATGCTGCAGAGTTATCGGAATTATTCCCCAACCTGAACCTCGTTCAACACGTATCCTCTCCCACCCATGTAAAAGGACACACCCTGGACCAAATTTGGTCCTCAAACCTTACACTATCAGCGCCTACTATCTCACCTTGCATATGGTCTGACCATCAGCTAATCAATTTTACAGTTACCACTAATTCTAAGACTAAGACTCCCTTAACTGGCAGAGGCATGAATAGGAAATGGAGGTCCATTGACAAATTGGGATTCACCGACACCTTAGCCAGGTCGGTACCCACCTTCAACCCAGACGTTAACACCATGGATGATAACATCTCGGAATGGCTATTAAAGGCTTGCGATACCCATGCCCCACTCACCAAATTCACACACACTCGACACATAGATGCTCATAAATGGTTCTCCACCGAGTTAAAAAAAAAAAAACTCGAGCTGCGTCAGAAAGAAAGAAAATGGAGGCTAAAATACTCCACGGAGGAAAAATGACAGTTCTCTTTAGCTCGCAAAGACTATAAAAGAGCTATACCGGAAGCCAAAGCGACTTACTTTTCGGCCAGAATACTAAACGCCCATAACAAACCGAAAGAAATCTTCACCATAGTTAATGACCTCTGCAATACAGAAAGAACCCATCCCAATCAGATACCTACTCAAGATTTTTATAACTCTCTGAATACCTACTTCCTGGATAAAATATCCATTATCAAAGCCAGCATTCCCACTACCCTCTGTATGGAAAACCTGGTCACCTAGCCAACAAACCCAATTATCATGGATCAATTCCCTGCCATAAGCCCCCAGACTCTTTCAGATTTGTTGGTTCGTGTCAAATCTGGCTCCCCTAATGATTGCTGCCCTCCACACATTCTAAAGGACGCCTTGTCCACCCTTCCTCATAGCGTGCTTCCCTTCCTTAACGAGTCTCTTCTCCAAGGTAAGGTTCCCACTGCCTTCAAGAACGCGATAGTGGTCCCTCTACTAAAAAAACCAGGGGCTGACCCACTGAATCTCTCCAACTACTACTCCCTTCTTCCCTTTCTGGCCAAAATTCTTGAGGCCCACGTCGTTAGGTCCCTCTCTAATTTTGTCGAACAGTCTGAACACCTAGAGCCTAATCAAGCTGGTTTTAAACCCGCTCATTCAACTGAGTCAGTTATCCTCGCAGTACTGGATACCTTGAGAGCAAACGCAGATAAGGGCGTCCCTCAGGCCCTGGTACTCCTGGATCTGTAGGCCGCTTTCGACACGGTCGACCATAACATCCTGTTGGCCCGTGTCGAACAGGCCGGCATACAAGGTTCTGCATTCAGCTGGATTAAGTCCTTCCTCGATGGCAGAACACAAGCGGTCCGACTTGGCCCTTTTACTGCTCCTAAGATCGCCACCTCTTGCTGTGTCCCCCAGGGTTCTTCCCTCTCCCCCCACCTATTTAATCTTTACCTAAAGCCCTTGATCAACTCCTTAAAAAACAGGAAGATGACCACCTTCAATTATGCGTATGATCTTCAACTCGTCTTTACATTGGATTCCCCGGACTCTGCCCTGGAATTCCAAGCTACTATGCTCCACATCCAGCGATGCATGAACCTTAACCATCGTAAGCTCAACCCCAGCAAGACAGAATTAGTCTTGCCGTGAAAGAGCGAGATCGCTTGGGGCCCACACTTCTGGCCTACTGATCTTGGACCACCCCCCACTCCCTCTTCTTCAGTGAAAAGCCTAGGAGTCACTCTAAATTCCGACCTCTCGCTCAGGGGACAGGTGGGGACAGTAGTCTCCTCCTGTGTTTTCCAATTTAGGAAAATAAGAAAAATTGCCCATTTGCTGACTCCCTCGGCCCTCATTCAGGCTGTGATAGCCCTCGTACTATCGCGTCTCGACTTCTCTAACTCCATCTATCTCGGTCTGCCTATGTTCCTACTTAAACGTCTACAAATAGTACAGAACTAGGCAGCGAGATTGATATTCAAACAACCTAAATGGCAATCGGCCAGCCCCCTGCTAGCCAAATTGCACTGGCTACCCATTGCCCAATGTGCAGCTTTTAAGACCGGATGCTTGATTTTCAAGGCCTTGTACTGCAGCAGCCCCAAATTCATCAGTCATTTGATTGTAAAACATGTCCCACGTCATAATCTACGGTCTGCCCATCTTAGACTACTAACTATCCCTGTCATCAAACTCAAACGCCAGGGAGGGTGCAGGTTCTCCTACCTTGCCCCGAGTTTCTGGAACTCTTTACCATTGGATATCAGGATGCAGGATAACCTGATGGGGTTTAGAAAGGCTCTCAAGACCTGGCTGTTTGCGCAAACCTACGCATAGCTCGTCTCGCCGTGACACACTTAACGATCAGCGCCATGAAACCTTATGGTGACCGTGCGCTTTACAAGCTCTTATTAACATAACATTAACAAATGACGGACTCTGATGAGGAAGAACTGATCTGAGAGTATTGAAGATTAGGACTAACTAAACGGGCCATTCATTCTTCGTCCATCTTCCTCGTCCCACTCATTACCTTGTGAGATCATAACCAAGCAGTAAAAGCAATCAGAAAATACACCAACATCCTAAATCATGCTGAAGTGATCATAGTTCAAAAACATAATCTTCGGAATTATATAAAACCGTTTCCCCAAAAACAGTAGAAACTCCACCTCCTAACTGGAGATGGTAATGATTAAAGAAGGTGTGTGCGGACGACCAAGTGGCTGTCTTACACACCTTTCATTGAGGCATCTTTGTGAACGGCCCAGGAGGTAAAGCTACCTCTGGTTGTTCTCTCCATACTGAACCTGAAAGTAAGTCATTTTCTTTAATATAACCCATCACTATTGCCTGTTTCAGCCATTTACTCGGTGTCGCCGATAGCGGCTGCAAACCTGGTCCAGAAATACCAGGTGATTCGAAAAAAGATTATTCCGTCCTAAATGCACCTGTTTTAGGGAACATATATTTTGAAACATATAATTTAAATGCAAACGAAACAGCTTAAGTGTATTCAAAGGTAGAGTAACCAGGACAGATCTTTTCAGATTTCACAAGATCCTTGTAGGAAGGTGGCCATATCTTGCAAGACTCCAGCACCAATAAAAGTGAGAGGTTTAAATTACCTTGTCCTGTGCATTACTAAGAAACAGATGAGTATGGCTACAGCAATAGGTAAACACCAAAGATATTTGTAAATATCAAACATTTCCTGAAGGTTGCGGGCTTTTACTCGGTGCATACATTTCACCTGCATAGATTATGTGTCAGTGGAGGTGGTGGTAATTCATCAACAAACTTACACAAGCAGGCCAAAACTTTAAATTGAGTAAGTTATGACTTTTTAGTAGTGCCTTTGTGAATCAGGCCCTTACGGGTCAACATCTTATATGTACTTGATCTTAAGATAATACCGTCTGTCATAACATATAAGCTAGTAAATCCTTTTAATGTATTTATTTTGGGGGTGGTTTTTAGGATAAACCAGGATCACACAGTCATTGAAGATTTTCGCACTTCTTCGCCATGAGTAGAGTGGGGAAGTTAGTTTTAATGATGGTTACAGGCTGTTCTGATTATAGCTCTTTACGATACTCTCCGGGATAGTAGCAATATTAACTGCTACTATTATTATTTATTTTATATAGCGCTTTATAGTGTACTGCTGTCTCTAAGCCCTGTAATTAACAGGTACTACTATTACTTGAAGCTCAGACACCCCAACATACCTGGCAGGTCAGATGAAGATCTTTGGTGGGCTTCATAGCACCCATTGCAGCAACTTTGATAGATTGGAGATTAGCAAGTAATCTACAACATCTACAGCTAAGTACACGGGTTCTAGACCACCAACGCGCCCTTGATGCGAGAACCTCTGTTAATCATTTGCTTTTGGAAGGAACTAAAGGCTGTTTCAAGCAGCACCTAATCCTTGTTTTCATCTCCAGTTATCTGACCTTGAGTGAAGAGTTCGTCTATCGCGTATCCTCTCCCACCCCCACCCCTCCCTTGTCTCATTGGGCTTCTTCTCTCTTGGTTGTCCTGCGCCCGAATTTCAGGGTGCTGGACAATGCCTCGTCTATTCTCCTTTGTTGTGCAGTGCTCCCTTCACTCTTGATTTACTCTTTATCTGTACCTTACATACATGCATATATACAAACATACACACATACTTGTATACATAGATACGCAGTTTAGTAGTGCGCCATATACCGACATCAGAATGATGGAAGGCTAAGGCTGCCTTGCTTGGATTCTTTGTAATGCCTGTAGTGTACAAGCAAGCAGCTGCACGTTTTTAACTCTTTGAGCCATCTTGTCTCCTTTACACTGTCACTTTAGAGAGCAGCTTCCCCCATGTTGCTGAGAGTTGTTGTTCGGCTAACAGGAATCCTCTAAGGTTACAAATGTTTGTATAATTCATCGAATTGATTCGGGTGCACGATTTCTTTCCTGTAATCTGTGGCCTGAAGTTACTTTGTTCTGTCATAAATAATCATATTGTGTCTGCAAGTTTATGGTGCTCCTGGCTGATCACTGAATCAGACACGTATGCTTCAAGGTGCACGTGAATGTATGGGTTAGTATTTATAAATTTATAAATCAGAAAGCGGGTTCGCTTGTAGCGGAGCAGTGTGTATAAATGTGGGTGGTGATACAATTTGGGACTGTGACATACCTTGGAGAGTGCGGAGGTAAGTTGTGACTATTTTGTGTTGGGTCGAGGTACTTGCGGGAGGTGGCAACCTCTCTTTTAATGCTATATGAGGCTTTCCTTGAGGAGATGGGCCATCAGCTGATTCGGAACCACAGGAGGGTTGTGGCAACCCTGATACACAGAAGTATGGCTGTTTAGCTTCAGGTGGCTTGTTTTTTAGCTTTTTCTTCTTTTAGCTGGCCAAGATTTCCAGTGTGGCACTGTCTTGCTTTCTTGTGTTGCATTGCCCTTTGAAGGTGTTTGGTTTCATGCCAGTTAGCGTTGGACTCCTCCTCACTGCTTTGTAGGTGATGCAACAGGTCTTGAACATGATGCGTGTTTGGGGGTGGTAGCCAGTGTACTTCCACCAAGTGGGAAGAGATGTGCTCCTATTTCTGCAGTGCTCTAGTGAGACACAGTTGTGGGGATAATGTTCTTTATTGGAATATTGGTGTTGGTGGGTGGGCACGGAGACATTTAAGGCATTGATTGCCTTCATCTAGTCAGCTAGAACCAGAACCTGGACAGTGACCCTGAAGAACGTTCTCGGGAAGTTTGGCTTAATTTCGTGCCCGATTGATAGTTGGGACCACTCTACTGTGAAAGACCTGACTGGGTAATGAGTAACAGAAGTTTGACTATTTGCCCCATTTTAAGGGGCCGTCGAGTGTAGAGAAAAATTAAACGGTTCTTCGACGTTCACTTCTTCTGCTAACATCCACCCTAGCCACACGCATTTAGAATGTTTCTTTGGAGATGTTTGCTTGAAGTTTGAGTGATATTTTGACTTCATTTGCTTAATGGCCGAACCAGGTGAACAAGAAAATTTGGAGCAGCTTGGCATTGGTGAATATCAGAAATATAGTTGTGAACACAGGTAAAGTGTCTTTCATATATTAAATACAGATAACGTTTTATGTATGAAGAATAGCATAGGATCACAAATGGCGAATAAACATTTATAGTAAAATGCTTTGAAAGCAGTTTCTGACGGTTAACATTGCCTACTATCCCCAGAGCATCAAGCTGTCCTGCTGGGACGGTCTTCAGAGATGGCGGACAGAGGAACTAGTATTCCCTACAGCCTTGTCAATCCCACTGCAATTTGATTTCCGTTTATTAGCCAATTGTTTAATAAAGATTGTAATAATAGGAATCTGTCCAGGCACACACACGAGGGCATTAATTCCTTCCTAGATATATTTTGCATATAATTGAGATATATGATTTTCTTCCACAGTTCTAAAAAACCACAGCTTAGGCTAAACTTTTTTCCTGTGCGTTCTTTACATCTGCCATACCTCATACTAAAACAAGCTTTGGCGAAGCCAGTAGTTTTGCTGCACATACTGACAAAAGCAATTCAAACTGATTGCTGCAATACACTACCATTCAACACAATTGCTTTGTCTGTGGAATGTGTGGCTGAGATAAATAATTAAATGTGTGATAACAAAGTTTGCTTTCCAATGGAGGCGGGAGCATGCAACCAAAAGCAGCCAGTAGAAAGAAAGTGAGATAAAAAAGTGTGAGAGAGATATTACAAAGGCGTTGAGAATTGCCTGAAAGTTTCCACTTATCCTGTGTTAAACAAATGCACATCCACTGGGTGAGTCTAAACAGAGTATCTTGGGAGGCCAGGGTAGGCCAATAACCACTGTGCTGGTTAAATTCCAGGATAGGCCTGAGCAGGTGCACAGGGTCATCATGTGTACTGAATGTCTTGTAGGTTATAAGTTGCTACCCTAAGAACTACATAATGAAAGAGAAGGCCAATCAAAAGGAAATCGAAGTCTTTGAGAAATGTGAAAGCAATCATTTGGTACCTTGTGGCAGTGTCCATGCAGGCGGAAGACTTTGGTTAATCACTTCCATTACCTTAGGTTATTTATTTCTTTTTTGAGGCATTTTTTAATTTATGGTGGGTTTCAATGATATATTTTGCTATTGTTCCATTTGTATATGTGCCACAGTGATCAGAGAACAGATGCTCTCAACACATGGTCCTCTATTAAGTCTTGGATGGATATTGTTTGGACTCACTACCAAAATAACTTTACTGATCCCTTATTTTGTCCCCAGCAGAATAATTCAGACCATGATCCTTAGCCAGCACTTGGTACAGATGTCGAACTTCATGGACTCCAAGCCAGTCCGCAGCACACTGCCCTGCCACCTGCAGCCTTTTCTCCAACATACTTTTTCTATTATTTAATTTAACACAAACAGTGCCATCCCTGTAACCTGAGCTGGCTCCCTCTCCTTGTACTCTAAAGGCTCACTGCTGTGGGTCTGTTTGTTCTGGTGTCAGTTGCATTCATACCCTGGTGTCCACCTTACTATGTAGAATTGCATTATTCAAAGGATATATGGTCCATACCTTGGGTCTCTGGGAGTGGTTACACCCCAGAGGTTGTTTATATTGCAGATATTGTGATCTGGTGCACCTTTGGTGTCTGTCCATTTTCCTTCCCAGCACTTCAGACGATACCAGTTATGTGAAGCAAATCGGATCACGGTTCCTCTCCGTTTAGAACATAGACTTACCCAGTGCTTTCCAGAAGGGTATGGGGCCACCAGTCATTAATCAATTTCTCGTGATTTCCCGAGCACATTTCAGTGAGAGTAGCTGATTTTATTTATTGATATGGGGTTCCCAAAATATAGGAGCTGTCATGTGGCCTGGCATTAATTGCTACCTAATACTCCTTTTTAAAGTGACTGATGGATCTAACTGCATAATGGGGAGGTTCTATTCAGTAAAGACATAAATGTTGGGCTCTGCAATAATAATGGGTAACCCATGGATCCTTTGACATTAACTGGAATTTCACTAACATAATGATTTTGATGTTGGACGCTCCCTTCGCTGCCCTTTCCAAGGACAGCTATAATCCACTTCATGATTGCGTTCAAGCAAGTTTAATGTGCAGCATATCTGATTCTGTCAAATGCATGTATTTGCAGTGCATGTGTAGAACGGGTATGTTATTAAGACTGAGTATGTTGTGAGTCCGGATACTGGGACCAGTGGGATCCATTTAGGATGGCCCCATGTTTAGCGTGTCTCAAGATAGAGGGTATTCAGTTTCCCCAGTTAGTGGAAATATATTGACATTAATGTGGCTGGAGATCCAGATACTGAAATGTGCGGGATGGAGATGGGGCTGCCTATAGGAATTTAATCGAGGGCCTTGTTAGCAAAAGGCTGCTGTTTAGTTCTTCCTGAGCACTGTGGTTTGTTAATTTTAGGGGCGAAAAATGTTACTGCAGTTTCAGTTGTTCAGAGTGAGCAGGTTTCTATGCAGGGCCTGTCGGTTATTATGACCCTGATTACTGCTTCAGAAAGGCTAATGACAGCGAGGTGCAGAGATCTCTCACTTCCTCCTGTCCTTGTACTGGACACTACTACTGTGAACCAGCCCCTTGTACTACTTCTATGAGAGCCATTAGTATGCTCAAAAGTTGTTTGAAAGAGGCGCACCGCAAGTTGTTCTGAAACCTTAGACAGTGGGTCATAGTCCCCTGTCTGAAAAATGTGCATATAAATGGAAAGCAAGCTACCCTACTTCATTTTCAATTGCAAATTCTTCTTGACCAATGGAGGGAGTCCTCTGAAGAGCTATCAAAGAGCTGCTATTTGAGCTGGGCTGGTTGCTGCATGATGGCCAGTGTTCCAGAGATAAATTGACATCACATGAAGTCTGTGCAGCTTGCTGGAGAATTGGAAGGTCTGCTTATTGCCCAGCAACCTGCCACCCTGCTCACAGAGAGAAATAGAGAGATAGAGGAGGAGAGTGCCTGGTCCTGTAGGAGGAGGAGGAACTGTCCAGTAGGTGAAGCCAGCTGTGTTCTACGGCATGCTACCCAGAAGTTGCTGGCTGCCTTGGGATCGAAGCCAAAGCCGACCTATGTTGTGGGGTTTCCCAACACAAAGCGGTGGACGGCGAACACATATCAAGCCCAAGATGTAATCATGTGCTGTCCAGCACCCCTGCAATCCACGCAGGGCTAGTGCTGCTATTGCCTGACTCCGAGCAAATTTGGTGTAGGAACTGCCACTGAAGTCTGATCCTGGACCTGAAGCCGCTCATGCCAGACAAGAACCCCATATGATACCGGCATGGGGTCACAATTGCCCACAACAAGCATCCATCTGATACCGGCCCAGAGGCCACATCTGCCAGGACAGGTGCCTAGGAGCAGGCTTGCCGTTTTGCTCACCTGCCTCTACCAGAGCTCCTTATTAAGCAGCTGCTGTCCCATGTCTGCAGAGCTGGCACTGAAAGAACTTGCCAGGAGAACACCTGTAAGTGCTGCACGACCACAGCTTAGACAACAGATAACGAACGGGCCTCACATGTAAAATACTCTAGTAGGCGTGCAGAAACATTGACTGTTACTTATGCACCCCTGTTTTTTATACGAACTGTTGAAGTGAACTACGAAATACTTCGCAAGAGTACAGACTTTGTGAACTGCACCTTTGACTAATCTATGTCTACACTTAGGTATCAGTCCCATAGACTCTAGAGACGCTCAGAGAATGGGAAGAGGGCTCCAGAGGTGTGCTAAACGCTTACTTAAGAATCGTAGTTGGAATCACAGGCCCGTAGCTGAGCCCCATTGAACTGTGTAGCGTTACTTTTTGTGTTATTAAAGTACTTTTCTAGTAAGATAATCAATATGCTGGACAAAGCATTATTCTGTCAGTTGTTTGACTGTGGAGTTCTGAGCTCGTGCACCCCCCACCACCTCCCTGAGATGCCTCTGACTGCTCGTTAATGCAGAAAGGATGTAGTTGTCCCAGTTTGCAGAGCCACACAGTAGGACGGACCCCAGGACACCAGTGGTAAATGACCTCAATCACCTAGGTTCGGCGCAAGCAGCCCCTGCCTTCTCCATGACACTATAAACGAGGCCTGACACACACCTTTGGTTTTCTGTTTACATTTTACAGAACTGCCAGACACAACTTCTGTAACTTTTTTAAATACCAACGATTTTACCTACAATATCTGTAGCACATTGCTTCAACTATCTGTAGTCCATCACAGTGGCTTCTCTGGTGGGTCAATGGTGCTGCTAGACTTCCTCTTCCGTTTACTGTCTTCTCCCTCGCAGCAGCCTGATTGCCTTTCACCCCATACTCCTCCTTTTCTCCTGCCCACGAAACGAAAGGCCTAGGGGTAAAAAAGGACTTCACACCTTCTTCTTTTACTTCTGCTTCTTCAGTTTGATTAATGTAACTATTGTAAAGAAATCAGGGTGCAGATATGAGAAATGTTATTATTTTCAACGTATTTAGACTTACTGTATTGAGTTCCTAAAAGGAAAATCTTGTATTTAATAAACACAATCCACAGTGACTGGGTTGATAAAAAAAAAACCTCCATGCATTGCATTCCCGTTCCATACATTCTTTTTGTGATCCATATAGCCCACGAAGACCCATCATTTCCAACATTAATTCTTCATATCTCAGCGGAACCAAAGAGAAAAGCTGTTGTGGTTTCTATAAATTCTTCATTTCAGACATGCTGTGCCAGATCATTGTTCTCATTAAAATCTATTCACTTTAGAAAACAAAAGTTTGATGTACTTAAAGTACCTAAAAGTTTGCAAACAAAGTTTAAATTATGTTTGTGAGTTTTTAGAGTAGGATACTTTTGAATTACATAATATTGTGTGCTTATTCTCTTCTGATGTCTAGTGTTTCTTTGTTCCAATTCAGACTTTTAAAATGATGCGGATGTACCTAGGGCAGCAAAGCAATATATCATGACCCATATTTTGAGAGCCAAAATATTGCGTAGGTGAAAAAGATAATGTCTGGGTGTTTGGAACTAAAGAAAAGAGCTTTGCGTTGGTGCTAACTACTCCTAGTGAAGTACACACCTGATTAGTACATACCCTTCCTCTACACATTTTAGGGTGGTGGGGAATATCAAAATATCTAAGCATTAAATGGCGTTAAGTCAGAATTACCTAAAGGCAAATAACAATGAGAAAATGTGTGACTTCAGACAGTGATGGTCTTTATGTTTGTTGTTTAGTTCTCTTCCATATGTATTCTTCTTTTAGTCCAAAATGATCAATCAAATATTTCTGTACAAAGACATCTCATCTTTGTAACAGCCAATATGTGTTTCGCTTTGTAGTTGGGTTACTTTCATCAACGCTTAGAAGGAGACATTTGACTGGGATGTACTTTACAAGAGAATTTAAAGGACTAGGTTAGCGAGAAGTCTGAAATATTGTTATGGGAAAAAGAAACTAGTGATGGAAAATTTAAAACATTTGTTTCTATTTACTTCCACCAATCTGCTTTATTAGGAAAATCCAGTTGTAGTATGTATAGACTTCTCGGATCCTTGAGGACCGATGATAAGGGTCGACAGTAATTAAGATGCATTGTGATTGTAATGAACGCAAATTGAGTTCCAACATGTCTAGCAGGCAAAAAAAAAAACATGTTATGTAATGGGTGTTCTGAAAATTCAAAAAACCTATGATACGGTCTTTAACTAAATAATTGCAATTATATTTCATCCAAGACTTTACCTCGCCTTACTCTCACTCCAGTATACCCCAGTAGTAGTTTACAGATTTTTTTTGCTTGCAATGTGAACTTCTCTGGGAGTCGTGAGCTAACATTCTTTCTTCATATAGTTGGTTCGGCATTAGACGAAAGACATAGTATGTTTGATTCCTTGCTCTTGGTGAATGTATAATCTCCGTGCAAGAGCCTGATGCATTTTGAAAGTTCTTACAATGGTTCATAAGGAGATAACAAGCATTGGCATAGCCAATAGGTCTCACTTTTGGGACCTTATAAGTGTTTAACTATGCAACGGTTGCATAACTAAATACTTATAAGGTCTCAAAAGCGAGACCTATTGGCTATGCCAATGCTTGTTTTTTGGTAGGCACGAAGAGCCACCCTCCCCCGTGTAATGCCAGCTGCTGCAACAGGGGGAGGGACGGACTCTGAGGAGAGAGAGCAGATGAGGAAAGAGCAACAGAGAACCAGTCTGCCAAGTAGGTGCGAACGTTAAAGTGAAAGTAATCATTTTGCGGGCGCTTTGATGTTCGCAGTGGCCGCGCAGCTCACTGAGAACATCAAAGCGCCCGCCGAAATGTACAGGCAGGCTGCCAAATGGTGCGCGCGCCCGGCGCACATGCACTTTAGTGGGGGGCCTGAAAAGCACTGTTTGCACTTCCAGATCCCCGTTTTCTATAGCTCTCGCCAGAGCAGCGCTAAAGCGCTGTCTCAGGCGAGACCTAAAAATGGCCGAGAGGTTATGCCATGGAATTAAACAAAGTTACATAGGTTATGGTATTTCAAGTGTCAAACAGTGAATACAAGACAAAAAAGTAGTTGAAGAATGTCACTTTTTTATTACATTTACGTTTTTCTCTCCAGAAGATACCATTTATAGTGCAGTAAACTATTTCCATGCTCATGCCATTTATTGGAGTGCATTATGCGGCCTTTGTCCAAGAGTACATGCACATTTATATAGAACACCTACTTAGGGTTTTCATAAATAACGTTTGCTGGAAAAGGCTAATATGATATCCTTAAATAAATGTGAACCAGAGGGGGCCAAGAAAATGGGTTCATTTGCTTCCCAAACACTGTGCCTGCGAACCGCACTCTCCATAAATTCCAAATCATTATTCATTCTGTTGAACTCTTTTTCAGTCGCTGTTGCTTGTCGGAATAACTCACGGGAATGTCTCGAAACCACATATTTAATTGCGAATAAATCTCGTTCTCCAAATCTCAGTTTGGCTCGCTTCTCCCCCTTCCTGTCACGCAGTCATGCACAATCTCTGGGATCTGGGAGGACTGTTCACTTCTCGTTGTTTTCTTTTGCAGCTTCAATCCGTTTAGTTATGGTATGCCGAGTTGAGGAGATTAACGCCACGCAGTACAAAAAAGGGAGAAGGGGGGCGAGGGGGCACACAAAAGGGAAACGAGTTTGACAGTTTACGTAACTGTTGCTGAAGGCAAAGCCCCCTCCCCCACTGCTGCGTAGGTACCTGAACCCTCCTTACCCTTCCTGTTGCTGTCTGCCCTCCACCCCCCTTGAGAATGGTCGCGCCCTGCTGCTGCATCAGAGCAGAGCGCCGGGGATTAGCTGGATTCCTTTCACTGTACCTTGATCAAGGGCTAATTCCCCACAGACTGTTTGACAGTTGTTCCTCACCCTCACGCAATGCAGCTACTGTGCCTATTTGTTTCAACAACCTGCCAGTGTGTTTTTTTCTCAAAAAGCAGAAGGCTGTTGTTTTCGGGACTACCTCCTTGTCTTTTTCAGTAATGAACAGAAATAAGGGATTTCAAAGTAAAGGACATTATTTTAAATATAAACGGGCTTCTCTTATCGCGTGCTGCATATTTTGAAAACGAATTTGCTTGAAAAAATAGGACAAATTCGGTTTGCACTTTTGTTGCTCTTCGCAGATTGGGGAAAACTGGGTTGTTTTATAAATTAACTCGAGTTATATAAACTATGCACCAGAACAAAAAAATAGAGCGGACTGATCTTGTAGTTTTTATTGTGCTTCAATGAAAAAATAAACTAATGTTTTTAAATCCGGCAAATTTTATTTATTTGATTTTAGGGGTCTACCAGACATATCAAGCCACAGCTGCAAAAGCCACGTCACCTTTTACATAATTATGAATTATGTCACATTCTCAAAGGACAGTTTATCATGGCCCAGTAATTCTCTATCCTGGAATTACCATCTATGTGGTATCTGTAATTCCCAGTGTAGAATAATCTACGCGGAAAATCACATAGCTTGGAGAGATGGTCTATGACAAGGAACCAAAGCATAAAAATAAATAAATAAGCGAACTGGTTTAGGAAATTTCTTTTGCTATGTTTGCAGGGAACAATGGGGTAAATACATTTTTCTTTCCTTGTCAAATGTAAAAGATGTGGTGATGTTTAAGGAAAAAAATTTAACTACGGTTTCTATTTAGTAAGCAGAAAAATTGTGCACAATCAGTTTAGTTTCGAAAAAAAAAAATATATTCCAAAGTTTTGCTCTCGTCTAACTGAACACACAACCTCTAAATATATCACTTTAGGCCTGTTTGACGAAAGCTTTAATCTGTTTCCCAGAGCTACATCATCAGCACCCATTACACGTAGAGAGGTACAGTAATTCAGCTTCCTTACCCATTGTCATATGTGGCATTCATACATTGATCACCCAACATTAGCAGCCAGTTGTTGTTGTGACTGTCATTCTTGATGTATGGATTATTGATTCTGCACCAACACACACTGGTGCAGTAGATACATGTGTCCAAATCGGGAACGGGGTCCTACTTTTTTTGCTTTGTTCCCTGAAATGTTCAGTAATTATAAACCGTGAGACGTTGTCCATTATTACTGGATCCCTGCATCTTAATGGTTCCTCGCCACAACTCTTCATAGTAACCTTAGTGTTATGGGACTGGAGCCTCCCCCTCAACAGTTTCCACGGCTGTCTTCCACTCATCAGTATCCTGACTTTTAGACGTGAGTCCAGACCCAGCAGTACTGGTCATGGAAGCATACCATTGAAGCTGTTGTACGCGAACTCCTGTCCTGTGAAACAAGGGCAGTGGTGTGAGCTGCAATTAGTATTTGTAGGGTAGAGGGGCAGGAGCATGATATGCCACCATCACTCAAGCAATGGGTGCAGAATTGCTGCTGCCATGACCAGAAATCCGCAAGATCCCCAGTCTTGGGGACAGTTTAGCTGCAGGTGTTGCATGCTAATTCTTCCAGCAATCAGCAGAGTGAAGATGCAGGGGCTCTAAGAAGGGGTGAAAGCACAACAAAGCCTTGTTAACAAGTAAATGGTCTTTTAAAGACCTGTGGTGCGGCTGAAGTGAGACAAACGCCAGACCACAATAGCTCAAAAACTGTCTTCGTGAATAAATAGAATTTAAAAATAAATAAACTGTCTTCGTGTGTGCCTGGGAAGCTGTCTCAGCCTGGGCTGAAACACACACACAACGGTGGGGGTTGAAGCCTTTGAGCCCAATGGGCGTTGTGTGCCTAGCTGGGGCCATTAATAATTATTTTGCTGTAGGAAATTGTTGCTTGGGAGTCTGGGATCCTTGATGCTTATACTATTTGAGATCACTAAAGCTCATTTTTAGGTCTCACCTGAGCCAGCGCATGCGCTCCTTGACATTTAGTAAGTGGGTTCTGAAAGTGCTACCCAAGGCTTTTGCTGGCCTCAAGCTTGCAGTTACGCGGGCGTGCACGCGTGCAGCCGCCATCTGTCTTTCCTCCGTCATGGGTCATTAAGTGCATCACGATCACTTTCGCCGCCGTGTGCTTTTTTTTTCTCATTTCCCCCAGCGTGGTACCTTCACCCATCACCGCGCACCACTCGCGTGCGCCCGCATGAGTCTCTGTCGGCTGATTGATTCATGTCACTTCCCCACGCAGCTCCCGTGGCTGCACATATCCCCACTGCCTTCAGTGAGATGACGTTATGACCAGCACCGCCGGTACTGTTCTCTGTTTTCACTCCCCGTTGTTCTATCTCTGCCCCCTGCCTTGTCTCCCCTTGTTCTCCTTCCGTTACCCCTGTCTGTATTTCCATCCCTCTGCTGTTCAGCTCCTCTCTCTCTCATATCCCCACTGCCATCAGTGAGATGACGTTATGGCCAGCACCGCCGGTATTGTTCTCTGTTTTCACTCCGACGCTCTATCTCCGTCCCCTGCCTTGTCTCCCACGCCAAAGGCCTCGTTACTGGAGCATGAAAGCGGGGCTGGACCAAGCCACCCTTTTCCCGGCTGGCACCTCACCTGCGCCCCCCTCACCTGCCCCCCTCACTCGCGACCCCTCACCCACCCTCACTTGCGTCGCCCCCACAGGGCAATTTTTTTAAGAACAATAATTATCAATCCATACAGCCGGCGCCTCTGGCGCTATCCTCAGGCCAAAGATTATGCCCCCCATAACAAAAAAACCGTTAGCATAGCAAATAGGTCTCGCCTTTGGAACCTTATAAGTTTTTAGCCATGCAACAGTTGATAATATTGCACAAAGGATATTGTGCTGTATAACTAAATGCTTATAAGGTCCCAAAAGCGAGACCTGTTGGCTATGCCAATGCTTGTTATCTGAGGCTACTGATCCTCATTGATCTTTGGGGTCGTTGATGCTTGTTACTTTCCATAGTCATTAGTGCTTGTTGCTCAAATAGCGTTCATGCGAAAAGGTATTTTCCACGTGCTGCAGTTTGTGGTTCTGTGCTTGGTGGCATAGTGTGTCAAAGCCTGTGGAGATGCTGAGTAGGACTAAGAGGCAGGGTTTATTCATTTTAGTGATTACAGGGCATTGTTGACTTCTTGAATGGTAGCAGTCTCTGTGCAGCAGTGCATCCAAAAGATGGATTAGTTGTACTGAAGGAGAAGGTTGTTCTTGCTCTTCTGGTTTGGGAGTTGAATGGCGACTGTTTTGGTCTGTTCTGACCCAGTGCTGCAGGGGTTCATCTCCTACCTAGCCAACTGTCACCAGTTTGTCCAAACAGGAACTTCAAGGGCCCAGAAATTACTCATCTCCTATCATCCTCAATTTCTACAATGGAATTATGTTTGCCAGCAACAACATCAAGATCCATCAGTACACTGAAAACAAGTGTAAATCGCCACTCCTCACAACATTCCTCGACTCAGAAATTGCCTTATTCTGATTCAGGATCTACTGTACAATGCCTAGCTAAAATGCAACTAAGCCAATACTGAACCACAGACTTAAGCCTTGATCTCCAATACGAACTTGTACCAGCTTCTCCCCTTGTGGGGCCTTCAGCTGATTCCCAACTCTACTAGTATTCATCGTCAACACCAAGTTCTCCCTCAAAAAAGATAACAAACAAAATTAATCGAATATGGCTCCCTCTTGATGAAAGTGAACCCTGCCCTCCATGGATATGCTTTCAGAACAACCCTCTCTCACCTTGATAGAGCGACAGTCAGCTCTAATATCCTTCATGAGACCGTATTGACCCCTGAACGGCATTCTGTGTGCTTAAGATCATCTCTTCAAAGACATTAGAATTTGACCAAATCACCCTAACCAAGAACAGACTACACCAACTCCCCCTCCAAACCTTCAAGACCTTCAAGACCAACTCCATCCCATAAAATGCCACCAGAATTGACACTGCCGCATAATTGGCCAAGGACTAACCTATCCCGAGTGGACAGCTCTACAGTAGAAGCCAATACATCTCCAGATTGAAAACAAAAAGAAGAAAACAGAAGAAAAGCCTTCTACAACAATGCTCGCAGGATCTGGAACGTATCAGAAATGCAATAACCCTCCTTAAATTTACAAAGGAGTTGAAGAGTTGCCTAGTTAATAAAAAATGCTTTTCTACACTGTATGAATCCAGTGCTTAATTTGAGCCGGTGGTGTCCGGTATCATTGCAATACTGGTCTCTGGTTTGCAACACCACATGATGTTTTTAAATCTGAATTTCAAAAGATCATTGATCATGGTTTCAGAAAACACGTCTATGGCATCTGGTGGCATTTGCTCTTTGTGCCATGTCTTCAAATTGTGTTGGAGTATAGATTGACAGTCACTGATGTATTAACTGGAAAAGACCTACCAGCAATAGAACTTCTGGAAAACCTCAGGTTGGGAATCGAGGATACTCCAACACAATTTGAAGACATGGCACAAAGAGCAATAAATATAGGTGTTGATCAAGAACGAGATTAAAGCCCGTTCAAACGAAAATCACTCTTCAACCCTCAAATGCCACCAGATGCCATAGACGTGTTTTCTGAAACCATGATCAATGATCTTTTGAAATTCAGATTTAAAAACATCATCAAATCATCTCCCAGTAATCTGTCCAAATCTGAACAATTGGCACTACAAAACTTGATGCAGGATCCATCAATCATCATAAAACCCTCGGATAAGGGGGGGAATGTGGTGTTGCAAACCAGAGACCAGTATTGCAATGAAGCCATACGCCAATTATCTAATCCCAAATGTTATCAAAAAATAACTGGAGATGTGTACCAAAATAGCATTAAGGATTATGATAAACTCATTAGCAAATGGTATAAGAGACTGATGTTGGGACCAGAGGAACATTTGTTTTTACGAAGTTCCAATCCGGTGATCCCCACTTTTTACCACATTCCGAAGCTACATAAAGACAGTCGACATCCGCCTGGCAGGCCAATTTTTTCATCCCTTAAAGGATTGACAGAAAATTTATCAACTTTCATTGATCATTTCTTATTTCCTTTTGTTGCCCAGTTAGATTCTTATGTGAAGGACACTAAAGACTTTCTGAACAAGATCATGTTTGTGAAATGGGATTCCACTTACCAACTCATGGTACTAGACATTACAAGTCTATATACCTGTATTTGCCATGAAGATGGGGTGAAAGCTGTCAGATTTTACCTGGAAAAACGTCAACTGAGATACTCCGAACATAGCCAAATGTTAATAGAATTCATGGAGTTCTGTCTGAGGAACAACATTTTTCTATTTGAAGATCAACATTATAAACAACTGTCTGGTACGGTGATGGGCACCTGCTTTGCCCCCAGCTATGCGAACTTGTTCGTTGGCTTGTGGGAGGAGCGGGTGCCCAGAACCTACCATAGCGATGGGGAGTATGGTAAGGTTGTTGAGTGGTATCGATATATCGACTATCTTTTTATCGTGTGGCAGGGTACGACGGAGTCGGCTCAAAGATATATTGATCTTCTAAATCAGAAGGACATAAACTTACACTTTATGGGTACGGTTAGTCCGGTGGCAGTGGACTATCTAGACCTTAAGGTGTTTGTTGAAGATGGTAAAATCCAGTCAGCCCTGTATCGAAAATCCACTGCTGGAAACTCAGTACTATTTGCCACTAGCAGCCATCCCCCCAAGCTCGTCAACAGTATACCGTATGGCGAGCTACTTAGGATAAAAAGGAATAGCACTAAAGAAGTAGATTTCGAGAGATCAGCCTCAGAAAGCATAGCTAGATTTAGTGCTAGGGGGTACAACCGTATGGCACTACAAAACACTGCAAAAGGTTAGAGGAATTCCAAGAGAGAATTTGCTCAAAGAGAAGGATAAAGCGGTGACCGATAAGGGTAAATTTCAGATGATTACCCCCTATTCGGCAGAAGCTAATCATTTAAAAAACATGCTTAAAAAGAACTGGCATATATTAAAAACTGACAGCACTATATGTGAAGACATTCCTCCATTTCCACTAGTGACATTTAGAAAAGCAAGGTCACTTCGTGATATGCTGGTGAGAAGCCATTTAGATAAACAACCACAGAAAGGGGGTACTTTGAGAGAAATGATGGGCTTCTATCCATGCAGCAGATGCAAAGCCTGCGCTAATAGTAAAAGAGTCTTAACGTACACTATCACTGACATAGGACTGACAAAGAGGATCACTAAATTCATAATATGCAGCACTCCATAAGCTGCTTACTGTCTGGTATGCCCATGTGGGCCACGGTACATAGGTAGCACCATTCATCAACTGAAGATTAGAATTCTAGAACACCTGAGGGCTATTGATAAAAATGACCAGATGTATCCTGTGGCACGTCACTTTGCTGAAAAACATCAAAGTAATCGTAACTTGCTACAGTTTTATGGATTGGATTGTGTTCCGATCAACGTCCGTGGGGGGGACAGAGTAAGGAAATTGCGTAGACTCGAGCCACGCTTCATCATAGATTTACTCACTAAGTCTCCGCGTGGTTTAAATAGTGGAGAGGAATTGTCTGTACACATAGGTTCATGATCTGATTGTCTTGGTGTCACATCAAAGAAGTATCTACCGGGTATTTAGCTGGAAATTTATTGATATTTTGTATTGAAGCCCAGCCGAATCAACTCCGAAAACTGTGTGAAAATTGTCAAAATGGTGTAAATTGCGAAAATCTTGAAAAATTGTGTAAACAACATCGCAGCAAAAACTGTAGATGATTACATTATTGGATGAGAAGAAATCATGTTGCAATTTTTGAAATATGTCTGAGATATGAATTATAATAACGCGACAAATGATAAGAAATTTTAAAAGTTTGAGCAAAATGACAGCCTGTATGAAACACATGTATAGAAAGGATATGAGCCGATCCACGGCATAATGAATGATATTGTGTACTCGCAAAACTGTTATATACAGCGAAGGTGCAATAGAGTGTCTATATAGACCATGCACATTGCAGTAACAACATCGTAGAATCATCTGTAAATATATTGCAAGATGTGATAGACCAGTATACGTATCCATTACAAATGGCGCTGGTGTTAGAGATATCATGTTAGTCCTTTCTTCATGTTGTTGATTAAGGTAATGTTGAAAAACATGGCGTTTCTGATGTGCTAGTGACATCGAGAAAGGCATCTCGCCGAAACGCGTCTGTTTCTGGTCATTCGGCTATCCGATTAAAATTGTGTTGAAAACGCTCCGCGAGTGCGACATTTCCTTTGGAAAAAAAGGAGTGGAGCGAGATATTGTTGCGGGGTTCACACCCGTAAAGTCTGCACCTGCCTATGAGTGCTTTGCTTCTCTGTGGAACTGGGAGCGGCTATATATATATATATAATGTGTGTGTATATATATATGTGTGTGTATATATATATATGTGTGTATATATATATATATGTGTGTATATATATATATGTATGTATGTATGTATATATATATATATATATATATATATATTACCTACTGGCGGTCGCCAGTAGGTAGTTATAGTTAGGACCCCTTTTCCATAGGAAATCCGCAACATTCTATTTTGAATAACTTTGGCGCCGGTCGATGAATCCTCGCGAATTTCTCAAAATAGGTGGGGCGCTACGCTCCGCTCCTACCCTGAAAGTCTCGGGGGGATTCGTCAAGCGGGGGCTGAGATAAAAGGGGGGTCCCAAAACGCGTTTTTCCCATGCATTTTTCCATAGGACCTTTAGACAGAGCTACAGCCCGAACGGCTGAACAGAATTACTAGAAATTTGGCAGAGAGGTAGTCCCTATGTCAAGGAAGTGCCTTTTGTAGGTTTGGTGTAAATCTGTTCAGTAGATTCTGAGAAAATAGCCTTTAAATCAATATATATATCTGAGCCCGCTTACGGTACGCTTACCGTACGCTTACCGTACGCGTACGGTGGCGTGCGCGAGCGCGATTTTGATTGGCTCTTAGATCTTAGTAAACATTCGAATCGGCCGAAACCAGGAAGCGGCGTCCGCCATTTTGTCTCTCGCACTGAGTGTTATTTATCAAACATGATGCCCAAAAACATGTTACGGGGCTGTTTTGACAACTCCCTCCCACATAGTTATGTTGAGGGAGTCCCCAAACATCCCCCAAGAGCAAAAACGGTTTTATTTTTTTTTCGGCAATTTCGCCGAGTACGCTTACCGTACGCTTACCGTAAGCGTACGGTAAAAAATAGAAATAAAAAAAACACTATCCACACTTACCCCACCCCCTGTGCTTTTGGTGGCCGTAAGCCACCAAATGTACAGGGCTTATTACATCAGTAAAAAAACTATATTTTGGCAACATGAAATTATAAAATCGAAATAAAAAAAACACTATCCACATTTACCCCACCCCCTGTGCTTTTGGTGGCCGAAGGCCACCAAATGTACAGGGCTTATTAAAGTTGATAAAAACCGTGCACGGAACGCACTGCGTTAAGTGGGCGCGCACGCCTCGAATGGCGTAAAGTAACTTAGCATTTAAAAAACCGTACAAATTCACTGAAAAAACCATAGGTTTCACACACGTTATAGTTAGGAATTAGCATTTAAAAAACCTTGCAAATTCACTGAAAAAACCATAGGTTTCACACATGTTATAGTTAGCGGAAATTTTACTGATAAAAAACCAATGAAATTGCCCCGTTATAGTTAGTGCTGGCAACTATAACTCACGCGACCGCAATCTTCTGCTGATGACATATGTGTCTTTATAAAAAAAAATATTTGTAATATATGTATAGCTAAAAATGTATGGAAGAAGACATGGGCAAATAAGTGTCTAAATACAGTATTAGCATCAGCAGAGGATTGCGGTCGCGTGAGTTATAGTTGCCAGCACTAACTATAACGGGGCAATTTCATTGGTTTTTTATCAGTAAAATTTCCGCTAACTATAACATGTGTGAAACCTATGGTTTTTTCAGTGAATATATATATATATATATATATATTATACATACACACACATATGACCCTTGTAACAGAAGGTAGTCTGTGTACTATGCAGACATTGAAGACATTGAAAGAAGACAGATAACCTGAACAGTCAGGCAACCCAGTCATATTTTTACCAACCAGCATACAGTTCTGAGATTTTAAGTGTACAGTAGTTTGGCTACAATTTTTCTTTTTTTTAATAAATCTTTTTATTAACAAATTGAATCAACGTCACAAAGCAAATCACAGTACAAATCACATTACATTCTCTTTCCTCCACACATTCGTAAAGTCCATGTCTACATGCATGTTAGATTCAGATGAATTTTATTCTCTTGTCTATATTTGTTCATTGTGAGCTGATATTATGGGTGAAGTACAGATGTTTTCTCTATGTTCATTCCAGTCCTGCCAAAGGCGAATCCACTTCCTCGGACATCCCTTGGCTACATATACAGTCTTTTCACAAAACATACACCAGTCCATATCTCTCTTCCAAATCGACACCGTAGGTGCCTGTGTTGCCCCCCACTTCTGTGCAATATTACGTTTCGCTATGATCAACCCCAACTTGACCCAGGTGATACGTGTGCGATTTAGGTCGCTGGGTTCCCACACATTTAGGAGGCACCTTTTAGCTTCCAAAGTGATGTTGTGTGTGAGCACCTCGCTCATTACTTCATGTACCTTTCTCCAGTATCTCTGTATGTGTGTGCATTCCCATAATATATGGAGGAATGTTCCTTCAGAGTCACAGCCCCTTCTACATGTACTATCCACTGCTCTTCCCATACGCACTAGACCCGGCCCGTGATGTAAATACGGTGTAGAATCTTTAGCTGCACCAGCCTCAGTCTGGCTGCTATGGCCACTTCTCGTGGTGAGGTGACAGCTATCGCCCAATCTTCATCGTCGAGTATGATGCCGTCCCTTTCCCATTTTTCCCGTATCTTTAGGAGGGGTTCGCCGGAGTGTTTCACTAACCTTTTTTATGTAAGCGAGATGGCCTTCGTTGGCAAGGGGGAGGATTCCGGAGGGGTTACTCCCTTCTGGAGACACGACTGCAGTGTATGCCGCACCTGCATGTACCAAAAGTATTCCGTAGGGGCTAGATCATACTCCTGTTGCAAGGCGGGAAACGACTTAACCTCCCCCTTCACCCAGAGGTCGCCAATTTTTTAAATACCTATAAGGTCCCACTTGTCGAAGCCTCTAGAGGACCAAAGATTTCTGAGCAGTTCCGAGTCCCACAGCGGGGTGGCCAGCGTCACCTTGCGTTCCCAGCCCAGGCTTCTTGGCTACAATTTATTGATACATACATTAGATCAACTACCGTTCGCAGACAGAAAATCATTTTCAAACATGAAAATCAACTTTATCATGCTTATATGTAATTACAAATGTCCAATCCTTGTTCACCAATTCTATAGTTTTTCCCTTTTGGGGACCCTGCAGTTTCTTGGCTTTAACTTGCTACCAACTATTTGCTTCCTAGTTATGGTCCCTTGGTCAACTTTGGACAGCAAGCACTGTGTCTGCATTGCTGGGTGCCTCTTTCCTTTCACCCTGCTGACCTTGCCATTTAGCATCCCAGAGCCTGAAAAGTACAATTCCATACCCTTCAGGCTGCTTGGACCTAAGCTTCTTTTTTAACTCGCTGTCTTTTCCTCCACACTGCCAAAGGGTTATCACCCATTTACAATTCCCCATTTGATGTTTGAACATCATTGGCACCGTGCTAGCTCTGTTGGCATCCATAATGTTGCTCATGGACAATTTCATGCCCGCTCCTGAGAGATGGAACAATACTTGTCGTAGAATCCAGGTTCCTTCAGATTAATCAAACCATGCCTAATGAAGTCAAATCTCATGCTCGTGAAAAACGTGCTCATCGCTATGTCGAGTATGTCAGGTCTGTCCATCTCAACCATTAGCTTCTCTATTATGTGGGCGAGCTGTTCCCAGTTCATGCTTGAATATGAGGTTATCCACATTTTTAGCAGCTTCTGCTATGCCTGTCCTTTTGTAATCCATTTCTGGGCCCTTGAAATAAACAGAAGCCCACCAAACCAAACTGTCCTACATTTACTGTTGACGCCACCTATCAAAATGACAAGACTGTTGGATGTTTGGATTTTAATTGCTTGTTTTTTATTCTAATATAGGTGTTATATGCTTAGACTCCCACCTGCCTAATTGAATGACACCTACTTCACCCATGTCCAATCTAGCCCCTGTAGGAGCTGCCCCCATTGTAAAAGAATATGCATGTCAGATGGCCAGCTTGATGCTGGCCTTTATGTATGACCTCTGCAAACTGAAACCTACCGAGCAAGTAACCATCTGCTTGTAGAAAGAGTGAGGGTCCCCCAGCAGGGTGAAAGTTCAGATAGCCTCTTCTCAGCCACACCAGTATTTCAGGGTTGCCAAACATGTCAAATTGACCAATCGGACCCTCCCCTTTTGATCTGTCTTAGACGTTCTGATTGTACCTTGCTACAAAGTTCAATTTTCCTAAGAGTTCCTATATTTCTCCTAGAGTGCCTTTCTCTTCCCCCCCAGATTGTCGATTTACAGGTTCAGCGCCTTGACTTTTTTGTTTTGTTTTATGGTAGCCTGCGCCCCCTCTGTTAGATTTCAATAACAATTTGGTTACTAGGCTTCTCCGCATTTTATTCTCGCCACAGGGCCCCCATCCTCTGTCATTTTGGGAAGGTGTCTAACAGGCTGTGGCATTGCTATCTGCCTGGCTTCTCTACCAGTAGGAAGTAATCCCGGTCGTTTAGCACCTTTCCCTCCGGCTGCTCATGTTTTTTTAGGGCATATGCCAGAAAAGTGCTGAACAAGTCAAAGCATGCACTTGAATTAAGACACCCATTGGCAAACATTTATCAGAGAAGTATTTGCCCTCAAATTTGAAACCCAGCAGGTTGAAGCTATTTATGTGCACCATTAATAGCCAGAATGCCAACTCTATACCGACTTTTGCCATCAGTGCCCCTTTAACAACCGAACTCACCAAATTCACTGCATCATCATATGTACTGTAAAAAAAAAGAAAACCTACAGCATTGGTTGTGGTTCAGACAGTGAGTTACTGAGACCCACATGAAAGAATAAGTGTTCATTAACCTGAACTAGCCCAGTTCCTTTTTGAAGACCACAAACCAGCTGGACACTATAGCGTTTGGTAATGGGGGTTCTGTAAATGGGCCCTCTACCCTGCCCAGCTGTGGCTCTTTCTTGATCTTTTCTCTGACCACGCTAGGATGTTCTTGAGCAGACTCTAGGGTTAAGCTCACCCTATCCATTGCTGGACCTTCGTAGGGTATGATAAAGCCCTTCTCAAAGCATGCCATGGACCTATGGTACCTATTTGGGTGCTGTCTGAGCCTTTGTTTGTTCACTGGTGTGTTCTAAAGTAAAAGTATTCTCTCTTTCCTTCTTACATAACTGTTTGCTAGTCATTGTGTTGTGACACTGTCGACAGTGTCTGTTGTTTCACTTCTTGGTGTGTTCCTTCCTTACTGTTCTCTGTTTCTCTTTTTTGCATTCTGTTGCTAGATGCTTCCCTCCCACATGTGTTGTATACATGCCTAAAGCGGCAGGTCGGTATCCAGGAGCATTCATCTTTGTCATACCTCCAGCAAGTAGCAGCAAAGGTCTGCAGAACACTGGGCAAATTTCTCAACAATTCTACATGCCATCACTCAAAAAGCATCTGGCCAATTCTCAGTATTTCTTTCTTTCCTCAACCGCTTCCATTTTTTCTGTCTTCTTTCTTATCATGATTTAGCAAATCAAATCCTTCAGTTATACTTCACATAGTAAAAATATGCCAGTTATTTCCTCCATATCCTCTTGTTTTACTGACATGGGTATTAGGCTTGCTGAAACCCATGGATCTTTCTACCATCGGTGGCTGCACCAGTGATCCTGTCACATACTGTATTTCCATTGCTGTTGGGTGAGTGTCACCTGGGGCAGCAATTGCCTTACACCAGGATTGGTGCTACATGAGTAGGGATCGGTGTCCTTCCCCCAGCCAGGCTTTTGTCGGGTTTCCTATTATCTGACAGCTTGGTTTGATCCCGTGGCGCTCTCCTCGGTGCCCCATGACTAGTTGCATGTACATTCCCCCAGCCGTGCTATTGACCTCTGCCTGGTATGACACACTGGCCAAGCTATCAGACTTTTGTAGGAATGAGCCAATTGTGCTGCTTGCAGTATTTATTCTGTGCCCTATGCTAAGCTGTTTGCTCGGCCTCCTCTTTATTTTTCCCTTGCCATTGGTCCCTTCAAATGTTGACCATACATACCTCTGCAAAAGTTTGGGGGGGCGGGGTATGCCTTTTTTGCGTTCTTCCTCTTGTACTAGGATTTGACCGCGTCTTTGATGCTTTGTGTCAGAACGATGAAGGTAGGCACAGGTGCCATTTTACCTGCCTTCCCCTCAGCCCTCTTTTTTTTTTTTTTTCTTAGTCCCTCCATGAGGTTATGACTCCTAGGAGCAACTTGTATATACAGTGCTTCTGCAGCCAGGTTAGCCTATTTAAAGGTTTTGCTGGAGTAGTTGTCCTGAACTACTCTGCCCTAGAAATTCATGCACGTTCTGATATACGTAGCATATATATAAAGAGCTGACCGTTGTCTCTATTTTCTTAAATTAAAAAAAAAGTCTACTGTCCCAAATTGTAGTCTGTTTCCGCTCTGCCGGATGGATCAAGGGGTTATGAAAACAAACACCCTAGCCCTGTTTGGGGTTGCTGTTCCTACAGTGTTTTGCAAATTATAGTGAATATGCGGTACTGTAGTTTTGTGTGTCACCCTGCACTGCAGGGCTTTAAAAACAGAAGTGTGTGGCTCCCGAACTGCCTTATCCCATCTGGGCGATTCACCCAGGACCTGTTATAGTTTACGGGCATTTGATCAATAAAGTGCCGAGTGAATCGTCGTGCTCTTGGTTCCAGAGTACAACAAGCGTTGCAAAGTCTGCAGAGGTGCCCGTTGCCTTACTGACTTCATAAAAAGCCTAGGAGCGATTGAGGCTCAATGGGAGACTTCAACAACTTTTTTCCCCATGAATTTTTTTTCCAGCTGAAGAAGCTACCCGAAATGTATCTGTGATCGCTTGAGTGCAGACTAAGGTCCTTAAGTAGAAGAGTTTGTTGATAATGGCAGCCAACTCATTGAGTTATTTGGCTTACTTCAAGGCACCTGTTTCATGGGAAGGACAGTTGATCTGGGAGGTCCTTACAGCAGCCTCCCTTTATTGCATCTTTTTTTGTTTTAAAATGGAGACTATATATTAGCCCTGAAGCTCTGAGCACTTTCAGAGCAGGAAATCCGCATGATCGTAGGAACATTGTTATTATTGGGTGTTATTTTTTTATAGTTTCCCTAATAAAAGATTATGAGCAAGTGAAATATAACTTTATTTCAGACCCTGACAAGCGTATACAAGCCTATCCTGGTATGTGTAAAACATGATATTTATTAAGCATTATAAAGTGATATAAAACAGACCCTCTCGCTCCTATGCACCTACCCTTTCCTGCAACTTAAAAGTAATAGTCCAGCTCCACGATGCTTGTCGCTTGTGGTGCTAAAATATGTTAAGTGCAATAAGCAGACATAGCTCGTTATCACATTTAAAAGCAATTATCAGCCGACCACAGCACATTACAGTAGCGATGTCACTTTTCATTACTACTGAGAAGGCGCATTAGTTCATCCTCATTGATTGTTCCCCAGCAGAAAAAGGCCATGGATAAAGTTTTTTGTTAATTGTTTGCTCAACATATTCACTTCACAATGAATAGCCAAGCACATCATCAATCAATAGTGGAGCCACATAATGTTTGTTAGGTGTCCTAGGGTTTTAAAAATTGGCGGTCAACAGGGCTGGATCTTTCTTAGGAGTCTGAGATTTTTTTGTGCGTGCATGTGTGTGTGTAAAATCCTTGTGTGAATACCTCCAGCTTTAGCTGTTAGCCAGAGCTCATGTAATCATAAAAATTATAAAAACCTCCTTCAAAAAGAGTCATAAAATCTCTATTAAGAGATGCTTTTGCTCCACCTTTGCGTTCTTCTTCCTCACTTTGGCAACTCAGCCTTTAAATGTGCAGCATTTGCGGTGTGTGTCTCTGCCTACAGAGTGTGTCCTTCGCAGTGTATGGATGCTTCACCCTCCATGCACTCCATAGTAAGGAGATTTCTAATTCTTATGCTTCCAGTTCCTGAAGACACCAGTCCTACCCCTGCCACAGATATTGCCCACAGTATTCTGTTCTGCTGCGCTGCAGTCTCTGCATTCTGTTTAGCAGCTGGCCCGGCGTGATGGGGCATAATGGCTGGTCCCAGTCATACAAGATGGCCACAGCAATGTGTGCTTAATGGTCTCTGCATCTAGTGAAGTAAAGGAGGCTGCTGATTTGCCTCTGCTCCTCTTTCTGTACAGTCATACTGCCCTTGAGTGGGCTGGGAAGCCAGGCAGGAGAGTCTCTTCCTGTAGCCTCAGCCCATTACATTGTCAAGGCATTCCGCAAAGACACCACTCCCATAACTCTACCCCCAAGGAGATGTCATCTCATCTCCATGTCAGCAGTGCGATTGCAGTGAGTAAGCTATGGCAGCCGGTAGAAACTCCAGTCTAAAGTTAGCATAGTGACCTACCACATCACCAGAGAGCTGCTGATCCGCAGCCATTGCCAACTGAGCTGGGTACACCATCTTTGCTCCACCCAGGAGTGGAAGAGTCAGTGTTTGCGAGCGAGAGGAGACTGAAGTTCCAACCGTTCTCTGCTAGAGAATCCAGACTGCTTGCTTGGTTCCTGTCACCCTCTGCTTCCCTGTGGCAGTCCCAGGCAGATCAGGCAAAAAATAAATCAACAGACAAGTCCATGAAAAATGGCAGCTTCTTCAAAGGCCAGCTCTGAAATGTCCGCATTCACTGAAAAATCTCACAAAATGGATTTTCTCATTAAAATAAAAATGCCAGATATGCATTTTGTTGGCAATATGGAATTATCCGTTCTAGCTAAAACTAGTACTATGTATAATTGGGGTTGTATGAGGGGCATGATACAGGTACCTAACGTGGATAAATGAGGAATAGGATTTAACATTTACCCGCACGTTGAATGTGCCTGTTTTTATCACCCAGGGCGCGAGGAAATCAACTCAACCGTCAGCGTTGTTTTGTAAGAGGTGTCATTTTGGAAAGTCAGGAGAATAGAACATGTAACAAGTGCACAGAGACATGGTGAAAAAGTGGTCTATACGGACATATATAAATAGATAGACACCGTGTAAATAGGCAGCGATCAGTGACAGCAAAATAATTAGGTTTCACGAGAAAAATGATAACAAGGACTGGTAAATGTGGGAATGAACATAGGTGAATATTAGAAATTGGCAAGTGAATACTTCAATGATAATTCCTGTAGGAAACTATGTTACTGGTTGAGAGGGGTGAAACCCAAGCTAAGCAGCAACCACAATTCTTGTCAGGGTGAAACACGAGCAAACCCCAAATTAACCTGTGCTTAACCCTCTGGTAACTTGCCACAAACGCAGTCAGGATTAACTTAGAGGCAATTTAGCAAAGTATTCATGCAGCACACATATAGCATTAAACTGAGATGTAGGCCTTGCAGTATTGGAAAACTAATTTAAGAGTACTACCAAGACATGAAAAAGTTAAAAGTACATGTCCAACGTTTTAAATACACTGCACTGTGCCCTTTTGATTGTTTAGGGCCTACCCTAGGGGTGAGTATATGTTTCAAAAAGGAAGGTTTAGGCCTGGCAAAACGTTAGTTTGCCAGGTCGAAATGGCAGTCTAAAACTGCACACATAGGCTGCAATCGCAGACCTGAGACATGCTTGAAAAGGCTACTTAACTGGGTGGAATAATAAATGTTGCAGGCCCAATAGTAGCATTTAATTTACAGGTCCTGGATTCAGGTAGTACCACTCCACTAGGGACTTACAAGGAAATTAAATGTGGCAATTGGGTGTAAGCCAATTTCACCATGTATAGTGGCGAGAGCACGAGCACTGTAGCAGTGGTGTAGTGCCCAGAGTCCTTAGGCCAGCAAACATGTCAGCACAAACAACAGGATGGAAGGCAGAAAGTTGGGAGAAAACCACGCCAAGGATGTTAGGTCCAACAATTCCCATCAAGCAAATACTGCTATTAATGTGTAAGATAGTAGCACAGTTTGTATGTAGTGTTTTTATACCACGGTTTTGCAGTGCTGAAAATTACAGCTATTCACCCTTAGCTCAGGTCTACTTATTTTGTCCACTTTGAATCAATTGTCCGTCTTGAAATCAGACTTTTGACCTTCAGTACAAAAATATATTGTTACTGTAAATCTCTACATTTTACTTCACCTTTTTTTTAAAACTCTTTTTTGTGCAACTAAATGGAAGATAAGGTTGAGTTATTGGGACAGACAATTTTCTTCCAAAAGGCCATAGAACTTCAGCAGCAATTTCAGTACAAAAGGCTAGAACAATAGAGTAACTTCATTACCTATTATTAAACATTGCAAACATTACACCTATCAGTTTTCTCAAATTATTTACCCTAATGCATTTCTCTGCTTAGGGGGCAATCCTGTTTTGCTCCACATGCTAATATGGAACACTCAAAATGTATTCACTCATGATGTTTTGCACTAGTATAACGCTGTACGTAACAGGACCTTTGATGCTAAATCTGTATTTGAACCATCACAGATGTTCGACAGGATCACATTTTAAAAGAACTTCAATGTGGGCACAGCATTAACCCTCTTTCCTCGTGGGTAGAGCCAAAGAGACTGGGAATGCATGACGCACCGAAGCAATGCTGCGTATGAGCAGATATTTTTTATCTTTCTATGAATAGGTTGGTCTTACTGTTGGAAATATACATGTTATTAATACCTAAGATAGGAATAAAATATAACCACTAACAAAATAGCTTTGTTCATTTTGCAGATGGCATGCAGTGCTGCATTTGCAGACCCTAAGCGCTACTTCTCCCCCCGAGATTAGATGTACTTTGATTCACCTATCTTAGATCATGACCACTGCCCACATTAGTGAACCCCAACAGGGCTCTGTATGTCTGTGATCGTTGAATATCCATGAGATATGTATACCTTTAACTGGTAGTCTGGCATGTAAACTGGAGTTGCCTTATCATTATGACATCCTTTTCTGAGCATGTGCTCATGGGGGAAGGGGGTAAGCGCTAGGTTACCATTGGTTTCTTGGCGCTGACTGCATCAGACTCCTTGCAATTAAAGTGACAAGACTCCTTTAAAGAGCCAGGTCTTTAAGGAGAGTCTGAAGCAGAGCAGATCTGTTGAATCTGGAAGTGAGACAGGAAGAGTGATCAATGGTTTATGTGAACAAACTGAAAAGCTGTGCCCTTCTTGTCTAGCTTTTAGCAAATGAAGGCACTGTCAAGAAATGTGCTGATGGTGAGCGCGAGTACTGGTTTGAAAAATGCCTTGGCACTTGTTCAGCGGGGAAGGCTAGGACTAATCCGTGAACAGCCTTAAATGCAATGCATAAGGTCTTGAGTAGAATTCCAAACTTTAAGGTTTGTTTTAGCAACCCATTGCATGTAATCCTTTAGGCGCATTGGTGATCAATTATCTTTTTTTTTTTTTTTTTTTTTACCTTTAATGTAACTTGTTTTAGTATTTCTGTAAAGCGCTCAAATGCCATTAGGTCAGGTTCTGGCTATAGAAAACTGCAGAATAAAAGTAGGTGCCCTCGAGGACCTGAAACCCCCCCCCCTCCCCACCCCATGACTTCCGTCAGAGACTGATTATTCTTTCACTTCAAGCATCCCAGAAAGAGCTACCGACGTCCATTCGCGCACATCCAGCCTCCACTGCAACAGAGGGACATGTTGCTAGGCTCAGTCAGTCACTCTTTAGAATCTGTTGACATTATGTTGAGGTTGTGCTTATAGCTAAATTTGAGTGGAAGGTTTCTGGGGTGAAACAAAGCTTGCTGTCAAGTATGGCCCTGGCAACTTATTTCATTAGAGTATTTGCTGATTTTAAATTACAACCTGACCAAATACCTGAGCAAGTAAATTTGTCTCCTTACAAGATCTGTGTGAGTCCATAAATGTGATACTGGCTGGACCTATCTTTCACCCATCTCAATAGATTGACAATAGTAGTACCCATTATATACATTGCCACAAAGATGGAAGGCTGTGGAAGAAAGCACCACGGTAAAAGTATGTCTTTATTTAGAGCACAATTGGCTATGCCAACCTGTTTGTCCATTTTTTTCTGCCCTGGGGTATTCGGGATGTCTGCTTGTTATTAAATCATGTTTCTGCTTGAGTTGTGTTTGGTCAGCCTGTCTATTAAGGGGCCAGCGCACGATGCAAATATTTACAGTGAAGCAGCTTGTGGAGAACATGACATAACTGACCAATGGTAACGTGTGATTTCAAAAAACGTTTCTGGTTAGATTGTAGGATACATTTGATTGGTTTAATATTGACATAATATTTGTTTCCATTTTTCAGGTTCGCCATCATGTGTGGTTATTTGTCCGAATATGAGAGCGTACAGAATAAAATCAAGAATGGCTATCTCTTCAAGGTATTGTACATTTTAACGTGAAGTGCTTATTTAATTGCTCTTCTTGTGAAGTTCTACATGATGTAGGGTGCTGGCTGCGTCATTGATTTGCCCTCTGTACAGCTTGCTCACGCATTTCACTCCTTTCCACTAAATGGCAATGACCATAACCTTTGCAATGGTCTCATTTTTTAACATCTTTCAAAGGAAAGTATTTGTCTTTGTAGGTCTGGTTAAAGACAGTTGGATCTCCTATCATCAATTCTTCAAAAATGCATTATTACATGTATAGAGATACAGTAGGTTTTGGGTCACCAACCTTAAGCCATTGACATTCCTGTGTTTTTACTCTCTGCCATTGCTTGTAGAGGCTGTATGGCAAGCCCATGGGTTTTTGCAGATAGTTACAAAGTTGCCTTCGTGTTCCAATTATTTTTTGGTTATGGGACTTCAAGTAGCTGTTTTGTTAGACTGTATATGTGACATGGCCTATAGCTTACAATTGAGAGCCACTGTTCGTTCTAAAGTTGATTACCCATGCTGACAATTTGACATTTTAACTGGAGATTTAAGTCTTGAGTCAATAAATGTAAGGTACCTTTTCCAGTCTGGGGGCGTGGTTGGTGGTTAAGCGGCCTAGAATGTTGCAGCGGAACAGCTCGTGTTCGGCCACTAGTGCTCCGCGAAGTTCTAGGAGCCACGAGTGCATATGGGGTGCTGAGCTCGACATCCAGGACTGAGCCAGCCTCCTTTTGGCTAGACCCAGCGCCAAGTCAAGGAATTTGTTGAGTGTTTTGTGTTGCATGTTGCGTTTGGTGATGCCCAGCAAGAAGTGTGGACCTTGTGCTGTGATCTTCATGCCCGTGGCCTCGGAGAGTGTATCAGCCACTGCATTCCTGTATGATGACAGTTGGGGGCATGACAGTTGGGGGCATGCCCACACCATATGTATAAACATGGCGTCAGGGTTGTGGCATCGTGGACAAATGTTGGAGGAGTTTGTGTACATTCGTGCCAGCCCGTGAGGGGTGAGGTATGTGTGATGGAGGTAGTCAAATTGTGTGTATTTAAATCAATTTTGTTGAAAGTAGTCTATAAGCGCTGTTAAGGGGGACACAGTGTCTGATCTCAGGGTTAAATAGCATGGCAATTGCCCGTTTGCCTGTGCCATGTGTTAGTAATGCCTGGGGTAATCTGGATACCTTAGGTTTGTCATGTGTGTTGCCCCGTGTCATATATAATTGGTGGGTGTGGGATGCATACATCAAGAAGGAGCCTGGGGGTATGCCATAGTCGTCCACGAGGGTCAAAAACTCCCATAAGGTCGAGTCAACGAGCAAGTTGCCCCATGTGGCTATCCCGGCCTTGGACCAGTCCACCGTCTCCAGGCAAAGAACTCTGGCAGTGGGGCAAGTACCCCTAGTGATATCTCGGGGGCATAGGTAGACGGCGGTTGCCCTATTTGTAGATTATGAATCCAGCAGCTGCGGGCAGTAGACATTGATATGTTTCCTGTCTTCTTCGGGATCGATGTCTCAGATCCGAGCAGCCACGCTAATACCGTAGTTTGGCGTAGGCCCGATGCCCTGCGTCCCAGTTCCGTGTGTTGTGGCCTGCCAACCACCGCATCAGCTACTGCAGCTGTGTGGCTACATAATAATGCTCATAATTGGGGGCTCCCAATAGGTCCCTTCTATTCCATATGATGCCTCTGTCCCCAGAACTAAGGACTGATCTGCCACACGCTCCACTTACGTGGTCCTGCGACTCCTTCAAGTATCTAGGGGTACAAGTGTATCACTCGCAATAGGATTTAATAAACGGCAACCTGGGCAGGGTGATAGCCAACGCCCGCTCTTCCTTGGCGTTCTGGACGGAACTGCCACTTTCCCCCATGGGACGCATGGCCATATCTAAGATGCTGCTGCTCTCTAAAGTGCTGTATTTATTTGTAGGCCCTTCCCATTGCCCGGCAAATCAATCTGAGCCCTAAAGTCACTCCTAACGTCTCTAATTTGGGCTAAGACCAGAATTCGAGTCTCCCTCTCAAAACTTTACACCCCAATAACGGATGGGGTTTGGGAGCCCCTCTAACCTTTCATCTCCTTATATTCTGTGAAACTGCTTAATATTGAAAAACAACTGAGAAATTATGATATACATTTCTATGAACCATTGGTCATGATTTATTTAACTCAATGAGTGGAAAAGTTCAAGTCATGGTAAAACATGAATATATTGAATCAAGTTGAGTTATCACATTGCACAGAAACAAATACTTTAACAACATTGATAATTGTGCATTTGCGTTTAAAACATGAACCTAAATTAGTGAACATATATAATCTAAAAAAGGAGACACCCAAAAAAGAAATTATGTGAAGATTATAACAAATCCATCACTTTTTGCTCACGCTACCACTTCAGACAGGCTTATGCAAATCGGCCATGGTTCTGCTCTACTAGGAACAGTGCAGCTGAAACTGGCAGGCCAAGCAACATCACATTTGATTAGAAAAGTGTGTTTGTGATCAGAGCAAAGTGAATCTACAGTAGACCGAAAAATGGGAGCCAAGATCAGCATATTATTGTTGGGGCCCAGGCGATATTAGTAGTTCCATTGATGCAAAATTCTGAGCATGTCTCTAACATGCCCTTACTCAAGTGCATGATGCTCCACGGAAATCACTGGGAATGAAAGGACACACCCTGACTCGAGAACAATACATAAGCACCTTTTTTTCATCCATTTGGAGCAACACCTGTGCCAGATACTGAAGCCTGCTATCCCTTGAACCCTGAAAGCAGGGACCAATTCCCAGAAAAGAATCTGTGGGCAATAGTTAGCGTAGGGAATGTGCATTGATGTCAAAACATCATTGGAAGGTCTGTCATAGGTGAGGTAAACACATAGTAATGTGTAGAACAAATGCAAGTAAGTATACGGTTTACAGTGCATATTTTTATATGTGGATCACATACAAGAATCTCAGACGTCTAGGATCATGTTGTGTTTTCATTGGTGCCTTGAAGAGGTTACCTGACTTTTAGAGGTCTATTAAAAACAATAAACTAGATATCATCCCAAATGGAAATCTGAATAGAGCGCTTAAGTTATTTCTACTACTGTATACCTACTGTATGTCACATGCTTATTTTCCACGCAGGGGTGGCTCCCGTGCTATGGCGGAGGAGCGTCGCCCCACTGCTTTTAAGCAGTACACTGCAAAGAAAATCTAAAATTATAATAACTTTAAGTTATTATCATTTTATGTTTCCTGTTGCTTTGTGGGTGGGTGGGCGGGCCTGCTCTGCTCTCGCAGCAGGGCAGAGGAGAAGTGATTTGCCCACTCCTAAGTGCGCATTGACTGTTTGGTCGGCGCCCAAACCACTCACGAGCACTTTCCCCGTTCTCCATGCAGGCTGCATTACATCCTGCATGGAGAACAAGCCAAGGTGCCCATTCCCTGGTTGTGCGTCGAACCAGGATGCTTAAAACCAATCACAGTGCTGCATTGCAGAGTTGTGATTGGTCAGGAGCCTCTCTGTGCTTCCTCTGCCTCGGAGAGCAGGAGCAGAGACGCGGGACTGGCATGGCAAGGTAAATGTTTCTTTTATTAGTTACCGTTGCCCCCCACACCCCCTCGTGAGTTCAACCCCCCCCCCCCCGTGCGCGCGCCTGCCTCACCACCTGCGAACCAAGCAGGCTGCCACTGTTTCCACGTATTGAGGAGTTGACAGCTGAATGAGTCAAAGTGACATTTTGAAAACAAGGGGAGCACTTGCTTGATTCATTTAAAACGGACATTTTTCAGCAAGTAAAGTGAATGTTCCACCTTGATTGTTATTGTGCTTGGGTGGAATGAAAGATGGATTTAAATTTCAGCTATAAAAGCCTCTTTGACATCCTATCTCAGTCTCTTCAGAAACGCTGCACGCTCTTTCATACTGTGTCTTTCATAAAGCAAGCGTATGGCAATACATGAACCTAACTTATGTCCACTCAGTAAACATTGTGACAGGTCTTGGCCTTATTCTTGCAGTATGCGTTAAAAAAGAGAAAGCAAAAACCGTGATGTTGGGAAATCTGATAATAGCTTTTAGTATGTTTTTAAGTTCTTTTATTTTAAAATGCATATTGTGTTTGTAATTTGATTAATGGATTTTTTTTGCAATACTGTATATTGTATACTTTTTATGCCGTTTTTTTAATACTGGCGAAATAAAGTAGACTGGCTGACAGGTCTTAGCCAACTCTTGGACTTGTATCATAAAATTATTGGTGGGACCTAAGCCCCACATATAACCTGGCACCTATGGACCAATGTGAAAGGTGTGCGTTGATGGTTTGTCTTAGCTTGCACCTGCACTGAGGGGGAGGTGCTACAAAATCTTTTTCTCTTGCAATCAGTGATAAGATAATTAAATTTTTACTATCACACTTTTATTTAGGTCAGTGGTTCTTAACCTGTGGTCCGAGGACTCCTGAGGGTCCATGAGGCCTACTCACGAGGTCCGTGACTGTTTTCAAAATTAAATGACATTAAAATAATAAAGTGTATGCAATTAAAGAAGGTAGATCGAAGATGTAATTTTTTTTTCTATTTGAGAATTTGTTTGGTGTATTCTTGTCTTTGTATTTTTTGTGTATTGTTTTGTGTTTCAAATAATAGAATTTGCTTAGGTTGGGAGTCCCGGCGTTCATTAGTGGGTGGCGGGGAGGTTAAGTGGCCTGAGACTGCGGATAAGCTTGACTTTAAATACTACACTGTGAAAGTAATATTTTCAGTCCGTCTTTGGTTGGTAACTAGAGAACGCTGATATGTGCTGAGCAGTGTTTATTTTCTCAGAACACTTTTTGGCAGTCTCTGCGGGCTAGCTGCCATGAACCTTAGTGTATTTTGGCACATGATATTTTGCAGGCGCTAACATGAGAATAAAGGCTATTACTGGAGATTAAAATACGATAGAGTAGAATGAAAAAGTAAATTCAGTGCAGTCTTTGGTCATTCACTACCAACAAATAAGACGACATATGTGGGATAATGCAAATTAGACAGGGAGTAAATTACAGGGGCGGCTCACCCGTAATGGCGGAAGAGCATCCTCCCACAGTCCGTGCCAGCAGACAATAAAAAAATAAGAAGACAATATTATCAAATTATTTATTCTGAGCCCTGCAGTACAATACGTATAGGGTGGGGCCGAGGCAGGGAGGAATACTGTGCACTCATACATGCACATGTGTGCTTGGCCGGCCATCCTAGGCCTTAATCAGGAATTAGTGAAGCTCATTGAGTCATTTGACTTTCTGGACCCTTCACAAAATGGCTTCAGAAGTGGTCACAGCACAGAAACTGCACTGGTGGCCGCTACAGAGAGTATAAGACACCCGGTGGATCAGGGTGGGGCGTCTGTCTTGGTGCCAGTAGAGTTGTAGGCAGCCTTTGACACCCTCTCACCCATGCACCTGGTTCAACCGCTTCATCAGGCCAGTGTCGAAAGGAAGCCCTCAATCTCTGTCATTCCTTTCGCACCAACAGGGTGCCCGTTGTCAGTTGGTGGGGCTTTAAATCTAAAGCCTGTTGCCTTCCCTGTGGGGTCCCTCAGGGGTCTTCATTGAGTGGCCCCTCTTTTTAATCTTTACATCCCTCCTCTTGCTGAACTAATATGTTCATGCAGTTTTCAAGTATTCTCATATGCTGACAACACCCAGATTATTGTATCCACCTCTGGCAACTTTCCCTCAGTAGCTAACAAGTTAAATCTCTGCATGACCAAGGTAAACATCTGGATGAAATAACATTTTCTTAAACTGAACCTGGAAAAAACAGAGGTGCTGGTGTTTGGTGCACAGGAATCCATCTGGTCCTGCTGTTGGTGGCCTGAGGAATGTGGCCCTTCACCTACGCCGGTTAAAGTGGCCAAAAATCTTGGAGTAATCTTCTACTCTTCCCTGAATTTTGACTTACAGATCAATCGTGTCACGAGTACCTGCTTTCACATTATCAGGACTCTTAGGAAGGTATTTTATTCCAGTTGGATTGTGTCACTCAGTGACCATTGCTTTAATCTCCTCCAGACTCTATTGCTGCAATGCGCTCTATCTGAATATATATGCCTCCTCACTCAACAAGCTACAAGTGGTGCATAATCCGGATGCACATCTTATTATTAATACTATCACATAAATTTAGGTGAAAAGATAGATAAATTATCTCTTCCCTAGAGTAATATTTTTTCTCCAACAAAACCTATGTTACTTTATTTTATAACCAAGTCAACGGCGATTCCAATGAAAACAAAAAGTATATGAGTGACTTTTTTGTAGGTGTAAGTATATTTATTTTATACCCCACTTTTTTTAGAAACTCTTTTGTTTTTAGACGTATATATATACAAACAAATACAATATTTACAATGCTTACATATAGCTAAACCACTGAACATATACATATCAACAAACGCCCTTTGTTTATACCAGTGTGTGGTTGTGTGTGTGTGTGTGTGCGTGTGTGTGTGTGTGTGTGTGTTTCTGTGTGTTTCTCTCCCCCCCCCCCCCCCCCTGAAGTCACCATCTTCAAAAACGCTATGCATTACACCACAAGCTGCGGAATATTATAGTCTGTGGGGGGGCCATGCATGTAGAACACACTCTTTTACTCATATAAGTGAAATATTCAGTGTTTATGGAATCCTTTATTTGTGTTGCATGCAAAGTGTAGGGTTATATTCAAACTTTACTTCAGTACCATTTAAATAAGTGGCCCACTGCACCAAGAGCAGCTGTAGCGCATGTACACTAGGGTTACTTGCTTTGGTTACTGCTTCTAGTGTAGGTGGGCCAAATACCGTTTTCTTCATGTTTTATAACATTTACAAAACAACACAAACTGCATTAGCAAATGTGGTGAATCATGATCACATGGACATCCAACCAAATGATATGCTATCCAAAATCTGAAGTGTGTTAGAAGATATCTATGTTGGGAGTTATCAGTAAGATATTGATGCGACTCCATATTAGCTGTAGTTGATAGTGATAGATTGGTGCTAACAGATGGTTTCACTCATTCTAAGATCTCTCTCAGCTTTACAGATCTTATAATATAGGGAATTTACAATTTCTCTGTCTTTGGTGCGGATATTTTGTGGTGGTGTAAATATTTCAGATCTCCCAGTTCTATTACATATGTTTTTTACATATTTTATCCAACATATTTTAACTGCATAATCCATTCTTTGGTAATTATGTATTACCAAGCGATTGAATATCATTTCTGATTTTGCTTAAGTTGGGATCCACAATAATAAGGCCTAAGGTTTAATAAATCTTCCAAGAAGCCTATATACAATACTTCGTGGCAAACATAATTAGACCAGCTTGAAGGCACAGATAACATTCTTATGGTTAATGCATTCTCTACTCTTTGTAAATCCATACAATTTGAGTATCCCCAAATTGTGGCTCCATATGTTGTCACCGCTATTTATTGTTTCATCAGTTTTACCCTTATTTTTTAAACAAATCTGAATACCAACTCAATTGAACTCCTAATGCATCATCCTAATGCTCTGAAGCTGTTTCTAGTTTAATGGAGAGTCTAATGGTATGCCCAGATGCGTAAATGTTATTACCATTTGAAGACGGAAGTCTTTAATATAATAGACTCTGGTTTTCGTAGTCTTAGGATTGTGTAACCTCACAAATTTCTTTTTTGCGTTCGTTCTTAGAGCCATTGTTCCATAACTATAGCACAGGCATCTAGAAGTGTTTTGCGCCCATTGGCCGTTCTAGCAATGTGCATTGCATCTTTGGTATATAATACTGCTAGGATGTATCGTTTTCCAATCTGTGGGGCATAACGACATCGCTTTGACAAGAGGCACTTATCTAAATTGTTTATCTATATATAGTGAATAAGAATAATGCCAGTATGCACCTCGGCTGTACTCCTCTTTGAATTTTGGTGGGATCTTAGCATTCTCCATTCAGTTCATATCTAATACTCACTGTTGCATTTATTTGCATAAAGGGTTCTTAAAAATATATCTACAATGTCCATGGAAGTCATGGTTGTCCACAATTTCGGAAGGACAGACACAACCAAATGTAGAACTTAAATCCATGTATGCAGCATGGAGAGCCACTTCCTTTGTAACTGTGTATATTGATAAGCAGTAAGTAATAGGTCAGACACTGTTCTATTGCCCCCATGCCCCTCCAGAAACCATATTGTGTATCCCAAAAGATATAATCATCCTCTGCCCAAATTTCTAACCTCTGCATCACCACAATTATTTTACCTATAGAATCCAGAAGATAGATGGGACGGCAGTATTTTGCATTATCTCTGCTATCCTTTGTTAAAAACGAGCAATATGATGGAGGTTGAACCTGACAAAGGGAGACTATTCTTAAAACCATTATAGATGACATTTGGCAGGGCCAATGCATACGAATAAATATTTTGCTTAAAGAAATCCGTAGGTACTCCGTCTGAACCAAGAGTCTTTAACCTCAGGCTTTTCCTTCTTGTCCCAATAATTTCATCCACCACCAAACTCAGCGAGGAAAACAGTTTCCTCCTGTATCATTTTCCTCATTCTTGAAAGAGGAGTAAAAGTCCACAAAATGAGACTCTCATCTCCTCGCTGATATGGTTACAGACAATGAATAAACATCTGTATCTTTAATGAAATTGGGGTTAATAATCTTCTAGAATGCACAATTCTCAACGCTCACGTCCTGCAAGTTATCCCAAGCTTGCTCTCTTATATTTAATTTCCTGTCTCTAGTAGCAGCCTTGCAATACAATCTACAAGCTCTTACATCTTCCAAATTACAGGGCCTGCTCTTCAGATCAGATTTTTATGCGCACATGAACAGGAACTATCCAACCACCATGTTAATTGTTTGCTCCTCATCTCTAGTTGGAAGTCAGATAATCTTTAATAGTCAAACACAAAGAGTTATATGAATTCATTACGGTCACTGGGACTGCTGTATCATCCAGACAGCATAAAATGTCACCTAATCTCATACTAAGTCCGTGTGTTAGCAAAAGGCCAGGATTAACCCATTCCTATTTAAGTAGATCGTCTTCATTCTTATTCGCTTCCATAGGTTAGGTTCTTGCATGCGGTGTTGAGGGCTTCCCCTGATTGAATAAGGAGGTTAAATGAATGGTGGTAATTAAAACTAGTTCCAGTACTATGAAGTTAGTAACAAAAGGGCCATTGTTACTAAAAGATTAAAATCATTCATTGCTATTATGCTCTCTGCCTTTATAGGTTAGTGCTATAATAAGGGGGCTCAAACAAAAATCGAAACTATAGGACAAATTGTATTTCATTAAAATATTGTTCAGTGCGTCGCCTTGTGGATCATGGCTAGAATGTGATATTTCTTCATATGTTGGACCATGTAGCCCTCAGGCAGAGCCAGCATTAAAGGGCATTAAAGTCTCCAGCCTATAGAATCGATGAATTGTCCTTTTTAGTCTCATGCCAAGACTCTAGGGATTTCTTCAAGTTGTATATAGGTTGTATATTTTGTTTTTAAATGCATTATTATAGAAATGTATCACTGGAATTTTGTGACCACCTCTTCCCTTTAACATTTGGAAGTTGGTGAGTCCAGACTTGTCCTCACTATTTTGTACGTGATAACACATAAATCTGAATCAATAACCCTCCATTGGCTCTACCAAAACTGGACCTGATTGCAGGAAGGAAGTGAGAAATTTAACTATCAATATAATGGACGTCAAGTGCCCATGTGTCTTGTAAATAGATACGGTTTATTGCTTAATAAAGCCAATCGAATCAGGATTTTTAAGCTGGTTTTGAGTGTTCACAATATAAAATATAAAATGAATCCCAGCCTCCCTAGCATTTCCCCCATGTTACTTTTGCTATCAATTACATTCTCTTCCTCAGGGAAACTTGCTGTGAGGTGTGAGATAAGTGGCATTACCATTTGATATTTATCACTAGAAGTATGTTCCACATAAATGATATCCTTATTGAGGAATAAAATCTATTATCGATTGTTACCGAATAGCAATATGAATGTTGTGGGCCAATAAAGCCTGCGTAAACTAATCTGTAACTCAAATTATGTACTCCGCTAGCCTATCAAAGAACCCTAGGGGGCAGGCCATAATTCGGCTGCGGAAAAGGGTAACATACTCAAGTCTCCTCAAGAGATTTCCTACAAGCCTTGCATCCTGAAAATCAATTACTATGTAATCCCGTTGGCCTGTTTACATCCTCTGACCACTCACAGTGCTCTTCTTGTCATTAAAATTTCATCAACAACGTGTATTCCCAAACTGCTTGTGCAGCCAATATGTGCCTTTTTGCTTGAGCTAATCAGGATCCGCATTTTGTAATAGGTGTAATGGAGGGATGTTCTTTAGAAAAATCACATAGCAGATTGCCTCAGATGTCAGTTGTAAGGGAGTGCTTACAGGGGTAGTTTTCTTGTAAGCTCTAGCTTGGAAAGTATTTTGATCTTTATTTCCCTGACTCTGTATGACTGGGCTAATTTCCCCCAACCTCTAGTAATTCCCCCCCGGAAAAAGTGTACTAACTTGCCCACAAATGTCAATTTGGCCATTCTGTCCCCCCCCTCCATATGATCTAAATCAAAAGTTGAAGTGCTCTTATAATCAAGTGATATCTGTGATATAGGTAATTTAGACAGGTTGCCCAAAAATTGTTCCATCTCGGGCCAGTTTGGACAGTTAAACATTTTCTTAACAGAGTTCTCCAAAATTAGTCTACTAATTATTTAAATTTGAAGAACCTGCCGATATTCGATCTAGCTTATTAATGGCGTTCATAGGTACCATCCTAGACTCTAAAGGGGAAAGAAGAGCAATAGAGTTATGTTTAGTTTTTTGACATGAGGTTCGAGTAGTTTTCCTATTTAGGTCGATCCTGCGCAGTATGGACTTGAAGCCTAGCCCACTTTCTACCCAAATTTTTCATTGGCTTGTGTCATTGTCCTTCGTAAAAGCTGTCTTTTGATTCGTTAATAGGCTTGTTAGTCCTTCCTTTGTACCACCTTGTCTTCATTTGTAACCTCCCATGAGGACTGACCCTTTTACTTCTGTTGTTACACGGTATGTCTTATTTAGTCTATAAGCACTGTTTTCTATAATGAGTTTCTCCTACTGCAGTCACGACAAGCTTTCCTGCAACATTCAGCGCACCTTGCATGCTTTCACTTTCTAAGCAGCTAGGGACAATGTTGGCCGCTGCTTTGAATTGAAATATGTCTCTCATTTACAAGAGTTTGAACTATTGGCAGTGTAAATGACAATGCCTTTTATTTATGTGTTAATTATCAAAACAGATAAATAAAAGGCACTGTCATTTACAATGCCAATAGCTTAAACTCTCGCAAGTGCAAGAACTATTGCATTGCAAATGCTTGTTTACTTTGCAGGGGGTGATCTTGAAACATCGATTGTCTGTGACAGCACTGTGTCTTTTGGTATTGTCAGTAGAGCAGTAGAAACACTGTAATTTTCCAAGCGCCATCAGGCCTGTTATTACTTCCCTCCTTTACACCCGAGCTGGGACAAGATACTGCTGCGATTTCAATGGTCACTCCCACAGAGGCCTGTTTTTGAGCTTCTGAGCGTTCTACAGTAAACATTTTGTTCTCTATTACGCACATACAAAAACAACAGTTGATGGACAGAATGCAGAACCATGTCATACATTCACCCCAGTTCAGAGATCTAGTACTAAATCCATAGTTTCTTTGCTCACCATGCCATTCCAGCTTGAACCTAGCCATATGCAAATCAGTCTCGACCCTGTGCCCTATGGGAACAGTCCAGCCCGAACTGCCAATCCAGGTCCTCCCTGGACTGGAAACAAGCATCCTAGGACCGGTTTCGGGCTTTCAGCCCTCATCAGCCAGGATAGCTTGATTCCAGTGGCATTGAGAGCACGGGACTCACGTCTGAGCATACCTGTCCCACTCGGGGTGACAAATGCAAAAACAACAGTTGATGAACAGAATGCAGAACAATGTCATATATTCACCCCTGTACAGAGATCTGGGCCTAAATCCATCGTTGTTTTGCTCACCATGCCATTCCAGTTTGAACCTATCCATATGCAAATCAGTCTTGACCCTGTGCCTCATGGGAACAGTCCAGCCCGAACTGCCAAGCCAGGTCCTCCCTGGACTGGAAACAAGCATCCTAGGACCGGTTTCAAACTGGAAACAAGCATCCTAGGACCGGTTTCAGGAAGCACATAGCATTTGAGAGGAGGTTTACAGTTGAAGAGGACAATGTTGACTTCTTACCAGAGTGGTTGCCAGCCATTGATTTTTCTTTTCCCCATTGCTGTCCTTATCCTAGAGGAGATTCTGTGAATGCCAAGGGGCCCAGAGGGCCCGCCCATCCCCGCCCAGCCTCATCCAGGCTCTGACAGGCGTAGATGGGTCCAGTCTTCCCCTGAGTGCCCCATGTGTGTCCCGTGCAGCTGTGTGCTGAAGTGTTTTTATAGCGCTACTTCTGTGGTGAGTGAAGACCCATGTCTTCTACACCTTAGCTCAGTGCAGCATGGATGTTGGAGTCCATAGATAAGATTTACGCCCTGCACAGCAGTGTGCTATAGCGCTTTCATAGCACTACTGCTGTGGTGAGTGAGGGCCACTCCTCCTCCTTCCCCTAAAGCAGGCTGGGTGATGGATTCCTTTGATAAAAGAAACCACCCTCACAAGGGTGTGTTGAAATGCTTTTATAGTGCTATTGCTGCAGTGAGTGCGGGTCACTCCTCCTTCTGCCACCTTCCTTTAATGCAGACTAGATGTTGGAGTCTGTAGCTAAGATAAGCGTCCCACAATTCACTACCAGATGCTCCTTAGGAGCCTGGTGTACTATTGTCACTTTTGCCCAAGTCCTGTTCCACAGAAGTTTGCATAGTTTTCAGGGCAGACCTCTTTTTAAGTTTCAAAAAGAGACCAGCTAATAACGCACACCCTTTTCTAAAGTATAGTAGGTCTGAAAACAACACATTATACGTAGACCAATATGTTTGATAAGTAGATAAACAATTCCAGAAAAGTTCTTGGAGGACTCAAAATATTCCACAGTTCCACTGGATAGGATAAAGTACTCGTCAAAGCCTCAAACAGATGTTCTTTTTATTGGTTTTGAAACCCATATTCAGTATCCGAAATAGCCATCCAATATCCAAAGCAGCCAACACGTGTTTCTTCCGTGCTTGATATGCACAGTGACTTTCTCAAGGCTGTGGACATAGAAATAAGTGCATAAGCACTGTGATGAAACTTACAGAAAACAATATTTAGAATTAGCAAACACATCTCAAATGTTGTTCTAAAACCAAACAAAAAAGAGAGCAGAAAATATCTCACCAATAGTGAAGAAAGATATCCAAAAACAGTTAGAGTGCTCAAATGCGAAAATCAGTGAACCAAATCTGTCACCCAAAGTAGTGACTACCAAACTCCAGAGTGTAGTGATCCAATAATGATGTGTTATATAATAGAAAGGTCGGAATCTATCATAAAGACCCATTAATTGAGTCCTATGATATTAAAGAAATATATATAGAAATGCCTAGTACTCCACCCAAAATTATTGTCTGTGCTGTCCCGGATCAACGTACAATGTGAGTATACGACATATCCTAATATGAAGTGAATTATAACAATATGGAACGAGGGTATACAATAGAGACCCACCTAATGGTTGGTTAATTGCTTCCAAACTTCAAAGCATGATGTCAATAACGAGATATCAAATCAATAAGACATCTCCAAAATGTATAAGCAAACGTCACATGAAATCTGGTAAAAAAAGGTATATAAATGACTATGTAAAACAATTGTATAGACACGATTCAAGTATCATGTACGAGTAAAAGGAATTTTATAAAAAATTAGTTCAATAATAAAACTGTGGTATAACGTGCAGCCTAGGAGTTATTTATAGCATTGCTGTGTAAATGGAAACATAATTACCTAATATCACTCAGCAATACTCCATGTCCTTAATACATCCGCCCAAAATTGCATCAATAATACCACCCTGATAGTAACAAGGATGTATGAATGATGTACAAAATCTCGAAAATAACCTAAAGGTGCAGTGTACTTACACAACCTCCAGAATATATAAGATTTGCTTCAGGAGAAAGAGCTATCTTATATGTCCAATTCCCAATGTATCCACCTTGAATGGGAACGATATCTACTTTTGCAATATCACCAGCACACCCTGTTCATCGAGTGCTAACCCCTTGGCTAGAGATTATAATTCAAAAAAGTTCATCTGAAACATCAGTACAGTAAGCACTCACCCAAAGCAATTTTGTAGCAGTGTTATTTAAACTCTTGGCTGTAATCCAATCTTGCATCTATAATCACACTTAAATAAGGTGTGACCGGTCAGTAAACAACCTGAAAAAAGACCGACCCCTATTAGAACTACATATAAATGTAAAGATTGTGACAAACTGTTTTAAAACAAACAATGCATATAATGCCACCTAGTAATCTCGTGGCAATGCGTCCCATGTAACGAGAAATCCTAAAATATATTTGAGTCACAAAGCCAATGTGCAATTCTCTATCGTATCGCACGTCCTCTTACCGTATAGCCAGTAACAAGTATATTAACCCACGCCTGATAACGCTATTTGGGAATGCCAAATGCAACAACTGGCCGCCATCATACAAATACCTGGACTGTATCGCGAGAACGAAACGTCACGGAATAGAATACATGAACATAAAAGAAGGACTGCTGCCAAAATCACGGGCGCCATCTTGAAATGTCCACGAGTTGTACGTAAAAAACCCTCACTATTGCGGTTACGAGTTTCTCACAAAACTATATGCCTATTGTCCAGAACCACTTCTAATATTTAAGCAAATAGCAGATAAATGTAAAAATTAATCAACCACATATGTAACTTCCCGTAAACCGAATTGTTGAGTTTAAAACAGTTTAAGCCACATGATTCTGTAAGACACATTGATTATTCGTAAAGCAAGGACAGCAAGTGTGTATCTTAATTACTGCATACATTGGTGTTCTATGTCAGAGGAAAGGGAGAAAGGAAAAGAAAAAGTGAAAAGAAAAGGAAAGAAGGCAAGGAAGATTAGTTTAAAAACCATGCAGGACCCAAATGTCAGGTTATGCAACCGGATGCTTACTATGTTAGATGTAATACAGTAGGCACCCCTTAATAGATTTACCAAGATGCACCAAAGAACAAATTACTATACGGTACATCCAAATTGTGTATCCACCAATAGGTGTGTCCAGAGCATAAACAGGAATGCCTTAGATTACATCAGAAAAGCCAACATTTTGAAAAAGATCAAACATTATCATTTTGCAATCTCAATATAAATCGTAATTATATAGCCATCATACCACATTGAAATCAGTCTTTTAAAAAAACATGCAATTCTCTATCGATGTTAAGTCCCTGATCAACAGATCTTAATCTAATGAGCCATTTAGATTCCAATTTTCTTAGAGCCAAGATTTTGTTTCCTCCCCGGGGATCATCAACAATTGTATCAATAGCATGAAATTGAATGTGCAGTACCTCTGATGACCTATGTACAGTATTATAATGTACTGCCAAAGGGTAATTGCCATTGTTGTTCTTGATAGCTCTAATGTGTTCTTGAACACGCTCTTTTAATGGTCTTATAGTGCTACCAACATAAATCATATTGCATTGACACACAATACAGTAAACAACGTATTTGGTATTACAATTGATGAAGTGATTGATGTTGTATACATGCCCAGTGTTGTAACTAAAGCTCGTGGTCTTGTCTTGTGCGAATTGGCATACATTGCACATAGAGCATTTGAAGAAACCATTTGGTTTTGCAGGTAACCAAGTGCCTGTCGATTGTATTTTTGTCTGTGGTGTTTGGTTAAGGATGTTTTTAAATGTCCTCCCTCTCACATATGTAATGTGGGGTTTGTTCCTAAGGTATGGAACCAAATCACGATCAAGTTTTAGAAGATGCCAATGTTTTTGAAGAGTTCGATATATTTCATTACTGTGTGTATGAAATTGCGTAATCAAAGCAATTTGTCTTGTTGGTGAATTGTCCTTGATCCTCTTATTGTTCTTAAGGAAATTGGATCGTTTTGTTCTATTTATTCTGGTGTGTGCTTTGTCAAGAGTTAGCCTGTCATATCCCCTAATCGTGAATCGTTCTTTAAGGCTAGTCAGCTCCTTTTGAAAATTTTGTTCTGTACTGCAATTTCTCCTCAAGCGTGTCATCTCCCCAAATGGGATGGCCCGAATTTGGGAGGCAGGGTGAGCACTACTTGCATGTAAAACAGAGTTACATGCAGTGTTTTTACGGAACAGTTTTGTCTCCAAAATCCCATTATCAACATAGGGTGTAACATCCAAAAAGTCAATTTCAGTCTTACTAAAATTATAGGTAAAACTGAGATTGAAATCATTGGTATTCAGATGGCAAATGAAATCCTTCAGATCTTTCATGTCACCCCCCATATGAGTAGGATGTCGTCAATGAACCGACCCCAATATACAATATGGTTGGTCAAATGAGATGGACATATCCTCCAAATGTGTTGTAATTCATAGAAGCCCATATAGATATTCGCAAATGAAGCAGAAAATTTCGCCCCCATTGTGATTCCTGAATGTTGTCAATACCATGTGTCAAGGTGTTTGAAATAGTTATTCTCTAAGGTTAGTTTAGTAAGTTCCAGGACCATTCTAGTGTGATCATACAAAGTTGCATCCCATTTGGAAAGAAAGTATGTTAATGCTTCCATGCCTTTGTCCAATGGAATGCTGGTGTATAGTGCATTGACATCCAATGTGACAAGAGTAAGATCATCGGTCCACGAAAAATGTTCTAATTTGTTGAGGAGATCTTTCGTATCCTCAATAAATGCTGGTAACTGACGTACAATAGGTTGTAAGTAAATGTCTATGTATTCAGATATATGCTCAGTGGGCCCTCCTATACCGGAGATAATTGGCCTACCTGTTGGCGCTGTGATGTTTTTATGAATCTTGGGCAGGGTATAGATATATGCTGTTCTAGGCGTCACATTGAACAAGTATTTGAATTCAATGTCAGAGAGCAGCCCAGCATTGAGCCAATATCTTAGTGTTTTTTCAATCAAGATGTTAATCTTTTTCATGGGGTTGTGGATGATCTTAGTATAAGCTTTGATGTCCGATAGTTGGCTGTCAATTTCACTTAGATAGTACTCATTGTCCATTAGGACAATATTGCCCCCTTTGTCGGCTTCCCCGATCGTCACATGTGAGTAACCTTTAATTTGAAGGAGAGCATTCCTCTCTTTTTTGGTAAGATTGTCCCTAAATTTGCCTGGGGAGCGATGTAATTTGTCCTCCAATTTATATAGATCGGTTGTGACTGCCTTAAAGAAACAATCGATAAACATACAGGGGAATGATTCTATTAAGGAGGTTGGAATCTAATACAAGTGAAAAATACGAGTACCTCTGACACCATCAATATGACATACTTGTGTTAGCCAGTTGGATTTTTTATTTATCCCTGGACAGTAATTAAATACAAAGCAAGACTATTTAAACTCTTTCATCAAGACTTTTGGTTCCTGTGCAACACCTGCTTGGACGTTAGAATAAATGTTTCAAACAATTTGACATACATCTGTAACAATCGGTACAATACAAGTACAAATAGACAATATTTACATCTGTACAAACTTACAGCTAGACACAAAATGAAAAAACAAATGGACAGTACTTATACATTTATATTCATAAGGCTCGGTGAGTGAAAATACATGCAAACAGTCCTACGTTTTTCTTTCAGTAGAGGTACGGGGACTCTTTGTCATAGAGTCCTCACAGTACGAACGTCTTTTATTTAGTGCCAAAGAAAAGAGGAGGTAGCCTCATAATATGGACACCAGATCCAAAGCCCTGTCGTTAAGAGGGATTTTTTCTATGGAGGTTGGTCAAAAGTAATTTGACAATGGTTCTATCTGGGTTCTTTAAGGCTCGCCTCCACCGTAAGATTACCAACGCGTTTCGACCTTCTGCGTGGCGCTTCTTCTATGGCGGTCTTCATCAGGGTGAATGAGTTTTTCTACGAAGGACTCGTGATATCTAAATATAAAGAACACGAGTACTGATCAGGTGTATTTATTTACAAGGGTAGTTGTGTGCAGAATAATTACAAGTTGAAGGGAGTGTCTAGTTACAGCGTTTATTCTTACCTACCATCACGGCGGTAAATAAGAACCAGAATCCGGGGCTTCTTGAGTCAATGCTGGGTCTTTTTAGGCTAAGAAAAGTGAGGAGGGGGGGGGGAAGGAAGAAAGGAAAAAATCTGATCACTAAAAAAAATATATTCCTAATGTTGCTTTACTATCTAGCCAGATAGAAAGATGAAATTCAAAGGAAGAATTTTGAGACCATCATGCTGGTGCTGGGTGAGAGGAAACAGACCATGGTGACGGGTGGGCACCTAATTTGAAGTGTTATGCTGAAAACGAGGTGATTGAATGGGCACACATTGTAACCGAATCGTTTTTAGGGTGTTCCAAAACGGAGAGGTGAATTAAGTGCTTACCGAATACTAAGGGGGGGGAAAGCATGTTAAAACCTGCCACCTCTCTGTGGTGAGCAACTGCTCAAATCGGTACGGGTGACCCTCTCGGAGCCCATATCGCGTGGTCAACAATCATGCAGGAGACATCAAGGATGAATTACCTTTCGTTCAGTGAACGGGGGTTCGTGTGTTGTCCTGGCCGAAACTCCAAGTTAATTGGGGCTGTGTATTGATACCTCGCGGGGAGGGCGCAGCGCGTCTCGGTTTCTATTCCTCCGGCATAGGTGCAGGCGGAGATCAACTGCCACAGTTACAGCCGTTCACCTAATTTCACAATGTGGGTGTGGCCTTAGCGTGACCTCGGAAGGAACTACCAAGTATTTCCGGGTTAAGTAACCGCGGGGAGGGACTACAGGGACACAGCGAGAGACCCCACAGTTACTATGGAGATCAACGCTACTCATAGCAAATTTAAGGTATAGTGTACTCAGCGACGAGTGCCACACGCTTGCATATTGACATCTAACCAACACATCGAGTAAAACTGGAATTGATCAGCATAAATCTCGCGAAGCATGGTAACAAATTGTCATGAAAAAATAAATCAATAACACCAATGGTCAAAAGGTGTTTAAACATGGTAATGTACCTTCATAATTGCATAGCACTCAATGATAGTCGACAAATCTAATAAAAAATACAGAAAGATACCTTAAAACCAGTTCTAGCCCCCCTCATACAAGAATAAAAGGTAGGACAGGGCAGAAAGAGGAACTAACTCGGAGCAGCGGTCATACCCAGTGATTAATCTCACTGAGCTCGTTCAGGCCATTGTCGATTGTATTCAGATACATTATAGTTTTAGCTTCAAATCTAGACAGAAGGCTATCTATATTACCTCCAAACACATGTTTTAGCACGGTCCATTTGATGTCACTTGGACTGTGCTGACACTCTAGACCGTGTGAGACCATAGGTGCGTTCATGATTTTGCATCTAATTCTAGAGCGATGTTGGGTCATACGAGCTGTAATAGCTTGGGTTGTTTTGCCTACATATAGTTTCGGACAGGGGCAAATAGCACCATAGATTACATTATGTGTGTTGCAGTTCGTAAATGCTTCATGTTTCACAAATTTGTTACCATAAGTAAAGAGAGAGCCTTCTATTGTGCTGTCACATGAGGAACAGTTATCACATTTACGATGACCTTTAATCGGTGGTAGGGAAAGCATTGTGCGGATAGATTGAGTATTTTTCTTCTTTTCTGTATTCGCATGTACTAGTTTGTCTTTTAGACTTTGGGTTTTCTTAAGTGCAAAGATTGGGAGTGATTGTAACGGGACCAAGGATTTAACGGTCGACCAGTTCTTTTGTACTATTTTTTTCATATCATTGGTGCAGCCTGAAAAAGTGGTAACACACACAAGGGGGAGGTCATCCTCTCGTGCTTTGGGTGTTAACAATGTTTCTCTGGGACCATACCAAGCTCTCTTCATGGCTCTTTTCAGGAGCTTCTTCGGGTAATTCCTGGCAATTAGTTTCACCTTAAGGGCGTTGGCATTTTCAAAATAATCATCCTTCTTCTTGCAGTTGCGTTTAATTCTTAAGAACTGACTGAAGGGTACATTTTCTCTAAGGTTGCGTTGATGGAAACTAGAGAAATGAAGTATGGTATTTCTATCTGTTTCCTTCTTGTACAAGGTCGTATATATACTTCCTTCTTCGTTTATTATCATTAGATCTAGGCAATTCATCTCCGTTTTATTGTAATTCAGCGTGAATTGAATATCGCTGTTTCTGTGATTAATCCAATTAAAGTCCAGAAGTTGTTCTTTCGAGCCACGCCAAAGCATAAAAACGTCATCAATGTAACGATACCACATTTTAATGTGGCCATCGTATGGATTGTTGGAATATATCCACCTGTCTTCGAATAAGGCCATAAACATAATGGACATTTCCGGTGCAAATGGACATCCCATCGCGGCTCCTTTGATTTGCACAAATTGGGTTCCATTGAAGGTAAAGAAATTGTATTTCAAACAGATTTCTGCCATCTGCCGTATGAAGCTAGTAGGAACATTGTGGGGGCATTCACGTTTTTCCAAGAAGAATTCGATTGCCTCCAACCCCTCTGACTGTGGGATGTTAGTGTACAAACTAACAATATCAAGTGTGACCAGATATTCTTCTTGCTCATCAAAGGGTTTACCTTCCAAAAGTGTGATTGCTTGCATGGTGTCTTTAATGTAGCTGACAGTCTCTCTCACCAGCGGTTTCAAGAACGTATCAACGTATTTTGCAGGTCTTTCAAGGATGGAGTTCACTCCTGAGATGATTGGTCTTCCGGGAGGATTCTCAAGGTTCTTATGGATTTTTGGCAGGATGTATAATAGTGGTGTTCTCGGATTATGATTAATCAGGTATTGAGCTTCTTTTTTAGACAGCCAGCCTTCTTTTTCCCCAAATTCTAGTAGGGGAATGAGTTTCTGTTTAATCAAATGTACGAAGTCTACATCAGAACTTTTATAGTGATCTTCTTGAGTCAATTGTCGTTCCACTTCAGATTCGTATTTGACTCGGGGAAGAATCACAATGGCTCCGCCCTTATCAGCGGGCTTGATGATAATATCTTCATCGCACATTAATGTACCCAATGCTGCTTTCTCATTCCTACTCCGATTCCATTTAGTGTAGATCCTCTTTTGGTCCAAAGTATTCAGATCTCGCATGACATTTTTTTCAAAAGTGAGTAACTCGATTGGCATAAGATCTGACATTGGAAGGAAAGTGGAGGGATTCTTGAGACCGGAGTAGTTGGTTACAATGGTCTCTTCCTTGTCAAAGAAGAAGACCTTCAACCTCATCTTCCTGAAGAGTTGTAATAGCTCTAATTTCATTTGGCCAATATCGGGTCTGACAGTGGGAATAAATGATAGTCCTCTTTGAAGCAGTGATGTTTCCTCTTGGGAGAGGGTACGTGTGGAGAGATTGTAAATAGAATTCTTTTCTTCTTCTACCACCTGTAGACTCTTCTCCGAGTTGTGATCTCCCCCTGATACTGTTGGGGCTGTGGCGGTCGATTGTACCACTGTGTTGATCTGGACCGTCCTGTTGGTCGTCTTGGGCCTCTCCCTAAAAAAGGTCTTGGTTGGAAGTACTGTCTTGATTCGTTGTCTCTGTTACTTGTAGAAGGTTCGGAATCGCTTGAATTGTCTGAGTATGACGAAGCATCAGAGAAAGTAATATACTGCCTTTTGCTTCTCCCTCCGTAGGTACGAAGCATACCCAGGTTTGACTGTTGCTTGTAGTACTCAGGATCTAAGTAGGGATAGGTCTTTTTTTCTGAAAAATAGCTAATATCTTTCTGAAGTTTAGATCTTTTCAAATCTTCTGTGTTCTTTTTGAAGATTTCGTTTTCTTTTCCAATTTTGATCAGAAGTGCTTGTGCATTCTGCACTGCTGCATTGGTTCTAAATTCTTCCTCTAATTCTTTGATTTGTTCAAGTTCTACTTGGGAGAGTCTCTCTGCTGTCTTGATGGAATGAAACATCCAATCTCTGGAACATTTGGTGCCTATGTGGCTAAACCCTTCGAGATATTCTGGTTGATCTACAAAGATCACTGGAACATTTTTAACCTGGAGGCCAGCAGGTATGGTCCCTGCTTTTAGATGTTCTAATAGTACCTCACCGTGTAGGGCTGTGCGTACCTGTTTCTTTTTTAAACGAGTAATTTTATCTAGGTCTGACTGTTGACCTGACGTAGCCTGGTTGCTATTTGGATTCAGTTTAGACGGTCGCTTCAGTAGTTCCTCAATTTCTTCCTCTCCGATACTCAAGGTTTTTAACTCGAACATTAGTCTCTACTATCGGAAATCTGGTGGTTAATACTAAAAGTTTATTTGTGTTCAAAAAGTGAAGGAGCAGCAAAAACATATGAAAGAATGATTGGTATACTTCTGGTTGTTACTGGAAAGTTGCACAGGTAACCAACTGGAAAGTCTTGAATACTCTCTTTATAAGGGAAGGATACTACTTCCTTCCTATGGGCTACTGCTATCTGCCCTTGAATTAAATCCTAAAGATCTTTCCCTCGTAGGCTAGTGCCTACCCTAGGACCGATAAACATACAGGGGAATGATTCTATTAAGGAGTACAGAGGTTGGAATCTAATACTAAAGTGAAAAATACGAGTACCTCTGACACCATCAATATGACATACTTGTGTTAGCCAGTTGGATTTTTTATTTATCCCTGGACAGTAATTAAATACAAAGCAAGTTCCTGTGCAACACCTGCTTGGACGTTAGAATAAATGTTTCAAACAATTTGACATACATCTGTAACAATCGGTACAATACAAGGACAAACAGACAATATTTACATCTGTACAAACTTACAGCTAGACACAAAATGAAAAAACAAATGGACAGTACTTATACATTTATATTCATAAGGCTCGGTGAGTGAAAATACATGCAAACAGTCCTACGTTTTTCTTTCAGTAGAGGTACGGGGACTCTTTGTCATAGAGTCCTCACAGTACGAACGTCTTATATTTAGTGCCAAAGAAAAGAGGAGGTAGCCTCATAATATGGAAACCAGATCCAAAGCCCTGTCGTTAAGAGGGATTTTTTCTATGGAGGTTGGTCAAAAGTAATTTGACAATGGTTCTATCTGGGTTCTTTAAGGCTCGCCTCCACCGTAAGATTACCAACGCGTTTCGACCTTCTGCGTGGTGCTTCTTCTATGGGAGGTCTTCATCAGGGTGAATAAGTTTTTCTACGAAGGACTCATGATATCTAAATATAAAGAACACGAGTACTGATCAGGTGTATTTATTTACAAGGGTAGTTGTGTGCAGAATAATTACAAGTTGAAGGGAGTGTCTAGTTACAGCGTTTATTCTTACCTACCATCACGGCGGTAAATAAGAACCAGAATCCGGGGCTTCTTGAGTCAATGCTGGGTCTTTTTAGGCTAAGAAAAGTATTAATCAATGATTGTTTAGAGTGATTGATAATAGAAACATCATCCCTTGAATCAAGAACAGGGTTATCAGTACAAAGTGTTGCAACAACATCCCGGGACCCCATACCGGCACTCATTTCTTTTGCACACGTGACACCGATCTCGTGATCCTTTTGCTTTTTTCTGTGTTTGTTTTTCCGTCCCCCCCGCCTGGTCCTTGTCTTCCTGCCGATCTCAGATTGTTGACACCTAATTTGGTGCCCTTCCTGTACCTCTCTAGTTCTGATAAAAAAGAGGAAGAGGTACCAGAAGTAGTGTTGTTAGACCCTGTGATGGAGATACCATCATTTCTAATGTCGCTGATGTCACTGGCAATGCTAGAAAGATCTGACTCGCTGGTTGTAACTTCAGTGTCCAGTCTCTTTTTGTCCAAATCCTTAGTCCCAGCTCTAGGTCTGAGTTCATAAAATTTCTTTGCAAAAGTGAAAATGCGACCATTCCTGTAGTCGTTTTCATCCCTTTTCAATTTGCGAATTTTCTTATACCGTATATAAGTTTGATGTGTACTTAGTATTTCTCTCAATATTTTAAAGTCTTTTTCAGTAGCCTCTTCCAAATTCAGCCTTTTAATCTCCTCCTCTACTTGTTCAATCTCCTCCAATAGTTTGTCTCTCTTTCTTTCTGCATGACGGATCAAAAGATCCATCATGCCAAATGATGAGATAAGATTTTTCCACTCTTGTAAGAGATCAGGATCTAGGTCCTCGAAAGTTGGAAAAATGATGACTCTCAACCCTCTCGAGACTTGTCTGATCTCTATATATTTTTTCAATGTAGTGAGATCCCACCATCTGGAGAGTTCAGCCTTTCTTAATCTCTCCAGTTTCATAAATAGCTGTTTCAAGCCTTGTGGTTTGGCCTCTATTGTAGAAGTTTTGACTACTTTCTCTTTTTAAGTTTCGCCTGCACAGCGCTTGCCTGTGTTTTGAGAAACCTATTGTTTTTAATATAAACTTTAAAGGGAATTACATTCTGCCATTTCTCTTTCCTGGCTTCTCATTGGTTCATGTGCGTGCCACTTACATTTCCTTCATTTCTATTGGCTGTAGCATATTTTCCTGCATTTACCAATGCTTGTTCCCCCATCTGCTTCTCTTATCAGTTTCCTGCAGCTGAAATACTGTTCACATCCGCTTTGGTGGAATTATATTTTCATAAAGTTTTGCCTTTACTATTGCAGCATATTTATATAACAATTCATCATCCGGAGAGATAAGTGATTTGCATAGAATCACAGGATGTTGCGTGGCGCTGCCGAGAGTCGAACCGGGATCCCCAGCTCTCAAATCAGCAGCTCTGGCCGCTGTACCACATCCTCTCCACTCCCGTGTTATCTGTCAGGGAACTCTTTCCTTCTCCCAGACGAAGATTGAAGATAACATCTCTTTATTCATTACATAAGCAAAACTAATACATTACCAATGCTTGTTTCCTAAACTGGCCGCTTTCCTTTTCCCAAAGTAAGTCTTTGAGTCTAAATTTTTCTCTTCCTTTTTTATTTTAACTTTATTTTCATGTCCTGATTCATTTTTTACTTAACGTAGCCGTCTTTCCTGTGATAGTCCATCCACTCCTTTCTGCCCTTTTACTGTCTGCAGAGTTACGAAAGGAACAATTAAGGCAGCGATCAGGATACTTATACCGATCAGGCTTTTTAATTGTATCACAGTCTCTCAAATTATATCCACCCCTATCAGATCCTTGTGTTGAGAGAGCTACAGAACTTTTTTTTTTTTTTTTTTTTTTTTGCTTTCTGCTTTTTCTTAGCCTCCGGTGCAGACTTTTCCTTACCAGAACTCTTTCGCATTCTTTGCTTTGAAGTATGTTTTTATTGCCAGCGAGCCTTAGGTACGATGGCTTGCAGAGATCTGAGCTTATGTAATTTTTGGAAGTTCCCTTTCCCGATCATGAAGGGGAATTGCTGCCAACCACTGGTGTACTCCCAAAACTGCAGCTTCTCCAGAAATAATAGTGAGAACTATCAAAGAGACTTGACTGTCCCGAAAATAACCCATTAATTTCATACCTAAATCAAGAGCACATGCAGGCCCATTCTCAGTTTGCATCTATTTTAGCACCTCCGGAAGCACCGCTATGTAGGTGGGCCATTCGAATTACTGTAAATACTTGCAAATATCGTTGCCCAAGTGATGCACTCTTCCATGAGTGGTACTTTACCAAATGGAAAACATATAGTTCAAGTCCTATGTCTCTCCTAGGGTGTCTTATGAGGATAGACTGCTTCTAACTGGTTGATTTTTACATCATAACTTTTAAGTCTATGGCCTAATCCCCTGCACCGTGGGAAGAACATGTTGTGCAGGACCAGGAGCTCAGACTCCCATAGCAATAAATTGTAGGGCATACCGTTGAAGTTGCCTCTACACGGCTACGACCTGAGTCAGTGACTGGCTTACCTCTGCAAACGGCAAATTTGCTACATCTGGTTGTTGTTTATCCAGCCAATTTCCAGCCAATATCCAGCCAATATTGGACAGGTTGCCAAGTCATTGCTTATGGGTCCATTCTAATGTTTTGAACTACATAGGGTAACTGTCCACCAAACCATGCTTGATGTTTCTGATATCCTATCCGGACTTCTAAGTCTTGATAGTGTTCATAATTAGCTGGAATTGCAGCAGCGCATTATGTATGAAAGTTCCCAATATTGGAATCTATCCAGAGAACACAGCCATGGACGCTTTCCTTCAGGATTGAAGCCTGGAAAAAGGATATGCCTTTACGCTATTTACTATGAAAACAAGGGTATTTACCAAGGCCAAGAGGCAATGCAAAGGTCAGATATATCCAGTTTGGATGGAACTTTCTTGTGATTCGCCAATTCAGCTACCCTGTTATCAGAATGTTCTGCAGAGGAACCCTCACCTGATGATGGAAAAAGGGCGTTTATCTCTCATGGTGTGAAGATTTACAGGTATAGATGGAAAATCCCAGGATTATCGCGATAACCTGAAGAGCTTATCGGGAAAGCTTGGGCAGAGAATACAATCTAGATACAGATCCGCTTGGAAACAGTGGGATGATTGGTGTGTACAAAGAGGTTTTGATCATGTGGGATCCGAGCTTGTTCGTTTCTTGAATTTCTTGTCAGAATAACCCTCAGAACGACAGTCTACATCTCAGTAAACAGTTTTCTCCCTGTTATTTCAGAAGGGCACATTCCTCCTGGTTGGACACACCATGGTCAGGAAATTGCTCAGGGGTATTTGGGTATCTCTGCACTTTGGGATCAAGATATTGCAGGACTGGATGTAATTAGGGTGTTGATCCCAGCAGCAAAATGAGTATTTGAAGTACATTTCAAGAAGTTGGCTGTGCTTTTGTGTCTGGTTTCATAAAGAAGAGAGTCGGATACAGGGGCTTTGGACATTTGTGAGACAATGTTCACTTTGGCTGGGGTTACCTTTTAATGTAACCAGAGAGACAAAATCTAATAGCAGAACTATTTTCTATCCGGCTTTAAGAGACAAAAAGCTGTGTGGTTGAATGCATAAAAGCATATGAAAATATTACAGAAAAGGTTCTGCTTTCTGGAGAAACACAGCTGCTGACATCTTTGAGGTAAAAGTTTACTGTGATCTCATCTCGAGTGTGCATCTAGGTGTGCTGGCTAATGCAGGAAGCAGGTATTGATGTGAATATGTTTGGGGCCTATTCAGGTTAGCGTGGTAAGGCGTCAAAGGTATTTAGGAGTAAGATTAGAAGATATAATACACTCAGCAGACTGCTCTTCAGATTGCATTTCTAAGAAGTTTTGCTTTAAACCGGTGGAGGGCTTGTCCTCGCTGACAATAAGTAAGCTTTAGCTAGGTATAATCCTCACCTTTTGTCCTGACATAGAATGTAACATTTTCTAGCTATATTGAAGGAACGTTTTAGTTCTATTAAGGACACGCAGGCGTGGATTATCCCACCCTCGGTTTTATGGAATAATCAGATTCCTGCACTGAACAAGGAATATGGGGATAATTAAGGGTAACATGGCTAGGTCGAGATAGGATTCATTTACTGTGCATGTAATATGTTTAAGTGTATAATTTGTACCGGCTAAGTGAGAGTTGATTTTCAAACTTGGACGGAATTATAGATGGTAAGGATGGTAATAATATACTTATTTAAGCAAACAAAAAAAACCAAAGAATAAGATGAATGTATGGATTCATCTTTTGTCACACAAAGAAAGAGACAGTACAGGAAGTTGCAGATCATCTTAAAAAGGGAGATGTACTGTTATTTATCCCGAGTACATATGGGAAACGTAGTCTTGGTATAATATGTTATAAAGGAGTGCTGTTGGAGAGTAAAGTGGAAAAAGTGTAGCAGAATACTCCCCTCTGTGTCCTTAATAGAATTGCAATTTTCCTCCACAGTAGGTAGCAAATTGTATATTATTTTATGGGGGAGTTGGTGGAGGTAACCCTTGTTGAGCATTGTTTTTAATGATAAATTGTGTTTGCCTTTCAGGAGCATTTAGACAAAGCAATTGAGCTGAGGCCCCATGATCCATTTTTATACTACTTGCTTGGGCGCTGGTGCTATGCGGTAAGCTGATAATTCTGTTGAATCCCCAAAGAGTAATATGTACCTTGAAACGCTTTGTTTTTTTACCATTTTGTAGATAATATCCACCTCTAATCATATTGCAATACTCTCACTGATGTTGCATTTTCCTTTACTTTTTCCATGCACTGTTTTTTATTTTTAAAATTCACATTATAATTGAAATCTTAGAAAATCTGTACCTGTGTGGTGTCCTATACAATTGAATGAATATATGTAAATTGTATTATGCTTTAGTTCTTTGATTGCACAAAATGCTGTGATATGTGGGAAATATTTTCAAAGTTACCTGTTATTCACTGAAAAACATCAAATATACATGGTATAATTTACAAAGCTAACTATAACTTGCACCCCTGCCATGCATTCCATATGAATTCACATATTGCATCACTCATAGCGTATTAAATGACATCATTGATGACATCACAGGCCCCGCCCCCAACCCCAAGGGCCTTCAACCCGCTTTCTCTTTTCTTTTTAAATTATTTTTTGTGTATCACGTTCTTCTGCAGTACCCACCACACAAATTTCACCCCATGGTACCGCGCTACTGTGCAAGCTTCAGCAGTGAAGCTTGCGCATTAAAGTGGTACCATGGAGAGGAAGCTAGTACAGCAGCTCCTGTGGTACTCCCACTGTCCCTCATTGTAGGGCCTCACTGTGTACTGTGTTACCAGTGGCCTGAAATAATTTTTTTATTTTGATCTTGGAGAGGCCCTCTGGTCGCCCCACCCTCCCAAGTAACTGGATGCCAGTGTGTCCCTACCCTGCCCGCTTATACCCTTTTTTGAAAAAGTTTCAAGACACAGGGACCGAGTCTGCGACACCTGTAATGGTCTCTGCAAAATTTTTCTCAGAGTTGCAGCCAGGCAATCATTGTTTGTTTCAGTGGTACTGGGACCGAAATCAGAAGGCCCTATATGTTTTTTTTTTTTTTTTTTTTTTTTTTTTTTTTTTTTAACAGTTTCAGTACCACAGGACCAACCATCATTCCTCAAAAATGGTTGAATGGATTTACACCAAATCACAAAAAGCATGCTTTCTGAGTAAAGTCCTAAGTTTTTGCCAAATTTGGTCTTATTTCTAAAACATTGATTAACTGAATTCTCTATGCTACTTGGGGAAGGGAGGGGGGGAAGTTTCTGTCAGGAGGATCAAGGTGTCCTATATTGTGGTCTGGTCCGGAGGAAGACATCAATTGGATGTGGATAGTAGCATCTATGGACTACAGAGGTTGAAACTTTGATGCTTTAGAAGATACTGCTTGTACTACTTACACATTGCTGAATGACAGTGACCCGGTAAACAGGGTTTAATCTACGAAACTTGCCAAATATTTGAAAAATTACTTTTTAGAGTGTTTTGTTTTCCACTGCACGAGCACTTTATTTGTCAGTTGTTGCACAAGAACATCCTGCCTGAACATAGATGTATTGTTACAGTAAAGGAATGTGAATGTATTGGATAATACATATCATGGACACATTTTGAAACAAACTATGAACATTGTTGGTCATTTGGTGGATAATAATTTATGTGGAGAAGGAGATCCATATGCAGCTTCTGTGTATAATGTTTAAACAATGTGACTTTGCTGATTACTTACCCAAATTCTGAGAATACAGGGTTTCCCCATTATATATTACATACCTGCAAGATGGATCAGCGCCAATCTTTCAATGAAGCAGTGCCAAAGTTGTTAATGAAACAAAAATAATTATATATATATATATATATATATATATATATATATATATATCTACTGGCGGTCGCCAGTAGATAGTTATAGTTAGGACCGTGTTTCCATAGGAAATCTCAAAATTCTATTTTGAATAACTTTGGTGCCGGTTGACGAATCCTCGCGAAATTTTCAAAACTAATGGGGCGCTCCGTTCAGCTCCTACCCTGAAAGTCTCGGGGTGATTCGTCAAGCGGGGGCCAAGAAAAAAGGGGGGTCCCAAAACGCGTTTTCCCCATGCATTTTTCCATAGGACCTTTAGATACAGCTACAGCCCGAACGGCTGAACAGAATTACTTGAAATTTGGCAGACCATAAGGTCAAGGAAGTGCCTTTTGCAGGTCTGGTGTCAATCTGTTCAGTATTTCCTGAGAAAATAGCATTTAAAAGCATATCAATATCTATAAGCGCGCACCGTGCGAGCATCCTAACGTGCGCAAGCGTAATTCTGATTGGTGGTTACATGATAGTCAACGTTCGAATCGGTCGAAATCAGGAAGTGTCGGCCGCCATTTTGTTTGTTTTCAGTGCGAGAGTGAAAAAGGAAGGTGGCGAACGTGAAAAGGGGGCAGGGTAGAGAGTTCCTGGCCCCCTAGCCTTTGTCAGGGGGTCCCTGAAGGACCCCGAAGGCAGAAAAAAAATAAAAATAATAATTTTAAAAATCGCGGGGGTGCGCGCACCGTGCGCGCACGGTGAAAAACCAAAAAAAAAATATGTATATATATATATATTTTTTTTTTTTCGCGGGGGTGCGCGCACGGTGAAAACCAAAAAAAAACGTAGTTTATTGTAAAATAAATATATAAAAAAAATAATAATACATAAATAAATCAGCATTTAAAAAACCGTACAAATTCACTGAAAAAACCATAGGTTTCACACACGTTATAGTTAGGAATTAGCATTTAAAAAACCTTGCAAATTCACTTAAAAACCATAGGTTTCACACATGTTATAGTTAGGTGGATATTTCACTCGTAAAAAACCAATGAAATTCCCCCGTTAGTTCAGATAACTATAACTCGCGCGCCCGCAATCCACTGCTCATGACGTCACATATTACATCACTCATGAAATGGTCAGTGGCATCACTCATGACATCACTGATGACATCATCCTTGTGATAGAGTGGCGGTCGCGCGAGTTATAGTTATCTGAACTAACTATAACGGGGGAATTTCATTGGTTTTTTACGAGTGAAATATCCACCTAACTATAACATGTGTGAAACCTATGGTTTTTTAAGTGAATATATATATATATATATATATATATATATATATATATATATATATATATATATATATATATATATATATATATAATATACACATATATGAGATACAGCATATATGAGATACAGCAGAGTTCCCACAACTTGCTCCACAATCGAAACGAAAATGGGCCACGGACTCCAGGTTAGTGCGTGATTCCTTTCTTTATTTAAAAAGGCGCTTCTGCATGGTGGATGACGCGTTTCGCTCAACAGGTGGGCTTGTTCACATGACGAGACTCATCCCCCGCATTTTTTAAAAACATTTTTTCTCAACTCATTGTGTCACGTGATTTAGTGAACATGAAAAAAATACTTTATATATATATATCTATTTGGCAATCGGTAAATTACATTTTTAGAAAAGCAATAGAATTATATATATAATATACATACCTGCAAGATGGATCAGCGCCAATCTTTCAATGAAGCAGTGCCAAAGTTGTTAGCGAAACAAAGATAATTATATAGATATATTATATATATATATATATATATATATATATATATATATATATATGTATATATATATATATTCTCCAAATCATTCTGACAGAAGGAATTAAGGTCGCACTCCCGGATTTAGTGATTATAATCCTTTTATTTTAGATCATTTTGTCAGGTATTCAAAGCCACACCTAATAATAATATATACATACATACACACATCCTACTGGCGGTTGCCAGGAGGTAGTAGGAAAGCATTTTTTGACTTGCCTATATCTTTCGCGTTGTTTGGCGAATCTTCATGGAATTTCTCCCAAAAAGGTGCCCGGATGTTTCTAGTTGTGCATGGAATTTTTCGGGATGATCCTTCAAGTGGGGTTGAGAAAAAGGAGTGGGGGGTAAAAAAAAAAGTGTGTTTCCAATGTGAATTCCCATAGAGTCTTTAGCCATGCCTGCAGCCGAACCGCTGAACGGAATTACACCAAATTAGGCAGAACGGTAGTTTGTGTTCCTGGGATCACACTTTTTGTTATTTGGTGTAAATCCGTTCAGTAGTTATATATATATATATATATATATATTATATATATATATATATATGAAACAAAACTTTTCTCTCGCTTCACCCTCAAGCCCTGGGGTTCGTCGCATCAAGGAAAGCACGGCACCACAGAGAACGCTCGATTAGTGTTTATTTTCAGGTACACATCAATGAACACGCATAGGAGACGGTCGACGCGTTTCGGCACTCGGCCTTCAACTGGACCATAGAGTCTCAGTGTCCAGAGTGTCTTTTTAAAGGAAACATTACAAAAAATAGTAGAAAGTAAAGACTTACTAGACGAGAAATGCATCGATGATCGTATTATATCATTTTAAAGTAAAACAAGATTTAGATAAAAAAACTACAATAGTTGGTCCACCATGGTGACTGCTGACAATGTAGGGAAATTTTAAACAATCATTTCATGTAATGTATAACAATTGGAATTTGAAATAAGTCAAGATCACGGTAAAGTACCTTAGACAATAAGTAATTAATTACGAATTGAACAAATGTTTTTTTTTTTTTTTTTTTTTGAAACCGTTTATTACAGGTCTTAAAAGTATACAAGTATGGGCCCACAACCTTCCGGCCGGCCGCTAGCAATGGTAGGAACATACGACATACATTTATGGAACACGTGGTATTACAGGAGGAGCATTTCTCAGTAGATAACAATGTCAAAAACCACATCATCCAGGCCCCATTATGCGGTTTCATTTTAAATTAAGAACAACAAAAATTAAAACCACACCCACAAGGCAACCCACAATCAAAAATAGCAGCACGTGCTCCCCAAGAGGGGGGATCCCAACTATACACAGAAGTGTGAAGAGGGGGAAGAGAGCAAAGCGAGGACTGGGGGAACCCAATGCCCGGCAGCGGGGGAATGAGTCGGCTAAGGGGATGGGGCTGGCGAGGGATCAGGCAACAGCGGTGGCGCGCAGATACCCCCTCGGTAGGCGTTCCAGGGGCCCCATACTTTCACCCATGTCCCAGGCTTACCCCTCGCCACATACACCACTTTTTCGCGAAACATGCACCAGTCCATGTGTTCTTTCCAGGCCGAGACCTTCGGGGGCCTCTGGGATCCCCACAGTTGAGCAATATCACGCTTGGCTACCATATATCCCAGAGTCACCCACCACGTCTGCGGCGCTGAGTAATCAGTCGGTTCCCACACATTCAACAGGCATCTCCTCGCTTCAGGCAACAGCGCCACATGCGTAACCAGACGCAGCACCTCATGTACACCAGGCCAGAACCCCTCTACCTCCGGGCACTCCCACAAAATATGCATAAAGGTCCCCAAAGCACCACACCCACGCTTACATAACCCATCTCCGGCATAGCCCATACGCAGAAGCTTTGGCCCCGTCATGTAGACCCGGTGGAGTATCTTGAGCTGGACGAAGCGAAGGCGAGCCGGTATGGCCACCTCCTTCGGGGAGGCCACCGCGGAGGTCCAGTCCTCGTCGTCCAACTCCAGCCCGTCGGCAACCCAAGCCGCACGAAGGGCAGTCAACAGGCCCGAGCGGTCGTTTATCAGCTTTTTGTATATAAGTGAGATCGTGCTGTCCGGGACGTGCCCATCCAGCACTCTATCTTCCAGGGGGGAATATTCCGGGATGGAGGCAACGTCCGAGAAGACGGAGCCCAGCGCATGACGGACCTGCAAATACCGGAAGTATTCACTGCCCTGCAACTGGAATTCCGTCTGCAGCATATCGAACGTTTTAAATCCTCCCCTCGTCCAAAGATCCCCCACTTTACTGATACCTATTATGTCCCACTTCTCAAAGCCCTTAGAGGTCCACAGGGAACCCAACCGTTCAGACGCGTATAGTGGTGACGCCCGGGTCAGACGGTCCTTCCACCCCATAGCTGCATTGGCCGCGTGCCAGACTTGCACCATGACACGCGTGGGGCCCGTCAGACGAGCGTCGGGCGCGCTAGAGTAGAGCGCTCGATTGTAATCGCCACCTGGCAGGAGCATCTTGTCCATTTCAAATGCCGGGTTTAAGGCGGGCCCGTAGAGGCCATGGTTAATGGCAGCGAGCTGGGAGGCCCAATAGTACCGTTTAATATCCGGGAGGGCAATCCCCCCGTCAAACCATGGGAGCGTCAGCTTAGCCAGAGCAATACGCGGCCTCCCGTCCCAGAACAGGCGGCGCTGCAGACTCTCCACCTCACGGAAGTAGCGCGCCGGGACCAAGTCCATAGTGTTCTGCAGAGCGTACAGAAAACGCGGCAGAGACATCATCTTGAACAGTGCCGCCCGGCCGAGCGGCGAAAGCGGCAGGCGCCGCCAGCGTGCGACATCTACCCGCAAACGCTGGAGGGGGGGAAGCAGATTCCGTTCATACCGGGCCTCCGGGTCCAGAGTAATGAAGACACCCAGGTACCGAAATCCCTGCGGGGCGATCTGGATCGGACAGCCCCGCGGGAGAATAGGAGCCTCCCCAGAGAGAACATACACACACGATTTAGCCCAATTGATGACGAGACCGGAGTTACGACCAAACGAGTGTAAAACATCAACTAGGACTATAAGTGATTTGCGTGGGGAGGCTAGGTACAGAAGGATGTCATCAGCGTATAGGGATACGCGGTCCTCATACTCGGGGGTCCAACGGAGACCACGGATGGAAGGCTCCCACCGCAGCCACTCCGCCAGGGGCTCCAAGGCAAGCGCAAAAAGAAGCGGCGACAGGGGACAGCCCTGCCGCGTGCCCCGGCCCAGCTCAAACGGGGCCGATACTCTTCCTTTCACGACCACCTGTGCCAATGGGCCCGCATACAACAATTTGACCCAACTGATGAATCCTGGGCCAAACCCGAACTTAGCAAGCATCGCCCAGATGTATGGCCACTCAAGCGTGTCAAACGCCATGGTGGCGTCTAAGGACGCCAAAATGGCCGGTTCCCGTATGAATGGGACGCGCGCAAGCACCCCATGCAAACGCCGCAGATTAAGGGCTGTATTGCGATGGGGAATGAAGCCAGACTGGTCCTGATGAACCAGATCTCCCACCACACCGACCAGCCGATTGGCGAGTACCTTAGCGAGAATTTTGGGCTCCATATTCAGTAGTGAGATAGGCCGATAAGAAGTAACCCGATCCCGAGGTCTCCCTTCCTTGTGGATCACCATGATTGTAGCCAGACGCTGGTCAAGCGGGAGGGAGCCCAGCGAGTGGGCCGCGAGGAACATTGCGCGGAGGTGAGGTGCCAATGTATCCGGTCGCAGCTTATACAGCTCGATAGGGATACCATTCGGGCCCATGGCCTTGCCAGAAGCGACCGAGCGTATGGCGAGGGCGATTTCGTCGGAGGTGGGAGCGGCGTCCAGCGACACCCTGTCCTCCCCGGACAGGGAAGGCAGCGCGATATCCCGGAGCAGAGCACGGGAATCCTCTTCCGAGCAAGAAGAGACCGGGGAATACACCTCGCGGAAATACTCCGCGAAACAGGAGACAATTTCTTCTGGCTCAGTTACACACACACCATTCGTTTTCTCAATCAGCGGGACCACACGATTCGCTCTCTCCTTTTTATCCAACCACGCTATCAGTTTACCAGCCTTATCACCCACATCATACAGTCGCCCCTGTTGCTCTCTACTGAGGCCCCTGGCCGCCTCCGTAACGAGGGCCCTATAAGCCGCCTGTTTGAGCTGGAGGACATGCAATGCAGCATCCGTCACCCCATCATCTAGATTACCCTCCCGCTCAGCTATTTCAGCCTCCACCCGGGTCACCTCCTCCCGCTCGCGCCTCCGGGCGTGGGAAATAAGGGATAGGGCCTCCCCTCTCAGTACTGTTTTGAAGGCCTCCCACAGGGAGATAGCTGAAGGCACCGACCCCACATTCTCCTCAAAATAGCGCTGGAGGGATTTAATCAAGTCAGCGCGAATGGTGGGGTCGCGCAGGTACCAGGAATTGATTGGGACCACCCTGCTCTCAGCCCTCGGAAAGACATCAAAATGCAACAATAGCGGGGAGTGGTCCGAGATACCCCGTGCCAAATGGCGCACCTCCCCCACCCTCCCGACATGGGCCGCCGGGACAAGGACATAATCAAGCCGTGAGAGACTACCATGGGCCCCCGAGTGGAAAGTGTATTGCAGCTGCGTGGGATTTTTTAAGCCCCAGCAGTCCACCAATCCCAGTGTATCCAAGAGGCCGGATAGCCACGCCTGTGCCCGGGGGAGGTCCCTAGGGGGGTGACGATCCACGGTCCCAGAAACCACCGCGTTGAAGTCCCCCCCCCACCACCAGAAGCCCCCCCGGAAGGCCAAGGAGGAGGCGCCCCAGATCTGCAAAGGTGGTCGACTGCAGCCCCGGTGGGACGTACACTGACACAAAGACAACCACTTTGCCCTCCATTCTCCCCACCAAGACAGTGTAACGTCCCCTGTCGTCGTGGAGCACCTCATCAATTTCTAACGGGAGCGAGTTCTTTACCATGATACCCACACCCCTCGAGCCTGACGTGAAGCCCGAATGGGCCACGAGGCGGTAGCCACGCCGATTCATGGCGCAGAAGGAATTGCCAATAAGGTGTGTCTCCTGCAGGAAGACCACATCAGGCGAGAGTCGCTTCAGATACTGTAGGACCACACCTCGTTTGATCCTGTCCCCCAGTCCATTGACGTTCCAAGACAACAAAGTTAATTCCCTACCCCCCATCATACACAAAAACCATCATTCGTACCCCCGAGAGCACAGTAGAGCCTACACAAAAAAAGGGTTGCCTTGTGATAATAACGAACAACGCCCCATCCCTGCCCACCCACCCCAACAAAACTCCCCCCTCCCTGCACCCCTGCATGAGCCCAGACAGCCCCCCCAACGTGCAGTGTGCCTGTCGCCCCATAGATAGTTAAACTAACTAGACCCCCAGAGGAGGAGGGAGAACCCCCAAGAGACCCCACACAACCTCCATAGGAGGGGAACATAAGCAATCCGACGTATAGTCAAAAGTGGCATCATTTTTGTCCCGAGCGAGGCCTAATATTAGTCCCTCAGTCTTGATCCGGCGAGCCCTCTCCCCCGGCCGCTCCCCCCCCGCCACCCCGATCTCCAGACAGAGTATCCAGCCAGTCCCCGGCCGCTTCGGGACGATCAAAAAAGTGTGTGCGACCTTCCACCTCCACTCGCAGCTTAGCTGGGAAGAGCATGGCGTACTTGAGATTTAGGTCCCGAAGACGGCGCTTGACACCAAGGAAGCTCAGTCCCTGCTTCTGGACCGCAGGGGTGAAATCAGGATAAAAATTAATGTCCATATTATCAAGTCTAATCGGTCCCTGTAGTCTGGAGGATTGCAGGATAGCGTCTCTGTCCCGAAAATTAAAAATCCGGGCGATGAGAGGTCTCGGAGCGGCTCCGACCTTAGGCCTTCCCCCGGGAACCCTGTGGGCCCTCTCCACAGCAAAGAATTTACTCAGCCCCCGTGGCTGGAGATGGGTAACGATCAGGTCTTCCACGAAAAGGTCCGCCGCCGCTTCCTCACGTCCCTCAGGCACCCCGATGATACGGATGTTGTTACGCCGGGCCCGACTCTCGGAGTCCTCCAGGCGACGATCCATCAGCGCACTCGCCCGAGCAAGCCGGCGCACCTCCGTTTGCAGGGCCGCCACATCTGTCGTAAGGCCCGATGCGGTGTGGGCCAAAGAATCGACTCGGTCGTTGGTCTTGGAGAGATCGGCCCTTATCAGGCCAACATCTACGAGGACCGAGTCGATCTTCTGCGCCAGTGTGTCAAAACGCTGGCCCACAGAGGCCTTCATCTCGGCGATGGCGCCCATGACATCCCGCAGAGTCAGATCCGTGGGCAGATCGGGGGCATCAGTAGGGCCCTCAGGGGACTTGCGTGGCACCTCAGGAGATCCCTTCTGGAGGGTATAGCGATCCATGCTGTTGGACTGATGGGCTGCGCCACGCCGGGTCGATTTTACCTTTGCCCGATCGCCATCTTGTTTCGTGGCCATGGTCCCAGTCTCCCGATCGCACCAGCCACGTCGTGAAGGGCGGGCAAGCCGGTCCACGGGCTCCGGGGGGGTGCCACCCCAGATCTGCGGGGCGGATCACAGCCGGCGGGCAGGCAGGGTCCCCCAGCGAGGCCACACCAGCACACAAAGCCCCGTGACCCAACCTCGCATAGACAGCAAGGAGGGTACGAAAGTGAAAGTGCGGGTTACGCGAGCCACCAAGCCCTGTCCGCCGCTGTTATTCACTTCGTCACTGGATCGCCCCACAACGCAAATCCGGGGTTCGGCTAGGAGAAGGCCGCAAACCTCAATCGGTGTTAAAGTTGGTGTCCGAGGTCCGATTTGGAAGCGGAAAACGGGCGCCACCTCAGCTCGGGCTCACCAACACAGTCCCCTCATCTGGGACAGGATATGTTCAGGATAGTGATAGGAGGTCGCGGAGGTCCTCGGGAGCCTCGCACCTACGCGGCCATCTTGGTTGCGCACTAGGCTCCTCCCCAATTTAACAAATGTTAATGATAAGATCCTGCTAAATGATGAGTATCTACGAGATTAGTGATTATCTGATAGTTTTTAACCTCTAACTTACGACTTCCTAAGTTAAATTAATTCTCATAAAGTATGGAATAGTGTTGAATAGCAAAGTCAATTAGTTGTCAGGAAATTATAATAATTCCGGCCTGATGTTGTCTAAAGACTGATTCCAATTATTACAAAGAAAAATTCACATATCCTATGTCAGCAGTGGTGAAAAGATGAATGGAGGGGCATAAGAGATGCAGTGAGTACAAGTAACAATTTACAATTTAGATCAACAGTGAAGGTTATGTACAAAAAAGGCCCATCATGAATAATCAGTTCGAGTGTTTCAGAGGTGCACATACAGTTCGGCATCCATATATATATATATATATATATATATATATAGATATATATATATATATATTCACTGAAAAAACCATAGGTTTCACACATGTTATAGTTAGCTGGACATTTTACTGATAAAAAACCAATGAAATTCCCCCGTTATAGTTACTGTAGGCAACTATAACTCACGCGACCGCAATCCTCTGCTGATGCTAATACTGTATTTAGACACTTATTTGCCCATATCTTCTTCCATTAAATTTTAGCTATACATATATTACAAATATTTTTTTTTCATAAAGACACATATGTCATCAGCAGAGGATTACGGTCGCGTGAGTTATAGTTGCCTACAGTAACTATAACGGGGGAATTTCATTGGTTTTTTATCAGTAAAATGTCCAGCTAACTATAACATGTGTGAAACCTATGGTTTTTTCAGTGAATTAGCAAGGTTTTTTAAATGCTATTTCCTAACTATAACGTGTGTGAAACCTATGGTTTTTTCAGTGAATTTGTACGGTTTTTTAAATGCTAAGTTACTTTACGCCATTTGTGGCGTGCGCGCCCACTTAACGCAGTTCGTTCCGTGCACGGTTTTTATCAACTTTAATAAGCCCTGTACATTTGGTGGCCTTCGGCCACCAAAAGCACAGGGGGTGAGGTCAATGTGGATAGTGTTTTTTTTATTTCGATTTTATAATTTCATGTTGCCAAAATTACGTTTTTTTTCTCTATTAATAAGCCCTGCACATTTGGTGGCCTGCGGCCACCAAAAGCACAGGGGGTGGGGTAAGTGTGGATAGTGTTTTTTTTATTTTTATTTTTTTACCGTAAGCGTACGGTAAGCTTACGGTAAGCGTACGGTAAGCGTACGGTAAGCGTACCCCGCGAAATTGCCGAAAAAAAAATAAAACCGTTTTTGCTCTTGGGGGATGTTTGGGGACTCCCTCAACATGACTATGTGGGAGGGAGTTGTCAAAACAGCCCCGTAACATGTTTTTGGCCATCATGTTTGATAAACAACACTCAGTGCGAGAGACAAAATGGCGGACGCCGCTTCCTGGTTTCGGCCGATTCGAATGTTTACTAAGATCTAAGAGCCAATCAGAATCGCGCTCGCGCACGCCACCGTAAGCTTACGGTAAGCGTACGGTAAGCGTACGGTAAGCGTACCGTAAGCGGGCTCAGATATATATATTGATTTAAAGGCTATTTTCTCAGAATCTACTGAACAGATTTACACCAAACCTACAAAAGGCACTTCCTTGACCTAGGGACTACCTCTCTGCCAAATTTCTAGTAATTCTGTTCAGCCGTTCGGGCTGTAGCTCGTTCTAAAGGTCCTATGGAAAAATGCATGGGAAAAACGCGTTTTGGGACCCCCCTTTTATCTCAGCCCCCGCTTGACGAATCCCCCCGAGACTTTCAGGGTAGGAGCGGAGCGTAGCGCCCCACCTATTTTGAGAAATTCGCGAGGATTCGTCGACCGGCGCCAAAGTTATTCAAAATAGAATGTTGAGGTTTTCCTATGGAAACGTGGTCCTAACTATAACTACCTACTGGCGACCGCCAGTAGGTAATATATATATATATATATATATATATTCACTGAAAAAACCATAGGTTTCACTCTTGTTATAGTTAGCTGGACATTTCACTGCTGATGACGTCACATATTACATCACTCATGACAGGGTCAGTGACATCACTCATGACATCACTGATGACATCTCAAATGACATCACTGGTGACATCACTGATGACGTCATCCATGTCGTAAAATACCACATCTTTTCACACCCTAATATAACCTTTGATACACCGACTCAAAATTTCAGAGTGTCTATATGAGTTATTGATTGCTTGTCTCATTGGTTTTTTACGAGTGAAATGTCCAGCTAACTATAACAAGTGTGAAACCTATGGTTTTTTCAGTGAATTTGCAAGGTTTTTAAAATGCTAATTCCTAAATATAACGTGTGTGAAACCTATGGTTTTTTCAGTGAATTTGCAAGGTTTTTTAAATGCTACTTCCTAACTGTAACGTGTGTGAAACCTATGGTTTTTCAGTGAATTTCAAAGGTTTTTTTAAATGCGAATTTTTGAATTTTTTATTATATTTTTTATATATTTCTTTTACAACAAGTTACCTATGTATATATTTATAGATTTTCTGTATCCTTTAATTTGGAAGGGCTCAGCTTTTTTTTTGAATTTGGATAAAGTTGAACAGCATAGTTAATATCTTCTATTAACTTATATATATTTGAATTCATTATTTTTTTTAAACGTTTTTTTTTTACCGTGCGCGCTCGGTGTGCGCACCCAGTACGCATGCGTACATTTTTCGTGTACGCATGCGTACGTTATCTACGTACGCATGCGTACGTCATAGTGCGCGCTCGGTGCGTGCACTAAGTACGCATGCGTACGTAGATAACGTACGCATGCGTACACGAAAAACGTACGCATGCATACGTCGTGCGTGCTCTGCGCGGTATGTTCGCGCATGCGCGCGTACTACGCGCGCGGAGTTCGCGCATGCGCGCGTAATTCGTACGTGCATGCGCGCGTAGTACGTTCGCGCATGCGCGCGTTTTTGTTATGCGCGCGTAGTACGCGCGTAATACATACGTGCATGCGCGTGCTTCATATGCACGCTACGTACGCGCGTAATACTACGCGCATGCGTGCGTACTCGTACGCGCATGCGTACTTGCTCCGCCGTGCGCGCACCGAGCGCGCACCTCAAGTCATGTGATTAAAAAACAACACTTTTCATTGGTTCAAAGTAGTTTCAGTTCCAGATTCTTCCAAAACCACACCCACTCCCCTCATTATTACTTCTGATTCACTAGGATCAGGAGCTAATCTGTTTTTGAGATACAATGGCAGAGCAGCAGCCATCTTCTGAGAGTGAACAGGATACTCTTGTGAGACAGAGTCCGAGGAAGCAGAAAGACTCCTTCATATGGCAGTTTTTCACTTTTCCAGAAGGCCAAAAGAAGGTGAATGCACCAAACGTCACCTGCATTCTTTGTCACCGGACCTTATCACGTGGAAATGCTAATAAGAAATACTCTTTTAGTATTCACACAATGTTAAGGCACGTTGAAAAAGTGCATCCTGCGACTTTTGCTCGAGCTGTTAGTGAAAACCCACCAGCAGCTCATCCGAGCACATCCGCAGCTCATCCGAGCACATCCGCAACAGCTCAGCCGAGCACACCATTGGCAGCTCAGCCGAGCACTTCTTTTGCGGTGGTGCCTTCTCCTACTTCTACACCTCTGGATATACGCCCTTCTTTTGGGCAGCTGTATACACGGTGCATGGACTGTCATACTCTCATTTCTCTGGGTGAGACCAGTATTGATCTCATTGAGAGGAAATTAGAGGAGGACTCATGCACCAGGCCATAGTTTTTTTCATTTTGTTCGTTTTTCCCTTCCTCTGTCCCTACATTAACACAAGGGCTCTTTTTAGAGCCAACTAAAATCTAAACACAAAAACTTGTTTTTTAAATCTTTTTGTTGATTTTTTTTAGGGTGCGCGTTCTAAGAACGATAACTATTTGCAATAAATAACGTCTGTAAGTCTTGCAGCTTAAGCACGTACACCAAAATAATATCTGTCAAACAAGTCCACAATTGTTACCTTTACCTTTCCTTGAGGCCAAATGGTAATTTTAAAATCCTTTGTAAGTGAAATATCCAATGTTAAACCTATAAAATTGAAATAATGGTTTCTTCAGATGCTGGAATTTGTATCTAAAATTTTGGTTTTAGAAAAATTAAGTAACAATTTGGTAAATCATAAGGCAAACGTTGCTTGAAAATCAATTGAGAATCATTACACAGTGTCCATCCTTTTTCACATTTAACATAAACTGTGTAATGACCAGAAGTTATAGAAGGTCCATCATGAAAAATAATTGCAACTGCAACAAAAGTTTTACCTGGTATTGATAATTGATTTCCTACAAACTTCTTTAGTAAAGTGTCCATTTTAGTTCCATCTGCTCTACAACGTTGCATCATTAAAATTACATACTGTCCATATTTATGTAAAAATAACGTTGATAACATGTCTGATTTACATTGAGAACATTCCATGTTGTGATTTGCATCTTTAACTAATTTACTGAAAGTCACTGTTTTACTCTCTGGTAATGTTAAATATATGAACCTTTCTGAATCAACATTACTGCTGCATGTGTTCATACAGTTTTCACAACAATGTTCCCATTTATATGAGACACCTGATATATTTTCTATTTCTGCCCCTTCATCTTCCAGTACCATAAGCATATACATCAAGAATTCCTGTGCATCTTGCTGGACATCTTGTGTAAACTGTGTACATCCAGAACATTCATCTAAAAGATTTCTAACATCAGAAGCACTTTCTATTTTAGTTTTATCATTACTCAGCTTCTCATAAAGGAGACTCAGCAGAGAACAGAATCTTTTTTCATGATTTAGTATTATCTGCTCTTGCAAAATTTGAAGATAAAATACAACATTGAGCACTACATTTGCGTAGCAGTTGACACCAGAGCTATTTTCAAAATGACAACCAACAACCTCTTCAACACTGTCCTTTTTCGTTTTGCTTGCAGTCACATCACTCTCTTTTTGTTTTCTCTTCTGTACATCCTCATTACAGATATTCTCAAATCTCCTTTTCCGACAAACAACACGTTTTTTAAACACAGGATACTGACCTAAATGAGGAGCATAGCTTCTTCTTAATCTATTATACTCCTTTACACAGTTTGCATCAGCACTTACTTTTGAGTCATCAAAGTCTATCATGAATAAACCAGATATTTTTTTCACGCGTGACAAAGCAACATATGCCATACCTTCTTTAAACACAGTAGATCAAATGTTTACAAATGCACTATCTACAGTTGATCCTTGAGATTTGTGAATAGTTACTGCATATGCTAGAGAAAACGGAAACTGCTTCCTACGTACATATAAGTCTTTCACAAGCAAGAAACGAACTGAACAACGACAAATGTCTTTAACCTCTTCAATCTGATCAAATTTTATTTTTAAAAATTCAATAACAACTTTTTTCTTGTAATTAACAAAACCCACAACTTTACCCATAGCTCCGTTCACTAAACCTTTCTCTACATCCAAATTACTCGACAGTTCATACATACATAAAGATTCTTTTCTAAACCGGCTGTTTTCGAGATGTTTTTCTCTAGAGAATCCAATTTACTTGTCAATTTGTTTGTCAATATAATATTTATTCCTTCATGTTGTATTTTATCCACAGCTTCAAGTTTGACAATCTCTTCATTTTCCAATTTCAAAAGTTCTTGATTAAATATAGAGCATTCATGTAGTGTTGTCATTAAGCAGATTACAGTATTTTTTCCAGCAATGTTCTTGTATATTTTCTCTGGAACTATTTGTTCTTTTGGAAACACATTACATAGCAATCGACTCTGTAAAGCTTTTCTGCCATGTTCTGTGAGTAGTCCAATTCTGATATCTTTGAGAATACTTGCATAATCCTCATCATTGGCTTGACGCATATTGGTAATGAGTTCTTTATACTCAAAGTATGTCCAAATATTCACATTACCTATACTTCCTAATGACTTTTTCGTGTCTTCATGTGTAAGGGTTTGAAATACTGCTTGTCCTTTAACTGGAGTAAGCTGCAGAAGATCCCCAAAAACTAGAACATGTTTTCCTCCAAATAGCACGTCATAGTTTGTCTTTAGAATTTGCTGCATTCTTAAATGCACAAAGACAAGCATTAAGTTTGATACCATGCTTACCTCATCAATGATGAGAACTTTCATTTTTTTCAATACTCTTGCAACTTCAAAACATGCTTCTCCTGTTAGCTTGTGGTATTGTATTTTGTTCTCGTGCTCTACTGGTAACATTAGCAAACGATGGAGGGTAATTCCTTTTATGTTATATGCTGCTAACCCAGTTGGAGCAGCAACAATACAAGACAAAGTTGAATCTGTTTTTTGCTGTAGGTAGCTTCTAATTACTTTAATCGAGAAACTTTTTCCAGTTCTGGCTTGTCCACTCACATACATTCTGATTGGTTGAAACGATGTGCATGAGCACTCTTTATTTTCATGTAGTAATCCGTGATCAATTTTTTTTCTGACTTCCTCATAAATTTGTTGTTGTTCATCATTCAGTTGTTGTTCCATATTTGGTAAGTTTATTAAATCTTCCTGAGCTTGATTCATAGCTGTTTCGACTTCAGTCATGGCTATTGCAGCTTCATTTTCTACGATTGGTTGTCCTAGAGGATCTTGACTGAACGTCCTAGAACTTTGACTGTCTTGAGAACTGTCTCTAGCTACTTCAGCTGCAATTGTTGCTTCTTTCTTCATTTAACATTTGAACATAAGTTGAGAAAGTACTGCATTCTATGCTATCTTTGCAAGCATTAAAGGAATCTTCATAGCTCTGAAAATCTCCAAGTAGTTCGTCCTCTGAATGCCATGGTTTAAACAGCTGAAAAGTGCCAAGTAGTAAAATTCCTTTTTGTCAGTAGTGTCACAACTCAGCTTCCAGTGATTAATCAAACTTCCTTTTGTTTGTTTTACCAAACATCCTTCCTCACCAGTGACTTTATATTTTCCATTGTTGATGTCTTCTGTGGTATTCCGTTTATAAATGTAGTTCTGCAGCACTTCATATAGACACATGTTCTCAAGATGATGACTTCTTTGTGGGTAATATGTGTCCAACATGTTTGTTCTTAAAATGTCTCTACTTTCAGGTTCGTACTCTGCTAAATATTCAATTTGTCGAACAGATTTCAGTACCCGATTTCTCATTCCTGCAAGGCCTAAACTTACCCAAATTCTTCTTCTAGATTTGGAGTACAGACTTGCAGATGATAACCTATCTGAGCATTCATAGGATCCAATTTCTCGATGCGATAACATCTTTAAACTGAAACTGTATAGCTTTTTACTGACAGTCTTCTCGTGAGAAATCTCTTCCCACATTTCTTTCAATTCCGTTTTCTCAGATTTAGTGATGTAAGATGTGACATACCGAGCAACAGCAATAGAATTGTCAGCTACATACTGTATATCCATGTTAGCATTCCACATGGATAAAATGACTGGGTTGTAGTCATTTATATATTTTGACTCTTCTTTTCTTCTTAGGTTGTAGGTATTCTTGGGCGAGTTTCTTGTAATAGTATGTCGCACAGCTGACATAAAACTGTTTACTCTTCCTTTTGAAAGAACAGGTTGTGGAAATCCAAATCGACATTTTGTGTAGAATTTATCTTTACTCTTGTACTTTCGTCGACAGTATTTTCCACACCGATGTCTTTGGAAACGTAAAACTTGCTCTTTTAAGTTTTTTTCTTCTGTGCTTTTAGGTATAGCACATGTTGCATATTCTTCAATGAAAGATAAAACTGCATCATCAGAATCTGTTCCAAATTTTGGGGCATCCTTGATCCACAACAGCATATGAATATGAGGAGCACCTCTTGCCTGATACTCTTTTCTCCAAAAGAAATCCACAACTTCTCCAAGAGGTGGATTTTTTTTATTGCAGATGAAGGACATCATAGCCTCAAATCTATGATTGAAATATCTGCAAACATTAACCGGATCTAATGAGCACAATTCTCATGCTGTCTTGTATTGGATGTTTTTAATATTTGAATTTGCCTCTCGAAGAAAATCCAGTAAATCATCCCAAGCGTACTCAGCACAGCTTAGGGTAAGGAACCATGTAGGAGTTCCTAAATTCCGTAACATACATTTCAATTCTCCATGGCATCGGTACCAATATTCATTAGTCCCACGCTGACAAGCCATCAAATTAATCAATTGAGATTCCAAATGATCATCTCGCGGTTGCACTTTGTTCATAAAATCCTTTGCAGACACATTATGTAGATATACTCCAGTTTTTAAAATGTGATTTACTGCATAAGATAGTGCAGACAAGTCACTTTTAAATAAAAGATGGAACAAATATGGAATACTTTGACGAAATCTTGGATCTACTGCATATAACCTTGTAGTCCGATACTCAGAAGCAGGAATCTGTACTGGACGTTCATCATATCGTCCACCTTTTCCTGTAGGAAACAGCTGGGGAAAACAACGAGCTTCCAAGCTCTCCTCCCATACACTCACGGGAGTTCCTTGTGCTTTTTTCATCTGAAACAGATCAATAGTGTTTCCCATAACTTCTTTAGAATGAAGAGGATGTATGCTGAAATGTTCATAAATTTCTTCTTCTTTTGACTTATCCACTTTTTCAATTTGCCCAGCTGGTATTCCTGAGTCTGGTAGTAAAACTTCTTCATCTTCATCCATATAAATTGTTTCATACCATTTATTATTTCTTTTCAAATATAAATTTGCTCTTTGTACTTTTCGTACATCTACCAGCTCCTGCCAAATTTTCTTATTCTTTGTTGGTACTCCATTAACCAGAATAACTAATGGTTCAGTTTCCAATCTATCTGCATCAATTGTTTCCATATTTGTTTTCAAATCCAATGGCAAATAGACAACTCTGACTTTTAAACCTCTTTGTAAATCCGAAGGAGGTAATTTACCTGTTTTTGGCTCCATACGCACTATGGTCTGAAACGGATGGACACATTGAATGAGTATAGACTCATACGTATTTAAATCAGAAAGTTCTGCAGGAATATCAACCAATTCTAAATTATTATGTACAGCTCTGGCTGGCATTCTATTTTCTTCTAACTTGTTATAACATTATTTACAAATACGCTGATCTTCACGCAAATCAAAACTATTTTCCAGAAATATATATGTTGCAAAATCCTTCCACTTATAATTATCTTCATTTTCACTTTTTTTATACAGATCAACATTTCTTGTTTGAATTTTATAATGGCTTCTCCGGCAACAAATACAAGTAATATTTGGTCTTTCATTAGAGATGATAGTAAAAATTTTGAAGATGAAATGACAAAATTTGCTAACAGTGAGTTCTACATTCTCTTCCACATTTTCCTCAATAACTGTGTCATTTCCTGCACTTTCTTTCTCTGGACCAAAGTAACAAAACTGAATATCATCAGTAACCTTCACTACATCTGATACAGATCCATGGAACAGAGCACTATTCAACTCATTTAACTTTAGTGCTGGACTTTTAGCAAAATACAATGTTCTCACAAACTTTCTCATTTCAGTATGATGAACAGACAGCTTCCGAAAATGGTGAAAAACACTTTGGCAAACTTTCCTAGATAGACAAGCAAGAGAATGTCCTTGCAAACCAGTATTCTCTCTCTCTGCATGGGTCTAGTCTTTGAAGCACCTTAATCTTCTGTTTAACACTCTTTTTACTATATTCTCTTAGGAAGTCACGTAATTTATCAATAGATTCCTGTCGCACAGTGCAAATACTACTACAATTCCAAGTGTACACTGGGGCTTTAGGACGTCTCCCCATAACCTCATCAGCTAACACTTCTTCCTCATTTCTTGGAACCATTTTCTCCTTTTCCATTACACAACCATCTTTAACTTCATAAGCTCGACCATTGGTGTCAACTGCATACAACAAACTATTACTTTCCTGCGAATGCAACGCTAACAGAGCAAGAGCAACACAAATTAAATCTCTGAGAAGAATTCCTGTGTGCAGACAGGCTCATGGTGTGATTCTAGACACAGAGCATTATTTCTGGGTGATACCAGTACACCTTAACTTATGGTGAAGACATACTCCATAATATCTTTCAAGTTCAAGGCACTTAAATATCTTCCTTAACATAAAATGTAAAACACAACTTTTAAAGTGGTAGGAAAATGTACCATGCTAATTTCAAATGTGTTAGCATTTGCCTCTCATTTGTGAGAAAGTGATTTCTGCTGAATGCTAACCATCACAGTTCTTGAAAACAAGCTGCCCCTTTCAAGCGAGTGCAAGTCTAACAGAGCAAGAGCAACACAAATTAAATCTCTGTGAAAAATTCCTGTGTACAGACAGACTCATGGTGTGATTCTAGGCACAAAACAGTATTTCTGGGTGATACCAGTACACCTTAACTTATGGTGAAGACATACGCCATAATATCTTTCAAGTTCAAGGCACTTAAATATCTTCCTTAACATAAAATGTAAAACACAACTTTAAAAATGGAAGAAAATTTTACCATGCTATTTTCAAATGTGTTAGCATTTGCCTCTCATTTTTGAGAAAGTGATTTCTGCTGAATGCTAACCATCACAGTTCCTGAAAACAAGCTGCCCCTTTCCTGCGAGTGCAAGTCTAACAGAGCAAGAGCAACACGAATTAAATCTCTGTGAAAAATTCCTGTGTACAGACAGACTCATGGTGTGATTCTAGGCACAAAACAGTATTTCTGGGTGATACCAGTACACCTTATCTTATGGTGAAGACATACTCCATAATATCTTTCAAGTTCAAGGCACTTAAATATCTTCCTTAACATAAAATGTAAAACACAACTTTAAAAGTGGAAGGAAATTTTACCATGCTATTTTCAAATGCGTTTGCATTTGCCTCTCATTTGTGAGAAAATGATTTCTGCTGAATGCTAGCCATCACAATTCTTGAAAACAAGCTGCCCCTTTCCTGCGAGTGCAAGGCTAACAGAGCAAGAGCAACACGATTTAAATCTCTGAGAAGAATTCCTGTGTGCAGACAGACTCATGGTGTGATTCTAGACACAAAGCATTATTTCTGGGTGATACCAGTGCACCTTAACTTATGGTGAAGACATACTCCATAATATATTTCAAGTTCAAGGCACTTAAATATCTTCCTTAACATAAAATGTAAAACACAACTTTTAAAGTGGTAGGAAAATGTTCCTTGCTAATTTCAAATGTTTTTTTCATTTGCCTCTCATTTGTGAGAAAGTGATTTCTGCTGAATGCTAACCATCTCAGTTCAAGAAAACAAGCTGCCCCTTTCCTGCAAGTGCAAGTCTAACAGAGCAAGAGCAACACGGATTAAATCTCTGAGAAGAATTCCTGTGTGCACACAGACTCATGGTGTGATTCTAGGCACAAAACTGTATTTCTGGGTGATACCAGTACACCTTAACTTATGGTGAAGACATACTCCATAATATCTCATTTATATTATTTATATCCAACTACACCACATACATCCCCTCTTAAATTCATAACTCACCTTTAAAAGTAGTTAGTTGAGAAAGAAATGTGCCACTCACACAGCAGATTATCAGAGCCAGAATCTCTGAACTGTACACCTCTCAGCAGAACCAGTAAATGGCAATCTTTCCCTCTTTTTTTCACACATATACATGTTAACTTCAAATCACAGTGTTTCCCACATTTTTTCAAATGAAATCACACATTTCTATTGGTTGCAAATTTCAACCCTTTTTCAAATGATCTCTTCCCCCAACATGACTTCTGCCTGCTACCATAGCAACAGCTCATGGAACACTGGTGTGAGCAGAGAGGTCAGAAGTTCAGCACACAATGTTTCAAATCCAAAGAGCAAGAGTGCTTGACTTTTCAAACCTAACAGCAAATCCAAACTAATGTTCTGTGGGAACACATTTTTCTGAACCAATACAAAACATGCTTTTTAAAATTTAAACATACAGCCTAGTTTTTAGTGTTGAATGGTCTGAAACAGCCAATGATTTCTTTTTATTTTAAAAAAAGTATGTAAGCCTCCATTTTACAACTATCTTTCTTTTCATATTACCATTCTACTGAAAGACACCTTCTGAGTGCATCCAGATCTCCTTGGAAGATGTTCACAGTGTGGATTATAGGTCACAGCTATGTCTTCTGGAGTGAAAAGTTTGCAGAAAACAGAGGTATTGTGAAAGATCTTGCTTTGCCAAATGTAGACATTAAATGGATTGGTCAGAGAGGGTTAAAGTGGCACCAATTAATGCCTTTGGTGAAAACCTTTCTACATCTCCCACAGCCTAACCTTATTATTGTGCACTGTGGTGGAAATGACCTAGGCACTTTAACTGGGGTAGGTCTGGAAATGCTTATTAAGGACACCTTTCTGCAATTGATGTCACTTTTTCCACAAACTGCCTTTGTATATTCTAATATATGCCAAAGGCAAAAGTGGAACTGGTCCAACCAACATTGTCCGCAGATTGACAAAGCAAGAAAGCACGTCAATAAGTCTATTTCTGCTTTCCTCAGAGACTATGGTATGGGTTCTATATACCACAACAACTTGCATTACAATATGCAAGACATTTATAGAGGAGACGGTGTACATTTCAATGATGAAGGGAACAGAGTCTTCCTCTTGAACTTTAGACTCTGCATCGGTACTTACTTGTAGGTACCAAAAAACACTCTATAAACACAATGGCTCTTTTTAGAGCCACCTAATATCTAAACACTTAATCTTCTTTTTTTAATCTTTTTTTAGGTAGGCGCACCTCGCGAATTTTTAAAAAAAATTAAAATCTTTTTTTTGGCCCTTCGGGGTCCCACTGTGACCCCCTGACAAACGCTAGGGGGTCAGAAACTCCCTACCCTGCCCCCTTTTCACGTTATCCTCCTTTCCTTTTCAGTGTGACAGACAAAATGGCGGCCGACACTTCCTGATTTCGACCGATTCGAATGTTTACAGACATATAACAACCAATCAGAATTTCGCTTGCGCACGTTAGGGTGCGCGCACCGGACGCTTACGGTGCGCGCACGGTACGCGCTTATAGATATTTATATGCTTTTAAATGCTATTTTCTCAGGAACTACTGAACAGATTGACACCAAACCTGCAAAAGGCACTTCCCTGACCTGAGGACTACTTCTCTGCCAAATTTCAAGTAATTCTATTCAGCCGTTCGGGCTGTACCTTCGACTAAAGGTTCTATGGAAAAATGCATGGGGAAAACGCGTTTTGGGACCCCCCTTTTTTCTCGGCCCCCGCTTGACGAATCAGCCACGAGACTTTCAGGGTATGAGCTGAGCGGAGCGCCCATTAGTTTTGAAAATTTCGCGAGGATTCATCAACCGGCGCCAAAGTTATTCAAAATAGAATTTTGAGATTTCCTATGGAAACACGGTCCTAACTATAACTATCTACCGGCGACTGCCAGTAGATTATATATATATATATATATATATATATATATATATATATATATATATAATATATAATTTTTATTTTATTAGGTTTTTACGTGGATTACAACAATTTTCAATGACAGAAGTGCACATCTATCACTCGCTTCAGTACGACATATACCAGATTATTAAAGTCTTTACATCATATGCAAGTGGTGTAACAAGTAATGTATGTGCTACTAGAAACATCAGCGTGTCATTCTGTCGGAGCGCGCTCCGCTAGGTGTATTTGCGATATCAACATAGCAACATGCCAACTCTTGGGGTTAACCTTGTCAGTAGTTTTAGATAATATAGGAAAACGAAATTGGTATATCTGGGCGGAGCCTAAGCACAGATCTCATGGTGGAATCTTATTGGCTTCCAACACTTCCTCCAGGAAGTGTTGGCAGCCATCTTGGGACCAATATACATGATAGCACCCCATTGAAATGCATTGTAGTGAATGGCAGGTTTTGAGGGTCACTAAAAAAACGTATAAAGGGTGATAACAGATTTTAGTTACAACATAAATCATTTGTTCATGGTACCATACTAATTTTAGGAATTGTGGTGTGTTCTAAGGTGATTTTACCCAGTGGAAAAGCCTTCTGCTGGGATGTCATGAATCATGCTTAAGAGAAAACAGTTGTCTCATGATGTTTCCACAGAGGTTATGGAAGATGCTCTAGAAGCTATAATTAGCATATTTTCTGTAAATTCACGCTATTTTTCTCAGCCATATGAAAATGAAGTCTGACATTCTTGGTAAAAACATGTACTTCTATCAGGAGCAGCCTGTCAGTTGATTCCCTTGTGTTCTACTGCAGCCTCCCAGAGTGTTATAAACGGTGCTTAACTTGTGCCAATGGTTTTCGGTGCTTGACACCACTCTTATATTGTCAGTACTGGCACTAGTGACAGTCCCCTACATGGTGGCGCTGTCTGTTTAATCTTGAAAGGAGCAGAGCACCCTTGTTTATTAAGTCAATTCACATTTAAAATGAATTATACTAGCCTCTCACGCCATTTGTATCCCTTTGTATGGCCTGAAATAGTCTGAATTGTCTCATTTGTAGCTGTGCGATGTTTAGGTGTGGCAGGGGCAATGGGTGGTGAAGGCTGGAGTGGCCTCCTGAGAAGGGCCCTGGCACTTAATCTTTTACAGATCAAACACTGGTTTTAAAGAACAGCTAGAGCCCGAACAGTATTACCTATGACAAAAGTATGGCACTCCTGAAACCGTGTTGATTGAATTAAACTAGCAAAACTTAAAACATTTAGGTTAGAAAGGAACACAATGAGGGGGTTTAGTTTTTTATAAAAATTATATAGTTTGTGTTGTAGTAAGAAAGATTTGGACACATTTTAAGTGAGTTTTCAAATAACTTCCTCCTTTCATTTCATTAAAACATTCTGGCATGCAGACTGAAACATGCACTTTGAACACCAGCAACAGACTACCAGTTAACTCCCTGTTGATCAGCAGCTTTACTACAGTGTTCTAATGAGCAACTAGAGTGCGAATATTCTGAATTTATGCCAAACGTGTTACACATCTGAACGCCATCTCGATGGAATCTAAGTAGAAAACTGAAAGCATTTTCTACTGGGGATACTGTAGTAAATGATGAAAGTAGGGAGCTTCATAACAAATAAGTCTCACAAGGTGGCCACCAGAGAAAAAAGAGCCCAAATATAGCACAAATATCACCCAAATGTAGCCTAAGTATAGCCCAATGATGGAAGTGTGCAAAACACTTAATTATTTTGTTCTTTTGCAGTTGTATATAGCACAGACTTCACCCGAAAGTATAGGAGTGCTTTACATAAACATCTGTTATGTTACACAGGCACACATTCATTTTTGGTTTTAGGCATGGACAGATTAATTGATTTGCCCAGAATCACAGGATGTCGAGCTAACGCCAAAACTCATACCTGGTTCCCCAGTTGCAAAGTCTGCAGCTCCTGCCGTAACACCACATCCTCACCCTTAAGTGTAACACATAATAAAGTGATCCACTGGATAAAAAAAATAAAGATAGCAAATTATTTAAAAGTACTTTGTCGCTATTTGAAAACTCCGAAAATAAGTCTTCATTGTAGTTGTTTAATGCGTAAGTGGGAAGAGCTGGCAGCTTCATCACACGTCTCATGGCCACTTTTTGAAGTGGTAATCCTGTCCTCGTATCTGGAGTACTTCTCAAACTCATCAACACAAAGACAGTGCACCTTGCCACTTCAGAGATGTAGAAGTGCACACTTTCTCCAGTCTGGATTTCAATGTTCCACCAACCCGGAAGCCTCCAGTTGGTAACTTCATTGAAGCTTGTGCTCAGCCTGTAGTGCTGCCCACAATTTTTTTTAACCTCATTGTTAAAATTAGTTCCACGGTCTGACTCCAGAGAAGGTGGAAATCCGAATCATGGAATCAGCTCCCTTCATAACAATTTTGGCACAGTGAGACTATCATTTCTACAAGTAGGATAAGCGTCAACCCATTTTGAGAAAATGCATACAATGACCAAAACATATCTTGAACCATTGCAAAGGGGCATCTCTATGAAGTCCATTAGCATCCGGCTGAAAGGACCTGCTGATTTAACTGTGTGACTCATGACAACCAGTGTTCTTCTTCTTGTGTTTTGTTGCTGACATATTATGCACCAATGACATAGTGTCTCTTCAGTTGCTCTAAATCTGGGATTGTACCACACCTGTTGGAACAAACACATCATTGCATCTCTCCCAACATGTGCAGGACCATTGTAGTGCCTTGCCATTAGTGAAAATAAGCTGTCAGGCAATACAGGTCTGCCATCAACGTAAATCCATACATCATCGTCCCTCTTGGCGCAATCTGCTCGCACCCAACCCTGCTGTTCTGCTTCCTTCACTTCATCCTGTAGCTTCCTAACCTTCCATGTGTCTAATGCTTGCAACATCAAAGTACAATCTGTGACGTTGGATGTGTTTTTCAAACCTCCTCATTAAAGGTGTGCGCATTCAGGGCATAATATCTCGCCATCTTATATGCATAATAGTTGCTGACTGTAACACAGTCGGTACCTTGTTTGTGAGCAACACATTTCACAACAGCAATTTGGGCAGGCAATTGTCGGGACTGCAAAAGGTTCCTCATGCATTCCCCATTTCTAATGGGTGAACCAGAGGATGTCTTAAACCCACGCTGTGCCCACAATTGCCCAAATTCATGTACGACTCCAAAGCCATACTGACTATCAATGTAAGTTGTAACTTGTAGCTGTTCTGAAATGGTGCACGCTCGTGTCAGCTCTATAAGCTCTGCAACCTGCGCAGAAAACACTCCTTGCAACCATGAAGCTTCCACAACACTTCCAGCGGTGCATACGCAGCTTTCAGATTTCCTTCATTGTCTTCAGAGGCAACAAGTTGATGACGCTGTGCAGGTGGAAGGGGCAGTGGCAGCACAACGGACCATAGAGGGCAGGGGAAAGGGGGCTAGGAGCAACAAACCAAACAGGCAGTACAAGAAAGAGAGACTGGCAATATAAAAGACCATTGATAGCAGAAGGAAGAGGCAGTGGCAGTACAACCATACATTCCAACAGACCTAATTCAGTTCGGAGACTCCTGATGTTTTTAAGCCCGAAAGGTCTCTATTTTATTTGTCTCCTGCCTAAAATTGCCTCTCTTTCGATGTAAGTCAATGGAGAGCATTACTTACCCAGATGTTTTTTTCAAAATTTCCATCTTACCAAGTTCCAAACGTTGGCAAGTAAGGTACATTGGATCAAGGATGGCAGGAGGAATGGGGTAGGGACATGGACTCGTTTAAGAACAGGCAGTGGAGAGATGGGCAGGGGCACAAAACTGACCTTACAGGGCAGGCGTCAGGGGATGCAGCAGCATAATACACCACACAGGGCAAGCAGGACAGCAATGCAGCACAACCGACCATGGAAAGCAATAGGGAGGGGACAGGGCCATGCAAATGGATAATAGAGAGCAGAGAGGGAAGAGGCAAGGGGCAGCAAGCTAACCATACCGGACAGACAGGAGGGACAGTTGCAGCATAACCAACTATGAAGGGCAGAAGGGAGGAGGCTGGGGTACGGCGGCGGACCAGACTAGACCGGAGGGAGCGTATAGGGGTCGGCACATGGAAAACAGAGGGCAGGTGGCAAGGGGGCAGGAGCATCAAACTGACTAGGGAGGGCAAGCGGGTTGGGCACTGGAAGCACAACACCATGGAGGGCAACAGTGAAGCTATATTGGAATACACACAGACCACAGAAAGAATGTGGGAGGTGGTCAGGGGCAGCAAGCTTACCACACAGGGCAGGTGAGAAGGGCTGTGGCAGCACAGAAGACCCTCCATGGCAAGCGGGAGGGTTAGTGACAGCACAACTGCCATGGCGGGCAATAGAGAGGCAGCAGGGGCATGCATAAAGGACCATATAGAATAGAATGGAGGGGTTGGGTTTGCACACAGAGAAACAAGGGCAGGTAAGGGGTTTTACAATAGACCACGCAGGCCAGACAGGAGGAGCAGTTGCAGCACAATAGAGCACGGTAGGCAGAAGGGAGTGGTAGCAAAATGGACCATAGAGGTCAGGAGGGAGGAGTTGGGGCATGGCACTTGGACAGGCAGGGTGGAGGCGCCATCTGACCATGCTAGGCAGTTGGGAGGGGCAGAGGCAGATATACCGAACTCTCAGAGTAAATATGAGGGTGACGGGTCCATGGAATATAGTGGGCAGAAAGGAGGGACCAGGGCCATGCACACAGACATTGGAGGGCAGGGGGAAGGAGAGTAGGGGCAACAAGCTAAGCACAGAGGCTAAGCAGGAAGGCAATGATGGGGTATAGAATTGGGGAACAGTGGGCAGGAGGAGTGAGCAGTAACATCAAGCTAAATGAAGGGCAGAGGCAGCAGGGCAGGAGGAAGGGGGTTGGAGCATGAACTCAGACAACAGAGGGTAGGGAGGATGAGGAGGTAGATGGAGCAGCAAGCTAACTGTTTAGGGCTCTCAGAACAGTGGCCACACACAGTTGTAATGAGGGAGCAGGGTCATGGACTTCGACCATGGATGGCAAGGAGGAGGGGGACAGGAGCAGCAAGTTTGGGTGGGGTAAGCAAAGTGCCAGACCATGCGTTCAATCCCCCCCCACTGTGCATTGCAATGGGCATCTTACTTAACGCTATAAAAACCTTACAGATTTTCTGACAAAAAACCCCAAAGATTACAGGGTTGTTACAGTTAGGAAATCGAATTAAAAAAACCTAAGAACTTCACTGAAAAAAACGTTTACAGGTACATTGTAATTAAGCTCACATTCAACTCGTACAAAACCATTGAAATTCACCAGTAATAGTAACCTGAGCTAACTATAACTTAGTCCCCCGCTTATAACCTCACATATTACATCATCATCCATGGAACCACACACTCACGTACTCACACCACTATACAGCCTCTCATACACCCACACAACCACTCACATACCCATACAAGTTCTCACACAACAACTCACTCCTCCATAGAGACACTCACACACCCATCCACTCACTCATACAGCCACTCACACAACCATTCACTCACCCATACAGCCACTTATACACCCACACAGCCACGCACTCAGCCATACAGCTACTCACGCTCAGACTTCGTCTATACAGCCCTTCTCACTCATGCAGCCTCTCAACACAGCCACCCACTCAATGATGCAAGCACTCACACACTCATTCACCCGTCCATACAAGCACTCCCATATCTGCTCACTGACCCATACAGCCATTCACACTCACTCTCCAATACAGTAATTCACACCAACTCACTTAACCAAGCACCCACTCAAACAGCCACTCACTTACCCATACACCCACTTACACACCCAGTCACCCACTCATACAGCCATTCAGACACCCAGTCACCCACCTAAACAGTCAGTCACTCACCCACCCATATAGCCACCTAGTACAGCCACTCACTCACCCATACAAACACTGACACACTCATACAGCCACTCACATACCCACTCACACACCCATACAACACTCACACACCCATACAGCCATTCAGACAGCCACTCACTCCCGCAGCTACTCCCACACCCACTTATACACCCATACAGCCACTCACACACCCACAGAGCCACTCCCACACCCACAAAAACACTCACACACCCTCACCCATACAACCACTCGGACACCTACTCACACACCTATACAACCACTTACACACCCACAAAGCTAGGCAAAAACTCACTCACTCATCTATACATCCGCTCATGTATGTACTCACACATCCACACAGGCAGCCACTCACACACTAATACAGACAGGCACACAACCACTCAGATCACATATGTTAGATTTAGGATCACTCGTTAGTAGTACTACTAGTCTACTAATCTAACTTTTGTAGTAGGTTAGTATCTATGTTTGACACTCATAAACTCTTAGAAAGCCCTTAAGCTCACTTGATGATGTCATCAGTGATGTCACTGACCCTGTCATGAGTTATGTAATACGTGAGGGCATCAGCAGTGCATTGCGGGGGCGTAAGTTATTGTTAGCTCAGGTAACTATAACTGCTGAAGTGAAATGGTTTTGAATGAGTGAAATCTGAGCCTAACTATAACGTCTCTGTAACGTATGTGTGTGTGTGTGTCTGTGTCGGTAGCCATTCTGTAGTCATAGCCATAGATAGGAATTACTACGATTTTTGTCCCTTAGTAACTTTGCACCTGTTTGACAAATATCCGCAAACATTTTAAGACCTATTGCACCCATTAGATTGGTGGAGGATTGAAAGTTTTGCAGCGTTTGGTCAAAGGGCCTGCAAAGAAAAAAACGGGGTCCCAAAACTCACTTGGAATCCAATGATTTTACATGGATGTTTGTATATCACGTAGCATGAAAATGGCTGAACGGATTTAAATGAAATTTGTCAGGATTACACATTATGGTGCGCAGATGATTCTTTTAGGTACTACAGGTAAGTAGAGTAAGTATTTTTTTTAAAGTTATAAAGCATTTTAATTTAGTGATATATGTTGTTGAGGTATTTTCGCAAACTTTCACAGTATTTCGCGGCAGGACAGCTGTACATATCGGTGACAAGTCATTAGGTGATTGGCTAATGACTGCTTTTAGAAAAGTTAAAGGAAGCCATGTTGTGTACAGTTTGCCTGTGGTCTGCGTTACGCCTTCAGATCTAGGTAAGTATTAGGTTTGGTATTTTTCCCCTATCTGTTACCACTTTACTAAAGTGGTAATAGGTAGGAAATCATATTTATAAGTTTCTATATATTTAAAAAATAAAATGAGGAGTACCTCGGTGCTACCTCTGGAGTTCTGCAGTACCAAAAACAAAAGTGTTAAATAATTAGAAATACACTGTAATACAACATATTTTACAAATCTAGTGTACTAAAGTTTATTTTTTACATATTTAAATATGCACAAAAAAGTATATGGAGTAGCACGTTAATACCTACAAATTACCGCAGTTCTTAAAAAAAAATAAAAAAATAAGGGCAGTGCACCCTAGACTGCTATAAAAATATATAGAAATTTACAAATAAAAATATCTACCTATTACTACTTCAAGTGGTAATAGGTATTGAACAACAATAAAACCTAATACTTACATATATGTAAGACCCTAACCAAGGACCTCTCGAAACGCAGAGCGCAGAAGACAGCACAAATGTGATAAAAACTACATGGCTGCCTTTTAATTTGGTAAACACAGCCATTAGCCAATCACATAACCACTTCTCAGCCTCATGTACCGTGGCATACTGCAAACTTACTGTGGTATACCGGGACACAATATATATTTTTTACAACTTATAAGGTTATCACTACTTGCACTATTTACATGTACTACCAACATTTAACATTTACACATCATGATATATATTCCTGCCACATAACATTTACGTTCGTTCACAGTTTCACACTACGCCTGATTCAATTAACACACTCCACTGTACGCCACCCCACTCTATGACACTTCACTCTAACACTTCACTTTATGCCACTCCACTCCGCTATTCCACTTTATGCCACTCCACTGTTCGGCACTCCACTTCAGTCACTATTCGCCACTACACCATACGCTGATCCACTGTATACCACTCCACTGTAGTCTATTCTACTCTGTGCTATTATAGTGTACGCCACTGTATTCTATCACACTCCAGTCTATGCCCCTCCACTTTACGCATCTCCGCTGTACAACACTACACTCTACGTTACTCCACTCTATTCCATTCCACTCTGCACCACTTCATGGTACACCACTGCATTCTAAGTTATTCCACTGTGTGCCACTCCACTCTACTGAACAAAAGTACACGCCACTCTACTCTACCACAATCTACTATATGCTATTACACTGTACAACTCTACATTCTACACCACTCAATTAAACGTCACTCCACTTTTCGTCACTACACTCTATGGTTCTAAATTCTAGGATATTCCACTGTGTAACCACTTCATTACATGCCACTCCACTGTACGTCACTAGACCTAATGCTACTAAAATCACCGTTATTCCACTCAAAACTACTCCACTGTATGCTACTTCACTGTACGGCACTCCACTCTATGCTACTCCACTGTACACCACTGCACTCTACGCTTTTCTACTCTACACAACTACACTCTACGCCACTTGAGTTTACCCTACTCCTGTGTACACTATTCTCCTGCATGCCTCTCGCTGTACGCCACTCCACTCTACAAGAGTCCACTCTACGCTATTCAACTTTACGACACTATACTATACTGTACCTCACACTACTCTAAAACACTCCATTGTACACAACTCCACTCCACTCTACGCTAGTCCACTGTATGTCACTTCACTCTACCACACCCCACTGTTTGCCATTCCAGTATAGTTAGTCCAATGTATGCCACTACACTCTACAACACTATTTCACTACACTGCACACCACTACACTATACGCCTAAGCACTCTACTCTATGCAACTCCACGGCAGCACTGTATGCTATCCCAATCCATACCACTTCACTCTACACCTTTCCACTGTATGCCGTGTGCACTGTATGTATACTCTACTACGTGCTATTCCTTAATACGCCACTCCACAGAACGTCACTCTACTCTATCCCACTTCACTCTATGCCACGCCACTGTAGGCCACCCCGCTCTATGCCACTCCAGTCTACGCCACTCCAGTGTACCTTAGTACAATCTACTACACACCACTCTCCCTACTCTACGACACTATACTAGACAAAATTGCACTTTACAACAATATCCTTCACTGTCTTGATCGCAGTCCACTTAATGACACTCCACTCGACAACAGTAAACTGGACCATTAAAAAAATAATACATTAAAAACAATTGAAATTCTATGAGAAAACAAAGGTTAAGGATAAGTTACAGTTAGGAAAACGTTATTTCTTCTTTGTACACAAACCCAACTTAAACTACACAAACATTAGAAACTCCAAAGTTATAATTATAACTTAAATTTATGATTTACTCACCACTTTAAAATTACTAGAAGTCATAGTCCTAACTTATATTTATAATTACGCACCACTTTTAAATTACTTACATTTATACCTGCGCACCACTTTTGAATTACTATAAGTGGCGCACCTCCACACTGTCTTGTCACCTCACTCGTCAAACTCCATTAACTATAACTCACCATTCTTCCATGCACTGTATTCCGACAAATTATGTGATTTCAGATGTCGTAAGTGTTATCAATCCTCTGATTTCAGATGCTTTAATTTATGTAATATGCAAGAGTATAACTAGTGCATGGTGAAGGAACAAGTAATAGTTAATGTAGTGTGGCGAATGAGGTGACAAGACAGTGTACGGAGGTGCGCAACTTATAGTAATTTGAAGGTGGGGCCTAAGTATACATAAATAATTGATCCGCCAGTACTTTATCTTAAGGAAAATGTATTCTTTTCTACACACGCAATAAAATACTACACAGAGAAAAATGGCAATGCTAACTTCTACCTGTATATGAACAGAGACATAGCAGGCAATGTGTCTTAGTGAACTTGAAATAAAATGGCATTTTGCATTTGTCTCTGCGCTTGAGGTCTGTACATATACTCTGTCCTCTCCAGTGAATACTATGCTATTGTGGATGGTAATTCGAGTCTTGTTTTTCCCATTTGTGCATCTACGGTTTAGCAGAGAGGCCATGTTGGAGCCAGGCACAGTCAAGTTCAACAACTACCGTAGGCCTAAAAACCCCTCTCGAAATAAAGGGCCGGGCCAACACCAAAGTAATTTCAAAGGAGAAACTTCATCAGCAGGTGAGGCTGAAGTCAGTAGGATCATTATCATTTAGCGCTGACCCTCGGAGCATCCGCTCCAGGAAATCTCTGCATAACGGTAGTGGTGATTGGGGGTGGGAAGGTAGGTGTTGGGTCACAGGTCATAGCAGAAAGACAGTGCAGCCGCAACAAGACTTGAAGGTGGAGGCTTTCAATGAAGGCATACACATCTATATATATATTTTTGATGAATTAAGCAAAGGTTATAGTTGGAAAATTTTTATTTTTTTTATACCAACTTACTTTAGTATACTTTAAATGGAGAAACAGAAATTCTTCAGTTATACCTTAAATGTATAATGTATGCACCACCTTAGCATTCATATAACATTATCTATTCTTTAGCTACAAACAGAAAGTAAAGTACACAAACATTTCAATTTCTAAGCTTATACTTTTACCGTTAATTTATAATGTACGCCACAGCTTCAAATTATTATAACTAGCGCACCTCCATACACAGTGTATTCAACTCAGTAGCCACACTGCATTAACTATAACTCGCCACTCTACCATGCACAGTGTTATCACAAAATATATGAATTGCGATGTCATAACTCTTATTATAAATAATATTATTTTAGATGGTATAGTTTAACCCCTTCAGCGCGGCGCGGATTTCCGCGCCACGCTGAAGGTTCCGTGCGCGGGCGGGGCCGTGACGGAGCGGTTCCGTCATGCGCACAGCGCGACCGTCGCACATGACGGAACCGCTCCGTCACAAGCACGGAAAGGGTTAAAGAATATAAAAGGGTAAAAGCAGTACATGGGGAAGGCGGCAGTTATAGTCAATGTGGTGTGGCTACCGTGTTGAATACACTGTGTATGGAGGTGCACGAGTTATAATAATTTGAAGGTATTGCGTAAATTATAAATTGAAGGTATAAGTTTAGAAAGTGAGATTTTTGTGTATTTTATATTTTGTTTGTAGCTAAAGATTAAATACATTTATATAAATATAAATGTAAAGCTGAAACTAAATTGTAAATTTACGGTATAACAATAACTGAAATTTTTTAATGTTTGTGTATTTTAAGTTTGTTTTAGTTGAATGGTTTTTAATACCATTTAAAAAATAATAATTCACCTGTCCAACTTGAAGTTGCATACAGATCTATCCTTCTCCTGGAAGATGATGAATTGGTCTCCCGAGTAGGGGCTTTTCTGAAAACTGCTGTGCGTGCCCACAATACGATGTGCACTTTATGAACAATATTTTAATGTATTTGAATTTACATCTGCTATTATGATGCAATTGTGCATTTTGTATACTGAAATTTGATTTGATCTTTAATGGATGTGTTTTTATTCGAATTAAGTAATTGAAATGAATAACATTTTAGTGTTATGTGGAGTGTGGTACAGTAGAGGAGAGTGTTATATCGTTTGTTGTGATAGAGTATAGTTTTGTGGAGTGGAATGTGGTACAGTGGCATAGAGTGGAGTGTGTTCCAGTGCAGTGCGGTACAGTGGAGTGGTGTATATTGAGTGGCGTAGAGTGTAATAGCATAGAGTGGAGTGTTGTAGAGTGAAGTGGCGTACAATAGAATAGCGTACAGTGGAGTGTCAAGAGTGGAATGGCTTAGAGTGTAGTATGGTAGAGTGGAATAGTTTACAGTGTAGTAGCGTAGAGTGCACTGGCATAGATTGGAGCGGTGTACAGTGTAGTGCGGTGAAGTGTAATGGCATACAGTATAATAGCATAGTGTGGAGTGTCGTGGAATGGCATTGAGTGAACTAGCGTATAGTGAAGTGTCGTAGAGTGTAGTGCCATACAGTGGAATAGCATACAGTGGAATAGGATAGAGGGGAGTAGCATATAGAGGGACTAGCATCTTATGCAGTGGTTTAGACTGAAGTGACATGGAGTGTAGTGGTGGAGAGTGTAGTGGTATAAAGTGGTGTGGCGTATAGTAGAGTGGCATACAGTGCGTGCAGTGAAGTGATGTAGAGTGGAATACCGTATATTGGAGTGGAGTACAGTGAAGAGGCATAAGTGGAATAGCATAGCATGGAGTCCCATACAGTGAAGTTGCATACAGTGTAATAGTGTAGAGTGGATTAGTGTAAAGTGTAGTGGTGTACATTGCATTGGTGTACAGTGCAGTGTGTTACAGTGAATTTGTGTACAGTGGAATAGTGTAGAGTGGAGGGGTGTACAGTGGAGTGGCATAGAATGGAGTGGTGTAGAATTGAGTGTTCTAGAGTTGACTGGAATACGGTGGAGTTGTGTGCAGTGGAACAGTGTAGAGTGGATTGGCTTACAGTGTAGTGGTGTACAGTGCAGTGGCGTACAGTGGAGTGTGTTAAACTGCATTGGCTTACAGTGGAATAGAGTGGAGTGGCATACAGAGGATTAACTTAAAGTGGAGTGGCGTACACTGAAGTGGCATACAGTGGAAAAGTGTAGATTTGAGAGGAGTGGAGTGGAGTGGAGTGGCATAGAGTGGAGTGTTGTAAGGTGGAATACCATACAGTGGAGTGTTGTAGAGTGGAGCGGGGTAGAGTGTAGTAGGGTAGACTGTAGTGGCATACAGTGAAATATTGTACAGTGGAGTAGCGTAGAGTGGCGTAGACTAGAATAATATTGAGTGTTCGTGGCGTGCAGAGTAGTGACATACACTGGAGTAGCGTACAGTAGAAGGGAGTGTCTTCCAGTGGAATAGGGTAGAGTGGATTGGCCTACAGTGGGGTGATGTATAGTGTAATAGCTTACAGTGGATTGTCCTAGAGTGAAGTGGCATACAGTGTTGTAGCATAGAGTAGAGTGGGATAGATTGGAGTGGGGTAGTAGTAGAGTGGGGTGACATAGTGTAATAGCATAGAGTGAAATGGTAGAGAATGAAGTGGTGTACAATGGAGTGTTGTAGAGTGGAGTGAGGTACAGTGTACTGGTGTGCAGTGGAATAGCATAGAGTGGAGAGGCATAGAGTGGAGTGGTGCGCACTGAAGTGGCATACCGTGAAATAGAGTGGAGTGGCATAGAATAGAGTGATGTGCAGTGTAATACCGTATAGTGCATTGTCGTAGAATGGAGTGGCGTGTAGTGGAATAGTGGACTGACTTAGACTGGAGTGGGGTAGAGTGTAGTGGAATAGTGTAGAGTGTATTGGCGTACAATGGAGTGGCATACAGTGGAATAGTGTACAGTGGATTGTTGTAGAGTTATAGTTAACTATAACTTACTCCCCCGCAATGCACAGTTTATGACCTCACATATTACATCATGACATGGTCAGTGACATCGCTGATGGCATCACTGATGACATCATCCAGAAAACCACTCACACCCCATACAACCTTGTACGCCCACTCACACCCACACTATTACTCACATACCCATTCAAGTACTCGCACAACCACTCACTCATACATAGAGCCACTCACACACCACTCACACAACCATTCCCTCCCCATACAGCTACTCATACAACCAGTCACTCATCCACACAGGTTTCACAGACACTCGCTCTCCAATACAACCACTCACATACCAACTCACTTAACCAAACACTCACTCAAACAGCCACTCACCCACCCATACAGCCACTTACACACCTGGTGACTCACTCATACAGACATTCATACACCCACTCACTTTTTATTAGGGGATGGGGCCTCCCTCCTTGGGCTGATTTTAGCCCGGGACCCCATCCCAAGGGGCCTGTCCTTTTTATTAAATCTAATTTTCATTAGGGGAGGGGGCAATTTCAGCCCCAGGGACCCCACCCACCAAGGCCTGGCCTTTAAAAAAAAAAGTTAATAGGTATGGGGTCGTGTGGACCCCTTCCCCAAGCCAATTTTGGCTGTTGAGACCCCATCACCCAGGGCCCGGCCTTTTAAAAAAAATTATATATGCAATAGGGGAGAGGGGGCCACGTAGCCCCCTCCCTGGGCTGATTTTGGCCCCGGAGACTCCATCCCTCGGGGCCCAGCCATTTGGAAATGGATAGAAGGGCTGCGCAGCCCCCGTCCTCTGGCACATTACCGCTGCAGGGACCCCATCTGCCGGGCCCTGCCATGGTTTCCTGTGTGCCCCCAGGGCACCTAGTCTGTATTGGAACCACAGAGGGAGCCTGATGTCCCCCTCGGTCCCTGTCAGCTCCCTGCCCCCTGCGGGACCCGGCATTGCTTTCAGACACAGGGAGCTGCATGTTTAGCAGCAATTTATCTGTTTCCCTGCTCACTTGACAGCGGGCAGAGAAACAGACAAATGCTCCGCTTCCAGCAAATGAGAACATTTTCACAGCCCTCACTTCCTGAAAGCGGAGTGTTTGCTGTGACTTGGTGGGAGCGGTTAAAGCTCCCGCTAAGCCACAGCAAACAGCTATGTCCCAGGGGTGGGCACTCCGTGACATAGCAGGAGCGGGCCCTGGAGTTGGTGGGCCCCGGCGCGTGGGGAATGCTGCACCGGCACCCCTCACAAATGTATATGTGTTAATTCCCTTTGATCTGGTCCACCCGAGAGCTGAAGATTTCAGAAGTGCAGGAGACTGCATTTTTGGCAAGAGCCACGGATCCAGTGCGACTCCTGACAAAAAAATAAAAAAAAGATTTTTTGCCATTGCCTCCAAGAGGCCTAGGGGGTCAGGGTACCATGCCCACTAATTCTTTTTTTATGTTTGTGGAACTTGGCTCAAGCAAAGTCCCAAGATGGCAGCCAATCCGATCTCAGCACGAGATCGAGAGGGTTCACGGAGCCTTTTCGTCCCTATATATACAAATTTGAATTTCTTTTAATAACTCCGCAACTACTGAACGGATTTACACCAAATCAGAAAAAGGCACTTCCCTTGACCAATATTTACCTTTCTGCTAAATTTGGTGTTATTCTGTTCAGCAGTTAGGGCTGTAGCTGTGTCTAAAGTTCCTGTGGGAGTTAACATGGGGAAAACGCGTTTTGGGACCCCCCTTTTTCTTAGCCCATGCTTCACGGATTACCACAAAACTTTCAAGACCACTGCTGGAGTAAGCGTAGTAGTAGTCCAACTACGCCAAAGTTATTAACAAAACAAACAACACTCTTCCTGTGGAAACGAAGTCCTAACTATAATTACCTACTGGTTACCGCCAGTAGGTAATGTAATATATATATATATAGTCACTGAAAAAACCATAGGTTTCAGGCACGTTATAGTTAGAAAGTATCATTTAAAAAAACCTTTGAAATTCACTGAAAAAACCATAGGTTTCAGGGACGTTATAGTTAGAAATTAGCATTTAAAAAACCTTGGAAATTCACTGAAAAAACCACAGGTTTCAGGGACGTTTGTAGTTAGTTGGACATTTCACTCGTACAAAAACCAGAGAAATTCGGCCGTTCTAGTTAGTAGAGCTAACTATAACTCGCGCCCCGCAATGTACTGCTGATGACGTCACATATTACATCACTCATGACATGGTCAGTGACATCATTGATGACATCATCCAGTGAATGTGTGTGTTCTTTAAAGTTTAAATATGTTTATATGTATGTGTGTATATATATATATATATATATATATATATATATATATATATATATACCGAGGTGTATTGAAGAATCAGTGGGTATATTAGTGTCTGAATGGATGATTTAGTAGGTGCGTGACTAATTATATAAGTGACTGATTAAGCATATCTCACTGAATGCATGGGTTAGTGAGTAAAGTGTTTAAATGTGTGTATCAGTCTGTCAGTTGGTGTATAAGCAGCTGCATGGGTTGGTGAGTAACTACATGACTGTCTATATGGGTTATTGATTGGTTGTCTGAGTATCTGTATGGGTGCCTGAGTGTCTGTGTGAGTGGGTGGGGGGTGGGTGACTCTGTGCATAAATGTGTGAGTGGCTGATTCACTGGGGGTATGGGTGCAACAGTGCATCTGTGAAGTGCTGTATGGGTAAGTGAGTGTGTGTATGGGTGTGTTGGTGAGTGAATGGATGTCTCAGGGGTATATGTGTGAGTAACTACATATGAGAAAGGCAGTATATGTTAGTGTTGCAGTATATAAATTAATATATGTGGGAGTGAGTAATTGTGAGAGTGGCTGTATGGATGAGTGTGTGCTTGTATCCGTGATTGTATAAGAGAGTAAGTATGTGTTAGCATTTGTATAAATAAGTGAGGTGGTCTATGTATAACTATAGGTGAGTAAATGGGTGTTATTGATTCTTTGCATGACTGAGTAGGTGTGTGAGTAAGTCTATGGATGAGTGGCGGTATCTCAGTGTATGTATAGGTGCATGAGTGCCTATGATAGTGTTGTATTGATGAGTGACTGCATGTATGACTTACTGTATGGGTGAATGAGTGGATGTGTGTGTAGACCTAAGATTCAGTGAGTGTGTATGTAGTAACTGGTATTGGTATGTCTATGGTTTCGAAAATGGTAGTGTGTATTTTATAGTGGGTGTATCAAAGATCATATTAGGGTGGAGGGAGGTGCATCAGATTGTCACATGGATGATGTCATCTGTGATGTCATCAATGATGTCATTTGAGATGTCATCAGTGATGTCACTGACCATGTCATGAGTGATGTAATATGTGACGTCATCAGCAGTACATTGCGGGGGCGCGAGTAATAGTTAGCTCTACTAACTATAACGGCCAAATTTCTCTGGTTTTGTACGAGTGAAATGTCCAACTAACTATAACGTCCCTGAAACCTGTGTTTTTTTCAGTGAATTTCAAAGGTTTTTTTAAATGCTAATTTCTAACTATGCCTAAAAAGGTAGGACATGTGAAGAAAGAGGAAGAAAAGCGCAGAAAGAAGTAAGACAAATGCAGAAAGAGGCAACAAAAGTCCAGAAAGTCCTCCTGTGTCCCCAGCGTTTTGCTGACGGGTACTGGTGGTAACTGACTCTGACTAACCAGGCCTCGAGCCAGTGCTATGCTAAAAGACACTTATAATACAAAGACACTTATAATACAGTGAAAACACCTACATACACTAGGGAACGCTATGCGTTGGGGTACCCCTGTGATTAGCATGACCTCCTCTGTATTTGCCATGAGTTAGTGTCTGGGTCATTGCATGATACGTGGGTAGTGACTGGATGATTAGAGTACTGCAAGTAAAGTGCATTGTGCAATTTATAAGTGCTTGGGTTTTGGCAGAGTGATTAGATAAGGACATGGAACTGGCGGGGTGATTGGAGGAGTGCATGGGTAGTGACAAGGAGATGGCTGGACTGCATCAGTAATGCTCAGGGGATTGTAGCAGTGCATGTGTTAGTGCCTGGGTCATTGCATGAGTACATGTGACTAGTAGTGACTAGATAAGGACATGGCTGGACTGTATCAGTAGTGCTCAGGAGTGCGTCTGAACACTTGTCACATCAAGCCCCGCCCCCTGCCTTCACCACTGTGCAAATGCGCCACGTGCCTCATTTTAAGTTGGGGATTAAGTCCCCTTAAATCCTGAAGGTCCCTGGGATCCAACTAGCCAACCAGGTATCTCCAGTAAGCTCCACAGAGCTGCGTTGCAGAGAGGTGTAAAAAGGGCCATGGCTTCGGACCACCTCTCTGCATCACAGCCCTGTGGCACTTACTGGAGGCACCTGGAGGGCTAGTTGGCTCCCAGGGACCCTCAGGATTGAAGGGGAATTAATCCCCAAACTTAAAATGTGCCACAGGGCGCGTTTGCACAGTGGTGCAGAGAGGGTGCGGGGCCTGATGTGACAAGTGTGCAAACGCGCCCTGTTGCGCTTTTTAAGTTGGGGGATTAAATCCCCTTTAATCCTGAGGGTCCCTGGGGTCTAACTAGCCCACCAGGTACCTGCAGTAAGCGCCACAGAGCTGCGTTGCAGAGAGGTGTAAAAAGGGGCGTTGCCTCGGATCTTATCTCTGCAACGCAGCCCTGTGGTTTATTTTTTTTAAACTGCAGGGGGGTGGCGGTCCCCGCAGCAGTGGGGGGGGCCGTGTTTCCCCTGTGAATATTTAAGAAAAGCCCCGGGGGTAGTGGTCCCGGGGGCTTGGGGGGGGCCTTGGAGGCCCCCCACACTTTAAATAACAAGCCCTGGGAGTTTGCGGTCCCCGGGGCTGCGGGGACCCCTGTGGGCCCCTGCAATTATAAATTATACATTTGGCAATGCCTCTGGGACCTGGCCCACCCGGGGGCCTCATTTAAATAAAGCGCGGGAGCCCGCACTTCATTTTTTAAAATAATTTCATTGGGATACGCGACCCGAGCGCGAATTCCGCCTAAATTATTTTTAAAAAATGCTTTTTTTTTGGCCCTGGGGGACCTTATGGGAACCCCTTAGCAGGACCAGGGTGTCAGTGTATTTCTACCCTGGCCCCTTTTCTTCTCTTGTAATCTTTTTTCAATTGTTTTCTTGTGACTCGGTTCTATCGAGTCACAAGATGGCTGCCAACACTTCCTGGTTTGGAGGGTTGGCAGCCAATCGCAGTGAGGCTCGTGGTCGTGGCAGCCAATCACAGTGAAGCGCATGGTCGGGAGGGTGCGCGAACCCACCGCTGCCCCTGATATCGAAACTTTTATTTTTTTAAATTTCTCATCAACTACTGAAGGGATTTACACCAATTTAAAAAAAAAGACGCTTTCTGAATGAAGCACTACGTTTTTGCCAAATTTGGTGTAATTCTGTTCAGCAGTTCGGGCTGTAGCCTTGGCTAAAGTTTCCTATGGGAAATTGATTTTTTGACTTTCATTTTTTGAATTTCTCAGCAACTACTGAACGGATTTACACCATTTAAAAAAAGGTTACTTTCTGAACCAAGCTTCACCTTTTTGCCAAATTTAGTGTCATTCCGCTCAGCAGTTCGGGCTGTAGCCTGTTATAAAATTTCCTATGGAAATTAACATGGAGAAAACACTTTTTGGGATCCCCCTTTTTTCTCAGCCCCCGCTTGCGGAATCACCCCCAAACTTTCAGGACAGGCCCTGACCTGGATAGACCTTTTTTGGAGAATTTTGTGAACATTCATCAAACGACACCAAAGTCATTAGCAAATCAAAAAATGCTTTTCCTATGGAAACTAGGTTCTAACTATGACTACCTACTGGCAACCGCCAGTAGGTAAAATATATATATATATATATATATATATATATATATATATATATATATATATATATCGTTTTTATAGTTTACAAAATACTTAATTTGAACAACCAGAGACTACAGGTATTTTTTTAAGAATGTAATTTGTAGATCTGTTCAGTTATTTCGTTTTATTGCAAAAATAAATCTCTCTGCATGGAAGCGGGCCTCATGCAGAATGTCTTTTGAGTGCAGAATGTCTTTTGAGTGCAGTGACGAACTCTTTACAGAAATCTAGCAACCATTTAGTTATTTTACAAGTTCCTCATGTCTAGGGAGAGGACCGAAAGCAGCTGCTTTGGGTTTACTGCCATGTCCCAAGATGGCAGCGAATCAGATCTCAGCACAAGATCGAGAGGGTTCGCGGAGCCTTTGCGTTCCTATACATACAAATTTGAATTTCTTTTAATAACTCCGCAACTACTCAACGGATTTACACCAAATCCGAAAAAGGCACTTCCCTTGACCAATATTTACCTTTCTGTTAAATTTGGTGTTGTTCTGTTCAGCAGTTAGGGCTGTAGCTATGTCTAAAGTTCCTATGGGAATTAACATGGGGAAAATGCGTTTTAGGACCCCCCTTTTTCTTGGCCCATGCTTGACGGATTACCACAAAACTTTCAAGACCACTGCTGGAGTAAGTGTAGTAGTAGTCCAACTACGCCAAAGTTATTGACAAAACAAACAACACTCTTCCTGTGGAAACAAAGTCCTAACTATAACTACCTACTGGTTACCGCCAGTAGGTGATGTAGAATATATATATTGTTCGTTTAGTTTACAAAATACTTAATTTGAACAACCAGAGACTACAGGTATTTTTTTTAAGAATGTTATTTGTAGATCTGTTAAGTTATTTCTTTTTATAAAAATAAATCTCTCTGCATGGAAGAGGGCCTCATGCAGAATGTCTTTTGCGTGCAGTGACGAACTCGTCACAGAAATCTAGCAGCCATTTAGTTATTTTACAAGTTCCTTATGTCTAGGGAGATAACCAAAAACAGCTGCGTTGGGTTTACTGCCAGTGCCCCGAAGACCCGACACTCTCTTTCCTTTCCTCCCTCGCACTTGGCCAACATTTTGTGCAAACCCCCCAGCAACTCCGATTCACCTGTAGTGTTGGGAGCTAATGCTATTTTGAGTCATTGTGCTATAAGTGACATATTTTAAATGCAGCACATCTGGAAAAGGCATTGTCATGCGTCGAACCAGAAAGGTTCAGGGTCTGGCATGGTACTTTAAATGTTATTTTGAAATAACACCTTATTCCGTCGTCTAACACCCATGAAGTGGAGTCATACGTTCCCGATCCAAGTCTGCATTTGACAAAGTGCACTGTGATGTGGGGGCACATGCAGATATGTTCCCTAGCTGGCCAAGAAATGCTGTTAGGTTGTTATTGTGTATAGCACTTCATACGCGATTTGACGGTGCCGGAGTGCTTTATAGGACTGCAAGCACACAACACTGTGGAGGAATGCATATTTTGCCAGTATTGTTTCTATTTGTTGTCATCCAACTTGGAAAGTGTCTTGGTGTCGTGTGTGAGTGACCCGAGAGATGTTATTGTATTGTCATGGAACGTAGCGCCTAGCAGCGTGATGGAGGAGGGGAGTTGTGAGAGGTAGACACAAATTAGTTGGCGGTTACTGTCGCATCTGTTCTTTCGATGTCGGAATTTGTAATCGCTGTGTTTCCCCTCCCGGCTCGAGTGCCAGCTCCCTCGCTGCTTTGCTAGCTACTGAGCGGGTCTCCGGTTTTGGCTCCGTTCTCCTTTCTTGTTTTTCCTGTCTTTCGGTTTTTCTCCCTCTCAAGGCACTCTTTGTGGTGCGATTGAATTGCTCCGTTTGTCTTTTAACAACAGTAGCCAGTGCTGGTGCCGGTACTTTTGAAATCGCTCCAAGGCGGTTTTCCTCTCTTTTCAGTGAACCTTCGGATGGCCCAGTTACTGCCGCTTTCTCTTTGGCTTTCTCCTTGTCCCTGTCCTTGTCCAAGTTTCTTTGCGATATTCTAAGCGAAGACTTCACGCTGTTAGTTATACTCCCCCAGTAACCAGGGAAGGTTTTCCTCGCCTTGTTTAGGATTCTGTTCAGTAGGCCTGACCTGAATGCTCGCTCCGAGAATTTAGAAAGGAGTCCACCAAAAATCTGCATCCCCGTTGTCAGAAGTCCGATAGCATTTAAGATAGGAGAGAGGTAGGTTAGCGACTTTCCTCTACAGAGCTACAGCGGCCATCTTGCCCCCAGGCACCGTCCAGTACTTCCTCTGTCTCAATCACATTGTCTCAGGTAGTTACCTGAATCCTTCGCGTCAAAAGTAGCCCCGCCGCCTCAGAAGCAAGTGGAGGATTCGCAGCAGCCCGGTACACTAGGAGGACCCCTGCGGCTGTCAATTCCGCTGAACGCGGGCGTCGGAGAAACAGCAGACCGCGAGGACGCAGACGCTGCTATCCTGGTTGCTGGGCAACCTCTGAATCCGGTAGAAAACATCACGCATCAAGCGGTGCCGAGTACCGGAGAGAAGAAGGTGAGCAAGGGGGGAGAGCAGAAAACGGATGAAGATTGTAAAGTGCTAGACCAGATGGAAAGGCTGAACAATGCCCAAATGTTAGACGCTTTGGCAAACGTGGAAGCAGGGCTGATTAAACCTACAGGCCTAAGGTGGGGGAGCACCCAGAGCCTCGAGGGGCATCAAGACTTTGGATATGATCGGGACAGCGTTAAGGGTGGTAGAGAAGATAGAGATTTGAGGGGTGGTTCCCCTGAATTCTTTTCAGTAAATGAGGGCTCGGATACAACAGATATTAGTGAGCCCGAGAATGAGGAGGAGCAGAGTTGTTCAGACCACACTGCTGAATCAGATACAAGCAAGGATTCCACCGAGCTGGTGACCCAGAAGAAAAGGAGATCGGGATATAGAAGAGACGGTGGAGGGTCTAGAAGCAGTATGGATAAAAAACTGTCATGGGACTACTCTGCTACTTCAGCGTCTTACCTGGAAAAAGAGCAGGGAGAAGGAGATACTTCTGGGAGACCAGAGCCTCAGAACGTAACCCTTGAATTGTTGTTTGGAACTCTGAAGCAGATGCAATCAGAGGCCAGAGCAGAAAGTCGAAGGGCAAAAAGAGACACAAAAAAGCTACAAGCCTCACTGAGAAGAGTAAATAGAAAATATGAAGAGGTTGAGGAGAGAGTTACCCAGGTGGAGGAAAGGACTGGCAGAGTAGAAGATGAGGTAGCAGATTGGCAGTCTTTTAAAACGGAACAAGGGAAAGTAGTGGAAGACCTCCAATGGAAACTAGAAGATTTCGAAAACCGCCAAAGGCGGAACAATGTAAGACTCTTGGGACTTGCGGAAGGGCGGGAAGGACAGGACCCGAGAGGTTATGTAATTAAGGTGCTAAAAGAAGCCTTTCCAGAATCAAAATGGCATTGGGATCTAGAAGTGCAAAGAGCCCATAGATATCCTTTGTTTGTAAGGAAGAATCGAGGGGCTCAGGAGAATGCATTGCCAAGAGCAATGCTGGTCTTTCTAGGGAATTACTTGGCGAGGCAAGAAATAATTGATAAAGCTAGACCAGATGCAAGAAAGTTAGCCGACGGGAATGCATTTTTTGCCAGGCCAGACTTCTGCCACGTCACTGTGGAAAGAAGATGGAAGCTAAGGCAGATGATAGCACCCTTCCAAAAGCAAGCTGCAGAAGCTTATTTGCTGTTCCCAGCAAGATTGAAAGTCATTAGGAAGGGGTACACCAAGGTATTCACGTCTGAGATAAAAGCAGGAGAATACTTGACGGAGATCACGGAGTTGGAAAGAGGAAAGGAAAGTAGAGGGAATACTCCAGTGGTAACACCACCAAATGGCCCTTCAAAGACATAGTAAGGGAAAATCCCCAAAACACACATAGGTATAAGTACATGAGAGACTAGGATAGGAGAGAGTAGCGACACTACAGACTATAGGGGACACACATAGGTCAGGATTGACCTATTTGCCTGTTGCAAGGGGGGTGGGGATCCAAAGGGGAGGGGGGAAGAGGGGGGAAAGGGGGAGGTGGTGGGGAAGGGGAAACTCATGCACTCAGGCGGTGGTTTTAAGCACAGTAAAGGTAGTGAAGGTTGGCGAGGTAGGGGGTACAGTATACTAGTAAATAGAAACGTAGGTAAGGAAACACTGAGGTTTGATGAAAAATGGCAGGCATGCATACTTACAGAGGGTAAAAATTTTGAATCACAATGACATGTAGGATAGCCTCAATAAATATCTGTGGTTTAAACGAGCTAAATAAAAGGCTTAGGACAGCTGCCCTGTTAAAATGGCTAAATCTCGATTTAGTGTGCCTGCAAGAAACACATATTGAAGGCACTAAGGCTTACTTATTGGATCAGCTTGGCTATAACACGCTGGCAAAAACGAACCAAAATACAAAGACGAGAGGGGTGGCAATTCTAGGTAGGAGTCAGGATACGCTGGTTAAGAGAAAGAAAGAGGATCAGTGGGGTAGATGGGCTATAGCGGAGATAAGTTTTAGGGGGGAGACAATCACGATTGTCTCGGTCTATGGCTCTACAGGAGATGATCCGGATATTTTTTAATTTTTAGATACAGAATTAGCACAATGGCCGGAGCCCATTATACTCTGTGGTGACCTGAACTTGCACGATCCAGACAGTAGTTTTTTAGATCTCGGTAGAAAGTACGTGGGGAGGAAAAGGAGGACGTATAGAGCCTTAGCAGATATGGCGATACATAATTTGTTGGAAGACCCTTGGATAAAATGTCATCCAAATCTAGATGGGAGTACCTTCTTTTCAGCCCCTCATCAGATAATGGTTAGGTTGGATTATTTTTTAATTACAAGAGGACTGCTGGATTATGCAAGAATAGATAGGGAACCAAGGATCATCTCAGACCATAGCCCATTAGTCCTAACCGTAGCAATTGGGCAAAGGAGAAATAAAGAGCTAAGACAATGGACATTTGATAGAAAGTTGCTACAGGATCAGCGGTATAGGGAAAGATTGAGTAACTGGATCAAAGAATATTGGGAGATAAATAGGGGTACCTCAACACCAGGGATAGTGTGGGATGCTTTTAAAGCTGGAATAAGAGGCGAAACCTTGAGTTATGTAATTAAGGAACAAAGAATTTTGAAGGTAAAAGCTGAGCAAATTAATAAATCAATCACTAAAGCAGAGGAAGCACTTATTACAGCTTTACATACACACTCCCCAATTGACCAGATCTTATTGAAAATAGCTGCGCTTAAAGCCGAAGCTATGGAGGAGATGGGGAAGGAAACAGTAGAGAAGTACCTGGTAAATAAGGAAAAGGTATACGAACTAAGTGAAAGAGTTGGTCACATATTGGCTGTGCGTGCTAGGCAAAGGGTCGGGATGGCTGATATAAAGGAGATTAAAAATTCTCAGGGAATTAGGGTGAAGGAAGTTGAACAGATCCGAGGGGTCTTCAAGCAATTTTATACAGAGCTCTATACAAAGGATGGTCGAGAGAATGTGGAGGCTATAAGGACTTATTTAAGCGAGATAGAGCCCTTGGGGCTAGCAGAGGAGGATAAGAAAGGGCTGGAGGAGATACTGCAGCTGAAGGAACTGGTTGAGGCTATGAGGGATCTACCATCAGGGAAGGCAGCTGGCCCGGATCAGATTCCGATAGAATTCTACAAGACCTTTCAACCCTCTCTTATAAAAGAAATGTTTAATGTTATGCTGCTGGCACAAAAGGGTGAGTCTGTACCAGAGTCCTGGGGTGGGGCAGACATCATCGTAATACTAAAGAAGGGTAAACCCCCAGACATCCCGGGGTCGTATCGTCCTATTACTTTAATGAACGCAGACATTAAGGTGTTTTCTAAAATCTTGGCGAAAAGGTTGTCTAGGGTAGTCGAATCACTGGTAATTCCTTCTCAGCATGGATTTATCCCGGGTAAAGGGACAACTCAACATACTAGACAAGTAATTACGGCATTTGATGCAGCAAGCATTTTAGAAGACCCCATGGCAGCCCTGTTCCTAGATGCTGAGAAGGCATTCGACAGGGTTTCGTGGAGATATATGTGGGAAGCTCTGAGATGGAATGGTATAGGGGTAGGATTTATTAAAGCTCTACAGACCCTATATATAAACCCGACGGCCAAGATAAGAGTTAATAGAGGACAAACATCCGCAGTCTATATCCAGAGAGGAACAAGGCAGGGTTGCCCCTCTTCGCCCTTACTTTTTGCTCTTTATCTAGATCCCTATATACGAAAATTGGAAAGAAATGTTCTGATTCCACCGCTAATATTAAACGGTTGTAGACTTAAAACGCTAGCATACGCTGACGACGTGGCCGTCCTGACGACAAACCCCTCGGACGCTATCAGGGTAATCGAAGAAGAAGCTGTGCGATTTGGGCAGTTCTCAGGATATAGCCTGAACAAAGAGAAAACTCAGATAGTTAAAAATCAGTGGGTAATGTGTAATGATGATAGAGTGGTGGGAGTGGCAAACTATCTGGGGGTCCAGATTACAGCGGAAGTAGATAAGATCGTTAAAATCAATATCGCACCTTTAACAGCTCAAGTTAAAAAGGAGCTGGAAAAAATGAATAACCTGCACTTGTCATTGGTAGGCTGTACAAACATCATTAAGATGTTGATTTTACCTAAATTTTTATATTTTTTCAGGGCTATACCCTTGTTGTTTGAAGCCAACTGGTTTAAGGGCCTAGAGGCCATATGTAGTAGGTTTATCTGGGCACATGGTAAGACCCGGAGGGCCTATAGGTTCATGACACTGCCTAGGGAAAAGGGGGGATGGGGAGCACCAGATTTTCGTTTATATTATATGGCAACTGTCTTGCAATATATACAAGGATTAATTGGGGGGAATATTGATGATGTAAGAATGCATAAGATGTCTACTGAGATTTATGCAGTTGTGTTAGGGGCAAATACCTACAACTGTTTTTTAAATTGTATAGATTCTAGCTATTTCAAGAGAACCAGGTTTAAAACTGTTAAGGCGGCTGTCGTGGTATGGAATGCTTTCTTAAAAAAAGTCAAGTTGGGGAGGTATAACAGATATGTGTCCATATGCAATAACAGATCACTCCCAGCGGAGATATTTGCTGATCAGAAAATGGCGGAGTGGGCAACAAGGGGGATTACGCAAATAGGAGACTTGCTCTCTAATGATGGTTTTATGCAATTCTCAGATCTGCGAGCTCTATATAACCTAGATAACAGGGGTTTTTTCAAGTATTTACAGATTAGAAGTTTTTTCAGAAACAAAGTGGGAGGTCCTGCAGGCTTTACCAAGATAGAAATAATGGAGAAAATCAAGCTGATGGGGGACTGTACGATAAGATCGTTTTATGCAATATTGTTGAAAGAAAATCAGGATGATTTAGAGAAATTTAGCACAAAATGGGTAGATAAAATAGGAGTTAAAAGCAATTTGTTTTTGGAATCTCTGAATTATGGACGTACAATATTAAGCTCAGCCCCTTTGCAGTCTCAGCACTATAAAACATTATATTTTCTCTATTTTACGCCAGCAAGGATAGCAAGATGGGGTGGGACTGTAGGAATTAACTGCCCTCGATGTGATGCGTTAGAGGCAGATAGCATACATATCTTTGCAACATGTCCCCAACTTCAAATTTTGATTAAAGAGATAGAGGGGTTCCTTGCAAGGTCCTTGGGTATAGGGATCTCTCTCTCACCATCTTGGATCATGTTAGGAGTGGCAGAAGGAGAGCAGGAGCATGCAGAATTCCTGTTTGCTATAATGGCCGTTTACAGATTGACAATAGCTAGGGCTTGGTTGGATAAGAATCCCCCAAAATTTCAAACTTGGTTGTCAAATACGTTGTATGTACATAATATGGAGGAAAATATCTCTGTTCGGAAAGGAAGGAGAGGAAGATGTTTGGGGAGAAGGACTTGGGAGCCATTAAGTAAATGGAAGGAGAGACAAAAGTCCCGCACTGCTTAAACAAAGTATTGAAATAACTTGGTGGAAGTGCTGGAATTTATATAATAGAAATTATTGAAAGCATTGTAACTATTAATGGGTACTCAACGTAAGTTAAAACTGTGCTTATATTTGTTGTTATTTTTCTTTGTTTTTGAGAGAAAATAAAAAATATATAAAAAAAAAAAAAAAAAAATTAGTTGGCGGTTACAATATGTTTCGCAAGTCCTATGTAATATTTGGTTGATTGCTCTCCTCAAAAACAGTATGTTAGCTATCTCCATGCACCTGCAGGTCCAGACTCTGCAGGTGGGAGCATTCAAATCAAAAACAGTGAAGTTTTTGGTACTGCAAATATGGCTGTGTGGTCTGGTCATAGGGAGACCATGTAGTTTATGTAAGAACTGGTATGAAATTGCCATTGTATTGTAGTCGTGCTGATCACCGTGATTACAAACCCAGAGACTCACCCCATCCTAATGGTCTTTGTCATGTTTCATGTCAAAGACCCCATTACCCACAATTCTGAAGAGCTGTCCTCTAGACGGAGGACCTCCTTGTTCCTTAATGAGACGCATCAGTGATTGAAGTAACTTCTAGGAGATACTTTACCTACTGTGAGACTGGGCTCTTTGGGGCCAGAAACTGTAAGGCAAGCAAAGGGTTAATTGATGAATTTACAGTATGCAAAAAGCGTATTTTTCAAACATTATCTGGACCATTTTACAAAAATTTGGAAATCTACAGTCTGTTGGTTGTCTGCCTACTATTTCTTGTACTCTCCATAATTTTTTGCGTTTCTCCTAGGTAAAAAGCGTGATGTCATCATTTCTTTGGCAAAAGCTCCTTAATCATGTTCTATAGGGTTAGGGCGAACTTGCAATAGGGCGTTTTTTACCTTTTAGGTCTAACCTACAAGACAGTGCATAGTGCCTGGCTAAAAAAAGACCTATTGTCCACTTAGCAAGAACTTACTATCATTAGTTGGCCTTATTGTCACACTCATTTGCTTGCTTTTTATTCAATGGCTTGCCTTGTCTATCTTGGTTGTCCTTCCACTGGAGTATGGTCCCTTAACTTGTGTCTCTTTACTTGTATCCTTACACTGCTTATTTTGAGGGAACTTTTTTTTTTTTTTTTTTTTGCTTAAGCATTCAAGAGAATTCCATATGGTTTCCAGCTGTATCCCAGGTGTGCTTCTCTTCCCCCTTGCGCTCTATGTTACTGTTTTCCTCGTGTGCTTCTTCCGTTGCTCCCTGTGTTGTTGCCTTCCACGTGTGCTTCTCCCTGCCCGTGTTCCTGTGTTGCACTCTCCATCTTGCCCCCCGCAAACCTTTTGGTGCTTTTCCCCAATACTTTGAGCAGGAACTCCTGTTGCTCAACCACTTTCCTGCCCTCCATCCTGAATTTTCCTGTGTTGTTGAGACACTGCTGTTACATGTATTCTTTTGTTGAGTTATGCAGGATGCTTACTTATACTGTGTTTGTTGCATTTATGTGCCATTACAAAGAAACCAACATACATACCAGATTATAATAAATTTAACAGCACACGCTCCCTCGCATTTCATTCTTGGCCTAATATCAATCTAAACAAGCACTGACAAAACCAATAGGTCTGGCCTTGGGAAGCTAGTGCACTGGTTAATTTGCGTTATTTAATGCAAGCAAATGCCATAAAAAACCAAAAGAATAAAAAGGAAAACAAGCCACTGTTTAAACATGGCAGCTATCAGCATGCAGAAAAATATTTTAACGTAAACATATTAGCAATTGCATATACATTGAATAGAACAACAGTATGGTTGTTTCCTAGCAGGCAGATGCACTTCAAACTAGTATTAAAACTCTTTTTAGTTTTAATACACGTTGCAGAAAAAGTATTCTTTTTGGTGCAGATAAAAGGTACTACTATTGACTTTGAATTACTGTAACCTGAAGACATAATTTAAACACACAAAGGTGGCTCAGAATATAGAATATAAAAAAGGCAAATAAAGTCGGTAAAGAAAAATATTGGCCCACCAGTCCTAGCACTGAAGTGCATTTATGCGTAGACAAATGTACATATGTGATGAAGCAAGTACCATCACTTATGGAGCAAGAGAGACAACTGCTGAAGGGGGTGGATCCATCGCCCTCTGCTGTATGCTGTCGTGGCTGGAAGCAAAATGTGAATAACAGTCGAACAGGCCAGTGGATGAAGATGGCTGACCTAAAGGTCCCCGCTGTATGCATGTATGCTTTATTTTTTTAAATTATTATTACATGAGGTTGATGAGACAGCTGAAGCTGACATAAAATGAAACAATTAGCCTTTACGGTGTAGAAACCGCTATTAAGCAAGACTACCAGGCCCTAGAGTTTATTTTCTATATTAGGTCAACTTTCTGAATTGTAGCATCATGAAATGTTTGCTACAAGGATGATGCCGAAAGTTGTGGTCGATGATGAGAAAAAGTTCTGCTCCCCTCGAAGCAGCAATTCCAAGAAAGTTCTGCTATACTAATGCAGATTCTCTTTACTTAGAGTCTGGCCAAAATCACACAAGAGTGGTTCCTTTTAAGTAAACAAAACAAAGACCCTTTTTGTAGCATCACTACCCCTGCCTAAGTCATTGATAGTCCGAGATATTTTCAGTCTTTTGACCTCTCTTGTCTTGACCCTCGTTAACCCTCTCTCCACTTTTCTCGGAGACCTCCACAGGACCACGGTTAATGGTCAGTTCACCTTATTACTTATGTAATTATGTATTATGTTTAATTCCGACAGTGCACAGATACCACTTAGGGTCTTGTGCCCTGAACCAAGTGTCCTCAACTTTACTGCTTGCAGTTGTAGCTAGCAGGGTCGAGCAGATGGTGTGTGAAACAACGTGCGGTCCATCTGGTCGCAGCGTGAGTCCCTGTTTGCCACCGGAGTCTTTGGAACAATGTTTTGATGAACAGCCCTTTGTTCTCACAAGTAAGCTGGTGAGATGCCAGAGAGGAAGTGCCTGTTGCGTTTTGAGAAGACTGTTGACAGAACCAGAATTTGAATTAAGATCAGAACGTTAATCAAATTAGTGAGCCAGGCACATATGCTGCCTGGAGCTACACATTTTACTGACCATAGTGTTTTAAGTTGTGATCACACTAATGTCTTCTGACGTATTTAATTATTGTTTGCGAAATTCAACCCAGAAAGAGAAAAGGACTAAAAGAAAAGATGCTCATGGAGTACTGTTTAGATCCCCTAAGGACTGCTTCACACCACACACCAGCCACATACTACCTACCCCCCCTAAACATACATATTCAGAATGGGCTTTTGGACAGCTCCTTCGGCTACTGGCTTTTCCGTCTGGCTTCAACCATTGACTAACCGGGCTGGTTTTCGCTGTTTGCGGATGGAAACAGCCTAAAAGCAGAGCTTCTCCTGATTGTAGTACATGCACACTGGCTGCTCTTTTGTTTCCCCACAAAGGAGGATGCTGGACGCTGCCATTGTAGGACACTCCTGCAACTACTGCTCTTTATTCGTGTCCAAATCCTTGTTGGATCGAAGCGCTAGGGCTGCTGGGATATTTAGTACCAAATTAGCAGGAAAGGACTCTGTCGTACTCATTAAGCATTCAACGTCCTTGTAGCTCTTGCTCTTTACTCTGATGTCTCAATGATTTGGCTAGGAACAAAGAGCCGGCGCTGCATGTAGGGTTGCCACCTATCAATCGATTAGGAGTCAGTGCCAGTAAACCTAAGAGTGGCCATGGACAGTGTTTTGTTTAAACGTTTGGGCATTATAAAATATTCCTGCATACATTGTCTGTAACTAGGGAGTGCTCCTGTGAATGACCCAGAGATACAAAGATACACAGGTATGCCTACAGTCAGACTCCGCTCAGTGTGTGCTATGTCCTGGAGTTTGAGGACAAAGCTTTAGATGAAGAGGAAAATTATCATGTAGTATCAACCCCAAACCTTTGTAGTTGACAACCCGCCTCACTACTATGGACCCCCTCATTGTGGCAGACAACCGGAGGTCATGCAGGTGCCTGCAACATTTTTGTCAACTTTGCAACAAAACATGGAAACTTTTTAAAGGTTACCTCCTTAGCAACCGAGAGGGCAACCTACTCCTGCCCCACCCACGCTACCTCCTGTGCCTACTTTACCGCCACCACTCACGCCTCCTCCTCCAACCCACCCGCAATTTTTTTTTTTTTTTTTTTTTATATAGCACAAACTCAACCCAAAGATATCAGGTATCCGAGCGCTTTACATCAGCACCAGTTTCGTTACAGATGAACACATTTGTTTTTGTTAGGCACAGGGACATTAAGTGATTTGCCCAGAATCACAGCAAGTTGAGCGTCCTTGCTGAGACTTGAACCCGGTTCCCCAGCTCGAGGTCGACCGCTCAAGCCGTAAGGCTACGCAATGGAAATATCCCCAGAGTTGTCAACCAACCACTGGTCCTGCCAACTGCTAAAGACATGGGGGATGAAGACTTATCAGATTCTGTGTTTTCAGATATGTAGGAAGGAGAACTCCCAGAAGGAGATGACGGATGTGATCCAGAATGGGATGACTACATCTTGCCAAGGAAAGCAATAAATTGCCCACCTAACCAGATTCCCCTCCGTACGACACAGCCCCGGTGTCATGCTCTGATGGAGAGAGCAGCTAAAAAGTTCAACCTCCCACTCACTGCCTTCAGGGGAGTTAGTAGCAATGCTTACTTGATTATTTTAAGGAACAGCCACGCAAATCCACACAATCCATACCTCTACTGGACTCTGGTTTAAAGGTTAAGATGAATGAGGACGCCAGCTAAGGTTCAGGCAGTGGTTCCATGTCTAGAGAAGAAGTACAGAGCTCTGGATCCAGCCCATGCCTGCCTTACGGGTTACCGAAACTCTACTCTGTTATAACATCAGTAGCGCATTACATATCGAAGAACCCGATCACATCATCATAAGCTCCTCTGGGGGGGAGATGGCCAACAAATTGACAATTTGGGCCAGAGAGTTAGTTCAATAGCGGCAACATCGGTCAAAGCTGCTAATGTTTTACTAATATTACACCAATACGATCGCCATGTGGCACACCATGTTCTCCTGGGCAGCGTCCTCTGCTGGCCTGGCTCACCCTGTGCCACTGGTGCATTGTCCCTTGGTAGCTTCATCCACAAGCCTGACTCCTCCCTTGTCAGTACTGAAGCACCTTGTGCTCTTGGGCCAGTGTGCATCTCACAAACAGTGGAAAGCGAGTGCATTCTTTCATTATATTCATGTGTTGGCAAGTGAAAGTGTAAAATGTATGAATTTTCTTGTGTAGCACGAGATGCAAACTGAATCGCCTCGAGATGTGCACATTTTCTTGCCCAAATACGGAAAATGAGGCACAAGTTTAAATTCAGGTGCATCCTGTGGTACACAAGGAAATTCATACACTTTCAGGACTTTCGATTGTCCCTACAGGCATATGATGCATGTATGCATTCGTTTTTTTTTTTTTTCCAAAACCTTTATTTTGCAAATCAGTGACACAGCTATTCAGCCAACAGCCCGGAGGTACGGCAGCTTTAGAAACACAACACATACGAGCGTCCACATTTCACTGACAGGGTAGTCAAAGGTTCTGTTTTAAATAAACACAAATCCAAACCAAAACACAAGCAAGGCGATAATTACTATAAGCACCAAAAGGGTTCCCATCAGGGGGAGCGAGCCCCATTTCGTCCAACAGACACAGGTTTATAGTAAGGGAAAGGAGGGGAATTCAGGGACTCAAGAGGACAAACACATATCAGCAAGGAGGTCAAAGCCGGAAAAAAGGGCTAAGGGGAGAGCTGCTCCTCGGGCGGGTCCGGGTCTGGGGGCAGGCATATGCCCCCTCTGTACTAGTTCCATCGCCCCCATACAGAGTGCCATTTCCGAGGGCGCCCTCGAGCACAATACACTGTCTTTTCCCTAAACATGCTCCAATCCATGTTTTCCGTCCACGCTGTCAATGTAGGTGGCCTATTAGAGCCTCACAGACGTGCGATGTCGCGCTTGGCTACCATATTCCCTAGGGTCACCCATTGAGTCTGTGCCGCGTCGTGGCCAGTAGGACCCCAAACATTCAGGAGACAGCACCGCGCCTCAGGCTGCATGACGATGCCCGTCACCTCCCCCATCACCTCGTGAACTCGCCTCCAAAACTCCATGATCACACCGCATTCCCAAATAATATGTAGGAAGGTGCCCACCATACCACAGCCTCTCTTACATAAGCCCTCCTCAGAGAAACCCATATGAACCAGCCTAGGCCCCGTCACGTAGACCCTATGGAGTATTTTAAGCTGCACCAGCCGCAGGCGCGCGGGGATCGCGACCTCTTTGGGAGAAGAACTGCATACTGCCAATCCTCGTCATCCAGTTCAAGGCCATCCCTGATCCATTGGTCGCGCAACCCTAGAAGAAGATCCGCCCGAACATTAATAAGTTTCTTATAAATGAGCGAGATCGTACTCTCTGGCATATGGCCATCCAGGATCCGGTCCTCTAACGGGGAGGACTCAGGCACCTTCTCCCCTTCTACCAGGACTGACCGCAAGGCGTGGCACACCTGGGCGTAGCGGAAGAACTCCGAGTTCCCTAGCTCATATTCCTTCTGCAGCTCCTCGAATGACTTTATCCTACCCTTAACCAAAAGGTCTCCAACCCTGGATATACCGATCAGGTCCCACTTCGCAAACCCTTTTGTATGCCAAAGCTTTCCCAGAATATCGGAGTCAAACAGAGGGGTGGCAAGGGTAAGCTTACCCCTCCAGCCCAGTGAATCCGTCGCCACCTTCCACACATGTACGGCCACCCTGGTGGGCCCCGTAAGGGTTAAGTCCGACGACTTCGAGTACAACGCTCTGTGGTAATTGCCCCCACGCAGCAACCATCGGTCCATGGCGAAGCCGGGGCTCAGCGCCGGACCATATACACCATGGTTAATCGCGCTCAACTGGGTAGCCCAATAATAACGTCGAATGTCTGGAAGCGCGATACCACCGTCGTACCACGGGAGCGTCAACTTAGCAATCGCTATACGCGGACGCCCTTCCCACAATAGCGCGCGCTGGTGGCTTTCGACCTCACGGAAGTAGCTGGCCGGGACCAAGTCAAGGGTATTCTGCAGGGCATAGAGGAAACGGGGGAGAGACATCATTTTGAACAAAGCGGCACGGCCAAGGAGGATGCATTCGTTTTTAACTGTGAGTTCCTTGCTGATTAAGAGTACATGGTATCAGTAAAGGGTCTGCAGTGAGCTTGTGTTGTGGGGAATGTCCAAGAGCACACCGTGTGCTAGTGTTACTGGGTGAACCAGGCTTGTAGAAGAAGCTGACCAGGAGCACACAGTGCTGCAGTGGCACACGGTGAAGAGGTTATTTTCAGGAGGGGAGCCAGGACTCAACACTACTGGGGTCTACCTATGTTAATAATTCCATGTTTTTAATGAAGACAAACATAGTTGCTCTCGGCAAAACCCAAACAGTTCTTCACGCAAGTATGTGCAAATTCTGCAATATGTTATTCATTATGGCAATGAAAACACGAGTGTTCTGAAAAAAAATATCGGATTGCCTCTCCGTGAAAGCAGTGCTTATTTGCAGCACTCGTTTCTTGTTTATTGCGGATCAGACGCTTGGGAGTACATTACATTAGTCAGTGTACAGTTGACAAGGGAAATATTAAATTGCCACACAATGGGCTTCATATAATAATTTGTAAGTGAAGACGTCACTGGGCTCCTGGGGAGACACACCATGGCTAGTCTACGAACTCCAGAAGTAGTACCATTCTCATCCGCCCCCAGGCAGGAGACGCCCACACCACAGGCCCCTACTCACGTCAGCAATCTCCATCCTGGCTGACTGATTCCCAATAATCCGTCCATGCTTTCAGAGTGAGAGGCTAGCCCCGATCCCTCTGAGCACCTGTAACCCCTCTGGGCTGTTGAGGTGGGGCCGGTTGCTGTTTATCATCATTACTCCATATGGTCTGGTACTTACCCATGTCCCCTACTCTAACTACAGACACTGGGGTTATGGATGGCATTTCCCTCCCCTTCAGCATAACACTTTGGAGACCACACAGATAGTTTTACTTTTTGGATTAGGCGGGAGTAACCCCCCTCGCCCCCCACCCCCCACCCCCCGGCTGTATTATATATAAACACTAACAAACAAATAAAAACATTATATACAGAAACTTTACGCAGAAAGTACAGATACATTTTGATAGATATTCCACGGCTAACCTTAACACAGTCTAATACACAAGACACTCCTACCGTAAATCTATCAATGCATGTATTTACTTTCTGCGTGTCCCATCTAGAGCCTACGGCAAAGTCAATGACCGGCAGCTCCCCCGGTCCCCGTGTACTAATAAGGTTGCGCAGGGGGTTACAGCTTATCGGATGGATACTTTCCCCCGGGCCCCCCCACGCCCTGTGCCTTACACTCCATTACGGGGGGCTGCAGACTTCTGCATAATGGCGCCTTAATGCGCGTGCGGGGGTGGCCCCTGGCCCACTGGGAAGGATGACTCCCCCGGCCCAGACAGCCTACCTACCGGCTGTCACTACCCCCTGGAGTTATATGGTGCTGACCGTTGAGGACCGAAGACTATGCTTACCAATCATGACCTTACCGCCACAGGCCAGCGTAGTTGCCCGACTACCTGGTCTCCCCCTCACCCACTAGGAAGGTCATGTAATGCGCCTTACGCTCTCCACCCAAGCTAGGATGTCCTCCATGAAAGCCTGACTCCCTTTATGTGAGAGGTGCACCCCGTACTGCAGAAAAAAATGTTCCCCCTTGATGTATCTGTGTCCTATGGACCCTAGTCTAGGGGGCCTAAATAGTTTGTCAAATTTGTTGTTGATCCGCTTTACCGCGTAATTCAACGCTCTAACTGACTCGCCCCCCCTCCATTGCGACCTGGGAATCATGTGTGACCACGCTAGTCTAGGGGGCCTAAATAGTTTGTCAAATTTGTTGTTGATCCGCTTTACCGCGTAATTCAACGCTCTAACTGACTCGCCCCCCCCTCCATTGCGACCTGGGAATCATGTGTGACCACGCTATTATCGACTGGGGACACTGCCTTGCTAGCCACCCAACTTCTGTGAAGAGATCCTCCACTAGAACTCTCCTGCCTAATCGGGCCAAGTCGTTACTCCCCAAGTGCAGGATCCAGATTGCCGGTGGTCCCGTACTTGTTTTCAAAGCTCGGTTCACCAACTCCCTGAATTGACCTACGCACAAGCCACCCTGACCGAAAAAGGATAAGTTTATCCCTAGCTGAGTGGCCCTAGTCTTGGTTGCTCCCGAACAGAAATTCTTCAAACGGCGAACATATGAGTGCCCTATCATCCACACATGTTGATCCTCCTGGTGCGAAGAGTGAACTTGCGCCACCATGTTTGTTGTTTGTCTGCAACTCGGCGCCCGCCGTACTACTGCTTGCTCTTGCGTTCTGTGAGTGCGAAAGAGTCCAGGCTCCTCTCCTGAGTCACAGGATGAAGAAACTGCAAATGACGATGAAACAAAAGGGGGGACAGAGGTAAGTGCCTTGCCATGCTGGCATGAAACACACAAAATTCCACGAAACGGCTTCTAGCGCCTATCAAATAGCGACACTGAAACACCCCTTTCCCTGAGTAACAGGGAGAAAGTGCAAAACCCCATTGTGCACCTAAAAGTTGCACAGTCACACCGTATTAGAGCATGTGCAGCCGCACATATCTCTTGAAACAGATAGAGGACCACCTATCGATCCTTTTGAGACGCTCGTCCCCCAGCCCTCTTGCTGCTGCCTCGGTGGCTGCTCCTATCCTAAACTAATGAGTCCCGAAGTCGGCAGGGTCTAGCCCGGCACTCTTCAACGCTAGGAGCATGACTTTCCTGAACTGAAATACCGTGAGTGGTGTCCCGTCCCCATGTATCAGGAGAGGCCCTCCCTGAGTGCGTGCCTGTTGGGCCATAAAAACCTCAAGCCTGTAGACCGGGCAGCATGGTGTGTTCCCTGCCCTGTGTAATACTATGCTCTCTCCCTTACCCTCTTGATCGGTTTTTGATTTCCGGATGGAAATCAGCACTGAATCCTTCTTTATGCTAACGTGTCCCATTTGCAGGCCCCCCAGCCAATCTTCCTTATTCTTTGTGACTAGCTCGCTTCCCCTAAAAGCGCAGTAAAATGCAATGCAGAATGCAGCTTGAAACAAGATCACTTCGTCTGAGGTAGTGCAAACCCGCTGCAGAGCCCCCAATAGCTTCCCTAGTGTTTCTAAACCTATGGGCCTTCTGACATCCGGCTGCCCTCCCTGCAAGCGTTGCCACCCTTTCAGCGCCTGGCGTACTATGAAGTTCTTTGTGGGATCCCCCTTTCCTTTCATCTTTGCTAAAAATGATATGGCTGAGATATGCCTTCTTGTCCCTGCAACCGTGCGCCCCTGTTCCCTCAGGAACACCAGGTATTCAACTACTGATTCATGGTCATGCCATTTGTGCTCCCACTGTTCCCCCAAGAACAAGCAAAAAGACCCAAACGCCCCTTCGTAGGCACTCCTGGTTCTGGGTGCTAGGCTCGCTGCCACGAGGTTCGATACTTGGGGGCACCAAGCTGCCAGAGCTGTTCTGGGAAAGGTGATGGGTGCACTGCTGCCTCTGGAATATGTGACCTGAAAGCCTGCATTTTAAAACGAGACAATGCGTCAGCCGTGTGGTTCAGAATACCTGGCACGTGTTTAGCTTTAAAAAGGACATTCAATTTCATGCAGTGCAACACAATCTCCTTCAACAACCGCAGCATCATGCTACATTTAGCTGTTTGGCTATTCACGCAGTCTACTACTGCCATGTTGTCGGACCAGAATATCACAGACTGATTTTATAAAACTTCCGCCCACACAGTCCGTGCCACTAGAATTGGAAAAAGCTCTAAGAAACTTATGATCGTGGTGATTCCAGATTCCCTCCACCAGTCTGGCCAACGCTGAGCTACCCATTCGCGCCCCAGGATGGCCCCGAAACCCTCGCTACCTGCAGCGTCAGTCATGAGGCCCAACTCCGGGTTGGACTTAGGTGGGCTGGGCCACACCACTTTCCCATTGAAATCGCGCAAAAATGTTTTCCAAATCAACATGTCCTGCCTGACCTCGCCGGACAGCCTAGTGTGGTGATGCTTCTCCCTGAGGCCTGACATTGCATGCGCGATAGAGCGAGAGAAAGGGCGCACCATTGGGATTATGCGTAGTGCAAAATTCAATTGCCCTACCACCTGCTGTAGCTGATGCAATGTAACCTTCTCTTTCTTGAGGCAGTGCTGCAAAGCCGCCTCGAAATCATTGACTTTGTCAGCGTGTAACCTCGAGAGCCCGTGGACAGAATCGAATTCAATCCCCAAGAATTCGATTGTTGTGCTTGGGTCCACTGTTTTGCCAGGCGTCAAAGGCACACCGAACTCCTGCATTAATGCACAGAATTTTGACAATGCTGACCTGCACTCCCCAGATTGTAGCGCCCCCAGAAACAGAAAATCGTCCAGGTAGTGCAGCACCCAGCGATGCCCTGACACCCGTCTGAATGCCCATTCCAAAAACGAGCTACATTTCTCAAAATAGGCGCAGGACATTGAGCAACCCATTGGCATGCATTTGTCGACATAATACTTCCCCTGGAACTGGAAACCCAGTAAGAGAAAATCTGCAGGGTGCACTGGTAGCAATCTAAATGCAGACTTAATGTCAGCTTTTGCCAGCAAAGGCCCCTGACCCAAAGACCTAAGCATGTCTACCGCTTGGTCGAAAGATGCATATTTCACGCTACAAAGTGTGTCAGAGATGGCATTGTTCACTGAACTGCCCCTTGGTGCAGAAAGATTGTGAATCAGTCTGAATACACCTGGCGCTTTCTTAGGTACTACACCTAGAGGGGAGCACACAAAATCCTTCATTGGGACGTCATCAAAAGGCCCGGCCACCCTACCCAGGCTCACTTCCTTAAGGATTTTTGCTGTCGCTATGCCTACATTGGACCTCACTGACAGCTGGTTCCGGCAGTGCGCCACCCCGTTGTAACCCAGGGCTGGTATCTTGAAACCTTCCACAAACCCCTCTCTGATCGTCCTGGCTGCCTCGGGGCAATTGTAAGATTCCAACCAAGGTATCATAGTGCTAATGTTAATAGGAGAAATAGCCTTCCCTAGTAGTAGGCTGCTATTCTTGCTTCTTTCCCCCTCTGCCCCTGGACTTTTTGTGACACCTGGACTCTGGGTGGAATGCATTACCACAGTAACCACAGGAATGTTTGAACCTACATGTGCCTGGTGCTCTACTGCAGGTCCGTTTGTTAAAGTCAAAACAGAAGCCTTTTTTTCCATTGCTCCCTGCCTTTCCCGTGAACCCCCCCGTGTTACCTGTGGGGCCTGTCTTAAAGGGCTGAGACCGCACTGCGTCGGGTACCTGCCCCCGCCCATTCTCAACTGCGCCCTCCACCAAATGTCTCAGATGAATAAACATGTCCGTCTGGCTCCATCTTAGGGTTGGATCCTGCGCTTTTGCCCTTCTAAACTCCTTGTCATACTCTTTCCACCCATCCCCACCTTGTGTAGCATGGGCGACTGTGATCCTATTCTGATAACACGCCATCTCAGATCCAACCTCTGGGAAACGCTCTAACATGACAGCCATGACTATAGTGAAACCCTGTATCCAATTGGCCAAGTTCTCTTCAACTCTGTATTTCAGGACTATATTGGACCATTCCTTGTAGTGTGTCCATTCCTTGCTCCTTTTTGCCTCTTCCCTGTCTGCCTCATCAATCAAGAGGGAAAACATGCTAACGTATTCCCTCCTCCAGATCCTTTCCTTAGTCTCCTTTGACAGATGCCGCCCCAACTGCTCCCTCCCGAAGCGCAGCTCCCCCAAACTTAGTGGAGGTAGTGTTGCCCTCGTACCTGCTGGTGCTGCTGCATCAGCCGTCTTGCCCACGTCTGTATTCTTCGCGTCGCTGCTTATCTCCCGGACACCTTTCGCCACCGGGAACTGGTGCTGTGGCAACAGGTGCTGCCCCCCCTGCCGGTACTGCCGGCACCTCGCCACCGGGGACTGGTGCTGTGGCAACGGGTGCTGCACCCCCTGCCGGTACTGCCGGCACCTCGCCTGGCCTCCCCTTTCCTAGTTCAGCCATCAATTTCTTTGCCCTTTCAATGGCATCCCCCCCGCCCGTTGTCGCCCCTGCGGCGTGAGACCAGTTCCCTACCATCTCCAGCCAGGGCAGGACTACTGCTAAGTTGGCGGCTATGTCTGGTTCTGCCGGGTTTGCTCCGCCCGTCCCATCCACCGGGGGAAGAGTGGGTTCAACAATGGGTCCCACTGGCACAGCATCCCTTGGGCCCCCTTCGCCCACGGGGCCCGGCGTGTCCGCTGGTGGGACTGGGTCACCTGCGCCCCCTTCACCCTGGGGGCTTGTCGCGGGTGCAGGCTCACTTCTGGGTGGGACTGCTGCCCCTTTCCCACCTGGCTTGCGCCTGTACCTCTTTGGCAGTGGCGGGGAGTAGTGTCTTGGTGGTACAATAGGCCGCCTACCCCTCCCTTCTGGCACATCAGGCCCTTCCACCTTATCCTGCAACCTGTTGAGAGTCTGCCCCATGACCTGGACTTGCTGCATTAAAGCCTCCAGCAGGACGTCCGTGCGCGATCGCTTCTCGTGCCGCCGGACCGGAGGGGCCATGGCTAACAGATGTAAAACTTATATGGGACCTGCCTGCTCGCGTAACCGTAGCCCCAGATAGGTGACTGTGTCACCCCTTACCTGTGGAAGCAGCAGCCACCAGCCAACCTTTACACCCACGCAACCAGAGCCACGACCTACTGGCTAACCCAGTAAGCTCAGGTGAGCCGCCCGCTCAAACCCTCTGTGGCTCCCAGAAGCAATGAGATGCTGGCTAGCCGGTGCCGCCCAAACGTGTCCCTTCAATTACCACCAGCAAATTCTTTGGAACTTGGTACCGTCTTGTCCTCCCCGTAATGCTGGAGCTGTGGAAACACAAATAAAGCCAGTTGCGCTGCGCGAAGTCCTGCTAGTTTGTTAACCTCCCCCTAGTGTTAGCGCTCCTATGTACTGCGCCCCAGACCCCAAGCAACCCTAAGAGTGCGCACGTCCAACTAGTAAACTGGCAAAAGGTAATTTCAAAGTATTAAAACTTTTCTTACCTGCAGACAAATCCTACAGCCCACCTTACACACTGAGTAACAGTGCCTTGAAACTTAAGGGATTAAATGCCTACTGAATGCGTTGCCTCTCCCCCCCCCCCTTCTAATCTGGGAAACCAGGGGACTGAGAACGACAGTGCCTCAAATCAACCGTGCGAGTTAAGGAAGAGAAGACCCGCTGCACATAGTGTTCTTAACGTGTTTATAAAGAAATATTCAAGAAAATAGCCACTTGGAAAACAGACTCCTTTTAAATATCCCCCAACCTTACAGAGGAAATACCATTGTCTACACTTTAGACTGAGCACACAGTAACAGTGCTAGATCAGGGATTGCACACCTAATCAGAGTACGAGTCTAGACCTTAAGCATCAGGCCAGACTCGCCTTTCCCCCAGATTCAAACTTAAAGAGATCTAACTGAACAGAATCACTGGGAATTGAAGCTGTAAGCTTGAGAGTAAGAGTCCTTAACCATTAGGCCACAGTGACTCTCAATACTGTATTTTATCCGCCAAACGATGAGCGCGGCACCGGTCTATTCGGGAGGGGCACACACAAGACCAGACGTATGCTCCACGTTCTATTACAAGCAGGCCAGACTAAATACCGAGTTGGTCAAAGTGTGTGGGCGATGCGCTGTCTCCCGCGCTAATTACGGGACAAACTAAAAGGTGCCTCGCAGCGATGACCAACACCCCCCCCCCCCCGCGAACCGCCGCGCTTACTGCCTCACAATGCTCTCCGCCGATGCCGATACAGGCTTCGTGTGCTCGAGCTGTCTTCCGCGCTAATTATGCTGCGCCGTATCCTTTGGAAGAGCATCGATGACCACTCCCAAAACAGACCTGTCTGCAAACCCCGGTGCTCCGGCGCGCGAGGTACGCCGACGAGAGGCGGCTTGCGACCGCACCAAAATCTTCACACTGTCGATGCAGCTACGGCCCGGTGACTCTATCTGTGGGGAGCAAGAACAAGAGACTGTTCTGCTCCCCACCACCTCTTTTTAAAGAGGGCGCCCAGGCCGACCGGCTGAGACCGGTCAGCCTGGTTCGCAAGCTGGACGTTTCTGCGCCGGAAGCACTGGAGTGCTTCCGGCGCACAACAACCACTTCATTCATTGGTTGCTGCGGGAGGGGGGGGGGGAGTGCCGCGTCACTCGCTGACGCGGCCTCCCTCCCTTCTGGTGGCCGGGGACCGGTGCGACCCCCATAATGGCGGCACGGCCTAGTCAGCCCTCGCCTTTTCCAAGTGCTTAAACGCTGCTGCTGTTTCTTGTACGCTGCCGACAAAGAGTCCCTTCGCTGCCCGATTATTGAAGTGAGCGGGTGAGCAATGTACTCTCACAGTCGCCATTCTGGGCGCTAAGTGAAGGTACAGTGCACACTCCAGCGAATATAGTCCAGGACACACGTTGGAGTTACTACAGAAACCACCTGTGTACCCATCAAAGAAAGAACATCATCTTCACTTGAGGCAGCTACAACAGGTCATTCTCCTCCTCATCCTTAGTGGGTGAAATAGAGTCGGTTCTAAGGTCCTTGAGAAACCAGGGGTTTTACTCCAGATTCTTTTTAATAAAGAAAACTGGGCCATGCAGGCCGATTATAGACCTCCAGAGAACTAAACAAATTCCTGAAAAGGTCTTTTCACAGGGTTGTGCTCCAGAAGACATCCTGATGATTCAGGCGAAAGATTGCCTGTCCTTCCTGAATCTTCAAGCTGCGTATTTCCATATCACTGTACACTTGATGCACAGGAAATACTCCGCTTTTAAGTTGCGTGACAGCACTATCAATTCAATGCTTTTCCTTTGGGCCTCAAGTCAGCAAGTCTCAGCACTTCGGGTATTTATCAAATGCTTAGCGCCAGTTGCTGTCTTCCTCAGATGACATGATCACCAAGTGTACCTGTACTTGGAAGACTGGCTCATCAAGGCTCCATCAAGAGAAGCGGCACAGGATTTTACGACCGCCTGATCGCTCTTTTTCCCAGGCTAGGACTAACACTAAACACCGACAGGTCCTCCACAAAACTTTCACTTCGTAAAAGAGATGCTTGACACGCAACTGGGGAAAGCTGTCTCCTCAGCAGAAAGACCAGTAAAGATTTGTCCCATGGCAAGGACTTTCTGCAGCAAGTGGTCGGTGTGACAGTAAATCAGTACAAATCTCCACTGGGCCTGATGTCATTATACTTAGGTCTTATACCCTATTGCAGGCTTCCGATGACACCCGTCCATTAAGAACTGGACAGCCAATGGAAGCAAGCTCACCACACGTGGTACAGTATGGTTTGATTTACAAAATACTGGTGGCATTTCCCTACGAATCTCAACACAGTGCTTCCTTTCCACCCATTTTTAGACAGACTGGTGTTCATGAGAGATGCTTCTAAGGAGGGTTTGGAGTGCTTCCGGCGCACAACAACCACTTCATTCATTGGTTGCTGCGGGGGGGGGGGGGGGGGGGGGAGTGCCGCGTCACTCGCTGACGCGGCCTCCCTCCCTTCTGGTGGCCGGGGACTGGTGCGACCCCCATAATGGCGGCACGGCCTAGTCAGCCCTCGCCTTTTCCAAGTGCTTAAACGCTGCTGCTGTTTCTTGTACGCTGCCGACAAAGAGTCCCTTCGCTGCCCGATTATTGAAGTGAGCGGGTGAGCAATGTACTCTCACAGTCGCCATTCTGGGCGATAAGTGAAGGTACAGTGCACACTCCAGCGAATATAGTCCAGGACACACGTTGGAGTTACTACAGAAACCACCTGTGTACCCGTCAAAGAAAGAACATCATCTTCACTTGAGGCAGCTACAACAGGTCATTCTCCTCCTCATCCTTAGTGGGTGAAATAGAGTCGGTTCTAAGGTCCTTGAGAAACCAGGGGTTTTACTCCAGATTCTTTTTAATAAAGAAAACTGGGCCATGCAGGCCGATTATAGACCTCCAGAGAACTAAACAAATTCCTGAAAAGGTCTTTTCACAGGGTTGTGCTCCAGAAGACATCCTGATGATTCAGGCGAAAGATTGCCTGTCCTTCCTGAATCTTCAAGCTGCGTATTTCCATATCACTGTACACTTGATGCACAGGAAATACTCCGCTTTTAAGTTGCGTGACAGCACTATCAATTCAATTTTCCTTTGGGCCTCAAGTCAGCACGTCTCAGCACTTCGGGTATTTATCAAATGCTTAGCGCCAGTTGCTGTCTTCCTCAGATGACATGATCACCAAGTGTACCTGTACTTGGAAGACTGGCTCATCAAGGCTCCATCAAGAGAAGCGGCACAGGATTTTACGACCGCCTGATCGCTCTTTTTCCCAGGCTAGGACTAACACTAAACACCGACAGGTCCTCCACAAAACTTTCACTTCGGAAAAGAGATGCTTGACACGCAACTGGGGAAAGCTGTCTCCTCAGCAGAAAGACCAGTAAAGATTTGTCCCATGGCAAGGACTTTCTGCAGCAAGTGGTCGGTGTCACAGTGAATCAGTACAAATCTCCACTGGGCCTGATGTCATTATACTTAGGTCTTATACCCTATTGCAGGCTTCCGATGACACCCGTCCATTAAGAACTGGACAGCCAATGGAAGCAAGCTCACCACACGTGGTACAGTATGGTTTGATTTACAAAATACTGGTGGCATTTCCCTACGAATCTCAACACAGTACTTCCTTTCCACCCATTTTTAGACAGACTGGTGTTCATGAGAGATGCTTCTATGGAGGGTTTGGGAGTGTAGTGTCATCTTGCCTGACCTGGCGCTGCATCGCTAGTGCCAAGCATGACAGGGACAGGAAGCAAGGGACCTGAAAGGGAAAGGAGGAGAGTACAGAAGTGTAGGAGGAGAATAAAGACGCGCCTGCTTTACCTGCTGCTGTCCGTGTCTTTATTGTGCACGAGAGAAGTGAAAACTGGCAACAAGGGTGGGATGCGAACGGGCCCCCAACCTGCACACTCAAACGACGCACCACGTCACCTGCTGTGAGGCCGTGTTGCTTTCTTCGAAGATGCGAACGCCTGCTGTGAGGGGAACCTCTTCGGAGTCGGGTACCTGCCAGTTATGACGCTATGGCCCACACTGGCAGCCGCCTAAAGCGTTCACTAACGCCAGAAAGCTAGATTTGCAAGTGCCACATCTAGTTTGGGTAAGTCTTAGCTCCACGTGCCTGCAGCCTGCACACGTCTGTCCTGCTCGGCGGCCATATTGAAGTCAGGCCCACAGCATTGGAAAGACCCTGCCACCATTCTGGCAGCCATCTTAAAGTCAGGTAAAGAAGAAAGCAGCACTACCTCTGCCCAGAGAGTGAAATGTGGATATTCCTGAGCGTCACTGTTGCCCACTGCACCCTCACATCACCAGACGCTGCTCAAACACACTGCTGAGTCGGGAAGAGCAAACAGAGTCGTTTGCACGCCATCATGTCTACGCCCCCAGACTCCTCACAGAATGCGCAACCAGGTCCCGCGCAAATCGCACAGCCCGGTCCAGTGCTGCTGGGGGTGTCTTTCCTGTGCCCTCCAGAACCCCTGACACTAACATCTAGAAATAGCATGGGCCCTAGATGGCAAAGTTGGTTGGAAGACTTCGAGGACTTCATGAAAGGATCGAGGGTCAATGAACCCAACCAACAACTTATCGCCTTGCGTAATCTGGTGGGCAAAAACATGGGACAAATTATCAAAGAACTACCATCGGCCACATCCGCTTCCTATCCAGATGTAAGAGAGGCACTAAACAGAAAATTCATCCACAAGCGAAATCTGGATTACGAACGTTACACCTTCAACTTAGCATCCCAAGAAAAAGATGAAGCGATGGGTGATTTCATTACACGCCTTTAACATCTAGCTCGATACTGTGAATTTGACAACTTGACTACTGAAGATGCACTTCGCCTACGAATCATAGAAGGGTGCCAGTCCAAATCTCTGCGCCGTCGCCTGCTGAAGAAACAATACTCACTAGATGACATCGAAGATCTCACGCGAATAAATGACCAAGCTGAAGAACACGCAAAAAAAATGGAAGCAGGCAAGGCAGAGAAACATGAACAAGCTTTTCAATTACACTCTCAGATAGACTCACGGCACCAGTCGGATCATCGGGAACCCTTGAAACCCACGAGCCAAGCTTGCAGCAGAAACAAGAACAGTAACACCCGGAGACAACCTTTGCAGTGCTATCGCTGAGGCCAAGATTTTCCTCACACAGGCCCATGCCCGGCCATGGGACAACAGTGCCACCACTGTGTGAAAGACAATCATTTCGAAACAGTGTGCCAAACGTATCGCAAGGAGTCTACGCCGGCCAAACGAAACCCGAGGCCTCGTCATCACGCAAGAGCAGTCAGAGAGAAAAGGGATCGATCAGCTAGCTCATCAAGATCCAGTACTCGGTCACACTTCTCCTATCGATCCCAACGATCGTCAGCAAGGGAATCGTCAGCCCTCACTCCCATATCCCAAGACAGCGATCAGTATGTGTGCATGGTAGCGGACCCTGACGGACTAAAGAAATACACCAGGCTGCACATTCAAATGGGAAATCACCCCGCAAAGTTTGTTCTAGACACTGGAGCATCACTCAATTACATTGAACGCCGCCTCAATAACCGATATTACAGCGACCGAGACTCCGAGTAATATTCACCCTTGGTTCTGGCCACTAGCTCGTTAGCGCGTAGTAACGTAGCAGGAATTTAAACACCTTCCATTGCTTGAACGCCGCCATAACAATTCTAATTATAGAGACCGAGACTCCAATTAGTATTACCTTCTGCTCTGGCCATCAACCTTTTAACTCCATTGCATTGACCTTCGTATTCATAGTCTACGTTACGACATATTCCATTGTTTTCATTCCAATTGCCTTTATTCATTTAATACTGGGTATTTGCCAACATATTGTGCCCAGTTGGACCGTCTTTCTTCTTGTTTATTTGAATACCTTTTAATATCTCTCTGTTCAGTGCCCTACTCTTTACAATTGATTGATTTATAGGAGCTTCTTTTTGGCTGGAACTACCCAGGGTTATAAATCCAGGCCTGGACCCTTCTAAAAACCAACAGTTTTTATATTTGATTGAATCCCGGCACCATAACTGAATGATACTGGAACTTGAATATATGATATGTTTTTCAAAGAAAACTTATATGATGTGCCCTGAAGAAGGAGCCTTTTGAGTCATATGGGATCTCCGAAACGCGCGTCGGCGCTCTTCTCTGTGTTATTTGTATAATTGTCTATGTACAATGTTTGAGGTCTTGTTATTTATTGTTTTGTAAAATGGTTGTTTCTTTCTATGTTGACTTTGGTCCCACCATGCTCTTTTCATTCATTATCTCGTACTCACGTTGTGTGCTGGGTTAGGATGTATTGTATTTTATCCTTGTCACTTACTTTGTACTATATATAACAAAAAGGAAAAAATTGAATGTTATGAAAATGATATTATTTTAAATAAATTAATTTAGTTTTTATTATACTCTGGGTCTGTGGGTTTGAGTAATATTATGGACTTATTGCCTAATATTGAATTATATATGTGAAGGAAGTCTTGTTGTTTTTTGATAGTTATTATTTCCCTGGTTACTTCCTCACTCAATTAACCTTATCAGGGTCCCTCTTCTGTAGTTTTGACGTCACTCAATTACATATGCATGACCGAGTACAAGAGGATGAATCCAAAACCTAAATTGCAACCGGCCACTGTGCACATTTACACGTGGCTGTCCAAAGTACCGCTGCCATGCCCAAGACAATTCCGTACATCTCTGACATATGAAGACTGAACCGTTCATGCGCAAATTCACATCATATAAGGCCCTGAATCGGCTGACTGTCTTCTCAGCCTACCAACAGCGGAGAGCCTGAAATTAGTGGAAATTCTGTACAAAGTTGATGACACGCCTGACATCAGCAAATTTCCAAAACTGTTCTCTGGACTAGGACAATTAGCTCACTTGAAAGTTTGGCTGCATATAAATGAACAAGTGACACCAGTGGCCCAACACCACCAGAAAGTACCGTTTCACATTCAGCTGGCGGTGGACAAAGAGCTGCAGGATATACTGAGAGCAGACATCATAGAGAGATCAACTGGACCCGCTCAGTGGATATCACCAGTGGTGGTCGTACCCAAATGAGGAGTAGAAAACAAAGTGCGTCTCTGCGTGGACATGCGAACTCCAAATACGGCTATCGAACGTGAGCGGCATCCGGGACCCCACATCAGCGTCATGATCACTCGCCTGAACTGAGCCAAGGTCTTTTCAAAATTAGACCCAAACAAAGGGTATCATCAGCTTGAGCTCAATGAAAAGTCCCGGTACATCACCACTTTCACCACGCACCAAGGGCTCTTTAGGTACAAGTGTCTCAACTTTGGAATTTCCTTGGCAGCGGTAATGTTTCAAGAGGCAGTGCGGCGAGTCATCCAGCACATTCCAAACTCATTCAACTACAGTGATGATATCTTGGTGTTCGGTGGAACTCGCAAGAAACACGACAAGGCTCTTGATCAAGTATGTCATGCCCTTCTAAATGCCAGCCTCATGTTCAATCGTGACAAATGCAAATTTCACAAGTCTACATTAAAATTCTACGGTCACATTTTTTCCCTCGACGGAATGCGACCCGATCCTGAAAAAGTATCCGCATTATCCGACACGCCATGTCCCCGAGATGTCAGTGATGTACGATCCTTCCTGTGCATGGCTAGCTACTGTGCTCGTTACATTAAGGACTACGCCACCATCAGTTATCCCCTGCGAGAACTCGCCAAACAAGGCCACATCTTTCAGTGGTCCACCAACTGCGAGCGAGCATTCAACCAAATCAAGACAGCAGTGAGTTCCGCCATCAACCTTACTTAATTCAACCATAGCAAGAAGACAGAAATCACAGTCGATGCAACCCTGTGGGACTTGGAGCTATCCTAGCCCAAAATGATGAAGGACAACAACGACACATCATAGCGTATGTTAGTCGTAGCCTCACCAACACTGAGAGGGCCTTCTCTCACCCCGAAAAAGAGAGTCTGGCAGTTGTGTGGGCATGTGAGCACTTCCATCTCGTCATCTATGGGAAGCACTTCACATTAATCACCGATCACCAGGCCCTCATAACGATCTTCGGAAATCCCCGAGCAAAGATGCCACCACGGATTGAACGGTAAGGTATTCGCCTTCAAGAATATACGTACACCATTGTTCACAAACCGGGGAAGGCGTAGAACCCAGCAGACTACATGTTGCGACACCCCCAGATTTGAACATGAACAAGATGCTCGTTGACAGAAGAATATCTTTATTTTGTCATTCATCAGGCAAGACCGCCTGGTGTCCCACTAGAAGCCATCATAGAAGCCACTGCTAAGGACGCCACGTGCCAGAACATAATGCATCGTATTCGCACGAACTCGTGGAGACATCTGGAGAACACACCAAGTGACACAACTGTCAACATGCAAGAACTTGAGTCATTCAGACATGTCAAAGACGATCTCATAATCAGCGCTAATGGACTGCTACTAAGAGACAGGAAATTGTTATTCCCCAACAACTGAGACAAGGAACTGTCAACCTAGCTCATGAAGGACACAGAGGTGTGGTGGCAACGAAGAAAGCGCTGCGGGAGCGAGTCTGGTTCCCGTCCCTTGACCAAATGGTAGAAACCACACTCCAAGACTGCCCTCAATGCCAACTAGTAGGGCGAGAAGAACCACCACACCCGCTTCAAATGTCTGACCTCCCAGACAGCGTGTGGCGATTGACTTCTTTGGTCCATTGAAGTCCGGGAAGTACATTATGGTCATCATGGATGAATATTCCAGGTTCCCTATTGCACAGCCAGTCTCATGCACAAGAGCACCCGTTGTTATACCTGTCATCGACAAAGCATTTGCTGCGTGGGGAATTCCCACAGTAGTGAAAACGGACAATGGCCCACCATTCAACGGACATGACTTCGCAGAGTTCGCAAGACACCTGAACTTTCGACCTAGAAAGATCACTCCCATGTGGCCTCAAGCCAATGGGATGGTTGAAAGGTTCATGGCCACCGTAAAGAAAACCATACAGGAAGCTGAACTGACCCAACGTGACATTCAACCGGCACTCAACGAGGTACTATGAGCATACAGAACCACGCCACATAGCACCACTAACAAGTGTCCAGCTACTCTGATGCTCGGAAGAGCTCCAGGCACCAGAATCCCAACTGCAGACGTCGCTATACATTCAAAGTCATCAACCTCGGATCACGAAACATTAGTGAGTCTTGACAAAATCAAGAAGGTTAAAATGAAAGAGTATGCGGACGGTCGCAGACATGCCTAGGTGTCTGACATTCAAGAAGGAGATTGGGTGCTAGTCAAGCAAGAACAAAACGCAAAGGCTGACAGTCGTTACTGTGCCCAACCTTTATAAGTGACGAGACGGAAAGGAACTATGATCACAGCCGCATCTGAGACTAAGAGAACCACACGAAATGTGTCGCATTTCAAGAAGTGTAATCCTGCAGTGTACACCCGAGCAGAGGAACCAGAATGTGACATGGGTGGTTCAAGTCGAGAAGCTGAAGATCAGGAAGAACCTGTAATCGCAGTGAGTCCGAGAGAGTCAAGAGAAGGGCGACGCCTCATGTCGATCGCAGAGGACTATCATGTGACCTACCCGGTTTATCGAAGAACTCTGAGCAAGTAAGAATCGAAAATTTGAAAAAAGGGGGGGGGGGGGAGAGATGTAGTGTCATCATGCCTGACCTGGTGCCGCGTCACTAGGGACAGGCATGACAGGAACAGGAAACAAGGGATCGGAAAGGGAAAGGAGGGTAGTACAGAAGTGTAAGAGGGAGAATAAAGACGTGCCTGCTTTACCTGCTGCTGTCAGTCCCTGTATTGTGCACGAGAGACGTGAAAGGGAGCTTACATGCAGGAAATAGCAACCAAAGACCCATGGTCAGATACAGAAAAGCAGCTACATATCAAGTTCTGGGCCATAAAACTTGGCCTACTGACATTCGATTCAGGCAAGACAAGTGGTCATCATAAGAACAGACAACACCACATCAATGCTTTACATCAACAAACAGGGGAGAACAAGGCTCCTTGCTGTGTTGGAAGAGGCAGAGATGATTTGGGACTGGACATTCCCATTGATATTCTCCCTGGATTTTGAAACCACCAGGCGGACAAACTCAATCAAACACTATCCAACTGTCATGAATACGAGCTTCACCAAGATCAAGTGAACTACTTCATCCACATATGGGGTCGCCCCGCAATGTACTTGTTTGCCACCCAGAACAACAAGAAATGCTAGAGTTACACCAGCAGGTTTTAGCAAACATGGTCCAGGGGTATTACCTTTTCAATCAAATCGTTCAGCGTATTGATGTACATCTTTCCGCCATTTCCCCTGGTGCACAGTAAAGCAAAGGCAGAACATTGTACCCTGATTCTCATTACCCCAGTCTGGCCTCGTCAGTACGGAGTACACCGTGCTCTTGAACCTATCTGTATACCCATCAATACCATTGCAGATGCACCCCAATCACCTCTCCTGGCACAAGAGAGAAATTAGGCACCACAACCTTCATTTGTTGAGCCTGACAGCATAGTGCCAGACAACCTAGAGTTTGGTCATCTAGATCTCACAGCAGAATGCAGAAACATCCTGGTGGAAGCCGAGGTGCCAGCTACCACAAGAATGTATCGCACCAAATGGAAGCGTTTCTCTGTCTTGTGCAGAACCAGGGGGATACCACTCCATGATGATACTTCCATATTTGCTAAACCTAGCTAAGAGGGACTTATCAGTACAAGTCCATCTGACAGCAATCTCATAGTTCAAAAGAACAGAAGATAATTCAACCACTCTTTTATCAAAGAGAATACTAAAACAATTTATGAAGGGGCTTTTCAGAATATTTCTTCCTATACTGCACTTATCACTAGCCTGGGAGGTTAATACTTTCCTCCGCCAGCTCATTCTGCTGCCTTTTGAGCCGATCCACAGAGCACATCTACCGTTCATTTCATGGAAGACAGCGCTTCTCTTGTTGCTTACATCTGCACCCGCAGAATGGGAAATGTATGCATTTACAGTGAAAGAAGCCTTTCTCAGCTTTACTAAGGTCAAGGTCATTTTTACGGACCAATCTGACGTTTACATCCAAGGTCCCTTTTGATTCCCACCTGAAAGAGCCTGTCATTCTATGGTGCTGTTTCCCAAACCCCACTTCATCAGTTGAAGAGTCAGTGTACTCACTTGATGGTCACAGATGCATCAAGTTTTACATGGACAAGATGAAAGACATTTGATCTTCTGACTAAGTGTTTGTATCCTTCGGCCAGAGACTAGTTTGTTGGCTACTGGCCTACATCAACTTCTGTGACAAGGTGAAGTATCAACTCCAGGGATGAGCGAGGGCACATTCCACCAGGAGCGTGGCGAAGACTGCAACACTGTAGTCTAGTGTGCATCTGCAAAACCTCTACCAGGCAGCTCCTTAGAAGAGCAGGTACACGTTCAAAAAATAGTACTGTCATGATGTGAACACAAAAGCTGACTCACCAGCAGGACAGATTATCCTCCGTAATCTCTTTAATTGAAGGTGAGCCTGATTCCTGCTTTATTATATTTCATCATCATCATCAACTTTATTTCGACAATAGTCATAAAAGTATCCATACAGTTAGCATTAAAAAACGATCAAATTAGTGCATATAGACAAGACCATGCATCATTGAATGATAGTTGAAATGTAATAGGAATATACATAAACCAATTATTTCGGCGGGGAACCTCGTCATGGCAACTATGACACTATAATATAATATAATGGGAGGATATAGTTTCAAGCAGGGATATCGCAAATCCTTCTTTTCCTCCACATGGCTGCCAGAAATGATGACACAGCACAAACCATTACGGTAATTAAATCTGTTTTAAAAATTCGATAGGCATGCATACAATGCGTGAGCCCCAAATTTTTACAAACGGGAACAATCCAGCACCTTATTATATTTATTATGATTGTTATGTACTGCTAGCTATTCTGCTCTAGCATGTGAATATATGAAAGATACAATGCTGGAGAAGAAATTAGTTACTTTTCTGTAAAACCAGTTCTCCAGAGTTGGTATCTTTCATAGATTCATATGCAGAGCTTCCCTCCTCCCCGGTCAGAAGATCATTTATTATATTCTCTACTCACACTTTGTGCTATGAAACCTGAGCTGTGGCATCTTCTAAGAGGAGTAGGAGAGCACTACCACTTAATTGGCTGAAGTTCATATTGTTTCAAATGCAGTTGGATGTACTAGTAAAGAAACATTGTTAAGAACTATGGCCATTTTAATACTGTTTACTACTATTTCAGATTACCCAAGATTCCTAGCATGACAGCGAAAAAATGATTCAAGCATGTGAAAATATGAAAGATACCAATGCTCTCTGTAGTAGTCTCTGCTCTTTATTCTGGCCTCCCTGTCGTAGTCCCTCTAGTATCTCTCTCATAGCCTATGTTTTCTCAGTTTCTTCATTTAATACATCTGGGGCCGTATTACTTAAAGTGCCCCGGGAGCACAACCGGGGATTGCATCAGCTTTACACGTCCCGGGGTACTTTGGTATTACAGAAGGGGCCGCAGGCTCTTGTGCAGCCCCTTCTATAATACCAATAGCGCTAGCGCACACAAACCGCCAGGGCTATCTTCAGTGGGACGTTCCCTCATTTACATGGGAGCATGCTCCATGCAAATGAGGGAATCCCTTTGCCTCTGCGCCCGTGCCGTATTACTGACGTGAGCACAGAGGCAAAGAAGCCCTCAGGAGGCACACTGACAGTGCAGCACCTAAAAGGTGGTGCACTGTCAGTGCGCCTCAGTAGCCCTCTGCAGGGGGTAAAGGGAATCCTATGGACCCCCTCAGACATCCCCTGACTGCACCTACCTGTAAGGGGATCTCTATTCCCCTTTAAAAGTGCAGGCGGGATTCCTCCTGCACTGTGAATACATGGAGCGGCTGTAAAGCAGCTACTCCGTATTTGACGTGAATGCGCGCCCCCCCCCACCCCGTGCAGCACGAGTTCGAGGCTGCCCTGGGGTCAGTGCACTCCCCATAATGCAGTGCATTTTTCCTTCATTGCGCCAGGCGCACCTTTTTAAAGGTGTGCCTGGCGCAATGAAGGAAAATGCACTGCATGTGGTGTAATGCGACCCTGGTAGTCTCTTCTGTGTGTTTGTAAGCTCCCTGAGCAATTCTTTAATGTCTTTCCCCATCAATTGTCCTATCAATAGCGTCTAAGCTTCATACATGTGCCAGAGGCCTCACTGAAGATGGCAAGTTTCTTTAGGCTTTCTCTCTGCTTGAGACCTAGACTTATGCTTTTTAGGTCTCGAGACATATAGTTAGAGAGGAGATTTCTGAAGAGGGCTTGAAGCCCCGCCCCTCATTTTCATTGGCTGGCGTCACCGTTTATGCTAAACGGTGGCCTGCTATTGGAAATTAGGTATTTTTGTTGCCGCCCTTTCCCCTTTTCGTCCAGCCCATACGGACAGGATTATCTGCTTTGCGGCTGTCGCAAAGCAATTTCTTATCTTTAGGGAGCCATCTGTTTTTACTCAGCCGCGTGTTTATTTTTGCATCGCACTTTCACTTAAAGTGAATGTGAAAGCGCTATGCAAATATAAACAAGCGGCTGCCTTCACTCAGTGGCGAGCGCTTGTTTATTTTAAATTCGGGGATGGATGTTTGACTCTCTGGAGCCTCTGGAGCGTGGAAAGCCGTGGTCGCCCAGCAGCTCGCTGCGCATAACTGGATTTCCCAGGAGCAGATCTTTTGAGGTAAGGTAAACATTGGTTGAATACGTTTTTTTATTTTTTATTACTACATAGGGACTCGTGGGACCACTGTAAAGAGTTGTTTCGATTACTCATAACGGGGTGATGCAAAAGCGGCTCTAGGACTCCACCTTTGACCCCTCACACCCACTTCTCACCGTGCTCTAGAGAGAAATGTGTTTCTTATTGTTTCCAAAACGCCATATTTGTAGATCGACGTGTGTCCAGGTGCTCCTGTGCAGATGCACCTCTTTCCATTCTGGGACTTGAAATCCCTCTTGTATGACGTCATTTAGAAAACTGAACCCTGAATTTAAAGAGCTCTATCCGGCTTGCTGAGCTCTTCTTACATGAATTTGTGACACTTGAGAGCTTTGCTGGATTGCCAGGGTGTTTTATGTCCGACCTGGATGTTACTGCGTAAGTCACCGCTTCATTTCTATTGCATATGAGGGTTTCTTTGTTTGTGCCTCGAACCCGGCCTAAGGAGGGGCACTCTTTCTTTCACGAGTGTTTCTTCTGAGAGGCTCCCCGCTGTCAGTGCTTCGAGGTGACGCTCCTTTACGTCGTAATTCGATTCCTATTTAATTGTAATTGATGTTTAAATGGACTAGTAGTCTTATAACCAGGCATAGCCTTGGAGTCCTCTCGCGCGCCCCCTCTGCTGGCCGCTGGGATGTCCCACCAAGGGCACGCCCAAGTACCGCCTCTCGAGGGTCGTGCGTTCGTTTAAGGCCTGCAGGCTGCATTGTTTCCTTGTCCCATTGACGTCTAGCGGGGTAAGCTCTTGGTGATGGGGAGGGGGCGATGGATCAGTCTGAAAACCGACCTACAGTTTTGTTTAGAGAGGAGGGGATAGGATAAGCAGAATAAAACAAATACAGCCGATGTCATGGATTCCCCCCTCCCCTTTTCTGCAGTTTCATATAGCGCAAACTGCCTGGTGCCCAAGGATTGGAGCGCTTTACATGAGCACCAGTTATTTGAAACAAGGTGATGTTATTTGTGTTTTTTTACACATGGGCAGGGGGCACGGGTGTAGTATGAACGAATGGAGGCTTTTTCAATGTAAAAAGGATGAAGTTTATTCTTGAAAATGCAGCACCCACAACCAGACGCTCCCGCCGCACACCAGGATTCCCGACAACTGATTAACGTTGGCAGAACCCTGGAACACGCCGTGCAGCGCCCAATCGTGGAATCCTTTTTGAAAGAACGCATATGAGAGAGCGAGACATCCTCAAGCTGGAGTATCAGCACGAGGATGCAAAGTGCCCGCAGTAGCTACACACTACAACTTCTCCCTCTCCACAAGGAATAAAGTGAAGAGGCAAAAACATAAACAAAGAACATTGATAAGAGGTGATACAAAAGCTATTAAAGAAGATTGAGCAAACAAAATTATCATGAAATATAAAATCATGACAAAACATAATCATTCAACTTGGAAGGTAATTTTCTACAACGAACTCCCGCTTCCGGTGGTAAGGAATAGGTGTCAGCAGTGGTCACAAGAGTGTCGGGGGCAGAAGCACGTACTGGGCTAGAATGTACAACGGGACTCCGAAATGTGGAGGAGCTTTCAACATCAGATGCTGGATCATGTAACCAATAAGACCAGTCACAATGCTCAAATTCCTGTTTGGTTAAGTTAAGTAAGGAACAAGCCTGTGAATCAGAAAGGTGTACCAGCGATCTCTTGTTCCACCATCCCTTAAGGCCAAGTAAAGCTGAGCCTCTGCTGACACCGGTGATTTGTACCGGTGGGGAGAATTTTGATAAACCTTTCGCTATTCTTTTGGGATTTTTGATGAGAACCCAATCACCAACTTTCAATTCTAGCATGTAGAAATGTTTTGCAGAGTCATGCACAGACTTCATGAGATTTTGTTTTTGTAAAACTTTGGATGCCAAGTCTTGATTGCCATCAGTGCTCTTGTTGTTCTTGTTAAGTAACCAATTAAGACACAAACTGGTGTGAGCAGTCCTTCCCCTTAAAAGGGAAAATGGGGAAACACCTGTGGTACAATAAGGAGAAATATTATAAGACCACAGCTTGGCTTCAAGGAAATCTTGTACATCTTGATGAGAGGAAATGGCTGTTTCAATGGCATTCTTAACTAACCTGTTTGCCCTTTCCACCAAACCATTCGAGGTTGGTGAATATAGAGCGACCTTATAATGTTTGACATCACGCCCAGTTAAGAATGAACTAAACTTCTCTGAAATGAAATGGGTGCCATTGTCTGTTACTATAACAGAAGGTGAGCCTTCTACAGTAAATAACCAACTTTATCCCAAGGATTAGTGGGAAAAGGAACAGGATGTAAAGGTGTGTTCATAACTTTCCATTTTTTTGTCAGATAAAAGACATTCAGGGCATAAATCAACATAAAACTTGACCTGAGATTCTAGGGATGGCCACCAATAGTGTGACTTAATGAGTTATGAAGTCTTTGAAATTCCAAGATGACCTTGGTGCGCACATTTAATGATGTCATTTCTGAGACTGGACGGGGGAACAAAAGAATCGTGTCTCATTACCACGCTGTTAACCAGGGATAATTCAGATGCAACCATGGCGAAGGCATTCAACTCATTGGAAAGTTTCCTATTTTCTGGCCAACCCTTAACAATATAATCAGTTACAAGTTTTAGGTTTTCATCCTTGTTATGTGCTTCCAACCAGGATTGTTCAGTAATGCTGGGACATAATTGAACAGCATCTAGAGCAGCAACCACACATTCTGTGTCTTCTAAATCCTCAATTTCTGAAAAGATCATGAAAAGCCATACGTGAAAGGCAATCAGCTCTGAAGTTTCTCCCTCCAGAAATATGATTTATGGAGAAGTGAAATTCCTGTAACTTCAAAGGTAGTCTAACAAGCCTGGCTGAAGCTTTACCAAGTCCATTACCATTGAGTAGCTGCGTAAGGGGTTTGTGATCCGAAAACAGTTCAAATTCACGCCCCCCAAATGTAATTTTTTAACCTAGCCCAAACACATGCAAGAGATTCGCGTTCAATGGTGCTGTAATGGGTCTCAGATGGTTTAAGCATTCTTGATGAAAAAGCAATAGTGTGCTCTTTTCCTGACACCCATTGGCCAAGAACAGCCCCCAATCCTGTGAGACTGGCAGCCACCATTATAAAACACTTTGAAGAGTCATGAAAGGGATGCAGGGCAGGTGCTTCGACAATGAGCTTTTTAACTTGATCAAATGAAGAAGAAACTTCTTCAGACCAATCGAACTTGGAGCCTTTCCGCAAAAGGGCATGCAATGGCTCAACCGTTTGTGCATATCCTTTGACAAAACGGGCGTATTATTCTGCTAGGCCCAAGAACGATCGAAGTGAGTCTTTGTGGGGAGTAGCGTGGCTGATGGCTTTAATGAGAGATACTTTGGGTTTAATTCCTTCTGGAGACAAGGTATGACCCAAATAATCCAATTGCTGCATAGCAAATCTACATTTGTCAGCTCTAATTGTCATGCCTGCCTCATCTAACCTGGTCAAAACAGAAGACAAATTGGCCAAGTGTGATTCCTAGTTGTCAGAAAAAACCAAAACATCATCTTGGTAGGCCTGGACCCCCGGCATGTTTTGAAAAAGATTATCCATAATCTTCTGGAAAACACTGGCCGTGGAGGCACTTGAGGTACTTGTAAACCCCGAATGGTGTGATGAACGTGGTGAACTCTTGGGAATCTGCAGTTAAAGGTATCTGATGGTAGGCTGAACGCAGGTCAATCAAATTGTTTTTTTTAGCTCCCCCCAAGTTGGCAAGTTGTTCATGAATTTTGGGAAGGGGGTGGCAGTCAATCAAGTTGGTTTTATTCAAGGTGCGCAAGTCCGCACATAATCTGATCTCTCCAGATTTTTTTCGGACAATGACGATGGGGGAAACCCACTCTGAGGAGTCAGAAGGAGCAATAACACCATCATCACACAAAGATTTGAGGACTGACTTGAGTTCATCCTTCGCACTAAGGGGCAAAGGACGCACCTTATGGACAAAGGGTTGAGCGTGTGGCTTAAGTCTAATCTGGTGTTGGAAACCTTTGACAGTCCCCAATTTATTAGAAAAGAGTCTGGGAAATTTTTCCAGAACTTTTTTAAGGTCAGAGGTGTGGTCAGTGAAACATAAGTAATCAGTTTTAAGGTGTGGATCATTTCTAGACCCAGTAGGACTGTAGCCTTGGGGAGGATCACCAAGAGTGATTGGGTTATCAGAGCCGGGAACAAGACGTAAACCCATTTTGGCAAGGTCTTGCCTGCCAATGATGTTGCGTCCCCTAAGTGCAACATATACCTTTGTAAATATGGACCTTCCTAAACATTCTATTCTTGAATTGAAGTAGCCTAGCATGTCTATCTCAAACTCGCCAAAAGCTTTGGGGTTGACGTCAGTTTGAAATAAGGAAATGGATCCTTGCCATTTCTCAAGAAACATGACATCTGATAAGATAGTTATTGGTGATCCAGAATCTGCCATGATGGGAATTGCGGTCCCTATAGGGCCTTTGACAAAATGAGGAGCAAAAACAGAGTTACACTCAATGGATACAATCATATCTTGAAAATGATCTGTACTATCATCAACAGTTTCAGAATATTCAATACTTTTGACTCTGGTAGGTGTTTTAGAAGATCTACATGAGCCTTGAAAATGGTTTGTTTGTAATTACAGCATTAACAGAATTAACAATGTCTTGCGCAGGAGTTTTAACAGAGTTGAGAGATTGATCATTTTGAAGAACTTTGGATGTGATGATGGACCTCTCAATGCTCTTGGCAATATCTATTGCTTCTTGGAGTGTTTTCTGCAATTGAGGAGGCGTTCTTGAATGTTCCTAGAATAGCAAGCGAAGACAAATTGATCACTAATATAAATGTCAGGATCCGCCTCAAATTCACAAGTCGAGGCTAAGACTCGCAACTGCGCGATGTATTCTTCAACTGTTTCATCTTCACGTTGTTTTCTCCTAAAGACGTTGTCTTTCAAGCATTATATTTGACTCTTCAACACAATGTCTTGCTAGGCGAGATAATGCTTCCATGTAAGAATTCCAATGCTCAGCATCACCTGCTTTTCCACTAGGTGTAGGAAATTTAGGTAAATTCTCGAAGACATGTTGTGCAGCAAGACCTAAACAACCGTACAAAATTGCAACTTTACGTTCCGGAGAAAACTTGACAGCATCAATGGCAACGATATGGTTTTCGAAAGCTTTTACCCATTGACGCCATGGAATACTGGGTTTTCCAGGCTGTTGTAAAAAGGGAGGAGGTTGCGCATATTGTTGAGAAGTAGCCATTAATGAGGATTGAATGAGCCAAGAAACTATGAAGAATAACTGTAATAAAGTTGTGGTTAAAACAACATTTTCCACATAGTTAACATGAAGACATAAACAAAATGGTAATAAGCAGTAAATAAATGGTTCATAGATGAGACTGTCAGCGATTTTCACAGGGCAGGCCACATTTAAATTCAGCATAAAATAGCTAAAAAGGGCGAGCCTATCAACGAAGCAGAAGGCTCAGAAGGAGACAAGAACTGTAAAGTTTGAAATGAAGCCAAAAGGTGTGCCTGTCACTGCTAAATCGTGCAGGCTGGATTATTCTACAAGTGCTGTCATTTTTACAATGAAGCGAAGAAGGTGTGCCTGTCACCGCGAAAGCGTGCAGGCTAGATCCTACCTGTGACCTGCGCAGGATGCGTCTTTTGCAGCGTTGCGTAGCACGGATAATTGCGGCGGTGTGTTACGAGGCAACAAGAGGAAGCCAAGATGGCCGCCTATGTAATGACGCTTGCGTCTAGTCCTTGCGGCGTCAGGAAGCTGCGTCGGAGAACGTCTATGAACATCGATGTTTTGCTCCCGTTGCTAGGTGATGGAAAGTGGGCAGACCAATGCCGAGGAACATGACGTCATCTAGCAACTTCCATTACTTGTTTAAAATCCTGTTCGTCGGGGAGACATAGTGGAGGAAACAGGAACCGCCTGTGGTCTTCTGCTTGAAGAAGTGGTGTGGAGGAGCGAAGAGAGTGAGGCTCAACGAGGCGCGTAGCTTCGTCCACTCGTCGCCAAATGTAGTATGAACGACTGGAGGCTTTTTCAATGTAAGAAGGATGAAGTTTATTCCTGAAAATGCAGCACCCACAACCAGACACTCCCACCGCACACCAGGATTCCCGACAACTGATTAACGTTCTCAGAACCCTGGAACACGCCGTGCAGCGTCCGATCGTGGAATCCTTTTTGAAAGAACACATATGAAAGAGCGAGACATCATAGAGACAGCACGAGGATACAAAGTGCCCGCAGTAGCTACACACTACAACGGGCCTCCTATTGGTACCCTGTTTGTGCCAGACTCGTAGACGAGGTCACGAGGATGTTATTTGTGACGTAGAGGGGACAGGAAGGGGCTCCTCGTCAGTCTAGTAGAGGGTGTGATGTGGTGAGCGGAGCATTTTGCTTGTTGCCTGGTCACAGGATGATGCCTGTTGGCCATGCTAAGTCACCGTTTCCGATTTTGACGGGTGCATTTGGGTCACATGTGCACCTGTTCTGCAGCTTCAGACAACATTTTGGATTGCTTCCTGGTGTAACCCCTTGTTCTCCACATCTAGCTGCCTCTATACCGCGGGTCCCATCATGCCTTTTAACTGCCCAGAAGCTCATTATGCTTGTGGACTCAAAACTCCCACGTGATTGGTTGGTTGTGTGAGCAAGATATAATCTGACCTCTCAAGCAGGGCGACAGGAAAGGATCAAATTGTGCGGTATAATTGACTACATAATGTGGCAAGGAAAGGCAGAATATGTGGTATATCTGGTTACAGTATTTTTTCATTTTTATATGTTAATAACACTGTCTGGGCAAAGGTTCCACTTCATCAGAAACAGTTTAACACTGAAATGCAGAAACGGGAAAATGAAAAGTGAAAAAAATCGACGTTTGCAAACAGCCTTACAATGAGTGGCAAGTGTCACTGCATTTTAGAGCATGCCTACAAACCCCTCGCCAGCGATGTGTCCTGTCCTGCGCCCAAAGTCTAATATTGTCCCAGACCAAGGGGCGGAGTCTGATCTGTGGAAGTGGTGACTCAACCCTGGGTATAGGAGAAGGTTTTGTAGCGGGGACCCATCCCTTCCTGCACTTGATTAGGGGTTCTTCCAATACCACACCCCTTGAGAGGCCCCTCCCAGGCCAAGTTCCTCCTGAAGGACCATCACTCGGCCACCACACTCTCACCACATGCAGCAGTCCTGCCTCTCAGTGATGACTTACTACCAACCACCTCACTGGGACATACTCTGCCAATCCCTGCAGGCACTGACACACTAGACTCAGTCCTTGTACACTGCAGACACGCCTCCTGTCCCTTGTAGGTAATGATACCCTTCACTACAGTCTGTGGCTCCCCTAGAGGGCTTCCAGGGCCATCACACGCCACAAAGCCATGGTGAAGCTTCTGACCTGCTCTGTCAGCCACGGGTTTGACAGGAGACCATTCATTTTGGGCTACTTTTTCTATCTTTTGACATATTTATTTCACACTGCTCTCTTTTTATCGCAGCCTCTCGCTTGCTCCCTTCTTCTCTATCTGTTTTCTTTTCTCCTTCTCTCTCGCTGTCTTTTTCTCTCTGCTTTTTTTCTCTCTCTTTCTTTCTGTCTGTATCTACCTCACTCTATCTGTCTTTCTCTCTCTGTCTGTCTCTTTTTCACTTTCTCTGTCTTTTTCTCTCTCTCCCACACCCTGTTTTTCTCTCTGCATAATTCTGTCTCTCCCTCTCTATCACTTGCGTCTTCTTTTCAGTACACTAGATGTGACATGCCTTGTGTGTGTGTGTGTGTGTGTGTGTGTGTGTGTGTGTGTTTATCAGTAGAAGTGCAGATAGTCAATTGCAATATCATAATTAAACATTAACATGTTTCTTGCATATCTTATTGAGTGCATTACGAATGAACATGTAAATATGTTAAATCCTAGATTTTTCGTGGTCTCTGAAATTTTAAATTTCAACCCTGCAGCTCTCACCTGCACGGCACCATCCCTACTTAAGAGATATGGTAAGTAACGGACACGCGCTATGCAATGCAATAGGTGTTGCTTTTGGTATTGTAAATACCAATGGCTTTTAATTTTTTAAAAGGCATTGCCATTTACAATGCCAATAGCTCCAAAATTTGCAGTTGCGAGACCTATTGCATTGTAAATGCTTGTTATGATCTTGAATCCTGGTTCTGCAGTGCACATGTACCCTATCTTGGTTAGTCCTAGGAGGGCTGCCTCTCTGGGTGCCTTCTGATTTTACATTTCTGGTGAGCTTTATATTTCAGCAGGTGAAAGATTCTCTAAATGGGTTGTCACATTGTTACTCTTATTAATCCGGGTTTCTTGTCTGGTGAGTCCTACGAGCAACCTTATCTAAAATGTCTGCTGCTATAAAGGCTCTCATAACCCTTTGTTTGTCGTTATAAATATAGCTACTGCCTTTTACTTTTGTACTTTATCAGCTTAAATTCCCTTGACAGACATGCCCACTGCCATTTATTACTTTGCCTCTGGGACCCCACAATATGGCTTTTCCTGTGTCCATGTCTTAGAAAGCTTTGCTATCATTACTACAGGCCACACAACTTTTTAAAACTGTCTAAGACTGCCTTGACTCTTTCTGTGACTACAAGAGTACTGGAATATTCCAGGCAGACTTCTTAAGGTTGGCTGCAGTGTTTGCTGGAGAACCTTCTGGTATGAGGGTCTGTCTTGTAGCAGAAATCCATACCTGCTACAGTGGTCTTTTGCTCTCTCATCAGTGGGAAAGCCCTGCACTGATTTCTGCAGTCTGTCAACCACCAATGTGGTTCTCCACACTGCATCACATTGGACATATGTAGTTTAAAGCAATGGAAGTGAGTCAGAATTTCATGTGAGATCAGAGGTCATGCTTTCTGAAGGAGATAACTAAACAACTACATTGTGTAAATTAAAAAATATATTGAAAGTGAGGGAGTGATAATTTCTAGCCATCATGTTTAAGGAACTTTTGATTTAAAAAAAAAAATGGATGTTTTTGCTTTTTATATTTCTTACATTAACACATTTGAGATGTATTGATTGCTATGTTGTAGAGCTATCTCTTTAAAAAGTAAGTTTTGCCAAGTTCATTGGCAAGCTGCTAATGGCCTTTGGAGACATTTGCATATCTGGCAAGTTGCCCCGTGTCAGCGGTGGCATCTTCTGCAAGTCCTGGCAGTATGGGGCTTGCAAATATTCGTTTAACATTAGAAATATGGGTTCAAAGCAGTGTTACGTTACATGATGTGGGGCCATTTGCAAACCATTCAATTTGGTGCAGCAAACTTCAGTCCTGCCTCGTGCCTCAGTCAGCCGTCGCCCACCCCCTCAGTTTGAAGACCATTGTTGGGAGTTGTCAGAGTCATTAGAGGAAAATGTAGCAAAACACGTTTCCAATAAAAGCTCTAGGATAAAGGCCATTCCGAGGCCTGTGCCTTGTGACTGCGTTTCAGGGTTTCAGTATCTGTTCAATAGAAAAAATTTGCATTACGAGCCAAAATATTGCTTTACTAAGTAGACGGTAGTAGAACATGATTCTTGCTGCTGGCTATTTGTCTGTGCGTTTTTCTGTGTTGATGGTGTAACATCAGACCTGTTAGTGTGACACACAATAGGGACTTTCATCACCCGGTGAGGAGCCGATATCACGTGGCTTCAGGGAAAACGAGCTGAAAACAAAGTGTAGATAGGCGATTTCAGCTGTTTTCTGAGGCGATGAACTGCCGACGGTTATTAAGGGGTGTGAAAACACCCCATGACATCGGTACCAGCCTCAGTAAGGCTTTTTTTAGGTCTCGACTGGCGTGGGCTGCGTACATGCGCAGTCTCGCTGGCGAGATTTAATGATTTGGGGTATTTTCTGTAAAGGGCATTAAGCCCCGCCCCTCTTTTCCATTGGCCGGCGTCACCGTTTATGCTAAACGGTGGCCAGTCATTGGAAAAGAGGTGTTGGTGACGTTTTCGTTCGGCTTTCTGAGCCGTCCCATTTGGACGGGCTCGTCTGCATTCCTTCTGCCGTGAAAGCTTTCTTATCTTTATGGGGCCATGTGTTTCAAAACACATGGCCCCATAAAGAGAAGAAATCTTTCACGACGGATGAAAGTGAAAGCGGACCGTGCTTGTTATAATAAGTATGGACAGAGAAATCGCAGAACTGAAAGTGCGCTGACTAAAAAAACTAGGATGAGCGAAAGTAGCACCTATGAAATGGGATTACTTGATAAGCGATTGTCGACCTGAGAGCAGTGCACCGGCTTCCCTTTCGCATTAACCATGCAGAAAAAAGGCCGGAAACTCTGCTCCTCTCTTCTTGGCAGATGTACATTTATCATAGAATATACCTGTTACGTGTCCCGGCTGCCGTCTGTTGACGGGTCCAACTATTCACTGGATTACTTTTGCCCCCGATTAGCGGGCGAAATCAGAACTGACAAAGCTGAAACACCCCTGTCCCCCATGAAAACAGAACAGGTGTTGGTGGGCAGACTTCCGCCTATGAGAGCCATCCTGCCCGCACATTGCATCACGACTCCGGAGTGCGTCGCTTCCTGTTGCTGCTTCCAGCATTTCTTCATGAAGTCTGTGCTAGGCAGACTTCCGCGGGCGAGAGCCACACGGCCTGTATACTGCATCATGATCCCTGAGTGCATCGCCGTCGCCTCAAGGAGTCTCCTGCACCACTCCTTCCAGTGCATAACCGACTAGCTTAGCACACCGCTGTCACGAGGACGGTGCTTGTGACGTATCCCCCTCTTTGCTCCTATCTTTAGTTTTAAGGGGATGGTTTGTCCCTTCATCTTTCACCGCTTCCAGGGATACGGCTGGCTGGGCAGGCTGTTCAGTAGTGCTTCGCGGGTCCTAGGATTGAACCAAATAAACTTTGGGAAGAACTAATTCACTCAGTTTACTATTTATATATTGCTAGAATTTGTAAGGCGCCTATTATGAATTAATTTTTCTTTGGTGTTCATCGTTAAGCTTAAACTAAAATGGCAATGCGTGGGTTTATGAACACCTGCAAATATTATTTGCTATAAACCCAAAGCAGTTGTGTGGGAACCGAACCCACACAACTGAACCCCAATATCTCGTGTATCCCAATTTTTTAATCTGGAAATTCGGCTCCATTTGTCGTTGTTCTAGCGCAAGAGATCACACTCCTGTTAAGTAAATGCCGTACTCGGAAAAAGTTCAGTAGGAAAAGCTTTATTCAATGACCAACACAGGTATTCTCAGGTCAAGTGCTCCGGGAACACGTCCAAACGCTTCATTCATCGTCAGTATCAACATTCTAGAAGGGACAGCTGATGACGAGAAGAAGGGAAAAGGGGACGGTGTCCCCTTTTCAAAGTGCGTAAGGAAGAGGGAGGGGGTGGGGGAAGGGGGAAAAGGATGCAAAAAGGGGTACAAATCCATTTGTTAATAATAGCATACCAAACTTGTACATAGAAAGCGTTATGGGTGGAACAACACGTCGCCCCACTCTACTGGTATCGCTCGTGCACAGAAGTGGAGTCCGTACTTGTTTCTGAGCAGGTTGGAGATTAATTGCACGTCAACATTGGGTTGCAACCATTCACCTTCAACCTCATTATAAGAATCACTTACGTACTCTCTTCCGGAGTTGAAAGAGTTGTTATGAATAGACCTGTGCAAATCACTAACAGAGCTGTCATGTCCTGAACTAGACACCATTGTCTTGGGTTGTTTACACAAGGACAGTGCTGAAAAAGGCCACATTCTAACATCAATGAGAAGGGCTGAGTTGCAAAAGATTTTGATCACGGAGAGGGGTTTTGAGAACCTGTTCTCTGCTTTGTTCGTGTGACCACTCCTTTTAACCCTTACCATGTCTCCAACCATTAAATGTACTTCTTTGCTGCTATGTTTCCTGTCAAAACGTTTCTTACAATTTGCCTGTGCCTCCTCAAGCCTACACTTCACCTGGCTTGCAGACCAGTCCACTCTCCTTGCAGCCGACAACCACCCCACATTGTCTTTTAACATGGGAGTTCTGCGCCTCATGAGCTCAAATGGACTGTGACCCGTGCAACTGCAAGGTGTTATGCGATAGGCCCACAATGTTTTTAGAATTTCTTTTTTCCATACCAGGTTGTTATTCTTGGCCAACTGGATATTGCCCTTAATAACTGTATTAAAGCGCTCAACTGCACCATTACCAGCAGCATAGCAAACAGACGTCGTCTTATGTCTTATCTTGTTTCTAGTTAGATACGATTGGAAAACCTCTGACGTGAATTGTTTCCCCTTGTCAATCCTTCTCTCAAGAAAATTTCATCTAGGAAGTTGACAACACCGTGGGCATCATCTTTTATTACAAAACCAATTTCTGGCCATTTAGAATAAGCATTGGCATAGCCAATAGGTCTTGCGTTTGCGACCTTATAAGTGTTTAGCTATACAACAGTTCATGTTGTTGCACCAAGGATATTGTGCTACATAACTTAATACTTATAAGGTCCTAAAGGCGAGACCTATTGGCTATGCCAATGCTTGTTTGTTAGAGGGGTTGGGAGCAGAGTGAGGTCAAAAGGGCGTTTTAGGTACTTCTGGGCTTAAGGCCCCGCCCCCTCCTCACACGTAACATTTTCCTCAGGTTGGCAGGTCTGACTCATAGTTTTAGTTTCCGTCAGAAGCTAAGGCAAAAGTTGTGCAGCAGCAAATTCAGAATGTGGCAGAGCAAACTTTGAAGGGCGGGAGCAGCTGTCACCGTAGATATGGGGCTGGCTTTCCTTCTGAAGCCTACTGTTTAGAGTTGTATGGGAGCAGCTAGGTCGAGTGGCATGGGGCGAGTCTTACAGGCATAGAAGAGGGCTGCGAGGAAGGAGATTAGGGGACACAGGATTAGTAGGTGGAAAAGAGTTAGCTAGCAGACAACACTTTCCAAACCTCTGCATTTCTGCAGTGACAGAAGAGTGCTGAAGCCTTTAATGACTGACCTAAGTGGGCTTCCAGGAACGGGCTGGAAAAGCTCTCACTTCTGATCTCTGATGGAAAAAGTGGAAGTATCTTGGAAGACTGAGAGGAGAGCACTGAATGCTGGCTAGCCTGAAAGATGCACACACACCTTGAGGACAGGCGATGTTCAAACCTCGATAATGTTGCAAGCAGAATCAGTGGGTGTCTCTCACCAAACCTGTCATAAAAAATTATATAAACGCTATATAGTAAATAATAAAGTGTTATTTTTTTTTTAAGGAAATCATTTAGCTTTTTGGTACTAAAAGGTGTTTTCCTAAAACAAAGTTGCAATGGTGCATATTATAGAGCATCTACGGGCTTATTTGGGTCATACTTCAAATAAACATTTGGATGTGGTGCAGAATGACCAACAATTAGGCCCTACCACGTGCTGAAAACAATGCACCACATGCTTTGGAATAAGGCCGAACCAAACAAGCCACTAGCTAAAGGAGGCTGACGCAAAGCCCACTTTTTTGATAATTAATTACAAGATGTGTAAAAAACAGGTAAAGATATGAAGTCAGTCATAAGAATTGGCCTGTTAATTCGCAAATATGTTTTGTTGCCTCAAATGTATTCTATTATGTATTAATAATGCTTTGAAGATCCACAGTAAGGTGACTGCTGCGAGAAAACAGTCTTATTTGAAATAACGTGTCTTGTGTTATTTACTGTTTTTTTAATTCTAAGTGGTTTCTATGAATAATCAAGGTTTCTGCCTGTTGAAAATTGCCCACCTTTCATTACGAAAAGCGCAGGCCATCTTTTATCACAGAGAAATACCTTTTTAATGATAAAAACGAGGAGATGAAAGCTATTTGCTGTCAGTTTGTCACCTCTTAACCGCTTGTGCCGTCAGTGTGCATTGAGTCAGATTGCTCTGAAAACATTTAAATTCACATCCCTAAAATGAACCACCAAATATTACACCTGTTTTATTAGCAGGTAAAATTAACCCTGCTTTCTTTTCACAATTACAACTGGTGCAGATCCTATTCAGTAGGCAATCTGTAACGTGTCCAAACATTTGCATAAAGATTTAAATAATCGGGTTTTGTTGTTAATGTGCCACAGATGTCAGGCTGATAGTTCACATTTTCAAGAAAATAAGATATTGTTCAAATACAAAGAGAACCATTATACATTAAAAGGCACTTTTGGAACAAATGCATCAAGCCTGCATTTAAAAGGTGAGCTCTTTTGCATCAAGGCCAAAATCCCAGCCCTTTCTCAAATAAATGTATATTCCAAGAAGGGAACATGTTAGCGTATCTTGGCTTAGCCATTAGAACCGACACTTCGAATAGTGGAAATAGCATCAGAAATGCATTCAGTAACTTGTAAAAATACTGAGCCAAGCAGTAGCAGTCTACTTTTCCTTACAAAATATTCACACATTACCAGCAGTTACCTTTAAATCATATGCCCTCTGGGCCACTGTGCGTTAACATAGGACAGCGTTCTTATTTAATCGTGTTTCTTAGCATTGCCCCAACTTTATTTTATTCTGATGATTTATATAGCGACCTGAATAGCTTCAGTGTACCTTGCTGATTAAACAAAAGTATATGCAATCGTTATGGATAGGAGCAAACTGTTGACAAAACTATTATTAATTACCAAGGCAAAATAAAGTAAGGATTCAAGTAAAAGTATATATTACAGATTAGGGATACAAAAGGATGCTACATTAGATAGAAATGCAGTGTCTGGTCCTAGGATATAAAAATGCAATGATAACTAGCACATAATGTATAGAAAGAAATAACAACATTTAAAAAAAAATCTACACAAATATGTAGTAAGCTTCCGTCATTACAATGAGATGGGTTTACATTGCCAAGAAAATAGTATGATGGTATGTAAGAGAATATTAAAGTGTGTTTAATATATGTCACCACCGTAGGCAGAGAAGAAAAACCATTGGCAATGTCAGTAGGTCTGGCGATTACCGGAAACACCTCCTAAGTCTCTGGTGAGCTTAGAATCCCATTAACCCATCATAAATGCTCTCCGTCACGCATCCTGGCATCATGCATCCATTCATGCATCCATCTACAGTAAAAACATGCTATCAAACTCAACATTTTTGCAAGATACGTTAAAGTATTGTGGCCGGCAGATGCTTGAAATAGAAAAATAATTAAAAAATTTAAATGAGCAGTGGATGGCAATCTTGTTATGGTATCGTGCATAGGGCATACTTTTCAGTTCCAACATTCTAACAACATTTGTTGTTGCACTTTTATAGCGCTTACTACCCTATATGAGGCATCAAAGCGCTTTTTGGTGAGTAGCACAGTACTCCAGAACAGAAAAAGGATTAGTGGTGGATTAGTATACAGAAATATGTGCTCATTTGAGCGCTGGACATGTGAGTCTGTTAATTTGATTGAATAGGATAATGGAGGAATAGAAGAGGCAGGAGTCTAGAAAGTGTTATTTGGGAGATCATAGTTGAAAGATGAAGTCTGGGATGAGTAAAAGGAGAGATGGAGGAGAGAAGAGTTTCTAGAAAGGGATTAGGGAAATCGAGAGGGAAAAATAGGTTTTGGAAGAGTCAAAGGAGGGATACGTAAGGGAAGAATTTAGAAAGGGTTGTTTGGGAGATCATAGTAGTAAAATGAGCTTTCAGGTTGAGCCAAGGAGGGATGGAGAGGGGAAGAGTCTAAAAAGGTTTATTTTGGAGATCATAGTAGTAGAATGAGGTTTGCGATGAGTCGAAGTGTGGAGGTAGAGGATATATTGAGAGAGGTTTAGGGCGAGACAGAGTAGTGCATTGGAGGGAGTCAAAGGTGTTTATTTTCTTCTTCAGTAGGAGTAAAGTAATAAATAAATAGATGCATAACTACATAGAAAGGGTATACATGTATAAGGAAGGTAATATGTCGAGATTTAAAGTTGTATTGTACAAACTCAGACTTTCAAGTGTTGCTGTACATGGAGATAATATTCAGTGCTGGATTAAACCTTGTGGAGGCCCCTAAGCAGTCGAAATTTCGGGGGCCCCCTTGCAAATTATCTCCTTATACTTTTTTAATTTTACCAACCAAGCAATAATTGTAATAAACCACTACATTACATTAATACAGTATTTTATCTATAGAGTGTTTTAATGTAAAAGTTTTGTTTCTTTGAGTTGATTCATTTTTTTGTATCTTTTGGAAACAATTTAAGAAAGATTGATTGTAATTTTCTTTCAAGATCAAATCAATATTATTTTTATCCGTTGTCGCGGACCCCTAAAAGGAGTGGGGCCCATAGGCCGGTGCATACTTTGCCTATTTGGTAATCTGGGATTTTTATTTTTTATTTGATCTTCTCACCAATATTTCAGTAGTGAAGAACTTGTAGATAAAATAGTCATGATGATATTTACATATTGTGATAGATGAATAAAACAGGGACCCATAAGCAACTTATCAAATAACATATGAAAACTATGCAGTGACCTATAAACATGTTAAGCATAGAATATTATATATATATATATATATATATATTTTATATGAAAATTTCCACAAATATGTGTGTTCTCGGGTACAGAAACAGTCACCATCCAAGTACGTAAACAACCAGGTTTATTCCACCACAACGCGTTTCAACTGCATCCGAAGCCTTGATCACGTTTACTTCAGTGCACAAAACATAGAAAGAATCTTATAGCATCAGCCGACTGGCGCAACAACATAAACATAGGACAAGGCAAAATAGCTCATGCATTTGGTGGCCATGTTGGAGTGTTGAAACAAGAAAATTAATGTTTCGGCAAACAGTCGCATTGCAGTTGCATCAAATAAATAACTACACTCATATAGAAAAAGAAATCCACTTTAGAACGTGTTATACTTGATACTGTATATATAATGTTGCCAAAATCTGCTATGTGCGCACTAAGTAAATATTGCCAACACCGCTAAATACAAGTGTAAAAATAAAAAAATAAAAATAATTACAATCAGACCAATGTCCTAATCAGCGATAAATGTACAGTCCTACTGTAAATTGCTTGGTGCATTATGTTAGACCCAAATGTCAGAGAGTGAAATGGCCATGTGTATACACAAATGCCATGTCTTTATACACGTGAGGACGTAGCAGAGTAATATGACAAATGTACTAACTTTACGGTAATTACGTATTGTCCAGATGTGAGTAACTCCAGAGACAAAACCAGGTATAGCAGAATTAGCATTGTGCTAAACACAATTTGAGGTGTATGGTGCCTCTGAAGTCTCAGATTAGATGTACCAAAGTGGGTTAACAAAATAGTGTAGCAAGTGCCCCCGTCCCATTGGTGTAAACAGTTCAAACTTTCTGACTTATGAAGAGAACAGAACAGACCAGTATCGTAGATATATCAAGTCGTGTTGCCCCGTCAGATGTTAATGAATATTTCAAAATAAGTGATCCCACAAGTGACAATCGAAGAAAAGGTTAGAGGACCTGTGTAAGTGAATAGGTTCCTTCCTTCTCTCCTGCAAAGAAACAAAACAAACAACGAGTTAAAATACGATGCAAAAAATGTCACATCATAACCAGTAGTTTCTTATGCACAGTATATAGGATGAGGAGACTCAAAATCAACTTTCAAATTAATGAAGGGAGTTAGAACTGTGGAAGTGAACTAGCATGAATATCAGTCACTGACACAACGGCGAAAGAACATAGCAAAGAGCAAACACAAAGTGAAGAGAAAGTTCTGGATAGAGAATCATGGCGAAAAAACAGAACTATTCTGATGGATACATCTGCCAGTGGATTCCTCACCTTGTGAATATCCCCTGCGCCAGCAACATTCGGAAACTTTTGTAGCTCTCCATGCCGACGAGAACGACGTCACAGAAGCACGGCTCCGCTCGCGGCTCCGCTGACGTCACTGGATCCATAAGAGGACCTCGTCGGCTTGATGACGTCTGTTCCCTTTTTTCCGTGCTGTCGACGCTAACGGTTTTCTGGGACTCTCCGTAGCTTTGGCTAGTTACTTTGTGTTTCTGCTGGTGATTCTCTTTCCTCTTGCTTCTTGTTCAAAGATTTCGACGAAGAAGTCTGGATTCAAGCCGTGTAGAGAGTGCGGTAAGCACATGTCCATCACGGATCCACACGAGGACTGTGCCTGGTGTCTGTCGTCGGATCATGACGTCGAGGGATGCTCTTGCTGCCGCAAGATGAATCCTTAGGCCTTAAAAGAAAGAGAAGCTAAGTTGTTTATAGCAAGGATGAAAAAAGAGAAGAGAGTTCGAAGACACTCCAGATCGAGTTCGGGGTCGAAGTCGAAGTCGGGTCATGCTTCTAAGTCCAAGAAGCATAAAAAGAAGAAGAGGCATGGCTCTCGACGCCGTTCAGATAAGGAAACGGCTCCGAGATCGATTTCGCCTACTTGACGTTGTAAGGACTATGTTTCTCCCTCTCCTGTCTCAAATCCTGCTTCTCCTGTTTGCCTGACCTCGCCTGCGGCTTCACCGGAGCACTCTCCGGCTCCATCGCCAACGCATTCTCCGGCTCCGGTTGAAGAAGTTCCGGCTCCTGATGAGTCGTCGACTCCGCTGGCTCCACCGTCGGCGCCGATTGGCCCGAGTCCGGTTATGCCTCAATCTGAGCCTTATCCCCCCTTTTCAGGCGCGGGACGAGACCCATCGCATTATTTAAATGCAATGTATGGCGTCTTCACGAGAGCGATGTACCCCTCTGGAGCACCTTCGGGTCCCATGGGTCCAATGGCTTTTAATCTGGGGGTTCCTCAAGCCTACGCTCAGGCTCCATTTATGCCTTTTTTCCCAGCGACGCCGTCTTGGCATTTCCCGGCGCCGAGGACATCGACGCCGCTTCCATCTTCTCCGGCTCCAGCTCGACCTCGTTCGACTCCGGCTGCTCCTCCGGATCCGTGTTCGACGCCGGCTTCGGCTCCGTCTGAGTCGGTTGCAGCGCCGCCGATGCCAGTCCTGAGGATTAGGTCCAGGCGAGAAGCACAAAGGGTTGTGGAGAAGCAAGGGTACCAGGTTGAAGAGATGGAAGAGGGTGAGCTTATGGAGTCTGATGACTTGTTTGAGGAATTGAAGGAGGCTAGTGGCCTAGATTTGTCACCAGAATGGGAGATTACTCCTCCAGCTGATATTCCATCTAAAGATGTGGCTCCTTACCACACGGTCATTAGGAAAGCAGCGGAGCTTTTGGATTTACAGCTACCAACTGCTGAATTCAAACCTAACATCCTTACTGAGGTTTTGCATTCTCCCTCCACCGTGACAGAGCCTTTACTTCCATTTAATGAGGCCATCACTGAACCAGTCATGGAGGTATGGCGAAAGCCCTTTTCAGCTCCTGCGGTTTCTAAGACTGTAGCTAGAAGGTACAGGGCGGCTCGAGGTGATCCAGACTTTCTTACTTCCCATCCTTCTCCGGAAAGTCTGGTGGTTCAGGCTGCCTGCTCAAAGAGGTCTTCCGGGGCCCTTCCACAAGTTCCTAGTGACAGGGACTCTAAAAAGCTCGACCAGTCGGCCAAGAAAGTTTTCTCCTCGGCGAGTATGGCCTTAAAGTCAACAAATGCCACCTGTCTCTTGGGCCATTATATCCACACTCTCATGGATTCTGCTAAACAGCTGGCTCCTAAGTTATCTGAGGAGGACAGGCAGAAATTTAATGAAGTGCTGTCAGACACTCAGGCGGCTGCGCGTCAGGTTATCCAGAGTGGCCTGGACACTGCGGACTCTGTCGCCAGAATTATGGGCTCCTCAGTCGCCACAAGGAGGAGTGCGTGGCTGAAATCATCTGAGTTCTCCCCTGATGTGCAGGCAACGCTTCTGGACCTGCCTTTTGACGGTTCTGGGATGTTTGGTAAAAAGGCTGATGCGGCCTTGGAAAGAATCAGGGAAAGCAAAGCCACGGCCAAATCTCTGGGTCTGCAGACACAGCCTAGGGGTTCTTCTTATAGGACATACAGAGGCTTTGGGAGGTCGTCCTTTCGGACCTACAGGCAGCCCCAGCAGCAGCAGCAGAACAGAATACCCTGTATAAGAACTACAGGGGCAGGATCAGAGGTCGTGCTCGAGGTCGGCAGCTTTCTTCCTCTTCCTCCCTCCCTCCCACCACTGAAAAGTAGCCCTAGATCCACCATTCTGGATCATGTTGGTCCTGTGGGGGGCCGGCTTACCCATTTTCACTACAGACCTTTGGGTTCTAGATCTTGTAGAAAATGGGTACGCTCTTCCCTTTCGGGAATTCCCTCCGAATTACCCTCCTTGCCAAGGTGCTTGCTCGAAGGACCACCTTCTTCTCCTGCAGGAGGAAGTCCTTACGTTACTAAAAAAAAGGTGCGATAGAGGTGGTTCCAGAGCAGGAGAGGGGTCAAGGATGCTACTTCCGGTATTTCCTGATTCCGAAAAAGTATGGCAGGCTACGTCCAATCCTGGACCTCAGGATCTTGAACCTTTTTCTGAAGCAGGAGAAGTTCAAGATGCTCACCCTTGCTCAGGTTCTTCAAGCGCTGCAACAGGAGGACTGGATGGTGTCGATTGACTTGCAGGATGCGTATTTCCACATCCCCATCCTAAAGTCGCACAGGAAGTTTCTCAGTTTTACGGTAGGGTCGCAACATTATCAGTTTGCGGTCCTTCCGTTTGGTCTTACTACTGCACCTCGAGTCTTCACCAAGGTGATGGCGGTGGTGGCAGCCCATCTCAGAAGATCGGGGATTCCAGTTTTTCCCTATCTGGACGACTGGCTAATCAAAGCGGAGTCGCCGGAGAAGGTGCTTCATCATCTGCAAGTTACAACCCAGCTGTTGTACAATTTGGGTTTCTCGATAAACGTACCCAAATCTCACCTGGTGCCCTCTCAGCGCAGCCTGTTCATAGGGGCGGTACTGGACACTACTGCGTGTTGGGCATTCCCTCCTCCTCAAAGGATTCTCAACATTCAGTTAATGATTCCCTTCTTTTACAATGGAGCGGTCGTACCAGTCCTGAAGGTCCTTCGTCTGCTCGGTCTGTTTGCTTCCTGCATTCTGTTGGTCAACCATGCACGCTGGCACATGAGGGCGCTCCAGTTGTGCCTCCGCAGGCAGTGGTATCAGCACAACGGAGATCTCAGGGAGTCAGCCAGGATCTCCGGAGAAGTTGCAGGGGATCTGTCTTGGTGGAGCGTGGAGGGCAATCTGTCCCAAGGAAAGCCCTTCCATCTTCCTCCATCGGTGGCAACAGTAATAACGGATGCATCCACTTTAGGGTGGGGTGCACATCTGGGAGATCTGGAGATCAAGGGTCTTTGGTCTCCAGAGGAAAGGTTGCTTCACATCAACCTTTTGGAGTTGCGGGCGATACGTTTGTCACTCAAGGCCTTCCTCCCTTCCCTTCGTGGTCAGTCGGTTTCTAGTTCTGACGGACAACACTACCGCGATGTGGTATGTCAACAAGCAGGGAGGAGTGGGGTCGCATTGTCTCTGCAGAGAGACTCTGCGTCTCTGGTCCTGGGTTCAGGAGCATCAGATTTGTCTGATGGCAAATCATCTGGCCGGGGTTCTGAACGTGCGTGCAGACAGTCTCAGTTGGCAGTTATCCGCCGACCATGAGTGGAGGCTCCATCCGGAGGTGGTTCGTCACGTCTTCCGGACGTGGGGAACTCCTCGTGTGGACCTGTTTGCCACTCACGAGAATGCTCACTGCCCGTCATACTGCAGTCTCCAGTATCCGATGCAGGGAGCGTTGGGGGACGCGTTTCAGTTGAGGTGGGACTCACATCTCCTTTACGGGTTTCCTCCCATACCCTTGATGCCTCAGGTTCTGAGGAAGATTCGCCAAGTTCGGGCCCAAGTCATATTGATCACCGCGGATTGGCCAAGAAGGGTGTGGTACACAGATCTTCACCACCTCTCCTCGTGTCCTCCGCTCCGTATCCCTCTCAGGGCTGACCTCCTCTCGCAGTCGGAGGGGCAGGTTCTACACCTCCACCTCCAGAGCTTGCACCTTCATGCCTGGAGATTGAACGGGGCAACCTGAATTATTTTTCTCTCCCGCCTGATGTGGTAGATGTAATATTGTCTGCCAGACGTCATTCCACTAAATCTATCTATTCTTATAGGTGGTCTAAATTTGTTCTTTGGTGCGGAGAGAAGTCTATTGACCCTTTGAGGGCTCATTTATCCAACATCCTTCAGTTTGCTCTTTCTCTTGCTGATGAAATATTCCAGTAATGAAGAGTTCGAAAAATGTTTGTCCTGATAGTGTCGTGCTCCCGGATATTTAGGATTCTTGTTTGTGATAGCACGTTTGTGTTCAAGGATTCTCTTTTTCGCCATGAGTGTAGTGCTCCCTATGTAATGTAATTTGCATGGACATTCCATTACATAGACCACAAATGTGGTACTGCATGTTAGAAACGGGCATGCATGATCTTAAAGTTTCTTCCCTTGCGGTCACTGCAAGGCATGTTCAACCAGCAGTTTTCGCAAAGAATTTGCACATGGTACAGGTAGCAGAAAGATAACTCAATTTCTAAAAAGAGAATCCTTGAACACAAACGTGCTATCACAAACAAGGATCTGAAATATCTGGTAGCACGACACTATCAGGGCAAACATTTTTCGAACTCTTCATTACTGGAATATTTCATTTTAGAACAGATCCGGCTGGATCACAGAGGAGGCAACAGGGTTGTCAAGCTCAGGCAGAGTCAAGATACATTGTGGACTTGCAGACTATGGCTTCCTGGGGCCTCAATAAGGATGAAGAGCTTTCCGTACATCTTAAGGAAGAATAGTTTTGTTTTTTGCCATGATTCTCTATCCAGAACTTTCTCTTCACTTTGTGTTTGCTCTTTGCTATGTTCTTTCGCCGTTGTGTCAGTGACTGATATTCATGCTAGTTCACTTCCACAGTTCTAACTCCCTTCATTAATTTGATTGTTGATTTTGAGTCTCCTCATCCTATATACTGTACATAAGAAACTACTTGTTATGATGTGACATTTTTTGCATCGTATTTTAACTCGTTGTTTGTTTTGTTTGTTTGCAGGAGAGAAGGAAGGAACCTATTCACTTACACAGGTCCTCTAACCTTTTTTTCGATTGTCACTTGTGGGATCACTTATTTTGACATATTCATTAGCATCTGACGGGGCAACACGACTTGATATATCTACGATACTGGTCTGTTCTGTTCTCTTCATAAGTCAGAAAGTTTGAACTGTTTACACCAATGGGATGGGTGCACTTGCTACACTATTTTGTTAACCCACTTTGGTACATCTAATCTGAGACTTCAGAGGCATCATACGCTTCATATTGTGTTTAGCACTATGCTAATCTTGCTATACCTTGTTTTGTCTCTGGAGTTACTCACATCTCTACAATACGTCATTACCGTAGAGTTAGGACATTTGTCATACTACTCTGCAACGTCCTCACGTGCATAAAGACATGGCATTTGTGTATACACATGGCCATTTCACTCTCTCACGTTTGGGTCTAACATAATGCACCAAGCAATTTACAGTAGGACTGTACATTTATCGCTGATTAGGACATTGGTCTGATTGTATTTAATTCTTTTTTTTTTCTTTTCACTTGTATATAGCGGTGTTGGCAATATTTACTTAGTACGCACATAGCAGATTTTGGCAACATTATATATACAGCATCAAGTATAACACGTTCTAAAGTGGATTTCCTTTTCTATTTGTGTGTAGTTATTTATTTGATGTAACTGCAATACGACTGTTTGCTGAAACATTTATTTTCTTGTTTCAACACTCCAACATGGCCGCCAAATGCATGAGCTATTTTGCCTTGTCCTATGTTTATGTTGTTGCGCTAGTCGTCTGATGCTATAAGATACTTTCTATGTTTTGTGCACTGAAGTACACGTGATCAGGAATGCGGATGCAGTTGAAACGCGTTGTGGTGGAATAAACCTGGTTGTTTACGTACTTGGATGGTGACTGTTTCTGTACCTTAGAGCGCACGTATTTGTAAACATTTTCGTATGGATTATTGCCAGCGTGCTCCGCTGGCGTGTGCACCACCCTCCTAGGGTGTCAGCTGCCTGGAAGGAGCCTTTTGTTGATAGATAGAAAAATATATATATATATTTTTCTATCTATCTATCTATCCATCTATCTATATATATATATATATCTATATATATATATATATATATATATATATATATATATTCACTGAAAAAACCATAGGTTTAACACATGTTATAGTTAGCTGGACATTTCACTCGTAAAAAACCAATGAAATTCCCCTGTTATAGTTAGTTCAGCTAACTATAACTCGCGCGCCCGCAATCCACTGCTGATGACGTCACATATTAGATCACTCATGACATGGTCAGTGACATCACTCATGACATCACTGATGACATCTCAAATGACATCGTTCATGACATCACTGATAACATCATCCATTGAGTATGTGTTTCTTAACAATTTTAATATGTTTACTATATATAGGGAAAGGCCTGTTGAAGAATGAGTGGGTGTACAAGTGTGTAAATGGATGATTTTCTGTGGTGCGTAACTAACTCTATAAGTGAGTCATTAAATGTATCTTACTGCAGAGTAGTGACTAAACTGTGTAAATGTCTGTATGTTTCTGTATGTTGGTGTATAAGTGGCTGCATGGTTTTGTGAATACCTATATGAGTGTCTATATGAGTTATTGATTGCTTGTCTGAGTATCTGTATGGGTTCCTGAGTGTTTGTGTGGGTAGGGTGTGTGTGACTCTATGCATAGATGTGTGAGTGGGTGATGCTATGGGTGCATGGTTTTAAGAGTGCATCTGTGATGGACTGTATGGTTGAGTGAGTGTATGTATGGGTGTGTTAGGGATTGAATGTATATCTCAGTGGTACATTTGTGACTAACTACATATGTGAAAGGCAGTATATGTGCGTGTAAGAGTATATAAGTGGGTAGATGTGAGAGTGTGTGATTGTGAGAGTGACTGTATGGATGAGTGTGTGCTTGCATCAATGATTCTATAAGAGCGTAAGAATGTGATACTATTTTTATGAGTAAGTGAACTTGAGTGTGTATAACCACATAGGTGAGTAAATGGGAGTGTGATTATTTGCATGACTGAGTAGGTGTGAGAGTACCTCTATGGATGATTGGTAGTGTGTGAGTGTCTATATAGGTGTATAAATGCATATGATAGTTTTGTATGTTGTGACTGTAAGTATGAGTGACTGTACAGGTGAATGAGTGGAGGTGTATGTAGACCTAAGAGTTAATAAGTGGCTATGTAGTTATTGGTATTGCAGTATGTGTGGTTTTGAGAATGGAACTCGGTGTATCAAAGGTTATATTAGGGTGTGAGAAGATGTGAGAAGATGTGGTAATTTATCACATGGATGACATCATCAGTGATGTCATGAGTGATGTCATTTGAGATGTCATCAGTGATGTCATGAGTGATGTCACTGACCATGTCATGAGTGATGTAATATGACGTCATCAGCAGTGGATTGCGGGCGCGCGAGTTATAGTTAGCTGAACGAACTATAACGGGGGAATTTCATTGGTTTTTTACGAGTGAAATGTCCAGCTAACTACAACATGTGTTAAACCTATGGTTTTTTCAGTGAATTTGCAAGGTTTTTTAAATGCTAATTCCTAACTATAACGTGTGTGAAACCTATGGTTTTTTAAGTGAATTTGCAAGGTTTTTTAAATGCTAATTTATGAATGTATTTTTATATTTTTTAAATATTTATTTTACAATAAGCTACCTATATATATAGTTATAGATTAACTTTATCCTGTAATATGGAATGGCTCATTTTTTAATTTTTTTTTATTTGGATAGAGTTGAACAGCATAGTTAATATCTTCTATAAACTTATAAACACTTTAAAAAAAAAAGTATTTTTTTTAAGGGTTTTTATCCGTGCGCGCACGATGCACGCACGGTGCGCGCACAGTGCACGCATGCGTACGTACTCCGTGTGCGCATGCGTACGTGCGCATGCGTACGTCGTGCGTGCTCCGTACGCGCATGCGCGCGTGCTCCGTACGCGCATGTGTGCGTGCGCGTACGCGCATGTGTGCGTGCTCCATGCGTGCATGCTCCGTACACACATGCGCGCGTGCTACGTACGCGCATGCATGCGTGCTCCATGTGCGCACCTGCGTGCACCGTGCGCGCACGGCAAGTCATGTGATTTAGAAACAACACTTTCCATTGGTTTATAATAGTTTCAGCTCCAGAAACTTCCAACACCACACCCACTCCCCTCATTATTACTTCTGATTCCCTGGGAGAAGGAGCTGGGCAGCTTTTCCAGCAATCCAGTACTTGAGAATGACAGAGCAGCAGTCTTCTTCTGGGAGTGAGCAGGAGACCCTTGTGAGGCAGAGACAGAGGAAACAGAAAGACTCTTTATATGGCAATTTTTTACATTTCCACAGAGGCAGAAGAAGGTGAATGCTCCAAAAGTCACCTGCACTCTTTGTGATCATGTCTTATCAAGAGGAGATCCTAAAAAGAAATACTCTTTTAGTATCTTCACTATGATCAGGCACGTTAGAGATGTACATCCTGTGGCTTATGCTCGAGCTGCTAGAGAAAACCCTCCAGCAGCTCAGCCGAGCACATCCGCAGCAGCTCAGCCGAGCATATCATCGGCAGCTCAGCCGAGCACTTCATCTGCGGCGGCAGCTTCACCTGGTTCGGTTCCTCTGGATATACACCCTCTGTTTAAGAGGGTGCATATACGGTGCAATGCGTGCAATGCTCTTCTCTCGTATGCGGACACCAGCATTCCGCTAATAGAGAGCAAGATACAGCAGCACACGTGCGGCACCCTATAATTTTTGCCATGTCTTTTTTTTCCTCTGTCCCTCAATTAACACAACGGCTCTTTTTAGAGCCACCTAACATCTAAACACTTAAATTTGATTTTTAATTCTATTTTTTTTATGATTCCGCCGTGCGCGCACCTCGCGACGGTGCGCGTACTGTGTGCGCACCATGCGCGCACCCTGCGATTTAAAAATAAATAAAAAATAATGTTTTTTTCACCCTTCATTGACCCCCTGACAAAAGCTAGGGGGTCAGGAACTCTGTACCCTGCCCCCTTTTCACGTTCTCCACCTTTCTTTTTCACTGTCACACACAAAATGGCGGTCGACACTTCCTGATTTCGATCGATTCGAATGTTGACTGACATGAATCCACCAATCAGAATTACGCTCGCGCCCGGCGCGGCTATAGATATTTATGTGCTTTTAACTGCAATTTTCTCAGGAACTACTGAGCATATTGACACCATATATGCAAAAGGCACATGCCTGACCTGAGGACTACCTCTTTGCCAAATTTCAAGTAATTCTGTTCAGCCGTTCGGGCTGTACCTTCGACTAAAGGTCCTATGGGAAAATGCATGGGGAAAACGCGTTTTGGGACCCCCTTTATTTCTCAGCCCCCGCTTGACGAATCACCCCGGAACTTTCAGGGTAGGAGCTGAGCGGAGTGCCCCATTAGTTTTGAAAATTTTTGCGAGGATTCGTCAACCGGCGCCAAAGTTATTTAAAATAGAATTTTCAGTAGTCCTAACTATAACTATATACTGGCGACCGCCAGTAGATAATAAATATATATATATCTTAAGCAGACCTAAAGAATATATATTTTAAAACCCATAGTTAATATACATATTTGTACAAAGAAATACACATATGTAGATACATACACATAATCAAATTATGAATATGTTCTAACACAGCGGTATGCTGTACACTAAGTTTGAGTTTGGTGGTTATGTAGGAAAGAGCCAATTCTTGAATAGTCTCCTGAAGATTAGATAGGTTAGAATTTGGAAGGAATGGCTCCACAATCTTGGAATGGTAAAACAGCAATAGACAATATACATCGATTCAAAGATGGCCACCCAGTAACTATCACATTGTGTCACCACCTTGAATTGGTATTCTGCATAGTGTATCGTTGTAGTACTGAAAACACTGACTTGTTGCTTCTAAACATTTTGACTATCATGGAATTTTAATGCAGTGATTCACTTTGGACAATACCAGTCCAGTGCAGCCAATCAGTTTAGAAGCAGTGGCTGAAGAACCAGAACCTTTTGGGCCTGGCGGCGCAGGGTACGCCTTAATCTCCGGGGACACTCTCTTAGGCGTTAGAAGATCAGATTTATTAGCTGCAGCTAGTACAGTTATCCCAGAAGTACACAAGATAGGTTCTAAGGAGACTGCCACTTCACTCCGTGGCGCACAATCTTATATACCACATATGTGAAAGAAAGAGCCAATAAGAAAAGTTGGAAAACAGGACAGAACCAATAGGAAAGGTTTGAAAACAAAGTATCAGATGGCTCGAAGAAACCTCTCCTCCAACTGTGTTTGTCACCCCTCCCTCAAACTAATTCATTAACAGTTCTGCAACTAACTTGCAGGTGGCGAGATACGTTTGTGTGTGTTGGAGGACAGTTGTGAAACGAGAGAATGCTAGCAGAGGACAGTGAAGGCCAGATGATAAGATAAAGTTAGAAGAGAATAGTGTGAACCAACAGATAGTTGAGACTGGGATTAGAAAAACCAGACTGGGATTAGTGTACTCGGCCAGTCCTAACACCAGTTTTGCAAATAGAGGCAGAAGGCTTATTTTGACATGAAGCTGCAGAAAAAGCAGAATAGACTTTGTTCGCCGTGCTGCCTGAGTGGGGGCAACACAAGATGGCCGCGGTGCACAAAATGGCGGGTCGATTTCATCTCGATTGAAAATCGAATTTTCTCATGGCCATGCAGGATGTGGCAAAAGTGTGGCTCGTCAGCACCGTCTAGGGAACTGCCAGGCAATCAGAAAAAAAACAATAAAAAAGGAGAATGAAAGAAATTAAAGGAAACCTATAAAAAGAGGACGTCCAAAACTCAGGACCGGCCCAACAGTACTGAAGTCACTTAATTTCAGGTAAATATGCAGCTACGATCAGTCAAAATGCTGTCATTGGCCAATGACTGAAGTGGGACGACTAAGTGGCTCATGCTACATGCTAGTGAATAGACAGGGATGTACCAGATATGCAAGGTGGGAATTGGGTATTGAGCATAAGAAAGCAGGGTTAACAGAAGAATCCTACCCACTTATTAATTGGCACCTATAAACTATTCAAATGAATGTAGAAGAGGATAAAAAGATGGTCTTGTGCAGTATAAAGATCTGGGAAAAGCATATTATATTAATCATGGTTTTTCTTGTGACAACAATTCAAAGCAAAGTGCAATGGCGACGAATAATGTAACAAACAAACCACAAGGGGCAAACACCTGGCCACTGTAACATTTTGGCACCTTAAAGCCCCGTCCTAGTAAACAAGCAAATTATATGAGTTAATGATTCCTTTGGGAAAACTGCCTGATTTCCCTTTATATATTGTCATGGGTGGAAACAGAATGCAAATAAAATATGACGAGGACAATGGCTGGAGGCAGATGACCCAAAATCCCACTATGAAAGTATATCTATGTGATTTCCATAATTGCAAGAGCCTGGCAGACAGCTGAAGCTGTCAGGCTAGACTTGAAAAGCACTTTAATACACACACACCCTCCTAAATACTATGCATAAAAAGATATTACAGATATGTTCAAAATTACAGTTGCCACAAAATATACAATCCCCTCTAAAAGGGTCTAGCAAATCTTCTACCCCAAGTGTTTGAGGGAGAAGCCAACACCAGTACCCTTGCCTAAAACCGAATCTGTGAGATTCTTTGTGATAAAATACAAAATATCTATCTACAATTTTCAATACACTGGATTAACAGTCCACCTTTAAAGGCCCATTAGTGCCATCGTGTGCTTTTGATAGTTAAGTCAGACCAACAGTCTCTGCATAATAAACAGATCAATCTGACATAGCTTTCCCCAATGACCCAATCAGCTTTATTGCCTTTATCCCTGCCTGTCATTAAAACCAACTCATGCATAAGCTCTCCCACAAGGTAACCATGTGCATAATCGTAAAATTATAAATATGTACAAAATTCAGTTAGCAAAGCTATATGCAACCATTGCTAAAAGAGGCTAAGAAGGGATAGTCCAATTTCTAATACCTCCAGGATTCATTAGAGCGGGTTTCCAGTACCAAAACCGTTCCCTGACATGGTAATCGGTGAGATTCAATATAAAAAAAGAACTGTCTTCAGGCATTAAAATAGTGGAATAACAATGCTCCTTTAAATGCCTATTTGTTTCAACATCTGCTTTTCACTATTGAGGTCTACTAACTTTGTCGTAACTGTTGCTGATGAACAGAAGAGACTTACGGCATCTAACATATGGCACCAGGCATATGGAGTCTGTAAGAAGTAGTAAAGTCATTTGAGGAGGTCAACACGTGATGCAGTAGTATTGTATCATTGCAAATTGTCTGACGATTGAGAGATTAAGACTTGCTAAGAATTTCTTGATTGGAGAATTTTCCAGAGTTATGCTAATGTGTCTGAAGAACATTGTTGTCACTTGGGGTAGGCATCTTATTATTTGTCATCTGCTGTACAGTAAACTTTGACAAATGTTCTCAAATTTTGAATTACGGTAAGGCAATAATGGTATTTATTAGGGAAGAATTTCCTTTGGAGGAAATGCAGATTTATAAGGCTCAAACTTGGCCGAACCTCATTAAGGTCCTCATTATGATGGAGGTTGGACGAGCGTCCGATTGCAGCAGGCTGGAGATCGGCCGACAAGTAGTTAGTGGTTCCACTGCCGTATTATGATGAGACCGCCGTGTAGGCAGTTGCAAACGTGCCTTTTACTACTGTGGGTTGTGCTGTGGCCCAGAAAAGGACTGCAGAACAAGCCACAGTAGTAAAAGGCATGTTTGCAAACATCCATGCACTGTGTGCCAGACACCATGCGGTGCATGGATGTTTTGGGGAGGGGGGCACCACATGTGCCCCTCTAGCCACATAGGGTGCCCACTGGGGACAGGGGCCCTGCAGGGGGCCCCCAAAGTCCCTTTCAGACAGCCTTTCCATGGCAGTGGGACCGGCGTGAAAAGGCTGTGGGAAATGGACATTGTAATCCCTAGCGCGGTGCCTGCGCATGCACCGCCTTCATTGTAGGTATTACTGTCTGACCGCGGCCCCAATGGGCTCCTTAAGCCTTTCGGAGACGGTAGTCTTTCCCCCTGCCCTCTGCGCTCCAACCGCCAATATCGCAATCTGGCAGTCGGGCCTTTGCCCTAGATGTCAGGCGGACCCCCACTGACCGCCTGTCTATGGCGGTCACCCGACATCATAATGAGGGCCTATGTATATTATAAGGGGCAATTGGGCTGTCTTGTCTCAAAATATTTGTTAAATGGAATGTGCAGACCTGGATTTGAAACCCACTATATAATTTTTCAACGGGCTGCCTATTCTCAAAACGTTTAAGTAGAATGTGCGGACCTGGATTTGAAACCACTATATATTTTTCAGCGTGACTGCTTACTCAAACCTTTACAGGAATTTTATCTTTTTTATACTTGAAGATCATGCCTAGGACTGTTGATGACGGCAAAAAATCATGTAATTTGTAAGCAACGTTCTGCTGCCTTTTTTGATTCAGGAAAGAATAAGCTTTCTTTTTATATCTTTTACATAAAATACACGCACCATAACATAAACAAATAAAACTATTTAACAACATACAGTGTGAAGTTTGTCAATGAAAATATGTAAAATTACATCATAAATTTAATTTGTGATAAAAATGTTTTTAGCGAGTGGATTTCATTTAAAAGAATATTAACTCCCTTCAGTAATATTTGTGTGCCTACTATCTATCTTTCCAGGTTAAAATACAGGTCTGTGTTTTAAGGTGAGAAAACCTAGATCCTATTTATCTTAATCCACTTCTTTTTTTATAACGTCCAATGAAGAAGTGAGATATTAAAGTTATTAAAGAAAGTTCTGCTTTATTATTTAAGCGATAGTTTTCCACTGAGTAGGTATGCTCAACAGGTAATTTTTACCTGAAAAGAACCCTCTTCTTTTGGACATTTCTGCAAGCTTCTCTATCCAGTAGTATTTTGGCCTCAGCCGACAGGAAGCCATTTCATGAAAATATCTTCCCTCAGAAAATGAGTTCAAAAAGTGTGATTGTTAGCACACCCCATTAAAAAGAAATGGAGGGCACACACTAAACTGCTGAAATATTGATAATTGAAGTTCAATTCAAATTTGATATCAGTATGACCGACTAGGAAGTCAAGTTGTTTGATTGACCATTGCTAAAAGAAGGCAGAACTGATCCATGTATTTGATCACCCTGCCACATAAACCCATGAAGTCTACCTTCTCTGCATAAAGTCCGCTGGTGTGACACCAACAGCAGGTTTTGTCACCGGCCAGCCCATAAGCTGGTGAATACTCAACATTAGCTTTGTCCACTGCTTCTTTTCCAAGTAGTTTTTTACACCAAGTGGCCTCAGTCAGTATTCAGAAGGTCTTCATATGAATCTACCTGGACGTATCACAGCACCTGACTTTCCCTCCATTTCACTCTGAAATGATAACACCTAACTCCAAACATATATGCATCACAACGACCTTGATACTTCCTATTATCAGTTTAAATTAAAATGTATCCCATTCTCTATGAAGCCATCTGAGATGCCTATCTGTGTTCAGCACTTTACAAAAGCTCTAACTAGAGTGGCTATTAACTTGTATGAAATATTTGTGCTTCCATGGATGTTGTTCAGAATTTTACAATGTGGTTTATGGAAAAAATTACTATTGGAAGATTGTCAATTCCTTTTGTCATCTGAAGCCGCCTCTGCTGTATAAATATTTAGATTTCAAGCCTTAATGCAGGAGTGATGATGTATTTCCTTTTTCGTGCTTCTATGAAACTCCCTTCCTGATAATAAATGGCCAGCAGTCGGTCATCAGGCAACCTTTTGACTGCAGGTTGAGCCAGTCTAAATTTGTGTTAATGAGAGCACTGGGTATTCGGGCAGGTCATACAATCTGGAGAACTTGCTTAGAAAGACTTCTGATCACTCATATCCAGATAAACAATGGTTCTTGCTAATGCTGTTTTAGATTCAGGTTAGATTCTTAATTGTTTAGCTTTTTTCTAATTTCTTATCTTTTGGCTTCACATATAGAATTGAAAATGTTTGTTGTCTCATAACAGTTGCTTTGATTCAAGTGAACAATGCATTGCTTTTTCTTGTAATTTGAAAGTCCAGCGCATAAAATACGTTATTGGTTCTAGACTGATTATCTAAAAATTAATTTTAATGCCATGGGCCTGGTGTATTTTGTGGAACCCTCTCGCCCATTTTTAACCTGTGCCTCTTGAAACATGCTACAAAAACCTATAAGGCAAAATGTTCTTTCTACATTGAGCGCTCCCCAGCAAAAGGTGGCGTAGGCAAGTGCCTTGGCATAACAATGTCATTGTCTGACATAGGTCTTGATGTACATGGACTACATATGGGTGGGGTTGAGTTAGCATTGCTGGACAATCCAATGCCTCCCCTTGTATCTTCTGTGATAAAGTGGAAATGTGCCTACTGCTGTGTAGTTTGTATAATGCAGCATGTACTGTGATGAGTTGTATGTTTAAAATCAATATATTTACAAAAAAGGCAATGTCATTGACTTCTTTACATCAACTCTTATTGCTTCACTGTGCCTTTAAAACCTTATGAGGGGTTAAGGAGCACACAGTAGTGACAGGATGGAAATATGTGGATCTGGTATCATAAAATGTACACATTAAAATAAAAACTAAACTATCTGGGCCCATATTACAAATAGGGTGCACTTTCTCTGTTTGCGCCATGGTGCACCTTTAAAACAAGGTGGCACAAACAGGAAAGGTGCGCCATATTATGACGAATGCCACTGGAAGCAGCGCATTCAATGAAATACAGAGCTACTGCTTCAAAGCCACTCCGTGTCTCTGTGTTCAAGCGGCAAACTGCCTACACTTAAAGAGGGATTAGAGATCCACCTACAGGCGGTTTCAGTGAGTCATTGTACCTGCCTACAGGGGAATGTGTGGGGGTCCAGAGGGCAGCTTCAGGGGGCGCACTGACAGTGCGGCTCCTAGGGGCATGTTTGCCATGAATGCCCGCATCCATAATATGGCAAAGGGCCAAAAGGATAGCACGGGAAACAGCGTTTATAACGCTGCTGTTACAACGCAGGTAGGTAACAATGCGGTCATTACAACGACCGCGTTGTTACCACACTTGGCTTTACAACGCAAGTCGATTCTACGACTTGCGCTAGGTGGTGTGCAACACCAGGAAATGTGTTGGAATTTAAGTCCAACACATTCCCTGCTGCTGCGCTAACTGGAGTAGGAATAGTAATTTATACTATTCCTAAATCCAGCGCGCCATAGAAATGACAAGCGATGTAAAGCCACACGTGATAACAACGCAGTCGTTGTAACCTACTGCGTAGTAATAGCTGGCGTAGTAATGTCATACATTCGGATAGCACTGGTGCTATATGTGTGCCTAAGCTTTCAACATTTCAATAGGGTCTGCACAAGCATCTGCGGGCCCTTGTGTAATATCATAGTGTCCGGTTGGCGCAAAAAGCAGGCGCACTATCTGTAATACGGCCCCTGATATTATGGTTAAAGATCACTATTAAAATATTCACAGTATGTGATTAAACAAAATATTTTTCTGCAGAAGGCACAAACAGTATATTCATATGTCCTCTGGTAAATGCACACTTTCATTTGAAAGTATCAGCAGAATGTTCCCCTGCAAACAGGGGTAATTTTGTGAAGGAAGGTAAAAACCCTAGCAAGGCCCTCTATTGCTTATGCTGAATCCCTGTCAGCACTACTCCCAGTATCCCCAGAGCACGATGAAGTCACGCATGGCACAGGATTTGATATTTGAGAAATACAGTTAGAGTTGCTGTTTGTGCAGTTATTCATTAGAAGTGACAGGTGCTATTTTGGTGAGTTCCAAGTAAAGATCTTGCTAAATATATTTAACAACTGGGTATTCCAAAGAAATCTCAGCTACTTCATCTGGACAGGAATGACGCATGAGGCTTTGCCAGTGCTCTCTGGGCCTTCCCAAGTGCTATTGCAGTTGTTTCCTTACCCTGCCAGGGCAGTCCAAGCCAATAGAGGAAAAAGTATCATGATGTTTTGGATTGATCAGATGTTAACCTGTATTTTATTTGTAGGTTGATTTATTTCTGGATTCTATATTATTTGACTTGACCTACTACTTAGATTTTGAGCAGAAATGCCATCCTACCAAGATTAGCTCAAAGATCATTAGCCCTAAAAATAAGCATTGGCAAAGAGAATAAGTCGGGGCATAGCCTTGCCAATGAGTGTGTTCTCAATGCAGATGACCATTCATACCAATAATGCATTTTAAAAGCAGCATGACAGTCATTTTGGAACGTTAAAAAAACATACGTTTGCTCAGTGATACTCAAAGTATGGCACGGGGCCGCTTGCGGCCCTCTTGACCGTTAAATAAATGGGCAAGCATTTATTAACCTGCAAATAAATGTTTGCCCGTTCATTTAACGTGTCTTTGAACCGCATTAAACAATCCCTGGCCCACCCAGTTTCCCTACCGCTACCCTGCTGGCATCCGTGCAGCCCTCGGTCACATCACAAACCGTACTTTGTGGCCCCTGGGCAAATGTTTGTGAGTGCCCAAGATGCTGCACACATTAAGATGCGCGACTGACCTGATAGCAGTGTGCAAGAGCTGCTAGGCCCTCACAAAAAATAAATCACTGTTTGACCTGTCAGCCTATGGTGTGGCCCCCCCAACAAATGTTTTGCCTTCTCCAGTCCTGTTTGATGAAATTAGTTTTTGTTGCCCTTAGGTCTCTGTGCATTTGACCACTGCTAACCATTTTTAAAGTGCTAGTACTCTCTCCTCTGAACATGGTAAAATTTGCTTACACCCAATTGGCTAATTTAATTTACTTACAGTGGTACTGCATGTATTCAGGACCTATAATTTAATTGCTACTTAGTGGGTATTCAGCTCCTATTGTGCCACCCACTTAAGTAGCCCTTCAAAACATGTCTCAGCCTGCCATTGCAGCCTCTGTGCACTTTTAAACTACCAATTGAACTTGGCAAAGTAACCTCTTTGCCAGGCCTGAACCTTCCATTTCATTACATATACGTCACCCCTAAGGGAGGCACTAGACAGCCTTCAGGGTAGGATGCAATGTTTTTAAAATGTTGGACATGTGCTTTTAAGTTTTACATTTCTATTAAATTCGTTTTCACTACTATAAGGCTTACCTCTCCCATAGGATTACATTGGGTTACCGTATTACATTTAATAAGCGCTAACATTGGATTGGGAACAGGTAGAAATGTTTTGTTTGGTCTCAAAAGAATTGTAATTTAAATTCCTCCATAATGGTAAAGACCGATTTTAGGTTACTAATTCTGAAAATACCACTTTTAGAAAGTTGGCATTTTCTTGTCCTAGCCATTTGGTGCCTGCAGTCTGTTTCCTGGGTCACATGAGTAGGTGTAGTTGGCAGTTTCCCTTTGTGTATTTGTTCCAGACAGTGAGACAAACCGGGATCAGATGATGGCAGAATGGACCATCCTGCCTGATGAGAGGAGCAGAGCTGCCCGCTTCCCCACTTACATTTTAAATGGCCTGCTGTAGCACACTCACAAACAAATTGACACTAGTCTTTTGTTACCCTAGTCCTCTTGGAGCCTGACGGGGAAAGGAGGTAATTCCTGAACCATATAGCAGAAAGACCTAGACATCTCTCAATTCAAAGGTTGACACCAGATATAAATATTGGACCCCCAGAGCCGCACTTCAGAACACTCCTGGGCCTGCATAAATTACGGAGGAAGGATTGGCTTGTTCCCTTGAGGACTGCCCTGCTGCTTGAAGCTTACCTTGTTAGCCAGAGTACTTCCCTGCTGCTTGAGGCTTGCCTTGTTCCCCAGAGCACTGCCTTGCTGCTTGAAGCCTGCCTTATTTTCCAGAGGACTGCCCTGCTGCTTGAGTCTTGTCTTGTTCCCCTGTGGACTGCCCTACTACTTGAGGCATACCCTGCTCTGTGCGAATGAAGATTGGACCTGCTCTCTTCATCCCAGGCTACCCTAGTGACTCCAAGGGTCAGTTTCCTGACCTCCTGTTCTGGGCTACAGGGACACACCAAGCTCTCCTGGCCTCCCTGCAACTACCCAGCTGACTTCCTGCAACTAGCTCTGCTTGGATATGCAACTGGACCTGCCTTAGCCCTGATGCCACTGTTGGAGAGAGTTCCTGATCCCCAAGAGATGCCTCTGCGGGTCCTGGACACTTGGCTTGCATAAGTTGAGCTCCTTCTGTGAAATCTGTTGCTTAAACCTTTATAGTTGCAAACCTTCAGTTCTACTGATTAGATTTCTGTCGTTTTGGTCATATTTTATTTATTAAATGTATCCAATTTGTCTACATTTTTCTTGTGTTGTGTTTTCACTTTATAACTCTCTAAGGTTTGCATAAATACTCTATACATTGCTTCTAAGTGAAACCTGACTGCTCCAGATCAGTCGAAGAGCCAGGTCTTGAGGTTCTTCCTGAAGGTGTGCAGAGTAGGGGAGCATCTGATGTTGACTGGGAGCTCGTTCCAAGCCTTTGCTGCGTTGTAGGAGAAGGTTCTTCCACCTGCTCTGGTTCTGCGGATGTGTGGGGTCTCTGCCAGGATGAAGTCGGCGGAGCGAAGGTTCCTTCTGGGTATGTGGAAGGATACTGTCTCATTGAGGTATTTGGGTCTGATGTTGTGGAGTGATTTGAAGGTGTGGGTGAGTAGCTTGAAGGTTACTCTATTCTCGACGAGGAGCCAGTGGAGGTCTCGTAGGTGCTGGGTCATGTGTTTGTGTCGTGGGGTTCCGAGGACGAGTCTGGCTGCAGTGTTCTGGATGGTTTGGAGCTTGTGTAGCAGGCTTCTGTTGATTCCGGCGTAGAGGGCATTGCCCTAGTCCAGTCTGCTGGTTATGAGTGCGTGGGTGACGTTCTTTATGCATTCGGGGGGATCCACTTGAAGGTCTTGCAGAGGATGCGGAGGGCGTTGAAGCAGGTCGAGGCGACGGCGTTGATCTGGCGGGTCAATGAGAGGGAGGAGTCTAGGATGATGCCGAGGTTTTGGGCGTAGTCTTTTGGAGTGAGAGGGTTTCCGAGGGCGGAAGGCCACCAGGTGTTGTCCCAGGCAGTGGGGGAGGGTCCAAGGGTAAGGACCTCTGGCTTCTCTGAGTTGAGCTTCAGGCAGCTGTCGTTCATCTAGGCTGTGACGTCCTTTATTCCTTCCTGGAAGCAGAGTCTGGTGTCTTCTGGATTTTCCATGAGGTAGAGGATGAGCTGGGTGTCATCGTCGTAGGATACTATGCTGAGCCAATGCTGTCTGACTATGGCTGCGAGCGGGCCATGTCCATGTTGAAGAGCGTGTGGCTGAGCGAGGATCCTCGGGTACTCTGCAGTTGATCTCTGTGGATTTGGAGAGGAATGGTGGGAGTCTGATTCTTTGGATCCTGCCGGTGAGAAAGGAGCGGATCCAGTCCAGGGCGGTTCCTCCTATACCAGCGTCGTGGAGTCTGGCTGAGAGCGTGCAGTGTGAGATCATGTCGAAGGCTGCGTAGAGGTCTAGTAGGATGAGGGCCACGGTGTGGCCCTGGTCGAGTAGCATGCGGATGTCATCGGTGGCGGCGAGGAGGGCCGTCTCGGTTCTGGGGTTGCTGCGAAATCCAGACTGGGAGGAGTTGAGGATGGCGTTCTCTTCGATGCAGGTGGTCAGCTGGGCGTTGATGAATCTCTCTGTGACTGGCTGTTAAGGGAATGAGAGAGATGGGCCGGTAGTTTTTCAGGTCCGTCGGGTCGGCCAAGGGTTTCTTGAGGAGTGGCTTGACCTCTGCCCCCTTCCAGTCATCAAGGAAGATGCCGGATTTGAGGGAGGCGTTAATGGTCCGGCCTAGTTTGGGTGCTATGGCGGCTGCGGCGACTCTGTGGTAGATGTGCGGTGGGTAGGAAACTGGGGTCTCCTGAGTGGTTGTTCTTCATGGTCGTGGTGGTGTCTTCAGTGGTAGCAGGTTTCCAGGTGGTGATGGTCGGCTGGTTGTCGGTGGTGGAGATGGGGGTGGTGTCTGGAGTGCGTCCACTGAAGTTGTCGTAGAGGGCCTTGATTTTCCGGTGGAAGTAGGAGCTGAGCTTATCGCAGAGGTCCTGGGATGGTGTGACATCCATGGCTTCGCTGTGGGGTTTGGTGAACGTTGAAGAGTTCTTTTGCATTATTTGCGTTTGTGAGGATTTTGTACTTGATAAACATCCGCTTGGTGACTCTTATGCGTTGGTGTTATTCCTTCATGGCATTCCTGTAGGTGTTTTTTGAGGTTTAAAAAATCTCTCTGATTGGAAAAAAGTTAAAAACATATTACTGAAGCCACAAAAATTTAATATGTGCAATTATTCAGTATATAGATACATGGCACATTTGTTTTAATACATTGTCAAGTTTGTAAAAGGTGCCTGTATATTGAAACATGATATATATTCCCTGAATCGACCACACAACCATCCTCACCTCTCGCCACATTAACACTCGCACATCACATACATGACTAACCCAGCCTAAAATGACATACACCGATGGAAGTCACGGAGAGTACACTTCATAAGATATCCGCGATTGTGTTGCAAGCTGGGATGTCACTACAACCAGGTCAACGCACGTTTCAGTGGAGATTATGAATTCTATCCACCTTCATCATGATTACCCTTTTATGTCTATAGAATCATAAAAAATCACTGATGCTTCTTTAGGATACCAGTAAAGGTGAGAGGATAAACACTGCATCTAACTCATAGGGCTAAAGTGCGGTACAATAGTGTCGCCAATAGCGATCTAATCCACAAAGGAGCAAGATTCCAGCTCTAAGGTAGCTTCATATTTGATTGACTCTATGATAACTGGTGGTTCACTTGGTATGGCATATTGGTCCATATGTGAACCACGCGCGAGACTTAGTACGCGGCCGTTTTGAGCGATCACTGCATTGGCGCTTACCATTTGAGTGGCATACGCACCCCTGGGTCTCTGTTCTTAATAAGACACATTGAGAAACAGTACAGGCACCAGCATATGCCATACTGTGGACAGGGTGCAGTGTACCTAAAAGGTAGGACATGTAGTGATGTGTTTTTCCATGTTCTGATAGTGAAATACTGTGCATTTCGTTTTTCACTAATACAAGGCTGTCCCATTTTTTTTATAGGTTGACATGGGGTCTGCCTGGACACACCTTTCCAAGTGCAGATCCCCATTGGAAGACGATAGGAAGTTAGAGTTTGAGATGCCTACTCTCACCATGAAGATTGTTTTTAAATGGCGTGTTTGAAAATGCCACTTTTAAAAAGTGGGCATTTTCTTGCTTAACCATTCTGTGCCTGCAAGGGGAATCCACAACTGGAATCCACAACTGGGTTGCCTGCCAGCTGGACATTCCTGCATACACTCTATCTAGATAGTTGCACAAAGGGATCTGAGATGTGCCCTGAACATTCTGATGGCTCATCACCCGGTTGATGGGCCTTCCTGAGTTAGAGTGGTGGGAGGAGTTGTCACTGGCACCTGAATAGGGCTGTGCCTGTCCTCACACAATGCTGTCTCCACCCGCTGTAGTGTGTCTGGGGGCAGACCAGGTAAGGGCCAGGTTCTGTGCACAGCAAGGACTTTTCTTTGAAGGTTGCCTACTTCAAAGACCAAAACTGGTATAAGCAGGGGTGTGGAATTTAATAAAATATCTACTTGTCCATTGGGCAGGTTACTTCATAAATCTACTTGTCCTGTAACAAAATCCACTTGTCCCTTTTGTGCCATGTAATATGGGGTCAAATTATGGCAGCAATACCCTTACATAAGAGCTCCGAAATAGCCTCTCTGAATATGCCGGGGCTCCTTCCATAGCAGGGTATGAATACTAGCAATTCCCTTATGTTGCCACGTTTCCGCAGATCTACATACTGGCGCTGAAGTTAAGCAACAGTTTCAGGGTTGGAATGCCCTTTTGAGTCTGTGCAAACCTACTAACTTGCATGTTTTAAGGGTTTTCACCAACTCTTCTCTAATCTTTTCCCATACTGAGAAAGTTTGGATATTTACTCCTGACAATGGCGGACATAAAACTTCTTCCTGGGTTGGGAAAAAAGTGGTTGGAGGGGAAGTAAACTTGCAAACACTCGGATTTTCGCATGAGCAAATCTACACATGCATATTTGCTCATGCTAAAATGCAGTTCACAAATATTTTCTAGGAGTACTATTTCTTGGCCTACTTCTGTAAAGTCTTGTGAATTCAGGAAAGTCGTATATCTGCACTTAATGCAAGGACATAAGTGCAGTTTTGGGACTTTACTTAATAATTGGCCCCCAATAAGTCTGGCGTTAACCATGACATGTTGTGTTGTGTTTATTAAAATGTCTCTCTCTTGTCAGTTGGCTAGCTTCACTGTGAATGAAAGCATTCTGTTATTTCACAAGGAGCAAAATTGACAGTCGTTTTATTCAGTGCCAGGAACGATTGTGGCAGTGTGTGCTTTTTGAGACCGAAACAATTTTTGCTTTTGCCAATGTTTGTTATAATGATGAGGGCCCAGCAGCACCCACACCAATAAGGTTTTACAAAAAACATGTTTGATAAAACCAAAAGACTGACCAACAATTTCAGACCAATTGGCTTTACCAATGCTTGTTTATTTTTGTTTCCAATAATCTTATTAAAACTGGTTACAGTGATTTTTCCATTATGAATATTTTTGGGAAATACTAGCATGCATCAACACATTTTACTAAATGATGCTGCAGAAAAACGCTAACTAAAATGTTACAGTAGTTTAGCTAAATGTTTTTGCTTTTTTTGTGAACATTTTATCTTGAAAGGTAAGAATAATCAATCTTGCTTTCAAGCGTCTCCATATATTTGCATCTAATCAGAGCATTCTGGGAGCAGTATGCATAGCCTCATAGTGCTAAACAATGAAAGCGTGTGCACCCATTTTTATACTTTAACCACTGTCAGTAGTAGTCTGAGCTTACAACATGTACTTAGATTGCTCACCCTAATAATAAAGGTTTTGAATTTATGAACCATAAATACAAGTTTGAACAGCGTTAAAACATGGAAACAAATATTACCTTAACTGCAGGCAATGCTTTCCCTGATCCATCATGTGGGTCTATAAACTGGCAGTCAAAGGGTTTGTGATGTAGGGGGTTGGGCCTACTTGTCCCAAGGACAAAATACACATGGAAACTTGTTGCCCTTGACCCCAAACAATATGTCCCGGGCGTCGGGCTATAGGAATTTCACATCCCTGAATAAGTATTGGAGCTTTGACTCCAGAACTTTACAATACTCTGGACTAAGGAATCTGCAAAGAAGGGCTGGAAATGCTGTCAGGAGAGACTACCACATTACTGCGTGCTTTGCTGTGTTGGCCTGCTATGCACTGCTTCTTTCTTAGGCAGTCAAAGGACTGGACTGAACTGAACTTTCTTTATCCTGCTGTTTGTTTCTCCAAGGGTTTGAGGTAGAGCTTGCCTCCTGTTCGAAGGCTCAGGAACATTGAAGACTTTGACTTAATCTGCTTATACTGGAAACTGTGTGTTCGTGCTGTAACAGAAATAAAAGGAACTTTGATGCCGTCACTGGCGCTGCTGCTTGCATCGTGACCTGACTGCACCGCATGAAGCATCGCCTGCTTCACAACGTAATCCTGGTCTCACTGATGCCATATTGAGCTGCTGCTTGCATCGTGATGTGTAAGCAGCGCACTTCGCATCACCTTGCTTCACACCACAGCCCTGGTATCACCAACGACGACACTCCACGCTGACATTAACGCTGCTGCCTGCACCGTGGCCTGTGGACACCGCTCATGGAGTACACGAAGCATCGTCGCGTCCCACACCGCAGCCCTGGTCTACTGACATCAGCTCACTCGACATCAGACTCATCAACCGACGCCGCTGCTTGCACCGTGACATATGGGCACCGCACGACGCATCACCCTGTTTCGCATCACAACCATTGGGTCTACCGACAACAGCGCTTCAGCAATGATGCCACCCCACTGCCCAGCCGACCTCAGCGATCCTGACTTCACCCTCATAGAGTTTGATCTTCCATGAGTGTGACTTCAAGGGTTCGACTTCTACACATGCCACATCTTCCGATCTCGTCATGAGGTCTATGACACCCTGCATTTCCAAGGTACTAAATTCAGGTCTTCCCGACACTGTAGCTGGCCCGCGCTCCTCATGGACGGCCTAAACTGTTAGATTTGTTGTTCACAATGCCACAATAGCCCCAGATGGAGCTATCGACTTAGAGGAACTGTTATTTAAGCTGATTCTTACAAAATTCATATTTTAATTTATGTATGTTGGATTTGAATTGTTTTAGTCTTGTTTTACACAGATAAATATTGCCCATTTTTCTAAAACTGTTATGGTGTTATTTTGTAGTGTTTTCACTCTATTACTGTGTGTTATGTGCAAATGCTTGACACTTTGCCTCTGGGATAAGCATGACTGCTCGTGCCAAGCTACCAAAGGATCTGAGCAGGGGATATTTTAGGTGTAACCCCTTTACCCTGACTAGAAGGAATAGTCTCTACTTGGACAGGGTGCAAGCCACTTCCAACTAGAGACCCCATTTCTAACAAGAGGCAATTATAAACACTGTCTATGCAATCTCCTGGACTCCGCTGGAATGGGATCAGTGCTCCAAAGGTTGACAGAGGGCTTCACCTGTGCAAAACGTTCACATTATCCCACCTGTCCCACCAACCCTATAACCTACCATCTAACTACCCTTTTTTTTTAAATGTCCCCTACTCCTTTCTTACCCCACCCTCTTTTCTTTCCTCTAAATGTCTCTCTCTTGTCCTTTTCTTCCCTGCCACCTCTGCTCTCTCGTCTGTCATAGCTTCCTCTACAACTCTTCCTCCTATATCCGCTTCTTCTCTTTACCACTCTTACTTCTGCTCCCTCACCATCAGCGGCACCTCTCTATTTAGTACTTCTCTGGCCACATCACATTTCTTTTTGGAATCACACTATGCTTTATTTGGAGCCTCCAATAGCTGCAAGTCTCAAGCAGAAAAAATACCTGTCTAGAGTGCGAACTTAGCGTTCTGATATGGAGTGCTTTTGATATAGCTTTAAACCTAATTCTAAGTCCTCTTACTGAATAGTGAATGGGGCTTACTGCTAGCCAAAGTGAATGGCAACATTTCTGTGTGGTTATAATTACATAGTCACATGATCTTAAATCATCCAATAAAAAATGACTTTCTCCAAGTCATGTGTCCTGAGGTCATTGGTATGGAGAGAAGCATTAATGTTCAGTAAAAACTGGGATCTTGAAGGCGTATCATGCCTTAAGGAACTCAGACACTCAGACTAAATTGATGTTCTCTCATTTCAGTAGATCCTTGGTAGCAGCAAATCAAGAACTTGAGAGACACCCTAGACAGCTCTCTCCAAGATCAATTACCACCAATAAAAGTTATGAAAGTGCTTTTTAAAGTTGATTATGCCCAAGTCTCTCAAAATACACTTTTTCTCTACTTCCCCAAATCTTAAAAAGCAAACCAAAGATAAATAGTAATCACATGCATATATCCATATATCGCTTAGGATTTCATACTCATTACTGGTATGTTTTTAAGCATTATCCCATCCTTTATCTCAGCCTTCCCTTCTTTGAACAGTCATAAGAAACGTTTGAGGGAAGTGAGAAATGTACATTTAGTTTCAAGACCCACAAGCCACTTTTTGGTTTTGAATGTTCTTACCAAATCCTCCTGCAGCTATAACCAACAAGAGTCCCATCCATATACCCTGTTATTGCACGATGCATTGCTACTGGTCAAACACAACACTAATCCCCCTTCCAGGGGTCCACATGAGCTTTGCTTCAGCAGAAAGGACATGTGTTCATCAAGCACGGTGCCAGTTCATTGAATTCTTCCCTACCTCATATGCTGGAAAAACAGGACCTCTCCTCAGCACAATAATAGATCTACTGAGGATGAATTAAACTTTTCCACATTGTAAGAAGGGTGCCTGGAATGTAATTTCCCAATCATGCTCCATAATTCTAGGTCCAACCACTGAGGCATTTCATTCCAAGGGAATCCTCACTGACGGTACCAGCCGACAGCAATTTCAAAATATCCTACAGCTGCCTGGAACTCCACCTGGAATAACTTCCCCTTCAGCAAGCAATGCGAATGAACCCTGCTTTAGACAACGCAAGTGTATTCTGTGCTGACAAACAACACATTGAACTGTTTAAACATTCAAGTGCACTCAGATGAATTTCCCTTTCCAGGGGAGTCAAAATTCATTCGGCTGCAGTCTCCATTCTAAAGATGAAGTTTGGACATACTAAAAAATGAACTATTAGACCACAAAAATCCATCCCAATCACTCTTGAAGTCTCCATGCAAGAAGCAATCAAAACCACTGAGCACATCTTTGTTATATTTTAGATATCAGTAATGCAGGCGGTGCAGCTGGATAATATAATGAGACATACACACAGTCTTGTAAGTGCTATCAGATTTATTAACTTATGGGCACATCTTCTGATTCAACCTCATCCATCAAAAACCCTGGGGTTCCACAGAGATATCTCTTTAAATGGTGCACTTGTGCACAAATATCCCTTCTAAACTGCAACCCAACACTACTAAATGGGAACACCACAGAAGCCAGAAAGCATGTTGCATGATCCAGCCAGGAGAGAAGGCAATGTGAATCCACCAACTTGTAGGGATGAATCTAGATATAGGTCCTTATACGATCTTGGCGGTTTGGATACTCCGTCACAAATGTGACGGATATCCCATTCACTGTATTACAAGTTCCATAGGATATAATAGACTTGTAATACAGCGGACAGGATATCCCTCAGGTTTGTGATGGAGTAACCCTGTCCACCAAGATCGTAATCAGGCCCCTAGTCTTTGAGCCGCACTGATATAGCTTCTGGGCTTCGCAATCTATGTTGTCTTTTGATTGTGTACTATTGTGGACTTTGTTCTGTGTTTACTGTAAGGTTTCCCTGGCAAGGAGAGATCCATGATAGTTTGGTTTCAAAATTCCCCATATAATAATTAATATTCAGCCTGGCCAATTTATCTGTTGTTATCTTGTATCAAATGTAGGCAATTGGGGCTGATACATGTGTACACTGCAAGATGGCTGTTGTAGTAGAATATGATCTGGTATGATTGATCGTAAAAATGGCTGGAACAGCAGGGCATAACCCTGGTGGTTCAACACCTGGCAGGTTCCCTGAATGCCAGAGTGGACAAGCTCAGCCGTCGATGCCTAGCAGATCACAAATGGAGTGTTTGTCTGGAGGTGGCGCAAGGTCTGTCCTATTAGGGGGAGATCCTTGGTTAGATCTGTTCACCTCCATCAAGAGCGTGCAATGTCAGTAGTGTTCCGTGTTTGAGTTTCCAAGATGGCTCCCGCTCGGAATGCTTTTGGCCCCGAATGAAGCCCAGGCCTCCTGTTTGCCTTTCTGCCTACACCACTCCTGCCCAGAGTTCTCCAGAACGATCGGGCCCAAGTCATACTTGTGGCTCCGGACTGGGCGCGAATAGACTGGTATTCTGAGCTACTGAGCATTGCCATAGATCCTTCAATCAGGCTGCCCCTTTGGGAGGATCTTCTGTCACTGCAGCAGGGGAGGGTTCTCCACTCGAACCTGTCCAGTCTCCACCTTCAGGCGTGAAGATTGAGCGGCGACAGTTGACAGCTTTCAACCCTCCTCTCGAAGTCTGTAATGTCATCTTGACAGACAGGCGTCCCTCCTCCAAGGTGATATACTCCTGCGGTTGCAAACATTTTATGGCATGGTGTGCAGAAAAATACATTGATCCCCTTTCTAAAGTCTTACTCTTCATTCTTTCCCTTGCCCAGCTGGGCTCTGCTTTGGGCACTCTTATGGGCTATCTGTCGGCTCTTTTGCTTTTTTGGAGCTGCCGGGCCAACCCTCTTTGTTCAAATCCCCTATTGTACACAGGTTCCTAAATGGTCTTGTTCATCTCTTCCCTCCTTCATCATTTATTATGCCTCAGTGGAACCTTAATCTGGTCTTAACCTTCTTAATATGTGCTCCTTTTGAGCCTCTCTATAATTGTCCCCTCAGACTTCTGATGATTAAAACAGTCTTCTTGTGTCTATTACATCTATTACATCTGCAGGTAGAGTGACTGAGGAGCTTCAGGACGCTGCCTTACTTCTCAGTCTAGTCTGACAAACTGGTGCTTCACATGAGGGCCTCCGTTCTACCAAAAGTGGCCCGCCCATTTCACGTAGGCCAATGAATCTCCCTGCTTACCTTTGATGCTCCTCCACATCCCTCTAAGCAAGAGTAGCGACTCTGGACCCAAACAGAGCACTGTTCTGCCTTGACTGCACATGAGAGTTCCGGGTGGCTGATCAAATCTTCGTGGAATATGTTGCTGCGAAGAAGGGTTGGGCTGAGCAGAAGCAGACCCTCTCCAGAAAGGTTGTGCTCTGAAACCAAATATGCTAACCATCGGCCAAGAAGCAATGTCTAGAAGGTTTGTAAGCTCATTCTACCAGAGCTAAAGCTGCGACCACTACGTTAGCGCGCAGAGTTCTGGTCCTGGCTATCTGCCAGGCAGCAACGTAGGCTTCCCTGCAGATGTTCCCCAAAGATTACTGTCTAGACAGTCGGGTCCGATGGGCACTTTGCACTTTCGGTCCTGTGGGAATTTCTTGTGTGAAATTGGTCCGCAAACCCACCACCTTGAATAGTATTGCTTGGGTATCTATTCTAAGGTAAGAAATCCGCTGCCAGAAGTCTCTTCGGTAATGCCTTATTAGGTAGAGACTATGGGCCCGATTAGGACCTTGGTGGTCTTTGAACTGCTGTTGCATTTTGGAGGTCCGACTGCCCACTACCCTGGCGGTCTCACTGGTGGAACATGAGCAGGGTGGGCAGACTGTCGCAAGACTGCATCCACAACCAACATGCCTGCTACCACGGCGGCAGCAGCAGTGTTAGTGGCTGCCCATAGAAGCGTCCCGGAATATTCACCGCTGAGCTAATCACGACTTGCCTTTCGTCCGACCTTTTCATGGCAGGGAAACTTCCATGAAAAGGTCGGTGGAAAGGCAGGTTTTGGGGTGCAAACATGTCTCCAGGGCACATGTGCCCTGGAGACATGTTACCGGTGGCACTGTGTTTGCCCCCATGCCATTGACATTGTTGCACACACTGTTTCTCCTGCAAACCATGCTGCAGGGACACAGTGCACCCCACCGCCCAAGGGCATTGCAACATAGCTGACATAGGCTACAGGCTCTTTCCTAGAGCCACAGCAGCCCGCCACCATGACTGCACCGCTGACACACTGTCATCCCCACGGTAATGTTGTAATGCCAAGGTCGGGATGCCACCGACTTTGCGGCGTGTTCCGACCGCCGCCGCAGCAGGCTGGCGGTGTATCCGCCAGGGTCATAATCGGCCTCTATATGTAGCTGCGGAATCCCTACCGACTTGCCCATCCTCCCTGGTCTGCGAACAGCTTTCTAAAGACAGGGCTGATCCGTTTCAGGGCCTTAGTTTTCCACACCATTGGTCAGTGTTCTTTATGGCTCCGCACTTCTGGCATGGAAAGTCATGAAAAGAAACTGACATCAGGGCGCCTAGGTGGCTCCTATATAGGTGCAACTGACGTCACTTCCGGCATGGACAACGCAAATGGAGCCGAACTACGGCACCTACTGGCACGCAGGGGTGGTGCTCACGAAATCTCTTCCGGATTGAGTTTGACGCCTGGGAAATTCTAAGGTATGGAATCTGCAGCTAGATATAGTCTCTATCAGATAATGTATTACTGAAGGTAAGTAACTTGTTTGTTAGTACCATGGAATTAGTGGTGGGGTAACACAGGGAATTGTGCACTAAGATTTCTTCTGTCTTGAAACTTCTCCCTGAAAAAAAATGTACAGTCAATATGCTTCTGAAAGCTGACCGTGTGACCACAAAAGCAATTTAAAGAATGCATTAGAAACAGCAGGCTATTCGTTTTGAAAAAATGTTGTAAAGCAGTGTCCTATAGCAGTGTCATATAAAGATAGGCCTGGTTGAAGGCAGGATGGACGCCTAGTCATGTGTCTTAAACATGCCATTTCAATGCATCAAACTTGTCACAAAACATTTAGGCAACGCTTCCTAAACTAACAAGACTAATAGACACCCTGATCCAATGGGGGTTCAGTCCTCTGGAAGGTAAAAATGTAACTTTTAACATCTTCAGGTGAAGGGCAGCTGCATTTCATCAACTTGGACCATTCTCTTGCCAGCGTTTAGTGATCTTGTTTCTTTCAAAGTGGCCAAAAATCTTGCTTGTCGTCTCTTCAGAAAATAAAATGAAGGATGGGACAGTCATGAAGACAATCTGTGCAAAGGTCACGCACTGGGGTGTTCACATTGTAAAGTAAAGGATAGAAGGATACAGACACATCTTCAGCAAGAATATTGGAAGTCAAACTTTTGTAACGATCACATTGCAATCAGTTACTCCAGATGACCGCAACGCATCAGTGCCATTGCTCACACCCATTCTGAATGCCTCCATCTCTTCTGCGACCTTCCCACATGTACCTGTCCTCCCATTGCTGTAGAAACTCTCTACTGTCTCCAACTACAGACCGATCTGCCCGCTACCATTCCCACCTAATGAGAAAATCATCTGCAGACGCCTCACAGAATACCTCAATGACCACCAAGCTCCTGACACCACTCAGTCTGGTTTCAGACCCAACCGCAGCACAAAGGTTGTCCTCATGGCCGCCTCTGATGACATCCGCATGACTTTGGACAGAGGAGACATGGCAGCCCTCATCACCCTGGACCTTGTCCTCAGTGCTTGACACAGTCTCCCACCCCATCTGACTCCTACACAACAAATACTCTGTATGGATTTACTCCTTCCTGACTGGAAGGACCTAGTCAGTCAGCCTGGCACCATACACCTTGGACACCCACGACCTCATGTGCGAAGTTAAGCAAGGATCCTCCTTGAGCCCAACCCTCTTCAATGGATACATGACCCTTCTAGCCAGCATCATCCTTTCTCATGACATCAACCACTTTATCGACAGTGATGACACGCAGCTCCCTCTCTCCCTCACAGACAAGACGCCCGGTAACCAGATAAAGTTCAATGCCTACATGACTGAAATCACCCACTGGATGATAACCAGCTGTCTGAAGCTGTACACCAAGAATATTGAAATTGTGATCTTCAAGAAGAGCACTTCATAGTGGAACTCCATCTAGTGGCCATCAGAGCTAGGAATGACACACACCCCTTTTCACCCATATCAACAACCTTTCTATTGTCGTCGACAGCAAACTCAACATGACCACTCAAGTCAGAGCAGTCACTGCCTCATACTTCCATAAGCTGAAGGTGTTGAGGAAGATTTTTAAATTGCTCACAATTAGCACCTGGAAAACCGTAATGCATGCCCTCATCACAAGTAAGCTGGACTATGGGAACACCCTCTATCCCGGGATCAACAAAAATCACACCAGATGACTGCAGACCATTTAGAACTCGTGATTTGGCCACATCACTTTCAACCTCCCACGCCGCACTCGCATCACACCACACCAGAGGGAGCTCCACTGGCTCCCTGTACACATTCGAGCAGAATTCAAACTCCTCACCCACATTTTCAAGGAACTACATAACAATGTCCCAGCATACCTCCACAATGAAACCTGGTTTTATAAATCTTCCAGACACCACCGCTCATCCAGACTCCTACTTGCACAGATTCCACATATGGGGAAAACCAGATTTGGCAATTGAGCCTTCTCCCACATAACTCCTAAAGCGTGGAACCACCTGCACATAAAAGCCTCCTCCTCACTTCTTCAATTCTGCAACAAGCTGAAGACTTGGCTTTTTGAGTCTCCTCACTAGTTCCTAGGTTTGGCTAGACTCTCATCAACTCAGAGCCAGGATACCCCTCTCGGGTGGGAGTGTGTTCTACAATTCTCCATTCCATAACATAACATCACATATTCCAGGTAATGATGCTTCTTCTACGTTAACTATGCTTCCTTTTATGTGCCAGTACATCTCAGTACAGTAAGTCTCTCTGATTCATTGTGCGAGACATTAATTTCAATTTCTTCAGTGTTAGATCTACTCACAGGTTATAAAAAACTTCAACACCTGATTACAGCCTTTCAAATCTTTTTGCATCTACCACTTATTTGAATGATTTACTTGTGAAAGCTGTACCCCAATTGCAGCATTTTTCACCAAATCCTTTTTCGGCTTCTTTCTGACCACCAGCTTTAAAGGTTGACTAAACCGCCCCATTGATTTCACTGAAGTACCGACTTTCAGTTTTGTTTAAAAACAGGATTGTTTACCTTTGTACATTTAATTAGATCAAGCAAGAGCTACTCTACATGTTGGGTTGGGTTTGCCTAATCCCTTTTGTTACCAACCGTTATTGGGGAATTTAGAAGTTAGTTCTTTAGATTTCAAGTTTAACACAAAGACGCTGGACAATAAAGAGTAGCTAAAGAATGACTGCATAAATGAACGAGTCCATAACCGTATTGTGTGCTATGTTGGTATGGATTTAGCTTTACTTTTAGCAAAATTGTGTTTTCTCAAACTAAATAACTCAAGAATGTCACTGGAATGTACACAATTAAACATCGTAGTCCAAAAACGTTGGGTGCTAATCAGGGGGATAAGTTTAACACATGTATATTTTCTCTCCAGCCTTTTTCTTTTCTCTTACACTATTTTACTATATGCTCTTTCAATTCCTTACCTATTTTTGAACCTATTACACAATAAAACATGGTTTTCTCTAGCAAAACGTCCATAGGCTTAAGTATGACTGAAAGATAATCCACATGTTATAGTACATTGGTTGTTTGCTGTCATGCTGTCTGAACATATATGTGGTTGTTTATTTTACAACAGGTTGCCCAGTTGACTTGGATTGAGAGGAAAGTTGCTGCTACCTTGTTTGGGAACCCACCATCAGCCACAATCCAGGAGGCTCTACAGAATTTTATTAAGGTAAATATCTTGCTTTCCTTGTTTGTAATGAATGTTTATTGTGGAATTATTTTGTTTCTTGTATTGTTCTGGAGTAGATTAAGTTTTCATTTAATTTCTATTACTCTTCTGTATTTAGTGGGGACGTTTCACCACAATCGTGAAGGTAGAGGTAATAACCACACTTGCTTTTTGATCCTGATGGTATCATATGAAGTTACATCACACGGCAATTAACTTAGATAATGTAACATTAGATACTTCTTTTTCAAACTTTCTTTTTTGAAAACCTGCTTGATAGCTAGCACAAGCATCAAGCATCCTGATCAATAGTCAGTTTGGTTAAGTTTAGAGTAGAACGGCATCAACAGCAGTTGCAAAAAGCCCCATATGTGTAGAAATTACTCCCTTTGAGTACAATATCTGGTTAACAATACCAGGTAAAGTGTGAAGCGAGCTGAAGCATCTTTCTTTAGAAATATCAAAAGCACCATCTTACATAGGATCGACTTTCTAAAGAAGAGTGTACATCAAAATTTGCCCAATCATGAAGTTAATCGCGACATATTGCAATATCTTATTTTGTTGACTTTTATTGTGCTTATTTACTCATCTAGATCTAATTCTAGATTTCGGCGGGAAGGGAGTTCTTGGTAGTGTGATTCCCAATTTTATTTTGCCTTTCTCAATTTCTGCGCGTTTTCAATCATTGTATTTTAACATCCCAATTCAACTTCAATGCACAAATAACACGTGACTCAGGCCATTAGACTTTAAGACTCCAGTGATATTGGTTTTTGTAATGATTCCTCCCTTATCAGCAACTAGTTCACCCAACCAATTAACATTTAACATCAGTGTCACTGATACTGAGGTGTACATTTGCCATTGATGCAAAACTCCATGGAATTCTTTGCTTCAGCCATAGCGCTCCTTGGTTCTTAAATGTCTAACTTCACGTTCATAAAACATCTTTCTTACATGGGAATAAGATCTCCACCATTGTATTGTATTGTAATTGCATTTATATAGCGCTTACTAACCCTGGCGAGATGAGGCGTTGAATCACAAATAATTGAAAAGGAGACTCTGCAAGTGCTGGGATGGATGTATCCTGATGTCAATCCTCAAGTGTGATGATCTGGTGTTTTTTTCGCACCCCCTGTTTAGCATGGTACAAGATGTAGGGCGAGGACATCTCCCCCAGACAGTGAAAGTGTATTATCTGCATATCCATGGCTGTAGGATCGAGATCCTTCTCGAGTGAGGTGAGAAGGGGACAGGGCTCCCTTTAGAAATTTGATGGAGACTTTGTTAGCAATGGGCTGCTGATTAGACTTTCTGAAGCACTGCTCTTTTGTTAAAGGTAGGGGTGATGGGTGTGACTAAAGAGTCTGTTTGCAAGGTAAAGGGGACTCTTTAGGTGAGGCCCAGGCTTTTGCTCTCATTGATTACACTTTCATTTGGGCTGCTGACAACTAAGCACAGAAACCTCACACCTTTTTATGCCTTGGTTGTGGGTGCTTCAGGCCAGAGACCGCTCTGCTGTGAGAAGCATCACTAAACAAAGGCTGAGTCTAAAGTAGCCTGGGAAAAACATTTGAAAGGAGAACCACCCCAAACTGGTTCTGCAGCATAAGACAATGAATATACTTACAAATAAAATTCTGTATTTATAATCGCCACATCCCTGTGTCTCATTAAAATATGTGATTCTCTTAAGTGTTTCGTAACCAATATCACATATGCTCATACAGTCTATAAAATCGAGCCTGGTCTGTGCCAAGAAATTAACTGTATTAACAGTGATCTCTCACTGCAGCGCTAGTGGCATGACTGGGAGGTTTCCACCAAGGCCACGTGTAACCCATGCTATGCGGGTACTTCTGAAGCAAGCACACCTACAACTGGATAAGCATTCAGATCCTATGGCTGCAATAGGCAGACAGAGGACACCATTAGGCTGGAGGGACATAGAATGTGATGCGGCTCACGTGGCAACGTATTCGCTGGTGTCTTGCTGTGGGGTGTTGGCGGGAATTATGGGATGCTTCAAGTTGTTCAGTTGGCGTAAGTGATCATTTCTAGGCTATATATATATATATATATTGGAAGAAAGAGTTTGCCCCTAGGTGGACAAGCACTCGCAAGAAGGCATCCGCTCACCCACAGGCAGTTTCCAGGACACAGCCCTCACTCTTCTCTGCCGCTCGACGCGTTTCGGGCCAACGCCCTTCCTCATGAGCAGCTTGTATTCCAATGACGGCCAACGCAACATTACCAGTACATTCCCTCTTTTATTTCATTTCCATCTGACAGCAGTTCATGGCAAAAGCTGGCAAAGCATTATGGGACTGGTAGTGTAAATTACAACCCACGTGGGCCGCTGCCGTTAATGAAACATTAAAAGTTCTCCAAAGGGAAACAAAGTGTCCTGAATCACCGCCTGTATCATATTCAAAGCACCTCCTGCGCCGTTCGTACTGTCATTAAGCAGCACCAGCCCCGCTGTGATTCCGCTATGGTGCTCGTCCGTGACCGGGCAGGCCACATTATATTGGAAGAAAGAGTTTGCCCCTAGGTGGACAAGCACTCGCAAGAAGGCATCCGCTCACCCACAGGCAGTTTCCAGGACACAGCCCTCACTCTTCTCTGCCGCTCGACGCGTTTCGGGCCAACGCCCTTCCTCATGAGCAGCTTGTATTCCAATGACGGCCAACGCAACATTACCAGTACATTCCCTCTTTTATTTCATTTCCATCTGACAGCAGTTCATGGCAAAAGCTGGCAAAGCATTATGGGACTGGTAGTGTAAATTACAACCCACGTGGGCCGCTGCCGTTAATGAAACATTAAAAGTTCTCCAAAGGGAAACAAAGTGTCCCGAATCACCGCCTGTATCATATTCAAAGCACCACCTGCGCCGTTCGTACTGTCATTAAGCAGCACCAGCCCCGCTGTGATTCCGCGGTGGTGCTCGTCCGTGACCGGGCAGGCCACATTATATTGGAAGAAAGAGTTTGCCCCTAGGTGGACAAGCACTCGCAAGAAGGCATCCGCTCACCCACAGGCAGTTTCCAGGACACAGCCCTCACTCTTCTCTGCCGCTCGACGCGTTTCGGGCCAACGCCCTTCCTCATGAGCAGCTTGTATTCCAATGACGGCCAACGCAACATTACCAGTACATTCCCTCTTTTATTTCATTTCCATCTGACAGCAGTTCATGGCAAAAGCTGGCAAAGCATTATGGGACTGGTAGTGTAAATTACAACCCACGTGGGCCGCTGCCGTTAATGAAACATTAAAAGTTCTCCAAAGGGAAACAAAGTGTCCCGAATCACCGCCTGTATCATATTCAAAGCACCTGCGCCGTTCGTACTATCATTAAGCAGCACCAGCCCCGCTGTGATTCCGCGGTGGTGCTCGTCCGTGACCGGGCAGGCCACATTATATTGGAAGAAAGAGTTTGCCCCTAGGTGGACAAGCACTCGCAAGAAGGCATCTGCTCACCCACAGGCAGGTTCCAGGACACAGCCCTCACTCTTCTCTGCCGCTCGACGCGTTTCGGGCCAACGCCCTTCCTCATGAGCAGCTTGTATTCCAATGACGGCCAACGCAACATTACCAGTACATCCCCTCTTTTATTTCATTTCCATCTGACAGCAGTTCATGGCAAAAGCTGCCAAAGCATTATGGGACTGGTAGTGTAAATTACAACCCACGTGGGCCGCTGCCGTTAATGAAACATTAAAAGTTCTCCAAAGGGAAACAAAGTGTCCCGAATCACCGCCTGTATCATATTCAAAGCACCTCCTGCGCCGTTCGTACTGTCATTAAGCAGCACCAGCCCCGCTGTGATTCCGCGGTGGTGCTCGTCCGTGACCGGGCAGGCCACATTATATTGGAAGAAAGAGTTTGCCCCTAGATGGACAAGCACTCGCAAGAAGGCATCCGCTCACCCACAGGCAGTTTCCAGGACACAGCCCTCACTCTTCTCTGCCGCTCGACGCGTTTCGGGCCAACGCCCTTCCTCATGAGCAGCTTGTATTCCAATGACGGCAACGCAACATTACCAGTACATTCCCTCTTTTATTTCATTTCCATCTGACAGCAGTTCATGGCAAAAGCTGGCAAAGCATTATGGGACTGGTAGTGTAAATTACAACCCACGTGGGCCGCTGCCGTTAATGAAACATTAAAAGTTCTCCAAAGGGAAACAAAGTGTCCCGAATCACCGCCTGTATCATATTCAAAGCACCTCCTGCGCCGTTCGTACTGTCATTAAGCAGCACCAGCCCCGCTGTGATTCCGCGGTGGTGCTCGTCCGTGACCGGGCAGGCCACATTATATTGGAAGAAAGAGTTTGCCCCTAGGTGGACAAGCACTCGCAAGAAGGCATCCGCTCACCCACAGGCAGTTTCCAGGACACAGCCCTCACTCTTCTCTGCCGCTCGACGCGTTTCGGGCCAACGCCCTTCCTCATGAGCAGCTTGTATTCCAATGACGGCCAACGCAACATTACCAGTACATTCCCTCTTTTATTTCATTTCCATCTGACAGCAGTTCATGGCAAAAGCTGGCAAAGCATTATGGGACTGGTAGTGTAAATTACAACCCACGTGGGCCGCTGCCGTTAATGAAACATTAAAAGTTCTCCAAAGGGAAACAAAGTGTCCCGAATCACCGCCTGTATCATATTCAAAGCACCTCCTGCGCCGTTCGTACTGTCATTAAGCAGCACCAGCCCCGCTGTGATTCCGCGGTGGTGCTCGTCCGTGACCGGTCCCATAATGCTTTGCCAGCTTTTGCCATGAACTGCTGTCAGATGGAAATGAAATAAAAGAGGGAATGTACTGGTAATGTTGCGTTGGCCGTCATTGGAATACAAGCTGCTCATGAGGGAGGGCGTTGGCCCGAAACGCGTCGAGCGGCAGAGAAGAGTGAGGGCTGTGTCCTGGAAACTGCCTGTGGGTGAGCGGATGCCTTCTTGCGAGTGCTTGTCCACCTAGGGGCAAACTGTTTCTTCCAATATAATGTGGCCTGCCCGGTCACGGACGAGCACCACTGCGGAATCACAGCGGGGCTGGTGCTGCTTAATGACAGTACGAACGGCGCAGGAGGTGCTTTGAATATGATACAGGCGGTGATTCGGGACACTTTGTTTCCCTTTGGAGAACTTTTAATGTTTCATGAACGGCAGCGGCCCACGTGGGTTGTAATTTACACTACCAGTCCCATAATGCTTTGCCAGCTTTTGCCATGAACTGCTGTCAGATGGAAATGAAATAAAAGAGGGAATGTACTGGTAATGTTGCGTTGGCCGTCATTGGAATACAAGCTGCTCATGAGGAAGGGCGTTGGCCCGAAACGCGTCGAGCGGCAGAGAAGAGTGAGGGCTGTGTCCTGGAAACTGCCTGTGGGTGAGCGGATGCCTTCTTGCAAGTGCTTGTCCACCTAGGGGCAAACTCTTTCTTCCAATATAATGTGGCCTGCCCGGTCACGGACGAGCACCACCGCGGAATCACAGCGGGCTGGTGCTGCTTAATGACAGTACGAACGGCGCAGGAGGTGCTTTGAATATGATACAGGCGGTGATTCGGGACACTTTGTTTCCCTTTGGAGAACTTTTAATGTTTCATTAACGGCAGCGGCCCACGTGGGTTGTAATTTACACTACCAGTCCCATAATGCTTTGCCAGCTTTTGCCATGAACTGCTGTCAGATGGAAATGAAATAAAAGAGGGAATGTACTGGTAATGTTGCGTTGGCCGTCATTGGAATACAAGCTGCTCATGAGGAAGGGCGTTGGCCCGAAACACGTCGAGCGGCAGAGAAGAGTGAGGGCTGTGTCCTGGAAACTGCCTGTGGGTGAGCGGATGCCTTCTTGCAAGTGCTTGTCCACCTAGGGGCAAACTCTTTCTTCCAATATAATGTGGCCTGCCCGGTCACGGACGAGCACCACCGCGGAATCACAGCGGGGCTGGTGCTGCTTAATGACAGTACGAACGGCGCAGGAGGTGCTTTGAATATGATACAGGCGGTGATTCGGGACACTTTGTTTCCCTTTGGAGAACTTTTAATGTTTCATTAACGGCAGCGGCCCACGTGGGTTGTAATTTACACTAACAGTCCCATAATGCTTTGCCAGCTTTTGCCATGAACTGCTGTCAGATGGAAATGAAATAAAAGAGGGAATGTACTGGTAATGTTGCGTTGGCCGTCATTGGAATACAAGCTGCTCATGAGGAAGGGCGTTGGCCCGAAATGCGTCGAGCGGCAGAGAAGAGTGAGGGCTGTGTCCTGGAAACTGCCTGCGGGTGAGCGGATGCCTTCTTGCGAGTGCTTGTCCACCTAGGGGCAAACTCTTTCTTCCTATATATATATATATATATATATATATATATATATATATATATATTTTTTTTTTTTTTTTTTTTATTGCATTTTATTTTAATTCTTCAAATCATTTGTCTATGTATGTGCACTTTATGTTGTATTGAGATGAGCGGTGATCAAAAAAAATGTTTAATTTACTGACGTATCCTGTCTCGTCCTGTGCGTTCTTTGTTTGACTTTACCTCAAAAGACTTTGAAAGGAGACCTTACGCTGTACAAGAGAAAGACTAAAGAGAGAGGGAATCTCTTTCTCTCATCAGCCCAGATTTGAGTTCTACAGGATTCAAACTTCCATCATGTGTGACAGTGACTCTTAGGTCCTTCTGCACCATTAAGCATCCATTTACTGGTTTTATAAGCGATACTGAGGAGGAGAGTAAAGAGGACAGTGCTAATACTTTGGAGTTAATTTTGCAGGAGACTTACAGAGAAACCCCAACGAGACTGGATCCTACACCTCACCAAAGTGGAGCTCCAGTGCTAAGGCTTCCAAGTACACAGAGCGTGCTGCCCCAGAATGCAACATTCATTATGTCAGTGAGGGTACCATCAGAAGTGCTATCTGTTGCAATTCAAAGGAAGTCCAGGTAGCCATAGGCTAGGTTACAAGTAGAAGGTTTATTAAGCTTAGTTGCAGGTTAAGATAGTACATTTCAGATAAATAATTTAGCCCCACCAGGAGCGGTCTCCTTGCTGCTCAGCCAATGCACTCCAACTGACACTCTCTCAACCGCACCAGGCACTCCAGCATTCCTTTACCTTGCCAAGCATTCCACATCACATCCATACAAGCTGAGATGCAGGGAACAGGTAACTAAGGGAAAGGATGCATAATGGAAATTCAAGTCACAACACAGCTTCTTCCCTTAGGGAAAACAATTAATAATATAATTAAAACAAAAGGAAAGAACACACAAGTCCTATGACATTACAATTACAACAACATAGTAGAATGCAGGGCTGGAAGAATAAAGAGAAGGTCCTACAAGAGCATAATTACATCAATGTAGTAGAATACAGGACTAAAAGAATAAAGAGGCAGTCATACAATATTACAATTACATCAATGTAGTACTATGCGGCAAAACACCCTCACTCACCCCCCTTCTGCACACAACAGAGGGTACCATGTACACACCATCCAGGGCACACGACCCTTCAACATATCACTAGGGTACACAACCCTTCAACACATCACTAGGGTACAAGACCCTCCAGCACAGTACTAGGTTCCACGAACCTACAACACAGTACTAGGATCCATGACCCTACAACACACTACTAGGTTACATAACCCAACAACACGGTACTAGGGTACATGACCCTTCAAGACAGTACTTGGGTACACAACCCTACAACGCAGTTCTAGGGTACACGACCCTACAACACAGATCTAGGGTACATGACACTACAGCACAGCACTAGGGTACACAACCCTCCAATGCAGCACTAGGGTACACGACCCTACAAGTCAGTACTAGGGTACACTACCGCAATTTTTCCGCACACTTGACAGGACCATACGTCTCAAGCAAAGCATACTAGGCTACCCGACCCAATGCCAGAGTACACAACTCTATAATCCTTCAGTATAGGACATGCTACATAGCTTACATTAACAGGGTAAAAACTCTAGGCACCCCCACAAGCATGGCAAAATACACATAGGCAGGACTTTATAATAGAATAAATAAACAACCACTCAGCATGCAATATCGGCATGCAGTATATGTAGAAAATACAGACCAGCATATACCATCCACTAAAGCAAGAAAATCAGCATGGCACACATGAACATCAAGTTAAGAGGGGCTCTCCCATCCCCAACACAACAACCAGAATATAATGTAATAAAACCCAAAGAACTCCTTAACAAACCACACACATTCCAAGTACACGGCTCTAAAAATAAAACAGCATTGACACATACCATCGGAAGCAGAAAGAAAGTATTTTACTCCTGTGAACGATCTCTCATCAGAAGTCCGCACCAACGCTGAATAATTGCTGACGAGCTTCCTTTTGTTGCCACCACACTGACCAACACATTCCGATCGCCAGCCTCCCAAGGTCACACATAGGGACACAGAATAGTGCCTTCAGCCAAAGCACCGCAGTGCACGGAGTCCAAGATGAAGCAACACCTCAAAATAAACGGCGCCCTCCTCACAGATGACAACTCATGTTGCCTGCGATGGCATCACAGCAATCAGGGATCATGGCTAAGGTTGCACGTCATGCGCACATACAACGCATGTGCCCCCATTTAGAGAGGGACAGTACCCTCCAGAGTGACGTACACAAGATAGTGCGCGTCACTGAAAGATGAATATAGGAACTGCGAAGTTGCCACAAGCACCCAACACGTGGCCATCATGTAGATCTGCCGCTCAAGCCAAGCCGTTGCGGTGAGTACGTTTGAAAGTGAATTTACCAACAACCGTGTATCCATTCCAGTTCACGGAATCACCTTAAGGTGTAATTCCAGTTCAAACAAATGCACCAGCACACAAACCGCCATCTTCCCTTTGGCAGGAAAAGCACAGTTATAACGGCACGGTCAGCGCTGCCAATTCACCACAATCCCTTCCAGAGAAACACTGCTACATAGCATGTCCCCATGGAATAAGTATCCCACAAATGTTGCTGCACGCTGCGTTGACCAATACTAAAAACGCTGCTGGTTACTTCAGAAATATATGCTGCCAGTTGCTCTTGCTGATCCACGAACTTTAGTAGCTCCTTGTGTGCTCACACTTATTGACAAAGGTTTAAGCATACATCAGAGCAAAGCAGGCACGTTTAATCAGTCCCTTGATGTCAGTAAGTTCAAACGCCCTAGGAAGGCTGTCCAGGTGATCAAGGACACTGGTGGGGCTAACTAAGGCGTTCCTTTTCCTTCAAGCTTAAGGTTCCTTAGTTCCAGTTTCTTCAGCAGCTTAAAATACAGCCTATCTTCCACAACACGCCGGTTCTTACTTCAATTCATCGCCATTGTTGCAATCCAAGGGAGGTCCAGGTAGCCACAGCATAGGTTATAAATAGGTTTAATAAGCTTAGTTACAGGTTAAGATGGTAAATTTCAGTAGTTTAGCCCCACCAGGAGCGGCCTCCTGCTGCTCATCCCACACATTCCAACTGGCACTTTCTCAACCACACCAGGCTCCTCCAGCATTTGATTACCTCACCAAGCACTCCAGAATTCCACAACATCACATCCATACTGCCTGAGCAGCAGGGATCAGGCAACTATGGGAAATGATGCATAGTGAGAATTCAAGTCGCAACACTATCCCCCCCCTAGAGCCCTCCGAAATATTAGTCCTGCCAGACTTCTAGAGTTTAGTGGGACATCTCTTAATAAAATATGGAGCATTGTTTAATTTGTGCAGTGGTGGGGCATGGCACTAATTTTTGCTGACCAGAACTTATTTTTCGTCAACAGATTTTACCCAGAGCAAGAAAGAGAAAGGGAGAAAATGAAAAAAGGAGGAGGAAGATAAACATTGAAAAAGAGTGACAAGTGGAGAAAGCAGGGACGATAAGGAGATAGTGAGTGTATGGTAGTGTCAGGATGCACTAACCTGGAATTTCAAATCCGATAGGAGCAAGGTTATTTGCCACAGTTCGCCAAACTCAGTCACTTCCCCAACAATATTGTGGAGTTGTACAGTTGGCATGGAGAAAGGTGAATGGGGCGAGAGACAAACAGAGACACTGTATATCATCTTGCACCTCATCACGCAGCTGGGCTAATTTGCACTATTGTAGCGTTGATATCTAACAGGAAATGGAGATCTTTACTACAGTTTGAACAATGATATCTTAACTTGATGTGTTACCTGTGAGGCACCTATATTTCTGCTGTCTATTACAGTTTGAAACTTTCCCTTTCTTTTGAGGTGATATACTAAAACGTTTTAATACAGTAACTCAATACCCACCAGGATTACAATAAGGTTGCTTACCAGCGACGCTATGTTCAGAATTAGGAAATAACATTTCGTGCTTGGTTTGCAATCATGATGGAAAGATAAACTGTATCATGAAAATATGTTTTAGTATTGCATGTGTAGTTTCAAATCCTAGTCATATATGTATTAACTATGTTTGATATCAGCATATCATAAAACAATACCTCTATGCTACTATACTCCTGTTGAAGTTGCAGTAGTTCAAATAGAGCTTGTATCCTATTGATGATGTTTGTGAAACAAACAAGTGCTAAGAGTTTCTAACCGTTATGTATGAATCCCCTTGAAATAAACTAGTATTATAGAGTTTGTTGCATGATAACTCTGTGGTTCTACATATCCTTGTTTACTTCATGGAAAAACAGATAAATGGATTCTAACAAAAAGTCCTAGCTGTAGCAACTATGTATTGCTATTGCCTAACAAGGAGGCTGTACACCATGAGGAACTCGTACTTTGTGCTCCAAGATGGCCGCCACCTTAGTCAACTCTTGTGAGAGTCCTGCAGCCTTATGGGGCATGTAGTCCGTCCTTACCTTTACTCATCTGTTTTATAAAATGTGTCCTTTCTAGACGTAAGGTGTCTGTTCATGCATCTCCAATACCCTGCGCTCCCTCTGACCCTCTACCACTCTTTAAGAGATGCACACTATGGAGTCTTTAGTTGTATGTCACACAGGGCCAGGGCACAATGGTATGGTGGAATAAAAGCTAGGCAACCTTGGTATTCAGCAACCCTGACATTCAGCAGCTTTGGCGGGGCGCTTCTAAGAAAAACATCAGGGGTCTGCACTTATTTATTTTTTTCACAGCTTTAGCACTGACTACTTGAACACTTCAAGTTTGTTCAATTTCGCCATCCACATGTTGGTGGTTTCACCAAATTTGTGTGCGTTTTTTAGGCACTGGTGAGGGATTGATGAGCATCTCACAGTGTCCCTCAGGATCCTAAGTGAAACAGCAAATGTGCAATCAAAGCCTTCGCCAAGCCAGTTTCCTTGGGCAGTTCAACACACAACAACATATGGCAGCTGCCTTTAATCTAAGAATTAGCCATTAAAAGAACAGAGATAGTAATTGGAAATGCCATAATGAAATCATTAACATGTGCTGTTATGCATCTAGTATTGCCAACAATAACCAGTGTCAATCAGTGGCTCTGCAATCCTGAAACTACTGACTAGTTCAACTGAACTCAGATTGAGATACTGGAGGGCAGGACTTGTAGGCATATTGCCCCGTTTCACTAGGGCTTTTAGGCCATTGACAAAGTACATGAAATGTTATGAACAGTCCTTCTTTCTATCCAGTGCAAATCGGAATTTTAAATACAAAGAAAGTTAAATATATAGGATGCTCACATAAAATAACAAGCATTGTCAATAGGTCTCGCTTATGATGTCAAGCCAGAACTAAAATTCCATGCACCTTGACTGCCCTCCTCCGATCTGTGCTGCTGCCAGAGAAAAACAGAAAATGCCTAATTCTAGTTATCTAAGGCACTTTAATAGCATCACAATGTCATGGGTGTGCCCCTGAAAATTCAAGCTCAGGCAGCTGGTTAAATAAACAAAAATGATCATAGCTGTGTGGAGGGCAACCACTTTCATTGTGGAAGCACACAACGTCTACCCAATCAAAACCTGTAGTCCTGGATTCTTCCATGTGGGTGGAGCCAAAGCGCCTCTCCTGGTGATTCTCACAAAATGATCTAGAGATAGCTGCGCTGTCAAGCCAGACCATAAAACTGAATTAGTGAAACTCTTAAAATGTGATACAGCTTCAAGAATACATCAGCTGGAGAAGAACAGTGTTTTAGTGTGCCATTATATCATAATGGGGTAACCCATGAACAGTCCACGGACCTGGGTATCGATCGGTATAGCCAAACAGTAGGTCCTGGACCAATTTATATACAAATCGAATTGTTCAATATTTATGGTTTGAAAGACACATTATAATTGCATATGGTCATATAGTACTTACAAATGCCACAAAAGAAAATAGATAAAATAAGCACACCCTCAACAAATACAATGCACAAATTGATTCAAGGAGAGCTGTTTTATTCACAGATACTCCTTAACTGAATAAATTGTGATATTCAATAAATCTGATATTCAATCAATATAAAGGTTGCTCCAAAGAGGGAGGGAAAAAGGATGTGCTCATGTGTTGGACAGATAAAGTAGAGAGAAGAGGGGATTTAAAATTACATACAAGGTAGGCTTAGTTGCAAATACATTTTAAAAACGAGGAACGGCTATAGTTTGTATTCAGAAAAGTTCCTTATTAGGGCCTGCCTCATACAGGTTGTTTCCGATATTGTTCATATTTTTTTTTAAACGAGGTGCACATAGAAACATTATCTGTGGAAAGGGCGGACTGGGGTAAGGAAGGGGTTAAGGCCCACGTGGGGGGTGGATGTTGAAGCTTCGACCCTGGTACAATGAGGGCAATTCACAACCTGAGCTGAAGGGTCTTCATCAGGACAGGGGAAGGAAGGGGCAATCTATATAAGTAGGTATGGTCTGGTCACTGCCCCCAAATGGTGGGTAGTCCGTATGTAAATTACGGAATCATGTGTATGGAATGTTGAATGCTAACCGCTCCTTGTTAAGGGTGATTCAATCGCCCAAGGTCGATATGCTGAAACTTGGATGTCAGCTGCCCACAGGGGTTCCCTACTTCCACGGACTCAGCTCGCCGCGCCCTCCTCCTTCCTGCACCCTACAATCCGTATGCTGGGAGAATATGATGTTGCCTCCGCTCTTTCCTGTTCTGCGCCCACTGTACGCTGATACTGCTGGAAGTAGTGGGCGCACTTACATAGGTTACATTGGCTTTGGCTGCAAGGCAGGAGAAGGACTTTCCTCCCTTTCTGGTCTCTTGATACATTGAACGGTGGCCAAAGAGAGCTGGGCGGATCGGAGGTGTCTTTGGGGTGTGTGGAAGGAGAGGCGGCTGCGTGTCCAGTGTTGTGAAGGGTCTTGTATGCCTGGGTGAGGTGTTTGAAGGTTATTCTTCTTTTGACTTGCAGCCAGTGGAGCTCGCAGAGGTGTTGGGTGATGTGACTGGGATGGGGGATGTCGAGGATCAGTCAGGCTGCGGAGTTCTGCACAGTCTGGAATTTGCAAAGGAGTTTCTTGTCGATTCCGACGTAGAGAGCGTTGCAGAGACAGTAGGCCTGGATGTAATATGCCGAAGTATGTTAATAGAGTGTGCCAAAGCATATAAACACAATTTACATAACGTTTGCATGTTGTGCATTCCCATATGCTGTTAATTACATTTAAGCCTGGTCTATTGGCATTGTGAATGCTGAGGAAAATCAGGAGCAAAAAGTATTGTTTTCTGTATGGAAGGCGTAACGGTGACAAAAAAATTAAATGCGGACAACAGCTGGAGTATTGAGTGTATGTTTGACATGTAAAATAGTACCTCCTGTATTCAAGTGGAAGCACTTTTTGAAAGGTGGATTGGTACGCCAGACAGCCAGTAGACTGAGATGAAAGAAGAATATTTATCTGGGTGAAACCAAAACTCACTCTAAGCATATTTTAAAATATTTGGTTACAATTGGTCCTGAGACAACTGTGCTGTCAGACCGGAAAATCTTTGTAGTAAAGCTATATTCAAGATTATGAAGCAGTCGGGAGCACCCCTATATTTAACGGGAGTGCAGAGGAAGAAGTTTCTCTGTCTGAAAGAAAATTCAGACGGAGAAGAAAAAATATGGAGATATCTGATTTGCATATTCGCAGTACTTACCTTCTGTAAGTTATACGCCTTGTTTTCCATGCATAATCTTGGATTTGTGGTGCTTCATCGAATAGTCAGAAATGCATGCAAATCGTGAGGTGTAACATAAGAGGTGTAGATTTAGAACTTTAAAAATATATTTGTAAATCAGTCCACACTGACCGTTTACTGCCGCCTTCTTAAATAAACTAAATGAACAGATTCCCAAGAGCTCTTGCAAAATTTGACAAGCAAGATTACATTTTTGTAGAATGAGGCAATGATGATAGGGGCGTTGCATAGTTTTCTGGAAATGAGTCTACAACGCCTTCTTACTCACATTGTCATGTGGGAATCCACCTTTAATATTTGCACGGCATGCTTGGTGTGTAGCATGTTCCACTTCCCCCTTTTTGAAAAATCCCTTCGTCACCATGAAAAATGCACTACGTCTTGGTCAAAAATAAGAAAACACTGTTTTGAATAGTTTTACTTGTGGATATGTATCATTCAGGAAGTAGACTGATCCGGTGATCTAACACTGACTGACGTCTGTTGTTAAAAGTAATGACCATGGAAGTCAAAAGGGAATCCAACTAGACCCAATAAAATTCGTGCCCCAGAATGTCATTGTGAGTGTGAAGCATGGAGTGTTGCAAACTTGAACTTAATGAACTGAGGTTAGAAAATGCTAGCATTACGGTCATAGGAAGTGTGTTGAACTCAGCACCATCATATGACCAGTAAGGGGTAGGTTATTGCCTGGCAGGCCTTTAAGCAATATTGAAAGTTTTAGGAAACTTTAATTTTCTTTCACAAATTCAGCATTCATTAGGTTCATTGTGACTAGGCATGGGTGAAATTGTAATTATGCTGGAGTAATATTGGTAATTTTGCGTTACTCTTTTGATGCAAATTTACTGAAAATTACGTGATTACATTAATTTGCCTAATTATGAGTAGTTTGGCACAAACGTCCTCCCTCAAGACACAGCAGCAACAAACTTAGTGAGTGGCTTCTGGCTGCTGTTGTTTGTTGCACTTAGCACTATTTTCTTAGCGCAAAATGCATCCCCTTGTTCATTTTGGATACAAGGGTGCATTTTGCCCCAAGAAAATAGCACTAAATGCTTAGTTTTGCTCCTTGCGTAATTCCCCGTAATCTTGCATAATTTTGCTATCATTTTACGTAATTGCGGTACAGCAAATTACACCCGCCTCTAATTATGGCAGACCACCAAAGTGACTTTGTGCCAATGCCGCTGGATAAAATCTGTACCTCAGAAACAATAAAAGGGGCAAAGAAAAAAAAACACCTTACTGGCAGCCGCTTTTCACCGTCCTCGTCCTCTACAGATCGATGAACCTGGAAGCACCCAGGCTCCCGACTCCCCTGGCCCATCACAATGCTGCTGTGCAACGTTGTGATTAACCTGAGTGCTGTGGTTCGGCGCTCAGTCAGGGAATGGATGCCTGGGCATGTCCTCCAACAGGCTGCACAACACAGCCCGGTGGAGAACATGCCAAGTCCGCATGGCGGTTTGGCCAGCCCAAGACGGCTGGCCAAACCCTCATGCGCACTTAGGAGAGTGTCACCACTCCTCCGCCTGCTCTGCGTAAAGCGCAGCCCCTCTCCATCCGCACAGGCTTTACATAGCCAATAATGAAAGATAAAATGATAATAACTGTTATTATCATTTTATTTTTCTTGCAGGGCGATGCTTCTCCGCCTAAGTGTAGGAGCCGCCACTGAAAGGGTTGTCAGTTGGACTGCAAACAATATTGTATGTCATGAACATTCTGGCTTAACCCTTTGTGCCCCTCTGGTTCCAGCTCATATTGCTTTAAAATGGCATACTTTTATCCAGAATTGTTGGCATTCAAAACACTGTTAAGCCTGTAGTGGGGGTTTCAGCATCTAATGCTGATTTTTGTGGGAAAATTGGGGATCCATTCGTAGAGCTGCTCCATACTGTTAGTTCATTACATGAGTGGCAACAACTTGCAAGAACTAGGTGGTTCGAGGAGATTGTCTTCTCTGACACTTTGACACCTGTCTGGGTGATTTGTCATATAGAGATATTCATGATTTGCCTGAGCCTTTGCAAGGACACTAAAATAAATACAACAGTTATAATTCAGGTTTAGAAGCTATAAACTGTGTTGTATCTTAGGAGGCCTGCTGTTTTTTCTGCAATATACATGGGATCAAGTATCTTCTACCACTCCTTATAAGAATATTGAAATTCACCAAAGAGTCCTATGGCTTTCAGATCCTATCAGGTCCCTCCTGCTCCAACATTCTAATACTTGTCTTTCTGTTTCTCCTTGAACAATTTTAGAACATTATTCCTTTAGTTGCTAGAATATTTAAGTGACATTATAGGCCGCCTGCTATGGACTGTACCAGCTATTAATGGGCCTCAGCCTCGTTAGAACTTGGATAGAGGGCTTTTAACAAAGGGAATAGCCTTCAGTATCGGGCATTACTACTTATTCTACTCACTGACCTCCCTTCCACCATCTGCTACCAGGAGGTATTGTGATATCACAGTTCAAGTTTAGTAACTTATTACAGTAGTGATGTAATTTTTTTACAGGTCTGCTGTGATTCCATAGCCAGATTTAGGGCCTTATTTACAGTTGGTTGGATTGAGGCCAACCTAAAAAGTGGTGAATGTCTCATATGCTATATTAAGAGTGCAATGGTATCAATGGCACTCTAAATACAACTGATGTCCCACTACGCAAAACTCTAAATAAGACCCTTAATGCTTATATGTTGCCTTTGGCTCAGGCCCATGACTTTGCTCCTTGGTGTCAGCAATGTAGCCATTCAACACAAAGACTTAGCTGTCTATTCATGGTGTTGCAGGAGATTAAAATAAGATTGCTACCTATTTGTCAGGATCCGCTTTTGAATGTAAGACAACTGACTTCTGTTAAATGGGTATACACTGACAATGATATTAATGTACTGTAAAAACACACAAGACTGGGGGCCCTTTCATCCACCTGGCCTCCTCAGCTAAGCTCATCTGGCAGTGTCGTACAGCTTGTACCTCCCTTTGTAAAACTGTGCGTTTGTTGGACAACATAAACGTCAGGATTGTGCCAGACTGATTCTGTGCACACCCTCAGGATATATTGGCCTATGTCCCAGCTAGCCACAGTGCACCATCTGTACCCCTAACCTTTCAGCGCAACAAATGTGTGTGCAACCCCAAGGAAATCGTGGTCACAGATCTAGAACCTTTCGTTTGGGCTCTCATGCTTACCCAAAGTAGTACACAAGAAACACTCAGCAAGGCTTTTCAATATTTATTGAGGCGTTGTGATTCTTCCATAAAATAAATGTGCTGCAATAATTAGAATGAAACAGATTAGCCTAATTAGCGTCACAAGAACAGTGAAAAGGATGAACATTTCTACTATTGTGCTAAGACAGTGTATATATGCAGGGACATAAGTGCTGTGTATAGTTGTACTCATTCCTAGCGCTACCTAACCTAGTTTTGCCTAGGGTGGGTGATCTGCCAAATCCCTGCCAGGGTGGACTAACTCCCTGTTACATGTGGGTAAGTGTCATCAGGCTGCCCATCTTGGTGTAGAGTTGGAGATATATCATGTTGGTTTGCAGGATCTTAGGCAACTTAAAAAACGTGAGCATGTAAATGGTGGTGTTTCTTCCTAGACCTATTCTGATCACGTGACAGCAGCTTACTGGTGATGGTGCAGAATTTGAGGATCATCATGGACACTGTTGTTCCCTTCGAGTCACTGGTATTGGCAGTAAACAAAGCAGTCTATCATGCACTGCTCATGATTCTGATCCTGTGAGCGGCAGTTCTAACATGGATGGAGTATGATGAATTAATTTATTTGGGTTTAAAGTATTCTAAATCAATTGCAAGGCCTCCATCTAAATGTAGGCTATCCATGTGAGTTTTGGGCTCCTAAACTGTACGCTTCTGATAAGAGCTTAGTTGATTTTGAATTATTTGCCAATGACGAAACCAGTCCAGTAAAGAGTAGTATGAATTGTGTAAAATGATGCATTCGATATCTCTGTAGTACCGTCCGACTGAGTTCCACTGTGATGACTCCCTCAGGTAATCATTAAATATGCTTTCAGTTTCCTCTGGGCTTATCTTTTTTTCTGCATTCCATATGGCTCACTTTCTTCTCCTATTTCAGGTTTTGTTTTTCTGCCCAATTTGGGACTATCTTTGGTGTACTAGAATGGATTGGTTGCAAACTCATCCTTCTTCTTGAACTCGTAAAACTGTAACTGCTGTGCACTTTTGGTACACCTACAACAATCTCCTTTTCTCACTTGGATGTACAATAGTAAATTATTTGTATTTGTGTCTTGGACAAGCGTGCTCAGATAGCAACAATTAACACAACATGTTATTTTGAACGTAGACAAATGGCAACAGCGATGTAGAAAACAGCAAAAACACTAACAACAATGCATTTATTATGTAATTATTTTATAGTAGCAATAATTAATTGAGTAACAGCATTATTGTAAAAGCCTAGATGATATCCCATAACAGTTACCTAAATTCAAAGAGTAAACCATCATGAATATGAAAGTGCAAACTATAAAGGTGATGTCTCTTACGTGCCACTGGCAGTTCTGAAGGCCTATACTGGCTTGCACGCCCAGTAGACGGCTTAGGAGCAGTGTTTGGGCTGCTTGGCGGTACGCACTTCCCTGCATCAAAATATGTCAGGTGATATAGCCTTTAATAGCTAATAATATGGCCATCAGTCTCATTTAATCAATTGGAAGACTTTGATGTGTTCAGCCTGGTTGGCTTCAAGCTCTGGCGTTGTGGCTATTTGTCCATGTGAAGTAGATGTTCGATGTCCATTTATGACTAGGGCACATTCTCATGTGTCCTCCTTCTATCCCTTTTAACCAGTTCAGTGTTCCAAACTTCCTAACAGAAGCTTCCATTCTTATCAATGATGTATATACTCATATACGTCATGGTTCTCTGTTCTTTCAGGAAATGTTCCTATCACTAGCTAGGGAAAAGGGAGCCTCCATCAGCATATCTTGCTTGGAAAATCCTTATCTGCATTTAGGCTAGCACAAGCTACACGTTTAAGATGTTCTTAGCAAATGCGATCTGTCTTCGCGTTTACACACAGCATCATAAAAGTTAAGTTAAGACTCATTTGGCATTGATATTCTTGCACATACTAAACCCTTTGTGCTTCAAACTGCATTCTCTGTATTACGGCAGCAGTTATTGAGCTGTCCACCATTTTTTCCTTTTCATGGTGCTCTCTTTTTTATTATTTTTTCTACAATTGAGTCTTATCACACACTTCCTTGTACACGCAAGCATGTGTGTTTTATGTGCCAAACACATCCATCCCTCACACTGGCCTCCATGATCCTGTGGTGAGATTCTGCTGACTCTGTGTTGCACCATATTCCTTGAGACATTATTATCAGCAGGTGTGGAACAAAGGTACATGATTAGTAATTGAAGAAACACCGAATCTTATCCTCTAGTGGTGGAAAACCAGAGATAAGTCAGTGGAACATGGTATTGGACTTGTTAATGGAATCAGACAGGACTCTCCAGTTCCAATAAGAAACCTGCATTCTCTATACTTCAGGCCTTTTTCAGTCATTAAGGATAGCCCAAGGTTTTGGTGTGATCATAAGTAGCTCATCGGAGTGGCAAACATTAGGTCTTATGACAATGTTGAAGTCTACAGCTGCTGCAGGGGTGTTCAGGCTTGTCCAACTACCTTAAACTTTCACTCCTTAGCCCACCCAGTTCAGGGTGATCAAACCATGCTGCTCTAACAGTCATGTCTCCTCCCTTGTTGTGGAGTTGAACATATTTGATTTTAAATCCCTCAGACGGACAGCCAAGAGCATCTCTTCTCCTCTCTTACTTTGAGTCCGCTTGATTGGTACCAAAAATCTCCAGTCAACCCTCATTCATATCCCTAGTATAACACACAAAAGAAGTTACAAGGGTCTTCTACATTTTTGCAGCCTCCAGTATCATCTTCTCCTCCAAGACTTACCAGGATGCATTCTTCATCTCCTTTGTCTTAAATACTGGAGTTGGACCTTGGTTTTGGAACCATTATGTTCAGTTTGTTACTGACAATCAATGGATAATCTACAAAGATGAAGATTATTGGTAACTAGTTTAGCAAAAGAGTGATGTCAAATAGAGCAATCACATTGCTGCCAATGGAACTTGTAGCATCCCTGACAGTCTCTTGGAGGGCAATCTAGTTTTCCCGTAGTACACATATAGTTTTGTATTCTAGCATTTGACTAGCTCTTCATCCCCCTGATGATGCCATGAAGAAATCTAATATCAATTGCGTTCCAGTGCACCTTTTCAGAGCTCATAGTTGGAAGTGTCTTGGATGTAGTACAACGTGTTTGGGAGGAGTTTGGTGAGATGGGCGAGGTTCAAAGATGTGTTTCAAACATGGAACTGTAAACATCACTGTACATAAGAGTGAGATGTTGCAGAAAATTTAAGAATAAGCGGAGTTGTGTAGTCACTATTTTATTGATAGGGCTTCCATGGACGGCTTTTCATGTGGATGGTAGGGTCCACCAGGGTCTGTGCTATATCTATATAAGTATATACATATGTATATGTGTGTATATTTACATCCATTGTGAAAGTAGACCTTCACTTAATAAGCACTGATGTAATGGTGATGTAAGTCATTAAGCTTTGTATTCCCTTTGTTCCTCATGGCACTGTCGTGTTGTGTGTAAATCGACTTGGATGTGTTCAAGCTCCACGTTCAGCTTCTGGTGTTGTTGATGTTTTAATGAACAGTCTGGGAGTTCTTTGAGGACACCAGTGATGTAGGAGGTGCGGTTGTGGGCTCTGAATCAAGACTTACTTGATTCCATATTAGGTCTACGGCATCTTCAATATCATAACTGTTAACCATCCTGTGCATTTGTCATGTGATAAACGCCTGACCCTATTATGCACTCTTAAGCAACCAGGGGCCATATTACAGATACAAAACATTTCCCTGGATTGCGCTAGGCATACCTTTCAAAAGGTGCGCCCGGCTCAATCCAGGAAAATGCGCTGGATTATGGTGAATTCGCTGCCCAAAGGGCAACACAGTCATGTAAACAACAGAGCGACTGCTTTAAAGCCGCTCTGTGTTTTCACAGTGCAGGGGGCAACCCTCCTTCACTCTCAAAGGGGATTAGAGATCCCCTTGTAGGCAGATGCAGTCAGTGACTGCACCCGCCTGCAAGGGGATGTATAGAGGGGTCCATAGGACCCCCTTTCTCCCTTCCAGAGGGCTGCTCTAAAGGGGCCCACTGACAGTGCACCTCCTGAGAGTTTCTTTGCCTCGGCGCCCGCATCTGTAATAAGGCGAGGGCGCAGAGGCAAGGGGAGTCCCTCATTTGCATGGGGCACAGCCCCATCCATTTGAGGGAACGCCCCCTTGCACTTTATATGCGCCAGCCCTATCGATATTAAAGAAGGGGACGCACAAGCTTCTGTGGCCCCTTCTGTAATACCAAAGTGGCCTGGGGGTGTGCAAAGTGGGTGCAAATGCCTATTATGCCCCGGGGCCCTTTGTGGGTGAGTTCAGTATGCATTCTGCCTGTAATCTGTAAGTTCCTATCTTCCTTGGAGGCACTCTTAGGCATTCAGTCAAGAACTCCTGTCATATAGCAAATGTTTACTTGTCAAGGTCAATGGTCAAGTTACATTTTAAAGGTATGTCTTGTTTGTTATCAAGGCAATGGAATTACTGTCCCACTGCATTAACTCAACTGCATTTCTTTATCATGGGTCATGGCCCGAATAATAGTTAATGATAATCGGACAGGTTGCACCACTATGGAATAAGGCTGGGATGCCATTCCCCTCCTTTTATTTATTATATTTATAGAGCACAAGGTGGAATTTATCATGAGTTTGTTTGTCTGAGACAGAATTTAGCTACACTGTGCTCTTTATATACATCTCTACACAGGCAGCAACGCTTTCTACTTGGCAGCAAACCAAGCTGGTCTAAGTCAGACTTGAGCTAAATTGTAAATGTTTCAAAAGTATCAGGCTACTCGATCAACACTGTAAACAGTGAGGTAATTCTATGTCAGGCTTCATGACATGATATTCTTATGGAATTGAAGAGACATGATATTGAATCACGTATGAGATACCTTGGAATGTGCCCGCCAATACACATTCATATACATTCGAAGACCTACATATATGTTACATTTATAAACTGCTGTCACAAAGGACAGCTAAACAGTTTTGGGATTAGGCCTGTCTTCATTTAACAAATGTTGGAAGAATTCACTTGATGAAAATGAATTCTCAGCCAATACATTTTTTGTTACAAACTATTCTGTGTTTTTACAGGAAAGGTTTCTTTATTCAGGCGAATAAACCAATAGTAGTTTGTCTCTAATAAAATATGTAGTGGAAAGCAACCAAATCTACATTTAATACCATAAGGACATCATGGTGTATTTTTCAACATTTTGGATTCTTAAACAAGAACCAGATAACTACTTACCCAATATCACAACAAGATTATGCAAATAGTGTATGCCCTGGAGTGCCACCTTCAGTTACGAGAATCCTCCAATGAATCCAGATTGAATCCGCAAGAAACATTTTCTATAAAATCTTTAAAGGCCACATCCTGTGCTGAAGTCCCTCCTTTGTTTCTTTTTGCGAGAAGGTCCAATTTCAAAATATACTCTGCAATCCTCACAAATCAATCAACGGAAGGGTACTGATTTTCCTACAAATGAAGCTTAATAGATATACTAGTAATCTAGCACCCTAATAATTGTACCACCGTAAAAGAAGACAATCATAGTAAGCACATCTTTCAGTGTCCAAGCAGCTTAATTATGGAATTTAGGACTAGCCAGTATACGAGCCAATGCTAAAAACGTGTATTTCAGAACGGCAGTGAAGACATGGCTCTTTCCTACCCAAATGTACTGTAAAGTACAGACCACTATCACTCTGAAACCCACTAGCAAGATAGAAGTCATGTTATGATAAAGTTACCATTGCCACTGTTGCAAAATCTTCAAATAAAACAATTTACAACGTTCTTAGGAATCGCAGAATCTAATGCAGCTTTTTAATTTATAGACAAAATGAGGGCATAAAAGGAGAACAGAGCCCAGCATCAGGTGCTCTCACAGCCCATTAGTTACACTTCCTAGTGTATAGATATTCTTGTAAATACAGATATACGCATCACCTGCAACAATAATAATGAAACTTTTTACACAAGTGGGATAGTTTATCACATTTATTATCTTAATGGGTTTCTTCACAAAATTACAAGTAAAACCAGTCGTGGCTGTTCCGCGAAGCAGTAGTGGGGCTTGGAGGGGGGAAGGGGAGATCACTTACCTGCTGGCCAGCCAGCTGCCCGGCTGCCAACTCTCTTCTGTCCTCTCTGTACTCTTCCTGGCTTCTGTTCAACTAGGAAGCAGGATAGGCTCCCCTAAGCCATTCACAACACTGCAATGCAGTGTTGTGATTGGTCTGATTGCTGTGGTTCAGCGTTCAGATGGGGAATGGGAGCCTGGGCATGTTCTCCACTCAGGCTGTAATGTAGCCAGGGTGGAGAACATGCAAAGTGCGCATGAATGTTTGCCCAGCCCCATAGAGCCGGCCAAACATTCATGCGCACTTAGGAAGTTGCCACCACTCCTCCCTCCTGCGCAACCTAGGCCCGCCCCACAAAACTGCCCCAGCACAGAAAAATAAAATTATAATAACATTGTGTTATCTTATTGTTCCTTTTTTGCCACGCTGAAAGGCACTGAGGCGACGCTCCTGCACCTTAGTTAAGGAGCCGCCCCTGAGTAAAACTTTTGTCAGAAGCATTATAAATCCATGATGAAAGGTAAAACCGTCCAAGTCATCCAAAACAATGTAAATCTACAAGGAACAGGGGAAATTTCAGTACATCCCCAATTTAGATCAGAAAACTAACAGTCAGAGTGTCCTCCTGACTCATCTGCCTGGAAAAGGGTCAGTCCAGGCGAAATGTATGTTGTGAATATTTTATTCTTGAATACATTTCCCATTACCTGCTGTCCGGAGGTCGGTGCTCTGGTGAAAACCGGGTTAGGCCATTCAGTCTTGGAGAATGCTTTTCTCTGATTTAGACTTTTTAGATTCCTCTATCCAAAAGGGTATCCCGTATTGCTTGAGCCTTAAAGAAATTAAGAATCTTCATGAGAGAGTATTTAAACAAAGAATTGTATTACACTAAAAGTAAGACTGTTGCTATTTATAAATTCTTGGGATACATTACTCTATTTTATCTTAATTATTTACTTTCTGTTCTGTGAGTTTTGATTATGGGGTACTCTAATTGAACATTACCTCTCTACAATGAAAGTAGTCTAAAAGTATGTTCACTTCATTGCCCCTTCATTAAGTGATAGCATCCCTAGCTAGAGGCTTTGCACTCCAAGAGAATGGTTTGTTTTTCAGATCCCCCCCCATCAAATAAGACATGCAAATGTTTGTTACTATGTCTGGTCAGCAAACCTCAAATCACCATTGCACCTCAACACATGGCTTCCTGGTTTGTACTTCTTAGACCTGTGAGCCTTAGAGTGGGATTTCCCACAAATTTCTGCCATCCTCTTCTATTTGTTGCTGTTATCGTTTTTGCTGGCCTGAGGACTCTGCTCACTTTATCACTGCAAACCAGTGCTAAAGTGCATGTGCTTACTCCTTACAAAAATGGTAACATTAACTTATCTCCGATTGCAATATTTAATTCACATTTAAGTCCCTATTAAAGTGGTACTACGAGTACCTAGAACCTGTAAATTAAATGCTACTAGTGGGTCTGCAGCACTGATTGCACCACCAACTCAAGAAGACCTTTAAGCGTGTCTCAGATCTGCCATTGCAGAGCGTGTGGGTGCAGTTTTAAACTGACATTTCGAGCTGGCAAAATAAACCTTTTGCCAGGCCCAAACCTTCCTTTTTAATCCATAATCCATATGTGTCACCCCTTGAGTAGATCCTGGACAGCCCAGAGGGCAAGGAGCAGTGTATTTAAAAAGTTGGGCCTTGACCTTCAAGTTTTACATGTTCCGGTAGTAAAAAAAAGTCTTTAATTCCTTTTTCAGTACTGCAAGGCCTGTGTCTTCCATTGGATAACACTGGGGTTACCTTATTACATTTAATAAGCTATAATGTTTGAATGGGAACAGATAAACAGGTCTTTAGAGTTGTGATGAAAAATCCTATCTTACGGTAAAGTCGGATTTTGAATTACAATTTTGAAAATGTCTCTCTTAGAAAGTTGGTAAAGAAAAACAGCTGGCGTGCACTCAAGTTTACCTAATTTATCTTGTAAACGCTGTAAACATAAACTGAATGAAGCTTGGTGTGCTGTACCTGAGGTGGTTCCACCCACCCATCAAATTCAAAATGAAAAGAAGACTGGAGCGAAATGCCCCAGACAGGTACTGCACTACAATAAACACTCAAAAATGAGTGTAAGACATTGTATACATCACTTATTCAGAATAGATGGATTTATACACAATAGAAAACAATGTTGTTCAATTACAACTGAAATAAACAAAACAATCCAAAGTGAAAACAGACTCCTTCTTGCTGAAGTAGTGTTTAATCACAATACTTCTGAGGGCTCCAAAAATTCAAGACAGAGCAGAATAATCCAAATCATGTATCAAAACAATGTACTGAGGCTTGAGATTCGTTCCCAATGCATTTCGGGTGAATCTATCACCCTTCTTCAGGGGATATCTACGAACAAAATGAAATAAATGTATTCACTATACATATCATTCTGGTAAAGGCATAAAGATAAATTGAGATCTGGAGGGGCTGAGTGCCACAGAGGGATTAGCAATACTGCGATATAAGGTAGATTATTAGAAAATGCAGATTCGTAACCAGTGGTTAAAAAAACAGATAGTGGGAGAATGGCCGTACAAGCAAATGCGTAGGGAGCTGGAAAGCTTCAAGTCACCGTAGTGTGCGATTAACCAAACCCCGTGAGTGCTGTATTAACAAAACCTGCTCTACCTCAAGATAAACGAAAGGATGTTATTCTGAGGAACCAAACGGGTAGAATCTTCAAACTACCTGTGAAATAAACAGGAAAATAAGTTTCCAGTTTAATGAAGTTGTAACAAACATACTGCCAGCTTCATCTGACGAAAGTACAACCACTCACCGGCCGTATTAGAACGCTGTAGTACTCAACTGACGATAAAGTCGCGTGCACTGAAGACACTAATCATACATGTCGAGGTGTACAGCAAAAAAGGATGATTGTTGATGGTTATATCATTGCCTAAAAGCAGAAAAAACAAGGAACTATGTTGTTAAGTCTCTACAGTGCCTGCCTACAAGCGTTTAAAAATATGCGTGAGAAAGCCTCAAGCTGAAATTCTGCCTATCGATTATGCCTGATGTTAAAGCATTTACCTGTGTGCTCGGGCTACCAGTGAACGCGGTCATACCGGAAATGCTCTTGCGAGCACTGAAAGCATGCCACTGTTTAAATTGCTTTGCCGCCGGTGCTGGCGAACCAGAGCTGGTGTCATAAACACCAATGAAGGACTCGTGCAAAGGCTGGGCGTGGGGCGCGGCCATCTTACAATGGAAAAGTGTACTAGAAAAGTGTACTTATGAATTTAAAAGTACCAGCCAAATAGTGTCAAAGAGTGTTAATATAGCGTGAAAAATGGTTAAAGAAGAAAAAAGATATACAAGCACTTAAAGAAAAACAGCAACCAAAAAATTGCGGATTGTTTACTAGACGCGGTAAACGATCTCGTCAAAACAAGATATACAATCGCCATGAATTAACGTAAAAGATGTTGCACAAATTACATGGCTTGTTGATACTAGTACAATAGTAGTAAACTCGTCCTAGTGTAAATCAATAAAGTTACTAAGAACTCCAATAAAAAAATTACAAAATCATTCGGGTACACATCAATAGAACACTATTCAAAATGCTGTTCCTGACAAGATCATTACAGAGATAACAAAATTGACACCGAAGTAGTAAACTCTATCATATACAACATTAATTCGTTGCAGGTAAACACGTTAAACAGTATTGTTAAAGCTGGTTGCTCAAGCTCTATAAATAAACATCAAAAGAGTGACGAGTTACATTGCTTGTAAATGCAAATACTGTAATAGAAAACTCATCCACGTGCAATTATGCCCAAGTTCAGTGGGGTTTCAAGAGCTGTTTGAGTACACATCAAAAATTAAGTAAGGGATGGTAAACGAATTGTGCACAAGAACTGTTGTTTCACAGCGTTAACACGGAGATGATGAATGGACAAGGTTAATGCGAGAGAAGTAAGCTCAACCATATTCATTCATGAATATAATCAGTTTCAACACAAAGTTCTAATGTATAAACAACACTTATGCATAACAGGAAGCATGAATTAAAGTGGCCTGAGTGTAAACACTTACTAATACGATGACGACTCAACAATATAAATGCAAAGTGTCTTGAGGCCATGACTAATACAACATGAATGATTATAACACACAGTTAAACAATGCAGTTGAATTATACAAAAGTGAAGACTTGCTAATTAGACTGAACCTCGTGACTTGTGTGGGAGTAAATAAAAGTGGTAATCACAAAAAGTATAACAAGGTAGGTGAAAAAACTAAACCTGCGCCTAGCTGTCGGTCCGAACTCCCAATGTTACAGAAATACTATAAAAAGCATGCAAATTCGATTTTGTCGTTCAAACCTTTGGGGCTCAAAGTATTCAAAAAACGAATCCAGATAGACTCCTTTTGGGTGATGAACTTGGTCATGTCACGATCGTTGTGAATTTGTACAACTTCTAACACACTAAATCTCAATTGCGCTATGGAGTGATGTGTGTGGCACCAGTGGCTTGCTAGTGAGAGCTCAATGTTCTAGTACGAATTCTACTCTGGTGCTCTGTGATTCGAGTACATAGAGACCTTTCGGTCTTTCCTACATAATACAAGCCACAAGGGCATCGTATGGCGTAAATAACATTTTGTGTGTTACAGTTCGCTGTGAAGTGAAACTTGATTTGTTTACCCGACCAGGGGTGCGACATAGACGTATCTGTAATGACATTATTACAGTGGGAACAATTGTAACACTTTAAGATGCCCTTCGGTACCGGAATGTCTTGAGATTCGCGTTTCTTCAAAAGTTCCTTAAGATTATTGGAACGTTTATAGGCAAAGATCGGAGGATCTTTGAAAAGGTTCCCAAAATCTGGTTCTGTTTGGAGTAAGTCCCATCTGTTCAGTATGATTCTTTTGATGGCAGGCGAGTGGGTTGAGAATTTAGATACAATTGTATCCTTATACACCTCGATCCCCCATGTTGAAGGTATTGAAGCCATTGAATGGGCTTTGCTGCAAATGGGAGAAACATCAGCTAATAAAGTTTTTCTTCTTGAATTGCTACATTTCTGCCTGTTCCATAGTTACTTTAAATGGCATGACAAATACTTCTTACAAACACATGGTACATCCATGGGTTTTGCGGGAGCACCCAGCTATGCGAACATCTTCATGATGAAGTTCGAACAAGAACATATTTTGAGTGACACTGAGTAAACTGACCATTTAATCATGTATCGTCGCTATATAGACGATATTTTCATCATGTGGCATGGTGACAGGCAAATTTAGAGGCCAAACTTGGTTCGTTGAACGAACGTAATCCCAGGATCCAGTTTACACACACACTAGACAGTCATTCTATTTCATTTTTGGATGTACACATTGAATTAAAGTCTAACAAAATTACCACTAAACTGTTTAAAAAAATGACAGACCGCAACAACACGCTACTTTACAGTAGTTTTCATCCTGAATCATTGAAGAGACATTTACCATACTCGCAATTTTCCAGAATCAAGCGCATTACTTCAGACACTTCTCAACTACACACAACTCCTGAAGAAACCAAGCAACAGTTTCTGACACGTGGGTATCCGAGTGCAATAGTGGAAGCCTCTGTGACACGATTAGAGCAGGTCTCTAGATCTTCATTACTGGACAAACGTTTGAAAAGGCCTCAAACCCAGGAGGTTTTTGTGTCAAAATTCTCAACCCACTCGCCTGCCATCAAAAGAATCATACTGAGCAGATGGGACTTACTCCAAACAGAACCAGATTTTGGGAACCTTTTCAAAGATCCTCCGATCTTTGCCTATAAACGTTCCAATAATCTTAAGGAACTTTTGAAGAAACGCCAATCTCAAGACATTCAGGTACCGAAGGGCATGTTAAAGTGTTACAATTCTTCCCACTGTAATAATGTCATTACAGGTACGTCTATGTCGCACCCCTGGTCGGGTAAACAAATCAAGTTTCACTTCACAGCGAACTGTAACACACAAAATGTTATATACGCCATACAATGCCCTTGTGGCTTGTATTATGTAGGAAAGACCGAAAGGTCTCTACGTACTCGAATCACAGAGCACAAGAGTAGAATTTGTACTAGAACATTGAGCTCACCACTAGCAAGCCACTGGTGCGACACACATCACTCCATAGCGCAATTGAGATTTAGTGTGTTAGAAGTTGTACAAATTCACAACGATCGTGACATGACCAAGTTCATCACCCAAAGGGAGTCTTTCTGGATTCGTTTTTTGAATACTTTGAGCCCCAAAGGTTTGAACGACAAAATCGAATTTGCATGCTTTTTATGGTATTTCTGTAACATTGGGAGTGCGGACCGACAGCTAGGCGCAGGTTTAGTTTTTTCACCTACCTTGTTATACTTTTTGTGATTACCACTTTTATTTACTCCCACACAAGTCACGAGGTTCAGTCTAATTAGCAAGTCTTCACTTTTGTATAATTCAACTGCATTGTTTAACTGTGTGTTATAATCATTCATGTTGTATTAGTCATGGCCTCAAGACACTTTGCATTTATATTGTTGAGTCGTCATCGTATTAGTAAGTGTTTACACTCAGGCCACTTTAAGTCATGCTTCCTGTTATGCATAAGTGTTGTTAATACATTAGAACTTTGTGTTAAAACTGATTATATTGGCATGAATGAATGTGGTTGAGCTTACTACACTCGCATTAACCTTGTCCATTCATCATCTCCGTGTTGACGTTGTGAAACAACAGTTCTTGTGCACAATTCATTTACCATCCCTTACTTAATTTTTGATGTGTACTCAAACAGCTCTTGAAACCCCACTGAACTTGGGCATAATTGCACGTGGATGAGTTTTCTATTACAGTATTTGCATTTACAAGCAATGTAACTCTTGTCACTCTTTTGATGTTTATTTATAGAGCTTGAGCAACCTGCTTTAACGATACTGTTTACCTGCAAGGAATTAATGTTGTATGTGATAGAGTTTACTACTTCGGTGTCAATTTTGTTATCTCTGTAATGATCTTGTCAGGAACAGCATTTTGAATAGTGTTCTATTGATGTGTACCCGAATGATTTTGTAATTTTTTTATTGGAGTTCTTAGTAACTTCATTGACTTACACTAGGACGAGTTTACTACTATTGTACTAGTATCAACAAGCCATGTAATTTGTGCAACATCTTTTACGTTAATTCATGGTGATTGTATATCTTGTTTTGACAAGATCGTTTACCGCGTCTAGTAAACAATCAGTAATGTTTTGGTTGCTGTTTTCCTTTAAGTGCTTGTATATCTTTTTTCTTCTTTAACCATTTTTCACGCTATATTAACACTCTTTGACACTATTTGGCTGATACTTTTAAATTCATAAGTACACTTTTCTAGTACACTTTTCCATTGTAAGATGGCCGCGCCCCACGCCTAGCCTTTACACGAGTCCTTCATTGGTGTTTATGACACCGGCTCTGGTTCGCCAGCACCGGCGGCTACGCAATTTAAACAGCGGCATGCTTTCAGTGCTCGCAAGAGCATTTTCGGTATGACCGCGTCCACTGGTAGCCCGAGCACACAGGTAAATGCTTTAACATCAGGCATAATCGATAGGCAGAATTTCAGCTTGAGGCTTTCTCACGCATATTTTTAAACGCTTGTAGTCAGGCACTGTAGAGACTTAACAACATAGTTCCTTGTTTTTTCCGCTTTTAGGCAATGATATAACCATCAACAATCATCCTTTTTTGCCGTACACCTCGACATGTATGATTAGCGTCTTTATCGTCAGTTGAGTACTACAGCGTTATAATACGCCCGGTGAGTGCTTGTACTTTCGTCAGATGAAGCTGGCAGTATGTTTGTTACAACTTCATTAAACTGGAAACTTATTTTCCTGTTTATTTCACAGGTAGTTTGAAGATTTTACCCGTTTGGTTCCTCAGATTGACATCCTTTTGTTTCCTCAGATTGACATCCTTTCGTTTATCTTGAGGTAGAGCAGGTTTTGTTAATACAGCACTCACGGGGTTTGGTTAATCGCACACTACGGTGGCTTGAAGCTTTCTAGCTCCCTACGCATTTGCTTGTACGGCCATTCTCCCACTATCTGTTTTTTTAACCACTGGTTACGAATCTGCATTTTCTACTAATCTACCTTATATCGCAGTATTGCTAATCCCTCTGTGGCACTCAGCCCCTCCAGATCTCAATTTATCTTTATGCCTTTACCAGAATGATATGTATAGTGAATAAATGTATTTCATTTTGTTCGTAGATATCCCCTGAAGAAGGGTGATAGATTCACCCGAAATGCATTGGGAACGAATCTCAAGCCTCAGTACATTGTTTTGATACATGATTTGGATTATTCTGCACTGTCTTGAATTTTTGGAGCCCTCAGAAGTATTGTGATTAAACACTACTTCAGCAAGAAGGAGTCTGTTTCCACTTTGGATTGTTTTGTTCATTTCAGTTGTAATTGAACAACATTGTTTTCTATTGTGTATAAATCTATCTATTCTGAATAAGTGATGTATACAATGTCTTACACTCATTTGTGAGTGTTTATTGTAGTGCAGTACCTGTCTGGGGCATTTCGCTCTAGTCTTCTTTTCTCTTAGAAAGTTGGCATTTTCCTGCCTTATCCATTTGGTGCCTGCAGCCTGTCTCTGGGTCACATGACTGTGTGTAGCCGATAGTTGGGCTTTTTGTATTCTCCTAGGCAGCCAGACAGAATAGAGCTCTTAGGTGTGCCTGGATGGCCCATCACTTGCAGGTTGACAGAGCTGGGTACTGCCCTACTTACACTTGAATAGGCTGGGTCCTGCTGCCACACAAATGGCTGCACACCCCCTACAGTTAGTCTGGAGCCAGTACAGGGAAGACAGGAAGCCTGTAGACTTCAAAGGGAAGCCTCTAGAGGCTTCTCCAACTTCAAATGAAGAGGCAAGTATAAATATTGGACATCCAACACCAACTCTTCAGTGCACTTCTGGATCTGTGGGAAACTCTGCCAGGAAGAAGGACTGTATTGCTGCTGAAAGGACTGTCACTCTGCTGGACTACTGCCCTGCTTCCCTCCTGCCTGAATCAGAGTGATTGGGACCTTCAACTGCACTGAGGACTCCCAGAGTGATTTCAAGGGCTAGTCTGCTAGCCTGCTGTTTAGAGCCATAGGAACATAACAGGCTCACAACCACCTGAACTAGCACCCGAAACAAGCTGGAGCAGGGCCCTGATCCCCAACTGATGCTCCTTAGGTTATGGACTCTTGGTGCGGCTTCAGAGAGGTTGAATTGAAGTTTTTGGGCTCTTCGCGACCGTGAGTGGGGCCGTTGGTGCTGAAACCTTGTCACTCACACAACCCGCCAAGGCAAAGTTCCGTCAGCTCGACCCATCGCACTGCAACATCAATCACTCACATAGAGAGCCTTCGCGAAGTACTGGCCCAACTTTTGTGACGACAACAGGATCTTCACACTACAGCTCCGCCCATCCGTGCTGCCAGGCCTGCTCTTCGCGTTGCATCAATGACCATCTGCGACATTTCCCTGCTCCTCGTGGCTTTCTCCACCGTGAATGAGACTCTGTGCGCTGGTTAGAGAAGATAGCTTTTCCATGGGACTAACCTGGTCCCTGTATACGACCCATGCTCCATTGCGGTCGGCCTCAACTTATGACTTTCTCCCGGTTTCACATGACCAGATAGCCGCAAGTGGCACTTTAAGCTTTTTTGGCACTATTTTCACTTAAACCCTTAAAAGTGCGTAGGTTAATTTAGAGTTGGCTTGTGACTTCACCCCATCAAGGATTGTGGTTGCTGCTTGAGTAGGGTTTCACACCCCTCAATCAGTAACCCAATTTTACAGCACTGTTCTTTGTCGCACAGAGTTTATGCACGATTAGCATTATATGTTGCTAGAAAAGGTCTTGTTTCTGTTATTTATTGTGATGAACTCATTCTTTGTTAATAATTTAGATCTTGAGGATCAATATAAGCATATTGTACTAGGGAAATTACAACCTCTCCACTTCGAAATTCTGTTGTATGTGGGTAATGTCCTCCAAAAGAAAATATTGTGATTTCACACTGCAAAACCCTAGCATTTTAAGCACTTTATGGTGTGTAGCATTTAAACTAATATGAAGCAATTCCTTCATTTATGTATTGAGCTGCTGTTAAACTAAAACATATTTCAATATTTCATATATACAATGGAAAGGGATTTATTATACGTTAAGAGCATTTGAGAATTTAATATATACTCTATTCTTGCATATATTTGTGCCTTGCCACAATGAATATAAATGTGGCCCAATAACAATGCATGCCATTACTATGAGCAAGAGTTCCTATGGGAACTTAAACGGGAAGGCGCATTTTATTTGAGCCACCCCCGATATGAAAAACAAATTGCATCCATGCAATAAGATGTAAAGTCAGTTAAATTGACTATAGCAAGTCGTGTCGATTTTCTGGAGACATTTCTTTAATTTCTTGTATGTTTTTTTCACCAGGTTGAAGAAATGCGGCCTTCATATTCCAAATCCAATTATGTGTATTTAGCAAAGGTAACTATAACACATTGTTCTTTCTGTGTGCTTTCCATCGCTTATTACTGATGTGTTCCGTGTACAATTGAGTTTTCTTTTATATATCTCACATTTATTTCAGTGCTATAGAGACCTTGGACTGAATAACCAGGCACTCAAGTATTGTGACGCTGCATCAGCGATTGTATCGGTGACCAATGAGGTGAGTACTGAAATAAATGTCCGTCCTCTCTGTCATGTGTACCGGAAGACACCCACGTACACCGTTTACTCCCGTATATTTATTTTCATGTCTCAAGTTGCTGTTTGGATATTTGGAAAACTAGCCGCTTCTTCACACAGTCAGTTTTTTAAAGAGGGTCTAAACTTTACGTGGTGGACTTAGATTGAACAAATCAACAAAGGGTTGTTTAATCTTTTATAAGTGCAATTTAATTTCCATTTTATTGCCTTTGCAATGAGGATATAAACAGATCGCCTATCTTTTCCGCTTGCTTATGTAGACATGGGTAGTTTATAAAAGATATATTCCTTTTGTTTACACAATATTTTTTAAAACAATATATAGCATTGTAAAGAGAATGCGGATCTTCACAATACCTCAGGAGGAACTTGAATCTAGATTTTAGACGTGGACATTTGTGTTCATTTAGTGTGTCTCTTAAAACCGAATAGTTAATCATATTACTGAACGTAAATGATGAATGTTTGGCGGTCCCTACTTCAGCTCACTTTCCAACGACATGCGCCTAGGCAGATAGGAATAATCATCTGTTTTATATTTTTTAGAAAGTTCGGGGATCAATTGCTAAGAATCTGTGGCCCAGTTCTAGGTGTTGTGCAAAATCGCACCACAGAAATAGAACATTTTAACATTTTTAAGGAACAAAAGGGACCTTCTCGCTGGAGCACTTGGAAAACCCGGCACAAGGAGGGTTCAGTGGGAAGAAAGTGCCCTGCCTGGCTTGGTAATGCTGGCCCGCCCGCCCTGCCCTTGCATGTTTTTGGACGACACTATGTTTTTCTTACAGCGAGCTCAAGGATCATGCCAGCATGCAAGACACACTCAATCCTGTTTTGTTTTTTGTTTTCTGAGTGAAACCCAAAGTGGTCTTTGTTTTTGAGTGAAGATGAATAAAGCCCCCTGAACATAGCCTGTGCGGTCGCTGGTAGTGGTGGTAGGATGATTCTAGCCCAAGGGCACAATCATTTTACCTGTACCTCGGAGGGAAGATTGCCTGTGCCCGCTCACCAGTAAAGGTCCGTCCAGTCTGTAACTTGGGACTCTTGCCTTCGTTATGTCAGTTCCATTATGTGTGAAGGATGTGTGCACAAAATGGTGGTCTCCTTTCTGTAAACAGGCTATTCCCTCTCGGACATGGCTCCTGCGTGTTCACTGCCTGAAATCTCTAGTACCTGGTGGCTTGGAGGTGGGGGTTGAGAAGAGAGAACAGTATACATCGATCCCTCATTTCTTGTTTTGTGCCTTTCTCTGATAGTAGCAGGATCAGATTTAGGCCGAAGTCAGAGCCCAGTCCACGTAGCAAATATTCCAGTCAAAACTAGTTTGACTGGGGACTTTGGCTCAGATACGAACAAAATCTGGACAGCATCAACGAAAGAGTGTTTCTCCAGGATTGGAGGAGCATACAAACTTTGAAATGTTTCAGACCCACTAGTTGGCTCTGCTGTCCATGTTTGAGCACGAGACAGGTATAAATACTGAACACCTCAGTCCCTGCTTGATTCTTCTGTTGTCATCTGGACACCAAGGAGGCCTGCAGACCAATGTTGGACCCAGAGACACCCTGAACAGAAGTGGAACCTCTGCCTGGTTGCTTTTCTCCCTCCAGACAGGCCATAAGTTCAGGAAGCCTACAGAGTTGTCTTGTTGCTGAGATCGGACAGTCTATTGGGCAGGAGGAGCCGACTTAATAAACTGGAAGGTCTACTCAAGGACTATCTCACTGGAAGATCTTCGTGAAGATTTCTCTGTAAACTCATTTGGGCCCACATATAAAGGGGGTTGGCTCAGCTCTGCTGCTCAAGAGGAAACCAAGGTCTACAGAAAAGCATCATCTGGGTCAAGATGCTCCAAATGTCACCTGCTATGAGTGTGAGCCTGCAATGTGCCTGACAGGTCCTTTACTGGTAGGAGCCTTTATTTTCATCTCTTTTGCTCTTGAAAGACTAGTAGGCATACTGACATTATACCCCCAGTGTGTGATCCAATTCTTCTGACTGTGAAAAGTTGTACTGATTCCAGATGCATGTCACTCATTTTTGTTGCAGTCTACACCCATCTCTAGAGAACGGGGTCCCAGTAGGTCATGTTTGGACTGTTAATGGCAATGTGCCCTGGTCCCTTAGGTTACAGTACCACCTGGAAAACAATTGACAGCCATTAGTGTTTTTCAAGATTCTCAAAGGAAAAAGAAAAAGGTTTTTGCCTAACTTTCTTTCAAAAGACATGGGGCCTGATTCACAAACTGCACTTAGTAGTATGTTTTTGCAGTACTACAAAATGCACTACGAAGTGTAAGTTTTGCCTATACTTATATGTGTGGAGTTCTCCACCCTGACTGTAGACTTTCTGTATATGTTAGTATAGATTTTAGGATAGATTTTAGTAGTAAATAGGGGAAGGACAGAGGAAAGTAGGTGGGAAAAGGAGGCAGGCTTACTACTAAAGTGAATGTGATTAGGGATTAGTAAGAGGGGTTTAGGGAAGATCAGGGAGAGATTAAGGGAGGGACGTCACCCACCCAAGAGTAAGCCTATTACATTTCTGATAAATATGTGCCATTTCTTAAACCCATATCTAGTGCGACAAGCCTTCTCAGACACGCCAGAGAGAGTTGATTGTACATATATTTAATAACTTTCCCAATGGTTGATAATACCTTAATAGAAAATTGAATGATAACTTTGTGTAATGAGGTGTTTTCTAGGGACATTCAGCATCGCCCCTAAGACACCTCCTATCTATCCATGCTAACCTAGTCTAATGTTCCAAACAATCTTGGTCCATATCATGAAGGCACACTACTTGATTCTGCTCAGGTGCCAGGCTCAGAGCTGATCTCTCTGAATGTGAAAAATATGTAATTGTTTTGTGTGCTATGCACACTTGTGCTCCCTCACTCTGCAAGTTAACACATGCACTGCAGATAGTACAGAACAGAAAGATGAGGTGGCGATTCACCCACAGCACTGTCTGTACAAGTGACGCCCATTGATTTTTCATGTCGAAAGGAAGTTTTTTTCAAAACAGGCTTCAAATTGAAAACACAGCAGTTGTTTTTGTCTTTTGTTTCTTTCATTTCTAAGTGGTGACAGTGATGTCTCTCATTCTTCATCACACTGATGAAAACAGTGTGACACCCTGAGTCTGATGTATGTACACAAGTGCTCACTGAGCCACAGGACTCAAGCTACACCTCTCCGACAAGAGGTAAACTATGCTGGGGTTGCTTTTGTACCCATTCAGAGGGGAAGTGGCTTGGCAGTTTGGACTCCACTGGTCTTACTGGAGCTGGACCGAGGCTGATTTGCATAGGGTTCATTCCTGTCTAAGGTGGCCTGTTGGGCAAAAATGGATGAACTGTTATGCGCTTCAAGGAATTACCTGATGCTGAGATTAATTCACATGTTCCACTTCTCACTTTTTTGTGCTGGAGTTTCCAAGGTGGCTCTTGCTTCGGGGGAGGAGGGGGGGGGAGGTTTGTTTCGAGTGGGGCTCAAGCTTTCTGTATGTCTTTCCACCCATACCACTCCTGCCCATAGATCTCAAGAAGATTAGGAACAACCGTGCCCCAAGTCATCCTTGTGGCTCCGTACTGGGCTCGAAGAGATTGGTATCCCGAGATGTTGAGCATGGCCATCAGTTCTCAACTCAGACTGCCCATTCAAGAGGATTGTCGGTCACAGCAGCAGGGACGGGTTCTCCACCCGAAACTTGCAACCCTCTGCCTTCATGCGTGGAGATTGAGCTGCAACAGTTGACAACTTTCGGCCTTCCGCCTGAATTCTGCAATGTTCTCCTGCCAGCCAGGCATTCCTCCACCAAGACAGTATACGCCTGCCATTGGGGCCTGTTTGTGGCACATGGTGTGCAGACAAACCGGTTGACCATCTTTCTGTTCTGCTTTCTCAAGTCCTATTTATTCTTTCTGTTATCCCGCAGGGCTCTGCTTTGGGTACTTTAAAGGGCTATCTTTCTGCCATCTCAACCTTTCTGCAGTTGCCTGATCAGCCATCCCTGTACACATTTCCTGTTGTTAATAGGGTTTTGAAAGGTCTTCAGCACATGTTCCCACCTTCAACGTTCCTCATGCCTCAATGGGACCTCAATCTGGTACTTACTTTTCTGATGTGTGCTCCTCTTGAACCACTGCACAACTGTCCTCTTGGGATCCTTACCATCGAGACTGCCTTCTTAGTGACAATAACATCTGCCCGGTGGGTCAGTGAGCTCCAGGCTTTGTCATCTAAGCCCTCCGTTCCTAAATATCTTCCCAGACAAGCTGGTTCTTAGAATTAAAACTTCCTTCCTACCGAAAGTTGTCAATCCCTTTCATGTAGGCCAGTCCATCACCCACCCTCCCATTTGCGCCTGCCATATCCCTCGAAGGAAAAGAAGCGACTCCACTGATGGACCCAAAAAGAGCGTTGCCATTCTACATTGACCGCACGAAAGAGTTACTGGTGGATGACCAACTCTTCGTCCGGTATATTGGAGCGAAGAAGAGGAAGACTGTGAAGAAATGGACCATCTTCCAATAGATCGTGCTCTGCATTACAATCTGTTATGCACTGACCAAGAAGCAACACCCTGAGGGTTTGCCTGCTCATTCCACCAGAGCAAAGGCTGCAACCACTGCGTTAGAATGCGAAGTTCCGGTCCTGGACATCTGCCAGGTAGCAATGTGGGCTTCTCTGCACACGTTCATGAAGCACTACTGCCTGGACAGTCAGGTCAATCGGGGCGGACACTTTGCTCATTCGGTCCTGCAGGACTTTTTACTGTTAAACGGTTTTGCAGACCCACCTCCGAGGAGGTATTGCTTTGGTAACCATTCTAAGGTAAAGAATCTGTGGCTAAAAGTCTCTATCATATGAGCAAGTTACTTACTTTCTGTAATGCCTTAACTGGTAGAGACTTTATCTAGCCGCAGATTCTATACCTACCAACCCATCCTCTCCATTCTCCGAATGGATCTCTAAGGACTGAGCTTCCCCTTTTAGGACCCTAGTTTTCCACACCAGTGGTCCGTGTTCTTCGTGGCCATGCACTCCTTGCGTGGAAAGTCACGAAAAGAACTGACGTCACCGCGCTGGGTTGGCGCCTATATAGGCACCGCGCACGTCACTTCCAACGCGTAAAACTTCTCCCTTATCTTGAGGTGGCTAACTGAGCCATTCTGTGCCCAAGATGTCTTTTGCCCTCAAGTGTGAACAAACATCTGGAACCAAAGCCAGACAGTGTCTATTTTACGTATGAATAAGTGTTGATGCTTCTGCTGATGACATTTCAGGCTAAGTTTTAATACAAAATGAATAAATGAACTATTAATTCTACCTTTGGTGTGTTTTCTGCCCCCTTCTTTGCCCCGCATCTCCCTTTCTATAAGAAGCTGCACTGGAGTCATATGCTTAGACACTCACAGTGGACGATACTCTCCCCCACCCCCGCTTTGCAGAAAAGGGGAGACGGCGTTTACAACGCTGGCAATACCATGCGGGCTGATAACAACGCGGTTGTTACAACGACCGTGTTGTTACCATGCGTGGTATTACATCGCAAGTCGTTTCAGCAACTTGCGCTAGGTGGCGTACAACACCAGGGAATGTGTTGGATTTTAAATCCAGCACCTTCCCTTCTGTTGTGCTAACTGGAGTAGGAATAGTAATTTATACTATTCCTAAGTCCAGCACGCCATCTAGCGCAAGTCATTGAAACGATTTGCGATGTAATGCCACGCGTGGTAACAACGCGGTCGTTGTAACGAACGCGTTGTTACCTACCGCTTAGTAACACCACACATTGTAACAACATACATTCACAGAAAAGGGTTACAGTCTGCACCTATCTATCAGGATCCTAATTGTGCTGTCCTTACACACAAGCCTGGCTGAAGACGGCTGAAATGCCAGAAACCGGTCCTAGGAAGCTTGTTTCCGGTCCAGGGAAGGCATGGCTTGGCAGTTCTTGCTTGACTGTTCCCATGAGGCATAGGGTCAGACTGATTTGCATATGGCCATGTCTGAACTGGGGTGGCAGAGTGGGCTAAAGAACGGTGATGGATCAAACCCAGATCTGTTGACTGGGTGTGAGTGTTTGATTGGTTCTGATGCTCCGTCCATCACCACCCCCTTTTGTACCGCTTTGTTGGCCATAAGTTGGCAGGGTATGCTCAGACGTGAGTCCCTTGCTCACTTTGCCACTGGATTCAAGCAAGCCTGGCTGAAGACGGCTGAAATGCCAGAAACCGGTCCTAGGAAGCTTGTTTCCGGTCCAGGGAAGGCATGGCTTGGCAGTTCGGGCTGGACTGTTCCCATGAGGCACAGGGTCAGACTGATTTGCATATGGCCATGTCTGAACTGGGGTGGCAGAGTGGGCTAAAGAACGGTGATGGATCAAACCCAGATCTGTTGAGTGGGTGTGAGTGTTTGATTGGTTCTGATGCTCCGTTCATCACCACCCCCTTTTGTACCGCTTTGTTGGCCATAAGTTGGCAGGGTATGCTCAGACGTGAGTCCCTTGCTCACTTTGCCACTGGATTTAAGCAAGCCTGGCTGAAGACGGCTGAAATGCCAGAAACCGGTCCTAGGAAGCTTGTTTCCGGTCCAGGGAAGGCATGGCTTGGCAGTTCGGGCTGGACTGTTCCCATGAGGCACAGGGTCAGACTGATTTGCATATGGCCATGGCTGAACTGGGGTGGCAGAGTGGGCTAAAGAACGGTGATGGATCAAACCCAGATCTGTTGACTGGGTATGAGTGTTTGATTGGTTCTGATGCTCCGTCCATCACCACCCCCTTTTGTACCGCTTTGTTGGCCATAAGTTGGCAGGGTATGCTCAGACGTGAGTCCCTTGCTCACTTTGCCACTGGATTCAAGCAAGCCTGGCTGAAGACGGCTGAAATGCCAGAAACCGGTCCTAGGAAGCTTGTTTCCGGTCCAGGGAAGGCATGGCTTGGCAGTTCGGGCTGGACTGTTCCCATGAGGCACAGGGTCAGACTGATTTGCATATGGCCATGTCTGAACTGGGGTGGCAGAGTGGGCTAAAGAACGGTGATGGATCAAACCCAGATCTGTTGACTGGGTGTGAGTGTTTGATTGGTTCTGATGCTCCATCCATCACCACCCCCTTTTGTCCTTACACACTCTGCAGAAGTTGCAGCTGTGCAATGGGTGTACTTTGCTTCTACTGATGCTGACAGAATATCTGCTAATTCTGCTACAACTCCAGCCATTACTTGATGCTTGCTCCCTGACACTTCTGTCCTGTAAAATGAAAAATACATGCTCACCAGGCACCACTGTCACCCTGTGAACTTCCCCTGGCCTACAGAAGTAGACCCAGCGCATTTTGGGCTCGACCAAGGTCTCAGACCATACTTCTTTATTTCAGTCTTCTGATCTCTTTCATACCACATCAATATCTATCCTCAGGGTTTAAGGTCTTTCCATATAGTCTCCACCGTGTCTCTCCTAGTCCCAGATTCCTATCTGGATTATAGAATGAAGCAATAAGCTACTCATGTATGCCTCTCTCTATTGAGGCTGATATCCATGCTCTCTTTCTTTTTAAGGTTCTCATTATATTGCTTATGTTCGGTTTTCCAAAGACATAATATCATACACTACTTACACCAGACTTACAGGTGTACTGAAAGTATGGATTGAATTATAGGTGATACCTTCCTATTTCTACACACCCAGAGAGAGGTGCATAAGTTATACTATTCTATGTACATGTTGGGGTAACATAATTAGTCCACTTGAACCTTTGGGCTAACCATTTTGGATTGGTAGTGGTTTTGCATTCTATATCATCTTGAGTGGGGCGGTCTTCTAGAGAGATCGATCCAGTTAAGGCTAATTTTCTGTTCTGAACCATTTCGCTGGCCCTTTTATAGGTTTATAAACATTCTCACTACAATGCTATGTGTGAAGATGTGTTATCTTGTCACCTAGTTATAACAGCTTAACATGGATTCATTGGAGCGGTTCTCTTTCAATCAATACGGTTATAGCGTCTACAGACAGGCAGTAGGTGTCTATGTTCCCATTAGAATGGTACCAAGCCAACTGAAAGAATATACATGGCTTGAATATAATTATGTAGCGCAGAGAATGTGGGTTTCATGGGTAAGAATATACCCATAGTCTTCCCCTTGTGATTTTACATGTTCTCCCTAAAGAGCAGGACCATACGCCAAGACAATAAAAATCTTAAGTAGATCATCTCCATAATTTAAAATAATTTAAGCTGCCATCTTACTGTTTTGAACTTGGTTTTTATAGTGTTAGTGCTAAATACCATTCATATATCAATGAAAATAAATTGAAAAAGGGAATAGAGTAGATTTTAGTCCTAGCCAGATAGAGTTTATTAATGTGAGATTATCTGCTGCAGCAAACATTTTTACAAAGGTTACTTGATGTTAGGTAAGGTCAATGAAACTGCCAGTTTTATAAAGAAAGAACGAATAGCTCTATGAGTCTTTGGTGCTTGTGACGTCCATTCACTGACAGGTGTGGTTCTGCTCAACTCCTTACTGTGCAATCCAGTGAATGATGCCACAATGGATCTCAAAACCCAAGCATACATCATCAAACAAAGGAACTTTCTGTAATTGTTACCTGGACTGAGTAAATACTTTTTTTAAATCTGGATGGCCGTTTAAAATCATGATGTGCAAAACCAAGTGATTGACCTTTACCTTTGATGTACAGATGAGGCTGTGAAGCAGCTAAAATGTAGGTGTTTCACAGCATACCGTCCATTCGCCCATGCTTTTGTTCTCACAGGTCCCTCTGGTCCTTTTTAGTGGGCCAGTTTATTCAAAGGCTGTAAGGCAAGAGAGGCCTCCATATTTAACTTCTTCACAGCTTCTCCTCCATTTGAACAAGTCACATGGGGCCTATTCACAAACTGCACTTTGTAGTACATTTTGTAGTGCTCCAATAGTACTGTAAATGTACTACAAAATGCTATTCAAAAACTATGTGCAGAGGCCTATGCCTCTACCTGTACTATCTTTTTCTGTTTGGAGATCTCTGCCCCAACTACAGAGTCGCCGCACACATAAGTATACATTTTAGTAGTTAATGCGGGAGGGACAGTGGTGAGTGGCTGGAAAATGGGAAATATTTATAACTAAAGCAGTGACGTGTAGGGGAAGGACGGGTTTTATTTACTTTATACTTTCCTCTGGAAGTCTCCACATTCCTGGCACAGATACCCATATGGTAAAGTATAGGAACATTGTAAGTTTCTTAAACTTGGCAAAATAGTTTGTATAAATATTTTTATGTTCATTATTAATGTGAATTAGTTTTGTACATTTATTTCAAATGTAGAGACAAAGCAGAAATGCTACAGGACTATTAATTTAATTTTTATTTAAACATTAATTTAAATGTATTAAATTAAATAGAAATTACTTTTTAAAAATGTATAAACAAAAATCCCACCTGAAGTAAGAACATTTTATTTTTTATTCTGTATTGTTTTTAAAAGTGGCATATAGAATTGGTTAAAACAAATTGTAATAAATAATGTAACATTAATTGTTAAATTAATTTTTTTTAATTAAAATATTTTCAAACAAATAAAAACTTATTTTTACATAATTTTGTTAGTATTATATTTATTTATATTTATTATTTTAATGATTCTATTTAATTTAATATTATTACCTATAGGGTGTTTATGTTAAGTCCCTACCTACATTATTTTCTATGGGAGGGTGTTGCAGTATCATTGGTTGCCCATTCACAGTGCTGGACTTACTACTGCCCCTTTTTTGAGAGTAGTAACTTTACATTCATATATTTGGCTCCACTCCTTGATTCAGGGGGTCGAAACATGAGTCTACACATATGAGTAACTTTACACTTAGATTTTTTGAATAGCCCAAAGTAATAAAGTTACTAAAAAATGTGAGCGTAGATTTTCTTTTTTTTTTTTTTTTTTTTTTTTTTGAAAACCTTTATTGACAGTTCAATAAGAACAAGTATGGGCCTACAACCCCCCGGGGCCGGCCGCTAAGCAATCAGAGCAATAACGACAAGTATAAACACAGGCAGCACTTCGGGGAGCAAAATCGTACTGCTAATACAGTGAACAGCGTAAGTAGGGCACCAGGAGAAAGAGGTTTTCATTTTATGATGAAACAAAGCAGGAAGATCAGGTGACAAGCAATTTTAAAACAACGATCACGGATATGCAGAGTAATGAACGTTAGCGATTTACAGCAATCTATTCGGTCAATGGCGCAAACACAAGAACATCAGGATGGGGAAAAACATAGTGTACAGTTGCGCCCGCAGTCCCCCGCCAGAACTCCCCAAGAACACCCCGGAAGTTGTGAACACATGGAACGGCAACGAGGCATAGCAAAAGGAGGTGTATCACGCTGATCTCAGAAAAAGAAAAACAAAAAGAATCAGAGAAGAAAAAGGAGGCCATGGAAAAAAAGATGAAAGAATACAGAATCCCCTCCCCCAACCCCCCACCCTGCACCTCTGCAGATGAGTACGGCCCCCCCCCCCAGCAGTGTGCCTGTCGCCCTGGAACCAGACCCGAAATGTAGAAGAATAGGGAAAAAGAAGTAGGAAAGGACCCCCACCAGACGGGGGGGTAGAGAAAGTATTTATAAACTGGAGGAGGGCCTTCATAACAGACCCCCGGCTTCTCCCTCCTGCACGGTAAGGTTCCCCTAAAGTGAACAAGGAACAGCACAAAAACAATCTTCTCAAACCACGATGGGGAGCATTATGCACCTATTGTGCCAGTAGCCATGTCAGGAGAGCACACCACCCCAAGCCCGCCCGTCCACTAGGCGACCACCCCCGAGGGGCCAGCCTCATCCCTGACCACTCTGTGGAATTCTGCCCATGCCAACCCCTCGACCCAGCACCATACCCAATGTTTCTAGGCAGAGGAATGTCCAACAACGACAGAAAAGCGACGCACACAGGCGGGGTGGAAGGCTCTGAGCATCAACACAGTCCGCCGCGTGAGGAAACAGGCTTCCCAGTGCTGCCCCAGGATCTGCACTGCACGCAAGGTTCAGGAAGGCAGAAGCAGCCAAAGCAGACATTCGTTGCTGGAGTTGTCTCTGGGTCGCAGGAGGGCATGCACGGGATGAGGCCACCACATCCCACTCAGGTCCAACGCCTCCGGGACAGATCAGGCCCTCAGAAGGTCGAACACACTGTAGCACACTGGCCGGGGCGTCCAGTCGTGTACTAACCTCAGGGGTGGCCGCCACAGCGTCCTCCTGCGCGCAGTGTGGGTAGACTCTGTGTTCGTGCGGACAGGCGGGCCGCCACTGCCCCAACTCCGACGCCACACCATCGAGCTTACTCCCCAAGATCACGAAACCATGAACCAAGGAGGAGTGAAGAGTACCAAGAGCCTCGAGGAGGTCGCCGTACCCCAGCTCAGCTCTCTGTGATCTCGCCGCCACACTCCCAAAAATCGTACGCTCACAGGCCCGCTGCGGCCCAGCGGACAGGATGGTAGGCTTCATCGACCCAAGATGGCCGCCAAGTATGCCCGACCCTCACCGGGGCCGGGACCCCGGGACAAGCGTCGCGATGTCCACGTCGCGGGTGACCGGGTTCCGGGGGCAGGCAAAAAACTATCCGTGGTCACGAGCAACAATCGTCCCCACCACGGACCAGCTCCCGTAGAAATCCGGGGGCGGCCCGCAATGATCGGGGCAGGATACGGACGGCGGCCGGGCAGCTCACCAGCAAGGCAGGGGCAGTCACCGGAGGATCTAAGATTTGCACCCCCGGTCATGCACTCGGTCAGCTACACTGGGCAGTAGAAGCGACCACGCTGAAATGTAGGCCGAGTTTGGCACCGCTCCGGTGGGCCGACTCCACCCAGTCACCACCGGCCGCTGTTGTCGCTCTGCCACCCGGCCACGGCGTCCACTCGATGTCCCGGCTCCAGGGCCGCACAGGCCGTAAAGTTCCGATGCAGTTTTCTCCGGCGATAGCACGGCTAGAAACCTCGGAGTCACACAGTCGGGAGCCCCTCTCCTTCAGAAACACGACCACGTAGCACAGGTTGAGGATCTCAGGCAGGATATCCGTGCGGGATGCGGAGGTTCACGGAGCCGGGAGTCTACGCTGCCGTCCCGGTCGCCATCTTGGCTCCTCCGTGAGCGTAGATTTTCTAGCAGTATTTCTACCCCTGGATAATTTATATGTTTGCAAGGCAATTCCTATAATGGAGCCTTGCTGATTTCTGCAATCAGTCCATTTAATCTGCTGAATAGCTTTATGCAAGTGGCTAAAGAGTGCACATGATAATGTCCAGAAGTTAAATATGAGTAAGTAGACAATAAGCATACACAAGTGAATTGAAAATACATCTGGAAATTCTCCAAATGCACATGTAAAATGTTCTACATTTTCAGTGGCTAATGATTAGAATTTGCCCTCTATTATGTGTAAATTCTGTTCATAAAAAGGCACTGAATTTGCACCAAAAATATGTGAAGGTCACTACCCAGACCACGCTAGTTATGCCTTGAATAGGTTTCTGTTTCTCTGTGTTTGTACCACTCGGAAAATTGCCTAGTGTAGTGATTCATTCTTCTGTGTATATTGCACCCTTCTATTGAAATTCATGGTATTGTGTGTCACAAAAATAAGCCCAAGTTTGATATCCTGTGCCGTGGCTGATTTCCGCATGTCCGCCACTGTAGATGATGTCTGATGCTCCACATGGATCATGGAGTGCTGGGTGGGTGCGAGTGCAGAAGCATCGGCCCAGTCTAGGCAGCGTGGATGTTTAATCACATGTGGAGCATGCAAACCATAAACATGCTGTCTGACAGGCGAGGAGCGCTTCGTCTTCTGAATGCTCATTATCATTGTAATCTCTCAGCACAGCTCTTGCCACATATGTAGCAAGTAGAATGGTTACTGACTCAATCTCCAGGCAAACTCATGCAGGTTTTAGGTAGATTGCTTTCCCATGATATCCCATATGCAAGACATGGCCTCCTTCCAGTAAGTCTGATCTGTGATACTACCCTGCCAGATGTGGGATTTTGTATCTAGTTGGCTACAGTTGATCCAGCATATAACGTGACCCATTCGGAAATGTGCGGGCTTGTTGTAGAAGGGCATAAAACCATATAATTCACACATTACATTAATGTTCTTTCATTTGTGTGTATCAAGATGACTTAAACCTTATCCAGGTGTTATACTGCTTATAGCGCGGAAGTCAATTTAATTTAATCAGTTCAACCCGTAACTTACAATGTGGACTCCAGCTCTGTGCTATGTTCTTCAGGCGAATGAATCTTTGCCACCGTTTTAGAATGAAGCATAAAACGAAAATATCTTAACAAGTTTCACCATTACAGTTGATTAGTTCAGTCAATGACGAGAGTTTAGGATCGGTTCAAAATCTTTATTTCTCGTTAACAGATTGCTAGATTGTTTTCTCAAGTATGTTCAGTTAGTAAGTCAGATAAACCCGTTTACAGAAATATCAAGTAAAAAGTTATGGTTAAAGTCAACTAATGCAATGGATAACAAGTGTGTTCCATAAAGGAATTTAGTCCCTATTCAATATAAATTTATAATTTCAGAATTAAGCCAGAACCCATGACGAGTTCTTGAAAAGAGCGAGATCATTGGAGCGTTTTAGAAGTCGAAGACTCAGCCGAGGCTCTGTATGCGAACAACAGGTGCTGCGGCACCTGCACCCGTAAAGGCAAGAAAAAAGATAAATCAGAAATAGTCACCACCGAAGTAGGGAGTAACAGAGAACTGTCAGCAGTAGCTTACAGCAAATCTCTCAGTAGAAGAGTGTCAGAGAGTCTGTGTATCTGAGAGGAGAGAGACCCTCATAACTAGGAAATGCGCACTATTATAAAACACAAAAACACATGTATCAATCCATTTCGGGGTTAGATCATTTCGGGCCAGTGAAGAGAAATTGTCCGATGGTCTACAGCTTCTTCCTTTGTTTCCCTTGAGAAATGCACAATGTCGACAGAGTACTACTTAAATTTATCAGTTAGCTGCTAGACATTCATGCACTTGTAACATTGGCCTTGCGTTCCCATGAGAAACTTCAGCATTGCGTAACAATGAGCTACTCTAAAGACAGAAACATTTTATTTGCAACATCCTGGTTAAATCATGGGGTCCATGTTTTCATGTAAGTAATATTGTTTTAGTATACTATTCGGCTTTGTACAAGCATGTGAAAGCTAAACTATCTAAATACAATGAGAGCATGTAGCTTTGGAAAGTAGAAATACATTTTACGAAGTCAACACATTCTACAGCAATGACAAGTCTAAACAGGCCACATTTCGGTCATCTGATAAACGTTTGTGCATGGGTGAGCATTTCTTTAAAGCCATTTATTTATTAAAGAGAAAATAAGAAAAGATAGAAAGAAGAGTAGGGCCTAGCAATGGAAATACAATTGAAATGGAAGCCTACTGTGTTTTGCACTAATTTTGTATGTGTCATTTTTAAAACAAGCTTAATGTTAACTCTGCACCCAAACGTTTTTAGGTTTAATAAAGGCACGTTTTTCTTCGTTTTACTCTATTGTGTGTGCTTTTACGTTAGCGTCTAAGGCAATTTATCAATTCTGTTAATAAGGCTTCAAGCCCCCTATTTGAAGAATGAAGAAAAACTGAAATTGGTAATAGTGGTCCACATGGTATGCAACCAAGTGATGACTTATCGAACAACTTATGTATCAAAGTTGATAATTGTATGAGAAAATGCAGTGATGTTTGTTTTGTACCAACTCTGTCATCAATAAAAAGTATCATTAAATAAAAAATAAGGCTTCAAGCTAGATTTTCCTGACTTCTTCAGAAAAGCTAGTGGGCAGGTCTGTTTGCCACTTCGAAATGTAAAACGTTTAAACCCGACTATCAGAGTTTTCTAGGACCATATATAATTCCAAGTGGGACCTTGAATTTCAGTATGCAGCAAGAATCATGAACTTCCCTTTTCAACAATCTTGAGTTCCAGTGAAAGATTAATTCAGTGACAGAAAAATCATGCAATGGTTTAATTCCAAACTCTTTTTCAACTGTCACATTACTAAAGTGGCTGCCTCGTGGATTGGCATTCCGAGAACTCTCAGAAAGATTTGTCCTTTGCTACCTCTAAACACTGGCAAATCGATAATCCAAGAGCTAATTATATCATACCTGGACTATGGAAATTCTCTTTATCTATGACTCCCTAAATCACTTTCAAAATAAATGCAATCATCCAGAATGCTGCTGCTCGACTTTTGCTTCACATCCCTTAACAGTAGTCAATTTCAGCCCAGCTCAAATATCTTCATTGGCTTCCTGTGGCAAAATGAACAATCTTTAAATCTTCATGCTTTGTCTACAGAAACGTTTCCAATAGAGGCCCCTATTATCTACGTTTTTTTCTACATCCCTTTATTCCTACTTACGATCTTCGCACTTGGGGTCTCCATCTTGCACGTGTCCCTCGCATCAAGATTTTCGAGACAATTTGGCCCTTCATTCAGGTGTCTGAACCCCAAACTCTGGAATAGGTCTCTACATCCTACTCAGCCCCTCTGAATCTGCTTTCAGAAAGCAACTGAAAACATGGTAGTTCCAGCATTAGATGATAATCTTTTTGCTCCAATCCAGTTGAAAGTTCCAGCACTAGGACGCCCCAGTTGGGGCAGCTGCAAGCTTTGCAAAACTGGACAATTAAATAAATGTCAGTATATACTAATATAGAACACTCTCAAATAAAAGTCTGTTTTACATTGAGTGAAGCGTTTGGGTTGTATGTCTGTGGGCATCTGAAATACTTTTGTCAGTTTTCCTTCCATACATCATTCTAATCTTTGTTTCATCTGGTGTAAAATCAAAGTTATTAAATATGGGAAAAAGGCGTGCAGGCGATGCACATTTCCCTCACATCCTCAGGCCTTTCTCCCCATATGTGAAGGCATTCTAGATTTCTGAAAGTGTTGGAGAGAATTTACGTTCCATCTCTCTGGATGTCTTTTGCAGCTCACGAGGAAGAGAAAAACAGCCTGATGTTCCTTCACTACACTGCTGCTGCTGGTTTGAGTGTACTAAAATCACAGCACCCAATATCAAAGGCGATGGTCCACCTTTCATCTTAGAACCTAACAAAACTCGTATTGATACCCTGTGCTCCTTATGTTTCTTTATAAAGTGAAGAAGTCTTGTTTTGAATAATGTCTAACAGATCTGTTACAGGCGTTTTAGATGGCGAACTGCATTCTTGCTAGAACATTCATCTTGATGTATGTGGTCCTGTTTAAGCAAGAGATCATGTTCTAGAACAGGATATAAATCCTGTAAGAAATTTAGGGTGTTTTGTTGGTTAAGGGTTTTATGCAGACGATTGCTGTGCACACCCAAATCCTTGATTTTACAAACTAAATTCAGAATTAGACTCCTTTAAGTGTATCCTTTAGGATAAATTGGATATGTTCAATATAATAAATTTGAAGTCGTTGAACATAAATCATAATACATTCTCAAAGAATGGCAGGACATTTTAATAGCAAACAGTTCATTGAGTGGGTCAGTCATAAAACATAGGATGTCATCAATAAACAATGCTATTTTGTTTTCTTGTAGATTTACCCAGAGCTGCTTAATTTGTGTGCATTTGTGCAAAGAGTTCTACACACAATGAAGTGAAAGGGGCCACCCTTGTTTTATACATACACTATCAATTCTTCACATCTAGCTATATATGGCCCTTTTCAGTTGGAGTTTGGTTTCATTACATTTTCTTGCCCAGAGCCATTTCAATTGTATGCGTTCCCTTGGTTTTTGTGCTACAGTTCAGTTGACAATGTGAGGTAACAGCAATCCCTGATTTGTGCCTCTTTGCAGCCTAAGTTTGGAAAATAGATGACTCTTAATTATCATTTGGGTTTTGGTTTCATTACATCTTCATGCACCACTTCTTAATATTATTTTTTTTGCTGGTGGCTGTTTTTCTAATGCTTGTTTTTCATGAATTTGAAATCCAACTCTGTTTACCATTTGTTTGTGTTAAGTGTTCTTTTCCCGATAACGTTTGAAACTCGTATCAATTTTTTTAATATTTGTTAAATTTGTTTTTTTACATTTTTATTGCTTTACTTAAGTGATTTGTGAACATTAACATTATTTTTTACTATTTTAGCGTAATTGTTTATTGTACACTTGCATGCATTTTTGCAGAGGCCAAGCACTCAAACAAGAGCCAGGATTGTACTCATTAAATCCTCTTATGTCTGTTGGCTGTACTACCGGTCATACCCAGATTGGCAGTTTCCCACATACATGATTCCATACATACAATGAACTCGATATATATTTTTTCTCGTGCCTACCATTTGCTAAAGAGTTTCCTGAATCTCTACTCAATTACTCCCAGAGTTCTTACGACATAATTATCAAAAATGTGTAGACACTTATGCCCAGAATGTGCCATTAGCCTGTCTCAGAAAAAAGAATGTGACAATATCAATAACATGCATAGAGTATCCTATAGTACAAAAGATAGGAATGAGCTGAACCTGGACGCAAATGCTGCACCAATGTGCACTCATGTTGCTCTTATCTACTGCTCTTTGGCAAAACGTAGTCTAGCACCCGGCCAGAGGCTCATTTGGACTCTGCCCAGACTCTGGTTTCTATTGATTGCCATTGTGCCCACCACACGTGTTCTACTATTTACACTGTTTATAGATGTTCGCAATGTCCACTATGTCTTGGACGCTTGTCTGGTAGCTCCAAATACTCGACACCATGCCTTTGATATTTCCACCATGTTTCCCAACAGAAACTGTTTCCAAGACACACAAGTCAGTTGTCCCCGACACTAGTCGTTTGCCTTTGACACTTGTAATGGATTCCTTACACTTGTCTCATGCAGTGTTTAATTTAAAAAAGAATAAGTGCTGGGGCCCAAAGATTTGCTCAAAAGAACGCGGCTGGCGCTATTAAAGGTCAGTGTGCTGTGTGTGTGATCTTCATTACACCCCATGGCTCTTTAAACCTCTGCCAAACACTCCTCACTCGTGCAGGTTCCTGATTTCTCCCTTTCACACTATCTTTCTGACTCTCTCCTCCTTTTCCCAGTCTATGTTTTTCACTCTTTTGCTCAAGGTCAAAGTCTGATGAGGAAAAGTAAGTGCTGGTCCCGAAAAGTAAGTGCTGGTGGGCCCCACCTGCAACCACTGGCTCATATTAAGCACTGGTCATGCCCCTGACGCTATCCTTGGGCCTCTGGGCTGCCTGAACAAAAATCAGAAACTACCGTCTGGTTTAGCCTTTTGTTCAAATATCTGCATGGCTCCTTTAAATTATATTAAACAGTGGATTGTAAACATGCACAAAGCTGCGGTTTTGCCAAGGAGGATGTGTGAAAAGCTTTATTTTGGCAGGCATTAAGGAAGCCCATGACAGCTGAGATATAACTGATCCTTTGTATTATCCAGTTTCAGCTGCAACTAAGCAGGCGACAAAAAGTAGTTCCGGATTTCTTTAAGATGTTTTTAATCATTTATTTATACCGTGTTTACCCTTTGATATATGTGGGTGGCATGTATTTCTACCGTTCATGAATGAGAAAAAAAAGAAACACGTTATGAAAGGCTTGCCTTGCGGGTTTTTCGAAGCCTGTCCTTCCCTCTGCCAAGTGAGTTTTGAAATTTGAAGTTAGTAACGTGACATGGAATTAATTATTTTTGTCAAACACCGGGCCGAAGACTGCATCGAATTCCCTGGCAGCTTTGAAATATCAAATGAACCGGAATTGGCCGTCTTTAGTTACACCTGGGCTTGCAGGTATCTCGCTCTTGACAGTAATGAAATGCACAAAGTTTTTGCTTAACTTTAGCAAAACAGGAATCGAGATTGGCGCCTGTGTACCTTTAGAACTCAGATTCATCACGTACAAATACTTGGAAATTCTCTGGATGTTGGCGAGTCCTGTTGTAGTGGGCCCAATCTGTCAACAATCAAACAGCAAATCTTTTTTGAAAGCAAACCTGCGAACACCAGTAGCCAGACTACACTAAAGGCTACCACATTTCCTCTCTGTCCATTTACAGCATCACAGAAATATATCCAAGAAGTGCCCAACGTAGGTCCTGGATGGCTAGGTCCATGCCAGATTTTCAGAATAACCACTCTGTCGGTTCTATCTGATTGGATTCAATTTTTGTAAATTGATTTTGTGTGAATATCTGAAAAATCTGGCACGGATCCTGGAGCCTACTGGGCTTTCTAATCTCCTTTTGAGACACTAATGAAGTTTTTACATGTGTTTATTACCACATTTGTCACTGACTAGCAGAAAAAAACAAGATATTGTGTTGTCAGAAAGTACTGATTCCAATGCATGTCTCAAGACAATCAGAATATTCCATGCAACTCACTTTAAAGGAAAACTGCACCTATCAAACAGCAATTTGTTGTGTTGTTGACTAATTGAGCAATGACCTACTGATAAACTTATGCAAGGCATGGATGCTTTGCATATCTTTTTTACTGATCTTCTTTTGTATGCAATAAAAGAACACCATCTTGTCTTAGAAAAAGATATTACTTCAAATAGATATTTCTAACTGCAGATTATTCACCTTGTGAATATCCTCAGGTGCCAGACTGTATCCAGAAACTTAAAAAGCAGTGCTCTTACATGCCAACAGGTGATGCGGTGCAACCCCGTACTGACCTCGTTTTGCTACAGAAGTAGAGCCATTTAAATGCTCCACCTATGCGCACACACTCTGTTCTTTTTTACCCATGTCTTCAGACATGGATCTTGAGCTCCCCTCTTTTTCTTCGAGAGATTTTTTTATCGGTGATTTTTTTCACTAAATAATTCCAATGTGCATGGAAAAATGTCACCTCTTAAGAGTACATATGGACAGTCACAAACAGTTGTCTGTGATAAATCCTCATGAGGTGTGCTTCTGGTGTTTGGGTTTGGCGCATGACTCCAAGGCCTGTGACGACTGCGTCCAGATGAATCTGAAAGTCATTTAAGAACCAAAGATGAAGCTCTACATGACAAAACATCTCAAGACTCAACACAGGTCTCATTCCCGGTCGAAGATGAGACTGCAGCTCCCAAAGTTGTTCCTGCAATAGATCTTAATGCTGTTCAGAGTCTTTGGGTAAATCCTAAAGGAAGCATAGGAAGTTCAACCGAGACTTGGTCCCTTCCCACCTCTCTTCATCTCCAGACAAGGTGTGCCTCTAGGTCTTGTTCGCATTCAACCAAGGAGCCGATTCCAACCTTGGTCTCGATGCACCTCCAATTTCCGGGTCCATCAGTGACATCGCAGCAGATTGACGACTTTAGAGAGGCCATGCTGTGCACCTCCGGTGTGGTTCCGGCTTCCTCTGGCATGTCTTCAGGCTCAAGGATCCACAGGGGCTTCTAGTCCTGTTACTGCCGATGTTCTCATATGTACCCCTCAAACCGTCTTCCAGTTTCCCACCAGCATCAGTGCAAACTTCGGGTCTGGAGCCCAAATCTGCACTGGCACCTTGGACATCGTTGCAACAACCTATTGTGGTATTTGTATCCAAGCCAAATATGATTTGACTGAGGCCGTGCCCTTAACCTAATGTGGAACAGCCAATATTTAATTCTTCTGACCCAGGAACCATACCATTACTGCAGAGTCATGTGCAGACCCTGCACCAATCTTTTGACTAATACTTCAACCAGAGCCAGCTATATAGAAATGACAGTGAGGGCATTGGGGATGTTTTGCCGTACCCTATGATGAGGATAACTTGTACGTGGACCTGCAAAATGCCAGTGAACTGGATACCGCACCCAATACTGCATTAAATTCCTCCCTTGGACCAGCAACTAATGCAAGTATATCCTTTGCCACAACGATCCACCAGCATAGTGAATCCTACTCCTCCAGAAAAAGTTCAAAGATATGGAAATGTTTGTTAAAAGGATGTTTTTGTCTACCAGCCTTGCCCTGAAGTCGGTCAACGCCAGTTGCTACTGGGATGCTTCACCTAAGCATTCTGGAACGTGGTTGGTGAGATCTTAGCGACAGTTACAGAAGACTAGGGCTTTCTTGGCCCTAACCATCCGGGATGGGTGGGATGCAGCCAAGTTTGTCATATGATCAGGGTAGACACCATTGATTGTCTAGGATGGGCTATTGGGACAAGTGTGATGCTAAACGGTTAAGATCCCTAATGGACATGCCTTTTGATAGATTGCTTTTCAGTGAAAAATCAGACTCTGCCCTGGAGCATTTTAAAGAGAGCTAGGACACTGCATGTTGTTTGGGCCTTTCAGCACCAGTTCAACAATCTCCCCAATAATTTTCCCCGTTTCGGGGATATGCGGGGCATGGTATATCAGGAACATCAAGTCCTGTCGCATTCACAGGAAGCCTTGCAGCCCTTTCATGGTCATGGGTTGTGGCCCCAGCAGACAATGACTAGGCTATCAGAACCAGCATCAGTCGCAGTCCCTGCCTCTCTAGCAACAACTTAAAAACCTCTTTTATTTAACCCTTAGTGGCACACAAACATCTTGTAGGAGGCAGGGTTTGCCATGCCCTCCAGGAGTGGCAAGAGCATCACATCCATCAGGTAGATCGTTTAAATCATCCAAAAGGGGTACTCCCTTCCATTCCTTGTCGACCAACCACATCTGCCACCTTGAGCACAGCTCCTTTCAGGGGATCATCTGTCTGTTTTGTGTCAGACGGTTTAGTCTCCTTTGGCTCTAGGATCTATAGTAAGTATTTGGCCTTGGAAGTGGGGACTGTGTTATTCCTGCTACTACCTTGTGCTGAAGAAGGACACCTATTCTCGATTTTTGCATCTCACTGCCTTCCCGCCCAAGGGTAAATTCAAGATGCTCACTCTGATCCAAGTTCTAGCTGCTCTGCATGCAGCAGACTGGATGGTGGTGTTGGGCCTGCAGGACGCCTATTTTCATATCCATGTCCTACAGGCCCACAGACGCTATCTGCAAGGTGACCATGAGTTTTCAGTTTGCAGTGCTCCCTTTCAGCCTCACCAGTGTCCCTCTGGTGTTTAGAAAGATGACGGTGGTGGTCGCTGCCCATCTCAAGAGGTCAGGGTACCAGTCTTGCCTTACTCCTAAGACTGGCTGTTGAAGATGGGCTTGCCTCAGTCAGTCAGTTACCGACCACCTTGAGACAATGGCAAACCTCCTTACATTGCTGGGGTTCTCACTCAAACTGCCAAAGTCATAACGCCTATGTAGTTTAAAAAGAGAAGTCATAGTATACCGGATAGATAAGATTTTGTGTATGATTCTTTCTGCACACATTATATTCCTCTAACATCTTATTGTATTTCTTTGACTAAGGTGACTGGATTGATACTTCAATAAAAAAAAAAAATTAATATAAATTATAGAGAGGTCAAGCCTCCCCCAATTTCGGACCTTTACGCTGCTTACCAGTGAGAGAGAATCAAGTTAAAATCTTTTTTATACTGTCCTTTTTGTAATAAAAGCCTCTAGTGATGCTTTTCTCACAAACCACTCTCACCACCACATTCCTTCAAAAATGCTACAGTCAACTTAATTCATGTCTTGTAGATTCTCAAATATAAAAACTATCCGGTGTGATGGGGTGACCCTTTTCTCTCTGATCACCCCAGCCTTTAAATTTGGTTCTGTTATCTAAAAAAACAAAGGGCAGCACTTGTTTATCAGAGCTGTAAAACATTTCAATCAATCAATATACACTTTATTCGGATTCAAAAACATATCCATAAAAGTACAGACAAACAGCAGCATTTTCAAAGAAACATTTCCACAACAAAAGAACAGTTGTCTTCCTAGCTACTTAGCTTACCTTGAACTACTCGTGTTCTATAAAAAGCATTATATTTGTGGGTGCCATAAAGTCACACTAATGGTGATGTTTGTATGCAATAAACGAACGGGCACTTTATTGTCCACTACAGTCACCCTTTTCCTCGAATATGTAATAAATGCACAGCATGTGAAGCGGCATTGCAAATGTTCTAATAAACAAACTAAAGGTGCCACACAGGCAACTGCAATGCAAGCTTCCATCACAAGTAGAAAATTGTCATAGCCTGGATAGTCAAAACATGAATTGTTATGTATTTAGAAAATATAAATAGGTCACGTAATGCACTTTCCTGTGAACCAAGGAACCAGGGCAATTAAATCATGGGAAAAACGCTTGTGGGATGAGCCTGCCTATCATAATTCAGTGCTGACAAGGGCGCAGCTCTGATGATGGAGCATGCCACCTAAACTGTGGGAGAGGGGTTGCATTCTTTTTAAGGAACACCTGAATAGTGGGACAAGTACATTTGGTATACTGGGGACATGGGTTTGGTTTTAAAGTACTTACAAGCCTACAGGTTTTTTTTCTATGCATTTGACTTTATAAAGAAGGTGATACCTGTTCAGGCTTTATTAATTTCTTTCTTTCTGCTGTTAGTTATTGTTGATTATGAAGCAAGTTTCTGTTATTTACCAGAATTGATGTTCTGCCTGATGAAGACCCCTTCTTAAATATTTTGTTGGGGTTGAAATTTTGTTGACTTGTTCATTGTAGACCTTTGGATCACTTTATTGTTTATAGCAGAATACTTAAGTGAAGTAAAGCCTTCAGTCCTCCTCACAGGGCTATCATACATACATGGTAAATGACTACCATTCAAAGGCAAAATACAAGCATTGCTACATATACACAAATATATGCACAGTAAACAATGCACATTTTTGTAAGTTAACCACACATTCGTGCCTGTCTACTTGTTTGTGTGACACTCCAAAGCAACATGAGAAGTTTGAAAAGAAATGCATGATTTTTATGAGCATTCAGTCATTTAGGGATGAAGAGATCGCTTTTAGAATCAGTGCTCTATTATGCAGTTATATTTATATATTTATGTTATCCATTATATATAAAAAATAATCACATTGATTTCAGTAGTGATGTATAATAACACTTGTGTACTATCAGTCAGGGAGGCAGATTGAACCCTTAGCTATAATTTTCATTTTCAGTTTTTAATAGTGCTCTAAAGTGAACTTCTTACACTTTGAGTGCTATACAGTAACTAAGGAAACCGACATTATCACAAAGAAAATGTAAAATGTTTTTGCCTACTGTAAGTTCACATATCTTTTGATTGTATTCAAGGGTATTTGTGCTTGTAAATGACTTAGTGACAATTTTTTAAAACAGAGGTTAGCAAAGCTTGATTGGTACATTTAGAAATGTTTTTTGTCAATTAATTAGTAGTGCTTATGGAGAGCTCTCACAAGTTTCCCTGTTCCATGGAGGACCCAGTCTGACTTTTTTTTTTGCATTCCAGTACTTGCAGTTCTGTTTGTCACATTACATATTCTAGATTACAAGTAAGTATCATACGACAAGAAAAAATACCTGGTTTGGATCACTTCCCACTCATGCAACTGGGAAATGTGAGAGCTCTGCAAATGCTTTGAGTGTTGATAAAGATGTAATACTGCTGTCATGTGTGTGTCCATCCTGTAGCTTTTAATCATAGTAACCAACAGATGAAGTCTGACAATAACTCATTGAGTTAGTGGATGAAAGGGTTCCCTTGGGTCTTCCTTTGATGCCCCATCAACCCTACTAGCTTAGCCTTCGAGAGGTCAGGCAAGAAGTAAATTGCCCAAAACATGAATTACTGCTGGGGCTTTTGCAGGTGTCGGTGAAGTGGTATGAACTGAATCAGTGAAGTGGTATGGACTGAGTAAAACTGCAAAAGCAGACTGGATAGTGGCAGCTCATGTCTCTGGTGCTGCCAAGATAGAGTTGTAAGTGGCTTTCTACCTAGTTTTTCTATGCTATCTGGGACCATATTACAAACCGGGCCCTGAGGGCGCAATGGGTTTCCTTGCCCAGAGGGCACTGTAGTATTACAAAAGAAAGTGCAAACGCTTGTGCGTATTCTTCTGTAATGCAGATAGATGCCGGTGTACGTGTAGCGCCAGCACTATTTTCGGGGGTCATTCCCTTACTAGCATACGAGGGAAACACTTTGCACTGCGTCCGTTCCCTTGTTATAGATGTGGACACAGAGGCATAGAGACCATCAGGCGGTGCACTGACTGAGTGCCACAGAAAGATCGTGCACAGTCAGAGCGCCCCCTGCATGCAGCCCCTAAAGTGGGATGACGGGGGCCGGTCACATGGACACCCCAGTCATCTCCCCGGCAGGTGAGTGCAGTCATTCAATACACCTACCTACAGGGTGGTCTGTCTCCTCTTTCAAGTGCGGGCATGTGCCTCCTGCACAGAGAAGATAGAGCAGCTGATTGAGTCTCTCTGTATTTCACTGATGTGCTTCCCTCAGAGCAGCACGAGTTCTCAGTTCATTACTTGTAATAGGTGCTCTGTCCCTGTTTGGCAAACCTGTTTAAAGCAGCGCCATGACCCAAACAGGGACAGTGAACTTCTTACGTGCCCTGGAACTCCGTCGTAAATTTCTAGGCATACTATTCGGAATTGTCTTTAATCCCATACAATTCAGAAATCTGCTCCAGTTATAGGCAGTGGCGATTACCAAATAGGCAAAGTAGGCACCGGCCTATGGGCCCCACTCTTTTTTGGCGCCCCCCGACAACGGATCAAAATAATATTGATTTGAGCTTGAAAGAAAATTACAATCGAGCTTTCTTAAATATTGTTTCCAAAAGATGGAAAAAAATGAATCAACTCAAAGTAACAAAAACTTTACATTAAATACTCTATATAGAAAATAATGTAATGTACCCATTAACAACACAAAAGAACATAAACCCAGAGACATGAGATTCACATAACAGTTTGTCTCTTAAAAGCGCATTTTCTGGCAGCTGTCAGTTTGTAAAAACAAATTTGGTGCATGAGGGGGGACCCGAAATTTCGACTGCCTAGGGGCGTCAACAGGGTTTCTTCCGGCACTGATTGTAGGAGTACATTTACTAAAGCTTTCCAACTCTTCAGAACTGAACTGACTTTTATGAATTGAGAACAAGGAGAGTAGCAGAATGTTAGTAGATTTCACACGGTCTAAGGAGGCACAGGGGAGTAAGGCATGATATGTATGCTTACCATACACAGAGTTTGAGCAGCTTTTTCATTCACTGTTGATATTGGCAAGCCATATTGCTTTTACCACGGAAGATCAAGCCAATTCATTCGCATGAGGGAAGAATCATTAATCTTTCCATTACTTGGCGCTTTACACAGAGTTGAAGAAAAACAACATCTTTCGCCTTTGCCTGCGCCAACCACAATTTTGTTAGTGTGTTAAAATCACCTACCTTGTTTATATAATTAAGATGTGCTTGATTATCCATGATTGTCATTCTTGTTTCAAAATGTTTTCTTTACTCGAACAAATAGGAATCAGCAAAATTAACGGGAATGCATAGTTAATTCGAAAATGAATATACCATATTCAGTCTTGTGACGCTTCATAAAGGAATCGCTATAAGGGCTGAGTAGCAAAATCACTTGCCTACCCTTGTGAAAGACTGTGACGTTTATACTCACTATTGAGGCTTATAACCACGTAATGTCTATGATTGCTCAAATATTCCAATATAGTAAATTTATGGTTAGGTGTGGGAACCACTAATTTTCTTTGCAGAAGGGCAATTAGATGGCTATTCGGAATTTCATTGAATTTTCACAAATTCATAACATTGTGCGTAATCATCAACATTATCGGTGGCATATACTACCTACTCTTAGGGCAAAAAATGCTGGAGAAATAGTGCATATTGTGTGTTAATTGGTCCAAGCCTCCATTTTATTCAGTGTATATAGGGAAGGAAGTTTCTGTAATAAAAGTCGCTGTACATTGAAAGGAACCTTGCTTTTAATTCAGTTCAGCTTTTGTTTCTCTGTCAAAACAATGTTTAGAAAAGCAAAGGAACGTTCATAATAGTTCTTCTTTAGTTTCTGTGACATGGAAAACAAGCATTGGCATAGCCAATAGGTCTCGCCTTTGGGACCTTATAAGTGTTTTGCCATGCAACAGTTGCATAACTAAATACTTAAAAGGTCCCAAAAGCCTTTGTACCCATTGTTTGCCAGATTCCAGAGGAAGTTGTTTCGTCATGGAGGTTAAATGACAGACACTGCATGACCCGCAGGGGAAATGTCCCGTTACTGGGGGAAGGCCCCATATACCTTGGATCGTCCTATCGTAATTCTTGTCCAGTTTTCTGGGACATGTATGCACGAGCGTGACCGCATTGGAAACTGCGTTGTATGTGGTTACGCACGTCAAAGGAGGAGTCTCAGTAGGTCTTACCGGATTATGTTCTAGAAGGGCTTCCCTGTTTTGATTCCTTGCCCTCTTACAGCTTTTTTTGAGGGTCTTGTCAGGGTAACCCCGATTCTGCAGCTTCAGTGTCTGGTCTTCAGCCTGTATTTTAAAGTCCTGAACCTCGCTACAGTTGCGTCTAAGCCGTAGATATTGGCCAAAAGGGAGATTCTCCCGAAAAGGACGAGGATGGTAGCTTGAGAAGTGAAGAAGGTTGTTCTTGGCCGTGGGTTTATGATGTGTCCTGGTCTCTAAGTGGTTACCAGCTTTAGTTATGACCACGTCGAGGAAGACGATCTCGTTTTTATCATAAGAATGAGTGAACTTCAGGTAGGGGTCACATGTAATTAACCCAATCGAAAAACTCCAAAAGTACATTTTCGGTGCCTTGCCAGATGATCAAAACATCATCTATGTATCTTCTCCAGAAGGATACATAGGGAGCAAAAGGGTTCCTTGCTGACAAAATGTGCTTGCACTCAAAATCAAAAACGTACAGCCCGGCCACACTAGGGGCAAAGGTGCTGTCTATCGAAGTGCCCGTCAACTGTAAATAAAGCTCTCCTTGGTATTCAAAGAAGTTTTTCTTGAGTGCAAGGGTGGCGCATGAAACCACGAACTCCTTAGGTGTGACGTAATTCCATGTGGATGCCTCTAGAGTCGTCTTGATAACTTCAATGGTATCATTCTGTGGTATACAGGTATAGAGACTTTCTATATCCATTGTGACTAGGAATGACGGCTCGTCCAAAATCACAATATCCTGTAATAATGCCAGTAGACTCTTAGTATCCTTAAGGTAGGTGTTGGTTGCCTGGATCAAGGGCTTCAGGAAAAAATCGCAGTAGTGTGACAAGGGTTCCGGCAAAGAATCAATTCCCGACACGATGGGTCTACCCGGTGGGGGTGATCTGTTTTTGTGTGTTTTAGGAAGGGTCTTAAAGTACGGTATAGTACCCTTACTATTGGTGAGGAAATCCGCCTCATGTTTGGTAATGTGACCCAAAGATTCTGCCTCTTTTACAAGATCCACAATTTCAGCTCGAAGATCAGTAGATGGATCCCTCAAAAGGCGGGTGAGCACCAGGAGTAATGATTCCATTACATACGTTAGTTCTACGTGCTAATGAATGCACGTAATCGCCTTCATTTAGAGGGCTGTACTTACTACAGTGATGTTGTTCTGTAGTTTTGATCCCTCCGTTAAAAAGGAATGACGTTTATTTACGGAGTAGCTGCATCTAATGAATACAATTGCTTGAAGATGAACAAAATAGTCATAATGTATAAACGCTTCTCGTAATCAGCACAAGTTTGCTATTAAGCACAGATATCTTCTTGATAGCACTGAAAGTATTGACCATTGAATGTATTGTACAATTTCTTTGTGTGTCATCTTTCTTTGTGTGTCATGTTTATTTATTTTACAGAGTCTAGTGGCCTAGGAAATCCCAGGAAGTCCACTGAGGTAGAACCGCGAGTTTTACCATTCACACAGTTCCATAGGTTAGGATGCGCCTTAGCGAGCGCATATCGCCATGGAACGTTTTTTCAGTCCTGAAGAATGCTTAGCGAACGTGCACAGATAAGCTGAAACATGTTGACCATTTGTTTTCACTCACTTTACCAAATCGGATGGTCCTGGTCAACCTAACCAGCCAGCCAACATCTGTCACACTTCTTTTAACGGTCACCGGTTTTTCCACCATTAAAATTCATTTTTGGTAAAAACCCATTACCTTTAAAAATTTCACATCACTCACAAACACTCACATCCTTGTACCCCCCCCCCCCCCAAAAAAAAAACCTGCTCCGCTGTAAATCAGGCGTCGTAGCACACCAGGGAGGCATTCGGTCTCTCTGGTGGGAACCCGATGATGAAGCATGTCACCAACCAGGTTGGTGTGTCTCGGTGCTATATAAGTACCTAATTTATTAGTTCATTAACTGATTTTTCATCCTAAACAGTGTCTAAAATTAGAAGTCATAGAATTGTAATCAAAATAATGGTGCTGCTCAGGTATCGGATAATTGTGTTTTCCTTGCATCAAAAACACTCTGGTTTAGTCCTTAATGCTTGCCTGGATTTATGAAGAAGCAAGATACCCTGATGAATGTAGGTTTGAAATCCTAATACTGAATTATATACATTTTCTTCTTAGTATTAGTTGTGGTCAAGTCACATAATAGGGATAGGTCTCCACATCTCTCTAGCTAGTCTCATTAATACTGTTAAATCTGATTCTCTGCCAGATCCTGCCCCTTCTCATGCACAGACCTTAGGTACCTAGACCATCTATCCTCTCTTAGGCAAGCTTCTTAATCCTATTATTGAAACTGCCTCAGTTCCTTAGGACTGGAAATATGCAGTATTGATTCCACCTCTTAAGAAACCTTCATTAGATCCCTCACAATTAGGAAACTGTGCTCCATTTCTCTTCTCCCGCTCCTATCTAAAACCCAGGAAAAATATTGAAACAAACAATTGTCACACATCTCAGAATTCAGAATCTTTTAAATCCCTCCCAGTCAGGTTTCGGTCCAGTGCACAGTACGGAGTCACTTCTTTTCACAGTCACAGAGGACATGCGCCAAATATTAGAGCAGGGTGGCACTCCTGCCCTTATCCTTCTGGATTTCACAGCTGCTTTCAGTACTTTGTCTCACTATACCCTACCTAATAGTCTTTTGAAAGTAGGCTTTTCTAAAACCACTATAAAATGTTTTCTTTTCTTCCAATCTTTTGAAGTCTCTATTTAACCTTCTTCATCTCCCACCCACTCTTTGACATGTGGGGGATCCATCGGGTTCATCAGTGGACCCCACCCTTTTCAATGTTCTTCTCCAACCTGTGGCCGGAATAATTCATGCCTTCAGTTTCCCCCTTTTTTCATATGCAAAGATGCCCAGCTTATTGTCTCCCTTACCAGTGACTCCTCCACTCCAATTCTTTTCAGTTTCAAATGTTCCTGTCAGTGGTGGCTAAGGGGTTTGGCCTTAGTTATGTAAAATTGAGTGGAGAAAATACAAAGATCTGGTTGTGGGCAATCAGCTCAACCTTTGGTCCTTGCATTAGTGATCAACTATGTTTAGTCCCCACAGATTCCTTAGCAAGCTGTTAAAACTGTTGGTATTTGGTTGGATGATAAGACCACCGGATCAAATCCCTTGCCACATGCTGTTTGTTGTCGGCAGTGCATCAGGAAAATCCTTCCTCTACGGCTACCCAGAAAACATATGCCCATGAAATCATCATCTCTCTCCTAGACTGTGGAAGTGTTCTTTACGTAGGCAGTAGTAAGACTCTCCTCTGATGCTTACAAGCTGTTACAAATGCTGCAGCCCTTTTCTTACCCCAGGTTCCACTCAATTTCTAAACACCTTGCATTAGCTTCCATTTGCCAAGAGAACTAATTTCAAGGCTGTCTGTCTGTACTATCGTACTCTCACCATGACAAAGCCTCAGTACTTCAAACAAACCCACCTCAGCATATTCGTCAAAGCCCTTCTGGGGTTGCTTTCAAGAAACAATCAAAAACTTGGTTATTCTAGATTTCCATCTATTTCCTTTGCTCTTCCTGGATTCAACACCTGGGACACCCTGGCTCTGAGGCAACTATGTGCTTTACTATACATCCATATCTTCACAGTGAAATTGTGTTCTTTCAGTGTACTAGCTTTGGCTCTCAAACAGTTAGAATACTGCGTGGGTGAGCATTAAAATTGGAGAAGGCTTGTTAGTACTGCCATGAGCAAAAGCTGAATTAGTTACTAGAGCCGTAGTCCTCATACTCATTTACCCCGGTGCCTCGGACAGGCTTGGGCTCGACTTTATCTTGCACACAGTAAACAGTGTAAATGTTCAACTTTACACAAAGCTAAATGGCCTCTGCCAGTCACGTTGCAGACTTCCTGATTGCACTGAGCTGATGTTGCTGGCAGTGGATTCTCCAATAAGAATGCAATATCACCATACTCATTCTTTTGCTACACCACGTCCCTCAATTCCCAATGTAAAAGATCAATGCCACCTTTCTGTCAGTACTAGATACTGTAGAAGAATTAAAGTATAGTGAGGGCAAAGTTTTGTGGCTGGATTTATTGATTGGGGACAATATTCACTAGTCTGTATGTTAGAAATGGGGGTCTCTAGTTGGCACAGGTAGGTACTTGTGACAAATAGGGACCCTCGCCTCTAGTCAGGGTAAAGGGGTACACTCCTAAAATAACCCCTGCTCACCCCCTTGGTAGCTTGGCACGAGCAGACAGGCTTATCTCAGAGGCATTGTGTAAAGTATTTGTGAACACATACAGTAATCAAGCGACAACGCTACAGATGGACACCACACCAGTTTTATATAAAAAAATAAGTATTCTTTATATAGATTTACCACAAGACCATAAACGACAAAAATCCACAATACTGTTACTTTAAAATGGTAGAATTTAGCTTAGTTCTCTTTAGTTCTTAAATGCAACACTTTAAGTCAATGTACCTTTAGATGCGACACGCAGGGCAACGAAAGTGTTGCAACGATGTTGATGCAATGAAAGTTTGGTGCAAAGAAATAGACGTGAAGATCTTCCTGATGCGGGACGCTTCTCTGATGTTGCGAGAGATTTCGGCTCGATGCATCAGCTGCAGCAGCGACACCCTTGTCCAGTGATGCTACGAGAACGGCTTTGGCGGTGACACTCTTCTCCGACGTTGCAAGACGCTTCCGCTCGATGCGACAACTGCAGCGGCGACACCCTTGTTCCGTGATGCGACAACAGCAGCTCCGACGGCAGCACGCTTCTCTGTGGATGCGAGGCGCTTTTCTTGATGCGGTGCGATGTGACAGGCCCAGCGGCTGCACAGGCGACACGCTTCTTCGGCGTTGCGAGACGCTTCTCTTGATTCAGTGCAATACGACAGCTACAGCAGCGACATCCAAGATACGACGGCAGCAGCCGTGACGGCGACCCGTTTCTTTCTCTTAAATCGCGCTTCCAGCTCCTTGCGACATGCAGTCCCTCAGAAGGCCCAAAACAGCAGCAGGCACTTCCAAAGAACTCTTGGGGAGCTGGTGGTTGAAGTCTGTTGTCCCTGAGACTTCAGCAGGAGGCAAGCTCTTCTCTCAAGCCCTTGGAGATCCTTACAAGTTGAAATAAGCACTCAGGCAAACCACTGCAGGCCAATCCCCCAAGCAGCACTTCAGCTTAGGGATAGTCTCTCCTCAGTAAAGGTTTCTTCTTGTTCTAAAAGTGATCTAAATTCTTGGGATCATACCCCAAAATCCTTTGTCCTCTGTGAGCAGAAGGGCCTTTGCCTTGTCCAAACCGGTTCTAGTCAGTCCTGGAGCACTTTGTTTACATGACTCCTTCTTCCCTTTCAGAGAGCAGGGCAGAGACATCAGACACACCACAGGAGGTGGAGCCTGCATTGTGAAGGGAAGGCACAGCCCTATTCAGGTCCCAGATGCAACTCCTTCTTCCCATCTAGATGCAGATCTCTCTATTCACCACTGGGCTACCTCACCCTGTCTCCTGGACTTCCCCAGCCCTGTCACTCAAACTCCAGACAAGCAATACACAACCTAGCAGAGGCAGGCTTGGACAGTTAAGCAAGAAAATACCTACTTTCTAAAAGTGGTATTTTCAAACACTGAATGTTAAAACCAACTCCACTAAAATATGTATTTTATCATTCTGAGTTCAGGCATACTAAATTCGAATTTCTACCATGTTCCCGGATTCAGTTAAGATTATAAGATGTAATAATCTAAACTGCCCATATGGAGAACAGGTAGCCTTGCAATAGTGAAAAACGAAAATGACAGTAATTCACTATTAGGACATGCCACACACACCGGGGCATATCCTACCTTATACTTTTCAATGCACCCTGCCCTTGGGCCTAACATAGGGGTGTCTGATATGAAGAAAAGGGAAGGTTTAGGGACTGGCAAGTGGGTGCACTTGCTCAGTCAGCATGACAGTACCAGACTGCACACAGGCTCTGCAATGGCAGGCCTTAGACACACTTTTACAGGCTGCTTCTGTGGATGGCACAACCAGTGCTGCAAGCTCACCAGCAGTATTTGGATTACCAGCCCTAGGCACTCCTGGTGCACTGTGCTAGGGTCTGATATGTAACCCAAACCAACCAATCATGGAATCACTAATTCATACATCAATTTACAATAGGGAGCACTTGCACTGTGGCACTGGACAGCAGTGGCACAGTGCCCTGAGCATCTAACACCAGCAAAAATACATGGGGCGACAGCAAAAAGTGGAAGGGGGCCCCTCGCCAAGGTGGCAGGTCTAACACTGTATCTTCAAGGATGATCTTCAATGAGTGGTTTACAAACCTCTGCCGTGTATCTGAGCTATTAGAGTGCCTCACAGCTACAAATTCCCAAAATAACAATGCCTATCAGCAGTTTCTCACAACGCCAGTAGCCCTCACACCAGGGTTCCAGGGCCAGACCTTTTGGCTTTGCCAGTGTTTTTTTTTATTCTGGCCTTGAGAAAGATTCTAATATTTTTTTGGCCTCTTTTTAAAGGAAATTTGGGATCTGCGCTCTTCATCTATTGGCCTGTCCACTGTCATCCACATTTTGCGAGGCTGTGGGTCAACCCACTTCAGCCAATTGATCTTTTGCTCTGTAAGTTACAGCATTTCTTTCCTTATCACTTCCTCCTATCCACCTAAAACGAAATGCATTTCTGTGCCAAAGCTGGTGACCCGCCTACACTTTATTTTGCCAATGCTTTTTTCCTTACTTCTGTTATTCTTTTTTTATTTTTGTATTTCTTCTTTTGTTATTGGTTACAGTAGTCAAAAGGCAAGATTACTTTTCTTATACCAAGAAGAATCAAATTTTCCTGGATAGTACATTACGATTAAAAAACATTTCGACATATGTTCTATGTACTGCAGCCTGGTAGGAATATGCAGTTATAATGAATTTGTATCGGATGGTTAAATATTTTTTGCAAGCATATAGCTACCATGTTAAAGTGGCAGCATTTTTTCTATTTTTGTTTTTTGTTTTTCTTTTTGTTTCATATGCTTTCAGTAAAAGAAAATTAATAACCATTCTATCAGCTTTTGAGGGGCAGACATGTTGGCTTTGATAATGCTTGAAATCTATATAGCTGAGTGATATATAATACATACCATGTGGTCATAATCTTACACAAGTTACTAGTAAACGTGTAATGCCTAACTCCGTATTTTACTCTAATCTCTTATATTTACATAGTCCCACAGTTCCATTTTTACAATCATTTTCAGTAATCAACAGGGAAATAATCAAATAAAAAATTAAACCGGTAGATCAGCAAAGGTTTTGTGTGTATCCATTTAATAAACTGTTTTTCACTTACTCGTGCAACCACAGTTATTAAATATGTTTCCTATTTAACGTATGTGTGGAAAATCTTTGCAAAAACAAATATCTCTTATGTGTGCAAATAGTGCTCAAAAGTCTATATTTTTGTACCAATTAACTCTAAGCAAATGTTGCTACTGGCCTATGAGTAAAAATGTTTGAATTCCAGATGTGCCATACTGATGCTCATGTTTATTTTGTAGGATAAAGAATCTCAAAAAGATTTGGAGGCGTTACTTTCTACACTGAGGCAATAACAAGAACTCTTCTCTAACATCAAGTCATTAAAATCAGTTGAATGGAGTCCAAGAGGCTTGCTGATTTGATGACCGCCTGAAGTTTAGGATACAACTATATTAATAATCATGTACATGCTGAGATCTTTATCTACTCTTTAATCATTTGGTAAAAAACAAAAATGTCTATTTAACCTCAGTAATAGAGAGTTTAGGGAATTATCTGTGAATCAGTATAAATCGTTGTAGATTTGTAGGACTGTCTTCAAAAAGTAGCAGAGTAAAACCATGGAAAAACTGTAAAAGTCAGTAATCGCCGCTTGTACATTTTTATATGTTTCTTTTACAGTGTAAGTAAATAAGGAAAAGAAAGCACATCATAGCCTTTAAGTATATTTTATATTTCTTACAGAGATAAATAAAGCAATAATATAACACAAAATTGAATCAATAAAGATGATATTTTTATTAGAAAAATGTAATATTTCTTCTTCACTTGGTCGACCTGACTGTTTATTTCAGAAATAATTTGCTGTAACTAGGAGTACAAATGCAGCACAGCCAGTCAGTGTGGCTGGTTTGTGAGTTAGTGATTGGGTGAGTGAGGGTGCGAGAATTGACACTGTGACGATCGGCTCACCCCAGTGGTTGTCCTGCAAACAAATTATATTAGACGTTGAGATATAACAATTGTGTCCGTGCAAACATTCTCAATCGAACATGTGTATTAACTTGAAACTGCTGTCTTTAGCAAATGGGCCACAGAACACCTTGCTTCTGTGTCCTCTTTCCACTCTCCATCCCACCTTCCTTATAGAATAGGCATATTCATTGTTCTTGATTCAATGCAAGTGGTAGAGATCAGGCCTCCAATTGTGCTTGTGTCCATACAGCTCTTATTGTAGGTAGTTCCATCAATACTAATGTGCCTACATGATTGCAGGACCAGTAAGTCCAGCGTAGGCCTCCAGTGCATACGTTTGAAAATTGTTGAGATTTCCACTAGTATGTGATTCCACTGTCTTTTCTCAAAAATGTTACTGCTTACATGCAAAGTCTCGTCTACGGCTTGTACATCCTGATTTTTTTATGTATACAAACATACAATTACGCATTTGCCATATGATATGAAAACGATGCATTGACATTGCTGTTGTTACAGTAGAAGACATACCTACTTGTGGGTTAAAGCTGTGTTTACATTTGTAGCATGCATAACTTCAGAAAGATACAGGCGTTTGCTTACTTTATCTCCGTGTGTTTGCTGTCACCTCTATTAGCAAATGACACTCACTTCCCATGGTTGCCTTCATTTGTCTGTTAATGTGATTTTGCGAAGGTATCAACTATCTTGTGTGTGCACGTTGTTCAGATGTTCTGTGCCGGAACATTACTAATGTTTGTGTCCATCTGATATCTATGGGCAGTATTAGGATTCTTCGATATTTTGTCTTTTATTAAACTAACCATTAACTGTGAAGAAAGGGAGAAGAAAGAAAAATAATAAAAGAGAGGGAACTGAATAGAAGGCGAAAGAAATAACAAATTAGAAAACTGGAGATCTTATAAGAATTGCCATCTGGTACTTGCTAAAGCTGATTTGGGTTATACTTATATATTGTTTATTTTGCATCTGATGTCATACTTTATTGTGCGGAGATCGGGAAGGGTAATGTGGAGGCTTTTGGTACTAAACTTCACTTAGGTACGCAGGTGTAGGTCTCGTGACAACAGAACTGCTTGTACTTCCTGATGGCCCCAATCCTGGCCCTGGACAGGATCCTTCCAATATTTCCCAAAGGGGGTCATCTTAATTACCACTTATTCTGGAGTCATGACTATAAAGTTAATTCAAAAGAAGCTAAAGAATAGGCTCCCATTACTGCTGATTCCAGAGACAGGATTGCACTGAGATAAGTTGGAATGAGCTGCCCAGAAAGAATACATCCTCAAGATCCGATTCATTGTCTTTATAGATGATACAGTAGTCTGGTCTGTTGTACACCCTCCCTGACTTAGAATGGTTATCTAGTGTAGGAGGCCGTAGAGGATCCTTGCAGGTCCTTCAAAATAACATCAAATGCCTTTCAGTCCAATTTAGGAAGAAGTCTTCAAAGTAGAATACAATGTCAAAAGCCCAGCTGAGACCAATGAATTGGTATGTGCTACTTCCCAACAGCGTAGGAGAAGACGATGTCATGAGAGTGGATGCTACTGGCTATAGGCTCGTAAGCATTGAAAAGGGTCGGGCTCAGGTAGAATCTTTGCAGAACTCGACGGATGAGATCACAGGCATCTGCGGTATACAGTGCAGGCTGACTGACTGTATCCCTCTAGTCAGGAAGGAGCAGATCCATTGGAGTACATGTCCTGGGATTCCGATGTTGTGTAGGTGTTGGATGAGGATGGGTTGGGAGACCGTGTGAGACTGCGGAGAGGTCCAGTAGGATGAGGGACCTTGTGTCCTCTACATCCAGAGCCATGCAATGTCATCCATGAAGGCGAAGAGGAAAGTTTCCATGCTGTGGTCGGCACTGAAACCAATCCTGAGCGGTGTTGAGGCCGTTGATGATTGTCTCCGAGACATCGGTCTGTGGTTGGCGAGTGTTGGGTTTTGTCAGCAATGGGAGGACAGTTGCATGTTTCCGGGGGTTTGCAGAGGTCATGGAATAGGTTAAGGCATTTTGAATGGTTGTGAGCATGGCACTGTTGGGTTGTAGTCCTCAGGAATATATGTGATGATGGCAGGGGTCTGATGGGGCCCCTGAGTGAGTAGACTTCATTTTGATGGCGTTTTTTTCTGGAGTGATGACTAGCCATGTTGTTAGTATTGGTTCTTTGGATAAGATCGGGAGGCATTTGGAAAAGTCTGTTGGGTCTGGGTGCGGGCTGAAATTGCTGTAAATGTCGGAGATTTTGCTGTTAAAGAATTGAGGGAGATTGTTGCAGAGGTCCTGCTAGGAGGTGATTGAGTTTGAAACAGCCACTGGTGAGGTGAAATCCTTCACGATGGTGAAGCTTTCTTTGCTTCTGTTAGTGCTGGAATGATGCGGTCCACTAGAGCGGCACATTTAGTGGTTTGATCATTTGGTGGTAGCACTTCAGGGCAGATTTAAATGTGCTCTTGTCTGAATTGCCCTGGTTCATTCTCCATTTGAGCTCCAGTTGTTTGCAGTGGCCTTTCATCAGTCTGAGTTACTACATGTACCAACTAACCTGGGATCTAGCTCTTTTATTGCTGTGTTTGTTCTGGGCCAGGGAATCGGTGTAGGAGGTGATCCAATTGTTGAAATTCTTGATGCTTTGGGTAGGATGTTGCTGTGTTCGGGTCGATAGGTGATGAGAGCAGTGTTCCAGTCCTTGTCAGTGGTGCTGTTTCCCCTTCGGAAAGCTGGTGGTGGTGCGCATGTGTTGGACTGATACAGGGGTGCTTAACTTGATTGAGGCGAGTCCTGCCTGCGGTAGTGCAAGCCTGCTGTAAATGTGCAACTGAGCATTTTGGAAGACCGAAATCCAAGAATTTCCTCAGACTAGCAGCAATGACGTTTCCTACAGTTTCATAGTGAGCGATGGACATGAAAGGAAGAACTTGTTTCAACAACATTAGGGTAAAAACATGCTTTGATGACTTAATTTATGTATTTTTTCAGGTAGAGTTCATATTTGATTCAAATGTTCTTGCAGAATACTGTCAAATTATTAACAAATTGCTGACAAAATATTGGCATTGCTGCCAAGGAAGCCCAGAAGCTATAGTTCTAACTGGAAGAGGTGTGCAAGTGAATCTAATCTCAAATCTGGCATATTTGACATTTAAGAAGTTTTGAATCGTAGGCTAATAGTCTTTATTTTATTTTTTTAAATCCGGTCACGACCCTTAAAGCAGTATAAAATAAAAGTCACATTGGAATGACAAACGATTAAATAAACTCAAAGCTGAAGTTTCCCAAAGGGACAATGCCATGGTAAAAAGTATTTGGTTTTTAGGTTTAAATAGAATCTGGATAAAAGCTTTTGCACTTTTAAACATAAATTTGGAGGTGATGCTGTGTAAAATCAATATCTTGTTAAAAGTGAGTCTATTCATCGACGATTATATTTAGTTGTTCATCGAATGGTGGTGTGCAGCTGTAGCTAAGGTGTCATGATTACAGTCAACTTATATGCTCAATGGTTGGATTCTGGCGTTTGCATAAGTATCCTACTGCAAGTAGGCCAGACTGAATCTAAAAATATAGCTATTGAGAAAACAACACAGGACCCCGTATCTGACCTGCATATGCGCATTGCTTGTTTGTGTAGCCTTAGTCCTAGGCGCCTGCACAAGGGGACAATCCAGAACCTTCGCTGTTTGGTGTATGCAGGGCAAAAAAAGAGTAAGTGGGCATCTGTCTCCTGGGCTGTGTCACAGACCGAGTAGACAGCACTGCCGCTTGGGTGGGATCTCCATTTGCTGGTAAAGGATGCAGGTAGCAGGGTACCCAGCCGTAAATTTGATAAATAAAGTAGTGAATGACTGGTCAATTTCATCCAAGAAGGTTTCAAACCTTGGCTCAATTTTTTGATTCAGCAAAGAATCAGCACAACTGCCAATGGCGGTGGTTTCCAATAACTTCCTCCATTCTTTTGTCCAGAAGGCCTCTCAGATCCCCTTTACAGAGAAGGCAGAGATGCCCTCTGAGCGTTGCCAAAGGTCTGAGGCCCCCAGTGCAGTGATCGATTCCCTGATGTCGTTGTGACACGACAAAGTGTTGGCACATCTTGGGATTAGAAGGAAATCGTTCAGTGCATTTCTAAAATATTCCAGCTCTGGGACCAACCATAATCTCAGCCAGTATAAGATTGGTTTCAGTCTCACTATGACATCAATAGGGCGCACACATTTTCATCAACTCTAAAAAACCCGGGGTGTGTCTTATGGGAGTCTAAGTGCGGTTCTCAAAAAGTTGTTTTCAGCAATATCCAACTGGTTAACATTGCTATAGCCCCATAGTTCAGAGCCATACGCGGCCGAAGCCACGGCTTGGGCTCTCCAGATTTCCAACAGTGGGGAGATAGGATGGAAAGATGTGTTCCTGAGCAAAGATCAACGTGGATACTGTCCTGTGGTTAAGAAGTAATCTACTCTTAACAATCTGGATGTTCCAAGAGCTGGTGTTGGAAAGGCGTATACCCAAATAATCAAAGTCTGAGACACTCTCTAGATTGACTCCCTCTAGTCTGACTGTTCCCTGAATTTGTCAGTGTGGGTGCACAGCCATAAATTTGGTTTTATCTGCATTTATTGCTAGCCCGTTGATGGTACAAAATAAGTTGAATCTTTCTAGCAATAGTTTCAGGCCTTTGGGGGGTTTTGACACCAGAAGGGTGTCATCGTAAATAGCAGGGCCGGGATCTTAACACCACCCAAGACTGTGGAATGAATACAGTCAGTTTGTGACTGAAGTATTGGGTTTTCCCTATGCTTTCTTGCTACTCAAAACTATGTACTTTTATTGGCAGACATTAGAAATCTTACATCTATGTTGAGATCTTTCTAGGTGTCTTCAATAAAACAAAAAAAAGAAGGGGTTATATATAATATCAGTAAATTGAGCACTAGAATTCAAATGTGTTTCTTTGATGAAATGTGTTTATCTGCTACTTGATCATCGCAAAACACTTTTGGTGAAACATTGCAGGTATGATCTGTGTGATTCAACTGAATCCAAAGTATTTGTTTAATTTCAGATTATTTTATATATTGCAATAAATTACATGTTTCTTCTGTTTCCCGTGAAAAAAAGAAGAGTGTCTGTGTTTTTCATTTATAAAGAAAAAAATGCATTTGGTATATCCTCAACAAGTAAGGCCTGACTAGGAAGAAGGGACCTGGAGGTAACACATAAATTCTCCAATATTGTCTCTTTTATAGATTCACATGCTTGAATCTTCCCCGTCGTTATGGTGGGAGTCCCACGGTAACAGTAAAAGAGTAGTAATAAAAGTTAAAATTGAGCCCGTTGAGAGCAGTTTGGTAGGGAAGGACCACCACTCCTAGCATTCCCGTGGCTGACGTCCGCCAGCGTGATGCTTGCCTGCGCCTGGAGGCGCAGAAAAGGTGCTGGGGCTTCCGTCACTGCGGGAGCCCATTGAGAGCAGTTCAGCAGGGGAGGACCTCCACTCCCAGCATTCCCGCAGCTGACGGCCTCCAGCGTGACGCTTGCCTGCGCCCGGAGGCACAGAAAAAGTGCTGGGGCTTCCCGCAGAATGGGACACAAGCGGGCGTGCCCGGGCAAGGGCTGGCCCGTCTGTGCCCATCCGTGGCTGAACGAGGCCGGGCCCATTCTCTTGATTGGTCATCAGCGAGGTGGCTTCAGCTGGAGGGACACAGTACCTGAGGAGTGCATTGCGGATAAGTGCCTAAAGCGATGTCGATGCTCAGTGTATTACCATAAACTTTGCAAATATTGTTTTGGAGGTAGAGGCTCATTTTCATTTCATACGGCAGAAATCTCTTGTAGAATCTAAAGAAAGGCTGCACACACTGATCATTCCAATAGTAATAGGAGGGCTACTATCGACTCCATTGGGCAAAGCGGTGGGGGCCATCTAAAAAGAAATAGAAAAAGCGGAGAGGAGACTATCTATGGACTCTATTGGTCCTCCCGCACCAGTACTCACGTCAGGAGAAGTAGCTGACACGACAGGTTTGACCCCCGGGCTATTGACTCTGACAAATCACAAGCCTCGGTTATCTTTGATATATTGCAAGAGGGGGGAGAAGAGCATTCTAAATTGCCTACAGCTAGCAATAAGGCGGAGACAGAGCTAGACGTTTCATCGGTACCTAAATGACCCCGTAAAACAAAAGAGAAACAAGCCAATGCGGAGAGGAGAGGTGCCAGTGGTACAAACTAGATAGACCAGCATGATAGATATGGGGGACTTCTGGAGCACCTTGAAGAAAATTTTCACGGACGGATTGACTGACTTGGTATCGCAGCTCTGGGACCAAGTTTTAACTGAGACCAAGGAGACATTTAACAAAGTGGAGCGTTTGCTGAAAACTTTGTCCATGATACCCCCTCCCCCAATGGCGCAACCTCAGGCGCTTTGTAATATAACTGAAGGGACACACAAGAAGTTGCCTGTAGAGAAAGGGTTTCAGGGTCAAGTGCCGGTCCCTAGTATGATACCCTATGGTAACTCTTTTCACCATAGGAGTAAATTGTAAATTGATACTTGTATAGCGCACTACTCACCCGCAAGGGTCTCAAGGCGCTTGTACGAATACCGCTGTGGAACCCATCCTGGCTTTCCCTGTGAGGCGTCCACTCCTGGGCACCCCCAAGGTGGAGGCCACACATCCTTAGCCGTTGTGGGGGCCGTTGTGGAGATTAAGCAAGCTATTGCCCAGAGTTGCAGAGTGGGACTCCATGATTGGAATGGCACCGAGGCGAGAATTATCAGGTCCGTGGAATTTTTGAGCCCAAGACCCGCCGAGGCAGGGAATTGAACCCTGGTCCCGGGCTAGACCTCTGCATCAGGGTCTGCCGCTCTAATCATTGAGCCACACTTCTCCACTAGGAGTAGTGAAATTGGGGGAGTTGGGAGGAAGGGGAGAGCATCATACCAATAAAGGTGAAACAGAGCAGTATAGGCCTGCCGATAATTGACTTGCCACTGGAGTGTTGCCCTTACACTGATTTTGGTGAGGATTAAAGGGCTGGGTACACATAACATGGACACTACAGAAAACATGATCAATAAGGTAGCTCATTGGCTAGGGACACACAGCAGGTTTAATGTCTCAGATCACACTAACATTCTGATGGCAAGAAGGGTCGACTGGATTGGTCGGTCGAAGAAAACTTTCAGAGCTGATGTCGTGATTGTATCTTTCAGATTCACAGCATTGACGCATAATATCTTAATACACTCTGCTGAGTTTCCTTTCTATGCCTCAGATATCAAACCTCTACCTTTAGGTAGTGAAGAATCCTGCCTATGGGCAAGGGGGGGGATTCTGTATGGGAGGGTCTAGTAACAACACCAAATGTTTATGCTGCTTTCTCAGATTTAAATGATTTGGACTGCCTTGATGAGGACACAGCACAAAGTACATCGCAGATAACCCATATTGAATTGCAAAATCCGGACATGATGCCCAGGGAACACCATGTGAGTGACATTCTAGCTCAACCTGCTGATAGTATCATCCTTCCCTGCCAGATAGATACTCGAGGGGGAGAGACAGCCCGTGCCACATTATATAATGCCCACTGTGGGGGAAATATTAGTTTGATATCTTGGAATGTGGCAGGCCTAGCTTCCAAATTGGGAGATTAGAGATGGATTAATTTTACAACCTCCTATAAGAGCATATGCTTACAGGAGACTTGGGAGATGAAAAATAAATTCGTCTTAGAAGGTTATGAGACATTTTTTTCTTCCAGCAGAAGTGCACCATCTGGACTTGCAAAAGGGGGTCTAATTATTTTTACAGCATTTGACATTGGAGCATATATGGAACAGCTGAAGAGGAACTCTAGAGTGGCACAGGGCATCAAGATAGGGGTGGGGGGAACATGGCGGTTCATATTGGTAAATTTTTATAATGCAAAAAATAAGACTCAGGGTCCCTCAAGTTTGACAGAGTTTTCTGGGCTTCTGGAACCATCAATAGGTGATGATTTCGCACAAGACAATCTTGTGTTGCTTGGTGACTTTGCCACCTGTGTCCCAATATTGGTCTAAGCTCGAGTGAAACCCCCTTTTCCCAGACTTCAGAGGAATGGCATATGGAGCATTCCCCAGATGGTCGAGAGTTAAATGCCCTTTTAAATACGTATGATTTAATGTTTACACTGTACTTGGGAACCTTATTCGTTTTTAACCACCCTCTTATAAAGGAAGGGGTCACCCCACAATTATTTATTTTATTTTTGTTTTATCATCCATGGGTCATATTGTACAGTCCTCCAGCATTTTGGAGAGTCCGTTTAGTGATCATAACCCTGTGATGCTAGGGGCACAGGTCTGCAGTGTAGCACAGGTCAATGGTAGGATAGGGGGAATAAATTAAACTGATCAGGGGAGGCGATTGCTGTGGTCGCAGGTAGACATTAACGCTCTCAACAGCTCCCTATTCAAACTACGGCAAAAAGAGATTGACATGCCTCGAATCAACCCCCTTAGATGAGGAGGTACTTTGTTACTTTGTCACCATTGCACAGGCAGTAGGTGGTGTTAACCGTGTCGGCAGGCCCTCCCTGCTCGAATAACCCAAGATGGTTTGATAGTGGGTGCTCTATGGGACTAAGGAAGCTAAAAGCAGCCCTGAAAGAGAATCCCCGTAATAAAGACAGGGTAGCTAGTTCCAGTAAAAATTATAAAAGTGTGCTAAAACAGTAGAGGTTGTTATTACAGAACCAGGCCTGGGAAGAGCTAGTTCAAGCTAGCAAATTAAAGGACAGTACTCTTTTTTGGAAGTTCATCAAGAGTCCTTGTTTCTCTGATCCTGATAAACCGAGTATGGTTTATCTAATAACCCAGTATGAATGGAAGGTACATTTCCAGGGGGTCTATAATCACGGTGACGTTGATCAAGATATTGATGACCTGGTGTCATTCCATGGCGTTGAGTAGGTTAACTTCCTGTTGGCTGAGGTTAAAACAGCCATTGACAGACTGTCACGGAATTAGGCCCCAGGACCGGATGGGATCACCCGGACCTGTTTTGGAACAATTTAGACATCTGGGCTCTGATTTTGACCAGGGTACCTAATGCAGCAGCTTCGACATTCAATGCCTAAGTCATGGTTCTCCGCTGTCATTGTCCTCATGTTTAAGAAAGATGATAGGTACAGCCCACAGTGTTACCGCCCTACAGCTTTGATAGATTGTACTGTCAAGGTTTTGGGTAGGGTTTTATTAAATAGGCTGTCTGAATGGGCAGACAGTAACAGAATTATCTCAGATGCTCAATATGGTTTCAGAACAGGCAAATCAACAGTAGGACAATGCCGGAACCTCTATTTGTCGACCTCAAAATACACAACTGCCAAAAAAGGTTCTATGTATTTGGGGTGTATGGACCTTTCTGCAGCATTTGATAGAGTGGACCGTAGTAAATTGTGGGCTCTATTAGATGAGATAGGCATCGAGGGGGCAATAATAAATGTTTTAATGTCTTTCTATGCCAATACAACAGCTGTAGTTCATTTTACACGGGACGGCAGGGACTCACTGATAGTTTTAGATGTTCTAGAGGAGTGCGTCAAGGGTGCATTCTTGCCCCTTTTTTATTTACATTGTATATTAATGGGCTAGAATCCCACCTGATTTCACTGCACGCTGATACCCCAAGAATAGGAACTAGATCATTGCCAGTCCTGGTATATGCAGACGATGCTGTGCTTAGGGTACGAACACCGAGAGCATTACAAGTGGTCATGAATACGCTAGACTTATCCCCCAATTTTACTAAATCATTTGTTAAGGAAATAGGGTGCTGGGGGACTAGTACAAAAACCTACAAGACAGGCACTGCTAGCTTAGCCAAAGTCCCTACTTTTAAACATATCTGGGAGTTTTATTTGATGATCAATTAAAATGGAATAACTTGAAAGAGGAAAAGGTAAAGTTGATGAATAAAGCCCTGGGTGCTATTGCAAATTATGCATACAGGTTAGGCACATGGTCCCTGGGGGGAGATTTTAAAATTATATCAATCATTTTGCATTTCAAAGGCCTTGCACGGGAGTGAGATCTGGTGCTATAAGGTAGCCAATAAATTAAAAATCATGTTGTAAATTGAAACAACGATGTGATTAAGCATTTACTAAAGACATTAATCCCCTTCCTCTAGATCATGTTTTCTCTGTTATGTTGACCGAAGTTCGGACTCCATTTTGTATTGTCATGCTTCCACGTGTTCCCCACGAGAAGAGTCCAACCTCTGTGTTAGTTGCTCTTGTAATCTGCCTAGTAACAGTCTATAAATAGCTCTTTTGTCCATCTGGTACATGCCCAGACTTGACCACATCTGTTATCAGTTAGCCTTGCTTGACCATGTTTTCGCGGGCTCAAGGAGTGTGTTAGCTCCGCCCACATATTGATTCAGTATCGAAAATGACCATAAATGGTAATGTTCTTCGGCCTCATGTTGTATCCACCCACTTATGAGCCCCTCTATTGTGTATAAAAGGGGACCATGTACGTAAGTTCTTTGTGCTACTCTATGCAATACTGAAGAGTGTTGTGTGGATTGTAGGACCACCCTTAAGGGTTAATAAATGCTGTCTTTATACTTTGCAGTTTCCGTGCCAACTTCCTTATAGATTCCATTACAGGAGAGCGAACCCTTGTGTCCTGCGGGCCTAGCTGGGGCCTGTACTCATCAATTGGCGCCCGTCACGTGGGGCTCATCGGCGACTCGGATGCTCGAAGGACTGGTCGCGACGAAGGTGAGGAATTTGGCCAGGGACGTGATCACTGCCAGCGGCGTCTTAGCCCTGGCATCCCGAGGTTTTTCTTCCTTCCCTTCCGAGCTGACCGTCTGGGTGGCGCCGGTCCTCGACTGAGACCTCTTCTGTCGGTCCTGCCGTGAAAGCCGTTTGGGCGATTTTGGAGCTTGGCAGTTGGAATCTGGACTCTTGATTGGTAAGAACCGTTGTACGGTACTTGCTCCGAGTTTTTTTTGAAGCCTGGTCTGGCTATTTGAGTTTGATTTGTGATGACTAGTCATATTTTGTATTTGTCTTTGTGAAAATATATGCGTTGCAACACATATAGGCAGGTAATGTGGAGAGATTTCTCCGGAGCTGTGTAACCCTGAACGGCGCAACGATTAAGTGCCATTTTCTTTATAATATTGCATATTTTGCATTATTTCTGAGCATGCCTGCTTTTAGCGCACTCCGTAAGTGGTGTTGCTGCTTTGGAAACCGGTTGAACCTCGAGGAATCTGCTCCGGCTCCCCCAGAGGGGACTCCTAATAGGGATATGTATGTGAAGCATGGTCTTTCTTCTATAATGTACAGCACAGTATGGAGGAAATATACTAAAAAAGATCCTGAGTTGCGATGGCCTTTGTATGGATCGTTTGATATACATAAGATTGAGTATGTGGAACAGTGTATGTGTAAACGGCGTGCTCGGCAGGATATGTTTGAGTGTGTGCGGTTGTGGGTGAAGGAAGTGCGTGAGCGAGAGAAGCGTGAGAAAGCGCTGTTTGATAAAGAACAACGGAAGAATGATCATGTGCGAGCACAGGAAGCGAGGCGTCGGGAGGACAAAGAACAAACGGAGAGACAAGAGAAAGAGCGTAGGCTGCAAGTCTCGGGTCAATATGCTGTTCGGCAGCCACTTTATCCTGTCCTTAATAATATTGATGATGATTTTTATCTACTAGATCGCTCTCCGCCCCCTTATGTGGGCGCATCTGCTCCGAGGCCACAAGATTCTGACCCGGTTCCGGGTAAGGTAGATACGCGGTCCATGCTGTCGGCTGAGCAAATGGCTGAGCTTCGGCAAGTTTCCTTCCGTGCACTTAAGGGCAAGGTGTCCCTGGATGAATTGTTCCATACTTGGGGGCCGTGGCAGGAGAGAGAGAAATTGTATTTTTTGGGTCACTTTGCTGATGAAGTGACTGCTGCTTACCGGAAATATTCCAGTGTTTTTGAGCCTGATGATGTGACATTGGATGCTAAAGCATTGCATAATGGTGTTTTCTCTCCCTCTAAGGCTCCTGACACGGCTCGGCGGCTGTTCGCTTTGCGGGACGCGGTGCTGGCCCTTAAAGGAAAAGCGCGCCAACAAGCAGGGGAGGTGAAGCAGTCGGATCCGTGTACAGCAGAAGGCCACTCATCCACCTCCCAGTCAGATAAGGATGGCATAGTACATGTTAAACCAATGCGAGAGGCGGCGCCTTTGTATGTTCCTCCTAAAGGAGCGGGGACTAGCTCGGACATTACCTCCGCCGATGCTAAGGGATATTTTGTGTATAATTGGGTTTATACTCCTTGGCATAGAGCTGATGTTATGGCCTTAAAGAATGCGTTGCCTGATCCCCGCAAGAATCCAGCGGCCTTCTACGAAGAAGTCGAGGGGGCCTTGAATTCTTGCGTTATGACCTTAGCAGATATAGACCTGTTCTTTGGCCTTATTCTACCACCGGATATGTGGCGATCTGTCCGAAAGGTAGATGATATAGTTGCCTTTAAGGCTCGGTGGTCTGACCTTGAGGATGAGGATAGGGAACGGAAGCCCGCGCAGAAACCACCCCAGAGTATCTTAGACCTCCCTGCTGCTATTCTGACTAAGTTGAAGACAATTATCCCCCCTAAAAAGATTGACTGGAATATGTTAGCTTCATGTAAACAGAAAGTTGACGAGTCAGTTGCGGACTTCTTTACGCGTTTCGAGGAGACGTTTCATGATTTTAGTGGCCAGTCGCTTACTGATGATACGGGTCGCCACCTTTTTGCGGATAAATATGTGGCTAATCTGCTGCCGGCAGTTGCGACCCGTTTGAAAGCGAGTGAAAGTTCTTGGTCTTCCGCAACACCGACGGCCCTCCTGACTATCGCCCAGTATTATGAGCGTCAGGAGCAAGAAGCAAAGGGCCAGGAGGAAAAGAAATCGAAGGATTTAAAAACAAAGGTGATGTTGGCACAAGTATATGGCCCGCCCCGACGGGGTAGTAATAGAGGTAGGGGAGGATTTTATGGTCCTCCCTCGGGCCGATCTGATTTGAATAGGAACCAATGTGCGTATTGTAAGCAATCGGGTCATTGGGCTAGGGACTGCCCGGTGTTGCATGCTTTGCGTCAGGAGCATACTCAAGGTGGCCCGCGAGGTAGAGGGGGTTTCTCGAACTTTAGAGGGAGTTCTAACGAACAGGCTCGTTTTGACTCTGCTGGGCAGCACCGAGATAGATCAAATGTTTTCGATCGCCAGCATCAGTATCAAGTGTCGGGGATTGACCGATCGGGGTACCATGACTCTCAGCATGCATAGGAATGCGTTGGATGGGGGTTAGAATCAGTTGAGGTGCCGGTCGATCAGAAGGGTCCTTATGTATCGGCTGAGGTTTTGGGCTCTACTGATCAGTTCCTAGTGGATACAGGAGCGACACGTAGTGCGCTGTCTAAGCAATTGGTTCCGGGGGCTCCCCCATCCGGCTTAATGGTCACATCGGTAGGGTTTGACGGTACACTCTCCCGAAGCCCTCTTTCGCAGCCCCTCATGTTTAAGGTTGATTCTTTTTCTGCACCCTGTCCGTTTCTGCTTGCCCCGTACACACCGGACAACATTATGGGCCTTGATATGTTAAAGCATTTTAGGGCTACGATCCGCTGCTCCCCTGCTGGTGTGCGGGTAATATTGAATGACAATTACCCCCGGTCTGAACGGATGTGTGCGATGTCAGAGGATGCGCTGTTAGCTACCCTCCCTCGTGCTTTGTGGGCAACGTCGGATACTGATGTGGGACAAATGGTGATTCCACCGGTCCACATTAGTGTCCAGGAGGGGGCGGTGTTACCACGCCTCCCACAGTACCGTATTTCCCAGGAGGGCGAGGAGGCTCTCATACAGATAGTGCAGGATTTGATGGCGGTAGGGGTAGTGGAGGAAGTTCCCTACAACATCTGTAACAGTCCGATTCTTCCCATACTGAAAAAGGACACGGATGCCAGAGTTTATCGGTTTATAATTGATTTGAGAGAAGTAAACAAGATCGTGATACCTCAGTACCCAGTGGTTTCCGATATCACGACGTTGCTTACTTTGGTCCCGCCTACGGCGACTATGTTCTCAGTGATCGATTTGAAGAATGCCTTCTTTTCCATTCCCATTCACCCTGATAGCCGATATCTTTTTGGGTTTACATTAAATAATAGATCTTATCGTTTTTGTAGGATCCCCCAGGGCTACACAGAAAGCCCTAGCATTTACAGTCAGGCTTTGAAAAGACAATTGGATTCCTTTGTTCTGCTCGAGGGGGTCGCCCTCATTCAATATGTCGATGACATCTTGCTGGTGGCTGACACCCTGGAGTTGTGTGAAAAAAGTACGTTATCCTTACTTTCCTTTTTAGCATCCCACAATCATAAGGTATCTAGGAAGAAGTTGCAATTCTGTAGACCAAAGGTGACTTATTTGGGTCACCTTTTGTCTAAGGAGGGACGTGCACTCACACCGGATCGTATCCAAGTAATTTTGGACACACCGAGACCGTCCACGCAGAAGGACGTGCGTGCATTTTTGGGTCTTGTTTCTTTTTGTAGACAATGGATATTGGGGTTCTCACATATAGCTAAACCATTGTTAGCCCTCTTGACAAAGGACACGCCTATCCCAATCCCTTGATCAGATGAGTGTGATACTGCTTTCCAGCAACTACGACAGGCCCTTTGTTCGGCACCAGTGTTAGGGACCCCTGATTATGCAAAACCCTTTTCATTGTATGTGCATGAGAAAGATGGATGTGCATTGTCAGTTTTAGTGCAGATGCACGGCGATAAGCAGCGCCCTTGTGCATACTTTTCGGCTGTACTTGATCCTGTCGCCCGAGCATTACCAGGGTGTTTTCGCTCGGTTGCGGCGACAGCTGTGTCAATACGCCAAAGTGAGGGAATTGTGTTATCTCATAAGCTGTTAGTATTAGTCCCCCATGCTGTCGATGCCCTGCTTAATCAAACGAAGACGCAGCATTTGACCAGTGCCCGCTTAACGGGATATGAGTTGACGCTTTTGGCTCCTCATATTACGTTGAAAAGGTGCGTAACGTTAAACCCGGCAACATTGTTGCCATACCCCGAAACCCAGCCTGAGGCGCGGAGAGCACATGATTGTATTCTCGTGACTGAGGAACAAACAAAGGGTCGTATTGATCTCCAGGATACGCCCTTTCCAGATGTAGATGGGGAACTGTGGGTGGACGGATCATGTCTGAAGCTACCAGATGGTACGACTTCAGCAGCGTATGCAATTACCACGTTGCAAACGATAGTGGAGACTGCACGCATACCACAGAAATCAGCTCAAGCAGCGGAACTGATAGCATTAACACGAGCATGTGAGCTCAGTACAGGATTATGTGTGAATGTCTATACAGATAGCCGCTATGCCTTCGGAGTAGCGCATGACTTCGGCCTACTCTGGAAGGAGAGAGGGTTTTTAACGTCACATGGAGTACAGATAATGCATGGAGAGTTAGTTCACAACCTTTTAACTGCATTGACATACCCAAAGAAAATTGCCATCGTTCAGTGTAGCGCCCATAGGAAAGTAGTTGACAAAGTTGGAGAAGGGAATGCGTTAGCAGATCGAGTAGCACGGGAGACTGCGATGCAGCCCGGTGCTACTGCCATGTATGTAGTAAAGTCACGGGTGGAAAGATGGCATGATGCGAAGGAGGAAGTGCGGGAAATGCAAAGGGCCGCTTCTGACAAAGAGCGGGAACAATGGGCTAGTGAGGGAGAACTGGATGACGAGGGCTGTTGGAGAAATAAGCAGATGGATAGATGGAAATTAACCACGGCTTTTGTACAACCTATGGTTCAGATGGCACATGGGCTAGCACATGTTGGAGCTTCCGCAATTGTAAAATTGCTTACCCAAGTCTGGGAGCATCCAGAGATTGCTAGCACGGCAAAGAGGGTGGTGCAGACTTGTATGATCTGCTTGAGGTATAACCCAGGAAAGGGTACTCGAACTCCAGCAGGAGGATTCGTGACACCCACTGCACCCTTCGAGGTTTTGCAGATGGATTACATCCAGCTTGAGCGCTGTAACAATTTGAAGTATGTTCTAGTAGTGGTTTGCGCCTTCAGTAAATGGGTTGAAGCGTACCCTACGAAAGACAATACTGCAATGACTACTGCGAAGCTGCTGTTGAAAGAGTTCTTCCCTCGATATGGCGTCTGTAGACTTCTGTGGAGTGATAATGGGCCTCACTTTGTAGCGGATGTTATAAAGTATGTCTTGAAGGGCCTGTCTTTGGACGCCCAATGAATATTTGGGGTCCACCAAAACCTAAAGCTGTGTATGATGTACCTTGTGTAATGATGAACGATTATCTGGCACAGTTAACGGATAACTTGGTTTCTATTCATCAACAGGTCCGAGAGGCGCTCCCTGATCGGTCCACCGGTGAAGGACATGGTCTTCGACCTGGTGACCACGTGATGGTGAAAATATTTGACAGAACAAACAGCTTGGAACCGAGATGGGTGGGTCCTGAGCAGGTCCTCCTCGCAACGAGGACGGCTGTGCGAGTCTCCAACAGAAAGAATTGGATCCATTCCCTGCACTGTAGGAAGGTGCCGCCCGGATTGGTGGAACCTGCCGTGCTGACCGATCAACGAGAAATCTTGGCTGCAGAGACAGGCCGTGCTGCGGAGCCAAACGCCACTGAGGAGCTCTTTCCGGACCACGCGACTCCTGGAGGAAGGCGATATCATCTTCGACCAAGGAAGTGAGTTCTCCAGTACCGGGACATACTGTCAGAACGGCCCTTGGGTTAGTGAAACGGAGAGCCGATGAGGCAAGGGGGGGGGATCAGCCCTGCATTAGTGTAGCGACACCCGTCTTGGCCCGCTGGTGAAGAAATCGACCGCTGCCCAAGGGGAAGAGTTCTGACAGACTTTTAGTTTCAGGAAGATATTGGGTTTTTATTTTTTGACATGGAGAAAAAGAAAATCTTTTGTGCATTAGGGTTCATGTTGACAGTAGCTATTGTTGGGATAACCACATGGTTTGTGGAGGATGTAACTCCCGCTCGGAAAATACTTGTGTTGACAACTCCGGTGCCTGAGGAGCACTACTTTTATACATTACCGTATCAAGAGTTGAAGCATCGACAGTCTTATTTGAATAACACTTTCATCCAGATGCTGCATCATACCCACGTTGCTACGAACGCTACGAACTGTTGGATATGTGGGATGATGCCAGCCCATCAGAAGAAAGGAGGAACGCCATTTATACCACTTCCTTTCTCTCATAATGGCTCTTGTAGAGCATGGTATACTTTGCTTTTTGCCACTCGGAAACCGACAGTGGGACGATTGCTCTTCAGACTCAATAAAGAATGTCACCAAGATAAGAATGGGTATCCGCAAGCGAATGGGACAATTTGGGAGTGGGAAGAGTACCGACCGGACAATGAATCCATTCCCTACATCTTCACGAACACAAGAGACACTGTGGGAAAGGACAAATTTGTGATTCAAGTAGCACAAGCCCAAGCGGACCTGTGTGTCCAGAGTGTGGGTTTTATTCCTGTTGGTGTTAGTGATTGTATTACTGTTCTGAACATTGATGGGTTGAACAATAGTACCTTTTTAGCCTCCCATAATACGTACTTTGTGTGTGGAAATAAAGGTTATTACCGTCTACCGGCTGGGTGGTCTGGGGTATGCTATGTATCATTTCTATTACCTCCTGTATTCTTAGCACCCGCATCTTATCATAAGGATCTGAAATTATTGAATAATGTGACTGTAAATAGGTATAAACGTACTTTATCAATTGATGATGTAGATCAGACTGATACCAGTCTGCAACAGTATATTGATTTTAACTTAGGATTGTTTTTCTTTGTTGGAGCTGCCCTGAACAGTAGGAAGATCCGAAGATTAACAAGAGTGGTAGAGGCTGTGACAAATCAGACTGCTGCTGCTCTTGGGAATCTTACGGAGGAATTGCAAATTACTAGAATTGTTGCATTGCAGAATCGTATGGTATTAGACGTTATGCTAGCTGACAGAGGAGGAGCATGTAAAATTATTGGAAGTAGCTGTTGTGTGTTTATCCCTGATCATACGCCATCAGTTTATAATGCCATCAACAAACTACATAAAATTGCAGCTGAAATCCATACAGAAAACGGCACTTGGTCCTTTTCTGGATGGTTTTGGGCATTAATTACTGCCTGGGGATGGAAGGTTTTAACTGGACTCTGCATTATTGTAGCAGTTCTGTTTTCGTGCTGTATCTGTGTTCAATGTGGTCCCTTGCTCTGCTCCCTATGCGTATCATTCTGTATCCCTGATAAGAAAGCTATTGCCGATGTTGCTCACCAGAAACGTCTAGCTAAAGAAGTTGAAGAAATGATGACAATTGACATATATGATGATTATTCTAATAAACCGGATGTCTTCAGTAAATGCTGAAAGGGTCGTCTGTTGTAAATTGAAACAACGATGTGATTAAGCATTTACTAAAGACATTAATCCCCTTCCTCTAGATCATGTTTTCTCTGTTATGTTGACCGAAGTTCGGACTCCATTTTGTATTGTCATGCTTCCACGTGTTCCCCACGAGAAGAGTCCAACCTCTGTGTTAGTTGCTCTTGTAATCTGTCTAGTAACAGTCTATAAATAGCTCTTTTGTCCATCTGGTACATGCCCAGACTTGACCACATCTGTTATCAGTTAGCCTTGCTTGACCATGTTTTCGCGGGCTCAAGGAGTGTGTTAGCTCCGCCCACATATTGATTCAGTATCGAAAATGACCATAAATGGTAATGTTCTTCGGCCTCATGTTGTATCCACCCACTTATGAGCCCCTCTATTGTGTATAAAAGGGGACCATGTACGTAAGTTCTTTGTGCTACTCTATGCAATACTGAAGAGTGTTGTGTGGATTGTAGGACCACCCTTAAGGGTTAATAAATGCTGTCTTTATACTTTGCAGTTTCCGTGCCAACTTCCTTATAGATTCCATTACAGGAGAGCGAACCCTTGTGTCCTGCGGGCCTAGCTGGGGCCTGTACTCATCAATCAGCCAAAATAAATTTCTAAAAAGGATTTTAAAAGTGTCACAGGAAACACCTGCATATGCTGTACACGAGGAATTGGGGGTCAAATATATTACAGACTTAGTTGCAGTCATGCCTTTGCTCTGCTGGGTGAATGTTTGGTCCAACAAAGAGGCTTCTCTTAATCAAGTAGTAATCGTGGATTGCCTCTCCTTGGATCACGCATTAAAACTTCCCTGGGTAAGGTGCATTAAAGATTCATTCAGTACCCTGGGTAGACCAGATATATTTTCAAGTTATTAGACCGTGAAAAGGGAGGATAAAACGTTCATTAAAGACTGATTTTTTTGAAACAACTAGCACTGATCGTGAAGGAAAGGAGCTCTTGAAGCCTATGGTAAGAGTCCACGCTTTAGTTAAATCAGTGCCGGTTATGGAGCCTTACCTCTCCATAATAACTAGCCCCCATGAGCGTTTTTTAATTACCTGTTTTAGACTGAATATGTTTCACCATTTAGTTGCCTCTCCTCCTGGTTTTGTAGTATGTACCGAGTATAGAGGGCCCTGTGGCTGCGACATTAGGTCTCCACAAGATATTTTATATTTAAACCTTTTATGTAAATATTTTACGCTGCCCAGAAATCAATTTCTTAAACCGTATTTGACTGATATGGGGTTTAGGCAAGCTCGTATTGCTCTTTTACATTTGCAGCTCATGCAAGATGTTCGTACACTGAGTGTGGTTATTCATTTACTAAGAGCAATGATAAGATCAAGAAAATCCAGATATGATTGAGCTAGGGAGGGACATTGTGAAACCAGGCTGGAATGATCGAATTAAATGTATAGGAAAGATTTTAGGATTGTGTTTATGGCATGTGGAACTTATGTAAAGAATAGTGCTGTTTTTAGGTATCTCTAAGAGTAATTTTAAGCCAAGGTTTGTTCAGTTTCCTAGTTGAATGATAATGACATTGGTAAGATTCTGTATGATGAAATATGTCATTAATAAATTTAATAGTGTTTTTAATGAACGATTTTTTTACGGCGTTCTTACTGCCGAATGAGATTGTTTATTATAATTTTTATTATTAACAATTAATAGCCCAAGAAAATCTATAGCCTTTAGCAACCTATTACCATTGTTTTTAAACATCCAAATTTCAGCCAATCAGAGCATAGACCTCAGACCCTGCAGGTCCACCATACCTCAGATTTCTTATTCCACGTCGCGTGTTAGGGAGTCTTCCTGAGCTCTGCTCAGTCACAGTGTTTCTACTTTGCCCTTTTGAACTTCCAGCTTGCAGTTCATTTCTTCGCTTCATCTCTTTTTCTGAGGTACAATCCAGGAGTGTGAGTGCCTATTATTCCGAGTCTAAAAAAGTGTTGTTTAGGTCCTGCAAGATTTGTGAAAAGTCCAGACTGAATTCTTGGGACCCACATAAAGAATGCTTTTACTGCCTGTATCCTGACCTCAAGCCCTGAGAATGTAAGTACTGTCATACTGTTTCCGTAAAAACCGTCGACGAGGGAAAAGGACATTGTGCTTTCAAAGGCAATACTTTCACTCCTACAAGATTTTTCAACAATATCTCCCTTGCCTCCTTGTCGCTTGGATTTTCAGGAATTTGAGGATGGTGGTCCGTATGGCCCTGCATACAGCTCCTCACAGCTCAGAGACTTGAAGGATGAGGCGCTAGATGAACCATCTGCTTATTTAGAGGGTGAATATTCCTTCTCTGATGCAGGGCGCCCCAGCACTCAGCGCATTTCAAGAGCACTACCCATGCGAAGAACAGGAGGATAATGCGCAAGAGCCTTTCATCAATATTCCCATTTCATTGGTCTCTGACCTTCGTATGATGCTTCATGACTACTATAAGCGATTTCCTGAGGCGAAATCTGCTCTGCAACCACCACCTACACAGAATTCTCTGCCACGTGCTGTGCCTCCAAGAATAAAGAACGTTCCTCCACCTTTGGAAATTACTGTTCAGATGCAGGACAGTGATGACCAGCAGTTAGAAGAAGGGGAGCATGGATGTGTATGTCCATGATGAATGGGATGATTACGTGACTCCTACTCTGCCCTCGCCTACTCCACCTATAGCCGACTCTCCACCTGCAGATATCGAGTGCTTCCACATTCTCCTGGAATGCGCTTCAAGGCGCTTCAACCTCTCTATGCCGGCTAAGCAGTTGGAGTGTATTTTATATGATTTTAAACCTTCTGTGCAACACTCCACTCTGGCCATACGCATCGTAGACTAGTTTTGGCAAGTTAATAGCCTCTATTCCTGCGGTGGTTCCGAAATTAGATAAAAAGTACAGGGCACCAGAAGTCTCTCCTGCATGCCTTATTGATCATCCTCTGGACTGATTCAGTTATTATGCAGACTGCTCAAAGAAGATCTAAAAATCCTTCTCCATGTGCAGTTCCACCTGACAAGGAAGTGCGCTGTCTGGACAACATCGGCAAAAGGTTCTCTGCATTGGAAGCCACAGCCATCAGGGCCTCCAATGCCATGGTTATCCTCGGGAGATACATTTCTTCCTTGTTGGAGTATCATACGAAGGACAAGAATGTTCTGTCAGAAAGGGAGAGAGCCTGTTCCGAGATCATTGATGTGGCTCTAGACAGCTCATTGACCACCTTCAGACAGATGGCAGGAGCGGCGATGTTGAGGCGGCAGGGGTGGCTAAAGGTTACAACATTTCACCCTGAAGTTCAGAATAAGGTGTTGGATATGCCATTCGACTGCAAATTCCTTTTTGGTAAACACATTGATGACGCGCTGCAATCGATTAAGTCAGACACGGATACGGCAAAATCGCTGATGAATCTACAGCAAAAGACGTTTTCTTCATTTCGGCAAAGAGGTAGAGTTCAATATCTCTCTCGACCTCAACTCCAGCAGCATTCTCAACCCTATTACCAGCAGAAATTTCGTTTGCAGTACTCTGCGTAGTCCTTTCGTCAAACCTTAACACTAGCCTACCCTAGAGCATTGGCATGTCGGCGCCCAGAGTCAGGAGAAAGAGCTCATGAAGCCAGCAAGAGGCAATGAGGATTCGCAGGACCCTGCTACCGTAGCCCCTCTTCAATTTGGCCCCGCTTGCTCCAATCAATTGAAGCTCATTACTTCTGACAAATGGGTGTTAGACGTATTCCACTATGGTCACACCCTAGAATCTGCTCAACAGCCTCTGGATTTACCTCCGTGAAGAACTTCTCATCGTCATCTGCAAGTTCTCAAGAGGGAAATCAGATTGCTGCTCACCAAGCAAGCAATGGAAGAAGTGCTGCACAGTCAGCAACATCTAGGTTTCTACTCTCATTTCTTTTTAATAAAGAAAAAGACAGGAAAATAGAGGCAAACAATGGACCGCTATTGCTAAACAAGTTCATCAAAAGTCAACCATTCATGATATTGTCTCTCCAGGAGATTTTGCTTCTCAGTGATGCGGGGATTTATATATCCTCCCTCGATCTTCTAGACACTCGTTTCCATATTTCCATAAATCTGAAGAATCAACATTTTCTCAGGTTTGAGGTGGCAGGGTGCTATTACCAATTCAGAGTGCTACCCTTCAGGTTAAAGTTGTGTCCAAAAGTCTTCAGCAGGGGCTTGGCGCCAGTGGCAACTTTTCTCTGGCGATCTGGTCAACAGATATTCCCTTACCTTGATGGCTGGTTGGTCAAGGCTCCATCGTTCCAAGCTGCCAGAAGATCTACAAATGCCTGTTTTTAGCTCTTTCGCTCCCTAGGCCTCAAACTCAACGGGGAAAAGTCCCCTCTAATTCCTTCCAAGTCACTGGTGTTCCTAGGAGCAACTCTGTATACCACGCTTTCAAAGGCCTTCCCCACGATAGAGAGGCGTTCACATGTCCAAAAGACAGTGCAATGCCTATCCGCAAAAAAGTGTGTTTCAGTAAGGATGTACAAATCAATGCTAGGGATGATGGCATCCCACACTGTCGCCTACGGATGAGACTTCTCCAGGCTCATTGGACTCAATCTCAGGGCTCATTCGAAGACATTGTTTCAATCACACCACAGATTACCTCATCGATGTCCTGGGTGGCAGTCATAGACAACCTTTCTCAAGGTCTATCCTTCCTGACGACAAAACCAAAGTTGGTAATGACGTTGGACGCTTCCATAAACGGATGGGGAGCCCGCCTACAGGAATTGCAGATTCAATGAAAGTGGTCACCTCAGGAAGTGCAGTGTCACATAAATCTGTTGGAACTGAAAGCAGTCTTTCTGGGCCTCCGGGCTTTCTTGCCAAGGATCAGGAAATCGTCGATCCTCATTCACATGGACAACACCACCACGATGTTCTATCTACTGAAAAAAGTTGGGACAATATCTCATGCCCTCTCAGTCCTGGCTCAGCAGATCTGGGAATGGCTGATAGCCCAGGAGATCTCAATACAAATTCAACATGTTCCAGGAGTCCAAAACGAATTGCCCGACTCCCTCCACAGAGGCACCAAACAATGTCATGAGTGGGAGCTAAACGAGGATCAGCTGCAAGGTGTCTTTTGCCGTTTACGGTTTCCAACCATAGATCTGTTTGCTGCGTCTCAGCAGAAAATGCAGGTTCTGCGCCAGCAGATTTCTTCAGCTAGGTTCTCTAGAAAAGCCTTCCATTCCTCTTGGGAGGGAACGTTTGCTTAAGTATTCCCTCTGTTTCCTTTTTTTTCCAAAAGTTCTGCAGAAGATCAAACAGGAGCCCTGCTGCATCATCCTTATCGCCTCCGCGTGGGTGCGACGTTATTGGTTCACAGAGCTGTATCACCTCTCAGGGTCCTCTCCAATTCTGTTCCAGCCAAAGGAAAATCTCCTCTCCATGAACCAGGGCAAAGTGGTTCATCCACAAATTCACACACTTCACTTTTCATCTTGGCTCCACATCAATCCCCCATTCACTTCTGATAAGCCTCGGGTACTCTATGGGGTGCCACAGGGCTCGGCAATCAGCCCTGTTCTTTTCAACATCTATTTACACCCTCTATTCCCCATTATTAAATCGTATGGAATTGATCTGGGCAACTATGCGGATGACACCCAATTGGTGTTTTCCCTTGAGGGGAAACAAGCAATATCCATGGACATTTTCCAGGAGTGTATGCACCAAACCGCGAGTTGGCTCAGAAAAAATTCCTTGCAGTTCAATGGGGGGAAAACAGAGGTAGTGTACTGTCCAGCCACCAGAATATCTCGACCTATACCGGTGGAGTTTAGGCTCACCCCTGAGGATGAACCCCTGATCCCTGTTAAAACGGTGCGTAATTTGGGGATCATGGTGGACGACAATCTCCAAATGGAATCACAGGCCAATAAAACCGCGGGTGCTGTTTTTCTTTACTACGCATGCTTCGGAAGGTCCTTCCGCTACTACCAGAGGATTCTCGCGCACTTGTAGTAAGGAGTACCATCGTGAGTAGACTGGACTACTGCAACTCCCTGTATTTGGGAGCACCGTAATATATTTTGCAGGGCCTGCAGAGAGTCCAGTCTACAGCAGCCAAGTTGGTACTAAATAGACAACGCAGGTCCTCTACGACTTTGCCTGTGAGAGACCTACATTGGCTGCCCATTAAGGGGAGAATTTGTTTCAAATCTCTCTGTATTGTACACAAAGCAGTACATGACCTGGGTCCATCTTCCTTGCAGAAGATGTTCACTTGGTATACTCCTGGGAGGCATCGTCACTCCTCAAATACAAATTTGATTACAACCACCAAATTCCAAAAAGTTAAGATGGGGGGTAGAGCGTTTAGTGTGGCCGCTGCGCGTCTTTGGAATAATTTACCCCAGAATCTTAGACAGGCTAGTTCTTTGACCTGTTTTAGGAAGGAGCTGAAAACCTTTCCAAGGGGCGAATGATGGATCCCTTCATTGACAACTGGTCTCTACTGTTATAGTGAGCAATCCTTCAACCGAAGCGCCAGGGTGACAGTTTGCGCTATACAAATCTTTATTCAATTCCATTCCATTCCATCACACAGAATTCGGAGTGCTAGTAATTTCTGAAGAATGTCAAGCAGTACTGCAGAAAGCCCGAGCTCCTTCTACAATCAAGTGCTACTCAGCCAAATGGAAATGAGTTTGCTCATGGTGTGTCAAGCACTCTTGTGATCCTCTCTCATCGCCTCCTAAGGACGTTTTGCCCTACCCATTATGTCTCACAAGATCTGGCCTGGCGCATACGTCCTTCAGGGTGCACTTGGAGGCAATATCGGGATACAGATGACATTCTGGTCACTTGTCATCTACCAGGCTGGTGAAGGAGTTTATGAAGGGTCTCTTTAGGACCTACCCTGCAATACGACCTCCTCTGGTGCTATGGTAACTAAACCTCGTCCTGTCAAAGCTTATGAGGTCTCCTTTTGAACTGTTACACAAATGTGATTTAACATACCTTTCGTGGAAAGTTGTTTTCCTGTTGGCCATCAGGTCAGCTAGACACATAAGTGAAATCCAGGCCTTTAATGCATTAGAAACCTGTGGTTTCATCAGGATAGCATAATTCTTCGCATCAATCCTTCTTTTATTCCACGTTTCATCTAAATGAACCAGTGATTCTGCCCTCCTTCTTTCCTGTGCCATCTTCGCCGGCTGAAAGAGCCCAACATTCACTGGACATCAAAAGTTGTTTAAAGTCCTACTTGCAAAGGACTCAGCCTTTCCAAAAATCTACTCAGTTGCTCATCGCCTTCTTTGCCACCAAGGGGCCAGGCTTTGACAAGGGCATCAATTGCTCGCTGGGTCTCATCGACTATACTCTTCTCTCATTAGAGGGCTGGCCGCTCTCTGGCTACCAAGGTCACAGCTCATTCCACGTGCAAGTTGGCAGCTTCCTCGGCCCTGTTTGCTGGAGTGTCCTTGCCTGACATCTCTAAGGCTGAGAAATGGACGAACATCCATACCTTCACAAAGCATTACTGCCTGGATGCATGGCAGAAGGCGGATGTAGCGATTTGGCAAGCTGTTGTGCGATGCCTGTTCGCATAAGGTATGAACTTCTTAGTGTCTATTTCTTCATATACTATTATTTTATGATCAGTGATTAATACTTTTCGAATACTTCTGATTTAGGTACATATTTATATAGGTTTATAATGCCTGCACTTTATGACTTTTGTTTATATTTTCTGCTTTGGGTCACATGGTGGGATGATTCTCCTTACCCGTTGACCTTTGATAACTGCTTTCTATAAAAGATACAATACTGTAGAAAAAACAAGGTACTTACCTGTACACTGTGGTCCTCTAGTATTGATATCTTTTTATAGATTCACATGCAGATCACCCCCCTCCCTTGCAGGGTCACCCTCCGTACTTCTATTGTTCCTCTACTTGTTCTTGTGCTCAAAATCTGAGGTATGGTGGCCCTGCAGGGGATGGAGACCCTATGGCCTATGCTCTGCTATTTTACTGTTACCGTGGGACACCCACCATGATGACGGGGAAGATTCAAGCAAGTGAATCTATAAAAGATATCAATACTGGAGAACCACAGTATACAGGTAAGTAACTTGTGTTTTTTACCTACTGGCAATATTTATTACTCCTGATTCCTAACTTCCTCATCACAGTCCTAAAATGTTCCTATCTCACCATTTCTTTAATGCAGTAGAACTTGATAGTACAGGAAGTGCCAATTTTGGCCTTGTTATTTAAAGGAGATGGGGAGGGCTCAAATGGTAAACTCCGCAGAGATACTGTTAGGGGAAGAAGCTGTCTCATGAGGTAGGCTTTACTGTTCAACAGGTAAGGATTATGATGAGGAAGCTTGGGATTTGGAGTAATTAAGATTACCTGCAAGTAATTTATGCATTCCTACTTTCTTATGTGGCAAGTGCTGATATTAAGATGTGGTTTTGTGTGTGCTGTAAGGAGTGCATTGTGACTGCTAGAATGCAAAACTTTCTAGCTATCGTAACAGAAAGTTTCAATTCTATTAAAGACACGGAGGAGAGGATTACGCTGTTCTTTCTTCACTTTTATTGCTCAGCCGTTGGAAAAACCTTACAACAGACTTCGTTTCCCACAACCCTTGGGGAAAAAGTCATAGTTCAAACCTCAACAATGGCCAATCATTTGGCTCTGCAATATCTCCATAGTCCTTCATCACTATCTCCTCTTCCTCTTTCTTCCTGGAACTGCAGACGTTCTCAATCCCGTTTTGACCCATCAGATCCCAGGGAGACGAATGGAGATATATGAACCATATCTGGAATATGATTATAGCCAAGGTTATAGCCAACAATATAAGCTAATGACTAGGAGTATATTCGGTCAGAAAACTACACAGTATCAACAAGAAATTCTTATACAGAATCAGTATCAAGAGAATAAAACATACTTACATAGTTCTCCCATATCTGGGTGGAAGTAAATTAACCATGTGGGTTAATCCTGGCCTTCGTGTCCTTACTAGGAATTGAAACTTTCCGTTATGATAGCTAGGACATTGTACATTCTATGTCAGGACCAGAGGCAAGGATTACGCTTGTTTAAAGTTTATTCACAACCAGTGAAGCCAGAGAGAGGACTGGTTTGAAATCAAACCTCTTAAAGATAGTCTGAAGACCAGACTGCTGCGTTGAGGATATCCTCTAAAGGGCCTCCAGGGGAGAACGCCTTTGAAGCCATAGCCCACTGGCGGAGTGAGCTCCGAACAATTTGGTATCTATGCCAGCCTCTTGCATGACTCATCTGCAAATAGTGGATGAAGAGACTACCAAGAATGGCTTCCTTAGGGCTAACTGGAGTTGTCTCTCTCTGTGTGGACAGGCATCCGCCGTCATCATCTCAAAGCTCTTTATGCATCTTACTACACATACCTTTGGGAAACTCTAGAACGGGAGGATAGGTAACTATGCGGAAATTACATTTTGTATGCCTTGAGATATGGAAAGTAACCCCATCCGATATAAAAACTCTACCTGTTAGATCCAGAGCTCTTATTATTATTATTATTATTATTATTATATATTTATAAAGCGCGACAGCTACTTCCAACGGAAGTGTCCCGGCGCTAATGTCCAACAGGCGCAAGAAATTGAGAGGAGAGCAGCCAGAGCCGATCTCTAAGGTAGTCTGAATAGCCAGGTTTTCAAGGCCTTTCTGAACGGGAGTTCCTTATCGATGAGTCTGAGATCATTAGGTAGATTGTTCCATAACATGGCCGTTTTTACTGAAAACGCACGTCCACCTGTCCTCGACTTTCTGAACCTAGGGATAATCAAAAGATTTTGTTTGCTGGATCTAAGCGTTCTTGGTGGAAGATATTTTTGCAGTCTTTGTTTCAGATACCGAGGGCCTACCCCTCTGAAGGCTTTATGAGCCAGCACGATAGCTTTAAACTGCACTCTTTTCGCTACTGGCAGCCAATGAAGGCTTTCCAAGTGCGGCGAAATGTGATATCGTAAAGGCACATTCCTCAAAAGTCTGGCCGCAGCGTTTTGGATACGCTGCACCCTTTTCATTAGGAAATCTGGGAGACCAGTGTAGAGACTGTTGGCATAATCAAGTTGGGAAGTGATAAGGGCGTGTACCACTGCCTTCCTACAGTCCATAGGAAGGAAGCGTAGAAATCTTCGAAGTGTTTTCAGTCTCCAAAAACAAAGAGAGGAGATATGTGTGATTTGTGGCTTGCCAGACAGTTGTGAGTCAAATCTGACCCCTAAGTTCCTTGCCACCGGAACCGGTATCGGGGGTGGATTCAATTCTACTGGCCACCACAGTTCCGCCCGTGGAGGGGTAGGTTGATTAAAAAATAAGACCTCTGTCTTATCCGTATTTAGTTTAAGACAATTCTCGGTCATCCAGGTCGAGATGTTTAGTAGGCATTGTTTGAAATTAGTAAAAGCAGTGTCGTCATATTCCTTGAAAGAGAAGATCAGCTGTGTGTCGTCAGCATAGGAGACAACTCGCACGCCCCAGTTCTCAATGATTTCAGCAAGGGGCGCAAGGTACACATTAAAGAGCGTCGGACTTAATGCCGAGCCCTGTGGCACCCCTTGCGCCAAAGATCTAGAGCTAGAAACATGTGGGTGTAAAACCACCTGTTGAGACCTACATTCCAGGAAAGATTGAAACCAACTCAACACGGTCCCCGTCACTCCTATCCCAGATAGTCTATTTAGGAGGATCTTGTGGGAGACCGTGTCAAACGCAGCCGATAAGTCCAAAAGTACCAGCATAGCACAGCTACCCTGATCAAGGGTTTCACGTATGGATTCAGAAACTTCCAGTAGGGCGGTTTCCGTGCTGTAGCCGGCCCTAAATCCAGATTGTGAGTCATGTAAATGGTTGTTAGATTCGAGGAAGTCAGAGAGTTGTCTCTGGACTTCCTTTTCCAGGACTTTAGCGGGGGCCGGCAATAGGGAAATAGGTCTAAAGTGTTTCAGCTCCGAGGGGTCGGCATCCTCTTTTTTCAGGATGGGGCGGACCAATGCCTTTTTCCAATCAGATGGAAAGATACCGGTTTCCAAGGAGGAGTTCCACAATGCATTCAAGGTGTCATTCAGAAGAGGTGCTAAAAGTTTAAAAATTCTGGCTGGACACGGGTCAAGGGGAGAGCCAGACTTAATTTTCAAAAGTTCCGTCAGAGAGGCTGCCTTCTCAAACCTGCAAAAAGTTGACCAGTTATCTGCTGTACTAATTCGAGGTATAACCTGATTTTCATTTGTGGGAAAAGTGGAATAAATGGTCAGAATTTTGTCCTGAAAAAAGGCGGCCAATTCCTCACAGAGGTTCAAAGAGGGTGGGATCGAGCTCTTTAAAACCTGAGGTTTCAGGAAGCCCTCTGCTATCTTGAAAATCTCTCTGGCTGGATTGTCCGCATTCCGGATTTGATTAGCCATATACTCTCTCATCACCTTCCTTTTAAGTGTATGGAATTCTTTTAGGGCTTGCTTATATGCTACTTTAGCAGTAGATTCATATTTCTTCCTCCAGACTCGCTCGAGTCTCTTACAGCGGCTCTTTTCAGTCCGGAGCTCCATGTTAAACCAGGGTGCTGATGGTTTATTCCTGACCACTTTGCATGACTTAATTGGAGCCGATTTATCTAAGGCTGCCGTAATCCATGCACTAATAAGGGAGGTGTCCAAGTTAGGATTCCCCGTCAATATGGGGGAGGAATTAAGTAGTTCATCCCTCATAGATTGAGGCGTAATTTTCTTCCAATTTCTTCTATATTCTGTCACAGGCCTACTGGAATTGCACTCACACTTCAGACTCAACCTGAACTGGACCATCATATGGTCAGACCATGTAACGGGAAGCAATTCTTCCATCTTCAGAAGAGGATCATTGGTGAAGAGAAGGTCTAAGGTATGGCCTGCACAGTGAGTGGGGGACAGTACTTTTTGCGCTAAATTCAAACTCTTTAGGGAGTCCTCTAATTGATTGGCTAGAGGGCAGCTTGCATTGTCCATGTGTACATTAAAATCACCCAACACGGTGAAGTTAGAATAGCGTAAGGAAAGGTTGGCAATGCAGTCAAACAGCGCTGTCCAGTAGGTGGCCAGTGTGTTCGGGGGTCTATAAATCAATAAACCAGCCATCGAAGATCTATTGGAGAATTTGATGTGAAAAACCATGGCTTCGATGGCTCCCAGGCCTTCACTTTTCATATGAGTCATGTCCCATTCTTCCCTTAGAATTATTGCAAGCCCTCCTCCTAACCTATTGTCTGCTCTATTTACATTGACCAATCTATAGCCCAACGGAACCGCTAAGTAAATATCCGGGTTTGAGCAATCTCTAAGCCACGTCTCTGTCAAGAATAGTATATCCCATTTGTGAATCTCCAGTAGAAGCCAAATATCCATAGCGTGTTTTGGGAGGGATCTACAGTTAATCAGACCGGCCTTGATCTGCTGGCCGTGCCTTAGATTTTGTGGGGGGCCATCCTGAGACCGCAATGCCTCCCTTTCATGGATAGTGGCCTCCCTCCTGATACCACTATTTAGCTCATACATACAAGACTCACAGTGAAATCTGGTATATCCTTTGCCTAAGGGTGATATGGTGTCAGGAGCAAAACACATAGGCGCTACACAATGAGGCTGAGAGAGTGCGAGCAGTTGATCTCTCGTCCAGGACCTGCTCAGCTGGGGGTTGGTCGGGCAGCATTTCTGGCACTGAGCGCGGTCCGAGCGCGGACGGGCGCAGACGGGCTTGCCTTAGGCGCGCCTTCGGCGCGCCAGCGGCGCGCCGATGCGCGCGTCCGCTGCGCGACCGCGCCAGTGCCACAGAAATAGTCTACCTGGCAAACTAGACCGCCCACCAGACTTCCCCAAAATGGCCGCCGCAGGTTGGAGGCGCCCGATTTCACCGGAAGAGCAGCTGTTCGGGACTAACAGAAGGTTACGAGTAAGTTTTTAGCAGCATCAATTAATTAGCAATAGCTCACATTTAAAAACTGACAGTCAGGGACTGGTGTGCAAATAGGCAAGAGTGAGTAATACAGTTAAAAAAATAAAAACAGCAGAAATGAATTCAATCGCCTCGTAACAGATAATTCTACTACAACAGTGTAAGCGCTATCCTGCTCTCGGCTCAAGCCTCAAAAGCGAGTGGACGCTGCGCAACCGCGCCAGTGCCACAGAAATAGTCTACCTGGCAAACTAGACCGCCCACCAGACTTCCCCAAAATGGCCGCCGCAGGTTGGAGGCGCCCGATTTCACCGGAAGAGCAGCTGTTCGGGACTAACAGAAGGTTACGAGTAAGTTTTTAGCAGCATCAATTGATTAGCAATAGCTCACATTTAAAAACTGACAGTCAGGGACTGGTGTGCAAATAGGCAAGAGTGAGTAATACAGTTAAAAAAATAAAAACAGCAGAAATGAATTCAATCGCCTCGTAACAGATAATTCTACTACAACAGTGTAAGCGCTATCCTGCTCTCGGCTCAAGCCTCAAAAGCGAGTGGACGCTGCGCGACCGCGCCAGTGCCACAGAAATAGTCTACCTGGCAAACTAGACCGCCCACCAGACTTCCCCAAAATGGCCGCCGCAGGTTGGAGGCGCCCGATTTCACCGGAAGAGCAGCTGTTCGGGACTAACAGAAGGTTACGAGTAAGTTTTTAGCAGCATCAATTAATTAGCAATAGCTCACATTTAAAAACTGACAGTCAGGGACTGGTGTGCAAATAGGCAAGAGTGAGTAATACAGTTAAAAAAATAAAAACAGCAGAAATGAATTCAATCGCCTCGTAACAGATAATTCTACTACAACAGTGTAAGCGCTATCCTGCTCTCGGCTCAAGCCTCAAAAGCGAGTGGACGCTGCGCAACCGCGCCAGTGCCACAGAAATAGTCTACCTGGCAAACTAGACCGCCCACCAGACTTCCCCAAAATGGCCGCCGCAGGTTGGAGGCGCCCGATTTCACCGGAAGAGCAGCTGTTCGGGACTAGCAGAAGGTTACGAGTAAGTTTTTAGCAGCAACAATTGATTAGCAATAGCTCACATTTAAAAACTGACAGTCAGGGACTGGTGTGCAAATAGGCAAGAGTGAGTAATACAGTTAAAAAAATAAAAACAGCAGAAATGAATTCAATCGCCTCGTAACAGATAATTCTACTACAACAGTGTAAGCGCTATCCTGCTCTCGGCTCAAGCCTCAAGAGCGAGTGGACGCTGCGCGACCGCGCCAGTGCCACAGAAATAGTCTACCTGGCAAACTAGACCGCCCACCAGACTTCCCCAAAATGGCCGCCGCAGGTTGGAGGCGCCCGATTTCACCGGAAGAGCAGCTGTTCGGGACTAACAGAAGGTTACGAGTAAGTTTTTAGCAGCATCAATTGATTAGCAATAGCTCACATTTAAAAACTGACAGTCAGGGACTGGTGTGCAAATAGGCAAGAGTGAGTAATACAGTTAAAAAAATAAAAACAGCAGAAATGAATTCAATCGCCTCGTAACAGATAATTCTACTACAACAGTGTAAGCGCTATCCTGCTCTCGGCTCAAGCCTCAAAAGCGAGTACATCTGAGACTCGCTGGCAATAAACCAAGCAGAGAGGTTTAGCTGAGAGCTCCTTCCTCGACAGGTATTTGTTTGATCCCCAAGACAGAAACATATTAAGGACTGTGTTCACATCCCATAGGGCAGAGTATCTGAGCTCCGGAGAAAGGGATAGGCGGATGCCACACAACAGTTTACATACAAGGGGGTGTTCCCCAACTGAATGGTCACCCACCGGAAAAAGGCCTGCCTAAATTGCTGATCTAAAGGTGTTAATGGATCTGTAGGCTAGGCCGTCTGATACCAGAGAAGCAAGGAAATTCAGAATATGGACAATGTCTGCCCCCACCGGATCCTGATGTCCCTGGTGACACCAGCCCAACCATCTAGACCACGCCGACCTGTAGCGTTTGATAGTGCTGTCGTCCCATGCTCTTGAGAAGTGAGATGCAGCCTGTCACGAAAGGCCTGGGACTTTCTAATGTTCCCAGTAATCCTCGAGGCCATAAGCAACAGAGATCCTTGAATGACCAGATGATGGGGATTCTCCCTCTGGATCCTTTAGGAGATCCGGAAATAGGGGTAGAGGGATTGGAAAAAAACATGCTTGTGATTTCCATGACGGAGTCACCAGGACAACATCTGCCTTCTGTCTCCTCACATGCGCTGATCATTGAGAAAGGGAGAAAGGTATAACCCTGTTCGACTTGCCAATCCTGCGGGAAGTCATCCGTGGCCACTGCCTCTGGATCTGGTCTTCAACTTTAATATCCTGGGAGTTGGGGACCCAGACAAGAAGCAAAGAGGTCAACCGATAACAGACCCCCATCTGTTGTGAAGGGCTTGAAACACCGGTGGGTGCAAACGCCAAAGGCTCATGTCCTGAAGGTGATGGGAGTGCCAATTGAACACTCGTGGGAGGTGTTCTGCCATCACGAGACTTGGTTCTCCAAGCATTAGTCCCAGAATCTGCGGGCGAGGTCCAAGAGAGTGGCGTGTAGTGAGGTTGGGTTGGGTAGATTAGAGTTGGGTAGAGTGGAGTGGGGTAGACTGGCGTAGAGTGGAGTGGATGTTGAGTGGGGTAGATTGAAGTGCGGACGTTGGGTAGATTAGCATGGTTGTTTGGAGTGGGGTAGATTGAGTTCATTTGGAGTGGAATAGAGTAAATTGGACTGGGATACATTGGAGTAGATATCGAGAATTCCAGTGCGCCACTATATTGCCTCAGCCTGGGAGATATTCTGCAATCACAGAAATGTAATGTTGAAGACAGTAGTGCCAAAATTCTTTGGCAATCTCCACTAACACCTGGGACTTGGTCCCACCCAGTCTGTTGATGTATTAGACCGCAGAAACGTCTGTCCTCAGGAAACTACAACATCTGGAAGAGTGGGGGCCAGCATTTTGATGGCAAAAGAGCACGCCAAATGCTCCAATCACGTACTATGTTAACCAAGTGTATGTACCTAACAAAGTAGACATTTAAGTAATCTGTTGTATAACCTGCCATCATGGTAAAAAAAAAAGTACTTTACATTTTAGTCAGAAGCATTGCTAGGAATGAAACCATTGCAAAGGAAAATTAATGCCAGGACTAATTTGGTGAACTCAAAATAATGGACTTATTGCAAAAAATGTGTCTCAATATTCCCTCAAAGCCAAATTGCAGTCCATAAAGTATCAGCTAAGTCCTGTGCACTGTTGTGCTGTGGCATAAAGCTTGCCTTCAAATTCACTGTTAACGGGAACCTCCCCAGGAAGGGGCATCTAGTGGGTGGGGTAGGCACCTCAAAGATCTTACTGGGGGTTGGGTTTGGGAGGGATGCTCTTGGATTTGGGAGGGGGGTTGTGTTTGGAAGTGGTGCTCCTGGGTTAGAGAGGGGGGTTGCTTTTGGGAATGGTACTTTTGGTTTTAGTAGGGGTGGTTTATGTGTTGGGAGGGGTGGGTTGGAATGTGGAAGGGGTGGATTGGGGTGTGGAAGGGAAAGCTTTGCATTTGGTTGGGGTGGTTTGGGCTTTGGAAGGGGTTAGGGCAAGGGCAAACAACAAACTCTCACAGGGAAAACTGGTATTATGTTTGGCAGGGAGTTGGGTTTGGGAGGTAAAGGTAGTGGCAGTGGCTTATGCGCATGTGTCTTTTGAGGGTGAATTGGCCTGTGGGTCTGGTGTATGTTCACATTTGGGTGTGTCTTGCTTCCTAGATGTCTGTTGATTGGTTGAGTGTAGGTGTTTTTGTTTTGTAGGTGTGGACTCTAATGTGTGTGTGTGTGTCTGGATGGGTGTGTTGTGGAGGTGCTGGGTGTGGAAGTGGTGCATTGGATGTGGTGATTCATGTGGGTGTGGTGGTGTGTGCTGTGTCTGTGGGTGTGCTGGTGGTGATGCATGTGGGTGTGGCAGTAGATGTGGTGTCTGGGTGTGCTGGTGGTGCATGTGGGTGGGCTGGTGGGTGTAGTGTTTGTAGGTGTGCTGGTAGTGGGGGTGGTGCGTGTGGGTGTGGTGGTTGCTGCAATGTTTGTGGTTGTGCTGCTGGTGGTGCATATGGGTGTGGTGGTGGTTGCGATGTCTGTAGGTGTGCTGGCAGTGGGGTGTCTGAGTGCTGGTGCGATGTGCATGTGGGTGTGCTGTCTATATGTTTGGTTGTTTGCCTGTGTTTTTTGTGGTGTTTGGGTTTCTGTGTGGGTGTGCTGCTTGTGTCTGTTAAGTGGATGTGTGTAAAGGTGGGAATGTGGTTGGGACAGGTCTGGGAATAGGGAATTAGGCTGGGTAAGGAGCGGGAGGTGGGGCACAAGGTTGGGAGGCTGCAGTCAGGGAGGAGGCTTTTAGGGGGTAGGTTTGGTCAACAGGGGGCAAGAGGGAGGGTAGAGATGGTACTCTGGGTGGCAGGCAAGGATGCAGTTGGCAAAGTTCCTGTCGGGTCTGCCACCACACTAGCGAATGCTCACTCTTGGAGGCCTCCAAAGAGGATGTTGTGTAGCCGGCAGCCTCCATTGCCCTCCCCTCAATCTCTGTGCCACATCGTCCCTCAGTGTCAGCACCCAAACCACAGTGGCAGGCTGCTTCCATGCCTCCGTGGCCAATGTCTCCTTTGCCTGCTACTGATGATGCTGAAATTGCCTATACTATAGTTTTATTAAAGCTGTGTAAACAGAACTGCTCATGAACTTCGATCACAAAAAAGTTTTCACATTTTCATATTTCACTTGCTTCAAGACTTTCAGTCTTTGGCTCTACATTAGCATAAGCTCATGCATGTACGCTACATTTCCAGAAACCATTTGGTGACAGTTTTGTCATTCCCCATGACAGCTCCTATATCATATATGATCTTCTCTCTTATCCATTTTGATGTCTGTCCAGGAACTGTTTAACACCTCTGAATGGTTGAGCTGTGTTGCCAAGAATAGTGAACTTATGTCACCAAAAAGGATATAAACCAAAAATACCTTTTTACATTGTGTTCACAAGGTCTTATAATATGCATTATTTTCATTCTCAAAAAGTAAAATATCAATCACTGTGTGTCAACAAATACTGCAATTTTGTACCAAAATGTGTACAAACTGAAAACCTGTTTCCTTTGTGTGGGCATTTCACAAGGGTGACACTTAAAGTAGTAACTTAAGTATATGTTGATTGTAAAAAAAATATTATATGTATTCTGCACTGACGTAGCTTATCAATGTATCACACATGAGATACCTATGCTATCTGAAAGAGACTTCTAGCTGCAGATTCCTTACCTTTGAATTTTCCCTGGTGTCAGACTTAATCCAGATAGTTCTTGCATGAGCAGTACCCTGGTGCACCGTCGGTTGTGACTTCACGGTCTCCTATGTAGGCACCCCCCAGGCACGCGGTGTCAGTTCTTTCTTTCTGCGGAAGTTAGTGCTGATCCGGAGAAGAGCTACCCCTCTGTCTCTTTTTGACAGAGTTTTTTTTTCAACATTTTGTTGAGAGAATTATTTTCTTGTGTGTCAAGGGATGATGTCTGGACGGGTAGGTTTCAAGCCGTGTGGCGGCTGTCACTACGCCATGTCGGTAACCAACACCCATCTGGTCTGTTTGTAGTATCTTGAGCACAATCACAACTTGATTTCGGGCTTGGATTGTCGGGCCATGGCTTCGAAGGCCTTGCAGGAGCAATCCTTGAAGCTCCTTGCGGCACAGTGGTCGACATCCAGTATGGCTCGTTGGATGTCCTGGTCCCTATTGAACAAGAGAAGTTTGAAGGGCCGTTGCAGGAGCCCCTAGTCCTTTTCTTTGCACTCGAGGTCCTCGGGACACTCTGGGAAGAGGCATAAGAAGAAAATGAAGTTGTCCAAACGGACTTCGACTTCACCTCGTCTGCCATCCTTTAACGAGACAGGTAAGGACTATGGATACTCAAGGCACGGTTCCACAGAATCGTTACGGGGTCCGACTCTGTACTCTCCCCCCCTTCCCCCCCCCCCATTTCCAGCAGCCGGAGCGGCTCCCGCTCAAGTGAAATAATTCTATGAGGCTATTCGCTGTGCTTTTGAGCGGGCCAAAACCTCTGGTGCTCATTTGGGTCCTCCGGGGTCGGGTGAGGCCCCACCAGGCTCCACGCTGATGGCTCCGGTCTCGGCACTTGGTGAGACTCATTGATCAGGCCAAAATGACCTACACTTGTCCCGAAGTTGATGCCTCCTGTTGTCGTTTTTGGGCTGTCCCTGCCCCTGCTGGAATCCTGAAGCCTGGTCATCTCGCTGCTGCTGCACTGCACTGTCCCTCCCCCCCTCCCGCCGCCGCGTTTGAGAAAATACCGTGGCCGCAGCGCGGAGGGAGGTTGAGTGAGGACTACATCACCCAGGCTCCCCGGGTCTCTCACACCGGACGCAGTGTCACCTGCCCAGCGCCCGGAGGCGCTTTAAATACAACACCACACCCCGCGTCGCGGGACCGCGCGCGGGCTAATCCCGGGCAAAGGGCGGGCGGTCGGTCATCGGCCGTCCTAGGCCAGAAAAGGCCTGGCTGGGCCCCCCCTCTGTCATCCTTGAAACGGTCATCTCAAGTAAGCCCTATCAAAATTCCGTGTTTGTACCCGCATAACATTTTTACCTAGTCCAATCGTTTTACTCTGTTAAATTTCCTCATAAGGCTCCGTGGGTTACTTACCATATCCCCTATTCCAGTCTGTCAGTCCCTTTTTCTAAACATCACGAACAATAAGTGTAACGGGTAAAACCCCTTTGGTAAAAAGGGCTATCAAAGGAACCTTGGACCATTTTGTCATCAGGACAATTCCGGACACAGACAGGGAGGACTCTCTCGCTGAGCGGCGAGCTGACAGGCGCCGCTCGATTGAGCTTATTAAGAACAAGCGCACGTCCCAGCACTTAATTCAACCAAGCATGTCGGTCCATGATGGGACTCGTATAATTCCAACAGCTTGTGAATCTTCTAGTATTGAAAGCACTCCATTGCTTCTCCGGGACAGATCCAATCTAATAGACTCCATTACTGACGTTATTGCTGACTCTATTAATGAATTAAGTGTCATTATCTCTACCTCTTCTTGTAACCTCTCTTCGCCTATTGAGTCCCGGGCGCCCACCTCGTCACCTGTGGTAGAGATTGCCCAAAAAGAGAAACACACTCGGAAGTACAATCTTGATCTTTGCCAAGGTCCCCCGCCAACAAAAAGAAGGAGAAAGTGGGGAGCTAGAACGCTAAGGGGTAAATTAAGCAGGCCTACTCAAACTTCAAACCAAAATCCTGATCCTGATAATACCCCTGTACTATCCACCCCGCAATTGCATATGACTTCTACCCTGCCTACCCCTCAACCCATTTTATCTAAGGAGACCCCTACTATCAATATTACTGGGTCTATCGAGCAAATAGTACGATCTCTTATCCTCCCAGTTATAGAGAGATTGAATAGAATCACTCTCCAATTAGGGTCCCTAGAACAAGTACTTAGGGAGAACACAGTAGCAAATAAGGTCTAACTTAACAGTGTTCCATCAACAGTAACGGCAGTACCGACCCCTACATCCGTCATCTTAAAGAAAGGGTTACCACCATCCTTAACACCTGTTTCATCAAAGCCTGCCTTTGTCCCCGTGGAAAAAAGATGTGTAATAAATAATAATCGATCTCCCCCCCCCCCCCCCCAAAAGGGAGGGGTAAAGAGCATTAATCCTTCGAACCCAAAATCTTCTCAGCTAAGTGCGCCTCGCGTATCACGTCTAGCATCTGAGCCCAGGGCGAACATCAAACAGGGGGGTGGGAACCCTACAAACCTAAGATTTGCCCCTGATCAAGATGCCCATTCAAAATTTGATGTAACGAGAGAGCCTAGGACTAGGCTAGTAGACCTCCCCCCGGAAGCGGCTCCGTATGTAGTCATTCTGACAGGTGTTCCACCCTTAGAGGAAGGTAAGACGGAAAATTTTTACCAACTGAAAAACAAAGTGCTTTTTTGGCTTTGTCAAAATCGTCCGCTCCCTTTGTATTTGAATGGCGAAATTATTCATGTTAGGCGATTGCCATGGTTGGGCTGTCGAAGGAAAAACCTATCCGGTGACATTATTATCATTAATTTTTCAGACTGTAGAACTGTAAGACACATCCTAGGTGAATTCCAGGAAACTGGGTCAGGGGGCATCATGACACGTGATCTGATATTTTTCTACCCAAGATCTGCAGTAGAACTTACACCTAATCTGGGACTATTTTCTAGCTACCCTAACGAGCGTCCTATGTTCAGCCTCAACAACGGTTTGTTTAACACTAATGGTTATAATCCATTCTATTGCCCTAAACCCTTTCAAGCTCCCTATAGATTCGACCATTCATCAGGTCTGGACGCAAATGACTGACTGGTTCAATCTTCGCAGCTTTCAGTCTGTGCGACTTGTTCATTTTCTGGAAAAGAGAACCAAGTATTTCAACTACTATCCCCCAGTAGGGCCAGGGAGGAGCTTCAACCCTCATTGCAGGGTATATCAAATTCTCAATTAGATCCAGGCTCTCCAAAGACTATGACGAAATTCCCTGTCTAGGATACCATAATTGGGGGAGGTTCGGCTAAACCAGACCTATCCCTCAAATTAATATTCTGGAATGTCGCCGGCTTGCGCTCTAAGGCAGACCATCCACCATGGCTCTCTACCATTAGGGAACATAACATTATTTGTTTGCAAGAAACATGGTTAACTGTTCCCATCCATCTGCAAGGATATAAAACCTTTAATTCATTTGCCCAACCTTCATTATGTGGGAGACCGAAAGGTGGCTTGGTAATCTATCTCTCAAATGAACTCCTAATCACTGATACCAAAATCATTAACAGCAATCCCTATTCCCAGATCCTTAAATTAATACCTAGTAAAACACGTGTTCTACATAGTTAATTTTTTATAACAACTTGACATCAAAGGATATACTCCCAGTCCTGGAAAACATTTCCCTACTCTTAGCAGAGGAGCGACTTAAACATCCTAGTACTAGTATTAGCATAGTCTGGGGTGGGGACTTCAATTTAAATCTTTGTAAGGGAGGCGTTACAAACAATTGTGGTATTGTTGATGATCTGGGTTATAATTTAACACATTTTCCTCATACCAAACTAGGGAACACTTTGACTGAGATAATATTTAATTTAGATCTCGGCTTTGCAAATGATCTTGTCTCCCCCCCAGTTTCTTTTACTCCCACGTTTAATGGCAGGGGACTATTTAGTCTGATTGACTTTGTTTTGGTATCACAAGCTTCTAAGGACCAGCTACGAAGCTTTCGAACAGGTACCGATCCTAGCAGTGATCACTTTCCTAACACTCTCATGATAACTATTCCTGACACGCCAGAATTGCCCAGCAAGCGAACTCTCCTAACACAAGAAACATTAGGGGAAAATAAACTGAACGGGTATGTAATTAAATGGGATAAAGTGGATGCTGAAAAGATTACCTCAGCAGTGTTGAGTCGTACACTCCCACATATCGAAGTATGCTTAAACTCCCAATCTGTCCCTGATCAGGTACTGGCTAGCTTTTCTGTTATTACATCCGAAATTAAGAGAGAATTGTTTCGTAAAATTAAGGGTGCTAAACAAACAAAAAAGGGATGGTTTAATCCCGAAACAAGGAGCGCCTACCTCTTACTGAAGAAAGCCCTGACTAATTCCGTAAGGGACAAAGGGGAAGTGATAAGATTAAGAAAATGTTATAAGCAAGCACTTAAATCCTGTAAGGTGGATATCAAGAAGGAACTATGGGCTAAGTTACATCAGAGCTGTTCCCTCAAGGATTCTGCCTCCTTCTGGAAAATAGTAAGAACACCTTTCCTAACCGACCAAGGACAGATCCCACGGATTGAGGTAGCAGTGGGTGAGGCAGCTTGGGTTGATCGCTTTTCTAGGATCTTTGGTACTTTGGAGGATTCTTCGACAGAGCTCCCCTTAGAAAGTTTGGGGGTGCTGGCTACTCAAAACTATAGAAGACCATCCCTCTCCTCTAACTCTAACCTTCATTTTGACCATGTCGAGGTACTCACGGCATTGCAAGCTTCTAAATGTGGCAAAGCCCCAGGTCCTGACGGGGTTCCCGTCGACCTATTCAAAAACAACTTAGATTTATGGTCCCCTATTCTTACAAAGGTCTTTGAAGCAGCCACTAAAATTGGCCCACCAGAGTCTTGGACAACTTCTATCCTTCTTCCCATTTTTAAGAAAGGCGACCGTAATAGCCCTGCCTGTTACCGCCTAATTTCTCTTTTGGACTCCACAGGCAAGGTGATGGGTCGGCTACTTCTTAAAAGACTTCAAGACTGGGCTGAAAGTAACCAAGTGGTTTCTGACCTCCAGTATGGTTTTCGAGAGGGACTGGGGACAGTGGAGCAGGCATTAAACCTTTCATTATTGATAGGTAAATATGTATGGGCGAAAAAGGGGAGGTTGCATTTAGCTTACGTCGATCTTTCGGCGGCCTTCGATTGCGTCTACCATGGCAAACTTTGGAAACTCCTTCTGACTATGGGGGTTGATCCCCCCTTGGTGAGTTTCATTCAGAGTCTCTATATAGGGGCTTCAGCAAAAGTACGGTACGGTCTGGGGGGGAAGTTACAACATTATTCCCAGTAGTTAAGGGTGTCAGACAGGGATGCGTACTGGCACCCTTTCTTTTCAATCTATATACGAATGGTTTGGAGGCTGCGATGTTAGTAGGAAGCCAGGACCTGCCCATGATCGATCGCCGTCCAATACCCGCGTTGCTTTACGCGGATGACGCGGTGATCATGGCCAGGACCCCACGCCAACTCCAACTTCTTCTTGATAGATATTGTGAGTTCATGGCAAGCCTAGATCTAAAAGTAAACAAAGAAAACGTTTGTCATGCACCTGGGGAAACGCCTCAAACATTCCGGCAGTATCCAGATAAATAATACCATCCTGGAGACCGCAACTTCCTACCCCTATTTAGGTATTCTGATAGACAATACCTCTAGTTGGGGTCCAGCCCTTCTGGCCAGAAAGATGGGGTTCCTTAGAACTACAACAGCCTTGGTCACATTTGCGCAAAAACTAGGCCAGCGTCCCTCACGGGAGTTGATCCAGATCTATAGGGCTAAGTGCCGTTCAGCGGCAATGTATGGGGCTGTGGTTTGGGGTTATGTCAACACGGAAATTATCCAAAAGGTAGAAAATGGCTTTTTGCGGTACCTTTTGGCCGCTCCCCCAAAAGCTCGCCAACTTACGGTTGCCATATGGAGTTGGGGGAGGATTATATTTCTGATCTCATTGCTATCCAACCAATTCTCTTATGGCATTGACTCTGGGAAACTATAGAATGTAAAATGACTCGTCTGCTTATTTCTGACTGTCTTACTTTGGAAAATTGGAAAAACATCCCATGGTTGCTATATGTCCATAACTTTTTGAGAGACGTAAACCTGGAATCTTTTTTTACGTTCCCTGAGACCTTAATTGAAGTATCACGCAAAAAACTGAAAAAAGCGTGTTTATCTCATTTACGTGAGCTTCGTTTAACAACTGAGATCTTAAAGCCCACAAACCTCCATCTTGCTTCGATACAAGTCTCATTTGGGATCCAGCCGTATTTACTATCCAGTGTTAATTCCTATGAAAAATATCTATTAACACGATTCCGGTTTAATACTTTCCATCGCCTGATAACTTTCCCGAAGACAAAACATTGGTCTAGTAACCTAACTCCTTGTCCTTGTAATGGGCAATCAGAACAATCGCCACTGCACGTAGTCTTTTTCTGTAGTTATTACGAATTCCCTCGCAAGAAGTGGATTATTCCTTTAGTAAAACTTATAGGCTTACGCCAGTGTCGCCCGGCCCTTCTTGCCTTACAATGTTTGGACACTGAGTATAGCATTTTCCCAATAGCCTGTTTTTTAAAAGCTTGTGTTAAATACCGTGCAAATTATGATTTATAAAAACGACAGATCGTGATTTGGATCCAAGTTGAAAGTAATAATGTGTTATATACTTGGCGTTTCTTTCATTCACATACAAGAACTTTTTCTCAACCTATATTAATTCTTTTTAAGTGTTTAAAAATATTTTGATTTTAACCTTTGTATACTTTTATGGACACAAAATTTGTATCCGAATAAAGTTTTAATTGATTGATTGATTGAATTGATGCCTCCGGCGCCAGCCCCGTTTTGATACCCGATGACTCGAAATCGGATCTACGTCGGTCAACGTCGACTCTGGTGTGGACAGAGCCCAGAGGTTCTAGGCTGTTGCCTGGGCATTTTGAAGAGGTTGCAGGCTTAGGAGAGGAATGGGAGGGGTCTCTGGACCCTTTAGAAATACAGTTGGATGCTCCGGCTGAGGAACTGGACTGGTATAAGGAAGTTGGGAAGGCCAGTGAACTGGGCACCTCTCTAGATACTGGTATGCTCTCCACCTAATGTGGCTACCGAGGAGGTTGTGGTGAGGACAGGGTAGGTCCTTAACTTAGAGCTACCCTCGGTGCAGGTGAAGATTAATCTCTTGTCCGAAGAGCATCAACCTGGGTCTTTCTCGTCCGAACCCCTTTTGCCCTTTAATCAAGCACTGACCAATGTCCTTCTATGCACATGGTCCAAGCCTAGCTCAAGGGCTCCTGTGAACAGGACAATAGCTCACCCCGATAGCCCTATAACAGGTGATCCAAGTTTCCTCAGCCGACACCCCACCCCTGAGAGCTTGGTGGTTCAGGCTTCACCGTCCTTTGGTATGTTCCCTTCTGCTTCCTGGATACGGAATCCAAGAGGCTGGACGCACTTGGGAAGTTTACATTTTTTTCCACAAGCCTTGCATTGCGGACGGTGAACACCGCATGCTTATTGGGCCGTTTCTCGCACACCTTATGGGAAAACGTTGCGCAAGTGCTGCCTTTGGTCTCCCAGGCAGTGAAGGTTGGGAGAGATGCAGCAAAGTTTACCATTAGGTGTGGCTTAGACATGACGGCCTCGGTTTCATCGATGGAGGCCTTACGGCGCCACATCTGGCTGAGAACATCTGGCTTCTCTGGTGATGTCCAGGCTAACCTCATGGACGTGCCTTTTGATGGGACTCGTCTCTTTGGTGAGAAGGCAGATTCAGCTTTGTAGCGCTTCAAGGAATATCGTGCTATGCCAGATCCTTGGGCCTCTACATTTCTCCCTTTTTGTGGGAATGGACTCCTCAAGTTGTGCGAGGATGTGGACACGGTACATTCCGAACTCATGGGATTGGTAGCCAGAAGCAGTCTGCTTCCCAGCCCCCGGCAGCTGCAGCCTCCAAGCATTTCTAGTTTGGTTCTGCAAGACCATGCCGCTCCAGTTGGAGGGAAACTTCAACATCATCTCCTTCGCTGGAGGTCCATAACATCAAACAAATGGGTCTTGCAGATCATTCAGAATGGCTATTCTCTTTTCTTTCTTTCTTTCTTTCTTTCTTTCTTTCTTTCTTTCTTTCTTTCTTTCTTTCTTTCTTTCTTTCTTTCTTTCTTTCTTTCTTTCTTTCTTTCTTTCTTTCTTTCCCAGCAACTCAAGAACAGCTGACAGAGTATCAACTGCCCATGAAGCTGACGATAGGCCCCCACAAGAATGCAGGCCATTTGGGGAGGGGGAGTCAGAGTGCAGTGCAAGTACTTTCCATGATGGGAGGACTACCCGAGCTGGACTTCTGCTTACTTTCTAGTCCAGCGTCGTAGGTCCTCCCACCTCTTCCTGCAATGGAGGCTGCGCTACATGTAGAACCCCAGGGTCCACACCATCCTGGTGATGGCCTTCCAGATATCCTGCTTCTGTTGGGCGTTGACCTGTATGGATACAAGAAATGAAAGCAAAAAAATGGTTCTGTCATCTTATGTTTGCCTGTATTGATGTAGCAAGATTTTACTACATCTATCACAAGCACAGCTCATAAATTACCATACAACATGTGTATTTCCACATGCTGACCAAAACAATTATATTAATACACACTTTTGTAGTGACCTGTTGACTACCCTCATTATGTAATACACTCACTATTTCAACCCAGTGACATCATCTGGCCAAGGGGGTATCTACATTTTCTGTGATGTGAGCTACTTCAGGGCAGTGCAAAATATTGTGGACTACTGAAGGCTAAACAACTTGCGCTATGTTACCAGGCACCCTCACGGCCAGCTTCTTTGACTTGATGCCTAAAGTCCATAGAGCCAGATAATATGGTTTGAACAAAATACTATGACTGAGGGCACTATGAAAGGGCTGCCATGTGTGTCAGTGAGAGTGTGCTCTTTGGGAATGTATGAACATATGCACATATGAATGGGAAATAATTGTGCGGGTAACCGTCTGTGGGGTATGTACTTGTATCATAGGACACAGGTTTTTCCATAAGTGGCACCATTACATGGATGACACAAACATACAGTTGTATGTCCTTTTGAATTGGGGGAATTTAAAAGTGCATAGAAATATTTTACCAAACACTTCATATCATGGAACATTTTTCTGCACTTTAAAACTCTCATGTAAAAAAGGGCTATATCTTGCATAAATACTTAAGGCAAAGTGAATAATGGCCACTGGGAGTAAATGACCTGCAGTTTGGACATGAAACACATCAAAGTGGGAGTAAAATGAAATTAAATGTTATTTCAGGAACTTGTGTAACTCTTCATTTCAATTGTCTTTTTAAAAGCATTTAGGGGCATATGTTTGCTCACACCTCCCAATTTGAGTTGACAAGGAAATATTTTATGACAGATATACCTCAGTGCTTCAGTTGTTTGTCTCTGTGATTCAGTCCCAGCCTGGTCCATGATTATGACCAAGCACTGCAAAACACACAAGATGATGTGTGGCACATTGGCAAAACATTCACCCCCAGATCTGGGTTTAATCCATCGTTATTTTGCTCACCATGCCACCCCAGTTCAGACATGGCCATATGCAAATGAGTCTTGACCCTGTGCCTCATAGGAACAGTCCAGCCCGAGCTGCCAAGCCATGTCTTTCCTGGACTGGAATCAAGCATCCTATGACCGGTTTCGGGGTTTCACCCCTCTTTTGCCAGGATAGCTTGACTCCAGTGGCGTAGTGAGCACGGGACCCACGTCTGGGCATACCCTTCCCACATAGAGCGAACATCAAAACACACAAGATGATGGACGGAATGTTGCACATTGGCAAAACATTCACCCCCAGTCACAAATTTGGGTTTAATCCATCGTTATTTTGCTCACCAAGCCACCCCAGTTCAGACATGGCCATATGCAAATCAGTCTTGACCCTGTGCCTCATGGGAACAGTCCAGCCCGAACTGCCAAGCCATGTCTTCCCTGGACCGGAATAAAGCATCCTAGGACCGGTTTCGGGGTTTCACCCCTCTTCAGCCAGGATAGCTCATTGTCAGGCCCTGCTATCTGTAGCCTGAAGATCATAATGTCAAATAAACATAGCCTTCCCTTAACTTTTATATAAAAAGGGATGTTGCGCCCATCTAATAACTGACCTCAAGACTGTGTGCTACTTTCATGGGGTCTGTGAGCTACTGGTAGCTCCCAATCAACTGTTTGTAACCCATGATCTAGGCTCAGTGATAAGTGGGACAATACACATAGCTAAAATCATTTTCATTTGATTTGTACAGAAAAACATATATATGTACAGTTGTAATGACTATATATAATGTGTTTTATAATTTACGTGAGGTAAGATTTCTACATTTCACATGTAATTTACACTTCTACATAGATATTTCTCTACATACACGCCAAATAGAAACTAGGGCTTTAAACACACAACACATACTAACGTTGTTGGTTTTTAACATTGTGAAGTGCTTACAAATCCCCAACATCATTTTCCTATGTAAGGATCAAAACGTATGACACTTCACATCAATCACTACACTTCACTCTGGAACTCAAAGAGACATTGTAGCCTATATTAATGGGAGGAAAAAAAACAGTTAGGCAGATTCACATATACATCTCAAACATGTACTCGTTCCTCTGGTGAGCTATAGAACTGGCCATACAGGAAGAGGACCGCCTGTGCCTGTAACTCCAGCTCCTTTGGTGAGAAGGCAGGGGTCATCTCACCTGCTCGACCTGGCATAGTTGCTCTCGGAGGTCACGAACAGTAACAAAAGTTGAGGAGGTCTTGGAGGTTGCAGTGTTAAGAGGCAAGTGAATTTTATTTGAATCGCCACGTACATGTAGACGGACACAGCCATTGACCTTCGTATGTTGCTTTCACAGATGTTAGCCTAAGGCTGTGTCCGTCGTGGAGTTGAACACCCACTACATGGTTAACTTCCGCCCTGGATGCCTGCTTACAAATGTCCTGACGGCTTCCACCATTTTAGAAGGTCAAATAGTGTGTTTGTGACTGTTAAGTGCATCACCACCATTCATAATAGTGGCTAATTTGTTTACATATTCAAACTTCGAAAGACACTTATGTTATTTAAAAAAACAAAACATTTATATGTAGTGTGTACTGTGGTTAAATGTGATAGTTGTGTAATCCTCCGTTGACGGTATTTAGGTTGAAAAAAAAGAATGCAAATAATACATTAGATGTATTAGTTACACATTCTTTCATATTTAAAATATTGACAGATACAAAATGACATTTGAAGTAAAAATGGCAAAAAAACTGTAATCTTAAAATATGTTGTGAAACCATATATATTATTAGGACATTACATTTGTGTTAATAATCAAAAAGAATTTATGTGGAAAATTTTTCAAAATGTCCAGAATTCTTCCAATGCAGCCATTTGAACCCTGGGAGAGTGAGGAGATGACAGCCTCAAGTGTACCACCCATTTGCAGACCTTGCCACTATGGATGAACGGGATATTATCAAAAAGTTCCGATTGAATGGCCATCTATACTGGATTTATGTTATCTACTGGAGCCCAGTCTTCTGCCTCACAACAGAAATCCCACACCTATTACATAAATTGCCAAACTCACAGCAGCATTACATTTTGTGGCCACAAGATCATTCCAATACACTGTGGAATGGCACAACCAATTTTCAGTGGTGTGCTACAAGAACTTATTTTGTAAACAATAAGACACATCAACAGTTCATCCAGTTTTCACAACATGAGGATTTTGCAAATGTGAGGGGTGATTTCTATGGTTTGGGTCGCCTAACACATGTGACTAGTACAGTTGATGGCAAACATATTGCCTTAGTGCCACCACATGCCAGGGAGCAAGTCAATAGGAATCGGAAGCGCTTCCATTCAATGTGCAAGTTGTCTGCTTAGCTGATTTGTACATCACAAGTATCTGTGCGCTTTTCTCTGGATCAGTCCATGATTCCTTTGTACTACGGAACAGCAGCAAACCCCTGCAAATGTCACGACTTGGACATGAGAGGGCTTGGATTGTTGGTATGTACAATCTGAAATAAGATTGTTTGGGTAATTTCAAGGTAAATCATCTGAAATTGTGTTAGATATCTTGGCTCTTCTCTTTTTTTCTATTTAGGAGACTGCGCTTATCCTAACTGACAATGCTTGTTGGCACCGCAGAGGAATCCAGCAATACCAGAGGAAGTCTGCTTCAATGAGGCCCATGGAAGAACACAGAGGCTATTAGAGCAGCTTTCGGTCTTCTAAAGGCCAGATTTCGCTTTCTGGACAAGAGTGGTGGAGCCCCAGTCTACTCACCCGATAAGGTGTGTCAAATCACCATGGCCTGCTGCATACTGCACAACATAGCCCTGAGACGGAACATTCAAAGGATGGGGACCATGAAGAGCCAACGGGTGAGGATGCTGAAATGTCAAATGAAGATGATAGTGGTGAGGAGGAAAAAGTTGACTTACGTCAGGATGTCACTGACTTCTTCACATTAGTGTAAGTATCGCTTTACATATTATCACATTAACTGTAAAAAACAGTTATTGATGTTATGAGGAAAAAAGTATATGCTGGACATCTTTTAGGAAAGGGTGTCTTCAAAAAGATGACTTAGAAATGTATCTATTCTATTATGTTTCATTATTCATCTTTTTGTTTTAATCTGATTTAGATATCTTCACCATGTCATCTTCGTTTGGACATTTCACAGTTGTGACATTTGTAGTTAAATGGTGCTGTTTCAAAGTACAAAGGGACCATGGGTTGTTCCTGTGGAAGACACACACATACTTTGTGTGCATATCTGGTACTGAGACAACTTGCACAGTGATTGAATGGAAGTTTTAAAGATTGCATTTGACTTGTTTTCTGTTGAATGGTGGCACCAAGCCAGCATGTTTGCTGAATTTACTCTAAGCACATGTGGTAGTTAACCAAAAGCATAGCCATCCCCCTTCACATTGTCCAAATGCACATTTTGTGTTAAGTTTATGAATATGTTACTGTGTCGCATCATTCTAGAAATAACTTCTTATAGCACACCGCTTAAAGTTGGTTGTGACATTGGCGCAGATTCTGAAATAATGTATTGGACTGATCATGTGGCCATAAAACTGAATCTGATTCTTTTGATTATATCCCCTTCTTCCATGCTGGCAAGGTGTGGAACTGGAAATGTAAAAATGGCACTAAGTATCTGTCTTATGTAAGGTTTGCTATATTTAATAAAAATTGACAGAACACTATTTCAAATGTAATTGTCATGGTAGAAATTAGTGAGAAACATTACCTACTTGCAATTCATTTCGTTATTTACATTTTGAAATGTATGATGGAAGGCAAACAATTGAATGAATACAGAAAATAACTACAACACCAGTCTTGGACTTTGTTTTTTGTTTTTGCTTTCATTGAACAAAAGCAAATAAAGTAAAAGTGGATGTAAACCAAAAAAACAAACAAAATAAGAAAAAGTCAGTCATGGTAGATGAAACCATAATTGTTGAGCCAAAATTGTTTGAAGTTGAATGTCCAACCTACAACTGGCCACCGAAAGGTAAATGTGACCAGAAAATTGTCCACTGAGTGAATGGTAGTAACACACTGAAGGAAATTAAGTTTGATGTCTCTTGGTGGTGGTGGGGGTCTTGCCGTTCTCTCCTGGTGGTCTGAATGAATGTGTGCTCCTGCAGGGGGCTGGTGGACCCACAGTTGCAGAGACTGAGGTGACTGCACGTGTTGCCCTTTGTGACAGGGCCTCCCTTTCTAAGGCTGAGGCAGATGTGATTGGACCCCAGAAAATGGAAGGTGGTGCAGGAAAATCCCAGCACATCTGGTTATAAATGGACTAGGGGGCACAAGATGAGTGTTATGTTGCTTTGGACACAGAAAGTGGAGATATCGGTCTGCTGAGATGTTGTAATAGCTGGGGTGGAAGGTGTAGATGTGGGCTGAGGGAAACTCACTGGGGCCCTCTGCCCAGGCAGACCAGATGGACCAGCCCACTCCTCTTCATCCAGACTTTCAGGAGTGGAGTCCTCCCTGGAGACTTGATCCTGGGTTGGATTGAAGGTATCCTGAGACACACGTTTAGCCACGTGCTCTGAATGTTGGAATTATAATGAATGTAGCAAAAATAATATTTGTAAAAGCGTGGATTACACGTAATTATTACACAGTGTATTTCATTACACAAGCAGTTTGTTTTATACAAAACTACTTCAAATAAACAGGTAAGAAGATGTTCTGAAATGAAACAGGATAACTTAGTAAGTATACATGAAATGTACCAACCATTCAACACAACACAGTAGAGAGGAGAAATGTAAAATGTATCATTCTAAAGCATAGCAGGCTATCAAACAAACATTCACATAATTTAGGGAGATGTTTAGCATTAGTCATCATATACACAGTGCAGAGTTCAGTTTTCGCATATGCTACTTTTATTCAGGATGCAATTTTACATGCCTTAAAATTTTAAAGCCAACAAACGTTGATTTGTAAAACTAATGACATCAATTCAACTTTATGACAAGAAAAGGACAACATACAAAACTCAACACAAACAATTTTAAAACGAGAGCATTAAATATAGATTGTTCAATAAATAACACTTTACCATAGGTGAAAATATGATAGAAAAGGGAGAACAATCAAAATTAAATGGCAATATTATTTTCACAAAACTGAAACAAGGCATCATGGTAGTTGTAGTTATTTCAATGAAACATTCACAGCACTTGCAAAATTGTTACTTGAAAATACCTTGTGTAAATCTGTAGTAGAAGGAGAACAGAAATTTACTATGTGAAACACCTATATGGTATTTGTTATTTGGAGTACAAACACTTCTAAGCGCCATAACGTCATCGGAAATGTTATGGCTGTTGAAACCTGTTATCTTCAATACAACTCAATACTTTCAAACAAACGAGATGTTACTGATATATGTAGGTGTCTATGTAAAATAAATGATGCTGAACACATTTGCAACAGTTAACTTAAAAGCAAACAAGACATTTAGGTTCAGTGACTTACCAGTCTCCACCCCACTAGGATTCCTGTCAAGTAGGATCTGTGAGACCTTCTCCCAGGACATGAGTTGTAAGAGGGGCCTGGGAAAACCATCACCTCCAGGTGGTGCTTCAAGGCCAGGGACCGCACTCTTCCCCGCAGGTCATTCCACATCTCCCTGTTCTGGACCACATATTCCCTTTCTGAGATAGTGTATTTTTGACTTGGGGTCCAAACAATTGTGGCTTTACTCTTATGATTTCATTCACCATGGCTGACAATTCTTCCTCAGTGAATCACAGATTTTTGTACCCTGGCATTATCCAAATAAATATGATGAAATCAAATTAATTAACCACAAGGAAATACATGAAAGAAGAAAAACCAGTAAGAAACTGAGAAAAGCAACAAAATAACCTGAATTCAGTGACCAAATTTTGCCTTTCAAATGCTGTGGTGCTGTAGAATGGCAAAGGATCATGGTCTGAATTGGAGTGTATTTTATAGTGTGGTATGCAGGTGCAAACAATTAGGCAAAATGCATCAAGTGTGTGATGCTAGCATCCAACCTGCAGCAACAGGAATATTCCAATTATGACTCCGTCCCGCAACGGATTCAGCCTGTCGCTAGAAGACCGCCATTACATCTGTGAAATCTAAATCGTCTCAGCGCAATCCTGCCACCTCGACGGCGATGGAGTACTATTCACCAGCACTGGAGTCCGCAGGGTCGGCAGTGGTAAACACTCTGTCGACACGGACGGAGAGTCAGCCAGCATACATCTAAATAGAGGAGGTGTACCGCTGTCAGCGTGATGGATTACTTGGGACAGCTGCTGTGGCGGGATGATGGTAGGACTGCCATGATCTAAATCGGGCCCTTAGCCTCGGAGTATTTCCCGATTAGCAGTATCACCATTCAAACATGGTTCCCAGCAATGTCGCAATGTCAGAACAATGTTAATGCAAAGAAGGTGGTGAGACCTACTGGTATTGCCAATGCTTCCAGCTGTTAGTGGGCTAGGTAATAGCAAGAGGTGGATTAGAGCAGACATGGCTGATAGAGTCTAATGTGCTGCATGTGCGTGGCGCTCTCTTCGTGACCCCTGACATTGGGGTAGCAAAGTTACTGACATGGGCAGCAAATAAGCCTGGGGAGGCTTCTGCTACTCTGCTGACCCTGGAATAAATTCCATGTGAGAGAAGGTCTTAAGCTATGAGTGGTCCAGTGTAGAATTGTTGAAAGTACTGCAAAGGAAGAGAGCAACTTGGTTACCTGCATAGCTTCAGTAGCCCACTTTAGATATACCACCTACATTTCTCACTGACTTTGGCATTAGACAATCCATTTCCTGCTCAACATGCATGCATGGGATAAACACACTAATACTTTACTTATAAAAATACAGCCTCCCTCTAGAATGCTTTCCCCAGTCCTCTAACACATTTCCTAGGTATCCATGTAATTAGTGTGTATACAAATATATTTTCTGACAATAATGCAGTGCTGTTTTCTACTGGTGAAGAGGCCTCCTTTGTGCCTACCTAATTCACAGTCTGTTTCAAGTCTCTGGAGAGGACAGTAACCTGCTGGGTTACTGTTGGATTGCTGTTCCCTCTCTCCACCCCTAACCCCCTCTATCCATGGCAGTGCCATGTTTTGCACACAGCACCTATTGGAGTCTAAATTTCCCATGACCAGCACTTTGAACTAGTGGCGTAATGCAAAATGATGGGTCCCCCCTGCAGAATGTGATGAGGGGCGCCTGAGTCTCCCACGTCTCACAGACATTCATTGATCTTGGCCTCAATGGGGGCCCCCTGAAGGAATGGAGCCTCCATAAACGGTTGGGTTCCTGAAGCGTAGTAGGGGCTGTGTTACACCCCTGGTCTAAGCAGGGGTGTAACACAGGCCCCCGCAGCCCCCGCAGTGCGGGGGGCCCAAGCTGCAGGGGGCCTCTCAGCACAGTACTCAGGCCTGAGTGCTCTGAATTAAATCCAGAGCGGGGGCCCCTCTGTATACCTTGTAGGGGGGCCCCCTCAACTTTCATTACGTCACTGGGTCTAAGAATCAGTCTTCCACGGGGTAATGCGATGCCAGCCCCTTAATAGACACACTCAGGTTTTCTAAAATGGAGAGAAGCATCCCTTTTATTTTTATTTTTTATTTTTTTTAGAGTTGACGTAGTTAAACACCTGTCAGACGTAGAAAAGTGCAACTAACACTGACTTCAGCATAACGTATGTGTTATATCCTTCCTACTTGGTTTGTTCCACTCACCCCTCCCTCCTTATCCTGGTGGTTCTATCTTAGAACCCTGCAAGGAAGGCTCTGATAGAATGTTGGGTGAGCCCTGTGGGGTACTGGAAGTGGATGGTGGCAAGCTGAAGATGTAGCTGTTGAATTGCTTGAATAAAGAAGTTTATACTCACGTCCTGCTTCAGTGATTACTTCATTTTGGCGACGAGTTACGGGATGCTGTGTCAGGGGCAGCGCTGCATCTTCCCCTGTGATGTTCGTCTTGCCGACCATCTGTAACTCCATTTTCATGAAGTGAGTCTACTATTCCTGAATTGATTGTCTCCATCCTGATTTACGAATTATAAAGCAGGGTGAGTCGTCCCTCAGCATTCAACGTATTCAACGTACTTGTGGTGCTTTCTCTGCTGACAGACTGATTTGCGTGGTGGACGGCGATGTTTCCTGTCAAGAACGGAATTTTTGAGGAGGCAGCTGTGCTGGCGCTGTTCTGAGGAGGTACGCAGTGTGAAAGTGAAAGGTCTACGGTCCCGCTTGCGAGGCTGGTGTGGTCGCACATCCCCGGTGTTCTCTTGGGGGCTATCAGCGGTGCAGCGGTGTGGAGTGTTGGCGTTTGACCGTAGGAGGCTCCGTATGCTGTTATCTCGGAGTAATTCTCCCTTCGTTCTTCGTTGTGATGGAGATGGTGGTCTTCGTGTAAAACAAATTTTGGTGTTACGAGGCAGATTCGTCGGAAAAGTCATTACTATGAAAGCGGGGCTTCACTCTTCAGCTGGGAAGAAATCGGCTAACATTTAGAAAAAACAGATTTGGCGAAGTTCATCACACGGAGTTCATTGAAGGGGTAAAGTCCTTCATGACAGGAAGTGCAGTGACAGGAAAAAAGGATCGTCTTTAAGTGCATGTACATTTTCGTGTGGTGATGTCAATTTTTCATTGAAACACACAAGGTATCATTCATGTGTTGCTCTTGAAACGCTGAAGGAAAAATGTTGATTTTTTTTTTTAAGCATTTTGGAGAAGCATTTTTCACAGTTCATTTTGGTGATTTACATAACCCCTTTCCTTTTCAGATTGACATTTGTGGCATAGGTATTGACTTTCATTATCTTTTTCTAAGGATGGTTTCCTTTCTTCGCATTTTTTGAAAAAAAATCTTTTTTTCTCCTGGTCTTGGTAAAAGCATTCTATAATCTGGGGAGAGTTTTGAGGTTAAAGCAAGGAAGCTTACTTTATAAGCAAATATGGCAGGAGCGGGCATGAGTCAACCACCTGCATTCTTAAATGAAGTAGGGGAACCTGACATACCTCGGCACAGATGGGAGGGTATTTTTAAATCGTACCTTATTGCCATTGGTGGGGGAAATTTTTCAAATGTAAGGAAGCAGCACATTCTTTTACACAATTTAGGTGTTCAGGGAAGGAAGGTTTTTGAGGACATTAATTGATGATGAGACAGATGATGAAGACGTAGGAGGTGATGTTTATAAATACACATTAAGGAAATTGGAAGAGCACTTCAAACATAAAATAAATGTGGTCTTAGAGAGGCACAAGTTCTTTAAAAGGAGTCAAAGGAAGGATGAGAAGGTTTCTTATTATGTGGCAGTATTGAGAGACATGTCAGCCACCTGTGAATTTGGTGCTCTTACCGATTCGGTCATCAGGGACCAGTTAGTCAGGTGTACAAATGACATGAAAGTTCAAGAAGAATTATTAACAAGGAACCCAGATCTAGAGGAAGCGATCAGCATTGCTAAAGGGTTAGAACACACAGCTTTGTGCATGAAGGAGATGAGAGCATCGGTTGGTGAGTGTAGGGAGAAAGGGGAATCCAAGTCTACACAAGCGGAGGAGAATGTTTGTAAAGTGGGGGATAGATCAAAAGAAATTCCAGGAAAAGTAAGTGAGGGTCTGTTGTGTTTTAGATGTGGTAGTCCCAATCACTTAGCAAATAATTGGAAATGCCCAGCTAGGAATATTGTTTGCAGGAAATGTAATAAGAAGGGACATTTCTCAAAGGTTTGCAAAGCATTTATGCCAAAAGTACATGAAATTGGTTGTTCGGAGACAGAGATAGTTGAAGGAAAAACGTATATTTTTCAGATAGGCCAAGGGAATATTGGGGAGAATATACAATATCCCTCTTGTGACATTCTTGATGGTGAGAAATTCCAAATGTATGCGGACTCATGTTCACCATTCACGCTCATTGAAGAGAAGGTGTTTAAGGAAAAGTTTAATGGAAAACAGATAAAGTTAGAGTGTGCTGAAATCAGTCCTTCAGGGTACAACAAAGAACCAATTCCCTTAGTTGGCATGGTGAGAATGAGAATTTCTTTTAAGGAGAGACACACGGTTGGTAAGGTCTACATCAAGGGTCGAGTCTTTTAGGGTGGAAGCACCAGAAGGATTTGGGTATCACTTTAGATCCCAACAATGAGGAACAGGTCATGCTAGTAGAGCCCTCAGAGGTTGGGGGTAATCTCATTAAAGAGTTCCCTGAAGTGTTTTCTGAAAAACTGGGAAGATTAAAAAATGACATGCTTAAAAGTGTTTTAAAAGAAGGAGCAGTTCCTGTGTTGCATAAAACTCGTTCCATACCACTTCTCATGAGAGAGCCCTTAAAGGTGGAACTTCAAAAATTGGTAACTCAAGGGGTGATCGAGGAAATGGAGAGTTCAGAGTGGTTGGCACCCATTGTTCTCACAACCAAGGATAATGGGGGGGAGTATCAGGTTGTGTGTGGATTTGAGGGACTTAAATGCAAATATATTTGTTGATAGACATCCTTTACCAAGGATAAATGAAATGTTAAGCACAATTCATGGTGCAAAATTTTTCAGTGTGCTGGACCTCTCATCGGCCTATCATCAAGTCGATCTTCACCCGGATTCTCAACTTTTGACGGCCTTCACTACTCCATTTGGCAACTACAAGTTCTTGAGGATGCCATTTGGGTTGGCGTCCGCTGCCTCAGCGTTCCAAAGGATTATGCAACACATTCTGAAAGATTATAAGAATACAATGTGTTTTCAGAATGACATTTTGGTGTATGGTTCTAATGAGGATGAACATGGTAAAAATGTGGGGATGGCACTTAATAAGTTGAGAGATGCAGGATTTACTACTAAAGAAAGTAAGTGTAAATTGGGTGTAACATCAGTGGACTATTTGGGGCACACAATTTCGGAGGAAGGTATTAAGCCTAAAATTGATTTAGTGGAAGCTGTGAGAAAAGCGCCCACTCCCCCTTGTAAGGAGGACATTTTGTCATTTTTAGGTTTGGCTGAATTTATGTCAAAATACATTAAGAACTTTTCAAATTTGGCTCAACCCCTTAGGAGTTTAGTAAAGAAGAATTCCACTTTCACTTGGGGAAAAGAACAAGAAGATGCCTTCAGAACCATAAAGGAGTCTATAATCTCGGCCCCGTTCATTGGTAATTTTGATGTGGCAAGGGACACTTTAATCTCAACTGATGTAAGCTGTAAGGGAATAGGGGCCACTCTTGCTCAAAGGTTTGACAACAAAGTGAAGGTGGTGGCATTCGCTTCTAGGACACTAACAGTAGCAGAGTCAAACTACTCTACTGTGGAAAAGGACCAACTGCTGGCTATTTTCACTAAAAAAAAACATGGAGAACATGACTCCTCGAATTACAAAATGGGTGCTGGGTCTCCAAGGTTTTAATTTCAAAATGATTTACATACCAGGTCCGCAGAATAATGTGGCTGATTTTTTGTCAAGGTCTCCTATTGAGTCAGAAGAGGGGGTTCTAGATTCTAAAGAAGTTATTTTGGATATTTCCCTAAAAGCGGTTTCACAAACCCAATGGGATCTTCATATGGAGCAAGATACCATTATTAAGTCAGTAAAAAACTTTGTGACTAAGGGTTGGCCAAACAAATGCAAAACACTTCCTGAGGAAGTACAGCCCTTTTGGAATGTAAGAGAGGAATTGTCAGTGGAGGGGAACTTTCTACTCAAGTCAGGAAAGTTGGTTCCCCCGGGTGGTCTCAGGAACCACATTATAGATCTTTCGCATGAAGGACATTTAGGGAAAAGTCTGTGTAAGGCGAAACTGAGATCTATTGGTTCCCACACTTGGATCAATTGATGGAAGAGAAAGTTGGTGAATGTGAGGCATGCAGAATGAGTGACAAAACCAAAATTACTAGGCGTATTCCCCTGAGACCAGTGGAGGTACCTAAGGTTCCTTGGAACAAACTGGGTTTGGACATCGCTGGTCCCCTACATGGGATGGGTCCACAGGAGGTGTATCTTTTGGTTATGGTCGATTATTATTCTAACTGGATCACACATAAATTTGTGAATAAGATAAACACAAAGTCCCTCATTGAGTTTTTAACAGAGGTGTTTTCCAAAGAGGGTATTCCTACCAATATCGTCACAGATAATGGAGTACAGTTTGCATCAGACGAAATGAAGGAATTTCTAGCAAACATGGCTATTGCTCACATATGTACACCTTTATATTGCCCTAAAGCCAATGGCAAGGTGAAGAGAGCTAATAGGATGTTAAAAGAGTGCATTCAGTTAGCAGCTACTTCAGATAAGCCTATTGAGGCAGCTGTTAGAGACATGATGTGGTCATACCATACCACACCCAACCTGGCCACTGGTTATTCCCCGTTTGAGTTGTTGAGGGGGAGGAAGGCAGGCTCAAAGTTATCTCCTAACTGGTTACCTCAGAAAAAGGAAATGGTGGTCAATCCTGTTGATTTCAGAAAGAGGGTTGCAATCAAACAACACAAATACAAGGAGTGGTATGATAAGAAATGGGGTACCAGGAACAAGTCACTTGAGAAAGGGCAATGGGTGTGGATTAAAAAACCCCATGGCATAGGTACTAAAGGAGATAAATTCTTTCCTCCCGAGAAAATCAGAGAGGTTAAGAATAATGTGGTCATACTAGAAAATGGGAAAATGTGGAGCATGGATAGAGTTGCTGCTTGTCCCGAGGGGTCAGGTACCAATGAAGTAAGCAAGGCACAGGCTTATGGTAGCAGGCTAGAGGAGGAGCAGAAAAGAAGAAGGCAAAGACTCAGAAATTCACCGGTTTGGCACAAGGATTACAAAATGTGTTGAGGGGGAAATTGTTTTAATTCTGTGGTTTCTTTTACTAGTAGCGCCTGTTCATATTTACGGGTTGCTGGGTCTGCTTCAGTGTTTTTCCCCATTGTGTTTCCTTCTTCCTCTCTCCTCCCCTTTTCCACTTGGCCTTCTCTGGGTCCCCTTTCCTTTTGGGAAGGAAGATGTGTTATATCCTTCCTACTTGGTTTGTTCCACTCACCCCCCTCCCTCCTTATCCTGGTGGTTCTATCTTAGAACCCTGCAAGGAAGGCTCTGATAGAATGTTGGGAGAGCCCTGTGGGGTACTGGAAGTGGATGGTGGCAAGCTGAAGATGTAGCTGTTGAATTGCTTGAATAAAAAAGTTTATACTCGCGTCCTGCTTCAATAGCGAGCCTTGTTGCTCATGTGGCTAGCTCCCGGGTGAACTCCCTGGCAGTACTCGTGTTGGCTACGTGATCTGGGGGGAAAAGGCAGTCACAGAGATACTGGTACTAAACACAAAGAGGAACGTAAACACCTGTGCAATGTCAGTGATCAACGGGGGATGGGGACGGTTACCACAGAAAACGACAAAATGCCTCCAGTAAGCACTTTATACTGCACAACGTCACATTGTGATACTGTTGTGAGGCAAAGAAAATGCGTGTTTGTGAGGGCTGAAGACTTACGATTTGGCCCACGGCTCAATGGGGTTAAATGTTAAGGCAGGGAGGCCTAGTGTACTTAAGTTCACCTGTAGATTGTTAATAGAGTCTGGCGTGAAGTGTAGTGTTCAGTGTTGTATTTCAAATTGTTCGCCGAAACTAAAAAAAATGTAATAAAAAAAGAAAAACCCTGTTTGAGCTGCACGAGTTGAGAGTATGCAATCTAAAGCAAGTGTAATACATTCCTGGTCGATTGACAGGATTCCTGGGGGCTGCCTTAGTTCTGCTAGAGGTCTTTGTAATTACAAATCACTTTATGAGCTAGCTGTAAATATTTCCTGGTCTCACATGGCAACGTATTCTATAACTGCTGCCTTTACGTTCCATACTCTGCACAGTGCTCTTTCAGCACTCTGAAACTACTGCACAGGAACTTGCAGTATTACACAAATCATTTGCGATTTTTTAGTAGTAGTAAAAATCTTTATTTCGGCACATAGCCATAAAAGAATAGATAAAGCATAATACATCATAAAAAAAGAAAACAATTTACATAACACACCAGTTCATAAATGTGGCCAACCAATTTTAACCAAAGAACTGTACATCTACAATTGAATATGCTTAAGATACAAAACACAGATTAAAATCAGTAAAATCTAAAAACCAATAAGAACACCAGACTCCTTGAAACGAAAATGTTTGCTATCATCGAGGAGTTCCTGTGCTTATATCATATCCTCAGTCGGGGTCTGTGGGTGGTGAAATGTAGCTGAACAAGGATGCACTCTTAACAGAGCTGCCTATTGCCCCTGTGCGTCTAGTGCAAGCTGGTATCCTCAGTTTCCTCCTGTGCCAGAGCCATGTCTGCTGTCAAGTCACTCTACACCAGAATCCTCTATAAACGGTCTACATCAAGGGTCAGACATCCCCGTGCCTTCACCAGGCGACTGCCTCATGGGCTGACTGCATCAAATTTTTCAGGGCTGACCCGCTATTGATTTAAACATGTTCCACCATTGTATCGTTTCCTAAATATTCTTTCTTTGATAACTTTATTTCGGTCAAAGACCATAAAAGCACAGATAAAATATGTACATACAAGATAAAATACATAATTAGTTGAGAACCTTAGTTAAAAGATTATTAAACAATAAGTTATCAAATGGCGGATGGCAATCATTGCAATTAATCACAATTTAACACAATTAATCAAAGTAGACCTTCTACGCCACATACCATATAAAAAACGAGAGACAGAGAACACAATGGGAGGTGAAGTATCATATCTTAAAATTCTACAGGCTTGAGCGCATTGTTTTAGGCCCAGATTTCTGCACAATGGTGCCAACCAGGATCTCCGTATTGCACTATAGGCAGGGCAGAAGAATAAAACATGGACCATATCTTCTTTGCTGTTGTTTCAAGCTGGGCAGATTCCCTCTTCTCGTCCAGCCCATTTGCAAGTCAATGCCCCAATCGGCAGACAGCCATGTCTTAATTGTGTGTATAGTTTTCTTGCCATGGGAGGTTGTATTAAATCCAGAAATTCCTCCCTCCTGGGCACAAGTTTTACCTGCAGAAATTCTATAGACAACCTGCCCATAGTTGACGAGCAGTACAGCAAACTTAAATTATACTGTCTCAGGGAGGCCAGCAGCTCAGTTCTCCGCACCGCTGGACAACTCTCCTCTGGGGTCTCCCATAATTGGGGCAAACCTATTTGGTATGCAACAGCTTTAATGTGGGATAACCAGGGTATATTTTTGCTCTTCAACCGCCCCCAAACTGCAGAAAACTCAGCTCTATAATCATCAAGCTCAGGTACTGTCCAGAGCCTTCTCCAATACAGGAAAGGTCGAGCCGCTAACAGTTCTGAAATGAGCTCTAGACATAGATCTAGTCTCAAAGGTAAGAGCGGGGTACTCTGGGGGAGACCTATCAAATTCCTCATAAATGCCTGCTCAACCCTAAGAAGGCTTGATGTGCGCGTATGGTCCCAGAGTTCTGCACCATACATTACAGCAGGTCTGGCTTGGGCGCCGTAAATTATAAGCACTGGGGAGACTGGCTTGAATTGGGTTGTGCTCTGAAACTTGCCAATACCCCCTACGATCTGTGAAAGCCTCAGGGCAGATTTGGCTACCTGGGGGCCCCAACAGAAATCTTCAGTCAGGGTGACGCCCAGGTATACAAAAGTTCTCACCCTTTCAAGAAGGGTGCCATTTAACACAGGGCTAGGGCGGGTGCGTTTCGGGGGACCAAAGATCATGAACTTCGTCTTCTCTAAATTAATCTTGAGTCCCCGCGAGACGCAGAATGATACAAAACCGTTCAGGACCCGTTGGATGCCTGTTGATGTTCGAGACAACAATAAAGTATCATCTGCGAACATCAGAGCAGGCACCCGACCTGACGCCAACCAAGGGGCATCACTATCCCTAACGCTATCTAGTTCACCCACCAGGCCATTTATGTCCAGACTAAAGAGCGTAGGGGCCAGGGCGCAACCCTGGCGTACGCCTCTGGTTACGGGGAAGCAGGCTGATAATTCCCCGTTCTTCCCACACCTGACCTGGGCATAGTTCCCTGCATGGAAACGCTTCAGGACGTCCAATAGATAGGGCGGGAGGTCTAGTTCTTTCAAGACCCTCCATAAACTCTCCCTGGGCACAAGATCGAAAGCGGCCCGCAGGTCTACGAAGACCAGGTAGAGGCTGCCACCCTCAACACTTACTGTCTTCCAGAAAAGGACCTGCAGCCTAAAGAGTTGGTCCAGGGTCGAGATCCCAGATCTAAAGCCGGCCTGAAGGGTGGTCATTACTTCGTGCTCATCCGCCCACCCAAGTATTCTATCCAGGAGAATCCGGCCCATTAGTTTCTGGGTGGTATCCAAGAGACTAATCGGCCTGCAATTTGAAGGCACTAAAGGGCAGCCCTTCTTAAAAATGGGGACGATCTCAGCCCCCGCCCCGGTGTCTGGTAGCTTGGCTCCCAAGAGAACCGCATTGAACAATACGGCCAGGTACGGTGCCCAGATTTTTGGCTGGGAACGAAAGAGGTCACCCGGTACCCTATCAAGGCCTGGTGCATTATTAGGGAGCTGCCTAGTAATCGCGGATTCTACCTCCTTAACTGAGATACTCTCAACGCTTCCAGGAGCCACCCTCACCCCGGTATCCCACTGGCCTGTCTGGAATCCCAAGCCCAAGGCCCCCCGCAGTCGACACACATATTGTGTCAAAAATATAGTGAAATCAAGCATATCGTGGGCCAGAATATAGATGGTAAGAATATCGTTTTTAAGAACTTTATATTATGTTTTAAATATAGTTGTATATAAAAACTTTTTTCAAAAACATTTTCTTTTATTAGTTTTTGTGTTTTAAATTATTACTATTTTACTGTTAAATATGTCTAATTATTTTTAAACTAGTTCATTTTTTTGTTTGCCAATATATTTAAAGGTTTTTATTATGTTATTTTCTTTTCATCTATTTATTTTTGGGTTGTTCGTTATGAAGGGAAGTAAAGGGAAGTATTCTTATATCTATTTTTTAATTGTTTATAGATAATTTCATTTATAGCTTTAAATTTGATAATGTGATTATTAATTATGTAAATTATGTTAATTGCTAATTATAGATATATTTTTAATGTAATTCATTTTTTGATTATGTGTTTAGTCAGATAATTGCTTTTGCAAATCATTTGATTGTGTTAAAAATGTATATATTAATTCATTGTATTATATTTTAGGCTTTTCTGTAATTATTAATTTTATAGTATTATTATTATTTTTTAATTAATGTGTATTGTTTAATTCTTTCTAGCGCCGTGATAGACTCTGTGGATGAATATCGTGCTCTTCAAATACCATATTAATAAATAAATAAATTTAATTTATATTAGTTTTTGTAGGTGTGATATTTTTAGGGTAATCGGGTGGGAAGAGTTTTAAATATTTTTTAAATGTTTCTAATTTGTAAAATGTTTTAATATAGTTGTTTATAAAATTTTAGTTGTTAATTTAGTAACTGAATTTCTTAATTATTGATATAAATTATATAATAATGTATATTTTTTATATTTGTTAAAATGTTTTATGTTTATCGTATCCATATTTATTTTTATAAATTAGATGAATGAATGAAGATGTTCTTATATAGCGCATGGCTACCCGGAGGCATCGCAGCGCTGCGGAGAGGGTCAAGGAGGAGATGGAATTAGGGAAATAGCCAGGTCTTAAGTTGTTTCCTGAATGACAGATGGTTGGCTTCCTTGCGGAGGGAGAGAGGGAGGGTGTTCCAAAGTCTCGGGGCAATGTAGGACAACAGGCGACCTCCTGATCGGGCCTTTCTGATTCTGGGGACTGCCGCTAAATGAAGTTGATCTGAGCGGAGATGTGGGATTACTAAATGTGCGCCATCCTAAATCAAACATTTTCCTTACTGGCGCTTACCCTGGAGTGATAAAAGTAAATCTGACCCCTCCAAAGTTCCACATTACCCTAATGTTGCTTACTTTGGAGTGGGAATAGTAAATGTGGTCTCGCCAAAGTCCAACACTTTCTATACTGTTGCTCAGGTAGGAGTGGTAATGATAAATCTGACCCCTCCAAAATCCATCATTTTCCCTACTGTTGCTTATGTTGGATGGGGAATGGTAAATCTGACCCCTGGAAAATTTCGAAATGGTCCTTACGGTTGGAATGGGAATAGTAAGTCTGACCACCTCCACAGTCCAAAACTATCTCTTCTGTTGCTTTCGGTTGTTCACTTTCTTATCTTTCTTTCAAATGACCCTTTCCTTATCCTTTATGCTCTGCTAGCCTCCTGTCTCTGAGTATAGCCTGCTCTAAATTGCATGCCTGTCTCCTTTAATCTCTTTTATTGTATTTCTGTAAATTTGCCTCATTTCATATATATCACATATCTCTGCTACTGACCAATACTTAATACCGAAAGTCTGTTGTGCAAGTTGTAAGGAAAGCAGGAAATACAGTTAATTGTTTTATTGTTTGTTTGCTAACTTTGCCTAGGGCTGTGGCACATTTAGTGTATCTAAATGCATGTTTGGAGGAAATTGAGCTAGAAGGAATCCAAATGAAGCAGATGCACGAGTTTTTGTTAATTCATTAAGCTCAAATGAAATCATATTTTTTGTACATTTTGTAAAGGTTGGTTTAAAGTATCTTCCATGAAGAATTGCAAAATAAGATTTTCTGGTCCACTTTTTGTCATTGTTGTGCTGGCTTCCCTTGATTTATCTGAGCCACGGGTTTACAAATCAAATATCACAGGACTGGCATACGGTGTGGTAGTAGAAAGCCTTTTGCCCCAAAGGAGTGTACTAAAGAAAGTTGGCTATTGAAACAGAAAATGGGAACTGTACATCGACAGGTGCATAACAAAGGCAAATATTAGGCCAAATATTCACTGACGTTTTCTAGATGGCAACAGGGCCCAGTGAGACGTAGACAGTGGTCTTCTTCTCTGAGCCTCTAAGACTTTTAAAGAGTTTGGAGACAATTGATGGAGTTGTTGGTAGCTGATATAGGTGTGGATGTTTGCTGTACATGGCTGCGTGTTGTGGTAGTACCTGTGGTCTAAAGCGGGTGTGCAGCTATAATTAGTGCAGCAGTCACATCAGGGTACAACAAACAGTGACTAATGTAAAGCTTGCAAGTTGTTACCAATAGACAATCACTTGGATTGACGTTTTAGTCATCAATGTTTTGCCTACTGCACCACTCAAGATGCTGAGCAACAATATGCAAATCAGTTTTGGTCCTACTCCTAAAGGAGCAGTCCAGCCCAAACTGCCTGGCCACATTCTCAAACCTGCCAACTACTAAATATTTCTTACTGTGTGAAGAGGAAAGTGTTTTTGGTGGGACGATCTTTGTGCTGAGCACAGCCTCTGAGGCATGACAACCCTCTCCCCCTTATCTCCTTTGAAAAAGTTTTAAAAAGCTGGGTACCCACTCAAGACAGGAGGATCCAGCTAACCTTGTGTTACACTGTGTGATATTGGTACCTCTTCATGAGGCCATGTGAAGGGGGCAAATATCGTGTGACACACGGAGGCACCGTGTGTGTTGACAGATCTGCTTCCTCTCTGAATGGGAACACAAGCAACATCCAGACAAGTTTTAGCCTAGCAGCAGCACCAGGGCCCAAGACTGGGGGAGGCCACCTACATTGCAGCGAAGGCTGCCTTTCTTACCTAATGGGGCCTCTGGTGCATTTTCTCTCGTGATTGAATTGTCCTAGATACCCTTCCTCCACCACTGTTCGACAGTGGTCAGAACAAGGCTTTGTACAAACGCAGTAAACCTCATTCTGGTTGCAATGATGAATGGATGTTACATCCATTTGTGGGTGTGCAGAGAAGGAGGGTTGTATTAGGGAACATATCCACATTTTGTAGAGTGCAAACGTATCACCCCCAAGGGTATCCAGGTGCCAGGGGCTGCCTGGCGAGATTAAGTGAGCTGTTGCCCAGAATCACATGATGCTGAGCTGCTCCAGCGCCGGGAATCGAACCGTGAGCCACGTGCTCCGGAGTCAGCTGCTCTGGCTGGTATCCAGGACTAGAGAAAGTTATCTCCAGGCAAAGATTAAGGAAACTCTAGTTCCTGCACTGTTTTTCTTGTCTGACCAACACAATAAGGAAGAGACTCTGACTGTCCTTTCTGTTTGAATGGGAAACATCTTCCTACTCCTCTAATGTGATTCTTTGTGAGGAGACTCCCCTCCACTCTTTGTTGTGGTTCCTAGACGTGGAGAAGTATTGTCAGACGTTTATTGTGTCAAGAGTTCTAAGATACCATTGGATGGCCCAAGGGCTGAATAGGCTGCTTGTCCAAAGGATCCAAGATTAAGGATTATTAGGTACAAGATAACTCCCTAAAAACCTGTGGACGTTATTGTGAGTTATTGCCCAAAATGTGTGTTTTGGTGACATGATATAAGATGGTTATTGTGTCAAGTAATTGTTTCAGGAAGAGATCCTGAAGAAGGCTGCCACAATCCTGAGCGTGCCGCGCCTGCTGGTACCTCTAATGTGTTACTTGGGATGCTTGTGCTATTGTATTGGCATCAGGATGTGGTGGCACCTTACCTTGGCACCAAATCACTGAATGTGACATTTGATGCCTTGAGATTTTTTCACTGATGTCATGAATGTCTATGTGCAGGTTATGCCCACACTCCTATATTTGGTCAAGTCACTGTCAATATGGAATACCTATTGAAAGTATGAAAATGTGTATTCTGTGACTTTGATGCCGAATAATAACATTTCGGGATCAGTGTGATGAAAAAGAGAGAGTAAATTACTTTCTTTTATGTTTTTTTGTAAGGATGCCCAATCAGAAGGCATATTCAGGATGCATGTGGTTGCAACAATGTGTAACACTACTAGGATGTCCCTGGTGAAATATTAAGAGTCCAGAAAGTTAGTCCGGGTTTGCACTGTGATTTTAATAAGCTCATAGTGATCTTAGGGTTTTTGTTACTGCTTTCTTCAGGAGGATGAATTTCATTAGGGCGTCGTTCTCATAATCTAGGACGAGCTATAGGGTGTGGGATTTTAGGAGAATAAGTAACTAAAAAAACTGAACTTTGGGCAATATTTAGAAAATGTGTAGAATTAATGTGTGGTAAACTGAGGCGTGTTATTCGATATGTAAATTATTTTTATCATAAGCAGGTCTAAATAAAACTTTGCCATGAGGCGAGAGGTGAGTTTAGGTGACAACGTGCAGCAGTGCCATTACCAGGATGTTGGAAATGAGTCTCTGTTGCAAGTGTGCTAAGCTACTGTCAGTCATCACTTTAAGCATACACATTTGTATATAGTGCAGCATAACTTAACCTGTAAAGTTGCATAGCTCCTTTGTATGTAAACTCTTGTCAGTGTTGGAACATAAATAGACTTACTAGTCAACGCATATGATCAAAAATCATGATTACACCAAATAGCTGATAAAGCCTGAGGGTGAGTCGCCCATGTAATCTCAGTTAAAGAAGTCAGTATGTAGGTTATGCCAATTTTCCTTTTGGCTTATCCATGTGCGATTATGCTCATACATGGAGTCCCAGTGGAGCATGCCAAAGCTTAATGAAACCCACCATTGACTGCATGTGCCAGGGAGCTTTAGTAATAGAAACTTTCATTCCCATTCACCTCCTCTCAATCATGTGAATACACCTCCACTAATTGCCTCTTTCGAAAATAAGTCAGGGTTGTTATCACAGTTCCAATAAGGAGGCACAAGCGAAGTGCGACTATGTATCAGCTGAGATGCCCTAGAGAACCCCTCACAGCGAGATAGGTGGCGCTTTTTGTTAAAAATGATGAAGAAGTTCGACAAATGCAATGTTACTCTATACCCCAATGGAAGAGCTGGTGAGAATCAGTGTGCCGCTCAAATGCTATGATTGAATTTGCCATTTGTAGTCTCTTATTGGTATTGTCTCCCACTATTAATTCACAGAGTTCAGCTTCTTGTCTGCACATCTAATCCAAAAATGGCCCAAAAAGAGTTTTAAATATGGCGGAGGATCATTGGAGGGGCAGGGTTTGAAATTATGGAACAGCTTTAGCCCCACCCATGAACTAAAACAGATTCAGTTCAGGAAACCCTTGAATACCAATTTTTCTTTCAAGCTTTCTAGTAAAGCCAATACCCGCATGGGAGGGACTAAAGAATAGCAAATGAGTCCTCTGACGTTACCTAGGTGACCTCTAGTGCTATATAAAACTTCTAAATAAATAGGGCCGATTACGATTACGATGGCAGTCTGAAAACCATCCCGACCGCCATGGTAGTGGGAAAAGACCGCCCGTCGGACCAGCGGGAAAAACGCCGGTCAGATTATAATAAACCGCCAAAATATTCTGACCGCGGCGGTAGGAGGCATTGAAAATCTGCCCGTAACCGGCGGAGCAGGTGAAAATCCGACCGCGATGGTCAGATTTGCAGCGAAAAATAAACAAAACGCCGCCGGGCACGCGGAGAAACTGACTTGACATTATGATATCCCCGATTCCACAACGGTACGTTCCGCTGTATCCGACCGCTGCGGTCGCAAACAGTAATGAATGTGATATCCGGCAGAAGGGCTGCAGCATAGCCATCGCTACGGAGGCTCCGTGAAATAAATGGCGTCCGAATACAAAAACACACAATAAGGCCACCAAATGCACACAGGAAACTAGCCCTGCCCCCAAATTAACCTAAAACATCACAATGACACACCCCCATGGCAAATTCAAACCAACAAATCACAGGACAACCCACACAACACACCTGACAGCAATACACTAACTTGCCACACCCACATAGCTGAGCATAAAACTAGCCCCTTCCCTGACCACAATCCTTTGCAAAACTACAGAAATGAAGGGCCCAACACCAGAGCACAAAGGAGAGGCAAACCTGAACACATCACACCACCACCACAACACACACACCACCCACACCTCCCTCACAACTGCAGCCCAAAACATCAGCACAGCACACACCACGGCACCACAGAAAATGCAAAAATTCACAGAAACAGAGTTGACAGTCATGGTAGATTAGATAATCAGAGTTGAACCACAACTCTTTGGTAACATGGTCCAACAGACACCAATAGCCACCAGAACCCAAATGTGGGTAAGGATAGCGAACAAGGTCAATGCAGTAGGGACCATCCCCCGCAACAAGCAGGAAATACAGAAGCAGTCCTGAAGAGAGTTGTCAAGAAGAAGAGGGACAAGAACCGTGAGCTGGCTGAGGGGACTGGCAGAGGCCCTCCCATTCCACCAAAACCATACTCTGCATGGGAGGAGAAGGTGCTTGCCATACTGCATCCAGAGAGTCTTGAAGGAATAGCCGGGGGAGTGGAGGTTGGTAAATACTAACAAATGTATACCATCACACTGCTATGTACTGTCTTGCACAACTACAAAGCTACACCTCCTAGGCCCAAGTCCATTATTCTGCACCACAATACCCAACACAGGTCTCACAGATGAAACCTCCACTCAACCTGATTCACCACAAAGGTACCCAACATCAACTGTGTTGTATGTGTCCAGCCAACAAGCACTACAACTCCCACCAGCCACCCCTGAGCAGGATGGAGCACTCCACCCCACACAGAAGCATGTCTCAGCCATTGTCTGCTTTACCCTCAACTAACAAGTAGGTAGCCATCTTCACAGGGAGAGCTGTTTGGGGTAGGGAGGCCTGCTCCACAACTCCCACCAGCCCCCCCTGTCCCCCCTGAGCAGGATGGAGCATTCCACACCCACCCAGAAGCATCTGTCAGCCATTGTCTGCTTCACCCTCACCTAACAGGTAGATAGCCATCTTCCCAGGGAGGGGGAATGTGTCTTGGGACCCAGCACTACAACACCCACCAGCTACCCCTGCCACCCCCCTCAGCAGAATGGAGCACTCCATCCCACCCAGAAGCATGTGTTAGCCATTGTCTGCTTCACCCTCACCTAACAGGTAGGTAGCCATATTCACAGGAAGGGCTGTTTGGGTTAGGGAGGCCTGCTCCACAACTCCCACCAGGCCCCCCTGAGCAGGATGGAACATTCCACACCCACCCAGAAGCATGTGTCAGCCATTGTCTGCTTCACCCTCACCTAACAGGTAGGCAACCATCTTCACAGGGAGGGGGAATGTGTCTTGGGACCCAGCACTACAACTCCCACCAGTCACCCCTGTCCCACCCCTGAGCAGGATGGAGCACTACACCCCACCCAGAAGCATGTGTTAGCCATTGTCTGCTTCACCCTCACCTAACAGGTAGGTAGTCATCTTCACAGGGAGGGCTGTTTGGGGTAGGGAGGACTGCTCCACAACTCACACCAGCTACCCCTGCCCCCCCTCAGCAGGATGGAGCATTCCACACCCACCCGAAGCAGATGTAGGCCATTGTCTGGTTCACCCTCACCTAACAGGTAGGTAGCCATCTTTACAGGGAGGGCTGTTTGGGGTAGGGAGGCCTGCTCCACAACTCCCACCAGGCCCCGCTGTTCCCCCCCCTGAGCAGGATGGAACATTCCACACACACCCAGAAGCATGTGTCAGCCATTGTCTGCTTCATTCTCACCCGACAGGTAGGTAACCATCTTCACAGGGAGGGGGAATGTGTCTTGGGACCCAGCACTACAACTCCCACCAGCCACCCCTGTCCCACCCCTGAGCAGGATGGAGCACTACACTACACCCAGAAGCATGTGTTAGCCATTGTCTGCTTCACCCTCACCTAACAGGTAGGTAGCCACCTTCACAGGGAGGGCTGTGTGGGGTAGGGTGGCCTGCTCCACAACTCCCACCAGGCCACCCTGTACCCCCCTCAGCAGGATGGAGCACCCCACCCCCCCCTTAGCATGTGTCAGAAAGTCCCCCCAAAAATGACAACTGGACAGGTAAGCAGACAGTGCATGCACCCCACCATCCCTCAACAAAAGCATTGAGCCATATGACAACACAAGGCCTCACTTCACACCAAAATGAAACAAAACAAAATATCAATTGACAGTATGCAGACAGCTAAGCGTACGTAACTGTGACAGAAACAGAACTGTGACTCCTCAAAACTCATGTGTAAGCAAATCCGGGCCCATACATGCACTGCTCGGATGTCATCTGTAACTTCCATGGGTGCTGAGCATGAAGGACCATAGGAAAACTAAACAAGCATGGTCTGTTGTACAAAGAAATCCAAGCACAGGACATGACAAAGGTATGCATGATATGACAATGGCTAGTTCATGCGCACATGTAATGGCTGCCAAGCAGAGTAATCAGCAAAGATGCTTCACATCAAGTTGTATTTGCACCAGTTGTCCTACACGTGGGGCATGGTATCCAATTACATGTCACACACACTGAGGAAAATAATGAATGTAACTCCACATCATGTCATGACGCACATCACTGTGCAGACATTCAATGTGTGAAATACTTAACTGTGTGTAGCATAACATGTGAATAAGGGACATCAAACACAGCAAGCTTGAGGGGTGTAAGTCAATGACCATCTACCCTCTGTCCCACAGGTGACAAACAACTGACTGCAGAGGACGACAACCTCAACCTGCACAGCCAGTCTCCTCCCCCGGAACATGGACACTCAGATGCGGACTACCAGGATACTGAGAATGTGGAGTCCCAAGCCGGCCCATCTGGTGTGCCAGCGCGCAATCTGTCCCTGGCCCCCACTGCCCTCCCCCCCCCCCCAGCAACATCAACGCTGACCCCTGCTGGAATGACCTATGCCGCCACCACCACCATCACCACCACCACCACCACCACTACTACCACTGCTGCCTGCAACACTCGCCCTGCCCCAGAGGATAACCAGCCCACCCCAATAACTGCGGTGGTCAGGTAGAGTAGGCGGGTGCCTACAGTGGTGAGGCAACAGGTCCGTGACAGCAGGCCAGGTGGGAGGCCAAGTGGTACTCGAAGCCAACAGGACACTGGGACCGAGGCCCTGGCAAACATCGCCAGAGTCTTTGGGGACTAGGAACGGGCCCAGGGACAAATGGGCCAGGCTCAGCAAGATGCCCGTGAGCAACAACAGCTGCTGAGGTCCATAGACAACCGCATGGGCCAAATCGTGGGCCACATGGGCCAAATCGTGGACCTCTTGGGCCAGCTAGTGGCGGTACTGAGGGACAGGCCTGCGGCACAACCAACACAACCAACACCTCCACCTCCCTCCGGTGGCCCGCAGGATGACAGTTCCACATCCTCCCCTGCGGTCACGGAGAGGGGGACTCCTCAGACTCCCATGAGCCTGCACCTGTGTTCCCCCCCGACCAAAAGATCAAGGGGTCATCCGAAGAAATCCTTGGGAGTATCCCGTGGCAAAGCACTTGCCAAACGCCAGTCAAGGAGTCAGCCATGATGGCACCCCTCCTCACCCTGCCATTGAATTTGTATACTGTCCTCACACATACTGCCATGTTGGACTGTGTCACCACATCAATGTGGTGCTTACTCGATTGTCTCATCTACCATCCCTGCCAAATCATTGATTCACCATTCACATTTATGTAAATAACCACTTCCCTCTCACAGATACCCATTGTAAATAAACACTAATCACGCACCAATGTAGTTGTGTCTGCTCCATGTTTATCACAGTATGTGCAATGTTACCCATGATTACAATGTCACAGGAGCAGGGATTCTCTGCAAGCAAGTAGAGGCTGAAGGGACCTAGGAAAACACAACAGAACATTAGTCGCTACTCAGGTGGTGGCCTATCAACCATCACACAACACTTGTCATTAAGTTACTCCAATCTGCACACATTACAATGAGCAACAGTACCGACATAGACATCAAGTAGCTGTGCCAAACTACCCTGTTCCCAACACATTTGCAGCCAGCACTGACTCAACAACAGGCTGCAGTCACAAAGCTCACATAGACCTTTTCACCAAGCACAACATCAGCAAACAACGGCCCGTTGTACATTGTCACAAGTGAAGTAGTTGTTGATGAGCTGCTGATGCAGGTCGACACCTTCCTCCTCTCCACTATCCTCGTCACTCGACATTTGTGGATTTGCAGGTGGGGGCTGCGGCTGGTCATCATTATCCAGGATCAAGGGGATTCCTTTCTGCAAGGCCAGGTTGTGTAGCATGCAGCATGCTACTACTATCTGACACACCTTTTTGGGTGAGTACAGCAGAGCCCCTCCGGTCTTGTCCAGGCAGTGAAAATGCGATTTCAGGAGTCCAAATGTTCGCTCCACCACCCGACATGGGCATTGTTGTAGCGGACTTCAGCTGGTGTCCTGGGATTGCGTAATGGGCTCAGCAACCAAGGGCCGTTGGGATATGCAGAGTCACCTAAGTGTGAAATACACATAAAGATTGAGTGTCTTAACTGTGGCCGAGGACAGCATAGCACACATACAGCACACGACTTGACTCTGCGTACTCACCCACAATCTATGCCCGCTCTGGAAGGAGATTGACCATCAGCTGGGGCACAATGCTGTTGCGCATGATGTAGGAATCGTGGGCTGATCCTGGAAACTTGGCACAGACGTGTGAGATGGTCATATAGGCCTGGCACACCACTTGCACATTGATGGAATGGAAATGCTTCTGATTCCTCTATATGTGCGCCCATGCCTGTGGTGGAACTAGGCCAACATGTGTGCAGTCTATTGCACCAACGACATTAGGGATGTGTCCAAGTGCATACAAATCACACTTTACATTCGTCAATTCCTGCCTCCCAGGGAAATGTATGAATCGGTCCTTGTATTGCATCATAGCCGACAGGACATCCCGTAGCACCATGCTGAAGGTTGGTTGAGACATACCCCCTGCAATGCCCACCGTTTTCTGGAATGACCCTTTAGCCAAGAAATGCAGGAACGCCATCACCTTGACGTTGCTGTGAGTGCTGTTGGATGTGTCCTGCGAGGACACAAGTGTGGCTCCAACATTGCACATAGGTCTTGTAGGTTTGTTCTGTCCAGACGGAATCAGGGTATTACATCATCATCCTCCATGTCAGCCAGCAGGGTGAAGGGACGATACACATTAGGTCGCCTCCTAGGTGAGATGAAAGGGGACACGTCATTGCAACACACAATTAGATGTGCCGCAAAAACGTACATTTTTCCTGTCACAGCACTAACATTGACTGGCATCACTTAAAGCATACAGCGCAAGTAAGATGTTGTGCCATCCTGAGACAAAATAGTCGTACACCTGTTCTGTATTTGCACAGCGAGTAGAACCAATATGGAAACTGTCTCTGTGAATGCTAATAGTTACATTTTAAGCTCTTGTGTACCCAGCCCTGAGAGTATATGATACAGGACATGTGGGAAGCAGAGACACTGCTGGCTTCCACGTGGCTGCTGTACCTGCTACACCTTCTTGTGCAATCATGACAGGGGACACATTAACAACACAATGTGGCTAGTTCAGTAGGACTGTTTTTGGATTCAATGCCACTTCAAATCCACGCAAGTTCAGAGACATTCACATACATATTCACAAGCATGTGCTAATATCCACTGTCATCAGTAGACGGGCCATATCTGCTGCTAATTACAATTCAAAGTTTGACAGTGACAGATAATGCAAAGCATTTGCAGAGTATGTGTACCCGTGTAGCAAGCCACCATTACACCACTGCACAATACTCTCAACAAGCAGACAGATTATCAATGTGGCACACAAAAAGTGGATAAGTTACGTGATCAGCAGGGACTGTAGACCACTTTTATTCTGCTCTTATGTTGAACAATGACATGCAGTACTAAGGTAGCACTGCCCAAAGACACATATGAACTACAACAGATGCATGGAGATAATCATCCAGCTGCTTTGAGACACAACAGTGCCAATACACCAACCTACAACACTACCAGGACAAACCCACCCCAGTATACCAACCAGTCAGCGCATGAATAGACTGGGTGCCTTACAAATGCACAACAGCCTCAGACACATGACACCAGTGGATGTAATTGCACACCACCTCATCATCTTGATTCACCAGCACATTCAGTTCACCCACACTGCACAGGAAAAGCTGGTGAGCAAGCAAGGCTACCTCGCCATAGCAGGCACATACACTCGTGTTGGTGGCAATTGACTGCACACATGTCCTACTTGTGCAACCTACCAACACTGCACACAATTACTGCAAATCAAAGCACACCCATTCCATCAATGTGCAGGCAATAGTGGACCACCGTTGACTGTTCACAAATGCCATATCAAACTTCCCAGGCAGTGAGCACCATCCCCAATTTTGCCTACAGTCCATCATCCAACGCAGCATTCTGGATGTGAACAATGGAAATGCACTGGTCGTTGGTGAGTACCAACGGAACACACCACACAACTCAAATCCAATATCAACAAACTCACTATTGTGGAAATATACATGTGACAAAATCACATACGACAGGCTTAACAACATGAGCACATACCAGACACAACAACACAAGTCACTGTGGTAACAGGTGGCAGACATGTAGACAAAACATCCACTAAGGCATATACCCAAGTGACAAAGAATAAGAATGTACAGTATGCCAAGTGTGGTGCTGATGTACTTAACATCCTTGAGTATGTAGATCACCCACATGTACATGTGGACATACACTTCAGGAGTTACTAGTGTGTCCAAGCGCCTGGCACCAGCGCTGTGTCACCGCCAATGCACACGACACACTCGCGGCAGGGATAGGTATATACATAGCTTCAAATGGCGGTTGGCATTCTCCGCCACCAAAATCACAGCCAGTATATTCGATGTATGGTGCCCATATCGCGGAAGCAACCGCCTGGCACCAGCGGTGTGTCACCACCAATGCACAAGACACACTCGCGGTAGGGATAGGTACATATGTATCACTAAATGGCGGTTGGCATGCTCTGCCACCCAAATCCCGGTCACTCATGTCAATGTATGACCCCCAAATCCCGGTACCTACCGCCTGGCACCTACGGTGTGTCACCGCCAATGCCCAAGACACAATCGCGGTAGTGATAGATATGTATGTATTGCCAAATGGCGTTTGGCGTGCTCCGCCACCCAAATCCCGGTCATTCATGTCAATGCCTGGTGCCCAAATTCCGGTAGCTACCACCTGCCACCTGCGGTGTGTCACCGCCATGGACCATGACACAATCGCGGTAGTGATAGGTACCTATGTATCGCTAAATGGCGGTTGGCATGCTCCACCACCCAAATCCTGGCCACCCATATCAATGTATGGCACCCAAATCCCTGTAGCCACCGCCTGGCACCAGCGGTGTGTCACCGCCATGGACCATGCCCTTACAGCCAATGGGAAGTGCAATCGCGGTAGCATGATGCAATTTTGGAAATCGCGGTAGGCGTGCTCCGCCACGGCGGGGCCGGTCATTGAATGCAATTGAAAGATGCACCACCGCGGTTGTGCCCGCCTGGCCCCTGCCATGGACCATGCCCTTACAGCCAATGGGAAGCACAATCGCGGTAGTGATAGGTACATATGTATCGCTAAATGGCGGTTGGCATGCTCCACCACCCAAATCCTGGCCACCCATATCAATGTATGGCACCCAAATCCCTGTAGCCACCGCCTGGCACCAGCGGTGTGTCACCGCCATGGACCATGCCCTTACAGCCAATGGGAAGTGCAATCGCGGTAGCATGATGCAATTTTGAAAATCGCAGTAGGCGTGCTCTCCACCGCAGAGCCGGTCATTGGATGAATTTGAAAAAGGCAGACCTGGAACACCAATTGCAGCACCTTAGCACCACTGAAACGACCCCAGGGGGATATATATGTGTGGGAGAGAGCTTCACATTTTCACTGCTCCCAGAGCCTGCTGCCTGAGACCCCTCACCTGCTGCTGCCTCCAGGGACTGCTGCCTGAGACTCTTCACCTGCTGTTGTCTCCAGGGACTGCTGCCTGAGACCCATCACCTGCTGCTGCCTCCAGGTACTGCTGCCTGAGACCCCTCACCTGTTGCTGCCTCCAGGGACTGCTGCCTGAGACCCATCACCTGCTGCTGCCTCCAGGGACTGCTGCCTGAGACCCATCACCTGCCGCTGCCTCCAGAGACTGCTGCCTGAGACCCCTCACCTGCTGCTACCGCCGCTGCTGTCTCATGTCCACAGTGATGGCAAGGACTTAGAATAGGGGTCTCTAACCTTTTCTGTAGTGAGAGCTACTTCTGATCAGTGAAAATCGTCGTGAGCTACTAAAGGCGAAGCAACGCGCGCATTTTTTCAAGGTACCCCGCTTACCCAGCTTCATTGACTTTAAGTCTAATTTCTTTGGAGCCCATACTGTGGTTTGAACAAAATACTTAGAGTTCCCTAGAATATATGTTCATGTGGCACATTTTACTCTAGGGCACATGAAACGCTTAAAAAAAGTCTGCTTTATTTCAATGATTCCATAGTACTCATTCCATCTTTGATTAATAAAACATTACAATTCACCCTCACACTAAAGCAGTACACCCTCCAGTTGAGCCACAAACAAAGCAGAGAGTGTTATAGGGTTAAGGAAAACACCTGGATGCTGTTATAAATGAGACAAAAGCTCTTCCCGGATTAGACTGGGCAGCTGAGTATGGGGTTCTGATCCCTGGAATGGGAAGATGGAGGCTAGTACTGAAGGTGTCTCAGTACTTCCATATTGAGTTTCATGTGCTCTTAAAAACAATACCTTGGAGTACAACACTTATTGAACAGCAGGAGAAACAGGGTGTTCCATGTACCTCATATGCACAGCCTCATGCGTGCCTGCTCCCTGCATCTCACATGCGATATCATAAGTTCGTTACCCATATCTTAAATGTAGTACTCTGTTTGCTCCCTGCTCCTCACATGCAGAGCATCATGCCAGCTTGTCCTTGTACTTCAAATGCACAGCCTCATGTATGCCACCCCGCTTTGCACATGTACAGCCTCTGCACCTGCACGTCACATTCACTGTCATGTAAGTTTTTTCCATGCACCTCACATGCACAGTGTCATCTCTGCTTGTCATCATCATGTGTGCCAGCCCCTCAAGTGCAGCTTCTTAATTGCCCCCTTCCCTGTGCCCCACATTTGCAGTATCAGTGTGTTCCCTACACCACACATAGACTCGTGTTTATCTGTCCCTTCACCTCACATACAGAGCTCCTGTTCTCTGCTGCACTTCAAATATTCAGCCATCATGTCTGCCTGTTTTAGAAGCCAGCAGTTCATGTGCAGAGAGGCATGTCTGACTCCTCATTGCACAAAATATTTTAATTCACGAGTGCATCATTAATCTCTTCTCCCCTCCTCACCCTCTCCACGGCACACCTTCTCCTCGTATTGACAGTGGCTCTGGGCAAGAATATTTTTGGCGCCAGGTGCTGAGAAAGACTAGTGCAGGAGCTAACACCTATTCAGCAATTAATTCAGTGGCCATGGTGCAGCGAATAAATCAAGACAGGACTTACCTCCAGAAAGGCTCGGAGTCGGACTGGAAAAGGCAAGTGGTGCAGGCACTGATAGAGCGGGAGCAGTTCAGTACTGCCTGTGCCATGCCACTTGCACGCCAACAAGCTTTTCGGCCCCTGCTGCTCTGCACCGGAAATGCGCACGTCGCACAGGATGTAAGCACGGTGCAAGGCTCCTAAAGGCAGTGGGAGCAGCTCCATTCCAGCAGTGCACACGTTGCACACAATGAAAAGGGCGGTGGCAGGCTCTTAAAGGCAGGGGGAGCGGATGGGCTACGGCCACTACGATGACTCAGATACGAATAACGTCATCCTTTTCAGCCCGCCCCAGCTAAGCTTAGGCCTATCAGAGCAGCTGGTTTGAGTGAGGGTGGGCAACGACTCTTAAAAAAAGGCCTAAAAACGATAAAGACTATATAGGGCTAAAAAACTGAAAATGCCATCGTGAGCTACTCATGGGGCCTCGGCATGCTACCGGTAGCTCTTGATCGACCGGTTGGAGACCGCTGACTTAGAAGATCCGTTCCAGTCCCTTCACCAGCGAGGAGCTGGATGTCCTGGTGGACGAGGTGCTCACACAGTACCCAAGGCTATATGGTGCCCCTGTAGTGCTAAGTCTTCAACAGTGGGGTGAGAGTGCAGTGGGAGCACACATGTAGTTGGCCTGATGCAGTATGTGCCTGAGGGTGTGTCATGCACTGCCTAACATGCTTTCTCCAGGGGAAAGGGGGGTTTACCCTATTCCATATGTCTCCCTGCCTGCACATCAAGATTTGAGGGACGTGTGTTTTCTTGTCAGCCATACAGTGACGCTGCAAGTTGGTAATGCAGGAGTCAGGACAGTGATTGCTTATGTGAATGACTGTGTAGGTCCCTGTTGTCCATCTCAGTGTGAGCCCACATGGCCTGCACAGTCACCGCCCAAAATGTCAAGGGCAGATCACAGAACTTACAGAGTTATACGTGTCTCATCTCATTGCACTCCAGCAATGAGCCATCTCAGCCCTGTATATTGCACACGACAGGCCTCGTGGGAAGGTTGTGGGTTTGTGAGATCATGTCCCTCAATGTGACATCCATGACACAGTGAGCTAGTCACAGGGCGAGGACTTTGAGGGCTGCACAGTGTTGGACACAGTGAGTCTACCCCCAAACACATGTTAATATGTGATGTATGTCTTGCTCAACCTAGATATGGACAGTAGATGTGGGCAGACTACACATGGCTTTCTGTGCTAGCATCCTGCATGTGTATGAGATGTGCAGATACTGTGTCCCCCCTCACACCTGCATGCATTTACATGTGCTTGTCCCATGCAGATGTAGAATGGGAGATTCATTTTTGTCTCAGAAAAACAGATCTGTGGATTTGGGATGAGTCATTATCATAATAATGTCCTGAGGGATTTTGTTACATAACACTGTGTTGCTGATGTTTTCCCACTATTGTCTCCCATGCATGCAGCTCAAAGTGCACCAGCGTAAGGCCGTGTGGAGCGCCATTACGACCAAGGTGCGGGCTCTGGGTGTCTCAAACCGACGGCGCACCCACTGCCACAAGAGGTGGGACGACATCTGCCGGCTGTCAAAGAACGTAGCGGAGATGACCCTGGGGCTGCTCCCTCGCACCGGCAGGTTGGCACGGTGCAGCATGACACCACTGATGGGCCGCATCTTGGCCGTGACACAGCCTGAGCTGGATGCACGTTTGAAATAGCATCAGCAGCAAGCTAGGGGTGAGTATTCTGGGAAGGGTGACTTTGGCTGTGAGTGGCTGCATGTGTACACAGCCTGTGCCAGCGCTGGCCTATGTGATGTTGGTAGTGTGATGCAGTGGCTTGTGAGTGGCCTCTGTGCTGGGTGTAGCTGTCATGCATTTGCCCTACCTGTACTTCCTAATGTAATTTGAGTACTGGGCATTTCCATTGCATTCTGAGTCGTGGGCTTCAGGTATCGTCTGCATTGGGGTAGTCTGGGAAATCCCATGGAAGTGAACAGCAGTGTGCCTGTTCTGAGTGTGCTTTCATCAATGCGTGTATTGCCTGACATCAGATTTGTGAGGCGTAGACATCTGACGCCAATGTGCAACAGTAGTTGTGCCCCAAAGGACAACATGGTGGATGGCATGGGCTCATGTCCAATGTGGAATGCCATGTTGTAGTCTGTATCTGTGTTGTCCCCTCTTGCTCCATCCAGATCTGACAGTGGCAACATGTTGTAGGCTTCATCCTTTCCCCCATCATGGCCCTAGGTGTGCTCTGAGCTATTTGTGTGTCTGGTTGAATGGAGCCACCAGCAGGCTGTTGTGCTGTGTGGTCATCACATGGCTCACTTATGCCTGGTTTTCTTGTTTACACGCACTGTTTGAGTCAATAAAGTGAGTTAGCACAATGTCATTGCACAGGGTGGTGTGCAACATGTAGATTTAGTCGTCTTCAGTGATGCTTTGCTTGCATATGTTTGTAATGTTGCTGACACTGAACTGACCCTACTTCTCTCTCTCATGCAGCATCTCCCGTGGTCACGAAGGGACAGGGGATGGACACCAGTGGTGGAGAATCAAGCACAACAGCTGCACATGAGCACAGTGACACAGATGTGACCAGCGCATCGGAGGGGGACAGGAGTCTTCTGGAGGAATCACAGTCAGAGGCGCAAAGCTCAACTTCATCTGATGCCAGCAGTGATGCTTCCATGTTGGCGGGCACAGGGGAGGGGGACTCTGCCTCCTCTTCCACCACACAGCGAACAGTGCCCACCCTCCCAGCCACGTCCTCTGGTGCGGCCCCTGTTCACCCCAGTAAGAAGGGAAGAGTGTCCTTCACCCCAGGCACTGCTGTCCCTGCCCCTGTCCTCCCTGCTGCCATCAGTGCTGAGTCTGTGGACCTTTTGCGCAGCTGTGTGTGGGCGAGACAGCTCTCCTCAATGCCTTCATAGACCATGACAAAAAATTGTCATAGGTGGTTGCTTTCATGGAGGGCATACATTCAGACGTGGGTGGGCTGCACCGGACTGTCCAGGCTTTGTCCGCGGCAGTGACAGCAGCCCTTCAACTGACACAATCTCGTAGTCCAGCTCCAGTCCCATTGTCAAGGTCACAATACAGCGCACTAAGCACACAGCAGCAGCCCAAGCGGTCCAGGGCGCAGACACCACTCCCACAGAAATCTAAAGCCACCCAGAGTGCAAAGACAAAAGCCGACACCAAGGCCCATAAAGCAAAGAAGCAGACCTCAGGGTCATATGCCTCAGAGGCATCCCTAGCCAAGGACTCTCCTGTCCCAAAAGCATCTTGCAAAGACAAGCAGAGAGTTTCCATGCCCACTGATACATATAAGAAGGGCTCAAAGGCAGATTCACCCACTACCCCATCTCCCATTCCAAGCCCAGTGAAGCAGGGAAAGGAGGGCACTCAAGGGGGAACACCTGGGAAACAGGGGATAGAGGGGCAAAGGCAAGGGCAGGCGAAGCGTACCGCTGGATCCAGCACGTCCCCAGAGGGAGGGTCAGTGTATGCACCTGATGCAACTTTGGTGGTGAGTGTGCCTGTTGTGTCCACACCACTTCCCATTTATCCCAAAACAGGGAAGCCATTTAAAATCCCCAAGAAGTGGAAAGGCACCCCTCCACAATCTCCCACCCACACTGTCTCTCACGTCAGCATGACTCCACCTCCACGTGCCACTACACCACCTGGTCCAAGCAGCCCTCTGGCTTCCCAAGCCACTGATAGCTCTACCTCAGCTGGGCCTCTATCTCCCTGGTCAAGTGCTCCAACTGTCCCCGACACACAGCCAGCTCCCAGTCCAACTGAAAGCCAAGTCTGAGTGGTAGTCACCCTCACCCACCTCTCTCTCCCACATTGGTGCCTGTACTGCCCATTGTAACCCCCCCTGACTGTGTTGCTGACCATGGCAGGGTACACATTCCCTGTGCAGCTTCTCATGTACTCACTCTGCACTTTGTCCTGCCCACTGGCCTTTTCATTTACTGCTGTGTGCCCCTTGCCTGTGCAGCTTCTCATGGTCTCACTCTGCACTTTGTCCTGCCCACTAGCCTTGTCGTTCACTGCTGTTTTCCCCTTGCCAGTGAAGCTTCTCATGGACATACTCTGCACCTTGGACTGGCCACTGGCCTTGCTGTTTTCCCCTTGCCTGTGCAGCTTCTCATGGACATACTCTGCACCTTGGACTGGCCACTGGCCTTGCTGTTTTCCCCTTGCCTGTGCCTCTTCTCATGTACATACTCTGCACCTTGGACTGGCCATTGACCTTGATGTTTTCCCCTTGCCTGTGCTGCTTCTCATGGACATACTGTGCATTTTGTGCCTTGCTCTTCTCTAATCTTGGTGCCTATCTGTGCAATATGTGAATAAAGACAGTTGCTCCTGTTGTCAGTTTTGTCAGAGTCCTTACTAAATGAAGTTTTTTCTGTGTTGTATATGGTTTACTGTGCCACATGCTCTGTGTCCCACTTTAACTTAGCCAATGGCTTGTCTCACTTATTCTATTTTTACAGGAGTGACAGGGACTTCAGTTCTTCCTGACTCTGATATTTGTGGGTTCACTGATGTTGTTTTTAGATTACATACCGTTATCATATTCATTCTTTGTTCTTGTTGGCTATATTGTACACATGTCTGGTTTGGGGGCACTGCCAGCACATAGTGGGATTCTATCCACAGGATTGCAGGCAGGCTGGCCAGGGTCATCATGTATGTGTTTTCTTGCTTTCATGTGTGCTCAGTAGTGTAGGTGTATGCTCATCTTGTGATGGTCAGTCATCCTAGTCACATTGGTTACTTTCAATGTGTGCACTTGGGTGGTCAAGAAGTGTGTAGTGTGAAGGGGGTGACTTTGTCGGGAGTGTTGATTTGTGTGTGCCCCTGCATTGTCAACTACACGCTTCCATGAGTTGGTTGCCTGTTGTTTGGATTGTTCAGCCCTGTGATTGTGATTGTGTGCACATGTGCGAGTTGTATGTTGTGCACTGTGCAGTGTGTTGGTGTGTCCTTACAGTTCTGGCTGACTCCTACTTGTTTTTTGCAAATGTGAGTATGCAGTGTGTGTGACTGGCAATTCAGTGTTGTGTTTTGTTGAGCAGCCATGTGTCTTGATACTGTTTGTACTCACTGTGCAGACCTGATGATCCATGCTGACATTGTGGGTGTGTTATCTCATGCATTGCTGTCATATGGTGCTTTATTGCCTCCAGTATGGCATGTTGTGTGTGGTGTCATACCATCCCCTGTGCTTCAGATGCCTACCCATTGTGAGTCTGCACTCCCTCTATTTGTGTATGGTACACTCCTACTATGTCCACTACTGACGTGCATAACACTTCACTTTGATGTCAGCTGTCCCCTTTGTTTGCCTGTGTGTGTGCCTCCCCATCACTTCATCTGTGACACTGTGCTTTGTGGTGCAGAACTTTGGCCAGGAGCAATGTGCCACTCAGGACATTTTCCCAATTGGTTATATGTGATGTTCTTGTACTGTTTAGCAGTCATGGTTGCTCATATGCAGTTCAACTGTTTGTGCTGCCTAGTCCTCTGGTCAAGTTGTTTCCACTTTTGTGTCCCAGACTTGTGTATCTGTGGGTGTTGTGTTGGATGTATGTGTGTATGCTGAGGTACTGCTTGACTTCCTGAGTGTGATGTTGTCAGTGTGCTGTTTTGATTGTTGTTGTGGGTGTTCATGGTGTGTTACTCTGTGTGGGACTGATATGTTTTGTGTGCCCACACTGCTTGTTGTGCATCTAGTGCTGTGGGTGTATGTTGCCTTGTCCTTGCCTGGTGTGCATCCGCTGATGTCCTGCTGTGTTTGCTATGTGTTGTTCTGTGACGGTGCACTTCTTGTCTGTGTTGTGATATGTTGTCTGTGCATTGTTGCTGACTGATGAGGTTGTGCACTCCAGTTCTGTCTGTGCTCCCATCGCCTCTCCACAGTTTTGCTGCACAGATAATGTCTGGTCTTGTTGTGGTTCTGTGTGTGTTTTTGGCTGTTGTTTTTGTGCAGACATTGGTTCTGGCATCCCTGTGTATGTGTGATGTTTGTGGATACCCCCAGGGAGTGTGATTGTTTGTCTGTGTATTGACTGGGCATTATTTACACACTTATGTGTGTCTGACACTGGTGTTGTGTGCTGCAGGTGTGAGGGGGGTGTGTGGAGATTCCTACTTGGGTTTGACAGTCATGGAGTGTGTCAATGGGCCCTGTGGGTTGTGCTGCTGGCATACTCCTGTGAAGTAATTGTATACATATGTGTGGCTGTTCACAGTTTGACTTCAGGGCCTTGCTTTCATCCCTGTGCCTATACATGGGTTGCCTTGCTGTCTCCCTGAGTTGTTGCACTGAGGTGACTGTGGTTTGACTTCACTCACTGTGCCAGCCATATGTGCTTTGATGGTCTAAGGGTGTTGTTCTCTGTTCCTTGTCTTGCATATGATGTACATATGCTTGGTGGTTATCTCCTTGGCCTACCATTTGTGTGCACCTCACTTTGGCTTTCCTATATGTTGGGCTCCATTGCTGCTGGTATGTGGTCTTTGTTATGTGGCTGTTTGTCAGTGTGGGGTATGTATGTGTGACTTGTCAGGCTGTGTGTCCAGTGGAGTGGTTGTTCATTATCTGTGTGTTTTCCTTTGTGCTTGGACTCAGTTTTCTTGTCATGTGTGTGGTGTTGTGTGGGATGCCCTGGGCCTGTGCTTCTGTGCTGTGTGTTCCTCTGCAGCCACTCCTACTGTGACTGTCTCCCTAGTTGTTTGTTGTGTGGTGAAGGGTATGGATTCACCTAGCTTGTTGTTGTGCATGGGGGTGCACAGGAGGTGCACATGGCATGTTCCTTCATGTTGGGGCGGGGCCTAGTGTGTGGAGGGTGGAGGTGTGGCCCTGTGGTCTTTGTGCACTGCCAATGCCTGGCCCTGGCCCTGCTTTCTGCATTGTGCGCATGGTTTTCTGTGTCTTCACCGCTGTGGTGATGTGACCGGGACATTACTTAATGATCGCGGTAGATTGGTGACCTGGATTCAGAGGGGTGATTTGGTGCCAGGTAGGACATGTGTGGGTACACTTATGGATGTGTTCCTGTCCCCACCAGTGTGTCTGGTGTGGACAGGGACCCTGTATCAGCCCATGAGTTGTGTGTTGTGGTTGTGTGCGGGATTGTGTTATTACGCACCTGTGGCGGCGTCCGCGATGGTCCATGATTTGCTGGTGATGTATTAGATACAGCACCGGGAAGACGTGTAGAGCTGGATCCATGGCGGTCGGGCTGGGTGGAAGGGCCCGGGAATCTGGTATCGTGCTCCGCTGTCGAGCTTCCGCCGTCTCTGGTTGGGCGGTTTCTCTGCTGCGGTGCGACTGGCTGTTTGGGGCATCCTGATTTGTATGGCGGACCAGACGTCATTCCGCATGGCAGTGAGTCTCCATTGGCTCCCACCACTGCGGTGGCGGGCGCACTTTGATTGCGGTTCGCGTCGCACAGCGGCGGACGGGAAATAGGCTATATTTGGCTATGCTAATATAGCGGCCGCGATGACCGCTGCTGGCGTGCGGTCAAAGCATTTTCCGCCACCATCGTGGTGGTGCCACCGCCCATCATACTAATAGGCCCCTAAGTTACTCTTATCATAGTGTCTTCCGCCTCTAGTGAGTGGTATGATGATTCCATTGACTTATCCTTAGCTTCCTGGTGTGGTGCTCTAATTACTTCTCCTCTCTCTTCTGCATCCGCTGCTGAAGCACATTATTTAAACATGTACGCTCCCTGCTGCAGTTAAATCTGCTTGTGTTTGAGGTTTAGGACCTACAGCGCTAAGTTTGTTCCAGTGGCAGGAGGTAGCCTATCGCAATCACACCAGGCTATGCCACGTGGTGCAAAGTGAGCTCATGCTGCGTTTGCCTTGTGCACACACACACTCAACTTGCCTTGAGCATCATCATCTTGCAACCTGCCTAATAGAGAGGGCTGTTACTTTGACAGGGCATCTCTCGTGGTGACCAAAGACACATTGGAATGACATGAAAAGACATTTAAATATAGGGCCTCATTTGCAAGAAACGGACACATCACTGTGTTAAAGCAGCAATGCGTTAGTTTACATGCGCTTGCGGCAGAAACCCTTGCGCCACCATAGATGTATTTACAATACGGCACACCATGTTGCATGATTTTTTGGCTCATTGCCATAGTTGGTAGGAAAATCGATACAACTCCAGGAATGCATCACAATACAGAGGCAATGCGTCAGTTTTCACTGACGCATCGCCTATTGAATAAGAACCAATGTGTTAGAGCGTGAAAAGGTGACAAAGTCACCTTGTGCTCAAGCGCATTGGACCTGGATGTGATGCATACAAGTGGGCATAGTGCCCACTTGTATGTGTGACATTAGCACGTAATGTCACAAATTGTGACATTACGTGCACATACTTTCTGTGGCCCACTTACCTTGTGACTTGATTGCATATTGCAATCAAGTCACTACAGCTGGCATGGTCCCCTGGGCACAGCCAATGCATCATCCCTAAGTCTGGGTTTAGCAGGCGTAAGGATTGAGACACAATGGCAGCGCAGCGGCCCCAAGTGGCAAAATAAAAGTGTAAATACCACTGCGGCGTATTACAGTAGGCGTTTCACACGGAACGCCTACCTTGCATAAATTAAAATCTAACTTGGCTCAGCCGAGTCCAACGCAATAAGGTGCATGGTTAAAATACAAAAATTCATATTGATGATTTATGCTCAAGTCACCCTATTTAACAGGCCAATCAGATGTTATAGTCAGATGCTTTAAGAAAACCAGGCTATAAAACGTTGAAAATAGCTCTTTAATCTAGAGTTGGCATTTGATTTTGATTGATCCCGCCACAAATGTTGACGCCAGGAAATTGAATTCACGAGAAGGGAACATTTTAAGTGAGAACAAGTAGACAGACCTGGTTTAATACATTTTAGTTACTAATCTCCTTATTTCAATGGAAGTTATTATATTTATCACTCCTTGTTAGTATAAAATTCCAATTATGATCCATTGCAAGAAAATAAAATAGTTTGATTTTGAGAATTGCTGAGGGTTTCAGTCTTTTAAGGAGAATCTTAAGGAATGAGCATAAAAGTCGGTGTGATTGTACTTGATTTTTTTTGTGCAATATTTCCTTTTCCATAATGCCAACGACTATTATCCTCGCTACGGTGGAGTTCCACGCCTCCACGTAGCACCTGCACCTGGTTCCCTTGCCCCTCCCTCTCCCTTCATGCGGCTGATGGCGGATGGCGGCGTTTGCAGCAGCGGTGGCGGTCAGAGAGTTTTCTCTCTCCTCTCAACGTCGAGGCCTGTGCTATTCTAAGGAGAATTTCTGCGTTGGTTCCGTTCCCTTGTAATCAGCAGTGAAGTTGCTCTGAAGTTCGTCTCTGCGCAGAAGCTATCGGCGTGATGGTCTGCCTCTCATAATAATGCTGAGGCTCATACTTCTTTCAGGGAGTGCTGTTGATGCTGTTACTTTCACTGACTTTGGTAAGAGATTTCCTCTGCCTCCGCCGCTGTGGCAGGTTTTTTTCAGCATTGTATTCACCTCTTCATGAAGATTGGTGTTGGCTTTTGCAGTCGCTTGTCATAGCTGAAGCATGGGCGGCATGTTTAGACTACAAGTCCCAGCATTCATTGTGTGATGGATTGTGGAAACGGAAATGTGGAGTCATTCCTACAGCAGGGATTTAAGCGCTGATTGCTGACTTTCCCTACGTACCTTATTACTCGGACAGAGCGAGGTGTCAATCCAGTCGATTTGAGCTGTTTTCCCCGCTGTCGCAGCCTAATAACTTGTGCTGCAGCCGCTGTGTGGGCTAAACTCTCGGTTCTAGCAATCTTTGTTAGATTGGGTTTGCTTCTATTACAACTCGTAGTATTTCTGTCAGCTATATTGGAGGCTGAAGAGATATCACGTTGTCACCGGTCTCAATAATGGGCAAGCAATTGACGGCCAGGGCTAAGGCTAAAATACGACGCCAGCAATTAAAGGAAAACTCCGAAAGGGCCAGGCGGGCTGGGTCAGTCGCGGAGAGAGAAACCTCCTCTGTTGAAAATTCTGAGAGTTCCGGAGAAGGTGAGGACGGCCTCGTGGGCACCAGTCCGACTCAGGTTCATCTCCAGAATCCTTGCAAATCCGCTGTCAATGTGGTAAAGGAGGTAATGGTGCCATCTCTGGAGGGAATGGATATGCCTCTACTGGGCTCAGAAGCCAAAGTATCTGAGACAACTCCGAGTTCTAATTCAGTGGCCTTACTCGATTCACAGGTGTCTAAGGACCTTACGTCAGTCTCTGCTCTTAAGGCTTCTAAACAATTCCCGTTATTTCAGCGAAAAGGAGCAATATCTGTCCCTACTAATACTGCTGGTACCCGTGTTGCACTATCAGGGGGTTCCACCCTCTTTACTTCTCCAATCATCATTCCCTCCATCGAAAACTCTTCTTCAATTGGTGGTCCAAGCTTAACAGACCTTCCGCCCTTGGACCCAGGAGCCAGATCTCTCAGTGATAAAGATTTCTCCACTCTCCCCAGTTGTACTTCTACGTTTGTCTCCAGTGGAGTTACCTTGCCTCAGAGCTCGATCATGGGGATTGACACCGAGACTACTGGGGATTTTCAGATCTCAGTTAAGGATATGTTGAATTTGATTCTGCAAGAAATCCGAGAGATGAAGCAATCTCAAAAGATGGAAATGGAAGCAATATGTAAGCGTCTGGACAAAATTGAAGACTCGATGGCTTCATTCTCAAATCGATTGCTTGAGTCTGAGACCAGAATTTCCAGGGTGGAGGACAATCTGATGATTATGCAGAAAGAAATCACCACTGCTTCTAAATTTTCAAAAGCTTTCGAATCCAAGCTGGACGAGTTAGAAAATTATAACAGAAGGTCAAATCTTCGAATAGTTGGCGTACCGGAGAATATTGAGACTGTCGCAGGTACGGATATGATGAAATGGATCTCTTCTTTTTTGTCTCGAGAGGTTGTTCCTGAGTTTAAGGGTGACTTAACAATCACTAGGGCGCATCGAGTTCCAGCTCGTCCATTCCCCAACTCTCCGTTTCCTCGAACTATTATTGTCAATTTTGCAGATGTTCGGGTTAAAGAAATGATCCTATCACAGGCCTTCAAGCAAAGACAATTTCACGTCAATCCTACTACCAAGTGTCGGATTTTCTCTGACATGTCAGCTGCTGCTGCTAGACGGAGAAAAGACTTTGTAAAGATTCTCCAGCTATTTAAGGATAAAGGTGCTCAAGCATCGATTGCACAGCAATCAAAGTTAAAAGTTCTGATTAAGGGTAAATTTTACCTGTTTACTGATGTTGATGAGGCACGTGAGATGCCTGATAAGTTGGTCCAGGGCTAGGCTAATGCTGGATTGCGATCTGATTTGCTTTAATGGCTACTGAAGATTTTCCTTTCCTTTCTTTTCTTCTTTTACTTCTTTTTCTCCTTTCTCTGTGCATTGGGGGAGGGGGGTTGCGGGTGGGAACTAGGGGTCATGGGGAACAGGGCGCACCACCAAGGTGCCCTTATGAGAGGGGTTAGTGCCATGTGGCCAGCGTGGGAGGGAGATATAGGTGTAGTACAGGGCCACGGGACTAGGGTTAGGGGGGCTAGCACTTGGGTGGAGGGGAGAGCACCTGGGTGGGGCAGGGGTGGTGGGGGGCAAAAATGGAAAATGGAAATTCTTGTGGTTTGTGCTGAAAAATATGTTAGCAAGAAGTTACTCTTAATAATTAATGTCTATTGGAGGGGTTAGAGTTATTTCTTTCAATGTTAATGGATTGAATAATAAAAAAAAAATGCGCACTATCGAGCTTTGGATTAAAACAGAGCGCCCAGCAGTGGTGATGCTGCAAGAAACTCATATTTCCGTGGATAAAATCAACTCTTTTTCCATGTTTAAAAATTGGTCTTCATATCGTGGGTTCTCATGTGCTCAAAAATCTCAACGGGGAGTTGCGCTTTTTATTAATCGTAATTTAGGTGCAGAAATTATTCAGTTTGAAGATGGAGGAGCAGGGCGGTGGTGTTGGGCTACTTGCGTAATAAAAGACAGGAATAGGCCGATTACCTTTGTTAGCTATTATGCCCCAGTGGAAGATCGTGCCCCCATCTACGAGGAGTTATTTCAATCACTACTATTGGTTAGAGGAGATATAGTTATAGGCGGGGATTTTAATATTCTTATTGATATAAAACTAGATTCTACTGGTTATTTAAAGAAACAATCTAAACCAAAGTCATTAAGGTCTATTATGAAGAACTCCGCCTTACTCGATCTCTGTGATCCATGGCGATTAAAATTTCCTCATAAACAAGAATTTACTTCTTGGTCGGGAAGACATAGATCCTCCTCTCGTATTGATTCTTTTTTGGCCTCTAGTTCATTAAATTTTCATATCAGAAATTTTTGCATAATGGCTTTTCGGATCACGCAATGCTGGTAATCGAGTTTAAAGTAGGTGAAGAAATTAGGCCCTCCAAGAGATGGATATTTAATAAAATGCACCTACAAGATAGTAATTGGGTTTCCTTTTTAAAATCGGAAATTGATGATTTCATTGCTCGTAATCTATACACGGCTTCACTACATATCATTTGGGACTCACTAAAAGCCTTTATTCGTGGTATCATCATCGGTAAAGACGCAGAAGAATGGCGTATTATAAAACAAACTAGGACTTTACTCTATCTAAGAATTTGCTCACTAACTCGGCTTCGACAATCTAATTTTTCTAGTCTCTCGCAAAAAAAATTAAACGAGGCCAAACGCGAACTTAGCACGCTTTTTGCTACACAGAGTGAACAGCAATTTCTTATACAATCTCAAAGGAGTTACGACGAGAGTAATTTTTCAGGCAAACTCCTTGCGTGGCAGGCTAAGGAGCAAGCCGCTGCAAATTCAATTCGTATTTTGAAGTCTCCTACCACTTTGATAGACACATCACAGCCCGATGTCATTGGTACTATAATGCTCTCTCACTATAAACAGATATATAGTCATCATCAGGAAATAGACCATTCTAGGCTCTTTAATTTTTTGGCGAGATATGATATGCCTTCCCTATCCCAAGCAGACAGTGGAGCAATGATGCGCTTATTCTCAAAGTCAGAGCTGGAATTAGTGGTAAAGAACCTCCCAATTGGCAAGGCCTGTGGCCCGGATGGCCTCCCCGCTGAATTTTTTAAGGTTTTCTTTTGTGCCTTTGCTGATTTATTATTACAATTAGTTAATTATATGTTAATGGGTGGGCAAGTTCCAGATTCTTTCGGGGAGGGCACAGTTGTTAGTTTTCTCAAAAAAGGCAAAGATCCCAAAGATCCCAACTCATGTAGGCCAATCACATTACTCAATACTGATTATAAGATCCTTACTAAATTATTATCAATACGTTTTAATCATATTGCTAAGGATCTTATTCACCTGGATCAGAATGGCTTCGTGGCAGGCCGACAATTAGCTACTAATACACATTTTCTTACTGAGGCTTTAGACTATTTTCAGACAAACAAAATATCTGCTTTAATTCTATTATTAGACGCGGAAAAAGCTTTTGATTTGGTGGTATGGACTACTTTATTTGTTATTTTAAAGCACTTTGGTATTCCTCCACAGATCATTAGTTTAATTCAGAATATGTACACGGGTGCCAAAGCCAACATAATTATTAATTCAGTTATGGTTGGTAAAGTATCGGTTCAACAGGGCACCAGGCAAGGCTGCCCCTTGTCCCCTATTCTCTTTGCATTCTTAATTGAACCATTAGCCACAGCTATTCGTGAATCCGCAAATATCTCTCCTCCTATTCCTTCTATGGCAAAAATCAAACTATATGCCGATGATATTTTGCTACTGATCAAGTCGGATATTCAATCTCAAACTGCCGCTCTTCAGCTTTTTGAAGAATTCGAACATCTGGGTGGCTACCGAATTAATAAAAAAAAAACTGAAATATTAGTTTGTTGTGGTGGGAGTGAGGTTGAGCTACATACTGATTTACTCGGCTCTATTAATTCAAGACCGAAGCGGTATTTAGGAGTTATGTATTCTGTTTCGGTTTCCGATTTAGTTAGGTTGAATTTTGACCCTCTTCTACGCAAGGTTCAATCCTTATTTAGTCGATGGGACTTGTTGCCATTTTCTATTCTGGGGCGGGTGGCACTCATAAAAATGTCTATTCTTCCGTTATTTAATTTTTTATTTTCTGCTATTCCCTGTTTTTTGCCCAGTGGCTTTTTCTCAAAAGTGCAATCACTGTTTTCAGGTTTTATATGGGCAAAAAAAAGTCCTAGGATAGCAATGCGGATTCTTTACGCCGATACGGAATTGGGAGGTGTAGCCGTACCTAATGTTAAAGAATACTATAGTGCATATTTTGCCCAATATTTAGAGCGGTTCAAATCTGGAATGCAGACCCCAACTGTGTTTATTAATTTTTTCTTTGATAGAATTTGCCATGAGGTTCAGATCCCTTCTCCGCTACATATTCCCAAATTACCGAAACTTACTCGATACAAGACGATGCTTTGGTTTTTCAAGCGGTACAAAAGGGGGTGGTGATGGACGGAGCATCAGAACCAGCCAAACACCCACACCCAGTCAACAGATCTGGGTTTGATCCATCACCGTTCTTTAGCCCACTCTGCCACCCCAGTTCAGACATGGCCATATGCAAATCAGTCTGACCCTGTGCCTCATGGGAACAGTCCAGCCCGAACTGCCAAGCCATGCCTTCCCTGGACCGGAAACAAGCTTCCTAGGACCGGTTTCTGGCATTTCAGCCGTCTTCAGCCAGGCTTGCTTGAATCCAGTGGCAAAGTGAGCAAGGGACTCACGTCTGAGCATTCCCTGCCAACTTATGGCGAACAAAGTGGTACAAAAGGGGGTGGTGATGGACGGAGCATCAGAACCAATCAAACACTCACACCCAGTCAACAGATCTGGGTTTGATCCATCACCGTTCTTTAGCCCACTCTGCCACCCCAGTTCAGACATGGCCATATGCAAATCAGTCTGACCCTGTGCCTCATGGGAACAGTCCAGCCCGAACTGCCAAGCCATGCCTTCCCTGGACCGGAAACAAGCTTCCTAGGACCGGTTTCTGGCATTTCAGCCGTCTTCAGCCAGGCTTGCTTGAATCCAGTGGCAAAGTGAGCAAGGGACTCACGTCTGAGCATTCCCTGCCAACTTATGGCGAACAAAGCGGTACAAAAGGGGGTGGTGATGGACGGAGCATCAGAACCAATCAAACACTCACACCCAGTCAACAGATCTGGGTTTGATCCATCACCGTTCTTTAGCCCACTCTGCCACCCCAGTTCAGACATGGCCATATGCAAATCAGTCTGACCCTGTGCCTCATGGGAACAGTCCAGCCCGAACTGCCAAGCCATGCCTTCCCTGGACCGGAAACAAGCTTCCTAGGACCGGTTTCTGGCATTTCAGCCGTCTTCAGCCAGGCTTGCTTGAATCCAGTGGCAAAGTGAGCAAGGGACTCACGTCTGAGCATTCCCTGCCAACTTATGGCGAACAAAGCAGTACAAAAGGGGGTGGTGATGGACGGAGCATCAGAACCAATCAAACACTCACACCCAGTCAACAGATCTGGGTTTGATCCATCACCGTTCTTTAGCCCACTCTGCCACCCCAGTTCAGACATGGCCATATGCAAATCAGTCTGACCCTGTGCCTCATGGGAACAGTCCAGCCCGAACTGCCAAGCCATGCCTTCCCTGGACCGGAAACAAGCTTCCTAGGACCGGTTTCTGGCATTTCAGCCGTCTTCAGCCAGGCTTGCTTGAATCCAGTGGCAAAGTGAGCAAGGGACTCACGTCTGAGCATTCCCTGCCAACTTATGGCGAACAAAGCGGTACAAAAGGGGGTGGTGACCACCCCCTTTTGTACCGCTTTGGTTTTTCAAGCGTCGTGATGTCTTTCTTAAAAGATATTCTCTCCCGCAATATAATATTAGAACCCCCTTAAGAAATGCTCTCCTTTTTTGGGGAAACGAAAATTGGAGTTGACATCGCACTACAATGGGCGCGTCTGGGATTTCATTCTTTGTCAGATTTCTTAAGGGAGGGGATATGGCTGCTACCTGGAGAGATGCAACTTATTATTCCAGGGAATTTCATGTTACTTGGCTCGTATGTTTCAATCTTTAAAACGTTGGTACAAGTGGAGCCAGTAAGCATTTGTTCCTCCAATCAGCTATGGGATGATTTGTTTACGACTTGTAGGACACGGAAGCCAGGGGTATGGAAACGCTTCTTAGCACAATATATTGAGGATGATCTTAGCCAAAAAGCAATTAAAAAATGGCAAGAACAGGAGAATTACGTACTTACCATTAATACCTGGAAAAGTATTAATAAACTGAATTTTAGTGTTCTTCGAGGATCTAATTGGAGAAGAATGCTATTCTTCAGTAAATGGCTCCTGTATCGTACTCCTGCTGCCATTGCTAAAATGTTCACTAATACCACTGCCACCTGTTTTAGATGTCATCAATATACTCCCGCAAACTGGTCCCACACTATAGCTTACTGTGTTAAAATTATGCCTTTCTGGAATGAAATATTCGAATATTTGCAAAAGTATTGCGGGATTCTGATTACGTATAATGCTAAATTAATATTGTATGGATACGATTCCGATCTTGGCTTGACAGAACAGATTGTCAAACTATTATTCATTGCAGTGGCAAGGTCATTGGTGCTGCAGAACTGGAAGTCAACCCAAGTCCCCCTTTTTAATGCCTGGCTCCAAAAAATTAGGAATATTAGAAAGACTGAAATGCGATATGCACAGCGAATAGGTGGGATTATGAAGTTCAATAGAATTTGGAGTCTTTACTTTGACTAATGGTCGAGTTCTGCATTTTGTAAAAAAAAATTTTTATGTTACTCTGTATTTCTAATTTCTTGCTTGTCAACTTATGCAATTATTATTATTTTCCCTTTTTTTTCTGTTTATGCCATTTTTATCTTTTTTCTCTGTCTGCCAACTTATGTTATTGTTAAATTGTAACTCTGACACAAGAATTTCAATTAAAAAAAAAAAAAAAATATTTAAAAAAAACCACAAAAAAAATATTTCCTTTTCCATTTTAGCTTTCCTGTGGTACCTACAATTGCTTTAGAAACCCTCTTCCTAGTTGGTGGCTCTGCCTTCAGAAATCTTACTCAGACAGACTGATGGTGTAGGGGCCGTTGGAGTGAGGACAAAGCCGCAACAAATGACGGACAGAATGCTGAATAAACTTAACATTTACCCCCAGTCAAGAGATGTGAGCTTAATCCATCGTTCTTTGTATTACTACTCCACCCCAGTTTGGACCCATCCATATACATATCAGTCTTGACCCTGCTCCTCATGGAACAGTCCAGCCTGAACTGATAAGCCGTGTCCTAACTGGACTGGAAAAAAGCATCCTGGGACTGGTTTCAGTGTGGCACCCCTCATCAGCCAGGCTAGCTTAAATCCAGTGACACAGCAGCAAGGGAACCACATCTGGCCATACCCATCCCACTTAAGGTGAAAAATGCCGCAGCAACAAATGATGGACGGAATGCTGAACGAGTCAACCATTCACTCCCGGTCGAGAGATCTGGGTTAAATCCATCTTTCTTTTGCTCACTACACCACCCCAGTTTAAGGACATCAGACGTCCCGTCCTATTTAGAGCAGATAGTCTGCTGTGTTTCTTTTTCCTGTCCATTACTGCACGAAAAAAACGGACCCATCCCGACAGAAAAAAAACTTGATCCCATATCCTGGGAGAAGACTCCCAGGATGTGAGAGTAATTAGTTCTTTGCTTTTGAATACCAAAAGTGGGAGTTTGTTTTTGAAAACCAAAAAGGTTTGGAGAGCGGTGTCTCTGCACCAAACGTTCTGTACGTTCATGGGAACCACTGAGGTGCCTCTGAAGGCACAGAGATCACCTCTGAGCTGGCGGTGATCTCTAAATATGGCGGTCGTCTGTCCATCAAGGTAGCAGACATAATGACCTCTGTTACCCTGATGGGCAGAGTACCCTCCAAACTCACTATCTGTGCCAGGGTGTCTCTTAAGCAGAGAAGGTACACCAGAGACATAGTTCAAATGGCTCCGAAAGATTGTTGTTCACCGTCTGAGGTCCAGATAAAGTTCACAAAGGTCCTCAAATATTTGCATTTCTGAACATATTTTATTGATATTCTTGGGGAAAGGGAAACCTCTGCAAGGTTCTGTCTAGACAGTGGAACAGAAGCATTTACTGATCTGATGCAGAAACATATAAAGACATTTACAGAAGTACACATAGTCTCTGGTTTTAAGTTAGGCGGACAGACTTGGTTTGGTTTATTCAATCTACGTTAACTGGAAGTCGAGGAAATGCCCTTAATGTGTGCGTGTATGTTTGCCGCAAGTAGTTCATTGTGTGTGCATATACATTACAGATGTGGACTGCAATGCTGATGGATAAGTAGAGAAATATGGCTACCGCCTCAGGAAGCGGGAGCCTGATGTCACGTTACCAGGGTATCCTTTCCCGCAGATGTTGTGCACACATCTGTTGCTTGCTCCACAACAAAATGTCTGCGTGCCATTGGAGCATGTCAACACACAATACCACTGAGTTAATCCCAATACATTTTTATTGTGCAGTACCTGCGTTTTTATGGATACACTTTTGACTGTTGTCTACAAATATTACATATGATTTGACTCTAGGCCTTGAGGACTGGGTTTTTATTATAGAATTGTGCATTGATCCAAATCTCCCATAGAAATACAACATCTGGGAACAGCCGTTTAATGACTGCCATATGCTGAGAAACTCCTCGTGAGTGTAGGAGCCCTCAAGTAACATTCAACAAATATTTTTGTGGGCAGAGAGCCACAGCCCTAATGTGAAAATTCTGTAGGTTATAACCGACATGCTCTGCTTGCTCCCTTGCAAATATTTTTATTACGTACTGCTACTGCCTTCTTAAATCATCAGTTATGGGCAGGTTAGGGGGTTCCCCTCTGATCACCTGCCTGGATACCTCACAGTCTGGCATTAAAAGCATATGGATTCTTTTCCACGCCAACCTCTGTGGACTGGCCTAAGGAATGAGTATGTAATTATATTCATCTTTAAAATAAAGGACTCTAGGCGCACAAGGTAGCTATGAAAGATATGAATTCCCTGCATAGAAGAACGTATGAATTAGAAACGCAAAACACTCTGCGTACTATTTTTAAACATAATTAAAGCATATATTGAATAATATCCTTCAGTTTGTTGTGTCAAGTTTATGACCATTGCGAAGCTTCTTGGCGCTAAGTCAATTCATCAAACCATGAGATTAGGACACCAGCATGTGCAGTTTAATAATAACTGTGATCCCTTGTGTGGCACACAGTGCATACTGAACTGTCTCTGGTAACTAATAACAGGTTGCATAACTACCAAAAAGTCTCAGTAGACAGGCTGCTCCCTAGATGGTTTGCGTCCTAAAGATACCTCTGACATGTCACGCAATATGCCACATCCAAGTTATACCTAGATTGCTATATTTATTTGCTTAATGCACATAAGCCCAGAATTACAAAACTGTCACGCAGCGCAGCACCCAAAGCTGCTGTGCTACGTTGCGTGACCGGGAGGGAGAGAGCATGAAGGCGTTATATCTACCAAGATATGCCGCAATCCTGCCTTCTCCCAATGCTGGTGCACAATTACCCTGCCGATTGCCACCCATACACCTTTGCGCGATAGTGCGAAGATGTCTGCTTGAGTCTAGCATAGATTTTGTACTGGAAATATACCTTTGCACAGGGGCGGCTCCTCCGTTTGAGCAGAGGAGCGTCGCCCCACAGGCCAGAGCTGAAAAATAAAATGGTAATAACGTTTATTAATACCATTTTATTTTTCTGGAACCGACCCGTCCTGAACTGAGTGATAGGACGGGGCGGGAACAATGCTGTTGAGTGGCAGCAGCAGGGAGCTATGTCCTTTAAAATGTGCATGTCTCTTTGGCTGGCCGGCCGTCTTGGGACATGTGCATTTCAAAGTTCTTTAACCTAGCTGTCTTAGACAGCTGGGTTAGAGCAAGCACAGGCCTCGAGTGCTCCTGAGAGCGCTGAGTGAGGCCACTCCAACCAATCCTGGTGCTGCTCTTATGCTGGTGAAACGAGCGGCAGGATTGGTTAGGGGAGTTAGATGGGTCCCGTGGAAGATTGCTGACCAGTAGAGGAGGACGTCGCATCACGCCTCAAGGTAAGTGTTTTATTTTTAGTCTTTTTTTTTTGCGTTCCCCCTCCCCCCACCACACCTCACTGCCCTCGGTAAATGGCAGCCACCACTGCTTTTTGCAGTAGAAAATACTATGCTTAGACAACCATTAAAACTTTCTCCACATCAGATGTGAGCTGTAAAGAGCAGCACATGTGTAAAGCGGGGAAAGTTAGGAGAAATAAAAGCATTTCTCCTTTTTAATTCCTACTTTCAAGTGGCCTTAATTTTTGGTGAAAAGCCCTATCTTTGCATCAAAACCATGGATGGTTGCACAGGAATGCCCATGTACCACCGATGGAATGCCCTCTTGATGCAGATTAATGTAAAGCAGAACTTTGTGCTCTTCTGCATTATTTTCAGGCACCTTTCCAGGACAAAGTAAGTTTTGCGCCGGAAACAGGAGCTTAACACAAAAGGATGGGCCCCCCTGCAATATATGAAGAAGGGACCCTGGGTCTCTCATATCTTACATATATTTATTGGTATTTGTATTGAGCTGAATGTGGCCCCCTCAAGGATTTGAGGGCCCATGGAGAGTTAGGACCCCCTCCACCCCCCTGATCTGCAGGGGTTAGAGGGGCCTGTGTCACGCACCTAACTAGAAAATAAATGGGAAAAAATGCGCACAGGTTTTACTAAATTTTGTAACGCAAACCCAGTGAAAATGTTTGTAAATCTTACAAGTGGCCTGTAAATCAGCCCTTATCCCACCTCCGATTAGCGTTACCAACACTAGAGGCATCAGTAACTCCGGGGGGAGGATGTAAATACTGCACCTGATGTGTGTTGGGGGAAATATCATGTGGGGATTGTGTATGTAAACCAGTATTCGTTTTTTTAGCCAGTGTTTCATCCGGACTTTTTGTTTTTAGCAGACAAAGCCTTCAGGTGCAACAACATAACTTGTAAGCTGGAGGAGATGGGACCAGTAGCTTCCGTTACTACCTCCATGAGGAAAACTGAGGGCAATCAGAAGGAAGCCCAAACTCTAACCTGAAGTAGTCAAAGTTTGGCGAGCAGAAGGCAAAAAATACAGCACATTGAACAGGTGCGCTCCTCCATTATGGCGGAGGATGGTCTCTCCACTGCTCCGAGTCAGTCAGCAAAAATGATAATAAAACAGTATTATCATTTTATTTTTCACTGACTGAGCCATGGAATCTAGGGCGAGGCGGGCTGTTGATGTCAGGCCATGGCAGTGAGGAGGAGTGATGGGTACTGTAAGTGTGAATGTCAGTTTGGCCGGCCGTTTTAGGTCGGCCAAACCGACATGCGCATTTACATTTCTCCAACCGAGGTGTGTTGCACGGCTGGGTGGAGAACAGGCACAGGCTCCCTGTGCCTTGAGCAAACGTCAGGCCAGCCTACTCAGGCCAATCCAAGCGCTGCTCTCATGCTTGGTATATAGCATTAGAGCAGGGGGGCGCTAGGTGGCGCACTAGCGAATGGCTGCCTTCGTGTAGGGCTCCGGCAGTCCGGCGGCATTTATCCGTTCCGTTATCCTAAAACGGCAGGTGTGGGTGCTGTAGTCGCACACGGCGACTGAGTGTGGCTCCCGGTGCAGGCTGTCCAAGTGTGAGCGGTATTGCAGGTCCGCAGTGGGAGAACGACGTCTCGAAAGCCCTGGCGGACAGAGCGGCTGGCTGACGTGGAGATGCTGGCGGGCTGCCGCTCCTGGTTGAGACCGCGGCTGAGGCATCGGAAGCAGGCCATTGGCTGGGGGGTGCAGCGGGACGCCTCTGGAAGGGCCACGCCGGTGTGGCGTACGGAGCGCTGAGCCTCTTGCGGTGGCACTGCTGGGGGTGGGGGCGGAGGGGCTACACCCCCCCAACGCGGACTGTGTGCGAGCGCAGGGCCGGAGGCTGAGGGACCGAGGGCCGCGGGGGCCAGGCTGCCGCAGGAAGCTATCGGCGGAGTGTGGGAGGCGCAGCTGCGCGGAGGTCTGGTGCTCTGCAGGTCGGCGAGCATCGGGGACTCGTTGGCTTCTTCCCCTATCACCGCCGACGTTGGAGTGCTGTGTTGGGGCTGGTGCCCTCGGACTGGGACCGTGGAGCCCATAGTGCAGTGAACTGAGCGGGAGCGGCACTGAGGTAACGAAGATCCCACGGTCCGAGCGGCGCGACCGGGCCTGGCGCACTTACATGTGTGGTGGCAGGGAGCCTTGGGCCTCGGTCCGCGGACTGGCTAGTGTGCTGGCGACTGTGATTCTGTGCCCTGGGATGGGACTCTGTGGAGAGGTCTAAAGAGCCGGGCGGACTGCACGTGGCTTTCTTGTGGTGAGGAGCGTGCAAGGATCTGCTGAAGCTGGCTGTTGACGCTGGGGGGATACTGGTGGGACTTGGCGCCATTACTGCTGATGCGGCGGGTGCAATCCAGTTGCACGTATTGCTGGTGAAGGAGGAGTGCGCTACCCCCCGAGCGCTGGTGACATCGACTGGTGACAGTGGCGATGTCTGCCCTGAGGAGCGTGGGCCTGGGAGTGGGGTCGCACTGGGGGCCTGCCTTCCGTCGGGGCGTCCTCTCCCCCCCTTGCTACCCCCGGCTGCCTGTAACGTTTTGGGTCTGCTGGCTGGGGCATCTTGGAGAGCCCCTTGTCCTGGAGCGCTATACTGCACGGTCTACCGTTCAACATGGGCAGAACGGACGCGAGACAGCCCAAGCTCACGTTTGATTCCAGCAAGAAGGCAACCAAAGATGTTGAGGTGATGCGCGGCCCGGATGGTGCGAGTGGGGCTACGGGGGATTCCCCGGAAGCGGCGGCTAACCTACAAGATGTGCTACGAGAGATGCGCCAGGGGTTTGCGACGATTGCTGACAAAGTAGATCGGATGTCGTCGCGTATGGATGCGGTGGTGCACAAATTGGATGCTCATGAGGAACGCCTGAAGGGAGCCGAGCAGCGGATATCGGATTCGGAGGACACGGTGACACAGCACACTTCACAGCTCTCCAGGATGGATAACCTACTGCAAGTTATCGCGGCCAAGAACGAGGATTTGGAGGCAAGAAGCAGGCGCAATAACGTGCGCATAGTAGGGATTCCGGAGACGACAAATGTGGGCAAAATGGAGTAGTACGTAGAAAAGATGTTGCTTGCGGCGATTGGTCCTGACGTTTTTTCCTCCCAATTTATAGTGGAACGGGCGCATCGTGTCCTGGGCCCTCGTCCGAAGCCGGGTGCGACCCCTAGGCCAATCATTGCCCGGCTTCTGAATTATCGGGATCGAGACGCGGCCCTGAAGGCAGCGCGCAGCACGCGCGCCCTGTCTTATGATGGAAATTCCTTTACTCTGTACCCGGATTTCACTCCTATGGTCCAAGAGGAGCGCAGGAAATTTCTAGCTGTGAAGGCCAAACTGCAGAACTTGCAACTGGACTACGCTTTACTCTACCCGGCTAGGCTGCGGGTCACGTACCAGGGACGACAAAATTTTTTTACGAACCCTCAGCAGGTGGAGGAGTTTCTCAAGCAATACAAGCGAGCGCACAGGACTGTGGCTGGGACGGACGATGAGCTGAACGCGCCAAACGTGGAGATGGCGGATGGTGACCAGTGAGTGGGGTGAACATTGTTCGTATACTGTACCAGGGGGATAAATGAGTACTTTGCATGGGAGACGGGATTGGGGACCTCATCCGAGTCCTCCATAGCGTTGTACTCCGTATTTTGCTTATCTATTGCGTATTGTGGGAGCTGGGGGGCTTGGATGGGAATGTTGATAACCCCAAATTATTTGCAAGTTCACTGGATATACGTGGTGGGTTTTTTCTTTCTCGCCTATGGTCGGTGCTGGGTGCTGATGGGGTGCCCCAGCTGCCTATTAATATAGCGCCGGACACCCCCTCTGGGTCATCAAGTCAGACTACAAGTACATTGTAGGTTTGGCACGGATGAGGGGGAATTAGTGATGCCACCTAGATATGACCCCCGAAGGGAAATACCCTAGAATTTTGTTGGGATATGGGAACGTGACTTGCCCTGGTTGTTGGGGCGACGGTGGGGGGGACGGGGAGGGAACATGGCTGGCAGGTTGGGGTTTGCTTCAGTGGGAGGGGGGAGGGTTTCTGGGGTTTGTTGAAGGGTTCGGCGGTGGGAGTTTGGTTATGGGGGTGGGGGATTTGTGATTTATGTGGGGTTTTTTGTCCACAGAGGAGGGAGGTGTCAGAAGCTTATTGGAATGCTGCTTTGATGCTTTGGGTGGGTCCACTGCTGAGGTTGCTGTGGTGTCTATTGCTAGACACACATGTTCATGGTACAATGGCCTTGCTGCCTGGTCGGTGGTTCATCGGGATGTGGGGAGTTGAGGACTGATGGCTAATATAGTACGGATGGCGAAAGTCACAGTCTTATCATGGAATGTCCGAGGTTTAAATGACGCTAGAAAATGTAGACGGGTGATGGCCTATTTAGAGCAGCATCAGGTACATTATTGCAGGAAACGCACCTTCGCCCCCGACCAACCTATGCCTTGGCCAGTAAATGGGCGGCGGTAGAAGTTTCTCCTCGTATTCAGGGTATGCCAGGGGGGCTGCGATTTTGATAAAAAAAACGGTGCCTTTTGTAAAACTAGGGGAGCATACCGACTCAGAGGGCAGGTTTGTTGTGTTGTGGGGCAGGCTCGGCACTGACACAGTCACGATCGTCAATTGTTACGGTCCTAACGTGGATTCGCCCGCCTTTTTTACGCAGCTGTGGGGAGAGATACTGACCGCTGGCTCCATGCATATTATATGGGGTGGGGACTTCAATGTTGCCCTGGCCCCGGAACTGGACAGGTCTGATGGCGGTCCCCAGTACAATAAAAATGCACGGGAGGCTCTAGCGGGTATCCTTGAGGAAGGAGGGTTGATAGATAGTTGGAGGTTCGTGCATGCTGGGCTTCGGGAGGGTACGCATTTTACAACGTATGCGAACACGTGGGCCAGACTTGATTATTGTTTTCTGTCCCGTGGGTTACTGTCGGACTTGGGTGGAGTGAAGCATCTGCCGCGGTCATATTCGGATCATTGTCCGGTTCTGGTTCAGGTGGCGGTCCCGGGCTATGGGAGGGCTGCCCCACCTTGGCGTATGCAACCCACGGTCCTGTTGGATCCGCTGTTTAAAACGGAGCTGGGAGAGGAGATTGCGGAGTTTTTCCCTCGCAACAAGGGTTCGGTTGCTAGTGTAGAGACCATCTGGGAAGCGTTTAAGGTGACGGTCAGGGGATACTACATTTCAAAGAGCTTCGGGGTACTGAGGGACATACGCGGGGCGCTTAGGAAATTAGAGACGGAACTTAAGGAACTGGAGACTAGGATGGTACAGGACCCGATTGGCCCAAGTCATGGGGAATTTAGAGAGAGGCTTACGCAATACGAAAAGGAGGCGGATCGGGAGGCTAAATTCAGAGGTAAATACTGGCAGGCTCGCAGATATTGTGAGAGTGAGAGGCCGGGGCGCGCATTAGCAGAGATTACTCGACATCCGGGTTGCACTAACCATATATTGGAAATCCACACATCGGAAGATGTAACACATCAGGATACGAAAAGTATTTTGGGCCTATTCACTGCACATTATAAGGAGTTATACATGGCGCATAACGTTGGGGAGGTTGATTTTGGAGGGTTTCTGGATGATGTGGCGTTGTGTTGGTTGAGTGATGATCATGGGAAATTTCTTGGAGCCCCGTTCGAACTGGATGAAATCCGAGAAGCAATTATGTCCCTGAATAATGGTAAGGCGACGGGCCTGGATGGGCTGCTGGCGGAATTTTATAAGTGTTACATTGATATTATGGCCCCAGTGCTCAAGGAGGTCTATGAGGAGTCTCGGGAGGTTGGAATTCTGCCGGGGTCAATGAGGGAGGTGGTGATTACCTCTTTGTTGAAGCCGGGCAAGGACCCTACGGATTGCGATGCGTATAGACCGCTCTCTTTGCTAAATTGTGACGATAAGATATTGGCGAAGGTCCTGGCCACTCGTCTTTCTCTACTCATGTCCAAGATAGCTCTTCCAGACCAGTCTGGATTTGTTCCGGGGAGGTCTACGGCCAATTATCTGAGAACCCTATTCTCATTGATCCATACCATAGCGCCTGACCTGCCGGTGGCTGCTATATTTCTTGACGCCACCAAGGCATTTGGTTCGGTTGAGTGGAATTATTTGTTCGCTATATTGTATAGGATGGGGTTCCCGAAGATATTTGTGGCATGGGTGAAGCTGCTTTACACTGAACCAAAGGCGAGAGTGCTAATCAATGGGGAGATGTCGGATCCTATTTCGTTAACCAGAGGCACCAGACAGGGTTGCCCATTGTCCCCATTACTGTTCGCGATAGCGATTGAACCCTTAGCATGCCGTATCCGACAGCTGCACAAGCACAGTGCTTTTAAATGTATCCATCGACAAATTGATGTGTCACTCTATGCGGATGATTTAACGCTGTATGTGGTGAATCCGCAACTTAACCTCAATCCGTTGCTCAGAGAATTATTGGTGTTCGGCCGATTGTCTGGTATACATATCAATTGGAGGAAGTCGCAGTTTTTTCCCCTGACCCCCGCGGTGGTCCGCTTTGCATTGGACTTTCCAATTGAATGGTGTGATTCGGATCTTCGTTATCTGGGGATTCGGATCTCAATGCTTAAGGAGGAGACGCTGCGCTTGAATTATGGTACTGCCATCACTAAACTGTCGGAGGATGTGACGCGCTGGATTTCTTTGCCTTTTACCATGGGTGGTAGAGCCTCCCTGATTAAAATGGTGGTATTGCCCCGTTTTTAGGTCTCGCCTGGCGAACGCAGCGCGAAGCGCTGTCGCCAGCGAGATCTATTGTTGCTGACTTGCCTCGGAAGTGGGACAGGAGATGGGCACGCGCAGGCTCTCGGCGGATTGGAGCCTGTGTATGCGCACGTGAACACGCATGATGTGCACATCTCCTGTCCCCCTTCAGTCCTCACCAGCCTCATGTCCCTAAACGCGCGCATGGCGTGCTTTCGCTTTCCCTCCCTCCGGCGTTTCAGCTCACGCTCAGCCTTCTCTGTGTGAACTCTTCGACCGGCCCTGCAGCGCTGGTCTCAGTAGAATGATGGCCAAGATGCGCGTGCTGTGGCTCCTGTGGGCCCCCGGCTGGGCCGGCATGTACTCCCGGGAAGACCCTGCTGGGCATCTTGAACTACGACTCGGCCCGCTCTCAATTGCTGAACTATGGCTATGGCGCAGCGGTAAAAATACGAGCACCAAACCAGAGAGGTACGATGGACCCGCGCCACCCGTACCTTGGTACCCACATGCTGCGGTAATTACCTAGCACTCGAACTGCAGTGCTTGCGCCCCTCGCGCCATTTCAATGCGTACATTTAAACAGGTGCGAGCCTTATGTGCGCTCCGCCATACTACATGCCGCGCTACATCCGCTAATAGTGCCAAGTGAACGGGAGGTTTGGTGCTTGGGGCGCCCTATACTGCCTTCTTCATTCAAGCGTAATAACTTTTTATGCGCAGGGAGCTAGGCGATTTGCTCAGAATCACCAGATGTTTGAGGGTCGGTGCCGAGACTCGAACTGGGTTCCCCAGCTTCAAAGTCCCACGCTCTAGCCATTCTGCTGTGTTGCTCTACACAACGCGTGCAGTGTGCCTTGCACCCCTAGGCCGTTGCCCCCTCCCCTCCCAGGAACAGGATAAAGGATCTGTGATCCCTGCCGTCGGGAAACCCGGTCTGGCTGAAGGGGAAAGCGAGGAGAGAAAACTCGGGGGCAGTCTTGCCCGAGTGTAATCCAAAGTGGGCCAGCCACCCCCATTGCTGGCTACCCTGGGGGCAGCCCCCGGGCAGCTAAACACATCGACATGAGCCCCCGGTCCTAGTGCCTGGTAGGCAAACCACTAACGCAAGCGCAATTCAAAGCAACGACGAACATTTCGCAGTCGCTGGGCCGGCATGTACTCCAGGGAAGACCCGCTGGTCATCTTGGACTCCGACTCGGCCTGCTCTCACCTGCTGAACTCCAGCAGCGCCTGACTCGCTGAGTTCTACGCGTCCTGCACCAACAAACACACACGCACCAGCCGCCCCCAGCCAGTGCACGCGTACTCGTCTCCCTCAACGCACGCATGGCGTGCTTTCACTTTCCCTCCCTCCGACGTTTCAGCCCGCGCTCAGGTTCTCCCGCCCACTGTGGCCCCCTCTCTTCCTCCCTCACAGCTCTCTCCCTGCCTCCTCTTGGACCCCCTCTTGTCTTCCTCCCTGCCCTTTAAGTCACCTTCCTCCCCCCTTTGACTACCTTGTGCATCTTCCCCGCGTAGCCCCGCACTGCTCGGTGACCCTCAGCAGAGAGCAGCCCTCGTACGGCCACAAGGATGGAGAACACACGGCTCTGCTGCTCAAAATGCTCCTGCTGGCGATCCTTGCCGGCCAGCTGCGGCTGCGCAGGAAGGTGGGTGCCCCCGGCAGACACCCTCCTCACCCCCTGCTGGCATGTGAGAGTGATCGGCCTGACACCCCCTGCTGGCATGTGCGTGTGATCAACCTGACACCCCCGTGCTGGCATGTGTGAGTGAGTGTGAACGAGCCTGACACCCCCCTGCTGGCATGTGGGAGTGAGTGTGAACAAGCCTGACACCCCCCTGCTGGCATGTGTGAGTGAGTGTGAACGAGCCTGGCACACCCCTGCTGGCTTGTGTGAGTGAGTGTGAACGAGCCTGGCACCCCCCTGCTGGCATGTGTGAGTGAGTGTGAACAAGCCTGGCACCCCCCTGCTGGCATGTGGGAGTGAGTGTGAACAAGCCTGACACCCCCCCTGCTGGCATGTGTGAGTGAGTGTGAACGAGCCCGGCAGACCCCTGCTAGCTTGTGTGAGTGTGAACGAGCCTGACACGCCCCCCCAGCTGGCATGTGTGCGTGAGTGTTAACGAGCCTGACACCCCCCTGTGGCACGTGCGTGAGTGTGAACGAGCCTGACGCCCCCAACTGGCGTGAGTGTGAACGAGCCTAACGCCCCCTGCTGGCATGTGTGCGTGATCGGCATGACACCCCGTGCTGGCATGTGTGCGTGAGTGTAACAAGCCTGACCCTCCCCTGCTGGCGATCCTTACCGGCCAGCTGCGGTTGCACAGGAAGGTGGGTGCCACCGGCCTGACCGCCTCCCCATCCCCTGCTGGCATGTGTTTTGTGATGGTATTGTGTATCTTTATTTTCAGCAGCATGACCGGACTGAGAAATCATAAGGGGGTGTCCCGCCCCATACAGCCCATCTGAAGCTACGTACCTGCGTTTACATTTAGTGAAAACATAATTTTCGGTCGATTTTACCATTGCCAGCACCTCTAAATGGGCCAAGTCCATAATGTGATCTTTTTGGCCGCCTCTGTGTGTGAATTCCCTTCTAGCTGAGTGTGCGGGTTTGTGTATTTCTTTGAAAGTGCATGGGCATGGATGTCTGTGCCACTCTATCTAAGTCTGTCTGTGCGTGCGTGAGGCTTTTCTGATTAAGATCTAAGAATCCTCCTCGGGCACCACACAACCCCTCCCTTAACGCCTTTCACAGCGCAGCAGTAAATGGAACAAAAATTCCTTGGAAACCTACACGCTTCCCCGGTCGATTCAGGCTGGGTCAGTACCGCCAGCATTCAGCAGACCCAGCCCTAGACTTCTTTACGGCTGTGAACCTATAAAAGACATTCACACAGGACGAAAGTCTTCGAAGCAGCCGAACTTTGCAGCGTCGCCGTGGGTACACGTGTCACCACTGTGGAAATCTTTCTTCAGTTTAATGTCCGGTAAGGGGTGCGGCAGTGGGGTGGCTTTCATTTTTTTTATAATTTATTCATAGTTTTGTTGCACTCAGTTTGTGAGTAGGAGCCTCGGTACCTGTATCTGGGATAAGGCTAAAACTAGATGTGCCCGAGTTGGCAAATTAACTGAGAGAGCCAAGCCTGAGCCGAGCCACGGGCAGCTCTGGCCCAAGAGCTGTGCACGAGCCGAGTTCGTGAAAATATTTGCCATGTACAACGTGCAAAAAAGTCATCTAAAAAAATTCCAAAGTCTCTTCAACACTCAAATATATTTAGCACATTTTTTTCAACAGATCATAAAAGCGCATTTAAGAGTGCTTATTGGAAGTGATAGTTTTTAAATATGAATTTAGAAAATGTCTTCACCAGCACTGAATCGATGACAATGCCCTTAGTTAACCAATAGGCAAGTCAGTTGTCATATACACCCTAAATGTAGCCTATGTTCCTATTGTAGGTGGTGCAGAATTGTGGGCTATTAAATAAAACAGAAGGGTTTTTGTGCAGCTTACCCCCTACCCTGGACGTACATATCTGTCAGTGCTCTCAGATGTGATAATGAAGAACAAGCATTTGCAATGCAATAGGTCTCGCATTTACGCAAGTTTGAGCTATTGGCATTGTAAATGGCAATGCCTTTTATTTATGTTTTGGTTTTTACAACATAAATAAAAGGCAATGTCATTTACAATGCCAATAGCATAAACTTGTGTAAATGCGAGACCTATTGCATTGCAAATGCTTGTTTATATTTGTTCCAGAACGTCCCGTATTACCCGGAGGCATTTTTCTTCCGGACGCTACGCTCAGAGATGATTAGATTGTTCTGGGCTGGGAAGCAACCTAGATTGGCGTGGTCGATTGTTACCCAACCGTACGCTGTTGGGGGATTTGATGTCCCTGATTTTCTGGCCTATTACCTGAGTGCTCAGGCTCAGTTTGCTTTCCATTGGTTCGCACCTACGCCATTCATGCCACAGCTGGCTGTGGAGGACTGGATAGTTCGGCCTCTGCCGTTGAGGGGCGTGCTTCAAGGCCCGGTGAGCGTGATTGATACACCGGCTACTACGGTGACATGCACGATAGATGCGTGGCAACGGATTCGGCGCAGGGTCGCGCTTCAGTTTTTATATGCACCGACTTTGCCGTTGGTTTACCACCCGAGTCTGTCCTTGCTGCAGGAAGGGGGGTTTCGGGGGATGTGGGCTAAGTTGAAGATACGATACTGGGGTGATTTATTTCTGAATGGTAAGTTCAAAAGGAAAGACCAATGGTTTCAGGGCTGTCCGACTACACCGCTGGACGTCTTTTATTATACCCGGCTGCGGCAGGGGCTTAGGGCTATCATACCGCAATTTCCGGAGGAACCGGACATAGTATTGCCTTTGCAGGTTTTGCTTACTTCCTCGGATGGTAGGCATTTGGTCTCACACCTGTACCGGAGTATCCGAGGGCAAAGTGGAAGTGGAGAGTGTAGAGCGTTAAGGCAGTGGAGAGAAGATATAGGCAGGCACATAACGGAGGCGCAGTGGGCGTATTGCTGCGAGCTAACTTCGCAGATCTCGGCCAGTTGCAGATTACGGATCATCCATTATAAATTCTTGCAAAGACTGTACTGCACGCCTGTTAGGCGGCTGCGGTTTCGTATATCGGACAACGACAGATGTGAACGTTGCCACTCGGAGGGGGCCGGTTTTTTGCACTTGGCGTGGCTGGGTCCATGGGTGTCTGAGTATTGGACGCAGGTTCACACAGCACTTACGGCTATGTTGGGCGATACGGTTGACCGAGACCCGCTAATGATGCTACTTGGATATACTATGCAGATACCCAAGGTGCATCGGAAATTTGGGAACATCGCACTCTTGCTGGCGAAACGAAGGGTTGCTTGTCGGTGGGGGAGAGGCCGTGCGCCGAAATTTAAGGAGTGGATAGACGATTTACTATATTGTCAAGAACAAAACACAATATACGCCGACACGCAGCCAATGAGTAGTAGGGCCAGAGACATATGGGATCCGTTCAGGGCATACCTGGTAGCTAATGCCGGGTCAGATGGAGTTGGAAACCTGGAAACGGCGGGGACTAGTCCTGCACATACAGCACGAAGTTAGGAGCAGTTGGCTTGAGATCTGCTGGGCTTGATGTGTCGGTTTGTGACGAGTGGAGCACACTGCTGAGAGGTCCTACTTGAGGGATGCATTGTAGTTTTGGTGGATCTGGGGATGATTTCGGGTTTGATGGTCGGTATGTACAGTGCGGGGGCTGCCGTGGATGTTGTGGAGGTGAGAGGTCCTGGTAAGATGGTCACCAGCTGGGACGTATTAGATGGACCACTGGGGTGGGAGGCGTGGTCTGCGCTGCAAGGATTGTGGAATATCCTATTGGTATGTAACCCATTATTGCTGCTGCTTCTCGAGGCTTCTGTGGTGGGAGCTACTCCCTGGCCTATGGCCCATTAGGCTGAAGAACTCGGTCTGTTGGTGGCTACAGCTGGCCGTCTAATGGAACTACAGCAACCATGACCTTCTGTTTAGCATCAGACTTTTGGATACTAATACCCCAAGATTGTTTGTCGTTGTTCTTACACAGGGTGGGGGCATTATAGGGACTCTAAAATAACTTCATGGACCTTGGACTGATGAACAGCAAGCAGAGATAGTATGCATGACATGCTGCAGGGCATCGCCTCCGGACCTCCGGGTTGTCGGTCATATGGCTGTGAATATCAGTGGTGGTCGAAGGGGGTAGTAGAAACTTTAGCCGGCCCGTGTGGTTGTAGGCGTGTTGATGTACTGCTGTGGATTGCTGTAATGAAGGTCTTTGAAACCAAAAAAATATAGCATTAGAGCAGCGTCTGGGTTGGGTGGGGAGTCTATAATTTGTTTCCCAGTGATTTCCGGGAGGAAAGGAACATTGAGGTAACTGGCCGCGTCAGCGTCAGCGCCAGGTACGTTTAAAAAAAATATATTATTCCCCTAGCATCTCCCCTCCACCGCAGTACTTTAGATTTGCAGAATCCGCAACTGACATTGAAATGCAAAAAGTCCCATAAATCTAGGGTGATTACATGAGTTGCATATTTAAAATGTGACTTACTTGAAAGTGCAAAACGGCACTGTGAGGAATTGTAAACTTTTTGCAGCAATCATTTTTATTGCAATTATTCATCAATAGAGTAAGAACCTTGATATCTGAGGATGTCATTACTATTTATTTCTAATTCGATATTTGTGAGAACGGATCTGTCAGTATAATTATCATTTGCTTCCCCAGATAGTTTTCTTAAATGTCCTTTATGTGTTGATTACTTGTGAGATCCGTGCAGACCCCTTGCTCCAATGTATATCCATCTGTGCATCACCAGTGTATTTTTTATTTGTAGAGCATATGGGCGTGGTTTTTAATAATGAACCAAGACTGAGGAGTAGAGTCAGAAGAGGGACAAGCCAGAGGAGCCTAATTCAGGCAAAACTGACTGGAAGAGGTTGTGATGCATAGTGTGAAGGAGTAGATATAACTAGGATGAACAATGGTGATAACAGTGTACCTTTTTGGAACGTTGACTGGGATTGGAGGAAGTGCATGGGTGATTGGTGGAATTGTACCTGGTAAGCTAGTGAAAATGGTCCTGTCGATGATCTAGGAAAAGAATGGGAGGAGGGAAACAAGATGGCGGATGGAGTGTGTTAGAGGCTCAGATGAGGAATATTGAGTATGGGATAAACTACTGTAGTTACTGAACCAAAGAACTACAAGAACATAGATTGTTCAGGGGTTATATATAGTCATTTCAGGTGTACAGAAAGCCGCTATGGTGGAAAGGGGCGGTGCAGTGTTAGGAGAGGGGAGCGGGGTATGACATGTGAAAGGCCGTAAACCTGGGTTCAAGGGAGTAAATGTCATCATGGGTGAGTTGGATGAAGAGGTCAAGAAGGGCGTATCATGCAGGGAAGATGGGGTGCCTGTGTATACACCAAACTTCTTCAAAGTGAAAGGCCTCGACCTCGGCCCTCCCCCACCACTGCATTGCCCCGTAGTGGGCCTCTAGCTCGGGGGGCTGGGTTGATCACCGGTGAAGGCTATGAGTAATGCGAGGCTAGCAAAGAGCACACTGACCACTATGCACTTTCCATGTTTGAAAATGCCCAGTGCGCAGGCCTCCCAAGTGCATATGTCTGGGAGCTCCATTACTTTGTGGAACGTTGCGTGGATTGTCAACCAATATGTGGAAAGGGTGTGGCAGGATCACAACATATGCTGTAGGTTAGCCGAGAGCTCTTTGCAGTGCAAGAAGCCCCGGCGGGTAGTAGGGAAGAAATGGTTGAGCTGATGTGGTGTTAGGCAGGTGCTATGTAGGATGGTGAATTGCATACTTTTAAATTGGGTGCCGGATTTCAAGGGCTCTGTCCCATTCAGTGTCGTGGAGAGCTCACTCAAAATCTGTTTCCCATTCATCTCTAAGTGTCATTAACTGGGTCCCTGCATGTTCCCGCATTGCCCTGCAAAGTCATGTCACGTGACCGCGTCCCGTTCCTATGGTTAGTAGGCACTGTATGACCGACTGAGTGGGAGGCTTGGTATCAACTATGGATCATTGTGAACGGAGCATGTACTGCATCTGGTAGAACAGTAGGTATTGACCCCTGAGGATGGCAAAGATCATTGATTAGGTGGTTGATGGTAAGAAGTTGGCCATCTTGGAATAAGTCGCCAATGGTGGTGAGGGAACAGGTATGCAGAGCGTTAGGTCTCTGGATGAGTGAGAGTTGGGAGGGTGTGGGAGGTCCTGCAGGGGGAAGGCAGGAGCGTACCGGATGATGTGGCGAGTAAGATTTAGTGCCAGCCTTATCCATTTATGTGTGATTATCACTAATTGTGATTGCTGGTGTAGGGGGGCTGTCTTGAACAGTAGGAGACTCTGAAGCTCTGTGGGGGTGAGGGGCACATGCCTGCATGCGTTTCAGCCAGATTACGCTGAGCCAGCCACCGCGGGACCCATTGAAGCTGGGCTGCCAGGTTGTCAGGCTTCACCCTCTAGGAGGGCCAAAGAGAAGACGTTGTGGGCTAGCGATCTCCTCTTTCCCCCACAGCTACCGACAACAGAGGATGAGAGCAGTCAGGGAGAAAAGAACACCTGGCCCTTTAAGGATTTCCCTACCGATGCAGGACACACCCCCTGGAGGGTGGACGCGCCAACCACAGAGAGATCTTCAACTCGTGACGCGGAGAGAGATGTCGGCAACGCACGGGAGGAGGAAAGACGCACCAGGAAGAACTCCGACGGAGGAAGAAGAGGAGGACCGGTGTTCCCAGAGAGAGACGCGCCAGAGGACGACCGACTACACGAGAGCCAGGACGCTCAGGAGGACGCATCGCCCAGCCACGGCCCCGGAGGGTCGTGGCTACAACAGGTGCATGCACATCTCCGGGGATCCGGGAGTCGGGTGGGTTTAGGAACCCCAGAGAAGGACGGGGAAAGCTACGCAACGACAGGCTCTTGAACACCGCCGCCGCATAGACCCTGCCCGCTGCTATCCAGCTCTCATTGGTGGTGGTTTCTCCCCCTCCCGCACTCAGCCATAAGACGGTGATTCCCTCACTCCCTTCCCTAAAGGCTACAGAGAGAATGTGCAGTAATACGTGCTCCTTTTGTTTTCTTTTCATTGGTTTTTGAGTCCTCCCGCCACCCTGAGAAGAAAGACGTTCTGGAAAGAGACGAGACGATCCCCGACCAGACCGTCAAGGACCCTAAACCCCGCCTAATGGCTACTTTTTCTTTGTGTATTCGAAATAAACAAGGGACAACCCTGAAAACTTCCATAACCTTCTGAGCCTCCCTTTTTGCAAGTTGACAAGTGGTGTTTCTGCCCGGTCTTCGTACCCTCCATTGGGAGCCCAGAAATGGAGAACCTAATACAACACATGATGGAGGGTCAAAAAAAACTGGAATGGGTTGTGGAAAGACAACTCACATCTGCGTAGGCAGACCGCGAAATGTTCAAAGACCTCATGAAGGGACAGATGGAGGCCATATTACGGGTTGGGGAGGAGGCAGCCCATCCCTCTACAGCCCAAAAGAGTAACCGGACTATGGCTTCTGTCCCTACAAAAAAACTTGGTGGGCGAGGATCCCGACGCCTTCCTGTTGAATTTTGAATGGGCAGCTAGGGCATCAGGTTGGCCAGTGGCCAAATGGCCGTTTTTTTGGCACCCCTCTTAACAGGGGACGCCCAGGCGGCATACCAGGAGGCCAACCCCGCTGGGGTTACCCCCTACGAAGAAGTCAAGGCCATTATACTGGATCACCTGGGTCTCGACGCTGAGACAAACCGCTTACGCTTTCGAAAGGAAAGGGGGTCCCCCGGAGATTCAGTGAAGACACTATACTTTAAACTAAAGATTGCCGCAGACAAGTGGCTCAAACCAGAGGTAAACACAGAGGAACAAGTCATGAACGCCATATATTTAGAACAATTTATCGAGGCGTTGCCATATCCCACTCAGCGTTGGCTTCGGCAACATAACAACCTCAGCCCAGAACAGGCTGTTGAAATGGCGGCCTCCTTTTCCAGAGCACAAACCAGAGGGGCCTCGTGGGAGGTTGAGAAACAATCAAGTTCCTTACCAGCACCCCGAAAACCCCTTCGCCCTATCAAAGAACCTGAGCGAGTAAAACCTAGATATGAGGCCCCCATTAATAGAGGACCTCAGTGTTTCGAGTGTGGGGAATGGGGCCACATTTCCCGTACGTGCCCAAAGAGACGGACTGAGGAACCGATGGATGTCAGCTATATTCCCCGCCATCTGCTGTATCCCGAGGAACTGAGGACTTGTTTTTATGTAAGTCTTTACCTTAATCACAGACTCGTTAATGCCCTTCTTGATTCTGGGTGTAGACAGTCTGTGGTCAGGGGTGACTTGGTTCAACCAGGGCAGGTCCGTCAGGGGAAACAAGTGTTTATACGATGTGTGCATGGGGATGTGAAAGTGTATCCCTCTGCAACGTTGCCTCTAAAATGCTCGGACAGGGCAATCCTTCAAGTGACTGTTTGGGTTCTTCCAAACCTACCGGAGGAGCTCATCTTAGGTACTGATAATCCCCGATTCCCATCCCTGTTACGGACAAAAGTAGGGAGCCCCTCATCTAGCAGACCTTTTACGACCAAGGCAATCCCCAGAACCCTTTTGACCCAGGAGCCTTGGGAAGGGGACAAAAGCTTCCACTGGGCACAACTCAATGATCCCACCCTACATCACGCCTGGCAACAGGTTCGCTTGCCACAAGACCCCACTCATCTCAGGTATCCTTACTTCCAGATAACCAATGGCCTGATATACAGAATAGGGAGTATGGAAGAGGAGCTCCAGCTTCTAGTACCGAAGCGATACCGAGAACAGATATGTTTCTTTGCACACTCCCATCTCCTAGGGGGACACACAGGAGCCCAGAAGACTACCCAAACACTGTTAAGGCATTTTTACTGGCCCGGTATTTATGCGCACATAAAGCGGTACTGCCAGGAATGTCCAATCTGCCAGAAAAAAAATCCCTATAATCCTCCCGCTGTCCCTCTCCAACCCCTCCCATTATAGGAAAACCATTCAAACGAGTAGGCATGGATCTCATCGGTCCTCTACCCAAATCCAGCAAGGGCTACCAATAGGTCTTGGTACTGGTAGATTACTGTACCCGATTTCCTGAGGCTTTTCCACTGAAATCCCCTACCACGGCCGTCATCGCCGATAGACTTCTAGAATATTTCTCACGGGTGGGTTTCCCTCGCCAGATCTTAACAGACCAAGGGACCCCGTTTGTCTCTCCACTCATGGCACAGGTTTGTAAACTATTGGATGTCCAGCAGTTACGTACGTCGGTTTACCACCCCCAGACCGACGGCCTGGTCGAGCGATATAATGGGACCCTAAAACTAACATTAAGGAAAATGTTAACAGAAGAAGGGAAACACTGGGACAGACTCCTACCCTTAGCCCTGTTTGTTGTTCGAGGACAGGTGCAGAGTAGTCTGGGTTGCTCCTCCTTCGAGATGTTGTACGGTAGACAACCTAGAACACTCTTAGGGATGACCAAAGAAGCCTGGGAGAAGGACACAACTACCTCTAGCACCGTCCTCGACTACACGCAGGACCTCAAAACCCGTTTAGGCAAGTTGAGGAACCTGGCTCTGACAAACCTCAGAAAGGCCCAAACCCAACATAAACAACAATACGATTGAGGAAAGAAATGGAGGACCCTTCAAGTCGGTGATTGGGCCTTGGTGAAGTTACCCGGGACCCTAGGTAAAGGAAGAAAGGAGTGGGACGGTCCCTATCTAGTAGTAGACACAATAGGGAATACCACCTATAGCCTACAGCTTACCCAACACCGTACTCAGACCTATCACATTAACCTTCTGAAGAAATGGATAGGCGCCCCTCCTGTAAACAACCATCTAACCCTTCCCAATCAGCCGTCTCAACCACTCTAGACCTGCTAACAGTAAATGAAGACCTGTCAACCGCTCAGACGGAGTCGCTGTTAGACACATTATTTCCCTTTTTGACCCTCTTTTCAGACCTAACCGGAAGGACATCCCTGGTCGAACACCATATAGAAACCCCTCCCAATCAAACCGTTCGGCTACGACCCTACCGAATACCCGCCGGACGACGAGAGGCTATCTCCTCCGAAATCAGGAACATGTTGAAAATGGGAGTGATACAGCCCTCACACAGCAACTGGGCCTCTCCCATCGTTCTAGTGCCTAAACCCGACGGAAGCATCAGATTTTGCATCGATTTTCGTCAAGTCAATGCAATCTTCAAATTGGATGCTTATCCTTTACCTCGGGTGGATGAGCTGATTGAACAACTAGGAGAAGCACAATACATAACCACTCTAGATTTAACCAAAGGTTATTGGCAGGTTCCCCTGCGCCAATGCGACCAAGAAAAAAACGCTTTTATCACCGTCGGCGGTCTCTTTGAATTTACTGTACTACCTTTTGGGCTCCACGGTGCGCCAGCCACCTTTCAACGTCTTATGAATAAAGTACTACAGCCACTTAAAGCGCTTTACGCTGCCTATTTGGATGACATCATTATCTTTAGTTCATCCTGGAAAGAACACCTCCAACATTGTCAGCGAGTATGCTCTGCCTGGCAAGAGGCCGGGTTACACATAAACTCCTGTAAATCCAGAATGGGATTTTCTAAGGTTAGGTATCTGGGGTATCTGTTGGGAAACGGGTGCATCGAATTACAACAAGAAAAAATCAAAGCCATCACACAGGTCCCTTTTCCAACCACAAAGAAAGAGGTTAGGGTGTTTCTGGGACTCCTTGGTTATTATAGGCGGTTTATTCCCCACTATGCAGAGTTAGCTGCCCCGCTCACAGACCTCCTAAAAAAGGGTGTGCCAAGCCGATTCCAAACCCAAACACCTCCTGCAGCCTTGACAGCTTTCAGAAACCTGAAAGACGCCATAACTCAAGGACCAGTACTTGTGTCACCCAACCACAACTTACCTTTCATAGTCCAAAGAGATGCATCCGATGTTGGTATCAGGGCTGTCCTGTCCTAGACAGCAAAGGACGGTCTCGAACGCCAAGGAGCATTTATCAGCAGGAGACTCTTTCCTCGAGAGGAAGCATACCCCACTATTGTAAAGGAATGCCTCGCCATTAAATGGGCCATAGAAAAACTGCGGTATTACTTGGAAGGACGTCCATTCCTTCTTAACACTGACCACGCCCCTCTGGTGTGGATTTGTAGGAATAAAAGTAATAATCCGCGGGTCATGAGGTGGTTCCTTTCATTTCAACCGTTTACTTTTAGACTTCTCCATCGTAAAGGCACCCAAAACGCAAACGCTGACTTTCTTTCCCGACATCCACTCCTCCCCGATCGGGAAGACTCTGGGGGTCGGGTGTGTCAGGCTTCACCCTCTAGGAGGGACAAAGAGAAGACGTTGTGGGCTAGCGATCTCCTCTTTCCCCCACAGCTACCGACAACAGAGGATGAGAGCAGTCAGGGAGAAAAGAACACCTGGCCCTTTAAGGATTTCCCTACCGATGCAGGACACACCCCCTGGAGGGCGGACGCGCCAACCACAGAGAGATCTTCAACTCGTGACGCGGAGAGAGATGTCAGCAACGCCCGGGAGGAGGAAAGACGCACCAGGAAGAACTCCGACGGAGGAAGAAGAGGAGGGCCGGTGTTCCCAGAGAGAGATGAGCCAGAGGACGACCGACTACACGAGAGCCGGGACGCTCAGGAGGACACATCGCCCAGCCACGGCCCCGGAGGGTCGTGGCTACAACAGGTGCATGCACGTCTCCGGGGATCCGGGAGTCGGGTGGGTTTAGGAACCCCAGAAAAGGGCGGAGAAAGCTACGCAACGACAGGCTCTTGAACACCGCCGCCGCATAGACCCTGCCCGCTGCTATCCAGCTCTCATTGGTGGTGGTTTCTCTCCCTCCCGCACTCAGCCATAAAACGGTGATTCCCTCACTCCCTTCCCTAAAGGCTACAGAGAGAATGCGCACTAATATGTGCTCCTTTTGTTTTCTTTTCATTGGTTTTTGAGTCCTCCCGCCACCCTGAGAAGAAAGACGTACTGGAAAGCGACAAGACAATCCCCGACCAGACCGTCAAGGACCCTAAACCCTGCCAAACGGCTACTTTTTCTTTGTGTTTTCGAAATAAACAAGGGACAACCCTGAAAACTTCCATAACCTTCTGAGCCTCCCTTTTTGCAAATTGACACAGGTAGAAAACTTTGAACAAGGGCGTGCCGAGGCCCCTCTTTCCCACAGTCAGCTGCAGTTTCTGCAGTGCTATGGGGTGTCATTTATTGCCCCAGATAAGCTCCACAAGCAGTTTATTGAGGCCCTGAAGGAAACTGCGGGGGACATTGGGAAGGTTGATGAAGTAGTAGAGGAGGCGGGGGAGGATAATCATTTTGCCTGTCGTGGCTAGTGGGAGTGTTTTACAAAATTGGACCTGCGATTTCAAGGCTGTGAACGTCCTCCTGAGGTTGCGAAGAGGTCAGCAGGAGAGTGGTACAGCTGCACCCCAAGGCACCAGACAGTGTCACCCCTCCACTCTAGCGATGTTCCCCTAGCTAAACCTTGATGGGGGGCAAAGAGCCACCCAAGTGGAATGTGCACAGCTTTGTCCACTTAACCTGTAGATCAGCTAAATGTGCGAAAGAGTGCAGTGTGGTGTAGATGGGGGAGAGGTCTGCACGGATGTCCCAGATGTAATGGAGTAGGTCATCTGCATAGAAGAAGACCGCATGAGTCGTGCCATCTAGGGTTGTCCCCCAGGCCCTCCCCCTCCAGTCGAAGTCTAGCAGCTAGGGGTTCGATTGCAAGGGCACATAGCCAGGGGAGAAGGGGGCAGGCCTATCTAGTGTCCCTTTACACTGGGAATGCTGAGGAGATCAATCTGCCCAGCTGGACTCTAAATGTCAGGTTTGTATATAGCAGCTGTGTGTATGCACGGAGACGCTCACCAACCCCCAGGGTGGACAGCACCTGGAAGAGGCAGTCCCACCCCAGGGTATTGAAAGCCTTTTCTAAATCTAGAATGAGGCATGTTGCATAGGGAAAGTGGTGGGGGCTTGGTCCATCAGAAGAAAGAGGCAGCATATATTTTGAGAGGTTCTCCACCTGGGGACAAAGCCATTTGATCAGGGTGGACTAGGGTTGGCAGGATCTGAGCAGAGCATTTGGCTAATATTTTCCCCAGGATCTTGTAATCTATACCCAAAATGGTAATTGGGCAGTAGGATGCGAGGAGAGTCGGGTCTTGATCGGGCTTCAGGAGTGATGCCAGTACAGACTTGCATAAGGATGGAGGTAGTTGTTTGACCTTCATATATCTCGATGGATATTAGGACCTGGCTATCTCTTGGTCGAGTGTCTTGCAGACCCCTGATATCTCCTGTATTCAATGCCAGCGAGTGACCAACTTGAAGGCATCCAACTCAACCGCACGCGAGGAGGCCGTTCCACCGTTTTCGAAGTATTGAGTGATGTGTCTACCGTGTGAGTCTTGGAAGGAAAGAACTTCCAATGTCTCTTTGGGCAATCGCCTCAGGGACACCCGGGGTGGCGGGGCGTTCCAGGACAGATCGACCGCGTACGTGCCGTCGCCAGACAGGATGCGGTTCAGGTAGTCCGCCAGACTTATAAAATCTAGAACAATGACTGACATGAGGATGCGTTCAAGGCATACGTACAAGACATGTACTGTCAAATAGAAGCATCACACACTTGTGTGAGGGTAGATCGACCTCCATGCATCCACTTCTGAAGATGGAATTTATATGTGTGGGGATTGATTGGGGGAGTGGAGGACGGGAGCGATCCAGAGAAACGAACAGCGGACAATTATAGTCGCCTGTCAGGATCCAAGGGGTTCCCGTTTTGTGTGCAAGTGCTTGTGATAGTCTTGTGCTTTGTGTTGGGGCACAGATGCTGCCCATGAGGACCCTGGAGCCATTGAGGTGACCCTCTACTTTAGCAAAATGTCCCTCCCTGTCCACTATAGTGTTGATGGCCTGAAAGGGGACTCTGAGATGGATCCAGATAAAGGCGCTGCATGCATATGGGGAGTAGATAGTGGTTATGACGTGACCCCTAAAATTTTATCGCAAGCGCTGCAGTTTTGTCAGTGTGAGATGTGTTTCATGGGGGAAAATTATCTGGGAGTTTTGTCCTTTTGCAAAGGAGTAGACAGCATAGTGTTCTTCGCTGTATGCATTCCCCTAACCTTGAGGGTCAGGACATGAGTTTCTGCTAGAGGGGCCATGATGTAGGTGAGGTGTTTCCTCCCCGGGGGCATTCCGCCTGGGGCCATCTACAGAGTGTGTGTGAGCCCAAACTATACTCAGTGTGCAACAGGGGGAGGCAACATTGTGTCCCTGGTCAGGTCTCGAGGAGAGAGGGTAAGGAAAACGCTACATGACAACAATCTGGACGTGCTGCAAGGGCAGCATATCCAAACAGGGTGAAACCTTGTTCTATATCTGAAGGTGGGGTTGCAACTTGGCTGTGGAGAAGAAACAAATGGGAGCGGTGGACATTCACCTAGCTGTACTAGGAACATGGTCAGGTCCGACACTAGACAAGGGAATGGGGTGGGAAGGGGAGGAATGAGATGGGGGATTCTCATAGGGGTTAACGATGTGGATGGCAGTCCAGACTTTAATGACTGCCACCTGCGAAGTGACCAGCGGGGGAGTCTGGGAGCCAAGGCGCGGTCCATCCTTTGTTACGGATTGTAGGAAGCTGGCTCTCTATGGAGTGCAACACAACGAGGTACACTGTGTAGAGAGTCCAAGTAACCCGTATTGGTTTGTTACGGATTGTAGGAAGCTGGCTCTCTATGGAGTGCAACACAACGAGGTACACTGTGTGGAGAGTCCAAGTAACCCATTTTGGTTTACAGAGGCACACGTAACAAAACCAATTTAGAAAAATAACATGTATTTTATTTAAATTTCAACACCAAAAACTTTGGGATCAAAAGAGTACTTATCGAGATATTGATTTTTACAGTTAAGTAAAACGTTCACTTTAATGCGTCTTTATGCTGCTTTGCTTTTCTATTGAAAAAAAAAGGCATATACTCCATACAGTTACTTGCAATAGGTTTACGGGGATTCCCTTCAGGACTTAAGGTGGTAGGAGGCCAAAGTCCAAAGAACCACTAGGAGTTAATCTTTACCTGGCCTGGAGTGCCCTGGTGTAGAGATGCTGGTTGGGTTGGAGAGGGGGGAGCACCTAGAAAGAAGCTGCAGTGGGGGCCTTGGGGACAAGTACAGGAGCTCCCAACAGGAGGTCCAGTTCGTGAGGGTTCTGGGAGCAAGGGAGCATAGTCAGTTCTTGAAAATCCAGGCCTGGGCACTTGGGTGCAGAGTGGTTAGGTCAGCTGGGCTTGTGCATCACAGGCACTCACTGTTATGGGTCTTCACCGGTTGAGGGGACAAAAACAGCATAGCTGGGCCACTCTTGAAGTGGGTCTACACGGTGCTGATGTCCCTCAATGGCTGCTCAGTCTTGGAGTCGTTGGAGTCCGGATTGTATTCAAACAGGCTTTGGTTGCTGGAAGTGGTTTGGTAGCTTGGGTATTGGTGCTGTGCGGCTCCGGTTGGTCCTGGTTTCTTCTCACTTGGTGGGGAGACGGATCTGACCTCCTGGAGTACAGTAATCTCTTCCTGGCCAGCCACTGCATTGGTGAGACCTGGGAGCAGCAGGACGGTGGACCAGACTTTGGTACAGGGGAGTAGCTCCTCTTCTTCAAGGCAGATTGCTTTCAAGTTGTGAAGTGCTGGCAGCACATAGGGGTTCTTGGTAGATGCACAGCGGCAAGACGAGTCGGTTTGTTGTGATTGTCGGGACAGGTGCAGGCAGGCAGGGCTTAGTGCCAAAAAGTCAGCAGTTGGTTCTCAGTTTTTGCTTCCTTCGCTATCCCTTGTCCTCTTCTTCTTGTGTCCGTTGAATCTGAGTTGCTGGTGTTAGAGGTGCATCTAAATACTTAATTTAGGGGCATTAAGGGAAGCAGAAGGTAGTAGCCAATGGGCTAAGTACCTTGGGGGTGCCTACACTCCCTATATAACCCCTTCCTGTGGGATCCCTGACCCAATATATCTAATTTCATCAACAACCAAGATGGTGGAATTCTATTTTCTGTGTTCACTTCAGGTAGCTCACCCTAGGGGTGTAAATAACCTGATAGTTAACACACATGATGACTAGCTAATTTTCCCATCTGTCCTGGTGCCAAATGGCCCTTGGGCAGGGGGTGGCATTTCCCTTGTGTGAGGGAAGTACCAATTTGATCTCATGTGACTGTCTTCTCAGATCTTCCGCCTATGACGTAACTATGACACCCTGAAGGAGTACAACATTCAGGCCAAAAAAATTAGCACCAATTTAAACTCATGTGACTATCCTCCCAAAATATTCACTCAAGCGTGCATAAGAGCAAGGAATAATCACCAGAGGACATGATCACTTGTGTGCCCACCTTCACTCCTACTTCAAATAAAATCCAGAAAATCCTCAGGAAACACTGGTCGATACTACAGTCCGTCTCCCTCAGCATCCCATGCCCTCTATTCACATTCAAATGGACTCAGAACCTGAAAGACCTTCTAGTTCATACCAGCCCTCATGTGACACCCAAGACACTCTCTGGGGTCTCCCACCAGTAACGGGACATTACCTGTGTGGAACATGCGTTGCATGCCCGTTCACAAAAGCTACAAGGGAGATCCACTTAGGCGAAACACACACATGGATACAAAAGGGACCCACCAATTGTAATACCAAAAACTGTGTATACCTAATTACATGTCCCTGTGCGCTAAGTTATGTAGGGATGACTACAAGACCAATAAAGACTAGGATAATGGAACATTGCTGCAACGTGCGCAGCAAGCATGGTACTACCAAGATGTCTGTGCATTTCCTTACTATCAACCATACACCAGATGATTTCAAGTGGACTATTTTGGAAGCCATTGATCGTTAGTATCAACGAACCTTCTTCGACAGAGAACAATGCTGGATCTTTTGCTTGAAGACCCACATCGGTGGACTTAATGATGACATTCTGTGGCATGAATGCAATAGATGATGCTATGTGCAACTTATTCAGAACAACATATGAATACAACAAAGGGATGATTCTTCTCTAAACCCTTCCCTCCAGACACCTACATGACAAACATCAAACCTTCATTAGGGCAAGGTACCGTTTCACAACACATCAATGTGTACAAGATTAACACATCTATAACTTATCTCCCCATATGCAAATGCAGCACTCATAACTACGCAGCAACCACAAGCACTCATGGCTGCCATATCGTTTCAATATTAGCACAGACCCGGCTGTGCTCACTGCCCCTCAATCTCATGCGGAGCACTTTGGGTTTGCTGTTGTGATTTACATATCTCTTCAAGGGCACATGTTGCGGCCCACTGCGCCTCACTTTCGTGCAAAGCAGTATGGATCTTTCCATTGAGATGCACATATCTTCGCAAGGCCACTTTTTGCTAGTGGCAGCCCCATAATATTGAGTGGGAGACATTGGTTCCATTTGGTAGCCTGGGTCAACACCACAACATTGTTTGGGTGACATCTGTTCCATTTAGCAACTTTAGTTAACACCGATACCTGCACTAAAATTCAAACCCACCTACATTGTTTAAATGTATTTTAATTTTCAATTAACATTTTCATTTTTTCAAATGAAGGTGTCAGCAATTAACCAGAGCCAAAGACTACCAAGATGGCCGCCGTCTAATCTGTCAGTTCTGTGTTAACAAACTGGGTTATTCCGCACGCTTTGCTGTGTCATGAGAAAGCACCTGAAAGGTGAAGGAGGTACGGAGATCTAGATTATCCGTACCATGGCGATTGCAGCCGGGACGCCCACCACTATACAGAGGATCAGACGATCCCCTGATTTCGCCTGTGACTCACTTGGCTTGGCTCAGTCTGTTTCTATTTATTTTTAAGAAGACAGTGTACGCCTCACACAACAAAAACTCGGCCAAGATGGCCACACTGAGTAATACTTCCCTCCCGCGATCTTCGCTATGGGATGGGCATTTGCTAACACACCACACCTGTGGACTATCCTTGATAGATAAAAAAGCAGCTATCCTCCACCCTGCACACTACCACCAGACGGGCAGAGAGGGGGTAGGTCACAAACGCAAATCTGCATAGGACCACGTGAGTACTACGATCATAGCAGCATGCCCCTGGCTTCTCCTGGTATGTTACTTGCTTTTTTAACTACTCCAACCTATTTGTATTTGCAGATTGAGCCGCAATTAAGACGTGGTTCTCTGCACTGATCTAAGGTGCATTTACCAAAACACCAGCAGAGTAAGATGCCTTCCCTACCCTTAGCTGGGATATAATATTGCGTGGGTGTATGATTGACATACATATATATGTATATTTGTCGGTCTTGTTATAATGGTGCCTGTTATCATGACTATGTAATTTGACTGGTTTGCAGTGTAAATTTATTCACTCTTCACAAAGGAGATACAGCTGCTCTTCAAGCATGTTTTTGTGCATTTGAAAAATATAGTAATCATGACTATGGGGAGTCTCCATCTATATTTCTTAAGCAGGACTCCCAGAAATTATTTGTGGTATGTGATTCACATACACATGAACCTCTTTTCTTATACTATTTCTTTATTCTTTTAGGTTGGAATTTGAGATCTAGTTAGGGAATCTACATACATGTAGGTGTAACAAACCTCAGCCATCTCTAAAGGTTACCTCTAAACCCAGTCACATATCCCACTTTGGTGTAGAGTAGGGTTATTTTTTCCGTTGGTCCTGAAGAAACACCATGGATCCCTCCTGGACCACTCAGCCTTGTAACATGTCGACCTTAGTAGATACACTGTGAGACTACCACGGTTCATAATATTCCTCTGACAACACTCACATTCTTGTTTTTAGACCTGCCAAGGGAACCACTGATTAAAACCTAATGGTACCCCTTAGGTAGTTTTAAAATACACCCCAATATACATACCACCCTACCTCCACATTCCCTCACTCATCATAATGGCAATAAGAGAAGATCTTTACCAAACAGCCCTCTCGCAGGGCCGTGGGGCATTGAAGCTCCGGAGCCACGAGTAGCAAAGCCCTATGATGAAGCATGACACAATACATTCCAACCGCGCTTCCCCTTTATTTAGCTTTTCTCAATAGGAACAGCTACCCTCCTTTTGTATTCATATCAAATTTCACAATTGACCAAGATGGTGGAATTCTATTTTTCATGTTCATGTCAGGTAGCTCACCCTAGGGGTGTAACTAGACTGATAGCGAACACACCGCATGACTAGCTAATTCGGTCCTGGTGCCAAATGGGCCCTGGGCAGGGGGTGGCATTTCTCCAGTCTGGGGGCAGTTTGGGGTCGCATATGAAAGGCGACAGAGGCCTTTGAAGTCTCCTGCTTTGATATGCTGATTACTAGCAATCCTTCTTGGAGGAGGTGACAACACCTACGGCCAGAGCAGGCATTATGTCGGACCTCAGCCAGCTTGGGCACTCAACTACAGGGGTCAAAAACCTGTCTGTGGCGGTTGGTGTGTTTTCCACTTGCTTTCTGATGATTCATGACTATGTGCAGAGGTGGTTGCGTACGCAGGCTCAGTGAAGTGCCGTACAGCAGCAGAGGACGCAGCAGGGAGGCTATTGGGGATCGGACACTAGGTGGATGGACAGCCCCTGAAGTGCTGGTGTGCTCGTGCCTAATTAGGCAGTCGGGGTTTTCCGGGACTCCTGTAGCTGTTGCAGCCCGTGTCGGACCACAAAACTGCTTCGGAGTTGCTCAGAGTACTCCCGGCGCTGGCTGGTAGCCCGGCCTGCAAGCAGTGGCCGAAGTGGGCGGGAACGGCAGGGCACGGCGTGCCCCTACTTCTTTAATTCTATAGCTTCCGTTCCCCTACTTTTTTATTTTGAACATGCGTCCCGGGACGTAAGAAATATCCAAGGCCTATAGAGAGGGCTCGGCATTAGTGGCTGTTTGGGGACGGGCGGGGAGCAGGGAAGGAAAAGGTCTCCGTCTCTTGCTTCCTGCCCAGACGAGACAAGGACAGTGTCCACTTCTGCTCTGCCGTTGGCAGCTGCCCCCACCACCCACCCTCTTTCTTACTCCTATTCCCTCTCTGTCTGTCTAACTCCTCCTCACTTACCGAAAACCATGACTCAAGAAATGGTTCTCACCCTCTTCCTTTCTGTCGTTCATTTGTTCGGCTGTAAAATGGATGCAGAAAAGAAAACTTTTGCTGGAAATGCCATTTTTACATTTTTCTATTCCAAAGTGCAGCCTCGGAAATAAAAGGTTCATAATATGAAAAATCAATAAAAAAACAAGATGGAGTGTTCTTAAAGTGGCCAGATTGGTTTTATTCAAACCCCAAAAACATTGGCGTCACTTTACTGAGTTTGCCAGTGAAGCGCTGATTTCCCCCCCGGTGGGGAAGTGCACCAAATCTGAAGGTACTGCAATACCTGGTTGATGGGTGGATTGGAAAACAAAATGTGTACGGCGGCATTGTGTTCACGAATTGGGGGGCATATTATCAAGGACGGCGTTAAAATGATCGCCGGTTCAGCGGCAGAAAATTGCCGCTACAGCGGCAATAATGGGCTTGATATCATGCCATAGAGAATTCCAATAGAAGCCCAGGTTCACACCAGAACATGGGCTTCTATTGAAATTCTCAGGGGCATATTATCAAGCCCAATATCGCAGCTTTAGCCGCAGTTTTCTGCCGCTAAACCGGCGATAATTTTTAACGCCGTTCTTGATAATATGCCCTGTGGTCTTTTTAAACCATACTGCTTACGTCTTGTAAGCATATAAGCAGTGGACATTGAAATGGGTCCTTTCTGGGCCATGTAGTTTTCAGGCAAAAATACTCGTTGATTTCTGCAAAAATGTAAAAGCGTTAAGTTCACCATGTTGTTTCTGCTTACATTTCACATGCTTTATTTAATCTTTCATTCCCTATGAGTGTTTGCTTTTTCCAGGATGTTGTTACTTTTTACTTTAGGCAGCATATTGCTCTTGCCTAGTGCGTAATTTGAAATGAGTCGCATCCAGTTGTTTATAGCAGATCAAATTGGATTGTAGTTGAAGGCAGTGTGAATTTCTCTCAGTGGGGCAGTATGGTGTTCAGTGAGGGAGTGGATGAAGCACTGGGGGCAGAGCAGCCGAATTTAGAACTAGAGAACCAGGTTCAGCCTTCATGAACAGTCCCCCAGACTACTCTCCTGAGGGAGCACATTGCCACGCTAGACCTTAGAAGGCCCTGCAAAACCGGAAAAGCCCTGGTGTCTTAGCACCAGTAGGTGGACCCGAGCAGTGACAAGTGTGGGTTCACCTTGAAGGCTTGCCCACCACAATCCATACTGAAGTTCACCTCCAGTCTTGTGGGCAGGCCTACGAAGTAGCAGACCCTAGAGCAACAGTGACTCTGTCACTGAGGTCACAGGACCCCTGAGAAGAGCCGACTCTAGGGCGGTGCGACCGGTGTGACTGCAACGGGTGCTGACTTTGAGTGGGGGCATTGTAAATTATGGTTTTAAAAGCACTTGCTGCCTCCTTCCTGGCCTACAGCAATTTTCGGCAATAATAAAAATGTCATGATCACTTCTTCCTAGAGAGAGATCGGAGTTTTGTGTAGTGGAAGTTTTGACTCAGGGAAAGACAGCGCAGAGGGTTAATGTGCCTGCTGCAAAGAAAATGTACCATGCCCATCACAAAGTGCACATATTGTAAATAGGTCAGTGGGTTACTGCTTTTGTCAGTAAGATCCTTTTGTTACTTGCAGTTTATAAGTTAAAATCCTAACAAAGAACAGTGAGCTATTAACTTTCATCTAAGAGCTGCATACAAACTGCAAGGTATAAACTAGAGCTTTATGGTTTTTCCCTAAGTCTTTGATTATCGTAATTTTGCAAAAAGTGTTCATTTGGATAGAAATCAATAATGATTATTAAAGAGAACCCCCAATCATGGTATTAAGTTTTAAATTCTGAGTTTGTGTTTCTCCAGATCAATCACTATTAAACAATACTGCTTACTAGTATGGTTATCATGTGACTCCTACACCTTGTAGTCCTTGGTCTTATGTAACATTTTCTATACAGTGATTTACACACGTAAAATTGATTGTCGCTGTGTATATTGCTGACGACAGAAACTCCATGGCTCGGAAACAAATGGCTTGTGCTTCCACTTTTAAGCATATTTGGGACATTCTGTGATTAGAAACATATCCCACTTTGTGAATTTATTTTAATGTCAATAACTCATATTAATCGTTAAATAATCATGTGTATCCATTGGTTGAATTACATAACATAATAAGCTGTAACTGGTCAGTGAAATGCCAAACAAATACTAAAGATTGGGATGTTTTGCCAATCCTGGCCACACCTCTAACTCCGCCCACTGACCCCATTCTCGGGATATTTCCGCCCTTCGATTCTCCGCCCACAGTTCCCCTACTTTTTTTTCCCCACTTCCACCACTGCCTGCAAGTGTGAAGGAGGCACCAGTGAGAAGCCTCTTTGCTTCTCCGATGTACTCCCACGTTTTTGGCAGCGCAGCCGTAGACTTCCAGTGGACTTCCCAGCCCCCATAGGTGCGCTGCTCTCGAGAACTTCCACATCCTCTGCTACCTCTGCAAAGGGCAACAGGGAAGGACGCTGGAGGAAGCAGAGACTGGTGTGCTCGTGCCTTCCCGCTGCTGCAGCACTGCCAGTGATATATGTGGGTAGAAGGCATCACCAGCACTGCCAGCACGGATTTGTCCTGTGGCCTGTGGAGCACTTAGGGAGCCACAGCACACAGCACATCTCCAGGAAAATTCAGGGCACAAGACAATTCCTTGACGATGAGAGTACCAAAGCCTTATACTAAAAAAGAAATTAAAGCGAGCTGGAATTAACTTTTATCTGTAAACTAGCTACAACAGCTGACAACACCAATGCAAATGCTACTACAGAGTAATCGATAACCAACTGACAACAAGTAAACAAGCAGACATAGAAGGTGAGTAGGCAGTCGGAAATAAATAGTGTTGTAGCAGTGTAGTGTATAACTGGCATATAGTAAAGGCAGTGAAATCCTGTTTGTCTGGGGTGGGACTAGTGCACTGGACACAGGCACTCTGCAGGGGGCTAACGTTTGTGAACACTGAGGGGCAGATTTACAATGAAAGTGACTCAGTGCATTCCGCAAGCCATTTGGCTGTGCTGCACTGAGTCACTTTCAAAGCACAGGGATGAGACATATTTACAACAATGTTGCATCTCTGTGCTTCCCCCTACGCTGGCGCACAAACTGCAGCCATGCGCCTGTGCAGGCATCCTTGCACCATGGTGCAAGGATGCCTGCGTCGTGGGGAGATTGTTTTTGTGCAGGAAGGGGCACCTTCCTGCACTAAAACAATCACTACAGGCATTTTCCTCTTTCAATGCATGCTGTAAAATGCAGCACGCATTGAAAAAGGAAAAACGAGAAGAAATGAAAACATTTCTCCTCGTGGCGCCTCCCTATGCCTTCCCTGGGGAGGCGTAGCATTCACACACATTTCCAGATTTATGATTCCTCATAAATCTGGAAATATGTCTCGTTCCATGGGTGTTGCGTGGGAACACCCACAGCAACACCCATGGAACGCCCCTTTCATGCAAAGGGCTGTGTGTAAAGGGGCCATATTTACAAGGACAGGAAAAGCCACTCAGGGTGGCTTTTCCTGTCCTGTAAATATGGATCAGTAAGATATGCACAGGGGGCTTGTAAATCTACCCCTAAGAAAGCACTATGCTGTGGGGGCAGCGCAAAGCATGGAGGCGGTCGGCGTTCGACAGGTGCGGCCTGTGCGCGCATTGGCACCTTGCCCATCCCCCCTTTTGCCTCACGTACACTGCCCAGCTCTACAGACTCCAGAAACCTTCTAAGCAGTTACTTTCTAAATAGAATTGCCTAGCCTCTGCAGCCTGCTTCATCATTTGTCTGCATCTCTGCATACTTGCCAAATTGGTTAGTGCTTAAGCACCAGCTGCCTACGGTCTAATATAGTGTGAAGTGAAAGGTTCCATGAGCCCTTCAATTGCCTTTTTTCCTTCATTTGCCCTCTTACCTTAATTTACTTAGACTGAAATTCAGGACAGCCTGATAATTCAATCAAGACTGTGGGAGCAGGATCAGGATCAACATGTGGTCGGGACGAGAAAGAGTGTCACAACATCTCATTAGGAGGAAGATAAAACTGCAATCCTTGCAGACTGTAATAAAAAAGTTCTAAAGCAAACCTGATCTGGTAAAATCAGACCTTAATCTCTTAGTGTCTCGAATGTTTGAAAAATCCACTAAAATGCCACACTAATTTGACTTCTTAAAGGACCCCATTGGGATTATCCTCTCATCTCTGAGGCCACGACCACTCATTCTGCTCCAATTTCTCCAACTATAAGTGGGGTTAGTCCCCTTCTAGACTTCAACTGTAAAAGTGGGTCCTGCACGGGGTCTATGGCCAATGCATTAAATTCAGCGCAGGTGGAAAAGAAAGAGAACAAGGAAACAAGTTGGGGATCTATAAGTGACCTAGAGTTACTTACATTGAGGTCACCATTGCCACCGATTTCTCCCAGACCATCCTTACCTTTAAAATCCCATAGTTTACAACTGAAAAATGGTGCTCTACTGCCAATAGAGTTCAGAGTAAACGTCCAAAAAGGGCAAAATAGTTTGGAAACACATCTGCTCCAGGAGGAAAAAGAACAAACACTCTGCTCAGAGACTGGACAACTGGAGCAGCGTCATTTAAGCCCCAATGACTCTCCGCAACTTATTTCAAATCCATTATACTTACAAACTGAACAAATAGCAGATGACCAGTGTCATGTAGATACAAGTCTAAGTAGATTAGAATGGAGGATCAATCAACTACATCTACAAGAGGAGATGGAGTCCTTCTGCTGGAACAGTCTGTGCCAAGCTAATAATAAATTCACTAAGCCAATAAGTGAGTAGACAATGGATCTCAAGTAGGGCTATCTATAGCGCATAATAGCCGTGAAAGTAATAAGAATGAGCAATACCAAAAGCAAAGCCCCCCTGGGAAAAATAGACCATGGGGCAGTGTGGGATACCTTATTTCACAGTTAACATTTGATGCCCTCACATATCAAACCACCAAAATGAACGTCCAGATGGACCTGCTTAACACTATGGCAAAATCAGTTTCAGGAATCAACCAAAAGTTGGCCGACCTAAATAATCTCATAATCTGGGCAAAGAATTACGAGGAAGTGATTAACTTTGATTGTACCTTTGCACCAATAATCAGCAAGCTTGCAACCGTTCCAGAGGTCATTACCAGCTTAATAGAAGACTTAAAACTAAATCTGGAAAAACAATTAACCTTCAATAGTGCAACCATTACAGGAGAGTGGCAGGCCTTAGGATTCTAATAACACAAGCACAGGTACAACTGCTGCAGAAGGTGATCAACAGAGGAGAAAAGTGGCCATTAACCTGCAGTGCCAACAGAGAAGAAAAGTGGTCCTGTTATAGAGAGCATAAATAAAAGGGAGGCCTCACTTTGAAATTCACATCCATTTCCACTGCAGCAACTTGATGAACTAAAGATAAAAAAACAGGAACAACTATGCAAGGCCAGAAACAAAACTAAAGCTAACCTAATAGCTATTACCTGTACCCCTGCAAGTAAATTAGTTAAGAATGAAATTGATCACAGGGTAGAGCCAATGCAAGAGTTAAAGCAAGACAGCAAAGGACTGCAGGAGAGAAGGAAACCCTATCCTTTATTTGATTAAAAAAAAGCAGGAAAAACTGCTCAAAGCAGCATAATTCTAGATGAGGTTTCAGCCCTCACTTTAGAGAAAACCCTGGCCCTGGAAACCCCAAGCTCCCCTGGGACCTCGAGTTCACATGATGAGAGTCAGAGGAGGCAGATCAAATACGTCAACATCTTATGACCAATAATAAGGACAACTTAGAAGCCCTTTCAAACAACACAGGACAGGTTCAATTTATAGCAATACAAAGAACAGCTACCTTCAAGGCTTCTGCAAGTCTGCCTGCTCGCCAAGACTCTGTAGCTGTCACAAGCCTATTGACCAGGTGACCAGGCTACCAAACCCTCCTCAGATTCAAGAACAATCTGGCTCAGGCCCATCTAGTTCCGGTTCAAACAGTGGAGACAAGTTGTCTGGCCCATGGATCGAGGGCAACCAAATAGTCTTCACACCAGAATACCAGTCCAGGAGGAGACACAACATGCTTAATTGTGGTAACATCTTAAAAGTCAGATCCATCACTTGCAAAGATGTCAACGAATGATATTGAATCTATTGAAATCCTGCCTCCAATGAAAACAAGAGTCAAGCCTTGTGACTTGGGCCACTGCTCAGCTAGCCAGGAAGTTCCTTCATGAGAAGGAGCATTTTCTTGAATGGGGAATTAAGATCAGTATACCTCAGCATTCAGGCTATTCCGACCCTCTTATAATTCAGAATGAAACTACACTGAAGCAAGACAGAGAAGACACAATCAACCTTTTTCCGTCCTTATGAACCCTATTGGCAAAACAATATCCTCTACATTGCTGCAGCAGAACTTGCAGTCTCCAAGATGCTATGACAATGCTGGTCAGTTCAACATAGACTGGCTAACAGCATCCTTACACGATGGCAGACGATCCTGACGTGCTAATGTGCAGCCCCCACAGACCAACGTCAGTGCGGAATGCAACCAAATCCCTGAAATTGAAATTGTGCTCATGGAACATTACTGGTGTTTGTACTAGGAACCATATTAAGAACACATTAAACCTTCTGAGAGAATATTAAATCATTCTTTTGCAAGAAACATGGGCAATGCAGCTGTTCACAATAGAAGGCTATATCGGTTATTTCATTCCAGTACAAAAATCAAAGAGGTTTGGGGATTCTGAGGCAATCTTCATAGCTGCATCTCTAAATATACACAGTGAACAGGTGGAAGTGGACTGCCGTAACATCTTTGTAGTCAAATTACAGAAGTGGCATACAGATATCAAGAGATCTCTCCCGATAAGTTTTCTTTACAGACACCCAGACACGTGATCGAGGAAGTCGATGCCATGTAAACTGGTAAACATCTTACTTAAAAGACCTAGTGAACCTGGAAATTTTAATTACAGGGGACTTTAATGTGAACCTGCTTTGACCTTTTTCCTTTGATGAATACACATTACAACAGGATCTCCTCTGGATTGTCTCAAGCCAGTCTGGTGGAACCCAAAGTAACAGACTCAGGGATGAAAAAGCGGTGCCACTGGTAAAAGACCTTGAGTCTCTTGGGCTTAGACTACTGAATGGGAGATACGAGCAAAACAATCACCCAGCATGGTCTTATTACTCATCTTGGGTATGTTCCGCAATAGATTATACAGCGGTAACTCTATTACTACTCAGCCTAATTTTATTTCATCAGATTATTGAAATGGGAGAAAGTGATCTTGGACAACAAATAATAGAGATCAATGCCAAATGCCCTCTCAACAGGCACGCACATTTTTTACCGGGGAGTATAAACATGACAAACTACAGGAGGTTACGTTGACCGGATGGCACAATAGAGTCAATTGGGGCAACTGCTTCTACTCTCATAGAGCAATGTTTTAAAAAGGATACGCACAATCAAACTGCTATGTGGTCACTTTTTAGGTATAAACTTTTGGCTACTTACCCTCAAAAAAATATCTTAGCACGTTTCAAACTAAAGAGCAGATGCAAGACTTAAATAGGATTAACATATCTGCCTCTAGTCCCTTGATAAGGAAGAACCCTAACAGACTACTGAGATTAAGTGAGAGGAAGCCAGGGAATTGTGAAATTCAATCCGAACTGAAGCTTTTAAGCAAAATATACTGGAGATCAATTTGGGAAGAGAAATAAGCAAAGAAACTATACCTCTGGGCTAAAGCACTTTATCTTAGTAAAAAGAAAAACTTGAGGGGATTCTGGGAAATGGTTAACAACTTGAACAGGGCTCCAACGACAAATATGACCATCAACATAGCTAAAGCAGGTTGGGTTGACTTCCTTATCAAGCACTTTAATCCATCCCTAGAGGACACAGGACCCAGAAGCAATGCAAGGACTAGTACGACTCCTATAAAACTTCTGATATGCCCAGATGACTCCATGATCAGTTTTTCTGAACAACAAATCTGCGGGACCATCTGAAAAAGCAGACAAGATGGGCCTCAGATTCGAATGGAATACCAAATGCACTGTACAAAACCAACCCGGCCTTGTGGGCAGACAGACTGGCAGTAGTTTTCAACAGTGCCCTCTAATTGGCACCCAATATTTATTCTTTGCTCTAAATATGGACAAGTAAAATCTGAAAAAGCAACCTCTTTATCTTTGTTTAGTGGATTTTAAGTTGGCATACGTGCAGCGCAACCTCCTTTGACACAAACTGTCTTTCTGGGGCATCCCGCACGTATCTTAAAAGCAATACAGCTGTTTTATTCAGACACCTGGACGAGAGTGAGGATTGGGAATGACTCATTCCTGTCTTGGAAAATTACAACTTTTCTGGGGTTAAAGCAAGGCTGTGTACTTTTCCTAGCAGACCTCACTTCTGGCCTCGATGGCATAAATGCAAATCCTCCTAAGCTAGGAGGTATGTGCATATCATTTTTCTTGTGTGCAGATGATGTGATACTTCAAACCAAACAAAAATAGGCTTACAGCGACTCATTGACAAGCTATCTCAGTATTTAATAGCTAATGGAATGCTGATAAATGAGAAGAAAACAAATGTTATGGAAGTGAGTAAAAAAAATCACAGAAAACGTACAAGTGGTATCTGTAAGGACATCATCCTCAGTTAAAACCTACAGATATCATATTTGATGATAAAGGCTCCTTCCCGCAGCAAAGGCAGGATCTGCGGAGAAGGAGCCCTTATCCTTCTCCGCAGCTCCCTTCCCATTCCGTACTTTACAGTGATCGTTAGATGGCCCCAGTTACCTGCCACTGCTAAAAGTATGAGCAGATACATTTCTACAGAGTATAGGATATAGGAGTGAGGCATTGTGAGGGAGAGATGCAACAACTTCAAATGGGATATTCATGATAATTTTCAGGACACTTTTCCGTCTTCCCTAATATGCCTCTCAAGCTCAGATTAAGCTTGAGTTTGGCCTACAGAATCAAACCATTGCAAGGAAAGAAGGCTGTATTAAAGTATGGAAATGAATACAATAAACAACTGAAAGCCAGCATTTCTAATCTCCTTGGGAAGAAGCTCAAACCAGCACAAGTGCACCTTCCAGGCAATATTTAGACAGAGTGCTGGAAGATCTTGGCATCCTGAACACTATGGGAAAGACAAATGCCTCTAGAGGCATTTAAAAAAGTGATCTCATGTAGGACGAAAAAAATCTCAGTAATAACAGATAAAAAGGCTCTTTCAGTCAGATCTAATGCATGGGTGATTATAAATGAATATAAAAACCTCAAGCCTCAGCCCTATCTTGAGACTGGGTGGGCAAGAAAGAAAAAGATCTTTTTATTAGGTATCGCTTTGGCCTACTCCCAGGTCTTGCCCATGTTGGGCCCTGGCTTCGGCACACAAAAAAGGTCAGCTGTAGACTGTGCACATCTGGGGAGGAGAATATTATCCTTCTAACCTGTCTTTGCCGTGGCCTGCTGAACAAGAGGAAGGCTTTGCTTAGGGCACCCTTCAATCAGTGAGGAATTAGCTCGTGCAGGCAAGCTGTGATTGCATGCTTTAAAGTAAGGGACACATCCTTCAACTGTAAATTTACGAAATTTTTAAAGAAAGCGGAAATAAAACTGGAACTCTGCGAGACGGTGTAGTGTTAGTTCATTTTACGATTCCTCTTATTCAACACAGATATTTATCACTATTATAATTATTTGAGCTTTTTTACAATTTGTGATCCCTTATCTTTTATGACATGGGGCTGGTTAGAAAAGTTAGACCTCTTCATCTTGTGGCTTTTGATTATGGGAACATAATAAGAACTTCATTAAGAAACAATAAGTTTGTTCTGTGAAAATGGGCCATGATAAATTTGCACAGTGAATTCTACCTGTGCATGGGCACTCTAGCACTTTAATTCTGACCTCAAGGTTTCTTTAATGTAATGAGTGAGACAGATAAGATGCTCATGATATGCCTGCTTGGAAACATTATATTTTATTGTTAAATCATTTTTCAGATTTTATTATTAGTGTAAGGGTTCAAATTAACGCAATTGTATTATATTGTTGAACGATGTTTCTGACTTTATTATTAGTGTAATGGTTTTAATTAACTTTGCACTTTTCTAACTGAAACTGAAATTGTCTGTGGTGGCAGGCTGGTCTCTACCAGTTAGCCAGTACACTGAAGGTTGGTAGGTTTCAGGGGATACCTCTAAGGTGCCCTCTGGATGCATGTTTTAATAAATCCACTACTGGCATTAATATGGATTTATTAGGACAAGGTGTTTGATACTAAATGCCATAAGTTTCAGTGAAACCATATTGTAGCTGGGGAACTGGTAATGACCTGTGGCCAGTACATGTATTCAAGATGGCTTATCTGTTAACTTGTACTATCCAGTAATTGGACTAAATAGCACAGGGCATATATGCTCAAACAGATATGTCCTCACAGGGAATATAACACACCCTGCCTTAGGGCTGTAAGGCCTGCTATAGGGGTGACATACATATATGTCATGCAGTGTCTGTGGACATGGCACACAGGGTGTGTGCCATGCATTGTTTTCACTTTTGGGTGTACCATTTAATGCAGTCTCCAATGGCATGAATTTGGTGGTGGGCCCCTTAGGGTGGCACAATACATGCTGCAGCACTGAGAGACCCACTTTAGTACCCATGCCCTCGGTATCAGGGGTACTATTTACTAGGGACTTACAGGGGTGCTAAAGTTCTTGCCAATTGGGGAGCTATTGCAAAGTTTACCTTGTTTTTGGGAAAGAACATTGGCACTTGGGACCTGGTTAGCAGGTACCCAGTGCACTTCAGTCTAAATTGCATCAAATACCAAGCAAAAAGTGGGGGTGACGATGTCAAAAAGGGGCCCTTTCCTACACCCCCCCCCCCCCCGAATGAAAGAGGATGAAACTAACCTTTCCCAAGATTGGCTTCATTGTCTAGGTGGAAAATCCTGAAAATGCCATCTGCATTTGGCATAATGAGTCCTAGGTCTGTGCTCCACTGTAAAGACCATTTGCTGTAGGGAGATGAAGCCCACCTCAGCAGTTTGATGTTTTTACCTTTCAGTTGCATCAGCCATCTGAGTGGCCTGTGGTCAATTTATACAAGGAAATGAGTACCAAATAGGTGTGGTCTTAGCTTCTTTCATGATCATTACACAGCAAAGGCATCCCTCTCAATGGCTCTCCATTGCTGTCCCTTTGGGAGTAACCTTCTGCTAATAGAAGCAACAGGCTGGTCATGGCCATCATCGTTAGTCTGGGACAGGACCACTCCTATTCTGTGTACTGAGGCATCAGTCTGCACTATGAAGTGCCTGGAGTAATCTGGAGCTTTGAGAATTGGCGCAGAGTACATTGCCTCCTTTAGGGTATCAAAAGTGTTTTGACAGCTCACTGTTCAGTTTACCTTCTTTGGTTGCTTCTTGGTGGTAAGTTCTGTGAGGGGTACAACTATGGTACCATACCCCTTCACAAACCTCCTGTAGGACCCAGTCAAGCCAAGGAATGCCTTGACTTGGGTCTGGGTTGTTGTTGCCTCCCAGTCCAGAATGGCCTGAATCTTGGGCTGTAAAGGTTGAACTTGGCTCCACCTACAAGGTGGCCCAAGTATAAACTGTGCCCTGACCTATCTGGCAATTACTTGCCTTGATAATGAGGCCTGCAGTTTGCAGAGCCTCAAGGAACTTTCCAAGGTGGATCAGATGATCCTACTAAGGGGATCTATAGATGCAATATCCTCAAGATATGCTTCACTAAAGGTCTCCAACCCGGCAAGCACTTTATCCACCAACCTTTGAAGGTGGCAGGGGCACTCTTTAACCCAAATGGCATAACAGTGAACTGGAAATGTCCATTTGGGTTTCGGGAATGCTGTCTTTTCTTATGCTACTGGGGTCAGACCATTCTGCCAGTGCCTACATGACAAATCAAAAGTACTGAGAAATTTGGCTTCCCCCAATTGGTCAATCAATTAATCAGCTCTTGGTATAGGGTGTGCATCTATCTTGCTGACAGCACCGAGACGTCTATGGTCCACACAAAACATCTGCTCTTGTTTACCACCCTTGGGATGAGGCTTGGGGAGTAAGACCACTGGGCTAACCCAGGGACTGTGACTGACTGACTGACTGAATTATTTATTAAGCGCACTTTTGCTGAGGCGTCTTGGCGCTGTATGAGGGTAAAGATTAGCTACATCCAGTCTAGAATTTAGTGAATAGCCAGGTTTTTAAATCCTTTCTAAACAGAGTCTTATTTGTTCCTAGTCGTAGCTCTGTAGGTAGAGAATTCCACAGTTTTGCTGCTTGAAATGAAAAAGCCTTGCCACCCCATCGGGCCTTCTTGATCTTAGGTAGGCAAACCAGACCTAGACTGCCAGATCTTAATGTACGAGGTGGTACATGACGGGGAAAGAGAGATTTCATGTCCTCTAGACCTCCTCCGTTTACAGCTTTATGTACTAGGCATAGAGCCTTAAACTGCACCCTTCGACGTACAGGGAGCCAGTGAAGAAGCCTTATGCCAGTTGACGTTGGATGGTGTTTCGGAAGATCTAACAGTACTCTTACAGCAGTGTTCTGCAACGACTGGAGTTTGGAGAGCTGTCTTTCTCCAATTCCGGCATACAATGCATTGCAATAATCGATACTAGATAAAACTAAGGCTCCTACTACTGTTTTTCTGAATGAAAAAGGTATGAAAGGCAATATTTTTCGGAGGACCTTGATCGTAAAGAAACAAGCCGAGGTGACCTGATTGACTTGAGAAGTGAGTGTTAGATCTTTGTCAAATAGGAAACCTACATTTTTTACTTTTTGTGCCGGGACTGGACAGGTGCCTGTTTCTGGAGGCCACCATGTGTGATTCCAGATAGAGGGTTTTTGGCCAAATTCAATCACCTCAGTTTTCTCAGTATTGAGCTTTAGAAAATTCATGTTCATCCAGCTCATAACACTAGAGAGGCAATTTCTAAATCGCTCCGCTGTAAGTTCCACACTCTGTGTAAGAGACACCACTAGCTGGGTGTCGTCAGCATACAACACCAATTTTAAACCTTGATCTTTTATTAGTTTTGCCAGTGGCGTCACATACAGATTAAACAATGTAGGGGATAACGAGGATCCGTGAGGGACTCCACATGAGAGAAAAAACTCTTCAGATTGAATTCCTTCCCAATGAATTTGTTGTACTCTGGAGTCCAAAAAGGACCGGAGTAGAGCTAGTGCGGTGTCTCTAATTTCACAATTTTAAGTCTTTCCAATAAGACCCTGTGGTTTATGGTGTCAAAAGCTGCCGTTAAATCGAGTAAGATTAAGACAGCTCTACTACCCCCGTCCATTGCCCTGCGAATTTCCTCCGTCGCCATTATTAACGCAGATTCTGTAGTGTGTTGTGATCTGAAACCGTGCTGCGTAGAATCCAGGGAACTATTTAGATCTACAAATTCCATTAACTCCTGGTTCATGGCCTTCTCCAGTATTTTAGATGGCAAAGGGAGACAGGATATGGGACGGTAGTGTTTGATATCCTGAGGGTCCAATGAGTCTTTCTTAAGAATAGGTCTTATACAGGCCTTTTTCCATCTCACAGGAAAGACTCCAGATCTTATAACCTCATTTAAGAGAGGAGCCAGAGAGGCACGTATCTCTTTAGGAGACAAATAGAATATATGGGGGGAGCAAGGTTCAAGAGGTGAATCTGACTTAATTTGAATTAATAGGTCACTGACCTGTTTTTCGCTTAGGGGAGAAAATTGGGACAGACAGTTCAGGGTTGCAGAGACCTCAGTTAATTTCCTTTTATCTTTTTCCAGATTTACCGGTAAATTTTGAAGTTCATTATAGACTACTTGAACCTTTTGTTGAAAAAAAAGAGCCAGTTTGTCAATAAAGTTTGATCTGGAAGAAAGATTGTGTCATAAGGACTCTTAGTTAGGGTAGATACTATTTTAAATAGTTCCTTAGAGGAATTTACGGCCTCTTGAATTTTTTTTGTAAAATACACCGTCTTGGCCTGTTTTATTATAGATTTATACTCCTCCAAGGTCCTACTATATTCCTTCCTGTGCTCAGCACTATAGTCAGATCTCCAGATCCGTTCCTGGCGTCGACATTTGATTTTAAAAAGCTATTTCTCTGCTGTATACCATGGCGAGGTAACTAGTCGTCTCCTAGGTTGTATTGTTTTCTCTGGGGCCAACTTATCTACTGCCTGATTGATCCATAAATCAAAGTTAGTAGCTCCTCCATTACTATCCTCCATAAAGGGGGAGCTACTTGTCAAAATTTTGACTAGCTCGTCACTTTGTATACATTTCCATGGGCGAGCTTTTGCTAACAGGGGGCAATCCCTCCGGCCGTTAACAGGTAGGTTTAGATTAACCTTAAAATAAATTGCCACATGGTCCGACCAAGGAATAGGCTGTACGTCTTTTACTTCAATATGTTCATTACTAGTAAAAATCCCATCCAGTGTATGTCCAGCTAGATGAGTGGGTTTGGATACGATTTGCCTCATCCCATAACCTGCCAGATTATCAATTAAGACTGTGAGAGGGCTCAATCACTCCTAACTCCAGCATCTTGCTGACTTCAGCCCTGATGCTTTCCTTAACTTGGTCAGACTGTCTGTAGATTTTATGTTTAACAGGAATGCTGTCCCCAGTGTCCAAATCATGGGTACACCATTGTGTCTGACCGGGGGTTAGGGTAAAGAGCCCAGCATACTGCCCCAGGACATGCCGCCAGTCAGCTTGCTGTTGGGCAGAGAGGGTGTCCCTTCCTGCACAAAAACAATCCCTTGAGGGTTTTCCTCTTTCTATATGTGCTGCAGAATGCAGCACACGAAGAAAGAGGAAAAAACAAGGGAGGCGTAGCAGTTTTGGGGCATTCCTAGGGTCCAGAACATTTCTGCTACTTCTAGAATGTTCCTGATTTTTTCAGAATATTCCAGCTCATCCAGAATGTTTTTTCTCTTTTCACTTTGCCAAGGAAGTGCTGCTCTGTAGTCCCCTGTGATTTTATACTTCTTCATTTCCCCAGCCATCACCGGGCGGTCTGCAAATGTCTCCAAGGCCGGCCCACAATAAGCTTGTATCATGGAGTCTGAGAAATGTGACTGTGTCCCTGTGACACAAGACACGATCCCCGGGAATCGTAGTAAGATTTCTGATACTATTCCACTTGATAAGTCACAAACAAGAAACAAAAAGTTAGCTGTAATTAATAAGGATTTCTAAACTAATTTTTCCCAGTGCATTTGGATCCATATTAAGAGAAGTTATTGGACAGGCTCTTTTTAACGCAAGAACTTTACAATATTTACAATATGCATATTGTGTTTAAGGTATTGATAATTCCAAGGAGGGTAAATAATGTAATCCATAAGGTAACACAATACTGAATACTGATTAATGCTGTATATTTCAGTTCACAGAAGTCATATTATACACATCAAGGGTTGAAAGTGTGATAGAGGTTATACAAGTTTTTATTATACGGATACAATGGTTCTGTCGGGGAATTACAATTGCTTTGGGATGTTCACAATATAAATGCATTACATGTAACATGTATCCATGATTTAGGAAAAGCAATGACACCACCCAAGCAATACTTTTGAATCGATATTTTTAAGAAAGAATAATGAATAATTAGGGCTACAAAAATACAATTGACAGAAATGTGAAGAAGAAGTGACATGTAAAGGTGAATACAAACGATACACTTAATACACTTAATATAACAAACACGATTGGGTAGAAGTAATTTTTGGAAGATTGAGTCCATATACTTGATCACATACGCATCCTGTTCATGTATGAATTGGTTTTGGAACTGAGACGTTGTGTGGACTCATGGTGTACGTCGACGTTTCGACCCTATGTTAGGCGCAAAATTTTAAAAAAGCGTCACGGCGGGTCTTCCTCGGGACGAAGGGGTAGAAGTGTAGCCCTGCGCAAAAATCAATCACTGCTGCTTCGGACTGAGAGCTGGAGAGATGCTTTTTCACCAGATCATGTAAAATTACTCGACTGGCTTTAAAGGATTTAATCACCTGGCAACCCTCCCAGACTTTCATGACCCGTGTCACTCTGGAGGTCAATTCATACCGACCTTCGTTAATTAGAAGCCCAATGCACGCGCAGTGATTGATTTTTGCGCAGGGCTACACTTCTACCCCTTCGTCCCGAGGAAGACCCGCCGTGACGCTTTTTTAAAATTTTGCGCCTAACATAGGGTCGAAACGTCGACGTACACCATGAGTCCACACAACGTCTCAGTTCCAAAACCAATTCATACATGAACAGGATGCGTATGTGATCAAGTATATGGACTCAATCTTCCAAAAATTACTTCTACCCAATCGTGTTTGTTATATTAAGTGTATTAAGTGTATCGTTTGTATTCACCTTTACATGTCACTTCTTCTTCACATTTCTGTCAATTGTATTTTTGTAGCCCTAATTATTCATTATTCTTTCTTAAAAATATCGATTCAAAAGTATTGCTTGGGTGGTGTCATTGCTTTTCCTAAATCATGGATACATGTTACATGTAATGCATTTATATTGTGAACATCCCAAAGCAATTGTAATTCCCCGACAGAACCATTGTATCCGTATAATACATATACCCAGGTTCTGAGGGACACAGGGTTACCCCATTATTTTGTATAAAAAAAAGAGGTTATACAAGGGCAGGCTGCAATGTACTTAGGAAATCAAACTCTTATCTGTGTTTTCATTTTTCAGACATATAAAATGTTCTACTTCACAAGAGGGTCAGAGATATACAGATAATCTGTAGGTCTGCTGTCTGTATATACATATAGAATTATATACAGCATAATTCTTAGGCACTAATATTCTTATCTATTTGAGATAACCACTGTGACCAGTTGAAGTCCATGTTCAGCAGTACTGATGAGTCAGAGTGACAATATCTGACGCCTCTGTTTTCTCTTTCTTAACCAATCTTATGTCCCCAGGCCTACTGCTAACTAACACATTGCAGCTTTATTGGGTTGGTAGTGGAGACAGTGGAGTGTGGAAGCAAACATCTCTGTAACTGGATCCGTGCTACAAGTTAAGTGCTGTCTGACAGGTACATAGTGTAAACCTCTGGTCAGTATAGCTAGGTTAAGCACCACTTAGCAATAATTGGAACACGTTCACTGGAATAAAAACATAATTTGATCTGAAAAATTGATAGGGGTGTGAAAGGGAGGCAGCTCACTTAGTCACTTAGTAAATAAAGCACGAGGGAGGCAATCAGGTAAAGTAAAGGAGAGAGAGCATAAAGAAGAATTTAAAAAAATTAAAACGCACCAAGCTGAGGAGGAATTCGAATCCCTCCCCTAATTCCCAAATGGAGCAGGAGGTTTCTTCAAGGGTTCAGTGGAGAATACCCACCATGATGGGATAGTCCAATAGGAGACAGGAGTGCTCCCGCCTTTCCAGGGAGACTTACTTGTCCAGCTGAAACCCAGGAGCATTGCAGTCTAGTCAGGTGAGTGACTAGACATGGAAGGGCGAGAGCCAAGGGCACTTGAGGGCACGAGAGGGGCACATATCAAATTCTTCAAGCAAGACATTGCAAAACCTGAAGGTGCACTGGCGATGACTGAGAGGGAGAAGGTGGAATTGGAAGGATCAAAAAGAGTGGTGCAAATCACAGCCTGAGTCAATGATTGAGGCTTAAACCTATGGTAAGCTAGAACAGAATGCAGATAGAGAGCAGGGCAAGTCAGCTAAGCTAGGAAATGAGAAGTGGAAACCATCTAGAATTTGACGCCGCGACACCAGGTCACCAGGAAAACATGCAACCAAATACTTGTTTTGGCCTTGTTGCACCTCAATCAATAAGGTACAGATTGAATTCAGTGGCACAGAAAGCTTGGGTCCACATCGGAGCATACCCATCCCACTTAGGGGGACTCATTTGGATGGCAAAAAGTGATAGATGGAAGAGATCAAATTAACCCAAACTATTGTTAATCATTTAGGGCACATATATTCCATTGTCTTTTAAAGTTTGTTCCATTACTGACAAGGGTGAATCATAAGCAAATTAATTTTACGCCCACTTTATGGGGGGCTGTTCTTCTCCGACTGCTACAGCATATTCCATGGGTATGAAAACACGAGTAATTCTAGAATGGTTTCTGCATTATTGGGACTCTTCAGTGAGGTGCAGCTTGAGGCCTATGGACAGCGAGTTCAGAATCACTTAGACAACTACATATACATGGCGGAAATGCTTGAGCTAATCTAACAACTGGGATTATTCCATACCATATCTTATTGCTACTCTGTGCCAATACTGTCAAAGAAATAATAAGCATTAAAAATGAATCATTTTGCAGTATGATTTGTACAATCAGGGCTTCTGCAAACCAACTACATGAATACAACAATTGCATCCTTTTATTTTAAATGATTAGTTTCACTGAAAGATACGTTTTTTTCTGATTCAAGTAAGTTTGAAAAGTTGTCTTTCTTCTATAGCAATAATAGGTTGATGATTTATAAAACAATTTACAAACAGAAATATAAAATGAGGAGAGAAAATTGCATTACGTCATTCTGCAAACAAAAGCAAAGATGATGTCATAGAATAGTGTGTCTATTTATGGTGACTTTTTGGCCACTGCCATATATTTAAGAAATCGACCAATTAGTTGTGAGTCTGATCCATTTAGACACCCTATGAGGGCATCTTCCATTCAGTTTAATAAAATCAGTTTAAGTCAAAATCTTCTCAGGGGAGTTAAGATGATCACACGAACAGATAATATGTATTAAAGTTTCTTTTGTCATTCCACGAAAGCGAAAAGGGCAGTCAGCTTCACCTTTGGGTCTCCCATAACGATAGCACCATAGCAGGATTAACCCAAATCTGAGTATTACCAAATCCCTCTTTTGCTTTGATGATAGAGTTAATTTCATTTTTTTTTGTTTTAATTGTATTTCATACGATCTTAAGACCATCAAGATGGGGCTTCTTGCTTCATGCTTGCCCTAGCGCATCGTAGAAGGGTATCAGTTTTGCCTGCTTTTTAGAGTCGAGCCGTGAGACAATTTTGTTAACCAATAGGGCTTGGAGCTCGCACGTTGCTTACCATTTGTTGGCTTGTGTGGCACTTTTCTTTACAGTCTTTCATTACACTCTACTCCACTCCACTCTATGCCACTCCACTCTATGACACTGCGCTCTACTATACTCTCTGCAACAAAACCACTGAACTCTACTCCCCTCTACTCTACTCTACGACATTCTACTCCAGCAAAATCCAGTTTGCAACACTCTACTCCCCTGAATCCACTCTAGCACACTCCCCACCACTATTCTTTAGCCATGCTGAACACTAGCCACGCTGGTGTACAACATGGCAAAAACACATTGCCGAAGCCAATAGCTTGTACAGGCGAGACATATTGGCTTTGCCTATGCTTTCTTGCCAGTTTCCTATTTGATAAAGTAGCAGCCCTTTGTTCCAGATCTCTATGTATTTTAGCCCTTTCAGCTCTCTGTTCAAGAAAGCACTCCAAAGGCTGGTCTCATTCGTTATCGCTTGCCATTTTATATCGTTTATATCGAGTCAAGCGGAGCTGATCGCATCTTCGAGGAGAATGACACAAATGCAACTTGCAGTGCTATAGCTTGTTCAGTTAGATTAAACTCCAGTGTCACTTTCGCCAGAGCTGTGCTGTCTGGGAGATGAAATAAACAGACTATAAGCTCTGCATAGCTTTGACTCGAGCCAATTGTGTGCCTTTCTAGGAAAGGCCATCATCCCATTGGGTAGGCATTAATTTACAGGCAATAATGTTTGAATTTCATTTATATAGTTGTAATGTTCTTAAGCTGCCCTCTAGCCAATGAAATCATATCTCTCATAAGGTTAAGCACAATTATATAGAGTACAAAGCATATATTTTTAAATTACTGGTTTGACTTGGATGCTGGAGGAAAGAGTATGTTAGGATATCTGCTATTGGATGTAATATTGGATTCTATCTGTTAAGTAGTTTGTGGTTAGGTCATGATAAGGTTTAGATGTAGAGCAGGCTATCATTAAAAATCCTTTCTTTACTTTGAGCCAGTTGAGTGAGCTCAGGTCAACTTTCGTAGAGTTTGAATTTTCTAAAATTCAAGGAGAAGCAAGCTTCAATGGACATGAAGAATAAGGTAATTCAGGTGCCCAGCATGTAGTCAGGATTTAATGACTGCCATCAATCTGCTGTAACCGAAGGAGCAGTGGATTAGTCTCAGGTGTCCAAGCTGAGAAAAACTGTTGTTAGCCTGTTCCGAGAATTGAGGACTTTTGATCTATGTGTTCAGCCTAGTGAAACAATTCGATTTATAAGTGCCCCATGATTGCAGAGAACCAGAAATTCTGATAAGGTAAAATGTGCATCTTAATCATCACCACCCTTCCTACGAACGTGCTTGGTAAGTTTTGCTATTTCTCTAGCATAAACTCAATCTTTCACATAACATTGGTATAGTTTAATCTACATAAATCCTGCAGATTTTCTGAAACTTGATCTTTATGGAACATCCATTTTCAGAGATTGAGGCAATGGATGTAAATCTACAATAAAAAGTAATACTTCTGTTTTGTCAGTCTTAACTGTATCCTAAGCTAGCACTGAGAAAGATGCATGAAGGGCTAAAAGATTGCCAATTACATCTGCGTTCATGTGGAGATATATCACCAGATCATCAGCATATAAATTTAAGTCTAGGGGATAGAGGGATAGCTGACTTAATCTACCTCTTTTCTCCTCAGGGCACTTGCAAGGAGCTCTCTTAAGATCGCAAATAGCAGAGGCGATAGAATTCACCTCTGCCTAGTGCCTCGTGTGTTCTTGATCAGAGAAATAGTTTTCCATTTAAATAACTGTGATGTATTTGGGAAATTGACTTGGTGAGTTGGCCAGGAAATCTAATCTCCTCAAAAACGTCCACCCCACCAACTCAAATGCTTTTTTGGTGTTCAAAAACAGCATGCTGCAGGTATCTTATTTTCAGTGACGTAATCGACTGCCTCTAACAGAAAATGCGTATTAGAATACAGAATACATGATGGTATGAAACCATTCTGATCTGCCTCTGTCAATCTTGCTGTTACCCCAGATAGCCTTAGAGCTTTTTTCAAAAAAAGTTGATAGTCGATATTTAATAAAGTAACAGGGTGAAAAGACTACATCATCAGGAGTTTTATCTTTTTTGGGGAAGAATATCAGAACCATTTTCAGAAATAAGGATGGGGATTCCCCTCCTTTAAGGATGTGATTGAAAAGCTCCAAAGGTGAACCTTTTAGATGTTTAAGCATATAAAGATACCACTTTAATGGATAACCATCTGGGCAGCATTTTAGTCACTTTCACTACCTCCCCCTTTCAACTGGATAAATAAGATTGGAAGTCACCTCTGATTGATTGAGGGCATATGGAGCTGGGCTAAGAAACATGAGATTTCTTCATCTGAAGGATTTAAGTTTTCCTCATAAATGTTTTGATAGTGTTCAAAAATATATACTCAAATGCTTGGCTTTATACCTTCATAGCTCTGTTTTGGGATTCCTAAGTTTAAAAATGCTGTTTCTAATTGTTCAGGACCGAGTCCCCTGAGCTAGTAATTTGCCACTAAATTCTCCCTCCTCTTAAAGTTGTTGACCGAAGTTTTGCATGCTGATACCTTCCTTTTCTGACATACAGTCCTGGAGCATCTTCTTAGCTGTCTCTCTGTCTAGATAACTCTGTCTGTCATTCAATGGGTGTAATCTGGCCTCTGCAAGCTGGAGGGCTACTGTGCAATTCTCAAAATGGCTACTTTGGCTCCTTTTAAGTGTGTTTTGAAAAGATATAATCTCACCTCTTAATGTTATTTTATAGGTTTCACAAACATTCTCCAAAGAAGAGGTGCCCTTGTTTTCTCCAAAAAAGACCTAAGCCCTGTTCCCCATTTCTTCCGGCTATATTTCCCTTGAGTGCAAGAATTTGTTTAACGACCACCTGTATGATGAAGCAGCCACTGATGGCAGGGGAAATTCTAACCTGACAGCTGTGTGATCAGAGAAACAGGTAGGCATATGCAACATTGTTACTTGGCTGTAAGACTTTGATATGGGAAAAATCAATCATAGAGGCAGATTGAAAGTGGGCCAAAAAGAAAGTGTATTGTTACTGTTTAGGATTATGCATGCACCATGGGTATTTTAAACCAAGTTCTTCCTTTTATGTGCTACTGGCGTTTCCTACCTTTGGTTTTAATTGGGTTCTCTTTGGTTGGCTTAAATCCTGCTCCAAAGGTGGGATTGAATAGAAACCCCCCGTTATATCTCTTGGGTGGGGACTGGGCAAATTGAAGTTTAAATTCTTCAATATGGCCTGGATCATTCAGGATTGATCCATACAGTGAGATTAGCTTGGTGGGTTCCTGCTCTCTTAGACGTTCTGCTATGATCCATCTCTGAGCTTCATCCAAGAGTTTTTAAGTATATTCCTTACAGACCTTTTACTGGCCAATCTTGCAACATCCTTGAAAGTTGCTGAGGCACAAGAGAGCTGTAGAAACTGGAAGGGAGCCCATTTAAATGACTTACTCTTATCCTTCCTAATTTGAGTCTTATCCTTCCTAATTTGAGTCTCCTGAAGGATGACTACGGCAGGTTTTGTTTGTTGAGCCACCTCAAAATTGCCTTCCGTTTTTCTGAATTATTTAGCCCATTAACATGTACAGGAATAACACTTAATTTAGAGAGAACTGCGAGGGTAGCTCTTTAAGTATGTACATCTCTTCACCCCGTTTATGGCATCTTTCCTGCCCTATCACAGCCTTATTACAACAACCTCTCTGCTTCATAAATTAAATTGTTTCACCCCGGAACTGTCCTTTTTACCACAGACTGCTGATTGCCCTGGTGTTCAGCGTCTCCCAACCCCCCACCTGGTCCTTGGGAGCCCACCTCTGCCGGGTCCCTGCCTCTCCCCCTCCTCCGCCTCTCCCCACCACATCCCTCTCCACTCTCTGCCCACCATAACACCCACCCTAAAGCCTTCCCTTGAACCTTTGTGCATTTACTGCCTATTGCATTGATGCCCCTCCTTTCTCTGGCGCGATGTCTGCACCTATGTACGGGAGCTTGTATGGTCATCCTCCTTCCCAAAAAAAGAGAAGAAGCAATGAACATGAAACATTGTAGAAGACTGACTAGCTCATGAAATATTCTAGAGAACCCATTTACTAAAACTTTGAGTCTGGTCGACAGCATTAAAATAGCTGAATGCCTTGAGGCTTGAAATACGATCTCAGAGGCCGGAACTCTCTCTGGTGTCTCAAACGTAATGTCTGGGAAGACCTGACAAATATTTTCTCCTGAAGATCTAAAACTTTTCTGTTTAATTTCTCGAGAGAGGAGCCTTTCTGGAATCCTAGAACATTTGGGCTAGCAGAATAGTCACATTAGGCTAGGGGGAGGGAGAGTGCAAAGAGCAGATGAGTTCCTGCTTTCCAGTGTGGATTTTTTTCCACCATGTTGGGGCTGTCCTCCTCCATCACCCCATGAATGAGCACCTTTACTTTGCCAGACATTCTCACAGAGGTTTTCTTAGCATCAAGATGTCTCTCAGTACTGATTTTCTGTGAGTGGCCAGGGCCTTTCCTGAAGAGAGGCAGGAATTGTTTGACTTTGGGCATTTGTATTTTGTAGCCTGCAAACAGAGTGATTAACAGCTTACTCCATACTTACTGATTAATCTCTCTTCTTGTGAAGTCCCTAATTTAGAGATATTTAATGGTGATGGATAGAAAATATTTGAGATCTTAATGTCCCACTGAGGTTGCTACCCCTCCTGCACCAACTGCAAGTTCAAATTCATGTGATTAATAATTCAAAATCTGCCTTGTGTAGAGTTTTCAATCACAGTCCATTGCAGTGGACTGCTCCTTCCCCTTAGCACCCTGTCGCTTAAGTGAAGCTTTGACTTGGTTGGGCAGCTCCCTGGATAACACAAACCGAGTGCTCACTCAGTAGCCTTGGGGTAGAGGAGGTTTGGTGCCTTTTTGCAGGAGCTAGATGAAGGGGTCTTGGTGGGAACTACCCAAGAATAGAACTTTATCTGGAATAAGAATCTGTCACGGATGAGTCTAGAGAAGCAACATCTTTGTCAAAAAGAGGTTGTTTTGACCCTTCTGGATTGGAAAGCCTAGTACCTGCCTGCCTTTCTAATGACGCCTACTAAATTTTATATTATACCGGGTGCACACACTTTTGATAATTTCTATTTAGCAAAAATGCTTGAAACAGCTATTCCCTGCCCTAACTTCCCAAGACTTCACTACTGGAAACCCAAATTGGTGAGGTACAGGGCAATTGCCGCTTTTAAACAAAACAAATGCAATTGCTGCAACACCTTAATTGGCATTCAGTTCATCCCAAAACCCCTCTAGAAGCCCAAAGCCCACCAGAACGGCAAGTTACAATCCGAAGATGGGAAAACGTTAAAATGGGCAAAAAGGTGACTGGATCAGTAATATCGAGCTAATTACCTATGATTATAAATCTTTGGTCTTCAATTCACTCAATAACTTATTGCCTCAATCTCCACCAATTTAGATGTGTGCATGCATAGGATTAGTTCATTAAAAACTAGATGGCATCCTCTACACTTATCTTGGTGGGGTAGGTTAGACACCATTAAAATGATGGTAGCCCCTATTATTCATTTTACTATTTCTAACATTCCGGTAGATATTCTGCTTCAATCATTTTAGAAAATGTACTCTATTTTATCCTTTTTCCTCTAAAATGATAAAAAGCCTTGTATGTCATTATCTACATTGAAGCACCTTAAAGCAGAGGGAGGAGTAAATTCCCCAGATTTTGCTAATTACCATTAAGCATTTATATCAAAACAATCTGTAAATTCGATTTTGTCTCCATCCTCATTCACTTCATTATGGGTAGACTTAAAACAAGAGTTTATTTCTCCTTTCTTACTTTGTGAATTTATTGTCTTTATTCAAAAACCTCAAAGAATATCCAGCCTAATTTTTAGACACACCTGTAAATTACTGATCTCTGTTACTCCATGCTACCCTACAGATTTGGAAACTTTTTTAGATTCTACAATTTAGGAAAATCACTTTATACAAATAAATAATGGGACTATCAACTGGCCAGCTTGGAGATCAAAAGGGTTAATTTGAGTCAAACAACTGTATGAGAATTATACTTTTATTTCTTTTTCACAAGCTCTAACAATCTTTGGCCTATCATCTACTTCTCAAAAACAACAGTTGATGGACAGAATGCAGAACAATGTCATACATTCACCCCAGTACAGAGATCTGGGCCTAAATCCATCGTTTTTTTGCTCACCATGCCATTCCAGTTTGAACCCAGCCATATGCAAATCAGTCTTGACCCTGTGCCTCATGGGAACAGTCCAGCCCGAACTGCCAAGCCAGGTCCTCCCTGGACTGGAACCAAGCATCCTAGGACCGGTTTCGGGGTTTCAGCCCTATTCAGCCAGGATAGCTTGATTCCAGTGGCATGGAGAGCACGGGACTAACATCTGAGCATACCCATCCCACTCAGGGTAACAAATGCAAAAACAACAGTTGATGGACAGAATGCAGAACAATGTCATACATTCACCCCAGTACAAAGATCTGGGCCTAAATCCATCGTTTTTTTGCTCACCATGCCATTCCAGTTTGAACCCAGCCATATGCAAATCAGTCTTGACCCTGTGCCTCATGGGAACAGTCCAGCCCGAACTGCCAAGCCAGGTCCCTCCCTGGACTGGAACCAATCATCCTAGGACCGGTTTCGGGGTTTCACCCCTCTTCAGCCAGGATTGCTTGATTCCAGTGGCATGGAGAGCACGGGACTCACGTCTGAGCATACCCGAAACCGGTCCCTACATCGTCCTCTCACCTCATGCTCCATTACCTCGGAAATGGAACTCTCCTCTACTGGACTTCCCACACCCCTCCCGTCCACCTCCCCCATCTCCCCTTCACCCTCCCCATTGACAAATCCCTCACCTCACCTCAACGTGACCCATATTCCTCACTCCGATCCGGCTTCTAAACTCAAGACTATAAACCATGAACTGCTAACTCTCAAAACTGCCATCCTTAAACTCATAAAGGCCACAAAAGAGCTAGCCCATGATCTCTCTCCCAAAATGTCCACATGTGTGATCCACCAACTCTCCTCCAACATGCCTACACTCGAGTCCCCACATTTAATCTGCCCGAAACCCTCCGCCCTAATCTCGAACACCACCCCCTACCCTAACGCTCCGTCTCGATCTACCAGATCCTTTAATCCTTATCCAGAACCAGATATTCTTTCCCTACTCCTTGAGTATACCTCTCTATACTCTGAAGATGATATTCTCTCCCTCCTCCTCGATTACACCTCCCCTCCTTCGACCATGTCTGGCCCCGCTCTATGCTCCTTAACACCCCCTCGAATTGTTCATAACCCTACACTCCCTAAACACGGTAATTCGGAACCCATCCGAACCATCTCGCCCAACCCACATAGAATGACCAAGCTCAACGCCAATACCATTATCGCCTATAAACTCTTGCAGATCCCCACTACACACCCCGCGCTCACTGACACATTTCCCAAATCACATCTGAAAAGCATGCTAATTAACTGCAGATCAGCGGTGAAACATGCCACTGACCTGGCAGATCTCATCCTTGCCCAAGACCTAGACCTCCTTATCCTCACAGAAAAGTGGCTCAACGACTCCTCTGGCCCTATCATTGACCTATTAGTCCCTCCTAGTCACAACATTATTAGACTTGATTGAGCTAATAAATTGGGAGGTGGCATTGCCTGCATCTTCTGCAACTCTCTCTCAGCAAAACAGTCCCCTTCTGCCAATCTCTCCTCCTGCGAATACCTCTGCATAGATATCACCAGCACTCTCAAACCCTTATGCTGCCTTCACATCTTCTACCACCCCCCAGGAGATAACCTCCTTCTAATCGAACAGGTTATGGAAATCATCTCCTCCAACCTCGACAGACACTCCCCCCAGATCTTCCTTGGTGACTTCAATCTCCATTGGAATGACCCATGCGATCAGGCTGTCACAACCTTAAAAAATTTCCTTACTGACATGTCTCTTACCCAATTCTGCGACACCCCCACCCACAACTTAGGCTTGACACTTGATCTCATCATCTCCAACCACAATTCCATTCAACTCGAATCCATTCTCCCCTGTGACTGGTCTGACCATCATTTTATCAACTTCCTGATAACTGAAAGCTGGAACCACAAATCAGGTCAGCCACTCAAACTTAAACTGTGGAAAAGACCGCTTCACACCACAAACGTTAATGAGCTCATAGAACGCTGCAATCTCTCCCTTCCCCCGCCCTCCAACATGATTGACAAGCACGACCTTACCGGCCATTATAACAACACCATGCTTTCTGCCTTGAACGATACGGCTCCCCTTCAACTAAAAAGAATTCCCATTAAAGACTCCAAACCGTGGTTCAATGACAGACTTAATGCTGACAGATGCAGTCTTAGACTAGCTGAATTCAAGTGGAGATCCTCTCCCTCCACAGATCTTCTAAAATCTCATAGATCACAAAGAAGTAGATACAACAAACTCATAAGAACGACGAAATCCAACTTCTTCAAACACCAACTGGACAGTGCCAAAAATCACCCGAAACGACTTTTTGAGCTCATCAGATCTCAATCCAATAACACTACTACCCAAACTCAGCTCACAGCTCGCACGCAACCAAATTGCGATGTGATGGCTGAATTCTTCCTTGAAAAGACTAACAAAATCGAATCAGACCTAAGGTCTGCTGTGCTAACTCTCGTGTCTCCTCCTTACGACCCTGTCTCCACTCTCCTGCCCCCGCATCAGGTACTCTCACTCAAGAACAATGCCTCATGGAGTCACTTCACTCCCCTCAATGACATTTCAATCTGCAACATTCTCTCCACCCTTAAACCCTCCAACCACTACAATGACCCCATCCCCCCAACTTCTTTAAAGAAATGATAGGCTCACTTGCACCACTCTGGTCCAAAATAATCAACGCCTCACTTCTTCAAGGTAAGATACCGGACTGCTTGAAGGCGGGCCTGGTGCTCCCTATTCTTAAAAAACCCTTGGCTGACCCTGATGACCTGAACAACTACCGACCAATCACAAACATTCCGACCCTGGCCAAACTTCTGGAGAAATGTGTTCATGAACAACTTCGCAAATACATTGAGCAATTCCAGCTTCTCAACCTATTCTAATCGGGTTTCCGCAGTGGCCAGAGTACCAAAACGGCCATCACTCACATCGTTGACGACGCACTCACTTTACTCGACCAAAATGAAACTTGCCTTTTAATTCTGCTCGATCTCTCATCGGCTTTTGACACTGTCAAACAAGACAATGTTCTTTTCCTACTGGTACACAGAATGGGGCTCTCAGGCACGGTCCTTAAATGGTTCGCATCTTTCCTCGACAACAGAACCCAAAGAGTTAAATCCAACCAATCTCTCTCCAACCCGAGTCCCTGCACACTTGGCGTCCCCCAAGGATCCTCATTCTCCCCCACCCTCTTCAACCTCTTCCTGGAACCTCTGACTGTAATTCTTAAAACCTCCAACATCCAATATCACATGTATGCTGACGACTCCCAACTTTACATGAAAAACTCTCCCCCAAAGACATCATATCGCTCAAAGGAACCCTTAGCAAAACCCTCAACTGGGTCACTTCCAACCACCTCAAATTAAACGCCCTCAAGACGGAATTCCTCCTCATTGCACCCGTTAGACAATCTCCCACTGTGCTACAATCTCTTTGTAACCTCACCGCCCTCAACTGCATTCCTCACATTGTTCACTCTACTAAATCTCTGGGAGTTGTGCTTGACAAAAACCTAAACATGCAAGGCCACATCAGATCATCGACTAAAGGAGCGAACTTTCAACTCTGCATCCTAAGAAAACTCAAACCATTCCTTTCACATGATGACTTTAAAGCGGCGGTACAAGCACTGGTCATCTCCAGGCTAGAATACGGCAGTGCCACTCTCTGCGGTTTGCCGAAACTCAGTCTAGCTCCTATCAGAGCCTCTCTTAATGCTGCCACTAGACTCATCACGGGCTCTAAGAAGACCAATCACATTTCACCTGACTTGAAATCGCTCAACTGGCTTCCCTTTGAAGCTAGGATACAATTAAAGATTGCATGTATGACCCATAGAGCACTACACTTCAACACCCCACTATACCTGACTAACAAGCTTGAGCTATCTAGTGGGTCCAGGTCCACAAGGAGCTCAGGCACTTTGCTGCTCAAGCCCAAGAAATTTAATAAGCTTAAAACCTACAATCGTTCATTCTCTGGCATCGCCCCGAGATCTGGAACTCCCTTCCAGTGGAAACAAGACTGATTCCTTCTACCCTTGCCTTCAAAAAAGAAGTAATATCTGAACTACTGAACAAACTCCTCAAACGAACAATGCGCTGTTCTGGATGCTATGCTCCTACTGACTATTAATGACTGTTTTTTATCTGATACCCACCTGGGTCATGTTCGCGCTATACAAAACTTTAAATAAATAAATAAACATGCAAATAGTAGACCTTCTATTAGCAATTGCTTTTCAACAAGTTACTGAGCATTGGCAGCACTCTAAACAATTGTCCTCTAAAGCATGGCGGTATGTAGTCTGTTATAATCGTGGATTAGATACTTCTTATATGCAACCTATATCTCTTGTTTTAAAACGGCAAGAACTTTGGACACCTATTACATAGTTTTTCGATTATTCTTCCAAACGATGGTTTGCATCTTTGCCTGCAGCACAAGAAGTACTTAAACCTCCCTGACTTCCATCTTTAATTGCATTATTTTTTATCTATTATTTACTATTTGATTCATATCTTATCTTATTGCTTTTCTGTTATTTATAATCAGATATTAGTGCAATTTATTTAACTTATGAATACATTCCCTTCTTCCTTTCCCTTCTTCTTTTTATTGTTCTTTTTTTTTTCAATTGATGTATCTATACATATTTCTATGACTGTAGTGCTTTTACATACATTCTATAAACTTCTCTTTTAAACTTAAAAAAAGAAGATGTTTGCACAGTTCAACTACTGTATTCCATCTAATATCTAAAGTACTCTAGACCATACCTAATTATGATCTTCTTCATGAGTGTACCCTTGCAACAAAATGTAATACAAAGCCTCACTTATAGAGAGGAGTCAGTTGTCTCAATCCATTCAAAGACACTACAGGAAGCGGTAATGGTAAGGAAATAAGTTTTCAATATTGTCCAAAACACCCTATATTCATTAAGACTCAGAGTGCACATGCTTGTTGAGCGCCTGGGCATCTATTAGTTTGGATTGAGGTTTTTTGGTTTGTACCATTTTTTTGTAGTTTTATACAAGTTATCCACTGAACAATATAGTCTGTACATCATGTAAGTACTTATATGGAATACCGTGAGATCTCATTACCATGTTTAATTATTTCAACAATTTCCCCAAAAGTCCCATGGGACCTCAATACCCAATTCAGCTGCCCAAGTGTCTCTAAGCTTGTCATGGGATCTTAATTTTCCTGCATCATCTCATAATATTGGCACATATATTTTGCATTCATCAACTCATCACCTGTAGCCTTCTCAAATGTGCAATTCTTCAAACTTCTTTCGAAAATATAAGCTAGTTTGAGCATGTTGAGACCAGTACCGGTCCGTGGAGGGAGTTCCGTGGGGCGGTGAGGCGGGGCGGGGGAGGGGCAGGGTGGACAAATGTAAACACCGGAATATGGATGAACGGAGGTAAGTATACATTTAAATAAATAAAACGAATTTCGTTGCGCGCGCGCTGCATCGCATTTTGCTCCTTTGATCCTTCGCAAAGGAAAAGTAGAGTACACACTAACACACAACGGAATACAGTAGTGCTTAAAGTGTAAAAACATATGTGACAGGTGCTTCTCAGGAGGCCACTGTAGACTGACCACCTATTGCCCCTGTGAGCGCTGCCAGTAACAGTATCAAAGCAACTACTTACCATCGCACTCCTACAAATGTGACAATGCCGACTATTCCAGGCCACCCAAAGCTATAAGAATGACACAGAATAGTCTGAATTGTAATTTTTTTTGTAGATTGGATTAAACACTCTTGTTGTGCTCATCTCAAAATTAGACAGACAATGCCACATGGTGAAGTACTGTCATTTGAGCCGGTGTTGGATATTAAGTGCACCAGAAACAAACGGCTCAAATTAGCACTGATACTGTAGCCAAATAAAGGGCTTTACATATTTCAATAAGAGATATCAGACTGAAAAACTAATCTCTGCCCGAACCGTTAGATATGTAATTTGTGCAGCAATCTGTACCATAGTAGCATTAATATACTGTTGGACTTGGCCCTTCTGGCAGGTTCACCCCTGGACTTTTTGGCTTTTTATTGGTGACTTGGTGTGGTAAATTTTTTGGTTTCTGCGCACTTTCCCTGTGTCCCAGGGTAAAGTGCGTGCGTGCGCTGAGTGCATGTGGTGAGATAGGCCTGCCCTCCCATAGGAATGCATGGGGAATGTATGTGTCCCTAGTAGTTCCTGATGCGTGGGGTGTGCAGGCCCGAGTTTGGTATGTGCGGACTCGTGGGAGTGAATGCTGCGCGATGATGTGTGCGGCGTGCATGTACCTAGTGTGGAAGTGCCACTTCTAGAAGTGGGCACTTCTGTGTGCAGTGTGTCTGTCGCGTGATTGGCTGGTCGTGTCATGTGACGGGCTAGGGATTCCCCAGTGTCAGGATGAGTCACCCAGTGGTGAATGGGGAGATCAGCAGCTAGATGGGTGGGAGGAGTCCACCTGGGTCCTGAATAGGACAGGGTTTTCCAAACACAATGCTGGCCCCGCCCCCTGTGGTGCGACTGACGACCCTAGCCCTTCCAGTGAATAGAATGAGGGGCTGAGCACATCAAGGGTGCTCCCCAACCAGCTGCGACTGGTTTTCCCCCTCACCCTGAACCCAGAACAAAGGGTTTGCCTGTATAAAAATGGGGCTGTGTCCCCACAGAAACTGTTCTCTGCCAGGATCTTACCTGAGGGGGGCTGCTGCTGCTGCTGGACCAGAGGACCGCCACCTGGACTACCTCCCTGCCTGGAGGCCCAGTGAGCTGGCTCTGGGTCCAGCCTTGCCCCCACCCCTGCCCTGCTGCATGCAGGGAAGAACATTGCTGGACTTTGGTACTTTCCTGCTCCCCAAAGCACCTGGGAGCGCTTTAATTTGCCAAAGCGCTGGGAGCGCTTTATTTGTCCCTCAAGCGCCTGGAAGCGCTTGTAATTGCCTTTTAGCGCTCAGAGCGCTTTCACGTTTTCTCCCTAGCGCTAGGAGCGCTGTATTTCTGGAAGCCGGTGCCCACCCGGCATTGTTACCTCCATAGCGGGTGCCCACCCCGCTTCATTGCGTGCCTTTGGCCTTGACAACGAACGCGGGTGCCACCCCGTATTGCCAGCCTTCGCGGGTGCCCACCCCGCATCACCGCAATCCAGAAATCACCGCCGCAGCCGGGCTTCAGCCGGAAGTCAGGCGGGCCGAGGGCGGGCCTCCGGGACAACCGGAACTTAAGAAGGAGGGCGGGAGCCTACCCCGCCTCCTACCGAGCGTCGCGGCTGATCAGAGCCCCGGAGCAGGCAGGAGCCTACCCTGCGCCCCGAGGCACTCTGCCCAAGAAAGAAGCGGCAGACAAGAAAGGAGAGCCCCGCAGCCACCGAGGAGGTAGGAGCGCTGCGAGATCCTGGCAGCTGTCCCCATCGCCAGACCGGATCAGTCCGGGGAAGCCCGGGTGAGTGGGGGCTGAGGGGGGAACCGGGTTCGCCCTCTCCCATTTGCTGCACGAGCCTGCGAGGCTCACCAGTCCCCCGAGAGGGACTCCAACGAAGGGGGCAGAGAGGTTAAAGAGCCTAGAGGGCTCCAACGTCCCCCAGATCGTTTGTTTGGAGCCTATTGTTTTCAGAGCCCACGAGGCTCCACCGAAGTCCGGGGGCATCTCCTTGGCGACCACGAGCCCCGTGAGGCTCCAACGAAGGAGCGCATTATCGATCAGAGCCTGCGAGGCTCAGGGGCATTTCTTGTGTAGAGCCTGGGAGGCTCAGGGGGCCACAAGTGTTTTCTTAGAGCCCAGAGGGGCCCCACGTGACTGTGACCTGTGTTCAGAGGGCAAGAGTGGTGCCCACGTTCCTTTTCCCAGCTGCCCAGCACTTAGTGGGCAGCTGCAACGTTTAGGTTGTGACCTCTGCGTTTGGTTGTGCGCTTGGCTGGCGCAGCTGGCGCAGCCGTGCCCTAACTTCTCTGGACATAGGGCGTCCTAGCCCCGACCAGGCCAGTTGGCCTGGGGACTGCCACAGATAGTGGCTAATGTGAGTTTTTGCGCTAGTGTTCCTTTCCTACACCTCTGAATGTGTTATTTTATGCATCATGTGTTTCCCTTGTTCTACACCTCTGAATGTGATGCATCATGTGTTTAGGTGCTTAGACCCCTACAGGTATTGTGATACTTAGGTGGTTGTTTTCTCCCTAGTACAGGTGGTGCTAGTGAGGTCCTGATTCCCTGCGCAATACTGTCCTAAGGTGGTTAGGGTTGCGTAGGTGGTACTTACCTGATACCAGTAGTGACTGGTTGTGTGCTAGGTGTAATTTTGTGCAACAGTAATTTTATTTCCTATGTTCCAAGTGCTATGTTCTAAGAGTGCTAATTCCGGACAGCGGTCCATGTGGCCCTGTCCCCTGTACATATAATCCCTTGTAAATTCTGCCCGTGCCTGTTGGCACATTGTAGAGTGTGTGTTTTTATCTAATGTGTTGTGTATAATACAAAGGCTATTTTTATAGAATACCTTGTGTGGAGTTTCCTTTGTGGTGGGCCTTGGGTGTTGTTGCTGGGTGCGCGCGCAAACGCTTTACACATCGCCTCAGGGATAAGCCTGTCTGCTCGTGCCAAGCTACCAAGGGGGTGAGCAGGGGTTATCTTTGGCGTGTAACTCCCCAGCCCTGACTAGAGTGGTGGTTTCTGCCTGGCTTTGGCGCAAGCCCTAGCCAACCAGAAATCGCCATTTCTAACATTGGTGATCAGCGGTGGGATTTGGACTTGCGTTTGCGCTGTACCGCAGCGGCGACTGGCCGCACTACAAAACTCTGCATTTAGATAAATCACATGGTATAGGGATTATTGTTTTAAAGTTTGTTTTTAATTGTCATTTCTTTGGAAATGTGGTTTTGTGCACTGTGAGTTAGGTGTCCCTAGCTCGGGAGGGTAGATCATCCCCCTTAGTGCATTGTGTTTTCTGGATTCACCAGAGGGTGGGATCCAGTGGTGGCAGCGTCATAGTGTCCAGTACATTTGTCCCCCGCCCTGCGCCCAGAGTTGGTACCTGTGTCACGTGGTGGTCAGGTTGAGGAATCAGGGGTGGTAGAAACTGCCTTACCAGTCCGAGGGGAGGGTTGTGTGTGGATGAGTGGTGAGTGGCACTAGGCAAGTGAGTGTGAGTTCTCTGGGTTAGAGAGCTTGCTGAATCTTTTTGTGAATTGTGTGCTCCTGTGTGAAACTCAGACCCCTAGGTTCCCTGTATAATTGTTACCATAACGTCCGCCAGAATGGAGCCTGCTTGTGATCCCTATGAGCTAGCTTGGCGCCAGAGGCAGGAGTTAGAAAGGTACTGTACAGAGGAAGAGTCAGAAGAGGAGGTAGAGGATGACAATACCTGGACGCCAGTAGAGAGTGAGGACCCCATAGGTAGGGCGTCCCTTGCTGGGTCCAGCGTAGGAGGCAGCGCCTCATCCCTTTCCCTGTCCCCAGAGGAGTGGGAAGATAGGAGGAAAGAAAGGGAGCACCAGCTGGCGTTAGAGAAGCTCAGGTTAGAGCATGCTCAGGCTATGGCGCAGCTGGAGGCCAGGAAGCAACAGCGAGAGACTGAGTGGGTCTTGGCGCGGGAGAGGGTAGAGGAGGCTGAGAGGGCCTCCACCAGAGGCAAAGTAGCTCTGGAGGGTAGACTATCCCCTGCGCACAGTTTTAATTTTCTGGGCTCCCCAGGGAGGGTTGAGTCCAGTGGTAGCAGCCAGATAGATTCCAGTGTAGGAAATCCCAGTCCCAGTTCCCCCAGTCTGGTACCTGTTCCCCAGGAGGAGGAGTTAAGGTTGAAATTCAGGGGCAGTAGGAAACTGTCTCACCAGTCTTGGGAGGAGTTTGTGGATAAATGTGAGGATGCACTGGCTGATTGGATAAGAATTCCCGCAGAAACTGATTTTGATAAACTGTTTGATCTGGTTCTCAAAGAACACCTGCTCAGTTGTTGTGTGCCGGGGCTGCGCCAACACCTGTTGGGGTGTGGATTGTCTGAGCCATTTGACCTTGCGGATGAGGCAGAGCGCTGGGAAAGGGCTAGAGGTTCTCTAGAGTCATTAGGGAGTGACTCCAAAAGTAGTGGGTCAGGTATCTTCCAGCCCAGCGTGGTGGAAGAGGCTCAGTGTAGCCCAGCTAGGTCCCAGGATAGCGAGGAGGGTGTAGGGGCTCACTGCCTGGCTCAGTGGAGCAGGAGTGAGAGGGTGACCGAGGGTCCCCTGACGTACGAAACCCTGCCTCAGGACTTGGATGGTTCCATGAGGGAACACCAAGTTGGGGACCTAGGCTGGCCTGTTAGCCCATTTGAGGGAGATCTCCTGGTGAGTAGAGGACCTGGAGCACCTGTAACCAGGGCTCCTGTGGTTCTAGAGTCTGGCAGTACCGCTCCGGTAGGGAGGGTACAGGAGTCCAGTGTGAGGAGTGATTGGGGGATGAGTTTCCCAGTGGAAGAGCCTGTGGGTCAGGGACTACCCAGTTGGGCTAGGATCCCGTGTAGTGACCAGGGTGGCACCACTTCTGTTCTGGGGGATCTCCGCGCACTGTCAGGTGGACAGGGGACGGGAGATCAGCGCCAGACAGACAGTCGCTTGACGTATGTGTCCTTTGATAGCCTCAGGGGGATGGAGTGGAAATCCCCAGAAGTCCTGGAGTGCCAGGCAATTATTCCACCAAAGGTTCTAGGCCGGAGGTTGGGAGGCCAGGTTCAGGATCAGCCTGACCTGAAGGGTGGGACGTCTGTAATCAGCGTCCCGACCAGTTCTTCTTCCAGAGGTACCGCCCCAGTTGGTAGGGAGCAGGGTTCTGGAAGGGGGTGCAGAGGGTGGGAGAGCCCACCTCTGCCCCCGGTACAACCTGAGGGGTTAAACCCTGGGTTGGAATGGCGTTCTAGGTGTACCCCTCGCCAGAGGAGGAGGAACCCTAGGAGAAGAGGTAGGGGGAGGAGAGCCTTCCCTGAGACTCCTGGTCCGCCTGAGGGTGTAGACCCTAGGCTGGAGAACCAGTGGCAGTCTAGTCCTGTCTTTCAGAGAGGAAGAGTGGAGAATGGCCGCTATGTGCCAGGGGTTACTACCCCCCACTCTGTGGTTAGGCAAAGACCAGTGGCACCTGGGTGGCCTAGGGCCTGGTCTTGGCCGCGGACAGCTTGGGAGTACCAGTGGGGTAGCCCAGTTGGTCCGGACAGTGGTGTTAAAAAGAATTCCATGGGTTCACCGTGGCGTAGAACCGGAGGGTGTCCATGCAGTTGCGGGCCCGCGTCCGTGTTCTATCGCCCCAAGCAGGGAAGTCCATCACGGTGGTGATTGGTCTGCCCTGCGTTTTGGCTGGAAGGGGGTTGTGTTGGACTTGGCCCTTCTGGCAGGTTCACCCCTGGACTTTTTGGCTTTTTATTGGTGACTTGGTGTGGTAAATTTTTTGGTTTCTGCGCACTTTCCCTGTGTCCCAGGGTAAAGTGCGTGCGTGCGCTGAGTGCATGTGGTGAGATAGGCCTGCCCTCCCATAGGAATGCATGGGGAATGTATGTGTCCCTAGTAGTTCCTGATGCGTGGGGTGTGCAGGCCCGAGTTTGGTATGTGCGGACTCGTGGGAGTGAATGCTGCGCGATGATGTGTGCGGCGTGCATGTACCTAGTGTGGAAGTGCCACTTCTAGAAGTGGGCACTTCTGTGTGCAGTGTGTCTGTCGCGTGATTGGCTGGTCGTGTCATGTGACGGGCTAGGGATTCCCCAGTGTCAGGATGAGTCACCCAGTGGTGAATGGGGAGATCAGCAGCTAGATGGGTGGGAGGAGTCCACCTGGGTCCTGAATAGGACAGGGTTTTCCAAACACAATGCTGGCCCCGCCCCCTGTGGTGCGACTGACGACCCTAGCCCTTCCAGTGAATAGAATGAGGGGCTGAGCACATCAAGGGTGCTCCCCAACCAGCTGCGACTGGTTTTCCCCCTCACCATGAACCCAGAACAAAGGGTTTGCCTGTATAAAAATGGGGCTGTGTCCCCACAGAAACTGTTCTCTGCCAGGATCTTACCTGAGGGGGGCTGCTGCTGCTGCTGGACCAGAGGACCACCACCTGGACTACCTCCCTGCCTGGAGGCCCAGTGAGCTGGCTCTGGGTCCAGCCTTGCCCCCCACCCCTGCCCTGCTGCATGCAGGGAAGAACATTGCTGGACTTTGGTACTTTCCTGCTCCCCAAAGCACCTGGGAGCGCTTTAATTTGCCAAAGCGCTGGGAGCGCTTTATTTGTCCCTCAAGCGCCTGGAAGCGCTTGTAATTGCCTTTTAGCGCTCAGAGCGCTTTCACGTTTTCTCCCTAGCGCTAGGAGCGCTGTATTTCTGGAAGCCGGTGCCCACCCGGCATTGTTACCTCCATAGCGGGTGCCCACCCCGCTTCATTGCGTGCCTTTGGCCTTGACAACGAACGCGGGTGCCACCCCGTATTGCCAGCCTTCGCGGGTGCCCACCCCGCATCACCGCAATCCAGAAATCACCGCCGCAGCCGGGCTTCAGCCGGAAGTCAGGCGGGCCGAGGGCGGGCCTCCGGGACAACCGGAACTTAAGAAGGAGGGCGGGAGCCTACCCCGCCTCCTACCGAGCGTCGCGGCTGATCAGAGCCCCGGAGCAGGCAGGAGCCTACCCTGCGCCCCGAGGCACTCTGCCCAAGAAAGAAGCGGCAGACAAGAAAGGAGAGCCCCGCAGCCACCGAGGAGGTAGGAGCGCTGCGAGATCCTGGCAGCTGTCCCCATCGCCAGACCGGATCAGTCCGGGGAAGCCCGGGTGAGTGGGGGCTGAGGGGGGAACCGGGTTCGCCCTCTCCCATTTGCTGCACGAGCCTGCGAGGCTCACCAGTCCCCCGAGAGGGACTCCAACGAAGGGGGCAGAGAGGTTAAAGAGCCTAGAGGGCTCCAACGTCCCCCAGATCGTTTGTTTGGAGCCTATTGTTTTCAGAGCCCACGAGGCTCCACCGAAGTCCGGGGGCATCTCCTTGGCGACCACGAGCCCCGTGAGGCTCCAACGAAGGAGCGCATTATCGATCAGAGCCTGCGAGGCTCAGGGGCATTTCTTGTGTAGAGCCTGGGAGGCTCAGGGGGCCACAAGTGTTTTCTTAGAGCCCAGAGGGGCCCCACGTGACTGTGACCTGTGTTCAGAGGGCAAGAGTGGTGCCCACGTTCCTTTTCCCAGCTGCCCAGCACTTAGTGGGCAGCTGCAACGTTTAGGTTGTGACCTCTGCGTTTGGTTGTGCGCTTGGCTGGCGCAGCTGGCGCAGCCGTGCCCTAACTTCTCTGGACATAGGGCGTCCTAGCCCCGACCAGGCCAGTTGGCCTGGGGACTGCCACAGATAGTGGCTAATGTGAGTTTTTGCGCTAGTGTTCCTTTCCTACACCTCTGAATGTGTTATTTTATGCATCATGTGTTTCCCTTGTTCTACACCTCTGAATGTGATGCATCATGTGTTTAGGTGCTTAGACCCCTACAGGTATTGTGATACTTAGGTGGTTGTTTTCTCCCTAGTACAGGTGGTGCTAGTGAGGTCCTGATTCCCTGCGCAATACTGTCCTAAGGTGGTTAGGGTTGCGTAGGTGGTACTTACCTGATACCAGTAGTGACTGGTTGTGTGCTAGGTGTAATTTTGTGCAACAGTAATTTTATTTCCTATGTTCCAAGTGCTATGTTCTAAGAGTGCTAATTCCGGACAGCGGTCCATGTGGCCCTGTCCCCTGTACATATAATCCCTTGTAAATTCTGCCCGTGCCTGTTGGCACATTGTAGAGTGTGTGTTTTTATCTAATGTGTTGTGTATAATACAAAGGCTATTTTTATAGAATACCTTGTGTGGAGTTTCCTTTGTGGTGGGCCTTGGGTGTTGTTGCTGGGTGCGCGCGCAAACGCTTTACACATCGCCTCAGGGATAAGCCTGTCTGCTCGTGCCAAGCTACCAAGGGGGTGAGCAGGGGTTATCTTTGGCGTGTAACTCCCCAGCCCTGACTAGAGTGGTGGTTTCTGCCTGGCTTTGGCGCAAGCCCTAGCCAACCAGAAATCGCCATTTCTAACATATACCCTTTGCCACACCATATCCTAATACACATAATTTATATGAGAATCTATTTCATAGCAATATCAATATTCCCTTTATTCGATCATAGTTCATTTGCATAAAATCAATAATCAGTGAAAAAATGCTTTCATAGGTAAAGTGCATTACCAAATTTCACTAGGAGGGTTCTTTATTACAAGTGCAAAGTCGTTTCTAATACACCTGTAAGCTTTATCAGTACAAATCAGCAGTTTTGGTGCTGGTCTGACTATCAATCCAAGATTAGAGAAATGTATCACAGTAACGTACATCCTTCATAGTTCTTAAAACAGTTTCAGATATTAAGAGATGTTTTCCCTCCTCCAATTCTTTTAGTGTATAGGTTTTTCTTATTATAAACTGCTAGTACTTTGTTAAGCCACTACTGAATGTCTGGTGGTTCATTTGATTTCCACTTATTAATAATCAATGATCAAGCTATTAACATTGCTATAAACCGCCAGGATCCAAGTTCCTCATCCTCAAGCCTACATGTCTACAACTAATAAAGCCTTTGAAGTCAGGGATATTGGGGTTCCAAAGCATCATGAATAAACAGAATGACCTTCTCCCAGAACCCATGTAACATCACACAACAACAGACTATGTGTTCTTATGTGTCCACCCTACTGCAGCTGGTGTTGTGAGCTTAATAGGGTATGTAAACAAACATTTCCATTTTACATGTTCATGTTTAAAGTTGACATATTTTTAAACCATGACTTTTAGCACACATTTGCTTGCGCGGCCATACGACATAGTGTACTCGGGAAAGGTTTGCTTATAAATACATTTCGTAGTGGCCACATTATCAACCTTAGAAAATTCTGTCCAGGGACTGGAAACACTGCGCAAACTGTCCTAGTTGTTGTTTGTTCGGCGACAGTTCTAGTTGGGTAGAATCGACAATGACAGTCGGACCAGAGCTAAGGCACAGAACCAACGGGTCCAGTTTTATTGTATAAACTATATCAATCCTTTGTTCGGCAGAGGAGATTTTCTATGGATTCTCGTGATTGCCCGGTCCCTGTTCTACACCAGACTGGCTACCAGATGACACATGCATGTAGGTAAATGGGGAGTTAGACTACTCTAAGGTATCTGGCAGAATTGCATCCACCCTTTCTCTCTAGGATAGGAAGTGCTAGGTAAGAGTACAATTATATTTATCCATATATTCAATACCTATTTAATTTATTTTTATCTAATTTAACTGAAACTCTAGATAACGAGTTGGCTCATCCACCTAAATTGGCAGATAAACGTATTTCAAATCTATTATATGCCGATGACGTTCTGCTAAGTCAAACAAAGAGAGGTCTACAGCGTCTTATAAATAACATATCAAAGTACTCAATTGAGAACAACATGGTAATAAATGAAGCAGAAACTAAAGTAATGGAAGTTAATAACAAGGCACTGCAACATAGTAAATATGAATGGTATTTGCAAAGTCAACCGTTAGAACAAGTGAAAACCTATAAATACCTGGGTGTACTGTTTGATGACAAGGGCTCATTTTTACAACATAAAACAGAACTGACAAAAATAAGTAACTCCCTTCTTATGGCTTTTCGATCATTGCTTAGTTCTTTGGGAGGGCCTACCTATCTCACACTACTAAAGGTAATAAAAGCAAAATTGCTACCCAGTCTCACCTATGGCAGTGAAGCACTTTGAGGCAAGGACTCTGTACTCTTGAATAATGCTATTACAAAAGTTTTCAAGTATCTGTTTCGGCTCCCTGCTAACACATCACCTGCACAAATTAGATTAGAAATTGGAATATGCAATCAGCAAATTGCAAGGATGGGTCAATATGCAAAGGTATGGAAACAAATAAAACTAATACTTTTAATCCAATGAGCTGCTTACTTTGGCAAGAAATACAGATAAATCAAAGTTCACAATTTTGGAAATATCTACAAACAGCACTGAAAGAGTTATGGGCACATGAGATTTGGGAAATGACTATAACATCAACATCCTTTAGAAAGACGATTAACGGAATAATAAAACATCTGTCACTCCTGAAAGATAAAAGGCTATTTACTAAGCGAGCACATAAATGGATGATTGTGAATGAGTATAAGATCCTTAAAGCCCAGCCCTATCTATAAACACCTTGGACTGCACAAATGAGAATAGTAAACATGGTAGTTGAAAATGGCTGGAATGGAAATTTAATTTGCACAGGAGAATTTGCACATAACTGATGATTTTACTAAGTGTAACTTGCCCCTTTTGTACTAAGATATGACTCGTTGACTTGCAATAGGGAGGAATTAAATGTGCCTATATTATGTATTTTCTTTTTCCCATAGTTGGTTATTGTTTGCCTATGGTTTTATGTGTTCCTTGGAACTGAAGTCTTGTTTTTAATATGGCTGTGTAATTGATGATTTCCCATTGTATGATTTTAATTTATCACGCAATAAAGATTTGAACTTGAATATATATAATGCAATCGCTATAATGGTTGAATTATTCATACTTTTCACCATTCTTGTAATGCTAGTTACTATGCTTAGTTTTCTTCTACTAATCATTGCAGCACACATATTTTATACAAAATCCAATTGTTTCAATAAATGTTTGCAATGCCAATTTGTGCACTTTTTGTGTCTCCCTTTGGGCATGCCTGAGTTGACCATGAAAGGGTAGATCTGTTTCCACAATTTCCTTGGAAGTATCAGGGTCGTCATGTTCTGAGGTTGCAGACACCATCAGGTACCCTGTAAGGATTAGGGGTCCAGATGGCGCACTGTGAGGTATCTAGGAACTAGGCCAATATATTCTGATGGTATGAGCAGACACAGTCCCCCATAATTTTGATACATATCTTGCCGAAATGCACAGTCTTACTGAATTAGGAGGAACCATTCAATGCTATCAGAAATCCTCATGTTCCACCTGTGCAGTTTTGAGGCGAATAATAGACTAACCACTAGGATATATCTGCATATGGCAAAAGTAGATATTTCTTCCAACTCCACTTGGGTAAGATTTGTACCGATCTCTTTTATCAACCATTTTTGTGGAAGGCTTTATCTTTGAAGTTGCTACATCCCTAAAATTCACCTTACCCAATTGCCAATCTTTCTTGTCACATTTCGAGGTTTAAACAATTCCTTCACAATTTCTCTTATACGCTCTATCTGAAGGGGTACAACATTTCTTATACTAGCTTGAATTTGAAAAAAAAGTGTATAACATTCTCTATTTGAGCCGGGTAAGCTTTGCCTTAGGAGACTCCTCATGTTAGGTAGCCATTTAAAGTTTGAGATAGAAAAGTCATGTTTAAAGGTAAACTGTTTAAAGGTAAAATTTCACATTTGTCAGTATTTCATTTATATCCAGAAACCAAAGCATAAAATGCAACCTCAGTTGAAAAAGCGGGAAGGGAAGAGTGAGGATTTGACATAAATAGTAAAATGTTATCTGCATATGCAGCCAACTTCATTTGTTGAGCGTTATATGAAAAACCATTAGTAAGTTTGTTTTGTCTAATTCCATCTTTCGGGATAAGGCAAATGAGAGCTTCAAGAAAAGATCAGGAAAAAATGGAGGAGTCCGAAAAAGATTGCATTAAAGAGGATTTAAAAAAATGAATATCACATTTCACAGTAAAACCATCCGGTCCTGGAGCTTTTTCTTTTTTATGGGAAATCATAGCAAGATGAAATTCTGTAGAGGATATCTCTTTTTCCAAAGATGTAAAATTTATTTGGGAAAAATCTGTTTTTTTGAACAGAGGAAAGTTATTGAAAAATGTCTTGGTCTGAAGGTGAATGCAAGGTGTGTAAAGGTTGGTACAAAAAGTACTAAATTGATCTAGAATGTCTGAGTCAATGGAGTAAGTCTGATCAGTGTCATCTATAATTGATTCAATAAATAGTCTATTTTGTCTAATTTCAAGATAATTTGCTAACAACTTACCATACTTATTTTGCCCCTGTATAATTTGGCACTACTTTTAAATAGCTAAGATGAGGCTGTGTCAGTAGAAACGTAGTTAAGAATTAACATTGGTTTAATTAGTTATTGCAAGGAATTCTGTGTACGAGAGGTGTAATATGTATGTTCAAGAGATTTAATATTCTGAAGTAATTTTTTATAATGAGTTTGGGATGTTTTCTTTTTTTAGAGACAAAATGAATGATAACACTCAGGGCTGTGGCTTTAAAAACATTCCAAATGGTATGAATGGGAATAGTATCAGAAACATCGAAGTGAAAATATTCCTGAAACAAATGAAATAAAAGAAGAGGTGAAATTGGTATCCAACAGGAAGGAACTGTGGAATCTCCACCTTTTAGTATAATCGCGCTTAGGTAAAAAGTCACGTTGAATTGAAACTGGAGCATGGTCAGAAATTAGGATTTTCCCAATGTCCACAGTGTGTAAAGATTGAGTAAAGTGATGTGAAATAAAAATATGATCTATCCTAGATTGCGTATGATGAACTGGAGAAAAATGCGTGTATTCCCTCAGGGAAGAGTTACATAATCGCCAAGCATCTGTCAAGTGACGTTGACTAATAGTATGTACAAATGCTTTCTGTGATTTGTTGGGAACATAGTGTCCTGATGAGTGCCTGTCTAAAATTGGATCAACGCAGTGATTACAATCTCCTGCTAATATTAAATTATCGTCCAAGTGTTGTAAGAGTTTTTGGGCAATAGTAGTTCAAAACTGACAGTAAGGAACATTAGGGCCATACACATGTAACAAAACAATGCAAACTTTGTTAATAGATAATCTAAGCAATAACCACCTTCCTTCTGAATCTGATTCTTGTGCGAGCGATTGGACTTGTAAAGATTTGTGGGATGAAATGATAACACCATTTATTTTACCATTACCTGGCAAAAAACACATTGCCTATCCTTCCCCTATATATTTTCATACATTCCTGTTCTTTAAGATGGAATTCTTGCAAAAAGGCAATTTGAGCACTAAGTTTCGACAAGTGTGTTGGGATTATTTGATGTTTGATAGGAGAGTTTAAACCCCTGACGATCCAAGCAACCACTGTTAAAAGCATTGCAAAGAAACAGTACAATTGATACAATCAGACTAATCTTTAAAATGAATATAATGCATCATACACATTTTCAGAAATGATGAAATCAATAATAATGAGAAAACAAGGTTACGTGTCCAAAGGAGATAAACGATGAATGAAAGAATTGAAAATTAAAGCAAAAAAGTTAAAAAGGAGAGTTCAAAGGGATAGAAAAGGGTCAAATCCAACAGAAAAAAAAAGTGTAAGAAAAAGAAGATAACAAAAGAATAAATCTACCCACGAGAAATGTTGATGAGGATGAGGGGAGACCACATGAGAAGATGAGACATCAAATCCCCAGAGGAATGGGAGGCACACAAAGAGCCAGGGGTGGCTCCTCTGCAATGACGGAGGATGCGTCGCCCCACATGCTCAGAGCCAGGAGCACAAAAATAAAACAATATTTCATTATAATTTTATTTTTAAGCCACTGGCTCAGCCAGCGTGTGCTGGGAGGGGCGGGCTTGGGCATGTGAAGGGGTAGGAGGAGTGCTATGTGCAGTCTCTAAGTGTGAATGTGTGTTTGGCCAGCCATATCAGGCAGACCAAACACACACATGCACACTTAGGTTTGTTAGAGAATCCCCACAGACTCCCTGATCTGAGCGGAGCATCTTTCCAGCCCACTCAGGCAAATCCCTGTGCTGCTCTGAAGCGCAGGGATTAGACATGGAGTCTGTGACATAGTCACAGTGTATGCTGGGACAAGGAAAACCCAGCACTGAGGCGCAACGTGGGAGGTGGCCGGCAGCTGGTAAGTTTAACTTTTAAATTAAAAACAATATTATTATAGTCCTTCATCCCCCTCTCCCCCCACCCTTCTTACCCCGCCTCACCACTTTTTGTATATGGTGGCCACCACTGCGAAGGGCAATGAAACACATGATGGAAGACAGGAACAGGAACATGAGATAACATGAGATAAATCCTGTAAGGAAAAAAGTGTTTTCGTGAGAGGGAGCCATTACATACTATCCAGAGAAGGCTTCCAATACTCAAAATTGAAAGATAATAATGGGAACACATCTATCTAGCATACTTCAAAAGAAGAACCAGTACAAAACCAGAGAGCATAAAGTCAAAACCATAAACCGTTATTTCGGCAAATAAGGTGATGCAGTAAAATCCCTATTCTGTTTTCTGACTTGCAAGAAATTCTTTCAAACAAGATGGATCCTCATAGCTGGTAGTTCTATTATTTTTTTGTTTGAATATCTTTATTGCATTTTATCTTTTATCATACAGTTATAGCACATCAATGCACATAATGAACGTACAGTGTAATAACTTCTGCCATGGGCCTGTGTACATAAGGTCGGGTGTACCCTCCAAGCATTTAGCTGGTAGTTCTATTATTATATGTGATCTTGAAAAGACAAGGGTGAAAAAACCCAAAGTGAGCTCCAAGAGAGCGCAGCATCGGTCGCATACTGAAGAACTCTTTTAGTTGATCTGCAGTAATCTTGGCATGGTCTTGGGAGAAAAGTAAATCATGACCAGATCATGATATATGTTTGAGTTGTCTGGCAGCTCAGATAACCTGCATTAGTTCCATGCCCTCTACAAAATACAAGATGACTTCTCCAGGTTTCCTATAGGTGTTCCGAACTTAGGAAGAATGTCCAAGTCTATGAGCTCGTTGTATTTTAAGTGACGGGCTTAAGGCAGGTTTAAAACCTGCGGTAGGGAAGTTATGAGAAAAGAGATAGGATTTGTTCTTTCTGTGCCTTCAGGTAGGCCATAAATGGAAAGGTTGTTTTTTCTGTTGCGATTTTCTAAATCTTCACCTGTCTGCCTAAGCTAGTTACTTGTTCCTGGAGAAGATTGACCGCAGAAGGAGTATCCTTGAAATCGCAAATTTGTTGTTCCTCATTAGAGACACTTTCCTCCATAAGATTCAATATGTCCAAAAGATTTGGTAGTATAACATTAGTTTCTTCCATGAAGAGGCCCAAAGCTCCTATTTCTTCCAATAACAAATCCAGAGAATCCTTAGGAGGAGTCTTAGATGGGGACGATGAATCTTTCTTAAGCCTTTTTGATTGATGCTTTGCCACCTTTAGACTAGACAACCATAGCAGGTGTGACTGAGGAATAAGAGGCACAAGTACTCTTGTATGGTGAAGCGTTCTCCATTTTAAAGTAATTGTGAAGGGAAGTTGAAAGTTGAAGGGACTTGCCTGTAAAAAGTCTTGCCAAGTACTTCTTATTTTGTAATCTGCCCATATATAGAAGACAATTGTGAGTAGCTGAGAAGTATCTCAAATGGTAAAAACAAACTTGACCAGTGCATTCAAATATGCCCCTATGTGAATATTATTCTCCTCAGAGGAGACATTAAATGAATTGAAAGCATAGCATAATCTGTTATTTTAAACCTTAGCAAGAATAGGCAGGGTGGAAAATAGTCAAATACTTGCTGAAGTAAATGCAGGCACAATTAAGGCAGTGTAACTTTATAAAGCCATTCAAAAAGAGGAAACATTCCAAATAGATAAAAACTGCAGTCCGAAAGAGGTCATAAAGTTAAGAAGACAGACACCTACTGACATGCTGCAATATTTCAAATTCATTAAAGATTGCTCAGACAAGCGTCATGCTGCGATGCGTCTCAGCGCGCCACAAATTGTTGGCAGCAGATGAAGGGAAAGACGCGTAGAAAAGCTTTACGAGTTTCCCGTCACTAAAGAAAATAAAGAGCAGCATCCTGCTTAATTCCAGAACAACAACCTAACAGCAAAGTCGGTTCTATGTTGGGGAACCCGCTCTTCTGAGACCACCTCTGGTGCTGGCGCATGGAGCTTCAGAAATGTGCCGCCACCTTCAGTTGGTGTCTCTGTGCAAACATTTTCTAATACTATGTGATGGGACCTGGTATTCGACCCGTTGAACATCAGGATAATGTCTGGGATGATTGTCAGTCGGAGAGAGGAAGCTGAAAAAAACCATAGCTAACAAGAGGAGCATGATGCGAGACCTCAGCACCTTATTTTGTAGATTTCAGGACAACTAAAATATTTTCACAACAATAATATTCCAACCAAGCTGCAGTACAGTACTATCTTTAATAATACAAATATGCATAAATGCACTGTCTGTGCCAGAAATCCATTAATCCATAACTGAACATTGTATTTATGCTTCTTCCAATACTAATTGATACACAGCAATAGACTTATTGATCACTACACTCTAAAGGCTCATTCGTACATATTAATTTACATATACTTCTGCTAGATCAGTTATTGAGCCTCTGATACATCTGAAGTTTAAATATTCACCTTATTCATGTATCCTGTCTGTCTGATGAATACTGTGACTCCTCAGAGAGCATTTGAGGCACATTTAGATACCTCAATCAACCAGTTTTGCTGAAATATATAGAAATCACCCACTCAGACTGATATGTGTTTCACTCAATTAAAGCAGAATTGGATTCCCTCAATCTCTTCATAATTGTCTGTCATTGCCTTTGTTATTTAACATATTTATTTATAATGTTCAGTGTACCTTTACATGTATTTTTATTTTTTTCCATATTTTTAATATATGTGTACTTTGTGCGGAGTATGGCATTCTTGCTGCTTTTATTTATGTTTAACTACTTCCCAAACTCATGTACAGCATTTCAATTCTGACTGAAATGAATTATAACCAGATGTTCTTTATTTTTTTTGAGTTCTTGAAAAATAACATTTATCATGATTAGTTTATAATTATGTTGGATTGCTACATGCGCGTAGCTTGGGCTCACACTCTTGCAACCCGACACAAGAACTTGGGCACTTGCCATCCAAATCACATTGGCTGTATTTGGCCTGACAATATTTCTGACACTTAGTCCTCTGTTCCGTCACATTTATCCCCGTCCGGGTGATGTCATCCCAGCAACCATCCCAGCAACCATCTCACCTATTTGCTTTGTCTCACATAGTATGCCACATCTCACCTATTGGCTTTGTCTCACATAGTATGCCACATCATGGGCACACCGCAGGGCAGGATGGATCTTGGTTACTCATACGAAGCAGCAATCATCAAAAGCCGTGCTTTAGAATCAACTAAATGAGTAAATATATTTGGCTTTTAAACCTTATCAGCATGTGCTGAAATCTCTCCCTGACTTTTCTTTCTAGAGGGCACTGCTGCCACATTATTAACTCAGGAAGCTGTAAAAGGAAACATACGTTGCAATTAACAGGAGTTGATTGCTTCTTAATGGCTCAATACATTTTTATTGGGTTTGGAGACAATTATTCCAACAAGAGATGGAACAAAAAATTCCTGTTCCCTTGTTCTCCGATGTTTCGGGACTTAAAAGTCCCTTTGTCCCGAAATAGCATAAAAAAATAGAACTTTAAATGCCTTCCACGATAAAATATATTTGCAACTAAGCAAATTACTTCATATGGATTGCATCCATCACCACTCAGATCTTCCCTCAAGGTTTTTGGCAATGTGAGAAATCTGGCATCCTTGGAGTGAAAGTCAGCAGTGTGTCCCAAAATTTACCAAAAATATATTTTGTACATGCAATGTTATATACTGCCTTTTCCATTTCCAAAACCTGCCAGAGTCGGTGACATCATTCAATCTTAGTAGGTGGAGAAGGGGTCTCCCATTTGCTCTGAATGAATTATTTAGTTACTAACTATAGGAGAAAGGATGGTTCTTTGACCTATTTCCTGGTTGCTGCTTCTTCTCCGGTGACCAGCTCAGAAATATTTCAAGAGCCAAGAGGGAGAACCTTGCTATTTGTCATTTTTGTAACATTGTAGAGAAACGTCCTCCAAACCTCTCTAGCTGGTGGTAGTTCCATAGCAGATGTGAAAGGAACACCAATGAGTGTAAAGCAACCATAAGAATAATTCCACTTTTTCGTGTTTCCCCAGTATCTTGTGTGCTTGAGGAATCTGTCATGTGGTCACTTGAGGCTTGGGCAGAAACACAGCCATTTTACATGCTCACATTTAAACTTGACATCTTTTCTTGAATGTTGTCACTTGACACACTTTTTGCTTGCGTGCTTGTACAGATAATGTTCCATGAAACAACTCTGCTTACATTAACACATTTTCATAGCACGTTATCAGAACCTTGGACATTGTGCATGAAAGCTAAAGTTCAATGAGCAAAATTATGTTGTTTGTTATTGTTTGCTCTGCAACAGCTTTGACGGTAGAATCAATAATTGTAGACTGAGTTTGATTCTGCATGGGAACATGTGTGATGTTTATTATATAAATTAAATCATTCCTTTGTTTAGTTAGAGGAGCATTTCGCTGGCACTGTGAGGTCGCCCTAAGCCGGAATTCCAGCCCAGCTGTTTCCTGTTTACCTCCTGCGAGGGATGATGTCCGGCTCTCCACCAAGACGGGCTGCCTGATGACCCTACCCCTACAGGTAACAGGGGAGTTAGATTACCCTACAGGGATCCTGGCAGATTCACCTAACCTAGCCAGACTAGGATAAGTAGCGCTAGGTAGGACTGCAAAATATAATAGTACTTATATGTAAGCATATATTCTCTGGAACAGAAAAACAGTTGAATTGTTTCTTTTCTTCACCATTCTCTTAATGCTCATAACGCTATTCAGTTTCCTTCTATTGATTATTGCAGCGCACATATTTTACACAAGAATCATAATGCTTCAATAAATATTGAAACACCATGATGTCTATTTCTTATGTCTCTCTTTGGATATGCATGAGTTACTACACGAAAATGTTCTAGATCTGTTTCCATGATTTCCTTGGGGATGCAGTGTTGTCAAGTTCTGAGGTTACACATTCCACCTGTTACCTTGCAAGGTTAGTAGGTGGTGCACTGTGAGTTAGCAAGACTAAGGCCAACATATTCTGATGGTGTGCAAAGGATCACTCTTGCACAGTTTGGATGTTTATGTTGACCAACAAACACACAGTTTTACTGCGAAAGTATAAGCTGTTTTACAAATCCCTCATTTTTGCATACATGTAATGTGTCCAGCCACACTTCTTCATATAAAGATATCCCCAGCTCTTTGCAGCAGGCTGTCTAAAACTTCCATTTAACACACGGCCCGCTCACTTAACATCTTATAAATATAGGACATTGTAATTTTTGCTGACTATTCATATTATTTAAAGAGGGTTAATGGTCTAGTTGCCCCAGCTTTAAAGGAAGCCTATAACGCAGGGGTAGTGTAGCTCTTTGTAGCAAAATATCTCTCTGTCGTCAAGACTGAAATCCAAATTAAATTTAATTACTTCTTTTTTTAAAACAAAGCTTTTCATTTGTTTTATATATCATCAAACTAACAGGAGCAGCGCTCACACAAAGATGTTCCCACCTTCACATTACATCATGTCATATCATTCTGCATATATACCAGCTATAGGACCACCTGCCCTGCTTGCTGTATTTCTAGGTCTGCCCCTTATAATTTCCTTTGGGGGTAACAGCCCTCAAGGAACCTTTTCTCCTGTGTAGGTATATCAGCTTACCAAAACGGGTGGTGTTGCACTTGCGTCGCTATATAATAACATTCTACGTCAGGTAGAGCCGTCCCTCTCATGTCATAGGGTAATTTTAGTGTGTCCAGCTTTATCCTGGGGGGCCCTCCGACCCAGAAGAATGTAGTAATCATCTGATCTAATTGTCAGAACACCGACCACAGGAGAAGACTCATCCTGCCATGGAAGTTACATAGGCATCTGGGGAATATGATCCTTTTACTGACTACTACCCTGCCTGAAGGGATAGTGGTAGTTTCCTCCAGAATGGGATGGACTTTTCTAGGCCATCTAAGAGGTTCCTAATGTTGAGCGTGAGGTCGTCCGAGGGGGCATGAGTCACATGTATTCCTAGGTATTTCAATGATTTCGATTGACACAGCATCCTCAGGTCAGGCAGATCCCCCTCTGGCGTGTCAGCAAGGACATCCATAGGAAATAGTCTACATTTATTCCAGTTATTAGTCAATCCAGACACTTGACTGAATTCCTCTAGGTGCCATAGTAGCATGGCACTGAGTCCACCTAGGCTCCTCTTGTAAACCAAGGTATCCTCTGCATAGACACCACATGAGTCCCAAGCAGACACACACTCCCCGGTCCATCGTCTCTCTACACAGAGTGTTGGCTAGTTGTTCAAAGTCTAAAGCAAACAGGAGTGGTGACAATGAGCATCCCTGATGTGTGCCTCGTTCAGGCTCCCACTTAAGGGACACCATCCCTCCGTGCGGATCCTAGCCCCAGGACAAGTAAATGCTACTTTGATCCATTTTGTGACACCAGTCCAAAGTTCATCCCTCTTAGGGCCACGAAAATGTAGTCCCAGCTCACTGTATCGAATGCGTTTTCAATATCTAGGGAGGCAGCAGGATAGCGACCACTGTGAGGTGCGTTCTACATGTGTCAGTTTTCAAAGATTAAATACTGTTCTCCTTTGTGGGATACAACCTATCTGATCTTTGATAACTAACATTTGCATAACTCCTGACAGGAAGATGGCCGACGGGAGAGGAGTTTACTAGGAGAGCTCCCCTAGCTGTGGGATCTATCTGCCAAATATCCCTACTTTTAGCTCCATTAGACCCCCCCCCCCCATTCGTAACCAAACTAAGAAATGCATCTCAAGAGTAACAGGAACATTATCTTGATCCGAACCCGGACTTACCGAAGCTGAACCGGGCAGACTGCGGAGATCTGGGCTCGGGAGACGTCCCCTTCTGACGAGACGAAGAGACGACTGTGACCAGGGTGATTGTCGTCGCGTCTGATGAACACGGACGGTCCCCACAGGATTGCACTTGCGGAGCATGGCTGGCGAAGAGTGATCCACCATCGGAAGATAACCCCTCCGTTAGGCTGGAGACTTTTGTTGAACCTGAGCGCTCCTGAGTGCGGGACGCCTCCCCCCTCACTGTCGACCGGTCGAGGCTGTCCTTGGACCACTGAACACGTCTTCCGACCGAACGAGGGACCTCTTGAACACCCATTGGTCGTGGGACTCTCGAGCTGCTTCAAGACTACGGGCTCTGGAGCTTCCATGAGGCGCTGCACTGGGAGCACTCGGGAGGTCGAGACACTGCCTGGAGGGAGCGGAGGAGTTCTGAAACAGCGCAGTGATCATCGCTGACTGTGGAGCTGCGTAAGGTGGGCAGGCTCCAGAGCAGACCACTTGGAGACACAGGAGACTTTTGCCAGCAAGAAGGAGCACAGCAAGCGCGATTGACACTGCGGTCCCATTCTCACCATGGCTGCATTAAGGTAACGGGGCAGCGCCCTATCCCCCCCTCCTCCCGCCCGGTCTCTTTGCAGCGCAGTGGTGCTTTCAGGATGACCCCTCCCGCTCTCCCCTCGAGACAGCTCCGGTCCTCGCCTGGCATCGGCGGTGGATGCCGGTTCAGGGTGGGGGTTGAGGTCAGTGGGCCTTCTGTGGGACATGGCACATCACCAAACAGCTTTGACTCTGGGGATCACGCCCGGGACCTGGGCCTCAAGACACGAAAATATCAAAGTTTGCCTCTTCAAATATTAGATATTAAAATGGCCGCAACTGGTTTACTGTTCATCTGAAATAGAAAGAAGACTTCATTGCACCCTACACAGAGCTCTCAAAATGGCCGCAACAAATTAACATAGAAAAAGGACCGCCATTCTGAGACTCTTTAACTAAAATAGAAAAAGGACTACACTCTGAGACTCTTTAACTAAAATAGAAAAAAGACTACATTACTAGCTCTACGCTAGACAGTTAACTATATAGCCATCCTGGACTTTACAAATTAACATAGAAAAAGGACTGCCATTCTGAGACTCTTTAACCTGAAATCGACAAAGGACTACATCACTAGCTCTACGCTAGCCAGTGAACATTATAGCCATCCTGGACTATTTTACATCTATTCTACATCTATCAAAACCCTATTACCTTCTCCTCGCCTAGCGCAGCTTCTCTCTCAGCCTCGAAACCCTCCCCACCGTAAGGGCAGCATCCCTCACTACCCTGTCTCTCTTCCCCCTAAAGGTCAGCTTCTGGCTTAACCCTGTTTAACTGTCCCCTTAAGGGCAACATCTTGCTTAGACTTCTGCCCATAGGTCTAACCCCTGCTAATCTACTTGCACCTACACTATGGAGCGCACCGGGAAATGCACCTACTCCATCACATACCCTCCTAACCTCACTAAAAAAGCAGCCAAAGGCTTCAAACACAACTTATTAAAATCTCATCCAGAAACCTCTATCTCTGACCCTTACTTCTCAGTGAACAAGGGGCTCATTAAGAACGACACCATATTCTACACTAAAAGAAGAGCTCAATGGAGAAAAGCCTTTCTCGCTCTCTTTAAGGTCTCTAACTTGAAGAAAACAGCGCACGGTTGCACCTTATCTATCCTCCCCTCCTTATTCTTCAATGCTGCTGCCACCGTCACTATCTATCATAATGGTATCATCCTAATCCAATCCACCAACCACAACCTCAATTTGATCGATCATATTTTTCCACTCATTAAGGATAGAGTCACTCTTACACACCCCTCCTCCCCTTCCACTCACTCTGACATCTTCAATTCCCATCCGGCTCTCGAAGTAAGTCAGAACTCCCAGATGACCCCATCCACCACAACATTATCTCTAGACCTCAACGACAACCCACCTAACAACACTTTCCACCTTACAACCACCCCACTCCATAACATCGCCAATTCACTCACCATCCCCCCACACCCTGCACTTTCTCCCCCTCCCTCCCCCTCACCGTTACTCTCAGCACCTCCCTTCAGTGCAACAGCCCCACCTATACCCCCTTGGATCCCAGCACTGACACCCCACAAACCACTCACACTGCTCTCCATATCTCACCCTCCCCCCTCACCTCTACTCCCAGCACCTCCCGTCAGCTTAACAGCCCCACTTTCACCCCCTCGGATCCCAGCACTGACTCCCCGCACACCCCCAAACCACTCACCCTGCTCTCCATATCTCACCCTTCCCCCGCTCCACTTCTTACAGCTCCTCCCATTGACCCATCAACCCCACACATACCCCCACGGCTCTTAACACAGCCATATCTAAAGAAACTACTTCACCGTCCACTCCCTCTGTCCACCCATCCAATAACGAAATGATCTCGCCTGACACCAGACTTTACCTGATATTTTCAGCCCTTCAACAAGTCAAATCGGACAACCGAACCCTTCAAGACCTTATCTTACAACAAACCAAGTCCACTTGTACTAAACAAGAATACAGTCCGTCCCCACACCCCAAGATCTATAGTCGCATTGAACGTCTTCCTGTAAACTCCCAAGCCCATGGGTCTCCACCTTGGAGCACAGTCCCACACCCTAATGCCACATCCCGCCCTATCAGGGGGTTAAAACTTCTATCTGACTTAGATCTAGGGTCCCTCCCCCGATCTTACGAGCTACCCAACCCTCCACATAACGCGGGACTTCCAGTTAGACCTCAATCAGACTCCCGAATTCATTCTATTCTGATCAACACACACAGAGCCTCCAGACTCAATTCCAGAGGCATTGTTGAAAATAACCTCACTAGATTCCCCATCACAGCCGAACCCACCACAGTAATCACCCAGCCACGTCTAAGCTGCATCCTCCTAAACTGCAGGTCCGCCTCCAGACATGCAGCTGATATAGCTGACCTACTTATCACGAACGAACCTGACATTATGATCCTGACAGAAACATGGATAAATGAAACATCTACTCCCATAATGGACATTACCTAACTATGACATCACCAGACTAGACAGAACCGACAGGCCAGGAGGTGAAATAGCCTGCATACACCAGATCAGCCTAACAGTGACCAACTCCAATGCCCCCGCTATATCATCTTGCGAATACCTATGCTTAAACATCACCAACAACAACAAACAAATATGCTCTTTACACACCTTCTACCATCCTCCGGGAGATAACCTCACTTTCATAGAACACTTCAAGGTCATATTAGTATCAAATGGCAACCAACATATTAAGCAAATTTTCTTGGGGGACTTCAACCTTCACTGGGACGACCAGAACGATCCTGGGGCTAACATCCTCAAAGCCTTCCTCACAGACCTCAATCGAAACCAAATATGCAACAGCCCTACACACGACAAGGGTGCAACTCTTGACCTAATTATCTCCAAAGCGGACTCCACACAGCACGACTCGATACTCCCATGCGACTGGTCTGACCATCACATCATTACTTTCCAAGTCCTAGAAACCATTAAACGACTCCCTACACAACCCCTGAGAACTAAGATCTGGAAGAGAAACCTGAAAAACGTCGGATCTGACCTTTCATCCTTAGCTAACTCAAACCCTCTTCATTCCCCGGAAGACCTGACCGATGTACAGGGGCTGACAAATCACTACTTTCACTCCATGAACAACCTGCTAGACAAAATGGCCCCATTGCAACTGAAAAGAACATCCTCAAAAGACTCTAAACCATGGTATGATGGGAGGCTAAATGATGACAGACGCTCGTTTAGAGTAATTGAACGACGCTGGAGAGACACACCCTCAACTGACCTCCTCAAATTTCTAACGACATCCAGAAACGCCTATTTTAGAAAGATCAGAAAATCCAAAACAGATTTCTTCAGGTCTCAACTAGACCTAGCCAAGAACCGCCCCAAAAAGCTATTCGACCTTTTCAAAGCCCAAACTAAGAGCCTACCTAATGCCCTCAATGCCAGCCCACTCTCTCTACCCAACTGTGATGAATTTGCTTCCTTCTTCGCCTCTAAGACAGAATCCATTAAATCTGATCTACTCAAGGACCTAATATCCATCTCGGACTTGAAAAATAGCCCATCACTGCCCCTGGCTGGTGCCCTAGCTAATGTCCTTCCATTATTTAAACTAAAAAACAATGCAACTTGGTCCCGCTTCGACACTTATTGTGAAGACTCCATATTAAAAACGCTAAACACGTTGAAGCCCTCCAATCACTTCATTGACCCGCTACCTGTGAACTACCTAAAAGACTTCATTCCTCTCTTACTACCCAGCTGGACCAAGATCATTAACACTTCCCTTCTTCAGGGTTCCATTCCAGACATCCTGAAAACTGGGCAGGTCTCACCTATCCTAAAGAAAACCACTGCAGACCCCTCGGACCCTAATAACTATCGTCAGATATCTAATATCCCTATGTTAGCTAAACTCCTGGAAAAATGCGTTAACACAAAGCTGAACAGTCACATTGATCGATTCAACTTGTTGAACCAATTTCAATCAGGCTTCAGAGCAGGTCACAGCACCGAATCAGCCATGACACATGTATTAGACGACGCTCTCAAAATCCTAGACCAAAATGAAGCCTGTCTACTAATCCTACTCGACCTGTCATCAGCTTTTGACACCGTCAAACACGACAACCTGCTTGATCTCATGAAACACAGAATGGGAATATCTGGAAATGTATTTAACTGGTTCGCCTCTTTCCTCCAAAATAGATCCCAAAGATTCAAGGTCAACCAATCCCTGTCCAACCCTATGCCAGTCACATTAGGAGTCCCACAAGGCTCCTCCCTCTCACCCACCTTGTTCAACCTTTTCATGGAACCTCTTACTGATCTTCTCAGCCACACCAAGATACACTTCCACATGTATGCAGACGACACCCAAATATACATCAAGATACATTCACTGGAGGACATCAAATCGCTCAACACCACACTACAAAAAACCCAAACGTGGTTGGCCGAAAACCATCTGAAACTTAACTCCCTCAAAACGGAATTCCTTTTAATCGCTCCCCCGAACAAAACTCACACTATCCTGGACTGGATTAAGCACCTAAAAGCTCTCAATGGACAACCGCTCATAGTCGACTCAGCGAAATCTCTAGTGGTAACGCTAGACAGTAACTTAAAGATGCAGAAACACATTAGCGCCTCAACTAAAGGAGCCAACTTCCACCTAGAGACCCTGCGAAAACTAAAACCCTTTCTGCCCGCACACAATTTCAAACAAGCAGTTCAAGCCCTAGTAATCCCCGCGTGGAATATGGAGCAGTAACCCTATGCGGCCTCCCAAGATCATCAACAGCCCCGCTAAGATCCACGATCAACTCAGCTGCGAGACTCATCACAGGTTCTAAGAGAAACGCTCACATTTCCCCAGACCTGACAGCCCTCAACTGGCTACCGTTTGAAGCCAGAATTCAACTAAAAATCGCTTGTTTGACGCACAAGGCCCTCTACCACAAAGCCCCACAATACCTAGCTCAGAAACTGGTGCTCTCTGCGGGCAGCGCAGAGCCTCCAGAGTGCCAAGACTCTTCTCCTACAACCTCAACGATTTGCCAAGAAAAAAAAGTATAACCGGTCCTTCTCTGGTATGTCTCCGAGGATATGGAACGCTTTGCCCAGTGAAACAAGAATGAACCCTTCCACTGCCTCCTTCAAAAGAGAAGTGAAAGCTATCATCATGGCTAAATTCACATGACCTCTATGACTATTCACTGTATTTTTTTATTGGTTGTGTCTTTGTATACTATATCTTGCCTTCTTATGACCTGTAAAGCGCTCTGATACTTGCAAGAGGCTTGTTCGCGCTATATAAAACCTTCAAATTTAGTGCCAGTGTTAATCATGGAGAACTGACGGTATGAACTTAACATGTTGAGTTCTTGTTAGGCTTAGGGATCAGCACCACAAATGCCTCCCTCATCGATGGAGGTAAAAGTCCGTCAAATGTCTCCTCCACCACCTACATGAGTTTATCAACAATCCGGGGGGCACTAATAAAACTCTAGGGGACAGACCATCTGGGTCAGGTGTTTTCTGTTCTGCAAGTCCTTAAGAACTGTGCAGAGTTTCTCACTAGTCGTTGGGCGGTCTAGTTCCTCTCTAGCCTCACTTTATAGGCTGACCAAGTTCGTTGATTGCAAATATGCAGCTATCCGGTGGCAATCTGGCACTGTTCTCTGAGTGCACAACTGCTGGAGATGCTGTTGAAAGACCTTGTTAATATCCGCCTGGTTATGGGACACCCTAGCCGCAATATCAGTCCCTGTGGCAATGCAAAGTTTATAATTTTTTTACAGAAGGAACCAGGCCAATGAGGTTTCAGCTTTATCCTCCGTCTGTGTAATCTCAGTTGGAACTGTTTGTGAGTGCATTGATAAAGTCTATGGTATCCTTCGTTCAAGTAGCGCGTTATGTCCACCACAGCTTTTGTCTACTCTCCTGTTAAAGGTTGACTTGCCTGCAAGTCACCCAGCTGATGCCCCATTTGTGTTTCTTGATCTAACCTTCCAGCCACTCCCACTGTAAGAACGAAGGCACCCCCTCATATTACCACCTTCATGGCCTCTGACTCAGTGTCCCTGTGGGCAGTGGACCCAAAGTTCTCCTCAAAATATCTTGTGAGAGTGCAACAAAGGTGTTCATCGAACTCTACATCAAGGCTCTCTGTGCCCACAGCCTTCAGGTTGGCACTTGTGTCACACCCTCGCACCTAGACTAATGTTCTTGGCTGATAAAAAAGTACTCCTATCAACTATATGAGCTATTGGGCCACAAAAAGTATAAGTAGCTCCTAGCTTGTGGATTTCTCAGTTGCCAAGGGTCTTCTAGCCCCATATGTATGGTAGTGTCAGTAAGTTGCAGGGTGATTTTAGTTGGGTGCTGTCTCTCATTGGGTGCTGGTCCAGTCGCTGGGACATGACACAATTAAAGTCACCCACCCAGATCATATGGATCCCTAAATGCAGTACTGTCAGTTCCTGTAGATGTGGAATAAAAGCATCATCATCAACTTTAGAACCATAGACATTGAGTAAACAAACAGGCTCCCCATCCAAGTTCCCCACCAGCATGAGATAACGGCCCTTAAGTCTCCAAGCACCTCCCTTACCACCATAGGCAAACCACTCATCTATCTAAATAAAGACTCCCGCGGCACATGAGGAGAAGATCGCAGAAAAGAGCTGACCCCCACCATTTCGTACCCAGTTTGTTATGTTCCTACAGTGTTAATTGCATCTCTTGCAAAAACACCAACCCTGACCACTGCACCTAATGTAGGAGAGGACCCTATAATGTGTAATGTATTCCTTCAAATCCCGGGATTCCAGATAAGTAGCATAAAGTCCTGAGCCATCAAAGTATATCTCTCCCAGTCTTGTAATCTCTGACCAGCCCAATAATAAGGGAGTAATGTGATATGAATGGCCATACCATTGCTTCAAGGGCACATCAGGTGCTGTGGGACTCCGTGTCAGTGCTGCAGAAAAAATAAGACATAGAAACACTGAAATATTGCTACTAGTATCCTCATCCCCCCATTAATAACTCCCTTATTAAAAAGAATACCCAAATTATTACACCTATTATATATCCATAGACAAAACCTGTCCCTGTCCAAACCTGGACAGGTTCCCACCCCCCCATATCAAACCTTTTGGAACTACATATGGATCATCAACAGAAAAAAAGGCCAATGGGCATGAAGTGTTAGCAGCTGGGGTCGCAAGGAGCTTCTGTCATGCTCCATGGGTGAGCAGTTCCAAGTATGGCGTTTTGACCAGCAGAGTTGATGACAGAGGCTTGCACAATCGGCGAGTGTTGCTGCAGTGTCCAGGGGAATGAGGTGGACCTGTGAGCTTGTGTCGAGTGCAAGCTCCCAAGCTTGAGCCATACTCAGCAGTGGAAGCAGTCTTTGAAGTGCGAGGAGTTAGGGGCACGATCTCCTGCAGCAAGGCGAGCTGGAGGTGCGAGCATTTGCCGGTCATTATTTTTTCCCCCTGCTGTGGTATGGTCGGCATGGAGAGAAAACACCTAAGATCCAGGTCAGCTTTTCACAAGGGTGCACTGCTTCGCTTTATTCTGCTATTTTATCACACAACTGACTTTACTCGACTTTTGAGCCTTCTGAGACTTGTGTTGATCATGAGGGGGGACTATCTTTACGAGTGCAGAGATAGCCATAATACTAGATTTCTAGTATTTTGATTGAAGTACAGGACAATATTCGGGGAGCTCAGTGACAACAGCGGGAGGCAGAAGTTGAGCTCTTAGAAGTGGTTTGTTTGCATCTCTCCTTAGGCCTGTGGCCCCTTTGGCGATTTCAGAAGTGTCTCATTTAGAGGTGGGCATGGTTTTCGGCCCTCAGGAAGCCTTTACGTGCTCCCTCACACTCATAGGGGACATGCTGTGGTGATGCACCAAAACCTAGGAGAAGCAGTGCTTTTACGCAGTGGCTTCCATGCGATTGGGAGCGATAGCAGTGGTACTAGGAATGAAGAGCACCTCGCCCAAATAATGCTCTATTCCCTTCAAGATTCAAACGCTTCTAGTTGGCATAATTGGCTCGCAACTACAAGAGCAGGCAGATGTGCATCAGAACCCGAGCCAACAACCATGATCGGTGGATCATCTCAGTCAGTCTCTAACCCCAATGTATCAGAACCCAAGGTCAGTGAACAGACTTTAGCAACAGACGGCAGTATGGATGAAATGGGGATATCTACCTCGCAGCGGTTAAAACAACAGCTGCTTCAGGATATTGGGGAGTGCAATGACTCACCCACTAGTGAAATAGTAATTTTTTTATTACAAGTCATGGCCACTATAACCTCAACACATGAGCATTAGCTACAGATATGGCCCAGTGCCCAATTCAGTGTGTAGTGCACAGTCTCTGAAAGCTAAATGTCCAATCTTTGTTCACTCTTCGCATCCATCCAAGCCAGTCCCGGTTGTTCCATCAACTGTTTTGGCCCAATTTCTGAAACCTCATCTCGTTATGAGGCATTGCCATACACAGATGTTGAACATCCACTAGAAGTCCCCGACCTTGATCTGAACAGTCTGCAGAGCAATGAGCCTCCTAGTAAGGTCCTCCACCTTCAACAACTTTTTGAATCATGGACAAAGTCAGATCAATCAGTGCTTCAAGGTGCCACATTGAGCATTAACTGGCCTTGAGAGATGTGAGCAGCCCAAACCAAGCTAACAAAGAATTCAACGAACAACTGTGTGTCATTAACGAGAATCTGACTCAGTTCAATGCTTGTCTGGAGCAAGCAGAGCAGAAGGTTTCAGATCTGGAAGACAACTTCAATCAGCTTGACAGTGTGTATGCATAGTTCAGAGAAGATATTGATGGTCTGAAGACAGAGCTCAAAGATATAGAGGATAGAAGTCGCTGATCAAATCTGCATTTTGAGGGCATACCAGAAGGCCAAGAGAAAGAAGCCCTATGTGGCTTCTCTGCCCTGAACCCCCACCACTACCCCTCCCCTCTTCCTCTCTCAGAGCCAATAATGAACCAACCAATCAGAGATATCATATAGATTCAGTCACTTTTTTTTGCTTTGACCTTAGAAGTGTCCCAGCACTTCATCAATGAAGGTTGCTTCAAACCCATCGCCTCATGAACAGCTGCTTTCTGCTTTCTAATTATAGCCTGCAAAGGTGGTTTGTCCATCTTTGTATTCTTCAATACCAGTCTCTATTTTTTCCTCTGAGGCCATGATCTATGAGATGATCTCAGGCAGTCCCTATGTTGTTGCTGTTGTTGTTGTGTGCTTCATCCTGTATTCCAAGGATTTCTTTTACGTCTGCCAAGTAAGTGATATAATGTAGCACTTCCTGCATTGTGAATACAATCCCGATCAGTATATTGTGTCATGAGCTTTAAAAAATGTTGTGATGGGTTGAAAAACCTTCCTCTTTTGGAGGGTTGCTGCTGGAAGTTCCTGCAAGTGGGTGAATAAGTGTCCTTCAAATGAGTCTTTCTTCTTTGCTGCTGCCATGATTTTTTACTTCAGTTGACATTGATGTACTCTGATGAGGATGTCAAGGGGAAGTGTGCCACACTATGTAAGTCTTCTGTTTAGTTCAATCGTAAAACCCTGGTGCACTGAGTGACTGGCCCAATTTCATGGGCCCAAGCACCCAAAGCTGCTTTGGGACCACTAAACCCTATCTTCACTTTTTGTCTCTAATTGATTTTAATAACCAAATACAAATCTCTGGTTATCACACCACACTCTGCCCTTAACCCCCCCCCCCCCTCCCCCCATTGGAGAGAACCAAGAGAAAAGAGCATTTGGCAATTTAAGAGTGAGCTAAACACAGGTGCCTGTTCCATTCTACAGATAGCTGCAATAAAAGGAATCGACTGTGCCACCAGTATCAGTAAATTTAGATGTCAAATGCTAGGGAGACTGAATAACAGCCGTGTGCTGTCTTAGGGGAGAACTTTCACTCCCAGATCAGAACATGTTGTTGGTAGGATAATTGATTCCTCCAGTACTCCCGAGGATGGAAATATGTAAAACTTTTAGAGACACAGGGACTACTCTACACCACACAATTAACAATACATGTCAGTTTTATTGTAAAAATGACAAACATGTTGAATCGCTTTTTTAATGGAAATAACTTCATTAAGAATGATATAACTAGAAGGTAAACCTGGATATGTCTAGAAATATGTACTTTGATTGTTGACAGCATACAATTCATATTTTGATCAATACAAAGCAGATAAAAGTATAATTGTTTGTAAAACGTAGGAAATAGGGCTGTGGGAATTTTTCCAGGAGTCCATGGACAATCAGAGTTACTAGGCTTACAATGTAGCAATGAGAGGGTTTTATCATGGGTGCTGGACTTTAGCTGACTGTTGTACCCCAAAACTGCAAAGCAAGAACACATGTTTAGCACCTGACCCCCAGGCTAACAAAGTCAAGCAGTCCAGGGTTCACTCAAAGAGGCAGGTTAGAGTAGAGACTCAGAACTTAATCAGCCAATAACAGCAGTCAGTAGATCAATGTTTAACCAGTGGGTAAAAATTGCTCCAGTGGTGACAAACAATTAAATACCATAAATAAACTGTAGAGGCTACTGTAAGGCTCCCAGTTATACTTTATACTTGGGCAACCAGCTAATGCTTACTTACGCTGGTCTCAGACTCTCTTAGGTATGCCATTTTGTGCAAAAACCTGAAATACAGAAAAAGACAAATTGCATCTGGGGGAAAGTAATTGGTTGTTATTTACTGACAATCTTCAGGAACTGTAACTAACCCTTTCAAGAGAGGTATGGACTAATTATTGTAGTGTTGGGTATATTACAAGAAATTTTGGTCCTCTCATGTTGACCTCATCCACAGTTTTCTGGCAATTCATGATATCTATGTCTCACAGTTGAAGTCTGTCAAAGATTCTCCCCCTCACCCCCTTTTCAAGATTGGGACTACGTCCCTTGGTGACTGCTTCATACTGTTATTCTCTTTATCATTCTGATCCTTCTCAATGTTCTGTGGGAGATATTGCTTCATACTTTACTTTGAAATTCTCATAATATTAATGCATGTTTTCCATTTTATTTTTCTTGTGCCTTTTACTGTTAGTCTCTGTACTGATTCCTATCTCTACACTTCTTGTCCTTCACTTAACTATTTGCAGACTGTTCCTAAGACTTAGGTTTTGACCCTGCTTTATAGGGACAACCCCACTAGCTTGCCTTTTGATCATCTAGCCTCATCACTTATAAAATTGGTTTTCCCTCACTTGGCTGTATTTGACTATTTTCTTTAATCTTTCACTGTGTTCTTAATCCCAGTCTATTACTGTACTCTATTTTCCTAAGACGCCATCTCTGAATCCTGATGATCGGTTTAACTTTCAGCCTAATTCTTTACTCCCATGTATTTTTTGATAGCAGAAATGTATTCTTTTTTATGCTCTCTTCACTGTTCAGTTTGGTTCCTCCTGATTTTGTTTGGTTACTAATGGTACCGTTTTAGATACCTTGCTTTTGTCTTTATAGCTATAATTTGCTTTCTATTATTTTTAACTGCTGTCCTTAGTCTTATTTCTCTGCTGACGATTCACAAATTTTATTTTATTTTTCTTTACCCTCCTACTTCATACATCAATGTGTATCTAGTTGCCTTTCGGCAGTAGAGTCCTGGCTGGCCTCTCATTTTCTTAAGATTAATTTGAAGAAACAAAAAGAATCTTTAATTCTCGGCTGATTCCTCTTATCCTGTCAAACCATTTATTTTCTTTCCTCTGACTCAGCTTCCTTTCTTCTCCACTGCTCACAACCTATTTTTTAAAACTATTCTCTTGTTATATTGCTTTTCAGATGTCTTCTGTGGCCAAGGCTCTCACTTCCATTTGTATACCATTTGTAAAATGAATACATCTCATAGATTTTCTTCTTTGAAGTTGTTATTCAAGCATTGGTTCTTTCAAAATTTAACTACAGTTCTTGCTATATATTGGCCTTCCTTAATATCCAACTAATCCACTATAGTCCATTTATAATACCTGTACTTCTCTTTTTTTTCTCTTTACGTTCCTGCGGTCATTTTTCCCCAAATCACACTTGACTCTTTTAAAGAGTCTTCCTTTAACTGCTTCTACATGCCTTTTCTCCCCATTTGTCTGTATAATTATCTACAAACCTTATGTTCTTCTGCTTTGTGTTTACTCATTGTGCCCTGTCCTCCCTGTTCACCATGTAATTTTCGTTCATTTGTATTGTTAGCTCTTAATTTATGGAAGAAGCTTCCATTTTCTTTGAGATCTGCTCTTTCCTTGTTACTGTATAATCACGATTAAACCTCACTGCTGTTACCTTTTGTATTTATTCTTCCTTTACACCTTTTAGTTATGCATGAATCCTTTGGAAAAAGTGATTTAATAAATAAATAAACACCTGTCCCATCTAATTTTAATATAAGAATTTTAACCTTAACATTAACCTCTGTAAAATTAAAGCTTTCACTTTTCCAGCCGTTACCTGCCATGTATTGCATCTACTGGGAATCTTCCCATGTCTAAAACCCTGTTTTTATATTTATGAACAAGCCATGGTTATTCTAGGTTTATTAGAGGTCAACCATGGCCACGGTTTGACTGTGCTTTTGTCTGCATATTTCTGAGCTGCTGTTGAAACTTTAAACCTATCTTGGCCTCACTGTCTTGTTAAGTCATGGTGTGATCTTCCTGGGGTTTAACACAAAGCCACATTTGGCACACTAACTATTCCATGGATTGGACAGAAAAGGAATGGCCGCCTCATCTTGGAAATCTCGTACTAGCACTTTGCCAAAGGTTTATGCGTAAAGTCAAAATCTATCCTAAAAGAAGCTATTGCGATGGCTTATATGTGATTTTATACAAAAACAATTTAATGGGATACCCTTACTGAGAAACAATTTCACCTCAATGGTTTAATGGAGGTTTTCAGCATGAATGGCATTTGCCATTTCGTAGAAAACAATTTAAACAATGTCTTATTTTTCTGAAATTAGCTTCTGTACAATTATTTTTCATGGTGTAAATAAACTGGTTTCAGGTCCTTCTTTCAGAAACATTTTTGTTGAAAGCATTTATTTCAATCCTTTATTTCAGATTTATATCTTTTATATTGTCAAACTATTACTTTGGATGCTTTTATTCCGCTGAACCCTCACCACCCTTAAACACCATCCATCTCAGTTCCCTGAAAATGCCTCCCCATGCATTAACTACACTCTTTCTTGACTCCTAAATGCCAATGATCCCTGAACCCTGAAAGCACTTTCTAACCCTAAACTCCACCAATCCCTGAATCCTAAAACCCCCTCACCGCACCTAAATTCCACCCATCTCTAACTCCTAAACTCCACCTATCCCTGAAGCCTTAGAGACCTTTCTAGTCCTAAACTCTACACATCTCTTAACCTAAACTCCATCACTACCCCTAAACTCCACCCATTTCTGAATCCTAAAAATCCCTTTATTCTATTATACCCTACTCATCCCTGATCCTGTAAAATCCTGTCACACCCGTAAGCTACACAAGTCCCTGAACCCTAAAGAAACCTACACCATCCCTGAAATCCACCCAATCATGACCTCTAAAGCTCCTCATCACCCTTAAACTCCCCTATCCCTGAACCCTAAAATTGCTTTCTTCACATAAAATCCACCTGTCCCTGAACCCTTAAAACCCCACACCACCCTATTTATTTATTTGGACACTTAGGGGCCCATTAGGATGTAGGGTGTATCGCCACCGCCCACATGGCGGTGTCGATCCTCCCTACATCCTTCCCCGCCCGCCACCCATTTCCCCCCGCCATATTAGTATGGCGGGGGGACCGCGGTGGATGGGAAGACCGTCTGCTGCTTTTCCGCCCGGTCGACCGGGCAGAAAAGGGTTTAATATGGTGGCGGTGTCTACTAGACACTGCCATCCATATCAGGATGCAGGCAGGGGGAAGCCTTTCCGTGGCGGCGTTGCTGCCACTCAAAGGCATGCGGACTTTGAAGTTGGGGGCCCGTTGTGGGGGGTAGGGGGGTACATGGGGGGTACCTACCACTTTGTGCATGCACGTGCTCAACATGCATTTCTTTTTTTTTTTAACAACAAACTTTGTTGTTTTGTACAGTGCAAGGGTCAATCAAGAAAGGCGACTTCGTAATAGTGTGAAACACATAAACCCCTTCACTGCAATTTCCTCCCACTTCCCTGGTCTGCAAACATCAGACCCCTAACACCCCCCTCCCTTCCCAACTCATGCCCACACCCTCTTCTTCCTCATTGCACAACATGACAATTACCACAATACTGTAGGGTTTAGACACCTCCTTGACACAGCAAGCGAGTCGTGCTACGTGGTTCTCAGCAATCTTTCTATGGGGTCTCCCATATCGGGCTGTTCCAACAACGCCAGGTCTATACCTCTATATGTAGCCCATCTGGACCATATTTTCCCATGTTTCGCTGGGCACCCCCGGGCCTGAAAGACCGCGATTTCCGCAATCATACAGCGGTCCAACGCCTTCTTCCAAGGAGACAGTCTAGGGGGAGAATCATCCTTCCAGTGCTGGGCCACATCCCGTTTGGCCAAGGTGAGACCTAGAAACAATAAGTGCCGCTTATACCTATTCCCTCCTATGTCCTCAGTACTATGGAGTAAGATCAAACGGGGTTCTAAGGGAAGGGTCCAGGCCAGTACCTCACTCAAACAATTCACTACCCCCTGCCAAAAGACCTGTAACGCCCCACACGTCCACACTGTATGTAGGAACGTTCCTTCCTCAGCACGGCAGCGCAAGCAGGCCTGGGACTGGATCACTCCCATACACCATAGCCGAACTCGTGTATAATAGACCCGGTGCACTATTTAAATTGGATCAAACGGTATCTGGTGGAAACCGCCGCCCTACGCGGACTCGCCAGCGCCTCGGCCCAATCATCATCCGTCAAGTCTGGGAGATCAGCCTCCCACCGCTCTCGCGTATTGTGTAGTGTAGTCTTAGCATGTGTCGTTAGGGACTGGTATATCTGATGGATTTTATGCTGGCTGAGGTTTCCCATTAACAGTCTACCCTCCAAGGGATGAAATTCCGGGAGTGTGGTCAATGAACAAATGGCTGGGGATAGCGTGTGGCGCAACTGCAGATAGCGATGGAATTGGGATTTGTGTAGGGCGAAGTCGGTCTGGAGCTGCTGAAAGGATTTGAGTACCATGCCTTGCATGACATCCCCTAAGGTGGAGATGCCAATGTCGTCCCAGCGGCGGAAGCCCGCCAAGGCCGCCGTCTGCCGCAGGTACGTGCCTTGCCACAGGGGGGTGCTCTTCGTAAGGCATCCCCACCAGCCCATTAAACGTACCACTCGCCGCCACACCTGGATCACTGTACGGCAAGCCGGGGGATGCGCGTCTAGCGAGGAGGCGCTGTACAGGAGAGAATGGAGCCACGAGTGGGACATAGTCAAGCGCTCCACCGCATAAGCCGGATCTCCCGGGGGGTGATACCACCAGTCGTTGATTACCTGTAGCTGCGCCGCCCAATAATATGCCCTGACATCGGCCGCCGCTATACCCTCACAAAAGGTCGACTGGGTGCACGTTGCCAAGGCCACCCGCACTGCCCCGCCCTGCCACAAAAATCTATTCAACAACGCGTTCAGTAGAGCAAACCAGGACTGCGGAATTGGGTGGGGATAATTCTGGACCCGATACAATAAACGGGGCAGCGACACCATTTTAAAGATGGTCGAGCGTCCGTAGAAAGACAGTGGTAGCTGCGACCAGATCGTCGACTCATCCCGCACCATCGGGAGAAGCGGCGCTATATTTTTCGTCCACGCCGTGGTCTGGTCCCTGGTGACGTACACCCCTAGATACTTGAAGCCTTCCGTGGCCATAACCAATTGGTCCGCCCAGGCCGTACGACCCTGGTCACCGCAGATCGGGTATAGGATAGATTTAACAGGATTAGCCCGGAGCCCCGACGTCTCGACGTCTCGCCGAAGACACGAAGAATTTGAAGGACCCTCGGCCCCGATGCCCAGGGGTCGGTCATATAAAAAAGGGCGTCATCAGCGTATAGTGCAATCTTTTCTATGTAGTCACTGGACCACTCCATTCCCCGCATCACCGCGTCCCGGCGCACCCAGGACGCCAAGGGTTCAATAGCGAGGGCGAAGAGTAGGGGGGAAAGCGGACACCCTTGACGGGTGCCACGGCGGAGCGGAAACGAGGTCGACTGGTGTCCCGCGACCCGGACCGACGCCGTCAGGTCCGTGTACAAAAGTCGAACATAGGTTTGGAATCGCGGCCCCAGGTTTATGACGTTTAATAGCTTGAACAGGTACGTCCAGCTAAGTGTATCGAATGCTTGGTCGATGTCCGCCAACATCACCGCCGCCGGGCGTCCAAGTGTCGGAGCCTCAGCGATGGCATTGTGGAGACGCCTGATGTTGTGGCGCGTTGCTCGTTGCGGCATAAACCCGGATTGATCTGGGTGGACCAGGTCTCCAATGCAGGTGCGTAGGCGGTCCGCCAGGACCTTCCCCAACAATTTTGGCTCAAAGTTTAAGAGAGATAAGACCCAGGATCTTCCGGGGGTCTACCGGGCTTCAAAAACACAACAATTTTGGCGTGTCTCCAGTCTGGGGGTAGTGCTCGGGAGTCATGGGCCTCCTGTAGCACCTCTAGGACATGAGGGCCTAATTCCGTCATGTGGGGTCTCAGGAAGTCCATAGGAAAGCCATTGGGGCCCGGCGCCCGACCCGGTCGCATAGCCACGAGAGCAGCCCGGAGCTCATCGAGCGTGATAGGTTTGTCCAGTTCGGTGCGCACCGCATCCGACAGCCGAGCCGGGGGAATGTCCGAGAAGAACGCGTCAATGAGTTCCAGGGCAATGACTTCCCTCTCGGCGTATAATTCTGTATAGAAGGCCGCGAAGGCCTGCGTTACCGCCTCCGGGGAGGAATGCTGGGAACCCTCCGGGAAATGCAACACGGGTACCTGGGTGGGGGACGCACGCGCCTGACACAGTCTGTGCAGCATCCTACTCGACTTATCTCCCCAATGATAGATTCTGTGTTGCGTTGCCAGCCATGCCTCCTTGACCGCCTCCGTATGGAGGGCCTGGATTTGCTGTTGGACTGCAAACATATTACGCCGGACCGCGGGGTTCGTTCCTTGGGTAGCCTGTACCTGCAATTGCGACTGACTCTCTTCCAATTCCCGCAGGTGTCGAAGCCGGTTCGCCTTTGACGCCGCCCGATGGCTAATATCCACCCCCCGCAGTGTTGGCTTCATGGCCTCCCATACGCCCCCGGCCGTTCGGACCGAACCCACGTTGCGCCCAAGATAATCCCCGATGGTCGAGGCGAGCATTTCCTGGTACGTTGGATCCTTTAGGGACCAGGGGGACAGCCGCCAGCGGAACCGCGGTTTGCTCACCCGGAGGCGGAGGATCACCTGAAGGGGGGAATGATCCGAGATGCCCCGTGGCCAGATCTCCGCGGACTTTATGCGGGATGCATACGAGTGGGGAAGAAAGACATAATCTAATCGGGAGAATGTGGCGTGTACCTAAGATGCAAAGGTGTAACCTCCCACCTCCTTGTGCATTGCCCTCCATGCATCCACCCAGCCTAGTGTATGTGCTAGATTCTGAACTTTCGTACGGGAGTGAGGCGCATCAGTGGGGTGCTCGTGCCACCTGTCCTGCGAAGTCATCACATCATTCCAATCCCCACCCAGTATTGTCAGGCCTAGAGGGAGCTCCGCCCAGACCTTAGTGAGAGTGTCAATCAGAGTTTGGCCTAAAGGCGGGGGGGCGTACACGCTGCCTATTGTGATACGTTCCCCATGCAGCGTTCCCGTGACTATCGTGTATCTACCAGACGTATCCTCCCACTTCTTAACAATTTGCAGGGGCACCCGACCATGGACCAGGACCGCCATACCCCGGGACCCCCTAGTAAAACCAGAATGATACCCCGTAGAGTATCCGAACCGGGAAAGGCACAGCGCTTTGTTACCCAGAAGATGTGTCTCTTGCACTAAGAGTATATCCACCGCCTGTTGCTTCGCCAAGCGTAGCACGACACTCCATTTGATCTTGTCGAGCATCCTCCGAACACTCCATGTAACTATCTTAAGTTCAGCCAGGGGGGAACCCGCTACGCTAGAGGACGTGTGTGTCATTGAAGAGCTTGTATGGATTAGTTATATCTAAACCCAGGGTGTGGCCGATCTGCTGAGGTGTGTGGCATGTCGCAAAACAACAACAATCCCAAAACTGTAAACAACCCATCCCTACCCTCCCAACCCCCCCTCACCCTCCCCCATACACCCGGAGCCCCGGAGTACCTGTTGCGGCGGATGTCCTAAGCCTGCCCCAATTACATGACTTACGAACTGCCCACCAATGGATCCCCCCAACCCCCACCTCCCCCAACATTCCCAACTTTAGTGGGGAGGAGCTGTAGCTGCCCCACATTGAACATGATGACATTCGTCACCCCTGACTGGCCCATTTATTATCACAATACAATTATTAGCGCTCCCCATCAGTCCAACAATGTACACTTAGCTGGGGCCGTTCCGTCCCGCGGCCTCCGGATAATTCTCGCCACGCCAGTTGGATCTCGATCTGCGACGTCTGTTCTCTCTTTGCATGCCCTGCCGACCTCCCCTGGTCGAGTTCTGGGAGGAATCTGAGTCCAGAGGTATTGGGGAATGCGGCCGGAGGGTCCGCCGCTCATCCGTCCAGGCGAAGACCTCCTCCGGGGTTGCAAAGAAAAAGGTTTTATCCTGGAAAATCACCTTAAGTCTGGCCGGGAAGAGCAGGGCATAGGAGATGTTCAAGGCCATGAGTTTCTGCTTTGCCGCAGTAAAGGATTGCCGTTGCCACTGGACTGCATCCGTGTAGTCTGGGAACACCATAATATGATGCGAGTCATAGACCATTTGGTCCCTATTGAGGCGAGCATGTCGCAGGATAGCTCAACGTGCATTTCTGACATTGCGGAGGGTGATGCTGAAAGCACCGCCCGCCGCAATGTCAGGAATGCGGGATGCGCCCGCCAGTATGGCTGGGGCATCCTAATGCCCAATGCGGGACCACCGCATGCATAGTGGGTGGTCCCATTTCCCAGGCCTATGGCGGGCGGACAAAGTCTGCCTGCCATACTAATGAGCCCCTTAGTATTGTGCTCAAATTGCTCCTAAAGGAGCATCTCGGTGCTGCGCTGCACAAGGAAAAAGATGGCAGTCTAAAATAGCCAGGTCTTTAGCCCATTCTTGAAAAAAGTGAAATCAGGGCAGGAGCGAAGGCCGAAAGGAAGCTTATTCCATTGAAATGGAGCAGTATAGGAGAACAATCTGCCCCCTATATATCTCGAGGTACGGATGCGAGGAATCACCAAAAAAGATTTGTCCGGTGAGCTCAGGCATCTAGACGGGAGATAAGGGTTTAATAGGTATGCCAAGTTAGCTGGTCTTAACTTAAAGAGGGCTTTATGTGTCAAGATACAGAGTTTAAATATGACACACTTCCCAACAGGCAGCCAATGCAGCTTTCTGAGGAGTGGAGCAGAAGGCGAGCGTGAAGGGAGGTTGCAGATTAGTCTTGAACACTAAAAACCCTTCCCCACCCCAAGCCTCTACCCATCACTGAACCCGAAAAACACTCACCACTCCTAAACTCCCCCACCCATAAATCCCAAAAGCCCTCAGCTCCACTGCAAGCCAACCATCCCTTGCCCCCTAAAAACCCCTCACCACCTCTAAACTCTACTCATCTAGGAACCCTAAAAACCCCTCACCACCAAAAATTCAACCCATGTCTGACCTCTAAAAAACCCTCACCACTGCTGCACATCATTGCCCCTGAACCCTAAAAACACCTTGTCGCCCCTATACACCACCCATCACTGAACCTAAAAACCCTCCCTACCCCTAATCATCACCCAAGTGTTTGATTTTAGATGTTTCCTTAAAATTATCTTTCCTTTAAAATGTTTCCTTTAATTTTTGATTTATTTGTATTTCCTTAAAATTGTCTTTCCTTAAAATTGGTTTTCCATTATTTGGTTTCCTCCAATGTGGTTTATGAGTTTTCGTTTTTCCATTAATTCAGATACTTCAATTGCGATGAAGACAGTACAGTTGGAATGTTATCAAGAAAGAGCTTTCTGAGTATGGCCAATAGAATCCAGAATAGGATCAGTGTCATTTGTTTATTTAAGGTTAGTAGTACAACAATATTTTTTCTAATTTAAATACGGCGCTGTACAGGCATTCTGCATTGAACTACAGGACCAGCTTTGAAGAAGTGCTAGTAGACCATAACGACTTTGGGGCATATCATCAAGGCGGCGCTATGAAATTATCGCCGCTTTTACGTCCGTTTTCGGGCGAAAAGCGGCGATAATTTCATCGTCTTATCAGCAAAGACACGCTATTGCGTGTTTTGCTGACTTAGCGCCCGTTACAACAATGCCCAGCTTTGCATCGCTAATGAAATGCAAAGTGGGCGTAACACAGAGATATTTCTAGGAAAATGTCGCTAAGCAATGTTAGCCAATGGGTGGTGGATTATAGGGCTGGGACCACCCAGCCCTATCAACACCCAGCCCTATCAACAAGGTAACTCCTGTCCCTGTGCGTTTATCGCTGGATTTCCAGCGATAATCGCACCTTTTTGCAACTCAATGCTTGGTATTCCCCCTGACCACGGATTTACTGGAGTACCCGGAATGGATATTCTGGAGAGCAAATAACAAGTATTTTCCTGGGCCCCTAGTAATGAGGGCCCAGGTAGGCCATTTTGAAGAAGACTTTAGCATAAGCTTAGTTCCAACTTTCACATCTGAAAATTGGAGAAGTCTATTTTGCTCCAAGTCTTATTATGCAATCAGTACGAGAGTAACAAAATGATGTGCCCCATTTTGGTTGGTGTCTAACGTCGTGCCAACTTTTATGCAATTTGGGCCAGGTTGTGTCTGCCATAGAGGTTAAAATGATTATTTATAATCTAAGACTAACCTCTATCATTTTCCGTACTAAATTCAGAGCGAGTTTCACCCAGAACAAAAACTTTTGAATTTTGTACAGTACTTGCGACCCAATTTATTCGACCTTGCCACTCACGGTTATTATATCCTGACTCATTTGATTGACTTCAGAAGAATTACAGCCTTAGAGGACCCAACCTGGATTTGGATTTGCGACTGTAGGATACACATAGACACATCGGTACTTCGTTTGCAGATCTATTGAACCAAACATCTTACTAGCATATCAGCTTATCAGCTGATAGTTTGCTTGCTGTTTTCCTCAATAATAGCATGGCTCAATGCCGTGATTGGTCCACTGCCTGCTCAGCTCCCTTAGATGTCTGGATTTACTGCTTGCTCCACATCTTCGATTGTTGTCCATGCATCACGACCTGAGTTGCTGGCCTTTAGGAACAGACTTATGGTCACTGGTATAAGGAGATTAGGGTCCTGCCAATGACCTCATAGGACCGGCCTTGGAGACGAGCCTAGGAAGACTGGCCTGCAGCAATTTGCTTTGTGTAGCTAATTTTGGGCATTGGCCTTGGATGAATGGATGACTTGATGTATGAGTCCTTCCTTAGTACACTAGCTTTGGGTTCTGTCCTTAAGTATAGATTGTTGACTAAAGTGACCAAATAAACTATTTAAAATGTACCCAAAGCACATACTTTTCTTAGATGTGTGGGGTAACCAGGAAACAAATCTATTATTCCAGAGAAATGGGCAAAATGTATGTGTGTTTTTGGCAACATATTTTCTCCCTCTTATTATATTTCTGGATGATCCTTGGGTCTCCTTAAATATTTTCCAAAAACATTTTCTCTCCTCCTATCGTTTTGCTAATTCCACACACTTCTTGCAGCATATTGCTTAGGTATTTACATGAGACACCCTAAAGGTTTTATAAAAATTAATGTGGATGCATACCATTATGGTAGGACTGTAGGTTTTAATGACCGAAGTGATAATTATCTCTAGCCTACAGCCATTTTTTAACTCATCGTCTGCATTCCATGGATCACGCCAATACCATTACTATTGATTTAAAAACATTAAGTGAGGCAATGAGAAGTTTCTTGCCTACACACTCAATTGGCTATTTATTGTGGACAACCAGGATGTGCATTTTAGAGTTAAGGGCATGCAGGCACTCAATATCAATCAGAGAATATTCTGTTCTTCTTGGATTTTTGGAAATGTGATAAAATCTGATCCAAACCTTTTTTCAAGGTTTGAATGTATGTCTAAACGTTAGAGACATGAGTTTGGGGATCATTCTTTTAATATAGACTTGTGACCATGACAAAGGGATGGTGCCTTTAGTGGTGTGTAGGGGAAGTACAGGTTATGCTTTCCACTTAGTTTCATAGTCTATAAAAAACACGTCAGGTACTGTTCCATACTTGGTTGGTGAGTACTGTTTCGCCATAATCAGAGGGTCATAGCTTGAGGCGCAGTGACGTATGATTTCTAAGTTTTTGTGAAGGTCTTCCAAAATTTTGAGCTGAATTGAGTCCCTCTGTCAGTGTCCGGATTCCTGCCACAGCTCACCACTCTAGACTAACGGGCTGACTCATATAATTCCTTCCAACACTTGGAATGAACAAACTTCTTGTACCCTGCCGTTTGACCATATTACATGCTGTTGGTAACAGCTAGCTGCAGCTGGTGTTCCCGATTTGTTTGAAAAGGCTTAATAGCTTTTACAAATGTTTACCATACATATTCAAGGTCAGGTTTCTGGCACCACGGAAACATCCAGAAAATCCACCAGAATAAGCATTAAGCAACCAGCATAGATGACCTCAACTTGAAGACAGCCTTCGTCAAATGAATTCCCTGCACCTGTTCCTTGCTATAATTAATTAGAACGCAACCTTTGTGAACATACTAAAACACCTTCTAGAAGATAGCCTCATCAAGTTAATCATTTGCACATGTTCCTTGCTATAAGCAATGAGAATGTGACCTTTGTGAACATTCTAAAACACCTTCTAGAAGACAGCCTCATCAAGTTAATTATCTGCACCTGTTCCATGATACAACAATTAGAATGTGACCTTTATGAATGTTCTAAAGCAGCCTTTTTAAAATACTGTCCACACTCCTCCCCTTCCCTTAACTTCTTTGCCTGCACCTACCTGTTTCCCGGCTTCAAGGACTCTGTCTTGCCAGCTCCCTTGTTCCTTCCACTTTGACCTCCCCACAAAGGATGTCCCGCATCAGGTTCGTACCTGGTTGGAAAAACACGAAGAAAAGGAGAGACGCATTAACAGACCTGATTTCGCTATACGCTGAGCTCAGTCGCAACATCTCCAACAACTCCATCATGGACATCATCTCGCCGCATGCCATCGCGTCCACCAACTACACCCTACTGGGAGACCTCAACTTCCACCTCGACAACCAACTGGATCCCAGCACGATATCCCTCCTGGACAACCTCCACAACATTGGACTCTGCCAGATCGTGACCGAACCCACGCACTCAGCAGGACACACCTTCGACCTCCTCTTCACAACAGGAAACTCCATCACCTTCAGCCACACCACCGAACTCCCATGGACTGACCATCGATATGTCCACTTCACCTTCAGAACACCCACCATCCACAGACACCAGCACCTGCTCCCACAAAGAAACTGGACCAGAATCACCGACGACCAGCTAACCTCATCACTCAGCAACTTCACCCCAACCATCGTGGAAAACGTCGACGCCAACACCGCAGCCCGAGCCATGCACAAATGGATCTCCGACAGTGCCAACACCATAGCCCCCTCAAGAAAAACAACAACACCCATACCAAGAAAGCTAGATGGTTCACCACCGAACTTCAAGAGTCCAGACGCACTTGCCGCACCTGCCGCTGCCTCGAAAAGGCCTGGAGGAACACCAAATCCACAGAAGCCCACAGAAGCCCTTAACAACTTCAGAGTGGAGAAGTGTGGCTCAATGGTTAGAGCGGCAAACCCTGATGCAGAGGTCTGGCCCGGGACCAGGGTTCAATTCCCCTCCTCGGCGGGTCTTGGGCTCAAAATTCCACGTACCTGACAATTCTTGCCTCGGTGCCTATTCCAATCATGGAGTCCCAATCTGCAACTCTGGGCAATAGCTTGCTTAATCTCCACAATGGCCCCCACAACGCTAAGGATGCTTGGCCTCCACCTTGGGGGTGCCCAGGAGTGGACACCTCACAGGGAAAGCCAGGATGGGTTCCACAGCGGTATTCGTACAAGCGCCTTGAGACCCTTGCGGGTGAGTAGTGCGCTATACAAGTATCAATTTACATTTTACATTTTTTACAGAGCCGCCACCAAGGCTCACCACCAACTCATCAGGAAAACAAGGAAAAAAGCGATTGAAGACAGAATCTCCACTCATGCACACAACAGCAAAGAACTCTTCGACATCATCAAGGAGTTTGCCCAACCCACCAGCGAGTCCACCGACATCCCCCCTCACCAGACCATCTGCGACAAACTCAGCACCTTTTTCCACCACAAAATCAAGAGCATCTCCAACAACTTCGACGAAGACAACCAACACACTGAACCCTCACCAACCACCCCCGACACCCTGAAGCCAGCGATCAGCAACTGGACAACCCTCACCACCGAAGACACACTGAAGACGATGAAGTCAATCCACTCCGGGGCCCCCACGGACCCCTGCACTCATCACATTTTCAACAGAGCCACCGACACCATCGCACCCAAGCTCTGCCACACCATCAACCGCTCCCTGGCAACCACCTTGTTCCATGAAGACTGGAAACATGCTGAGATCAACCCCCTCCTGAAAAAACCCTCGGCAGACCCCACCGACCTCAAAAACTACAAACCCATCTCCCTGCTCCCGGTCCCAGCGAAAGGCATCGAGAAAGCTATCAATAGCCAACTGGCCACATTCATCGAAGAGCACAACATCCTTGACTCCTCCCAATCCGGCTTCAGAAAAAACCACAGTATGGAAACCACCCGCCGCAACAGACGACATCCATACCTTACTGGACAAAAGAGAAACAGCAACCCTCATCCTCCTCGATCTCTCAGTGGCGTTCGACACAGTCTCTCACCGCACCCTAATACGCAGACTCCACAACGCAGGGATCCAAGACAAGGCCCTCGACTGGATCCGCTCCTTCCACCCCGGCCGAACGCAGCCGAGGGTCCGGGCCACACTCCCCTCTTCTGGCGTCCTGATAAGAAGAAGAAGAAGACAACCCAAGACCTCAAACCCCCCCTTTCGAGGAGAATTGGAAGAAAGAACATCCACATTATACAATGGCTGGACTGACGTCAAAGGAACCCTCCTGTTTTGTTGTTCTTCTTTGTCCTTGCTTTAACCCCACATGTCCTGTTCCCCAGCACATATAGATGGGCCAATAAAATACCCACTAAATGTCGCTCCTGACTCCGCGCTCAGTATACCTGGGTGACAACAGCTACCAACCAGATGTTTGTTTAACCAGGCAACAGAGAAAGAGCCATTAAAAAGTATATTGCAATTGTCTGCAATGCTACAAATAATTTAGACAAGGAAGAAGACTGAACGATGCCTGATAATTGGGTTTTGCTCTACACAGTAGTGACATCCAGCTATATAATCTTTGATGCATATGCATCCTTAGGAAGAGAAGGACACATTAGCATGTCCACCAGGTAGCCAAGTTCAAAATAGTCAAGGATGCACTTGGAAACTGTGCTCAAATAAAGAATGAAAGCGGACGCCACATACTGAAGGCAAAGGGGCATTGATACTTGTATCCCCAGTAGTTTTCCACTCGTCCTAGCTGTATACCTGAACAAGACTGTGTACTCTCTTTAGAGTGAACTTCATGCAGGTCCTTGCCTCCTGGACTTGATCGACTGACATATTTATTAAGGATATTAGTCCTTCACTACCACTGAGGTGATGATAATCAAACCAAACAATGTTGAGGCAGGTTTTTGTTTACTTAGGTTCACATCAAAGGTTTATTACGAATACCTATGCAGAATTCCCACTACCCACAGTGACCAATACTTTTAGGATCAGTAACTCTGAGGTGAGGGAATGCATTGCTGCTCTGAGACTACCCCTCATAAATAGGGAATTAAGTTTAAAAATTGTATTATGGCACTAAACCCTGCAATTATCTCCTGAATATTCAACCTTTTGTCACTCACATATTTCACAAGGTTTTCCTGAGTGAAAAGTCCAACAGAAAAGCTTTGGGAGTGTGGTATTCCACATAAATTTATAATCCTGATTTGGAAACATTATAGATTAACTTGTGAGTATTACTGAGTGTTAAAGAAAATGGGTGTCTGTGTTGGTGAAGTGGAATGTCTTGTGAATACTTTCTTGAATTGGTCATCTGTATTGGTGGGGTATCTGATTTTCTTCAGTCACGTGTGCATGAATTCTTCCATATAATATTAAGGTTTACTTAGCAAGGTCAGTCTGACATCTAGAGCTGGGGGTAGGGGAAGAGTGTGTGCCTTCTTGGTCCTAAGCACATCCTGGCAATTAATATCGTTTTTGGGGTTACCTTTTACCAGTACCAGGATGTTTTTTTCCTGTGATATAAAGAGTAGGACAGCAATACATGGCTTTCAATGGATGGGCTACCTTCTATGAAGAACATTTCTCAAGATGTAACTGCTCTGAAAGGTGACAACCCTTCTCTCCAGTCTACCCATGCGTTGTGGAAAGGTACCAGTGCATTCCCAGTAGGTTTTGAAACAGAATGGCATCAAATATCTCCAAAGACATTTCTTGATAATGTTGCTGAGGAGAGGACAGCTGCATGGAAACAGTCTGGTGCAGAATGGGGTTTGAGGTTATGGCTGAGTTCGCAATGCACTGGATGGCTTCAATCTTTTCTTTCTTGACTACCCAAGTCCCTGGGCAGGACCCAAAAAGGTGTCTTAAGCTCTGCAACTGAAAATAAATTGCAGTATAAAAAGTTGGATCAGTTGCTGTCTTGGAATTTTATATCTAGATTTAAGAGGGGTACTGTGGAAGTAGGCAGGACATGGCCCCCTCAGAGAGCTGCTGTAACTGGAAAGTCATGACCTGACATTAGCTCTCCTCCTTTTCCAGCATTTTTTATCAGGGAGTTCTCTCCAACAATATAAGGATAAATAATTTGTTCTCCTTGTTACTAGCTACTCTGGGGTAATGGGACCCTTTCAATTCCAGCATGTGTACAACAATGAGAAATTGGGTGTTGGCATATGCAAAAAGAGATGCAAAAACAGTTTGTACACATTATTGCATATTTTTTCACACTAAGGTGGAAACCCTGGGCGAATACATACCTGAATCCCAGTGTGAATGTTTTTGGGCCTGTTGTTATTTACGACAGGAATCTAAAGGTCAAACATTAAAAGATTATACAGTGTATAATGTTACCCCAAGTAGAAAAGCAATATGCTATCAGTGAATTTATTTATGCAATGTCCACTTGTGTTAGTTAACTCATCAGCAAACAGTCAGAGAATAACATAAAACGTATAAGGCATGTTACATTGGAGTCGCAATCACTTATTGATTAGCACTTAGGACACAAGTTCCCATGATATAGATGTGAAGATACTGGAGGGCTGGTGTCCAACCTTTGGTCCCAGACCTAGATCCATTGATTACAAGTCATTTCCCCTCAATGAGGCAAGAGAAAACTGGGTCCAGTTCGGCATGTTCTTCCTTCTTCTTGGCTCAGATCCTGACACATTTCCCACCTGCTTAGGACAGCTTCTCTTCCGGCCATGGTGTGGAAATTGGAGGTGTGACATTTTGTTGTGTCGTGATGTATCCTCTTCTTTTTGTGCTGCTGTGTTTTTGTGCTCCTTCACACAGAACAAGACGTTTTCACGAGCAGCGAGACGTTTGCCTATGGAGCTACCTTTGCCCAATTTCTTATACTGATGAGATTTACACGAATTCCAAGACCCAGATGATCTTTCATGATTGGTCCTTTAATTCTTACAGGGATTAATACCCTCTAAAAGTTTTTGGTCTCACTCGCCACTTTGGAGCCTACGCGCCCTTACTACCACCTCCAGGCCACAATTACAGGCCTTCCCATGGTATACCCCCCTTTTTTTCCCCCCCACAACACTCCTGTCCTGAGGAAGACCCCGCCGTAAGGGACACAACAACCTACCTATCTATTGGGGTCGAAACGTCGACATCTGACAACCTAGCCAGTTTGACCAACAGCGATTTCTCACTGTGTTACCTCTATATAACATGGCTATTTAACGTTTGGATATTGTGTAAATTATGTGGCTCTAAATATGAGCCCTCTTACTTTGTAAATAAGATATTTTGAGAATCAGACTTTGTTGTATTCACTCCCTCATCCTCACTTACAATCACATTACCCTCACCATCCTCCTTCCCCTCTCTGGAGCACTGTTTTTCTCTGAATTGTATTATTGAATGTTACTAATCATTGTTTGTCCAGTGTGATTAAACAACACTGTACATTGAACATAACTTATTTCCTTCATCTTTTGCTTCTAAATTATTATAAGATTTGTTGCACTCTCTCACACCCATGTACCGGTTCACCGGGACCTCTTTCTCTATGTACTGCAGTGTTTTTGTGCGACATTGTTGCAATGTAATTTTCCTGTGGTTATGAAGTTGGAGAGGTGTGGCACAGCAGTCAGAGCGGCTGACTCCGGAGAGTGGGGCGCACGGCTCGATCGCCAGCGGCAGCCCAGCTCAGCATCCTGTGACTCTCGGCAATAGCTCACTTAGGGCCTCATGTAGGTGGCATACACTTTACCGATTCTAAAATACCGAATCATACCGATTCGGTATTTAAGAATCGGTAAAGTGTATGTAGGTAAAAATTCGGTAAATGTTACCGAATCGGAGTGAGTCGGTAATTACGGAATCGGTATTTACCGATTCGGTAATGAGGCATACCTTCCCATTGATGGGAAGGTATGAGGTATGCCTCATTACCGAATCGGTAAATACCGATTCGGTAATGGGGGAGCACATGCAAGGGTGGCAGGGTGTCACATTGACACCCTGTTGCACCCCTGATTCGGACATGTGTGCACATGTGGCAGACATACATGCCCTAAGGGCATGTATGTCTGCCACATGTGCACACTTCTAAGCGCTATAACATGCGTTTACACATCCATACTTTATTTACCACCAACTATTAGTTGGTGGTAAATACCGACTCCAAACAACACCCACACACTCCCCCTACATCTCATTTCTGTATTCGGAATTTACCGAATCGGTAAAATTACCGATTAGGTAATTTTACCGAATCGGTAAATTACCGAATACAGAAATGAGCCCCCTACATGTCACAAGCCTAAATACCGGTCGGTAACGGTAAAATTACCAAAAATCGGCCGTTACCGACCGGTATTCGGCTACGTACATGAGGCCCTTAGTCTTGCCTTGAATGGGTGAAATGTTTACGCTTCACAAATATGGATTATTTATTTAATATATTTATTTATTTGCATTCTGTTTTGATTCTTTTGTTGTGATGTCCCTTGTTATGTTTGAATTGCTTTTACATTGCTCTGTGTATGCTATTTGTAATGTTCGGTTTTTTAATTTAGATATTTCAACACATACTACTGTGTTTCCAACAAAAAGCAGTACGTACCTTGAAAGCTCCTTTGCCAAGCCACCATTTACCACTGTTTAAGCCTGTAAAATAGGCCAGATTTAATAATATTTTTCGTCGAACTGGCATCACAAAAATGATGCAAACTGGTGAAGATTGTAATTTGAGATTTACTTTGATGCACAAAACTTTACTTACGTTGGAAAATAGCCCTAAAGTAGTGCAAAGTAGGGTTAGCGCAACTTTCGTTGTTGTGCTACGTGAAAATGTAGTAAATCTGGCCCTCAGTCTTAACTTAGCGCTCCCAGAGCAACATTACACATAAAGCGCATTTTCAAAGTTTGCGCCAGGCGCACCTTTAAAAAGCAGCGCTCGGCGTTAACAATGAAAATTTACCCTAGTATGATTAATGCGCTGCTCCCAGGGCAGCTGGGAACTTGCATTGTCCCCAGGGCAGCGCATTCAGGTGAAAAATGCAGTGGATGCTTTACAGCTGCTCCACGTCTTCGCAGTGCAGACGCCAACCCGCCTGCACTTTTAAAGGGGATTAGAGAACCTCTTGTAGGCGTGTGCAGTCAGTGACTGCCCCCACCTGCAAGGGGATTTCTAGGGGGTCCATGGGACCCCTTTTCCCCCGCCAGAGGTCTGCCATCAGGGGGCGCACTGTCAAAGCACCCCCCTGAGGGCTTCTGTGCTTCGGCGGCCACGTCAGTAATACAGCACGGGCACAGAGGCAAAGGGATTCCCTCATTTGCCTGGGGCACGCCCCAATACAAATGAGGAGACGCCCCCTTGAAGATAGCGCTGGTGCTTTATATGCGCCAGCCCTTCTGTAATACCAAAGTGCCCCAAGTCACTGGCGTAACGAAACTCGAGGGGGCCTCCCTGCAAGGCACATGGAGGGCCCCCCTCCGAGCTGAATCAGGAGCTCTGCAGACCGAGTGCTGTGCAGAGGGGGCCCCCTGGAGCTTGGGCCCCCCCGCACCGCGGGGGCTGCGGGGGCCTGTGTTACGCCCCAAGTGTGTGTAAAGTGGGCGCAAACGCCGGTTGCGCCCAGGGGCACTGTATGTGATACTGCCCCTAGTGCTCACTCTATGTGACACAGCCGCCGAGTCGTGCAATCTGTAGCTGCATTCAGTGCTTCCGCTCCCCTGGATGAAACAGAACACCTTCGTGTGAGCGCAGAACACCTGGAAGCCACTGGAGAAGTCACACAGCCAGATGCCAACACAAGCCGATTCAGAGATGGAAATAAGGGGAAGCCAAGCAGAAGCAGCAGATGGCTGTAGTGCTGGGCCCGGCACAGAACATTAATGCATTCGGAAAGATCAGCTGAAATGTACAGGGAGAGCAAACAGATTGCATCCCGGCCCTAATACACTATTTTCCAAAGTCGCAGGAGAGGGGAAAGTTGTGTTTGCTTTTGCGTGTGTTCCAGCTAAAGCATGTCACGGAACTTCCTGTTTGAGCTTGGTTTAGTCTAAGCCAGAGGTCTCCATTGATCATGATGGAAAATATCCCTTTAAAGTTGTTTGCCTTTCGCTCCTGCAGTTTAACCCACGGCCATGATGAAACTGCTGTCAAATTACGAGCAACAGACCCTAGCATTTGCCTGGGAATATCGCCGTGCTCATTGTGCTGAATGTGTGGCCATTTGTTACGGGGCAGCGGTAATATGACTGTGATTGATGGTCATTTAATGCAATTTATGTTTCCCTGTCACGCGGATCCTATCCCAGAATCCAACTCACGCCAAATAGCACTTTTAAATTAAATACGAGTTTCTCATTAGCTTAGTAGGGGTTCTGGATGAAGAACGCCATGTTCCCCAGTGTTTCAGTTTAATATTCTGTTTTCAGTATTTGCCAAAAACACCCACATATTATGAAAACGTTTTAAAAACAATTTGAGTTCTGGCATTAACCAAGACTTTTTGATTTGACTAACATTCAATATGTAATATACTTATTTATAGGGGCTTTCAGACAGCCCTCTTCACCAATTGGCCTGTTCCTGTGTCCTTTACATTTTTCTTCGGGCCTCAGCCGCATACATCATGGGGCAGTTGTTTAGCCCACTTCAGCCATTGGCTAACTCCACTTTGAGTGACAGAATTCTGTTCTTTCACAGGGAGCTCATCCACACAAAAAGTAGTTACCTTATGGAAAGGGCTAGTGTGAAAATGTGTGCTTTTGGATACCAAAAATGTTTTTGTTTTTAGCCATTTTATATTGGTGAAAGTCCAGCAGCTACCGTAACAATGAAGTTTTGCAAAAGCAATGAAGTAACAAAACAAACATTGGCAAAATCAAAAGGCTGCTTGGCCTATTGGCTTTGCCAGTGCGTGTTTTAATTGAAGTTAACATAGGGTACAACTGTTTATATGGGCAACATATATTGCCCTGACATTAAGACAAGTAGTGGTAAACAAAAATTCTGAATTAATAAATTGACATAAACATTTCCTAGTTGATACCAACGGCTTTACTATCACATCCATGCCGCTACAGCTGTTTCAAATAACAACTATTAATCTTGGTCCTTTCCCCATCCTTTCTCGTTCTCTTTTTCACTGGGAGACAGCACCACAATTAGTATCCTCATTAATTATACCATGTGTGCCTTAAACACATATTTTGCTGTGAAGCGCTTTCTATCTACACAGATATTACAAATCTCAAGAAGTTGTCAGGTTCCAGATCGGTCCCAGCAGAGACAGCTCGAAAACTGCTAACTTTGTTCAACCCCACTGCTTACCCCAGAGCACCACATTTAGAATTACAACCGGTCCACAAAAAAGGCCAGGGGAGGAAGGAAGGGGGCTGAAAATACATTGGCTAGCTATATGGCTCCAGGCATTGGAAGATATTTGCAATAACTAGGTCCTTTGACTTATCACTTAGAAACTGAAATACCCTACTAGCCCCAAAGCTGCAGGTGTATGTTATCATTGGTTGGCATCAGGTTGGCAGAGGGCACATAGTTTCCCTACACCTGACTCACTATGACGCTCAGCACCACACCCCCAAGCCAGGAGTACTTCTTGTTTGCATGAAGGGAGCGGTGCAGTTATAATGTTAAACCCCAAGTTGGTCACCCCCCCACACCTTAAGTTCACACCGTCACCATTACCCAACACAAATGGTTAAGGTCCTAAGCTTCAATGTTTGATGATTGAATGGACCGGTCAAACGTCTGGCAGCCCTATCCCTTGTCAGAGACTTGGACTGTGATATATGCCTGTTGCAGGAGACACACCTCCTGAAGAAGGACTCGACAGAGAAGAGATCTTCCTGGTTCAACAGGCAGTTTTTCTCGTCCAGGCCCACAAAACGAGCAGGAGTGGCAATCCCGTTGGCCACTAAATTCCGAGGCCTCGTCTTGCAGAGCCAGCAAAGCTTCCATGGAGACTACTCTCCCTCAGGATATCAGTACACTACTACACATTCACCCTCACCACCCTATACACACCTAATGACCACCAGGAGCAATTAATCCTGAAAACTCTTGGTCTCATCACTTCCTCAGCTGACACAGATAATATAATAAGGGGGGACTTCACTCTCGTCCAAGCCACTAAATTGGCTACATGTGTGGCCCTGCGTTGCTTGGTAAATCTGAGTAATGTAAGGCAGCGCAGGTGGCCGCCTTGCATTATTCTGCCTTGAAAAGCTGTTTCATGGGTGAAGCATGGATGTTCCATTTAGCAGCCTTCCCAGATTTACCAAGACCTCCCCCTAGACCAGTAATAGCCAGGCTATTTAATTATAGGGAACAGTACAACATACTCCAGATAGCTAGATAGAAGGGCTAAGGTCCAGAAAAAACATCATGGTCCTAATTTTTCCGGACTATACTGTGAATGAGCAAAGTTAATGCAACTCGTGCTTTAGTATTCTTAGTGAATCTGAAAATTATGATCAACAGCACTACACACTTCTTCACTGAGGTCCAGGAGGCTTGGACTTGGCTGGAAGAAAACATACAGATAAAAGGATCTCCCAGAACTAGAGAAGGAAATCAAATTGGTGCCCAAGGCCCAAAGAAGAGACAGGTCTAAAGCAACAAGAGGCCCAACTAATAAACACGCAGCGGCCGAGATGGCACAAGTCTCCAGTTGCAGGACTCAATAATGATACTTGCAGGAAGCGACTAACTGACATCATCAGAAACACCAGGCACATGGTTATTTGGCCCCCAAGAAGAAGAAAAGGATCGAACTCCTGATTACCACTACGACCGTGGAGAACATGGTCTAGGCACAGCAGGAAGTTGGGCCTCTGATGCAGCAGAAACTGAGAAGTGTACTGGTTGTGAGAAGATTTCAAACCAAACTTTTAAAATGTTTGAGACTCTGTATCCTTTCGTAGATAGAATAATTGGAATTTGGGCCAGGGCTCAGGCAGAACTCTCAATGTTGGTACCCCTTATGCTCCAAGTAGGCTGATGACACTCAAGAACATGCAATGCAGGAACGTTGGATGTGTGTTAAAAATAGTTGAGTTCTCATTACGACTTTGTACTGGAGTAGGGAGTTGTGTAATGTTGTGTTGAGCTGATGATGAGTAAATATGGGCAGGGGGAGAATCACGTCACACGTTGCCCTCAGACAAACACAGTCGCAATGGGGATGTCCTTAAGGTATTAAAATGCACACTGTGAAGAGCAAGATAGAAAGAGAAATATTTGGTACCTGGAGGGCCAAGAAAGAACGTGTTCCTCATGAAATCACACCATGGTTAAACAGCCTAAATATAACGTCATCACTTGAAAGTGAGAGGTATGGCTAGCTGACCAAGCAACACAAGATTTATGCCTACCTAAAGCACCAACGTGAACAAAAAGTATACCTAGAGGAAATCTACCTCAACAAGGAGAAGGTCATTAAATTGCATAGAAGGTGTAGACAAATATATGTCACAACGTACTCTAGATATGCTAGAGGAAATTTATCTGTACAACACCTGGGGTATTGTATGTGCACATAAAACAGTACCAAAGCATGAAGGAAAGATTTGCAAATACAGAAGGTACACTAGATGGTGAGGCAAAGCCATTGGCCAGCATATACACCCCAAACACAAATTAACCACAGTTTATTGAAACCCTAGTTTCAAACTGGCTACATTGAGCTGACAATCCGAAGATATGGGGAGGTGACTGTGGCAATGAATACATTGCTTCACCTACTACACAAGATATAAAGCGGTACAAAAGGGGGTGGTGATGGACAGAGCATCAGAACCAATCAAACACTCATACCCAGTCAACAGATCTGGGTTTGATCCATCACCGTTCTTTAGCCCACTCTGCCACCCCAGTTCAGACATGGCCATATGCAAATCAGTCTGACCCTGTGCCTCATGGAAACAGACCAGCCCGAACTCCCAAGCCATGCCTTCCCTGGACCGGAAACAAGCTTCCTAGGACCGGTTTCTGGCATTTCAGCTGTCTTCAGCCAGGCTTGCTTGAATCCAGTGGCAAAGTGAGCAAGGGACTCACGTCTGAGCATACCCTGCCAACTTATGGCGAACAAAGCTGTACAAAAGGGGGTGGTGATGGACAGAGCATCAGAACCAATCAAACACTCATACCCAGTAAACAGATCTGGGTTTGATCCATCACCGTTCTTTAGCCCACTCTGCCACCCCAGTTCAGACATGGCCATATGCAAATCAGTCTGACCCTGTGCCTCATGGGAACAGACCAGCCCGAACTGCCAAGCCATGCCTTCCCTGGACCGGAAACAAGCTTCCTAGGACCGGTTTCTGGCATTTCAGCTGTCTTCAGCCAGGCTTGCTTGAATCCAGTGGCAAAGTGAGCAAGGGACTCACGTCTGAGCATACCCTGCCAACTTATGGCGAACAAAGCGGTACAAAAGGGGGTGGTGATGGACAGAGCATCAGAACCAATCAAACACTCATACCCAGTCAACAGATCTGGGTTTGATCCATCACCGTTCTTTAGCCCACTCTGCCACCCCAGTTCAGACATGGCCATATGCAAATCAGTCTGACCCTGTGCCTCATGGAAACAGACCAGCCCGAACTCCCAAGCCATGCCTTCCCTGGACCGGAAACAAGCTTCCTAGGACCGGTTTCTGGCATTTCAGCTGTCTTCAGCCAGGCTTGCTTGAATCCAGTGGCAAAGTGAGCAAGGGACTCACGTCTGAGCATACCCTGCCAACTTATGGCGAACAAAGCGGTACAAAAGGGGGTGGTGATGGACAGAGCATCAGAACCAATCAAACACTCATACCCAGTCAACAGATCTGGGTTTGATCCATCACCGTTCTTTAGCCCACTCTGCCACCCCAGTTCAGACATGGCCATATGCAAATCAGTCTGACCCTGTGCCTCATGGAAACAGACCAGCCCGAACTCCCAAGCCATGCCTTCCCTGGACCGGAAACAAGCTTCCTAGGACCGGTTTCTGGCATTTCAGCTGTCTTCAGCCAGGCTTGCTTGAATCCAGTGGCAAAGTGAGCAAGGGACTCACGTCTGAGCATACCCTGCCAACTTATGGCGAACAAAGCGGTACAAAAGGGGGTGGTGATGGACAGAGCATCAGAACCAATCAAACACTCATACCCAGTAAACAGATCTGGGTTTGATCCATCACCGTTCTTTAGCCCACTCTGCCACCCCAGTTCAGACATGGCCATATGCAAATCAGTCTGACCCTGTGCCTCATGGGAACAGACCAGCCCGAACTGCCAAGCCATGCCTTCCCTGGACCGGAAACAAGCTTCCTAGGACCGGTTTCTGGCATTTCAGCTGTCTTCAGCCAGGCTTGCTTGAATCCAGTGGCAAAGTGAGCAAGGGACTCACGTCTGAGCATACCCTGCCAACTTATGGCGAACAAAGCGGTACAAAAGGGGGTGGTGATGGACAGAGCATCAGAACCAATCAAACGCTCATACCCATTCAACAGATCTGGGTTTGATCCATCACCGTTCTTTAGCCCACTCTGCCACCCCAGTTCAGACATGGCCATATGCAAATCAGTCTGACCCTGTGCCTCATGGGAACAGACCAGCCCGAACTGCCAAGCCATGCCTTCCCTGGACCGGAAACAAGCTTCCTAGGACAGGTTTCTGGCATTTCAGCTGTCTTCAGCCAGGCTTGCTTGAATCCAGTGGCAAAGTGAGCAAGGGACTCACGTCTGAGCATACCCTGCCAACTTATGGCGAACAAAGCGGTACAAAAGGGGGTGGTGATGGACAGAGCATCAGAACCAATCAAACACTCATACCCAGTCAACAGATCTGGGTTTGATCCATCACCGTTCTTTAGCCCACTCTGCCACCCCAGTTCAGACATGGCCATATGCAAATCAGTCTGACCCTGTGCCTCATGGGAACAGACCAGCCCGAACTGCCAAGCCATGCCTTCCCTGGACCGGAAACAAGCTTCCTAGGACCGGTTTCTGGCATTTCAGCTGTCTTCAGCCAGGCTTGCTTGAATCCAGTGGCAAAGTGAGCAAGGGACTCACGTCTGAGCATACCCTGCCAACTTATGGCGAACAAAGCGGTACAAAAGGGGGTGGTGATGGACAGAGCATCAGAACCAATCAAACACTCATACCCAGTCAACAGATCTGGGTTTGATCCATCACTGTTCTTTAGCCCACTCTGCCACCCCAGTTCAGACATGGCCATATGCAAATCAGTCTGACCCTGTGCCTCATGGGAACAGACCAGCCCGAACTGCCAAGCCATGCCTTCCCTGGACCGGAAACAAGCTTCCTAGGACCGGTTTCTGGCATTTCAGCTGTCTTCAGCCAGGCTTGCTTGAATCCAGTGGCAAAGTGAGCAAGGGACTCACGTCTGAGCATACCCTGCCAACTTATGGCGAACAAAGCGGTACAAAAGGGGGTGGTGATGGACAGAGCATCAGAACCAATCAAACACTCATACCCAGTCAACAGATCTGGGTTTGATCCATCACCGTTCTTTAGCCCACTCTTCCACTCCAGTTCAGACATGGCCATATGCAAATCAGTCTGACCCTGTGCCTCATGGGAACAGACCAGCCCGAACTGCCAAGCCATGCCTTCCCTGGACCGGAAGCAAGCTTCCTAGGACCGGTTTCTGGCATTTCAGCTGTCTTCAGCCAGGCTTGCTTGAATCCAGTGGCAAAGTGAGCAAGGGACTCACGTCTGAGCATACCCTGCCAACTTATGGCGAACAAAGCGGTACAAAAGGGGGTGGTGATGGACAGAGCATCAGAACCAATCAAACACTCATACCCAGTCAACAGATCTGGGTTTGATCCATCACCGTTCTTTAGCCCACTCTGCCACCCCAGTTCAGACATGGCCATATGCAAATCAGTCTGACCCTGTGCCCCATGGGAACAGACCAGCCCGAACTGCCAAGCCATGCCTTCCCTGGACCGGAAACAAGCTTCCTAGGACCGGTTTCTGGCATTTCAGCTGTCTTCAGCCAGGCTTGCTTGAATCCAGTGGCAAAGTGAGCAAGGGACTCACGTCTGAGCATACCCTGCCAACTTATGGCGAACAAAGCGGTACAAAAGGGGGTGGTGATGGACAGAGCATCAGAACCAATCAAACACTCATACCCAGTCAACAGAAGGTACACTAGATGGTGAGGCAAAGCCATTGGCCAGCATATACACCCCAAACACAAATTAACCACAGTTTATTGAAACCCTAGTTTCAAACTGGCTACATTGAGCTGACAATCCGAAGATATGGGGAGGTGACTGTGGCAATGAATACATTGCTTCACCTGCTACACAAGATATAGGCGCAGAAAAATTCAGCACACCTCTTCGGCTGGATGCAACACCGAAATCTCATAGATATTTAGCAGGAGATACACCCAATTGCAAGACAGTACTCGTACTGCACTTCCACACATGCTTTCCACACATGTCTTGATATGATCTTGTGCACACCTGGTCTGGGTCACAAAGCATATAACTCAGAATATTTAGAATGTTTACTGGTAGAACATAGATCCCTGATGACTCCAGACTGGGATAGGCCCAGAATGGCTATCCCGACATCAAGACTGCAACTCATGGTGGTGCAAGACAGGAAGTTTCAAGAGATGGTTAGTGATTCTATAATCAATTAATTTGCTAAAAATGAAGGCCTGACCCTGAACACAGATATCTAACATGTAGCCTTAGAGATAGTCAAAAGTGGAATACGCATTAAAATATTACGTGTGGTCAAAAAAGGTGCTCACAAAGGAGACTTTGGAACTAGAACAGAAAATATGTGATTCAGAGAAGTCTATAGCTCAGGTAACACAAGGGATATATAAGCTACAGAATTACCGCATATGTTAACCCATCTAGAGAGATTGAGGGCCGAATTCACAAAGGCAAACTTATACTTTTGTGTAAGTTTACGATTGTTTGCTATTCACAAAGGGATTAACGAGTAGAATGTTTACGAAATTGGAGTCTCCGCACATAACAACATTGACCTTTTTATGTGGAAAGACTTCTCACTCATAAAGATACTACTCATAAATCCCTTTGTGAATAGCAAACTATTGTAAACTTACCTGAAAGTGTAAGTTAACTTTTGTGAATCAGGCCCTCAGATCTTTAGACTATATAGAGTATGATGTAAGAGATGGAGCTCGGGCCCACTCAAACATTTATCTCCAGATTGATGATCGTTATAGCTGCATGAGAGGTAAAGGGAGAAAACTATCATTTGTTAGCATCTCATTTCAGAGTGACCAATGCATCATTCAATAACTGACTCGACAATTATTCTAAGTTTAGTAGGGTTTAATTATTCTTCGAACGTATTGAGGGCTTCAACGAGCATGTGCCTGATAACAACAGAGAGCAAGGTAAACATCAATAGAGTTAGAAAGTTAGGTGAACTTTTAATGTTTTTGATTTCTAGGTTTTCCAGACATACAACATAATAACAGAAGTGATTACCTAAAGACCAACAGGAACCAATGGCGAAGGCATCAGCACACATCTTGAGCTGCATTTTCTCATGTATATTCTTCTGTGCTTTTTTCAACAGAGTACATGGGAATTACTGAAGGTGCAGGTGACTGAAGAGCTAGTATCATCTCACTTTTCGCTGTTCCTGTGATGTGCAAATACAGGCTACTGACATGGCTATAGAATAGGCCCAAATCGCAACCCCGCTGTGCCTGGTCAAAGGCCAGGCACGGTGGGGGGTGTGGACCATGTAGGAGGTTGTGCAGAAGGCCTGGTTAAACAGTCAGCAGTGGGTGGTTGGTAACTCAGGTGGTTGGTAACTCAGTTGGTTGGGCACATGGTCTGGCGAAAGACAATGTGCTCCAACCTCCACTGAGCACAGGCAAAAGATGTACGCTTCTGGGGTTGACGTTGTAAAACCCAAATTTACTCATAACACAAGGAACATATTTAAGAATACAAAAACTCAGAAATTCAGTTTAAAAACACACAGTAAAGTAAAATCATGGCAATGAAAACAACCTGAAAATTCACGAAATAGGCTAGATGGTTAGCTGCAAAAACCATTACTCGTGCCCTGCCATGCACTGCAAATGACCTAACACATGACTTATAATAATTTTTGGAATACTGTACAACACAATATTTCTTTAGTGGTACCACTAATCATGTAAATATTGCTGAAGGATGATTGTTTAGAGTGTGCATTTTGGATATTTCCAAGATGTCATTTGTAAATCGAACATCATATACAAAATGAGAACCGGGTCTTTATTGTAGTGTCTACATTAGGGGTGGGTGGAATTCGCAGAGTTTCACTCCGCGGAATCCCTAGGAATTACATGAAATCTGTGCAAGATTTCGCGAGTTCTGTGATCGGGCAGAAATTGGCACATCGCGCTGATTTATATCGCTGGGAGCTTGTTCCGCACTGAACAACCAGTGTGCAGGACACCACATGGCGTGCCGTGGTTTTGCTGCCGCTTGCACTGATTTTCTGCTCGAGCTGCAAAATCTCGCCGGGTACAGTCCTAACACCCGAAAATTGTGCTGGGGGACACCAATTCTCGCTCGCCCAACTTACCATTGGTGAGTCACGTGTGAGAAAAAACTCCTCTATGCAGCGGTTGGCGGAGTTTGGCTGGAACTTGGCCAAAACTCACCCAACTCTGCCAGCGGAGCGGAATTTATCACTTACCCCTAGTCTACATATGATATAAAACTGTGTTTGATCCTAGCAGTGTATGGCCTTCTCGTATATCTCTGGATCGTTGGCAGCCTCATAGTTTCACACGTTGCTGGGAATTCAGTAGCCTTTTGTCTCATAAACCTGACAACTAACAAGAGATGCTCAGTCTAATGAAACGGAACAGGTACCTACTGAGACTGGTGAAAGAGAAACTCAAATTAGAGATCTGGGAGATCAGATAGTTTGTTCACACATTGGTAAGATTATAGAGTCCATCAGCCCACCCTTTATGGCGGAGCCTCGTCATCTGGACCTATAGGAGAGCAGGATACCGGCCATAGTTTTGAGCCACCAGGCCCATCTGGAAACCTGACCCTGATACTCCTGTAGAGACTCTTAACCAGATGTATATCCGAACTATGTGGACTCCAAAGAAATTTATGTAAATGTGTGTGCAGTGCTCTAGTGTGTGTGCTAGTTAAAAATGACTACTGGGGCAAGAAACTATGTTTATTGTGAATATGTCCAAGTGTCATGTCTAAAATCACCTAATAGTCTTAAGATATATAGACTAATTCCTGACTAGATGCAATTGTGGTCGACATGTTTCAGCCGGAAGGGTCACTCGACCCGGCTTTCTTCAGGACCTAGACAAATGTAAGGAATAAACGAAAAAATGGCTACTGCAAAAATAAACGCAGAAAGTGCAGGTGCATACATAAGACAACTCTTATGACAAATGATTATGCATGTACTGGTCCAACAAGACTTGTGGCAATCGCCACCCTACCAGATGACTGGACCCAGTAGTAGGAAGGTGGAAATCACCTCTTCTTTCCCAGCTTTATGTGGGAGAACCGCCTCGGCTGACTGCTCGGAGGAAGAGGCACCGCTCTATCCGTCGGTACCTCAGACGAGGCTGCGAACAGTCTGGGAGGTCCTCCCAGACTGTTCGCAGCCTGGTCTGAGGTACCGACGGATAGAGCGGTGCCTCTTCCTCCGAGCAGTCAGCCGGGTGAGGTGAGGCGGTTCTCCCACATAAAGCTTTTGTGTAGAGATGTCCACTTGGCTGGTGGACATCTCTAAATTTTGAAATTGGATTAGAGGCAGTAAAGTCTGACGCTACTCTGGCACAGTGGGCGTAAAACAATGGTTTGGAATGCTACCTGAGGGATTGTCAGTAGACTATATGTAAGCATTCGTCCAATCACTTTTTGTGTGTTTTAATACCAGTAATATACTTGCAAAACTTAGGGGCGTGGCTAGCTGCCTAAGATGGCGGTCGGGTCCCGTTAGAGCTCCTGACCCTTAGGGGGGATTAACTTATCCTGCACCGCAATCTCCGGTCCATTGTCGACTTGGGGCATCAATACTGAAGCGCTGGAGTCCCCCGCACAGCCACATACCTTCTACGGCGCATAAGACTGAGGTACGGTGGGGTTTGGAGATCAGGCCTACTCACCGCTGCGCACGGCCTGAGGCCGGGATCTGCAGTGTGACGCGGGCTCGTGCACGGCGCAGGCTGCCCAGCTCGCCGCTGTGCGAGACCCGCTACCAGCCTGGAAACATCGGTAGTAGTGCAAATCCTGGCCTGGCACTATAACGGCCATATGCTCCCTGCCTCGGCTCGGCACCATATACCCGGTGTGGCCCACACAGAAGCAGCGACAAGCCATGAGTGAACAGGCATGCCGTGCGGCGGTTACAGCGAGGCGATTGCGGACGGCCATGCGGCCTAAGACCTGTACCGCCCCTGAGGAGCCCGGCGATGGGGGAGGTGACAGAGGAGCACCTGGTGGATCCGCAGGAGATTGTTGTGGTGAGGTACAGCGCCCGCATTAGCCTGCTATGCCATAGACGTTTCACCCTTGTGGCGGACCTCGCTGCCGGAGCGCGATGCTGGAGGCCACCCCCCCTGCGGTCTAATGCCCAAAATTACCTAAAATATTTGAACATGGGGCAAGAATAAAACCTACTGCTGGTCCCACCCCTTGATTGCTGCAGGCTTACCCCCCTCCTAAGGTGGGCAACATCACCGCAAGAGCCCTGCGCTGCAAGTCGTTGATCCTCGCTGGGTTACCGAGACTTTGTGTGCGCGCCCTGAGATAAGGCCCGCGTCACGGACACAGTGCCTTCATATCGGCCGGAGCGGTCTGGGGAGCCTTGCCAGGTGCTGCGATACTCTGCACATATGGGGAGGGGCCTGGCCTGCTGAATCCGGTCGGTACCATAAACAAGTAGTATTCCCTGAGACATTGGCTACTACCATATGTTCTTGAACACTACGCTGGCCTAATTGACTTTGCCTACTACAGTGGGGTCCTCTTGTGTGTCGGCCCTGGCTACCGCTCTGTGAGGAGGGGGTGTTTTTTGCTGGTTTCTCCATGGGGCGCCCTGGCCACCTGGCTCCCTCTCAGGCTGCGAGGGTCCGACGTTGACACACTTGTTGACCTACCAAGGGGAAGACTGGCCACACACCTACAAGTAACAACTACAAGGTGGCCCGCCGACAGTCATTCTAGTCACTTACCCGGAAGAGGCTGCCCCGCGCCGCTACTATAGACTCGCACCATGAGCAGAGTCAAAGCGAAGACACTAGATGGCCACCAAGGAACGGGCCCCCCCTCCACAACGGGGGAGCTCTCCACTCGACCTTCCTCGCCAGGAGCAGCTTCCTCGGAGCCTATGGAGGGTACACCTGACAAACTGGATTTAATTCTTAAAGAAATCCGTGATTCCAGGGCAGCGCTGGAAATGCAGATTGGCACGCTCACCACAGGCCTCACGTTACTCAGGGCGGACCACAAGAAACTGGCGGACACCGTCAAGGAACACGGCCAATCCCTCGAAGATATGGAGCCTCGAGTTGCAGAAAATTCTTCAACCATACAGCAACTACAACAACAGATGGCGGGCCTCCTAGATCGAGTGGAAGATGCAGAGGGCAGGAATAGGCGCAACAACATACCCGTTATTGGCCTACCGGAGCGCAGTGAGGGTGCGAAGGCGGCTGACTTTATGGAAGCGTGGTTCAGAGACCATATTGCGCAGGAAGGGCTCTCTCTGTACTTCTGTGTCGAACTGTGTCGAACGGGCGCATAGAATACCGACCGCACCGCCCAGGCCAGGCGCACCGCCTCGTCCACTAATAGTGAAAATCGTGAATTATAGGGACCGCAATGAATTACTGCAGAAAGCAAGAGAAAAAACTCTGATTCAGTTCGAAAACCACCACATCTCGTTGTACTCCGACTACACCATCATGATACAAAAGTAGAGATCTTCATACCAATCTGTTAAAAAGAAGCTCCAGAAGGCACAACTCAAATACACACTTTTATACCCTGCTAGGCTGAAAGTCATTTACGACCAGTTCAGCCACATTTTCGCAGAACTCTGACAAACTCCCGAAACTGAGCTCTCGCCGGTCTCAGACCTCCAACCAGGGCATGGGTGGCGATGGACCATCACGCGAACAACAACGTCGTGACCAGGAAGGGGCCCTTGCTGCTGCTGGGGCATTTTGAAAAGACTCCAACAAAGTCCCCACGGACTCGGAGGACAGCACCCTGAATTCAGATTCTGAGCACAGTATAACTCTATTCCCTACCATTACAACCCGAGCAGCAGATGACATAATTGATAATTGAAAGCGAAGAGGGCTACTTGAGGAACATGGGCCTCTGCTAGAACTGCTACTCTATGAACGCATCTGCAGATTGGATGGGCTCCAACTCCTGGCACCCCCTGTATCCTTTTTTTTCACACTTTTGCATTTGAACATTGTCATTCTGTCATAACCTGTGTGTGATTAGGGAGGGTATGGATTGCTTGTTGGGGCTATATACATGGATTGCCTATATCTGCATGTGACTCGGACACTGCTTTGCAAGGACTCTGGCTAAACCTTGCCTAAAAATATTTACTGTGGAAATACTGTCTTTGACATGTCTAATTATAACTCCCCCTGCTGGGTCCCGTAGAGCCACCAGGAACCCGGCCTCATAGTAAAACATGACCGTGGCTGACGGCAGCAACCCCCCTATAAGCGTACGCACCGTCATCTGTTCTATGATTATTGTAACTTGTTGTTGGGCCCAGCATAGTTCGGGTGCTGAGCCATGTTTTGTTAATGTTCATGAGATAAGGGACTCCTGGTCGATCTCGGTATGCTGGCTCCATGTAACTTGGAGCTCCACCCCACATACAGTTGCATGCCCAGAACAGCTAATACTTTAGGGTCTTACAACCCAACCACTTGGAATGTACACGGGTTGGAGGCGATTCAGAAGAGACACAGGGTACATGCATATCTCCTCAGGCGTAAAGCCCATATAGTTTTCCTACAATAATCCCATTTAACTGACTCGGAAATGCAAAAAACACGCAAAAAATGGAGGGGACAGATATATTCCACTAATTATTCGGCATTTGCTAGGGGAGCGACCATTTGGATACGTCACAGGGTCCCATTCATCGAGCTAGAAGGCCTGGATGATGACCAGGGGAGGTACATTCTGTTGAAATGCACACTGGACGGTTCACTAGTGATTCTAGGCAGTGTTTATGCCCCTAACTTTGATCAGGATCGCTTCCTGCACAGACTGGGTGCGGCACTGGCTGACTGGGAAGGTATCCCCTGGGTGCTGGGAGGCGACTTGAATGCGGTTCTAGACACTAACTTGGACAGATCTCACCCCTCCTACAAGGCACGAACGCCAGTAAACTAGCTGACCTGTTTGCTACCTGGGCAGACGGATGGGCACTTTCAGATGCATGGCGATGTCTACACCCTACTCATAAGGAATATTCATTTTATTCACCGGTGCATGGTCTCCATACCAGAATCGATAGATTCCTCTGCTCCAATTCCATTACCACACAAGTATGCCAGTCCACATACCTAGCTAAAACCTTTTCGGACCACAACCCCCTAGAGCTCACACTTAACTGGGGTAATGTACCAACTCCAGTACCCACCTTGAAATTACACCCACAATTACTAGAGGATACTACGTTTCGAACAGCCCTTTCCAACACCATAACTAATTATTTAGCTGAAAATTGGAACACGGCCTCATCTAATTTAATTGAATGGGATGCACTATAAGTGGTGGTACGGGGGCATCGATAGGACAGCTAGTGGGGGCCCGACAGGAGACACATCAACACTTACTCAGGGTCGAACAACAGATGACCACGCTGGAAAAGGGGGCAGTAACTGACCCAGAAAAAAAAGAGGCACTGCAGACTGCCCGTATTGACCATGCGGAAACACTAGAGATACTACGGACAATCAATCACAGAGCATTCCTGCAGCGCAAACACTCAGAGGCAGACAGGTCTGGTAAACTGCTTGCATGCATAATACGGGATAGGCCTGATCCACCAATCATAACTCAAATCCGCACACCTAATGGACATATAGCCCAAACCCAACGAGAGATAAATATGGCCTTTTATGAGCATCTTAGTACACTCTACGCTGTGCCCACACAGGATGAGATCCATTATATTACAGAGTTCTTGCAGGATCTTCCCATTCCGGTACTCTCAGAGGTGATACAAAAAGGAATAGATGGCCCCATAACCCAACACGAAATTCGATCCGCATTAAAAGGTCTGAATTGTAACAAAGCGCCTGGGATCGACGGGCTGCCTATTGAATTCTACCATACGTACTCGGAGGCTCTGGTCCCCACGCTGGAGTCGGTGTATAAGGCTGCCTTCGAGGCTGGCCATCTACCGCATTCTACCATGCAAGCGTTGGTCACATCATTGCCCAAACCAGGATGTGAAAGCCTGGATTTGTGCAATTATAGACCTCTTTCCCTGCTAGCGACCGAATACAACATTTTAAGTAAGACTCTCGCCAACCGTACACAGCCCTACCTTAATACACTTAGACATACTGACCAATGCGGATTCCTACCGAGCTGTAGCATGTCTCTCAACACGAGGCGGCCACATTTTGTCATTCAGGCCACCCCGCCCGCTTACCAGCACGCGGGATGCGTAGCCCTAGACCTTTGACAAGCCTTTGATTCCCTCTCCTGGGATTTTATGTTTGCGACTCTACAACGCTTTGGGTTCCCGGGCATATACCTTAACTGGGTACGCCTACTGTATACCTCCCCCACTGCCCGAGCCCGTACAGGCCGTTACATCTCAGACCAATATACAGTCCACAGGGGTACAAGGCAGGGATGCCCGTTATCTCCCCTGCTATTCGTCCTTGCGCTGGAATCGCTGGCAATAGCGCTTAGACGATCAGCTGACCCTCTCGGCATACCCATTGATGACACAGCCCACCTAATCTCCATTTACGCAGACAACATCCTATTGTATTCACGTGATCTGACGGCTGAGAATACTCCCAGTCCCGATACTTTTGCTAATTTTGAGCGTCTCTCGGGTCTGGCTATAAATCCGGGAAAATCTGTAGCTTAGTTTTTTCAGGACACACCACACCCAAAAAATCTACCGTTTGGCGAATACGCCTTACCAGTGGCCACCACCACCTTTAAATACTTAGGCATTGAAGTTTACAGACCACAGGCGGATCAAATTGAGGGTAACATAATACGGGCAATAACGGCCAGTGTGGCCTTTTGGTCCTCTCTGACGTTGTCGGTGATGGGGTGGATTGCCATCTCAAAGATGGTGATGCTCCCTCGCCTATTATACTACTTTGTGAACTTACCTGTCGTAGTCCCACAGTCTATTTTTAATACATTGAATATAATGTTGGTGGGCCTCATCTGGGTTGCGGGCCGCAGAAGAGTGAGCCTACGGAAACTTCAACGTGAGACCCAGAGTGGCGGCCTGTGAGTTCCTGATTTCAGGGCCTACTACTATGCTAGTCAGCTCCAATGGTTATCTTACTGGACAGCCGGGAGGAATTTACAGGAAATTGGTTACACACTTAGGGATTTAGACCGGGGTGCGCTACACTCCCTGCTCTTACCTAAGGCCACAATGCCCGTGAACAGCCCTCCCCTATTGAAGATGGCTCTACAATGCTGGAGGAGAGCGTTGTCATATGCCTCTTCGACGACTCCCTATTCGACAAACATCCCCCTTTTGGGCATTCCTACACCACAGGGTAAGCTTACGAAGGCCAGAATCCATGATTGGGTGGAGGCGGGAGTGGAAGACGTCGGGGCATTCTTCGGGGATGGCAGTTTGCTCGATCACGATTCCTTTATTCAGGCTATGGGTGCACCAACCCGCTTATACCTACTACACGCTGCTGTATCCCATTACATAAAGAACACATGGGCCCCACAACGCAGTGAACCATCACAACATACCTTGGTACATCTCTTATACTACATGGGGAACGGGGGACACTTGGTCCGATGGCTCTACACGGGGATACGGGCTCATGTCGCAACCACACTCGCGTCCCTCTGAACACAGTGGTCCGAGGATTCTGCTGAGGAACTTACTGACAAGGCTTGGAAATGCATGCTCGAACACCCAAAAAGAGTGTCCCGTAATGCAAAACTGAAGTTTATTCAGACGATGGTCCTTCATAGGTCGTATCTCAACCCCCGGAGGATTCATCGCATGTTCCCTGACGCTCAACACTGCAGTGCCCCCGTTGTAAAGGAGACGAGGCAGACTTCCTACATATGCTGTGGTCCTGTCCCCATCTCCAGGACTACTGGAGAGGAGTCTCTGGGTAAAGTCACACAAATTCCTATCCCGGATGACACCCTAAACTGTCTCATAGGCTTTCGTAGACGTACAAAAGTACAGAAGGTACGACTGAGATTCTTAGACCTAGCCCTCATCTTGGCAGTAAGAGCCCTCACCATGAGGTGGAAATCCCTCAGGTGCCCAGCGGTGTCCAGCTGGCAAGAGGACATGATTCAGTGGGGGAAAGCTGAGGGTGCAGCTCCCTGGCGGGAGGAAAAGAAAGGCCTACAGAAGCAACCCATTTCATGCTACACAAGTTCGAATTACTTGACTTACTACCCCCACAAAGTACCCTACCCCCGTAACACACAATGTCGCTTTACGATTATCCGCCATTAGGTTACAAGACTCAGATCCATACACTAAGACCTATGGGCACTGCAGACCCCTCTGAACTACACTGCTAGCATCTTCCTCCAATTATTATGGATCTCAGGCATTGACCGATCAGGAGTATGGGTTGGGAGGGTTAGGGAGGGAAGCGATATGGTTGAGATTGTTGTTCTCATTAATTGGAAATGTATATGCTTTATAATGTAACTTTATCTGATACAGTTGCAATGATATGGAACTTATGTTGTCATCGGAACCTTTTGCCTTTCATTTCTTACCAAATAGTACAAACACAGTATGATAGACTCATGCGATGTATATGTTGTATCTGTTTTAAAAACAAAAGACCACCTCTCCATGGTATTCCTTGCACTGGATATGCTGTCAAGGTAATCAAAAAAGTATGTTTAAAAAAAAAAATACTTGGAAACCTTAGACTGGTGTAGGTTTCCAAGCCAATATTTGTAAATTCTAAATAGTAGGAAACTTGGCTCCATTCAAGGAGTACTTCTGTGGGTGCCGATTTACTACTTTTTTGGTAAACCAGTCACTAAATATATTTAAGTTCCTGATCCGAAAAGAAACAAATTAAAACTTCATAGTTAAATCAGGATGACAAGAAAAACCGACACAGACACAGCAGACTATACTCAGGGTCACTAGGTACAACTACCAAACCAAGAATGTATTTATTTGGAGGGTGTCACACCCCATACACTCCGTTGAAGCTAAGCCCATGTGAAAGAGATGGGGTAATTGGGCATCAGAAATGTTTGCCTATCAATGGGTAAGTTGTTCCTCAATCAGATACTGCATAGTTGTGTTTCAGTTCACAATAGAGTAGGTGCCAAAATAAGCTTGCTGTCAATTCTGCATGAGTTAACAGCTGGCATCTTATTCTTATCTGTAGTAGTCTGGCAGTGAATTGTCATTAAGATTATTCGTTTGTAAACATTTTGAAAAAAATGACAACCGCTCAATTTAATATGCGCTTCATGAGTACTCTTTCGACTTTATGTCAACAGCCAAATTATGTGTGACTAGAATTTGAGGCTGAATGTCAGATGAACAACTGCTAGTCCAAAACATTCCATTATTACATGAGACACCAGATGCATAAAAAAGTATTTTTGTCGCTGCAATGTTGGGAAACCAGTTCCACTATGATGTAAGCCAGCTACCTGCTGGCACGCCTCCAATAATAAAATGTTTTCATTTGGGTTGATGAGTCTTAGGGGCCCATGTTTTATTAACTTGACAAGTTCTGACTATTTCACTCATCGCATACACCACTCAACCTACATTTCCATCGCTGAAGTAGGCGTTAGTCCTTTAAAATTCTTCAGCCCTGATTGATCATTTTAGAGGTAAAATTATGTTTTTACACCTTTATTAGCGGTTTTAATTCAAATGTTTAAATCATCCTTCACTTAAAATCATATATAACCCACTTTCCACCTTTTAATTACATCCCTCTCGATCTTAATAACCCTTCCACTCAAATAATATGTTTTACCAATCTTACTAACATAGCAGAGTGTCAGGGGCCCTTCGGCAAAAAAGGAACCTCATCCTCGCCTAAAGGGTATTAAAAAAAAATTTGGGGTGCAGATGGTTTTTCACATTCTTGGCCCCTACTGCACTAATGATAGCTACGCCCTGGTCTTCATTCCAATTCTCTTTAATAAATGTGGTTCAAAATCTGGGAGGCTCAGTCATTCTAACCAGGGCTTCTGAATAAGTTTCCCTGATTCTGCCAATTCAGAATGTTAACATTTTTGAAGTCCAGTGAAAAACACTGAGGTTAATTACCTTAGAAAATGCAATCTTAACTGTGGGCTATTGTTATATTCAGTTTGGCAGTGTAATTTATTGTTTTGAACTGGCCTCTGCTGAGAACCGCAGTTATTTCATAGAAGACAAGGTTAGAAAAACCAAATAAGTCAGGTACTTGGATATCCTTGTATCCTCCTTGGTACTTAGCCCCCATATAAAATCTGGAAAATCTATGTGCAGTGTTTCTTAATTAATGCATTATGGATATTCAGGTGTAGCTTGTGACCATTTTCACCTATCGGAAATATGATTCCGTTTCAGGACATCCTTCTCCTAAACTTACTTTTTCTCTTTCTTAACTCCCTAAAAATACTTCTGGTTATACCCCAAAACATCAACATAGTGGCCACCCTTAAATTTCAATCCTCTGTGTAGATGGTTCACTCCTAACACAAGGAAAACGTGGTGATGGTAATTACTGGTAATTACTCAAGTCCTGGTCCATCCTACTCCAATAGAAACAGCCCACCCCAAAGTACCTGGCCAGGACTTGTCCAAATGGGAGTCCAAGCAACCCTTTTTGGACCTCATTGTTTAGGCGCAGCTTGTTTTCTATGACAAAGCTATCATGGGACTCACTTCTGGTTATATTGTCACATTTAGGGCATAGCACCAAGGAAATAAAATAGTGACTGATGGAATGATTGAAATAATCTCAGCCGCTGATGATTACTTGAGGTTGTATTCCAGATCATTGTTTTTTGCTGACTAGGCCATTTTGGGCAGGGTTTTGCCATAAGCAAATCAGACTTGGTCATGCTCCAAAAGGAACAGGAGGTAAAAGACGGTAAGGACAACTGAAAGGTTTATGATCAAACATAAGTGATAGACGAACATATAATGTCAGATCCAGTTTGGGGCCACAGGATAGGCAGGGGCTACTGAGCCAGAACCGTGGTGGTTGCAGTCGTTTTCCACTGGGATCCTGAGGTCTGTCCTACTTAATGGCTCTGCACGTTGGGACAAGTATACCCTTTCTGCATTTGACTGTCAGGGTTGTGAAGGATAGCTGTCACAGTTTTCTCACGTAGGTAATGTGGGGGACAAGAGCTGAGGACCCAATATTCAATGAACAGACACAATATCATAATGTCCAACCCAGTACTTAACTTTAGTTAAAAGGAAAGTGCTTTATTCTAACAGCAGAAAAAAATTGCAAACAGGTAAATGGAGAACAGCTACAGGATTGTACTCTCATCTATGATACCCAGTGAGGCGTTACATCTCCTCCAGTGCCTCCTCCTCTCTCTAGGAGTTTCTAATGTCTATGCTCCTTGGTTTGTTGTATAGGCATAGTTCACATGGCCAAAACTCTAATGTTCATATGGCAGATGTTTTCAGCATGCTCAGTTTTTCAGTCTGTTCACAGCTATAGCCTGCTTCACCTGTGTGGTGCAGCTGCAACTCTAGAGACACTGGAGGTACATTCAGCACACCCATTCTTACCGCAGCGTCAACAGTGTGGGCTGCGACAACAGCCTCACTTTGATTGTGGACTGCTGGGCAGAGATCAATGCTTCAGGACAAAGATAGTGGAGACCACTTTGGAGGTTCCGGACTCCCAAGCCGGGAAAAGATGAGTACCCGTCATTACAGTTGTAGCCTCTGGCCCAGGTCGGCAATGGGTGATTACCTAGGTATTTGTGGCCTCTGGTCCAAATCAGGGCTTTCATATTGGTGATGATTGGGGTGTTTCTTGTGGCATGTCTAACTTCAGGCAGTGGCTGCACCAGACTTTCTGGCATTTGGCACGGCACTGGATGACATCATTCTGCTTCTTATTTGAATGGCATGGCACAGTTCCCTAGGGGAACTACTTAGGGAGATAGGTAGACTCCACATAACATGGGCCGCTCTTGATTTTGTTGTCACTAAAAGTCAGCTTGTACTTGGTGTTTATCATACTGTGAGCATGCAGAGCTTCTGCTCCTGGACTGTCTCTTCTCTTATAGGGCCAGACACTCTTCATTCCTGTCTCAGTAGGCAGGCAGGCTTCTAGGCACTAGCCAAACCCTCAGCTCCTCCAGCAAGAAGTACAGATTTCAGGTGATGTCTCCTCACCTCTAGGAGATTGCTGTAATGCAGACACCAGTACTGGTCTCACAGCAACTCTCTGGGTACTCTGAAAACAATCCCTTCCTTGGTTAAGAAGAACTTGGAACTGGAACAACGTGGTGTGGCTGGATCCCACATATTTAATAGATGGCAGACTATTGCCCTTTTGAATTTTTGTGGAAAAATTCCGGTTAATAATGGGGAATTGATGATGTAAGTTAGGGAGCCACTTGATCTTTTAATCGTTCCCAATAGGACCAGGTGTTGGGTCACCTGGTGAACTAGATGATCTACTGTTTGCAATTAATGAGGATCAGTCTTTAACCGTGAAGTTTGAAAGAGGAAAAGAATTGGACATTACAAGTAGTACTAGTTAAGTCTGGGTCACCAACAACAGGGTCCATAATATGTTCATGGGTTGAAGGTCCAGCAGGAGTAGCAACATCTACATCAGCACAGCATTTGCTTGGTTAATCAGATTATGTTTAATTAACTTGATTTTATCTAATAGTCACTGAGTAATATGTGCTGTGAGAGCCATCATCTTGGTGCACGGTGATGGCTCTCACAGCAGGCAGCAATGATGCTGGTTCAAGCACGAGGATCCTAAATAAAGGCACATGAATTGTGAGATTTCTGCACCTGACTGTTATCAGCCTTTCTGAAGCAGTAATAAGGGACAGACAAAAGGACAGTCTTCATCCGTCTACCATCAGGAGGCACTCTGAAATTAAATGAAATTTTATTGTTTTAGACCTCATCTGAGATCCACAATATAGTAAAATAACATATACAAATTACTAGTCACTTTATATTACAATGTATCATAAAAACTTTATAAGCAAACTTAATTATTATATAACTAAATAACTTGTATATCTCTAAAATAACGGAAATAACACTTTACATTTTTTTAAAAACTTTATAGCATACAAATTCATCAGGAGGGTTTCTTAAAACCTCAATGAAATCCGTATTTCTAAGAGTACTATGTCTTGTACAGACAGGTCTTAAAAATCGTGAACCTGCCTCAACCAGATTACTACTTGGACAGACAAATAAAACATGTGCCAAGTCTTGGATCCCTCCCTTAAATAGATCACATTTGCCTGTTTTATTAAAATTGCCACCCCAATTTATCCTCAGCCTTCACATCAGAATGCACCGCCTAACCTTATGGTCCAGTGTGAAATTCAAGTATTTTGGGTGCTCTTTATACTCCACATTAGCTAATGCCACCTTGTAGTGCGATAACTGATGACAGTAAAGTTTATATATTTCGAAGCTCAGCCTTGGGGTAGATTTTTTCAAAAAGAACTTTAAAAGTTCTGGGGACCGGCTCTGTAAAAGGCTTTCTGAGCATTGAAAGTTTTCTAGAGCGAACTCTAAATTTTCCTTAAAAGTATATACTCCCGAGTCCGCCTTAAAAGTTTCCTGACGTAACATTTTTTTAAATATCTTTTTATTAAGTTTAACAATAATCACATCATTTGTACCGTTCATTGTTTTTTACAATTATCCAACACATTATACCAGAATCAGGGGAGAACAAGTCACAATTACAAATCTGTTACAACTCTGTCTCTACTTCTTCGCATTTCTAGTTCCACCACTGGGGATATACATACACTTCCCGGGTATACATTCCATTTCATCCACTTCTTATCCCACTTTTTAGGACATCCGCATGTTGTAAATACTTCCTTTTCCGCTACCATACATTTGTCGAGCTCTTTCGCCAATACATGGATGGATGGTGGGTCCGCCGCCCCCCAGTTTCGTGCTATCTCTCGCTTAACTAATGTATATCCTAATGTTGCCATCTGTTGTTCAATTTAGGTGAGGTCTGTGGCTGTCCATATGTTAAGTAAGCCCAGTTGCGGTGTAAGAGCTAACTCCTTCCCCAATGCAGTTTGAAAGCGAGTTGTAGCTCCCTCCCATATATGCTTTATAGCAGGGCATTCCCAGATTGTGTGGTAAAAGGTGGCTATTTGCTTGCACCCCCTAAGACAGAGCGCATCCGTTCTGGCGCCTATTTTGGCCAGAGTGACCCCTGTCAGATAGGACCGATGTAGAATCTTAAGTTGAATCAGTCGGAAGCAGAGAGTGATAGCCGCTTCTCTAGGGGACATCAGGACTGTTTGCCAGTCGTCATCATCGATAGGCCCCAGGTCACTTTACAACTGCTCTATAAGTTTTTCAAAAGTGTCGGGCAAGTTGTTACATAATTTTTTATAGGTTAAAGATATGGCTTTTGAGTGTAATGGCCCATCTAGCGATCGATCCTCTAACGGCGACAATTCTGGTATGTCTTTGTGGTCTGAAATAACCGCCGTAAGGGCATGTCTAATTTGTAGGTACCGAAACAGTTCCCCTTGTGCCATTTGATAACGCCCCCGGAGTTCCTCAAAACTAAGAATAGAACCCTTTTTAATCAAATCTCCCACCACTGAGATCCCGATCATGTCCCACTTGTCGAACCCTCATTGGTGGCATAGAGTGTCTAGTCTCTGGGCTTGCCACAGTCGTGTCTTTTTTGTGAGGGTATTTGCCCAGCCCAGGCGTGAATTCACCTGGTGCCAGATTCCTACTGGATCGGCCAGTTTGATATCTGTCCAGCACATATGCCGGATCATGAGGGAGGTGGTACATCCAGTGGTTCGCCACTACCAGTTGCGAAGCCCAATAGTAGAGTTTAGGATCAGGGAGGGCTATGCCCCATCATTCCACCCTTTCGTTAACTTTTTTAGTGCCACACGAGGGGCCCTGCCGTCCCACAACAGTGTACAGACTTCACTCTCCACCGCTGCGAAATATGTATCTGGGACACGATTCGGACAGTTCTGGAGAATGTATAAAAACCGCGGGAGAGCCAGCATCTTAAAGAGGGCAGCGTGGCCCACTAGGGACAGAGGCAGGGACCGCCATTTTTTTACATCTGCTCACAACCGGGTTAGCAGAGGGGCCAACTTACGGTTATGAAACAGGGCCGGATTCCTAAATATCGGAAACCATCCCTAGTTACTTCTATCATACAATCCGCCGGAAGACGAGGAACCTATCCCCGACGCACAAACAGTACCGACTTTTTACTCCAGTTAATCGCATAACCGGAATACTTTCCAAAGTTCGTGAAGATGTTCAAAACAGCATGTATGGATTTATAGGGGGAGGCAAAATATAACAGTACATCATCAGCATATAATGATATTCGATCCTCCTGATCTTCCGTCCATTTCAGCCACCTTACCATTACATCCTGACGTATCCATGCAGCGAGTGGTTCTAGCATGAGGCGATAGAGGACAGCCCTGCCGGGTACCCCTTCGCAGTGTGAAGGCACGGGATGTGTAATTGTTAACTCTTATTTGTCCCTATATATCCGTATAAAGCAATTGCACCCAGCCCAGAAACTTCGGACCAAATCCCAACCTCGCCAGAACCGCAAATAGGTACGGCCATTCTATAGAATCGAACGCCATAGAGGCATCCAATGAAAGAACCACTGCGTCTTCCTCCGTGTATTCTCTGTGTGCGAGCACGTTATGGAGACGACGGATATTAAGCGCCGTGTTCATACCTGGCATAAAGCCAGATTGGTCCGGGTGGACTAAGGAGGAGATAACTGCATCTAGTCTAGTGGCAAGCACTTTCGCTAAGATCTTAGCTTCTACGTTGATCAACGAGATCGGTCTGTATGAGGCGCACCTATCCCCGGGCTTCCCCGGTTTACAGAAAACTACTATGGTGGCAAGACTTTGGTCTTTGGGCAGTTTTCCAGTCTTGTAACATTTGTTATACATAGCTCGCAGATGCGCGGCTACTTGGGAGGTCGTTACTTTCAGGAACTCGATGGGAGTGCCGTTAGGCCCCATCGCTTTCCCAGAGCGGATTTGACTAATGGCTTTCTGAATCTCTTCGTCTGTTAAGTCACCATCAAGAGTGTTTCTATCTGACTCAGAGAGTGTTGGTTAGTCACTGTCAGAGAGGAATTGGTGGGAATCTTCCGCTGTGTAATTGGTAGAGGGGGAGTATATTTCCTCTAAGTGGTCTGCAAATGCTTCCGCTATATCCCTGGGATGGGTAAGCGTCTCGCCATTTGGTAGCGTTAGCCTCGGTACCCATCTTTCCCCTTGTTCTCTTCTCTCTAACCACGCCAATGTTTTGCCGGCCCTATCACCCAATTCATACAGTCTGTGTTGTGTATTAAAGTGCTTGGCCATCATATGTTCCCTAGCTTTGAGTTTGTATTTTTCCTGTTTGAGTGCAAGACGATGTTGCGTGTCTTCTGTTGGCCCATTTGTGTGATCTAGTTCCAGTTGTTTGAGCTCATCTTCCAACTGAACTACTAGGCGATGTTTTTTCTGGATGTAGCCTGTTTTTAGAGATAGGGCCTGCCCCTTCAAAACCACTTTGAATGCCTCACATATAGTGAGTGCTGAATTGACCGAACCCAAATTCTCTTCAAAGTAGTTACCGGTTTGCGTGCATAATTCCTCTTTGATGTCTGGTATTTTCAGCAACCATGGGTTGAGGACAATAGTAGTACGCGGGAACTGATCTGAAATCCCTCTCGGCAAAACCTGGGGGTGTCTAAAGTTACCTATCAAGGCAGTATGTGTCAGGAAATAATCAATACGGGATGAACTCTTGTGTGTGTTGGAGAAATAGGTGAATTGCGGTTCAATCAGTTGAAGTGCACGCCCTACATCTGTTAGGCCCATAGCTGTGGTAAATTCTGCCATTAGCACATTTGGTCTCACCCCCGACCGCTCTGGGTGTCTATCAATTGTGTCATCTACGGTCATATTATAGTCCCCTCCTAGGATTAAAGTGCCCACAGGTAGATCAGTTCATATTTTGCCGAGATCTGCCAGAGCTTCCTTACCTAGTGCTGGCGGCAGATACAGTGAGATTTCGTTGAGCGCTCTTCCCTCCCATTGGGCCTCTAAAACGGCAAATCTACCCCCGGGGTTTTCCCAGGTATGGTGTACAATAACAGCCAGGTTCTTTTTAACCAGAATACCCATTCCCCGAGAGCCTGAGGTGTAATCAGCATGCACTAGGAGTTTGTACCCCAATCGTGTAAGGGCTTTACTTTTGTTCCCAACCAGAAGTGTCTCCTGTAGCAGCACCACATCCGGAGACTGCCATTTCAGATACTGTTGAACAATTCCACGTTTGATTTTATCCCCCATCCCATGCACATTCCAGGTAAGGACAGAGAGTGACAAATCTATTTCATCCCCCATCATCTAGCACAAGGAGAATCACAATATGACAGATCAATGGTAGTGTGTAGTTTACATTTGGTACAAGCTGAACTAGTGCAACTCAACCCTTCTCGTCTCCCCCATAACTGAAGCCAGCAATGACATCGGTACGGGACAATATACAATTATTACTGTGTCTAATCAACCAAATCTTGCAAAGGCAAACCCCTATCCCTCCCCTCCTCCCCAAACCCCCTCCCTGCCTCCCTGCCCGTGGATTTAAAACTACCCAATCCCCAACTAGGCAGAGTGCCTCTCCCCCTCCCAAAAATACTGAAAGGTGCGGGCTGAGTACGCCCCAATCCCCGCTAATTTCACTATACGTCTTGTCTATAGCAGTCTTTCTGCCTTACCTAGAAATAAGATGGCTAAGGAGCACACCTCTCAGCTATGTATGTTCATGACTGGTAGTCTTACAGGTAAAGGTAAAACCCCGGGTAACCCACAGTTTTAAGTAATTCGTAGGAACAGTCTCACCACCGCTACAGTACTTGCAATGTTGTCAAACTTTGTGCGATCCGGACCTCGGGTGAAGGTTCTAGCTGTGCAATGTCTCTTTCCCTTTCGGGGCAGCGGGATCATCCAACGGCGGAGACCCGTTGTCCTCTCGGTGTGGCCTGGGTCCTCCATTACGGTTTCGACAGTGGCCCCCCACTCTACACCATCCCTCCAACCAGTCCCACGCCTCTTCTGGCGAAGCGAAGAACCACGACTTGCTGTCAGATTCCACTCTGAGTTTCTCCGGAAAGAGCATGGCATACTTTACTTCGCGGTCCCGAAGCTCTTTTTTCACCACCTGAAAGCTTAGTCGCTGGGCCTGGACCTTGGCCGTAAAGTCCGGGAAGAACGTGACCTCGTTTTTGTCGATCTTAAGTGGAGGGTTAGATCGTGCTGTCTGCAATATGATATCTCTATCTCTATAGTTGAAGACACGGGCTATGATGGGCCTCCGGGGGGCCCCGGCCTACCCCCTGGTACCCGATGTGCTCTTTCTATCGAAAAGTACTGTGACAGACTCTTGGGTTTTAGGTGGGTCGTTATTAAATCTTCCACATAGAGGTCGTCTGCTGGCCCCTTAGCCCGCTCTGGAAAACCCAGTATACGTGTATTGTTTCGTCTGGCCCGTCCCTCATACTCATCCAGCTGTTGCGCCATCCTCTCCTGTCTCTTCTGCAGCTCCGCCACCTGTGTTTGGAGTTGGGACGTATCAGTCTGCAGTGATGTCACAATAAGTTTGAGTTCCTTCACCCCTTTCATCCATTTTGCGAAAATACGCCCTTATGAGGGACACTTCCAGTGTGACTGAATCGAGGGAAGTGCGTACTCCGCTTATGGCTTCCATGACGTCGTGAAGCGTGGGCTCCGACACCTGCTTGGGAGCTCCCTGCACCCCTGGCATCTCCGTGTGTTGTACTTCACGGTCCTCCCTGGACTTGCCCCAGGCGAATTTAGCTAGTTTGTTTTGGGCATTAGCATTTGGACCTCTGCCTGTTGCCATAGTTGCGCCGCAGTTTTTGTGAGTGGGCAGTGAATCAGGAACAGGCCTGGTAATCCCCGCCGCCTACCCAGCGAGTAATGCAATCTCGCCGTTGGCCTGTCAGGTTTCCCCAGGGCTCCTCCTCTTATGCCAACTGTGTTTAAGTGGTCTCTCTGGTCAAAAGCACCAACGATGTCCAAGTACACCCCGTCGTTTGGGGTTCTACTTACTGCGCACCAGCTGCCTTGTCTTCCCAAGGGCATCTAGCCGGGCGAAGTTGGGTCTCTTGCTGTCACAGTTCCAACTCAGTCTGCACAGGGACCAAGGCCGACCCTGGGAGTTCGCCCCTTTGTTCTGGGATCTATTGGCGCTCTAGGTACATGGGAAGGTCCACTTGCGCTATCTGTATCACACTCCCCCTCGGATAGTTGCGGCCTCGGGCATCAACTGTCAGGTCTCTGACTATCCACCTTCTGCACCCTTTCCACCCATACCTGGGTCTCTCTGGGGATGCCACTTCCAGTAACAATTCAGGCGGCAGCGCCGCCGCAAACCGTCCAGCTTGTCTGCCACAGGTCTCGTCTCAAGCCACAGCTTCTCAATCCAGTGATTGCAGGTGATGAGTAGGTGCACGGGGGGGGTACACACTCCACTGTTTACTTGCGTGTGGTCTCTGGCCCCGTCTAGGCCACCACTGCAGTCTGCGCTAGCGTCGGAGGTCGGATCTTTGCCCCATGCAGCAGGAGGGGGAAGGGGGGGGGGGGGCGCCGCGACGGCATGGTCCGGTCATCTTCCACCAATGCTTATTCTGCTGCAGACTCTGGTGCAGCGCGTCTCGCCTCTGTCTCTCCGGTCACCAGTTACACGCACTAATCAGGCCGGGCCCAGGCCCAGCAGGCCGCCAAAGCCAGGACCTAAAGTAGGAGTCTCTACTCCGCGGCGCCCGCTCCGTTACCTCTGGTCAGCCGCTCCAGCTCCACGATTTTTCCTCGGCTTTTTTCGACCGAGGCAACTAATTTCCACGTCCAGCGCTGAGGTATGCCTCCAGTGGAGTCTCTGGCGTACGGCTCCTTCTCTGACCACGTTTCTTCGATCGGGAGTCACAGCGCCGCCATGTTGGTGCCCGCGCCGCTGGCTGCGAGAGTTTCACTTTTTATTCGCCGCAGAAGAGTCCAGTCACCTCGTTGTTGGTAGCAGCGGATCGCATAGCCGGTGGGTCACCCGCTGAGTGGGCTTGCAGCTTTCGATGACACAGGATGGTGTAGGATAAACGGCAGGGATGCAGGAGCTTTCCTAACTAGCCGCCATTCTCTTCGGCTGCTAGCCACGCCCCTCCTAACGTAAAATTGCTCTTAAACTACCGCCTGGTGCATGGAGTATATTCTATGCCCATCTTACAAGATTTGCCATAGCTCTTGCGTATGCACTCACCACCCCTAATTCTAGACAAAGTGCCTGAACCGGAGTTGCTTGGCTTGTAGTCATAAGCATATGCAAAAGTTTTCCCTCCCTGAGGTTTAAAAAGCCCCAACGGTTTATTGGAATATCCTCTAAGCCATATGTTAGGATTGGGGTGATCTTTGTTCGATAAACTTTGAGGAGAGCTGAAAAATGGATTAGTAGAACTTCTTTATAGCACTTGCGTGGGATACGTTTTTTTGTTCAATATGCTGAAAGTGCGAGGCTGTACCGGTGGACTGAGAGAAAATCCTCAAATAGATGTAAGTAGATGCTATTTCTACTATTCTTCCTCCTAGTTTCAAGGTAAACGGTATTGCTTTTTTTCTTCCCCTAAATGGTACTATTTTTGTTTTTAAAATATTTATTTTTAAAGAGTGACTTTCAGTATAATTAAAAAGAGCCACCATGCTGTCCTGCAGTCCAATTGGGGTTAGATCGAATAAAACCACATCATCGGCATACATTAAGAGGTGTATTTTTTCCGATGATAATTGTGGTGGAAAATTGTTTACCTCTTGGAAACAGTCTGGTAAATCACGAAGGAATAGTGAGAAAAGGAGGGGGGCAAGTAAACATCCTTGTTTAAGGCCGTTTTGCGTGGATATCTCGTGGGTTAAGCCCCTATCTCCTCCCATTTGTACCTTACATCATGTGGTTGTATAAAGTGCAACTATTATTCTTAGCAAACTTATAGGTACGCCTAACTTCAGTAATTTCCTCCACAGGGAAGGCCTTTCTACTTTGTGAAAAGCAGTTGAAAAATCTACAAATGAGCTATAGACAACCTGGGCTTTATTAATCACATACTTATCAATAATAGTTTGAAGGATAGCAATATTATCAATAACAGAATGTTTTTGATGAAAACCTGCTTGTACCATAGGTATTACCCCCTTGATTTGGCCCCATTGTTCAGATGTTCCAAAATGCTGACTGCAAATATTTTTCCTGTGGCATCAAGAAGCGAGAACCTTTTTCCAGAAGGGGAACTACTATGCTGCCTTTCCATGAGTTCGTAATTTTCCCAGTCTGATAGCAGTACATAAATAGGGGGCCGAGGAATTTGCTCCAGCCTTCAATATTTTCTTTTATGACCTTTACCAAGATCCTGTCTGGTCCCATTGCTGCTGTGTCTCTTGCTTTCCTAATGTACATAGCAATTTGCTGATCAGTAGTTGGCTTTATCTGCGGGTCGATCTCACTGTCGACTTCATCGCATATGGATTTCCTGATGTCCGTAGAAGGTATATTTTCCTCATATAATTTGGAAAAATAAATGGCCCATTCTTTTTGGGAGACAGGCGTAGCCCTCGGTGGTATTTTATTTCCACTGGCTTCAGCAACTATATCCCAAAAGGCTTTAGAATTTTTTGAACGCACAGCTTCTTGAAGGTCCACCCAACATCTATCCATTTTGTTTCTATTCTCTTTCCTGCTCAGCCTTTCAAGGTGGAAATTTCGGCCTTCCTAGCCCTAGAGATGTTCATAAATTGTAACCTAATCAACTGATTTAGTTTTTCAGACAGACGATTTATTGTCGGGTCATTTGTCCTTAGTGGGCTGACTGTGCTGGGAAGAGGTTTATTTTCCAAAATTGTAGCTATTGATGTTTTTAAACTTTCAAAACAGGAGATGTGTTTAACGCTCTTCTTGGTTTACTCATACATATGGGACTCCATCATCTTATTGATTTAATTACAAATTTGCTTATGGTTCTTGCTGCTCCACAGTATTCCAGCTGGCTTTGGTTTAATTAATGCCTCCACCCTACCGGATGATAGGGACCATGTGGAAGTTGGTGGAAGGTGGAGATCTATTTCAAGACAAAGTATTGCATGGTCACTGCTTTGGACAAATTCTATAGAGAGTCTGCAAAAGTTATTAAACAAATCATAGCTGCTGATGACATAGTCTAATATAGATAACCCAGTTGGACCTTTTCGGGTATATGAGCCTGGCACATCTCCTCTCGTTCTCCCATTTAAAATTAATCCGTTGAATTCATTAATTTGTTCCAATATAATTTTCCCCATTTATTTGCTCTAATATGATCTGGGAATATTGCCGCTGGAATGGAGCACGATTCTTCAAGTTCTGAATTCCGAAATGCATAGAGTAAGGAAGAAGAGATTTTTGCATTGAAGTCCCCCATTAGGAGTACCTGCATATTTTCATTTGAGCCTATGGAGTTATCTATTTGATCAAATACATTTAAAAGTATTGTATCGTGTTCAGACCCCCGGGGAACATAAACATTAAAGAGAAGGATAGGCTGAACATGAAGATTTTTATCTCGATGTTTTATTTTAAGACATTGAACATTAGGACTAGGTAGATGTAATATTTTAAAGTCCCAGTTTAGATCTTGTAATAGCAGGATTGCCAAGCCTCCCTTTGCATGGACCCGTCTGGACCTTATAGCTGGAGTATTAAAGACAAAGAAGTTTTTTTGTCCAAAGTCGTCTACTAACCAAGTTTCCTGTAGGCAGACTATGGAAGGTTGAGTATCTAACACACAAGATATTTTGTCCTGATTTAGACCCACTAGATTCCATGAGATGACAATGAAGTTATTGTTAAACAGGAAGTTTAGCAGACTTATCTTGCTTGTTCCCATTTAAGTTGTGTGATAACCATGACCATGCATTATCATTTTGAGAGTTACTTATGTAATGATTTTGATCATCTTCTTGATTCTATATCAGTCTACCTCCATCCTTGATACTTATTATTATTTTATCCGGATTTCCCAAGTTGCCTTGTTCTTTTGGCATTTTTATATTCTGGTAGTTGATTTAAGACCTTGTTCGGGTCTCTAACGCTGTTGTTTTCCCTACCATTATTACGTCCAACTGTTTTTAATGCAATTCTTCACTTTCTTTCACGACGATGGCTGGGATCATGTTAGACAAGAATTCTACTAGGGCTCTGCTTTTGTCCAGCTTATCGGGGAATGCCACTAATTTTATCTCCGTTGAAGTAAGTGATGGTAAGGAAGAGAGGCTTTTTAATAATTTCAAAATATTCTGCCTATTTAATGGATTGTGGAAAAGAGGTCGGTTATCTCTAAGATATTTGGGAAAATCAAAAAATCAGTTTGTGGTGTCAGATCTACTCATGTGCTATTATTACTTGTAGGCTGCTGCAGCCAATCATTGTTCTCGATTGAGCCAATATTTTTAAATTCAGGTGCCAGAGGGTTTAGTTCCTGTGAGGGATCATGACCAGTAGATAGTTCTGTGATAGTACACTCTGGGGTATATCTAATGGAACTTGTGTCCCTCTTTCCGTCACTCGTTCTTTCAATGTTTTTGTCACTGATCAAGCTATCAGGTCCCTTAAATTTTATTTCCCACATTTTTTTCTTTGCAATTCTTCGTTTGCACCTTTTCTTTTTCTTTGTAGTCGTTGTGTTCGTTCTGATACGGGGATTTTTTATTGAAGATTGGTTCTTGATAATTTGATTTCTTTTTAACATTAAAAATCGGGTAATTTGGAAGAATATTCCCTCCTGAGTCATTCGTCAATGCTGTTTTATTTTCTTGATTTACTATTTCCTCCTTAAATAGTTTCCGTGGAGAGTATATTATCTCTGTCTTTTCCTTTTTATTTTCTTTCTATTCCTTTCTCACCTTTCTAGTTGATTTATCTACTTTGAGGTCACATTTTTTGTTTTCTTATTTAGAGTATTTATTTCCTTTGTGTTTTGAGTTATTTTTTCTACATGTAGCGCTTCCTTTAACTTCGTTTTAGGTTGCAGGTTTTCGCCAGGGAGGCTAATTTGGTGATTCACTAGATATTGCATCACCATTGACTGCATTTCTAGTAGATGGTTTATATTTAGTGTAGATTTCTCTAAGAGAAGTAAAATTGATTCAAGTATCTTTTGGAAGGTAAAGAAGGCATCTGATAGATTTTCTTGTTTACAAGAAGAATCAATTTGGACAGGAGACAAAAACGGAAAAACTGGAGAGTGAGAAAAACTTTCTTCTGCGTTTGTAGGGTTACTTAGGGTGCTGTTGAACAGTTCCAGCGTCTCTTTCGGGCACTTAACCTCACTTTTGTAGGGAGTTTTGGTTTATGCTTATATCCAGTAGTGTAAAATCATGGATGTGAATTCCTTTTCCAAGATCAGAATGAGGTTGTCTAATTGGGTTATTTGGAGTTGAAATGACTAACTGGTTATTTCCTCCATTTGACTCTGTCTGAGCCTTCTGTTGATTTTCCTTATTTTCCATTTTTTCCTCTACACCATTTTGTTTTCCTTTTTCTTCAATTTCCAAATTGGTTAGCTTGGTGCATGTTGATACTGAGGGAGGAAACAAGTCTGTAATTGTATGGGATTTTGATAGTGCTCCAATATGTGCTGATCTCATTTTACTTTTCCTCAGCGATTGTTCTGTTCCTAACCTTTTCATAAATATTGTTCGGCTCCTTCGTTTTTTATATGCCATCCTCCAGGTACTGTACGAAACTACGTTTCTTTCCCTGCTGACTGTCCTCCACTTGTGCCCGCACTACGCTTACTTTTGCTTTTAAAGGTAGCAGGAAAACGTATTTAACATCACGCAATACACATTTAAAGATCTTCAATATGATTCAACAGGTTAAGCAGCAGTCAGTATTAATGGGTTAATTGGTGCGTATCAGGATAAGGACTGTTGTCGCTATTCCGCTGGCGCTATCCCAGTCTCCAACGGTCTGATGACTGAGCGGCCTTTCCCTTGCTGTAAAACACCTCCTGAGGCTTCTAAGCACAGCCCGTCTTCTACCATACCAGCCGTCTGCTCCCGACCTTCTGCTGACACCAGAGACAAGGAGCAGCGGGGAAGCGGCGGGTCCTTATCCCGCTTTGAGGTATACAAACGCGTGGCACTCAGAAAGGACTAAGCAGTGGCCCTTTACTAAGAAGGACCTAATTGAATTTCCAAGTTAACTCTGTTTCTATCCTCCTACACTTCATTGTCTGGGTCTTCACACTCCAGCCAGAGGAATGCGGTCAAAAAACGTCACCTTGTGTGGAGCTGTGTCCATCCTCCATCTTGTGCCATGCTGAACCAGGGGCCATCAAAATAGATGCAACGAGGAATTTTACAAGAATAGTATCAGTAGACCACATGCTCTTCCAGTGGCATAGCAAGGAGAGGGGATGGAGGGGGGGCCGGTCTGCATCACACTGCATGAATTTTGGGGGCGGCAGCCTCCCCTTCCGTTCTTAACTGCATCAGTCGTGGGTGGTAAATGCAAGAATCACCTGCACCCCCCGCTCTTGCATGGGGCCGCCGCCACGGGAGGCCTATGGTCTAGCTACGCCATTGTGCTCTTCTGACATAGAACAAAAGGTCTCATACCTAATGATTCACAAAACTCTGTCTCCTGCCACCACTGCTTTATCTAAAAAATCTAGGATATGCACAATAGTCCTATGCCAGCTATGAGGGCGAGCACGTTGCACCACTCCAGGTCATAGAACAGGTTCTGGACCTTGCGTTACTATGGCAGACCTAGGCCTCTGGGCACACGCTACATTAGTGTGGTTACACAGCCACACAAAAATCAGGATACATGCAGTTAGACACTATGGGGAAGGGGCACATACATGGGGATATTTCTGTCCCAACATAGAAAAAAGACAAACAAATAAATTGTTCGATAGTTCTTGAATTGACTTTAATTCAGTGTGCAACAAGAAGGCAAAAGTGTTACATAATACCTATGCCAATAGAAGTTTATTGCATTTATGGAATGAAACAAAATGCTATTTCATGTTCCGATGTTATTTTCAGTGCTACATTAGTCCTGTTAAGTATAAAAAAAAGATGGCACTAGCCTGTGCTGGAGTCAAACCAATATATGTTACGATTTAGTTACATTGAAATGCCGCCCTTCTAGCATTTATACGTAAAGTACATAATGTTAACCCATGCACTGGTGGCACGGAATATATGAAGTTTGATTCAAAAAATGAAAGGTGGAATAGTCTGGAATATGTACCCCCTCGTGTATGTGTGTAGGGGAATTTATATAGTACCAACTTAGCAAGGTAGCCATGGAGAACGAAACACCGAGTGAGGCCTGGGATACGACTCCAGATCATTTACATAAGGCAGGTGGTATGTAGTTGGTATGTAGTAGGAACCTATCTGTCAGGGCCACAGCGACGTTTGGAGCATATTTTCAGCTATTTAAAAATTGGGCCCTCTGTGTGTTAGGGTCCTCATTACCAATAGCTCCATATTTGGTGCAAAGATCGTGAGAGGACAGAATTCCCAGTTCTGGTCAGTATTCCCGCATCGAATAACAAGGTGTTGCCCCGTAATTGTGAGAATTACACAAACTTTAGAAATACCAAATTCTTTTGACTCATATCATTACTGATTCAGAGCACTGTAATGGGTAGTTTACCACTGACATGTACTTCTTACTTTGAGGAGAGGTGGGGGAATGCACAGAAAGGCAAAGAAATGCTGGAGGGAGCATTATCTGGTATCCCTTAATTGCAAGAGGGTGTGGGGCGGGTGCAATATAAAGTTTCACTGATCTTGAAATTGCTGGTCTGGTGTTTCAAGACCTAGTATTCTCGAGTCCAGAAACAGGACATCTATGTTTGTCCATAGTGATATGCCACCTGGAAGGTTTTCACCACGTTGTACCTTTACTACACTTTTTTTGCGGCGCATGGTTTTAGAATGCATATTCTTTTACAACGTATGCCTATACCATGCATTTAAGGTAAATTTGGAGTGTGGGGGGTCTCCCCAACAAATACATTGTTTATATATATAAATAAAAGTGTATATATATATATTTAATATCTCAAAAACTACTGAACGGATTTACACCATTAAGCAACAAGCATTGGCATAGCCAATAGGTCTCGCCTTTGGGACCTTATAAGTGTTTAGCCATGCAACAGTTGCATAACTAAATACTTATAAGGTCCCAAAAGCGAGACCTATTGGCTATGCCAAGCGGCTGTGTGGCCGCGAAAGTGATCGTGATCGTGATCAAACATCAAAGCGGCCGTGCAGCCGCGAAAGTGAAAATAATCGCGGTAATGCGTGGCGCGCGCGCCCGCGCACATGCACTGTAGCTGTAGGCTGGCCTGGTAGCACTTTTTGGAGCCCTCTCAATAAATCTCGCCAGACCAGCGCATGCGCTGGGTCAGGCGAGACCTAAAAAGGGCTCTTTCTGAACCAAGGGCTACCTTTTTGCCAAATTTGGTGAAATTTAGTTCAGCAGTTCGGGTTGTAGCCATGTCTAAAGTTTCCTATGGAAAATTACATGGGGAAAACACATTTTGGGACCCCCTTTTATCTCAGCCCCCGCTTGTCAAATCACCCTGACACTTTCAAGACAGGAGCTGACCGGAGCGGGCCACTAGTTTTGAAAATTTCGCGAAGATTCGTCAACTGGCGCCAAAGTTATTGGGAAAACAAAAAACGCTTTTCCTATGAAAATTAGGTCCTAACTATAACTACCTGCTGGCGACTGCCAGTAGGTGATATATATACATATATACATACATATATTATCTACTGGCAGTCGCCAGTAGATAGTTATAGTTAGGACCTATTTTCCATAGGAAATCCGCAACATTCTATTCCCAATAAGTCTGGCGCCGGTTGACGAATCCTCGCGAAATTTCAAAACTTTTGACCAGCTCCGCACCGCGTGGGGGCCGAGAAAAAAGGGGGGTTCCAAAACGTGTTTTCCCCATGCAATTTCCCATAGGATCTGTTGTCGCAACTACAGCCTGAACCGCTGAACGGAATGACACCAAATTTGGCAAAGAGGTAGTCCTCAGTTCAGACTCGTGCCTTTTGCATAAATGGTGTGAATCTGTTCAGTAGTTCCTGAGAAAATTAGAGTTAAAAGTACATAAATATCTATGGCCGCGGAGGATCCGCGGACCGTACACGCACCGTACGCGCACCCTCCCCGAACCGAGAGCGCACCCTCCCGATCGCGCGCTGAATGCTAATTGGCTGTCGAGTGTCTCTACATTTGAAGCCAGGAACTGTTGGCGGCCATTTTCTGCCTCGGTAGAAGCGAGGCTGAAGAAGCAAGGGGAAAAAGTGTGTAAAGCATGTAAAGGGGCAGAGTGGAAATACTCTGACCCTCTAGAGGTGCTTAGGGGGTCCCAGAAGGACCCCCCCCTTTTTTTATTTTTTTTTAAACGGCGAAATGCGCGCACGATGTGCGCATCCTATCGCGTTGGATGCACGGATTCTCTCGCGGATGGGTTCGCAGATCCAAGGGAAAAAAAATTAAATTGTTGGGAGATAAAGATTAAGCTTAACTGTTTTGTTCTTGAGTGGCTCTAAAAAGAGCCGTTGTGTTCACTGAGAGTTTTTGGTACTTATAAGTAAGTACCTATACAGAGTCTAAAGTTGTTGAGGAAGACTCTGTTTCCTTCATCAGTAAAGTGTACTTCTTCTCTCCTATACATCTCTTGCATATGAAAGCGCAGATTGTTATTGTAAATGGACCCCATTCTGTAGTCTCGGAGAAAAGCAGAAACAGATTTATTCACATGTTTCCTAGCTTTCTCAATCTGTGGACAAAAATGATCGGACCAGTTCCATTTCTGCCTTTGGCATATGTTAGAATACACAAAGGCAGTTTTAGGGAAAAGTGAAATCAGTTCTGCAAAGGTGTCCTTCATAAGCATTTCCAGACCTAACCCAGTCAAAGAGCCTAGGTCATTGCCACCACAGTGCACTATTATGAGGTCAGGGTGTTGGATTTGCATGAAGGATTTCAGCAATGGCATCAATTGGTGCCACTTTAACCCTCTCTGTCCAATCCATTTAATGTCTACATTTGGCAAACCTAGGTCTTTGTGAATACCTTTGTTTTCTGAATACCTTTGGCTCCAGAAAATGTAGCTGTGTCCCACAATCCACACTGTAAGCATCTTGTAAGGAGGTCTGGATGCACTCAGATGGTCTCTGTAAATGAAATGGCAGTTTGGAAAGTAAGATGTTTCTAAAATGGTGGCTAAGATGCAATTTTGAAAAAAGACAAGAAATCATTGGTTGTTTGACAACCTTCTACACTGAAAGGTAGGGTGCATATTTCTGTTTTTTAAACGCATAATTCTTATTGGTTAACAAAAACTGATTGTAAGGAACATTATATATGATAAGCTGATATGTTGAGAAGTCAAGCACACTTGCTGTTTTGATTAGCAACATTGTGTGTGCTGAACTTGTGACCTGTGTGCTCAGTACAGTGTTCCATGACCTGTTTCTATGGTAACGGGCAGAAGGCAGATTGGGGGAAGGGTTGAAGTTTATGTCATTTGGAAAGGGTTGAAATGTTTAACCAGTAGAAATGTGTGTTTGCTTTTGAATTTACGTGGGAAGGAATGTGATTTGATGTTTACATGTATATGTGTGGAAAATGAGAGGGAAACTTTGCCATTCTTTGGTTCTGCTGACAGGTGCACAGTGCAGAGATTCTGTATAAGAAAATCTGGTGTGTGACTGATATCTGATGTGTGACTCTTAAACTTCTTAATCTACAAAACATCTTGAAAGGTGAGTTATTTAATTGTGAGAGGATGTATGTAGACTATTTTTATTTTAATCAGACTAATGTACTTCTTCTGCTAAAGTGTAGGGAGTACTTTTTTTCTCTACAATCTTATTGACAATGTGTGTGCATGTAGAAACCATTCTGTGATAAGGATTTGTTTTTTTCATGTGTTTGTAGACAGCTAACTATGCAGTTTTTATATTTTGGTAGAATTAGAAACCAGTCATTGTTTATGAATTTGTGAAATGAGTTATGTTTCTGCACTGTGAGAGAAGCATTTGGTAACATCATGTATTTGCTGACAGATAACTATTTTAAAACCGGTCATGTTTTCAAGTTTTAGTAGCATTAGAAGCCAGTCATTGTTTATGCGTTGATTAAATGAGTCAGGCATTGACACTAAAGTGCAGTCGTGAAATATGTAGATTGTGTGCAGTTCCCTTACCACTTCCACTGTAGTGAATGAGTTTTGGTAAACTCCTAGGGATAGTGGTGCTTGTCTAGAATCACACTGTGAGTCTGTGTGCATTTGGGAACCACTGTGAGAGAAGTGTTTGGTAACATCGTGTATTTGCTGACAGATAAGTTTTTAAAAAGCTGTCATGTTGTGAAGTTTTAGTAGCATTAGAATCCAGTCTTAGCTTATGCGTTGATTAAATGAGTCATGCTTTGACACTGATGTGCTGTACTTAAATATGTAGATTGTGTTCAGTTCCATTAACTCTTCTAGACTAGTGAATGAGTTTTGGTAAACTCCTAGGATAGTGTTGATTGTCTAAAATCACACTGTGAGTCTGTGTGCATTTGGGTAAGGATTGTGAGAGAAGCATTCGGTAACATCATGTATTTGCTGACAGATAACTGTTTTAAAACTGGTCATGTTGTCAAGTTTTAGTAGCATTAGAAGCCAGTCTTTGCTTATGCTTTGATTAAATGAGTCAGGCTTTGACACAAAAGTGCAGTCCTGAAATATGAAGATTGTGTGCAGTTCCCTTACCACTTCCACAGTAGTGAATGATTTTTGGTAAACTCCTAGGTATAGTGGTTGTTGTCTAGAATCACACTGTGAGTCTGTGTGCATTTGGGAACCACTGTGAGAGAAGCATTTGGTAACATCGTGTATTTTTTAGCAGATAACTCTTTTAAAACCTGTCATGTTGTCAAGTTTTAGTAGCATTAGAAGCTAGTCTTTGCTTATGCATTGATGAAATGAGTCAGGGTTTGACACTAAGGTGCAGTACCATGTACTATTCTGTTTAATGTGGCGGAACTGAAAATTTAAAAGTTTTACCTAAGCACTGTCCTAGAAGTAGTCTGATTATTTAGTCAGTTTCTAAGTACCAAATAGAATGCTTCAAATGTCTATACAGTATGCATGTAGTGCTCTAACATACTATACAGTTGTCTTTTACACCTTCAATTCCCTAGTCAGTATCCATACACTTCCAGGAAACACCCTGGCACTCCCTTTGCAGTCCTCTAGTGACCCATTCAACACCATGTTCTAATCCATTCACTGTGCCAAAACCCAAACACTTATAAATTCACCAAGACACTCTCTTTCCAGTACTCTAATGATTCAGTCACTGCCTAAGTATTCATGCACTGAGCCAGGCCTTAGCACATGGACTTCTTCAAACCCCTATCCACTATGCATGCAGTCCTCTAACCACCTACACACTTGTGTTTCACACCTTCAATTCCCCAGTCAGTATCCATATACTTCCAGCAAACAGCCTGTCACTCCCCTTGCACTCCTCTAGTGACCTTATTAAGCATCATGTACTAATCCATTCACTGCGCCAAACCCTAATAAATTCACCCAGGCACTCTCCTTGCATTACTCTAATCATTCAGTCAGTACCCAAGTACTCATCCAGTGACCCAGGCCTTAGCACATGGACTGCTTCAAACCCCTATCCACTATGCATGCAGTCTTCTAACCACCTAGACACTTGTCTTTCACACTTTCAATTTCCTAGTCAGTATCCATACAGTCCAGCACTGCCTTTGCACTCCTCTAGTGACCCATTCAGTACCAAGTACTATTCCATTCCCTGTGCGAAAAGCCTAGCACTTATAAATTCACCTAGGCACTCTCCTTGCTGTACTCTAATCATTCAGTCAGTACCCAAGTAGTCATACAGTGAGCCAGGCCTTAGCACATGGACTGCTTTAAATGCCTTTGCAGTATGGATGCAGTCCTTTAATCACCTACCCAGTTGTGTTTCACACCTTCAATTCCCTAGTTAGTATTCATACTCTTCTAGCAAACACCCTGTCACTCACCCAGTGTGTCTCCTTATAGTACTGTAATCATTTAGTCAGTTAGCATGTAGAGTTTAAGGGCCTTATGTAGGTGGGCTGGCATTTACCACTTCATAAATACCGAATCATACCGATTCGGTATTTATGAAGTGGTAAATGCAATGTAGGTAATGAGTCGGTAAATATTACCGATTCGGAAAAATTTGGTAATTACCGAATCGGTATTTACCGATTCGGTAATGAGGCATACCTTCCCATTGATGGGAAGGTATGCCTCATTACCGAATCGGTAAATACCGATTCGGTAATGGGGGAGCACATGCAAGGGTGGCAGGGTGGCAGGGTGTCACATTGACACCCTGTTGCACCCCTGATTCGGCCATGTGTGCACATGTGGCGCACATACATGCCCTAAGGGCATGTATGTCTGCCACATTGCACACTTAAACGTGCACAAAAATGCTTTTTTTCACCTATTCGTCATTTACCACCAACCTTTAGTTGGTGGTAAATAACGAATCCCATCTGAGTAGAGCAGAGTTAGTCCTTGACCCATTGTGTCCAGACTACCGCCACTCATCTTGTTTTTAATAGGGTGGTTTACTGACCGAATAAAATTCATTATTCAGACTAACCAACCCTGTTTTAGAATACACTCACCAACGTCTACACTTACCTGGCCCTCACTTGCACTCACCTTCGGCAAGGAACAAAAGATCTCCGCTAAAGAGCCCCATCTTTGGGAGCCCGTTGGGAATTGCAGCGCCGACCCGACGAGGAGCAAAACCCAGATGATGAAGCATGACACCTAGCTTGCTGGGTGTGTGAGGGTTTTAGTTCCACCAGTGTGGGTTCCCCCACCCATCACATGCTATTAGCTCCCAGGCTGTCTAGACATTATCCCCCACTTTGTCTCAATCTTAGGGGTAAGTGTACTCTTCACACTAACTCCCCAGACTAGGAGGAACGGTATACCCTTCTCGCATAACTACTTCAGGGCTTGTATACTGGACCTCGTTAAACATAGCCCACCCGGTTTTATTTTCCTTCGCTTGATTGTAATAACGAATCCCCACACCCACCACACACTCCCCCTACATCTCATTTCATGATTCGGTATTTACCGATTCGGTAAATACCGAATCATGAAATTCTCCCCCTACATCTCAAAAGCCAAAATACCGGTCGGTAACGGTATAATTACCGAAAATCGGCCGTTACCGACCGGTATTTGGCTTCCTACATGAGGCCCTTAGGGCCTTATGTAGGTGGGCTGGCATTTACCACTTCATAAATACCGAATCATACCGATTCGTTATTTATGAAGTGGTAAATGCAATGTAGGTAATGAGTCGGTAAATATTACCGATTCGGAAAAATTTGGTAACTACCAAATCGGTATTTACCGATTCGGTAATGAGGCATACCTTCCCATTGATGGGAAGGTATGCCTCATTACCGAATCGGTAAATACCGATTCGGTAATGGGGGAGCACATGCAAGGGTGGCAGGGTGTCACATTGACACCCTGTTGCACCCCTGATTCGGCCATGTGTGCACATGTGGCGCACATACATGCCCTAAGGGCATGTATGTCTGCCACATTGCACACTTAAACATGCACAAAAATGCTTTTTTTCACCTATTCGTCATTTACCACCAACCTTTAGTTGGTGGTAAATAACGAATCCCCACACCCACCACACACTCCCCCTACATCTCATTTCATGATTCGGTATTTACCGAATCGGTAATATTACCGATTCGGTAATTTTACCGATTCAGTAAATACCGAATCATGAAATTCTCCCCCTACATCTCAAAAGCCAAAATACCGGTCGGTAACGGTATAATTACCGAAAATCGGCTGTTACCGACCGGTATTTGGCTTCCTACATGAGGCCCTTAGTGAGGTAGGCTTTAGGGCATAAACTGCTTCAAAGTAATATGCACTATGCATGTAGTGTTTTAACCATCGTCACACTTGTGGTTCAGGGACATAGTTTCTTAGTCAGTATTTATATAAAATGTGTTTGTACAGTAATGGAATAGTATAATTTTGAAAGTTATTAAAATACATTTATTTGTGATTCTTTTTTACAGATACAGAACAGGAGTGTTTCTCATCTGTTTGCACTTTTCTCGTGCAAGATTGTTTGGATGAAGGGTCCTTAGGTGTTTCATCATAATTGCTGTGCCGCATGAGTATTTTTTGTTAGGATCCCCTCGTAACAGAACTCTTTTGAAAATCTTGTGCATGAGAAAGGTGGTATTGGTCTTTGTTTGCCCCTCGAGAAAAGTAGAAAAATTCCCCATCACTGAAGGAAAACGTTGTGGGCGTGGTGCATCCTCCAAAAATTCAACTTTAGATTTGGTGAATATTTTATAGCGACATCATTTACAGTTTTTGTAAGTTAAAGTTAAAAAATTTTGTTAGCTGTGTGCATTTTATATTTCTCTGATTTTTATTTTGAGAATGGCATGTTGTTTTTCTTTTAACAATCTTTGAGATTGTGTTTTTTTGCCCGCTGTTAAGTGAGGAGTATGATTGAAATCACTATTTTTAGTGAAATTTAATATATTCTGAGAACAGCAAAAAAGGCAAAAAAATTACTTTGTGGAAATTATGTGTTGTATAAAATGTATTATTACATGTTATATATTTTTTTTCCTTTTCTTTCACAGATCCAAATTTTAAAATAAGCAATTTATATGAATATATATTTGAATGAAAAACAGAAAAAAATGTATACCATTTTTTATTCCTATTACTGTGAAGGTAAGTTTAACTAAGTCTCAATATGCAGAATGAAGAGGCCTGCAAGAAGCTACAAAGTTGAAACACGTTTCTAAAAACACTCTGTTTATGTAGTTTTGAAATCTGACCATAATCAGACATCATGTGACCTGCAAAAAAAGAGATTTTAGGGGTTCATAATATTTCACCTTTTTAGCTGTTGAAGGACCGCAATCATTTCAATCATTCTTCTTTGAACATCTTTGCAGACAAAACTCTGTGCTTACCTTCTATCATTCGCAAGGAAATTTAAAAACGGAAATATGTCACTTTTTGTAACATAGTTATTGTGCAAGATACTCTTTTATATTTACAAAGAGGGGAAAAGGCACTCTGTGCACTTTTTATACTCCATGTAAATATAACCTCATCATGCACACCACTTTGTGTTGAAAGGGTGTTCTATAAGTGTTGTTGTACATGATTGCACTTAATACTCATAGAACAAGACACATGTCTAGATTTTTCAGAGATCATAAATCTCGATATGTGTGTGAATGCTGCACCATTCTAAAATTGGTGTAGGAAAGCACAAGGAGAAGTGTTTTAATTTCTCCACATTTTTATATCTTCAATGCATGCTGAAATGTTCAGCATACATTGAAGAAGAAAAATGCATTTTCTCATTGTTTTTGTGCAGGAAGGTGTGTCTTCCTGCAGAAAAACAAACAGCACATGACACAGATATCCTTGCACTATGGTGCAAGGGTGCCTGTGTCACCACATGGCTGCAGTTTAAGCAGCCGTGCAGAGAGAAGCATAGATTTGCAACATATTTATGTACATATGTTGCATCCCTGTGCTTCGGAAGTACTACAGCACACTGCAGTTAAAGAGGTTACTGTGTGATGCTGCAGCACTTCCTGATAGTTCTGCACTTAAACATTCACCATACGCTACTAATGCATTCATTCAGTCAATTACATACTACACATACATTCATCTAAACTAACACTAACAAAGAAATTTTGCTCTTTTTTTAAACCAGGAAAGTTAGTTCTTACAAGAACTTATTTTTTTCTTCTTTCTTCTTTTATAATTTTTTTTGGGTTTTCTGAACAATTTTTATTTTTTTTTGGTTTTTCTGCAAAAAAAAAAAACAACAAAAAAACAGGAGAAACCAAACAATGAACTTAAGGGAACAATAAAAAAAACAAAAAAACCTAGCAAATGTGACTTTCTTGCCGGCGGCAGATCAGATCGATCGACTGCTCACCATAGCACAAAGTCTTATTGCACTTAGTGCAGAGTACTTTTAAAAATTGAAATTGAGGACGGATGTCCAAGGTTTGGGCTGATGGATGCATTCTTGATGTGCTCGGCTGCGATGAGGTGGATGACGCAGGAGCAGGAGTGTTTCTCATCCGTTGGCACTCTTCTCGTGCAAGATTGTTCGGATGAAGGGTCCTCATGTGCTTCATCATACTTGCCGTGCCGCAAGAGTATTTCTTGTTAGGATCCCCTCTCGATAGGACTCTTTTGCAAATCTTGCACGTGACCAAGGTGGCATTGGTCTTATTCTGCCCCTCGGGAAAAGTAAAAAATTTCCACACCACTGAAGAAAAACGTTTTTTGGGTGGTGCCTCCGGCAAAAATTCATCCTCAGAAGTATGAGGTGATGCAGGTGATGCCTGCTGCCCTGAAGCCATTCTTGGTTGAAAAAAGTTAGAGCTAAGTGTAAACTTAGTCTAAAAAATCTTCTTCTCTCCAAGGAGAGGGTGCTCTAAAGAAGGTCAAAGAAGAATGATTGAAATGGGTGGGGTCTTTCAATAGTTAGAAGAGGAAGTGTAATGAACCAATCAAATCTCTTTTTTTGCAGGTCACATGGGATCCGCGCACCCTGCGCGTACGCAGCACGCACCCAGCGCGCATCCGCGAAATTGAATTAAAAAGAAATATAGGATTAGATGTAAAAATATATTACTTTTAAGACTAGTTTAGAGTGATGTCATTTGAGATGTCATCAGTGATGTCATCAGTGATGTCACTGACCATGTCATGAGTGATGTAATATGTGACGTCATCAGCAGTGCATTGCAGGGGCGTGAGTTATAGTTAGCTGAACTAACTGTAACAGGGGAATTTCTAGGGTTTTGTACGAGGGAAATGTTCAGCTAAATATAACGCCCCTGAAACCTATGGTTTTTTCAGTGAATATATATATGGCAAACAGGGGAAAATACGTAATTTTATCAACTGCAACACGGAATATGTTGTTTATGTGAAAACTTGTATTTGTGGCCTACGATATATAGGCAGCACTATTTTTCCTGTGAAAAAACGCATCTTGGAGCATTTGCGTGCAGTTAAAAATGGCGATATGTCATATGCAATAGCGAAACATTGTCAATAATGCATGCGAACATCAAGGACATCAATACTAAAATCACATTTTTTGGTATTGACAGGGTTCCTGTGAATGCTAGAGGTGGAGATCGGGAACGACAATTGAGACGCCTAGAATCTGAATACATCATTAAACTGTGCAGTAAGACCCCGGGAGGGCTTAACCACGAGGAGGACCTTCATGTACATCTAGGCTAACAGGATTATTATCATATATATATTTATATCCTGTGGCTGATATAGACAAAGGCTGACATTTCTGTTGTCTGTAATAGATGTAATTGGTATATTGACATTTTTTGTCTAGTTGAGGTCCCCCTTGTATAACAACACTTATAATCAAAAACAAACACAAATGGATATATATATATTTTTTTTCTTTTTTGTGTATTTTGTTCCTGTCTCTCTCCCTCTTTCTTTACTTTCTTCTCACACATGTCCTGACAACATGGATTATATACTTTTTTGGTAATAACAGCAATACATATTCCTTTGGGCCATTTGTGTTATGAGCGGCTGCTCTATTCACAGTAGAATTGGCCTAAATTTTTCCTTATCCCTTTGGATTATATCGCTCTTGATGTACACTTAATGTGATTTTTTGTTCACTTTAAGAGACCCGCAGTGGGATGGATAGAGTGGCTTGATCCTTCCTTTTTAGACATAAGTGTGGTCTTTATTTGCTAGCATTGGCACTTGCCAAATAAAATGAGGCAGATTTCTTCATTGACCAGTGGAGCATCAGCACCATTAGTGTATAGCACACAAGATAACAGTAATGAATATGTAAACAAAGAAATGGTTTTAAAATCAGACTATCTTTGCCACTTGGCATTTAATTTTGTGTGCTCCAAGCGATACTTTGGTGAGTGTGTTTTTTATTATTTACACACAAATTGCATTTTTCATTTCATTACACTCTGATGAATTGTGTATGTGCATTTGAATTAATTTGATCCAATGTATGGGTTTTCTTAAAAGTTTTTTGAAAGTCTGTCTTCTGTTGGATATGCCAATTGTATTGAGTGTAATACATACTGTTTTCTATGTCTAGTAACTTTCAAGGAAGTGGTTTTAAGCCCATTCCCACTTCCGGGTCACTGAATGACTTTTTGACAAAGACTGGGTTGTTGAAACGCGTCAAAGTCAAATAAATATTTTTCGCTGATTTGGAATCCTGAGTGCGACTCTTTCTTATGCTGCAGGAGCGTAAGGTGATTATGATATATATATATATATATATATATATATATATATATATATATGAATATCAGGCGCATCCTTCCACTTCCCAGCGGGCGAGGAGGAAAAGCACACGGACACCAGACGTGCTTCATAAAGATTTATTCAAGGTTAGTGGTGGCGAGGCATGTCATTACGCGTTTCGGCCACCAGGTGGCCTTGATCACATAAAGTAACAACCATATTGAATACCCTTTTATACAGCATTTTAAAGTCACGTGATGATTGGTGTTGAACGATATAGAAGAGATACTTGTGATTTGCTTGTCATTATGTAGCCTGATAGAGATGTACAAATACATGATCAGTGATAAGGTGCAAATATTAGTTATTTAAAGTGCTTGGGTTGAAGTACACAAATGAAAGTTATGTGCAAAATATGCTGAGAAAGGTGTAAACTGCAAATAGTTGCATAGGATATTTGATTATAAATGGGGGGGTAGCTAAAAAACCATTCTAAAATTATAAAATACATTTGATAAAAACCCTCAAATTTGATCATTTATAAAACAATATCAAGATGTTTATATATATACACACACACAAATATATATACAGTTAGCCTACTTTTAAAGCGTTTCTATATTTGCTAGTGTCTTCATTTCTTTACTCAGTAACTACTCTTACTCATTTACTTGGCACAATTTACTTACAAATGTTTGTCCTAACATGCCTTATCCTTTCCTGTCCTCGTTTTCGCTGTCATTCTTTTTAATGTACATCCCTTTTTATTAATTTGTGTTTCCAGTTTGTACATTGCTCTTATGCTGCATTTATTTTATGGACTTTTTGCATGCATGGTGTGAACTGTTTCCTGGCCTGAGGCTTCCCTTCAGTTATGAGTTATTACCTTGTTGAGGATGTGCGCTTTGTGCTGTGGAAAGAAAACCGGTTCCTTCTTCGTGAAAGAGACCCAACACTGCAAATTCAGGGCCAGGCGCGTGAATTGTGGGTGCCTCCAAGGTACACTTGCAGCACATAATGAAATGGAAAGTAATTTATAAAGCGCACAAATACATGAAGGTGCTAAGCTCAAACCCAAACAGTGGAAAGTAAGATAACACCCCCGACCGAAATAAACAAGATGCAGAGTCAGTTTTTAAGACTTCTCCTAAACAGCAGATGATGATCAATTACCAGTAATGGCTGGTCTCGCGGCAGAATGGGGGTTGAGGAAGAGGTATTGGGTGAGGGGAATGGATGGACAGACAGATGACAACATAAACCAAAAAAATAAAATAACTTACTTGCCCCTCTCCGATTGCCGCTCTGCCGCTTTTCTCCTTCCAGCTGTGTACATGCAGAGGCTCCCAGACTCCCCACGGCCAATCACAGCGCTTATCTCATGCTGGTCAGCATGAAAGAAGCACTGGGATTGGCCTTAGCAGGCTTGTTTTCTGCTCCAATGGGGACTGGAAGCCTACTAATGCTGTTCTCTCCACTGGGCAATGCAGCTCGAGTTGGGGAGATGTCAATGATCATGACGGTTTGGTTGTCCTAAGATAGCCAACCAAATTGTCATGCGCACTGACAGCAGTGCTGCCCAACCCTCCCCTTCCGTGCCTGCCATCGCATGACCCTGACCCCAAAGACTCGGCTCCGACAGAGGATAAATAAAATTATAATAATACTGTTTTATTATCATTTTATTTTTCCTTTCCCTCAGCTAGCCAGCAGGGGGCAACACTCCTCTGTCATAGTGGAGGAGTTGCCACTGTCAATTACTATAATTTGGTGAGGCAGTGTGTTCCAAAGTTTAGCTGTGGCAAAAGAAAAAGATCTGCCACCCCATCTTGGACAGCGAGCTCTGGGCACAGCAGTTGTCTTACCCATGGCAGAACGAAGGGCATGCCTAGGAGGGTACCACTGAAATTTAGATCTGAAATTGTATGGCCCAGATTGTGTAAGGCCTTGTGTGCAAGGACCAAGACCTTAAACCGAATTATTTTCCTCACCTAGAGCCAATGGAATCTTGTAAGCTCCTGAGAGACTGGCTAATTTTTGGGAATGTCAATAATGAGCCGAGCGGCTGCATTTTGTACATTCATACTAGGTGATAGAACACAAAGACAACCACGCACACCCAGGGAGGCCAATCCCCTTTTTAGTTATTTAGTCTCTGGCTTTTCCTTTTGTGTTTGCTACCTTTTTTGTTTGTCTTTTAATAAATTGCGCTTGCATTTCTGCTTTTTGGCCAGATTGGAAATTAGTCTATTTCACCTGTATTGGTCAATGTGGATGAAATACCTCTACTCAAAACTTTGAGTTGAATCCCCATCCAGAAATACTGGGCTGCAATAAAGAAAAAGGACTACTAGATATTTCTCTGCACCTGATATTTCCAGGTAAGGTGTTACGATTGTTAACTCCGCATTCAGTAATTCTGGGTGCCGAATCAAAATTCATTATTACAAGTTGAACACCCTACTTTAGGGCTGAGTCAATCGTTTCTGGTCAGCGAGATGGGGCACTTGTCCTCTAGTCACACATTCATCAAGTGGTAAATGCTGCCACTTATAGTTTAGCATTCCCTGCCTGCCTGTCCAAACAAACGAAAGAGACAAGTAGAAGAGCCTTAGGCCTCATCTGCATGCTAGGAATGAATGCAATATAAAGACAGGGAGTTTAAGAGCCCTGAAAAAGACTGTTGTCCCACAGGCACTTATAAGCCAGAGCATTGACAGGATTCTGTGGATAGATAAACCATTGTAACTCAACAGATATCCAAAATTACCTGAATTTACAACCATGCCCAGGATACCCAATAAATAGAGGGAATTCCGGAGGGTTTAACCTGAGATTTTTGCGATTTATCTGGATCTCTGCCGTAATCCAGGAATAACTTATCATTACTGGTTGAGTTTGTCAGAGTGGTACCTACCTACTCTGGCATGGATAGATCACCTATGATGAAGCATGCCACAATAAGTTGTGAGTAAGGTGACCTTCCCGAAAGCTTTTGAATTCTTTAAGGTTATGAAAAGCATGATTAGTCCCGCTATATTTTTATAAATCTACAAAGGTACTGTCAGTGAAAACACATACTGGTTTATGTTAATCATAGTGGTTTACATAGCAGCTACATTGATTGGTTTAAAAAAGCACCATATTGGATGTGCCTTTGTGTTTACTGCATTGTTTCACACAAGCTTTATTTGTTTGCATGCATTATACTGGTAGGCATACAGTAACACTGGTTTGAGGAGTCAGTATGTTTGCTAACACAAAACAAACCATTGGATCATGAAGAAAGCACATTTATGTGAGAAAGCAAATGGTTTAAGATGTGTGGTTTTTTAACGCAAAGGGGCCTATTTCGATGTTGGGTGGAATTGCTTCCGCCCGACACCGATTTGGTCCTGGGACTGACCGATACCTAGTCGGTGGTCCCGACCACCTAATTAGAATGCGACCGGACACTGTTCGGTCTCATTCCTACATTTCCCTATGGGTGCATGCATTACGGCTGTAAACCGGCCGTAATAGATGCTCCCATAGGGAAATGGGAGGTTCTAATCATCCCTGCACCCCATGCCAGGCACCTCTAGGTGCCTGCCATGGGGTGCAGTGATAAACAGGAGGTCACCATAGATGCCCTCTTGGCCCCCAACCGGAGGCTGCGCATACAATGGGGGCCCTGCTGGGGCACCCAAACATGCTTTTGGACATGGTTTCTATGTAGGACAGGTCGGCATGAAAACCATGTCGGAAACTGTGCATCGTAATCCCAAGGGCGAAAAGGCCCGTCCCCTGGGATTACAAGCCGGTCCTGACTGCCAGCCAGAATGACCGGCCAGTTTCAATTCTGACCGGCTGCATCTTTACGAGCCGGTCGTAGTAGAAACTGACAATGGCATCGTAATAGGCCCCAAAATGTACGTTTATGTTTCAATATGCTGGTTTATATGAAAAATACACTACTGTGTCTAGTCACTGAGTGCATTGGTGTGTGCACAGGAAATACTGGTGTGGAGATACTACAATGGTGTGTTTGAACAATATAGTGGTTTGCAGACATACTCTATTTGTTTGCCCTCATAACTGGTCTATATGCATAACCAATTCCTTCGCATTCCCCACTGCTGTGCTTGAATAACACACTGGTACAGATGTGTAATGTATTGGTTCAGATGCAAAATATATTGGTTTGTCCACCTAATGTACTGTCTGTATGCAAAACACACTGATTCACTTGCATTTTGTACTGCTTTGCAAGAGTAACATGAGTGCAGTAATATACTGGTTCATAGACATACTATATTGACTCAGTTTTGTAATATCCTGTTTTCTGTGCGCAATATATTGGTTGAAATGTTCAACCTATTGGTCTAAAAGCATTAATTGCTGGTTTGTATTCATAATGTACTGGTTGACAAGCATAATTGCTTAGCTCACATTCATATTGTATTGACTCCCTCTTGACTTGTAAGTGTAATAAATTGGTTGTAAGGAACAACCTATTGGTCTAAAAGCTTTATATGTTTGTTTACACATGTGATGCACTGGTTCACTTGCATATCCTACTGGTTTGCATGAATACCACATTGATTTTGTTATGTATACCCTACTCATTGCCACACACAATTGCATGTTTCATATACATAATATATGGCTTAATTCTTGTAATATACTGATGTGTGTGCCAAATATGCTGGATGAAATGTACAACCCATTAGTTTGAAGGCACTACTGTTCAATTTGCTTACTTGATGTACTTGTTCTTAAGCATAACCTGCTAGTTGTACGTTTGCCATACTGATTTGAATGCATACAATACTAGCAGACATGCACAGTTATAAGGTTACCACAATTAACACTGGTTTGCAAGCACACTATAAGAGTTTGTATACAAAATATTCTGTTTTCCAAAAAATCACTTACAGATTTGTGTGCACAATATACCGGTCGATATTTTTGGTTTTCCAAATGCAATACTATTTGTCATTTCCAGCACCTTGGTTTGAATGGGTTTTATAAGGAAGTATGTGCTTCATGCATTGGTTTGCTCGCACTATATTATGGTTTGACGCATGGAATTTGAGGGGTGGAGGAGTTTTCTGGAAGCTGGAGGCTCAGTTTTCTCACACAGGGGAGAAGCCACTTCATGTGCACATGAAAACCACTGGCTGTTACCCTTCAGAGAGAAATGCCTTGGATCTTTTACTCATGCTATCTGTTCATAACTGTAAGGTTATGTTTTTAAAAGTCCTTTTGACATTTTAAACTGTTTTGGTCTGCACATTTGAAGTGCAAAATACCTAACATGTAAACATAATTTTAAAGAGTGTGCTGCATGTTACCACTGCTTGCAACAGTTTTGCACCTTGGTAGATGGACATTGCTTAAAAATCAGTTTTTGATAGCTTACACATTCACATTTTTATATAGAAAACACACTGCACTGCTTACAACTGATCCTTCTCAGATTTGTAGAGGTTATTGTGCTATTTCTATTGATTTTGCAAACATATACAAAACACAAAGGGCACATATGCTGTATAGTGTTTGCCAGTAGGCAGATGAGCTTAGGATACCTTACCAAAAACAGTACAGATTACAGCCTACAAATAATGAGGCTGCCGAGACAGAAACATGTTCATAGAGGTGGGGCCAGCATAATTACAATCAACAATCTTGGGATAACAGTAGACCCGAAGTGCTATTGAAAAGTGCCCAAGTAAACGGCACTAACTTAACTGGGACAGGTATGGGGTGAGGGGATGAGTCAAGGTTTGGAGGTCTTGGGGAGGGGGTAGGGCCTCGGTGAGCTGAGTACAGTTCCATAAGACGAGCCGGAGCTCAGCTTTTGGAGCCAGACAGCGGGCACATGGAATCCGGGAAGATGCGGTGGATGCGCTGTGGTGAAAGCTATGCTCTATGTAGTATATAAGAGTGAATTAATTGCAGCTTAGCATTGCGAAAGACCTTATGTGGATGTGTTGATGCCTTCTGCCCCTCCTTATCATGCAGGATCAAGACCAATATCTGGGCCTGGTTTAGATCTCAGCGCATGGGCTACTCAGTCACAACTGTGATGGATATCCTGTCTACAAAATATAAATCCCAAAGGATATAAAGGGATTCATATTTAAGCGGATGGGATATCGTTCACCGTTGTGAAGGAGTAACCCGTCAGTCGAGATCTAAATCTGGCCCTATGTTTCCCATGTATCCCAGAGTGTTTGGAGGGGGACCTGTGTGAGTGCAACCATGGCACTTGTGAGCAAGGTCACCAACTGTTTTCTGTCTCGTAAAGTGTGGAGACTGTCCAACAGGGTGTTGGTGGATGGTTCAGAATCCTCCTCCCTCCACTTCTCTCTCCGTAGTTTGTGGAAAAGGCCATATGTGAGAATCTCTCCCTGGTGTAGTCCATATTGCTCCATCAGCTCTTAAAAAGAGAGGACTTGACCATTAGCAAAAAAGGCCCCAAGCGTCGATTACTAGCTGCATCCCAGGCTTGAAGAGCCTGTCTAGTGAGAGCCCCAGCGAGGCCCGGAAGGCCCAAAAAGGAAGAATAAGGAGGGGTCATACTTGTGAGCCGGTGACCTCATAAGAGACACTGGAGTGACACTTGCACCAATTTCAGGAATGTTCACAGAGCCCTTTCTCAGGGACCAAAAGGGCATGCAGCCCCCACATGGTCAGGGGGCGCAACGGCCCCAGTGTCCCCTAGGTCATGACCTGCCAGCCAGCGAGCCAGCCACTGCAACTGGGACATGAGGAAGGATAATTCAAAATTAGCAGCCCCCATGCCTCCTGCTTCTGTCTGGAGTTAGAGCTGAGCAATGGCCCAGCTTCATCTGCTGTGATACCAACTAAGATAACCAAGCATCCGGTGTAGACCACGGAACAATAATCGGAGCAGGAAGAAGGAGCAGGAATATTGGGAGGGTGGCAAAGAAGTGTAGAGCAGGTGGGGAGCATCACCATTTTCTGCTAGGGTTATATGCTCTATTACAGAGAGTGGGAGGGTCTTCCAGAAGGCAACCTGTGCTCATAGGGAGGACACTGTCCTAGGCAAATTGTCCTCCAAGGTGTCATGGTCTGTGTGGTAAACACTGACATCCAGAGATCGGAAGGAGCAATCCTCCCACTGCAGGGGCCCTCCACCAAGATCACTCAGGATGTGTGTCTAAGGATAAAGGGAGGAAACCGAAAGTGAAACAGTAGCCCAGTACTGCGGGACTGCATCACAAAATGGCGCCGTCAACACAGCAGCAGCTCTGGTAAGACCAGTCTTTCAAAATTTCAGATTCCTGCAAAACAGACCATGCATGCTCACACGAGCAACACACCGACGCCACACAAAACGCAAATGCGAAAAAGCACAAGGGCTCCCGCTGTGAGCATTCGCCGCTTTGCCACATTGGTGAGTTTAAACACCGGCCAGCTAACATTGGGGGTGGCTGACCCTAACGAAGCAGCACTAAACAGGCATTCTGTGCACTCCTGTGTCTTCCCAGTTCACGATCACCTGCGATCACCTGCACTCTCTTGTTATCACCAGAGGAGGAAGGAAGGAAGCTGCCACAGTTGGGGGGGGGGAAACACAGGCAGTGCAAACGAAGGGTTAGCTGGCACTACTCTGACTGCAAACAGTTACTATTAGCTGTAAACAACTACCACAACCGAAGTCTCTGCAGAGAGCCCTGCCTTGAGTAGAAGAGCAGTAGGGTTACTCCCCATCAAGAGCAAAACGTGCATGTCACGCAGGGGTGAGAAGTGTCGTCGCAGAGAACTCGGGGGCAAGGACACCGGCAAGAAAGCCCCAACCATGGACAGGAAGACAATAGCTGGGGGAAAGATCAGTAGCGGTATTGAGAGAAACCAAGCAACCACTAAGGAAGCAAAAAATAAAAAGGAAAACACAAGGAAAGCAAGCTTGGCGGACAGAGAAGCAAGGCTACAACAACAACAACAACAACTAAAATAAAGCAAGGGGGAACCGGCAATCTCAGACTTACCTCTCAAAATAAAGCCAGACCTCAACAGCACCCTGGACATGATATTAATAAAACTATCGGACGTCCACGAGCTAGCAAAAACCACAAAGAAAACCACTGACGCTATTCAGCTTGAAACTGCGGCTGTCAGGGCTGACCTGAACACAGTGAACAACAGACTAACAGCGGCCGAACAAAGAATCAGCGATATTTAGGACACCACCATCAACTCAAATCAAGAGGTGAAGGCCCTAACAAGAATTACCTCAACACTACAACGTCAAGCATCGGAACTGGAAGACCGAAATCGAAGAGGGACCATCCGGATACTGGGGGTCCCGGAAGGGCGGAAGACCCAGCAGGCTCATGCCTAATCTTCCTTGAGGACTGCATTCCAAAACTCACCAATGTAAAGTTTGATCGCCAATTTGAACTAGACCGTGCACACAGAGTACCCACCTATAAAACCATCTCTAATCCCTCGGCAAGACAAGCTGCCCGACCCATTATCTGCAAACCGCTGAGGGCCCAACACACAGAAGCTATCCTTAACTACGCATGGAAAAATCACCAGATCACATGGAATGGGTGCAAGATCATCTTCACAAAAGACTACTCAAAGACCACGGTGGACACAAGGAAAGGATTCCTTGCCTTGTGCGATAAACTCAGAAGAAGAAATAGGCAGTTCTCCATCTTTGGTCCCACCAAATTCAGGGTAGCCGATGGAGGTAGACAGCACTACTTCAATGACCCTGGGGAGCTTGCGTCTTTTCTGGAAGGTCCAACAGTTCAAGATATGGAAGCCTACCAATCCGTCTCTAGCAAGAGAAGATCGTCTCCTGACCCTGGCTCGGGATGAAGAGGCAGCAACTACCACCTTTGGGCGGGCCAAGCCCTCTGCTAACATCACCAATAAAACATCTACTAAGGAAACTTAACCAATACCAACCTCTTTAGCTACCTTATCATCTACCTCATTGTCTACCTCAGTTGCTACCTCGTGTGAATATACAACCTATGATGCTGCACCCACGACAAGCGAAGATTTTAGTCACACACCAAACACAAAGACATCCTTAGAACCTTCAAGGAGTTCTATCAGGAACTCTAAAAGAATGAACAGCCGCTGAACTTAGAAGAATGCACCAAATACCTCGAAAAACTAGAATTGCCGCATCTAAATAGAGAAGAGAAAACTAAGCTAGGACAGGAAATTAGTTACACAGAGATTGAAATGGCAGTCAGATCCCTAAAAGACAACAAGGCCCCTGGCCCGGATGCGTTCACAACCTCTTTTTACAAAACCTTTCTAGATTAACTAAAACCAACCATGAAACAAGTTTTCAACCACACAGCTACTAAAGGGTCCATGCCACTTACTATGATGGAAGCTAACATAATAGTCATTCCGGAGGAGGGGAAGGACCATCTCTCAACAAAAAATTACAGGCCTATATCCCTGATGAATGTTGACTGTAAAATATACGCTAAGATCCTAGCGGTCAGACTCAACTCAGTTCTCCCAAAATTAATAAGTAACTCCCAAGTAGGCTTCCTCCGCACTCGCATGTCTAACGATAACACCCGCCTATTGTGCCACATCATAGAACATGCTATCGTTAAGGCTGAACCGGTAGTAGCAATCACCTTAGATGCCGAGAAGGCCTTCGACAGGGTTTTTCCTGGGCCTTCCTGGAACGATGCATGCAATCTTTCAACCTAGAGAGGACTATACACGTATGGTTATGGCCCTCTATAGAAACCCATCTGCCCGTATTGTCGTTAATGGATCCCTCTCTGAACTTTTCAAGCTACAACAAGGTCCTAGACAGGGTTGCCCACTATCCCCATCCCTGTTCTTGCTAGCATTGGAACCCCTTATCAGGGACATCAAGGCAGACACTAAAATTAAAGGGGTGGACATCAATGGCGTTCAAATAAAACTTGCCGCCTACGCAGACGACATACTAATCGTAACAGAACAACCGAGGCCCTGATGGACACAATCACTAAATACTACAGCCTCTCGGGGTACAAACTCAACAGAGGTAAATCAGAACTCAAACCATTAAACATCTACTGCACGAGAGATATTCTGGGAGAGTCGGGGCTAACATGGCAAACAGGATACATCAAATACTTAGGCATTGAATTCGGTAACAACATGATAGATACCCTACACCAGAACGAGAAAACACTACTAGAGAAAAAAAAGAAGCTTCTGGAATCCTGGTCACCAAAATTCATTACATGGTGGGGCAGAATTAAGACTATCAAAATGATGATCACCCCGATGGTTAACTATCTCATCAGCATGCTTCCGCTCCTCCTTACAGACAACTTCCTCCGCAAAATAGATAACCTCATATCTAAATTCCTATGGCGGGGGAAAAAAGCAAGGATCAGCATCAAAAAACTAAGACTAGAAAAAACACTGGGAGAGATTAGCAGATTTCAGACTATATCAGATGGCTTTCCTGGCGAAACAAGGCTCATACTGGATTACCCCACCTGTAGGCTACACCCCGGCATGGCTAGAGGTTGAGAGGGCCATTCTTAATAATCTAAGTCCCCTTGCACTTCTAACAACAAATAGATTATACCCACTTACCTCCAAGTCCATTTTTAAAAACACAAAAGTAGCACTACTTAAAATTGATTAAAAGCTGGAACATAGCAATGAAAGGGTCTAAACTGGAATCACTCTGGGCCAACAGCAAGATAACATACAAAGGCAAAAGCCTAACCCTAGACACATGGATTAAGAAAGGGATACTCTTCCCCCATCAAATAGAAGACAACACATACCCAATTACATTCTCAGCCCTTTAGGCGAGGTATGACCTGGCGGACATTGAGTTCTACAACTTCTTAAAAATTAAAGCGCCCTCACAAAAGCCAAACTACCTACCGCCCAACCGTCAATCTCCTTATTTGTGACAAATATTAACAAACTGGCCCACCAAGTCTCGCAAATATACAAACTACTCCGCCCAAAGTCTTCTAGACTCAATAGTAAGGTCATGGCCTTCTGGGGGCAACTGAACCCAGAGCCACTAAAAGAAAAGGACTGGCTCGCAATATGGAGATCCGTCTCACATAATAAGATCTCGCCGGTTTTCTCCCAAACCAAATACTGGCTACTACACAAGGCATTTTGGACCCCGGCCCGGTTATTTGCACTAGGGCTTAGAAAGGATGCAACATGCTGGAACTGTAATCAGGAGACAGGGGATCTAACCCACCTTATCTTTCAGTGTACTGTACTTAAATCATATTGGGACAAAGTATTTGCCCTCATAAGTGGTGTTTTTCAGTGTACTATGGTCAGAGACTCCTTCAACTTGCCCACGGCATGCATAAACACAAGTTGAGAAGTGATTCTGACAAAGACCTTTATGACCTTCTCCTACCTTGGCAGTGAAAATGGTTCTTGACAACTGGAAGGACACTAGCAAGACTGCATACAAGAGCTGGATAATCTGGATTATCCATCTCAGAGGGGCGGACAGCATAGCACTACAAAACTCCCCCTGGAAGCCGTCCTCCAGGCGATGTGGAATTCCTTGGACGCGTTTCTAGACTCTTATGAACCCCCATGAACAAGCCCTCACCAGAGTGAACATAACCGGTGACCTCACTGCCGTTACACTTGTATTATTGTATGTAAGCGAATTGTTCTTTATTATGTGTACCAGTACGTCAAAGTATGTAAAGTCGCCAATAATGCTCCTGCGTATCAAAATATGTACCGTCTAACTGTGCCCCCCATCCTCTCTTCAATACTTGTTCTTCTTTCCTTTTCCTCTTCCTTAGCCTGTCCCTTTCTCTTCTACCAATGGACGCTTGGTTGGGCTAATGGTGTCCATAAAGGCGTATAAAGCCTCATACACACATGTAAATTTGGACACAATCGCTTGACCGAATATATGCCTTCTGTATACCTTGTGAAAATCAATAAAGTATTTTGGAAAAAAAAAAACAATGATCAAGTTGGAAATATCTTGACGCAGAAATATAGTGAGCAAGAATACCATGGACAAGAATATCAATTTTAAGGTAAGTAATACCGCTGTTAAAAATATTGTTGTTAATAATATAGATTTCTGATTAGTTTTGTGTATTTTAACATATATGTTAATTGTATATCTTTTAAAAAATGTGTTTAAATAGTGTTAGTTTTTTAATATGGTTTGTAAATTAATAGATTTTAAATTTAATGTAATTGTTTTTTGCTATTTTTAGTACCGTAGCGGGTTCTGGGGTTAATAGGGTGGGAAGTAAATTAATGAAAAATAATTAAGAATTCTTTAATAATTAATATTAATGATTTAATTGATAGCTATTTATGTTATTTGTATAATTAATATTTTTTAGTTAAGTTTTAGGTACAGGTAGTGGGGTTTAAAGCGGTATATACAGTGGGAAGTAAATTCATAATAATTAATAAATAAATATTTTTAAATTAATATTTATTATTTAATTGATAATTTTTTATGTTAATTTTATAATTAATATTTTTTTTAAAGTTTTAGGGTGGAATGTGAGTTTTGTATGGGGATAGGGTGACAAGTAAATTAATAATAATTAATATATAATTAACTTTTAATTATTAATTATTTAAATGATAATTATTTATGTTAATAGTATAATTATTTTTTTTTGAGTTTGAGTGGAAGGTTCTGTGTTTTGTATAGAGTGGAAAGTTAATTGTAATTTTCTAATAGTTAATTTCTAATTATTTCTAATTATTTATTTGATAAATATTTATGTTAATTGTATTAAAAAAAATAATTAACATGCAGGTTGTGGGTTTTGTATGGGTATAGGTTCAGAAGTAAATAGTTATAATTATTCGACCCAATTATTTCGACCTAAAGGTGTGCATTATTGAAGCAACATCACGGCGGGTCTTCTTCAGGACAGTAAAAACAACGCAGGGTTGTCATTCATTGACGGATATGTGAGAAGAGCTCAACCGGATGGTGAATCTGAATATTTTACTGAAAAGCCCTTTTGGCTACACATAAGTGTCTAAGAAATAGATTCCAATCAGGATGATGGAATCTAATCATACTTAAACCACGACTGCATAGTGGTCTCACTGAGGAGAGTCTGTACACAAACAACCGTCCTCTAAGAAAAAAGTCCAACTGGATGGTGGATTCTGGCGTAATTGCTGCCATTTGCATTTCAAAGAGTTCAAAAGTGGGAACAAGAACCACTACATTTGGCTGTCCTTCTTCGTTTTTACTGTCCTGAAGAAGACCCGCCGTGACGTTGGTTCAATAACGCACACCTTTGGGTCGAAACGTTGACGCTCTACACTAAACTCATGTCCTACTTTTTTCTCACCCCTGAAATTGAAATAGGATCTGTACTAGGGTGGCTGAGAGTTAGTGATAAGTTGTAATAGGACAGCGATTCCTTTTCTTTTTGTATGACTGTATATTTGCCCTTGTCTTTAATTTCCTTCACATATGACATCACCTTGTCACCCTTGTCACATACTCACAAAAAGTTACATTCCCAATGTACCTTGTTTATTTGTTGATAATAAAAGATTATTGTGACAGCCATATACAAAAGAATAATAAATTATTATTTGAACTCTGGAATATTATCTTTGTGTGTTCCTTTCAACATATTAGCTATTGGTATACAAAGAAATTGCTTTATCCAACTGAACCATCTGTAGATTGTCATGTGGGTGCAAGTGGAAGCAGGTCCAACTCATGTGATTTCTCCCACAGGTTCACCAGCAGGTGCAGTCTTTCTTCTGTCTTCCACAATCCCAGAAGGCTTCTGAAGAAGGTATCTAGTATTTATGCCTGCCACTGGCTTGTAGGTGGGGTAGAAAATGTTCCAAGGGAAACATAATTTCCTGTGGGTCCAGTTCTAAATCTCGTAGTTCACTGCTCTGCCAAAATCCAACATGGCAGAACCTTTCGCCTCCTGGGCAGAGCTCTGGGCATACTCCTGGGCCGTGTCTAAGGAAATTAGACACTTTCCCTTTAAAGCAGTTCTGAGGTTAGTGTCAGCCTGACTACCTGGGTAATGGAATGGTCAGGCCTAGGTGTGAATTAAATCTGCCTGTGACAGGAGATGCCCCTTTGAAGCTTCTGAGGTTGGTAGGTGCATCCCCAAGTGTACCCTGCAAATAGGAGGTCACACCTCCCACGCAAGGCCCTTTTGTTCCCTTTTCTGGGAGCCATTTACACCTCCTTGAAGGGTGCCAGCAGGCCTCCAGGTGACAGTTGGGGATTAACTCTGACAAGGCTACCAGAGGCTTGATGAAGGAACATAGTGACTTTTTAATGTCATTATTTCTGAAATAGACAAAATTCAACTTTAGCATTATGTTGGATTTTGTTTTACAGTGAGTTAAAAATGGGTTAAAAATTAGTGTTTGGAGTATTTTTTTAGCTCGTGCCAATCCAATCTGAAGTTTATTAAGAGTAATAAAGTAACCTGGTGTTTTATATGGCACCGCCAGCCTTGCTTTTGTGAAAAACGGGGTTGGGGTCTTTTTCACTGTTTGAACAAAAACATTAAATACATTTGTCCTACTTTTAAATACTATGCACCCGGCTAGTAAGGCCTACTTTGTGAGTGACTTACTCCTATTTAAAAGGAAGGTTTAGGACTGCTAAAAGAGTAATTTTAAAAGATTGAACTAGCGTATTTAAAACTGGCCAGCTAGGCTGCTGTGGCAACCCTAGGGTCATGTTTTATCTTGTCACTGCATTGTTGGCACAATAAGTGCTGCAGTCCACTAGTGACATTTAACTTACAGGCCCTGTTTACACCGGGTACAATATACTAGAGATTTACAGTTAAGTTAAATATGCCAATCAAGGATGTGCCAATTGTACATGTTTCAGGAGTCAGAGCACATGCACTGGGGCCTTGCTAGCATGGCCCCAGTGCTACATAGCCGAAAACCCAGCAGCATCAGTCCAAACATTGTGGGTGATCATGCAAAAAGAGGCATTTCTTACAGCGACAAAGGACCAATACCCATTTTAATATATGCAAAGGATGCACGAAAATGACAGAACAGTGCAAAAGAATTTAGCAAAACGCCATGTCATTTAAAATCAGCTGACCAAGCTTTTTATGAAATCCCAAGTGAAACCAAGCACAATCAAGTGATCTACAAGTAACTGTATTTTTATGGAAATATATAACTTACATAGTTTATCTCCGTATGGTTATAATCAAATAGAAATTTGTACTGGAAGACATACCTACCAAGCACAAATCTCTTGCTAGATTCTGCTTGCTCATTTTTGCACTGTAACACAATGCTTTGGTTCACGCAAAACAGGTTCATACAATCCAGTGCTGCACAGCTCTATGCCAGTTCAACATTTAGCAAAGAGCTAAAACATTTCTTCATTTGAACATGGACCACTTTAGTGTGGAGAACGAGACATTGACATCCACAGCACAACCTCACCAGTGCTGAATATATGAATGTCTCATTGTCCCACTAAAGGGAAGAAATCCTTCAGATGCTCAAACAAGAGGGATTCCCTTTTTAGGTCGAGCATTCGAGACCTCTTGTATATACTTTTGTATATACTTATATGTGTATGTATTTTGTGGGCTCTGGTGATCATCCCTAGGACTTGTCTGCTTCCGCTTAGGGACTTTTTTTTCTGTTCAACTGCTTCTATTTAACTGTCTTGATAGAAAACGACCAGTAGAGGTCAGTAAAATACCAGAATTGCTTTCTGTTTGTTCAACTGCCTCTATTTAATGGCCTCGATAGAAAACGACCAGTAGAGGTCAGTAAAAAACCAGAATCTGCTGAGGGACATTATTATTTTTATTTTGCTGGAAACTGCCTCTATTTAACTTTCTTGATAGAAAACAACCAGCAGAAGTCAGTAAAATATCAGAATCACTTTAGCATTCTCTAGATTCCAGCCCATAAAAATTGTCTTCCGCGAGAACCCGTAGACAATAATATTTTTTCAAATCTTGTATTCTCAGTGATATGACAACCGAAGGCCTTGATTTTATATTAAAAAACAGGGCTTTGGACTATACCATTTCCTGCTGAAAGGGAATATTTCTCTCCATGTGTTCCCAATCCTGGCGTGTCACGCAGTTTGGTGCTCACTTTCACTCCATGTTAAAGAACAGTAGATGTTTCAGCACCCGGGGCTAATGGGCTGCATAGCTAAATACATATAAGGTCCCAAAGGCGAGACCGATTGCATTGCAAATGCTTGTTATAGCCTAAGTTCTGCCTGCCAGGGGAAACTTCCCCAACAGCTTGAGGCTTTTTTCTGTATGACGATCATAGAGTTCTGAGTGTGATGCTATATGTCTGGCTTGCCAAGTTTGTTTATAAACTTCCATTTACCAGCTTATGCATATATCCAGCCAATCCTTTATCCAGTCATGCACTTTCTACACAGCTTACATGATTAAATACTCTGCCACTTGATACTATTGGCTCATCGGGCGTATCTTGCAGCCTCCAGCACAAGGTTGTATTGAACTTCAATTACCATATTGATGCATATGGTAACCCTGACACAGAAAAATTGATCTCCAATATGAGTATTTTAGGCCTTACTCAACTGGTGCATGAACCCACCCATAAGGCCGGCCATACTCTGGATCTTCTTTTTACTAATCGGTCCGAAATAGTTGTATTATCTCCCATCCCATTATTATGGACTGATCACTGCCTTTTAAAAATTTTAATTCCCAACATATCTAGGGAAAACAAGTCTCTGGAAATTGATCTCTCTTGGCGAAATCTTGGCATAAAGTAACCTTGCCTCTTTTCCTGGAACATCTTCCCTGTGACCTAATAAGATCCGATCAATTGGTAATCCAGACGCTGGATTCACTGGAGGAAGCAGTTTTAAATGTGCTGGACACTATCGCCCCGCTGACGTTGGTAAAAACCAAGATTAGAACTGCCCCTTGGTTTACGGACCAGCTTAGAGCCACTAAGACTATGTGTTGTATAGCGGAACGCAAATGGCGTAAGAATAAATGCTTAGAGGACCGCGCCAGGTATAAAGAAGTTCATCATAGTTATATGTTGGAAATCAAAACGGCAAGAAAACTGTTCCTCACTAACAGGATAAATAAGGTAGGCAATTCCACCAAGGAGCTCTATAAGGTCCTGAAAGAATTTACCATCCCTAGGAACTTGCCGTCTGCACCTGTTTCACCACATTGGGTGGACTCTCTTTCTAAATTTTTGGAAGATAAAATCTTAACCATCCATCAGTCTTTGACTTCCAATATCACCAGTTCGGACTTAGTCAATGAGCCCTACGTCCCTTTAGCTCCGTCCCATCTTTTTGAGGAATTTATTGAGGTTGACCCAGGATCAGTCCTTAAGACTATACAGAGGATAAAATCCGGTTCCCCCACCGATCTGATTTCCTCTAAACTACTTGTAACGATTTCCCCCGCTCTGGTTGACAATATTACTGATCTATTTAACAAATCATTATCAGAAGCTGTTTTCCCTGTAAGCTGGAAAACTGCCTGCGTGAAGCCTATTTTGAAAAAACCCACGGCCGATCCCAGCCTCTTCTCCAATTATCGTCCGATCTCTTTACTCCCCTATTTAGGGAAAGTATTGGAATCTCTTGCTAATCAGCAACTTGTCGGTTATCTGGAGAGTCATGAGTTATTAGACCCCTCACAATCAGGGTTCAGAGTGGCTCACAGCACGGAGACGGCACTGGTCGAGGTCACTGATAATATCAGGCAGGCTTTGGATAGACAATAACCAGTAATTCTCGTACTCCTTGACCTGTCGGCCGCATTCGACACCATCTCTCACAGCATTCTAATACATCGGCTGGGGGAGATTGGTGTCAGCGGTACGGCCTTGAATTGGTTTAGAAGCTATCTCTCAGACCGTAGCACCACTGTTCAGTCCGGACTCAGTACTTCCTCTACTAGACCTGTCACGATGGGTGTCCCGCAGGGTTCTATTTTGAGTCCCACTCTTTTCAATCTTTATATGGCTCCTCTGGCCCCAGTGATTAGAGCATACGGATTTGAGGTCATATAGAATATGATGATGACACTCAGATCATAGTTACACTGGGTCCTGACCGAAAAGAAACCATGACACGCTTCAAAAACTGTATGTCCCATATCAACAGGTGGATGAAGGACAACCATCTTCAACTGAATGGTGCAAAGTCGGAGATTATGCTTTTTGGGAAAGAGTTAGAATACTGGTCCTCAGAATGGTGGCCCGTTGACCTTGGTGCCTGTCCTGTTCCCAAGGAGGTGGTCCGCAACCTGGGTTTTTACATGGACAATCAATTGTCCATGAGGGCCCAGGTTAATCATGTTGTCAGCTCCTGTTTCGGTATATTGCGTACACTGCGGAGAGTTTTTAAATGGATCCCCCTGGAAGCAAGAAAACCGTTGCTTCAGGGTTTGATCACTAACCGAATGGACTACGGTAATGCACTCCTGCAGTCCATAAACGTATCCTTTCTGAATAAACTTCAGACGTTGCAAAACATTGCGGCCAAAATGATTTTGAATCTCCCTCAACGCACCTCTTCTGCCCCATGTCTTAGAGCTCTGCACTGGCTTCCAGTGAGAAAGCGCATTCTCTTTAAGGTTTTATGCCTTACCCATAAATTTCTGTATGGGAACAAACCACAATACTGGTCCAGAAAACTCTGCTGGTATAAGCCTCAGAGGGCACTGCGGTCGAGTATTAAGTCCCTGCTCACCCCCTTCAGAATATACACCACCAGGCAGGGTGGTAGATCCTTTTCTTAATTAGCTCCGTTTTCCTGGAACAAGTTGCCTGCTGACTTGCGATCCATCCCCATTCTAGGGTGTTTTCGAAATAAGCTCAAGACCTGGTTATTTGATCAGTAATCTTGTCCAATTCTTTCTCCGCTTCCAGCCGCTGCAAGCGCCATGAGACTCTTCGGAGTGATATGTTTGCGCTATAGAAGTGTTGATGACTTGACTTGACTTGACTTGAAGGATTACTTAACAGTTATAGACCTCTCTGACCACTCTTGCTGTCTCCCTCCAGCTCCTCCTACGTGTCCCACTCATTATTTCTTCAGACGCCCAACACCTCCTCCATCCATTGACATTTTACCTTGTGTGATTCTCGTTTACCGATTACTTCCTTTGGTTCCTCCATCACATCGATTGCTGTTTCCTTTGTGTGCTCCTTGTTCTCCCTGCCTGCCACTGCTTCTCCTTCCCATGCCAGTTCTCCTCTCCCTTCTCATGAATGCCGCCAACATTTGATGCATTTTATTTTATCTTCTTTTTTTCCATTTCCAAAAAATAAAGGCTAGCTGTAGTGAAGTCTCCGCCGCCGCCAGTACAGTCCTATGTTTCTTCCAAAGCCAAATGAACACCAGGTTGCAAAGGGGCCTTCCTTCTAGTCCTTCATTTTTTTATAGGTCATAAAACAAAACAAACAAGCATTTGCAATGCAATAGGTCTCGCATTTATACGAGTTTGAGCTATTGGCATTGTAAATGACAATGCTTTTTCTTTAAGTTTGGTTTTTTTAAAACATAAATAAAAGGCACTGTCATTTACAATGCCAATAGCTCAAACTCGTATAAATACGAGACCTATTGCATTGCAAATGCTTGTTCTTTTATGTAGTATCTGGTCCCCATTGGTTTCCCTGGCGTATAGCTTTTTTAGGGAACTGAACATTTTGTTGGTCACTCACATAGGACTTCTAGATGTCTCTGAGATAGTCAACTATATATGTTTTTATGATCCTTTCTTGTATCAGAGTATTTGTATCTTGGTATCATAACTGACTATGAAGAATAATAAAGGCATGCGTCCTATTCGTTTCCCATTTGAGTTGGTTGCTGAAATTAGTCTCCATGTTTTGCATTCTACTGATGGTATGTGGATCAATCATGGAAATAATGGTTTATGTGTCACTGGTTTTCAACCTATAGGGCACTCAGCTTTAAGTCGTCAAGGTCCTGCTGGGTCTCAGACCTGACAGCAATTATAAACGGATTTTGTAACAGTTCCATTCTGGGCTCTACATTAATGTATTTAACTTTACTGGCAAAAAGACTGATTGCTTTTTCATCAATTACTGTAAAAACCGTTAAGGGTTTCCTTGTCATCGATGCAATCCCTGTTTAAATTTCACATCTTTTACTTAAATATTTCATTTCCTGAGTTTGTTTTTTCCAGACGTTTTGTGTTTCTGTAATTTGTTTTCATGAAACATAACTTTTGTAATAGTAGTTAGAACGGAGTCACCTCCAGGTGTCTTGGTGAGCTCAGGTTTTGGGTGGGTGCTTTTGATGGCATACAGTTGAAAGTTCTGCATTTTAGGATTAGGCAGTGCAGCTTATTCGCACTGCCGGTCAGTGTGTCATTGAGGTGTGTAGGCTGTATGAATATTCCATCCTTGTTAATGCTGAGCGCACAAAGCGACCGTCACTTATGTGTCAGTGGTAATTGTGGGAAAGTGTGAGATATGCACATTGAAGCTTACAGAGCGATGTTGAGATTAAAAGAGCATAAGTGTCTAACGGAGAGAGAGCCTGCAGAAGAAAGTGGTGTGAAGGAGAGAGTGGGAGTGAATGAGACACTCCGAAGGCCACTACCCATTTCACAGACCTTGCTAATGTCTAATTCATATTTTCATGTTTTTAAAATAGAAACATTTTCTATTGTAATAGTCACAGCAATATTGTTGTCATTAATTTATCTGATACAACTAAAGAGTACTTTCAACTCCATTACGACTAGCTAGTTTTAGGTATGACATGTCTGCATACAATAATCAGAAACACAGAGAGGCACCCAAATACTTTCAATTAGCACATTGTATGAAACACTTGATTTAGGTTGCCTGTTTTAAGCCATGCCCTTGATTACATGGGCCACACCCCTGATAAAGGATTCTTAGTTCTGCTTCTTTGGCAGCAGTCCTTTAAGAACTCCCGGACCCCTACACATTTTTCATCCTTCTTACAGCACTGGGGACCCTGAGGCAGTGTGTGAAGGGTTGCACCATGTACACAAGGGCATTCAAGTCAGACATCACAGAAACAATCAGCTTGTTTGCCTTTTATTCCTCTTCGTACTAGATTGGGAGCAAAAACTACCACCTTAGGAAACGAGGAAGTAGGAGAAGGGAGGGGGTAAGGGAGGGGGTAGGGGAGGGGATGAGCACGGTTCAGCAAATGTAAACAAACCTGGTGGCCGAACGCGAGAAAGCCAGATAGGCATGCGATCGCGAGTTGGCCGTGATCGCGATCAAAGCGGCCGTGCGGTCGCAAAAGTGAAAGTCAGCGCGGCGCGCGCGCCCGCGCACATGCACTGTACCTCTAGGCTGGCCTGGTAGCACTTTTTGGAGCCCACATACAAAATGTCTCTTCGAGCCAGCGCAAGCGCTGGGGCTCAGCGAGACCTAAAAACTGTAATGAAGGATCCCTTGCCATACATACAACCTTCATTTGGAAGAAATAAACAGAGGACTGGATGAAAGATAAGCAAGCCTGAACTATAAACATCCTTTTATTTTTATGATATCTTTGAATGCATAGGTTACCACTTTAAACCCAGAACAATTGATTTTTGCCAAGGCTGGTTTCAATAATCAAAGTATAGTTACTTGAAAGGAACTGGATGTGGCGGGACATTGCAGAGAGTCTGTAGTTGGAGATGGGAGCAGAGATGGGAGCCAAGGGGGGTCGGAGCACAGGCCCACGACGGGGTCCACGGCAGAGTTATTTTAAGTTGGTGATAGAGGCGATGGAACTGCGGATAAGGACCTATAAGGATTGCAGATGCTCCGGCAGCAGCAGCGAGTGAGAAAGGGGGAGGCTAGAGTCGCGGTTTTGTCTGTGTTGCACGGAGGCAACTGGCATTAGACCGGTGCAGCTTGCGCATCAGAGGGATCGTTCCTACTCCCCCCCGCTGCTGTGGAGTCATCTTCCGAGGTGCACATTTATTGTATATTGCGTCACATCGATTGCACAAGCATGTGCTGGAAACTCATGGAATGCATGGAATACATGTGAGTCAAAGACAAAATGTCCATGACTTTTACTCAACTTTTTTTGATACGCTTATGAGATCAATCAATCAATCAATCAATCAATCAGTCATTTGGTTTGCTAATGGTTTGCTAATGGTTGCTTTGCACCTCTATTTAAACCTTACTTGGCCCCCATTGAGCCTATCGGATGAAGCTCAGGCTGTTGGACTACTGGGGCTGCTTGGCTGTTCAGCCATTGAGCCATTGTGCCGATACTCACTTGTTTGTATTTTGTGTGTGTTGTGTTCTGACTCCTGAACAAGTATTTCCATGATTGCTTAAATACTTAAGGAGGAGTAGGGGAACATTACCGGGTAAGGTGGGCCAGCTTCTTTGGTTGGACTGCTTCTGTATCTGCCCTGCTTGTTGCCGCTGCTACTGTTATTCTTGGAATAACAGGGGGGTGGAGAATAACTTGGAGAACAACTACAGCTTTTCACAGTCCTTATGGTTTCTCTTGGCTGTACCTCTGCCTGCTGTGTAAAATTTCAATATTCAATATTCCAAGTCATCTGGAAAATAGGGGTAATAAGGGGTCGGCACCGATAAAGAGCAGCACCTATTTAATCTGGGGTCAAGTGTCAGGTGACACAAGGATGCAAAGGATCAAGGAGCAAGCCAAAGTGTGAATGCGTATATTTTACTCTCACCTACAAATCTCTACTGCTAAGATAACCCTGTTTGAACAACTAGAGTACGAAAACCCGATCAGCTAACATTTCGGTACAACTTATGCAAAATCTAAGTTCTTAAAATCAAAAGAAAACGAGGAGACACAAGGACGATCTGATGAAAAAGCTTAATACAGGTGCACCAGATACATTAGACAGAGTAGACATAGTAGGAGAATCAAGGAGTGATGCAATCTTGGGCTCGTCCCTGGCCTAAGCTGTGTTACCCCAAATCATAGAAGGCACGCAAACTACCCAAGATAATATTGCTGGATCGGAAGAGGATATGATTTAAGCCAGACAAGAGTGCTCTTCATTGTTAGTGCTACATGGAGTGGCTGAAGAGGATAATGGGAAATCAGTGTATCATGCAAACACAGTCATAGGAAATTATAAGGTAAATTCAGAAACAGAGAATATATGGTCGCGAGGAATCAAACACATTAGGGGACGGGGTGACATTAACCCAGAATCTGATCAATTTGAAATCTCGTATGAGTCCTTCAACATTTCATTAACTTCTGGTCAGTTGCTGGAATTGTATCATTTAGTACATTTACCCAATTGTACTACAAAATAACTCTTTACAAAACAATTCAGATTTAAGTCAACATCTGAAAGTGAGTCAAGGAATAAAATATCTGAATAAGGAGAATAAAGACATCAAATCCTATATTTCGTGTGTTGAATGTGATGGGGGCAATTAGCAACACACTGTCGCAAATGTCAGATACCCTAACAATGCAATCATTGCTCCTGACAGAACAGGTTGACTATCTTAATCAAATTGCAGGAGAACTAGCACTGATAAAAGAAAACTCTAATATACTATTGTCAATTAAACAGAATAGGAATGAATTAATTACTACATCAAAAAACCTCGAGAGGCTGGATGATATCGTCAATTTGCTACAATTACTTCCTAAAAAATAGAAAATCTAAAAATGGCCACGGAAAGAATTATGCTCTATCTCCAATTAGGGAGAAGATCAATGAAATGAAAGAGACAAATAATGAGATAAGCAACCTGGTCCTAAAAATCTAAAGCGGAGAGAGTGCCTTATGAGTAGGATAGTATTAACATCAGTAACAACTGATTCCTCGAACTAAATGCAAAGTGATAGGGCTCCATCAGAACATCAAGATAGCTTTGCCTTTTATTTAGTAAGAGACAACTGAAAACTTTAAAAAACTCAACAACAACACAGGCTCTAAACAAGAAATTGTAGACATACCACCACCAGCAGTAGGAGAACATGTCCCTATATTTATAAAAATCTATTCCGAAACAGATAAGAAGCATTATTGACCAAGATGTCATTTCAAACATTGAGAGGACAACCAAGATGAATGTAATAAATCAAGCTCAAATAGAACAACATTCCAAGGAAGAACCAGGTAGAGGTACAATAACTGAAAAAGAAAACAAAAATTCGGGACACAATATCTAATCAGATTCAGACAGCAAATCCTCATACACTAAATCTGAACTAATATGACTTCTAACATTAGTGCAGCAAAAATAGTACCACAAGCAATGTATAGCGAATTATTATATAGTACAACCTATAACGTACAGCTTCCCATTATTAGTTTGAATATCCAAGCAAATGATAAAGCGAATTATATCTACAAGTGATAACTCTTTGTAATTGTAGCTGATAATGGAAGGTTTCGCTGGGCTAACAACTTTTTTTGAAGATAAGCACCCTAGGTCGCCAACTTTAGCAACCTCAAATTACATGCAAACTACCATGGAAATTAAAAGTTATACAGAAATGGAAAATGATCAAACAGAGGGTTTTGTGAGCTCACAGCAAACAGGAACATAAGAGATGCAAACAGCAGCAAATGGAGATTCCAGCCAGGACAGCAAGCCGACACGAAATAAGGAAGCAATGCTCAACCAAGAAAAATATATAATTGATTTTACACCCTTTTACAAATCAGAAGGCCTGCATGATATATCAAATCGTCAAAATATACGTAAGATTTTAAACTCTTTTGATGAATCAAAAGATCTAGACTCATAGTGTCTCCTAGCAGTTTTATTCTATGTTTGCCAGAAAATAAACTCGGAATACAAAACCTCTAGAACAACATGGGCATTACAAGAGGTGGCGTTAAAAATACTGTCTGTATCAGAAACCTTAGCAGACTGGGGCAATTACAGTTACGCAACCAGAGAAACCTAAATACCCGTGTATGTTAAGAAACTCATACAGGCAACCAAATTACCAAAAGATCAACAGCGACAATCGGACAACCATATAAAGGTTCAGAGGAAGTTATAAGATTTGAAGAATTACAAATTACTTCAAGGGAAACAGATCCTAATGTGTGATCAGGCTTAGGACCAGGGAACCCATGGATGGATACTGTATCATCCACATCCGACCAAACAGTACTACTAATGAACAGGAAAGAAGTGAAGCTTGGTGCTATGAATTCGCCATTTTATTGTGGAATGTCACTGGGTGTGAACAGCAATTGACAAAGACAGGGACAAAAATTACTAGTTTCATTCAAGAACAGTGCTTAACCTGTTTTTTAGGAGACCTGGCAATCCTCAAATTTAACAATTTCAAATGATACTACGCTCAAAATTAGAGCAAAAAAGAATCCTTTTGGAAGACCGAGTGGCAGTTTGTCAACAGCAATCAGCAACAAACTCTGTATGACAAGTGAAAAAAATAAAACCATCCTCGGGTATATATTGGCAGTCCTTTTAACGAACCAATTCGCTACAAAATGGCTGATTATAAATATTTACTTTCCCCCAGGGCTTATGAGAAGATATAGACATCAGAAAATGCTTGAGGAATTGGAACAAATTAGTAATGCACACAGTCAAACATGTGGTATTGTATTAGGGGTCTTGAATAAAACGCTACTGTCCCTTGCAAATCAGGGTTAAATCATGGAAGAGCCAGATTTAAGTCATAACATCCCTCATCCAAAATTCCTATCACAGAAAAAAATCAAAGGGTTCCACTGTTCCATTTAGCATGATGTATGACCTTTTAGTAGACTCCGGATACAGAGCACTAAACGGAAGTCTGGCAGAAGACCAGCCAGAGACACCAACTTACCATGGACTCATAGCCTCAACCATCATAGATTATTAATTCGTACATTATTCATATTTTCACCTATTTAAAGTATATACAATCATACAAAGGCCTGAGAGTGATCGTGACCTGCAAATATTAGTCATCAATATTAGATATGATTGGTGGAAGGCACAAACTACGGCAAACAACGATAGAATGATTTCTGTTAACGGAAAATAGTTGATCTGGAATGAGGCATCTAACCTGGGTTGAACTATGTCTTCACGCATTCAAAAAGCTGCCTTGCAACTGGAAGCAGGAGACGATTGGATGAACACCTGACAATCCATTTTAAAGCATATACTATCGATCTTGACAACTCAATTAAAAATAACACGATTATATACTTTTACTCCAACTAATGTGCAGCAACTAACAGAATATAAGAGAGCATATTGTAATATGGTGCAGCATACGCTAAAACTCCCCAAGTCTAAGGATCGTAATCTGAGGTTGCAAAAATTAAAGAGGGAATTTAAGAACAGAAACCAACAAATAAAGTGCGAAAATGAGGACAACGCTTATGGAAAGCTATTTTATGCTATTTAAACCCAAAATGAATGAGCTTATTGGACCTGGCTATGTAGGATATGGTACAACTTTGTATAAGCAGCCAGACGACTTGTTTATCTCTAGTGATAAATGGGGGAACCCATATTAAAACCTTGTGCAAATCAAAATTTATCTGCCACTATACACCTTTAAAAAATGTTGGAACATAGCCTGATATTACGAAGGAAGAAATATCTAACCTAATAGAAAGCTCTCGTCCATCTAGAGCAGCTTGACCCAAGGGTACACCAATAGATCTGGTCAAATTAAATATAACCTATTGGAGCTCATTGTTAGAACAGTTGTTCTCACATGTAATCAAGTCAGGGCAAGTTCCATCTGCCTGTGAGGCGGCAATTGCATATCCAATATACAAAAGAGGGCCGAAAGTAGATCCAACTAGTTGCAGATGAATTGCATTATTGGATTTTGATTGGAAACTGTTCGCTAAACACCTTCAAAATAAATTAAGGCTATGGGCAGAGGATTAATCACTAATTCCTATAACTCAAACAGGTTTTCGCTCAGGATGCCTAGCGGTCGATAACATTTAACATTGTCCTTACTCAGGAAAAAAGCAGCATACAGAAAACAACATTATATGACTGCTTTGTGGATTATTCCACAGCATTCAACAAGATTAATCGGCAAAAGCTATGCAACAAACTTATAGCATTGGATATAGACTGTACCCTTTTGAACCTTATCTTTAAACTGCACTCCGATACTTGGATACAGGTAAAACTATCAACCGACAATACATTATCACCTACATTTTGTACTGAAAACGACCTTAGACAAGGATGTATGCTAGACCCATTATTATTTTTCCTATGTATTGCTGACCCAAAACTTATGCTAAAGGCTGACCAGGGTATTCCTCCAAAGTTAGGAGGTACAAAAATAATAGATCTAGCATATGTGGATGACCTAGTGATCCTGTCCTAGACGCCAAATGGACTACAACACCAACTCAATCAACTTCACTTGTACACTATGGAGAATAGACTAACCGTCAATCTGTCTAAAACAAAAATCATGATCTTGGGACATCACACAAAAGCTAGGGTGTGGGTACTAGGAGAATCATCAATTGAAGTAGTAAACCACTTTGAATACCTTGGAGTGACCTTCGATAATATGTTATCTTGGGCAAGTCACAAGGCCAATAGGAAATCAAAGTAACCAGTGATTACTAGGTTGGTGCTTAGATTCATGAATATGTTTGGAGGAAAAGCGATTAACCCGTCGCTCAAAGCACTACACATGAAACTGGTCCTATATCTATTGTATGTATCCCTGGTAAGGAGCAACAAGACCATTTCCAATTTCGATAAAATCTTATTGAAATGTGTACGCAATTTATTGCATCTACAGTCGGCAACGTATCACTGTATCATGAGATTGGAATTAGACCTAAAATCTTTAGTAACACTCCATTATAGAAGTACTGTGAACTATATTGTCGATTGTGCCATGGCTGACCCAACCTCATTAAAATACCTATCATGTGAAGAATTAAGGAGAGCTATATATAAAGACTCAGAATTGCACAAGTTACCGAAAAGTCTATAAGTCTATGATCTGCCTGACACACAGACATTGGGCCAAACGAACCGCCATGCTGGGAAAAAAAGTATTTGTGATACATTTATTACCAAGCAGTGGGCAGACGATCTGACAGTAGCCGCAAAATAGAAACACACAAATTTAGTCAGATTTGAAAGTGGTGGGCTGCCAGTGTGGTGGCTGGTTTTGACCCCTGGGGGGCCATTTTTGTTACCGGGCTGTATTTTGCAGCATAGATGCAATATCGACCCCCTGTAACAAAAGCTGCAGCGTGAGACAGGAGTGGTGCTTCCAACTCGAATCCCCCCCACCCCCTCTCCCCCAGAAGGCCGAGCTGTTTGCCAGGACCGGGCTTGGTTCCCAGTCCGGCCTCGGTTCCCAGTACGGCTGTGGAGATAATGTATGTTTTATTATAATCATTGATTAATATAATTAACTACTACTAATAATACTATTATTACTTGCAAGAAAGGCCTTATTGACATATGTTGACCCATTTGATGTTTTTTCAGTTGTGAGATTTATTTGCCACTTCACTAGCTAAATTCCAATTAAACGTTTCATGCAGGTTATTTCAATGTAGTTCAGTTACTTGTCATTACCTGGTATTAGAACATTGGAATGTTGGGAGCTCCATTGTAGACAATGGAGTGCTCCATGCTGCTACGGGCCGGTAAAGTCCCGCAGAGCAACATTACAAAGGCCTCTCGGAGCTCGAGGGGATTTAAATCCCTTCGAGTTTCGAGAGGCCTTTGTTTTATTTGTTAGAACACTCTGCCCTCTAGTGGCAGAATGTTCTAATAGCCTTATAGCCCTTCGTAGCAGGGCTATACCGGCTATTAAAGTCCCGCTGCCTTGTTAAAGTCCCTCTCCTTCGACTCGGGCCTTTAACGCTGCAGCGGGCCTTTAATAGCCGGTATAGCCTGCTACGGCGGGCTATAAGGCTATAGTATAGACTCTGGTGAACCCTCAATGATAGGCTTTTCTCTTTAGCAGTGAGGTACTTTGAGTCTTTGACTTCAAAACATTTCTTTGATGAATTTATCTGACAGGCATTTGGTAGGTATTCAGAGGAGACTGTACTTCTATACATCGTTTAAAGTAGGGAATATTATAATGTTCATCTGTAAAGGTCCCTATAATGACACTTTGGTTGCTCAGGTGCTGCACAGGATTTTTTCCCAAAAAATGATATCTCTCTTGAGCTACCATAGTTGTTTACATAGTAATATATATATATATATATATATATATATATATATATATATATATATATATATTATTCGAAAACGATAACGACGCCATGTGCGATTTTTAAATTTTATTTCCTGCCACCACCAAACGCGTTTCAACTGTAAACAGTCTTGCTCACTGGTGTTTACAGTCGAAACGCGTTTGGTGGCGGCAGGAAATAAAATTTAAAAATCGCACATGGCATCGTTATCCTTTTTGAATAATTAAATAGGACTCGGCTTGAGGAGTCCAAACAATGACGCAACACTCGGTCAGGAGGGGCAAAGAATACTCGAGGGAAACGAGAGAATATATATATATATATATATATATATATTCGCTGAAAAAAACATAGGTTTCAGGGGCGTTATAGTTAGTTGGACCTTTCACTCGTACAAAACCAGTGAAATTCCCCCATTATATTTAGTTCAACTAACTATAATTTGTGCCCCGCAATGCATTGCTGATGACGTCGCATATTACATCACTGATGACATGGTCAGTGACATCACTGATGACATCTCAAATTACATCACTGATGACATCATCCAGTGACTGTGTGTTTCTGTAAAGTTGAAATATGTTTAATATATATAGGGAAAGGCCTATTGAAGATTTAGTGGGTGTATAAGTGTCTGAATGTATGATTTAGTAGGTGCGTGACTGACTCTATAAGTGAGTGATTAAACGTATCTTACTGCATGTGTTAGTGACTAAACTCTGTGAATGTCTGTATCTGTCTGTCTGCTGGTGTGTAAGCGGGTGCATGGGTTTGTGAATAGCTATATGAGTGTCTATATGAGTTATTTATTGGTTGTCTGAGTATCTGTATGGGTGCCTGAGTGTTTGTGTGGGTGGGGTGTGTGTGACTCTGTGCATAGATGTGTGAGTGAGTGATTCACTGAGTGCATGGTTTAAAGAGTGCATCTGTGATGGACTGTATGGGTGGGTGAGTGTGTGTATGGGTGTGTTAGTGAGTGAATGTATATCTCAGTGGTACATGTGTGAGTAACTACATATGTGAAAGGCAGGATATACGTGTGTTAGCGTATTTAAATAAATAAGTGAGTGTGTGATTGTGGCTGTATGGATGAGTGTGTGCTTTTATCGGTGATTGTATAAGACCATAAGAATGTGCTAGTATTTATATCAGTAAGTGAGGTGGTGTGTGTATAACTGTATAGGTGAGTAAATGGGAGTGTGATTAATTATTTGCATGACTGACTAGGTGTGTGAGTACCTCTATGGATGAGTGGCGGTGTGTGAGTGTCTATATAGGTGTATGAGTGCATATGATAGTCCTGTACTGAGTGACCATAAGTATGAGTGACTGTACGGGTGAGTGAGTGGATGTGTGTAGACCTAAGAATTAGTGAGTGGGTATGTAGTTATTGGTGTTGGAGTGTCTATGGTTTTGAGAATGGCAGTCTGTAATTTAGAGTGGGTGTATCAAAAGTTATATTAGGGTGTGAGAAGATGCATGACATTATCACATGGATGATGTCATCAGTGATGTCATTTGAGATGTCATTAGTGATGTCATCAGTGATGTCACTGACCATGTCATGAGTGATGTAATATGTGACGTCATCAGCACTGCATTGCGGGGGCGCGAGTTATAGTTAGCTGAACTAACTATAACGGGGGAATTTCACTGGTTTTGTACAAGTGAAATGTCCAACTAACTACAATGCCCCTGAAACCTATGTTTTTTTCAGTGAATTTCTAAGGTTTTTTAAATGCTAATTTCTTACTATAACGTGCCTGAAACCTTTGGCTTTTTCAGTGAATTTCAAAGGTTTTTTAAATGCTAATTTCTAACTATAACGTGCCTGAAACCTATGTTTTTTTCAGTGAATTTCAAAGGTTTTTTAAATGCTAATTTCTAACTTTAACGTGCCTGAAACCTATGGTTTTTTAAGTAAATTTCTAAGGTTTTTTAAATGCTAGTTTCTAACTATGCCTACAGAGGTAGGACATGTGAAGAAAGAAGAAAAAACGCACAGAAAGAAGCAAAGGAAATGCAGAAAGAAGCAACAGAGGTCCACAAAGACGAAGAAAAGTGCAGGAAGAAGCAAGACATGTGTAGAAAGAACCAACAGAGGAGCAGAAAGAGGTCTTGTTGCAAAATCATCCTGTGCCCACAACTTTTTCAGATGGATACTGGTGGTAACTGACTCTGACTAACCAGGCCTAGAGCCAGTGCTATGCTAAAAGACACTTAGAATACAGTGAAACCACCTACATACACTAGGGAACACTATGCCTTTGGGTACCCCTGTGATTAGCATGACCTCCTCTGTAAGGCCCTAGTACATAATAGGGCAGGGGGATTAAAACTACCTCTAAGTCAGAGGTGCAGAAACATGCTACTTTAACTAGTAGGCGCGTTTGCAGAATGGTGGAGAAAGGGTGCTTGGCATCCAACCAACGCTCAAAAATTCCACTGCGTAGGACTTACAGGAGGTACCAGGAGGGATTGTTGGCCCCCAAACTCCCTCAGGACTAAATTGGACTTCATCCCCCATGCCGTAGTCTGCCACGAGGCACGTTTGCAGAGTGGTAGAGAAAGGGGGCCATGGCCTCCGAAGACGTCTTAGCAATCCCACTGTGTGGGACTGACTGGAGATAACAAGAGGGGTAGTTGCCCCCGAGGACATCCTTGGGGCCCAACTTACCAAACTATTACCTCCAGTTAGTCCCACACAGCAGCATTGGTAAGTACTCGTACCAGGCCATGCCCACTTTGCCCACCACTCTACAAACGCACTCCCTGGCACGCTCTTGGATGGGGATTGAAGTCCCCTTCACTGCTGGGGTCCTTTAGGGGCCAACTAACCTACCTTTTACCTCCAGTAAACCCCAAGCAGTGGGATTGCTGAGAGGTAGACAAAGGCCATGCCCCCTTTCTCCACCACTCTGCAAACGCGCCCTCTGGCGCGGTGTAAATTGGTGGATTAAGTCCATTTGAATCCTGAGGGTCCCTGGGGTCCAACTAGCCCACCAGGTACCTCCAGTAAGCGCCACAGAGCTGAGCTGCAGAGAGATGTAAAAAGCGGCGTGGCCTGGACAACCTCTCTGCAACGCAGGCCTCTAGCACTTACTGGAGGTACCTGGTGGGCTAGTTGGCCCCCATCGGCCCTCAGGATTGAAGGGGAATTAATTCCCCAACTTAAAACGCGCCACAGGGCGTGTTTGCACACGTCACCTCAAGCTCCGTCCCCTCCCTTCCCCATTGTGTAAACACACCCCGTGGCATGTTTTAAGTTGGGGGATTAAGTCCCCTTGAATCCTGAGGGTCCCTGGGGTCCAACTAGCCCACCAGGTACCTCCAGTAAGCGCCACAGAGCTGCATTGCAGAGAGGTGTATAAAGGGGCGTGACCTGAACCACCTCTCTGCAACGCAGGTCTGTGGTGCTTACTGGAGGTTCCTGGTGGGCTAGTTGGCCCACAGGGGCCCTCAGGATTGAAGGGGAATTAATTCCCCAACTTAAAACGTACCACAGGGCATGTTTGCACTCATGTTACCTCAGGCCCCGCCCCTCCCTTCACCACTGTGCAAACGCGCCCCGTGGCATGATTTAAGTTGGGGGATTAAGTCCCCTTGAATCCTGAGGGTCCCTGGGGTCCAACTAGCCCACCAGGTACCTCCTGTAAGCGCCACAGAGCTGCATTGCAGAGAGGTGTAAAAAGGGGTGTGACCTGGACCACCTCTGTGCAACGCAGGTCTGTGGCACTTACAGGAGGCACCTGTTGGGCTAGTTGGCCTCAGGATTGAAGGGGAATTAATTCCCTAACTTAAAACGCGCCACAGGGCGTGTTTGCGCACGTCACCTCAGCCCCCTCTCTTCACCACTGTGCAAATGTGCCCCATGCCCTACTGTCCTCACACCTCACCCACCCCTCCTGCACATTGCTCCCCTGCGGCTGACATACAAACCCCTGTCTGGGTGCACTGCAATCCCCCATATGCCCCAAAACTCCCCCACTAGATGTGAGGAACCACCTAATGTATGGTAGCCACCCCCGCCCTGTTCTTATCTTGAAATGTCTTCACTTGGACGGCTCCGCCCCTCCATGAGCCCTGTTGCCAGCCCCGTGCCCGCCTGTTCACTAGCTGCCTCACCTAGTGCCCGCCCCTCGCCCTGGCGTGCTTTGTCTCTGTCCCTACTCCCTACTTCAGCAACCCATAACGCCCCCCCGCCGCCATCCGTGCACTAGTGCTGCACCGGTAGAACTTGCTCGGCTCCCTCGCCGAGCCTGCACCCGTCCACAAGTCGTCTGTTTCCACTGTAAGCAACATGAGTGAACCTTGGCATTGTGCCCTGGAGACTCTCTGGTCCTCGTATTCGCTCTACAGACTCCCGCATCTCTTGCGTGTATAGAGATGCTATGCTGAAAATAGGAGCCAACGTGCTACCACGACTGGGTGAAGCTGTGTCCTTACCTGCGCGCAGCCTAAACTTCCCCCTCAACACTGGGCGTATCGCCAGGTTACTCATTAACGCCCCCTCATCCCGGACCTGGGCCTTCCGTGCCACCTGGTGGCGCTTTGTTACTCTCATTCCCCCCCCCCATTGACTGGGACTGCAGGGCCCCCCGGGATGGTGGCCCCGAGAGTGAATCGCGCCCTATCATTTTTTGGCAGCCTCGGCCTTTGAACCCGGACCACCAGGAGCACCCATCCCGCTGGCTGGATCATTCACGTATGGCATGAGGGTACCTCACGTCAGGGCAAATTGCTGGGGGGAGAATCAGGGGGGCTACACCGCACATCCCATAATGCCGGAGACACCGCGGCAGCACACCATCCACTGGGAAACACCACTGCGGCAAGCTGCAAGCTTCACCTGCGCGCTCCCTATAATCACCCCCTCAACACAGCACCCCTAGCCCATCCAACTTTTTGCTGCCGTATGGTACCTTGACCAACTGTAGCACACTCCTCTGCCCGAGTGTGCCCCCCAATGTTTCTCCCATTGCCGAATTGGTGCCACTGTGCCCCCCAGTGTGCAATTTACTCTCGCCATTCTCAGAAATGGCGCCTAAATCATTTCTTGTTGATGCGCCCTATAGTGCCTGGCACCGCCAACCCCCCCAGATGTGGGAGGCACACCCCATGTACTCTCCACCGACCCCCTCCATTCTTATCAGCAAACCCCACCCCCCTCCTGCGCAGCCAGGCTCCCTGCCTTAATCTTGTAACTAGACCCTTTCTTATCTTCCTCAGCCAAAGAAACGAGAGCCCTCATGACCCTCCCCCTCGCAGCTCCCACTCACACGCTTGCGTCACCCCCGAGACCAAATTCCTTATTGTAATACCCTGGGAAATTAATCATCCGACCAAGATCACAATATGTTGAGCAACGCCGATATCAAACCTATTCCTCGTTGCAAAGTCGGCAGCTCTCAGCCTAGATAATATCTTGTTACACACCCCAGGTACTCTGCACACAGCTTTACATATCTCACAGTACTGCTCACATGGAAACTTATTTCCCGAGTACTCTTGTTACGCACCGAGGTACTTTGCACCCGGCTTTACATGTCCCAAAATACAGCTGTCACATGGCAACTCACTCCCCCTGTAAGTTCACCCATTACACACCCCAGATACTCGACACATTGGACTTCATGAAGCTTGTGCCGTGCACATATAGGGCCTCATGTAGGTAAATAAATTTTACCGGTTCTTAAATACCGAGCCGTACCGAATCGGTAAATTAGAATCGGTAAGTTATATGTAGGTAAAAATTCGGTAACAGTTACCGATTCGGTAACATTCGGTAATCACGAATCGGAATTCACCGAATCGGTAAATACCGAGGTGGTATTTACCGAATCGGAAAATACCGAGGTGGTATTTACCGAATCGGAAAATACCGAGGTGGTATTTACCGAATCGGAAAATACCGAATCGGTATGTACGGATTCGGTAAATAAAATCACATGACTTGACGAAACAGCTAATCCTGTGCAACGACAGCCCACCCAACCAGGAAGTGCCCACACCCAGGCAGGTGTACATAATTAGCCGAAGTGGCCACACCCAGGCAGGTGTACATAATTAGCCGACCCTGGAGAGGCTTGGAGTGCAGAGGAGAGGCAGGGAGCCGTTGCATGTGCGAGCGGGTAAACGAACAGCATGTCCAGCCAGAGAACACAGAGAGACGGAGGGGAAAGGAGGAGGAAGCTGAAATTCAGCCCCAAGGAACTCCAGGTGCTGGTGGAGGAGGTGGTGAAGCAGCACCAGAAGCTGTTTGGAAGGCAATCCCTGCAAGTGCCTGAGGCTGAAAAGCGCAACATATGGCTGGCCATCCAGGCGCAGGTCAATGCTGTGGGAGTGACCCACAGGGACATTGAGGTCCTCAAAAAGCGCTGGTATGACCTGAGGATTGTAACCAAGAGGAAGATGGGCGACATCCAGAAGGAGGCCAGCCAGACCGGAGGTGGAACCAACAGGGCACCTGCCCTCACCGAACTGGAGGAGCTGGTGGCGGCCACAATCGAGCAGGAGAGCGTCGTGGGCCTTGGGGACGCCGACAGCTCTGCCAGAGCCGCAACACACCAAGGTAAGACGAAAGCACAGCAATGTAGCCCCCCCTACCCCTATCCCACATCCCCCATTGTGAAACGAGAATCACACTGCAGTCCACACGTGTCAGTGCAGACAGGCAATGCATTCCGGGAGATGTAGTCAGGGCAACACTAACCATGACGTAAATGTTACAGGGCAACAAGGCATGTCACGCACTCGAGGCACAAGGAGACAGAGGACATATTGGAATGTGAAATGATTTATTGTGACGCTTGCAATGCAGCCCTTCGGGGACACTGAGCCAATGTTGTATTTCTGTCCACAGATGTGACATCATGCAGGACAGGGCATGCTGCAGGAGAGACGGCACACCGGCCACAAATATCACCTCCAGCCAGCACAAGTTCAGACCAGGGAGCAGGCCCACTGGCAGCCGCACCACCCACACAGCCAGCCTCGCCGCACCCAGAGCCAGCATCACCTCACCGAGAGCCAGCATCACCACAACCAGAGCCAGCATCGCCACTCATGTTCGAATCACCGGCCACATCTCCGCTTGCAGGTGTGAGAATGAGGAGGCGTCCAGCAGCCAGGCTACGAGCCTTAGACACCTCGTCAGACGACAGCATGGGCCCAGAAGACCGCACCGGGCCCCAGGAAGGGAGCCATGCCACTGTGCCCCACACCTCACAGGCAGCACAGACGGGAGCAAGAGGGCGCCGCAGGTCGCGTGTCCAGAGTCCACCAGCACCCACTGACGGCCATGGTGTCTTCTTGGGGCTCGAGGGCCAAATGTTGAAACAACAGCGCCTGCAATCCAAGGCAGTCATGTCAGTCCAGAGGCACATGCGGGTGATGAAGACAACATTAGTCAACATGGACAATAACATTAGCGGCATGGCTGCGGGCATTCGGGACATGTCCCAGTCAATCCAGCAGTTGTGCAGCAAATTAGATGCTGACATCGAAGCACGGCGCCGGGAACGCCAGAGAAGGGACACTACCAGCAGGGCACTCAACCGTCTGGCAACTGCGACTTCTCTACTGTGCCGGCGCTCTGTGACGATGCAGGAGGGCCTAACACAGTGCTGCAGCGACCTGTCTCGGGGGATGGTGCAGGTGACAAGTGCACTAGGGGTGCTATTGACTAGTCAGGCGTCGACAACTGCTGCAGGGGATGCTGCGGAGAGCATCGACACCAGCAGCAGCATCACACCCCCCGTCCCAGAAGCACGCAGGAGCAGCAGGCGGCTTGGGGTTGGCTCTAGTGAGGATGCACAGGCCGTGCAATCCACCACTGCAGCGCGTATGCGCAAACATTGATGTAGCCCTGCTTAGCCACTTCCCATTGGGTGACGTAACCCTGGACATACTCCTTGTATAGATGGTATATTGCCAGATTGGCCTGTTCATGTGTTCATGGCGTGGTGCCACATTAAAACTACGTCATGACTTCTCACAACTCGCTGTGTCCCCTCACTTACTCAGAAATAGTTGCATGTGATCTCTGCCCGTCTCTCTCTCCCATCGATTGCAGTTGGCACTCTAGCTGCGTTGCCCTCTGGCTGGCCTGACTCATCCTCGTTGTCCTCAAAATATGTTAGTTCCACATCTGTACCTTTTTTCGTGGCAAGGTTGTGCAGCATTGCACAAGTGGCAATGATCTTGCAGCAGGTGATGGGTTTGTACTGGCGTGCGCCTCCGCTCTTGTGCAGGCAGCGGAACCTGCTCTTCAGTAGTCCAAACGTGCGCTCCACCACATTGCGTGTTGTTTTGTGTGCCACGTTGTATCGTCTCTCACTCTGGGTTGCTGGGTGTAGGTAGGGAGTGAGGATGAATGAACGGCATGCATATGCACTGTCGCCTGGATGAGTAAAAGGGAACCATCGGTGACATGCCTCTATACACTATGATTTGCAGGTTTCAAGGGGCGTCACTGTTACTTACCTAGCAGGTATCCCTCTCCGAATTCTCCGGCACTCAGTCGTGTGTAGATCCCACTATTCTGGAAGATGTAAGAGTCGTGGGTGCTCCCAGGAAACTTTGCAACAATATCTGTGATGATGTTCCCTGCATCACAGATCACCTGCACATTGATGGAGTGGGTGGACTTCCTGTTCCTGTAGATGTGCTCTGTGTCAGCTGGTGGACAGATTGGGATGTGTGTACCATCAATACAGCCGATGACATGGGGGAACTGTGCCATGTGATATAAGTCTGTTTTTGTTTTCTGCAGTGCAGCCTGTGTGTTTGGGAAGCTTATGTAGTGGTGCATTCTCTGCATCATGGCACCCAGGAACTTCCTGAAGAAACGTGACAGGCAACTCTGGGATACCCCACCCACCGCAGCTATCACCACCTGATAACTGCCGGATGCCAACAGATGTAGGCTGCAGAGCACCTGCACATGTGGGGGTATGGCGTGCGCCCTTCTTATTGGATGGTCCAGGAGTGGGTGTAGGTCCCTGATTAAGTCCATGATGGTTTCGGGGTGTAGCCTGTACCTCTCATGTATCTCTGCATCAGTCAGCTGGAATAGTGTGATGCGCTGTCTGTAGATTTGTTCCTCCCGTCGCCACACCCTCAGTCCTGCTGCCTGTAGACGTAGGCGCCTTGCAATGACGTACATAGCGGCCATGTTGTCCACGCTGTTGCATTTTGGGATTGCTTATCTGCACTGTTGATGGTTACCACCTGCTTTCAATCCGTGTTAATTACCGACTCTTATTTACCGATTTTCCTGGATTTCTTAATTACCGAGTGCTCCTACATGTCATTTTAATTTTTACCACTTCATATTTACCACTTCATGTTTACCGAATCGTTAATTATGTATTCGGTAACTCTGATTCGGTATTTTGGAATTCGGTAAATATGAATCGGTATTTACCGCCTCATATTTACCGAAAAGTGGTTTTTGGACTCCTACATCTCACTTGTCTGAATACCGGTCGGTAACGGCATATTTACCGAATATCGGCCGTTACCGACCGGTATTTGGCTACCTACATGAGGCCCATAGTATTTATGCCCTGTGCTCTCGACATGGAATCATCTGAAAGGTGCATGTCACCACACACCCGATTTATTTATGCAAATCATTTTGTGCATACGTAATAACACTTCCCAAGTCCTCTGCACACATGTATACATCCGAGCTCTCCACACGCCCCAGGTCCTCTTCACATACAAGTATGCCTTCCAAATGCTGTACACTTGGAAAGGCATTGCTCCAAGACTGTGCACATCAAGCTTTTTGTTTCAAGTACTGTGCACCTGGAGTTACACGTCCCACTTGTCCAGCACAGTTACACATCCCGCACCCTCTCCTGCAGCACTCCTACTCTCACCCCAACCCATAATGCCTCTCCTCTTCCCCGCGATCTGATCGCCCCCGCTTCCCTCCCCACCATCCCATACCTCCTAATCCTCCAAGTAACCTCCTTGTCACTCTCGCGTCGCCTTCCTTTCATCCCCAAACCCTGCGAGTTTCTACGGCCAGCTGCTCAGCAACGACCCCCAATTTCATTCCGTCTCCTCATTCCTGCACTTACTTGAAGATCCATGCAACGACAATGCCACTCCCTGCGTGCAATTGACCGCCGCCCACACCCCAAATCTGCAACTAAGCCATTCATGCTGCCCTCCACAGACCCTCTACTTGATAGCCTCATCAACAACACACCCATCGGGGAGGAGCCTAGCGCGCATCCAAGATGGTCGCGTGAGCACAGGGCTCCCCGGACCCTTTCTGCTCCTCGGAATATATCCTGAGACTATCCTGATTTGGTTTATGGAATCTGGGAGATGAAGACCAGCTGATCTTATATCTCTTGTTAAAACTCTAATCGGACCTGGGAATCCTGAGTTGTCGTCGTCGGAACTTTTGGGACCCACCCGACGGAGGTGGCCGGGGTGAAGGTGACCCGTGGGGCCGGGCTGCAATTGAACAACAGCGGCCTCAGCGCGGTGCCAGTTGCCGATTCAGCACTTTCGGTTTCGGTTTTGGCCCTCAGGAGATCGGCTGGCGTGCGTGCTCAGGGTGGCGAGGTGCCTCCTGGGCCTCTGCCCGAGGCTTGCTTCCCTCTGCTACTGGTGGGCCTGACGCCTCCGACCCCTACACCGACAGTTTGTGGTCCTTTTGCTGGCGCCCGCACACCTCTTGATCGGAGGTCCCATTGAGAGACTGCGCTCACATGGCGGGCAAAGGGGGTCCGGAGGGGCGCAAGACCAAGGCTTCTCTGCGCGGGGGGCCGGTCCAGAGCAACAACATGGACCGCTACACCCAGGGCAGGGGGTCCCCTGGCGCTGCTGGCCTCTCCCCGGATGCTGCAGGGGGAGGCACGACCGTCTCTGCGGAACCTTCCCTGCAGGACATTATGGGCGCCATCGAGGGCATCAGGGAAACCATCGCGACGCAATATGAGGCCCTGGCCCGTAAGATCGACACTGTCGCGATCGATGTCACCCTGATTCGGGCCGACCTCTCCAAAACTAACGAGAGGGTCCAGGCCCTTGATGCACGGACCTCCACCCTGGGTGCGGAGGTGTCGGATCTGCGGGCCGCGCTTGGGGACATTAGAGTGGTCAACGACCATATGGCCCGGCGGCTTGAGGACTTCGAGGGACGGGCCCGACGCAACAACATCCGCATCATTGGTGTACCGGAGTCCTCCGACAGCCGCCCGGTGGACCTCGTGGTCGAGGAACTTATCATGCAACAGCTGTCCCCGGCTGGCCTAAGCAGATTCTTCGCCGTGGAGCGGGCCCATCGAGTGCCGGGCGGCCGGCCGCAGCCGGGGGCCCCCCCGAGGCCTATCGTGGCTAAACTGTTCCACTACAGGGACCGCGACGCTATTCTGCAGGCTTCACGGACCCGTGGCCCGGTCCGCTACGAGAACTCGACCATCAATTTTTATCCGGACTTCACACAACTGGTCCAGAAACAGCGGATGGGATTCCAAGGGGTGAAGCGCCGTCTCCGCGAGCTGGGCCTGAAGTATTCGATGATCTACCCGGCGAAACTACGAGTGGAGCATGGAGAGCGGACAGCCTTTTTTGACTCTCCTGTGGCCGCAAGTGACTGGCTGGACTCGCTGCCGGACGGGGGTGGCCGGCCCGGGCCCTCTGGGGGCACCGCAGGTGACGGGTCCCCTTAGACTGACATTTGGTCCTTGCTTTTGCGGTTTTGCACTGTACAGTTGGGTCTTACTCTCTTGCATACTGTGTCTTACCAGGACCCGTGAGGGGTGCGGGCGGGTTCGGGTCCCTTTCCTCCTCCGGGGTCTTTTTGTAGAATGGGGTTAGTGGGGCGACAGGCACACTGCAAGTTGGGGGGGGTCTTTGGCCCGCAGGGGTGCAGGGTGGGGGGAGTTGGACTTGGGGTGGGGTTGGGGGGGAAGAGGGGTTGTTTTGTTGTGTGTTTTTTGTTTACAGGGCGAGGTATTGATTTTTGTCCATATTTGGGAGCTGTGCGGCGGGCTGGGGGCCTCTTGATCTATTGGAGGGGATGGGGGGAGACGGGTTGAGGCTTATGTCATGGAACGTCAATGGGTTGGGGGACCGTATTAAGCGGGGTGTTGTACTGCAATATTTGCGTCGTTTGACTCCTGATGTGGTGTTTCTCCAGGAGACGCATTTGGTCGGCAATGTCTGCCATGCGATGAACAGGGGGGGATACCGCCTCGTAGCCCATTCTGGTTTCACAACTGGCTCCAGGGGGGTGGGCATTCTCCTGCGAACCTCCCTTCCGGTGGAGATCACGAGGATAGTCTCGGATGACAGAGGGCGCTATGTGTGTTTGATTGGGAGGTGGGAGGGGCAGCCCCTTACCCTGGTTTCAGTCTACGTCCCCCCGGGCCTCCAGAACTCCACCTTTATTGACTTGGGTCGAATGCTGCTTGACCTTCCGGACGGCCTCCTGCTCATGGGCGGGGACTTTAATTCTGTGGTTTCGGGTGAACTGGATCGTCACCCACCAAGGACCCTCCCCGCTGCCCAGTCATGGCTGGGTGGGATGTTGGAGACCTTCGGCTTGGTGGATAGTTGGAGACTAATGCATCCGACCCAGTGTCAGTTCACCTTTCATTCGGGGGCGCATGGGAGTCTCTCCAGGTTAGACTACTTCCTTATGCCCGCGGCGCAGACTGGTAGGATTCGAGAGGTCAGACACCTGGCGCGTGGTATCTCCGACCACTCTCCGCTGTGGCTTCTCTTTGACACCGGGTCGCGGTCCGCAGGGCGGATAGCGCCCATTAACCCCTGGTACTTGCGGGACCCTGTGACTCGTGACAGCCTGGTTAAGGCCATGGACCAATATTTCAGTGAAAACGAGGGGTCGGTGTCGTCTGCGTTGTCCCTTTGGGAAGCCTTTAAAACTGTGATACGCGGACACGCCCTCGCCCAAATAGTGGTGGCCAAGAAGGTTAGGAGCGAGGCGGTGGTGAAGCTTGAGACTGACATCTCGGGGCTGGAGTCGGCCTTGGAGGCGAATGTTACTCCGGACGGGCTACATGCCCTTAGCCTGAAACAGTTCGAATATAGGTCCCTGGTCACTGACGCGGCCAAAACTATGTATAGGGAGCAGCAGGGCCGATTGTATGACGCGGGGGACAAGGCGGGAAAGTTGATTGCGTGGCTGGACAAAAAGGAGAGAGTGAATCGTGTGGTCCCCGAGTTGCGTGCTGCGGATGGTGTGTGTGTGACTGAGCCGGATGAGATTGTGGAATGTTTCGCCGACCACCTCCGGGCGGTATACTCCCCGGTGACTGACAGGGATGAGGATGACTCTCGCCTCTTACTGAGAGATATTGCTCTGCCCGGCCTGTCCGTTGAGGACCGAGAGCGGCTGGACGCCCCCTTGTCGTCGGATGAAATAGCGACCGCGATTCGTTCCCTTCGCTCGGGCAAGGCGATGGGTCCTAGCGGTCTGCCCATTGAACTATACAAATTGCGTCCTGATAAGCTTGCGCCCTTCCTCAGCCGCATGTTTCGCGACTCTCTTGCGGCGGGTTCCCTTCCGGCCGACCAGCGCTTGGCCACCATAGTCGTTATCCCCAAGGAGGGCAAGCCGCGAGACCGCTGTACTTCTTACCGGCCTATTTCACTGCTCAATGCGGAGCCTAAAATCCTGGCGAAAGTCCTGGCCAATCGATTGTTGAGTGTCGTGTGCGACCTTATACATCCGGACCAATGCGGCTTTATCCCGCACCGCAACACCGCTCTTAACTTGCGGCGTCTTCACGGTGCTCTTGCCAGGGCGGAGTTCCTCTCCGAACCGGCCGTGCTGGTTTCTTTGGATGCCACGATGGCCTTTGACACTATTGAGTGGCCATTCCTCTGGGCCGTCTTGGATAAATTCGGCTTTGGAGAGGGATTTATTGGCTGGGTGAGGCTCCTTTACACGGGACCCATGGCTCAAGTGGTGGTGAATGGGCGGGTCTCTCGGCCCTTTGCCCTTGGCAGGGGCACGAGGCAGGGGTGCCCGTTGTCCCCGTTGCTTTTTGCTCTCGCCCTGGAGCCACTCGCTGCCTGGCTCCGTTGGGAGCCCTCGCTTAGAGGGATCCGGTGGGGCCCGGGCTTCGAAGATCGGGTCTCGCTGTATGCGGACGACATTCTCCTGTATCTCACCTCACCGCGGCAGTCACTCAACGTCCTTTTTGACGTTCTGACCTCCTTTGGGAACAATTCGGGTCTCACGATCAATTGGTCTAAATCCTGCGTTTATCCCATCTCTGGTGGTCCTCCTCTCCTGCCGCCTCGGCTCCCGATTCAGATATCTCTGAGCGGCTTTAAGTACCTGGGGATATACGTTTCGCTGGACCCGGTGGCTCGCTATGAGCAGAATCTCCTGCGTCCACTTCGGCGGCTGCGGGAGGACACGGCCCGGTGGTGCAGGCTCCCCCTGTCCCCGCTGGGTCGGGCCGCGCTGTTTAAAATGATGTCCCTTCCCAGGTTCCTCTATGCACTCCAGAACTCCTTCGATGTTATCCCAGTGGCCTATTTTCGGGAGGTGGAGAGCCTGCAGAGGAGACTGGTGTGGGACGGGCGGGCGCGTATTGCTCTTGCCAAGCTCACTCTCCCCTGGTATGACGGGGGCATCGCGCTTCCTGACATTCGCAGGTACTATTGGGCCTCGCAGCTATCTGCCATTAACCACGCCACGTATGCGCCCGGCTTGAATCCGGCGTATGAGATGGACAAGTTCCTGCTTCCCGGCGGGAACTACAACAGGGCACTTTATTCCCGCCTGGCTGGCCGGACTCTTACGGGTCCTACTAAGATTGCGGTGCGGACCTGGAGGGCTGCCACTGCGGCCATGGGCTGGAGTGAGCGATTAACATGTGCTACTCCCTTGTTTGCTTCCGACCGCCTGGGAAGCTTGTGGACCACGAAGGGGTTTGACCAGTGGGACACGATTGGTATCAGCAAAGTGGGAGACCTGTGGCACAAGGGCGCGGTAAAGACTTTCGCGGTGCTCCAGGCCGAATACGAGCTGACCGACAGGGAGTTCTTCCGCTACGCCCAGGTTCGGCACGCCCTGCTCTCGGTCTTCGGGGAGGGGACCAAGATCCCTGTTTCATCGCCCCTCGAGGACCGCATACTTGATGGACATGTCCCTGATAGTACTATTTCTTTAATTTATAAAAAATTAATCAATCACCGGGCGGACCTTCTTGTTCGCCTTCGGGAGGCTTGGACTGGGGACGGGGTGGAATTGGACGACGAAGATTGGCAGTCTGCACTGTCGTCCCCCAAGGAGGTTGCCATTCCGGCTCGTCTTCGGTTGGTACAGCTCAAGATTCTCCACCGGGTGTATGTGACGGGTCCGCGCTTGGTCTCGATGGGATTTTCCGGCGACGGGCTCTGTAAGCGAGGCTGTGGGCTCAGCGCCACCTTTCTTCATATCCTTTGGGAGTGCCGTGAGGTGGCGGACTACTGGCGCCGGGTCCACACGGTTATGGGACAGGTCACCGGGGTTGTGCTGCTGCCGGAGGTGCGTCGCTGTGTCCTGAATGTGTGGGAGCCCAATGACTACAGCGCGGCTCAGACTCGGTGGGCGGCCCTAGGGAACATGATTGCCAAGAGGGATATAGCGCAACTTTGGGGCGCTCAACGGCCGCCCACCGTGTCAGTATGGAAGGAGAATATGGACTGGTGTATGTTTAGGGAGAAGACTGTGTATGTGGCCCGTGGCAAGCCGGGGGCATGGGGTAGCATTTGGGGGCAATGGAACGCGTATCGCGGAGGCATCTGTACGCCCCCCCTGGTAGACACTGATATCGCCATGTCCCCCTGACCCTTGATGGCTCCTGGCGCCTTTTGGAACAACTACATATGGACGTCCGTCTCCCTTGACCCCCTCCCCCCCCCTCCGTCCCCGGCCTCCCGGTACTCCTCTCTTTAGCGGATTGCTCAATTGTTCTGACGGGAGTTTCCCGGGGGGAGCCTGATCCGCACTGGTTTCCCTCATAACTCGCCTTTTGTTTTTTATTGTTTTTCCTTTTGTTTTTGTGATTGTTGGACTTACGCTTCCTGTTCCTCGAGAACTATCTGGAGCCACTGCGGGGCAGCGCCCTGGGAACTGATTGCAGCCTTGATATGTGTAGATTTCCTTCTGTACCTAGCGGCCGGCCCGGGTGGTTGTAGGCCCGTACTTGTAACCGAATTATTGTCCAATAAAAACTTTTTCAAAAAAAAAAAAAAAAAAAAAAAAAAAAAAAACAACACACCCATCCCTGCCACATGTGTGTTGGCAGCCTCGGCCTTCGCACTCGGACCCCCGAGAGCACCCATCCCGCCGGCTGGATCATTCACGTATGGCATGAGGGTACCTCACATCAGGGCAAATTGCTGGGGGAGAAGCCCTGACTGACACAGGGGGGGCTACACCGCACATCCCATAATGCCACAGACACCGCGGCGGCACACCATCCACTGGGAAACGCCACCGCAGCAAGCTGCAAGTTTCACCTGTGCGTTCCCTTTAATCACCTCCTCAACACAGCACCCCTTGCCCGTCGATGAAAGGTGAGTTACACAAATACCCAGAAAACAATGTAACGATTTCCCTTAACCCTCCACCAACTACCCATCACTTCCTGACGCATCTTAACCATTTCATCATACTATTAGCCCTGCCAGCTGCCCCTCATTTCCCTCACCCTCTCCCTTGTGCCACGGCACCTCGTCCTTCATGAGGCCCACTGCTCCCTGCACCCCCCACCCTCCCCCTCACCTAACACTTCGTAGCAGCAGCACCTCTACTCCTGACAAAATTCCCAGGAGGGCTGCCAGTGGCATGCGCACGCGGTCCTCGAGCCTCATAAAAGCTGCAGTGGCATTTACTGAACTTATCACCGCAGTGTTGACAGGTTGTCTCAGATGCTCGCAGAATTGGAGCACAAAGATCGGGTGCGGGGAGGTGGCAGCAGGCATGGGAGTTGGAGCGTCATTGGGCCCTCCACCCTGGAATTAGCTAAAGGCGACAGCAATGTGTTCGCTTGTAAAACCTTCGCGCAACCTGTAGGTCACAGCCATGTAGGTAACCCCAGCAGTCAGGCCATGAACCCCCACTTTAACGTTCCTTCATTTCCCATAATTGTAATGACGCAATAGGTATCATTGGGTAACTTAAAACGAAGCACGGTTGCCCGCGCTTCGTGTTGTTTTTTTATTTTTGGCCGAAATTCACCCTGGCTGCACGAATCTCACCGATTTTGTTTTTTGAAATACTTTTTTTGGTCTTGAGGGTACCTGTGGGACCCCCTGAGCAGGCTCAGGGGGTCAGGGTGTTTCTACCCTGCCTCCTTTTCTTTTTTTCACCTTTGTTTCCCTGTTTTCTTTTGACTCGGTTCTACCGAGTCACAAGATGGCTGCCAACACTTCCTGGTTTGGAATGTTGACAGCCAATTGGAATAAAGCTCGTGGTCGGGAGGGTGTGCGGATCCACCGCTCCTCTATATATAAAAACTTTTATTTTTTGATTTTCTCAGCAACTACTGAATGGATTTACTCCATTTAAAAAAAGGTCTCTTTCTGAACCAAGCACTACCTATTTGCCAAATCTGGGGTATTATCCGTTTAGCAGTTTGAGCTGTAACCGTGTCTAAACTTTCCTATGGGAAATTGATTTTTTGACCTCTATTTTTTTAATTTCTCAGGAGCTACTGAACGGATTTACACCATTTAACAAAAAGGTCTCTTTCTGATCCAAGGGCTACCTGTTTGCCAAATTTGGTGTAATTCCGTTCAGCAGTTCGGGCTGTAGTCGTGTCTAAAGTTTCCTATGGGAAATAACATGGAGAAAACACGTTTTGGGACCCCGTTTTTTCTCAGCCCCCGCTTGGCGAATCACCCCGAAACTTTCAGGATAGTAGCTGACCGGAGCGGGCCATAAGTTGTGAAAATTTCACGGAGATTTGTCAACCGGCGCCAAAGTTCTTGGGAAAACAAAAAATGAGTTTCCTATGGAAACTAGGTCCTAACTATAACTACCTACTGGCAACCACCACAGACGGCTTTAGCTGGCTGAGTTGTCCATTTTCACTTCTGATGTGAAATAAAGTATTTTTGTGTAGATTTAGATTTTAGCACTCCGTTGGAGCACTTTGCTTTTCTTCCACACCCCTGGCTCCATGTCTTCTACCCTCAGTTGTATTTTTACTCTTTTCACTGCTGCTCTTTTTTCCTGCTCCCACCACCGACCCCTGAACTACCTTCCATTAGGCTCTTCATATTACTGCTGGTTCTCCTACTCATCTCCTTTTTCATCTGCTTTTAATTTTTTTTAACCTTCACTGTAAGGGCCTGGCTACTGCACGCTGGCCTTGGGCCGCTCACCGCTCTCAATATGCACAGCATTTTCTTTTTCAATTGCCATTTAAAAATGTCCGTCAGCCATCTTGGAACAGTGAATTAAAATAAAGTATAACAATAAAAAAATACCAAGATGGCCCTGGGGCGTCAGCGTGAATACGCATGCATGTGTATACACGGGCTGCAATCAAGGAATGTTTTCTTCATGACAAAAAACATTCCAAGATGGCCATCCCTGTGTGTAAGTGCTGATGCACCACTGAGCATCTTGGATTTTTTTTATTTTTTTTAAAAATAAATTGAAATAAAAGCGCTCCAATATCCCCCCTTCCCCCTCCACCTCAACCCCCTCTTATGGCATGCGTGCTGACGCACCTGCAGCCATTCTGAATGTCACTTATTTATATATTTTTTGCTGTGCACGATTGCTAAGCAAACAGCACTGGCACAACCATCACTCTGTGCATGCTTATAACAGACCAGACCAATTGGCTTTTTCATTGCTTGTTTTATACTGTTTTCGTATTTTCTTAGTTTTGGTGGTCCTTTCAAAGCCGATTTTGCTTTTTGTGAAGTTTGCTTCAGCTGAAGATTGCAAATGCACATAAAGTGGATTATTACTCCGCAAATTTCCTTCGAGAAAAACATATTCTTGTCCTCCCTTTCTGTTTCACTTTATGACCTTTGTAACTTCTTAGTCCTCACTTAATTGTATCATTTTATGAAATCCCTAAAACCTTCGCAGTACTTGGAATGCACTTCAAAGAAATATCCAGTTGCTTGCTCAATTGAGCCTTTTATGGCAGAAGAAACGTTACACCTACTAATCCTAAACAAAGAGAAATATATTTACCATATCGCTTTCATACATTTTCCATTCTTTTACGCACGAGATTGAGGTGTCTGAAGAAATTCTCAGATATAATCTGCAGTAAGAGCTTTTTTCCGGTTGGCAAATTACTTTGAAGTTAAAGTCTTGGGAACCCGGCCTGGGACCTGCTACAACCTGCCCATTCCGTTTCTTCCTTTGGCACAGGGTTACTGATCTCATCCATACTGCAAAGTACCCCGCAGGAAACCAAATCACACAGCCTGTCCAAGTGGCACACTTACAAAAGCTAAGTGTCTTAGATAACCTGCCGTGTACGTGATCTCGTCCCTCTTAGAACAGAATGTATCGTTTGTATTGTGTTTTTATGCGTGCGTGCCTTGCCTCATTCCCACCAGGTTCAAAGAGGGAAGGCAGTGTGAAAATATGAATTGGGTCCACCCAAACTGATTTCTCAAGCAGGTAAAAAGAGAGTGATTATCGCAAGAAAAAAAGAATAAAAGCATGGAAGGAAGAAAAAAAGAAAGGTAGAAAAGAGAGAAAAAAGCTTGGGACTTAAAACAGTATAAAGAAGGAAAACGTGAGAGTAAAAGAGATGGAAGCAGGTGATCATGAAATGTACAGACTGGTAAAAATGAGAACCGGATGTAGCTCGGTTTAAATGAGGAGGGAATAGAACCACAATTAAATAACTAAAATAATAGTACAAAAGAAAGAAAGGTGAAAAAAGAGAATTCACGGAAGATAAGGAGACTCACGAGACTGGCGAGATCGGAAATAGAATCAGAATATGGTTTTTGTAAAAGTATGCAGAAACATATTTAATAATCTTAGCTGTAAAGCAGTGCTTAATTTGTAAAAAAGAAAAAAGCATAAGTGGAAGGAGGCTACTGCAGCTTGCACCACCCACTGCCCCCACCAGTGCTTTAGACTTTTAATATACATAAACAATTACTAATACCTGCCGCCCAAGCTATTCCTATTGCTTTGTGTGGCAGGTATTAGTTGTTTTAATGTGTATTGACTTATTAAACAACTGTTGTGCTCATCACAAAATTAGAGAAACAACGCCACCATGTGGCAGACTGTCATAACTGTGTCCGTGCTGTCAATAAAGTACCAGTGCCAAGCACCGGAAACCACTGGCTCAAATTAAGCATTTTTTTAAAGCCACAAAATATACTGGAATAACTAATTTAGTAGATCAAATACAAAAAACAATATGTGTTATTCTTGACAATTTTTTTGGATCAAGCTTCATGAGATTTGTTTCCCTTTTCTCCTGCCGTATTAAAAGCAGTGAACACAGTGATATACACACACTTCATGTGACACGTTCACCCGGGCATGGCACAATGTAGTAGAGCCAAAATACAACATGTACAATTTCAGCAGACTACATTTAATATCTGGGGAGATTGTACATTAATACACATCTGTGTGTCCTGTTGAACAGAGGTTACAAAGGCTGGTTATAACAATCCGATTTTAGTTGGTAGGCAACCAAGGCTTGTACGTATGCCATATAAATTATTGTGGTATGTAAGAAATTGGGTCATTAATTACAAAGAATGTGAGTCCTTCACAAGTAATAGATCTGTAATTGTCTCTTTACTGGAAACTAGGTACCCCAGTGTAGTACTTAACTTTCTCAGAGAAGTTAAGCAGAGCAGTTCAAGGCTTCTAAGGGGAGGAGGAGTAAGCTAACAATCTCAATTCACCGACACACAACAGTATACAATACATTATTCTCCAGTCAGTGCTTTTTCTTTTAAAAATGAAAAGTACTTTTATTACACACACAAACACGCACTAAATATTATGCATTAAATTACAGTATATACATTCAGGTAGATGGACGTACCTTGGGTGGCACCATCATATCACACTACAGTCCTAATGGGTCTTGAACCAATCATAATGCCCCCACCAGCTATACCAAAAGCATCAATATAAGGGGTATCAAAATATATGAGGCAGGCCTACTGGTTCTGTCAGGGTGTAACCACATGAATAAACTGCCATACCATGTGTCGTGATTCACCGCTGTCTCACCTTTAAAACTAACGGGGGAATAACCATATTCAAATGCATTCATTATATGTATAACCATTGTAGTGTTCATAAGCAGTACTGACAATGAAGCATTTTTAAATCAAAACATGTGTGTCACAGTGTTTCTCAACTTTCTCAAGGCCACGTAATGCAGCCAAAGGACACTGCAATCCATTAATTTCCACAATTTATTTTTGTTGATGGGTACCCTGGTCCAACCCTAGGACACCCACAGGCTTGGGGGCTCATTAGGATCTGAAAGGGGAGCCAGAAGGTCTCTGCGAATACTGCGGACTACCCATACACAGCTCCTGTGGTGCACTAGTAGGTCCTTTCCCCCCCAACTGTCCCTCAGAGGGCCTTAGTGGGGGGCCTAAACCACTTTACAAATACACATAACATAACAGATACCACTAATGAATTTGAATTGGTAATTGCAAAATCATTTTACAATTTGTTAATACAAAAACAACAACTAATTAAACAGTAAAGGAATGATGGGATATGTTTAGTATGCCTGTGCTACCATAAGGAGACACAGTCCCCCTCACCTTATTTAAGGTAGAGACATTGAGCAAAGTAAAAGTCTTTGAAGCCAGGTTTTCATCAACTGGATTAGGATCTAAGGAACATCTGTTTAAGAGAAAAAATGGTTGTCCATTATGCATAGGGTCAGCCAGTGGGTGCACATATGAATTGAACATGGTGGAGCTGAACAAAACCCCTCTGAAATACCACTAGAGACCAGTTGTAAGTAGAAGCGCATTTTAAATCCTTTTACATTGATCTGATAAAATGAGGAAATCCACTTGAGGAAGATGTTCAGAGATCTAATTTGATTACAAGTTCCTATTTGAACAAGATGGCATAGAATACTTTGTTAATAGCATTTGGTATATTATGCCAAAAAGGCATTTTCTGTGCCCCTACCCGTCTGAAACACTGTTTGAAGTTAGCCCAGAGAATCTTAGTAGAGAAGGGAAATTTAGGGCCGCGTAGATGGTAGAGATCCAAAGATGGTATCTTAATACATACACAGCTCAAATACAACTACTCTTGATTGCATAGAGATATTAAAAGGGGATTATGTACATAACTGCTCACAATTTTCAAACTGGCTTCAATTCGTATGTGTGTTTCCTACCCAATTGGCTGCATTTAGTGTGTTACCAGTATCTCTGTTCATCTGTATGTGTGCATGTACTATGTGTGTGGGCGTCTTGAGTCACTCATGTGCAGTTCGTATCCCTATTGAAATGGCTCCACATGTTCCAATTCTTTCCATTATTTCCTCACTCTGTCACTCTAATCTCACATATCCCTCATATTTATGTTCTAATTACCCACAACTCTGCCATCTTGTTGAATGCCCATTTAAAATTCTATAAAGTCTGGGCATGTGTTTCCTTTTTCCATTTCCTATGTTATTTTGGGCCAACATCCAGGGTGTGTTCATTGTCAACCTGCAAGTGCAAACGGCCCTCATAGCTAACTGTGTAGCATGCTATTACATTCTAGGACATAACACTCCTTTTCAGGTATCAAGTGTAAAAGCCCTCACTTATTAACTTTGGAAATATAAGAAGTGTCTCTTCATAACACAGAGGATCCACCTAAAAAAGCATGGATCCTTTGCCTTTACCAGTACATCTTCTGTGTAATAAGAGGACTTCATGATGAATAACCTACAAATGGAGACATCTCTGTTTTCACCATCAGGTTCACCAGCATGTGGATCAATGCCACCAGAAATACTGATAGTATCATGCTGAAGCATGTGAGATGCCCCCATAGTAAGTTTCTTCTGTTTTTTCTATATTTATACCTCAGGGCGCACAATAATCTTGCATGTGTGCCTGAGGGTACCTTGTGAGAAAAAGAATGAAACCCTGGGTAGGGGCTTGTAGTTTGGTGGATTAATCCAAGTGGGCTCTCCTTTATTAGAGTGTGACTACCATCAACTCATCTGACTTTAGAAAAATAACAGTAATGACAGCAACAGATTTTAGCTGCGGGGTAGCCCCACGTTACCTGTCATATGCCAGGGAATGTTTACAGACTTCCTCTGTGTTTTAAATTGATCAGTCAGTCCCTCCACCTGGGTCCTCCACCTACGTGGGACATAGATGACAGGCGTTTGTATAGTTTATAGTTACATTAGAATGTGAATTGAGCAAGTCCCCTAAAATCTACAAGAATCACTGAGCTCCACCAAAGCATACCTAGGGTCTTTTGCAGTGGGCCAAATCTAGGGTGTGGAGGAGAGGAGACAGATAATCCTTTTAAATTGTAAGGAAATTCATCTGCCCTTTCCTGCTCCATTGTTCCCTAGAAGTGTTACCCACAATAGATTGAGAGGAAGTTAAGTGGGGAGCCTCTCCCTTTTTAGTGCCTTTGTTGTGGGTGTCCCTGTTCGGGGTCTCCCAGCTCCACCCCACCATCCTGCTGACACCACAAGACAAAGGCTGTAGCGGGGCAGTCTTGGGAGGATGTACAAAATTATGGAACTGCCTGAAAACTGGTCCCAGAGTTAGACTTGTAGAATACACAAACTCTGTCTTTAAGCTCGGTGTAAGTATGGGGCAGAAACCACCAGCCAGTGTACCAGGATTTCTCTGCAACCAGAATCCAGAGTCCCACTGCAAGTGAAACAAGGAAACTCTTCTGTGCCCTAAGGTTTGGGCTGCTAACTGCCAACTCCTGCCAACTCTCCTTTGCCAGATTTGGGAACAGGAACATGGACGTTTAGCAGCCTACCAAGGAACGTGCCGCTTTGATCCTCCCTTGAGTTAAGGAGCTCACTGACTGCTGAGGAGAGGTGCTGGACGTACCATTACCCCACAGAGAGACTAACTAGAAAAGCTGCAAAGAGTTGAAGGACGAAAAACGGAAAGCCTACCTACTGCATTCAGGAGAAAGATCTGTACAGTTTGGCTGTGTGGTTAGGCCGCGTGACCCTGGTGCCCCTGTGTCGTAGTACCTATAATGGCCATGCATACATGTAAACTGAAATAACATACTGTGATTTTCCCCCAAAGAAGTCATAGTGCCTGTAATGGCTTGATGCTTAGAAATGTGTTACTGTATTTAGCTGACTAATTAGAATAGACCAACACACTTTGGGAGACTTGCAGCTAGACACAGATCATTCACCACAACTGACTGATACTTTTATTTATTTATTTTTATTTATACATTTTCCAATAAACATGCACAGCTTTAACATAGTCGGACATTACAAGGTGCAGCAATTCCAAACAGCATACATAGCATTGACAGTGATCCATAATCATCATATTTAGACCATGCGGGTCCAGAAAAATATTCCAGCTCTGTATTCACAGATTGGGGGGGGGAGTCAGGACAATATTAAGAAAGTACAGTCTGTCTGAACCTGGACTTGCGGGGTAAGACCGGGCCTCCCCCCCAGCAACAGCAAAACATACCATCCACAAGAATTCACGAATCCATAACCTTACTCAGATGAGTACTATATCACAATTAATGGAAATACGTGTCAAATCCAGACCCCAAAGCTTCAGGAGTACTATTGTCCATCACCCGTGGTCTCCACGAGAATTATGTTGCGGATCCTATAATGGCCGCGACGGTGGCGTCGTTATTGTCAATGGGCTGTGCCAGGAGATAACTTGTTAGGGGACCCCAAATATCCACGGGTTTAGAGACAGTAGGCAGAAGCTCTGAGTATCTGAGCAGCGTGTCCTGACAATGTAACATATCCTGTACCCATTCTTTAAACTTTGGAGCTCTGCCCCTCCCCCACCAACAGGCCACCCGCCTCTTCGCCAATAGAAGAGCAACCGTTATGAATCTGCGGTAAGGTCTCCTTATTGTTTTGGTATATCCCAATAGCGCCTGAAATGGAGACGAAATCAGTGGAGTATCAATCATCTCAGAGAGGCCCGAGCATACCCGCTGCCAGTATTTCACAATGTCGGGGCATTCCCAGGCCAGATGCAAGAAATCCGCTGTTGTCACGCGGCAGCGCACGCAGAGGTCATCCTCTCGGAGACCGAATCTGTGCAGTTGAACGGGAGTGCAATAGAGTCTATGCAGGAATTTATAGTGAATAATCCTGAATCTACTGCTGGAGGAGATCTGCTCCGTTTGCTGGCAGCAGAAACACCAAAGTGCGTCTTCTATGAGTGTACCCAGCTCTTCCTCCCATCTACTGCACGCTCTGCAAGGCCCAAAGTCAAGTGAGGTGTGCAGTGAATGATATAGTTTAGAGACCGCGTGTGCTGGAGAATCCACTTTGAGCAGCTGATGCAGTGGATCCAATGTGGGTTGTTCGTCAGGAAACGTCTCAGTCACCGCCTGAATCCCACTGCGTAGATGGATATATAGAAATGTGTCCATGGAGGTAGGTGTCAGGTCCCCAAACATATGCGCCAAGGAGCGAAAACGCCCCCGTGATAAAGGTCCCCCCATGTCTTAATTTTAAGTTTGGCCATAACATTTTTAAACAATTGTTCCTGCAGCAGGGGCATTGAAGGGTGATACGCTAGTGGGAGCAATGGGGAGTAGACCAGTGTCGTCTGGGCTTTTTGCGCAATATAACGCCAGGCCAGAATGGAGCAGGAGACAGGAGTGTGATATGCAGCTTGTGTCTCAGGTTGACTAAATAATGCCCCTTCAAGCGGGACTGGATCTGCCAACCAATGCTCAACCGCCACCTGGGGCATAAAAGGGGGGGGATGAATCCAATAATAGACGAAGTGGGCCTGCGCGCTGTGATAATATAGCTAAAAATCCGGTAAATCAATACCTCCATGGGCAAACGGACGGGTAAGGGTATCCCAGCTCAGCCGAGGTCGCTTACCTCCCCAGACCAGCCGAATGAGCTTGGTACGCAAGGTTTTATAAAAGGGCTTGCCCGGGTACTAAGGGATGTTTAAAAACAAATAAAGGAGTTTCGGGAGAATGACCATCTTAATGAGGGACGCTCGTCCCGCCATGGAGAGAGGGAGCGTGATCCACCGTGTCACACAAGTCTGAATATGGGCCAGTGCATGGCCATAGTTTAGCCGCATTAATTCCTCTCGGTCCCGAGATGTCATTATTCCGAGATATCTGACTTCACCGTCGCACCACTGCAATGGATAATCAAGGGGGAAGGGTTGTGCCGCCACAGTAAGAGGGAGTATAGTAGATTTTCCCCAGTTAATGTGAATACCAGACAATACAGCAAATCAAATGAATTCCCTCAAGAGAGGATTGAGATTGGTGGATGGATCCCTTACATATAGCGTAATATCATCCGCGTAAAAAGATATCAGGACCTGTCTCTGGAAGCAACGCAGAGCCTTATCCCGGTGGTGTTGACGGAGCCTGGCCGCCAGAGGTTCCATGGCCAGGGCGAATAAAAGGGGAGACAGGGGGCACCCCTGACGAGTGCCTCGCGACACCGAAAAGGCCTCGGACATTCGGCGTTTACCACTCACCCTGGCTACTGGTTTATGATAAAGGGTTGTGATCCACCTCAGAAATCCTACGGGTAGCCCCATGTTGCGTAGTATACAAAGGAGGTAGTCCCACGCCAGTGAGTCAAAGGCTTTGGTGGCGTCTAAAAAGACTGCCATCATTGGTAAGCCAGGGTCGACATTTTGCAAGATCGAGAAAAGGGTATGCAGGTTATGTGAGGTGGCTCTGCCGGGAATAAATCCCGCCTGGTCGGATAACACCAGTCCCTCTATCAGTAACTTCAGGCGATTGGCCAGTACCTTAGTCAAGATCTTAGCGTCACAGTTGATGAGGGTGAGGGGACGGTAGGAGTCGCAGGACTGAGGGGTTTCCCCGGCTTCAGCAGGGAGGTGATTAGGGCCTCCTGCATCGACGACGGGAGTGTACCAGACTCATGTGCCTCCAGGAAAACCTCTTGAAGCACTGGTGCCAGTAGGTCTATAAAAGCCTTGTAAAAATCTATGGGCAGACCGTCCAGGCCTGGCGCCTTCCCGGATGTCATCTGCCCTATTGCATCCCTGATCTCGTCCAGGCCAATGGGCGCTGCCAAGAATTCTCATTGATAGTCTGGTAGCCATCCCAATGTGAGCTCACTCAAATACTCATCCATTTCCAGGGTGCCCTCTCTGGTAGTGGTATAGAGTGATGCATAGTGAGCTGTAAAGGCGGCCATGATCGATTGTGTGTCGCGCAACGGTATCCCTCCTTCACCCTCCAGCTCCAAAACATAGTTAGACCGCTGAGGGGACCTCACAACTCCCGCTAGAATCTTTCCCGGGCGTTCTCCCTCTCCGTATGCCCTAGCCATGAAATACTTACTTCGGAAGTGAACCTCTCTATCAGCAGTGGATTTATAATCAGTCAAGGCTGTTCTGAATTGGTGTTGTGCATCTACGTTAGAAGCGAAGTCGGGCGGGTTTCCAGCGTGCGCATTGTGTGCCCCAGTTTATGTAATGTGTCACGCAGCGCGCGCAGCACTCCTGAGCTTTTGGAAATACAGATACCCCGCACTGTGACTTTCAATGCCTCCCACATAGTTGCCATACAATCCACAGACCCCTTATTATGCAGTAGAAATTCCTCAAGTTCTTGGCCCAATTCAGTACAAAAGAGTTCGTCTAGTAGAATGTTAGGTTGTAGTCTCCAAGGGAGTGGTTTCCCCACTTTGTCCAGTAACCAGAACTTAGCCAGGACCGGGGAATGATCGGAGAACGTATGGCCCACATGTTGCGCCGCTACCAAAGATGGGGCCAGCCCCCTGGAGATCAAGATGTAGTCTAGTTTAGCCTAAAAGACGTGTGCAACATTCCAATGTGTGCCTTCCGTCACCGTCGGGTGTAAGTGCCGCCAAGTGTCTATGATGTCTTGGTGGTCGCATAGGTCCCGCAAATATCTGTACGTGTTAGTGTAATGATGTGCAGAGTGATTCGATCTATCTACGACTGGGTTAATAACTGCGTTAAAATCCCCTCCCCATACCAAATGAGTCGAACCTATGTCCTGTATCTTATTCCAGAGAGCGATGAAACTGCTAGGGTCATCGCAGTTGGGACCATAGGAACAGGCCAGAGTGATCGTTTCATTACCAATCCTGCCCCACGTTATACAATACCGCCCCTCCCGGTCGACAGCATCCCCCAAAGGAGTAAAGGGGGTATTTCTTTTAATCAGGATGGCAGTACCTCTAGCATAGGAAGAGTAAGATGCGAAGACAGAGTGTGCCGCCCATCTGGAAGCGAAGCTACCCCTGCGCTGCGGGTCCATGTGGGTCTCTTGTAAGAATACTATGTGCACATTTAGTCTATCTAAAGCATTCACTATCTGTCTGCGCTTCCTGGGGTCACCCAGTCCCCTAACATTCCAAGTAAGAGTGGAGATCAGTCCCCCCGTGTTAGTATCAGTGTTGCCATCATGACTCATGTCCCCCACGACAATGCAACTGATCAATGTGGGCACCGTCAACAGCCAGTCCCATTGCTTCCTTTGCCCTGACCATGTTAGGGATTAATTCAGCGTTGTGATTCGCATCACAGTCCTTTCCATTCACAACAATAACATATACAATACCCAAAAAATACCCCCCCCACCCACACCGACATCCCAATCATGTCGGGAATGCTTCCCTCCCCGCACAAACCCAAAAAACCAAATCATCACCCTAGAGGGGAACACCCATAGTGGGGGACCCAAGGGGTCCAGACCCGCCTTCCATCTCCCCAATATTGCACCCGCTGCACGCCAGTTTCAGCAACTAGCGGCCAGTGCGGGATGGGGAGGGAAGTGCCAGAGCGAATAGTAGCGAAAGCATAATGGCAACCCTTGAATTGCTGGGGCCTTACAGCTCTTGGGAGAGCAAGTTAACCCAAAATGTATACCCATCTCTGCCAGCAGCAAAGAGACAGACAAACGAGTGGAGTGAGGAAGAACACCATACAAAAAGATACAAAAAATAGATCCACCCATCAGTCCAATGCAGAGGTAGGCGAGCAGGATCTGGCCCACCCTGAAGGGGACCGGGTAGTGCCAGGGAGCCGTCCATTTTCTTTTAGAAAGTGTTCCACTTGTGCTGGGTCTTGGAATAGGATCTGCTTGCTTTGGTAGATTATACGCAACTTGGCCGGATACAACATAGAGTATTGAATGCCATGCTGGAGGAGCTTTTTTTTTAACTGCTGCAAACTTGCGTCGTGCATCCTGCACAGACTGTGTGAAGTCTGGATAGAAGGAGAGCGTGGTGTTTTCAAACTGAACCGGTTGTTTTTCACGGGCGAGGCGTAGTAGGGTGTCCCGGTCCCTGTAATTCAAGAATCTGATGATGACAGGCCTAGGGGGTGCACCGGGTATGGGCCTGGGGCCGAGAGAGCGATGGGCCCGCTCTACCACCAGTTGCTGGGAGAAGGCCTCCAGGCTGAAGAGGTCAGACAGTAGCTTCTCAATGAAGAGTTCCATTTTGCCCACATTGGTGGACTCGGCAAGACCAATAAGGCGCACATTGTTTCGGCGCAAGCGCGCTTCTAAATCCTCGTTCTTATCGGCGATTACCTTTAAGAGTCTCTCCATTTGTGACACTTTGGTGGCATTGGCCGCGGCCCCGTCCTCCAACCCATAGACCCTCTGCTGTGCTTCCTTCATTCTCTCCTCCTGCTGATCAAGTCTATGCACCACAGAATCAAGACGTTTGGACATGTTGTCTATCTTAGAGTCTATTGAGGTGAGACTTGTTTGCATATTGAGCAGGATCGCCTTCCAGTCCACCTCCGCGTCATCACCGCCATCAGAGTCACCATCTTCCGTTGGTGGGGCGCGGGATTTTTTCTTGTGGGACTCAAAAGGGAGCTTAGATTGCCTGGCGTCAGTTTTCCCCATGTTGGCGGCGGAGGGAGGGCAGGCCCCGGCACAGGAATTCAGGCTCGGAGCGCCCCGACTGCTCCCTCTCCCAGCAGAACCCGCAATTTCACCTTAGTAGCGTATAGTATGTGGCGCCTCTCGGTGCGTACCCCACTTCTCAGTAGATGGCCAGAGGGGATGTAGAGTATTTAAATGTCCCAGATGAGCGACAGGTCGGCCCCCCTGCGAGCTAAAGGAATGACATAGCGCACATGTGGCCGCCTCTCAGGTAACTCCCTCTTCCCTTGCAATCGGTGGGGCACCGTGTCATCGAAGATCCAGACAGCGTGCTTACACGTGGGCACGATCACTAAAGGTTAATGGGGCACCGCGGATGCAGCTCACCCAGGGCCAACACCGCCTCTCCACCCCACGTATGACGTGCCTAGAAATGGCGGGTCGCGGCCTTCTCCACCGCCTCGGAGGGCCGTCGGGATCTGAATATGAGTTTTCCTCCCTCGCTTGCCGCCGTCTCACCACAGTGTCCTCGAGGGTTTTGCAGCGTCGCCTCCGCTTCACCAGGGCACCAATCCACCACTCCACGGCCCGTTCCGCCACCGCCTGAACCTCGCGGACCTCCGGCCTCAGCCAGTCCCCGTTCTCACGTGGTCGCGCTCGCTGCCACACCTTCCAGTGAGGTTCCGTTGCTCATCCTGCTATAAGTGAAACGCTCCTCACTCCGGAGCGCCTGTACCATTCGGCTCCAAGTTTTCACCGAGCGTGCCCAAACTCGATCCGTTTCATATTTCCCAACGGGAAATGGGTTTCCGTGCCTCAGGATGGACTTAAGGATATTTCGTTCGCCCGGCTGGCGAGAGCCTCGCGGGTGTGCGGCCATGTCGGTCTGGTGCCACCTAGCGCTCCCACAGCTGACTGATACTTCAACCTCCATTTGGATCACCACAGTGACCCTGAATAATAATTTTTTTTTCTTGGGTGGTGGGTTTTTATTCGGGCTGCAGGAAAATCCCCCGGTGAAGGTTCACCTGACTGTGTTCAGCTTCAGCGAAGTGTGACCTCCTGATCCATCAACAGACCACAGCAAATGGGTGGAGGCAGAGTATTTGTGGACCCACACAGTGGGCCATGTGGATGACAGACCACCAGGAGCCCCACGGAGCTCACCCTCAGTCCTCAAACAGCTGACCTGGACTGGAGAGGACTATGAAGACAAAAACAAGGTGGAGCATCATGGTGAGACATTGCAAGGAATATTTTTGAACACGTCACACTCTACCTGATCACTATCCTTTGGAAGCAGTTAAGGGGAGCCAAGAGAGATGAAGAGAATAGCACTCACCATTCTTTGAGGAGGGCAATGTATCTGGATTTGCACTGAGTATATTGATACTTGAACAGCCTACGTCAGTAATAGCTGCCACAGGTTTAAAGTAGTAAGTATTGTCTTATTAACTGCATACCATATTCATTCCCTTTAACATTTAGGAACAGTATTGTATTGTTTGTTGAGAGTAGAATACATTTTACATTGTATTTTAAGTAAAAGCATTAAATAGACTGTAAATTAATGACTGCGGAGCCAGCCTCAGCTCCGCCATTTGAATTATGATAACACTTTCTGACAGCCTTCCCATGTCGGCCTTTTTTCGACATGCGAAGGCTGTCAGAAAGTGTCATTGGGGGTCCCTAGCAGAGCCTCTGTTCCTCTGCGGCCTCCACTATGGGGCCTGGGGGGCACCTATCCCACCCCCATTAACATCCCGGCACTATGTGGCAGGCACCGCATGGTGCCTGCCACATAGTGCAGGGATGTTTATCAACATCCATTTTTCAATTGCAGCTTGTTCTGCGGGCCTTTTCCGCCCGCCCCACAAGCTGCCATTGAGAAATTGATGTATCCAACTGTCCAAAGGGTGGTTGCATCCAAATTGTGAGGTCGGAACCGCCGACTCCAGAACACATAGGTGTGTCTGCCCGACATCATAATGAGCCCCTTCGAGTGTTCCAATTTACAATTTCAAGAGATTTTCTAAAGTGCTTCTCTTAAATTGTTTTAGCTGAGAATGTATTAAGACACTTTAGAGTTAATCTGTGTACAAAGACTGCACCACCCTCAGTAGCAGTCAGTGAAATTCCCATAAAAAACATATCAGATGGACAAGAAAACATGGTATTTCCTGTGTTTACCTGTCTACATACAATAGTAGAGAAAAAACAATGCAGTTAAATATTGCTTTCGGGCTAAATTTAAGCAGAAAACATCCTTATCATCTGTCAAATGCCTCCCACTCTCATAGTGATGAAAAATTAGACCATCTTCTGTGTGGTCTTAAGGCATCCCAGCAGATGAGTTGCCCTGGTGCATATTCTGTATGTGAAATATTTGCAGGGACATTCATAATTCCCAAATTTTCATGTTGCCTGCCCTCTTGTAATTAAGGTAACTCTCCTGCATGTTACATGAATGTTTAAAGGCGTCAGCAAAACATCTAAACCACACCTTCAGTCATTACTGAACGTCCAGTCTTCAGTTATACCATTTGGAATAACCATGTAAATGGTGATGAGATTTGGCAAAATTTCAACAACTCCACTACTTGTGAAATTGACAACGAATATGGTAATAAAAATTACTATAATCATACCTTCAATCAAAAAGTCCCCAGCACATTCAGTATATCCTGTAATTGGACATCATTTTCACATTTGATAAGAGTCAAGGGCCACACCACAAAATTAAAACTGATGTGGATGAGCACAAAATATTGAACAGAACACAAACTACAGCCATTGTAATACACTAAATACTTCATTTTTTTAATTGTAGAAACAATGAGTGTTCACACATTTATAACTCAAGTACATTTTAGATGAATAATATGAACAACAGAATCATAAAAAATGAAAATGAAAACAATTACTGTTAGCAATACACAAGTTTTATAGACAAATTATTAAATATCATTGACATTTAAGCATTTGCAAGTGGACCCCACTTCTTAGCAAACCGTGTGTGACCTGTAGGGCCTTTTGCCAACATATGATATCACAAGGTCCACCAATTCTCAATACCAGGGCTAAACCAATTTAAAGCATCATATAATCCAATTGCCCTAAAGACAGAGCATTCCTATTTGACAGAAATAGTCTAATCTTCACCAAGCATAATACTTTTAGTAGTTAAAACTTGGTTGCTTGCATTGCACTTGCTGTGAGATTCTTTCAAACAAATACAATCAGAAAACATTATGAATCATATCTGACTCAGCAGAGCCACATCTATGACGTTTAGTGTCTGATCTACAATTCCATTTCAACAGCTAAAAAGGGGTATAATATAGCATATTTGTAATCCTAAATTGCTGAAACCACAGATTAGCAGCATACAGCGTTTTATAGCCAGAAGCTATTAGTCTTCAAAATTCAATTTTTACTGATATAACAGCTCAATTGTCTGACCATGTAACGCCCAAACAATCTAAGCAATCTTGTAGAGTATCAGGAAAAATGGCATAAAGCTGTTGAATTTTAGCCTTCATGTTTGATTGCTTCGGAAGTTCAATCAGTTCAACTCGTTCATGCTTGGAACTGGTCCACTTATTTTTAAATAATCACATATCTGCATATATTAAAAAACAGTAACACATGGCAAATTTTACTCTATTTGAAGATCCAAGCAGGATTTTGATTTTGTATTCAAACACAAGGAGATGATGGAGTGAGCGCGGAAACTTTTCAGACAGTCACCCCCAGTCCCAGATCTGAGTTGAATCCATCATCGTTCTTTAGCTATATGCAAATCAATCTTAACCCTGTGCCTCATGGGAACAGTCCAGCCCAAATTGCCAAGCCAGGTTTTCCCTGGACCAGATACAAGCATCCTGGGACCGTTTCAGGGTAACACCCCTCATCAACCAGGCTAGCTTGAATCCAGTGGCAAAGTGAGCAAGGGACCCACGTCTGGGCATACCCTGCCCTGCCAACTTAGGGCAAACAAAGCAAACACAAGGAGATGATGGACGGAGCACTGAAACTTTTCAGACACTCACCCCAGTCACAGATCTTGGTTGAATCCATCATCGTTCTTTAGCTCTCTTTGCCACCCCAGGGCAGTGTTGCTTTGTGTTTGCTTTGTTCGCCCTAAATTGTTTGATGTACTAACCTTTACTAATGGAAGCTTTTAATGCCTCCAACATTACCACTAGAAATGGTTAATTTACTATGACTCATGCTTAAGCAATTGTTATGAATCACCTAATTGTTCCCTAACTGTTCTCAACATAATGCCCAAATCCTTTACACCTAATAATAAGCAACAATATTGAACATGTGTTTAACCCACCTAGTCTCCATTTTATACTTTCTGCATTGTACCGCCACCCCTCAGCCCAAGCCGCATCCCAAACTCCCTCCCCTCTTTTGTGTGTTCCTACTGCTTATAAAACTTTAAATGCATCTTTTCCTGCCCCTGATGGAAAAAACAACCCAATACCAGCTGTAATGAAGGATCACCAAGGAATAGCTGCTCCCACCTGCCAACCTACAAACAACCTCCTTTTCACTTCTATTTGTACCTCCTATCGCCGACTAAACACCATAACACCATATGGAGTAAATAAGAAAATACCAAAATAAGAAGCGGCAAAAGAAAACCAAAATGATTCTGATTCTTAGCAACCATAGTTACTCATAGCCATTACTTAACATCACTTAGACGTCCAGTATTCACCCTCTATTTATCAGATTCCTCTTTGGGCAAGTCTGCTTTTTCAGATGTCACTATTGTGAGATCAACTCTTGCACCTCGCTTTCTTCACTGCAAAGATGTGCAACCCACGGCCAATGATTTTCAACCTTGCCGGTTCTTGCAGACACATTATTGCCCATAATTCCTGTAATGGTACCAGCAATGTCCTAAGATTTCAGCGCCATTTAATAATCAAATGAGAAAAATCAGATTGAACAAAAAAGATTAAATCCCTAACAGAGACAGGGGCTGTTTTTTTTTTAAACAGATTTTATTGGCATTTGTGTTATATGCATTTACAGCATTACAATAACAGGATTTGCACATATCTGACCTGCTTATCTTTAGATCAACAAACGTAACACTCCCTCCCCCTCCCTTGCCTCCCTGGGTCCGTGCATACCTCCCATTGTCACGTTCGGCTCTTGTCTAAGTTGCTTCACACCTCATACACATTGCTCATGTCGTACTGAGAGAGACAGGGGCTGTTGGCCTAGTGTAATACACTAAATATAAATATGGTGTTGATCATGTTACACTTCTCAATGGCATTTGACATCATTTTTATATCTTTTTTTCAAAAACAAAACTGAAGAAATGGAGCTGTACATTATCAATTCCCCATGTTGTCTTTCTACTTTTAATCTCATCCATAAATATACTGCCACCTGATCTGACTTGGTTTCTTACCATCCTCACCTTTCCTATGAACAATTTTCAAGTTCTTGTCTTTTTCCTCTCTCTCTCTATCTTTTCTCTTTTTTAGTTTTATTTATTTTTCATTGCGGTAATACAGTTTGCTCAGTTCGGTGGCTTGGTATTGTATCTCATTATGCACTATAATCTATAATTATCTGTTTCTATTGAAAAGGAGGAAATGGATGATAATGGCAGATGACTTCTGCTCCATACAATTGTTAATAATACCCCCATTTCTTTATTTAACATTTATGGCTCCACAGGAATAGACAGTCCATTTTGGGAACACACATCTCACATTTTATACACTATCTCACACACTAATCTTATTTTGGGTGGTGATTGTAACCAAATTATGGATCCCTTTATTGACAGAAAATACTGTGTTCGATATGTCCCCAATAGAATGCAAAAGACATTCAAGAATGCAATACAGTCTTGAAGCCTGGTAGATTGATGGTGAATCTACAAACCAGACAATTCATATTTCACTCCCTGCGCATGATTCTAAGTCCAGAATTGATTATGTTTTTGTAACCTCTAAATTACTCCCTGCTTTATTTCATGCTGAGATTGGATCTATCCTAATATCAGATGACGCACCGGTTTATATTGATCTTGTAGTTTCTGCAGTCTTTTCTAAACCTAAAAATGGCACCCTTAATAGCTATCTTTTGAAAGACCAAACTTTTGTATATTCTTTTGAAATGTTTTTGAAGGATTATTTTGATTTGAATATAGCTCTGGATTTTTTTTCATTGTATCTGGAATGCCTTTAAGGCATCAGCTAGAGTTCATATTGATTTTGTTGCAGCCAAAAAGAAGAAGTCTTTACAGAAATCTGCACTCTTACTCTCATCTATTAAAAAGTTATAACATGAATATTATACCTCTAACTATGATACTTCTCTTAAACATCTTATCCAAGCCAAACTGGCTTTTAATAAACAATCTACAGAGTAGGCTTCGGATGTGGTTCTAAAAATTAATTCCAAATGGAGGAAAAAATAGAGCAGGTAAATTGTTAGTGAACTATCGTACTATCGTAAAGTTAAATCCCAAACATCTAAAATAACAAATATTGTGGATAACAAAGGGTTCAATCACTTCAAAGATGATAAAATCCTAAATTGTTGTACAGATTTTTATCAGAATTTGTATACACCAGAACTCTCCCCTTATGATGCTGATATAGACTCTTTCTTTGATTTTCTTCCTTCCTGTTCTGCTCAAGATTTCTCCATGGTGGATACAGTTATCTCTCTAGTGGATATTAAATCTGCTTTAGCTAAATTACCTATGGATAAAGCTCCTGGTCCTGATGGGTTTACAACTAAATTTGATTTAACATTTTCTCACATTTTACTTCCTCATATCATTTCTTTGTAGAATACTTTTCCTTTCAACAACGAAGCCTGAGGTACATTTCTCTAAGCAATGCTATGCCTGATCCCCAAAAAAGTTAAGGACCTCTCTTCATGTGCTTACTATTGACCCATATCTCTTATCAATGTGGTTTGCAAGATTTTTGCAAAAATGTTAGCAATAAGACTCTATCAATATATTCCAGATCTCATTGGAATTGAACAGACTGGATTTGTTATGGGTATATATTTGACTGTTATTTCCAGAGCCCTTCTTAACATTATCCACCCTGCACCAAAGAGTTCTACTGCCATAGCCGCTATTACACTGGATGCGTACAAGGCCTTTGATCGTGTTGATTTGTGTTTTATGTTCAGAGCTCTCAAATGGCATGGTTTTGGCCTTAAAATTTTGCACTGCATTAGTCTTCTTTACTCCTCCGCCTCTACCTCTGTATTTGTAAATGGTATTCAATCCTCCTATTTTCCTCTTCATCGCGGAACCAGACAAGGTTGCCCCGCATCACCTTTGCTTTTTATTCTATCCCTAGAACCATTTTTACATTATTCCTCCTTCTTTTGGGGCTTTGTTCATAAACATGCAGAGATCAAATTAACAGCCTATGCTGATGACTTTACCTTATATGTTTCAGATCCTTTAACTTCGATTCCTGCCTTTACAAATCTTTTGAACATTTATTCAAAGGTCTCTGGCTATAAGTTAAATTTTACGAAGTCTGAGGTCCTTCCCTTAAATAAATTTTGCCTAAAGGAGATATTTACAGGAACCGATTTTAAGTGGACTTCTAGTTCTATTACGTGCTTAGGAATCAAATATTCTCCTTCTATTAATAAAACTGTTCAGATTAATTTAGAGAACGCCCTTTCAAAAAATACTCCTTATGTCTGAGAAATGGTTTCCATTGTATTTATCTTGATGGGGTAGGTTTGATACAATAACAATGATGATGCTTTCTGTCCTCAACTTTTATTTATCTATGCTCCCTCTTAAAATTCCTCTTAATTTTTTTAAATCTCTCAATAGTTTACTTAGTTAATGTTTATGGAATGGACGTAATTCTCGAATCTCCATGGCATGTCTGTGTAAACCTGAGGCTGAGAGAGGGGTACATTTTCCTAACTTGCGTCAGTACCATTCGTCTTTTTTGATAAATGTTCATTCCACTAGTGAATCACTATCAGTTTGGTGACTTTTGGAAGATTCTTTGCTTTCTTCTTTGCCATATCATTCTCTTGCCTATTTTTCTCATCCACCTCGTTCTTTTGCATAACCCACCATTACACATTCCATCTGCACCCTTTTTCCAATTTTTACTAAATCTTTCACACCATTATATGCTTTTGTAGAATCCTCAATATGGCATAATAAACATATTAGGATATCAAATCGCACAATTATTCGGAAAGATTGTGTTGCAAACGGAGTACTTCAGGTTAAGCTCCTTTTTCTCTCCCATGGACTACAAGCATAATTTGCTCTCTCATATGCTTCTATTTGTAAGTATGAAGTACTACAGACCTCTTTAACACAACACATTTCTTCTCTTTCACAAGTTAATTCCTCTACATCTGTTCTGTCTGCTCCTCAATCTATTTTATAGTTCCCTTTTAAGGCTTCTTATATATACAAAAATCTTCACTACTCTATACCAAACCATCCCAAAAGCAAAACAGAGATTTTATAGGAACCAGACCCACAATGCTCTTTTTCAGGACATACCTGGAACTCCATCTGGAGCAAAATACATCACACTTCATGTAATGCTAGCACTACACAAACATTATATTATTTTTTATCATGGACTAATCCTGACCCCTACTTCTATTTGAAAATATAATCCTAGCCTATCAAATTCATGTTGGAACTAAACTAGCACTCTTGGTACTTTTGTACATGTATTTTTAATTGCCCATATATTCTTTCCTTCTGGAAACAAATCTGTTTTCCATTATGTGCTCTGTAAACGTCCCCTTTGATATTTAGTCAATTTTCTCAGGCTCTTCTTCACCTATTTGGATTGGTGCTCCTAAGCTAGGTACATTTGCAGACTTTCTTATTACAATCACCTTTCAAATAATTACTTACTGGAAAGATGCCACCCAAGTTACTTTTAGTGGATGGTGGAATTTACTGTGTCATCGCCATAGGCTTGACAGAGCCTCCACATCATCGGCTCTTCAATTATTTCAGAAGGACATTTTCTGGTCACCTCTGGCCACTTATCTCTCTACTCCTCCTGTAAGGATGTGAGGTAGCTATTCTATCTTCTAACCACCCTGAACTAATTATTTATCACTGATTATTTAGCTTGTTGCTTATTGTTATTCACTATTTTCTTCTATAAATATTTGGTTACCTGATGCCGTCCACAATATGAATACTTGAATTTTTCATTATTACTAAGTTTACTATTCTTTTTCTTTCTTGTTGCTATTCACTTCACTCTTTCATTTACATCTTGTTTTCTCTCTATTCTTCTCTTTTTCTTTTTCTTTTCCTTTTCTCTCTCTCTCCTCTTACTCTATAATATAAAAAGTAATTTTATTATGGTACTATATTCTTTATTCAGAAAGTTCCCCTGTTATATTTGATTTGTTTAACCTATAATGTTTTTATCTTCAATATTCTCGTAATATTGGCTTATGTATTCATTGTATATAACTCCATTATTATGTTATATTATTATTGATTATTGACATGATTCCTTAAATGGTACCCCTTTTGTTGAAGTTATGCTAATAAAGCTATCTTAAACTTAAAAAACAGGAGGTCTACTTGCTTTATACTTTTCTTGTTTCCTGATACTGAGGCAGTAATGATCACCTCATGACTTCTAGTAATGTCTTTAGGCACCTTCAGCCGTAGACATTAAAAAACTTGTATGTGATGTAAGAGGAACACCTCTTAATGCCTTATGGAACAAAGCATGCATGCATTGTAATGCATGCATTACATACATCACAACATATGACGGCCAACTTGAAATGGATTTCCTTTTGCAGGAAACCTATTCCAGAATTGCCGACCCTGAATGTACATTAATCTAAATGCATGTGCTTGCATACTAGTGGCTACAGATTTGAGAAAGCCATAATCTCTGCTATTTAAAGCTGAGACCTATTGTCTTTGCCAATGCTTGTTATTAGGAACACGCAGTATATACCTGTGGGAGATGGGATTGAGCACAGGACTTGTGGTGACTAAACATGATGTCGTGGCTGCAGTGGGCATACTCTAGGAGGTGTATTTTGTATGTCCCTATCGTCTCAGTGGCGCCATTTGCGCATCTGGGGTCACCCACTTCCAATGCAGAGTAATAAGCCCGGCAATTAAAGCGGCCAAGGCCAACCTGCATGCCAGAGGAATAGTGTGCCATGATCACACCAACATGCACTGAAAAATGACACACACTTTCTTGTCAGGCAGAAAGCTGTGCTTGTATCAAACCCTAATCTGTTAATACCAGTGCAATAGTATGCCTTACCGGTAATATGACAAAAGTAAAAAAATACCTCATATTTGAAATTTGAAGAGGTATTTCTCCCCTAAACCTATAGCATGTGTTTTAATGGCTGCAAAGTTGTTTTAAAAAAATGCAAATAAATAGATTTAGGAGCACCGTGACAGCCTGTAACAATGGCTTGGCACACAAGAGCAGACTAAAAGATCCCAGTGACCAATACCCAGAAATGAAATGTTGTTGGGAGAACCCTGCCTGGTGACAGCATGTGGTGATGCAATTTGCAATAAGAATCTGTAAGAAACACATTGCAAAGATACTGTCTATGTGGGCAATTGCACAATGATCAGCAGCGGGGGTACTTTGACAGAACATGAGAGCAAAGACATGGTTTGCAGTGTATGAGGAATGCCACAATTTGAAGAAAGCTACTTAATTCACAGTAACTAACTGTTAGACCTGGCATCCTTGGCATGGTTTCCTCTGTCTTCCTGCCCTACCTCCTGTATTTTTTTTTCACTTCTTTTTATTAACCAGGTGTCAGCATCCATAAACATTTCCATAATCATAGATTGAATTGCATGTTTCACAGTGACTTTCACAATTTGCAATTTATAGATATGTTATAATAATACTAATACAAGTGGCGATCCCCTGTAAAATTGCCCTCCCCACCCCCTCCCCACCTAGCTATTCAATGCCTCCCCATACCCCCTATAATCTTCCCACTGCTGCCAAACTTTCCCCCTTTTCCTGGGGCATCCCCGACTCTCCTAGATTGTCTTTTCCGCCGCACAGCACCAATCCAGATCTCTTTTCCATAGGGACACTTTTGGCGGCTGACTTGCCCTCCATGCCCCTGCAATATTCCTCTTGGCGACCATTGCAGCCATCTGTAGCCAGATTCTTTGATATTTGGGCTAAATTTGTTCCGCAGAAACACCCAATATATGCCACCCGGTGTCCAGGGGGACCTCCTGTTGTATTACTTCTGACATAATCAGAACTACCTTCTTCGAATAGTATAATAGGGCAGTCCCACAACATATGGAAGAATGTGAGTACACCCCCTCTGACATTCCTCAATTAATATGCGCCCAAGCTTAAACATAAGTGTGCTGGTGTAATAGGACCTATGCAGTATCCTAAGCTGGACCAATCTAAATTGTGCCCGGAATTTTCACCTCCCTAGGACTCTGCACTACCTCTGCCCAATCATCATCCTCTAGCAATCCCACCTCGGATTTCCACGCCTCCCGCTACATTATCAGTAAGTCTGGTGAATTGTTTAATATTTTCTTATATGTGCAGGACAGTGCTCTCTCCGGAATTGGGTCCAGCAATAACCTATCCTCTAGTGGGCTATATTCAGAAATCTGATCCCCATGTGTGAGGTACCTGCCCAGCGCATGCTTCAATTGCAAGTATTTATAGTGTTCCGTGGGTGCCAATTGAAAATCTATCTGTAGTTCTGAGCACCGCCTCACGTCTCCCAGACGTATCATATTTATTAATTTCCATTTTGAGAAGCCCTGTAATCGCCCCACCTCCAGAAGCATTTCACTAGTCCACAGAGGAGTCTGTTCCGTCAGCCGGCCAGCTCAACCCAGGAACCGATTAGCCTTGGCTCATGTTGTCAACACTGAGTGTGCAGGGGCATTCCACCATTTCTCTCCCGGCCATACAGTGCCCTTAAATAGCCGTCGGCCCCCATCGCCCAGTGGTCCCCTTTGTAAGCCGGGTCATTCCTATCTGCAAAAGCTCAGTCATTAATGACCATTAGGTGCGACGCCCAATAATACTTTTGAATGTCTGGGATGGCTAAACCTCCCTCTTATACCCCCTTCTGTAATTTGGCCAGTGCGATCTGTGCGCCCCACGTCCCATAACAACGTTCTCAACTCGCTATCCACGTCTCTGAAGAATTTGTCCGGTATCTGACAGGGAGTGTTTGTATTATATACAATAATCGTGGTAAGGACATCATCTTGAAGAGGACCGCTCTTCTCATAAGGGAGATCGGTAATTTCCTCCAGTATGTATGCCCAGATATTTGAACCCATCTTTAATCTGGAGCTTGGAGTCAGCACCGAGCTGTGGTGGCGGCCCATTCGACAACATATATAGGAGGGACTTATCCCAATTGATCTGGTATCCAGAGTATCCCTCAAAAAGTTTGAAAATCTGGAGTAACCGGCTGATTGTGAACCGTGGTCTCGTTGTGTACAAGAGGACATCGTCTGCATATAACAAAATTCTCTCTTCCCACTGATCACCCCCGTATATACCCGATACTACCGGATCACCTCTGAACCATGTCGCCAGTGGTTCTAGTACCAGTGAAAATAAGATCAGCGATATAGGGCACCCCTGCCTTGTAACCTTCTGTAGAGCGAAAGAGCGAGACACCGAACCATTTACACGGACTCTGGCCAGGGGCTGCGTGTATAGTAGCTTGATCCATGAGAGGAACGGAGGGCCGAAACCAAATCTCTTAAGGACTTCAAACAAATAGTTCCACTCAATACTATCAAATGTCATGCGGGTGTCTAGTGACAACAGTGCAGCCTCCACCCCCGGGTTGGTCTTTACTAATTGCATCACCCCATGCAATCGACGCAAGTTGAGCCTGGTACTTCGGCGGGGCATGAAGCCCGACTGGTCCTGGGAGTGATACGTGCGCTATATAAGCACTACATTTACATTTTTTTTACAAAGTCATAATGGGCACCAGAAGTCTGTTCACGAAGACCTTGGCCAATATTTTAACTTCTAGATTTAACAGTGATATCGGCCGGTACGAACTGCATTGGTCCGCAGGTTTACCAACTTTGAGAATTACAACTATTGTTGCTGTCCGCTGGTCAATCAGCAGACATCCTCGGTCTCGCCTCATTAAACCAAGCTAAAAGATATGGGGCCACAGTGTTAGCTGTACACTTAAAAAGTTCCACGGGTAACCCATTAGGTCCCGGTGCCTTCCCCGCCTGCAAATCTTGTATGGCACCCATAATTTCTTCCTCCATTATCTCCCTTTCAATAGAGTCCCTGTCCTCCTCCGTCAGTGTAGGTAGGCGCATTTCTGCTAATAATTTACAGCAGTCTTGGGCCGACCTAACTGGTTTCGATTTATAGAGCTCCTCATAATAGTCGGCAAATACTCGTGCCAGGGCTTCCCCAGCTGAGTGTGTAGTCCCGCTGCTGTCCTTTATTTCCGCCACCCAATTTCTCTCTCTTTCACGTTTTTAACCCCCAAATCATATACTCTTTTCTGTGTCGCCAGTGCAACCGACTGTGCAGCATTAGTTGCCATGTCCTGCAACTCATGTCTCCGGAGATCTAATTGATGTGCCAGATCCTTATCCGTTCTCCCATCCGCCAAATAGATTGCTTTCATCTCTAGTATTTCCGTCTCTAACCTTTCCCAAATCATTTTCCTTTCCTTGTTTTCTGCACCTATACAGGCTTGGACATGCCCCCTCATGACAGGCTTAAACGCTTCCCAAAGAATACCGCCTAATCCACTGACACTTCATTATCCTGAAAGTAAAGCTGCGCTCATTCTTTTACCTTTTGGGCATTATCTTTATTCTTAAAAAAACAGGCGTTTAGTCTGGGTGGCAGAGTATATTGGCGGAACGGTCCTCTTACCGTTATTTCCACAGGGGAATGATCCGATATACCCCGCGGCCCTATCCGTGCATTAGAGAACCACCCCTCCCCTCTTTGATGGGTCATCATATGATCTAATCGTGAGTAGCTTCCATGGGCAGCGGAGTAGAAGGTATACTGTCGGATGCCCAGATTATGCAACCACCAGAAATCAATCAGCCCTAATGCTTCAGTAAAGGCCTGTAGCAGTTCAATCCCTCTGTCTCTTAGTGTCAGAGTGTCCCTGTCTTGCCCCGGGTCCATAGTAGAGTTCATGTCTCCCCCCAGCACTGACAAGCCCGGGGGAAGTCCCTCCAGCATAGTTCCGAGCGCCGTAAATGCCTCAGAGCGGGCCATTGGCGGGATGTAAATGGGAATCAAATTTATAGCTTGTCCCTTCCAGTTCCCTGCGAGATCCACAAATCAGCCCAATGGGTCATGCCAAATTTGTCTATTACTAGCGGGAGACCTAACTTCACCAATATCCCCACTCCATGGGAGCCGGATGTATAACCAGCATGTGCTAGCAATTTATAGCCATATCTATCTAGTGCTCGATATCTCTGCCCCTTAAGATGCGTCTCTTGAAGCAGCACGATACCCGGGTAGTGTCGATGCAAATATTGTAGCACAATACTACGCTTGATACGATTTCCTAGCCCATTCACATACCAAGATAAAATACGTAAGTTAGTAATTCCATGTGTGCCCGCCCGCTGCCCTCAGTGAGGTATCTGAGCTGATCCCCGGCTGATTACCACCTCCTGTGTATCCATCCCTGTGTTAGTTATCTCACTATGTAAATCGCCAATTTTGTCAACCCATGATCCTGCCCAAGTATCATGAAATAGCTGGCCTTACAACTAGAAAACCAAACAAAACTTAACATCCCCCACCCTGTTCCAACCCCCCTCCCTGCTACCCTGCTGGCGGGTACAACAATTTCCACCACCCCAACTCGCAGGGTGCCTGTCGCCCTTAACAAAACCATCAAAAGCGGGGTGGGTCGATGCAGAGCTCCTAAGGCTCCCACTCCGGATCCCCACCCTGCTTCCCTTGGCAACACAAGTATGTCAGTCCCATCGCAGCCATATTGACAGTTTGGAGTATTGAGGGCCTCTGAGGCCGTGTGCCCATATGCACACACACCCTTCCCATCCCAATTCAGTACTCACACCCTATAACTGTAACTTTACAGATCGTAGTACGTCCGGGTGTAGCAGTCTCTGGTTCCGGACCCTCCATCCATCCCCACTCAAGTGTACCATTCAATCCGATTCTTCTCCTGCCGTTCTGCGTCGTTCTCGCCAGTTGAAAACAGCAGAAGGGCTATGGGGCGGGTTACGACTTCCACGATCTCAGTCAGCCGCTCTTCACTCACTGCCCCGGGGCCACTTCCAATCCACAGTACATCTTCATACAGCACTCGCCTGCTTCTTAGCACAATGACTTGGTCCCACCACGCCACGTGCCGGGGTTCTTCTTGCCTATTATCGTCCCGGTCGGAGTCACCACTCGAGCCCGGTCGCCTGCGATATTGTGGCGAGCGCTGCTGCAGCACGCCGGCCAGCGACTCCTCAGGCTGCTGCTTATTTTCAGTACTTTAGTACCTACAGTATTCTGCCTGCCAATTTGCTGAGTTAGTTGCTTTGGACGGCTGGATTGAGCGGATTTATCAGGTTTTGGTGAACCGAAGGACCGAGCTCTTTCAGCACGCCGCCATTTCCCTCATCGACGAAGCCACGCCCCCTACCTCCTGTATTTTTGACTGAATGCTTGACTTCGTTTTTGCTGGTATTTGTACATGGTGAGCAAAAAAACGATGAATTTAGGCCCAGATCTCTGTACTGGGGTGAATGTATGACATTGTTCTGCATTCTGTCCATCAACTGTGGTTTTTGTATTTGTACACTAGGCACTTTACCACTGCTGAACAGTGCTAAAGTTAAATTGTGTCAATTGTAATTATGTTTGGTTATCCATGATTGGAATATTTGATTCACTGGTAAGTCCCTAGAAAAGCACACTGTGTGTGCCCAGGGCCTGTAAATCAAATGCTACTAGTGGGCTTGCAGCACTGGTTGTGCCACCCACATGGGTAGCCCTGTAAACCTGTCTCAGGCCTGCCATTGCAGTGTCTGCAAATGCAGTTGTAAACTTCCATGTCGACCTGGCAAGTGCATCCACTTGCCAGGCCCAAACCTTCTCTTTTTCTACATGTAAGGCTCCCCTGAGGTAGGCCCAAGGTAGCTCCATGGGCAGGGTGCAGTGTCTGTGAAAGGTAGGACATGTACTGGTGTGTATTACATGTCCTGATAGTGTAATACTGCCAATATCATTTTTCACTATTGCAAGAACTATCTCTCTCATAGGTTATCACTGGAGCTGCTTTGTAACATCTTACAAGTGTAACTTTCCATTGGAAAGAGATGGAGATTTGGAGTTTAGGTTCCCTGAATACAGGATGTAAAAACAAATCTTCAGTAAATCTGGTTTTTAAATTGTGTAGTTGGAAATGCCACTTTTAGAAAGTGGTCATTTTCTTGCTTTACTCTCTGCCTCTGCCTGCCTGTGGAATCAATATCTGGTTCAGACTAACAGTTGGACTGTTTGTGCATTCATTCTAGAGAGTCACACAAAGGGAGCTGAGGTGTGCCCTGCATATATTGATTGTCCATCACTAGACTGACGATCCTTCCTGAGCTAGAGTAGTGGGAGGAGCTGTCACTGACACATAAATTGGGCTGTGTCTGTCCTCTCACAAAATTCTATTTCCACCCCCTGTAGGGTGTCTGGAACCAGGATAGGGCTAGGCTGGATCTGTGCATCACAAAGACTATCCTTTGAAGTATGCCTACTTCAAAGACCAAAAGGGGTTATAAGTATTGGACCTCTAACCCCACATTTTTGGAACACTTCTGGACTCTGAGGAGAGTCTGCGAAGAAGAAGAGCAGGAGAAGCTGTAGGAGGAGAACTGCCACTCAGCATGTTGCAGTGTTCTGCTGGCCTACTCTTTGCTCCTTCTGTTTTGGACAAGCACAAGGACTGGACTTTGCTTTTGTATCCTGGTTATCAAGGTTTTCCAATGGCTTGTGTATGCTTGCCTTCAGTTGGAAGTCTCAGGGCCATCAAAGACTTCACCAGCAGCCCCTGGACTACTCTGCAGAAAGAAGAGGAAAAACCAGGCAGCAACCTACTGCACCTGTTTTTCCCACCGTAAGCTTGCAGTGAGGTCGAAAAACCAACGCATCGTCACACTGTGGCTGAAGGATCAATGCTCTGTTCGCAACTGGGAGAATCAACGCAGCACCTGTTTCACAATCTTGCACCGCCGTCAGCGTGTCTGGATTTTCCATGCATCGCACCTGTGCAAGAAGTTAACATTGGCGCTGGGCGTCAGTAATGAACTGAGTCTGCGTGTCTGGAGAAACGATGCATCACCTCCCCTCGCAGTAAGTAGCCAACGCATCACCTCCCCATGCAGTAAGAAACTGATGCATCACCTCCTTTCACATTAAAGAACTGATGCAGCACTTCCCTTGCATAGCAGTAAGGAACTGACGTGTCACCTTCCCTGCACGTAGGAATGATGCAGCACTTTCTCTGCATGTAAGGAAACAACGCATCACTTTGCTTTCCCGGGGCCTCACGTCCCCTGCACCTGTTTTCTTCTTTGATTTTGACGCATCCCAGATACTTTGTGCTAAAAGTGACGCATCCATTTTTTGATATAGATTTAAATGTTTTAAACCTTTTCAAAGTGAAATCTTGTGTGTATGTTGGATTTTTGTGATTTTGGTCCTGTTGGTTTAGATAAAGATTTGTTATTTTTCTAAACTGGTGTGGTGTCCATTTATAGTGTTTTCACAATGTTACTGTATGTTTACACATTGACTCTGAGATAAACCGGACTGCTTGTGCCAAGCTACCAAGGTGGTGAACAGGGGTTGTCTTGGGTCTGTAACTCCCTTACCCTGACATGAAGGAAGTGTCCCTACTTGAACAGTGTGTAAGCCACAGCCAACTAGAGACCCCTATTTCTAATAATAACCAATCAACAGTATCCCTTTCTAAACTAGTAGACTAATATGCTGTGCTTACACCAACATGACCTGATGCAAGATGCATAGCAATGGAAGGATTACTTGCACCGAGACATGAAATATGATGTGTTATGTAACTTTCTGCACAACTCCCTATTTATTAAATACTAATGCCATAACATCTGCCTACCCGTGGTACAAAGTGCCACAATGGCCAAACCAACAATTAGACTAATGCTAACATCAAAATAGACAAGTCCGATTTTATAAACTGAAAAGGATAAGAGGGAATTTGAATGATAAGCAGCGTCATTCTAAGGGTAATGCAAAGAAAATGGATGCAAAATATACGTGAAGGGATTTAACAAAATAATGAAGAAGTGTAATTGGTGTACTACTCAGCAATGGTGAAGTAGACAGTCTGTTAAAGAAACCATCCAATGTGTTCTATGAGTACTGAGGCCCTGTAACACTTCTAAGCATTTAACAACATTGCAAAGATTTATTGGTGACATCATTCATTGTTAAAATAGTTCAATAATGGAATACGAAAGCAAACAACTCCAAAAGCATCCTTATTGCCCTTAAAATCCAGGGGCAAGATTAAGAGCTATAAATTCCCAGAGCTATGAAGGACGTCACAAGGCAGATGCCAATTGACATTTAGCTGGATGGATGTGTTTTAGGTCAAACCCAAGCATCCAACAATCCTTAAAACTGATCAAGAGATTTAATTAATGTGATGGGAGGTGAAACAGACCAACTGGCAAATGGAGGAATAAGTTTCAAGTCAAGTTATAGTATTCAGTATTCTTTAGAATGGGTCAGGGGAAGTTTAAGTGGATGTGATGAGTTTACAGAGCAAGCAGTTCAGATTTCCTAAAGGTTTCTTCCACTTTTCATGATAATTTCAATGGATTTGGCATGTTAAGTTACGCAGATTAGTAGAGTGCACTATCACCAGGAGGGTATCCTGGGGCAGAGCAGGTGTGGGTTTAGCCACACCTAGGGCCTAGTGGGACTATTCGAAAAGCCAGGTCTTCAGCTTCTTGCAGACTTCTTGAAGCGAAGAGGAGGTTCCTATATGTAGTAGCAGGTCATTCTATACTTTAGGAGCGTGTTAGGAGAAGGCCAGATCTGGTTTTCCGTATGCATGACATTTGTGCAAGTAGGAGTCTGGACGATCTGAGATGTCTGGGAGGTTTGCGAAACCAGATGCGACTGTTGAGGTATGCTGGGTCAGTGTTATGTAGTACCTTGGAAGGGTTGTATGACCTTACTATGCATGCTTTTACCACACATTTTTTATTTCACATAGAACTACCACACTTCTGCCTTTACCACGCAAATTAATTTAAATAAGGTAAGTTTAATATATGTATATATGTGCATATATGTGTATATTTTTCTACATCTTATTGGGGGAGGCCCTCCAAACCCCCCAATTTTTAAAATCAAAAATGTAATGTTATTTTTATTGGGGGGAACTCCCCAAGCACCATCTTTATTAAAAACCCTTACTACTCTATACCTCTACCATCCCAACCCAGCATTCAACAATACCTTTACTATCCTATGCCTATACCCACCCCTAAACCCTAACATATGTTTACCATTCTATATCCCTACCAACCCCTAAACACTAAAAATAACCTTACCACCCTATACCCTTACCCACTCCTAAACCCTAAAAATGCCCTTACAACCCAAGACCCTAACCCACCTCTAAACCCTAAAAACACCCTGCAACCCAATACTCTTACCTGCCCATAACTCTAAAAATGCCCTTATAACCCAATACCCTTACCAACCCCTAAATTAAAAAAATGCCCTTAAAACCTAATACTCGTATTCACCCCTAATCCCTAAACATAACCTTGTCACCCGATACCCCGATCCACTCCTAAATCCGAAAAATACTCTTTCCTCCAATACCGTTATAGTTAGTTGGACATTTCACTCGTAAAAAAACAGAGAAATTCGGACGTTATAGTTAGTTCAGCTAACTATAACTCGCGCCCCTGCAATGCACTGCTGATGATGTCACATATTGCATCATTCATGACATGTGACATCACTGATGACATCACTGATGACATCTCAAGAGACATCTCAAATGACATCAGTGATTACATCATCCAGTGACTGTGTGTTTGTATAAAGTTTAAATATGTTCTATATATATGCCAAGGAGTATTGAAGAATGAGTGGGTGTATAAGTGTCTGGATGGAGGATTTAGTAGGTGCATGACCGACTGCATAAGTGAGTGATTAAATGTGTCTTAGTGAATGCATGGGTCAGTGACTAAACTGTGTGAATGGCTGTATCAGTTTGTTTGTTGTTGTGTAAGGTGCTGCCTGGGTTGGTCAGTAGCTACATGAGTGTCTATATGGGTTCTTGATTGGTTGCCTGAGTATTTGTATGGGACACTGAGTGTGTGTGTGGGTGGGTGGAAGGTGTGTGACTCTGTGCATAGATGTGTGAGTGATTGATTCACTGGGTGTATGGGTTCAAGAGTGCATGTGGAAACAGCTGTATGGTGGGCGAGTGTGTGTATGGGTGTGTTGATGAGTGAATGGATGTCTCAGTGGTACATGTGTGAGTAACTGCATATGTGAAAGGCATTGTATGTGAGAGTTGGAGTATATAAATGACTATACATGAGAGTCAGTGATTGTGAGAGTGGTTGTATGGATGAGTGTGTACTTGGATCAGCGATACTATGTGTTAGTATCTGTTTGAAAAAGTGATGTGGTGTGTGTACAACTGTATAGGTCAGTAAATGGAAGTGTGATTGATTTTACAAGACTGACTAGGTGTGTGAGTAATTCTGGATGAGTGGTGGTGTGTTAGTGTCTGTATAGGTATACAAGTGCATATGATAGTGTTGTATTGATGAGTGACTGCATTTATGAGTGATTGTATGGGTGAATGAGTGGATGTGTGTGTGGACCTAGGAATCAGTGAGTGCGTATGTAATAACTGGTATTGGTGTGTCGATGGTTTCGAAAATGGTAGTCTGTATTTTACAGTGGGTGCATCAAAGGTTATATTAGAGTGTGAGGAGGTGCATCAGATTTTCACGTGGATGATGTCATCAGTGATGTCATTTGAGATGTCATCAGTGATGTCATCAGTGATGTCACTGACCATGTCATGAATGATGTAATATGTGACATCATCAGCAGTGCATTGCAGGGGCGCAAGTTATAGTTAGCTGAACTAACTATAACGGCCGAATTTCTCTGGTTTTGTACGAGTGAAATGTCCAACCAACTGTAACGTGCCTGAAACCTATGGTTTTTTCAATTAATTTCTAAGGTTTTTTAAATGCTAATTTCTAACTATAATGTGCCTGAAACCTATGTTTTTTTCAGTGAATTTCAATGGTTTTTTAAATGCTAATTTCTAACTATAACGTCCCTGAAACCTATGGTTTGTTTAGTAATTTTGATATTTTGTGTGATATTTTGTAAGTTTAATATCCTAAAAATAGCTTTTGTTATTTTTTTAAACTAAAATTATATAATTTCTTCTGTTTTCTTACGTATTAATATTTTTTGGGGGAGAAAAAGTGGAGTCGCGCACCCATCGTGTACCTATCTCAGAGGGTGAGCGGATTCAAGCCGCCATATTGGCAAAGTCATGAAGGATGTGCATTTGGTTAGCGACGGGAGCGCGGTGCCCGGCCCCATGTAACGTCATATACATACGAGATCGCTTCATGTGCGCGTTTGTTATGCGATGGAAGTGCGGGTCCCCACCCTGTGTAACGTAATGAACGTGTGCGGTCGCGCTGGGTGCGCGACTTCTGTGAAAAAAAATTTATGTTGAAAACTATATGTATACTAGTTGAATATGTATATTAGACCAAGAGATTATGTTAACTAATAATGAAAATGATATATTTCTAATTGCAATAAAGTTATATTACTGTTAAATATACTTTTGCGAAGTCACGTCGGGTGCGCCCTGGGTGCGTGCTGGGTGCGTGCTGGGTGCGTGGCCCCCATATGACTTTAAAAAAAGCATTTCATTGGTTCATAAGGATTTCCATTCTGGAAGTTGGAGGACCACAACCATTTTTCTCATTCTAGATACATCATCCCAGGAGACACACCTGCTGTGTTTTTTTAGCTTTCTTGTATATTTCTTTGGTGTTTTCCTTTTGACATTGAAATGGCTTCTTTTACTCTTTTGTGCTGGATATTCCATCGGAAGAATAATAATTGGACATTCCATTGAGGAAAAAGAAGGAAAGCATTGTGTGGACATTTTTCACTATTCCACCTGGTGAAAAAAAGTGAACGCGCGAAAGGTCAGCTGTACTCTTTGTTCAAGAGTATTCTCGAGGGGGAGTGATAAGAAATACTCCTGCAGAACATCTAGTATGTTCAAACATCTGCAGACAATTCACCCTCGACCATTTGCACGGGAACAACTGCGACGTGCGCAAGAACAAATGCAGCAGGATGACCAGCGAGCTGGTCCTAGCACTTCAGGAGCCTCAAGCTCCTCATCTCGAGGCCCGGACATTAGTCCAGAATTTGACAATCTCACTGTGCTTTGCTGTGGGGAGCAATCCGTAGATGCTGTGGTTTCTACAACAAGAAATCACCACAGTTAATTTTTTTTTTTGTTGCAATGACTGTTTAATTGCCAAAGTTCAAACTTAGGGGCATATGTATCAACATCACCATTTGCGATTCTCAAATAGCGATTTTTAAAGAATCGCTATTTGAGAATTGCAAAACGGGATGTATTTAAAAAATTGCAAACTTTTTGCGATTTCTTAAAATTCCTTAATTGCGATTAGCAAATTGCGAAATCGCAATTAAGGAATACCTGCCCATTCATTTCTATGGGCCAGGAGACCCATAGGAATGAATGGGAAGTAATTCTCAAATAGCGAATCGCAATTTGCTAATCGCTATTTGAGAATAATTTCAAAGGTGCAAGGGTGTCATGATGACACCCTGATGCACCCCTGAAATGAGCATGTGTGTGCATATGGCGCAAATACATGCCCTAAGGGCATGTACGAGCGCCACGTGGCACTTTGCAAAATTCAAAAAAGTACATTTTGAAAGGAAATCGCAAATTACCACCAACTGGAAGTTGGTGGTAATTTGCGATTTCTTAAGGATAATTCGCACAACTTGGGTGCTTTTTACATATCATTTAAGAAATCGCAATTTGCGATTTCTTAAATGCTTACGCAAAATCAAGAAATCGCTAAATTAGCAATTCCTTAATTTTGCGATGGGATTTGGCTCATACATCCCGATTACCGATTTTTTAATCGCAAACGCTGTTATTTTGCGAATCGCAGCGTTTGCGATTAAAAAATCGTTTGATACATATGCCCCTTAGTTCTTTTGTTTTGCCTGTTTTTGAAAAAAACACCAAAAAAATATACAAAATAGTTTAAAAAAATACAAAGAAAATATAAAACCAAAAAAAGAAGAAAAAAAAGAGTTCTTTTCAGAACTACCTTATCTGGTTAAAACAAGGGAAATAACTGTAAACTAATGCGTGGGTGATTGCATGAGTATATCTGTAGATGTTGATTGATTCAAACAGTGCATGGGTAGAGCATGGGTGATTGTATGACTGCATGAGTAGTGCCTATTTAACTGGATGATTAGAGTATCGTAAAGAGAGTGCATGATGAATTTGCAAGTGCTTGTGTATTGACGGAATGATTGGATAAGTACATAGTACTGGCTGGGTGATTGGAGGAGTGCACTGGTAGTGACAGTGTGATTGCTGGACTGCATGCGTACTACCTGGGAAAATGAAGGTGTGAATGACCAGCGTGTAGGTGGTTAGAGGAATGCATGAATAGTGCTCATGTGATTGTAGCACTGCATGTGTTAGTGTCTGGGTCATTGCATAAGTACATGGGTAGTGACTGGATGATTAGAGTACTGCAAGGAGAGTGTATGGTGAATTTATAAGTGCTTGGGTATTGGTGGATTGATTGGATTAGTATGTGGTACTGGCTGAGTGACTGGAGAGGTGCACGGGGAGTGATAATGTGATTGCTGGACTGCATGCGTAGTACCTGGGATAATGAAGGTGTGAATGAGCAATGTGTAGGTGGTTAGAGGACTGCATGGATAGTGCACATATGATTGTAGCACTGCATGGATTAGTGCTTGGGTCATTGCATGAGTACATGGGTAGTGACTGGATGATTACAGTACTGCAAGGAGAGTGTATGGTGAATTTATAAGTGCTTGGGTATTGGCGGAGTGATTGGATTAGTATATGGTACTGGCTGGGTGACTGGAGGAGTGCACGGGAAGTGACAGTGTTATTGCTGGACTGTACGGGTACTACCTGGGAAAATGAATGTGTCAATAAGTGGTGTATAACTGGTTAGAGGACTGCATGGATAGTGCACATGTTGTTGCAGCACTGCATGTGTTAGTGTCTGGGTCATTGCATGAGTACATGCGTAGTGACTGGATACTTAGAGTGTTGCAAGGAGAGTGCATGGTGAATTTATAAGTGTTTGAGTATTGGTGCAGTGATTAGATAAGGACAAGGTACTGGCTGGATGATTGGAGAAGTGCACGGAAAGCAACAGTGTGATTGCTGAACTGCATGGGTACTACCTGGGTAATTGCAGGACTGAATCAGTAGTGTGTAGGTGGTTAGAGGACTGCATAGATAGTGGACATGTGCTTGTAGCACTGCATGTGTTAGTGCCTGGGTCATTGCAAGAGTACATGGATAGTGACTGGATACTTAGAGTGTTGCAAGGAGAGTGCATGGTGAATTTATAAGTTGTTGGGTTTTGGCAGAGTGATTGGATAAGGACTGGGACTGGCTGAGTAACTGGAGGAGTGCATTGGTAGTAACAGTGAGATTAGTAAACTGTATAGATAACAGTCAAAGGAATGTAGAAGTGCATGAATGAGTGCCTGGGTAATTGCATGAGTACATGGGTACTGACTGGATGATTAGAGTACTGCAATGTGAGTGCATGGTGAATTTTTAAGTGCTTGTGTTTTGGCGGAGTGATTGGATTAGTACATGGTACTGGCTGGGTGATTGGAGGAGTGCACGGGGAGTCATGGTGATTGCTGGACTGCATGGGTACTACCTGGGTAATTGGAGGAGTGAATCAGTAGTGTGGAGGTGGTTAGAGGACTGCATGGATAGTGCACATTTGAATGTAGCACTGCATGTGTCAATGCCTGAGTCATTGTACAAGTACATGGATAGTGACTGGATACTTAGAGTGCTGCAAGTTGACAGCAAGGTGAATTTATAAGTGCTTGGGTTTTGGCACAGTGATTAGATAAGGACATGGTACTGGCAGGATGATTGGAGGAGTGCACGGAGAGTGACAGTGAGATTGCTGGACTGCATGGGTACTACCTGGGTAATTGGAGGAGTGAATCAGCAGTGTGGAGGTGGTTAGAGGACTGCATAAGTACATGGATAGTGACTGGATATTTAGAGTGTTGCAAGGAGAGTGCTGCATCTTTACCAAAGTATCTATAATTATGTAGTATCATTAAACTATACCTTTGTAGAGAGAAGAAAAAATGCTGCCTAATAAACTACACCTTATATGACCATCTTCCAAAATACACATTTGTACTGCATCTTCAAACAACTATCTAAAAATATGAAGCATCATTCAGCTAATCCTTTGAACAGAGTTAAAAATATATATATTATTGTACAAACTATTTTTCCAAGAAACTTCAAGTACAATTAAACGAATTTCAATATACATCCGTACATCTAATAATGTATTTCAAACAACACAGTTTTACAATAATGTCAAATCTATTTTAAAGAAACCTCAAAAATATATAACTCACCTTTCAAATAAATCAGTTGAATGAAAAATCTCACACACTCAGACAGGATTTTTTTTACACACAGTGTATATAGATCACCTGACTCTGCAAGGTGAAACCAGTAATGGCAAGATTTCTCTCTATTTTTCCATAGAAATACACATAAGCAACAAATGACATTCCTTCCCAGAGATTTTCAAATTGAAAAACACATTTCCATTGGTCATAGATAATAACCCTTTTCAACTGACTTCTTCACCCTTTCTGCTTAATGCCAGTTTCCATAGCAACAGGTCATGCAACATTCAACTTAACTGATAGGTCACAAGTTCACCAAAGAATGTTGCAAATAAGAACAGCAAGTGTGGTTGCCTTTGCAAAACATGCCCTTATCCTTTCTGCTGTACCTTTCAAACATTTTTTACTAACCAATAAGAAACATGCTTTTTAAACAAAGTAAAATGCACCCTATTTTTTATGTATAATCTTCTTAAACAGCCAATCAAATCTCTACTTTCTTAAAAACAGCATCTTCTCCACCATTTTAGATATCTCTCAATCTACCAACTGACTACCTCAGCTACAGACATCTTTTGATTACGTACAGAGATCCCTTCAAGATGCTTTCAGTGTGGATTGTTGGGCACAGCTATGTATTCTGGTGCAAAAGGTATGCTGAACACAGAGGTATTGACAGAGACCTAGCTTTGCAAAATGTAGACATTAACCCCTACGATGCTCATGACGAGCTGGACTCATCATGGCACACAGTGGTCGTGTGCTCATGATGAGTCCAGCTCGCCATGAAACATCGCGTTGGGATTCCCTTTAAGCTAAAATAACCTCGGGAGCTGACTCCCGAGGCCCCCCCCCCCCGGTTTCCTTGAAATGACGAACGGCGCGCACGTCGCACTGACGTCATTTCAGTGAAACCGAAACTGAAATGAGCCAAGAGGCTCATTTTAGTTTCAGTTTCTATGTGCTCAGGGGGCTATCTCAGCCCCCTGAGCACGTAGAAACTCAAGAGAGGTATCGCTGGAAAGGGGAGAATCTCCCCTTTCCAATGGTACCCCTCCCTAGTAGATCTCTGCTTGGGGATTGCCTCAGGAGGGCGACCCCCAAGCAGGGATCCACCCACTATGCACCAGGGAGGGGGGACCGGCCCCTTGGGCAAGGGCCTTTGCTCCCCCAAACATTTTTTGGCACCATTAGTCTTTCTGCCCTCCCTGGGGGGTAGATGGGGCAGTAGCCCCCAATCTGTCCCCGGGGGGTAGAAAGCCCACTAGACACCAGGGATTTCATAATAAGTTATTCATTAGGGGTGGGGGCTGCCCAAAACGGGCATGCCGATGCCCCCACCCCCAGGCACAAAATTAGTCTTTCTGCCCCCCATGGGGGACAGATGGGGCAGTAGCCCCCAATTTGCCCCCCCGGGGGGGGGGGGGCAGAAATCCCACTAAACACCAGGGATTTTGTTTTTGCCCCATTTTTGGGGGGATGGGGGCTGCCCGAAACGGGCATGCCAATGCCCCCACCCCCCACCACCACTACAGCCTTTCTGCCCCCCGGGGGGTAGAAAGCCCACTAGACACCAGGGATTTTCTTATGGGGTATTAATTAGGGGTGGGGCCTGCCCAAAACGGGCATGCCAATGCCCCGCCACAAAATTAGTCTTTCTGCCCCCCCGGGGGGCAGATGGGGCAGTAGCCCCCAATCTGCACCCCGGGGGGGGCAAAAAACCCATTAGTCATCAGGGATTTTTTTTAGGCAAATTTGAATTAGGGTGGGGGCTGCCCAAAACAGGCATGCCCATGCCCCCACCCCCTCCCCTGCAAAAATGGCAGCCTTCCTGCCCCCCCTTTATGCCCCCTGGGCGGCAAAAAGCCCAGTAGACACCAGGGATTTTTTTGGCAAATTTTTATTAGGGTGGGGGCATTGGCATGCCCATTTTGGGCAGCCCCCACCCTAGTTAAAATTTGCCCAAAAAACTCCCTGGCGTCTAGTGGACTTTTAGCCCCCTGGGGGGCAGATGGGGGCATTGTGGGGCAAATTTGAATTAGAGTGGGGCAGCCCAAAACGGGCATGACCATGCCCCCACCACCGCCCCTGCAAAGATTACAGACTTCCTGCCCCCCGGGGGGGAAATGGGGCAGTAGCCCCCAATCTGCCCCCCTGGGGGGGGGGCAAAAAGCCCACTAAATGCCAGGGATTTTTTGGGGCACATTTTTATTAGGGACGTTTTGGTCCCTTGTCTGTCGCGGGTACTTGAGCCGCCCACACAAGTGAGGCACCATTTTTACCGGGAGACCTGGGGGTACGCTGGGTGGTGGAAAATCTGTGTGAGCCCGGTGATGCCACAACTTTCCCACACAAAAATGTGTGAAAAAAGTGATTTTCTCAGCTAAAATTGAGGTTTGCAGGGGAATCTGGGTAAGGAAATGTTGGGGGATCCACGCAAGCCATACCTCCCTGGAAGCCCCCGGGTGTCTAGTTTTCAGAAATGTGTGGGTTTGGTAGGTTTTCCTAGGTGCCGGCAAAGCTAGGGTTCACAAACTACAGCTAGGCACTTTGCCAAAAAAGGGTCATTTTTCACTGCGAAATTGAGGTGTGACCACATTGCATTTTGCGCCGTTTCTTGTCGCGGGCACTAGGCCAACCCACACAAGTGAGGTACCATTTTTCTCGTAAGACTTTGGGGAACGCGGCGTGGGTGGAAAATTGTGGATCCACGCAGATTCCAGAACGTTCCACCACAGAAATGTGGGGAATATTTAGTTTTTTGGATAATTTTTTAGGTTTGTAAGGGATTCTGGGTAACAGAACCTGGTGGGAGGCAGTCAAGACACCCCATCCTGGATTCCCCTGGGTGTCTAGTTTTAAAAAATGTATAGGTTTGCTAGGTTTCCCTAGGTGTCGGCAGAGCTAGGGTTCACAAACTACAGCTAGGCACTTTGCCAAAAAAGGCTCATTTTTCACTGCGAAATTGAGGTGTGACCACGTTGCATTTTGCACCGTTTCCTGTCGCAGGCACTAGGCCACCCACACAAGTGAGGTACCATTTTTCTCGTAAGACTTTGGGGAACGTGGGGTGGGTAAAAATGTGTGGATCCACGCAGATTCCAGAACTTTCCACTACAGAATTGTGGGGAAAATGTGTTTTTTGGACAATTTATTAGGTTTGCAAGGGATTCTGGGTAACAGAACCTGGTGGGAGGCAGCTAAGTCACCCCATCCTGGATTCCCCTGGGTGTCTATATTTGGAAAATGTATAGGTTTGCTAGGTTTGCCTAGGTGCCGGCAGACCTATTTTTCAAAAACTACAGCTAGGCACTTTGCCAAAAAAGGGTCATTTTTCACTGCAAAATTGAGGTGTGACCACGTTGCGTTTTGCACCGTTTCCTGTCGCGGGCACTAGGCCGACCCACACAAGTGAGGTACCATTTTTCTCATAACACTTTGGGTAACGCGGGATGGGTGGAATTTGTGGATCCACGCAGATTCCAGAACTTTCCACCACAGAAGTGTTGGGAAAATGTGTTTTTTTTTACAATTTCCTAGGTTTGCAAGGGATTCTGGGTAACAGACCCTGGTGGGAGGCAGTCAAGTCACTCCATCCTGGATTCCCCTGGATGTATAGTTTTCAAAAATGTATAGGTTTGCTAGGTTTCCCTAGGTGCCGGCACAGCTAGGGTTCACAAACTACAGCTAGGCACTTTGCCAAAAAAGGGTAATTTTTCACTGTGAAATTGAGGTGTGACCAGGTTGCGTGTTGCGCCGTTTTCTGTCACGGGCAATAGGCTGACCCACACAAGTGAGGTACCATTTTTCTCGTAAGACTTTGGCAAACGCGGGGTGAGTGGAAATTTGTGAATCCACGCAGATTCCAGAACTTTCCACCACAGAAATGTGGGGAAAATGTTATTTTTTGACAATTCTTTTGGTTTGCAAGGGATTCTGGGTAACAGACCCTGGTGGGAGGCAGTCATAGTCACCCCATCCTGGATTCCCCTGGGTGTCTAATTAAAAAAAATGTATAGGTTTGGTAGGTTTCCCTAGGTGCCGGCAGAGCTAGACTTCCCAAACTACAGCTAGGCACTTTGCCAAAAAAAGGGTCATTTTTCACTGCGAAATTGAGGTGTGACCACGTTACATTTTGTGCCGTTTCCTGTCGGGGGCACTAGAGCTACCCGCACAAGTGAGGTACCATTTTTCTTGTAAGTCTTTAGGGAACGAGGGGTTGGTGGAAATTTGTGGATCCACGCAGAATCCAGAACGTTCCACCACAGAAATGTGGGGAAAATGTTTTTTTTTTGACAATTCTTTAGGTTTGCAAGGGATTCTGGGTAACAGACACTGGTGGGAGGCAGTCAAGTAACCCCATCCTGGATTCCCCTGGGTGTCTAGTTTTAAAAAATGTATAGGTTTGCTAGGTTTCCCAAGGTGCCGGCAGAGCTAGGGTTCAAAAACTACAGCTAGGCACTTTGCCAAAAAAGGGTCATTTTTCACTGCGAAATTGAGGTGTGACCATGTTGCGTTTTGCGCCGATTCCTGTCGTGGGCACTAGGCCGACCCGCACAAGTGAGGCACCATTTTTCTCTTAAGACTTTGGGAAATGCGGGGTGGTTGGAAATTCGTGGATCCACGCAGATTCCAGAACTTTCCACCATAGAAATGTGGGGAAATTGTGTTTTTTTGGACAATTGTTTAGGTTTGCGAGGGAATCTGGGTAACAGACCCTGGTGGGAGGCAGTCAAGTCACGCAATCCTGGATTCCCCTGGGTGTCTAGTTTTCAAAAATGTATAGGTTTGCTAGGTTTCCCTAGGTGCTGGCAGAGCTAGGGTTAAAAAACTACAGCTACGCTCTTTGCCAAAAAAGGGTCATTTTTCACAGCGAAATTGAGGTGTGACCACGTTGCGTTTTGCGCCATTTCCTGTTGTGGGCACTAGGCTGAACCACACAAGTGAGGTACCATTTTTCTTGGAAGACTTTGGGGAACACGGGGTGGGTGGAAAATTGTGGATCCACGCAGATTCCAGAACTTTCCACCACAGAAATGTGGGTTTTTTGACAATATTTTAGGTTTGCAGGGTATTCTGGGTAACAAAACTTGTTGGGAGGCAGTCAAGTCTCCCCATCCTGGATTCCCCTGGGTGTCTAGTTTTCAAAAACGTATAGGTTTGCTAGGTTTCCCTAGGTGCCGGCAGAGCTGAGTACGAAAACTACAGATAGGCACTTTGCCAAAAAAGGGTCATGTTTCCCTGCGAAATTGAGGTGTGACCACGTTGCGTTTTGCACCGTTTCCTGTCGCGGGCACTAAGCCGACCCACACAAGTGAGGTACCATTTTTCTTGGAAGACTTTGAGGAACGCGGGGTGGGTGGGAATTTGTGGATCCACGCAGATTCCTGAACTTTCCACCACAGAAATGTGGGGAAAATGTTTTTTTTTTGACAATTCTTTAGGTTTGCAAGGGATTCTGGGTAACAGACACTGGTCGGAGGCAGTCAAGTAACCCCATCCTGGATTCCCCTGGGAGTCTAGTTTTAAAAAATGTATAGGATTGCTAGGTTTCCCAAGGTGCCGGCAGAGCTAGGGTTAAAAAAATACAGCTAGGCACTTTGCCAAAAATGGGTCATTTTTCACTGCGAAATTGAGGTGTGACCATGTTGCGTTTTGCGCCGATTCCTGTCGCGGGCACTAGGCCGACCTACACAAGTGAGGTAACATTTTTCTCTTAAGACTTTGGGGAATGCAGGGTGGGTGAAAATTCGTGGATCCACGCAGATTCCAGAACTTTCCACCACAGAAATGTGGGGAAATTGTGTTTTTTTGGACAACTTTGTAGGTTTGCGAGGGATTCTGGGTAACAGACCCTGGTGGGAGGTAGTCAAGTCACCCAATCCTGGATTCCCCTGGGTGTCTAGTTTTCAAAAATGTATAGGTTTGCTAGGTTTCCCTAGGTGCCGGCAGAGCTAGGGTTAAACTACAGCTACGCTCTTTGCCAAAAAAGGGTCATGTTTCCCTGCGAAATTGAGGTGTGACCACCTTGCGTTTTGCACCGTTTCCTGTCGCGGGCACTAGGCCAACCCACACAAGTGAGGTACCATTTTTCTTGGAAGACTTTGAGGAACGCGGGGTGGGTGGGAATTTGTGGATCCACGCAGATTCCAGAACTTTCCACCACAGAAATGTGGGGAAAATGTGGTTTTTTTTACACTTTTTTAGGTTTGCAAGGGATTCTGGGTAACAGAACCTGGTGGGAGGCAGCTAAGTCACCCCATTCTGGATTCCCCTGGGTGTCTAGGTTTAAAAAATGTATAGGTTTGCTAGGTTTTCCTAGGTCCCAGCAGACCTATGGTTAAAAAACTACGGCTAGGCACTTTGCCAAAAAAGGGTCATTTATCACTGCGGAATTGAGGTGTGACCATGTTGTGTTTTGCGCCATTTGCTGTCACGGACACTAGGCTGACCCACACAATTGAGGTACCATTTTTCTCGTAGGACATTGGGGAACAAGGGGTGGGTGAAAATTTGTGGATCCACGCAGATTCCAGAACTTTCCACCACAGAAATGTGGGGAAAATGTGTTTTTTTTGTCAATTTTTTAGGTTTGCAAGGGATTCTGGGTAACAGAACCTGGTGGGAGGCAGTCAAGTCACCACCTCCTGGATTCCCCTGGGTGTCTAGTTTTCAAAAATGTATAGGTTTGGTAGGTTTCCCTAGGTGCCGGCAGAGCTAGGGTTAAAAAACTACAGCTAGGCACTTTGCCAAAAAAGGGTCATTTTTCACTGCGAAATTGAGGTGTGTCCACATTGCGTTTTGCACCGTTTCCTGTCGCGGGCACTAGGCCGACCCACACAAGTGAGGTACCATATTTCTCGGAAGACTTTGGGGAACGCGGGGTGGGTGGAAATTTGTGGATCCACACAGATTCCAGAACTTTCCACCTCAGAAATGTGGGGAAAATGTGTTTTTTTAAACAATTTTTTAGGTTTGCAAGGGATTGTGGGTAACAGAACCTGGTGGGAGGCAGTCAAGTCACCCCATCCTGGATTCCCCTGGGTGTCTAGTTTTCAAACATTTATAGGTTTGCTAGCTTTCCTAAGGTGCCGGCAGAGCTAGTGTTAAAAAACTACAGCTAGACACTTCACAAAAAAAGGGTAAATTTTCATTGTCAAAATGTGGTGTGTTCACGTTGGGTTTTGAGCCATTTCCTGTCGTGGGCACTATGCCTACCCACACAAGTGAGGTACCATTTTTATCAGGAGACTTAGGGTAATTCAGATTTGTAAAGCAACTGTTATTAGCTATTGATTTTTGATGCATTTCTGCCTTCCAAATGAAAGACATTATGTAAAAAAGAAGTCATTTTGAAAAATGACCGATAATTCTCATGCTAGTATGAGTATTCCCAATTTCGAAAATGTGCAAATATGTACTGTTTCTAAACTCTATAATTTGTTCCCATTTCAGAAATACATAGGTGTCCTTCATACCGATTTTTTCATGTATACATTTTCCCACAATAATTGCTATATACCCGGAACATAAGAAAAAACCATTGCAAATTGCTGCTCAGTTTTTGACTCTGGGTTCGTTGGGTTCTTGGTGAACCTACAAGTCCTATATATCCCTACAACCAGGAAGGTCCAGCGGATGTAACGGTATAAGAGCTGTCATAATTAGAAGAAGTTACAGGTGAAAACGTTGACACAAAAGTCTGTTTTTTTCAACTAATTTTCAATTTTTCCTATATTTAACTGTTAGTTTCTATAAAGAAACCTTGATGGTTCTACACAAATGACCCCTTGCTGAATTCAGAATTGTATCTACTTTTCTAAAATGTAGAGCTTTCCAGGATCCATTATTGCTTTCACACCCATTTCTACCATTAACTGGAAGGAGGCTGAAAGCACAAAAAATAGCAGTAAAAAGGCTATGTCCCAGAAAAATGCCAAAACTGTGTAAAAAATGTTGGTTTTCTGACAAAAGTCTGCCATTCCCTAAAAGCTGGGAAAGTGATGAGTTCAGCCCCACAAACCCTTTTTTGATACTATTTGCAGAGAAAAACCCAGACGCTTTCAATTGCAGCCCGTTTTTCCCCCCAAAAATTAAATTTTGCTGTATTTTGGCTAATTTCTGGGACCCCTCCAGGGGAATCTACAAACCCTGGGTATCTTTACAATCCCCATGATGTTGGAAGAAAAGGACGAAAATTTGGCGTGGATGCCTTATGTGGTCAAAAATGTACAGGGGCCTAAGCACGCACTACCCCAGATAGCCAAAAAAAGGCTAAGCACAGGGGGGGGGGGGGGGGGGGGGAAGGCCTAGCAGCGAAGGGGTTAAATGGATTGGACAGAGAAGATTAAAGTGGCATCAATTGATGCCTTTGGTTAAAACCTTTTTGCATTTCCAACCCCCTGACCTCATGATTGTGCACTCTGGTGGCAATGACCTAGGCACATTGACTGGGGTAGGTCTGGAGATGCTAATGAAGGACACCCCTGCAGAATTGATGATGCTTTTCCCCAAAACTGTCTTTGTATACTCTAACATATGCCAAAAAGACAGAAATGGAAGTTGTCCAATCAATTTTGTCCTCATATTCAGAAAGCTAGAATAAATGTCGATAAAGCTGTTTCTGCTTACCTCAGAGACCATAGAATGGGCTCCATATATAAAAACAATCTACGTTCCCATATGGAGGGCATCTACAGGAGTGACGGAGTACACTTCACTGATGAAGGGAACAGAGTGTTTCTCAACACCCTAAAGCTCTGCATCCGCACCTACATGTAGCTGCAAGAAACTCCTAATAAACACAAGGGCTCTTTTTAGAGCCACCCAATAACCCAACATATAACCCAGGTTTATATTTAAAAATCGTAATTATTTTTGCTAGGAGTCGCGCACCCAGTGTGACTTTGAGCCGCGCACCCATCGTGTTCACACTAGGGGCCGCGCTGAGTGCTGCACACCCATGGCATTCACACCAGAGGCCGTGCTAGGAGCCGCACACCCCCCGCATTCACACCAGGGGGCCGCGCTGGGCACCGCGCTAAGGTCAGGACCCCAATTTTTTTTTTAAACCGTCCACTTTCATTAATTTACATTCGCCCCGGGGACCCCATCCCCCGGGGCATGCCCAAATATACATTTTTTATGTTTAAAAAAAAAACAGAGGAGGGAGGACTGCCACCCCCCTCCCCGGCTATTTTGGGCCCAGGGGACCCCATCTTCCGGGACCTGGCCTCATGGTTAGGGACCGCGGTGGGAGCCCCAATGCCCCCACAGTCCCGCCGGCTCCCCGCCTCCTGCGGGAGATGGCATTGCTTTTCCACATGGGCAGCTGCTGACATGCACCTCCGCATGTGGAAAAACAATCTGCTTTGGATTTTGGAAGAGAGAGCAGGTTTCCCTGCTCTTGCTTCCAAAATCCAAAGCAAGTTTGCTATGACAGGGCGGGAGCCATGCGCCCGCCCTGTCACAGCAAACAGCAGTGTCCCGGGGGTAGGCACCCCAGGACACTGCAGGAGCCGGCCCTGGGGGGTGGCGGTCCCCAGGGCCACCAAGGGCTCCAGGAAGGGGATCAAGCGGCCCCCCCTCCCTTTATTTACATAGCCCCGGGTAGGTGGTGGTCCCCGGGGTTCGGGGGTCCGTAACAGACCCCCTAATTTACTTTATTAATGCCCCGGGGAGATGGTGGTCCCCAGCGCATGTGGGGGGGCTCAAGCCCCCCCCACACAGGTTTAATTTTTATTTGTATAAAAGCCCTGGGGAGGAGGTGGTCTCCGGGGCATGGCCCACCCGGGGGCCTCATTTAAATCAAGCGGGGGCTTCATTTTTAAAAAAAATTCGGCGGGATTCGCGACCACATCTCGCATTCTGCCGAAAAATATTTTTTAAAAAATACTTTTTTGGGCCTTGGGGGTCCTTGTGGGGCCCCCTGAACAGGCCTATGGGGTCAGAGTGTTTCTACCCTGCCCCCTTTTCTTGTTTTTAAACATTTATTTTACTGTTTTCTTGTGACTCGGTTCTACCGAGTCACAAAATGGCTGCCAACAGTTCCCAATTTGGAGTGTTGGCAGCCAATGAGAATGAAGCTCGTGCCCGGGAGGGTTCGCGAATCTACTGCGTCCCTATATATCGAAACTTTTTCTTTCACAAATTTCTCAGGAACTACTGAACGGATTTACACCATTTAACAAAAAGGGCTCTTTCTGAAAAAAGACCTACCTTTTTGGTGTAATTCCGTTCAGCAGTTCAAGCTGTAGCTGTGTCTAAAGTTTCCTATGGAAAATTACATGGGGAAAACACGTTTAGGGACCCCCCCTTTTTTCTCAGCCCCCCGCTTGTGGAATTACCCCGCGAAGCTTCGTCAACCGGCACCAATAAGACTGCCTATTATTTTACCCACAGTGGGTTCCGCAATTTTGCCATTATTTAAAAGGAGTCACAGTGATTAGTGAGTTCACTGTGACATAAAGGCACTCCAGTGTGCCCCGGTATGCTCTGCTTCCCTTCATATTTTTCGCACTGCTGTGTCGTCTCCACAACTTGAAAAGTTCCTGCTGTGACGGCCCCCGGCTCCATCCTCTTTAACCAGGTGGTGCTCCTTCCACGACCGAAGCCGTCGCGTAATTTATGTATTTCAAAGTGCTCTGCAGTGAAGAAGCACTCGACAGCAGCAGGTATGAAAACATACTTTATTTCATGCTTGAAGGTGGCATTTCATCCGTAATTAACAGCCTTTCACCGACGCGTTTCAGAGCTGTCCGCTCCTTCCTCTTGGGTGTGATGGCTGTTTTGCAGTTAATTTCCGGCTTTCTCACAGTCTCATGTAATCGTGTCTTTAGTAGTCACGGCCCGCTTAGTAGCGTGATTTGATTGCTGTGCATCATGGGACTTGTGGTTATTAGACTGCCTATTATTTTACCCACAGTGGGTTCCGCAATTTTGCCATTATTTAAAAGGAGTCACAGTGATTAGTGAGTTCACTGTGACATAAAGGCACTCCAGTGTGCCCCGGTATGGTGGCGGTCCCCAGGGCCACCAAGGGCTCCAGGAAGGGGACCAAGCGGCCCCCCACCCTTTATTTACATAGCCCCGGGTAGGTGGTGGTCCCCGGGGTTCGGGGGTCCGTAACAGACCCCCTAATTTACTTTATTAATGCCCTGGGGAGATGGTGGTCCCCAGGGCATGTGGGGGGGCTCAAGCCCCCCCACACAGGTTTAATTTTTGTTTGTTTAAAAGCCCTGGGGAGGAGGTGGTCTCCGGGGCATGGCCCACCCGGGGGCCTCATTTAAATCAAGCGGGGGCTTCATTTTTAAAAAAAATTCGGCGGGATTCGCCACCACATCTCGCATTCTGCCGAAAAATATTTAAAAAAAAATACTTTTTTGGGCCTTGGGGGTCCTTGTGGGGCCCCCTGAACAGGCCTATGGGGTCAGAGTGTTTCTACCCTGCCCCCTTTTCTTGTTTTTAAACATTTATTTTACTGTTTTCTTGTGACTCGGTTCTACCGAGTCACAAAATGGCTGCCAACAGTTCCCAATTTGGAGTGTTGGCAGCCAATGAGAATGAAGCTCGTGCCCGGGAGGGTTCGCGAATCTACTGCGTCCCTATATATCGAAACTTTTTCTTTCACAAATTTCTCAGGAACTACTGAACGGATTTACACCATTTAACAAAAAGGGCTCTTTCTGAAAAAAGACCTACCTTTTTGGTGTAATTCCGTTCAGCAGTTCAAGCTGTAGCTGTGTCTAAAGTTTCCTATGGAAAATTACATGGGGAAAACACGTTTAGGGACCCCCCTTTTTTCTCAGCCCCCCGCTTGTGGAATTACCCCACGAAGCTTCGTCAACCGGCACCAAAGTTATTGGGAAAACAAAAACGCTTTTTCTATGGAAACTCAGTCCTAACTATAACTACCTACTGGCGACTGCTAGTAGGATATATACATATATATATATACATATATATATATATATATATATATATATATATATATATATATATATATATATATTCAAACCACCTCCGATTCCACCGCAGAAATCAGACTCCGACACTTGGGTGAGCTTCACCATTCAGCTTAAGTTTATTAAATCAGCTTGACGCGTTTCGGCACACTTGCCTTTCTCACACTGGGAAGTCAATAAAAAACACCAATTTTAAACACACAAAAAGGGTCACATGGTTTGTTTGAATCAATGGATATAGTGAAAAGACTGCATAAATCGATAACATCACTTGCATTTGGTTAGACCAACTTATAATTCATTAGTTTAAAATCACTAATAAATCACATATATAGTAATTAGAATTCCCTATTACATATATAAGAAAATATACTCTATAAAATTATAAGACTTAGTTCATTTGAGATTTTTTTTAAAATTGCATTTTTTTCTTTTTCTTTATACAATCAGTCACTATTTCCTAATATGCTTTTAGGATAAATAGAAAATTCCAAATATCAATTGTGATATATTATGAATTGCCTTAATTTTTCTTTCATATAGTCAGTCACAATGTCCATTTGCAACGGAGTATCGGGCAAGTGCCCAAAAATTCAGTCATATTCAATCCATGATTCCTTTAAATAAAAACAGATTCAATTTAGACAGAGTCATTATTAATAAAGTGCAAGTGCATTACAGTACATCTGATTTATAGTGCAACATTTTTAATTTCTGTGCAAAATAGCATTTCTATTAAAAAAGAGATTTTTTTGAAAGGTTGTTACAGGTTAAAATATTTATAAAATTTTCTAAATGTATAAAAATGATGATTTAGTGCCTATAATAATCAATATAAGTATAATCATTATCATAGTATAGCTCCACGGAGTTGTAAGGGACATAAGTATTTATGAATCAATAAATAATTCTGCTAGTGCAGATATTTATATGCTCCAATTCCGTTTTGTTGTAGGCACATGCTTTAACATTTAGAAAAAAAGATTTTTATTTTAAATTGTCATCAACTGGCTCAGCGTACCACTTTAGTTTTACATAATGATACATGCTCATTCTTAAATCAATTTGAACCAATGTGTGACCTATATGTTGTTTCTAGGTGTTTACTATTTGGTGTTAAAAATATTTTGATTAAAAAATATTTGCTAAAATTCAAGTCAGGAAATGGATCATTGAACAGATTGGGTCATTACAAAAAATATTTCTTCATATCAAATGTACATGCAAATCCTCCTCAATATTTAAACCATTCGGAATTTTGGTATTAAATAAGAGTATGTACTTAGACTCTAATTTGCGCAACTTTTTCTCTCTATCGCCACCTCTCAGATTTTTAGGGATTTGATCTATTGCAAAATAAATCAGGTCATTTAAGTTCCCCTTATGTACTTCATTAATGTGGCGAGCTACCACATAATTTTTGTCGTTATTTTTCACTGCTCTCAAATGTTGAAGAATACGAATATGAACCATATGTATGGTGCTCCCAACATACAATTTCGGGCATGAACATTGTAGTACATAAACAACATATTCACTTTTGCAGTTCAGTGAGGTTCTTATCTTCCATGGCTTACTCAACAGAGGAGATACTATTTGTCTCTCATTTTTACCATGTTTACAGGCCTTGCACTTAAAGCATTTGTGAAAACCTGGGGTAGTTTGTAACCAGTTTTTACCTCCCTTTTCCACACTTGGACTGATTTTGAATAAATCCTCTCTCATAGACCTTGCTTTATTAAAGGTTATCATAGGCCTTCTTGATACAATGTCATGTAATACCTGATCATGTTTGATCAGGTGCCAGTGCCTACACAAGCTATCTCTCACATTAGCCTGGTAGGCACTGTACCCCGTAATCATTCTGATCTGGTCTTGTGTTTGTTTTTTCTTTTCAATTACCTTCACTTCATCTGGTTTTAATAGTGTTTCTCTACATATCTTATTTACTTTTTCTTTAGCCTGATTCAAAATTTTAGGAGTGTATCCTCGTTGTAGAAATCTCCTAGTTAGGGCTCCCTGAGCTTCTACCAGAGATTCTGTGTCACTACAATTACGTTTCATCCTTAGATTTTCCGCATAAGGGATACTCATTATAAGGCTTGGAGGATGAAAGCTCTCTGCATGCAATATCGTATTGCCTGCAGTTGGCTTACGATAAGTTTGTGTGTGTATTTCGCCTTGAGAGATAAATACCTCCAAATCTAAATAAGTGACACTCGTATTGCTAATGTGCTCAGTAAATTTCAAATTAAGATTATTTACATTGATTCGGTCAATGAACTCATGTGCCGATTCACTGGAGCCGTCCCATATTATAAATAGATCGTCTATGAAACGTATCCACTTAATTACATGGGTATCCCACTCAATGTTGTATTCAACTTTGAGCACCTGCTCCTCCCACCAGCCCATATGCAAATTAGCATAGCTGGGGGCGAAGCAGGTGCCCATCGCAGTTCCTTGTAACTGCCTGTAGGTGTCGCCACAAAATAGGAAATGGTTGTTACTGAGACATAGTCTGCACATTTCAATCAGCATGTTCGTGTGTTGATACATGTTGATGGGTCTTTGATTTAAAAAGTGTCTAACTGCCCTTATGCCATCATCGTGGGAGATACTAGTATACAAACTGACCACATCTAAAGTGATCAATAAATATGACTCACTCCATTTTAAGTTCGCTATACTGTTCAAAAAATCCCTTGTATCTTGTATGTATGCGGGGAGTGCCCTCACGAAGGTCTGTAAAAACAAGTCAAGATATCTGGAGGTTGGTTCAAATAAGCTACCAATCGCTGAAATAATAGGTCTCCCTGGGGGTGTATCTTTGTTCTTGTGGACCTTTGGAATCAAATATAAAATCGGTACCACCGGATTGTCAACTTTCAGAAATAGAAACTCTGTCTTACTAATTAGGCCTAGATCTCGCCATCTGGTCAATTCCTTTACATATTTGAGTTTAATCTCAATTAAGTTACTTATATATATATATATATAATATAATATATATATATTACCTACTGGCGGTCGCCAGTAGGTAGTTATAGTTAGGACCGTGTTTCCATAGGAAATCTCAAAATTCTATTTTGAATAACTTTGGCGCCGGTTGACGAATCCTCGCGAAATTTTCAAAACTAATGGGGCGCTCCGTTCAGCTCCTACCCTGAAAGTCTCAGGGTGATTTGTAAAGCGGGGGCCGAGAAAAAAGGGGGGTCCCAAAACGCGTTTTCCCCATGCATTTTTCCATAGGGACTTTAGTCGCAGCTACAGCCCGAACGGCTGAACAGAATTATGTGAAATTTGGCAGAGAGGTAGCCATAAGGTCCATGAAGTGCCTTTTGCAGGTTTGGTGTAAATCTGTTCAGTATTTCCTGAGAAATTAGCATTTAAATCAATATATATATCTGTAAGCGCGCAGCGTGCGTGCACTGAGCAAGTCCTGTGCGCGCACCTTGCCGATCGCGAGCGCACTTCTGATTGGTTGTTAGATGTCAGTAAACATTCGAATTGGTGGAAATCAGGAAGCGGCGGCCGCCATTTTGTCTCTCGCATAAAGAGGGGGTGAAAAACAAAGGGGGAGAACTTGAAAAGGGGGCAGAGTGGGGAGATATTGACCCACTAGGCATTGTAAGGGGGTCACAGTAGGACCTTGTAGGGCAAAAAAAAAGATTTATATTTTGAAAAAAAATATCGCCGAGTGCGCGCACCCAGCGCGCACCCGAATTTTTTTTAAAAATTCGCAATTAAGTAAAAAGATATAAGGTGGCTCTAAAAAGAGCCCTTGTGTTTATTGTGTGTTTTTTGGTACCTACAAGTAAGTACCGATGCAGAGTCTAAAGTTCAAGAGGAAGACTCTGTTCCCTTCATCATTGAAGTGTACACCATCTCCTCTATAAATGTCTTGCATGTTGTAACGCAAGTTGTTGTGGTATATAGAACCCATACCATAGTCTCTGAGGAAAGCAGAAATAGATTTGTTGACGTGCTTCCTTGCTTTGTCAATCTGCGGACAAAATTGGTTGGACCAGTTCCACTTTTGCCTTTGGCATATGTTACAATATACAAAGGCAGTTTGTGGAAAAAGCGACATCAATTGCACAAAGGTGTCCTTAATAAGCATTTCCAGACCTACTCCAGTTAAAGTGCCTAGGTCATTTCCACCACAGTGCACAATAATAAGGTTAGGCTGTGGGAGATGTAGAAAGGTTTTCACCAAAGGCATTAATTGGTGCCACTTTAACCCTCTCTGACCAATCCATTTAATGTCTACATTTGGCAAAGCAAGGTCTCTCACCATACCTCTTTTTTCTGCAAATTTTTCACTCCAGAAGACATAGCTGTGACCTACAATCCACACTGTGAACATCTTCAAAGGAGATCTGGATGCACTCAGAAGGTGTCTTTCAGTAGAAAGGCAAAAAGAAATGAAAGACAGTTGAAAAATGGGGGCACACATACTTTTTTTAATAAAAAGAACTCATTGGCTGTTTCAAACCATTCTACACTAAAAACTAGGCTGTATGTTTAAATTTTAAAAAGCATGTTTTGTATTGGTTCAGAAAAATGTGTGAACAAAGAACATTAGTTTGGATTTGCTGTTAGGTTTGAAAAGTCAAGCACTCTTGCTCTTTGGAAATGAAACATTGTCTGCTGAACTTCTGACCTCTCTGCTCACACCTGTGTTCCATGACCTGTTGCTATGGTAGCAGGCAGAAGTCAAGTTGGGGGAAGGGTACATTTGGAAAGGGGTTGAAGTTTTCAACCAATAGAAATGTGTGATTTCATTTGAAAAAATGTGGGAAGCACTGATATTTGAAATTAACATGTATATGTGTGAAAAAAGAGAGGGAAACTGTGCCATTAACTGGTTCTGCTGAGAGGAGAGAGGTGTTCAGCTCAGAGATTCTGGTCTGATAAACTGCTGTGTGACTGCCACATTTCTTTCACAACTAACTAATTTTAAAGGTGAGTTATGAGTTTGAGAGGGGGTGTTTGTGGTTAATTTAGATATAAAAAAAAGAATTGTGATTATTTGTTTAAAGTTGTGATTTACATTTTCTGTTTTGGGAGATATTTAACTGTTTTGAATATGTAAAATATTATGGAGTATGTTTTCACCATAAGTTAATGTGTACTGGTAACAATGAGGAATACTGTTTTGTGCCTACCATCAAACCATGAGTCTGTGTGCAGAGAAGAATTGTTGACAGAGATTTAATTTGTGTTGCTGTTGAAAAGTAAGACTTGCAGTTGAAAGAAAAGGACAGCTTCTTTTTAATTGTGATGGTTAGCATTTAGCAGAAATCACTTTGAAAGAAAAGAGAGGAAAATGGCAGCACATTTGAAAAAAGCAAAAGTTCTGTAAGAATTGATAACCCAGGAAAGGGGCAGCCTGTGTTTTGTGCCTACCAACACAGCATGAGTCTGTGTGTATATAGGAATTGTTGTCTGAGATTTAATTTGTGAAGTTGTTGTTCAGTAAGAAATGCAGTCCTAGGAAAGGGGCAGCCTGTGTTATGTGCTTAAAATGATGGCATGAGTCTGTGTGCACACAGCAATTGTGGGCAGAGATTTAATTTGTGAAGATGTTGTTCAGTAAGAAATGCAGTTCCAGGAAAGGGGCAGCCTGTGTTATGTGCCTAAAATGATGGCATGACTCTGTGTGCACACAGGAAATGTGGGCAGAGATTTAATTTATGAAGTTGTTGTTCAGTAAGAAATGCAGTCCCAGGAAAGGGGCAGCCTGTGTTATGTGCCTAAAATGATGGCATGACTCTGTGTGCACACAGGAAATGTGGGCAGAGATTTCATTTATGAAGTTGTTGTTCAGTAAGAAATGCAGTCCCAGGAAAGGGGCAGCCTGTGTTATGTGCGTAAAATGATAGCATGTGTCTGTGTGCGCACAGGAATTGTGGGCAGAGATTTAATTTGTGAAGATGTTGTTCAGTTAGAAATGCAGTCCCAGGAAAGGGGCAGCCTGTTGTGTTTACACAAATTATCCCTTAGCACACATGCACTGTTACATACATTCCTGCAGTCTTCATGCAGTTCTGGAAGTCTCTTTGCTCATCTGTCTTGCACCAGACAATACACAGTGTTCAGAAACACACTCTTGGCACACACGCAGCAGCTTCTCCAACACTCTCATGTGTAGTACTCAGCACTGTGTGCTGTTTCAGATAGCACTGTGTAATGCAAACACATTCAACGTCACCAAGGCCTCATTTAAATTGATCTAGTCTAATCACTCACCCTGTAACACATGGTCATGGTCTTAAGGAGCTGTTAGGACATGTGCTGTTTTCTGCTTCTGTAAATGATAAGGGAAATGTATCAGGCTGTAACAGTAATTTGGTACTATTCAGGGACACTGTTTTGTTCCAAAAAACATAGCATGAGTCTGTGTGCGCACAGGAATTGTGGGCAGAGATTTAATTTGTGAAGATGTTGTTCAGTAAGAAATGCAGTCCCAGGAAAGGGGCAGCCTGTGTTATGTGCGTAAAAAGATGGCATGAGTCTGTGTGCACACAGGAATTGTGGGCAGAGATTTAATTTATGAATTTGTTGTTCAGTAAGAAATGCAGTCCCAGGAAAGGGGCAGCCTGTGTTATGTGTGTAAAATGATGGCATGAGTCTGTGTGCGCACAGGAATTGTGGGCAGAGATTTAATTTGTGAAGATGTTGTTCAGTAAGAAATGCAGTCCCAGGAAAGGGGCAGCCTGTTGTGTTTACACAAATTATCCCTTAGCACACATGCACTGTTACATACATCCCTGCAGTCTTCATGCAGTTCCGGAAGTCTCTTTGCTCATCTGTCTTGCACCAGACAATACACAGTGTTCAGAAACACACTCTTGGCACACACGCAGCAGCTTCTCCAACACTCTCATGTGTAGTACTCAGCTCTGTGTGCTGTTTCAGATAGCACTGTGTAATGCAAACACATTCAACGTCACCAAGGCCTCATTTAAATTGATCTAGTCTAATCACTCACCCTGTAACACATGGTCATGGTCTTAAGGAGCTGTTAGGACATGTGCTGTTTTCTGCTTCTGTAAATGATAAGGGAATTGTATCAGGCTGTAACAGTAATTTGGTACTATTCAGGGACACTGTTTTGTTCCAAAAAACATAGCATGAGTCTGTGTGCGCACAGGAATTGTGGGCAGAGATTTAATTTGTGAAGATGTTGTTCAGTAAGAAATGCAGTCCCAGGAAAGGGGCAGCCTGTGTTATGTGCGTAAAAAGATGGCATGAGTCTGTGTGCACACAGGAATTGTGGGCAGAGATTTAATTTATGAATTTGTTGTTCAGTAAGAAATGCAGTCCCAGGAAAAGGGCAGCCTGTGTTATGTGTGTAAAATGATGGCATGAGTCTGTGTGCGCACAGGAATTGTGGGCATAGATTTAATTTGTGAAGATGTTGTTCAGTAAGAAATGCAGTCCCAGGAAAGGGGCAGCCTGTGTTATGTGCCTAAAATGACGATATGAGTCTGTGTGCACACAGGAATTGTGGGCAGAGATTTAATTTATGAAGTTGTTTTTCAGTAAGAATTGCAGTCCCAGGAAAGGGGCAGCCTGTGTTATGTGCCCAAAATGATGGCATAAGTCTGTGTGTGCACAGGAATTGTGGGCAGAGATTTAATTTGTGAAGTTGTTGTTCAGTAAGAATTGCAGACCCAGGAAAGGGGCAGCCTGTTGTGTTTACACAAATTATCCCTTAGCACACATGCACTGTTACATACATCCCTGCAGTCTTCATGCAGTTCTGGAAGTCTCTTTGCTCATCTGTCTTGCACCAGACAATACACAGTGTTCAGAAACACACTCTTGGCACACACGCAGCAGCTTCTCCAACACTCTCATGTGTAGTACTCAGCTCTGTGTGCTGTTTCAGATAGCACTGTGTAATCCAAACACATTCAACGTCACGAAGGCCTCATTTAAATTGATCTAGTCTAATCACTCAAGCCTGTAACACATGGTCATGGTCTTAAGGAGCTGTTAGGACATGTGCTGTTTTTTGCTTCTGTAAATGATAAGGGAAATGTGTCAGGCTGTAACAGTAATTTGGTACTATTCAGGGACACTGTTTTGTTCCAAAAAACATAGCATGAGTCTGTGTGCGCACAGGAATTGTGGGCAGAGATTTAGTTTGTGAAGTTGTTGTTCAGTAAGAATTGCAGTCCCAGGAAAGGGGCAGCCTGTTGTGTTTACACAAATTATCCCTTAGCACACATGCACTGTTACGTACATCCCTGTAGTCTTCATGCAGTTCTGGAAATCTCCTTGCTCATGTCTCTTGCAGCTGACAATACATAGTCTGCAGAAACACACTCTTGGGACACACGCAGCAGCTTCTCCAACACTCCCATGCGTACTACTCAGGTCTGTGTGTAATGCAAACACATTCAACGTCACCAAGGCCTCATTTTCTTTGCTCTACTCTAAACACTCACCCAGGTTGCAGATACTTATGGTATGAAGTAGCTGTTAGGAAATGTGCTCTTTTCTGCCTCTGTGATTTTCCAGGTAAAATGTGTAAGGCTGTAACAGCAATTATCACTTGATCTACCAGAGTAGTAAATGTGCTTTGAATTTGCAAATCAAATTCTGTTTTCTGCTTAGAAGCACACCATGAGGCTGTGTGCGCACAGGAATTGTGGTCACAGATATAATTTGTGTTGCAGTTGTTCTGTTAAAAAATGCACTTGCAGGAAAGGGGCAGCTTGTTTTTTTTCAACTGTGGTGGTTAGTACTGTGCACAAATTAGTAAATCACAAATGAGAGACAAATGGAAAAACATTTGAAATAAATGAAAAGTAAAAAAACATATTTTAATAAATTATAATTACAAAAAGGATTTTTTTTAGTTCCTTGCAGGTATTGCTGAGCAACAGTGCAAAAAAAAATGCCTTGAAGGACAAGAAAAAGGAAAGAAAAGCAACAACAAGTATATCTGGACAAAACTGGGAAAAACAAATAGCAGGAGAAGCTGGTGATGGCAAAAAGAAAAAGTCTACTGGTAAGCAGACCAGAGATTTCTTAAAAAAGATTTTCAAAAAACAAAAAAATGGCAAAAAGAACTGTAAAACAAAGAGAGTTTTATGTACAAAGCAACAACACAGTCAACAGCAAAAAAAAAATCTAATGTACAATCAGAAGTATGTCAAACTGATTTAACACGAAAATTAGATTTTAAAAACATTCGTCGAAAAATGTTTCATAGAAGAGTGATGTTAAATTTGCTAAAGGATGTGAAAAAATATAAGAAAAAAACAAAATTTATTAAGAATTTTTTTTTATAGAAAATGTTGTAAGTAAGGCTTTGAAAATAAAAAGAAAACTTTTTATTCTAATTTTGAATAGGATGCGTAGATTAGAAAAATTAGTGAATGCAATTAAGTCACAAAGCAAAAGGAAAAGAGAAGTGAAAAAAAGTAACTTTTGTAAAGTGTTCTTGGGAGAATGGAAACACAGTTCAAGTACTGAACCATTTTTTAATGAAGAGAGTTATCTTCAAAGTAATAGTTTGTTGCATGCAGTTGACACCAATGGTAGAGCATATGAAGTTAAGGATGGTTGTGTGATGCAAAAAGAGAAAATGGTCCCAAGAAATGAGGAAGAAGTAATGGCTGCTGAGGCTATGGGGAGACGTCCAAAAGCCCCAGTGTACACTTGGGACTGTAGTAGTATTTGTACTGTGCGTCAGGAATCTATTGATAAATTACGTGACTTTCTAAGAGAATATAGTAAAAAGAGTGTAAAACAGAAGATGAATGTGCTTCAAACACTAGATCCATGCAGAGTGAGAGAAAATACTGGTTTGCAGGGACATTCTCTGGCTTGTCTATCTAGAAAAGTGTGTAAAAGTGTTTTTCATCATTTTAGGATGCTGGCTGTTCATCATACTGAAATGAGAAAGTTTTTGAGAACATTGTATTTTGCTAAAAGTCCAGCAGTAAAGTTGAATGAGTTAAATAATGCTCTGTTCCGTGGATCTGTATCAGATGTAGTGAAGGTTACTGATGAGATTCAGTTTTGTTACTTTGGTCCAGAACAAGAAAGTGCAGAAAAGGACACAGTAAATGAGGAAAATGAGGAACAGAATGTAGAACTCATTATTACTAAAAATTTTGAGGATGAAATGACAAAATTTACTATCACCTCTAATGAAAGACCAAACATTACTTGTATTTGTTGCCGCAGAAGTCATTATAAAATTCAAACAAGGAGTGTTGATCTGTATAAAAAAAGTGAAAATGAAGATAATTATAAGTGGAAGGATTTTGCAACATATATATTTCTTGAAAATTGTTTTGAATTGGGTGAAGATCAGCGTATTTGTAAATACTGTTATAATACGTTAGAAGAAAATAGAATGCCGACCAGAGCTGTACATAATAATTTAGAATTGGATGCTATTCCTGCCGAACTTTCTGAATTAAATACATATGAGTCTATACTCATTCAATGTGTTCATCCGTTTCAGACCATAGTACGTATGGAGCCCAAAACTGGTAAATTACCTCCTTCTGATTTACTGAGAGGTTTAAAAGGAAGAGTGGTGTATTTACCCTTGGATTTGAAAATAAATATGGAAACTATTGATGCAGATACTTTGGAAACTGAACCATTAGTAATTCTGGTTAATGGTGTACCTACAAAGAATAAGAAGATTTGGCAAGAGCTGGTGGATGTACGAAAAGTACAAAGAGCAAATTTGTATTTGAAAAAAAATAATAAATGGTATGAATCAATTTATATAGAAGAAGAAGAAGAAGATTTACAAGAAGACACAGAAACACCAACTGGTCAAATTGAAAAAGTGGACAAGTCAAAGGAAGAAGAAATTTATGAACATTTTAGCATACATCCTCTTCATTCAAAAGAAGTTATGGGAGACACTATTGATCTGTTTCAGATGAAGAAAGCAAAATGAACTCCCGTGAGTGTATGGGAGGAGAGCTTGGAAGCTCGATGTTTTCCCCAACTGTTTCCTACAGGAAAAGGAGGACGATACGATGAACGTCCAGAACAGATTCCAGCTTCTGAGTATCGGACTACAAGACTATATGCAGAAGATCCAAGATTTCGTCAAAGTATTCCTTATTTGTTCCATCTTTTATTTGAAAGCGACTTGTCTGCATTATCTTATGCAGTAAATCACATTTTAAAAAGTGGAGTATATTTACAAAATGTGTCTGCTAAGGATTTTATGGAGAAAGTGCAGCACCGAGATGATCATTTGGAAACACAACTGATCAATCTGATGGCTTGTCAGCGTGGGACAAATGAATATTGGTACCGACACCATGGTGAATTAAAATGCATGTTACGGAATTTAGGAACTCCTACATGGTTTCTAACCCTAAGCTGTGCCGAGTACGCTTGGGATGATTTACTGGATTTTCTAAGAGAGGCAAATTCAAACATTAAAAACATTGAATACAAGACAGCTGGAGAACTGTGCTCATTGGATCCAGTTAATGTTTGCAGATATTTCAATCATAGATTTGAGGCTATGATGTCCTTCATCTGCAATAAAAAAAATCCACCTCTTGGAGAAGTAGTGGATTTCTTTTGGAGAAAAGAGTACCAGGCAAGAGGTGCTCCTCATATTCATATGCTGTTGTGGATCAAGGATGCCCCAAAGTTTGGAGCAGATACTGATGAAGCAGTGTTATCTTTCATTGAAGAATATGCAACATGTGCTATACCTAAAAGCACAGAAGAGAAAAAGTTTAAAGAGCAAGTTTTACGTTTCCAAAGTCATCGGTGTGGAAAATACTGTCAACGGAAGTACAAGACGAAAGATAAATTCTACACAAAGTGTCGATTTGGATTTCCTAGACCTGTTCTTTCAAAAGGAAGAGTCAACAGTTTTATGTCAGCTGTGCGACATACTATAACCAGAAAATCTCCCAAAAATACCTACAACCTAAAAAGAAATGAAGAGTCAAAATTTATAAATGACTTCAACCCAGTCATTTTATCCATGTGGAATGCTAACATGGATATTCAGTATGTGGCAGACAATTCTATTGCTGTTGCTCGGTATGTGACATCTTACATCACTAAATCTGAGAAAACAGAATTGAAGGAAATGTGGGAAGAGATTTCTCACGAGAAGACTGTCAGTAAGAAGCTGTACAGTTTCAGTTTAAAGATGTTATCGCATCGAGAAATTGGATCCTACGAATGCTCAGATAGGTTATCATCTGCAAGTCTTTACTCGAAATCCAGAAGAATAATTTGGGTAAGCTTAGGCCTTGCAGGAATGAGAAATCGGGTACTGAAATCTGTTGGAGAAATTGAATATTTGGCCGAGAATGACCCAGAAAGTACAGATATTTTGAAATCAAACATGTTGGACACATATTTCCCAAAGAGAAGTCATCATCTTGAGAACATGTGTCTCTATGAAGTGCTGCAGAACTACATTTATTCACGGAAAGCCACAGAAGACATCAACAATGGAAAATATAAAGTCATTGGTGAGGAAGGATGTTTGGTGAAGCAAACAAAAGGAAGTTTGATAAATCACAGGAAGCTCAGTTGCGAAACTACTGACAAAAAGGAATTTTACTACTTGGCTCTTTTACAGCTGTTTAAACCATGGCGTTCAGAGGACGAACTACTGGGAGAATTTCAAAGCTATGAAGATTCTTTTAATGCTAGCAAAGACAGCATAGAATGCAGTACTTTCACAACTTATGTCTAAATGTTAAATGAAGAAAATGAACAGGAAGCAAAAATTGCAGCTGAAGTAGCTAGATAGCTAGAGACAGTTCTCAAGACAGCCAAAGTTCAGTAACACTTAGTCAAGATCCCCTAGGACAACCAATCATAGAAAATGAAGCTGCAGTAGCCATGACTGAAGTAGAAACGGCTATGAATCAAGCACAGGAAGATTCAATCGACTTACTAAATCTGGAACAACAACTGAATGAAGAACAAAAAGAAATTTATGAAGAAGTCATCAAAAAAATTGATCATGGATTACTACATGAAAAGAAGGAGTGCTCATGCACATCATTTGAACCAATCAGGATGTATGTGAGTGGACAAGCTGGAACTGGTAGAAGTTTCTTAATAAAAGTCATCAGAAGCTACCTACAGCAAAAAACAGCTTCAAATTTGTCTTGTGTGGTAACTGCTCCAACTGGGTTAGCAGCCTATAACATAAAAGGAATTACCTTACATCGCTTGCTAATGTTACCAGTGGAGCATGAGAACAAAATAGAATACCACAAGCTAACTGGAGAAGCATGCCCCGAAGTTTCAAGAGTGTTGAAGAAGATGCAAGTTCTCATTATTGATGAGGTGAGCATGGTATCAAACTTAATGCTTGCCTTTGTGCATTTAAGAATGCAGCAAATTCTAAGGACAGACTATGATGTGTTATTTGGTGGAAAACATGTTATAGTTTTTGGGGATCTTCTACAGCTTACTCCAGTTAAAGGACAACCAGTGTTTAATACTGTGACACATGAAGACACAAAAAAGTCATTAGGAAGCATTGGTAATGCGAATATTTGGTCGTTCTTTGAGTACAAAGAACTCACTACCAATATGAGACAAGCAAACGACGAAGATTATGCAAGTATTCTGAAAGATATCAGAATTGGACTACTCACAGAAGTTGGCAAAAAAGCATTACAGAGTCGGTTGCTACATAACTTATTTCCAAATGAAGAAATAGTTGTAGAGAAAAAATACCAGAACATTGCAGAAAAAAATATTGTAATCTTCTTAATGCCAACACTACGTGAGTGCTCAATATTCAATGAGGAACCTTTGAAATTGGAAAAGGAAGAGATTAAGAAAATGGAAGCAGAGGACAAAATTCAGTATGAAAGAATTACTTTTACATTAACATGCAAACTGAAAAATAAATTGGATTCACTAGAGAAGAATATTTCCAAAACAACTGGATTAGAAAAAAATCTATATGTTTGCATGAATTGTCGAGTGATTTTAAGGAGAAATTTGGATGTAGAAAAAGGTTTAGTGAATGGAGCTATGGGAAGAGTTGTGGGTTTTATTAATTACCAAAAAAAGATGGAATTGAATGTTTAAAAATAAAATTTGATCAGATAGAAGAAGTTAAAGACATTTGTCGTTGTTCAGTTCGTTTCATGCTTGTGAAAGACTTATATGTACGTAGGAAGCAGTTTCCGTTTTCTCTAGCATATGCTGTAACTATTCACAAGTCTCAAGGATTAACTGTAGATAGTGCTTTTGTAAACATTGTTTCTACTGTGTTCAAAGAAGGTATGGCATATGTTGCTTTGTCACGAGTGAAAACATTATCTGGTTTATTTATGATAGACTTTGATGACTCAAAAGTTAGTGCTGATACAAACTGTGTAAAGGAGTATAACAGATTAAGAAGAACCTATGCTCCTCATTTAGGTCAGTATCCTGTGATTGAAAAACATGTTGTTTGTCGGAAAAGGAGATTTGAGAATATCTGTAATGTGGATGAACAGAACAAAAAAAAAAGGACAGTGATGTGATAGCAAGGAAAAAGAAAAAGGACAGTGTTGAAGAGGTTGTTGGTTGCCATTTTGAAAATAGCTCTGGTGTCAACTGCTATGCAAATGTAGTGCTGAATGTTGTATTTTATCTTGAAAAGTTGCTAGAACAGATAATAGTAAATCATGGAAAAAGATTGTGTTCTCTGCTGAGTCTCCTTTATGAGAAGCTGAGTAATGATAAAACTGAAATAGAAAGTGCTACTGATGTTAGAAATCTTTTAGATGTATGTTGTGGTTCTACACAGTTTAAAGAAAATGTCCAGCAAGATGCTCAGGAATTCTTAATATATATTTTGAGTGTACTAGAAGATGAAGGAGTAGAAGTAGAAAACTTATTTGGTGTCTCTTACAAATGGGAACATTGCTGTGAAAACTGTATGAACACATGTAGTAGTAATGTTGATTCAGAAAGGTTCATATTTTTACCATTACCACAAAGTAAATCAGTGACTTTTAGTAAATTAGTTAAAGATGCCAATCACAACATGGAATGTTCTGAATGTAAATCAGACATGTTTTCTACATTATTTTTACAGAAATATGGTCAGTATGTAATTTTAATGATGCAACGTTGTAGAACTGATGGTTCAAAATTGGACACTTTAATAAAGAAGTTTACAGGACAGCAATTATCAAGTTCTGGAAAAACTTTTGTTACAGTTGCAATAATTTTTCATGAAGGACCTACTGTAACTTCTGGACATTACACAGTTTATCTTAAATGTGAAAAACGCTGGACACTGTGTAATGATTCCCAATTGATTTTCAAGCAACGTTTGCCTTATGATTTACCCAATTCTTACTTAATTTTTCTGAAACCTAAATTTTGAAAACTAAAAACTGCATCTGAAGAAAGCATTTTTTGTATTTTTAAAGGATTATAATTGAAGATATCACTTAAAAAGGATTTTGAAATTACTATTTGGCCTAAAGGAAAAGTAATAAAAACAATTGTGGACTCCTTTGACAGAAATTATTTTGGCATGTGTGCTTTTGCGACAAGGTTTAAAGACGGTTTGTCTAGAAAATTTTTATTCATCTAGAGAAGTACTTGTAATATATATGTAATATTTCTAACAAGGTATATTTTAGTGAGGAAAGTTTTAGGGCTTTTTTTAAGCAATCTTTCAGATTGTTTTTTTTTTTGCCCGCTGTTAAATGATGAATACAATTGTTTTCACTATTTTAAGTGAAAAATAAAAAATTCTGAAAACAGCAAAAAAAGGGCAAAAAATTGCTTAGTAAAATATGTAAAAACATGTAATGCTTTTTGTAATGTATGATTGAATATTAATACTTTTTTTCTTTTTTTGCAGAACTGGAAAGAAAAAATAAAAAAAAAATTCTGTTCCCTTGCAAAATACTTTAAAAAAATTTTTTTTAGAAATTTTTTTTTTTTTTTTTTTAAAAAGTGAAAAATATTAGTATTACTCAATCCTCCCTTTTCATGCTTCCATTTCTTCACCTCTTTATGAACATTAAATTTAAAAAAAAAAAAAAACAATTTTTTTTAAAAACCCTTGGGTGCGCGCAGGGTGCGCGCACCTCAAAAAAATAAATAAATAAATCCCTCAAAAAATTTTTTGGGGGGTTTAGTTTATAAGTGGCTCTTAAAAGAGCTCTTGAGTTAATGGAGGGAAACAGGAATAGAAAAACGAAAAAAAAGAAAAAACATCTATGGCCTACTTGCACTCATGGGCATCAAATTTTCTCTGAATGAGATCAAGACTGGTCTCACCCACAGAAATAAGTTTACCGCAATCAGTGCAGCGTGTGGACAACCTAGCCAAACAAGGTGGTCCAAAAAGAGGTGTGGAAGAAGGCAAAGGCACCACTGCAGAAGATGTGCTCGGCTGAGCTGCTGCAGATGTCGTCGGTAGAGCAGGTGGAGTGTTTGCTCCAGAAGCTCGGCGAAAAGTCACTGGATGCATTTTGTCAACATGCCTCAACATAGTGTGAATGCTAAAACAATATTTCTTGTTAGGATTCCCACGTGACAAGACTTTTTGACAAAGTACACATGTAACTTTAGGTGCATTTACCTTTTTTTGTCCCTCTGGAAAAGTGAAAAACTGCCATATAAAGCTGTCTTTCTGCTTCCTGTTCCTCTGCCTCTCAAGAGTGTCCTGGTCACTGTCTGAAGATGGTTGCTGTTCAGCCATTGTCTCTCAACAACAGAATAGCTCCTTCTCCAAAGGAATCAGAACTAATAATGAGGGGAGTAGGTGTGGTTTGGGAAGAATCTGGAACTGAAAGTACTTCAAACCAATCAAAAGTGATGATTCTTGATCACATGACTTGCCATGAGGGGATTGGGTGTGGTGTTGAAACAATCAGAAACTGAAAGTAATGATAACCAATAAGAAGTGCTGTTTTATTATGCACATACCCGAGGTGCGCGCACTGAGCAAGCTCAGAGCGCGCACCTTGTGATTTCGCATGCGCGAACGCGTAAGAGCGCATGTACATACGTCATATGCGCGCACGTAACGCGCATACGTTGAACACGCGTATACGCGACCGTTATTGCGCGTAATTTTAGCGTATGCGGAAGTAAACCGCGTGGAGCGCGTAGGACGCACGCACGCATGCGTACGTACGTATGCATACGTACTGGGTGCGCGCTCCCAGCGTGCACTATAACGTATATTTGCGTACGTAGATAACATACGGCGGTATTCATAAAAAACTTACGAAATTGTACTAGGAGCGCGCTCAGAGCGCGCACTCCAAGAATTTATATTAAAAAAAAAAAAGTGGAGAAAAATTAATTGCAAAAAATAAAAAAACTGTTTAACTTTATTCTAATTGAAATTTTTTAAAAAAAAGCAAAAAAAACAAAAAAGATACAGATAATATATAAATGAATACATAGGAATTTTATTTTTAATATAATTTTTTTTTTTAATTAAATCATACAAAAATTAGCATTTAAAAAACCGTACAAATTCACTGAAAAAACCAAAGGTTTCACACACGTTATAGTTAGGAATTAGCATTTTAAAAACCTTGCAAATTCACTGAAAAAACCATAGGTTTCACACATGTTATAGTTAGCTGGACATTTCACTCGTGAAAAACCAATGAAATTCCCCCCGTTATAGTTAGTTCAGCTAACTATAACTCGCGCCCCCGCAATGCACTGCTGATGACGTCACATATTACATCACTCATGACATGGTCAGTGACATCACTCATGACATCACTGATGACATCTCAAATGACATCACTGATGACATCATCCTTGTGACAGAGTGGCAGACCTCCTCTCACCCTAATATAACCTTTGATACACACATTCAAAAATAGAGACTAAAATTTTCAAAACAATGGACATACCAATACCAGTTACAACAACCTCTTGAGTAATTCTAAGATCCACATACACATCCACTCATTCACCAACAGTCCTATACAGTCACTCATACATGTACTCACTCATCATATGTACTCATACACCTATACATCCTGTTACACAATGCCACTCATCCACAGAGTTACTGACACACATAGTCACTCATGAAAATAAAGAAAGAAACATACATTTACTTGCATATACATTTATACACACACAACCACACTTACTTCTACGGGAACTTACACATACTTAGTCTTTTAAACAATCACTTATAGAAACACATACTTATTCATACAGGAACTCTTTCAATCTCTCACTCTCACATATACTCAGTTATATACACCAATAGTCACATATACTAGTTTAAAACATATGTAGTTACTCATAGAGACACTATTGAGACAGTCATTCACTCACTAACACACCCATGCACACACTCATCCACCCATACAGTCCTGCAGACATGCTGTCTTCAACACATACAAACAGTGAGTCACTCATTCATGTACCTATGCAGTACGTAATACCCCCCACCGAACCATACACACACTCACACTAATACTAAAAAAACCAACTAATAACATATATAAACACCCATGTAGCTACTCACCAACCCATGCAGCCACTTATACACAAAGTGAGAGACTGATAAAGATATTTACATATTTAAACATTACTCAGTAAGCCATGTATTCACTAAGATACACTTAATCAGTCAGTTATACAATCAATTTTTCAAAAAGAAATCATCCATTTAGACACTTATATACCCATTTATTCTTCCATCGTCCGTGAGATATACATATATAAAACATATTTAATTTTCAGAAAAACACACATTCACTGGATGATGTCATCAGTGATGTCATTTGAGATGTCATCAGTGATGTCATGAGTGATGTCACTGACCATGTCATGAGTGATGTAATATGTGACGTCATGAGCAGTGCATTGCGGGGGCACGAGTTATAGTTAGCTGAACTAACTATAACGGGGGAATTTCATTGGTTTTTCACGAGTGAAATGTCCAGCTAACTATAACATGTGTGAAACCTATGGTTTTTTCAGTGAATTTGCAAGGTTTTTAAAATGCTAATTCCTAACTATAACGTGTGTGAAACCTTTGGTTTTTTCAGTGAATATATATATATATATATATATATATATATATATATATATATATATATATATATATACTTACCTATCACTCACTTTTAAAATGAATATGCCTTTACAACGAAATTCATTGTAAAGGCATATGCATTGTAAAATCCTGCGTGGAGAGGGTTATGCATTGTAATGGTAAATGCATGGTAATGACCGCGTTGTAACGGCAATGCAAGGTAACAGCTGTGTTGTAATGACTGTTTCCCTAAATCTAGTAATTTAACACAACACTGTTCTATATATGCACATTAGAAGAACCTTTTCCATTCTGCATGTTATGTTATGTTAAAAACATTTATAGAGCGCACATACACCAAACGGTTTCTTGGCGCTAAAACATAGGAATAGCCCACTGTTTAGTTGGTCATTCATATGCATGGTAAAACAGCCAGGTTTTTAGGAGTCTCCTGAATATAGGGTAGTTTGTACAAGATCTAATATTAAGAGGAAGAGGGTTCAAAAGTGAAGGGCAAAGACTGCAAATCTACAACCGCCTCGTTTCTTCAGTTTGTAAGTAGGGTTAGGCAGGAGGTGAAGATGGGTTCATGAAACCTTATGTTATAGGTAGTGGTGATACACTCACTTTTATTTCTGAGTGTTGTGTGGGAAGGTTTATTTATTTTTGACTCTTTATGATAATTTCCAGCAGATAGTCTTCCAAATCAGCTACCCTTGGCAGTCTATCCATACTTTGTTGATTCATTCACTGAAGCATCCTTGCTATTGGCTTCTTAGTAAGGATGTTAATTAACTGAATTAATTCCGTATTACCAGTTGTTACCTTATGACTACCAACTGGTCCATTGGAATTCATCCCAGGATATTCTTTTATTCTGTAAGTAGCCTTTGTGCCTGCCTCAACAATATCACATGCGTTCTCAATTCTTTAATGGTCTAGCTGTTTTCAACCTCTTGTCTTTATTTAAGGATCAGTGAACGGTGGCTCTCAGTGTCACATAAGTTAACTTTGTTAATCAAGACCACGGATACTTTGTTCTAGTAGCCATGACTCATCATAGGCATCTTTTCTCTTAGCTTTTCTGCAGGCAGTCAGAAGCCTCTATCCTGATGGTGCCCCTACTATGTAATGGGGTTGAAACGTTGTCTACTGTGCCCATTATTGTTGAATGACTCTTGTTTGTGTTGTAGTTACTCCTTTATTGAAATACAATTCCACAACAGAATCATTTTCACATGGTTGTATATTTTCTCACATTTATTCAATTCTTTAGTTTCATGTATTTCGTTGCATAAATCCCCTGAGCACCAAGCACTATTTTTATTCTTACAATTTGTCACAACATAATCTGACGATGTCCTTGTTTTATGATATGATTTTATAGAAATAAATAATTGACTTGCTTGGTTCAATTGTTTCCCTTTGATCTAGCCGATTTATACCCCGCAATACTTGGCCCTAATTTTCACTTTATTCCACCTGTAATTTACTCCTTGGATGGATCATTAACTCTGCTTATTTACCTGCTAACTTGGTCCTCCGATAGACATTCATGGGTCTTACTGAGGGGAAAGAGAGTTAGCATCACTTGTTTGATCAATACATTTACAACTCAGTCAGTTGGCCACAAATGAGGACCATGAATCTATAGCCATCAGGCTCGAATTAATCACTCAATATTAAACTGTAGAGATACTGTATTACAACAGGGAGGCCTAGTCTCCTAAAGAAATTTACGTGAACAAGAATATAACAAGCAGTTCTGTAAGTGCTATACAAAATAACAACATTAATATCTGATGCTCTGAATACAATCTAGTTTGGTTTTACATAAACATTATTAATTCAGATCTCTTGGAGCAAAACTAAGGCACATAATCCTTAACAACAGCCCGTGTTGTCTTCCTTTTTTGCCACCAGCCACTACCTTGCAGCAGCTGTGACGGGGACTCCATTCCCCACAACTCCAAGCACCGGGGGAGGCACCAACGCGTTGCTTCGCGCCAGGAGGCGCACAAAACTGGCTAGGGCTTCCCGCAGCATGGAAACCTGTGCTGTCTTCCTTTTTTGCCAACAGCCACTACCTTGCAGCAGCCGTGAGGGGGACTCCATTCCCCACAACTCCAAGCACCGGGGGAGGTACCAACGCGTTGCTTCACGCCAGGAGGTGCACAAAAGCGGCCAGGACATCCCGCAGCGTGGGAGCCCGTGCTGTTTTCTTTTTTTGCCACCAGCCACTACCTTGCAGCAGCCATGAGGGGGACTCCATTCCCCACTACTCCAAGCACCGGGGGAGGTGCCAACGCGCTGCTTCGCACCAGGAGGCGCACAAAAGCGGCCAGGGCTTCCCATAGCACGGGAGCCCGTGTTGTGTCCCTTTTTTGCCACCAGTCACTACCTTGCAGCAGCCGTGAGTGGGACTCCATTCCCCACAACTCCAAGCGCCGGGGGCGGTGCCAAAGCGCTGCTTCACACCAGGAGGCACACAAAAGCGGCCAGGGCATCAGCGCGGGAGCCCATGCTGTCTTCTTTTTTTGCCGCCAGCCACTACCTTGCAGCAGCTGTGAGGGGGACCCCATTCTCCACAACTCCAAGCACCGGGGGAAGCGCCAACGAATTGTTTCACACCAGGAGGTGCACAAATGCGACCAGGGCTTCCTACAGCGTGGGAGGCCATGTTGTCTTCCTTTTTTGCCACCAGCCACTACCTCGCAGCAGCAGTGAGGGGGACTTCATTCCCCACAACTCCAAGCGCCGGGGGAGGCATCAGCGTATTGCTTCGCGCCAGGAGGCACAAAAAAGTGGCCAAGGCTTCCCACAGCGTGGGAGCCCGTGTTGTCTTCCTTTTTTGCCGCCAGCCAGCCACTACCTTGCAGCAGCCGTGAGGGGGACTCCATTCCCCACAACTCCAAGTGCCGGGGGAGGCACCAACGCGTTGCTTAATGCCAGGAGGTGCACAAAAGCGGCCATGGCTTCCAGCAGCGTGGGACACACATGGGCATTCCCAGGCCGCGCCTGGCCGAACCTCGGGCCAAGGGCGGGCCCATCTGCACCCGTCAGAGCCCGTACGAGACTGGACTGGGCCACCCCTCTTGGTTCTGACAGCGGACTTGCCTGGGCTATCAACAATAATGGACCGTGCACCCAAGGGAAGTGTTATCTCCAATTGATATGTATTTTTCCACTCTTAGAAGTCATAGGGAGTATCTTTTTAATTGTGGCCAGCTATAGTTATAATTCAAACATTAAAGTACCCCCTGGGCAACATCCTAACACGAACCATTTGGAAGCAGTAACTTGGCCAACTCCTTTTCAGTCTTCAATAAACTTTGAGCCATTGCCACTAGCAGCTATGGGTAAAACAAGAACTACAGCCGCCCTTCAAACTGTACCTCCTTTACAACCAACTTCAATAGGGCAATTGGAGTTGTTGCTACGGAAATCGGAAATGCGCCTTTCACTAACCCCGGTTCCGGCAAAAAAAATGGAAACACAAAATTGCTACTACCTCGGGTCCAAAGCAGAAAAAGCAAATAGCGCATAAATTAACAAACCACCCTGGGTGACTAACCTGGTGATGGACCTTCAAACACAATTCAGGTCCATTGTAAAGGATGAACTTAATATTTTAACTGACCGGGTTGACAGATTGACACTATTGATTGACCATTGAGTGGGTAAGGCAGAGCTCATTCTTAAGGGGTTGGAAAACTGTGACTATAGAGGGTGGAAGCCTCTATCTTATATTCGTGGACCATAAATCCGCATTCAATCTAGTTCCGAGGGACAAATTGTGGGAATACTAATGGAATTCGGAGCTCCAGATTACCTTTGTCACAAGATGAAATGCCTTCATCAAGGCAATTTCACTCAAATAAGGTATGGTAAAAATAGAAAACTTTCAGACCCCTTCCCCGTAGAGAAAGGTGTGCGTCAAGGCTGGGTCTTGGCCCTACTCTTTTTTCTCTTTTTTTAAATGGCTTAATAGAGTCTTTGATGGCAGGAATAGATATTGATTCCCCTAGGTTAGCGAACCATAAGATACCCGCCCTGATGTTCGCAGACGACACCCTCTTGCTTTCGAAGTCTCCCATGGGCATGCAAAGGGTCCTTGATGCATTCAGTGTCTTTTGTAAAAACAGGGGTCTGAAGATCAATCTCCAGAAACCCAAGTATGTACTGAGTACTAACTGAGAAAATGGATTGGGGGACCCAAATAAGGAAAGCTAGCTTAAAACTGGTCCAGTCCTCTGGGGGTATTCTAAAGGCGTATAATAAGTGCACCCATGAAGTAATAGGCCCTGCGGCAGAACTTTACAAGGCACAGGCTATGGGTGCTACATTGTATGGAGCAGAACTATGGGGCCACTGCTCTACCATCCCCTTATCGCTTATAGAGAACTCGTTTGCCAGGCAACTTCTGTGTCTCCCCTCTAGTTCCCCCTAATTCCCCTTAGAATGGATCTTGGGATTAGCCCTATTGCGGATGAAGTAGCGCTAAGACCCCTCCTATTTTGGCGACGACTATGGAGCACTCCTGAACTTGCCCCATATAGGGACGAGTTCAGAGAAGTTATGAGCCTACAAGGTGCGGGAAAATGTCCATGGTTGCCGTATATAAGGAACACCTGCCAGGCCCTGGGGAGGGCAAACCTTTGGAGTTCTACTGAAGAATCAAGCATTGTGACCCCAGAAAGGTACTCGCTGAGAACTATAGAGAATTAAAACTGATTCAGCTATGGAGGAATTTGCCTGGGCGCTTAGCCCTGGGATTCATGGAATTAAATTGCAATATAGGCTAGAATTGGCGTTAGATGACATCCAGCCACTTCTTGCAAAGAAGCTATTCCTCCAATTCAGACAAGGGGCACTTCCGCTCCGATCGTTCACCACTAAGTGTTTGGGCAACCGCATTCGGGACTGTCCTGTGTGCCAGAATGTGGAGGAAACTTAAATGCCTGGACTTTTAGGCCAAGGTCCCACTGGCTGGTACAGCTGTGCAGGAAACTGGGGATCAGACATTGCTCCGAGGCCTTTAGGTTATTTAAGTATGACACTCAAATGCCCCTGTGTTTTCCATCTCACGTTTCTTGTATTCTATGTGACATACTCATAGGGCTATTTTAGCAATCCAACCTTAATGTGCCTTGCAAAGATATCCCACAACTGTCTGTTGTGGTATACTTTCTTGAAAGGTTTCACACTTTACCTGGCTTTTTTAATTGGGTTCCTTGGCAGCTCACAACCAAAAACATCTTCAAAGAGTTCTGACACACAAAGGCTTGGCTATTTATTTTGGTGAGAACAACCAAGCATGAAATATGTTTTGCAATTCGTCTGCGCTTGCTAGTGCATGTGTTTTTGAAGAATGACATTGTTATTACACATCTTTTGGCAAAATTTCACTCAGTCTGCACCTGCTTCCAGAAGTAAAGGAAAGCCTTGTAAAACGGTATGAGTAAACAAGTTGTCAATAACAAAATACAACCTGTAGCTGCCCACATTGTAATACCTTTCATCTGATGTGTGCAGAGAAAACCTTGCATGTTCTCAAGCAAATACATGCGAGCATAATGTATTCTTAGAATGTGAGAAATTATGTGCACTTAACCCCTCATTCTAAATTGTGCAGAGTGGTAATTCCACATACATTTGTGTAATTACCGGCCTGCACGATTACGGGTTTTACTAGCTGAGGACTTGTACCTTCTTAAATGAAGTGCTTTCTTGAAAAATGTGTGCCTAAAAGGGTTCCCAAATCCAGGAATCGCATCCAGGAATCAAACTGGTAAGTCTGGATCCTGCATGTTATTCTCCATTCTGGGGTGAAACTTCACTGATAAGTGGGATGATCATCCCACCTGGAATCGGTAACACCAGGCCTGGTATTACCACCCCTTACTAACGGCAATCTCAGAATGAGGGTGTTAGACCTGACAGCCTTCAGGTGGTCTTCCCTAAACTGTTTGCCTTCTACCCTCCTGTTCTTCCTGAAATTAGTTTTTGCTGGCTTCAGGACTCTGTCAATTTACCACTGCTAACCAGCGCTAAAGGAATTGTGTTCACTCTTTTATACATGGTAATATTGGCTTACATCCAATTGGCACATTTAATGTACTTATAAATCCCTAGTAAATTGGTACTACTTATACCCAGGGTCTGTAAATTGATTGCTACGGGTGGGCCAGCAGCACTTATTGTGCCGCCTACTTAAGTAGGCCTTTTAAAAACATGTATCAAGCCTGCCATTGCAGCCTGTGTGCAGTTTTAAACTGTCATGTTTTTGGCCTGGCAAAATAAACCTTTTGCCAGACCTAAACCTTCCTTTTTTTTTACGTATGTCACCCCTATGGTAGGCTCTAAACAGCCCATAGGGCAGGGTGCATTGTATTTTAAAAGTTGGACGTGTACTTTTATGTTTTGCATGTCTTGGTAGTGAAAAACGCTTTAATTCATTTTTGACTACTGCAAGGAGTACCTCTTTCATAGGATAACATTGGGTTATCTTATTACATTTAATAAGTGATGACTTTTGCTTAAAAATGAGTGGAAATGTCATGTTTGGTCTCTAAAGAATTGTAATTTAAAATTCAGTTAAATGGTAAAGTAAGATCTTAAGTCACAATTCTGAAAATACCACTTTTAGATAGTTGGCATTTATCTTGTCTTAACCATTTGGTGCCTCCAGCCTGTTTCCTGGGTCACTTGACTAGGTGTGGATGCAGTTGGCCTTTTATGTATTCCTCTTAGATAGTGTCACAAAGGGGGGCTGAGAATTAGCAGGATGGACCATCCTGATAGGATAGATGGGGGAGGAGCTGTCACCTACCATACTTGCACTCAAAGGACCTGCCTCAGTACAATCACAAAGGATTTCACACTAGCCTTTTGTCACCCCAGACATTGTGGAACCTGGGCAGGGGAAGGAAGGAACTTCTGGAACCAGATGTGGGAGGAAGTCTAGAAGTTTCTCAAACTTCAAAGCTTACACCATGTATAAATATTGGGCCCTGAGATCCGTCTGGTCATTCAAGAGTTTCATCACCTTGTGGCTGGCTTCCAGATATTGAGAGGTCTTTTTCCAAAAACACTGCTTTTTTTCAAGAGTCTACATGTAGCTGACTACATCCTGGGGGGACATTGTGGGAGCCTGTTCTCACCCTTTCTTCGCTAAACTGAGAGCTCCCCTAACAGGTTGGCCATAGAGGAGCTCAAATGGTCTAAACGTCTGTAGCACTTTCTTGTTGGAAAAAAGGAGGCACGGTAAAAGGACATCCCACATCCATTCCATGGGTTCAGGCAGGCCCATAATGATGCCCTTGATGGTCTTGTTGAATCTCTCATCAATCCCATTTGTCTGAGGGTAATAGGGTGTGGAGAACTTATAGGTTACCCCACATTCATACCATATAGACTTCATGTAATCAGACATGAAATTGGTGTCGCTGTCAGACACAACAACCTTGGGGAACCCTACTCAGTTACAAATCCCTATCAGGGCCCTGGCCATTGCAGGTCCAGTCACAGACCTCAGAGGTATGGACTCTTGAGTATCTGCTGGCATGGTCCACCAAGAGCAGGATACATCTGTTGGCTAATGTAGTCTTAGGGTCCAGGGGTCCAACAATTTCACAGGGGTGCCAATAACAGGTAAGGAAACAAGTGAAGGCATGAGCCTTTTCCATGTTTTCCAAATGGCCTGGAAGGTGGTGCATGACCTGCAGAATGCATCAGAGGCTTTCTTTATTGAGGCCCAATGAAAATGGGGACAAGCATGGCAAAGATCTTGTCCTGCCCCAGATGTCCTGCCAGGGGTATGACATGAGCCAGACCCAGTAGGAAGGCTCTGTAGCAGTAGGGGACTCCAACAAATGAGTTGACCCAGGTTCAGGAACCTAAGTCTCATTATAGAGGAGGTAATTCTCTCAATAACTAAGGTGATCTCCAGAGGTGTCACAAGCTACCTGGGCCTCAGCTTGCTGTCTCAAGCCTCTAGAGGTGGGCACTCCTTCTGAGATCTAAAGAACTCCTCCCTGGTGGGCCTACCCTCAACTTTCCATCCTGCAAGCTCAGGAAGTCTCCCGAGGCTGCAATGTCCTCCCCAATAGGCTCCAGGGTGGTCTCCTCAGACGCCCCTTCAACCTTGACCGTGGGAGTTTCCAGAACTGGTTTCCTACGCCCCTTGCGCTTCCTCTTTTTGGTAGTGGCTTGGACTGTGTTTCCAGGCTCCAGGCCTTCTTGACTCCCTTCTTGGGCAGCCATGGAGTGCCATGCGCTGTAGCTCAAAGATCAATTTTTTGTTGTTAGAGCTTTGCGTTGGTAGTCAAAATGGACTATCAATGTTGTAGCACGAAGAGCAGATCTCGAATTGCCAGTCATTGCTGGCGGACGCAGTAGCACAAAGTGTTGGGCCCCCCATAGCTTTACATTGTTGATCGTCGTGAACGGCTAGTTCTCCACCGTGAACTGCACAATTCACGCCAGACTTCAAAAAGGTAACTTTTTCAGCAGGACTGACCTGGTCCATGTATTTTATCTGGGCTTCATTGAGGTCGCACTGAACTTGTGGCTTTCCATCGTCTAGCATAACCAGATAACCGCAAGCGGCGGTTTGTGCTTGTAGGTGTTATACTTACCCAAAACTTTTAGATTTCACTGACCGGTTCTACTGATTGGATTTTTGTCGTTTTTGTCTCAAACTATTTGTTAAACTGTACTCTGTTTTCTAAATTGGTGTGGGATTTTACTTGTGTTGTGTTTTCACTTTATTACTGTTTGTGTGCTACCTAAATCTTTACACATTGCCTCTAAGTTAAGCCTGACTGCTTTTGTGCCAAGATACCAGGGGGTTAAAGACAGGTTAATTTAGTAACTTTTCTGGCTCATCCTGACAGGGATTGTGGTTGTTGCATGAGAAGGGCTCACACTCCCCTAATCCAAAAACCCAATATCTCACAGAGGGCATGACTGAGAGAGATATGTATAAAATAGAATAGCAAGGCACTACATTAGATAGCTAAAAAACATATTTGTTAACCACATCTCCACGGTTCGCAGCGTTCTGCAGGCCAAGTAGGAGCAGTGTGCTTCTTTTTTAATATTATTTTTTAAAGCACACCCTGCTGAAGGTGAGTGGAGCATGGGAGCACACACTACCCATGCCCTTGACCAAGGTGAGGTAAGTAAAGAACAGGCTCACCCCCAACCTGAGCGAAGCAAGAAAGTAAGGGCATACACTGCCCCCACCATTGGGTAACCCTGGCATGGGAGGAGGTTACAAACAGAGGGGCTGCTGGGGTATGTGAGAGCTTTACACAGTAGCACTGCAGTGTAGTTGCTGAATGCCCACTGTCATGCGTACACATAGCTAACATCATACAGCAAAACACCCACCAAAATTCATTCATTCTTGTTTTAGTTGTCCATTTTAGGTCTTTTTTTCCTGTTGTGTTATGTTTCTCCTTGTCTCTGCGCCGGGACACTCCTTGGCTGGAGTAGCTGTGCGCATAATAAATTAATATAACATAACATCCACACAAACAACATCATATGCCAATGCATCCATCATCACAGGACGCACCCATCAGCCTCGTGCAGCTGTGGTAGCCATTGGGCCTGGCATCTGGCAGGCCCTTCCCCCAGCCTGCTGGTGGCAGCCACACTCAGCTGCTCCCAGCAAGTTAGCTGGGCCTGGTCTTTTGGACAGATCATGCATCCGTTCTGCTCTAAGGCACTGGGCACTGGGGTCACCTTCAGAGCCAAGCCTTAGACTGAGCTCTGCTTTTTTATATATTTAAATTTTTCAGCATTAAAAGATCCTGTTACAGAATGTGCGGGTATGTGTATGCATGTTCGATCTACTGTGAGGTTCATGGATCTATTTTCAGATACACAGACCCGCCACTACCACAGGTTTGCTGTCCATGCCCTTTGCACCATATTTGTGCTCTATTGCCAGCTTCTGTAGATATGTTTGGGCGCTGGGTTCCACGGATCTGGCCCCTGGATCTGCTTACCCAGTGGGAGATGTTTCTTTTAGAAATTAAAGACAGAGAGGATCTCTTTGGGGCACCTTCGCATGGGTCCTAGAGCGAGGGGCCAGGGTGTGATCATCCTGCCCCCTTAGGTGTCCGTTCAATTTTATTTTCAGAACATGGGGTCTGAATCCCTGTGTCCTGTAATAAGGCTGCAACATGTTTCTCAGAGTTGCATCCCCCATTGAGATTGCTTTGGATTCAGGGATCCAGGTGCGGATCTGTGAACCCAAAATGGATTACACAAACTAAGCACCTTTGTCCAATTAGATTTGAATTTGTTTTATTTTTTGGGATGTGTAGAGGTCCATGCAACCAGGCTTGTGGGGCTCTGTGAATTAGCAGTCCAGATATCTCTAAAATGGTTCCTCTTCCTATCTAGCCTAAGGCACTTTTTTAATACTACTTACTCAAAAGCTACTGAGTGGATTTGCACCAAACCAAGCAAAGTGACCTCCTTGAGTAAAGTTCCACTTTCACATCAAGTTTGGGGTAAATACTTTCAGCTGTATGTTCTGTATCAAGGAACAAAGATTACTATGCAAATTAAAATGTGAGATGTCACTATTGGGACCCCCACTTTTTTTCAACACCGCGTGGCAGACCTGCAAAGTTGGTTAGGACAGTATTTTACCAATCCAAAGCTGTAATACTGTGCCTGGTATGGAAAAATATGTTTGGATAGCACTAACTAATTCTATGCTTACAGACTTTGCTGAAAAATGGCATAGGATGTTGTCATATTCCTAGCTCTGCATAGATGGCACTGGCTAGTCCAATGTTTAAACACTATGTTAGATAAATAGACATTTGGGGTGAGCACATTTAAAGTGTTGGTGGTTTTGTAGCTTATTCCATACAAAGGACTTGGTCTGTACCTAAAACTTGGGAACTACCCTGGGTTCCCTATTTCTTTTGCATACTTTATGCAGAATTCTAAGCCTGAATGGATATTGTTTGGACTTGTAGTGGGTGCTCCATTGTGCCTGGACAAAGCTATGCTTCTACCATACATTTTAATAGCAGCAAAATACGTGGCTGGAGCTGCTGTTATTCATTCCAGGTTGGTGTGGACTGTAGTACTGTGCCTGGAATGGTAAAAGCATTAAGTCATTTTTCAGCTTGTAATCAATAGCTCTAGCTATTCCTATGCTTAAAGACTTTGCCACAAAAATGGCAAAGGGCTTCATCACATTTTTAGGTCAGTATGGATGGCACTGTGGTAATCCAGTGCTTAAAAACTCTGCTAAAAAACAGACATTTGAGGTGAGAACATTTAGACTGTAGGAGTTGCTTTCCAACTAAAACTCGAGAACTATCCACGGTTCCCCGCTTCATTTTAACATAATTTATGCAGCACTCTAACACTGAAAGGACAAATTTTGAACTTGTATTGGGGCTCCCTGTGTGCCAGGACAAAGCTATGCTTCTCTGACGAGCTCTAATAAGAGTGAAGCACTTATGTCAGGGGCCACAGCACTCTAAGCCTGAAAGGGCATTGTTTTAGTTTGTGTGTAGGTGTGTGTAGGTGTGTGTGCGTGTGTGTGTGTGTGTGTGTGTGTGTGTGTGTGTAAAGGCTGTCCACACCATTCACAATTGCAGTAGAATATGTTTGTGTTTGCAGTGCAATTCACATCACAAGACAAATTGCGGAGTTTGTAATTTCAATTAACGTCTTTCTTCTCAAACTCAAGACTCCTTTACTAAGTGTTTTGTGGCATGGAACGTGTGGTGTTTGTTTTATGTAGCCATTGTCTGTATATTGAAATTATCCTTCTTAATGAACTAATTTCCTTTTTTGGACTTCTAAATCATTGATGAACATGGTGATTACATGCAGTACTATATGCACTACTTACCAGGAGACAGGCAAGTAGATATGTTTCAGTTCTTGCATGTAGTGTGTTGTCGAATGTACGGCATAGACCTTAGTGAATACAGACGAGACAACCCAGTCTGCAGGTAACAGCTAATAACACTTGTGGAATTGAGAATTTAGTCCAGATGACAGCCCGGGACCTATAGAGATCATTCGAAAGCACTCAAACATGCCAACAAATTACTAGTGTGCAGGGGTAGTAACCCCTCCACTGCAATATTCACCAGAAGAGAGAGTTTTTAAGCATACCAAAAGCATTCAGTATTAATGGTAAACTTGGACGTCGTTTAAGTATATTTATCTATAATTCAAGACCCTGTTGGGAGGAACATTCAAAATGCTCCCTGCAATATAGTTGAGCCTACCCTGGTTTATAGGGACCAGGGTGAGACCTGATGATCAAGCATGACACAAATAGGGTGTGTGAGGGTCCTTAAAAAAACACTCTCCAAATAGAAGGACTTGCATCAAGCTAAGCTACGGCTCAGTTGAGAGGGTAGTAGGATACCTTTGTGATTTTGAGTTATAGGCTGAGAGGTAATATCCAACATCCCCCCCCTTCCCGAAAGAAACATCAGCTGTAATGCGTTTCGGCATTGCTGCCTTGGTCATATATATGTATATATTCACTGAAAAAAACAAAGTTTGAAGTAATGTTTATCATTAAGTTAATTTGTCAGTAACAACATTAACGTTTTGAACTAAAAAAAAACACAGAAATTCACCAGTTATAGTTAGCAGAGCTCACCAAGAAAAAAAAAAGTTCACCAAGAAAAACACCTTTCTCTACCTATATATTTCAATATGTACACCGTATCGTCTATTTAGGCATTGACACTCTGACTGGACCAAAGGAAAGACCATTTAACACGAAAGAAGAAAATATTCATTCTTGGATTTTATTTTTCATGTTATATCACGGTCAAAATGATCTGTTCCAATGCAATCATATAGACACTATTTATAATAATACATTAAAATGACAAAAAGTTTTATATACAGCAACATTGATCAAGGTCCCATACAAAGTCATTCACAACACACTCTCAAACTCACACCAATATCATACAGCACCATCAATACATACATCTCACTTATACCGACAAAACCTCAAATGAACATAAAGGTCCCACATACAAAAAAATTCAATATTCAAAAATCAGTATATAGATATTCAATACTGTGCATAATCGTACATATTTTGTTTTATATAATATATGTAATTTCAAATATAATTTCAATCTTTAAGAAATAAACAAAAGAAGTTGTAATGGAGGGCCTCATTAAATGCGCCGACGCGCGTTTCGGTGACCACACCCTAATTCGGCTACCACCTTCCTCAGGGCGTACAAAGACCGTATGAAACGGACTAACGATGTAATGGGACCTGTATAGAATGGGAGGAACTGATCAGACTATAACTGGCTAAAGGAAAGCGGTCCTGATCTCCACCGGGCCGTCGAAGTTCTTAATACATCAAATCAGCTTATTTATAGAAGCGTATGAATTAAACGTGTACTGAAAATTTGGAGAATGCTCGGGTTCCGTCGGGATGAATTGAAGGATGCACTCAAGATGATTCGAGGAAATTCGCTCTGAAATGTTAACAAAGGCAAAGTCTGTGATAAGCAAGGTTCAGGGGCGATAGCTGCTCTTGTCTCGGGAAGCTGATTTGCACAAATAATATATAACGGCCAATCGAGGAAAGCTCTGGCTATGGCATCCTTCCGATAGATGAACGGGAAAATGGTCCGATAAAAATAGCAGAGCTAACAGAGCTAACAGAGCTAACTATAACTTGAGTCCCGCCATGCACTACTTATGACCTCACATAGGACATCATCCATGACATATTTTATGACATCATTTATGACATCACTGATGCATCTCAAATGACAGCATTGATGACATCACTGATGACAATACTTATGGCATCATTCAATGTGTATACTACTTTGTTTCATAGTTTACATAGTGGCGGGAAACTACCTAATTTTGCACGGTATGGTTCCAGCTAATGGGTGTAAGTGTTTCCAAAACGCATGTGTTCCTAATGCATCAAAATAGTGTAGAAGTATTGAACACGTTATAAATGTTTGCAGTGGAATAACCCTGTATGCAGGTGACACTTGACAACTTGCGCCCATTATCTTCGACACTAATTTTTTGGTGCTGCAGAAAATGTTCCTAGCAGGGCAAAGATTCTACGCAGTACATGTTAAGTATTGTAAGCAGTTTTGAGTCATTACATAGAATCATCTCAGCATAACAATTTCTATTTAATATAGAAGGCTGAGTGTACCAGGTACTGACCTATGTACACGTGCTTGTTTTGCTTCAGAAGGTGGGCTATCTGTAAAGTTTTCACCACTGTATGAAGACTGCAGGTAGTGTGATCTTTAGCATCTTCAAACCTTGATTATTTTAAGTGAATGTTCTTTCTGTGGACACGTTTTGCATAGAGTGAACAATGTGCTTAGTAGATACTTTTTAATACTCTGTGGTGTATTTCTCATACAAGTTTTACTGTCTGCAAACAGTGTGGTACAGAGTAACTCTCCCCACAGAGTAAACACTTTTAACAGTATCCAATTTTCGACTCACATCCACTTCCTTACTCAATGTAGGTTCAGTGACTGTCAGAGGTTTGATACAGGTAAAGAGCTTTAGTAGTAGGGCATTAGTTATGTAAAGGGCTTGAGTATCTGGATGAACTTGGTTTTCCCTGAACAGTTGTATGTAGATTGAACACTGTGTTCAGGATAGGTTACCCTGTCATCTGTAGTTCATAGTCAGCATGAACTCGGCTACACGTGAAGTGTATGGTATAGGGTCAATGTTACAAATAATAAAGGCTTGATTTATCTATTGGGGTTGTATGAATGATAGCAGTAAAGACACTTCATATTATTATGAGCTATTTTGCACTTACTTTCATAGCTCTAATAGTATACCCATTTAAGAGTGTACAAAAGAAACGTGGATGAGGGTATCAGTGAAATCATCAATGATGTCATCAATTATGTCATTTGAGATGTCATCAGTAATGTCATAAAACATGTCATGAGTGATGTCATATTTGAGGTCATTAGCAGTGCATGGCAGGGGCGCAAGTTGTAGTTAGCTCAGGTGAATTTCTGTGTTTTTTAGTACAAAGCATTAATGTTTTCACTGACAAATTCAGATAACTATAACGTTATTTTAACCTTTGGTTTTTTTTTTCATTGAATTTCGAAGGTTTTTATTTTTTCAAAAACATTTTTTATCACACCTAACTAAACCGTTACTTTAACTTTAGTTTTGGGCGGAGTTTGCGGAGTTCTGCTATCCTGAAAAAACTCTACCGCACTCCCTGGAGTTCCGCAAGCACTGGAGTGAGGTAAGTCACGCTGCTCATTATGATTTCTAGCACCGGGAGTTTATCCTATGCTGTAAAATCAACGTGAACAGCACCTCGTGCAGCTTCTTTCTGCCACTCGAGTAGATGTTCTACTCGAGCGTCAACTTCCTCAACACAAACGGTCGGTTTCTCAACACGAGCGGTAGCGGCCTGCCATGACCTTCCATGTTGAGAAATCTCACCGGGATGTGGTCTAGCATGCGATCTTCCTTGCTCACGCTCACCAACGTAATGTTGGTGAGCCACAACAGAGAAAAACACTGCTCTGCACTGCTATGAGGAGTTTTTTGGAACGTCACACTCTACCTGGAGTGGGCAAAACTCTGCACACTCTGCCAGTGGTGCGAAATTTTACTCACGGGCCTAGTTTTTTCAATGAGTTTCAATTTTTGTAACGCAAATCATTATTAAATTACATGCGTAAATGCATCCCCCACTGCACACGGACATTAGCCCAGGGGGTGTTCCTCTAGATCCCCACCATGGGGCATAGAATGTCAGGGTATCCCTACCCTGCTCCCTTATATATATATATTTTTTAACTTAAAGACAGGGGACTTAGTCCCAGATTCCTGTAATGCCTGTCAGCACTGCTGGAGAATGATTCCTGCAGGAACGAGGTGTCCCACAGGAAATAAAGCTACTTGGGCCAATCAGAATGCTCTATTTTTAAATGGACTCTCCTGCAATAGTCTCTTGCAGACCTAACCATTCAGATATACAATTATATTTGCCCCATAAAATCTCAAGAACTACTGAATGGATTTACACCAAATCACAGAAAGCACAATCTGCCGACCAAGATCTAGCTTCCTGCCAAATTTGGTGTAATTCCGTTCAGCAGTTTTCATGGAACCTTGTCTAAAGACATTTTTGGAAAATGATTGAGGATTCTGCATTCCGGGCCCCCCATCTCACTGCCTGCTTGATGGATCAGCCTGAAACTTTCCAGGAAGGAGCTTAGGAGGATGCACTTTTTTGGAGGGAAAGTTTTGTGAAGTTTTGTCAAATGGGGCCAAAGTTATTGGCATACCAAAAAGCTCAACTAACTATGACTACCACTAGGTATATATGTCAAAGACTACTTCCTAAAGGATAGGCAGACACTTAGCGGGGTCCAATATTCAGACTTTTAATCAGAGGCAAGCAGAGGAGTTTCGGCAACAAGCCTTTCCTCAATGTTTGCTTTAATAACAGAACTCCATTCTGGCAATTAATTTAAATACCACATAGGGCCCACCCATTGGAGGAAACTTTGTGGACATAAAGAGAGGACTGGTATCATCAGAGACAAATATTTAATGCTCGACCAGTCCTCCCACCAAATACCACTCAACATGAGCTATATACATACATATATACATTCACTGAAAATAACAAAGGTTAAAGAGACTTCATATTTAGGCCTTGTAATGATATAAAACCTATTGATATAGTTTACTGAGATAAGTATTCCTTGTGCCCAACCATGCATTGTTTATAACCTCACATATTACATCACTCATGACATGTTAAATCACATCATTGATGACATCATACATATATTGGGACTCAGTCCTATAGGGTTTGCAATATTGAAGTACTTACACACATTACAGGTGTGGCCAATTTTCAATTCACTTTAATGGGATTACCCATTTAAATACTTCTCATGGCGATTTTAAGTCAAAAGGTTGATAGTTACCACTGTAAAGATGCTTTCTTCCAAGCCCTATGGCCCACACTCACACAGGTTAGTATGAAATGCTACACAAGTGCCTTACAAGGCCACAATGGTATGCAAGCTTAGAAACATGCTTACAACACCATTGAGAGATATATTACCTCTAAGTGGAACACCCCTATATTCTACATTCAACAATCTCCAACGCTTCAAAGTTTTTACAGAAATTCTGAAAATAAACATCCACAGCATATACACATCCCAGCTAAATTGAATTTGCCAATATCAGTGTGTATTACAACTATTTAATATGGGCTGGTTCCCAAATATCCACTGGTAGATAATCTTTGTGAATAGAGGGTTTCGCCTTTCACATAGATTGTTTTAAAGAGCCTTTGCCTTTAAACTTCAACCTACTTTCAAACATACCTTTGCAACCCACATTAGATGCACCCAGACATTATCTTGTTTAATGTGGAGTAATACTTGCACCCCAAACTTCAGTGATTTGCAAACGGTGCACCACATCACTTTCAACATGCTCAATTATGCCTACCTCCAGTGTTTATGCTACTTCCATGCTATGGACCCGCATATGTACTCTCAGAAACTCAGTGCTGTGTATGTTTGTGATGTTATCAATGATGTTACAAACATGTCATGAGTGATCTTATATGTGAGGTTGTAAGCATTGCATGGGGGCACAAGTTATAGTTAGCTCAGTAAACTATTTTTAACTTCATTTTTTTTTGTTTTAATAGTGATTTGCTTATATTTTAACAAGGTCTAACCTTTATTTTTTTTTTAGGAATTTCTGCTGTTGATAATGGAAAATAGGATAATAGTGCCACATCTAATTATAGCATCCCTTTAACATTTGTTTTTTTCAGTGAATGTCTTGAGTTTTTTTTAACGTAAAGTGATATCTTATTACCATACCTAATTATAACGTCACTTTAACATTTGTTTTTTTTGCAGTGAATTTCTGTTTTTTAATCATATTTACTGAACTATCTCACTGAGCAGAGCTTTTGACCATGCGCAGTAGGGGGTGGATACAGGCCCACAGGCAGCCAAATCCCCACAGGCTCACAACCCCCCAATGGACACCCACACCCACCAGATTTCCATTTTCAGTATTTTCAGCATTTGAATGCAATGCCTTCACACAAGCAACTTTCCAAGGTATCACTGGAGATTGCAAGTTTCACTTTTTAATGCCTGTAGGGTCCCACGGTACCCCATGATACCCCAGTGCGACACTACACAGGTGGGGGCTCACCTCTGCTCCCCATCGGAGGCCTCGGAGGGCCCAGCTGGAGTACCGCCGGACATGCATCCATAATATTTTTTTAGTTTGACCTTGGGGCTGGGGGCTCCTCTTAGACTTCCCGGACAAGGGCCAGGGGTTCAGGGGTCTCCAATCCTGCCGCCTTGTGTTTTATTTCTTCTTTAAAACTCAATACCCACCTCCAAAAATGGCAGCAACATCATTTCTGTTGATGTTCAGAAAAAATGCCCCCTCGACCAATCAGATTTTTCTATTTTTTTGACTTTCTGTACCCCAGGATTATCTCAGTACTCCAGCAGGACCAACTGTCCAGATATCACTATATTTTGAAGCTTAATTTCTCTAAAATAGATTTATACCACGCCAGTGCTTCGTCACTGAAGAACTACCTTTCTGCCATATTTGGTTTAATACTGTTCAGCCATGTTTTCTGTATGGCTCCCCAAATTTCCAATGTGAAATTACAAAGGGAAAAAATTAATTTTTGGACTTACCCCTTTTTCATGGCCCTCGATTGACAAAACACCCCGAATCTTTACAGCAAGGGGCTGAGGTAGATTAACTTTTTTTTAAGAAAGTTTCTTAAAGATGCGTCAATTGATACCAAAAGGATTAGCAAAAGTATACACATTTTTCCTATTTAAACTCCTACCTAACTATAACCTCACATTGGCAATCACAGTGTTTATATACTCACTGAAGAAACACAAAGGTTAAAGTTACGTTTTATTTAGGTGAAAATGTCAGTTAAAACATAATGTTTAAACTCAAAAAACAACTAAAATTCATCCATTGTAGTTAACTGAAGAATCTTTAAATAACACCCACTCCATGCAGTGTTGCCATCAATTAGTAATTTCAGACATCACCAGTGATGTTATCAATCATTTGAGGGATGTAATTGGTGAGGTCATAAGCAGTGGAAGGCAAGGTTGTGAGTTATACTTTTTTTAGTTAAATGTAACTGGGGAATTTCAGTGGATTTTCATTTTGAAACGTTCTAAGTGACATTTTCACCTAACTATACTGTCACTTTAACCCAGGGGGCAATATTCTCACTAAGAAGAGCCACTTACTTTCAATGAAAATCTTCCTGAGCTCCTAACATTATTAGTGCTGTTTACATCAGACAAGATTACATTTGTGTCCACCCTATGCATTACCAGCCATGATTACCTCAGTGCAAGTTTGCCAGCAGTAATGACAAAAAGACTTAATCCATTTGTAATGTCTCTACAAGGGTAATACATAACTGCCACGGCTGCAATGCCCCCTGGCACCAAGGAAAAAATATTGGTAATAAGTCTCCTAGTGCTGTATGATTTGTCATTAAAATATCAGTTTTCATTATATTTTTTAACTTATGCATTCTGAAAATACAAACTTTTTCAAATCAAATACACAGTTTTCAATTTTGGTATACAAATATTATTTTGCCCAAACTAAAGCTTCTAATTTAGTAGGTTGGGCTGAACACAGGAGAGCTACTCACAGGTAGCTGGAGAGATACTAGTAGCTCATGAGCTACGCGTTGGTGAAGACTGCTTTAACCTTTGTGTTTTTTCAGTGAATTTCTAAAAAATGGTTTAATGTAAAGTAAGATAGTATTACCATACGCAAATATAACGTCACTTTAACCTTTATTTTTTTGGGTGAATTTCTAGCTTTTTCCTTTTTACATAAAGTAATCTCATACCTTACTATACTAATCCCGCACCATGCACAGAATTCGACCATGTGGGGAGTTGGGTTGTGTGCAGGGCCTGGCATGTGGCCAGGCCATATGTCCAACCTGCTGTGGGTACCCAAACCCCCAGGGGAGGCCCACCCCCCATTGCTGACCAACCCCCATGATCAAGCAATGTCCCAAGGCTCCCACTCTGTTTTTCTCACAATGCTTCAGTACCGCTATACTTCCGCAAATTTTCACAGGGACATGCTGGGCGTTGCACCAGTTCCACAGTAATTTGGAAGTGCAAAAAAAAGCAGTTTTAGTTTGACCCCCTGGAGGGTCCCTCTGAGAACCCAGCCCACAAGGCCCAGGGGGTTACGGTACCTATCCCCTGGCCCTTAATGTCTTGTTTTTTTATTAGTAGTAGTAGTAAAAAATACTTTATTGTATCAATCATTTGATTACAATAAGAGATGCAAGCATGTAAAAGATTAATTTAATTCAATAATTAAAACTTACTATAAAAGGTCATACACACTTTGTAATACAGTATTTACACAAGATCACATCATGGTTTCCATTCATTGTCTCTCCGTCTACCACTGTATCACTGTATTCTTTAAATCAAGTGATTTCATTTGCCGTGTTAAAGTGCTAATGTGCTATTTGGTAAGATGTATCCATCCGATTTGTCATAAGGTACTCTTTAATTTGCTTAAATCTTAGAAATTTCCTTTTTATATAACTAGGTAGATTCCATCTTAAATATTCTTGACCCTAGACGGTATATGTTTCTATTACTAAATCCATATGTTTATATTTTCTAGCTTGTAAAAGATCTAGGACCAGATGTATTAATTAAATAGCGGCTCGCAAAATAGGGTTAGCGACTCGCTATTAGGAAGGGGTGTTCCGTGATCGTCCCTTCCTAATAGTGAGTCTGAACCATATGTGAGAATGTTTTGCAACCGCAATTGCAGTCGCAGTACACCCGCAATTTACCACCCTCTTCAAGAGGATGGTAAATGATTCGCAAACCGGAAGGAGTCCCAGGGGACCCCTTCCCCTTTGTGAATGGGTGCACAAACATTTTTTTCAGAGAAGGCAGTGGTCCCAGGGACCACTACCTGCCCTTAAAAAATGAAACAAAAATGTTTCATTTTTTTTAAATTTAAAAGCAGTTCCTTACATGGAGATCTACTGACACCAGCATCCCTGGGAGTGCCAGCTATTCCCAATAGGGTCGCAAATTGCGACAGCCTCATTAATATGCATGCAGCATGCAATTTGTGACCACATTGGGAGTCGCAACCAGTGTCTCAGACACTGTTGTACACTGGCAATTGCGACTAGCAAATTGCGACTCGCAATTTGGCGCAATTTGCAAGTCGCAATTGCCAATGGTCGTACATCTGGCCCTTTAATTCCACTGCTTTGTAGTTAACGTATTGTGTATTAGATTTTTCTGCACAGATCCGGCCATTCTCCCCATCTCCTATATATCAGGCAGACTATAAGATCCCAATTCCATCATTATGCTACACAGTTCTAAATCTCTGACTTTATCACTCCCTAGCTCTTCAATTATTAGATGTTTCGATGTGAATGGATCAGCCAATTCACAATTAATAATGTAGTTCACACAACTTCTCTTATGCAACAGTTCCAGCGATTTTAGACCAAATTCCAATCTTATGATGCAATGCAGGGTTGCCTGTCGTAGATGTAGTGAGGTGCTGACACATTTCATAAAACATTTCTCAAATTCAAGAATGACTCTCTTACTCATTACTGGAGATGCATATAAGTAAGGAATTCATTTCATTTGTAATGCTTTGAGTGATGGGCTAATTGCATTCCCTCTGAACATTTTCATGAATCTGGACATTGATTTAGTAATAGCCGTTGATTTTTCATTTTTACTGACCGAATGGCTTGACAATGATAACTTATTATCAAAGATTACTCAAAAATATTTGTATTGTTCCACTACCTCAATTGAAGTTTCTCCAAGTATTCTCTTTTTAGCTTTTATAGACTGTCCAAATGTCAAAATTTTCGTCTTGGACATGTTGGCTATCAGTCCATTTGTTGTATTGTAGGTATGTAGTTGGTTCAGTTGGTACTGGAGTACTTTTGGAGTTCGATACAAGATTACTATGTCATCCGCATATGCTCGGTATGGTATTTTTTTACCTCCTAATTTTGGTGCCATACCCATATCAGAACTTAATGCCATATCTATGTCAGCAATATAGAGAGAAAATAACAACGGTGCGAGGACACAACCTTGCCTAAGACCATTTATGGTATCAGTTTTTGGCAAAAGCGTATTGTCGTGTGCCAATTTCACCTGTAAAACTAGATTATCCCCGTGCACTCACAAATATAATTGATGGTTCAAAAACTCATGTCGGCGCTCCTTGTGTCACACGGAGTCCAACCGTGTCTTAAAATGTACAAAATGTTGTGGGGAGTTTCACCTTCCCACTGAACAAGTGCGCACTGTATTCAATGAAACACTGAGGTTTCTTCACATAGTTCAATTTATTGATTGAAACGAAAAGTTACTCCATAAGGTTGAACTTCAAAAATTCATTAGTTCATGAATCACTTGAATGTTATATCCATAATCATCTTTTGATAAAGCGTTCTTTGTGTTCAATGTTAGACATCCACCCAATGCATTTCGGGTCAATCGAATCTGACCCTTCTTCAGGGGTCTATAACAAATGAAACAGGACCATTAAGTTCACTACACAGTGCAAAAATGAGCGCAATAAATTAATTGGCACACAAATGAAAAGCAAAATATACATCTGCCACATCCGGATTTAAAAGTAAAAGTAAACGTAAAATGTGAACAAGATGAAACATGGGATAAAGACTTCAAACCCAAAAGTACCTTCTGTGCCATTCACGCACAAGACCATTGAAGCTTTCGAAAGGTCGGTGTTGGCAGATGTCCAAGAAATCTCATTCACCAAACCCAAACAGATGAACTTATCCACTAAAGAATGGAATACTCTCAAAAACCTTAGTCATGACAAACAGTTAACTTTCCAAAAAGCCGATAAAGGTGGTGCCCTTATTGTTATGGACACCGAATTTTACATGAGGAGCGTTAATAATCACGTTGCTAATCAAGACGTCTATCTTCCCTTAGAATCTGATCTAACGCATGAATATCAAACCATCCTTCACAAGATCATTGAACATGCATTTGAAATGAATACAGTGCGCACTTGTTCAGTGGGAAGGTGACACTCCCCACAACATTCTGTCCAATTTCCCCTGTAGCCATGTTTCACGAATGCGGGCCTATAATAAAATTCAGAAGATCCGTATCAACTTCCCATGCTGTTAGTTTGCTCCACTGCCTTTGTCGGTTTACCTTATCAACCGCATTGGAATAATCAACAAAACAGGCGTAAATCGTTATTTTCCGCATGCTTGCTTTTTTCCCTAACAGAGCCAATGAAATTATGTTATCAGTTGTTGCAGACAACGATCCAGATCACCGCATACAAGAACATATTGGCGGAGATCAACACAGAAATAAACTAAAACAGAGACTACTTGCTGAAACAGAAATTTAACAAATTACAAAGAGATATCAAGAAATTCGAAAGGAAACAGGTGTACCCCTATTTGAAAGAGGGCTACACTGGTAACAGTGATGCTTCCTCCAAGGAGAACAACTCACCGAGGACACAATATTCTTCGTTCAGCAGCAACTCCAGATCCGGAAGCAGGGGGTATGATGACACTTGCAGATATCCACATCCCCAGCCACCACCCTTAATGGGCTACGACGGAACACACTACCAGGGGCCTCGTCATGGATGGCAGAATTCCAAATGTATGCTCCAGGACCACTGCATGCCTTCCCGCAACCGTACTTCACCGCTCCTTTTTTAGGCAGAGGTTGGGGAAGAGGGAGAGGAAGAAGAAGGGGTGTACAACAGAAGTAGGTGCAATGGCAGACTCAAGACGCGGAGACCTCCAGACAGACTTGGAGCCAGACTGCCGGCAAGAAAAACCCTCAACGATGGCAAGACGTCAACTAAAACCTACAAGAAGCCCATTGATTGCAATAGTCTCCTGAGGTACGATAGCCACCAACCCAAACACCTGCAGGACAACCTCCCCTTTGGGCAATTTCTGCGACTCCGTTACAACTGTAGTGCCATCAGTCACTACAAGGAGCAGGTACATGCACTAACCACAGACCTAGTGGCCAGACATTAACCCCAGACTGTGGTGTAAAAAGCTTACAAACGAGCACATAATAACAATAGGGAAGGCTTCCTTGAACAACATGAACACCCCACCTGTGATGCGATCACCTGCGTCACCTCATTTACTCCACAATCTAACATGATACAAAGGGTCATCAGGAAACACTAGCCGATCTTACATACAGGAGAGTTGACACCAGCCATACCACGCTTCTCATTTGAAGTGCACTCCCAACATTAAGGACAACAGTGTGCACATGAGACCACTACCTATACGCCCACAACCCCAACAACAGCTTTGAGGGCTTCCCCCCATCAAGGTCCATTACTCCTGTGGCTCCTGTTGCGTGTGCCTTTTCACTAGTCCTTCCAAGGAAGTCACACTGAGCCCAAACTTCACCTGGACCCAAATGACCCACACAAACTGCAATGTACGCAACTGTATACTGTATACATCTCATCACCTGTCCCTGTCAAAAGAGATATGTCAGCATGATGACCAGAGCACCCAAGATCCGCATCACTGAATACCACAGTAACATCAGGTGCAGGAGGTACACATCCAATATGCTATCCCATTACATCAAGATGCAGCACACACATGATGAGATCAAATGGACGATATTGGAATCCTTTTCCAACATCAAACAACAATCTTTAACAAAGAACAACGTTGGATTTTTCGTCTATCCTCCAATTCGACAGGGCTCAATGATGACATACCTTGAATAGAGGTGGGTCACTGATTATCCATAGCTTGTGCTGCTCTGAAGCCAGATACTCCCCAGATCTATGGCTGTCCTTTCCCAGTCCACCTCCCCTCCTACCTTCCGCCACCTTGCCCCCCCTTTAACCTCTTCCGACCGACTTTTTAGGTCATCTCATTGAGCTAGTCAGTTTTTAAACATGAGGTCCTGACACAGACCACCATTGATAATTCCCAGTCGCACCAAGCCCCTCTGGTTCATACACAATTTTGCCCCCTCCACCCCTGCTCACCACCACCATCTATACACCCTGTTACTAACTGGATCTGAATCGATTTCCGCCATGAAGAACTTTTCCAAGATGGCAACCAGTCTAGCCGCCTGCACTACCAGATTTCCCAAAACTCCAAGATGGCATCCAGTTTCCTCTCCCTTTGAGAAATGAGTCCCCTCTCACTGTCCATGAACAACACGGGACACCTGAGCTTTATAGCGATATGATCAGAAGTATCCGGACACCATACCTGGTGTCCAGACGTGGGCAGGTCCCACGCTTTGGAGCCCCAGTTTGGAGGTATGTCAGCACGACCCATGCCGGGGCTGTGTGACACCCGCTAGACTCCGATTCCAGCCCATATTGCACTCTGACGACGTCCATACCCATTGTCTAGCCACCCGCCATCACGCTAACAGGTTTCATGTAATCCAGCACACGGGCCTTCTTACCAAGCATCGCCCCCACTTCCAGCATGCACACACCCAATGGTTTTTCTCACCCGACACCAGCTTCTAGACCGGTGGGCATGTTCTCTTTAGAACTGGTACCCTGGCCTGCGGTTAAACTGCCCGGGCCCTTCAGCTCCACTCCGCATATTAACACCTCCCTCACTATGGTTCATGATATGACCGGCGGACGCTCTCACCAGAGCAGTGCTTTATTATGTGATTGCGATTATCTTTCGTCCCACCACTATGAGCAGACCGATTTAGACGCCACTAGCCCTCAGTTACATCGGGCCACCCCCATTCAACATAGGTGCCCTGTTACGCCCCCTGGTTCCCACCTCCGGTCCCGGGGTGGGATACCTTTTTCCCTCCCTCCTCCATCTTTAGGCACTTCCCTTGCTGTTACAATGCTCACATTTCAAACCCCGCCTGACCCCCGCTGCCCATGCACCCAGCACAAACAAGCTTGTGGCGACACATACCGTAACCCAGGTGTCTCTATACCGTTTTATGAAATTTCCATTCCTGGGGCACAAAAACATCCATTCTGGGTTTTACCTTCCCACTGGTAAGTCCCTCCCGTTATTGTTGTGGTTGTTTTGGATTTCCAGGCTGTTGCCCATGTCACCCCCTTCTCTTGTTCCCAGTCAGCTTGCCCATGTGGTCACTGTTGTGGCGGTAGGGCTCTACTGTCCCCAAAAGGCTGCACCCATTTGTTTATTCATTACCAGTGCACACCTCTAAGAATATACGAGTACCCGGTATGTATATGGAACACACAGATATTGAAGAGGAATTGAGTTACACTGGATCTCTGTGGGACGTTTCATGAAGGTTTCCATGTTTGTGTCAAAAGTAGAGGTCAGTAATAAAATATGCCACGCATTCTAGCACTGCTCAAAGAATAACAATCTATACCAACTTTATTAGGAAGACCAGCTATTTTGTGGTATTGAATATATCTGAAAGGCCCAGCAAGATCATGGCACCTCCATCATTTCTATCTCTGCTAAGATTCTTCTGACATGTCCCATCATGTGACTGAAACCCTGCATTGATGGCTTTCAGGAGATTGTGTCCTCCTACAAGGGGCTTTTTATGCCTTATTGCTTTCCCTTCCCATGAGAATGAGCGATAATTCGCTAACTTAGAAGGGTCAGCCAGGGTTCTTTTAACAGGGGGGTGATCAGTGCCTGCTTCCAAAGGTCAGGGACAATGGCGTTCTGGAAATAGATTTTCTAAAGCATGGATCTCTTCACAGCTTCAAACATTCTCGGCAGCATTTATTATAAATTGTTAGCTGCACGTAAAAGAGATTGCGACACAACTATGGCAACTAACTGGGACTCCTTTTTGAAAATAAGCACCGCTCTTGCCTCACTCTATAGAGAACGAAGTATTGTGTACCTTGAGAAGAATTCACCCTCATTCATTCAGTACAAATTTAAGTAATTCAACATGTAAGATACACAGACCAGATGCTTTAGCTGGGTATTGGGCTGTTAGTGCTTCCTGAACATAGTCACAGTATATGTATTTGGTTTATATGAGGGGTCCTTTAACTTCTCTGCAGATATTGCTATAAGTATGCAAACTGGAAATTTTAGAAATGTGAATTCCATATGTGCTTATTTGTGCTTCTGGTACTTATAAATGGTATTTGGATCTTTTTGTTACAGGAAACTTAGGGGTCTATTACAATAGCGGGCGGATCGCCACCGCCTGTATGGTGGTGGCGAACCGCCCGTCATTCCTCCCCGCCCTCCTACCATTTCCCCCATGTCATATTACGATGGCGGGGGGACCCCGGTGGACGGAAAGACCGTCTGCCGGTTTTCTGCCCGTCGACGGGGTGGAAAACTGGTATAATATGGTGGCGGTGTCTGCAAGATCCCGCCATCCATATCATAATGCAGGCGGGGATGTGCATTTCCATGGCAGCGTTGCCACCATGGAAAGGCATGCAGTGTCTGCATGTGGGGGCCTGTTGCCGGCCCCCAGGGTGTTGGGGGTGCACATGTGGGTACCTTTGGTACCCTCCTGCATTTGCATGCACAACGTGGCAGGCACTGCCGGATGCCTGCCCCGTTGTGCATGCAAATGCACAACATGCCTTATTTACATTGCGGCGGGTGCCGCTGAAAGCACCGCCCGCTGCAATGTACACAATGCTGGATGCGCCCGCCTGTGTGGCGGGCGCATCCTAATCTGCATCACGGGACCGCCGCACATATGGCGGTTGGTCCCTTTTGCCGTTACGGTCCGCCTGCCATCGTAATAGACCCCTTAGAACGTTTGAGAACCGTTTGTCTCTATAAATATATGCAACTCCTCCTATGTCCGGAAGTGAGATTATTTTTTTGTGTCTTTATCTATGGTTTCTCCAGTTTCAGGCCTGATGTATTTCTCTTTCTTTCATATACCTCACTATTTTAAAAGGTATAAGAAAATGTGGCATTTTTTCCTCTGTAGTCATAATCCAACCAACCTACTTTAATATCTTTTTCTTCTTTTGTTAGGCTAGACCTTGCCATTTTTACCAGCAGTTCATACGATTTAAAGATTGAAAATGGGCCTTGGACATCTTCCATGGTGAGTTCTGTATTCAATAATTCAATAATTCAAAAAGAAATGTAATGTATTGCTTGATATTCTGTGGTCCTCAGAATTTCTTGAAGGAGAGGGCCTAATGTGTTTCATGCAGTTTAGCTTCACCAAAGCATCCTGATGGCGGACACCAGTCTGTAAACCAAAGGTATTCACCTTATCATCGATCCTCAGAAACATTCTTTTGATGTATCTGAATTGTGTGAATCTCGTTTAGCACTTACAAATAACTACTGACCCCCTTCACAACTTCAAGGGTGCCACAGTGAACACACTTTATTGCACAATCTAGTTGCCACATAAAATGGTGGCTCTAATGAAGATTGTTTCAAGAGCATCCTTCAATGCATATCATCTACCCTGACAAGTGAGAGAAGACTGAGTAGTATCATGGTCACATCCATTCAAGCTATTTTTTCACTAACAAAACATTTTGAGCTGGAAGATATCCCAGCTTTGATGCTTCTTTCCTATGCAGATCACATTCTCCTCATCACGGAGTTACTCTGGTGTTTCATGAACATGGAAGTCTGGAACGACAGTAATTTGGGACCTAAATGGCCAGCAAATCTGGTTTGTGTGTGATTTCCTTTGGAAAGTATAGGGCAAGACTTGTCCCCAGTCTCAGTATTGCTTATTCATCTCTTTTTCTAATGATCTCAAAAGTCTGGTGTCATATGAGTTGTCCAGCCAGACCTAACAACATAAGCAAGGCCAAGGTTGTCAAAGAAATGGGTTGAAGAATCAGGGCGTGTAACTCAATGCTGACCTCTTTTATGGGCACTAGAAAAAACCTCACGTTTTGGCTCAGCAGGAAAATTGATATGCTCTTATGCAAACAGTGAAAAAGAAGTAAAATGAATATTGTCTGCTTATCAGAGGATGGGCTGAGACATAGGTGCTGATCAGGGGGAACAGATTTCAGTGTAATTCTCTACATATATTTTGGTAAATGTACTTTGTGCGTGGGTGTGTAAATCTCTTAGAGCAGCATGGCAGGTAAACAGTTCAACTAATGAGGTGAATGTATTTTAGAAAAAAATATATAGTAACTTTTACTTATTGAATGCAGAAAGTGCAGGTGGATAGTAATTAGGTTTCTGAGGCACGGGTAAAAGTCTGTTACACTTTAATCACTAATAACTTAAGGCAAATCAAATTGATGTTCATTTCTGGTACTAAAAGCATTGGGCTATTCACACAAAATAACACAAAAGTACAGGTGGATATTGACACCTCATCTGAATGTTAGTTTACATTTTCTTCTATTCACAAACATTCTTAGTGATATGCCTGTAAAGCTGTACTAGGCGCAGGTTTCTAGGCGTACGAGTGGGCTAGTCATGTGACTTTTACCAAGGGCTACTATTCCCCTGTGCGGAGTCCTCATAGCAGAAATCTCCATCAACACATGGAGAAGGAAGCTGCTGTGGAAATGCACTTTCTTTTTCTCTGTGGGGAAATATTGCCCCTTGGAGTAAACCTTTCCTCTATTCCCCCACCAAGTCTGGGGATTATCCGCTCCTATTCCCGTGCTGGAAAGGGAATTGATCTCGGCCCTTCCTTGACTAAATCTCTGAACATTTCCAGGGTGGAAAGAGGTCAGACAGGACTTTGGGAATGCTCACAAATGTACATGTCTTTGGGTGCTCCTAAATCTTCACGGAAATACTGGCCCAGGAATGCTGACTTCCACCCTTGAGTTGGATTTAGTACTGTGGACTTCTCAACACTTGCGGCAGAGAAATCCGCAGTAGTGATGCATTTACAACTTCAAGTAATCTCTTTGCAGATATTTTGCAAGTATAAAAACAATAAATCCAGCTGTAAACTTACAATACCCCTTCATCTCCAATCTCCTCGCCCCAGTCCTGACTAGATGAGGGTTCACCGACACAACATCGATGTAAAAAATATCAGTGTTAAAAATATTGAGTAAAAAATATAGACAACAAAAATATCAACTCCTATACTTAAACAGGTAAGTAAAAAAATATACTTACTCAGGACGCTGTTGTTGCTGCCGGTTTGGAGACTCCAAGTCCCAGGAATCTGTGTTCTTCCAGGAGAGAGGAGCGCCAAAGCACCCACGCGCTACAAGATGCGCCTGGATCACCCGCGGCGTGGGACGCTGCTGTTACTGCCGGTTTGGGGACTCCAAGTCCCATGAATTTGTGTGCTTCCAGGAGGGAGGAGCGCCAAAGCACCCACGTGCTACAAGAAGCGCCAGGATTACTCGCGGCACGGGACACTGCTGTTGCTGCCGGTTTGGGGACTCTAAGTCCCAGGAATCTGTGCTCTTCCAGGAAGGAGGGGCACCAAAGCACCCACGCGCTACAAGAGGCGACAGGATCACCCATGGTGCGGGACGCATGCGGCCTGTGCCCGGGCAAAGCCCGGACCAAGGGCAGGCCCGTCATTACCAGGTAGAGGCAGGGCCACCACCCCTGACTCCAACTTTCGACGTAGATCAAGGGTAAGATCTTCTTTGTCGCATTGAGGCTAACCAGCTTGCCCACCAACAAATATCTTGTAGTCGCTACTAACTGGTCATCCTCTACTGGAGTCTGAATAACTTTGCTTGGGAAGAACATATGAGCCAGAGTATATGCCAGCGCCGTAACTCATTTCACTGCATAGGAACAGTCCGACAAGCACTTTCCCACTACAAGTAGACTGGGCTCTCCTTGACTCTCCTTGGCGCCCCCCCTTGCCATCATAACATCAGTTGTTGCATGACTGACTGTGGCTGCTTGACCCCTCGAACTGCGAAATCAAGGGTTGGGGACTTACGGTTAGCTGCAGCTACGGACTTAACCAATCTTTTTGGGCCATTCATTAATGATACTGCTTATAAGCTTGTGTGTTTGTCTACTCCCTATTGGACTGTTGGAATTGCGTATAGGGTGGTTTTATTGTGGTTCCTTCCTAGGTTGAGCAATGGGGCACAAGTAAACCTTTCCTCCCCGCCCCTCCCAACTTCTATTGACAGGATGCTACAAAGGGCTATAGGCGCTGCCACACAGAAATAGAACTCACCGAAAGGCGTCTGTCAATAACTCCAGATCTCTCTCTCCCGTTAACAGTATCACCTACTCCTAATATTACCTCTGCAGCCTCCTCATCCATGGGAAATGTTCTCCCGTCCCCACTGCAACAAGCAAATGCACTGACAATTGCAACTCAAAAGGGGGACGCTGTTGTAGGTACTCGGAAGAATGGGAAGCGAAAGCAAGCAAGTGGGGGGGGGCACCTAAAAGCAAGAAAGCGAAAGGGGGTCCAAAAGCAAATGTAGAACATACGCCCAAGCCAAATGCAATTGCAGAATGCACTGTTAACATCGGTACAGACTCAAATTACCCATCCTGGGCACAGACCCTATTAGCAGACCTGGTGATCCAACTCAGAGTTATCGTAAAGGAAGAAATTACCTCTTTAGTTGATTGAATACATAACCTGACAACCATGGGGGATTCAAGGCAAACGCACTCCAGCGCTAACACAATACAAACTGCACTGAGGGGGTGATTCCAGTTGCCAGGTAAATCTTGCCAATCGGGCTCCCTTAGATAATCAAGTGACACCTAGGACTCAAGACCCCACTAGCCATACGATCACTAGCCAAGACACCAGTCGCACCCCACAGTGCTCTGGCGTGCAACGGGGGAATGATCACACCGTGCATTTAACTACTAGGAAATCCCTTGGTGAGGCTGGGAATTATGCTACAACCCATAACATGCGGAGTATCCATCAAAGTACTAATAGTGCATCAGGGCCTACCACAAGTAGAGAAGAGTCGGGGGGAAGAGTGCCCAGTGGGTAGGCCAGTAGCAATCACCCAGCCAATTATAAACCTACCTCCAGCCTCATCCCCTTACGTGATCATCTTGGCAGGGGTACCAGTACTTAAAAATGGCCCGAGGGAGTCACAACTGGACCTGATGAATACACGTTTGCTCTGGCTGGCAAGGCATAGGCAGTTTCCCTATTAAAGGGCTGGGGAAATTCTAATGGTCCGGAGAGTCGCTTGGGTGGGATCCAGCAAAAAAACAATCCAAGGGGATCGTGTGATTATTAATTTAAAAAATCCCCAGACTGTACGTAGGCTATTAACCCAGACATTTAGCCCCGTAGAGCCCCACACAGAGGTGGGAGCCCTTCCGCTGGACCATTTCTATTCCCACTGCTACAACTCTGTTAGGGCCAGTGCAACCTCAGATTATGGCAGGCAGCCTATAGACCATCAGAACACTGGTCACAGATACCCTCTTTTTAGACATCTATTCTATAAAATCTACCTGTAACCAACAGATATGGGGTTTTGGAAGAAGTGGACTGACATCTAGGGATAATGGGATTGGGCCAGGGAAAGAGCACCCCGACGTCTCTGGGAGGATGAGTGGAGCCTGGCCGCGGTCATCTAAGCCAGCCCTGCTACCCAGGGGGAGGGGCTGAAATAAAGGTCCGGTCCACAATTACCCTGCATGCGACCAAGGGCCCTGAAGGTCCACGAGATCTCCCTGGACCCATACTTTCCAATCCTTCTGCTTCCCCCAAAATTAATATTCCTAAGGCAAACCCACCCACCACAACATCTGAGGGCCCAACTTTGATTCAACCAGATGGTACCTCCACCCCTGACGCTTACCCCCCTGATGCACCTAGAGAAATGCCATATACAGGAAACAAGTTGAAGATCCTGTCCTGGAACGTTGCTGGCCTCAAAAGCAAATTGTCTTGCCCCGAATGGGGGCTTTTTGTGGACCAGTATGACATCTGCTTGTTCCAGGAAACGTGGGCAAGGGACAACTGCACAAGGGCAGGATTTGCGTCATTTAATATACCAGCCACTATAAGAGAGAGGGGCAGAACATCTGGGGGTTTATCTATCTGGGTTGGCTCATAAGTGGGCTGTATAGCCAGTCCTCTGAACACTTTGTCTAGTGACATCCAATGTGTAATGCTCAGGTTCCCAACAAAGCTAAAGCTTGCTCTTATTAATGTCTATTCCCGATCTGTATGTTTGAGCAAGGAATCGTCAACCCTTGATGTACTAAACTCCTTTATTCCTACTGTTCCCCTTGACATGAGGTTGATTGTTGGGGGTGATTGTAACTGCCAATTTGAGCCCCTCCCTGGCATTCCTGATCCAATTTCCAATGAAGAGGGTTCTCAATGGTCAATCCCTGACCCGCAAATTCTGCCGATCATGACCTGGCCCCCCGTGGCACTCCAAATTAATGCTATCATGCTAACCCACTCACTGCGAGCGTGCAATGGCTGAACAATATCAGATATGCCATATAGAATTGGCCATGCTTCTCGCCTAGACTACTTCCTAGTGGAGACTAGATCAAGGCCCAGGGTTCTCGATTTTGCCGTTGTTCAGCGGCATGATAGCGACCACAACGCCTTGACATTGGTATTGAAGGTGCCAGACTCAGGTATTGCCCCGGCCAGTAGCCCCCTTGCCGAGAACAGGATAATACCTAATAATAATAGAAGAAGACTAAAATGGGGGGTAATAAAGCAATCACCTAAGACGTTGAGTGCACTCTATGCAGTTGTAGTCCCAGTCCTTCTAGAACTCAGCGGTGTTCCTGTTGAAGCAGGCAACCTAGCTTATAACAATAAAGTCTCAGAACTCCATGCAAGCCTAGCATCCAACCTGGCTGATATATTCTACCCAAAAATGCACCTTAAGACAAAAAAATGGGCTACTCAGTCATGGTTTAATGATAATTGCCGAAAGGCGAAACAGGCCCTGATAGCAGCCATTAAGGCCAAAAACATGTTATTGACAAGATGCAAGCAGGTTTTATACAAAGAGGCTATTTGCCAAGCAAAGCAGTCCTGGGAATTAAATAAATGGGAGGACATAAAAACCACCCTACTGAATAAAGATATGAAGGAATTCTGGGCCATAGTCAGAACAGGTAGCAGGGAAGGTAATCCAACCATAGAGATGAATATATTAGCAGAAAAGTGGGCAGATCATTTTCAGGCGCTATACACAGCGAAGCTAGTATCCGGCTCCCACAATGACATTGGCACTTCTACCCAAGGGGTCTCGTGTGCAGACACCGGCCTGGCAGCTGAGGTAACCACTTCCTTATCAAGGTACACTGATGAAGAAGATGTTGGGATCACTCTTCTCGAAGTTTCAAATGCAATCAAGAAACTTCCCGCAGGCAAAACACCAGGATTAGACAAGCTCCCAGGGGATCTTTTTAGAGAAGAACCAACAATATGGGGCCCTTATCCGTGGGTACTATTTAATGCTATAATGAATGGTATCCCGATCCCCGAAACTTGGGCAGGGGCAGAAATTGTCCCAGTTTTTAAAAAGGGCTCTCCATTACTCCCTGCAAACTACAGACCGATCAGTTTGATTGATGTCACACAAAAACTCTTTACACAGGTACTTCTAGACCGCATTCAGGATTGGATGGAAGATAACAAAATGTTAAGCCTATACCAAGCAGGATTTAGGAAGAACACTTCCACCGTTGACCAAATATATAGACTCCAACTTATATTTTGGAAAACGGTGAGAATGGAGGGTGGCAGCCTCTACCTAATTTTCGTGGACCTGAAAATGGCTTTTGACTTGGTGCCCAGAGACAAATTGTGGAGGGTACTAAGAGATATGGGGATCCCTTCCTACCTCCTAAGCATGCTGATCAAGCGGCACAATGCTAACTCTGCCCTAGTAAGATGTGGGAAAGGGGGATAACTAACCCCACGACTCCCCGTTGACAGAGGAGTGAGGCAAGGGTGTGTGCTTGAACCCACCCTGTTCTGCTTCTTTGTCAATGCATTGATTTCCCAACTCATCGAGGTCAAGCATAATGATACCCCAAAGCTAGCAAACTCAAAGTTCCCAGCATTGATGCTTGCGGATGACACCCTTTTAATGTCCAAGTTGCCGATGGGAATACAGAGGGTACTGGACAGCTTTGTCATCTTTTTCAATAATAGGGGGCTGGAGATAAATACCTTGAAAACCAGGTTTATGGTCTTCAACCCAGCCAAGACAACACGCCCTAATTCTTGTTTAGATGACACTGTGCTGGAAAGGGTCTCTGTATTTGACTATTTGGGTGTCACCCTCAGAAAATATGGAGTGGGGGCCACAAATTGCCAAAGCCAAGCTCAAGTTAGCCCAGACTACTGGAGAAATTGCAAAACTACTTAGGGGCTCCTCCTATAAACCTAATGGGCCTATTATTGAAATATATATGGCACAAGCTAGGGTTGCTACAATGTATGGGGCCGAACTCTCTAGACATTGTTCTTGCAGCCACGTAAGCAAAGTTGAGAACAGCTTCTTAAGACAGATTCTGGGTCTCCCTTCCAGTACCCCCTTAAACCCTCTGCGGCTGGATTTAGGTATAAGGCCGATTGGTGATGAGATTGGCCTAAGACCCCTAACTTTCTGGCGTAGATTGTGGGAGACCCCGAAACTGGCAGAATATGGGTCAGAAACAAAAGAGCTACTGGGCCTCTCGGAGGTAGAAAAAAATGCTTGGTTTGCATATATAAGGGAAGAGTACAGTAGGATAGGCAAACCAAATCTTTGGAGTAACCCTGAGGAAATGTGCTCTGTAGTTTCATGTGCTGAACTGGTGAGAATCTATCGAACACATAAATTGGCAGTCATCCATGGGAATCCGGATCCAGGCCATCTGACAGCTGAATTCCTTACCGTAAAAGACGAGTATAAATTTGAACCCTTCCTGGATGACATTCTACCTTTCCCAGCAAGAAAACTCTATCTTCAGTTCAGATTTAGTACCCTCCCACTGCGAGCCTTTACTTGCAAATGGTCGGGAACTGCCCAACGTGGGTGCCCAGCCTGCAACTATGAGGAGGAGTCAGAGCTCCACATTCTATTTTTTTGTCCAGACTATAAATCCACAAGACAGCGCTGGCTTATACAGTTCTGCAGGAATCTAGGGTTTGAGCACTGCCAGGAGGCACTCAGAATTCTGAAGTTTGATACCTCTAAGCCTATTGATTTTGCTGCCTCTCGTTTTTTAAATTTAATGTGGCGTAGGCGCTGAACTTTCTTAAAAAAAATACTTACACCAAATCCCAATGCATAAACTGTTCTTACTTTCTAAACAAAAAAGAAAAAAACTCGTTTTAATCTTTTTTATTGTTTTCAATTTTTAATCAATGAAAATGCTATTTATTCTTATACTGCATGTGTAACTTTTTGTATGAATACTTTCGCCAGTATTTATTCCACTGGATCTATTGATTCCATATTATTAATGCACATGCACTTTTCCGAGCTTACTGGCTCTGCCTATAGGCTAGTGCAACTAATTACCGTGGCACGTAGAGATGATGCACATTGACCTTTATATGATGGATGGATTCGTGTTTTAACAATTATATATTGTCAAGATTTTGATTGTATTTGTATACATACTTTTATGGTCTTAATAACCGAAATAAAGGTTTTTGAACTGAACTGAACAAAAATATTGACTAAAAATATTGATGTAAAAAACTATAGATGTATAAAATATCGACTTTTATATAAATATACAATAAAAAAATATTAATTATATTAAATATTAAATATAATTTTAACAAAATAAAATAAATGTAATATACATTTTAATAAAATATAACAAATGAACTTAATAAAAAAAGAAACACACAAACATATTAATGTATACATTCATATTCACTTTAAAACAATTATTAAACTATTATTTTTAATTTATGTTAAAAGTTTAAAATAATATAAACATAAAAATATATATGAATGATTTAAAATATAAAAAAGCAAACATCTATAATAAATGAAAACATGAAACTATTAAAAATATATTTAAACTTAAATTTCAAAATACAATCAATGCAACAGTAGGGAAAATGTTGGATAGCAAAAGGTTAAAAATAACTATTCCCACTCCAGTGAGTGCAACAGTAGCGTAAGTGTAGGATAGCGGAGGGATACAAATTACTATTTCAACTCCAGTGAGTGCAACAGTAGGGAAAGTGTTGGATTGCGGAGGGGTAAAATTAACTACTCCCACTCCAGTGCATGCAACAGTAGGAAAAGTGCTTGATAGAGGCGGGGTACAAATTACTATTCTCACTCCAGTGAGTGCAACAGTAGGGAAAGTGTTGGATAGTGGAGGGGTAAAATTAACTATTCCCACTCCAGTGGGTGCAACAGTAGGAAAAGTGCTTGATAGAGGGGGCGTACAAAACTACTATTCCCACCCAGTGAGGGCAACAGTAGGGAAAGTGTTGGATAGCGGGGTAACAGAAATTACTATTCACACTCAAACAGTAAAAAAAAAAAAAAAGATATATATATATATATATATATATATATATATATATATATATATATATATATATATATATATATATATATATATATATATATATATTCACTGAAAACCATAGGTTTCACACATGTTATAGTTAGCTGGACATTTTACTGATAAAAAACCAATGAAATTCCCCCGTTATAGTTACTGTAGGCAACTATAACTCACGCGACCGCAATCCTCTGCTGATGCTAATACTGTATTTAGACACTTATTTGCCCATATCTTCTTCCATTAAATTTTAGCTATACATATATTACAAATATTTTTTTTTCATAAAGACACATATGTCATCAGCAGAGGATTACGGTCGCGTGAGTTATAGTTGCCTACAGTAACTATAACGGGGGAACTTCATTGGTTTTTTATCAGTAAAATGTCCAGCTAACTATAACATGTGTGAAACCTATGGTTTTTTCAGTGAATTAGCAAGGTTTTTTAAATGCTATTTCCTAACTATAACGTGTGTGAAACCTATGGTTTTTTCAGTGAATTTGTACGGTTTTTTAAATGCTAAGTTACTTTACGCCATTTTTGGCGTGCGCGCCCACTTAACGCAGTTCGTTCCGTGCACGGTTTTTATCAACTTTAATAAGCCCTGTACATTTGGTGGCCTTCGGCCACCAAAAGCACAGGGGGTGAGGTCAATGTGGATAGTGTTTTTTTTATTTCGATTTTATAATTTCATGTTGCCAAAATTACGTTTTTTTTCTCTATTAATAAGCCCTGCACATTTGGTGGCCTGCGGCCACCAAAAGCACAGGGGGTGGGGTAAGTGTGGATAGTGTTTTTTTTATTTTTATTTTTTTACCGTAAGCGTACAGTAAGCTTACGGTAAGCGTACGGTAAGCGTACGGTAAGCGTACCCCGCGAAATTGCCGAAAAAAAAATAAAACCGTTTTTGCTCTTGGGGGATGTTTGGGGACTCCCTCAACATGACTATGTGGGAGGGAGTTGTCAAAACAGCCCCGTAACATGTTTTTGGCCATCATGTTTGATAAACAACACTCAGTGCGAGAGACAAAATGGCGGACGCCGCTTCCTGGTTTCGGCCGATTCGAATGTTTACTAAGATCTAAGAGCCAATCAGAATCGCGCTCGCGCACGCCACCGTAAGCTTACGGTAAGCGTACGGTAAGCGTACGGTAAGCGTACCGTAAGCGGGCTCAGATATATATATTGATTTAAAGGCTATTTTCTCAGAATCTACTGAACAGATTTACACCAAACCTACAAAAGGCACTTCCTTGACCTAGGGACTACCTCTCTGCCAAATTTCTAGTAATTCTGTTCAGCCGTTCGGGCTGTAGCTCGTTCTAAAGGTCCTATGGAAAAATGCATGGGAAAAACGCGTTTTGGGACCCCCCTTTTATCTCAGCCCCCGCTTGACGAATCCCCCCGAGACTTTCAGGGTAGGAGCGGAGCGTAGCGCCCCACCTATTTTGAGAAATTCGCGAGGATTCGTCGACCGGCGCCAAAGTTATTCAAAATAGAATGTTGAGGTTTTCCTATGGAAACGTGGTCCTAACTATAACTACCTACTGGCGACCGCCAGTAGGTAATATATATATATATATTATTAAACAACTCCCAAATTTCAGAAGTATCACGGACACATCGGTGATTGCAGCAATACGTTTATTCAGGCTGCACAGCAACGCGTTTCAGCTTTCGCCTTGATCACGGCCCTGGGGGGTGGCGGTCTCCAGGGCCAATGAAGGCTCCACGAGGGGGGCCCCATGGCCCTCCTCACATCTTTTGCAAAGCCCCGGGGAGGTGGTGGTCCCCAGGGCCCGGCGGTCCAAAATGGACCTCCGCAGTTTACCAGTTAGTGCCCCGGGGAGTTGGTGGTCCCTGGGGCATGTGGGATCCAGCGCGTATTCCGCTCTTTTTATTTTAAAAAAATGTTATTTTTGGCCCTGGGGGTCCTTGTAGGAACCCCTGAGCAGGCCTAGGGGGTCAGGGTGTTTCTACCCTGCCTCCTTTTCTTCTTTGTCACCTTGGTTTCCCTGTTTTCTTCTGACTCAGTTCTACCGAGTCACAAGATGGCTACCAACACTTCCTGGTTTGGAGTGTTGACAGCCATTTAGAAAAAAGCTCGTGGTCGGGAGGGTGCGCGAATCCACCGCGGGTCCGCGGATCCTCCATGCTTCTAAATATCAAAACTTTTATTTCTGATTTTCTCAGCAACTACCTGAACAGATTTTCACCATTTTTAAAAAGGTCGCTTTCTGAGCCAAGCAGTACCTTTTTGCCAAATTTGGGGTAAATCCGTTCAGTAGTTTCGGCTGTAGCCTTGCATAAAGTTTCCTATGGGAAATTGATTTTTTGACTCCTATTTTTTGAATTTCTCAGCAATTCCTGAACGGATTCACACCATTTAAAAAAAAGGTCTCTTTCTGAACCAGAGGCTACCTTTTTGCCAAATTTGGTGTAATACTATTCAGCAGTTCGGGCTGTAGTCGTGTCTAAAATTTCCTATGGGAAATAACATGGAGAAAACGCGTTTTGGGACCCCCATTTTTTCTCTGCCCCCGCTTGGCGAATCACCCGAAACTTTCAGGATAGGAGCTGACCGGAGCGTGCCATAAGTTTGGAAAATTTCACGATGATTCGTCAACCGGCGCCAAAGTTATTGGGAAAAGAAAAAATGCTTTTTGAATAGAAACAAGGTCCTAACTATAACTCCCTACTGGCGACCGCCAGTAGGTAATATATATATATATATATATATATAGAGAGAGAGGGATATGAGAGAGAGCGAGATATGAACACACACACATATATATATTCACACATATGAATATAAATTAAATAAATATAGTTTTATGAATTTAATATTTAATACACAATGTAATGGTTTAATGAGCTGTAGCATTTTATTTTACTATTTCTAGGTACATAATAAAACATGTATATTATTTTCATTTATATCAGAAATTAAAATATTTCAAGTATGTTTTTAAAGAATGATAATACTTTCCCATACTTTCCCATAGGGAGAGCTTTACCATAATGGCAGAGATCTCCACATACGTGTGAAAAGTTAGTAGTAGTAACTTTACATTGCTAAATCCTGTTGTAAGAGGCTCCACCAGGGAGTGGAGACATGTAAGTCTTGACTTAAGTATAAATCTTTACTCAAAAAAGGATGACTAGCAAAAATGTACATTTAAACCTTAGTGCTGTAATAGATTTTCACATCAATAAATTTAAATGTGTACATTTAACTTTGTGAAATGGGCCCAATTGCTTTACTAATGTTAACCTGAAATATAATCACAATGCCCTTGGATTTTGATATCTTCTGCACTATAAGGTTATGTGGAATGAGCAATGAACACCTCCCATCCGTTGCAATTGCTCTTAATTATAAGAAATCCATGGGTTTTTGCATATATTTCAGGTGTATTGCAGATGACCAGATGTTCAAAGCACATCTGAAATATTCTTTATTAACGGGTGAGAACAGATGGAAAGTTCATTTTGTAAATATGTTAAAATGATGTATTTGTTAAGTAAGATCCTTAAGGGTTTGGAACTAATTTAATAATGGATAAGTGAGATAATGAACCTCGGTTTTGAATTTTGGAATACATATTCATTTGTAAAAGCAACATATTCATGTAATGCCTCACTATTTCTAAATAGTGGCAACATTGTGTACTACTTTCGTCCACTGGGAACAGCCTATAGTTTGTTTTAGCTATAATTCATAGGAGTAGGGCAGAATCTCTCCAGAATCTGGCCAAATATAAATGTTTTTGTTTTGTCTGGATAATAAATTGGTTTCTTTCCCATGGCATGCATTTTTATTTCAAAGTTTAAGTGTAGCCGGGAAATGTTTGAAATATCACTCCCAGTACAAACACTGAGTGCCAGCATTTGCAAACCAGACATTGTGCAAATTATGTTTGTTCACAGTTACAAATTTGGGTCCAGTTTACAAATAATTTGCGACTGGAACTTTTTCATACCCTTGTTGTTGAGTTAAGGTAGTGTTTTTTCCAGTATTATGAAAACAAGATTCTGAAGGTGGTAAAGTATAGCAAAAACATCCATGCATGTTTATGAGGTATTATGCTGTGGTGGTGATGTGTTCTGTTGTTTTTTTGTGCTGCATTATAGCAATGTGATTTTGTAGCCTTGTACTGCAATAGTTCTGCATTCTGGTGTGACTGGTTTCTTGTCATTTGCCATTATGTTTGAAATGTGTTGTTATGTTGCTTTATGTATATTGATGTATCATGGTATGCTGTCTACTTTAGATGTGTCAACAATGCTGCTACATTTCCAGTCAAAAACAGCACACTACTTTAGAGTACCCGTGCCAATGACCATTTAGCACTGTCTAATGTGGTGAAATAGTTCTGTTCACGTTCTTCAACTACTTAAGACACCAGTCATTCCAAAAGTTTGGCTGAGATGGAGTCTAAACTTAGCGCTCATTGTACATTTTGACTGGGTCGAAGTTTAGATTCCTGGTAATATGACACACAGCAGACCAGAGCCTATTGAACATTCAAATTTTACAATGCCGGCGATCCTATACAGAGGTGAGGCAGAACCTCAGATCCATGAGACTTCAATACTGTTTGTTATTTCAGGCTCGACTCCGTGTCCTCCATGCTAATGAGTCACACTTTTTTAATGACGCTGAATTGGCTTGGCAGTGGCTTACTGAAGACCCCCTGAATGGTGGTTCTGCTGCCGCCTTGTTACGCTGTCCAGACTCTGCTGCCTTACAGGATCCGCATTGCCTCCCAAACCCCACAGGAGGAGGACTCGCTCCCAGAGGCGGAGGGGACCAGCCCAATCTGAGTCATCTCAGCGGTCTCCTCAGATGCAGCCACCATCGCCATCTTTGCCTACCTCACATCCCATCTCTGAGGGACAGAAGGGAGTTCCCGATATCCTTAGGCCTCCGAACTTGCCATTGCCCGCTCCAGTAATCTCCCATTCAGACACCAATCTTTTGTGCAGCCATGCGGTTTGACTGGTGTTGAGTCCAACTGGCAAAGCGACTTCCCGGTTCCATGTTCAACAGCCGTGGTCCTCAAGCAGCTTCTGAGTTGTTCACACGTCTTCCTGTATCGATGTTTCCACTGGGCAGAATGGCAGTTACCATCCTAGCCTTCTGAAGATGGGGTTTCTTTCATTGATGATTCTCATACATTGTGAAAATCGTTTTTCTTGAATGGGTTTTTTCTTAGGGTGACATATGCTTCTTGGATAGAAGAGTAGGGTGGGGTAGGGTTGGGTTGTCGAATTCTATGCACATTGTTACTGTTTCTAACCATCAGTATGCATTGCATGTCCACCTACTTCTTTTCTTTACAGGTTTTGGCAGACACTTTTCAACACTGCCTTTGGGCCCTGGCAGGCCCCTCCCCTGTACTGTCCATTGCATCAGGTCACACTCAAACCTGATGATGGTGAATTTTTGAGTATGGTCCTGGAATGTTAATGGTCTCCTGGACCAAGTGAAATGTGCTGCAATCATGACCTTCGCCCACCGTCACCTTCCTGACATCCTTCCAAAACCCATTTGGTGGGGGACTGGTGCCCCTTCCTAGCTCATAAGGGATACAACAAGGTTTTCCACGCACTGTACTCTTGTGGGTCTCATGGAGTTGCTATCCACTTGCGATGCTCATTTCACCTTGCCGTCTCCCACGTCATGCGTGACCCACAGGGCTGCTTTCTTGCACTGACCGAGGCATTGGAGGGCAAAGTAGTTTCCTTAATATGTGTCTACGCACTGCCCCCAGTCCTTACTGGTTGTTTCCAGGACCTTTCCGACCTTCTTCTGAACCTACCATAGGGCCTTAGACTGATAGAGGGCGACTTCAACGCAGTGCTCAATCCAGAGACTGACACAACCGAGTCTTCCACTGACTCTAGGCGTTCCAGGATGCATTGCCTTGTGGATTAGATCACAGCCCTCAACCTCTGAGATGCTTGGAGGGTATGGCATCCGAGACTTTGCTAATTTACACACACCTCTGCTGCCCACCACACCCAATTCCAAAGACTGGATATTTCTGCCCGCCACTGATTGTCACATACTCTCCCAAATTCAAATACTACCCCGGGCTATATCTGATCATTTTCCACTTTTTCTTCAAATAGGACCTTCCATACCTGGCTCATGTCCCATGTGGTGTCTTAACACTTGGTATTTGCAGGACAAAGCATTTGTTCAAGCTCTTAGCACTGAACTCCAAGCTTATTTCCATACCAATGTGGGTTCATTGGCCAGGATGTGCACCTTGTGGGTCACTAGCAAGGCAACTGAACAGGGTTTCGCGAGAAGTCATATTAGGGCACAGGAACTTGATCGCTCCTCCCATATCACTCAGCAGGAGGCCCTCGCCCTTCTTCTAGAGAGGTGTCTTGCATCTGACCTCCAGTAAACCACCTCCCGCCAGCTGACCTTCTCTATGAAGAAATCAGTCATCACTCTCTTGAGGCAGCCAAGCATCTCTGGCGGGCCACGTCTGCCTGGATCTTAGTTGAGGTGACAAGAATGGGAAACTGTTGTATTGGCTGGCATCTCATCAGCAGATAAATAGAGTCATTCCCGAAATTTTGGATGACAGTGGTCACTCCTGCCGGGCTCTTCTGGAGATCGTGCAGCACTTTGCTTGCTACTACCAATGCTTGTACATGGCCCCCACGGGGAGAGATACAAGTTTCTTGGACTATTTTCTCATGATAGTCCCTCTCCCACATCTGTCTCCAGTCGAAGCACGAATTCTAGATGAACCTTTTATGGCCGAGGAGATTGGAGAGGCTCTATCCAGGTTCCCCTCCAGGAGAACCCCCCAACCAGATGGTTTACCCCCCGAATATAACACTGACTTCCATATTATTACACCTGTTGTCTTTGTATAAAGAAGTGTGCCACACGGTCTCCTTCCCTCCAGATCTGGACTTAGTCACCATAATGGTGATCCCTAAGATACAACCCCCTTCCAGATCATGTCCCCTGTCCCCCCTCTTTTTTGTGTTCGTGTGAATGCTCAATTTCAGGGATGGAATTGGAGTACCGTACAGGAAGATCGCATAGCTCTATATGCGGATGGTGTCCTCCCATATCTGGCGGACCCCACTACTAGGGCCCCAGGTGTCTTCACCTGCTGCACTGTTTATAGTCAGTCTCAGGTCTCAAGATGAATCCCTCTAAGTCTGTGTTGGTTCCCTTGGCCCCTTCCAGAGACTGTTTTGGCTGGCAGACGAGTATTCCTCTTTGTCTCCTTCGGTATCTGGGTCACTCTACACCCTGAGCTCTCCTGGGCCCTTAGACTCCAGCCGTTGGTTCAGAGGGCCAGAGTTGATCTGATTAGATGGCAAACACTTCCCTTGAACGTTACGGGGCGCATAGCCTTATAGAAAATTATGATTCTTCTAAGATTTGTATCGCTTCCAAAATTTACCAATCCACTTATCGCACGGCCATAACATTTCTGTGGCATGGGTCTCGAGTCCGCCTTGCTTTTTCGCATTGTCAGCGGGGTCCCTATGACTCATTTGTACCTTCCTTATTTGGTCTCTCACCTTCTTGTAATTCAAGATTGGTTTAATGGGGGATGGTGCAACCCTGTCCACCACTTAGCATTATCCATGCTGGGCTTCCCGCGCTTGCAGGATCTGCTATATGGTTCTCCACTTCCTTCCAACATGCCTCAAGTAACTTGGTGTGTTTCTAGCCTGGAGGGCTCCACTCAGATGTGCACTGGGATCAGACTCCTCTGTGGCATGGCACATGGTTGCGGGAGGTGGTGAAACTTCAGGGTTTTAGAATTTGGGATTTCATTGGCATCTGCCAAATAAGGAATGTATGGTCCGGGACGCTCATGTGTTGCTTTCTAGTACTTTCAGTCACTTACACATTGACTGACACCCTGTTCTACAAATATCTTCAGCTCCGACACACTCTTCGTGTTCATGCTCCGGGTTCTGAATGTCTGCACAAATTCAATACCCTTGAGGCCGAGCTCCTCATGGATAACTTAGACTGGGGTGGAATTTCCCAAATCTATTGCACCCTGATAATCAATTTTCCTGGTATACGGCAACATCTCAGGCTCCAATGGGAGGGCTGGTTGGGTCCTATCGAAGAGGATGATTGGCATGCCGCCATGATGGCCCCCAGGGAGCTCACTGTCTCCACCCGTTTACGGTTATTTCAAACATACTATCTCTACTGTGCTTACCTGTCCCTGAGTGTCTGTATCAGGCACGCATGTGATATGAGCCCAGCGGATTTCAACCATATGGTATGGTCAAGCCCGGTGATTGCCTCCTATTGGGCAAGGATAACCCCGGATTTATTGGATGTCTTGGGATGGAAAGTCCCAATTTCCCCTTTGACGTTTCTGTTGGGTGTGTTCAAGGGCTAGGGTGGTACAAGAGCGGAGTGATCATTTCTGGGTACGGCTCTCCTGGTTGCCAAGCGTAATATTGCCACCTGATGGATGTCACCCGTTCCTCCCACTTTGTCGGGCTGGCGATGAGGAGTTGACTGGTGCGCACAACAGGAGCTTTTGGTTCATGTGGCAAGGGGTTGCCCCAACAAACATGGCTGAGTGTGGGGGAAATATTTGCATCAATCTGTTTGAATTTGTTGTTGAGTGGCAATTTACATTGGGGCTATCTTCAAATATGCTGTATGACTTGAAAGCTGCTGACTTGTATCAATGTCAACTCTTCTCCATTATTGTAATTGATAGGTGTCCATTGTTCTTACCGCTGCTACTTTTGGTGGCACAAAAACCGAATAAATAAACAAATAATTAACATTAAAATTAAATAATTATAATTTTATTAACTTCCCACCCTATTCCCTGATAAACCCAACAACTCGCTATTACATTATAAATTACTATTTAATTTATTTTTAAATAACACATTTGAAGTTACAAACTACATTTAAAAAAAGAATAACAATAATACTAACAATACTAGCAATTAAAATGAATATACTAAATTGATAAAAAGATATGTAGTACACCTATATTAAAGTAAACAATATTAGATAGAACAATATTCTTAAAAACAATATTATATACCAAACAAAATAGTTTACTTACCTCAGATATTCTGTTCCATGATATTCATATCACACAATATTTTTAATCTGATATTTTGATAATTTACCCTATAAAAGATACATAGGTGAGACCAATGTCCTACATGAATGGGTAAAGTACCCTTTGGCTGGCGACTTGCAGAGCAATATCAAAATGTACGTGAGGCCAGTCAGTGACCCTACTCTGGAGCCGATTCCGATCCGGTAAAAAAGAATTCCGCACGACTCGTATCCGTATTTTTTTCCGTTCGAATCGTACAAGTCACGTCTGACACGTGAAGTACGATTCGTACGGGAAAATGTACATACGGATCAGCCCGATCCGTACGAATCGTAGTGGGAAAAGTTGTACGAGACGTACCCGGACACTTTTCCGTACGATTCGTAAAAATACAGTCCGAGCGTACAAGTACGATCCGGACCGGCTATGCGATTTACGAATCGTACGGAAAATGTCCCGTACACGGGGAATGACTCTACCCGCAACGAAGCGAAGTTTGTACGACTCGTAGCCCGGGAAAAGTTGTTCCCGGGGTACGAGTCGTACAGGCTTCCCCCGTGTATGTACGCACCGTACCCCCGCATATGTACGCACCGTACCCCCGCGTATGTATGCACCGTACCCCACCCGCGTATGTACGCACAGTACCCCCAGCACATACACGCTGGGGGTACGGTGCGTACATACATGGGGGTACGGTGCGTACATACGCAGGGGGGGTACGGTGCGTACATACGCAGGGGGGTACGGTGCGTACATACGTGGGGGGTACAGTGCATACATACGCGGGGGTACGGTGCGTACATATGCGGGGGGGCCTGTACGACTCATACCCCTGGGGTCTCAGCTTTTACGGCTGTTATTGGTTCCCGTAAAAAAAGAGCCGTACGGAGTGCCGTAGGGACAAATCGTACTTGCTGGGCTGTAAAACGCTGCGTACATACGTACGGACGTCACGTACAGGCTGTTCCGGATCAGATTCGTACGGTTTTTTTACCCGTACAGTCTTTTGTACGATTCGTACGGAAATAGGCATTCTGTACGAATCGTACTTCCTAGGTTGTACGGACAGTTTACCGGGTACGAGTCGTACGGAGAAAACGCTCCGTACGACGATTCGTAGGGCCTTTTTACAGGATCGGAATCGGCACCTCTATAGGGCACGTAAATAACAGACTGTTTTACCAGTAGAATTATTATCACACACCACTCACTCATCTACATCCCAGTGAGCTGACAGTAGTCATGATCAGTAAATAGGATGCACATGGTGCATCACTCCAGACCACGAAGCCCAGTTCTTGGTCTCACCTTGTGTCATAGAATTGCTCCATTTTACATTTATGGATGTTGTGTGTATTGAGGTGGGAGTAAAAAATCCACAGAGCTGCTAAGAGGAATCCCAGGCAGGGACAAAGGCTCTCCAGAACCCTGCAGTGGACATTTCTCTGTCCCCACAAGATAGCAATATTTCTACTAATATCATTACAAATTCCATTGTTATTATTAGTAATTAGTATGTTTACTGTATGTTTGGGGATTGCCCTAACTCACCACAGTTTAAATGTTTGGCAATTCAAGCTACTGCATTACATTATAGTTTTTGTGCATTTACTTTATATTACTTATTGACTTGCATCTTTTTTGTAGTAGTTAACTACAACAATGTTGAGTGTGGTGATGCAGCGCTCACCCTGATGTACTTCTGGTGAAGTAGTATGGGTATCCCAGGTGTGTAAGTTCTACTAGTGTGTGGTTCTTCATTGCTGCAGGTCAGAATTTCACAATAGGGTCTGTGCAATGTTCATAGTGGCACGAGAGGAGGTGGAAATTACACTATTCTCCAGGGAGGAAAGAAATATGTGTGTTAGGCAGAAGACAAAAATCTCACTTCCATGAAGAGGGTGTTGAACTTGCAAGAGATAGTGTTAACGTGAGCATATAGTCAGAAGTTATCATGACAGCAGATTTTCGCTCATGTCAGCACAATAACCTCCCCTCCCCAGTAGACCATCTGAGGAAGATGGTGTTTGTGGTGCCTTTGTAAGAACATAAGATGATTGCTCAGCATTGTTTAAGAGATTTAATTTACCCTGCTGTGGATTTATGGAATAGTCAAGTAGTAGTCACAGGAGTTAGGGTCCAATTACGAGTTTGGCGTGTCAGCAGTCCCAAGAAGACCGCTGAGTCTCCCGCCCGCTCTATTACGATGTCATCACTGGCACAGCAGCAATTTTTCTGATGATCGGAATTTTTTTTAATTATCTGTCAATGCCGGGGTGTGTATTTTCACTGCAGTATACACGTATGCATGACACAGTGAAAAAATACCTACCACGAGTACTTTCCCATTGCTGGGGTTCTGACCATATGTGCCCAATCCAGTCAATGGGTAAATAGTGCAAAATGGACATACCTGAATTTCGATGACAATAGGGTCATTTTCTTTGGGTCAAGATGCTGCTGTGAAGGGGGGTTATGGAGGAAGGAGTCCATGTGGGAGACTGAAGGGAAGAAAAGGAAATGGATGAGTATGCACCCCAATTCCTTTGTTTCCGCCGACTCGAAGCACGTGGTCTTCCCGCAACAGTCAGCTTGACGGAAAGCCAACTCTTAATTCCGACGGTGGTGAACTTGTCTGTACTGCCCTCTGACAGCTGCTTTCCCCCTACTGCCGTTGCAGCAGTCAGCGAATGGCTGGTGGTGATGGTGCTGCTCCTGCGGTCTTTCATTCTACAAACTGCCAACATCCTAATATAGCAGCCAGACCACCAACTAGGCAGCAGGGTTTCCAAAGCCATTTAGACAGCGGTTCCCTTACCGTCAAACTCATAATCAGGCACTTAGTTTGGTTCATAAGGTAAATTACTGATTGCTGAAAAGAAGTGGTGTGATTCATCCTCTTCAATAGGACAGTACGAGAGGAGGTTTCTATCAATCCAATTTGTGATATTGGCGAAGAGGGAAATTGGACTGCCATGATATGATTTACATGGTGATAATCCACACATATCAACTGTTTTGCTGGGTGTGGACTAAGGTCGGAGCTAAATGAGTAAAAAGGTGGAGAATAAGGTGTCTTTTGGCAGAGGAGAGTGTGAGAAAATTAATAAAAAATATAGAAGGCATTCTAGATAATATGTATCTTCCCCCGTCCTGGGGAACGCACGATGCTATTTTGGACTCTCATTGCCTTGTTTGTGTGTTATTGTGGATCTTTCTTTTCTTTTTTCTTTTTTAGAAAATATGAAACCGTTCCTTTCGATTGCCCTTGGACTATGGCCGCGGTCTTTTATATGTGCTTTTGAACTTTCGGGAGCTCTTGCTTCTGACTTATTTGAATGTATGGAGTTGCCTTGCTGGCTCCCGAGCCTTCTAGCGGCCGGCCCGTGTGGTTGTAGGCCCTTGTTTGTATCTCTTTAATGTGTAATAAAGGTTTCTTCAAAAAAAACACAAAAAAAAAAAAAAAATGTAGAAGGCATTAATGCATGAATATCTGTATCAGCTAACCCACTGGGCGAGTGTGGTTGAGAGTTGGGGGGAGTCATTAAGAAGCAGAGTTTGAAAGGAAGGTGAGAGAAAATGTTCTACAAAACCTGCTCTCTCTTCCAAAATCCAAAGAAGAATTGCATTTCCACACGGGGAGCTGCATGTTAGCAGCTCCCCATGTGGAAAAGCAATGCCGGCTCTCGCAGGACGCGGGGAACTGGCATGACCGTGGGGGCATTGGGGCTCCCCCCATGGTCCCCTACGAAGTGCATAGGCTCCGGGGGATGGGGTCCTCGGGGCGAATATAAATTACTGGTAGGAGCCGTTTTTTTTACTGAAAAATTTGGAGTCGCGACCCTAGCACAGTGCACAGCATGGCCCCCTGGTGTGCTGGTGAGGGGTGAGTGACTCCCGGCGTGGCCCCCTGGTGTGCACGCAAGGGGTACGCGACTCCCAGTGTGTCCCCCTGGTGTGCACGCGAGGGGTGTATGACTCAAAGCGCGACCCCCTGGTGTGCATGCGAGGGGTGCGCGACTCTGAATCGTGCTGGGTGCACGACTCCTAATGCAAAAAATTACGATTTTTTTCATTAAAAAGCTATATTATATGTTAGCATCTTTGGTGACTCTAAAAAGAGCCCTTGTGTTTATTGGGAGATTTTTGTAGCTACATGTAAGTGCCGATACAGAGTCTGAAGTTGTTGAGAAAGACTCTGTTTCCCTCATCTGTGAAATGTACACCATCTTTCCTGTATATGCCATCCATAATAAAACGCAGATTGTTGCTGTATATGGACCCCATACTATGGTCTCTGAGATAAGCAGAAACAGCTTTATTGACATTTTTTCTAGCTTTCTCAATCTGTGGACAAAATTGATTGGACCACTTCCATTTCTGTCTTTGGCATATGTTAGAGTAGACAAAGGCAGTTTGGGGGAAAAGCAATATCAATTATGCAAAGGTGTCCTTCATTAGCATTTCCAGACCTACCCCAGTCAATGTGCCTAGGTCATTGCCACCACAGTGCACAATCATGAGGTCAGGGGGTTGGGAAGTGCATAAAGGATTTAACCAATGGCATCAATTGGTGCCACTTCAATCCTCTCTGTCCGATCCATTTAATATCTACATTTTGTAAAGCTAGGTTTTTGTCAATACCTCTGCTTTTAGCATACCTTTTGCACCAGAAAACATAGCTGTGCCCACCAATCCACACTGAAAGCATCTTGAAGGGATCTCTGTAGGTAATCTCAAGATGTCTGTACCTGAGGTAGGCAGGTGGTAGAATGAAAGCCATCTAAAATGGTGCACAAGATGCTGTTTTTTAGAGAGTAGATATTTGATTGGCTGTTTAAGAACACTCTACATTCTTTTCAAGTTCAAGAACAAAATGTATTACGAAGAAAAGAGATGTCCATATAATACACAATAACAGCTCATGTCAATACATAATGAGACCATAACCTTCATATTTACACAGATTGGACTCATCAATAGAAGTAGAAAACACTAAACGATAAACTTATTATCATTGAAATATAAAATTATATAGGAACATACAAGGGAATCAAGGTGGTTTGAGAACTTCTTGTTGAGATGGGTGTAATTGGAAAGATTTTCTGGCAGAGTCATCAATGTAATTTGTAACAGGGGACCATGGGTTCAGCTGTTTAGTTGCTAAATGCAAAGGATAAACAAAAGACGTGTCTAATCGGTGATTATGACAAACCGCATACCACCAAGCTCTGTAAAAAATCTTCATAAAATCTTTCCAATTGATGGTAATATGTTGAAAAGCAACTGCTATTAACAAGTCATTAATTTTAACATTAATCTTCAAGCTTTCCCAAAGAGATGAGAGGCTTCCTAAAAAAATATGTGTGAAGGCAAAAGAAAAATTAGTGCCAAAAATTGAATTAATTTGGCCCCAAACTCTTTTCCCAAAAATGTGAAAATTTGTCTGTCACAGCGTTCTTGAATATGTTATATTTATGACGGAAAGAGGTGGGTAAATTAAATGAATGAGCTAGTGAGTAAAAAGATAAAAACTCAGAACCCAAAAATAATTGGCGTATCCATATTAGACACCTCTGCCTCCAGGTTTTCCAATAGAAGGGTTTGTTTCGAACAAGCAAATTTTTGTTGTGCCAGACCATTGAATTAAGGAAAGAATCACAATTAATGTGAGATGGTGGGTGAGGTAATTCCAGAAGTTTGGAGGTTAGTTTAATAATGGGAGTGGAAAGGGACTGTGGTTTACGAGAAAAGGAAAGAAATTCATGAAAAGAGAAGGGAAGTAAGAATTGACGTTCTATTGAAGTCCAGAGAGAACAATCTTCTGTAGAATCAAGTAACCAAAAGGATGCTTGGTGAAGAAGGAAAGCTTTCTGATATGTCGGGGAATCAGGGAAGTTAACTCCTCCTTCTGCCCTAGGACGAATCAATTTAGATAAAGACATTCTGGCTTTTTTCTTATTCCATAAGAAAGAAGAGAGGATGGAGTTAATCTTCTTAAAAAATGTAGTGGAAATAAGGACTGGGATGTTGGAAATAGTATATAAAATTATGGGGGATAGCATCATCTTTATAGTGTCTAAACGACCCCTCCAAGATAAATAGAGAGGATGCCATTTTGCAGTTAATTCTGACACTTTGTTAGTGCATTTATTCATGCATAATGCCACCGTATCCGGGATTGAAGAGGTAAAGTGTAACCCTAGATATTTAATGGACTTGGGACTCCATGTAAAGTTGGAAGCACTAAAATCTGATGGAAAAGTGTATTTAGTTAAAGGCAAAATCTCACACTTATCGTTGCTTAATTTGTAACCGGAAACAAGGGAGAATGCCTTCTTTTCTTCTAGAAAAAAGGGAATTGAATCATCTGGGTTTGACATAAAAAGTAAAATATCATCTGCATACGCTGCAAGTTTGATATGAGAGTTTGATGATTGAAAGCCATGTAATTTTGGATTTTGGCGTAGTTTAGAGAGAAATGATTCCAGTGCTAAATAAAAAAGGGTGAAAGAGGGCAACCCTGCCTTACTCCTCTACCCAAATCAAAGAAGGGGGAAATCATACCATTAGCACAAACTGCAGCTCGTGGATTAGAATAAAGAAGGGAGATTAAAGATATAAATTTAGGGCCAAAGCCGAACCATTTACGGGTGTAGAATAAATATGGCCACTCCACTCTATCGAAAGCATTTTCTGCATCCAGTACTATTCTAGCCAGGGATTGTTTTGAGTGTGAGGACTTTGAAAGTACGTTAAAAAAAAGTGTTGTATTATCAGTTATAAATCTTCCTTTAACAAAACCAGATTGTTCTTTTCCCAACAAGTTCGGGAAAAAGGAATCTAGTCGGAGAGCTAACGATTTGGAGAAAAGTTTGTAGTCAATATTTACCAACTAAATTGGTCTGTAATTTTTACAATATCTGACATCTTTGCCTTCTTTAGGAATGAGGCATATATGAGGTTGTGAGAAGGAACCAGTAGAGCTATTTGATGAACAAAAATAATTTATCAGGGTGTGTAATTTGGGTAATAGGAGCTTGGAAAAATGAACATAAAATTCAACAGTAAAACCATCAGGGCCTGGTGCCTTGTCCTTTTTAAGACAATGGAGAGCTTTGGAGAGTTCCTGCTGCGTCAGTTCTAATTCCAGGGAAGATAAATCAATAGGGGATTGATGGGATTTTTGAATTGTGGAGAAAAAATGCGACAATGTACTATTCGTGGACTGTGTTTCAGATGTATATAGTGATTTATAAAAGAGAGAGAATTCATGAAGGATTTCTTCATCCTTGAATTTGAGAGTAGCCTGTTCGTTGTATATGGATTCAATGTTTAACTTATTGTGTTGAATTTTCAAGTAGTGCGCCAGAATTTTTCCTGCTTTGTTTTTGCCACCATAAAATTTTGAACTAGACCTTAGTAAATATAAAGAAGCATTTTCTGTGGAGGTCTTATTGAATTGCAATTTGGCATCAATAAGAGCAGTTAGGTTTTCTTTTGAGTGAGTGGTATAATATAAGTGTTCTAATTTTTTGATGTCTTGTAAGAGGTCATTGGTAAGTTTGCATGCATTCTTTCGTTTGCTTGGCGGTGAAATTAATAATAAAATCACTAGCTGACGCCTTAAAAGCATCCTATATCGTTGAAACTGATATGGAGTCATTTTGGTTTATTTTAAAGTACTCATTGGAGAAAGCAATAAAAGAAGCGGTGCATATTGAATCCAGTAAAAGGGAGTTATTAAATCGCTATCTTCTGGGGGTATTGACTTTAGGCAGTATGTCAAGATCAAATAAAATAGGAGCGTGGTCAGACAATAGAATGGGGCCAATTTCTGCATTCATGTGAGATTGTAAAATGCTATGGGATACAAAAATATAATCTATTCATGACTGAGTGTGGTGCATTGGGGAATAAAAAGTGTACTCTCTAGTGGTAGGATTATACAAACGTCAAGCATCATGAAGTTTATGTTGGGTAATAGCATTCAGAAAAGATTTGTGGGAATTGTTGGGAATAAAACTAACTTTGGAATTTCTGTCTATAAACGGATCAAAGACCTGATTGCAATCTCCAGCTAATATAACATTATCTTCAATAAAATGAGTAATTTGCTTTGCCATCTCAAACCAGAAGGATGCATCTCCACCAGTGGGCGCGTATACATTAAAAAGAGAGACTAAAACATTATTTAACAACAATTTAACATTTAACCACCGACCTTCAGCATCTGACTGTTGCGATACAAATTTAATTGGTAATGTTTTACGGCAGAGTATCATTACCCCATTACGTTTACCATCTCCTTGGGAAAAGTAAATCTCCCCCACCCATCCCTTTTTTAATTTCAAGGATTCAGCCTCCGTTAGATGCGTTTCTTGCAAAAATACTATATCGGCGCTTAATTTAGCTAGGTGAGATAGTACTCTCTGCCTTTTGATAGGGGAATTTAATCCCTTAACGTTCCATGAGATGAGTTTTAACGGCATAATTCATCATAATAAAAAAAAAACTGACATAATAGCATGAAGCAAAAGTCCAATGTAATAGATGTAAAGAAGAAAATAAAGGTAGGAGAGAAGATAGAAAAAGAGGAGATGCAGTGAAAGATGGCCAGGCTGAAAAGAAGAAGTGAGACAGACGTTTGAAGCAAAAGGAAAAAGCCAGACCCAAAAATACGTGGTAGAAAAAAACATAAAGAACGAATATGAGTATGTGAGAATGAATATAGAAAGAAAAATATAGGTGTAAATGACAATGAAGGCATGGATGACATAATACAGGCGGTTGACCAAGAAGAGTATAAGAACCTTAAAAACAAAAGATATGGTGGAAATAAGGATCAAAAGGACATTAGCAATGATATTCGAGTAAAGATAATGAAACGAGGATATGAACAAAATAAGGACATAAGAAGAACGGACATAAGAATATATGAATACAAATAAGAAAACAAAAAGAAGAACATACCTACAAACAGGGAATATTGAGGAGGGGTGGGGTGGAACCACTTGGAGTAGGCGAAACATCCAGGAGAGACACAACGGAACCAGGAGTCAAACGTGCCCCAACGCTGGGTGAACTGTGAAAGTGAAGAATAAAAAATGAATAACCATGTGATAACTTAAACAATGAACAAGGGAACAAGGAGAAAGATCAAACGTGATCCAGAGATGACAGCAACATCCTAGCGCAGGAAAGATAATATACATGCATCAGTAACAGCATATAACCTTATAATAAATAAGATAGTGTTCATAAGAAATAATCAAGGAGGACCATTGTGAGGCATCATCGAAGCTCCATATGCATCCATATGGTCCATTTTGTGCGAATTAATGAAACTTTGTAAACGTATTGGGTCTTCGTATGTGGTTGTTCTGTTGTTATACGTGACTTTAAATAAACATGGGTGGAAAAGACCATATCTGGCTCCCATAGAACAAAGATCAGGTCTCATGATTAAGAAGGTTTTACGTCTGGCTGCGGTGGCTCTAGCGTAATCCTGAGCAAAAAACAGTGATGAACCAGACCAAGAAATTTGCTGAGTAGATTTAACTGCTGCCAATACTTTTAACAAGTCGGTGTATTCTAGAAAATAAAGAATGACTCTTCTTGGCTTCAGTGTGGGTGAGGTATTTGATGGAGGACGACCCAATCTGTGCGCACGTTGTATATTCAGCACAGTGTCTTCTGGGAGGTGTAACATTTTGGGAAGGAATGAAGAAGTTGATAGGGTCGGAACCTTCTGCCCCCTTCTGTAGACCATAAATTTGCATATTATTCCTTCTATTTTGATTTTCAAGGTCCTCGACCTGTTTGGTAAGTGATGTCACTTTAGATTGAAGAACAGTCACGCTTTTAGTGGTCTCCTTGACTGAAGAAACATTTTGCTCCACAGCAGTAACCCTTGTATTAAGTTGAGACCAGCTATCTGATAAGGATTGTAACTTGGAATTTGTTTCCTCAACAAAGAGTCTGAGCGGTCTTATTTCTTGCAATAGTAGCTCCATAGATACTGGTGAGGTTGATTTAGGCGGCGAAGGCGGATCTTTCTTTAGACGTTTTACAGTAGATTTTCCGGGTAAAGCCTGAGCAGAATCCATCATTGTATTAGTGCTCTCTTCTGAGAGTGAGCCAGAATCCTCCAAATTGGCGAGTTCAGAAATTATTTTGACGTTTTTGATATAAGAGTGCTTTTGTTTGGGTGTCGTAAGGAAGGATCCTTTTATCCTTCCCATTAATCCAGAAACAATGTTGAAAAAGGAGCCTAGAAGATATTTAAAAGAGTCTCAAAGGATGCGCAATAAATTCAAAGACGATGCAGGTCGAATGAGAGGTAAAGCTGTGGCTCCTTCAAACTGACAAAACAAGTGTGTTGATAAAGCAGAGGTTTAATAACATTGGAAGCCTTTACATTTCTAAGAAATAGGAGCCGCAATTAAAAAAAAAAATCCATTTGTTGAGAAGGCATTTCCTTTTGTATAAGATGAATTCCAGGAATTTATCTCTTACAGAGTCCCACAAAATGGCGGCGATACCCACAACCTTCAGGACTTGCTTTATTTGCTTTGTTTTTTAAAAATAAACAATAATGAGAAACTGGGCTACATAACCTTATTTAGCACAACAATAACTGACGATGTCCCTATAAAGCCGCTATTCTGTTGTTAGAGGCCATAGAAGTGAAAATTTAATTTGCGACTGTTATGAGGGGAAAATCGCGGTGTTTTAAGATCCAAGATGGCGGCCGCGATATCGCCGCGTTTGTGAGGCAGAAAAAGCTTCAAATTGCAACATACCCAGGCATTTTCGTAGTGTGACAGCGGTCACATTATCTTCCGCAGGTCTTCCGACGTGTGTTCCTTTGATTCCCGTGCTCGACACGAAGAGGAGACGCGGGACCGCTGCTCCGGTCTGGAGAGCCTCAGGAAAACTCCCCCATGCCCCCGGGCGCCAAGCCACACCCACAACACTCTACAGTCTAATATAGGGTGCATTTTACTTTGTTTAGAAAGCATGTTTCTTATTGGTTATTTTGAAATGTTTGAAAGGTACAGCAGAAAGGATAAAGGCATGCTTTGCAAAGCCAACCAAACCTGCTGTTGTCATTTGCAACATTGTGTGGTGAACATGTGACCTGGCAGCTAAATTGAATGTTGCATGACCTGTTGCTATGGAAACTGATATTAAGGACAAGGGGTGAAGATGTCAGTTGAAAAGTATTATTCTCTGTAACCCATGGAAAATCGTTTTTCAATCTGAAAAAAACTGGGAAGCAATGTCATTTGTGGGTTATATGTATATGTATGGAAAATTAGAGGGAAAGTTTGCCATTACTGGTTTTATATTGGAGAGTGTGCTCATCTACATTCTCTGTGTGAAAAAGAAAATCCTGATTGAGTGTGTGAGATTTTTCATTCAACAGATTTATCTAAAAGGTGAGTTATATTTTTAAGAGATTTATGTAACATAAATTTGACATTTTTATGAAACTTTGCTGGTTAAATTAATTTATTAAATGTACATATATATATTGGGATAATGTCTATTGTATTTGAACTTTGTTTAAAAAATAGTATGTGCACTAATATATATATTATTAAGTGTCTTGAAAGGTATAGTTGAATGATGCTTCATATTTATTAATAATTGGTATAATATGGATAAAGAATGTGTATTTTCAAAAAAGTTTATATAAAGTGCAGTTTATTAGGCATGCATATTTTTTCTCAGTAAAAAAGGTACAGTTTAATAAAATTGCATTAGTATAGATGATTTGGTAAAATGAGGTACAACTGTGCTGTTTGCAAGATAATCATATAAGGTGTTAATCATTACAATTCTGTAATTAGTTTGTACAGTTTGTGTGGTTTTAGAAATCCTCATTAAAAGGTGTTGTTGGGTACTCTTCTTAATTAAGTCTGTTGAGAGGTACAGTTTGATGATGTTGCATATTTCTAGATTTAATTGACAATATGTATTTCAAAAGAAAACCACCACATTTTACTCTTTCTGGTATGTAGCAGTTGTCTCCTTAAAGAGAATAGTAGGTTATGAGTAATGTATTTGTTTAGATTACATTTATATAGTTGTAGCTATATTTACTGAATTAATGAGAGGTACCTGATAGATTACAGGAGTGCAAAGGTGGTGAATAGTGATTTCATAAGTGCATGAGAAGTGTTTTTGTGGTTCTATAATGTCTAATTTCGTAGTCAGTATGTAGGTAAATGTGCACTATCTATACAGTCCCATAACCCCCTGCAATCTACTAATTCACTCCTGCAAAAAACTAAGAATTAGCCATGCAGTTTAGTAATCACAGTGTCAGTCTCTGCCCACTCCTCCTATCATCCTGATGTAATCTCTGTGCCAAAACAGAAGGACTTATCAACTCACCCTGCTCTTAACTACCAGCAGTCTACCTACCCAGTCACTGTTCATGCACTTGTACAATCATTCAGGCATAAAGAGACACTGTGGCACAGTCAAACGTGCACAATCTATGCAGGCTCCTAACCCCCTGTAGACTACTGATTCACTCCTGCCATGATCCAGATAGTACTCATGCAATGCCGCAACCACACTGTCATTCTCTCTCCACTCTTGCAATCATCCTCACAGAACCATGTCCTTATCTAATCTCTGTGCTGAAACACAACCACTTATAAACTCACCCTGCTCAACTACCAGCACTCTATCTACCCAGTCACTGTCTATGCACTTGTAAAATGACTCAGGCATTAACACATGCAGTGGTACAGTCACATGTGCACAATCTATGCAGGACCATAACCCCCTGTAGACTACTTATTCAGTATTGCAATAATCCAGATAGTATTCATGCAGTGCCCCAATTACACTGTCACTCTCTGTCCACTCTTGCAATCATCCTGACAGAACCATGTCCTTATCTAATCTCTGCGCCAAAACATAAGCACTTATAAACTCACCCTGCTTTCAACTACCAGCACTCTATTGACCCAGTCACTGTCTATGCACTTGTAGAATGATTCAGGCATTAAGAGATGCATTGCTACAGTCAAATGTGCACAATCTATGCAGGCCCCTAATCCCCTGTAGACTTCTGATTCAGATGTGCAATCATCCAGATAGTACTCATGCAGTGCCCCAATAACACTGTCACTCTCTGCCCACTCTTGCAATCATCCTCACAGAACCATGTCCTTATCTAATCTCTGTGCCAAAACACAAGCACTTATAAACTCACCCTACTTTCAACTACCAGCACTCTATCTAGCCAGTCACTGTGTATGCACTCGTAGAATGACTCTGGCATTAAGAGACACAGTGCTACAGTCAAATGTGCACAATCTATGCATGCCTTTAACCCCCTGTACACTACTGATTCACTCATGTAATAATCTAGGTAGTACTCATGCAGTGCCCCACTCACACTGTCACTCTCTGTCCACTCTTGCAATCATCTCCACAGAACCATGTCCTTATCTAATCTCTGTGCCGAAAAACAAGCACTTATAAAATCACCCCGCTCTCAAGTACCAGCACTCTATCTAGCCAGTCACTGTCCATGCACTTGTAGAATCATCGATTCTGGCATTAGGAGATATAGTGCTACAGTCAAACGTGCACAATCTATGCAGGCCCCTAACCCGCTATAGACTACTGATTCACGCCTGTGATAATCTAGGCAGTACTCATGCAATGCCCCAATCACACTGTCACTCTCTGTTCACTCTTGCAATCATCCTGACAGAACCATGTCCTTATCTAATCTCTGTGCGTAATCACAAGCACTTATAAACTCACCCCACTGTCAACTACCAGCACTCTATCTACCCAGTCACTGTCAATGCACTTGTACAATGACTTAGGCATTAAGAGATACAGTCAAATGTGCACAATCTATGCAGGTCCCTAACCCCCTGTAGACTACTGTATCAGTCCTGCTATAATCGTGATAGTACTCATGCAGTGCCACAATCACATTGTCACTCTCTGTCCACTCTTGCAATCATCCTCACAGAACCATGTCCTTATGTAATCTCTGTGCCGCAACACAAGCACATATAAACTCACCCTGCTGTCAACTACCAGCACTCTACCTACTCAGTCACTGTCTATGCACTTGTACAATGATTCAGGCATGAAGAGACACTGTGCTACAGTCAAATGTGCACAATCTATGCAGGCCCCTAACCCCCTATAGACTACTGATTCACTCCTGCAATAATCTAAGTAGTACTCATGCAGTGCCCCAATCACACTGTCACTCTCTCACCACTCTTGCAATTATCCTGACAGAACCATGTCCTTATGTAATCTCTGTGCCGAAACACAAACACCTATAAACTCACCCTGCTGTCAACTACCAGGACTCTACCTACTCAGTCACTGTCTATGCACTTGTACAATGACTCAGGAATTAAGCGACACAGTGCTACAGTCAAATGTGCACAATCTATGCAGGCCCCTAACCTCTTGCAGACTACTGATTCACTTCTGTAATAATCTAGGTAGTACTCATGCAGTGCCCCAATCACACTGTCAGTCTCTGTCCACTCTTGCAATCATTCTGAAAGAACCATGTCCTTATGTAATCTATATGCTGAAACACAATCACTTATAAACTCACCCTGCTGTCAACTACCAGCACTCTACCTACCCAGTCACTGTCCATGCACTTGTACAATGGCTCAGGCATTAACACACGCAGTGCTACAGTCAAATGTGCACAATCTATGCAGGCCCCTAACCTCTTGCAGACTACTGATTCACTTCTGTAATAATCTAGGTAGTACTCATGCAGTGCCCCAATCACACTGTCAGTCTCTGTCCACTCTTGCAATCATTCTGAAAGAACCATGTCCTTATCTAATCTATGTGCTGAAACACAAACACTTATAAACTCACCCTGCTGTCAACTACCAGCACTCTACCTACCCAGTCACTGTCCATGCACTTGTACAATGGCTCAGGCATTAACACACGCAGTGCTACAGTCAAATGTGCACAATCTATGCAGGTCCCTAACCCACTGCAGACTATTGATTCACTCCTGCAAAAATCCAGGGATTAGCCAGGCAGATCAGCAATCAGAGTGTCACTCTCTGTCCACTCCTATCATCGTGACAGAACTATGACTTTATCTAATCACTATGCGGAAACACAAGCACTTAGAAACTCACCCTGCTGTCAACTACCAGCACTCTACCTACCCAGTCACTGTCCATGCACTTGTAGAATGATTCAGGCATTGAGAGACGCCGTGCTACAGTCAAATGTGCACAATCTATGCGGGCCCCTAACCTCCTGTAGACTACTGATTCACTCCTGTAATAATCTAAGTAGTACTCATGCAGTGCCCCAATCACACTCTCACTCTCTCTCCACTCTTGCAATTATTCTCACAGAACCATGCCCTTATCTAATCTCTGTGCCGAAACACAAGTACTTATAAATTCAACCTGCTGTCAACTACCAGCACTCTATCTACTCAGTCACTGTGAATGCACTTGTATAATGATTCAGGCATGTAAATGTAAATTGATACTTGTATAGCGCACTACTCACCCGCAAGGGTCTCAAGGCGCTTGTACGAATACCGCTGTGGAACCCATCCTGGCTTTCCCTGTGAGGTGTCCACTCCTGGGCCCCTCCAAGGTGGAGGCCAGGCATCATTAGCGTTGTGGGGGCTGTTGTGGAGATTAGGCAAGCTATTGCCCAGAGTTGCAGAGTGGGACTCCATGATTGGAATAGGCACCGAGGCGAGAATTATCAGGTCCGTGGAATTTTTTTTTTAGCCCAAGACCCGCCGAGGTGGGGAATTGAACCCTGGTCCCGGGCTAGACCTCTGCATCAGGGTCTGCCGCTCTAATCATTGAGCCACACTTCTCCACAGGCATGAAGAGACACTGTGCTACAATTAAATGTGCACAATATATGCAGGCCCCTAACCCCCTGTAGACTACTGATTCACTCTTGCAATAATCTTGGTAGCACTCATGCAGTGCTCCAATCACACTGTCACTCTCTCTTTACTGTTGCAATCATCCTCATAGAACCATGCCCTTATCTAATCTCTGTGCCGAAACACAAGCACTTATAAACTAACCCTGGTGTCAACTACCAGCACTCTATTTACTCAGTCACTGTGTATGCACTTGTAGAATGATTCAGGCATGAGGAGACACTGTGCTACAGTTAAATGTGCACAATGTATGCATGCCTCTAACCCCATGTAGACTACTGATTTAGTCCTGCTATAATCCTGATAGTACTCATGCATTGCTCCAATCACTCTGTCACTCTCTCTCCACTATGACAATCATCCTCACAGAACCATGCCCTTATCTAATCTCTGTGCCGAAACACAAGTACTTATAAACTCACCCTGCTGTCAACTACCAGCACTCTATCTACTCAGTCACTGTGTATGCACTTGTATAATGATTCAGGCATGTAAATGTAAATGTAAATTGATACTTGTATAGCGCACTACTCACCCGCAAGGGTCTCAAGGCGCTTGTACGAATACCGCTGTGGAACCCATCCTGGCTTTCCCTGTGAGGTGTCCACTCCTGGGCACCTCCAAGGTGGAGGCCAGGCATCATTAGCGTTGTGGGGGCTGTTGTGGAGATTAGGCAAGCTATTGCCCAGAGTTGCAGAGTGGGACTCCATGATTGGAATAGGCACCGAGGCGAGAATTATCAGGTCCGTGGAATTTTTTTTTTAGCCCAAGACCCGCCGAGGCGGGGAATTGAACCCTGGTCCCGGGCTATACCTCTGCATCAGGGTCTGCCGCTCTAATCATTGAGCCACACTTCTCCACAGGCATGAAGAGACACTGTGCTACAATTAAATGTGCACAATGTATGCAGGCCCCTAACCCCCTGTAGACTACTGATTGACTCTTGCAATAATCTTGGTAGCACTCATGCAGTGCTCCAATCACACTGTCACTCTCTCTTTACTGTTGCAATCATCCTCATAGAACCATGCCCTTATCTAATCTCTGTGCCGAAACACAAGCACTTATAAACTAACCCTGGTGTCAACTACCAGCACTCTATTTACTCAGTCACTGTGTATGCACTTGTAGAATGATTCAGGCATGAGGAGACACTGTGCTACAGTTAAATGTGCACAATGTATGCATGCCTCTAACCCCATGTAGACTACTGATTTAGTCCTGCTATAATCCTGATAGTACTCATGCATTGCTCCAATCACTCTGTCACTCTCTCTCCACTATGACAATCATCCTCACAGAACCATGCCCTTATCTAATCTCTGTGCCGAAACACAAGTACTTATAAACTCACCCTGCTGTCAACTACCAGCACTCTATCTACTCAGTCACTGTGTATGCACTTGTATAATGATTCAGGCATGTAAATGTAAATGTAAATTGATACTTGTATAGCGCACTACTTACCCGCAAGGGTCTCAAGGCGCTTGTACGAATACCGCTGTGGAACCCATCCTGGCTTTCCCTGTGAGGTGTCCACTCCTGGGCACCTCCAAGGTGGAGGCCAGGCATCATTAGCGTTGTGGGGGCTGTTGTGGAGATTAGGCAAGCTATTGCCCAGAGTTGCAGAGTGGGACTCCATGATTGGAATAGGCACCGAGGCGAGAATTATCAGGTCCGTGGAATTTTTTTTTTAGCCCAAGACCCGCCGAGGCGGGGAATTGAACCCTGGTCCCGGGCTATACCTCTGCATCAGGGTCTGCCGCTCTAATCATTGAGCCACACTTCTCCACAGGCATGAAGAGACACTGTGCTACAATTAAATGTGCACAATGTATGCAGGCCCCTAACCCCCTGTAGACTACTGATTGACTCTTGCAATAATCTTGGTAGCACTCATGCAGTGCTCCAATCACACTGTCACTCTCTCTTTACTGTTGCAATCATCCTCATAGAACCATGCCCTTATCTAATCTCTGTGCCGAAACACAAGCACTTATAAACTAACCCTGGTGTCAACTACCAGCACTCTATTTACTCAGTCACTGTGTATGCACTTGTAGAATGATTCAGGCATGAAGAGGCACTGTGCTACAGTTAAATGTGCACAATGTATGCAGGCCTCTAACCCCATGTAGACTACTGATTTAGTCCTGCTATAATCCTGATAGCACTCATGCAGTGCTCCAATCACACTGTCACTCTCTCTTTACTGTTGCAATCATCCTCATAGAACCATGCCCTTATCTAATCTCTGTGCCGAAACACAAGTACTTATAAACTCACCCTGCTGTCAACTACCAGCACTCTACCTACTCTGTCACTATCTATGCACTTGTACAATTACTCAGGAATTAAGCGACACCGGGCTACAGTCAAATGTGCACAATCTATGCAGGCCCCTAACCTCTTGTAGACTACTGATTCACTTCTGTAATAATCTAGGTAGTACTCATGCAGTGCCCCAATCACACTGTCAGTCTCTGTTCACTCTTGCAATCATTCTGATAGAACCATGTCCTTATCTAATCTATATGCTGAAACACAATCACTTATAAACTCACCCTGCTGTCAACTACCAGCACTCTACCTACCCAGTCACTGTCCATGCACTTGTACAATGGCTCAGGCATTAACACACGCAGTGCTACAGTAAAATGTGCACAATCTATGCAGGCCCGTAACCCCCTACAGTCTCTAGATTCACTCCTGCAAAAATCCAGGGAGCAGTCATGCAGATCACCAATCAGAGTGTCACTCTCTGTCCACTCCTATCATCGTGACAGAACCATGACTTTATCTAATCACTATGCAGAAACACAAGCACCTATAAACTCACCCTGCTGTCAATTACAAGCACTCTACCTACCCAGTTACTGTCCATGCACTTGTACAATAACTCAGGCACTAACACACACAGTGCTACAGTCAAATGTGCACAATCTATGCAAGCCCCTAACCCCCAGCAGACTACTGATTCACTCCTGCAATAATCCAGATAGTACTCATGCAGTGCCCAATCACACTGTCACTCTCTGTCCACTCTTGCAATTATCCTAACAGAACCATGTTCTTATCTAATCTCTGTGCTGAAACACAAGCACTTATAAACTCACCGTGCTGTCAACTACCAACACTCTACCTACCCAGTCACTGTGCATGCACTTGTACAATGAGTCAGGCATTAGCACATGCAGTGCTACAGTCAAATGTGCACAATCTATGCAGGCCTGTAACCCCCTGCAGTCTCTAGATTCACTCCTGCAAAAATCCAGGGAGCAGACATGCAGATCACCAATCAGAGTGTCACTCTCTGTCCACTCCTCCTATCATTGTGACAGAACCATGTCCTTATCTAATCTCTGTGCCAAAACACAAGCACTTATAAACTCACCCTGCTGTCAACTACCAGCACTTTAATTACCCAGTCACTGTCCATACACTTGTAGAATGATTCAGGCACGAAGAAACACTGTGCTACAATTAAATGTGCACAATGTATGCAGGACCCTAACACACTGTAGACTATTGATTCAATCCTGCAAAAATCCAGGGATTAGCCAGGCAGATCAGCAATCAGAGTGTCACTCTCTGTCCACTCCTATCATCGTGACAGAACCATGACTTTATCTAATCACTATGCAGAAACACAAGCACTTATAAACTCACCCTGCTGTCAACTACCAGCACTCTACCTACCCAGTTACTGTCCATGCACTTGTACAATAACTCAGGCACTAACACACACAGTGCTACATTCAAATGTGCACAATCTATGCAAGCCCTAACCCCCAGCAGACTACTGATTCACTCCTGCAATAATCCAGATAGTACTCATGCAGTGCCCCAATCACACTGTCACTCTCTGTCCACTCTTGCAATTATCCTAACAGAACAATGTTCTTATCTAATCTCTGTGCTGAAACACAAACAGTTATAAACTCACCCTGTTGTCCACTACCAGCACTCTAACTATCCAGTCACTGTTCATGCACTTGTAGAATGACTTAGGCATGAGGAGACACCGTACTACAGTCAAATGTGCACAATATATACAGGCCCCTAACCCCCTGCAGACTACTGATTCACTCCTGCAATAATCTAGGTAGTAGTAGTACCCATGCAGTCCCCCAATCACACTGTCAGTCTCTGACCACTCTTGTAATCATTTTGACAGAACCATGTCCTTATCTAATCTCTGTGCTGAAACACAATCACTTATAAACTCACCCTGCTGTCAACTACCAGCACTCTACCTACCCAGTCACTGTCCATGCACTTGTAGAATGATTCAGGCATGAAGAGACACCGTGCTACAGTCAAATGCGCACAATCTATACAGGCCCCTAACCCCCTGTAGACTACCAATTCAGTCCTGTAATAATCTAGGTAATACTCATGCAGTGCCCCAATTACACTGTCACTCTCTGTTCACTTTTGCAATCATCCTGACAGAACCATGTCCTTATCTAATCTCTGTGCTGAAACACAAACTCTTATAAACTCACCCTACTGTCAACTACCACATCTCTAACTATGCAGTCTAGGTATCCTCCTGTCTATCCCATGCACTTCTTCAATCACTTATCAACCACTATCTACTTATCCTATTAGTTTGCGAATACCAGCACTATCTTCTTATCCTATCACTCCGCCAAAACATAAGCACTCATAAATTGACCATGTACTGTATTTGCAGCACTGTAATCATGCCAATTACTAGTAATGTACTTATGGAGTGGTCTAGCCACTAAAAGTACACCTCCAATATTCTGTACAGTATGCATGCATACCTCAAACCAGGTATATACTATTCATACACTCATGCAAATTCCCACTTAACACCCATGCAGCCTAGCAATCCTCCTGTTACTCCCATGCACTTCCCCAGTCACCCATCCAGCACTATCTTCTTATCCTATCAATCCACCAATAGGTAAGCACTTATAAATTGACCAGGCACTCTCTTTACAGCACTGTGATCATTCCAATTACTACTCATGTACTTATGGAGTGGCCTAGCCACTAACACAGGTACACTTACAATATTGTCTGCATAGTGCATGCAGACCTCTAACCAGATACATACTATTGGTACACTCTTCTAAATTCTAAGGTACTACCCATGGACTGTGGGATTCCTCCTGTTACTCTCATGCACTTTCACAATCACCCATCCAGCACTATCTTCTTATCCTATCATTCCACAAATACCTAAGTACTCATAAATTCACCATGCACTCTGTTTGCAGCACAGTAATCATTCCAATTATTAGTGATGTACTTATGGAGTGGCCTAGCCAGTAACACAGGTACACCTACAATATTCTCTGCACAATGCATGCAGACCCCTAACCAGATGCATACTATTTATACACTCTTGCAAACACACAGTTAGTACCCATGCAGCCTAGGAATCCTCCTGTCAGTCCTATGCAGTTCTCCAATCACCCATCCGGTATTATCTACTTATCCTATCAGTCTGCCAATACCTAGCCTATTATAAATTCACCAGGCACTCTGTTTACAGAACTGTCATCATAGTAGTTGCTAGTCATGTACTTATGGAGTGGCCTAGTCACTAACACAAGTACACTTACAATATTGTCTGCACAATGCATGCAGACCTGTAACCAGATACATACTATTGGTACACTCTTCTAAATACTAAGGTACTACCAATGCAGCGTAGGATTCCACCTGTCACTCCCATGCACTTCCTCAACCACCCATCCAGCACTATCTACTTATCCTATCACTCTGCCAATACCTAAGCACCTATAATTTGACCATGCACTGTGATAATTGCAATTACTAGTGATGTTCTTATGGAATGGCTTAGGCACTAACACAACTACACCTACAATATTCTGTACACAATCCCTACAAACAACTAAGCACATACATACTATTGGTACACTCCAGTAAATACTAAAGTAGTACTCATACAGCCTAGGATTCTTCCTGTCAGTCTCATGCACTTCATCAATCACCCATCCAGCACTATGTTCTTATCGTATCACTCCGTCAATACCTAAGCACTTATGGGGCAGATTTACAAGCCCCCTGCGCCACCAGTACATCACTTTTTGTGATGTAGTGGTGGCACTGGGGGCCCCTCCATATTTACAAGGATAAGAAAAGCCACTGTGCATGGCTTTTCATCTCCTTGAAAATACGGCCCCTTCACACATAGCACTTTGTGTTGAAGGTGCGTTCCATGGGTGTTGCTGTGTATGTTCCCATACAACAGCCATGGAACAAGACACATCTCAAGATTTACGAGAAATCGTGAATCTGGAGATGCGTGTGAATGCTGCACCACCGTAGAGGTGGCGTAGCAAGGCGCAACGAGAAGAAGTTTTTTAATTTCTCCTAATTTTTTCCTCTTTCAATATGTGCTGCATTCCACAGCATGCATTGAAGGAGGAAAATGCCTTTAGTGATTGTTTTTGTACAGGAAGGTGTCCCTTCCTGCACAGAAACAATCTCACCACAACGCAGGCATACTTGCACCATGGTGCAAGGGTAAATGCGCAAGCGCATGGCTACAGCTTGTGCGCCACTGCTGAGGGAAGCACAGAGATGCAACATATTCATGTAAATATGTCGCATACCTGTGCTTCGGAAGTGTCGCAGCGCGGTACAGCCAAAGGGCTTGCAGCACTTCCTCATAGATCTGCCCCTATAAATTCACCATACACTACTAATGCATTCTTTCAGTCAATCATGCTCTACACACATATTCAACCAAACTTTCAGACATTACCATGCAATTGTAGTTCTTTTTTTAAACCAGATATGATAGTTCTGACAAGAACTTTTTTTTTTTTTGTAGTTTTTGAAGAATTTTGTAGTTTTTTTGGTGTTTTTCTAAAAAGTAAACAAAAAATGGAACAGAGTAAACAGGTAGATTTTGGGATTAAATATCATTCCAAAAAAAAAAAAAAGCATTTATGGTTGCACTGTGCTGCGCAAACAGCATCTACTGATTGTTCACCGTAGCAGATGATGGCTTTGCACTTAGTGCAGTGCTGCTGGAGAAATGCGAATTCTGGACGAATGTCTATCGGAGCTGTTGATGTGGACGCTCAGGAGGTGCTAGCTATGCCTGGTGATGGATTTTTTGCTGCACGTCTCATCTCTTCTCGTGTCAGATTCCGGGGGTGAATGGTACGTAAATGCTTGTACATACTCACAGTTCGACACAAGTATTTTTTTTCACTGCCTCACGTCAGGACGCTGTCACACAGCGAGCATGTGACTTTTGTTGCATTTACCTTTTTTTGTCCAGTCGGAAAGGTAAAAAATGTCAAGACCACTGACTCAGGCCTCTGCTTGGGTGGATCTTCTTCCAAGATATCTTCATCTGAAGAATGATGAGGAGGTTCTGATCCAGATGCCATTGTTCAAATGGAATATTTGAAAAAACACGCAAAAAAATTGTAAAACCAGCTTTTGATGGAGAAGAGATGTCTCTCATCAATTGCTCCAAACAGAATGACTACAATGGGTGGGGTCCTTCAACTGTTGCAATGGCAAATGTTATAAACCAATCAAATCCCCTTTTTTTTTAGGTCACATGGGATTCGCGCACCCTGCGCTCATGATGAACGCACCCGACGCGACTTCGCGAAAATATATTAAACAATAATATAAGTTTATTACAGGTACAAATATATTATTTTTATGAATACCTTAGATAATCTCTTCCGCTAATATGTACATTAAAGACACATACATATTATTTTAGAATATAAAAACTTTTACGGGAGTCGCGCACCCAGCGCGCCCCAGCACGTATATGATGTCACGCGGAGCCCACCACCGCGCAAGCGTCACGTACCTTAATGCACATGGGTCGCGAATACGTGGGAAAAGGAGTCATGCATCAGTCGCATACCTATCGCGCATATCACGTGATATTACACGTATATGATGTAATTAGAAGCCATGCACCCGTCGCAGACCCTACGCGGATCCTTCATGACTTTTTCAAAATGGCAGATAGAATACGCGCACCCGCAGTGTTAGGGGCCCTTTGGGTGCACGACTCCCAAAAAAAAATTGAAAACAAAATATATAATTAAAAAAAAAGAGATTATATAATTATATTAAAATAAAGTTCAAACATATATAATTATACATTATAACACTTTTATAAATTTAAAAAAAAAGAATTGCAATTTTCAGAAAAGCATATAATATTGTTTAATAAATATTAATATAAATATTAGAGGTAGTTTTAACTTCTTCCTCTTTCAGCACATGACCTACCTCTGTAGGTATAGTTACAAATTAGCATTTAAAAACACCTTTGAAAATCACTGAAAAAAACCACAGGTTTCAGCCACGTTATAGATAGAAATTAGCATTTAAAAAACCTTTGAAATTCAGCGAAAAAACCATAGGTTTCAGGCACATTATAGTTAGAAATTAGCATTTAAAAAACCTTAGAAAATCACTGAAAAAAACAGGTTTCAGGGGCGTTATAGTTAGTTGGACATTTCACTTGTACAAAACCAGTGAAATTCCCCCGTTATAGTTTGTTCAGCTAACTATAAATCACCCCCCGCAATGCACTGCTGATGACATCACTGATGACATCTCAAATGACCTCACCGATGACGTCACTGATGACATCATCCACTGATAATTTCATGCATCTTCTCACACTCAAATATAACTACATATCCACTCACTGATTATTAGGTTTACACTCACATCCACTCACTCACCCGTACAGTCACTCATACTTACGGTCACTCAATACAGGACTATCATATACACTCATACACCTATATAGACATTCACACACCACCACTCATCCATAGAGATACTCACACACCTAGTCAGTCATGTAAATAATTAATCACACTCCCATGCACTCACCTATACAGTTATACACACACCAGCTCACTTACTCATACAAATACTACCACATTCTTACGCTTTTATACAATCACTGATACAAGCACACCCTCGTCCATACAGCTACTCTCATAATCACACACTCACTTATAGCCATTTATATACTCTAACACACATATATACTGCCTTTCACATATGTAGTTACTCACACATGTACTACTGAGATACACATTCACTCACTAACACACCCATACACACACTTACTCACCCATACAGTCCATCACAGATGCACTCTTGAAACCATGCACCCAGTGAATTGCCCACTCACACATCTATGCACAGTCACACACACCCCACCCACACAAACACTCAGACACCCATACAGATACTCAGACAACCAATCAATAACGCATATAGGCACTTATGTAGTTATTCACAAACCCAAGCAGCCGCTTACACACCAACAGACAGACGGATACAGAAATTCACACAGTTTAGTCACTAACCCATGCATTCAGTAAGATACGTTTAACCATTCACTTATAGAGTCAGTCACGCACCTAGTAAATCATCCATTCAGACACTTATACACCCACTCATTCTTCAATACGCCTTTCCCTATATATATTAAACATATTTAAACTTTACAGAAACACACAGTCACTGGATGATGTCATCAGTGATGTAATTTGAAATGTCATCAGTGATGTCATCAGTGATGTCACTGACCATGTCATTTCATTTTTTCATAAGGCTTTATTCGAACAAAAAACGAGTTCATAAAAGCACACACTGTCCATGTCATGAGTGATGTAATATGTGATGTCATCAGCAGTGCATTGCGGGGGTGTGAGTTAAAGTTAGCTGAACTAACTATAACGGAGGAATTTCACTGGTTTTGTATGAGTGAAATGTCCAACTAACTATAACGCCCCTGAAACCTATGGTTTTTTTCAGTGAATTTCAAAGATTTTTAAATGCTAATTTCTAACTATTACGTTGATGAAACCTGTGTTTTTTTCAGTGAATATATATATATATATATATATATACACACACACACACACATAAATATATATATATATATATATATATTCACTGAAAAAACCATAGGTTTCACACATGTTATAGTTAGCTGGACATTTTACTGATAAAAAACCAATGAAATTCCCCCGTTATAGTTACTGTAGGCAACTATAACTCACGCGACCGTAATCCTCTGCTGATGCTAATACTGTATTTAGACACTTATTTGCCCATGTCTTCTTCCATTAAATTTTAGCTATACATATATTACAAATATTTTTTTTTCATAAAGACACATATGTCATCAGCAGAGGATTACGGTCGCGTGAGTTATAGTTGCCTACAGTAACTATAACGGGGGAATTTCATTGGTTTTTTATCAGTAAAATGTCCAGCTAACTATAACATGTGTGAAACCTATGGTTTTTTCAGTGAATTTGCAAGGTTTTTTAAATGCTAATTCCTAACTATAACGTGTGTGAAACCTATGGTTTTTTCAGTGAATTTGTACGTTTTTTTAAATGCTAAGTTACTTTACGCCATTTGTGGCGTGCGCACCCACTTAACGCAGTTCGTTCCGTGCGCGCACGGTGCGCTTCGCGCACCGTGCGCGCACAGTGAGCACGCGGTGCGCTTCGCGCACCGCGTGCCCACGTTACGCTAGATGGGCCATGAACGCACGATGCGCTTCGCGCACCGTGCGCACATGGAGGACATATGATGAGCGTCGTTGTGAAAGGTAAAATATATGTTTGGTTTGTATCTAATATGCTATGCACAAAAGGTGCCCTTCGGGCACCTTTTGCACACGGGGTGAGGAGAATGTGGATATTGTTTTTTTTTTTTATTATTTATTACCGTACGCGTACGGTAAGCGTAATCGGCGAAATTTTCGAAAAAATTAAAATTGCCTTTTTTCACTTGGGGGATCGTTGGGGACTCCCTCGACATGGCTAGGTGCTTGGGAGCTGTGTAAACAGCCCCTTTACATGTTTTTGCCCTTTGTTTTTCAACCCCCTGTCAGAGTGCGAGAGAGAAAATGGCGGCCGCCGCTTCCTGGTTTCGACCGATTCGAATGTTTACTAAGATCTAAGGGCCAATCAGAATCGCGCTCGCGCACGTCACCGTACGCGTACGGTAAGCGCACCGTAAGCGCACCGTAAGCTGCCATAGATATATATATTGATTTAAAGGCTATTTTCTCAGAATCTACTGAACAGATTTACACCAAACCTACAAAAGGCACTTCCTTGACCTGAGGACTACCTCTCTGCCAAATTTCAAGTAATTCTGTTCAGCCGTTCGGGCTGTAGCTGTGTCTAAAGGTCCTATGGAAAAATGCATGGGAAAAACGCGTTTTGGGACCCCCCTTTTATCTCAGCCCCCGCTTGACGAATCCCCCCGAGACTTTCAGGGTAGGAGCGGAGCGTAGCGCCCCACCTATTTTGAAAAATTCGCGAGGATTCGTCAACCGGCGCCAAAGTTATTCAAAATAGAATGTTGCGGATTTCCTATGGAAACGTGGTCCTAACTATAACTACCTACTGGCGACCGCCAGTAGGTAATATATATATACTATGTGATCAAGGTCACTCGCTGACCGAAACGCGTAAGGACTTTGGATTGTGAATAATAAAAAACCAAGCGGAAAAGAAAATAGGAGTTTGTGCTCTTTGTGTTCGCACCAGGGAGGTGAATGGGCGCTTACTGAGAATTTGATATATATATATATATATATGAAAAGCAGGAAACTCCCACAACCTCCGAGCGGTCGCCAGTAGGTAGTTATAGTTAGGACCCCTTTTCCATAGGAAATCCGCAACATTCTATTTTGAATAACTTTGGCGCCGGTCGACGAATCCTCGCGAATTTCTCAAAATAGGTGGGGCGCTACGCTCCGCTCCTACCCTGAAAGTCTCGGGGGGATTCGTCAAGCGGGGGCTGAGATAAAAGGGGGGTCCCAAAACGCGTTTTTCCCATGCATTTTTCCATAGGACCTTTAGACAGGGCTACAGCCCGAACGGCTGAACAGAATTACTAGAAATTTGGCAGAGAGGTAGTCCTCAGGTCAAGGAAGTGCCTTTTGTAGGTTTGGTGTAAATCTGTTCAGTAGATTCTGAGAAAATAGCCTTTAAATCAATATATATATCTGAGCCAGCTTACGGTACGCTTACCGTAAGCTTACCGTACGCGTACGGTGGCGTGCGCGAGCGCGATTCTGATTGGCTCTTAGATCTTAGTAAACATTCCAAACAGCCGAAACCAGGAAGCGGCGGCCGCCATTTTCTCTCTCGCACTGAGAGCTAGGTTGTTAAATAAAACCAATAAACATGTAAAGGGGCTGTTTAGACAGCTCCCACACACATAGCCATGTTGAGGGAGTCCCCAAAGACAACCAAAGGCCAAAAATGCAATTTTTATTTTTTCGCTAATTTCGCCGATTACGCTTACCGTACGCGTACGGTAAAAAATGTAAAAAAAAAACCACTATCCACACTCACCCCACCCCCTGTGCTTTTGGTGGCCGCATGCCACCAAATGTGCAGGGCTTATTAGATGTTTGAAAAACCACAATATTTTAAACAAAAATAATAAAAGAAAAAATTAACAACACTCTCTCCACCCCACTTATAAAAATTAAGAAAAATTAAAATATTACCTTTCAAAACGAAGTGCATCATATGTCCTCCATGTGCGCACGGTGCGCGAAGCGCATCGTGCGTACATGGCCCATCTAGCGTAACGTGGGCACGCGGTGCGCGTAGTGCACCGCGTGCCCACCGTGCGTGCACGGCACTAACTGCGTAAAGTGGGCGCACCGTGCGCGCACGGAACGAACTGCGTTAAGTGGGCGCGCACGCCACGAATGGCGTAAAGTAACTTAGCATTTAAAAAACCGTACAAATTCACTGAAAAAACCATAGGTTTCACACACGTTATAGTTAGGAATTAGCATTTAAAAAACCTTGCAAATTCACTGAAAAAACCATAGGTTTCACACATGTTATAGTTAGCGGAAATTTTACTGATAAAAAACCAGTGAAATTCCCCCGTTATAGTTAGTGTAGGCAACTATAACTCACGCGACCGCAATCTTCTGCTGATGACATATGTGTCTTTATGAAAAAAAAATATTTGAAATATATGTATAGCTAAAAATGTATGGAAGAAGACATGGGCAAATAAGTGTCTAAATACAGTATTAGCATCAGCAGAAGATTGCGGTCGCGTGAGTTATAGTTGCCTACACTAACTATAACGGGGGAATTTCACTGGTTTTTTATCAGTAAAATTTCCGCTAACTATAACATGTGTGAAACCTATGGTTTTTTCAGTGAATATATATATATGCAGGAAAGGACAGGTACTCTAGTTTGTGTGATATATAAGCTCCTATATTTGCAGCTACAGTCCGACGTGTTTTGGCTCCTTGGAGCCTTTGTCAAGATGAGTGAGACCCAGCAGCAAACAAAACAAATAATACACAGTGCATAAATATAAAGAAATTACTACCAATGGCAGAGTGCATACAATCTCTTTCAAATGCATTGAACTAGCAATAGCTGCATAATTAATATACAAAAAACATAAATCGATGCTGATCCAAATTAATTTCTGACAAAATATATACTGCTTTATAGGTTACCAACTTGACTTAATATGTATGTTCACCTGGTACCTAGCATACACAATAAAATAAGGCATAACCATAAACAATGCGACAATGCAAAAATTAGAAAATTTGCAGACATAAAACTAAATTGAGTATGTTTGGTTTCCTGGAAGTGGAACCAAATATTTATACAAATGCAAAACAAATGTAGAATATATCATAAAGTAATATGCGCAGAAAAGCCACTTGTCCTGGGTTGACAATAGTCATCTCTGCGTGCACCAGATACAGCCCCAGTAGGCATAGTCCAACTCGTATCACTGTACACCAATCGATGCTCATCACCGATGGTCTTATGCATAAATGTCTGAGCTTGGCCGCTTTTTTGTCTTTTTAGTGCTGGTTAATTCATATTGTAACTGTGCCATAGTGTTAGACCAGGTTAGATGACTGAAGGGGGTCGTTATCCACAGCAATTGTTTTTAAGTTGTAAGTGCAAACTTCCTCGGATTTATTCCTCTAAACTGTTATATTTTTCCACATTTTTTGACCATTGGACACGTACTGATCTTGGCCCAATTGAGCCATGTCCTATCTGGTTAATTTGTTGAAGCTTGTAGCCACCCATCAGCAGAACTGTTTTCTGCAGAAAATTATTGCTTTTGATTCGATGTTCTAGCTTGAATTCTTTAATCTGTTTAAAAGAGAAAGCGAAACAAGAGAAGTAACCAAGTACAGCATCATGTTTCGGCGCCATGTTTGTAAAGGCCACCGGCTGATTGTACTCACAGAGTCCGTTCGATGCTCGTAGGCAAACAAAGTGAAATGCTTCAATTAAGTAATTACCCATGCGTATCACCGCTGTGGGTGGCATGGTGGAAATGGGACATGCCAGATACGATCTTGTAGTCTAGTGGACTAGATGCCAGGACTACGGTGAAATAGATTTAGTTTAACATCTCCAGTGATAATCAATCCTGCATTAGGGTTGGCCACCATGTTTTCTTGTAAATATTTGCAAAGATATTCTACTTTCTTTCGAAGGTGTTTTTGGCCAGGCTTCAAATATATGCAGAACAGCAAAGATTTTTGATGTGTCCTGTTTGGGACAGTTAGCGATATGCCCAGCAGCCATGATTTCTCGATGTTCAATCTTTCTTGTGTAAGGTTCTTAGCTGTTCGACACAGACTCGAGAGCCACACTGCTGGTCTATCTTTTGCATCCCTTTGGAACGTGAGAATAAACTATAATTCATAACCGACAAAAAAGGTTGGCTCAGTTGTCCATGTCTCTTGCAGGCAGATCAGAGCAGTTTTCTACAGATAGGTTACAGCGTTCTCTTGCCTATTCAGTTGGTTTGATCCCACTATGTTCCAAGAGCACAGCTTAATGTAATTGATTTCAAGGTATGAACAGCCGCGGCCGCTGCAGGTAAGAGCGGTAGGGCGGTGGGGCTGGGTAGGGGGGGATTTCGAGAGACAATCACGAGGGAAAATTAAATAAATAATTAATGTCCCCTCATAGTCGTCACTCGAAATCCCCCCAACCCGGCCCTACCACTCTTACCTGCAGCTTGGTATGGATGATCCGCTTGATCTTGCAGGTTATCGACTGGGGACAGGGCAAAGTCCTAAAAAAGATGTAGGGGGATTAACCAAGTTAGGCAGCATGCAAGTGACATTATGGCTTGTGACATCACAGCGCATGGCGTCACTATGCGTGGCATGCACATGACATCATAGGAAGTGACCTCACAGGAAGTGACATCACACGAAGTGACACCAGATATGAAGACCTCACACATATATTTAGCAGGTCTATCATGAGTAAATTAAACGCATTACAAGATTTAACAAATTAGATTTTGCATAGCGGTTGTGCCTAAAAAGTGGTGCAACCCAGACGCAAAATCTGGGCCTCAACTTACACATTTGAAATTGGACACAAGGAGATACATGGCAGTAGATCTGTTCTGCTTTATTGGTTGCAAAGCCTGTATTTTATAATATCTTATTGGGTTAAGGCACCTACTACAGAGATCTTTGTATGCCCAGTAAATGTCAGGGAAAAGTAATAATTGTAATATAACTCTGGGGGTTTACACTTTTGCTGGAGAGATCTGTGTTTTGTTTAGTCCAAGATTTTAATCAAAGTAGTATAGAAGGTTAATTTGTCTCTTGCAAAGCACATCATGTAACATGCAGATGACAGATTTTTATTTTATGTAGATAGGTAAGTGGGTTGCTGCTTTTAACACAGAGATCCTTTTGTTACTTGCAGTTCATAAATTGTAATCCTCCTAATATAGCACAGTGAGCTAGGAAGGACATGTGACTCCTGCACTTTGTAACTGTCACTCTCTTATGTAACACATCTTGCACATCGATTTACACTCTTACATGATTTATTGCCAATGTACAATATTTATGTTATGTAAAGCGCTCTCACAATGTTCATTGGGGTGAGTAGCTCTATAAAAGAAATAAAATAATAGTATTTGAATAGTTATTTGTGTATATACTGAGAAAGAACAACAAATCTGACATTTTTATAATGCATGCATTTCTCTTATATACATAGACTAGACAAAGTCAGAACCATGCCTCTCTCAAGTACCTGTGAAGTGATAACAAGCTGTGCACTTTTGTTTCACCTCTGTTGCATTTGCATCTAAATATGAGGCTCCCGACCACGTCCAGCCAGGATCCTATTGGAACAAAAGGAGATAACTTCGACCTTTATCTTTGGCCCACCTGGAGGTGAAAATAAAAAAGCCATCTCTGGGCCGGCATGTTGCTGCTGGGAACGGAAAGCAGACAACGTGCAAGCGCTGCTGAACATGTCCTGGTGTCCGAAAATTACACCGGGACAAATTACTCATATTTCTGTGGGGCCCGGCTTCTTGGCAGTGTGGACGGAGTCTACCCTGTGAAAATAGTGGGTGGATGCCATCTACGCGCGTGTAGCCCCGAGTTTTGCCCTGCCTAGGGACACTGCTTTGCTGAGAAGCCCCTGATACCCAGTTGTCGATTAATGCTCAATCACTTTACTTGACGGATTTTGTACCCTATCCAAATATGAAAATCGTAACTACCCATTTAGCTAATTTCTGGCACTTAGCTTGGAATCATTTTCAGGAGGAGACTTTTGCTTCTCTTGTAGCTGCATTGGCATTGCCAGAAAGTCAGATAGCCCATTGAGTCAAAGAGGTGCATTCTAACCTTGCTTCTTTCACCATTTACAAAATAATGGGCTAATAATATCCCCAAAATTATCTTGCCAGATCATTCAGCTTACCATTTTCGTTGGACCCTTGGAAAGCTTTTAAAAGGAAACCAACATGTTTGCACCTATTGACAACGTAGCGATTATGTCAATTGATAAGAAAGGCCATTGACATTCTGACCATGAATTGAAGTTGTATTAAACATCGTAATTCCCTCTGAGTCAAAAACAAGATCGCATTTTTCAACACTCGAAAGGTTATCAACCAAGTGTAATGTTAGTCTCTAGGTGGTGGCCCAAAACAATTTGAAGTTTCAGAATAACTAAACCCTGCAGGTTGATAATTGTCTTCCTCTAAATCATTCAGTTTATCAACCGCATTCAGGGGTTGGGACATTTTGGTCAATATATTAATATCTGGATTTGGAGGTCCAAGGGGATCAGAGCCCTCAACAGAATTTGAAGATCCTTTGCCACATAAATGATAGGAAAACGGCTATCCCCTTTGGTTAGTTTATATATTAGAGACCATTGTATGTTGACCAATTTGAACTTCAACCACTTCATTGGAATGCTCTTGTAACGTCCCACAGGGGGTTTCACCCACGGGAGCATCTGGAAGTTGTTCAGCCACTGGTGGGCAGCTTTTCCTGTTTGCCCCCTCAAGTTGGGCCAAAGTAGACTGCTCTTGCAAAATGAGCTGTATCGAAGAATCAATATTATTTGAAATATTCTTCATTGATGAAGACATTACCTTTTAACGGACGATTGAATAAAGGCTTTCAAATTGTCTCAAAAAATTCTCTTTCTTGTATATAACAGATTTAATTCTGGGCAAAAGGCATGTTTGGAGTAATAAATGCAGCTAGAACGATAAAAAGGAAAAAAATCATTTAAATAAATATCGTAGCACAACAGGTGTTTTTTAAAGTTACTGGGCCGCAGAGGAATGTTGGCAAAAAAAGTACCCATATAGAGGAAACTAAGGGGTCTATTAGGATGACGGTCCGAAAAGCACTCCGACCGCCATGGTAGCGGGAAAACACCACCGCTAGGACCACGGCATAATCGCCGGTCCAATTAGTGTGCTCCGCATTCAAAATCCGACCGCGACGGTATGATCGCGGCATTTAACATTGCGGTGGTTGCTGCTGCCAGCAGCACCCCCGCGATGTCCAAAAAAGTATGTCCAGCATATCCCTGCACTGCGTGGCAGGCACTGCACAGTGCCTGCCACCTGGTACTGGGAGATGTAGGGGGGTACTATGGGTACCCCCCAGTACACCCAAACCCCCCCAAACACATTGGGGGCCCGCAATGGGCCCCCGGAGACATTCTCCGCATGCCTTTCCATGGCAGTTCCACTGCCACGAAATGGCTGGCTACTGCCGGCATCATAATCATGCCGGCGTAGCCTGACCATGCACTGGCACCATTTTAGCGGTCCAACTCCGACCACCAGGCAAGCGTGCGGACTGCTACTGGCGGAAAAGTGGGGGGCGGAATATCTCACCGCCGCAGTCGTCACGCCATGCTAATAGGACCGGCGGTTTTCTTTTTAGAAACAATGTCCAAAATAAAACGAAGCGCTGACGCTTTGAACGTGTCCCACAATAATTGAGAAGTGTCTGCTCCTGAATTAGGGATAGCCTCGCTCTAAAAATCAAAATTTACTAGCATTCTGTGCTTCACACAAGTCACTGTCTTTGCTCTGGATGTGCCTCAAGCATTTCCCCATAGGGGATGCTATTGACTAAATGTTTTGAATGAGAGCTGCTCGCTTGTAGTGTGGAGTTTCCGGCAGTCTCTTTAAGGCACAATTTAGTTTCAATGTTGTTGCCCGCTATGTATACCCAGCTCCTCCCACCAGCCCATGTGAAAACATGCATAGCTGGGAGAGAAGCTGGCCCCCATCACCCCACCTCTGCTCTGTTGATAAGGTGTGTTGTTGAACATAAATACATTGTTCATTAGGCAGAATTCCACTATTTCTATCAGCATCTCATTTTGTTTCTTTACATTGCCCACTCTTTTTTTGAGGTAATGACCCAAAGCCTGTAAGCCATCAACATGTTTTATACTTGTGTAAAGAGAGTTTACATCCAGTGCTAAGAGCAGATATTCTTTCTCCCTTTCAAAGTTCTGTAGTTTCCTCAAAAAATCACTGGTGTCGCATACATATAATGGCAGTGCTTTAACTAGATCCTGCAGAAAATAATCTACATATTGTGATGTGTGTTCAAGTAAACTGTTCCTAGCAGATATAATGGGTCTGCCTGGCCGTTTTTGTGGATATTTATAGACTTTGGGTATTAAATAATTTCTAGGTACAACAGGGTGATTGCTCTTCAAAAATTTGTATTCCTGAGTAGTTAACAATTCATTGCTCTTCCATGCCAGTAATTTGTTATAAAAAGTCATATACATTTATTTCAGATTGGAGACACTGCTCTTGATGTAGCACGACCTATCACTTAGTTGTGTGTAGGCCTCTTGTGTGTACCCCTCTTTCGACATTATAACAATGTTGCCTCCTTTGTCCGAATTCCGGATGACGATATTGTTATTTTCTTTTCATTTTTTCATGAGTTTGTTGTATTCATGGTTTTGTTTGTTGTATTTAAATTTGATGTTCTGTGTTTTTTTATTAAGTTGTTTGATCTGTTCAACCACTTGTCTGTGAAAGATATCGATGGAATCGCGGATCATAATGGGGTTAAACGTGGACTTGGGTCTGAAGGGTGTTTGTTGACTTGATTTTATCACAGATCCCGTAGTTTTGCCTGAATGAGTTATTGCTGTCTGTTGAATGTCAGAAATATCCCTTGTTGCATTGGGGGTTGCTCCATTGGTTCCCCATTTCATTTATGAATGATACATCGGATTGCGTCATATTTATTGGTAGGTCAGTCATTGTTGATTCAGTTTTATTCTGAATTGGCTGATTCTCATTCCTTCTATTCAACAAATAGATTTTTTTAAGTTTGAGTTTTCTGACGCTTTTAAATACATCCAATCTGGTTTTAGAATAGTTGAAGTTCCTCACAGGACAATATGAGAGGCCCAAACTTAAAATTTGTTTGTCAGCATCGCTTAACATTATATTTGATAGATTCATAATTGTTTTGTTGCTGTTCGCGATGTTGGTTATTTGCCTTTCCTCCAGCCACCCCGTTTTCTTTGATTGGGTACGTTTCCTGCTGGCCTTTCTTCGTTGTCCGCGTTTGCGATTCCTGTTTGCCCATAGTTGGTTCTCTGTGCCCTTGGGCGGAGGGTTTGCCTCCTGTCGTCGCATAAAAAAACCTAACTCATATATATATATGTGAGCAACACGAATCAATCCAGAAAATTATTCTGGAGCCACACTGATTACAAGTTAGTTGTTTTATTTAGCAGAAAGAACACATTTCACTTTCATAAATAAATACCATATCTCTTTAGCTACTGAGGGTCATAACTACCCTTGAGCAGCACCCAAGCTATTGTTTTTTTAGATCATGACAGAGGGATCTCTGTTAATAATTTAATTGACCCTAGACACCCTCTATTTTCATTTTTTAAATTCCACTATTCACTGAGCACTGACCCGCACACACCAGACAGCTTGATCACCAAAAGATCTCCGACAAAGTGCTGCTTCGGGGGACCTGTAGGGCATTGCGGCGCAGGCCCTAAGAGGAGCTCCACCCCAACGAGGAGCACCGCCCCATGATGAAGCATGACATCCCTCGGGGTTTGTGAGGGCATCAAGCAAAAGTCTCTCTGACTTTCTCCTGTTTTTCTCTAAAACGACTCCCCCCACGCCCCAAACTCTCTTCCCAGGAACAGTTACTCTCCTTAGCGAATTATCTACTATTCGGGAGCACGAGCCACTGGACCTACATTCAGATCCCTGTCCCCCCTTCTTTTCTCAATATGGTTATTTAAAACCTTAACAACAATGCAAAATAAATATCCTTATTGTAAGAATACAGTACTAAAATAGCATAAAACAATTTATTTAAGTTATATAAAATCGTGTAGAATTATATAAAAATATCACCCTTTATTAGATACCTACTGGCTACAACAACATTCTTAGTGCCATTTGCTGGTTTTCTAAAGCTAAATTATAATTATTTACTTTTTCTTAATTAACATTCACAATCAAATATTTAATGTAAACAACTCTAAAAACAAAATATTTTAAAACCATTGGTAATTCATATCTCAATTTATACATAGAAACAAAGATTAAGTTAATATTATGATACATATGTATGATACCACTAATAAGCACAGTTCTTAGTCCTTTGTCCCTTTCTTTTTAGAAATGTCCTTGAATTATGGCATTATGATCAAGCAAGGGGAGGTGGGCTTCCACTTAGCCAGGTGATAACGGCTTGCCTACATGAGCGTATTCCCATGTTCCTAAATAGGGATTTCAAGAGAATTTTTCTTTGCGCCAAACGTACAGGATAGACACATAAGATGTTAATTAATGTTTCTTTTTTGCAAAGTCAACAGGATAAATTCTGCGGTGCTTTATTCAGAATGGGATGAAATCTTTAGATTCCATAATACCAAGCCAGAATAACATACATTGGTGCTTTAATCTTAATAAATAATGTTCTGCCAAATACCCCTGAGGGCCTATATTAGAATAGGAATGTATTATTGTCCAGGCGTGTCACCTTAGTGGAAATGCATTTTTTGTCTGTTAGTTTGATGTAATTCGCAATGCAGTTCTAAGCACTTGATTGAATGATGCTTCCCCATTGTTGCTTCCCAAGTTTCTTGTATGCCTAAGTCCTTTATTTCCAGATTTAAGTGACTTCCACAGAACTCTTTTATTTTACTATATTGCTGTTCCTCTATTTCCTTCCAGCATAAATTGCCAATAGATCCAATTTCCGATGCTCGCAATCTCCAACACAATTTTATAAAAGCATTTTCTCACTGGTGTACTTGATTTTTTAAACCAAACTCTAAATGTATTTGAGCTGGTGAGACAGATTTTGGAATATTAAATATGTATCTATAAACTTTTGTTTGGCTCTTATTCAAAGTGTCTATTTCGTAACCCTGCATAATTTCTGTGCCATACGATAACGAAGGTAGTAGGAGAGCCTCTATAACCTTGAATAGATAAGTTAGCCACTGACAATTCAATTTCTGTTTTAATATTTTGAATCCACATGTAAGTGATTGTGCTTTAGCCTGAATGGATAACAGATGGGGTTTGCCAGTCATTTTCTTATCCATAGTGAGTCCCAGATATTTATATGAGCGTACTTCCTCTAGTTTTTTCCCTTCCAACAACCACGTGTGGTTTTTAAAATTAAAATCGACTAGCCAGATCACTTAGATTTTGCATGGATTGAGATCTAGCCCTTGATTTACCATATACTTGTTTAGGGCATTCATACTCCCTTGTAGGCCTATAGATGTTTTTCTTAGTAGGACTATATTGTCTGCATATTGCAGACAGCTCAACTTCTCTGCAGCAAGAATTGTTGAATGAGCATTTTCCAAATCCAAAGCGTCGGATAGATCTGCTAGATATAAGTTAAACAGGCTTGGAGCCAAGACAAATCCTTGTTTAAGGCCATTGGTTGCCCTAATTTTGGTTGTTACTTGGCTACCATCACCTTTTTTTTAACTTGCGCCCATGTTTGCGCATTTAGTTCAATAATCTCCCTTATGAGTTCATCTGGAACTCCCCATTCTTCCAATTTTTTCCATAGGTGATCTCTAGGCACACAGTCGAAGAAAGATTTGAGGTCTATGAAGCAAGCAAATAAACTTGTTTTTTTTTGTATTTGGCCTTCTCTATTAACTGGGTTAAGGCTGTAAAGTTAGTTAGTGTCCCCATCCCTGCTCTGAATCCTGTCTGAATTTTTGGTATTAGTTGATTTTCTTCTGCCGATGTCTTTAGATTTTGCAATAAACAAGATGCGTGGAGTTCCACCTCAACATCGTTTAATGCTATAAGCCTGTAATTGAGAGGTTTTGCTTGATTACCATTTTTGAATATAGGATGGATAATATTGCTTTTCCTAGACTCAGGTATCTGGTTTGTATAAAAAAGATCACTGAACATTGGAGTTAGATATTGAGCCCAATAATCTGCATCTGCTTTAAATAAAGCGTTTAGGATACCATTTGGACGTGGTGCTCCAAACGTATTCCTTTAAGTTGTTCTACCTTGAAAAACAGGGTTATTCAATCTTCCTTTATGTGAGACTTTGTTTCCTCTATGCTTTCTTGAGTTCTTTGGGTAGTCTTACAAATTGTTTGGGACAACAGTAAATCATTCTGATTCATTGATTCTGGCACTCAGTACATAGGAACGTGGGCATCCCAGGATGCTGCATCAATCCCTGCATTGTTCTGCCTTTCCTTCCCTAATACCAGGCCATTAAGTATTTGCCAGAATTGTTTACTATTTTGTTGTTTACTAGACTCAAGGAGCTTGTTCCATAGATCTTCTGAATATCTTCTACTTTCTTTCCAGCAACTTTTCTTATATTGAATTTTTAGATTTTGGAGCAGGATTTTATCGGGTCTCTTGTATGCTCTTTGCTCCTTTGCCACTAATCCTGCTTCCCGTATTATTTGAGATTTTTGCCTTCGTAGATCCTTATTGTTCCAAGGGTTCCTTGTAATGCCTCCTCCTGTTTTAGCTCCTTGCAGGCATTTAAACCATTGGGGTTTTGGAGGAAATTTAGCTAATATACATTCCTCAGGTGTTTCCATGACTTTACACGCTTATCGATTTCTGATTCTGTTGACTCTTGCACAGTTAGCTTGCTTTTTATGGACTCGATTGTTCCGGCCCTGCAATAGACTTCTGCCGTCAACTTCTCAACCTCCTCACACTGCCATCTTAAGCTTTTAAAGTTATATGTTATCGGTGGAGACATTAAGGGGCTTATTTACAAGTCCCTTGCGCCACCCATACGTCACTTTTCTCATGTTAAAAATGGCGCAAGGGGCTTGTAAATAAGCCCCTAAGTTGTTTGTCGAAGGCATCTGGGAACCATTAGGAAGTATCCCAATTGATTGCGGAAAGCGATCACTCTCAAAACGTGGCTGAATTTGAAAGTGGCTTACTTCGGGCAACGCTGCCTCATTAATTGCTGTGTAGTCAATTTTCGAGGTTTTAGTACCACTTATGAAAGAAATCGATGCTGGGGAATCCTCCTTTGAATTGCCATTCAAAATTCAAAATCCTAGTTTCTCCTGTTTTTTTCTAAAATTTGTACCCATTGGATTGTTTTTGGTGGCACTAATTTTACTAAGATCTGTGTTGAAACCATTGGTAATCAATATTGTTGCGTGGTTATTCTGCTGCAGTAGGAATATTGTCGTTTTGAGAAATATTGTCATATGTGCCTCTTTCTTTACCTTGTTTGGATGTAAATAAAAATTTTTAAGCATCAATACCTTGCAGATCTTTCTTACAACCTTAGGCTCCAATTTAATAACTTGAAGCCAATTAAGTTCCATGCCCAGCTGCTCTGTAACCCAGGTGTATTTGGTGGAACAATATGTGGATTTTTCCGCTGGACAATGGAACCCTACATAGCCTACTATATGCAGTGCCTCCAATCACCATGTTTCCTGTACCTAGAAAAGATCATAATTCTGCAGAAATGATCCTGCATCTTCCTCTTGTAAGATGTTACTCAACCCATGTGTGTTCCATGAACTGATGTTTAGAAAGGATGGCTGTATTCCAGCGTTTTGTGTTTCATTGTCAGGATCGTTTAAAAGTTAGATTCATACATAGCTGATTCCCCCCCCAATTAAAAGCAAACATGGAGGATTTTTGTCCCTGTTGGGTGAGGCCTTGAGAGCTCCTAATTGAAGGCTTCGCTATAGTTAGATTTTCAAACGATCTTGTCTTTGTACTTGCTCCCACTGCTTCCCTTAGCACTGTATCTCATTTTAAGACTGATCCTCCAACTGTTTTATCAGGTAGGAGTGGTCCGAGATATTGCAGAGGTTAGCTTATTTGTAGCTCAATGCCCCATTAGTTAAAGATGATGCGATTATCCATTATTCGTTAATCTATAGCCGTCATCGCCCAAGTTGTAAGGGTCGCTTTTCTGTTACTTCTGCGTAGATGTGGTCTAAATTCCACCAAGGTCAAATCTGAAGAGGTAATATGTGCCACGTCGTCAATTTCACTTGTGAGTTTTATTATGGTTCCCCTATTTAGAATATCAAAGCCCCCATCAAATTATAATTAGGGATTAGCAGCACTTTATTTCCCTGAATTTTGTCTCTTCCGTGCTCCTCTTTATATACAAGGACCTTTTTCCTTGCCTTCTCTTGAAAACTAATATACTGGGTTTGTCGGCATTCTTTCTTGTACTGGGCTGCTGTTTCATTAGTTTGAAGAAAAACATTCCTTTGCCTTGATTCTACCACAGTGGGGCCAAGGAGTGGTCCCTTCTTTGGCTTATCCCGCCTTTGCCCTATAATGCTTATAACCTTATCTTCCTGTTGTCCTGGTTTACACCTCCACTTTGGCCTTCGTTTCTTGTGAGTTGGTCTAGTGCCTGTTGCACCTCTTTAGGTACATCTTGGTCTTCATTCCCCTTACAACGTGGCAAAGACTTTAATTTGGTTATTTCCTGAGTGGTTTTCTGTGAAGGTTCCCCTTGGTCTACCTGCAAGGCATCCGTTTGCACATTCTGGGGTCTTTCTAACCCTAATTTCCCTTGCTTAGTGTCCTTTGAATTCTCCCTCGGACTATCTTCTGTTTCTACTTCCATCACCTTTATTCTCCTGGCCTCTGACACTGATGTTCTATTTTTCGAGAACAGTTGCAGTATGGATTTTATTGGATCTATTTTTCCCTTTCTTTCGTGCTTTCCTTTGTCTTTTCTTTTCCCTTTTTGAAAAGAATTTCTCAGTTTTTGCCTTTTCTTGACTCGCGGCTGTTTGGTTCTCATCATCCTTTTACTCAATTACTTGTTTTGAGAGACTGATCTCGCTGTCACTCAATAACTGCTCCTTTATTAGACTGTTCGTCTGATAAGAGTGCAGCTGGGGCATTAAAACAAGATCCTTTGTTTGATTCTTGAAAACAGTTTTTTCCTTCATTATATGATCATGAACAGGTACCTTTTCCGTCGGACTGACCGATTGAGATCTTACCTCTGTCAAGATATTAGTGAGAATTGAAGACAACACTTGTGACTTGTCCCAGAAAATTGCCCATTTTCCGTCGCGGCAAGTGCTGTTTGTGCGGAGGATAAAAGCACCACCATTTTTAACTCACAGTAAACTCTGAACACAAGAGGTCAGAGCTCCACACTCTGTTGCAGTCCTGCCCACTTCCAGTCACTCTTAAGGAAGTGCGCAGAGCGGACGCGCAGCGTACTCAGAAACAGAAACTCGAACGAAGACAGGTCAGACCTAGTTTCTGGTCCCCAGCCAAATTTGTTACTTCTTTTAATGCGCCGCTCACCTGTTCTACACCGTACTGCCGTGGTCCGTCGCGACAAGTGCCGTTTGTGCCGAGGGTAAAAGCACTACCATTTGTAGCCCACAGTAACCTCTGAACACAAGAGGTCAGCGCTCCACACGCTGTTGCAGTCCTGCCCACTTCCAGTCACTCTTAAGGAAGTGCGCAGAGCAGACGCGCAGCGTAGTCAGAAACAGAAACTCAAATGAAGACAGGTCAGACCTAGTTTCTGGTCCTCAGACACATTTTTAACTTCTTTAATGTGCCGCTCACCTGTTCTACACCATGCAGCCCTGGTCCATCATGGCAAGTGCCCTTTGTGCGGAGGGTAAAAGCACCACCATTTTTAGTTCACAGTAACCTCTGAACACAAGAGGTCAGCGCTCCACACGCTGTTGCAGTCCCGCCCACTTCCAATCACTCTTAAGGAAGTGCGCAGAGCTGATGCGCGCAGCGGCAAGCCAAATGCAAATCCGTCTGCGCCCATCCGTGCCTGACCGCCGCCAGCCGCCAGCCGCCGGCCACTCTGCCCGTTCCGCCACCTACCATCCTCTCAGCCCCTCTATGGCTATACTATGGTACTCTAGTCAAGAGCTCCACTCGCTCAATAAAATATCCCCTCCTGTGGAAGGCATCACCCCCTTTCAAGCGACTAAGGGTCCCACTACTCATAAACATTCCTCAAATAATGGCCAACCCTCTGCAACAGTAAATCTATGCCTCAGAAAACCTGCTAATAGTACCGTAACATCTAATTATAACAACCTAACGGGCTTATACTGCAATGCCCGCTCTCTCCCAAAACACACTCTAGAAATTTGGTCTCTACTGGACTCAGAGAAACCAGACCTCTTTTTCATCACCGAGACATGGCTCCACGAGTCCTCGCAACCCGATATCTCCTTAGCCCTCCGCCATGACTATCAGTTGACCAGACTGGACAGAAAAGATAAAAGAGGCGGAGACTTCGCTATAGCTTTGAGGGCCAATACCAATTTATGCACCAGTGACACCCACCAAACAGATTGGGGGGAAAACAGCACCAGAAAGGGGTCCTGGAGAGGCATCCTACTCTATCGACCCCCTGGCAATAAAGCTCACTTTTCTAGCCATCTAACAAAGGCAATCGCACCACATGTCCTGGACGCTGACAACTTTCTTCTTTTGGGGGATTTTAATTATCATGCAGAACTACTATCCGATCCACATTCAGATGATCTTGTTTCCAGCTAAAACACTCTAGGCCTCAATCAACTGGTGACTGGTCCCACCCACATAGCTGGTCACACCTTGGATCTTCTATTCACCAACTCTCCCCAGGTGAAGGTTGACCAACCAATCCCAGTCCTATGGTCCAACCACCATGTACTAAAATTTCAAGTACTGGGTATACCGACCGGACAAGACCCCTTGAAAGAATCAAGGCTAAGCAGGTCCTGGAATAAAATAAACGTAGATTCCTTTTCTGCACATTTTGGCCCCCTTTCACCTTCAGAACTAGACCTCCCCAATGAGGCAGCCAAATCACTCGAGAAAGCTATCAGCCTGACCCTCGACAAAATTGCCCCGATAAAACAAGTTAAATGCCCTCATAAACTCTCCCCCTGGTTTACCCCAGACCTAAAAATTGACAAACTAGCTGCCAGAAAGGCAGAACGTGTAATGGAGAGACACAAAAAATGTCACGGATAGACAGGGCTATAAAATAACACACCCGCACTATATGGACCACATAGCTGCAGCCAAAAAAACCTACCTAGGTGATAGAATCAATCAGGCATCCAACTCCCATAGAGAACTGTATAGGATCCTGAAGGAATTCACCAATCCCCCCCCCCCTCTCGTCAACCAACACAGATCGCCTCGCAGGAGTAGGTTGACTCCCTCTCAGCCTTCTTTGTGAACAAAATTAATATCATACATAAACTCTTTCCCCAACCAACCGGTGCACCACCTTCAGAGAGAAACTATGACAATCTCCTCCCACACTCCAACCTCCTTAGAGAATTCTGCTTAGTCACTGAAGATGAAGTCTCAACCACCCTTACAAGGATTAAATCTGGCTCTCCCACAGATCCAGCCTCCTCCCAGATTATATCCAAAATCGGACCAGCCCTTTTGCCCAGTCTGACCAAACTATTCAATCATTCACTTTCTCTGTCCACCATGCCTTCAATCTGGAAACAGGCCATAGTCAGACCCATCCTAAAGAAGCCCAATGCTGACCCAAAACAGCACAACAATTACCGGCCAATCTCTCTCCTGCCTCTCTTCAGAAAAGTCCTGGAATCACTGGTAAACAATCAACTATCCAAACACCTAGAAAGCAACAAACTGCTGGACTCCTCTCAATCTGGGTTCCGGGCTTTCCACAGCACCGAAACGGCCTTACTGGAGATAGTCGATAACATCATGCTCTCCCTTGATGCCAGCCAATCTGCCATCTTGGTCCTACTTGACCTGTCAACGGCTTTCGACACCATCTCCCATTGCATCCTTTTGGACCGCTTATGGGAGCTTGGTGTCGAGGGCCCCGCATTGAGCTGGCTCAGGAGTTACCTGACAGACCGCACATCCAAAGTCCAAATAGGAGCCTTCACCTCCAGTAGCCAGCCCATCAACAAGGGCGTTCCCCAGGGATCCATTCTAAGCCCCACACTTTTTAATCTGTATCTATCTCCTTTAGCCAAGATAATTAAAGCCCATGGCTTTGATACAGTGTCATACGCGGATGATGCTCAATTGTTAATTACCCTTGGACCTGATCCTAACGACACGAAACACAGATTTAATCAATGTATGGCAGACATCAATGATTGGATGACAAACAATCATCTCCAACTTAACGCTGGTAAAACGTAAATTATACTCTTTGGAAATGCACAAAAGTTGTGGACCAATGACTGGTGGCCGTCCACCAAAGGCCCCTGCTCTTCACCTAAGACAGCAGCCCGCAATCTTGGAGTGATAATAGACAATAAACTCTCTATGTCTGATCACATCAATCATGTGGTTCACACATGCTATGGACTAATGCGTAGCCTCAGAAAAATCTTTAAATGGATCCCATTGGACTCACACATGCCTTCAGTGCAGGGACTAATCATAAGCCGCCTGGACTATGGTAATGCCCTACTAGCATCCATAAATGAAGTACATCTAACAAAGCTCCAGGTCCTGCAGAATACAGCAGCTAGACTGGTTCTCAACCTCCCCCCTCGCTTGCCCTCGGCCCCCAACTTGAAAACCCTTCACTGGCTCCCCATCAGAAAGCGGATCACCTTTAAACTATGCTGTCTGGTGCACAAAACTCTTAACAGAAAAGGGCCTCAATATCTAGCAAAGAAACTAATAAAATATCAACCAACAAGAACCCTTCCATCGGCCAACAAACAACTTTTAACTGCACCAAAAATCCGCACCATCAAGAATGGCGGCAGATCATTCTCCGAAATTGCCCCTACGATATGGAACTCCTTGCCCACACACCTTCGTATGGAAATCGACCATAAGAAATTCCGCAGATCCCTCAAAACCTTGCTATTCTGATTCCGTCCCCCCTGATAGTTCTCCCTCTCCTCGTTTCCCCGGTTCCTGATTACAAGCTAGCGCTATGAGACATAAGGGTGATGTATGCGCTTAACAAATACCAAATACAATACAATACATTGACATGTAACTTGTTGTGTGTAATTATGATTTTGCGCTCTCCGAATCAGATGGTTTAGGGCTTGCAGTTTCTTGTCTATACCCACTACTTGGACTACCAAAATGTTTAGAAAGTCCACCTGGAGTTCATGATTTAGATATACACCGCAGTTTTGAAATTACACATTTATACTGCAGGTGCATCCTGGGAACTGTAGAAGTTTCCTTAAAAGCTTCATGATAAGGTGTATTTAAGGACTATGATTATTTGCATCTGTGTATGGCTCACCTGTGAACAAGGCTAATCCATATAGCCGAAACACATCAGGAAGGAGAGTCTGCCAATTTGGAACTTTCAAATTAGTCCTGGAACTTCAAAGAATTGGGCTTCAATATTTTTCTGTGTGATGAGTTTGATTTAGCGGGACACTCCATGCCCACCCATCGAAGCCCTACTGCAGGGTGGAAGGCTCCCGAAAATGGAGCTATTTGTTTGGATATATACATATATATTAGTGCTAGGCCTCAAAATTTTCAGACGAGCTTCATTTTATGAGCAACAAAACCAAAAGTGCTGAAATGTGAACAAAATGCTTAGAAATTGACCTCACCTGACATGCCTTTAATAAAAAAGTTTCAAATCACAATGTGGAATGTTCCTGATTAATACTAACATTTGAAAAGTTTGCTAGAAACACCTTATCATTGAATGAAATTAATTCTTATTTAACACACTAAATACAATGCATGAATAGAAAATGTTGATCTTTTAACATATTTTTCTCATTTTATAATGAAGAGATGTGGTGCTGAATAATATTCTTTGCAGCTGATGCTTACTGTTAGCACCCAGCAAACAACTACGCAGAGCGGGATTTCTGAAGTAATTGATAAAGATGGCCACTTGATCACTGATTCAATAGGGATTCAAGATGTATTTCGAGATATTTAGGAGACACTATATTGTTTGGAAGGGGCAATGGGCAATAAAAATCCAACGGAATATCTAGGTAGTGTCTCTGGCGGTAAAATAACGCCTGAGAATGGGCTTTCTTAGATACCTCTTTTAGTTGGGACGAGGTCCACGCAGCTCTTCTTCAACTCCCCCCAGGTAAGGCTGTTGGAGTTGATAGAATACCACTAGAATTCTACAAAGGGTTCTTCTCAGAATTAGGTGGAGATTTGGTCAAAACATTTCTAATGGCACAAAAAGGTCAGCAAATACTCGATTCCTGGGCCTCCACTAATATTGTGATAGTCCTTGAAAACGCAAACCTCTGCGCAAACCAGGGTCATACAGACCGATCACCCTGATCAACAGTGATTCCAATATATGCTCTAAAATCTTAGCCACTTGGTTGTGTGAAGTTATTACCACGCTGGTCTGACCCTGGCATCATGGTTTTATACCAGGAAGGGTAACAGATCATATAATCAATTTCATCACACTTTTTGATGCAGCAGCTATCTTTGAAAAACCCATGGCTCTGGACCTATTAGTTGTGGAGAAGGAATTTGACAGAGTGGCCTGGGACTATCTATGGGGGGGGGGGGTTATACAGTGGTATGGTATTGGGTAAGGGTATATAAAAACTATCCAAACTGTATACTATAAATCTACTACCGGACTCTCCATTATGGGGGGGACAATCTGATGTTCTCAGGATTTCGAGAGGCACCTGGCAGGGGTGCCCTTGTTCTCCTTTGCTGTTTGACTTATATATCAATCCTCTGATCAGAAGGCTAGAAACAAAAGACTTGATAGAAACAATGCAGTTCCATTACTTCAAGACTTAGTGGGGCTACTGTAAAGTAAGCAATGTATCTGGGAATTAATATTACGGCGGATGTGAAACAGATCATGGGGTCTAATCTAACCCTGATTCTTAAATAAACGAAAAATTACTTGCACAGGATGGATAACCTCCATATGTATATTGTGGGTCACTCCAATGTCGTAATTATGTTATTTCTCCCCAAAGTACTGTATCTATTCTGAGCGATCCCTCTAGAGTTTAACAACGGATGGCTTGTGGTGATTAGTGCCATATTTAGTAGCTTCATTTGGTCTTACCCAGGGGAGTCTCAAATTTCTGATGTTACCTAGAGAAAGAGTTGGGTGAGCAGTACCTAACTTTAAACTGTATGAGTGGTTTGCCACCCTTCAATATGTGGCATTTCTTATTGGTGGGACTGAAGCAAGGAGTAGCTCAGAGTGTGACATCCCCGCCACAGACAAACTACAGCTTGTGGCGCAGGGCGACCGGTGTCTCTTAAAGTTTACCAAACCCAGTTACTATGAGAAGGTTCAATTTAAGACCTTCCATGCAGCATATCAAATCTGGTCTAACCTTAAGAAGAGAATTGTGTTGGGTAAAGTTAACTTTTATACCCAAATATTGGGATTTCAGTGTCTCCCCTTGCTATTTCGAGACCATTGGTGTCCTCAGTGGACAGCCATGGGGCTTTGGAGGTTAAGTGACCTATACGCAGGGGAAATACTTGCCTCATTTGAACAATTACAGCAGGATTTTGGGCTGCACAAGATAAGGTTTTTCAAGTACGTTCAGATTCAAGATTATCTTCTAAAAATAGAAAGGAGAATTTGCCAAGTCCAATCTTATTGAGGTTAGTGGGAGTGATGTTAACTGTACTATTAGTCTGACTTACGAGCATGTAGGAGACTGGGACAGATGTATAAGCGAGGAGGCTTGGTTTCATTCGCAATGGTGTCTTTATTTCGATTTAGTTGTGCATGAAAACATATATATAAGGTTGTGTTGAGTCTTCTGCAAATTATGAAGGTTTGGTAATCTTTGTTCCGTGTTTTCTCCTAGGTCTTCGGATATGGAGGGATCCCGGAAATCTCGAATAAGTGGAAAAGGTAGTGGTAAATATTTTGTTCCGGGAATAACTAATAACTTTCATGTCACCATTCGCCTCGAATGTTCCAGTTACCAAAAGGGAAAGAGTGCAGGGAGATAGCCAAGAGAAAAAATTAAAAACGGCTTTTGAAGAAAAAAATGAGGAGGAGGTCAACAGATATCCGCTCTGTTCTCCTTTCGGTACTTATAATGCCCTTTTTCCTTTATATTCTTTCTTATGTGGACTTTTTCTCTTATAGAGTATTTGGAAATCAAGGATCTTCAGGCTTTCTTAAACTTTGGCCCAGTACAAAAGAAAAAAATGAGATTATCTGGCCGCATTATTTTAAATCTGCCCTAATGCCTTCTAGGAAATGTAGTATAAATAATTGGGCTCTAGGCACTGTTTCACTGGTAAAAACACATACAAACAAAATTAAGGTCACCTTTCTCTTTATAAGAAACCCTGAGTGCAACACTTCCCTCCCAATTCCTCCTCCCTCTTGGTGCAATCCCCAATGTTCTGGTTCCTGGGTACTCACATGTTAAGCTACAACTCTTCAGAGTTGCTGCGGCTACACAGCATTTTCTGGCATGTTCCACCACTCCTTCGTCCAGGCTTCGTCTTCTTTGCCTTTGAGGGTGAATCTGTCATGGTTCTCCAGCCCGATGTTTTCTCCGATTGACTCCTGGGTGGTTGGCGTTCTTCGTGGCTTCAGGGCGTCTTTGAGTGTTTTTTGCTTCCCAGGTTCAGTGGATTTCCCTGTAGTCGGTTACCCACCAATCAGAATGACTTTCTGCTCTCCTCACTTACCTTTCATTCAGCCTGGTACCACAGGATTGGTCTTTTTCTGTCATAATTCTGCCCTGCCTGTCAATAAAGAATGCGGTCCGTGATTGTTTGGGTTATGGCCGCGTGGTATTTTTTTTAACCCTTCATTCCTTTCTTTTCCATGTCACTGGATGTCAAGGGAGCCGACTGCAGGGATGGCGCGGCAACATGCCGGTGGGGGGGGGGGGGGGGGGGGGGGTCACAGTGGCTTATCCTCTCAGATCGCATTTGATTGCCCAATGACTTAGAAAGACATGTCACTAAATGGGAGGGACGGGCTGGTAGCACAGACTGTAGTTTTTATGAATCTATAGAACTCGGGTGCTCTCTTTTACTATCTCCCCCGACTACAGGAACAAGATTTAAAACCTCTCTTTGATCTTTATTATTCATCAGCCAAAATTTCTAAATGGAGAGGTAGTGTAGGCACGAGCTGCCCCTGATGTCATTGTCATGAGTCAGTCCTTGTACACATGTTTCGCTCTTGTCCGGCTCTCAATCTCTTGAAATCCGAAATAACCAAGTTTATGAATACGGAACTGATGCTGGACATAACGATTACGCCCAAGCTACTTTTATTGGCACGCACAGAAACATGGCTGCCAGGGTGGGACAGTATTTTGCCTTTCTAGCGATGGCAGTGGTCTGCCTCTCTGTTGCTTCCACATGGCCGGATCACTCCCATGACTACTGTTGAACTATAATATTGAAATTAGTTTATATATTTGTAATGGAAAAAAAGCCAGAATGAGGGGCGAACAGATTTGGGCTCCACTTCAACCGTGGACCAAATCTCAACTGCTGCCCACTGGGGAGTGATCGCTTTATACTCCCTGAAATGGTGATCAGGCCATTACGATGCAGGATGATGTACTCCTTGTGCCCTCTATTACTCTAACCCCTACCCCCAAAAATGTTTTATCCCCCATAGTCCTGGTCTGTGGGGAATTTTAGAACAAAGGTAAAAAAAAAAATCTCCGACCCACATTGATTTGTTGTGTAGACTACAGCTGGGGCAGGGTGATGGCCGCTCCGGGTCTAGTTCTGCTTTTACTGGTCTTAGCTTAAGGTATCACTTTAAAGATCCCCTTCAGAATCATGTCTTGCTGCATTGTACTTAGACTATTATCGAAGCAAGAATCTCTCTGACCCAACATATTAATGAATTGACGATACTTACATCATGTCTTTGTAATTTGCACTATTCTTTGTGGAACCTAGTGGGGAAAAATATTGCTAAAAATATTTAACATAAAAAAGAAGGTCATAAATGTTTGTGGTCATGCCCGTGGGAAAGGAGATCTAAGAATCGGAAGGCCTCATATGTAGACATAGTTTTAATAATGTTTCCTGCTTTGTAATAATTCTTTGTGAGTTAATTGTATGGAATCGTGAGAAAGGAAGAGGAGAGTCTGTTCTCAGAAGAAAACCAAAAGCTAATTGGATGAGAGGATAAGAAGACATAACATGAACTGCAACATTTCTTTTCAACTGTTTATATGAGTGAGTGTTCCTAGAGTACATTAACACACTTTTCTCATGCTTTTCCGCATGCTGTTTCCCAGACATTTACCCATACCACCTGTCCGCATTGAAGCTGAATGCTAAAGGCTTAATGCTGAAGGCTGATTTGCCATCCCTTTTCCGACCTGATTTCTGATTGCATTTGCCACCGCTATTGCATTACAATCTTACATTATTGCTGAGACTCTACTGAGTTTGGTGCACCCCTCAATATGTGAGGTTCAGCTGTTATTGACTGAGCCTCTGAGACAGTTTTGAGCCTCATTCTCTATCTCACTCTTGCCTCTTAAAATTGAACTTCTTATGTGTTCCTGCTAACACCATTTTCACACCATTCTTTAGAATATGGATTCATTTCTTTAGGGAACAGGCTGAATGCATTATTTGTTATGATATGTTCTAACCATATTTTTATTATCAATTCTGTAATTTGACTTATACATTTAACTAACTGAAAAAAAAGAAAAGAGAACTTACTAAATCTTTTAATGAAAATAATACTCTTAAAACTAATCCAAACTTTCTTAGTTGACTGAACTTAGAAATAGTATTGTAAGTATTCTTTTTGTGATGCTTAGCTCCTGAGCTAAGCAGAGGTCTGTGGCAGAAAAGTAAGAATAAACACACGAGCAGGGATCAACCCTGTTGGTGTGAGAAAGAGATGCTAAACCACTTCTATTTAAATTGATTCCTGCTCCAACAGAATCTGGTAGCAGAGTTATGTTTATGTCTTGGGAAGAGAAGCTTTAAAATACTTGGCTAAGTTAGAGCAATGCCCGAATCCCAAAGCGGAATGCCCAGATCTTGAAGACTGTCAAAGTGTGATTTTTGAAGGTGGTTGCTGTTTTGGAGGTGTGAGTACTGATAGGGTGTTGCATTGTGGTTTGTGATTATTTGTTGTGTTTATTGAGAAGTCATTTGGAGTGTGAGAGTTGAATGATTTGATGAAGGTATATGTTCATCTTTTATTGTGAAGAAAATGAAGAGTTATCAGCCTCCGCATAGCCTAAGATCCTGATATATTGAGATAAGTGTAGAAGGTAGAATACGCTTAATAGATATCGATTCATAGTTTTCTCATCTCCTACAGGTTTGTGGTGTAGATCCTGAGGTACAGTCAACTACACAAATTGAGATAGGGTCATTCATAAATTGTTGTGATTGTACTAATATTGATTGATGTTGGCAGAACCTGATTGCGTAAAGCAGGGGTCGCCAACCGGTCGATCGCGAGCTACCGGTAGCTCGCAGGTGCCCTGACAGTAGCTCGCGGCCTGACTTTCAATTTAGTAGCCTGTCATTGTCGTTTTGTTTGTTTTTCAGGCCTTTTTAAGTTGCTCGTCTCCCGCGGTAGGAAGCAGCTGTTATTTGAGCCTATCTGGGGCGGGGTGAAGTGGTTGACGTCGGCCAGCGCATGGGCAGTGTTTGCTGCCCTCGGAGAACCACTATGCGCGCCTTTTGCTGCATGTCTCCATTCTAGGATCATGTGCATTTTTGCGGCCGGAGCAGCAGCCTTGAAGGCATAATATGGATATCCGTGCTGAAATACAGAAGATGCAGTGTCAGCCACCTTAAGAAGAACCAGACAGAAAGCAGGTATGTGGGCAAGAGGAGCTTTATTTTTTTTTAAATAGATGCCTGTGCATGCCGTTATTCGAGGCTTCTAAAATAAAACATGAGCAGTACTTCAAACAAGTACATTTTTTGGACCGAATTCCTTCCGAATGGCTTTGGCTGTTGAAATTATGTAGCTTTTGTTGAGCTTCAGAAAGTGTCTTATAGTACATGTGAAGGGCCTTAATTCCCTTCCTCGTGTGGTTACTATGGCGCCCTCTGTGTCTCTACTGGCCATTATACAAGTGGGTGACTGTTCTCTTTTTAGCAGCAAGACTAAAAGGCATCCCATTCTATCCCTCTCTCAGTGCAGAGCCTGACGAAAACAGCGTAACAGTAACAGTTCTCTTTGCATTGTTTTTCCTAAAATTTCTGCCTGAAGAGCCTCAAGTTTAATTTCAGCTTGAGCAGCTTTACCAGAGGCGTTCTGCTGGCGGGTCAGCTCTATGTCTCTGTCTCGGAGTTCTGTGTTCCATTTCCTGGTCATTGGGGCTCTGAGTGCGCAGTACCTCTCATAACTACTTTTAATTTAAGGCATTTAATTCCATGTCTCGGTTACTAGCAGTATCAGCATTCAGGGTGTAGTACTCTGTGCTGGCCTCGTTGCGGGATTGGCAAAGCTCTGGGTCACATATCGCTGATACAGGGAGCCGCCAAGTGAGGATCATCACCTTATATTTAGCAATGACATAATCCAGTCCAGTTCCACTGGTGAGTGCTCGGGTCATGCCCTACCCATGTGGGTCACAGACGATGCATATTGAGCCTCATTTCTGTCCAATCTGATATAGTCTAGCCTTGAATATGTGGGACAGGGGCATCCATACTGTGTGTATTCCTTCATGTGGGGATTTTGTTCCCTACAGAAATCCAAAAGGTTCCGATTCAACATCACTCGGTAAAGTAAGGTGGCCATTTTGTACTTGTATGTAGTGAGGGGCACAATTGTGCATCTCATCAAGTACACAGTTAAGATCTCCCATCCATATCTGTGGGCTGTCCATGTGTGTTGTGAGATCTAATGTACGAGGGGAGAATGTGTTGTCTGTGTTTGGTGCATAAACACCCACCAGGGTGAGCTCCCTGCCAATTAACTGACCGTGCAGAATGAGGTAATGGCCCGACTCACCTTTCAGTGCTGCGGTTGGTATGGTGTGCCTGGCGTCACCCATATACCTACTCCCTTTGAATGTGTGCTGTAACCTGTGTGATAAAAATGCCCCCTCCTTTTACGTACTAGCTTTGTGGCTTCTGGTGCCAGTAAATGAGTCGCCTGCAGACAGACCAATGTGTGCCATGTCTTCGCAGATATGCTCCCACTCTTGCCCGTTTTGAATAGCTAACAGTAACACGCTATCAGACATTCCATGTGACTATCACTAACTTATGTCCATGTGTTTGTGCCAGCCCATGTCCCGCGTGCAACCCGTTTCATCCACTGAGCTTTTTTGCCCTGCATCTGTGTATCAATGTCCTATATGTCAAATGTCCTCATGCAGGCGCATCTAGTGATTCCCAGGCCTTTAGATCTGAGATATGAGTGCCTCCCCTTCCTTCTTTTCTGCTGCTCGTAGATCATGGTGCGCAGGTTCTCCGCTACTGAATGTTTGGGTCGCACATGGGTGGGGGTGCATGTGCACTGTGGGGGTGCACATTATAACTGTTCCAGGAAGGCTGGGGTGTGGCCTCTGCTGACAGGGAGTTTGGGCACTCATCCCTGTTGCCTGGGAAAGGGCTGGCACTGCGTCTCTGCCGGTGGAGGGAGGGCTGCATTGGCGATGGACAGTTGAATCTGACATGCTGGTCACAGCGGAGGTACACTAACACCAACTGTGCCTGAAACGCCCATGACCCCTCCCCCAACCAAGGGGCTATCAATTGCCCGCAAGGAAATGCTGCCGCACCCCCTCATTACTAGGTGGCTTCGTTGTTTAGGCTGCCTTAAGGCCTTTGATGTTAACATCGGCTGCCACTGCGGTTTACATCTCCCTTCAGTAACAAAGTGCAGTGGCAGACAACCATAAAATCGAAGGTCCTTGCAGGCACTGAGCTGCTACCACGGTGGAGGCCAATGTTGAAAATTAAAAGTGCTTGCCTGCCGTGAACTGCTTTCACTGACTACAGCACGCTTTAAATTTGCCTTCGTGTTGTAGTCAATAAAAGCAGCTCAGTGCATGCAAGGCCCTTTGATTTTAACATCGGCTGCCACATGTGGTTTATTTTATCTTCTTTCAATTTTAAAGCTCAGTGTCAGCCAATGTTGAAATCAAAGCGCTTTACATGCACTGATCCGATCCTCCAAAAACAGGCTCTTCACCTCTCTGTCCAGTCCTGTCACTCCCAGCCTCTCGTCTCCCACACTCTTCTTTTGTGTCAAGGCAGCTCTGCTTGTGGGACACAGAGCTGTGTTTTGGTGCACCACAGCTATGCAAAACAATTTGATTTGTTGAGTACTTTGATACTACTGTGCGTTTAATACAGGCAGCTTCTGTTTACAATTTTAGTGGCCGAGTCTGAGATGATGCAATTTTTTCTTGCGTGGGATTTTTTTGGAGCAAGGCTCATTAGTCCTTACCTGATTTTACCCATGCACTATGATCCCATTGATGTTCTGTCTTTATATGGCTTGGTTTTTGAGGTGTTACTTAGAAGAAAGTTCAATGAGGGACTCGATTGCCCTGATTTAGAAACTCATGGCCTATGTAGGAGGAAAGCAGGCTGGTAAGTGCAATAGATATCTGGAGTGTGTGTGCATGCACGAGGTGTGATCATAATTAACATTTGTTTTAAGGAACAAATTCATGCTCACTTGTGACATTTTCAAAATTTCATGATGTGTAAGTTTGAATAAATTTGATCTGTATATTAGAGTAGTTCATCATGGAACTTTCTGTTTATTGAGGTATGTGCTCAGGGACATTGCCATATGTTTAATGCTATTATATTATATTATTACTGGAAGTAGAAGAGGACTGTTCAGCGAGTGCAAAGCTTAGCAGACAGTCTGTTGCGTGAAGTGCTTTATAATGAAAGTAAGGTTGTCACCTTTCCAAATATTGGCCATTCGTTGATCGAATAGTCTGCAAAGATCTGGACATGAAAGAAAATCATATGTATTAATTACTAACATAACTTTTCTCCCTTTGTTTTACTTTTTTTGATAATGAAGAAAGGGGAAGCCTTCTGTTGCAGCATTTTTATAGCGCTTACTAATGTGTGGCACTGAAGCACTTACCTGCATGGTTAGCAAGCTATGGCACGTGTAGGGTGGGTGGTTCAAAGTGTTTTCTTTGGTTTGTGATCCTATGTGGGAAGTTTTTCCTGGTCTCGCCTGATTAACACCAAGATGCAGTTATCGTTATCATGTTATGGGACACAGTGCATAGCAGTGTGGTGAACGAGGTGTGAAATAGATATACAGTTTATTAAGTTATGATTTTCAGTCTGCTGACAGCTTTGAACAGCTCCTTAGGTCTATGTATCTTGTTCAAACCACAGTATGGGCATAAAGAATTTTGGCTTAAAGACAATGAATGAGGGTGTGGGAGGTGTCTCCGAAAAATGCGCGAGTTGCTTGGCATTTAGTAGCTCACGACGATTTTCACTGATTAGAAGTAGCTCTCACTACAGTAAAGGTTGGAGACCCCTGGCGTAAAGTCTGAAGCTATATTGATTAGGGTGATTTTCTGCTGGCCGAGATTTCATTTGCAAATGTGAAAATCTTTTTATGTGAAGAGTTGGAAGGTGTAAAAACCTCAACATTCTAATTAGTGAATTGCCTTTGATTTTTTTATCGGAGCAGACAAAGATTGTTTATTTTTGTTGATTAAAAGCTGTAGAATTGTGTGTACGAAAGCAATTTTAAAGGAAGGTGAACTGCTGCAAGGAGTGAGATTATACTGTGGAAATGTGGATTTTCCTGATCAGTTATGTCCCCTATCTTGGACCCCAACGGTTCTATATACATGTTACAAGTACATGTATGTTCCCTCCAGTTCCAGTTTCTAAGACGCAAACATATGTGTGTCTACCGTCAACATGTTCTCTGTCAGATCCGCCATGAATGGGCTGGATATTCGATTCCTAGGTATGACAGGCCACCGACTTTATATGGCTAAGTTACTCCATTTTTACAGTTCAGGCGAGTAGGCCCGATTCTGTCCTCAAAGCCTTTCCCTGCTCTCTGTCTCTGACAGCTTCAGCTTGAGCTCGCATCTGTATCCATGAACTTTGTCCTACTCCCTGTGCAGCTAACGGTGCCTGCCTCGGCCAGTTTTCGCCTGTCTGCCAAGAAGTTGTATTTCACCTTCGAATTATCTATTTTGCTCTCCAGCCGATGCATTCCTGTCCAGTGATTTAGGTAAACATTTCCTTTAGCTCACAAGCAAGGGATTCAGCCTTTCCGTCCTCCTGCAAGTGATTCATAGCCCTGTTGCCATGGAAAGTTTTCTATCCCTCGCATCTCATATAGACACTTAGACGCTTGTACACGTACACAGTCAGTATAGAATAGATTCTGTCCGAGAGTCTCTTCCTTGAGGATAACATAGTTCTTTAAACATAGGATGTTAGATATGATTTGGGATTAGGTTGACTTGACCCCCAGACTTCTCGTCTCCACATGTAGAGCTAAATGTCAAGTCCCCTTCACCCCCTAGTTGCACGTCAATTACACGTCATACTGCTGCGCGCGCATCTATGCCAAGTATTATCTTATAGATCCACCTATGTCTGATAATTCTAACCAATCATGTTTCTTTTATTCCTTATTACGCCTAGTTTCGATTATGTCACTGTTTTGTCACTTTTCTTATCAAATGTTACGCCTTCTACATTCGTTTCATTGTAATGAACTTATTATAAAAATACATGTCTGTTAATAAATTATTGTACTTCACTTCCTGAACCCTCGTGGTGACGGAACCTGAAGGCCGCGACTCGAGTCGGCCATTTTGAATGGAATAAAGCCCATTAGAAAACCTCTTATACCACGGATTCTGCCTCTTGTTATTTTGAGCTATTTACTTTATTTTAAGATTCCGTATGAAATTCAGTCCGGTATTTTATTTACCACATAATGGCGCCCGAACAGGGACACTTTCTCATCTCACGCGCCGGCGGTGCGTTGCAGGCCCGGTCTCCTGCCACAGCTGGACGGACCATAAACGCGTACCAGCAGGATTTCCTGTAAGCTCCCTCCGGTCAAGCGGGGGCGACTGAGGCTGCGATCAACCCAGACGAGGCGGTGAGAAGTGCGAAGTATCCCGACCAGAGCCTAGCTGAGAGAGCAAGATCCGAGGTATACAGAGGCCCACCAGGTTTTCCGAAATCCCGACGTCCAGAGGGTCCGATGTCCGCAGTTATCGAGTCCTGTCCATTCTCTGAGGCCTTCCGTTTCAAGGAGCTACTCGGTGAGTACCATCGCCGGGGAGGCGTGTTGACGCGCACATAGGTTGTGCCGGTCAAGACGGATTTGGGTACACAAATCCGGTCTGCACTGTTTAGCAGTGTATATGTACTGTTTAGCAGTATATCAAGTATTCCGAAGTATTCAGTTATTGTCAAGAATTCAGCGTGGTGATTAGTTAAGCAGACTGTCATCATTGTCGACCATTATTAAATGTTTAATGTTTAATGTTTAAAGTATTCAGAAAATGTCTTGCATATTGTGGTATGAATGACTGTTCATTGTTCACTGTTCATTATTGTGTTTCTCGTATTAAGTAAGTTCAAGAGTAAGTATCAGGTCAGTTGTCAATATGCCGCTCTTCTCGAAGTTAAGACAGATTACTACCAGAAAAGGGGTGCTTGAAGAAGCAGTTCCTATTCCTCCTAGAGACACTCCAGGACATTTCATGTACCATAAGCATGGCTTAGATGCCATATTGTTTCTTGATCTATGGGTAGATTATACCAAGGGGTTACCGGAAAGTCAAAGGTGGCCCGCAGCGGGAACCTGGGATGCAGAGTGCATCATGAAAGTGGAGGAAGAGTTATGGAAAAGAAAGGTCAGACAGTCACAGAAAGACGCTGTCGAGTTATGGCGTAAAGAATCTCATAGACGAACAGAAAAAGCACGTAGACAAGAAGAGAGGAGTAAAGAAAGTTCAAATAAAGTTCAAGAAAATCTATTAATTGAGGAAGGTATCCGAGTGAAATCAGAACAAGTGAATAGACAAAGAAATGCTCTTATGAATGGTATGTATCCCCTTCTAGCCGAAGGACTACCTAAGGCTGTTACGGAGGTGCCAAAAGACTTGCCACCCCCGTTATTTCCAATTAAGGTACATCCAAAGGGGCTTCCCAGAACCGCAGAAGATGTTTTCCTTTCCTCATATCTAGACGATGCAGCCCCCGAGTATGCTAACGCCACACCACATAGACCGTCTGGCGGAGGGGTTCAACGTCAGGATCAGGTATCTGCACCCGTGCAACAGCAAGTTCCGACACAAGCGTCGGCAAGCACATCCGTTTCCGCATCTGTCTCCGCAGTCGACTCTACAGAGGTATCGACACCCATAGTTGCGGTGTCACGTTCGACGAACCCTTTCACACCCGACGCCCCAGATGGGGCCACGGGAGGTGCTAGCAGTACTTTTACACCACCTAGAATAAATAAACTTGTCTTTCAAGAGTCAACACATTCACGTACACCAAAATTCGTAAATGAACGTACGCTTAAGGAACTCCTTGTAAATTGTAGATATGACCCCGTGGTCGGTAAAGAGGACGAAATGGTCCTGGCATCATTACGTATCAGACGAGCCGCAGAGTATTTAGCAAAGTTACCAGGAATGACTACGCATCTAGATAACATATATCATTTTGTTCAAACAGGACGAGATCCAGGATGTATTAACAGAGCTATGGAATTCCAGAAAGTAGAGATACAGGGGGAACTGTTACGTTTCCTCATAAACTGTGTAATCAGAAATCAAGATCGTCCGGGGGTAGACCCGAATGCAATGCTTATTCTTACAAGATGGAGTCAGAATATATCAGAAGGGAGACACGATAAGCAAAATTGTATAATAGCCATGTGCCGAAAAATCCGTAAAGAAATAGAGCGTATTCATGAAGAAAGATTGGGAACAGACGAGTTTGAGCAAGATGAAGTGTCCGAATCAGGGAACTCTGCAAGACAGTCAGAGACCATAGCCTATGTAGGCAGAGGAAGATCTTGTGAAAATACTAGATGTTTTTCTGATCCAATACACTCTGTATGTCCAAATAATAGCAGAACGTATCCGACGCCTGTAATGAATCTGAAGTCTCCTGAACATTTGTTTCAAGCCGCAGATAAAATACTACGAGAACGAAGGGGTTATCACCTCCTCGATTCCATAGATGAGCAAGAATTAGCCAGATCAGCCGTTCACTGGATTGTTAGTCCTGAAAAATACGGTGATGAGACCGTAGCACACACGTTTCTCAACCTCAGTACAGATGAACAACGTTTAGCCGGAATCTATATGATTCAGCAACTCCTTATATTATATAAGAGCCAACATGCTGACCCTGGTCCTTTACCTGATATATTAACGGAACTACTCACGTACAGATGGAGAGGTTCTAGTAACAAGCTAATTAAAGAGATATTAGTGTCACGTAAGCAGTACGTCCTCTTTGTAAATCCAGATTCTCTCTCCTTGCCCCCCAGAGAAAGAGCACCGTACTACATGGATAGACAAAATCCTTTACGGGAAGTGCACCCAATAAAGGGCGAAGACAATGAGTTCCACCGTGTATTTGTTTACACACCCATATCAAAAATGGAATTATTAGAAATGAAGAAAGTAGTACCTAGTCATGACAAAGACCCAGCGGGTTTCCACCGAGAAATTAAAGACATGTTACTGATGGGAGAGTACACCTTTCCTGATATTATGACGATATTAAAGGTGCTTTTGCCTGCTGGCATTTATGAAAAACTGAAAGAAAAAGAGTGGGAAGTGGGAGACCAAAAGATAGACTGGACAGCATTAGCAGAGGAAGAAAGGAACCGAGCTGCAGGTTCGGGGCTCGGGGATAAAGTTAAACTATTACCAGGTTTACTAGTACAGGTACTGCCACGTTTATTAACTACAAAAAAGGAAGATTGGGGTGCAATCACAGCCTGTAAACAAAAGCAAGATGAAGACACAAGCGATTATTATGCTCGATTTGAAAAATGTTTTGGTATAAATAGTGGTATAAAAGCAAGTAGTGACTCATATCCACATTTATTTGTGACAAAATTAGTGGAAAATGCATTGCCTCCAGTGAAGAATAGAATATTGAAATTCGAGAGTACCTGGCAAAGTAACACTCCGTCGCAAATGCTACAAATGTTACAGTATCATCACAATAGAATTAGGGATGAACAAGAACACGAGCATAGACGCATGAAGGATACAAAAATGAAAATGCTAGTTTCTCAGACAGTACCAGCAGATGGTCACAAAAAGGGTGTGACACATTCTGGTGATTCTGCAGTTCCTGTAAAAGGAACCTGCAATTACTGTAAACAACTAGGCCATTATGTACATGATTGTCAAGTCCTGAAACGTAATATAGCTACAGGTATTGCAAAAGAGAGACCACGATTAGTTAGACAAGATCAGAATGAACAAGGAACTATACAGCATGGACAGTCCATGCCAGTTCAACAACAGTCCATGCCAGCCTCACAGCAACCCATACAGTTTGTGCCAGCTGCACCACCGTTGCCTGCTACTGCCACACAAACTACAACACGACAAATGTATCAGACTGCACAGTATGAATACCCTGAGTATCAGCGTTACGCATGAAGCAGCCTAGAGAGGGAAGTTGACTTACCGCTTATCGAGATTCCGGTAGATCAAGAAGGACCTTATGTACATAGTGAATTATTAGGTCAAGATAGAAAATTCTTACTCGATACAGGGGCAAGTCGAACAACCATAAAAAGTAGTGAAGTTCCAGGGGCACCCCTCTCAGGCTCTCAAAATGTTTCCCTTGGTTTTTCAGGAAAACCTATTGTTAACGAAGTATCACAGCCTCTACCACTTACGATAGGACCTTTGACACGAACTACAGATTTATTGCTTACTAAATCATGCCCAGAAAATCTGTTAGGAATTAAAACTCTGAAAGCACTAGGAGCCATAATATGTTGTTCTCCGGAAGGAGTAAGGTTGTTTTTGCGTGATTTTAAAGGTCACTATGTGTCTAGAGACATGGATCCCCGACTACAGACTTTACCAGTACATCTATGGGCACAAGGCCCTACGGATGTTGGCTGCATGAACATTACACCCTATCGAGTTACATTGAAAGCAGGAGTGGTACTACCACGAATGCGACAATACAAGTTACCGCATGATGCTGTAGTGGCTTTGCTGAAAATCATTGATGAGCTAATTGCCCAGGGAGTAGTTGTAGAAACAGACTCCAATGTATGTAATTCACCGATAATTCCGATTCTTAAACGAACTGATCCTACTGCCCCACCAGTGTACCGATTGGTTATTGATTTGCGTGAACTAAACAAGTGTATTGTACCACAATTCCCTGTGGTCCCTGATATATCATCATTATTGACAGCAATTGATTCCGAAGCAACATTTTTTACTGTAATTGATCTCAAGAATGCCTTTTTCAGCGTCCCAATAGATCCGGAAAGCCAATACTTGTTCGGATTCAGTTTAAATGGGCGCAGCTTTAAATTCTCACGCGCTCCTCAAGGATTTACAGAAAGCCCCAGCATCTACAGCCAAGCACTGAAACGAGAACTTGACAGTATCCACATGCCAGTCAATACTGCACTGCTTCAATATGTCGATGATCTGCTGATCACCGCGAGAAGCGAGCCAGAATGTGAAAAAGCTTCCCTGACAGTTTTACATTTCCTAGCCGACAAGGGGCACAAGGTGTCCCCTTCTAAGCTGCAATTCTGTGTTCAGCGAGTTATTTATCTTGGTCACTCGCTGTCCAAGGAGGGAAGGCAGCTTACACCAGATCGCATCCAGTTAATTGCTAACATGTCAATACCCCAGACACAGAAGGAGGTGCGAGCTTTTATAGGCCTCACTTCATATTGTAGGCAGTGGATCCCTCAGTACGCATTTCTAGCAAAACCACTCATTCAGTTAACCACACAGGAGGCAGCCACATCGACTGTTCTCCCTTGGACTCAGGAACATACACAAGCTTTTGAAAGCCTAAAGGAAGCTTTATGTCAAGCACCTGTTTTAGCAACACCATGTTATAGCAAACCTTTTACACTCTTTGTTACAGAACGCGAAGGTACTGCCTTGTCAGTACTCACTCAGGATCAAGCAGGATCACGCAAGCCATGTGCTTATTTTTCCAGTACATTAGATCCCGTAGCTCAGGCTTTGCCTGCATGCCTGAAATCAGTGGCAGCGACGGCTTTAGCAATCAGACAAAGCGATGCCATAGTATTAGGACACCCATTGACAGTACAAGTACCACATGCAGTAGAGATTCTTGTGAACCGAACACAAACACAACACTTGACCATAGCAAGACTTACCGGTTATGAACTGACATTGTTTCAACCACACATAGAGATCCGACGGTGTAATACATTGAATCCTGCTACACTATTACCTGTAATTGGAACAGACCCACTAGCTCATGATTGTGTTGAAATCATTGAAATAAAGACGAAACCTAGACAAGACTTGACAGACGTTCCATTGTTAGATCCAGACCTGACGTTGTATGTAGACGGATCGTGCATGAGAACAAGTACAGGAGATTTAGTGGCCGCGTATGCAGTCACAACAGACACTGAAGTTATTGAGACACATTGTATAGATACTCTGTCAGCCCAAGCAGCAGAACTTATTGCTCTAACGCAAGCCTGTATTCAAGCCACAAATAAGAAAGTTAATGTATACACTGACTCACGTTATGCATTCGGAGTTGTACACGACTTCGGCGTGCTATGGCGAGAGAGAGGTTATTTAACGTCCCATGGTGCCCACATTCAGCACGGACCCCTCATTCATGCCTTGTTAGACGCAATACATCTACCCACTGCTATATCGATTATGAAATGTAAAGCACACACGAAGGTTACTGATACCATTTCTCAAGGCAATGATTTAGCTGACCGAACAGCTAAACAGACTGCTCAGAATCGCACATTAGACATGACAAAGCCAATAGTTCAGACCCCAACACAGTGTATGACAATTAAGGATCCCGCACTTGATGTAATTGACATACAGACACATGCCACAGCAGAAGAAATAAAGAAGTGGACTGAACTAGGAGGGATCCAGACAGATCAAGGATGGATGACGAAGGAGAAATCTGTATGGTTTCTCCCTGATTCCATGGTTCAAGCCATTATAGCTACAGTTCACAGCCCAGCACATTTAGGAGAGAAGGCTATGCTAGACAGCATTCAGCACATTTGGTTCAACAAACATTTACGAGCAGCAGCTAAACAAAAAGTTCGTACCTGTATGATATGTTGTCAGTTTAATCCAGGAAAGAGTGTTCCCGTAGAGCAGGGTGGATTTCAGCCTCCTGACCATCCTTTTGAAGTCCTCCAGATGGATTATATTCAGATGGAACGTTGTCGAGGATTCAAATATGTCCTCGTAGTTGTCTGCGCTCTCTCCCGTTGGACAGAGGCGTATCCCGTATCAGATTACACTGCCCCGACTACTGCCAAGCAGCTAGTTCGAGAATTCTTCCCACGGTACGGTTTACCACGTGTTGTATATTCAGATAACGGTCAGCCTTTCTCATCCGAATTAATGAAACATGTCTCACTCTTGTTGGGATATCAGTGGAAATTCCACTGTGTCCGACACCCCGAGGCAGCAGGTCTCGTAGAAAGACATAACCAGACACTGAAAATCAGACTGTCCAAAATATGTAGAGAGAAAGGTGTCGACTGGATAGTAGCATTACCAGTTGCACTCTTTTACATGAGAATGGTAGCGCACTCTAGAACAGGGCTATCCCCGTATGAGGTGATCTTTGGTAGACCACCGAATATGTGGGGGACGCCTATACCCCGTAAAATAACTGACATTGACTGTAACATGCTGACAGATTACTTGGCTTCCTTGATGTCTGCACTACAATCTTCTCGTTCACAGGTAGCTGCAGCCTTTCCCGACAACACTGAGGCGAAACCCCATGACGTTGTTCCGGGTAATCTTGTCTTTGTGAGAAATTTCGACAGGAAAAGTCAACTGGAGCCCAGGTGGAAAGCACCCAAGTTGGTCCTGTTGACCACAAGAACAGCCGTGAAGATCGAGGGACGCAAAGGGTGGATTCATTCAAGTCACGTCAAAAAATTTCATGGACTACCTTCAGATATAGACACTGTGCCCTGCACTCCCTCACAGACTGATTCAAACCTTCCTTTTGTTGAACAGAATGACTCTCAGTGCTATAAATTAAAGCTTAGGCCCAAACAGTCGAGCAATTTGATTGTTTAAGTCCTCTCCAAGGTGAAGCGGTTGAATTGTCTCCGACATGTATCCCTTGGACCTGAGTAGAGAAAATACCCGAGAAATGTTGAAACGACAGGCGTATTGTAAATCACTGCGTAGCTACTGTATGAGGACATTATTAATTTTGTTTTTATTGAGTATTTTAGTAATTATTACGAGTGTGATTTTGCACATATATCATCCTATCTCTAGACATGTTTATACTGTTGCTGCAGAACATTCTTTTAGTGACCTACCGCCACATGAATTATCCTATAGACTTGCGCTGCGCAATAACACATTCATTAGTATGTTACATCATTCCCATCAGACTAGTAATGCCACCAATTGTTGGGTGTGTGGCCGACTCCCTCCCTATCAGAATAACAAAGGAGTTCTGCCTTTCTTTCCACATCCATTCACACACAATGGCTCCTGTGGAGCATGGTTTAGTTTATTAAATTCCATAGACCCAGACACAGCAGTTTATCAACAACATTGGATATGGGGAAATCTGAATCTAGTTTTATTCAAAGTCTGTCACCCTAATAAGGAGGGTCACCCCAGTAGAACAGGAACTGATTTAGAAAATGAAGTGTATAAATTAGGTAATTTTACGCCTAATCTTATGATTTTGAATGTCAAATCCGAAGTTGAACTAATTCTGCCCACTATGTCAGTATTTCCAGTAAAGGGTGAATTATGTGTAAGAAAAGTTGGTTCCATACACATGGGCCATAGCCAATGCGTTACTACAGTAGAATATAGTGATCAAGGTAAATCTTCATTTAGAGCTTCTCGCCATTCTTACTTCATATGTGGTCAGACGGCATATATGCGTCTGCCTCTAGATTGGGATGGTACCTGTTACATAGCATTTCTTTTGCCACCTGTTTTCCTAGCTCCTCCTGATTATTATCGAAATGTTCATTTAGTACACAATAGAGAGCAAAGAGATCTCCCAGTTGTCGATTATACTGAGACAGCATGGGACAAGTATGTAGATTTCAATAAAGGTATCTTTCCCTATATAGGTACAATATCAAATAGCAAGCTGATACGCAGACTCACCAAGACTCTTGAAGCTGTAGTAAACGAGACTATAGCCGCCCTAGGCAATCTGACAGAGGAACAATCAGTGATGAGAATTGTTGTTCTCCAGAATCGTCTTGTCCTTGACGTCATCCTGGCCGATAGGGGCGGAGCTTGCAGGGTCATCGGATCCAGCTGCTGCATATTCATACCAGAAAATTCGCCATCTGTATATAAAGCTATAACACGCCTTCATAAGATTGTAAGCCAGATACACGAGAATCCAGGCACTTGGACGTGGTCCGGGTGGTTTTGGAGTGTGATATCAGCCTGGGGATGGAGAGTTCTATCCTTCCTAGGTATTGGCCTTCTTATGCTCTTCAGTTGTTGTTTATGCCTACAATGTGGACCAGCGATTTGTGGTCTGTGTGCCACATCATGCATTCCATATCACAGTTCTCGTTCAAAATGCCGGAAGAAGAAGGAAGAAGAAATGATGCTCCATGAGCAAATCAATGGAATAATGAAGATTGATGTCTCGTGAAGGGCAAGAAGGGGACAAGGAGGGAATGTGGAAATGTGGATTTTCCTGATCAGTTATGTCCCCTATCTTGGACCCCAACGGTTCTATATACATGTTACAAGTACATGTATGTTCCCTCCAGTTCCAGTTTCTAAGACGCAAACATATGTGTGTCTACCGTCAACATGTTCTCTGTCAGATCCGCCATGAATGGGCTGGATATTCGATTCCTAGGTATGACAGGCCACCGACTTTATATGGCTAAGTTACTCCATTTTTACAGTTCAGGCGAGTAGGCCCGATTCTGTCCTCAAAGCCTTTCCCTGCTCTCTGTCTCTGACAGCTTCAGCTTGAGCTCGCATCTGTATCCATGAACTTTGTCCTACTCCCTGTGCAGCTAACGGTGCCTGCCTCGGCCAGTTTTCGCCTGTCTGCCAAGAAGTTGTATTTCACCTTCGAATTATCTATTTTGCTCTCCAGCCGATGCATTCCTGTCCAGTGATTTAGGTAAACATTTCCTTTAGCTCACAAGCAAGGGATTCAGCCTTTCCGTCCTCCTGCAAGTGATTCATAGCCCTGTTGCCATGGAAAGTTTTCTATCCCTCGCATCTCATATAGACACTTAGACGCTTGTACACGTACACAGTCAGTATAGAATAGATTCTGTCCGAGAGTCTCTTCCTTGAGGATAACATAGTTCTTTAAACATAGGATGTTAGATATGATTTGGGATTAGGTTGACTTGACCCCCAGACTTCTCGTCTCCACATGTAGAGCTAAATGTCAAGTCCCCTTCACCCCCTAGTTGCACGTCAATTACACGTCATACTGCTGCGCGCGCATCTATGCCAAGTATTATCTTATAGATCCACCTATGTCTGATAATTCTAACCAATCATGTTTCTTTTATTCCTTATTACGCCTAGTTTCGATTATGTCACTGTTTTGTCACTTTTCTTATCAAATGTTACGCCTTCTACATTCGTTTCATTGTAATGAACTTATTATAAAAATACATGTCTGTTAATAAATTATTGTACTTCACTTCCTGAACCCTCGTGGTGACGGAACCTGAAGGCCGCGACTCGAGTCGGCCATTTTGAATGGAATAAAGCCCATTAGAAAACCTCTTATACCACGGATTCTGCCTCTTGTTATTTTGAGCTATTTACTTTATTTTAAGATTCCGTATGAAATTCAGTCCGGTATTTTATTTACCACAATACGTCTAGTGTGCTGCCCTAGGATTGGTTGGTTAGTGTGCTGTCGCGCTGCAATTGGTTGATGGCGACACAGAGTGCTCGTAATTATGCAGATACTCGATGTGATGAATAACAGCAGAGATGGAGGAAAGCTATAGTTGAGGGAAACTAGATTGTAGCCAGCTATTACCACTGAGACACTTAAGAAATTGAAAAAGACTAAGGCCCTGATTATGAGTTTGGCGGTCGGGGGCCGACAAACTCACGGTGATGCAGGGGTGGCAGTCTGACTGCCATATTACAACTTTAGTGGTCGGATCGCCATGGGACTGCTGCAACCACTGGAGATCCACGATCCCTCTGGGGTGGCATGGTGGTCTGAGGCAGCAATTTGCTGGCGGCGACGGTGCGGCACCGCCAAGAATAATACGACTTTCCAGACATTCACACTTTTCATGGAGGTGAGCCCGCCATGAAAAGTGTGACATCAGGAAAGTAAGGGTGTCCCTGTTAATGGGGGTGCATGCAGGGGGGCACATGTTGTGCTATGCAGGAACTGGTTTTGCCTTTCCCTCTGCACTGCAGTTCTGTGGTTCACATATGGGCCTTAGAACTGCACAGCTGCAGGACCACCAAAGCACCGCCCACCAGACCATGAGGAAACTCGTAACCTGGTAGCTGGGCGATGGTCGACTTTGGTGGTGAGGGAGCGGGGCAGTGGTATGGTAGCCCGCGCCAACACTATCAAAGTTGTAATTAGGCCCTAGGACACAGGAAAATCACAAAGGATAGGATGAAAAGAAGGGAGGGACAGATAGTAATTCAGGGGATGATATTTTGGAAGAAATGTTAGCCGTGCATCCCTCACCTTATATGACCCCCCACCACTACTACCGATATTAGTGAAACTGCAAGTAGTACAGTGGCTACTGCCCATGTTGAACCGAGTATAATACAGATTGGGAGACCTTTTCAGACATTCCAGATTGCCCCACCACCTGTTGTTCAGACTCTGACAGTTATCACACCTCATATTATTGCTTCCATTATGACTGTTCTGGTACAGTTATAACAAATTGCAACTGTACATACAGTGCCTAGGTCATTTGTGACTGCCCTGATTGTAACTGCCCCACACTTGACTGCCCAAGTAAACATTGTCCCGACTCCAGAAGCTCAATGAGCTGTAGGAGGATTGGCTGCATCAGGGTTGAACCCGACATCCACAAATTGTTGGCTGGAAACCACCTCAAACGATTCAGTCATTGACAGATGGGGAAAGGATAGTGTTTACAACACCAATAATACAGGGAGAAGCAAATTTGTTTGAGGGTGGAATTTTTTCACAATGGTTTGAGGAGGCAGCAGACACTTAGAAATAAATAAAGTGCAGAATGACTAGTTAGCCCAGAACCCGAAAAGAAGAGACCATTAACTGTTTCAAAATTAAAGGTTGAACTTGAAGATTTATTCGGGGATGTTAGATCTTGAACATTTGAACCAGTTTCAGGAGAAAGAATCAATTAAATCAAGTAAGGATATTACAGGATGTGCAACAATCACTCATGATAAATTGTCTGATCTGGCCCGAAAGTATGATGTTGACCTTTCAAAAGGTTTACCTTTACAGAGAAGTTACAGAGTTCAATTAGATGGTCCCACAAAATATGGGAAACCCTAGGTTTAATGTATACCAGTTACCTAAAACAAACGTAAACCCCTTCCAGAACCAAAATCAGAACACATTTCAACAGTTGCCTGTATTTGATGATGATAGGTTTGGCTCTGACAATTTCCAATGACGGTGCCTGAGGGGGGAGGAAGATTGCGTGCTTGGGGCAGTCTTAGAGGTAGACCAGAGTGGGCCATTCATAGAAGCAGAGCTGAATGGCCACCTCATATCAATTCTGATTGATAACAGAGCTACTAGATCCACTGTTAGAGCAGTTGAAGTCCCAGACCTACTCTCTCGCCAAAGAAGGTTCGAGTTGTAGGAGTTTCAAAAACCAGATCACAATCCAAGTTTCAGAGAAAGTTCCTTTAAAAATAGGTTCATTTGAGGAAATTCATCAATTTATAGTGTATTACTGTAGTCCTGAAAGCCTGCCAAGAAGAGATGTGTTGCACAAGTTAAATAGCACAATTTACTGCACACTATACGATGTTGAGTTTCCGACCCATGATGAGGATGTCGAGTTCAAAATGACCTGACAGGATTCAGTTGTAGGGTTTTTCCCAGTTAGAACAATTAAAGAGTCACCTCCTGATTTGAAAGAATCAGTGAACTCAGAAGTATGAGATTTAACAGGAAAAGACATTGGACTAATAAAAGGTGTGGAACTAGTTTGAGTCATGCTAAAACTAAACGTAGTGTATCCAAGAACATCACCATGCAATTTGACATCGGAGACAGTTGCAGGAATAACACCTGTAATTGACGTGCTGAGCAACGGGATTTTAGGGAATTGGTTGGGAGTCCATGCAACTTTTAGATCATGGATTTACAGAAGCCCAATGGTAAATATCAGATTGTGCAGGCTCTCCGAAAAATGAATAGCATTGTTGTTTAATGTTGCACCATGGTACCAAATCCACCCGCTATACTTTTCAGATCCCGTGCACTGCAGAACGGTTTACTGTTATTGATCTCTGGCAAGCATTTTTCTTAGTGGCACTGCACGAGGATAGTCAGTACCTTTTTTAGGTCTCGCCTAGCGACGCAGCACGAAAGCACTATCGCTAGCAAGATCTATTGTTACTGACTTGCTTCGGAAGGGAGACAGGAGATGTGCACGCACAGGCCGGACTGGAAATGTGAATGCGCCCGTGAACACGCATGTACAGACACGTGATGTGCACATCTCCTGTCCCCTACTCCGTAGGCGTGCACATCTCCTATGCCCGCGTGAACACAACGCACCATGGCTTGCTTTCCTCCTCCCCCAGAAGCATAGCATGCTACTTCACGGGAACTCACTGCGCGCTGCACACACGCTTGTTCTCTTTGGGGGCACGAAAGTCAGAACACACTTATACCCGATACCGGCTGCCGGCTTGTGACTCGAAGGGCGGGCTGGCCAGCTCTAGAGCTCCAGCTGCAAACCGAGCTGTGTAATCCCTGGAGGCAAGGAACTAAAGCGGGGTGAGGGACAAAAACAGGACACATGCTGTTGAGCCCGCCACACTGACTATCCAGGAAAAGAAACACAGCATAAACTGATTACTCATAGGGGCGACAGTGTATTGAACAGTGCCAGTAGAACGCCAAGGGTCTTCTCAATCACTAAAATAAAGGATGCCAACCTTAGCAGAGAGGACAGACAGAAAAGAAACCAAGATGGCGACAGATTTGAAACCCGATAATAAATACCTGTGCTTTGGGTACGGGTAGTCTGACACTCACCTGGGGCTTGCAACCAGGCGTCGCGTTTTCTCCTCCTGGCCCAGGTGGGGCATCGGATTCCGCCCTACCCACCACAACCCCTAGGTCCCGCGCCCCGCCAGCGTTAGTCCGGCTTCTTCCGTGGAGACTACTGGTCACACTGGCATTTTCTACCCAGGGAAGGGGCAAGCAGCGGGGGTGCTCCAGGGCAGATGATACGCGGTGACTGGAAAAGGTGTGAACTGGATTGGTGGGGGGGCAGGCGCCACCGTCGTGCAGCACAGCCTCACGGGGGCGATACGGGCACCATGAGCATCAAGGCCGCGTGAGAGAAGCAATACTGGAGGGGAAGGTGCACGCGAGACGCACTGAAGCACACGCCAGGCGGGGGAGAGGATCTCTTGCAGCCGGACTCGGCGTACTGCCCAGAGGCGGGACCGGTGAGCGCTCGTACAGTGGCCGGAGCCTGCATGTTTCCCTTCCAAGCCTGAGAAAACTGGGAAGGAGGGGCCTCCCGATACCGGCAAACAAATATTCAGATGGCTGTAGTTTCCTGAAGGAAACGATCTGAACACCACCATGACCTGCCTTCCCCCGTTGCAGGTGTCGCAGAGAATACCAACCCCTTAAGCAAGGTTAAAGAAAACGCAGGGACTCTATTATCCGTGTCACAGAAAAATGCAAGGATTCTCTCATTTTAACCATTCTGGTGTCGCAGAGAACAGTAATCTTCCTCATATGTGAGGCTCACAAACAGTGCATCATTTTGTCACGTATCACGGAAAATAGAATCAGCCCCCATAATATTCCACGCTGCCTTGGAACTGATTAGAAAATGATCGTGCCCTTTTAATAACAAGCATTTGCAATGCAATAGGTCTCGCATTTACCCGAGTTTGACCTATTGGCATTGTAATTGACAATACTTTTATTTATGTTTCAAAAACCAAAACATACATAAAAGGCAATGTCATTTACAATAAAAATAGCTCAAACTCTTGCAAATGCGAGACCTATTGCATTGCAAATGCTTGTTTCTTCTTGTTTCAGTAGAGAGTTTTGACATGGTGCCCATCCCACAAGGGTATATAGAGAATCTTTCCATCTTTTACTAGATCTTGAAAAAGAATCGGGAGTCATACAAATCAGTACTTGTGTAATAAATAGATGATTTACTTGTGGCATCAGAGACATGAGAGGTAGGGGTGTGTGGAATTTGCGTAGTCGCGCTACGCAAAGCACCGCGAAACGGTAACAAATCTCTGCGAGCACGCAAAAGTTCTGCGAACACGCGGAAATGCTTGTTCTGCCAGTTTGCAATGCTTTTTTCCTGTTCGTGAATGCTGTTTGCATGCTCGGGGAGAAATATCTTGCGAACACGCATTTTGAAAGCGCAAACAAGCAAAAAATTACGCAAATCCGCCGATTGTGGAATTTTTGGCAATTCAGCGGTGTCTGCAGAACGCGAAATTACCCAACTTCCGCAAATTCCTTGAGAGGCACGGAATTTACCGCCTAGTTCTAATGAGAAGCCTGTAAACAAGATACAATTGCACTCTTAAATTACCTGGCTGAGAATGGACACAAAGGGCCCGATTCACAAAAGTAATCTGAGCCAAAATCTTTGGCATTTAGTAGTAGTAAAGTTAGGAATCCTAACTTTACTCCTACTAAATGCCTATTGTGAATACCAAAAGTCGTAAAGTTAGGATTTTTCTCAGTTTAGTAGTACTCAAGTTAGGGATCCTAACTTTACTCGTACTAAATAGGATTTTGTCGCAGTTTAGTAGTAGTAAAATTCTTCGGGATTAATCCACCTTGAATGCAGAGAGAGGTCAGGATGTTTTGGGGAATGGTTGGCTACTGTGGACAGTAGATACCAAACTTTTAGTTAGTGGCTAAGCCTTTACTGAGGCTGACACACAAATATGTGCCTGATCCACTTCCTTGGGACAACTATTGCTTGAAAGCTTTTCTAGAGCTGAGAGAAAGTCTCTGTCATGTCCCGGCACTAGGAGTGCCTGATTACAGAAAGAAGTTCACATTGTTTTGCAGTGAGAGGGAGGGCTGCACTCTGTCAATGCTTACACAGATGCTTGGAGATGCTCGAAAACCAGTGGCTTCCTTCTTGACAACCCGTGACCCTGTAGCCACAGGACTGCCCGGCTGCCTTAAAGTGGTCACCGCAGTAGGTGTCAGTATCTAGAGGAGTGACAACATAGTGATGGGACTCCCTGTAACTGTAATGGTCCCACACGATGTGGAGATTTTGCTGACCAGAATAAAAAACCCAATACATGACTCAAAATAGACTTACAAAGTACAAACAACAAATCCTGGCTGCAGACAACATGACTGAAACGTTGCCAGATTTTGAACCCATCAAATTTATGGCCTATAACTGAAACTGTTTGTGATGAAGTTGAACATGATTGCCTAGATGTCACAGATTTATGCACAAAGCCAAGACCCGACATTAAAGATGAACCCCTGAATGAGCCCCGTTATATAATTTTTGTTGATGGCTCATGTTTGAGAAACAATGAAGGTATCCTGAGAGCAGCTTACTCTGTCTGCACAATCAATGATATAGTGGAAACTTCATGGCTTCAAGGTATTACCTAGGCACATGTTGCAGAATGAATTGCCCGTACAAGAGCTTGCATGTAGACAGCCCAATTAAAAGTGACTATATTCACAGATAGTCTGTATGGCTTTAGCGTTGTCCGTGATTCTGGGTAATTACGGTCACAAAGAAGTTTCATGATATCCTTTGGAACTCCAATAATAAATGGGGAGCATGTAAGAACTCTTTTGGAAGCTATCCAGTTGCCCTCTGAAATTGCTGTGGTTAAATGTGCAGCATACCCAAATGGCAATGGTTACATTGCAGTCAGAAACAGATATGCCAATGAAGTTGCACAGTATTGTGCACTAGTGGCTTGCACATTTAATGGAATTTTCACATGTCAATCTGAGAAAAATTGAAAAAAGTACAAGAAAATGTTTCAGAAGTAGGACACCAATGTTGGATCAGAGCAGGATGTGAGAAAAGTACAAATGACAACTCAATGTCAGCTGCTGGGAGACCAGTGTTACCTGATAGTCTGTTGTTTCCAATGACACAATACTTCCATGGGTTTCCACATTTAGAGAGAGATGCAATGAAATGTTTGTTTAGTCCCAGATGTAGGATGCTTCCACAAGAATTGTTCTATCTTTGTGTGACATGCCAACAAAGGAATGTGGGGAGAAGAACTTCCGCTACTCTGAATCACATAGGGAGATCAGGTGATTCCCTTAACAGACTACAGATGGACTTCATTGAGATATGTCCCGGTCATAGTGGGCATCTTCTCATGATGAGTGGAGGTCTACCCGACCAGAAGAAATGACAGTCTCACTGTTGCAAAATTGATATTGCGAGAATTGTTTCCAGGTTTATCTGAAATCAGATCGAGGGACACACTTTAACAATGAAGTTCTGAGAATGATATGTGTAGAATTACAAATTGAGCAGAGATTTCACTGTACATATCGACCTGAAGCTTCTGGTATAGTTGAGCAGCTCAATGGAACCATAAAGCCTTGTTTGGCCAAGGTTTGTGCCTCAACATCACTGAAATGGCCTGATGCTTTTTCTTTGGAGCTGATGAGTATTCAAACCATCCCTGATAGGTAGACTGGTTTATCGCCTAAGGTGTTCCTTATGGAATGTGCTAAGAGACTGCCTGCTATACCTGCAAATGCACTTGTGAACATCAAAGATGATATGATACTCGATTACTGCAAAGGATTGCCTGATGTGGTGCATTCTGTCTCTCAACAGGTTGCAGCTGCTGCACAAGACCCACTTTGAGAACAGTGACACAGCCTCAATCGGGGGGGGGGCTGAGTGGTGATCAAAAATCATGTTTGGAAGACTTGTGTGGAACGGAGATGGAAAAGTTCCTTCAAGGTGATATTGGGCATAAACACTGTTGGTAAATACCCCATAGTCCCAAATTGGGTGCGTGCAATTCACACCAGAAGAGTGAGAAATCCTTATGAAGAAATTGTGTTTTATGAGCCTGAATGAAAAGCACTGGTGACTGCACACCACAAGCTAAGCCTCAACAGAAAGCAGGGATGCCAAGATCACAACAACAGCAAGGAGAAAAAAGAGTAGAAGAAATGTAAACTGTTACACTGAATCGAGTGATTGTCATTTCACAGAGTGGCACTGAGGTCTGTGATGAAGAAGAGGTACTAAACCTTATCTTGAGAAGACTACTGAGACAGCACGGGTACGAATAGAGGATCCGCGTGAAGGAACAAGCACTGAAATAAGAAGAGTCACCCGTAAAGTTGAATGGCCACAAAACTGAAATTATAGGAGATTGAGAACAAGCCTATCAGTTAATCTCATACCACAACTATCACTGAGAAGACAGAGTCGAGCAGTGGATGTGACACAGGGGAAGATCAACAAAGACTGAGAGTTTAAAAAGAGTGAAAGTGCCTTTGCAAAGGTATTCTGCACCTGAATTGACATACTACGTGAACAAGGTACTGAATGTATCAATGGATGAACTGTGTGATGTGAAAACTAAACTGTTTAAACCTCCATGACATCACTTCAAAAACATTTGGATAAGACTGTCTGATAAAGACTTCTGAGAGACATTCAAAAGACTAAAACTGCTTGAAAAGTGCGAAAAGGCTGAATTCAAAATATTCATTCCTTTTTTGTTTTAAGAAGATTTTCTAAGGTTGCAGTAGAAGAGTAAGGATAGCATTTTAGATGAACACGGAGTAGGGCTAAGGTTGTCACGAATATTCTGAATTCAAAAAGACTTTGTGAAAATTAGACTGTTTGAAAGACTTTGCAAGGAGCATATTTGGAGAAAACTCTAGATGGAACTCTGGAGCTGTTGCTGTATACTTTTCTTAAAATGATTTGATTTTAGACAAACGTGTTGCCTTAGAAATAGATGCACGATTATTATGTGTTCAATATTCTTAAGATCAATGTTTATGATTATAATAGTGTTAGTAGGGTTTCTATTTAACACCCTATAAAAATATTAGGTCTACTAATGCAACTGCCAAAAGTTGCACACACAACAAATGAAGATCATTTGAAAGCATCATTTGCAAGATACAAGAGACATGATATGCACAACTAATGTTTATTCTAGGTTAATGCAAGAATACATGCAAGCTTTGGAGGCAAATGATTGCTCTGTCTGTACCCATTGACCGTCATTAGCAGCAGACAATTTCTATCATAACATTAAATTACCATATGGAATTTCATGTAGTATATTGCATACATTTGTATATAGGCAAACATATTTTGAATACTTTTATTCTAACCATGATCTAATACTTTCCAGAGTACCATTAGTACAAAGCATGAATTTACACCTACAAGGAAAGAAATCGACACAGCTTGGTATTATTTAGACCATCTATGCCCATAGATAGTATTACCAGAACAATCTAACCTGTTTTAGGAGAACACTAGAGAAAGTCTTTATAATGACATTAGAGGAAAGAAACACTAACATTTCACATAGTAAGTGTAGAGAAAATTAGGTTCTGAAGAATGTTTGGAGGAAGGAAGAAGATGATTTAGAAAAGAAAATGGTTTACTCAAAGCTAAAGTTAGACAGTTAACAAAAAGAGAAATTTTGTGTCTACAAAATGAGAACACACACAAGAACCAGACATGTGGGAATTAGTAGCTGTGAATATACACTTCAATTAATTGGAGTCAATGGCAAATTTTATAAGGGGAAGAAACCGCAATTCCAGGACTTTATTTTGTTTGTGGATAAGACGTTTACTACCAGTTACCTGCTGAGTGGGAGGGTATTTGTTATTTAGGTATATTGTTTCTGAAGATGTATCATGTCTATAGTATACATGTATTAACAATGACACCAGCACACAGACACACCTGTCGTACAGACGATGGAATCCGGTTAGTGGGAGATATTTCTGGTGCAATCATTTCACCTGTATTAGTCATACTGAATGATGGAAAGATTAAAAAACTGTTGAGTTGTTGAAAAGCTGACAACTAGAACATTTGGAGGTTTATTAGTTGTGAACACTGAGCTTATAGCAATTAGATCCATGGTTTTGCAAACCCGCTTAGCATTATACATCTCACTCGAAGAGAAATTCGTGGTCTGCCAAATGCTGAATACTAAGCATTGCTGTTCATACAAGCCCGATAAGAGCAAGAAAATACAAGAATTTACAAAGAACATTTCAGACTTAAAACCTGAGTTAAATTAGTTAGAATCACCTAGCATTTTTGAAAAACTATGGAAAGGGAATACAACACAATTGGAAATTGGTTCGCAACTGCAGGAGGAGGAATCCTGAAAGCTACACTTATGCCAATAATAATTATAGGGCTTTGTTTGGACCACAGTAATGCTCTGGAACCAACTACCTATCGCTCTAAAAACAGCATCCTCATTGATCAGGTTCAGAAAGGGCCTTAAAACCTGGCTATTTGTGGAAGCCAGATAATTTTAGCTTCTTTTTAGTTCTCGCCCACAGCAGAATTTCTCCACTTCTGTTGCCCCGGTTCTCAGCTTTCTATAGTACCAATACTTTTCCCATTTGCATTATTCAAATAGTGCATTAACTGATGAAAGAACAGAGAAATGATCAAGGGATTGGAAAAGGAACTTCCATTAAATGATCATCTTAATGACCAGAATAGAAAGTCATCACAATTCAAAAGTTTGAAAGGAAAAAGACCAGACTCAACTGATGATGAGAGTGCCCTTTGAGCAGAAGTTACACGTGAAAGTGGGATGGTTAAGATAACCAGCAGAGGGAGGGAATTGAAAGAAAGTTATCAATAAAATGCAAAATAATATAGTTAAAGTCACATGTGCAAAGTTATTGTGCAATGTATATTGAAGTCACACGACACTAAAACGTGCAAAACTCAGTAGGTGTTGATACATATTAGTATTAGGCCTCGAAAATATGAAGCAAGCTTCATTTTACAAGCAACTAAACCAAAAGTGCTGAGACATGCACAAAATGCTTAAAAGTTTACCTTACCCTGATATTTACAAAATGCTCAAAAGTTGACCATAGCCTGGCATGCCTTTAATCAAAATCTTCAAATCACATTGTAGAATGTTCCTGTTTATTAATAATGCTTTGAAACTTTAGCTAGAAACACTTTTTCATTGAATAAAAGGAATTATTTCATGCACTAAATACAATGCATGATTTGAAAATGTTGATCTTTTAGCATATTTTTTTCATTTTATATTGAAAAGAAGTGGTGCTGAATAATTTTCATTGTAGCTGATGTTTCGGTTTCAAATAGCCTATTGCTTAGCTAACATACAATTTATTTCATTAGAGGGTTACAAATATGGGTATGCCCATAGGGAAGGAGGTCCAAGAATCGAAAGGCCTCATACATACATATAGTTTTAATAATGTTTCATGCTTCATGATAATTCTTTATACGTTGAATGTGCGGATTCTTGAGAAAGGAAGGGGAGAGTCTGTTCTGAGAAGAACACCGAAAGCTGGATGAGAGAAGATGTGACACAAACTGCAACATTTCTTTTCAACTGTTTATATTAGCACGTGTTCCTAGAGTAGAGTAGGTTAACACCCTTTTTCCATGCTTTTTCACATGCTTTTTCCCAGGCATTTACCCATACCACTTGTCTGCACTGAAGCTGAATGCAGAAGGCTGAACTCTGATTTGCCATCCCTTTTCTGACCTGATTGCTGATTGCAGTTGCTACTACTACTGCATGACTATTTTACTTCATTGCTGAGACTACTGAGTATGGTGAACCTTTCTTTATGGGAAGTACAGCTATTATTGACTGATCGAGTATTGAGTTTCATGCTCTATCTCACTCTTGCCTCTCAAACTTGAACACTGTATGGGATCCTGCTAACACCATGTTCGCCCCATTCTTTAGAATAGGAATTCTTTCCGTTATTGGGTGCGCTGAATGCATTATTTGTTATGATTTGTTTTAACCATATTTTTATGATTAATTCTTTAACTTGACTGATACATTTAACTAATTGAATAAAAAGAAAAGAGAACTTACTAAACTTTCTAATAAAAATAAAACCCTTAAAACTAATTAAAACTCTCATTATTGACTGGTCTTAGAAATAGTATTGTAATTACATTTTTTGTGATGCTTAGCTCCTTATCTTCTCATAACCAATGGCAAAGTTCTGCCACAGAGAAGAACAAACAGTTGAATGGGGATCAACACTGTTGATTCAAGATAGAGATGCTAAACTGTTTTTGAATTGATGCCTGCTCCAGCAACAGCATGAACGACCTATTTAGACTTCTGGACAAGAGTAAATCCTTGAAACAAGGCAACTAATCAATACCCATAAAGCAAACACGCCACTATATCAGCATGACTTCTATCGAAGTCGCTGCAAGAAATGGCATCCATTGGAGTTTTAGAAGAAAAATCAGGCAAATAAGTGATGATTCAAAAAGGATCCAGTGAAAAGAAACAACAGCAAATGTGTTGGGAGTGACTAACACAGTAAGGGTTCTGAAACTCCTATGTCGAAAGTATCGAGGACAAGCCAGTTTTAAATTAGGTGCATCTCTTGGGACCGCATTGAGAGCATTAATTCATCTATGTTAATTTGCACTCCAAAGTCACAATAGCCAACCATTCCAGTGTTTCACTGGTGCGAACGAAAGAAGGAGAAAATTGGTACCGGTTGCCTATTCAAAAATCACAACAATCTCAATCAGTAGTTATAGACAATCTTTTGAACTCAAAAAAAGCATTTATACCCAATGACATGACCCATTAAAATAACAATGTCATTGTGGAAGCTTTACTAGTTATTGCTGTTTGAGTAACTGTTTCTGTGGGCAGAATGGGTAGCTCTTATAGAACACATCCTACATAGTATTACCAGTTAATTTCCAGTTCTATCAATATTCATGTTAAAGTCTTAGAAGCATGAATTAAATTTCAAACCTTTTGCGAACCCATAACGTTTTTAATCAACATTTTTCAATGGAAAGAAAAAGATGGGCTAAATGCTTTGATTCATAAGAGGAACGCTTTGTTTGTAAAAACACACTTTTTATAAAGTTTTATTGCAAGTTCCCATCTTGTTTGAAATATGAGCACTGTCTCTTTATTCTTTTGTATAGGGATGGGGTTTCTGTTAATTATTCTTTTTGCCTCACTTCATTACATTTAACAGACAAATATTGATTATAATATTAGCGTATTTATTTATTATGATTTTATTACTTGTTTTTCTACAGGGCAGCTCAAATAAGGGTGTGTCAACATGTTTTACAGTATAGCAATGATGGGGGTGAGGTGAAACCTTTACAGAGAACTAAAAAGTAACAGGGCAGAGTATCATAGATAACTATAATGAGAATGAGAACAGTTGAAAGCCAGTCTCAACAGAAAGGACAGAGAGAGAAAACAGTGAATAAAAGACACGAAAGACTGAATGCCAAGAGCAAGTAAGAGATCAGAAAAAGAAGGAAGCCGCGGGTAATGAGGGAGGGAAGGGAAGCTTTAAGTTGAAAGGTTTTATGAAATTAGAAATAAAAGAGAATCTATGACAATTTCCAGGGTTAGGATGTATCTGAAAATGTTTTGTGAATTCCCACAAATGTGTAGCTTTATCAGGGACATTCTTGACCTGAAATGCAAACACCCCACCCATAGGAAGAGATTTATTCACATGGAAATTACAAAATGTTTTGTGAATGAGAACTGTTATGTTTTTACATTAGACTTCTTAATATTTTTTATAATCTAAATATTTTTTTTAATGAAATCTTATTTTTAAACATAATATATGTTTTAAAGTTCAAATTGTTTGTTATAATTACATTTCAAAATACTTACCAGTTCTTTAATGATATTGTGGCTTTCTATAATTTTGTAGTCCATAAATTTGACTTAACATACAAAGTATAGAAAGTCAATATTTGTGTTTCTGATATATTATTGGTCATATTTTTGTTGCCAATATTTTTGTTGCCAATATTATGTCAGACAAGCATTCCATGCTGATTTGATGCATTGAATAGCAGGGTTCTTTCTATCTTGTGCTAGAATGCTGTGTGGGTTTAATATATGTGAAAACATTGAAAGAGAGAAATTTGCTGTTTCTTCTGTTCCAAACAAAGAAGACAAACCTCACATATTTTTAGCCTGACGTTTATCTGTTTCTAAGCACTAATTTAGCATTGATATGCAAGTTGTTTAATTAACTAGAACAAAACATTGTATTCAAAGACTCATTGACAGGGTGTTTATTTGAGGAAAGCAGAGTGGGACTCGGGTAACATGGAATGCTAATGACTTAAATGAACACTGATAATGGCTGTTACATGCAGCATCAATTTGTTTTGCCTTATGCTAATGATCTCTAATATGAAGATTTTGCAAATTGTAATGCAGAATTACAGGCTACTAAAGTAAGCACACAAACGTCACAGGATAGGCACTGACCCTCCAATGTAATCTAATAATTTATTATGGATAAATGGCAATCCTCCAAATTTTTCAAAAACTGAAAAAGCATGTTCAAATAATCAGAAAACCAAAATGCTCTTATTTACTAAAAGTATCAAAAACACAAAATTAACATTTGAGGTACTTGGAGCGAAAGACAGGTGCATACTAAAAGATACATTCCTCCTTCCTTTAACATTGCAAGTGGACTTAGAGTATTGTTAATATAGCGGGAACAAAACAAAATCACATTTCACAATAATATGTTTTCATTCTTAAAAAGATAATGCAACACATTTCATAAAAGTATATTTTTATTCAATATTCCGGTACAAATTCCAAATGGCATAAAAGTAGTTTATTGATGACGGAACCAATAATTTGAATTTCAACAAATTACAATATTTGAATGACCAAAGTAATGTTTGAACATAGATAAACATACATAACATCATTTATTAACAAGAAACCATGTTACAATATAAAAGGTACGATTTAGTAGTAAGTAGGTGTATGCCTTAAAGACAATGGAGAAAATACAAAAATATAAGAAGATTAAATTTAAAAACATTACAGATGGTCTTTGTGTTACAAATAACTTCTGTACACATTTTTATCAATAAACTACATTTGTAAAAATATCGCTGTCCCTAACTGTATGATCTAATGTAGACCTAAACATATAAAAAATACATTTATTTAGAAACATTCACAGACAAAGGCTAAGTTCTTTAATATTGACTACTCCTGAGCAAGTCAGGTGATCCATGGCGATTCTTCTCTGTGAATAAAAAGAAACTCCAATAGGACGTATACTTTTTTAGCTCAAGGGACATTGAACAAGAAAATAATGTCCTAGATCACTCATTAGAACTTCAAACACTGATCCCACTCGTTTGCACACTGATATAGTAAAATACTGTAGATTAAAAAGAAGGCACTTGAATTATTCACTACCCACGCACCACCATTTCTAGAGAAAGGGTCATGTTTATGCTTTGACAAATAGGCTGCCAAACAGTTGAAGCAGAGGGAGCACCTCCTTTGCCACCTCATCTGAAGATCATCCAGCTAAAATGATTATTTCCTGCAAGTACAGCATGTCTTTATCACAGAAAATGCATAAGCTGCCATGATGAAAATAATTTTTTGAATAGGTCCGGCCAGCCCATGGTGTTTACCGTCTTTGGTGTGCTGAGATATCTCTTCTAGTGTATGGGGACATTAATCTGTGTTTTCCTCCTCAGTATCACCATGCTTTATTACTGCACAGCTCTATATAAGGCATAAACATTTAAAAAGATGTTTATATGTTTTTCACAAAATAGATTTCTCCTATTTGCCCTTTTCAATGTTTGTTTTACAATGTTTCTGCATGAAAATAAAAAACACCATATTAGGTGTCTCAAACCTTGTGGCTAAAGAAACGGTTGCACTATAAACACAATAGACGTCCATGTACCTGTACTAGTTTCAGAGTATCAGAAACATAAAACTCTGAGCTCACCCATTTAGCTAACGAATCAGGCTCAACAGGTCTGTGCTTTGGTTGTGAAGCAATATTATTTTCAGTTTTGCGTGAGTAAATTGGCCTATACATTTAGAAGGAAAAGTATTAATATCCCCCCACAGAACTGGAGACCTTGTTGGTCTTTGTGCAAATTGTTCTGAAGTCAGAGCCAGAAACGACTGATAGTTCATAAATACACATAGCTTAAAAGTCTCACGGCTTCTTGGTGAAGAATTTCACAGTATCACAGAAAATGTACAGTGCACTCAAAATGTTTGAATTTTTACACAATAGTTTGCTTCTACTATCTCGTTTAATATACCATATTGATTATCAATTTTATTTTTACAGTTTCAAGCTAAACAATTTCTTTATTCTGTAATATATGTTTTGGCTTATATTTAAAAAGTAACACAAGAACTGGTATATACTGCAGCTACACTAGTTGTATGACGGTATTAAGCAAAAACAAAATGGAAATGTTGTGAAAGCAAAACACAAGCTTTACAGAATACATATTTCTATCTAAATATTGTTTAGCGACAAATTCTTCACTTAAGCAGGTACATACATGTGAATATAAACCTAATGTTTTTGTTCTAGTATTACACTAAATGTCTGTATTACAGCATCCTAGTGGTAAGCAAGGCAGCCATTCCAAAATGATTGAATGGAAGTATACAGTTCATATATTAAAAATCAATTATATAATGGTGGTTAAACTGGATGATCATGTAGGTCTCAAAACAATACTTTACTAGAGTTAGGGGAGCAGCTGACATTACACAGAACCACTTTTACTTAACAGACACACATCCTCATTTCATGAAACCTAATTTATTTTCAGAATCAGAACCTAGGAACTCATTAGGATGGCGGAGGGTCCACCACCGCCAGCCGTGCGGTGGCAGTCCCTCCACCATCGAATGGCCATTTACCCCCCACCATATTACGATGGCGGGGGAATCGATGAGGCAGTGTGGCGGTCGTAAATACCGGTCGCCACGGCTCCGCAAGGGGGTCCTTTTCCGACCACCTTGCGGAACTAAACTATGGGTCAACATTGCGGCGGTGCCTTGCCGGCACCACCGTAGGGATTACGATATCCCTTTCTGCCATTCTTTTCGTGGCGGGCAAACTGCCACGAAAAGAAAGACGGAAATTGATTCAGGGGCCCGTAGTGGCCTCCCCTTCATCCCCAGACCTCGGACAAGTGCACAGGGGGCACCATATCCCTGCACCATACGGCAGGTACCGCATGGTGCCTGCCACGTAGTGCAGGGAAGTGCAAGTGCCTCATTTTTGCATTGTGGCGGGGGTTGCTGTACGCATACCCGCCACAATGCAAAGTATGGGCGATGTTAGGATATTAGAGAGTAATATAGAATGTTTTACCAATTAAGGATTTGCCAAGAATATATGCCTTTCCAGAAAGGAAAACAAAAATACATCACCAAAGTGTGCTAGGATGTGACATTCTGAACAGAAATCAAATACACTCTAATGTTTAGTCACTGGCCAATGTTGACATTATAGGTATTCCTCTTTCTCAAAGTCTGTTCTGGGTAGATTAATTCTTTTAAATCTATTTTTTAGCCATTTTAAATTCCCTCAGTGGCAATGTCAACCATGTTGTTGTCCATATGTTCAAGGGGAAATACTGAATAAAACTATGATTTTAGAATGCCAAAAAATAAGATTTACATGATTATTTAGTGCCTGATTTAGCGTAGGTTGTTTAAATTAATTTTCTCAATATGTGTAATTTTCATTGGAGGGTTCTCTCCCTGAGGAAATGCCATTAGTGTCCTATAGCAGATAAATGGTAATCCCTTTGGTGGTCAAACTTCGGAAGAAATAACATGTATGGAAGAAATTACATTACTACTGCTTTTCAAAGAATTATGGTTGAACAAAGTTTCTCTAAATCGGGCCTAGGTGTATTCTCATTATGATTCAATATACCAAGCCAATTCAATTACTTCTTTCTAATTCCATCAATAAGACACTGCCTACGAACATGTTTACCACTCTCAGCTACTACCTTTCAAATCCAAGATCTTTACTACTGCAAAGAAGCTGTAGAAATATAAGAGGCTCCTTTTATATTTACATTCTTCACAGTGGCTGCCTTTTTGTGTCTTCTGCTGTCCATGGAATGTGTTATATACCGTTTTCAAGAGGTTTCATGTTTATATGTAGTAGAGAATACTATTGTTGTCTGAAAAGAGGATGGGAAGCCAGGAGTTCACTCCAGTAGAATTGCTCTTTCCACACATTGGCTAAAATTTTGTTTTTCACATGGGACAGTTCAAAAATGATTTATGCTTAGATTGTCTGTGTGTACATTTTGGAAACCATCCTTTACTATCTTCCAAGCTGAATGAAAATCTTGATAGCTGCAGTCAGTTATGACACTGTTTTCCAGTAGCAAGCATTATAATTAATAGTTTTAATCACATTTAGAATGTAGATGCATTTGGATGGATGGCTGTTTTAACTCACTGTTTGTAAATAAGATCTTTTGGAGCTTTTAAGGCAAAACTGCCACTTGGAGTATTAACAACATTCAACTGAAGTCTTCTATTACTCTGTTTAACCATTACTGTTTATAGATTTGGCCAGATTGTCACTGGAAATTGTGATCAGTTTCTTGCCTTTGGACAGCCATATCCAGCAACTCCATACCATCCCTCAGACTTACTGTAACTGAATATGGTTTGGGTTTAAGGCTTAAACCATAGTCACATTCTAAGCTCATGCTCTCATTTGGATTTGCAGTGAATGTGCACTGATGTGCCAGCAGTGAGGCAAAAAGAAAGAGCTGCATCTTGGATAGTTCTTCTCCAATGCACCGCCGTTTGCCCAATGAGAAGATCATTACACTGCTAATAAGGTCTTTGTTGAGAAAGCCTTCACTATCCAGGAATCTTGATGGATTGAATTCTTCTGGGTTCTGCCATTTCTGTGGATCATGATTCACGGACCACTGATTGACAAATACCACAGTGCCTTTTGGAATGTGGTATCCCATGATGGAGGTGTCAGTGGTGGTAGCATGGGGAATGGTAACAGGCACAAAGCTACTGAAGCGCATTAACTCATGGAGGAATGCCACAACATATGGCAAGTTAGGCTGATCTTCCACACAGGGCAGACGGTCTCTGCTCACAACTTTATCCACCTCTTCTTGAAGTTTAGTTTGAATATCTGGATACCTGTAAAACAAGAAATAAAGTTACATCACAGGGGACTGTAACACATACAATACATTTATGTTGCATTATCAGTACTATAGTTATACTAATATGTTAATTTACATCTGAATACTGATTTATTTATTGATTTATGCATGAAACACAGCATTCTGTTACTGGATGTTCATCTTGTCACAGTCACATTAATTTACTTGCTTGCATGTGAAACTGCTATCTTGACTTTATGTTGCCCCAATTGTCACTCCCATAGAGAGTGTGTGCTGAGGCCTAGGCCTGACCATGGTGAATCTGAAGTCCAGAATATGTTCTGCGACCTTGAGGGTTGCATCAAGCATGCCCTCTCTTGCTTGGACTAAGGGCCAAATCCTTGGTTGCTGACATGAATCATGGTGGCAGCATACTGATTTTGTGGACTAATATTCCTGACCAGACCTGTTTTCTCTTCTGAGGAGTGTGGCCTATCAGCCCTATTCCTGAAAAGGTTGTGTTTAGGTGCACTAGCTAGAACTTTGTGATGACATTTTTTGTGTGTGTTGAGTGCATGTATATATTGTATAGATGGCAGCAAGACTAGTGTGATGATGAGAGTCTGATTATTGAGACCAGTGGAATCCATTTTGGATCATCCCTTGTTTGCAATATCACAAGATGGAGGATGGGCTATAGCTCCCTAGCCAGTGGAAGAGTTTCGCTTGCATTCCTAAAAATGGAGGTTGGAGACCCACACTCTGAACTGATTGAGGATGGAGACAAGAGTATCCTTAGAGATTCTGAGAGGGCCATTTAAGCAGGTAATTGCTGCTCCGTCCACCCTGAGCACTGCCTTTTGGTGGTTGGTGGAGTAAAGGAAGTGAGTCAGCAGATTCTGTTAAAGGGGAGGAAGTGTCTAAACTTGTATAAAAATGTGACCCACTCCTCCCAACTTTGTTGCAGTTCCAAGTTCTTGTTGGCCAATGAAAATATTCTCTGTGAAGTCATCTAAGAGCTGCTGTGAGACCAGGGCTGTTGTCTGCATAACAGTCAATCTACAAGAGGTGAGGGACTTCACCTGAAACTGTGCAACTTTCTGGAGAAGATGTGGGTCCACTTTCGGCATAGCGGCCTCCCTGCCTGCTCCGAGGGCAGCAGAGTGCTCGACCAAGCAGTAGGACAAACTGTACAGGAAGATACAAACAGATGTGTTCTTGCCATGCGAGGATCTCAGAAGTGCTAACTGACATCAGAAGTGCAACTGGCGTAGATCCAGGTTGTGAGGGTTCACCTGGTCTCCCAGGACGGTTCATGTCTCAAACTGTGTAAAGTAACAAGAAGCCTGAACAGCAGCATACAATCCTGCACCCCTTCTGCACGACCTGGGAGCCTCGTACTGTTGCTGCCTGGACATGTGGAGTGCCACTGCCATGATCAATATTGCTGCCATAGTTATGGACCAGCCTCATGGCTAGAAGGGCTCATACTGCATCGGCCATGATGTGTGGGGCCCCACTGCCTGGATTAACATTGTTGTTGTAGTGGAGGAACTGCTCTACAGCCCTAAGTTCACAACTGCTGAAGACAAACTTCTGACGAAAAGGCTGTTAATTTCAGGTGGCACGAGTGGGGAGCAAAGTTGCCATTAGTGATGAAGATGCCGACTGGTGCACCCTCATCAAGCACACTATTCTGTGCCACACCAAGCAATGTCTCTACTAAATAGGTAACCTAGGCTTGATATTGAAGGACTTGCAGACTGTGCTTTGAACACACAAAGATATTAGGAATGTAACGTTTGCCAGCATGAAATCTTTTGCTCAAGGGCTGAATGAACTAACAACACAACCCAGTTTTTACCATTGACTCCACCATCACCCAGTCGCTAGGCAGCATGACAACCATTCTCACATCAGACATCTCTCTCCATGTGCTCCATCTTAATCTAATTTTTCTCTTGTCTTGTCTCTAACTGAAATGAATTTAATATGCAAGGGGGCAAGCACTACTGCACTAAATGTGCCTGTTATTGCCTGTCCTAAAAGCATCTCAGACTCTTCATCTTTGCCAGTGTATGAACTTTACCTACCTCAACAGCATGTCCTCCCACATACTCTCCCTTTCATCCTGCACTCTAATCCAGAAACAAATTACACCTGTAAAAGCAACCTTCAAAGATGAACCTTGATTTAGCCAATTTAATCTGACATGCTGTTCTGCCATTCTCCACCTAAATGATAAGATCAACTCAGTGATCTTGAGAAGCTATCACTGAAGTTATCTATCAAAATTCATCTAGATCTAAACCAAACGAAATAGAGGGTGACACTAAAATCAACATAACTTCAGTTCACTAAGTGATGCCTCATGACCCCACAACTTTGACCACCAGACTACTGCTGCAAGAGGTAGGTTTGCTTATACTTTTCGATATTTCTCACCATTCACATCCCTAGACCCCTAGACAGTGTCACAAATTCCATTAGGGGGTCTTCTAGCAAACATGATACTCAACATCATCATCATCAACCGACTTTATTTTGCATTGAGACGATACATAAAAGTATACAATAAAAAAGAGCATTTCATTGCAATTAAAATTACACTTAAAATCCATTTAAAAAGATCAAATAAAATGATAAATACAGTACAAGAACCAGTGGGTTTAAAAACATCAGATTAAGACAAGGCTATAACAGCAATCTTGTGTTCGAGCAGGTACATCGATAAAACAGCAGACTTAAGAAGTGACAGATGTTGTACTATGCTATGCCAGAAAAAAGGAAGCAAGAACGTAGAAACGAATGGCGTTTCTAATGGATAAAATGTGGACAGGGCTAAGCCTGACGTGCGCAGTGAGAATTTCTTTAGAAGTGGGATAGTAAAAATCTTTCTCTCTAGAGCATACGGGGGCAGAAGAATAAGAAGTAAAAGGTTGATTGGGGTGCCATGCTGTTACACAGACAAGGCGGTAAATTGCTTACAGGAAATGTATTATTAGGGTGACTCAGCATTAACTAAATTAAATTAAGTCGAAATCTTGACAAAATAAAATGATGCTGGTTGTTCTCAACAAAACTTAAATAAGAGAGATAATGATTTAATATCGGCAAGAGTATTTTTCTCTATGACTTCCCACCTATCCCGAATCGCTTTATTTAGGTAATTGTCCTTTAATCTAGATTTAGGAAAATGTTCACAGAGGGTCGGTGTGTTCTATAAAAAGGCCAGTCCTAGGATGGTTAAATTGTTTCTGACATACGCTAGCCAAGGGATTTTATTAATGTGGTCCAGGTTCGATACTCATTCAATGGCTACCTATTGTCGCACCACATGTATGCATCTTCTTTAGATGAAGCCTTTATAACTGCTCAGTCAAGTCAAAACTAGTGGCAGTTACTCAATCTTCATCAACTATTACCTTCCCTCTTCTTCCTGACAGAGACATTGTTCAGTCTTGCATCCCAACCAAATTAGGCAAATAGCTTCCCCATGGAAACTTGATCTTCTGCCTTGACCATGAGAAAAAGGCAGGAGAGAGTTGCCTTGATCCCCTGAATTTAACTCCGATGTAGAAAAAGTATTACCCAAACTTTAACTACCTTTCAGTGCCTAATGCCGGAATTCATGCTCCCCTCCTTAAGTAGAGCCAGATTCAATGTAATTTGCCACCGACATGGGGGTAATGAAATAGTTTATACACTGCTCACAGAATACTGTGAGCAGTGCATAAACTATTTCATGACTGAGCTGTTAGTGATAGCATGTGTCTTGGAGACAAAAACCTACAGTGTAGCTTTGGTTCTGGATTGGCAGCCTCCCAGTTCATGGTTTCCCTCCAAGATTACTCCATGTACAATACTACACAGTTCAACACAAAAGAGCCTACTCTATACTTAATTATCAGTATCTTGATTTTAATTCAAGACTCTCTTCAACTGGTCTAGTCTAAGCACATACATATACCCTTCACCTTGTTCACAGATAAAACTAGAATAGGTGCCAATGTAAGAAATAAAAATAATACGTTGTGACACCAACAAAATGGAGTTTGACACACTCAGAGATCTTCTCTCTTCTCATGTACTTGCTTTTGATCTCCCCAATTAGGTGACAATGTGTGTCCAACTACCAGATTGCAGTGACTGGTATCATTGATGAACTTCCTACTCAGTTTAAAATCCAAAAATCAACATCAACAGTATCTGCTCATTGATTCTTGGAGGAACTGAATGAAGGTAGAAGGTCAGTGATAGAATTTGAGCACAGCTGACCACAAAATACAGCGCTTCCACTATTAGTAAAAAGAAAATCCTACAAATTCCAAACTTTTAGAGCTAAAGTCGAATATTTAAAATTTCAGATTGCTCACACAAAAGCCATCCTAAAAAAGCTATTTGAATTTGTAAAGCACGCATATATTACTTTATTCTCAATACATAACTTCAAAGTCCAGCATACACTGTTCTGATGTAACTGACTTAATCTATGAGAAAGTCAGCCATATTCGAAAGTAGTATTCCTCATTACTGACAAAATTAAAACTCCCCTTCAACTCTATAGTCTTTTGCACTTAGGGGCTCATTCAAATCTATCTCCTCTAAAGCCTTCAATCACTCTACCTCCAATTATGCTGAAGACTCCAACCTGTCTAGGCACAAAGTTAAGCTATCAACTCATACCCTATTGTCTTACAAAAAAAAGCCATATGTTGCAAGGTGAAATATTAGGTGGAACGGATGGGAGGCCTTACCATACAATATTTTCACAATACACAGAGACGATTGGATTAAACAACAATAATCCTTTGCTCAGTCCTGGTAGTGTGGCAAAGAGCAGTCAGGCATTACCGTAGGAACATGTGCAAAGAATTTTACAGTACCATTATGGTGCATAAGTAATTGATGCTTCAAATAAAAGGGGGGGGGCAGAGGTAGAAGCTAGGTTTATCCTCCTTATAGGTACTTTAAGAAGCGGTCTCCGGGGAATCGTGTAGGCAAGTGAGCCGAGAACGGCCTTGATGAAGTTTTGACTACATTCCCCTCAATCCCTGGCATAGACCATGACGCATTAGAAAAGCGTATACCATACACAGGACGATTCATTAGTAACCGTATGTATATTAGGTGCATGCGCATGGTATGCTACCCAGTGTATCCCTATAATAGGATTTAGTTTTTTTGTGTTTAAATTAAATTTATATAAATAGAGCTTATATATATATAAATTTCGGGGATTTTAACATTGCGGTCACTTCTCTGTTGAATTACTTCTCACCTTTGCAGGGTAGAGGTCGTTGGAGTGCCAGGACCACCGTACAACAGCCAGTTCACTTTTACCTTGCTCAGTGAGTCCGGGTGCAGAGGTAGCTTCAAGCTGCCAATCACTTTGAACGGGAGCCACAGGAGCTGTCAAAAATGCAGCACTTGTTAATAGGTCACTTGGGGATTGAATTACGGTCTACCCTCGCAGAGTAGTGGTCTTTGGAGTCCTGGAACCCAGGTTCAACAGGTGGTTTTCTTCCACCTTGCTCGGTGACTCCAAGTGCAAAGGTAGCTTCAGCTGTCAATCACCGGGGATGGGTTGTGCCAAAGATACTTTTACCACAATGTCGATCACACCAGTTTGAGGATGCAGAAACACAGGAGTGAGGTTGTTGCTAACATCAGTCACAGGTGCTGTGAAGTGCCCTCTTGCTGTAGGTGTCACTTAAGGGGTCGGTTACTGGACTAGTGACCAACAAGCTTTGGTTAAGGTAAAGGTAATCCAAAGTTACTTTGGTAGCTGGAGGTCCAAGAGAGTGTGGTAGCAGCTCGGAACTTGGTGTGAGCCCAATTACAACTCACAGGATGCACTTCAACACTTTTCTTCAGGCTATCTCTCTGCGTGCCCAAGCAATGGCAATTCTTCTGTATCAGCAATTCAATTTACCTGCAGTTTACAGGGGACTGGTCCCTCCAGCCCAGGGGAGTCTGACATAATTTCTAGCATCCACAGGAGTCCCTCCTGCAAACAGAGTCGAGTTTCAGCCACTGACCCAAGTCGTTCACGCAGTTCCAGTATATGGTGCCCAGGGACCTAAGCATCCCTACTCGAACAGTGTGGAAAAGTTCCAATCCTGTTGTCAGTGATCATTTTCTTTTTGGCGTCCTTCTTTTTAAATAGATTTAGGAGTGTTAGGGGTTTTGAGGGACAGTTGGCAATGGGCAAGCTGTCCCTGAAACTAATCTGCCTCTGACAAGACAACATCCTGTGGGTGTACGTCACCTTTCTACCCAGAACTCTCTACTTTCAAGGTTTTGCTAAATGGCAAACCCCTTCCTTGGCTGTACAGACTTCCTAGTCCACCGTAAAGGTGTGGCTAGCCTTTTGGGGATGTACACCTCCTGACTGGCTACTTTTCCCGCCTGCCTGCATGCTTGTCATGCTAGTCTGCCTGAGGCACGGGAAGGGCTTTGTCCTCCACTGGGGACAAGTTAGTTACATATCCAGGGCTGTGAAGCCTTTGAAGCTCACCACCTTGATTACCATAAACACTAGCCATCCTGGGAGGGAGGAGGTGTGACTTCCTTCCTGCACAGGCCTTTGTCTCCATCCTTGGGAAGTGCTAATACAACACAACAGGAGGGCAGACTGTTATCTTGGTGGCAAAAGGCTCGGGGAAGCCCGCCAAGGCACTGGGTCTCTGTGGCTTAGAGGGGCACCCACTCAGGGTGGCACCCCTGTACATGCCAGCTCACCCTTGACACGATAATTGTGTCAGGGGTGAAAAAGCACAGCGTTTGAGGACACACACGACACAGTTCGGTGGTCCCATAACGGAGCTGGCTATCTTGAGTTTGCTCTGCAGCCAGTCCATGTTATTATATGGACTGCTGGTCACTCACAGTAAATCGAGGCTTTTCAGGGGTACTGTGGGGATATATAAGGGTAAACATATATATCCACACCATTAATATTTAATGCACCCTACCTTATGGGCTAAGGTAGGAATACCTTAAGGGTGACTTACTTATATTAAGGCAGTGGTGTGGCTCTGCAGCACACGGTGTGTGCAGAGCTCTTCTTGAGCAGACAGACTGCTCATGCAGGGCTGCATTGGCAGTCCTGCAGTTGTACTTTTATTGGGGTCACACAGGGTGGTACAATAAAGTGCTGCAGCTGTGGTGACCCCTATGATCAACCTTGTCCTGGGTACCACTGGTACCATATACTAGGGACTTACAAGGAGTGATCAGTGCCTTGCCAATTGGGTGTACCAATTCACAGTTACCTTTTGGAGAAAGAGCACTAGCACGGGGGCATGATTAGCAGGTCCCTGTGCACTATCAGTGTCGAAAAGGGGGCAGAAAGGGGGTCTGCAAAGAAACCCAGTTTCTGACAGCATACAAAACTCATGCTACAGAAAACCAGGACTCATCTAAAGTACTATATCAACTTCATATCAATGAAATACCTCCCCTTTTAGCTACAACACTAGAAAATTGTGTGGACTGCATTGTGAGAGCAAATCATAGTGCAGAGGAAGCAATGCTAAAAATTACTGATAAAGTTCTTCGGAATCTAGGCAATGGTAAGACTTGTTTGCTTGTCCTTCCTGACCATTCAGCGGCAGTTCATGCTGAACACAATAACATTTCCTGAAGGCTTGTCTTGAAATTGCTGAAGATACTCTGAGATGATTTTTGACCTATCTTAAAGTAGCTACATAGCAATACAAATAAACAAGTCCATCTCCACTCCCTCCCATGGCTCATTAGGAGTTTTTCAGAGCTCAGTCCTAGCACCTCTGTTCTTCAACCTATATATGGGTCCCATGGGTCTCATACTACATGAAACTGGCATTGCCTTGTGTACCAATACACTGATGAAACACAATTGTATCTTTGAAAATATATCTTCACTAGGATACAAAATCAAGTTACATACATGTGTTAGATCCATATCAGTTTCTGAAATATGTAAACAAAGCAGTACATTTCTTCTAGGATGAAACACTCACACAACAGGAGAAAAAGTGAAATTATGAAGAATTTCAAGACCTTCCAAAAAGCTAATAAATTGGACATGGTTTTAATTCATAATGGAAGCGCATTCCAGGCCTTAACAGCTTCCAGCACAAAGCCCCTGCTGCCCCAGGACATGCGATGAAACCTGAACAGTGTCACCAGTTTGGCAGAGGCTGAGTGAAGGGACCTACCTGGCATGTACCAATTAAAACTTTTCCTCAGAAAAGCTGGTCCTTGGCCATGCAGTACTTTGAACGTAATGCAAAACGCTTTAAAAACAATTCTCTGTGAGACCGGGAGCCAGTTCAGTTCTCTAATAAATCTAGAGACAGACATATATTTGAACATTTTGAATAAAAGCCGAGCTGCTGCATGTGGCAGAACCTTCAGCTTATTCATAACACACTGATGGGCATTAAGATATATCTTGTTTCAGTAATCGATCTTTGCCATCACCAAAGCAGTGACAGCTAGTTTCTGCAATTGGGCGGGAATGTACGGCAAAATCTTCTTCAGTAGCCTGAGCATATAAAACACTGCTGACATGACTGCATTAGCCTGATTAGAGAAAGTCAGTGTGTCATTAAACATCACTCACAGAGTTCTAGCTGTCCTGACAGGAATAGGAGGTAAGCCAAGCTCGTACGGCCACCAAGATGGGGACCAAAAGAATATTTTGGCCCTAAAGATAAAGATCTCAGTTTTAGCTGAATTAATTTTAAGGCAATTTCTGGCCATCCACTGACTGACAGCTAGGCATACAGTCATTGAATCTCAGGTCACAGCCCGAAACCCTGGGCCTAGAGATATGACGATTTGTGTATCATCTGCATATGATGTTAGGGAAAAATCTAAAGATCTTATAAATTCTGCCAGAGGGATAACATGTATATTAAAAAGTGTTAGGCTAAGCGATGATCCTCGGGGAACTCCACTTGGGAGGAAGTATTCGGGTGATGTAAAATCAACCAGAATAACCGCTTTTTCAGCAATTCTCATGCTAATCCTGACACCCCTATCCTACTCAAACGATCCATCACAAGCCCATGATTGACTGAATCAACGCCTGCTGATAGATCAAGCAGGATAAGGGTACGTCTTCCTCCTTGGTCCAATGTCATCCGAATTTCTTTGGTGGCTTTAATAAGAGCCGTTTCTGTGCTGTGTTCAGCAGAAGACAAATTGAGTGGTGTCCAAACAGTTATTATTTGGAATGTGTGCAACCAATTGCATATTCATCGCTTTCTCAAATAGTTTCACTGGTAAAGGAGGATGATAAATTGGTGATAATTGCTCGTAACCTGGGGATCAAGAGATTGTTTTTTATTAAGGGGTAGTACCGAGGCTTTCTTCCACAAAGTTGGAAAGAAACCCGTGACACACATCTGCTGGAAAATATCAGTCAGAGTGGTAGCAATAGTTTCTGCTGCTAAGCTAGTCACTGTGGATGGACATGGATCACACAGCGAGCCAGACTTTGACTATTTGATCAACTTTGTGGCCTCTTCACTAGAAGGGGAAATAAAGCTCTCAAGCTTCGTGAGCATGACTTGATGAGTAGATTAGCAGTAGCTGGAGTAGCTGCTGCAGTAAGAGTCTTAAAGTTGTTAAAAACATCCTCCACTTTGAGGTGGAAGGAAACTGCTAGTGCATTACAAAAGGACTGAGAACAATCATTAAAGGGATTTGAGCTATAGTAGTTAGTTTTTTGATAATCGAAAACAGTTCTTTGGTAGAATGTCTAGCTTCTTCAATCTTTGCTGTAACGTATGCTGTTTTTTCCTTATGAATTTGCACCTTGTACACCTCTAAACAGTTCTTATAGCTGGCCTCTTACAATTCACAGTAGGCAAAATGCATTTTTATTTCTACAGTTCTGCGTGAGGGGCCTAAGATCATCAGAGAACCAAGGAGCCGACAAATTGTTCCTCTTTATCCGAGATCTTTTAACTGGCGCCAGTGCCTGAGACAAACCATCAAGCCACTGGGAATATTGTGCGACTGCTATCTCTGAGTCATCCGAAAGGATAGGACGGGAGCTATTTCGGCATGAAGTAAACTCTTCTGCATAAATGTTATGCCATGTTCAAAATACTGTCCAGACTGAATGGGCAGGAGGGCTGCAACCAGTATGTACATATTAGACCTCAAGAGAACTGCCCTATGGTCATACCAAGGTAAAGGAACAGTTTTTGTATTCACTATAGCTGTATTGTTTGAAAAAATCCCACCAAGTGTATGGTCAGCCACATGAGAGGGGCCAGTTGAGATAAGCCAAAAGCTGACATAGTGGAAAGAAGAGACGTGGTATCTGGATCAGCTAGCACCTTCAGATAGAAATTTAAATCCCCCCTGTAAAAAAGAATCCGTGTTAAGGCATGAGTTTTGGATATTTAGACAGACAGAAGTCAATAATGGAGAGCAGTGGACTAATAGATCAGATCAGTATATTATTGCTAAACCGCCACCCCGTTTACCAGAACAGTCTACTCTGAGAATCGAGAAACCGTGTAGAATGGTTGTAAGAATTTCATTTCTGGGCTTGATGAGGTGTCTGCCCAAGTTTCGGTGATGAAAATAGGCAGAGGCTTATAGGTATCTACACGCAAATTAAATGTGAGGCAATGCTTTATTAATGACCTAGCGTTAATAAGCGCACAAGGTAGCCTCATGCTAGGTTGTGACAAGAGGTCAAGTGAGGGCAAATTGTGGGTTGAAGGTATGGTCTTTGTATGAGTACCTAATGCACCAAGATGAAACCCACAAACAGAGCAGATAGCATCAGCCCTTCTAGAAAGGCCTGAAAGATCTATCCAGTCACAGCCAAGATTCTTACCTGTATGGCTTACCGCCTACAATGATGTAAATGAGCAACAGAGTATTGGGCTCTTATTGAGACTACGGCTGGCAGCATGGCTGGTGCTGTGCGCGATCCGTGCATGAATGGGTGCAGACAGGCCTGCATTTGGAACATCAACGGCACACCCGCAGTACATGACCACTGTGAGGACGCACTATGTGCTTCTGTAAATAACTCACCATTACCCACAGGGCGGGGCCGGACATGTGGCTTGTTTGCGCTAACCGCGATGAGTCAATAGTAAAACACAGACAGGAAAATTAAAATATAACTGGGGTCCAGCAACCCCTGAATCCCTGTCACTGGCTCCCCTGGGAACAGGAAAACTACTGGTAGAGGAAAACAAAATAACCAAATAGTGAGATAATAAACTCATAAAATGATTAAAAATGAAGATATAACATCTTCAATATGGCCGCCAACAGGGTATGTGGCGTTTCTCATCATGTTAACAATGATCTGGATAAAAATTGATCATAGCTAGAATCTCTGATACGGTTTAGAGAATGCATCAGTATTTCACATCTCATTGTAAGTTGCTTTAATGGTCCCAATTTTAGCAGAGTACAAATTGAAGGTTTGATACCACACATAAGGGTTGGTAGGATACTATCAAAGGATAATCGTCTTTCTATGATACTAGGGCTCATGTAGTCCATACGTACAGCTGTCACCCTTAAATCTGATCCCTGAATTCAAGAAGTTTGGGTGAGCAGAGGCAAAAATGGAGAGAGGCCGAGAAGTAAGAAAGAAAAGAACTGAAGGCACAATGGGCCCCAAACTGTCAATGTCTCTTGCATAAGTCTGTATGGTAAGATGTATCATCAAGAAATAGGACTTAATCCCAATTATGTGGGTATATGATCATTCAATTTGTAAATGACTTTTTCATGTCAAGCCATGCTAAACATGTCTTTAGGCCTGTCTTCCTGTTATGGTATGTTATTCATTTTCCTAAGATGCAAAATATTGAGTTTGGCCACTTCTAATGATGTGGCGAACCATCTCCTATTCATGTCATGTAGTATTGCTATACACATGAGTAATGGTTCATCAACCAATAGATGAGAAAAGATCCCATCCTAGATATTAGTCTAATATTGTGATAGGATAGAGCACTCCCACAGAATATGCACTATATATAAAGTCATCTTGATTACATTTCCAGAACTGGAGTAAGAGCACAGATTCGTTGGCAGTAGTCATATTGGGGAACAATACTTTACATATACCGTCTGGAAGAAACTGAATTTGAGATGGATTCCATAAGCACCAAGTCATGATGCATGAGAAGGACATCTCAGTCCTCCTCTTCAAATTGTAGCCACAGTCTATTTTGCTACCTCTCTCTAAGATTGTAAGCAGCCAGTTTCATGAAGGAAAGACCAACAATGGTGCTGTAGAGGCCTCAAACAGTACCCTTTAATGAACTCCACAGCTGCAAGCAGTATAAGATAGGCAAGTCGGGTAGTTCAGCGGCACCAATCTGGAGGAGGTGTTGGAAATAATCTAGCAGCTACTGATATTTCCAGTACTATGTGACAGGGAGGTGAAATTCTTGTTGTAAATCATCAAAATATTAATTTAACAGTGCTACCAAAACGTAAATTGAGAGAATTTCCTTTTTCATCCAGAGTTTCGGGCTCAATGTCTCTTTCCAATAAGTATACATAATTTTACCATATAGGCATTGAGAAGGAAACCTCTACTTATTCCCTGTTTCGTATGGTCATTGGCAAATAGGCAGAGACCGTCTGAAATGGGTTATCCAGTTACTTAGTCTTGAATTCCCTGTGTGGTAAAAACCCAACTCTCCATCAATATTTAACAAATCTCTTTACAGTTTAATTGATCGGGCAGTCTCTGATCAAGCTGGCAGCATGTATGTTGCACGAGCCATTTGGTAATCAAGCCAATAGTATTTAATATGTGCCATTCTTAGGCCCCCCTTCTCTTGTAGTAGTGTCTAGTTTTGAGGCCTTCAACCTCAGTTTCTGGTATGCCCCAATTGATGTAATTTTACATTCAATAATGCAGAGCAAATGAGTCAGGATTTTCAAGGGTATCATACTATTCACTTAATTAAATCATGGGCAGTCACCTTTTTGATTGTTTTAATCTTCCCCGCATTAATATTTGTTTTTTGGACCATGCCAGAATGTCAAACATCGATTTCTAATGGAGTAGGGTAAAGTTCTCTTACCATGTATGTTCTCCAAGCTCCTATTGATAAATATCCAGAAATTTCATATGGCTTGGCCACCACCTAAGAGATACACTTTGCAAACAAAAAAATGCTCATCCTAGAGTTTTAGTTGGTCATCATCAATGCCTAACATTTGGACTAAGTAATCCTATATCATGAGAATGTAGAAAAGCCAGCTATCTGAGACATAAGAGTAGGAATGGACGTGTTAGGGTCAGCCAGTGTAACCAATGTATCATTAGTGTATATCTTCACCTTTTGCTCCTCCATTGGTGTGATAATTACATAGATGGTTTGGTTATGTCTAATAGTGACAGACAATGGTTCCAGCGGCAATAATAGCAAGACTGGAGAGGCTCTCTCTGGCACTTCAGAGGGCAACAAAACAAGTCAGAAATACATCCTCCACAATTCAGTCTAGTCATAGATTGATTCATCCTAAAGTAATTGCACATTCCAAATCAAGTCCTGCCCCAATACCACCCTAATAATATTTTAAATGCATTCCCCCATTTAACAAAAGGCTTTTTTATGTGTCCAATGATATGGCCTATTTTTTATCAGGATCATTGATCACCTGTCAGAGTAAATACAAGAGATTCTCAGATGGTTAGTGAAAGACCCACCCGGCATGAAACCAACCTGAGAAGGTAGTACAAGAAACCATATCACTCTCCCCCAACCTGTTCACCAAATCTTTAGAAAGGATCTTGATGATGACAATGTTCAGCAAATTGCCCTATAGTTGACACAATGTAATGGATCTCTGTCAGGCTTATGGATACCAGATGCTCTGGCCATGTTGAATTTGGAGGGCAAGGAGTCTCTTTCGCCAGCAGACTTGTACGTCCTAACCAGCAGATGAAGCATCTTCAGTTTATCTATTTTATAAAATACAGCCGAAAATCCATTCATCCAATGTCATACTACCGCCATTTTAATCTCATCCTCAGTTATAGTTACATTTTCTTTAAGAGTGGCTGTATTCTTCAAAAAAGAATGGGAGTTGTATGTTCGATCACACACAATCGTATCTTAAAGTTATCTCTTGGAATATGTGTCTAACCTTATAACTCAACTATCCAAAATCAAATATAGATGATTCAGCATATTCTCACTTGTACCTTCAAATGCCTAGATTAGTTCATTTGCCTCACCCACGCAAAGCTTCCTTTGCAAAATAGACTTCTTCATCTCACTGTCTCCTCCCCTTCCCTGAACTAAATAAGCATCTCACCAACTATTATCAACTGTGCTGATTCATTTTGTTTTACTCTTGATAGTAAGGCCAACCTGCATATGCACATTGCTCACATGGCACACAGAGCACTCACCAAATGAGAATACTCAGTAGCATAAAATCTTTCGTACCCAAGTCAGACTGTAGTACAGTAGGCCACTGTTTTGTCTTATTGAGGATTAATTTTTGCAATTCCCTACTAGCTGACATAGTTCAAACTAGGCTGGACCCACAGAAAACAGTACTACATGCTGCATTAACCTCAACTCTGCTTCCAGACGTTCTGATCACATCCCACCAGTCCTGAAATCCCTGAAGTGGCTCCCTTTGGATGTACTTTCAAAATGGCAATTTGCCCTATAAAGTAGTATGTCTTTTCTCTCCTAGGTACATGTCCAAGAAAATACAAATCTCACATGAGAAGCTCTCCTTTCATAGAAAATAATCTCTGCCTAGTCATCTCTATGGTCTCTTTATAACTCCTCTCTCAAGTGAAATTGGCCACCTCCTTTAGTTTCTGCAAATGGGCATTGTATCCAAGCCTTGGCTCAAAACAGCAATCTAAAACATCCAGAAATGACTGCTCACCACCCGTCATCAGTACTGCATCTGAGTGTTGACCCTACTTGATCTGTCAGTGGCTGTCATGGAGTGGGCCTGGTTACTTTGCCGACTGCTATTTGTGGTCTGTGTGCAAGAGCAGCAATTTAAATCCTCTCACTTTCAGCGAAGAAGGGCTGGTATTGACTAGATTCATGCTGGGTGCAAGCAAAAAGCATGCTGCGAAGAAGAATGCTGGCAATGAACTCCAATTCCCAGCAAACATGAACTCTCACACGTCTAAAGAAAGAATGGCCTTCTTGGATCTTCAGATATAACGTCCCTCTTGGTTCTTGGCGTCCTTTACTAGCCAACTGTGCTACAGTATTGCTGCAGCCATGACCACAATTCATGGGCCTCATATTTTCCTTGCCAATACCTTTTGGTTTGATCCACAGGACACATTCCAGGAGTTTGACAACTTAGGGAAACTAATCTGAGAGCCAGTGCAATGGGACTGAGTGGTAGATAAGATGTTTACCCGCACCAGTGGTCACCAGGTGTTCCAAGCCCTCAGGACCTCATATTTCACAACTGGGCAATCCAAACTTCAGGATTCTGGAATCTGTTTATTTGCGATCTCATTTAGCCCCATCAGAAAGGAATTATCACAATACTACTTCAAAGCACTTTAAAGACTGGCTTTATTGAAACAGTCCAATCTATGGCCCGTTCATGCTTGCTTCGCACTATAATCCCAGAAGACATGGGAACCATGTATTGACACTCCTGGACAGAGGCTAATACTATGAACAGACAATGATCGACCAAGACTCGGAGTAAATCCCATGCCAAGCCATCTGCCTCCATGTACACAGCATCCCCATGAATGTGTGAGTTTGCTGCACATGATAATCCCAGAAAATATCATAACCTCGTACAAACACAGCTGGACATTGATTAATAATATGCAAACAGTGTGACTGAGCAATGATTGGGTCTTCCCTATGCTATCTACCGACATGATACAGAACAAAACCAAGCATGGATGAGCACACGCTGGACACCATAAGCTCAGAAGACATTGAAAGCACACACAGACATATATGAACAGTGGTTCTAGCTGTACACACTTAAACAAAGGGATCCACCCGCATGTATAACATACCAAGAGATTCCCATTCATACCATGTGTGTCCCACGGTCGTGGAGAATACACATCTGTTGTTAAAATACCCCTCACACACCAAAAGGGCCCTTGGTGTCATGCTTCATCATAGGGGTCTTCCCGCCCCTCTACGGGACGGGGCGTGCTACGACCAGCGTGTACGTGGGAGCACTGTTCTTGGTAGGACTACTATGTGTAGTGCAGGGGTGTGCAAGGAAGGGTCAGGAGTGAGTGGAGAGTGATGTTAAAAAATACCTGGCTTACTGGACTAGGAAAAAATTTTTATTCTGCCATCTAAGCTGGTATTAGTAAAAATGTGGGGATGGAGGGTGTATGCCTCAATGAGCTTGACCTCCTGATGTCGACATGTTTCGAAGCTTACCCCAAGCTTCTTCGTCAGGACCTAAGAAGATCCCTTCCAACAATGCACTGTGATGTGGTGAGAAATAGTGGGTGTAAAAATAAACATAGGAGGTAAATAGCCTCCAAAAGTTGGTACCGCCCCACTGGGTCTTACGTACTCCTTGTGACCTAAATGGAGAAAATGGTATGATATGAGAGACATACAGGACATTACTGTTATAAGGACAGACGCTCATTCCGTGGTGTTTAAAACAGTGATCTGAAAAGGAAGTGAGCAATGATCGTCTTCTAGCCTTATCACGTGATCTGTGATAAAAAACATAGTGTGACATACTACATTTAAAATACACAATAACAAAACAACAGAAAACACACACTCTACTCATAAAGGAAACGAAGTTCCTGTAGGGCGAAAATGTCATTTGTGGTTGTTTGCATGCCCAACAAAGCAGAGAAATGAACACATACTTGCTGCAAAAAGGATAATTTCCTCATGAGCTCATTTACCGGGTGGTTGAAGTGCCAAAATAGGCTACCTAAATAGCGAGAGAGAGGAAAATGTACTCCCTTTGTCATTTTTAGAAGGTTGACCTTCCACCTGCCGGCTGTGCCGTACTTACGCCTCCTAGGATCAATGTCCTGCTGGAAAAACCACCCCGGTCGGCTCCGTCGATAAATTAAGATCAGAGTAAATGTACTTTAAATACCCCCTCCAATCAGGGAATGAGTGTCAGAAAACGCCCCGTATGGCGGACCAATAGACGGTCCCTGCTAGTAGAGTAACCTAAAGCGCGCAGGCGCTGCTGCACGAGACCCGGAGCCGGAAGGTAGAGGCAGACGGGTCATTGCAATGAGACTGTAAGGACCCCCAGGGAGGTGTCTAAGTAGGTGCCTGATGGAGCGCCTTACATAAACTCATAATTAAAAGAGTAAAAGAGGCTATGGGGTGTGTGTAAAGGATAATCTACATAACACAAAATCGAGTGTAATGGGACCTAGCAAAATAAATGAACTATGGAAGATATCATTATTAAGAAAATAATTAGGTGTCCAAATACTTTGCCTGTAACATACGGATTAACAGATATTGATCTGGAAGGTTGATATAAAAATAAATCTAAACATATGTAACAGGTAGGAAAAATGCCCCAACCAAGCCTAGTGAAGACACACAGCTGGTGTATGGCTGCATCAAGAGGTATGTGTATGTATCGGATAGCTACTACAGGGGGGCTTCGGCTGTGGTCAGGGGGCAAATGACAAGTACATGTAAAAACGAAAAGAGATAACCCAGTGGTCCTGGAGTGGTACCATGCTGGTTCTAGGCAGATACGAGGGGCAAAAGAGAAGGAAAGAAGGCAGACTTGAAGGGGTATCTCTAGTCAGGTAGATAACCGGTAGTTGAACAGTGCTTAGTTAAGTATGATGACGGTGGTTATACTCGGAACTGATTCCATGGTATATCCTCATTTAGTCCATGGATGTGTGTTTTGAGACGGAACACCCAACGTTGTTCCTTCTCTAGGAGGCTGTGTTCGTTACTCAATTGTTCTATCACTGTCCACTGTAAATCATCTATACAGTGGCTTTTGGAAATATAGTGATTGGACATCTTGGTAGTGCTCCTACCACATCTGACATTGCTGCGATGTTCGCCAATACGTACCTTGATTGGTCTGGATGTCATACCCACATACTCAAGGCCACACGGACAAGTAATTAGATACACAACATTTTTGCTGTTGCAATTCGTGAAGCTCCTCTGATCCCACTTATCGCCATTCCGGAATGTAATGTGTGTACTTTTTCTCGTCAGATGACAAGTGCTGCAGTTCCCACAGGGATGATGCCCCTGTACTGGGGGTAGTAGACCAACAGGTCTTGGTCGAGATATGTTCTTAGGTCTTGTATGAACAAGCATGTCTCTTAAGTTGCGTCCCCGCTTGTGGGCAAACATAGGTTTCGTTATGTTTAATCCGCAGGAATTGAGTAGACGCCAGTGTTTATTCACTATCTTAGTGATCTGGTTAGAATGTGTATTGTAAGTTGTTACACATATCGGTCTCTCATCGATCTGGTTTGCCACTTTGTCTTCCAAAAGAGCCTCTCTGTTATTATTCCTTGCTCTTTTTAAGGCTTTGTCAACGATTTTCTTAGGGTAATTGCGTTTCATCAGTTTGGTACGTAGTTCAGATGCTTGTTGTTTGAAGTCACTGAGTTCAGTACAGTTTCTCCGCAGACGCAGGAACTGGCCGTACGGTAAGTTTTCCCTCAGGTGACGGGGGTGAAAACTGTCAAACAGAAGTAAACAGTTCTTAGCTGTTGCTTTAAAGTGTGTCGTGGTTTTGAGTTTCCCCTGTTCAGGGTAGATATTCAGGTCCAAGAATACCAGGTTTTCCGCTGACACACTGTGTGTAAATTTCAGAAAAGCATTCTGTTGGTTAAGCCACAGCATGAATGCCTCTGTTGATTCCATGTCGCCCTCCCACACGACCAAGACATCGTCAATGTACCTTTTCCATACTTTGATGTGAGCAAGGTATGGGTTCGTCGTGTGTAGGATCTTGTTGGTTTCCAGATGGTGTACATAGAGCCCGGCTAGACTTGGAGCAAAGGTACTCCCCATGCTGGTACCGTGACGTTGTTCATATATGTTGTCAGCATACATAAAGAAATTGCGGGTGAGAGCCAATGAAACACATTCCATCACCAGACTACAAGGTGGGGAGGGCGACATGGAATCAACAGAGGCATTCATGCTGTGGCTTAACCAACAGAATGCTTTTCTGAAATTTACACACAGTGTGTCTGTTTGACAGTTTTCACCCCCGTCACCTGAGGGAAAACTTACCGTACGGCCAGTTCCTGCGTCTGCGGAGAAACTGTACTGAACTCAGTGACTTCAAACAACAAGCATCTGAACTACGTACCAAACTGATGAAACGCAATTACCCTAAGAAAATCGTTGACAAAGCCTTAAAAAGAGCAAGGAATAATAACAGAGAGGCTCTTTTGGAAGACAAAGTGGCAAACCAGATCGATGAGAGACCGATATGTGTAACAACTTACAATACACATTCTAACCAGATCACTAAGATAGTGAATAAACACTGGCGTCTACTCAATTCCTGCGGATTAAACATAACGAAACCTATGTTTGCCCACAAGCGGGGACGCAACTTAAGAGACATGCTTGTTCATACAAGACCTAAGAACATATCTCGACCAAGACCTGTTGGTCTACTACCCCCAGTACAGGGGCATCATCCCTGTGGGAACTGCAGCACTTGTCATCTGACGAGAAAAAGTACACACATTACATTCCGGAATGGCGATAAGTGGGATCAGAGGAGCTTCACGAATTGCAACAGCAAAAATGTTGTGTATCTAATTACTTGTCCGTGTGGCCTTGAGTATGTGGGTATGACATCCAGACCAATCAAGGTACGTATTGGCGAACATCGCAGCAATGTCAGATGTGGTAGGAGCACTACCAAGATGTCCAATCACTATATTTCCAAAAGCCACTGTATAGATGATTTACAGTGGACAGTGATAGAACAATTGAGTAACGAACACAGCCTCCTAGAGAAGGAACAACGTTGGGTGTTCCGTCTCAAAACACACATCCATGGACTAAATGAGGATATACCATGGAATCAGTTCCGAGTATAACCACCGTCATCATACTTAACTAAGCACTGTTCAACTACCGGTTATCTACCTGACTAGAGATACCCCTTCAAGTCTGCCTTCTTTCCTTCTCTTTTGCCCCTCGTATCTGCCTAGAACCAGCATGGTACCACTCCAGGACCACTGGGTTATCTCTTTTCGTTTTTACATGTACTTGTCATTTGCCCCCTGACCACAGCCGAAGCCCCCCTGTAGTAGCTATCCGATACATACACATACCTCTTGATGCAGCCATACACCAGCTGTGTGTCTTCACTAGGCTTGGTTGGGGCATTTTTCCTACCTGTTACATATGTTTAGATTTATTTTTATATCAACCTTCCAGATCAATATCTGTTAATCCGTATGTTACAGGCAAAGTATTTGGACACCTAATTATTTTCTTAATAATGATATCTTCCATAGTTCATTTATTTTGCTAGGTCCCATTACACTCGATTTTGTGTTATGTAGATTATCCTTTACACACACCCCATAGCCTCTTTTACTCTTTTAATTATGAGTTTATGTAAGGCGCTCCATCAGGCACCTACTTAGACACCTCCCTGGGGGTCCTTACAGTCTCATTGCAATGACCCGTCTGCCTCTACCTTCCGGCTCCGGGTCTCGTGCAGCAGCGCCTGCGCGCTTTAGGTTACTCTACTAGCAGGGACCGTCTATTGGTCCGCCATACGGGGCGTTTTCTGACACTCATTCCCTGATTGGAGGGGGTATTTAAAGTACATTTACTCTGATCTTAATTTATCGACGGAGCCGACCGGGGTGGTTTTTCCAGCAGGACATTGATCCTAGGAGGCGTAAGTACGGCACAGCCGGCAGGTGGAAGGTCAACCTTCTAAAAATGACAAAGGGAGTACATTTTCCTCTCTCTCGCTATTTAGGTAGCCTATTTTGGCACTTCAACCACCCGGTAAATGAGCTCATGAGGAAATTATCCTTTTTGCAGCAAGTATGTGTTCATTTCTCTGCTTTGTTGGGCATGCAAACAACCACAAATGACATTTTCGCCCTACAGGAACTTCGTTTCCTTTATGAGTAGAGTGTGTGTTTTCTGTTGTTTTGTTATTGTGTATTTTAAATGTAGTATGTCACACTATGTTTTTTATCACAGATCACGTGATAAGGCTAGAAGACGATCATTGCTCACTTCCTTTTCAGATCACTGTTTTAAACACCACGGAATGAGCGTCTGTCCTTATAACAGTAATGTCCTGTATGTCTCTCATATCATACCATTTTCTCCATTTAGGTCACAAGGAGTACGTAAGACCCAGTGGGGCGGTACCAACTTTTGGAGGCTATTTACCTCCTATGTTTATTTTTACACCCACTATTTCTCACCACATCACAGTGCATTGTTGGAAGGGATCTTCTTAGGTCCTGACGAAGAAGCTTGGGGTAAGCTTCGAAACATGTCGACATCAGGAGGTCAAGCTCATTGAGGCATACACCCTCCATCCCCACATTTTTACTAATACCAGCTTAGATGGCAGAATAAAAAATTTTTCCTAGTCCAGTAAGCCAGGTATTTTTTAACATCACTCTCCACTCACTCCTGACCCTTCCTTGCACACCCCTGCACTACACATAGTAGTCCTACCAAGAACAGTGCTCCCACGTACACGCTGGTCGTAGCACGCCCCGTCCCGTAGAGGGGCGGGAAGACCCCTATGATGAAGCATGACACCAAGGGCCCTTTTGGTGTGTGAGGGGTATTTTAACAACAGATGTGTATTCTCCACGACCGTGGGACACACATGGTATGAATGGGAATCTCTTGGTATGTTATACATGCGGGTGGATCCCTTTGTTTAAGTACGCTTGGTTGGGAGGAAGTATCCACCTCCACCACTCGTTGAGTGGAACCTCTCTACTCCCCCCCTTGTTTCTCTTTCTAGCTGTACACAAACACTGATAGAGCAAGGACTGGCTTGAGCCTCATGGCAGCCACCTCCACTGACTAGCATAGCCCAGGCATTGGTGAGCACTTGCTGCAAACCATAATCCGGGAACATGTTAGAGTTGCGCCTAGGCAGTGGACCCGCAGAGTCGCATCTGGTGGTTTAGTGGATTAATGTGTCCACTGTAGTGGCCTGCGTTCGACCTCATGTTCACAGTTTCAAATCCTGGTGGCCCACTCAGCCTTTCATTTTTCTAAGGTCGATAAAATGAGTACCATTGAGTTGGGCAACAATAAACATCTGTTATTCAGCGCCAAGATACCCATCTGGGTGAACGTGCGCTTTACAAATACACATGCTATGTTATGTTATGCTAAGCACACAAAGTGACTGAGCAAGAAGAGGGGTAAGTCTCATGCCATCTACCTCCATTGGACAGAGTAATTCTTGTCATGAGTTTGCACATATTGCACAACATAATGCCAGTAGACATCAAAACAGTGCCCGGACAAAAACCTAGACAATGGAAATATAACTATGCACGCACATTGACCGAGCAAAGATTGGTGGTGAACCGCAAGTTGTCTACCACCACTGTACAGAACAAATGCAGGTATGGATGAGATCCTGTTGAATCCCATAATCACAGAAGACATAGGGGCCAGATGTACAACGGAATTTTGCATGCGCAAATGGGTTTTAGACCCGTTTACGCATGCAAAAAACCTGTGGGACATGTACTAGCCTTATTTTGCGAGTCACAATAACCCTATTTTGCGAGTCGCAAATAATTTGCGACTCGCAAAATAGTGTTAAGCGACTCGCTATTAGGAAGGGGCATTCTCTTTCTAATAGCGACCCCACATGCTATGTAAGAATGTTTTGCAACGGCAATTGCGGTCGCAAAAAAAACTCGCAGTTTACCACCCTTCTCAGAGGGTGGTAAAGCACTCGCGAACAGAAAGGGGTTACCAGGGGACCCCTTCCCCTTTGGGAATGCATGCACACACATTTTTTAAGGGCAGGCACCTGCCCTTAAAAAATTAAAATGAAAAGTTATATTTTTCTTTTTTTAAATGCATGCCATTTCCCTTTAAGGAAAACGGGCTGCATTTAAAAAAAAAAACTGCTTTATTTAAAAGCAGTCCCAGACATGGAGGTCTGTTGACCCCAAAAGGCCACCATCGCTGGGAGTGCCAGCAATTCCCAATGGGTTCGCGAATTGTGACAGGCTCATTTATATTCATGAGGCATGCAATTTGCGACCCCATTGGGAATCGCAAACAGTGTCTCAGACACTGTCGTACATTGGAAATTGCGACTCGCATATTGCGACTTGCAATTTGGCGCAATTTGCGAGTCGCAATTTCCAATGGAGGTACATCTGGCCCATAAAATCCATGCACAGATACACCTGGAGAGTGGTTGCTGTTATGGACACACAGTAACCGAGCAGGAATTGAGGTAAGGTTCATACCAATCATCTTCACGGGACAGAATAACCCCAAACACGGGTGACCACGAGTTCCACGCCATAACCCCAGAATACGTTGGAATAATGCAGACACACAAGGACAGTGGTTACTGTTGTGGACACACAGAGACCGAGTAAAATAGGGGTGAGGTTTATGTCAATCATCCCCATCGGGCAAAATTAACCCCAATATGGGTGAGCAGTTGTTGCACACCATAATCCCACAAGACATAGAAACCACACACAGGCGCGCTCAAACCTTGGTTATTTCTACGCACACTCAGTGACCAAGCAAAGCAAACGCAATCATTTTGCCTACTCCTCCCCTAATCCTACAGGAGGACATTCTGCACTGAACTCCTGCACCTCTTAGGAGACGAGACCCCCTGTGCCGAAGAGGTCACCGCACCACAGGGGTCCACTTGGGGTGGACCCCTGCAGATCAATGCAGATCAACGCATGCTGAAAATCAATACGAGTGAAAATGATTAACATGCAAAGATAAGCCATATCCGTCCAGGCAAATGCAAACAAAGGATGAAAAGGAAACTGTCGTGCAAGGCATGTGCATGTTATTGAGCTCTCGGGGTTGAAAAGGCGCTGCCACTCCTGAATCAACAGAACACTTGTGCCGAAGCACAGACTTGAGTCAAGGTGAGCGGCTGTCTGCTATCGGAAGGCAGCTCACCTGGTACGCCCATTCCGAGCATGTTTTAAGTTGTTCTTCACTGTCACGCAACTACATGAAGCAGTCACGTTAGTGGAGAAATGTGTAACAGGTTTGTAATGTGCTGCACGGACTCCATTTCAGCATTCTTGAACACGTACGTACCCCACTTCCCGCCGCGAGATCCCCCTCATATCGAGTAAGCGGATATGATTCCTTCCATACATGTATTTTTTCTGCAGCTCTTTTTTTTCACAGCACTTGTTATTCTGTTAATTTATTGCATTTCCTAAAGAATCCCCGGTTGTTCTTTTTTTATTACTCTTTCGTTTAGTCATGATTGTCTGTGGCAGCGTTCCCAGGGTCATGGCGCAAGTTAATTCTAAACTACCGTGATACTCAGGCCTTGTTATTCTTTGGCCTACAGCGCGCCACAAAGAGGGGTTTGTGGGTGTTCAGGACTCTAATCGAGTTCTGAACATTGTAAATGTGCCTGTGAAGGGGAAATTGTTACCTGCGGTGTTGTTAATGCAGAAAAGTGGGTTACTTAAGCAGCTGCTAAGAGTGCAAGGAAATCCACAAGCAAAACCAAAAGTGTTTTAAAGCTGGGCAGCACTTGTTCAGAGCTCTGATATTCCCCAGGTCAGACAGTCCGGGTTTCTTTTTTTTTTTTTTGCATTCTGGGATTTGTCGTCCTGTTGAGCCCGTAAAGAAATCAGGTTTACGAGTCTCATAATGGAACGAAAAACCTGGTTTTGGTGAGCTACCCAGACATGAGCATGGAACACCTGAGCATTTTGTTTGCACAACTTTTGTATATGTCGGCTGCTATGAGTGGAAGTGCGCAATCACGTTAATATTCGCTCAGTACTAAGCATAGCTGCCAAGCTTCCAGGTCCATGCGTGATGTGCTGCACTAGGTCCAGATTTTCCCTTTGAATTCTAGGACTTGTAGTTCTGATTTATAGTTAATTAAACAAGACTGCATGTCCCAGAATTCAAAGAAGAAACCTGGACTGGCGCAGTACATCCATCAGGTGTGGTCCTGGCTGAATATATGTCGTTACGCATTCCATTGCAACGCATGCCTTTACCACAAATGCGTTACAACGGTGATTTTTCTACGCATATCCTTTACCTCGATTATTCCTTTACCACGCATTTTTTTTGGGGGGGGGGGGAGACCCCCCCAAGCCCCCTCTTTTCTTTTTTTTGCCTCTTTCTTACGTCTTCGCCGACACTAAAAAAGGACTGAATCGGATGAGGAAGAAGACGTTCCGTGAAGACGTTGCTTGCGTGGTAAAGACGGTCGTGGACAATACGCGTTGTAAAGACGTTTACGAGGTAAGTGTACCGTTGTAAACATAACGCGTAGAAAAGCCTTCGTGGTAAAGGCTGTTTCCCGTCCTGGCCTGGTAACTTGGCAGCAATGCGAGACTCAGTGGGGTTCCATAGCAATATAGTGGAAAGAAGCCGAACGCCGAGTTCCTTTATAAGATTCTGGAACTCGGAGGTCACGTCCCACATCCTTATCATGTACAGTAGGGGACACTTTATCTCATATAATACAAGGACACACCATCACCTTTCCTGCAAACCAATTAAATCCTTGATTTGTAGCTCTTCCATATGAAAGAGTTAGCATGTGTGCAAATAGGAACGATACAAATAGAATCTCTAGTGCAAAATTAACCACACCAAAAATCTGTTAGATATTTGTAGATATTTGTTGCAAAAAGATATCCGAATCAGTTACAAACAAGTCAGTTTTTTTAAAAAAGCCAAAAGTTGCACTAGCTCGGAATATGTAGAAACACGCAAAATCTAACTTTTCTATGATTACCTAAGAAATGCAAAATATATACATGTTGCCATAAATACTTTCTTTCTGTTGAGCAGAAGAAATAAAAACAAAGTTTTCTTTAATTCTTTAACCAGCTGATTTAATTATGCTCTGTGGCATGACCTGCCTTTCTCCTTGCTGCCAGAGTTGGCAGAAGACATTGTAACCTCAGAATTCAACTACAATAAGTTATTACAGTTGCGTTCTAAAGTATTTTCTTTATAATTGGTGACTTGGTTAATTACAAGTTGATGATTATAAAGAAATTTGAGAAGAGTTTTTATGCAGGGATTGCAGAATTCCATGTATTATATAAAAAATATTGGTGATGTGCTGCGTGGTATGTGCATCTGTGCCCCAAGGGAATGAGCAGGTAGAGTTTGGCGTTAATTAAATCACAAAGGGGAACTTTGTAAGCGCAACAGATCTGTTGCACCCATGGGAAAAAGTGTAGGACTTTAAGACTACTTTCAAGTGAAGTTTGAGTGACTAGTGACAAATTGTGCATTTACAGTACTATAAATGGGAACACTATGGTAGGAATTGAAAATCACTCTGCATGGCGGGTAAAAAAAAAAGAGAGATATAACTGCATAGGCATGCTGCGGAAATTAGCAAAATGCTTATGTTGGCGCCTACTACAGTCTAGTGTCACTGATTTTCTTTGGGAGTCAGGTACATGTTGCTTATGTTATCAGCAGTACACTCATCACCAGTGCAGTATGTATTGCTTCAACTTCCAATATTGCACACTCGGGCTATATTTATAAGTTGAGTTGTGTCGCTCTTGCACTACAGGCACCCTTGTTAAATATGGTGCATTCCTGCTCTTTTGCAATCAAGCAGAGCGGGACTTTTTAATAAATATGCCAGTGTGTACAGTCTGATACGTTTATGCACTGAACCCAATCCTTGAGTGTATCTCACTGAAACTCTAAGAGGAGATAGGTCATCGCGAGTAATTATGGCGTTTTTTCTGTATGCACGATGGTCAGGGACATTTTAGGGATTTTCGGGGCCCTAGGCCAAACCGATTTTGGGGGCCCCTGTTCAGAACAGTTTTGAATTTATGATGCAATTTCAGCTCCTTCAGGCCGTCTTTGGCCATGGCATTGACAGTGCACAGGCATACTGGTCCATATTCTAAATGTGTTTACATCTGATATCCAGGGATAGTGATGTGTGTTTTCAATATTGTAACACAGCAGCAACTCACTAATATTACTGCAAATAATTTCTGTGACACCCTCCCATTTCTCATTTGTGAGGTCCTTTTTATGGAGGTTGCATGAAACAAACAACATTTCTCTGCAAAATGTCTGTAATAAACTCTCACACATCACCCACATTAAAAATAAGTTAAAGGAAAGGGGTATTTAAAACAATTTGTCGAAGAATTATTCAAGGTCTTCAGGGCAAGACTCTCTGCAGAGCTGGCTGTGTCAGGGCTCCCCTTACAGCATGGCGCCCTAGGCCAGTGCCCACTTAGCCCGTGCCTTAAAACGTCTCTGACGATGGTAACCTTAATACAACCCTGTCTACTGGAAGGCAGTACCGAAGCAAGGAAAATTGTATTTTGGACTGCTGTTAAGGCAGTAAATATAGAAATGATCAGGGTTCAGTGGGGCCCTCAGGGCTCTGGGTCCCGGTTCCACTGCACCTGCTGCATCAATTGTAGCTGCGCCCCTTCTGAGAGGCACAGTTACAAGCCGTATTTTGCCTTCCACATGCATAAATGAGTTAGCGGACTTGAGTGCGTGACAGAATCCCTGACTTCAGAAATGGTGCCCAGTGGCTGCAGGCTGTGCCAAGCCCAGGCAGACAAACTGCCAGAAATGTGTGATTGTAATATAGAATTAAGCATTGTTTTCTTAAACATGCACATTAATTGGGTTTTCACCACCTTAACCATAGAACGTGAAGCACAACCATGTTTGTGGCTTCCATTGGATGCCCCTGGGTACAATATCAATTTTCAAATCCGGTTACTCACTGCTCTTATGTCAGAGCAGTGAAAAAAACACAAGTATTGGAAAGGAGTAGATTTTCAGTTATATAAGCCAGGCCTACTGGTTTTGCCAATGCATGCCGTGGGTCAGCATCAGATGCAAGGAAGCTGCTGTACATGCAGACGTCCAGCAGTGGCTCTGCGGCAGCTGACAGGAAGCCACTGAGTGCGCTGGACACAGCAGTAGCCCAATGACAGGACGGCAGGAGCTGGTCAGCAAGGTAAATGTTTATTTTTTGCAGTGGTCCAGAGCAGTGGCATAGCAAGGGGAGGGGTGGGGGCGGTCCACCCTGCGCAGCATGTGTTTTGGGGGCGGAGCCCCCCGCCTTCATGAGTTTGCCACAGGAACGGCTAATGCAGGAATCATCGCCAACACCCCACCCCCCTCCCCTTCAGCACGGCCATGGGGCGGCAAAGGCAGGGACTGCCACGGGCGGTAAAGTGCCTAGCTACGCCACTGGTCCAGAAGCAGGAGTCTGCCAACATAAATATGCTTTAAAAAAATTATAATCGTCATGGATTATGCTTCAAATGCCGCTCTGTTGCCAAATGCCAAACAAATTGCCTCAAGTTCCCATAATGATGGTCAAGGCAATGGCGGACAATGGGATCGGAGCACCCAGAAGCAGCTGTGGGGTAGTCTCCAGGCATGATGCATCTTAAAATTCATAACTGATGAGTAAGGAACTAATTTTAAGTCCAACAATAAAGTCACAATGTAAACTAAATGGCAGAATGTATACCTAAAACGCCATTGGCTTGATTGACAGCCCTTCAAACTAACACCTAAAATGAAAAAAAACAGGAAACCTAATGATTCAAAGATACTAACCCAAAGCCTACACTATTTGTGTAAAGCTTTTTTTTTAGGTGTAGATGACATGAGCTCTCTTGCTACAAAGTCCTTAAGCTGTCTTTAGTCAGATCTAGCAACATTGAAGCTATGTGTATGGTGGACACTAATCTGCCACCATTACTAGGTCTCCGAGCACCCAAGAGTTGGTGGAATGGCATATGATGTTCCGCTCTTTCCTGGCTGCCCCTTTTGTCTCCAGAAGCATGAGGGAGACGATGGAATGTGGTCAGTAATCTTTCACCACCAACCGCTATTTACTTTACCAGCTACAGATCTGTGCATATCCAAGGCTGACAGGAGATATCAATCTCTTCTGATACTGACTTGGTCTGAGCCACAGTCACCATGGCAAATGTATTCCACTGTCTCATTGACAGCACAGAGCATTGCATTTGCCTAGACAGGTGGAGAAAAGGCTCAGAAGGTGGTGGTTTACAGCTGCAGGACACCAGGTACTTTTTCTGTATTTGAACAGAGCGTGGCTTGGTCACCAAAGGTGATGGAGCATGATGCATCATGCTAGCTGTTTTTGTCAATCATTGAGGGGGATATTTAAAAAGGTATTTTGGAGTATTTAAAGCAGTACTCCTGTAATGCTCTTTTATGTCCTTTAAACATGCCTTTCTGAATTGCCCCTAAAAGAGTCTAAAATGGTAATGAAATGGAAATATTCAGATACAATTTGTAGAAATTGAAAGGACTGTGGTCTTTTTCCATTTTTACTAATAGGGAGTTGACCATTTTATGGATTGTCCACAACACGTAAAAGTATTTAAAAAATGCTCCTGTAGTACTACTTCCTATAGCAAAACACAAAAGATGATGGATGGAATGTTGCACATTGGCAAAACATTCACCCCCAGTCACAGATCTGGGTTTAATTCATCGTTATTTTGCTCACCACGTCACCCCAGTTCAGACATGGCCATATGCAAATCAGTCTTGACCCTGTGCCTCATGGGAACAGTCCTGCCCGAACTGCAGGTAATGTCTTCCCTGGACCGGAATCAAGCATCCTAGGACCGGTTTCAGGGTGTCACCCCTCTTCAGCCAGGATAGCTTGACTCCAGTGGCGTAGTGAGCATGGGACCCACGTCTGGGCATACCCTTCCCACATAGGGCGAACAGCAAAACACACAAGATGATGGACGGAATGTTACACATTGGCAAAACATTCACCCCCAGTCACAGATCTGGGTTTAATCCATCGTTATTTTGCTCACCACGTCACCCCAGTTCAGACATGGCCATATGCAAATCAGTCTTGACCCTGTGCCTCATGGGAACAGTCCAGCCCGAACTGCCAAGCCATGTCTTCCCTGGACCGGAATCAAGCATCCTAGGACCGGTTTCGGGGTTTCACCCCTCTTCAGCCAGGATAGCTTGACTCCAGTGGCGTAGTCTTTGTGAAGAACAAGTTACTTACCTTTGTTAGCTTCTTATCGGATAGAGACTATATCTAGCCACAGATTCCTTACATTTTGAATTTCCTAGGTGTCAGACTTGATCTGGAAGATTTTTTGTGAGCAGTAACCCTGAGCGCTGGTAAGTGGCGTTGATCGGCTCCACGTCCGTCATCGGCGTCGCTCGAGTTGGAAGTGGCCTTGCGGTTCCTATATAGGCGCCACACAGGCGTGCTGATGTCAGTTACTTTTCACAACTTTTCACAGCAGAAGTGCGGAGCCATGAAGAACACTGATCACTGTTATGTAAAAACTAGGGCCCTGACAGGAGTCATCCCTATTCCTCGAAATCCGTTCGCAGAGTGGGGAGGATGATTGGGTGAGAAATCTGCAGCTAGATATAGTCTCTACCAGATAAAGCGTTACTGAAGGTAAGTAACTTGTTAATCTGACAGAGATTTCTAGCCACATATTCCTTACCTTTTTCATAGATACCCAAGCAATACCATCCCTGGAGGAGGATCTGCAAACTAATTTCAACTGAGAAACTCCGGCGGGACCGACGGGCATAGTGCCCATACCTGCGGACCTGACTGTCCAGACAGTAATGTTTAATGGAAGCCCACGTTTCTGCCTGCCTGGCAGCTATCAAGGACAGGAACGCCTTATGCTAACGCAGTGGTGACCATTTTAGCTCTAGTGGACATAGCCCACAAACCATCAGATGCTGCTTGCCCACGAAGAGTTGGTCATCACCCGGAACTCACATGTACTTTCAAGGTAGAATGACAGTGCTCTTTTTGGGTCCAAACGGTGGAGACGTTCCTCTTCTTTAGAGGGATGTGGAGGTGCATCAAAGGTAGGCAAGGTGATATATTGGCCTACATGAAAAGGGGTGACCACTTTTGGTAGAAAAGAGGCATTTGTGCGAAACACCACTATGTCAGGATCAACTGAGAGGTAAGGTGGCTTAGATGACAAGGCCTGCAGCTCACTTACTCTACAGGCAGATGTAATTGCCACAAGGCAGGCTGCTTTCAAGTTGAGGAGCCGGAGGGGACAATCGTGTAGAGGCTCAAAAGGAGCACACATCAAAAAAGGAAAAAACAAATTTGGGTCCCACACCATAATGAATGGTGAAGGAGGGAAGAGATTAGTAAGACCCTTTAGGAACCTATGTACCATAGGGGACCTGAATAAAGAGTGTTGATCAGGCTACCATAAAAAGGCAGAAATGGCAGATAGATAGCCCTTAATAATGTTTTGTGTTTCACAAAATATGGAATACCAGAATAAGAAACCTAACCATAGGGAAGGACAGGGTTTCCGGGGGTGCCATTAGGTGATTTGCCAGAGGTGCGCTTTGACGAAGGTGTGACTACAAGCCCCTCTACCCCTGCAGATCATGAGGCATAATTCTGCCTAAACTAAAATACTATGTGTCAGTGATTAACCGTATGTATTATGTGTATACGCAGTAGGTGTGCACCTCATTAATTCCTAACTATAGGTTTACTTAGGAGTGGTACGCACAAGGCTGGCCCTCGTGTGGTCCTGAAGAAGAGCTTTGAGGGTACAGCTCAAAATATGTCGACCCAATACTAGGGACTCTATACTCATTATAGTTAGCCGTCTCTCTTATTAACCCCTGTTTTTAGACATACCAACTAGGGGCAGGAATAAAATATTAGCACACTAGTTAGGCATTTTTAATCTTTTTTGTTTCTCCACTCCACTTCACTACACATTTTTCATGATTTAGTGCTCCAACGTAGTTCCACAAGTCGCAGCACGCCTCAATCCGCAGCGGATCTGGAGGACCCCAATGATGAAGCATGCCACCTGGGGCAACCCTGGTGGCTGAGGGGAATCTAGAAAATAATTTTTCTTTCTTGAAAGATAATTTTCATACATTTCCAATGAAAACACTGTTCTTCCCTATGGTTAGGTTTCTTATTCTGGTATTCCAGATTTTGTGAAACTTCATTCAGTTAGGAGGGTGAACCTAACCTTTAACTCTACCTCCCCCCATCTTTTGATTGTGAGCCCTTAATAATGCCCAGAGCAGAGCCCTGCTGGGCAAGAGAACGAAGGAAAAGCAGAACTTCAGAAGAGTGATCAATTGATTTTTCTGCACACCATGCCACAAATTGGTTCCAACTGCAGGCGCACACCGCATTACAGACTTTGGGGGAAGGTCTAAAGCTGTCAACTGTTGCCACTAAATCTCCACGCAAGAGGGCAGAGAGTGTACAGGTTCAGGTGGAGAACCCTCCCTTACTGTTGCGACAGACGATCTTCCCCAATGGTTAACCTAATCAGATGATCGATGGCCATGCTCAGTAACTGGGGATACCAGACTCTCTGTGCCCAGTCTGGAGCCACAAGGATTACTTGGGCCCGGTCGTTCTTCATCTTCTTGAGAACTCTGGGTAATAGTGATATGGGTGGAAACGTGTACAGGAGGCCTGAGCTCCACTTGAGACGAGAAGCATCTCTGAACAAATGTCTGCCCTGGAATCTCTAGCGCGCAAAACTACTGAGATTGCGCTTTCTTAGCAGAGGCAAACAGATCTAACCAAGGCTCTCCCCACTGTTGACAGAGACCTTGCACCACCTCGGGGTGGAGGTGCCATTCGTAATCCACTAGTCAACTTCGGCTGAGTTTGTCAGCTCTGGTGTTCAGAGAATCCACTGGTATTGAACCACCAGGGATATGCCCTGCTGTTCCAGCCATATGCAGAGACTCTGGGCCTCTTGACAAAAAGTCCATGACACAGCCCTGTTTGTTGAAGTACCACATGGCGGTGGTGTTATCTGTGAACACTTGCACCAGCCGTCCTCTGATGGAGGGCAGAAAGACATTCAATACCAGTCGGATGAAGCTTCAGGAGGCTGATGTTGAGTATGGATTCTGCCGGAGACTAAAGTCCTCTGATCTCCACTTCTCCCAGATGGCCACCTCATCCCAAGAGTGATGCATCTGTCACTACTGTGAGATTTTGTTGAGGAAGGGAGAGGGTTTGCCTCTGACCCACTCACGGTTCACTAGCCAGCACTGCAGATCATTCGCAGTTCCCTCCGAGATCTGGAACAGGTCGGAGAGATTCCCCTGATGCTGTGCCCACTAGAACTTCAGGTCCCACTGCAGAGCTTGCATATGCCATCTAGCATGTGTCACTAGCTGTATGTAGGAGGCCATGAGGCCTAACAGCCTCAGAGTCAGTCTCACTGAAACCCAGGATAGAGGCTGAAATATTGATATCATAGCCTGAATATCCTGGACTCACCACTCGGGAGAATAAGCATAAAACTGCACTGTGTCCAGAACAGCTTCAGTGAAATGGAGCATCTGGGAGGGAGTCAGATGTGACTTTGGCATTTTGATAGTGAACTCCAGCGAGTACAGAAGATTTGCCATAGTCTGGAGGTGGGGGATGACAGCCTGGGGCGAGCCTGCCTTCAGCAGCCAGTTTCGAGGTAGGGGAAGATGGGCACCCCTGACCTCTGCAGATGAGCTATATCCATCACCTTGGTGAACACCCGAGGGGCACTGGTAAGGCCAAAAGGAAGTCTGGTAAAGTGCTAGTGGCCTACCGTAAACCGCAGATAGCACTAGAAGGCCGGTAGGACGGGAATATGAAAATAAGCATCCTGCAAGTCCAATGCTACCATTCAGTCTCCTGGGACCAGGTCGGACAAGACCTGAGCCAACGTGACCATTTTGAATTTTTCAGTTTTGAGGAGGAGATTGAGAGTTTGGAGATCAAGGATAGGATGAATCCCTTTGTCCTTATTGGATACCAGAAAGTAGTGGGAATAACAACCGCATTCTACTTCTGGCACAGGAACCCTCTCCATGACTCCCTTGGCCAAGAGAGCCATGAACTCCTCATGGAGAACAAACAGATGATACTCCATAAGCCGATTGGTGAGATTGTGGCATGTGGGAGGTGTAGTCTCAAATGGGAGAAAGTAGCCCCTTCTGAGAATCTGCAAAAACCCACCTGTCAGATGTTATGGACTACCAGTGGGGCAGGTGATGCGCAATTCTGCTGTCAACTGGGTGCCCATGGTGGTAAAGGGTTAGACTAGGAGGGTTTGGAGGTTGTTACAGTAGTGGGGTAGCGGACTGACCAGGCCGCTGGCCGCCTGACCCACTAAGTCTGTGGGTTCCGTGCCCTTCGCCACACAGAAGCTAGGGAGCCTGCTCGGTGCAGTGGCTGGGCAGGAATGTGGCTGGAAGCCCCTTTCGTAGCCATGAAAGGATGAAAGGCAGATTGAGGTGGACATGGGACAGGAGAGAGGTCTAAGGACCGGGCTGTAGCACAAGAATCCTTAAAGCGCTTGGCTGATGAATCTGCCTTGTCGCCAAAGAGACGGGTGCAATAGAAGAGCATGTCCATATGGGAAGCTTGGACATTCCCTGAACAGCCAGTTGTCCTCAGCCAGGTGTGGCGCCTAAGGGCAGCTGTCATGGAAACCACTCTGCCTAGTGAGTTGCTTGTGTCAAGTCTGCATTGAATACTGAACTTTTCCGCGTCTCTCCCGTTGGTGAAAGCTTGGGAGAGTACAGCTCGCAACTCCTCTGGGATCTGTGGCAGCACTTGTGCAACTGTATCCCACAAAGTGTGGGAATAATAGCCCAAAAGGCATGCGGTGATCATGGAGCGCAATGCCAGGCTGGCGAATGACAACATCTTCCCAAATGAGTCCATCCTCTTGAACACCCTATCTAGGGCAGCGTTAGGGAAAGCACCTTGGGAGATGGAGGCTTGGACCACCAAGCTCTCAGGGGTAGGGTGTTGCGTGAGGAAGTTTGGGTCCCTGGTGCGGTGCGATGGCGGTGGGCAATTGTCCTATTTACAGGAGTCTCTGTGCTGGGTTTGGACCAGGTACCCAACAGAACATCAGTGAGGGTGTCATTGAATGGGAGTAAGGGTTCTGATGTGGAGAGGCCCGGTTGCAGCACCTTTGTCAAGAGATTAGTCTTGACTGTTACAGTGGGTAGCTGAAGGTCAAGGACCTCAGCCATCCTCCGCACCACCATTGCATAAGAAGCTTCCTCCCCCGTAGCCACGGTAGGGGGAGAAATCAGACCAGCATCTGGAGACGTATCCATGCCGCTGGCCTCACCCAGGTCCTTACATCAGTCCACATTTTGTTCTTCTTAAGGCTGGTATTCTAAAGGGTCCAGCAACCCCTCACAGTCTTCGTCAAGGACTAGCCAATAAAAATAAGGCTTAGGCTCCGATCTAGGAGGCAAGGCTCCTACCGGCATCGGAGTCAGTGTTGGGTGACGCCTTACTGGCTGTGTCGGAGTAGCAGATGACAATGGGGATGGTCCCGCGGGGGGCACCGGCAGCACGAGTAGCATTGGAGCTGGGGAAGATCGAGATGACATGACCAGTGTTGGTCCAGATCCAGGAATAGATCTCTGGGACCCCACTGGAGCTGCTGATGCAGAACCAAATGGGACCCCTTCCAACTTCACAGGACACCAAGGCGTGTCAATCGAGTTGGGATGTCCAAATATGAGGCATATGGCCTCATAGAACTTTTTCAGTTGGGCGGGGGTCACTCTGGCCTTCTGATATTTGGGGAGGTGCACAGTAGGCTCAGATGCAGGTTCTAGGTAACGAGGACTAGAACTTTGAGGCTCCCTCGTCTTGTCAGCCGATGTATGAGGAGAAGTTGAAAAGTGCTTTGACTTCTTGCTCTTCTTTTTGTGTCTTCTACCCGAGTGTCTGAAGGACTAAAAATGGGACGGGTGGGACTTTGGCCTCTGCAAACACTTCGGGACCTTCTCCTCGACTGGGATCTTGACTTCGGTGGAGTTGCATGCTGGGCTGTTATAGCAGCTTCAGGGCTTCAGGGAACACTCCCTCAAAGCCTTCAGGGCCATGGCCCAGCAAGTGGAATACGACTTAGTATTGTGATTGCACTCCAGACGCTAAAGTACACGAGGTGCAGGCACGTTATGACATCGGTCGGTGACAGGCACCACAGAGCTCAAAAACCAACTTGCGGGAAGACATCCTCGACACAACAGGAGGTAAACCTCAAAAATAGTTGACAAAACATCAAAGAAGCCTGTCAAAAAGGATAGAGCGGTAGCTCTTCTACGGATCAGCGCTGGCTCGCATGGAAAGAAAATAACTTATGTCAGCGTGCTTCTGTGTCGCCAATATATAGGTACCGCAACGTCACTTCCTGCCACCGATGAGTGCAGAGCAGATGGATGCTACCTACAGGCACGCTGGGGTACTGCTCACGAAACAATTCCTGATACAGTTTGATGCCTGGGGAAATTCGAAAGGTAAGGAATCTGCAGGTAGAAGTCTGTATCAGATTGAGCGTTAGGAATAAGAGGAAGGCAGTGAGAAGGGTTGGGGAGGCTGGCATGTTATCAGGCTCTTTTCTCTACTTTTGGGAGAGGAAGGAAGGGTGTTGCTGAGGGAAATGCATGAGAAAGATATGATCCAAGAATTATTTTGTAATCATATCTGGATAGAGACTTACTTAGGGGGCTAGTATGCAGTTGACAGGGAAAGTGCCCGTAGAAGATGGTAGTGAAGTGAAGAAGTACACATTTTGTGGCGCTCAAAATCTTCTCTCTGCCTGCACAGCTACTCCATGTGTTCAGCTTACAAATAGTGCACTTGAGGGTGGCAAACATAGCATAAAATTGTAGGTGGGAATAATCTATAGTGGGGCGTTTTCCACCTAAGGATTTCAAGTGACATTATAGTCAACTCAGGCTTCTCTTCTGCCGCCTCTTGAATATAATCCTTGTAAAACTACCCTGTTATTGGTATTGATCCACAATTCTACATGGCATCAGTCCATAGCAGATTATCTTGGTTCTTTCATTACTAATTTTGCTACTTTAACTTTGATGTATTTACTGGACTGAAACACAAAATGCGCTATGTGTAGACAATCAATTCTGATTATAGTGCTTGTTTCATTTTATTTTTTTAAATGTATGTGTCATAAATTTGAATCCTCCTCCTTGTACTACGGCATATAGATTCATGTACAGTGTGTGGATGATGTGCAAACACAGTTTTGCACAATAGCAATGGTGTGCCCCTGTGCTAAAAGAAACAGACAAATGTAGGGGTCTTTTAGGGTTTGGTGGGCAGTGCACTATATACATCATAGGTACAGTGAAAATCTCTGGGGAAGTTACACTCCATCCCACTCATCTACTCCCTGATTAGCCCCCGGCTTTGCCCCATTGAATCTGCTGCTCTCATATAATTTGACCTCTTTTGCCACCACCAATCCACCTGGACCGTAGAGAACCCCAGGTGGTACTCCCAATATTGGGACCTTCCAGGTATCACCATTTTTAAATTTGGGAGGCATACTCCACGTTTCAGACATTACAGCAGCAAAAGACTCTACTGGGACTGAGAGTTAAAACAGGAGGCTTTATCTAACAGAGATTTAGGAAGACATTCATATACTCTCCTCTCCCTTTTCCTACCTCTACCACCCATCGCCTCAGCATTTACCCCTCACCCTAGTCAAGACTTGTCTCATCTCGTCTCCTCTCCTCTTCACACTTACAATAGCTGCCACATTCCATACGTTATCCAATAGTTGGAAGTATTTATTTGTGGGGAGGGGATTTGGCTGGCAGTGGCGGCTCCTCTGCTAAGGCGGAGGAGCGTTGTCCCACTGGCCTTCAAGCAGCGCAAAAAAGAAAAAGAAAATGATAATAACAAGGAGTTAATATCATTTTATTTTTCTGTGCCACTCAAAGCAAAGTTAGGGTGGGGCTGGGCTCGCCACCGTCAGAGAGAGCGGGAGTGGTTTGCACTCCCTAAGTGCGTATGACTGTTTGACCGGCCCTCTTGGGCCGGCCAAACAGTCATCTGACTTAGCATGTTCTCCACCTGGCTGTATTGCACAGCCCAGTGGAGAACAGGCCCAAGCTCCCAGGCACTGCCAAACAGGCTGCTCAGACCAATCACGACACTCCTGATGCAGCTTTGTGATTGCCTGGGAGAGTCCGGGAGCATGGCTGCTTCCGGTGTGCAGCAGAGTGAGGACGGAGGAGAGGCGTACAGCCGAGGATGGGGTAGAGGTGTGCAGCGGCGAAGTTACGTTTATTTTATTTATTTTTTCATCTCCCTCCTCACCACCCCTGTTCCAAGGCAGCCGCCACTGTTTGCTGTAAGTGATGTGGTTAGTTGGCAAAAAGGGCCATGTTAACAACTTGCAGTTGGCAAAAGCAGTGGAAGGCAATTTTAGGTAGAACTAGTTACTCTCGATTAGGGTTACCCCATCCCTCCAGTACACTTTATGCACTGTGTCTTGTTCTGAAGTATTATGTGATAAACTAATGCATTCTGGGTGATGTAGTCTTGTTTTGCTTCTTTTGAACTGATTAGAGTAACACACGAGAAAACAATGATTTGTGTATGAAAATAGAACCAGTGTCCATAATCGCCCTACTCTCTCCCAAGGCCTCTTAACATACCCGCACACAGGACCAGACATGGGTGACCTTGTATAGAGACAGTTAAAAAATACTGCTCTGGTTATGAATATTTGATTCATGTCCTGCTGGGAAAGCATATGGGAGAACAACAGACCATTAGAAAATGAACACAAAGGGCCCGAGCCATGTCAGTTGGACTTATGACTCAACATGACCCTTCAAAATAGTTTTACGTGACTGCTAAGTAATCAACCATGCAAATCAACCAAGAATGCTCCATGTTAAAGATGCCAACCATACATTTAGCCTTTTTTGTTGTTTCTTGAGTTTAAGAAGCAGGTTTCAGATGACAACAAGTTAACCATAAGTGTCTCTATAGAAGTGTTACTCGAAAAATATAATGAAGCAGGTAAAACCTTACCTGACGAGGAAGAGGATGAGCCACTGCAGGGCCACAGACAGAGTGTCTTGACTAGCCCCAAAGATATCAGTGATGGTAGATGGGATGTATTCACTAGTCAGCAGCTTTAGACCATTGGTCTGATCTTGTCCTCCTCCCAGAATATGGATGAAGGCGTCCATCATGTCGCGTGTGATCCCCTTGGACACTGTGCTCTGGTGCTGCATGAACTTGTGGTAAACAAAGCTGTAGAAGCGGTGATTGACGGCCAGGAAATTGCTGTAGACCGTGCGCACAGGATTTGGAAAAAGTCGCAACCAAGGCATGACATCAACCAGGCTTCCGGCACCCACAGTCTTGCCGAACTGTTCATTGCTGCTAAGCAACGCGCGGAATTCAGTATCATTGTGGCTATAGCGGGCGCCAAAGCAGAGAGCGCTCATCACATTGGCTACGGCAACCACTGCGTTGTGCCCAGGGTGAAAGTGCGCACCATTGACACTGCGCTCAACAAATACCTTGATTAGATCACGCACCTCAGCCAGCACGTGACGCTCGAAGTCCTTCTTGGTGCACATGTTGATTGTGGAGAAGACCCGCACAGTGGACTGTGCCATCCGGCGGTGCACCTTCCAACGCTCGCAGTAGTTCCCAAAAGCCAGGCTCCTGCCTCCAGACACCACGTGAAAGGAGAGAAAATCAGGCCGCCCAGCGAAATCCTTGCCTTTCTTGATCAAGGCCTCGTGGATAGCATGCTCGCCATTCAGCACAACCACAATGCGGCTTCCCAGCTTAATCTGGAAGACATCGCCATACTTCTTAGCAAGACCAACGAAGGCGACGTGTGGAGCTTTCCCTAACTGGATTGCATTCCCAATCACTGGCCAGGGGAATGGGCCCGGGGGGGCTGTCCTGCCGTTTAGATCCTTCCTTCTCAGCCACTTCCAGAGGTAGATGGTAAGCAGGGCAGAGAGCAGCAGTGCCAGGCAGGGCGTGGAGAGTTCCTCATACATTCTTGCAGGGCTGACCTGTAAGGAATAGATGAAATCACTTTACCAGTTCTTTAAAAATGTATAAAGGAAGTAATTCTTTATAGAGCTGCAGTTTAATGCTGTGTACTCAATAACTCAAAAATCGCTTTTTTCAGATGGAAAACAAAATGAATGAGCAGGACTAGGTTTTCTCAATTAAGGTACATCCCAACACATTCATAAAAGATAGATCCATATTAGAAAAACATTGATTTATTCATGGTGTATCAAATGTAAGGATCCTCATGAAATAACACAACCCATGCCCATTCTGGGGTAAACCATCGCAAGCAACCTAAAATGAAAGCACAGTTTAAAGTCACTACTGAAATAGCACCTTGGGTACACCCTTTTTCAATGCCTTACTGTGTGGTTATTTATTGACTTAATGTGTCCAAAATACCTGGAAACAAATACATTTAAAGCTAGATAACAGAACAAGAACAAGAGGCGACATTCAAAAAAGATATTTGCTCATGGATATTCAATTTATGCATCAAAGCATTTTAAGTGCGTAAAACTGTGTAATAGCATACAGTGGAGTGGTGTACAGTGGAGTAGCATCCAACGGAATATCGTAGAATGAATTGGAGTAGAATGGAGCGGTATAACATTGGAGTGGCCTACAGTGGAGTAGCATACAGTGGAGTGACATACAGTGAAATAGCATAGAGTGGGGTGGCAAACAAAGGAATGGCAGAGAGTGGAACAGCATATACTGGAGTAGCGAATGGCGGAGTGACTTACAGTAGAGTGGTGTATACTGAAGTGGCTTAGAGTGGAGTTGCATACAGTGTAATAGAGTAGAGTGGCATGGCGTAGAGCGAAGTGTTGTACAGTAGAGTGGCATAGAGTGTAATAGTGTATAGTGGAGTAGTGTACAGTGGAGTGGCATATGATGGAGTGGTGTAGAGTGAAATGGCGTGCAGTGGGGTGATGTAGAGTGTAAAAGCATGCAGTGGAGTTGCATACATTTGATTGGTGTAAATCAAATAGCATAGAATGAAGTGGCACAGAGTGGCATGCCATACACTGGAGAGGCATAGAGTGGAATAGTGTACAGTGGAGTGAAATACAGTGGAATAGCGTACAATGGAGTGTTGTAGAGTGGAGTGGAGTGGCGTAGCGTGGAATAAAGTATAGTGGAGTACCATCTAGTGGAGTGGCCTACAGTGGAGTGACATAGACTGGAGAGCGTAGAGTGGAGTTGCTTACAGTGTAAGAGTTGAGTGTAGTGACATACAGTGGCGTTGCATACAGTGTAATAGCGGAGAGTGGGGAGGTGTAGAGTTGTAGAGTGGAGTCTTGTAGAGTGGAGAAGTGCAGAGTGGAGTGGAGTAGAGTGCAATAGCGTATAGTGGAGGGGCTACAGTGGTGTGGAATATATATGAATGTGAAATTTACAGCAATATAGAATATGGTGCGCAGAGTAACTCAGAACAGCCAATTGTGCTGCCTTGCATTTCTCCAGGTTTACCAATTAACTCAGGGCCTCGCATGGTGGCCTTATGTTGCTTTATAAATCTGACTCCATGCATGACGCAAGGGTATCTAATTCCAATAATACAGCTAGGCTTTAGTTATATTTTGGGCCATGGAATACTGTGCTAATTCTGCAGTATACTGTGGTACATAGCGACGACAAGCCAGTATATAACTGGGTAATGACTGTTTTTAGAGAATGAAAAGGCAGCCATATTGTTTTTATCACACTTTGGCTGTGTTCAGTGTTAGAGACTAAGATATAGGTAAGGAGTCGGCCCCTACCTATTACCACTTTATTAAAGTATTAATAGGCAGGGAAATGTATTTATATTTTTTATATATTATTAAATAAGTTTATGGCCATGTACCACGGTAGTCTCACAAACTTTTGTGAAATTCCCCAAAAGTACCGCAGTGATAGATATCACTAAGTTAAAATGGCTTATAACTTAGAAAATATCCTACTTAGCTGCAGTACCCTAAAAGCATCATCTCTGCACCATTGTGTACAATCCTACCAAATTTCATGTAAATCCATTTAGCCGTTTTTGTGCTATGTCAAATACAATAGTGTATGGAAAATGCCCTGGAGGAAAAATGTGTTTTGGGACCCCTTTTATCTTTATACCCCCTTAACCATTTACCACAGAAATGTACATCATCTGAAGATGTAAAAATGCTATAAGTCTGGAAAGTTTTGTGGTGACTCGTCATATGGGTGGAAAGTTATTAGGGAGTTAATAATATACGAGGAATTCCTATCTTTAGGAATACTAACTATAGCTACAAAGTGGCAATCAGATTTAAAGTGATATCTTTCTTTTTATCTATTGTATTTGTTGTGTATTTGTTTATTGTTTTACATAATCATGTGACCATAAATGTGTCTTTTTGTTGTTCATGTAGTAATTCTGAAACTTTACATATGCAGTCTGGTTTTTTGGGCTTCCTTGCTAATTTTAGTGGAATTGTTTTACATATAACGCCCAAAGAGAATGAAAGCCAATCATTGTTATAAAAATTAAGATCATTATTATTTTTCCTACTGGCCAATTATCATGCCCTCCATATAGTAGTTTGTGTAGCTCACTGCTAGGTAATTTTTAGGTCTCGCCTGATCCAGCGCATGCGCTGGTCTGGCTGAGACATTTAGTCAGTGGCATTTCGAAGTGCTACCAAACCAAAGGCTTTTCCCCTGCCACCAGCTTGCAATTACGCACACAAGTGCGTGCGCCTCGCTCCACCCCTCCATGTGCCTCTCTGTCCTGTTTTCCTTCTTTGCGCCCCTCCCTCGCCCCACCCACAACCCGCCCTTTACCTTCTTTACTCCTCCCGCCTGTCTCTGTTCCCTCCCCTTTCTCTTCTTCGCGTCCGTCCATCTGTCTCCTTGTTCCCCTCCCACAGTTCCTCTGTGACACTCGCGCTCTCCTTTCTCCTGCACCTTGGCTCCTCCCCTCTATGCCTCACCTTCGTCTTCTCCAGTCTTTCCCTCCTATGCCCTCCTTGCTCCCAGTTCCAGCGCCGTCGGACCTTGCCCTCGCGTCCCCGTGTTTCACACGCAACGTTTCCTGTTAGTTCTTCTCGCGCGCCCTGTCTGCCGCCGTCCAGCTTTCTTACTTCCAGTCTCTCATGCCTCACAGCATAATTCTTGTTTAATCGTGGTAGCAGTTTGTACAAATTACGGATAAGTAGCTGCGCATTTTCATTCTTCAGATTGGTGCTGCTAAGCGCGCCTAATGTGACACGGTCCACCTTTTTTTATTATCGATAACGTCCTCATTGTCAGTCATATGATCGGCGTGGTTTGTTGCGTTGCTCCATGCACTCTTTGCAGTGCATGTTTCATACATATTTTATTTCTTTCTGTCTATGGACCTTTTGTGTTTGCTGCCTTGCTCAGCTGGGTCATTCTTGAGTGTTATGCACTCGTTGTTCAGTGGCGAATACATCGTGGATGTAGTTTCGGGAATCAGTTCACAAGGGAATTATTGGTTATTGTCATCAAATAACGACAGTTGTATATGCCCATGCTGCCGTTTGTGGCTGCTTTGGGCTTCGTTCTTTCCACTCTGTTGTAGACTGGAGCATGCATGGCTGCAAGTGTGGGTGTAGAGTGTGGTCCGCGGGGTAAAGAGGGGAAGTTTAGCTTCACTTTCATACATCAATGCAGTGATGAGAGAGTAGCACATCCATACTTATCTTTTATTTGCACCTTATTCATTAGCCTCCTGATGGTCACAGTTGGGAGTCTTGGACACCCAAAGGACCTTGTTTTCATAGGCAGTCTCCAAAAGCGTAATGTTATTTACTTAAGACCACATTGGTCGGCGGGCTTATTTTCTTAAACACTTGTACCTTCCGGTAGCAGACATCGCGTCAAGTATAGCACCTGAGGCCCGTGTTTAAGATGAGCTGTTCAGCTGTGTTGAAGTTTTTATGGAGATATTTAGGCGGGCAGACGTTACAGTAACATAGGGTCTGTAACTTTAACTGATGCTATCCCCAGTACCAGCATCACTCTGGACGACCACAGCATCACTTTGCAGCGCCACAGCGTCAATCAGCATCACCACAGCAACAGTCAGCACCACCACAGCATCACTCAGGGCCACCACAGCATCACTCAGGGCCAGCACAAAGTCACTCAACACCACCACAGCATCAGTCAGCACCACCACAGCGTCACTCAGGGTCACCACAGCATCACTCAGCACCACCATAGCATCACTCAGGGCCACCACAGCATCAGTCAACATCACCACAGCATCAGTCAGCAGCACCACATCATCACTCAGCACCACCACAGCATCACTCAGGGCCACCACAGCATCACTCGGGGCCACCACAGCATCACTCAGCACCACCACAGCATCACTCAGCACCACCACAGCATCACTCAGGGCCACCACAGCATCACTCAGGGCCTCCACAGCATCACTTAGGGCCATCACAGCATCACTTAGGGCCCGCACAGCATCACTCAGGGCCACCACAGAATCACTCGTGCCACCACAGCATCACTCAGAACGACAACAGCATCACCCAGGGCCACCACAGCATCACTCAGGGCCACCACAGCATCACTTAGGGCCATCACAGCATCACTTAGGGCCATCACAGCCTCACTTAGGGCCATCACAGCCTCACTCACCTTCACCACAGCATCAGCACAGCATCACTCAGCACCACCACAGCATCACTCAGGAACACCACAGCATCACCAGGGCCAACACAGCATCACTCAGGGCCACCACAACATCGCTCAGGGCCAGCACAGCATCACTCAATGACACCACAGCATCACTCAGTGCTTCTTACACTTTTTAATTACAATTTCTTAGCATACTGCACAGCAGCCACACTTCTCTACAGCACAGCTTAGAAACATTGGCAAAGTCAATAGCTCTACCTAAACACTTAAAAGGCGCCCCAATGCATAGCCAATAGGTTTCGCCTTTGGGACATTGTAAGTGTTTAGTTATCCAGCACAATATCCTTCATTAAACAACATCAAATGTTGCATGGCTAAACACTGATAAGATCCCAAAAGCAAGACCTATTGGCTATGCCAATGCTTGTTCCATTTGGTTCCACAGGAGTACATAAGGAAGATGTTTTTTGTTTGACTTGTTGGGCACAGTTTTACTTTGTGAGCAATAGATAATGCCATGAAAACTTATGAAGATTTAGATGTATTCTATTAGTTATGTACTTGTTTATAGGTTTCCATTAGCATGTGACCATAAATGGGTCTTTAGGTTCTTTGTGTAGTAAATCTGAAATTTTACATACTCAGTCTAGTTTATTCTTTGGGCTTCCTTGCTACTTTTAGTAGGATTGTGCTACATGTGAAAACTAAGTGAATGAAATGCAATCATTGTTATTGCTATAAAAATTATAATTATTATGTTTTCCTAGTGGCCAATTATCATGCCCTCCAAATAGTAGTTTGTGTGGCTCACTGCTAGGCCAATTTTACATTTTGTTACACGGGGTGCATAAGAAAGATGGTTTTTGTTTGGCTTGTTGGGCCAGGTTTATTTTGTGAGCCTGAGAGCATGCAAAGAAAACGTATGTAGATTAAGATGTACTCTATTTGTTCTGTATTTGTTTATAGGTTTCTAGTAGCATGTGACCATAAATGAGTCTTTCATTTGATCCTGTGGTAAATTTGAAACTTTACATTTGCAGTTTATTTTAGTTTTTGGGCTTCCTTGCTATTTTTAGTAGTATTGTGCTACAAGATATCACTAAGTTGTCGGTCCTTATAACTTCATACCCTCTTCATAATAACATCACTTTACAAACTTACATTTGCAGTTTATTTTATTTTTTGGGCTTCCTTGCTACTTTTAGTAGTATTGTGCTACAAGATATCACTAAGTTGTCGGTCCTTATAACTTCATAACCTCTTCATAACAACATCACTTGGAATAGCAAAAAGAATCATCTCCATATTCTTACGTACATTGCTGTGAAATTTGATTACAATCCGTGCAGCCATTTTGCCGCTGCGTGAAATACAAAAGTTTTTGTAAAATGCATTGAATTTTAAGCATGTTTTTAGACCCCCCTTTTTTTCTTTGCATCCCCATGACCAAACACAGTGGAAATTTCAATCCTCTGACAATGTAACCTATATATCTCAAATGACATCACCGATGATATCATCCACAGAACCACTCACACAGGCACTCACACCCCCATACAACCTCTCTTACATCCACTCACATATCCACACAACTACTCACATACATATTCACAGACCCACACCAGTACTCACACACCCACTCACTCCTCCACAAAGGCATTCACACACCCATTCACTCACTTGTGCATCCACTTATACAACCATTCACTCACCCATACAGCTACTCATACAACCAGTCACTCACCCATACAGCCACACTCACACAGCCACATACTAAGCCATACAGCTACTCACACAATGTATTCACCTTCACAGTCACTCACACACCCAGTCACTCATCCATACAGCCTCTCAACACAGCAACTCACTCACCCATACACTCACACACAATCATCTACATACCAATTCACACATACATACAAGCACTTACACATCTGCTCATTCACCCTTACAGCCCTTCACACAGACACTCACTCTCCTATACAGCCACTCACACACTAACTCACTTAACAAAACACCCGCTCAAACACCCACTCACTCACCCATACAGCAACTTACACACCCAGTCACTCACTCAAATAGCCATTCAAACACCCAATCACTCACCCATACAGTCACTGCACACCCACTTACCCACCCATAGAGCCACTCACATCACCACTCTCACTCATCCATGAAGCCACAGACACACCCACTCACTCATCAATATAGCCACTCACACAGCATCTCACTTACCCACACAGCTACTCACTCACAGGTGAGAGGATGTGGCCTAATGGCTAGAGCGGTTGACCTCGGAGCTGGCAAATCAGGTTCTAGTGTCGGCAGGGACGCTCAACATGCTGTGATTCTGGGCAAGCTCCGCGGATCCCCTGTGGAGTTACACGGGGGCCTCGCTGAGCCTTACGAGGGATTAATGGATTTCTGACCCCATGACACATGCTCACTCCTTTTTTATAATATGTACAAGGGGTCAGGAAACCTCTCTCCTGACCCCTTCATTGAGTTTGCAAATACATTTTCCTCCAGAGGACCGTTTCCCCGACAAACAAAATAGCAACTTTTGTGAAGGTGCGCCCAGCCAATCAGAAGTTCACCAGTGAGCGTGAATCTGGGGATTACTCATGAGGGAATATTCAAGTAATTTGCATCCCCAGCTATACAAATATGCTCTCCAGTTAGTATCTCAAAAACTTCCAAACAGATTTACAGTAAATCACAAAAAGCGCAATCTGCGTACAAACATCTAGCTTCCTGTAAAATTTGGTGTAATTCCGTCCAGCAGTTCGGTCTGTAGGCTTGTTCAAAGGTTTTATGGGAATTAACATGTGTAAAATGCATTTTGGGGCACCATTTTCTCAGCCCCCACTTGACGGATCACCCTGAGACTTTCCAGACTCCATTTAAAGTACCAGGCACATTTTGTGGGAGAATTTCATGGAGATTCATCAAGCAGCGCCAATGATATAGCCACCTGAAAATGACATCTTCCTATGGGAACTAGGTCCTAACTATAACTACCTACTGGTGACCGTAAGTAGTGGCTGCCGTGGAAAAAAAGTGTGGGGGGGCAGTGCAGGAAGCAGTGTGGGGGGAAAATAAAAAAAGTTAAAAACCACTTAGGAGTACCAGGATTGGTCTAAGCAGCCTTGCCTGATGCTCAGTCATGCCCTGGAAGTCTGTGCCTGTTTCCACCCAGCTGAGCAACACAGCTCGGGTGGAGAGATATAAATGCGCATGTTGCCAAACCTACATGCGCATTTGCAGCAGTGTCACCACTGCTGCTGTCAACGAGAATGGCCCAGCCCCAGCCCGCTTTGAACTTAGCTCAACAAGGATAAATAAAATGATAATAACATGTTTTATTACCATTTTATTTTTCCTTTTTTCACTGCTGAGAGCAGTGGGGTGATCCTCCTCCATCTTAACGGAGGAGCCGCCACTGATACACACACACACACACACACACACACACACATATAAAATGCATACAAATATATGTAAGCAACTGACAACTCCTGAAGTCATGTGATGAAGACCCTGGGTCAAAACACATCATAATTGACTTCTTGCATGCAGTTTTGAACTGCCCTGTCGACCTGGCAAATGCACCCACTTGCTACGCCCAAACCTTCCCTTTATGTAAGGAACCCCTCAGGTAGGTCGAAGGTACCACCATGGGCAGGGTGCTGTGTATGTGAAAGGTAGGACATGTTGTTGTTGTGTGTTACATGTCCTGATAGTGAAATATTGTGTATTACGGTTTTCACTGTTGAAAGGCTGTATGTCCCATAGGCTATCATTGGAGCTGCACTGTAATATTTTACATGTAAAACTTTCAATTGGGACAAGATGGAGAAGTGGAGTTTAGGCTCTCTGAACTCATGATTTAATCACACACCTTTTAGTAAAGGTGATTTTACAATTGTGTGTTTGAAAATGCCACTTTTAGAAAGTCTGCGTTTTCTTGCTTACCATTCTGCGTACCTCTGCCTGTTTGTGTATTCACCGTCTGGTTTTGGAGTGACCAGAGAGGTGTGGCACAGCGGGTAGGGTGGCTGACCCCGGAGAACGGGACTCACGGTTAGATTCCCAGCGGCAGCTCAGCCCAGCACCCTGTGACTCTGGGCAATAGCTCGCTTAATCTCCCGAACGGCCCCCAGCGCCTTGAGACCCTTGGGAGTGATTAGTTTGCGCTTTACAAATACCAGGTTATTTCAGATTTTTATTACAGGATCTGGGGATGTGCATTCACTCTGGACAGTCACAAGGGGGAATTAGGTGTGCCCTGCCTTGCCTGGGTGACTCATCGCTAGGCTGAATAGACCTGGTCTGCATTTAGAGTGGAGGGAGGAGTTTTGCTAGCACCTGAATAGGCTGTGTCTCCCTTGCACAATGCTGTGTCTACCCCCTGCAGTTAAGCTGGACAAGGGAGGATAGAACTGATTTGGACTGAGCTCAGAGTCTCTGAAGAAAAGTGAACAACGGGAAACTGGGGTATAAGTGTGAGACCTTAGACCCCAAGACCCTAGATTTCCTCTGGAAACTAGAGGACCCTACCAAGAAGAAGAGCTGAAGAGCTATGTGAGGAGCGCCGCCTTTTCTGTGTGAGGTGTGGATTGGCCTTCAGTTGCTGCTTCTGTCTGTGGTGGATGAAAAGGACTGACTCTTTTTGCCCTGCTGCAGTATCCTACTTGGGAAGAATCTCCAAGATCTTGTGTGTGCTTGCCTCCTGTTAGTCTCAGGGAAATCAAAGACTTCAAGAAAAGAGCCTTGCTGGATCCCAAAGTAACCTGCTGAAGAACTGAAGAGCTACGTGGGAAGCGCTACCCTTTCTGTTGTATGAGGGGTGGATTGGCCTGCAGTTGCTGCTCCTGTATGAGGCAGAAGAAGGGTTCGACTGTCCTTCACCCGTTTATGGTAAAGAAGAAACGTGTTTTGGGAACTGCCTCCCAGCATATGGAGTGCTCTCTTTGGCCCTTTCTTTTTGTCCAAGATTAGTACACTGTGAGTGCTTTACATTTCACCCTTCAACTCAAGCACCTGGTGTTTCACTTGGCACTTTTCTGGCAGCCTGCACCTAGGGCCTGCTCCTGTTCGATAACCCAGGGTGGGGCCAGCACTGGTTGCCACTCCTGGAGTCTGCAAAATACGGCAGGCACAGAGGACTGACATTGCCCCGTGTGAAGGAACCGCTGCCACGCCTCTTAGTGCAGCCACACTGGTTGCTGCAGCAATTAGTTAGACGCAAAGGAAACTAGCCCTGCCCTAGGGTTGCCGGAGCAAACCAAATGTTGAACAAAGCCAGCGCAACAGCAGAGAGGACACTGCATGCCGTCGGCTAGGTCAGTCCCATGCAGTCAACACTGCAGCGCTCACGGAGAGCAGGTACTGTGCTTCCAAGGAGACAGCTGAGTGAGATCTCTGCGCTCCACTCAGCTGAAGGTATTACAAGATGTATGTTATCCCTCTATAGAATTTCAATAATGTACGTTCTTTCTCAATGCAGACTTAACTCCCTACATTACACCCCTATAGAGTTTACTTAATGTATGTTCTCTGTCTATGGGGTTGACTTGATGCAAACACTCTCTGCCCCTACAGGTTTACTTCATTACATTCTCTCTCTCGTTGGGATTACATTTTTGAATACTCTCCCTATTGGGTGAGATTCATACAGACACTCTTTATAGGGTTACCCTGTTGCAAGGTCCTTCTCTAGAGGGTGCGACTGATGTAATTTTTTGTGTATAAGGTTAGGTTGATATATTCTCACTGTAGTGGTCACTTGGCCAAAGCTCTCTATGTTGATAATTGAAGTGTACTCTCTGTCTGCAGTGTTACTTAGATGTATGCTTTGTGTTTATTGTGATGTTAATGCGTGCTTTCTATAGGGTTACTCGATGTAAGCTCCATCTGTAGGGTTACTTTGATGCATGCTAGTTCACTAAGGTTAATAGATGCACATTTTCCCTGTAGTGTGAATTTAATGTCAATCAATCAAATCTTTATTTTCGATCATTTAGATCATCAAAGATATAAATACTTGACAATTATTAAAATTTAAAAGTTTCCAATGTTATAAACATTTACATGTAAACAATAACTTTCAAAAATTTCATAAAACAGACGTTTAAAAACATGGGAAAGGGTGTTCTAAAATCATTTAACATTATACGACCCCCCCCTCTTTTAAAAGACTAGATCGGACATGGCATGGCCATTAGAAACTTTGCCACTGCAAAGACAATCGGAGGTGACAAATCAGATTTTAATATTCTAAACGCAGGCAAGAATTTCCTAAACCCCTTATTTTTAAGAATGGGTAGAAGCCAATGCTTCCTCGCTCTTCGATAGGCTTTACAGAAAAGGACCACATGTAAATCGCTTTCCCGAGGATATGTACAGGCTGGGCATTGCTCACTTGTTGGAGGTTGGGACCAAGTGGTGGTGAAAGCCCTCAAGGGTAGAGAGCCATATCTCCACTGTAGGAAGAGCTTTCTTGCCAGCACAGGTGCCATGCCATCCAAAACACTTTCCATTAGGTAGGAATCTTTTGATTGTATGAATAAATTAGTCAGTGAGCCCACCCGTGTGTTGTCTAAAGCGGTGTTCAACTTCGACTGATAGTAAAGTTTAGAAAGTGTCTTTCGAGGGATCCTCGCGCTTGAGTTTGCGGGGTCGGTCCATAATTCCGTTAGACCTAAACTTTCACAAGATCTTTTTATGTAAGTTAGCCATGGGATATTACTAATGTTCGGTAAGGCCAGGAACTCCTGTAGCTCGCTTCTATAATCGCTTAGATCCTCGCTACTCCATAATCGTTGCCAAAAAGATAATGGTTTTAGGCCAAGTTCCTCGGCGATGGGCCTAAGTCCTAGGTCCAATCTCAGAGGGAGCAATGGCGTACTAGGAGGGAGAGCCACCAACTGCCTGAGAAATGTGTTCTCTGTACTTGTTAGGTTTTTAGCAGGAGTGTGACCCCATAATTCGCCGCCGTATGTAACTGAGCCCCGAGCTTGGGATTTATAAATCTGTATCATGGGGCCCAGTGGGCGGTATATAGATTTGCCCACCATTCTGGAAATACCACCCACTTTCTGTGAAAGCTTCATATTTGCCTTGATGATATGTGTCCCCCATGTCATTTTCTCATTCAGGGTTACCCCCAAATATTCAAAAGTGGAAACCCTCTCCAAGCGCACTGTACCCAACAATGGGTTAGGACGTGTTGAGGGGGTAGGGTTCAAAATCATATATTTTGTCTTGGAGGCATTAATTTCAAGGCCCCTCTCAGTACAAAATTGCAAGAACCCATCCACTATCCGTTGAATTCCCATAGGGGATTTAGACAGCAGCAAGGGTGTCATCCGCAAACATTATGGCGGGCACCCTGCTGCCATTCAATCTGGGGGCGTCAATGTCTTCTATCCTGGACAGGTGGGCTATTACCCCGTTGACAAAGAGACAGAACAGGGTAGGTGCGAGTACGCATCCCTGCCTCACCCCCCTGTCAACGGGGAATCTTTCTGTTAAGCCCCCCATCCTGCCGCACCTGACCTGCGCGTAATTGTCCTGGTGTAGTTTAATCAGGATGGCCAGGATGTCTGGCGGGACTCCCAGATCCTCAAGGACATTCCAGAGTTTGGATCAAGGCACCAAGTCGAAGGCGGCACGCAAGTCCACGAACACCGTGAACAAGCTGCCCCCCTCGACGAGTGCCGTCCTCCAATAGATAAGGTTGAGGCGAAAAATTTGGTCCATGGTGGATACCCCCTTTCTGAACCCGGCCTGATATGGGCTCAGGGTGGCGGTTTCCTCTATCCAATTCTGGAGACGATCTAAAATGAGCCTCCCAAAAAGTTTTTGGGACACATCTATCAGGCTGATGGGCCTGTAGTTGGATGGGAGCAGAGGCGAGCCTTTCTTGAAAATCGGAACCACCTCTGCGCCCAGTCAAGTACAGGGCACCTCCATCCCCTTTAAAACCGCATTGAACAATACCAGGAGATAAGGGGCCCATATATCTGGCTCCTGTTTGAAAAGGTCACCAGGGAGACCATCCAGACCGGGTGCCTTGCCAGTTGACAGGCCTAATATGGCAACCCGGACCTCCTTTTCGGTGAATGGGTCCCCTTCCGGGTAGTTATATACGGGTGGGGTTTTACAGTCTCCATGCCCTACTTCCACTGAATAAAGAGACTTGAAGTGCTCCTGCCACGACTTAGGGGAGATATTCGGTTCTATTGCCGAGACGAGTTCCTCAGAACCTGTATTAACAATTCTCCAAAACCTCTGTGAGTCCATGGAGGCTAGGGAGCTAGCAAGTTCTTCCCATTTGTTCTGGTCCCACTCAATCTTGGCATTAAAGACCAGCTTCTTGTATTCACATCTCCTAGCTTGAATCTCAGGCCTACTTTTACGATTCTTGATACTCGACAAAAGATCCCTCCTTGCCCTGCGACACGCTGCATTATACCATGAGCGCTGGGTCTTGCCACCCGCCCTCCTTGGTCCATTATTGAATAAATCTGCAGTCAGAGTCTTAACGACTTCTTCATGCATCAACCAGATTTGATTATTTTTCTCCCTTGAGCTAGGTTCATCATTTAGCTACCCATTTTTTCCAATATAGGGATAAAATTATTGTAGAACCGAGGGAGCTTAACTGTGTTTGCAGCTAATTTCTCCCACTTGATTCTCCTCCTATTGCTTTCTAGGGCTAGGTCCGGGTTTATCTTCGGCAATTCTACTTCCCCATGATCCCGGCCAGGAAGGAGAAAGTCCAATTCCAAAGCATTGTGGTCGCTATCTTCTTTGTCTATTACCCTAAAGTCAATGACATGCGACCACGAGGATAATTATACTAAAATGTAATCTAATCTTGACTCCCATCCCTTCCGGTTGAACGTGGGTTTGCTCGGGATATCCGATTTAACACGCCCATTACAGGCCCTCACCCCATGTTTCAGAGTTAGGGCAGTGATCTGGAGTGCAAGAGGGGTCCAAGCTTTGGGGGGTATAGATACTGTCGGTGGAACTCGCCAACTTGCATCTTCCTCTAGGGAAGCCCCATCCAGGAGACCAGCTAGGGGCTCGAAGTGTGAGTTCAAGTCCCCACCCACTACAAAAGGGGTCCCCTTGGGGAGTTCACCCAGAACATCCGACAGTTCTTCAATGGTAGGGGACTCCTGCGATATAGTAACCGGCCTCGAATATACATTTACCACTGCTAGTCTGCAGCAGTTGGACCATTCCAGTATAACCACAAGTATGTCCTCTGATGCCAATGGGAAACGCGTGACCTGGCATCCCAAATGGACTGCGACCCAAGTTTCAAGGCCTCCCGATGGACGACCCCTGCACCCCCATTTCGCAGGAATGGAGAAAACTGCGAAACCCTGCCTTAGGTGTTCCTCCCTCTCCCAAGTTTCTTGGAACATGCATAAGTCTTTAGAGTTGATATATTCGATCCATTCCTGGCAATTGGACTTGTTTCCCAGGCCTGCCACATTCCATGACAGTATTTTTTGTGGGAGAGGCCTGTTGTTTGCAATAGTGGTATGGATGGAATCATTCCCTTTGTCACTGGCCATGGTCTCTGTATATACTAGGGGGTAGCTTGTTTCTTCCCCGACATTGTTTCGTGACTCACCAGTAAAATTACCCAAATCGCCGTAATGTGCTTGGGCATCGTCCAGCTCTATCTCTGATCTATTTCCCACCACCACCCCCTCCGATGGTATATAATTGCACTGGCTGCTTCTACGTGTGAATAGTCAGTCTACCTTATCCAGTTGGCTATACCTGTTCTGCATTGGGAGATAAAATGGCTGGGCAAATCTCTGGGGGTGATAATCTTGCTCATTAGAGCCCCAGTTGCCTCCCCTCCTATGGCAAGTTTCCCATCCCTCGTCATCCATGTTCGTGGTGTAGTGGGTTTGCTGGTGTCTTCTGGAGTTGGGGAATTCTCTCCATCCACTTGTCAGCCCCCCACCCCCTCTCTCTATGTTAGTGCACTGAGCATTGATTTCAGGGGATCCTTGATATTGGCTTCTGGGATGATAGAAAACTCCCCTTCTATTCCCATCTTTCCAGCCAGCCAGTGTTTGTATCCGAGGCCCCCAAATCTCGTCCTCTCTATCATAAACCCGAGGGGGATAAAAAAAAGAAAGAGGTAAGGATTGAATGGTGCTCCCCTCATCCTCTGATATCCATCCGCATATATGCTGGACTGTCCTATGATCTCTAAAACTAACTATAACACAATCACCATTTATGGATTTAGTTGAGCTACCCAGCCAAGGCACCCTTCGAACCATGAGGACTATGCTCGATATGCCTTCCGGGAGTGGTCTGTGTGTAGATAGCCAATTTATCACCTTGTTCTTCAGTGAAGCGGTGGATTCTTTGGAGGAAATATTCAATTCTGGTATCCCTGCTAGAACTACAGTATATGGTGCTGCCTCTGGGGGAAGATGTACTAGTCTAGGCTTCGTCCTCTTATTAACATCCTCAGCCATTTGTTCTGCAGCATTCGGTGGTTTGATAGGGGCGGGGTTATTATCCCTGGTTTGTTTAGCACTAGTTGGGGAAGGGGATGAGTGATTATGCTGTTCTGCAGGATTTTGAGGGACAATAGCCTCAGGAAGTATATTAGTGATTATGGGCGGGGTAGATTTTGCCTGCTGCGCTGTGTAAATAACACTTTTGGCCTGGTTGGTAGCCTGGGAAGGTCCCTCTTTTGTCTCTCTGGCAGAAACCTTGGCCCCACCACTGCTAGCTGCTTTAAAACTATCAGCTAGTTGCACTGTCGACTTTTCTATAGCCACTAACCTGGCCTCAATTTTAATTAGCCTTTCTTCCAGGGGGCTTAAAAGGTTTCTTATAAGTACGCCTATATCAGCAAGGGTGACATCCTCCTCAATGGACTCGGGAGAATTCTGATTGGGATGAGTGCTTTTCTCCCCCGGAAAATTTAAAGGCGAGGCCTGAGCTCTAGCAGTTTGCGTTCTTCCCCTTGTGTTTAAACGTGGACTATTTGATAGCGGATGCGGGGGGGAGATATTCAGCTTCCGGCCACCCTTGTTCTTGGTCCCTCCTCTCTTTTTCGGAATTGCACCTTCTCTAATCCCCTTCCGCTTATTCACATTAGGACCTGTAGAATTAACCTTTTCAGGGTCAGAATTAAGGGTGGTAGTAAGTATGGGGTGGGGTTGAGCTGGCGGGAGAGTTAGCATACTAAGATCTACAGAATCACTAAGGTCTTTCATGCTTAACTGGGAGGTACAATTTAAAATGTCCAAAGTCCTGGAGGGGTCATTTGTGCCTTCTACCCCCATATCCAACACGATGAGATCTGGGCTTGCCTCAGGAGACTTTGCCTGAGCTAAGGGACCCATTGACGATCTCCTCACCCGGTCTAATTCCTGGGATATTCGCCTCTCGAGAAGCGTAATATCCTCAATTAGTAGGGAGCCAGCTTTCACAAAGTAATTATCCAATGTTCCCTTTGTTGTAGCAGCAACAGCCGATAACGCTTTTGCTCCTTGTTTCCCTGGTCATCATCTCTGAAGTAAGTCAGCACAAATTACCCTTTTAAATCCAGATACGGTCCCGAAGTGGGTCAGGGGAACTGGCCCAGGCCCAGTCTCTCCCGTCCTCTAACGGCCTCAAACGGCCCGCTCTTTGCCCGGTCTTCGCCCCGGGCTACGACCCGCGCGCGTCCTGCTTGCGCGCGGAAGCAGAGCTGCGCAATGAGGAAAGTGGGTCAGAAAGGGAGGGGCCGGGAAGAGGAGACAGCTGCGAACACCGCCAAGCAGCCTGGTCCTCGCAGTCCCGGTTAGGAATAATCCAAGATGTTAACAGCCCCCAAACAGCATAGCGTCCACAGGCGGAGCCCACAATGACCCACGAAGTCCAGCAACAGCTGCCCAAGTAACGTACAAGCAGCGACAAGCCTACGAGCGGCACTCGCGAAGCGGGGGCCGCGAGGCGTTAAAAGCCTGCAGAGGGAGGGGCCGGAAAGAGGAGACAGCTGCGAACACCGCCAAGCAGCCTGGTCCTCGCAGTCCCGGTTAGGAATAATCCAAGATGTTAACAGCCCCCAAACAGCATAGCGTCCACAGGCGGAGCCCACAATGACCCACGAAGTCCAGCAACAGCTGCCCAAGTAACGTGCAAGCAGCGACAAGCCTACGAGCGGCACTCGCGAAGCGGGGGCCGCGAGGCGTTAAAAGCCTGCAGAGGGAGGGGCCGGGAAGAGGAGACAGCTGCGAACACCGCCAAGCAGCCTGGTCCTCGCAGTCCCGGTTAGGAATAATCCAAGATGTTAACAGCCCCCAAACAGCATAGCGTCCACAGGCGGAGCCCACAATGACCCACGAAGTCCAGCAACAGCTGCCCAAGTAACGTGCAAGCAGCGACAAGCCTACGAGCGGCACTCGCGAAGCGGGGGCCGCGAGGCGTTAAAAGCCTGCAGAGGGAGGGGCCGGGAAGAGGAGACAGCTGCGAACACCACCAAGCAGCCTGGTCCTCGCAGTCCCGGTTAGGAATAATCCAAGATGTTAACAGCCCCCAAAAAGCATAGCGTCCACAGGCGGAGCCCACAATGACCCACGAAGTCCAGCAACAGCTGCCCAAGTAACGTACAAGCAGCGACAAGCCTACGAGCGGCACTCGGGAAGCGGGGGCCGCGAGGCGTTAAAAGCCTGCAGAGGGAGGGGCCGGGAAGAGGAGACAGCTGCGAACACCGCCAAGCAGACTGGTCCTCGCAGTCCCGGTTAGGAATAATCCAAGATGTTAACAGCCCCCAAACAGCATAGCGTCCACAGGCGGAGCCCACAATGACCCACGAAGTCCAGCAACAGCTGCCCAAGTAAAGTGCAAGCAGCGACAAGCCTACGAGCGGCACTCGCGAAGTGGGGGCCGCGAGGCGTTAAAAGCCTGCAGAGGGAGGGGCCGGGAAGAGGAGACAGCTGCGAACACCGCCAAGCAGCCTGGTCCTCGCAGTCCCGGTTAGGAATAATCCAAGATGTTAACAGCCCCCAAACAGCATAGCGTACACAGGCGGAGCCCACAATGACCCACGAAGTCCAGCAACAGCTGCCCAAGTAACGTGCAAGCAGCGACAAGCCTACGAGCGGCAATCCTCTTATGTGGTCTGTGTGCTTGAGAAATCCACTAAGTGGCTATAAACTTCCTTTTAGTACGCCATGTGCCAGTGAGTCTGAAAACAGGAACTGGAACTCCTAAGCAAGCCGCTACCCCCCCACACCACATGCACTCTCTCAGGGGGGACCGCACCTGTACCCCTGGCACAACGTTAGTGGGGTTGAGGGTCGGGGATCTGGTCTGGGGAGGGGAGGTGAGCGACGGTGGTGATGGCAACCCCTCACGAGCTGCTTTCCGGGCTATCCTGGACAGTGGCGGGACAGTGACAGGGAGCCTACAAGCGAGTTTAAACCATGCACGGTTTCAGCCGCGGCTCAATCCTCGGCAACTCAATCTTCCGAAGGCCGAAGGAGCACCAGAGCAGTCTGGGGTAGTGCAAAAGTCTAACACAAGTGGAAGAGGCCACACCGGGTCTGCAGAAAAGCTCAATATGAGTCCAATACAGGTCCAATACGGGTTTGTAGTTAACTAAAAGCGCACCTGGAGAGGCTCCTGCCCCTAGACGTACAAGCGTGCACGTACAGGCGTGCAGGCATACAAGATGAACCAGAGTTCCTGATGAAACTGATGAAACTCAGGCGTCCACCTTCGGAGTGCAAAAAGATCGCAGACCACTGGCTCCCAGCTCCGCCTGCGCCTCCCCTGCAGCTGACCTCGAGCAAGCACGGAAATCCTGCACTCTCCAGTCAGAAACGGTGGAACGGGTAGAATGACTCCCGCTGCCCCCGGCTCAAACGGCTCCTACGCAACCAAGCTCCAACGGGCTCGATGACTGCCGTCCTGCCCTCCAGGGCGGTTGTGGAGCCGATAAAAGTTCAAAGGAATCCGCCGCTGCTCCCCAACTCCCCCGCACGCTTGGCGGGTTGAAAGTGACTAAAATATTGGCGTGGTAAGTAGGAAGCGGGAAGCGGCAGAGAGCCGAGAGTCACTTGCACCTTTGCAGTAGCTTCAACAACACTGGCTGCGAGCTTTCTGGAAGATCCGGACTGGAATCGTTTCCAATTTAATGTATAATGTCTCTTTCGTATTGAATGGATTTGTCCTCTCTCTATGGTTTCTATATGCATGATCTGCCTATAGGGATACTTTGACGCATGCCTTCCTTTTACAGTGCATGATTCTTGATGCATGATCTTTCTGTACAAGAGAGTAACAAGTGCCTACAAGGGGTTTCATTTCACTATACTAAGTTTTTAAGTGTATCAGACACAGACTAATTTATTTTGTTCAGTTACCATTGATTCTGAACCTGAGAATAATCAAAACATTTATCTATCATATAGGTGCTAAACTCCAATCATGAAACTCATATCAAAAGGACACGGGAATATCTTTTTTTCAAAAGTAGATGCATTTTATATAAGTAAAAACCAAAGGGTACTGATCACAAAAGTTAATACAGCAAAAACAACATGAAAGGAGGAATGTATAGATTAGCCGACAATTCATGTATATGTACATCTATTCCTATACTTTTCAGGTAACGTGTCTAAGCATACAAAGTACAGTTACTGCTTCATCAAATTGTCAGGATGAAAAGTCGACGTTTCGGTCTGTCGTGGTGTTAATCTGTCAGACCATCATCAGGACGTACAATCAGTTTGCATAAAAAAGACCCTTATATTAGTGGTCAGATTTTAATATAGGACCATGTGCAGTTCAAAAATTGGTAAACTGCTTTACCAGAGGCTGGACTTCATTGACGTGAAAGTCACTCTAAGGCAATAAGCCACTCCCTGCTTTTATTTAAGCAATACAGCTGATTCAATATGTGATATTGCTGTTTAAAATTTGAAAAAAGTAGCAACGCGTATGGTATCATCAATCGGGATGTTCTCAAGGCAATTTTCGAACTGCACATGATCTTATATTAAAATCTGACCACTAATATAAGGGTCTTTTTCATGCAAACTGATTGTACGTCTTGATGATGGTCTGACGGATTAACACCACGACAGACCGAAACGTTGACTTTCCATCTATTTCCTGACAATTTGATGAAGCAGTAACTGTACTTGTATGCTTAGACACGTTACCTGAAAAGTATAGGAATAGATGTACATATACATGAATTGTAGGCTAATCTATACATTCCTCCTTTCATGTTGTTTTTGCTGTATTAACTTTTGTAATCAGTACCCTTTGGTTTTTACTTGTATAAAATGTATCTACTTTTGAAAATAAGATATTCCTGTGTCCTTTTGATATGAGTTTCATGATTGGAGTTTAGCACCTATATGATAGATAAATGTTTTGATTATTCTCAGGTTCAGAATCAATGTTAACTGAACAAAATAAATGAGTCTGTGTCTGATACACTTAAAAACTTAGCATAGTGAAACGAAACCTCTTGTAGGCACTTGTTACTCTCTATAAAACTGCCCAAGCCTCCAAGGGTCTATAGGGTTTCCCACATCTTTGTACTTTCTGTACAAGGTCACAAGATTCCTGTTCTCTATATGGTATTTACTTTACGCCTCCACTGTGTAAGATTACTTCTGTAAATTATCTCACTCCTTTTAGGATTGCCCTGATGCACGCTCTTTAATAGTTCATGCTCCTGACCCATGCATACAAGGCCCTACACAACTACGGACCCGCCTACTCTAACCAACTCCTGAACTTCCATCAGCCCACCAGACACCTCCGCTCCACGCCCCTTTCTCTAACCCTCACCTCTGCATCCGACGTAGCAGGTGGGGATTTCGCTCCTTCTCCTACCTTGCAGCGAAGACATGGAACGAGCTTCCCTTTCCTCTACGGACCGCCCCATCTCTTCCAGAGTTCTGAAAGTCCCTGAAGACCTGGCTAATCAACTGGACCGTGCCAGCGCCTAGTTACCCTAATGGGTGACAAGCAGCGCTCTACAAATCTACTGATTGATTGATGCACATGCGCTCTCCCTGTTTCTACTACAATAAGAACCCTAGCTTCTCACATCGATGAAGAAGTGTCAATTCCTCTCTATAGTCAAACCTCTATGCATTTTGTGGGCTGTAATTGGTAAATGTAAAATAATTCTGCATCGGGCTAATTCAGTATATATCCTAACCCCATTTTGCAATTTTTAGGTCTGCTGTTAGCCAATACCTTTTGTTTTATTAACTAAAAAGGAGTTATACTTACATATAGTGGCTGTCGGTCATCCCTCTTCATCCATTCGTCTGTTGTGCCAGTCACTTTTATATATATTCTATCTCCATTGGGGTCACACTGCACTGTCTCTCCCTAGTTCAGTGGCGTCACTAGGCGCGCGCTCGCCAGCTCTTCCTTAAACCAGCTTATTGGAAACTCTCCCCTACTCTCCGGGTCCGTTCTCCATTGCATCTGCATAAAACAACGCGCGCTCTCTCCCAAGCCGGTGATTTCAAAATCTGCTGGTGTCAACAATAAGACAACATATGTTCTCTCTCCCGCCCAATAATGTGCTATAATTGTTCTTATTAACTATAATACAGCGTGTGTGAGGCGCGCCTCTCACCTAATGTACGGGTGTGGGGCGGGGACAATGTGCGCTGCCGCGTGATAAGAGCACACTGTGATCGGCTTCCTCCTGGCTCCCACTGAAGAGAAATCAATGTGTACATATCGTTTTGTATCGTAAATTGCATTTATGTAGCGCTTACTACCCCTGGCTAGGCGTTGAAGCGCTTTTTCTCTCCATGACCCGTCCCCAGTGCACTCTCTTTTTCTCTGGCTACAGAAGTCGGCCGCAGCTATTCACAAAACGCACCCTCTCACAAAGCAGATTGCCTGCTACCTCTCTTGGCAGTGCTTAATTTGTGCCGGTGGTGGGCACCAGGACTCGTTTTTTGGTACCGGCTATCCCTTTTCCTCATCAGACTTTGACCCAGATCAAGGGGTTAGAAAGAGGGAAATATGGAGAAAGAGAAATATATAAAAACAGTGACAACGTGGGAAAAGAGGGTTGGAATTGAAAAAGAACCTATACGAGTGAGATGAGGAGGCAGGAAGGTGGGTGGTGGAAGAAAGGGGTACGAGATAGAATGAAGATCAGGCTGCCTCACTGGCGTAGCAAGAGTGTCCAGAGCCCTAATGCTAGCAAAGGATTTGTCCCACCATGCCCTGGTTTTGTAGGGAAAACAGCCATTTTTCGTAGTAAAATAGGCGCTCCGGCGACAACGCACCTGCTGCACTATGATAGCTACGCCACTGGGCACCCTTGGCATTCGCCAACCACGGCGCCAGAGCCCTGCTATTTTTTTTTTTTACAAGTTAAACACCGGTCAAGCGCGTCGAGCTCTTTCTCGGACAATGAGTCCGTTCATGCCCCCTGTCATGGCAGGGGTGCAGTTTCTGCCTCTGAGAAAACACGCCAGGTCACGCTCTGCTCCAGAGGTTAGCTGGAGTGAACGTGTTCAGACCGGAGGCACGACGAGCGAGCCTTCCGGCTCCTCACGGGCCACTCCACGGCGGTGAAAAGGGGACAACTTCCAGATATGGCCCCCGCTCATGACGCACGGACGCGCACCCACGCTCCCTCCACAAGGACGTGCTAGGGCTGCTGTGCGGGGTGCGGCGGGTATTCCTGTCTTAGTTCTTGGTGGTGGTAGGGGGTGTACATTACCTCCACCCTCTACCCTATAAAAGCGCCTTAACGCATCGTCATGGTAGTAACCGCTAAATAAATGACCTTACGTTACAATAAGTGGAAGTTGGAGTAGGGAAGAGGCGTGGTCAAAAAGCAGCAGAATTCTACACAAGTAAACATTTAAGCCATTAAACAAGCTGCCTCCGCTGTAAAAAAGAGACCGCCCCGCCCACTTCCCCGACAATAACTTTAATCAACGAGTCTGGTTCTGGAAGAGAAGCTAGTATCAACTCAGTGAATGTCATTGCTGTCTATGCCAGCACATTACCAACTCAAATGCTCGTTCATCTTTAAAAAAAAACTGTCCAGGAATCACCTCAATTAATTAAATACAGACTATCTACAAGATTACAGCAAAAATGTTACTTATACAGCTTGTCATTCGTGCATTTGGATAATTCTCACATAAGTGAGTCAGATATGCTCATTGACTGGGGAAGAGGAAGTGTTTTGACAAAGATCCAAAGAGTTCTTAAGATGTAGTTGCAAAGTGAGCGCTAAATAACTTTCGGATACATTAACAAGTGGCAAAACAGAGTAAAAAAGGTCATGTGTGTCGCATAAATGCCTCAGTGCCGAATATATGGTGTACCGCCATTTGCACTGACCAGTGCACTACCGAATTGGCACAGGTTCGCCACTTCAAAAACGCCTGCATTCATCGTCGGAAGCAAACACCTGCTTATGCACCGGCTGGTCGATAAGAGCGTCGTTCTTGCACTGGTCAGATGGTGTAAAAATTGGTGCAAATGTCTACGACAGTTGTGCAAAATGTTTGTATTCTGGCCCCTTCAGGGTCTGAAGTTGGCGGCATGTCCACTATATCGCATATACTCATCATAAAAACCAATACACATATTTCCACAACGGTATTTTAAGAGCAAGACAATTATATCACCTGTGCGCTCAGTGCGTCCATACCAGCTGTGTTATCAAAACGAAAATATGTCAATGTGCGCGCTCTCTAGGAAGGAAAACACACGCAACAGTAACTAGACATGCTCCGTCGCTCTCCAAATATCAGCCATGCAAGGTGCAGTTTGAGTGTGGGGAGGATTTGGCTCCCCCCGGGGCAAACAGTGCAGCTACAAAGATAAGAAATATTCAGAATAGTGGCAAACTTTACGCGCAGCTTTCCCGACCAAATAAATATATAATACAACTGAATTCCACTTAACCCATCAAAACGTACCCAATTGTAAAAATGGCAACACATAATTAAAAGGTAACAACTGCACACAAAGTGTTTCTTTTTGCGATAGAGATTGAAATCTGCATTAGGCACTTTATTCATTCGTTTTCTCATTCAAATAAGGTACCACCATTACTGCTTCTCACTCAGGGCCACCACAAAGTGCGCACTGGCGAGAACACAAGAGCTTCTATCAACAGAGGCATCGGACAGTGTCTTCTGTACGTCATTGACAATTGCAGCGCGTTTTCCATAACAACAGTGCCACTAGCAGGGTGGGTGGGGGTTAATTCATACAATTCCAGACTGACCTGTTGCTGAAAGCTTGGGTCGCTCTTTGCTGTCTTGGACCTCGGCCTTGCGGGTGAACAGCGCTTCGCAGCAGCAAGGGGACACCAGGCGCTGGGTGTGCTCAGAAGCTGCACGTAGGCACACAGGTAGGTAGTCGCCGCTCACGCCTCCGGCAGGTAGAGGAGCTTTCCCGGCGGGTCCTGAAGTCTAGGTTCTGCCACCAGACCTCCGTGTGAGAGGACACTCCCACCAGAAGAGAACACCTGACCCGTGCAGGTACCACCGGTGCAGCGCCAGGTAGCTGCACTGTGTATCTACAGTCCAGCCCTAAGAGGAGGTGTGCAGATGCTGTAGTTTGCTGCACGCAACTCTTAGGATAAAGTCTGCAGCCGTAACCGTGCCCGGGCCTTATATAGCGCCCCCCTGCTGCCAGCGCGGCGTGAGGGAGCTTCCTCTGGGGCCGGACAAATCCCGGCTCTGCTCGTCACGGCTGGGGGCCTCTGTGTGCATTGGCTGCAGGCAGCCCGGCTCCGTCCCAGGCTGTTGGTTGGTCTTTATTTCCTCGTCCGCGCGGGCAGCGTGCTAGTAATAATCTACGTGGGACGTCGTGCAGGGTCCCCAGGGAGCTTCCGAGATGATCCGGAGAAAGTGAGAAAAAAGTAACCTTTAAAGTGCCTTCTGTCAGTCACCTCCCCGTTGCGTGCGGAGGATGCAGAGACTGCGTGCTAATGCTGAAACTGGCAATCCAGAAATCCGCGTGTCTGTCCGCTCCCCCTGGCCTGCCCTTTCATTCCTTCTCGCAAGGCTGTACCTGACACTAGTCCGACAGCTGAGGGGGGAGTCTAAACACACGCACTCCAACTCTGGAGATGCATAAGGGGCGGGGAGGGGAGAGCGACTAGGCGAGGAAGGAAGAAACAGGCATAGGTGGGTGAAAGGATGAGCAACAAAAAACAAAAGTTAGGATGAGAAGATAGGGACTTCACGAGAAGGAGATAAACTGGAAGAGAGTCATACAGGAAACTGAGTACTGAACTAGAAAAAGATGAAAGAAGACGTTTAGAAGTGCAGCCAAAGAGCGAGAAAAACGAGAAACGACTTAGAAAGGACAACACGGGCGAAAACACAATAGCAACAAGCATTTGCAATGCATTAGGTCTCGCATTTGCGAAAGTTTGAGCTATTGGCATTTGTAAATGACAATGCCTTTTATTAATGTGTTGTTTTTAAAAACTGATAAATAAAAGGCATTGTCATTTACAATGCCAATAGCTTAAACTCTTTCAAATGCGAGACCTATTTAATTGTAAATGCTTGTTAATATATGGGAGCATTTTTACAACCATCCACGCAGCCCTTAATAAATAAATTCTTGAGGACGTTGTCAATCCTCCATGGTGGGATTTAACTGTGTTACACCCGTGCACTTCAAGTGGTGCACTGTAGAACCAGGGAACCAAGTACAAGCCCACCCCGGCATCCCAACTTTAGGCTGCGCAGTTTTACATAATTCACCAAACATGCACCGTGGTTAAGCACATACTTTATAAACGCCGGCGCTCCCCCCGCTGTGCATGCCTGCTCTCTTTAATGCTAGGCTTGTGTCTGACTGTAAATCAATTGGTGCCGATTAAAAGCCCTCTGATACTTTCGGATAAAGTTTGCGCTATATAAAAGTGCAAGCAAATAAATAAATAAAAAAGCCTACCTGTAGCACATCCATTCTTATTCTGCGATGCCACATGCCTTCGGGCCCCTTTACTGATTAACTGCACCCGGCTGTGGGTAACCTCCATGGCAGGAACAACGTGTTGTGGGGCAGACGCGGGAATGTAGGCACTGTCCTGTGGCTGCACCGCGGGGTAACAGTACGGGGCAGGGAGTCGGTACAGCTGTGCCATGGCAGTGTAGTCCTCTGTGCAGGCCGGGCATGGGGGTTGCTGTTGGCTGACGGGAAGTGGTGAGGAGGTGCCGGTTCGGTATGCCTGCTTCCTAATCTTGGGAAGGCCACAGTTCTAAAAATAAAAAACGTGTTGGGTGACCCGCTGCAAGGAGATGTGCGGGCGCCATTATTGAAAGTTTAAAAAAACCAAAAAAACATTTGAGCGAGCTGCGCACAAGAAGATGCGCGGCAGCCATCTTTTAATGTAAATAAAAGAAGGTTCTCCACTGGAGCAATATATCAAAATTAAAAGATACATGTTACCATCTGTTTTTTTTTAATATAGTGTGAACTTGACTTGAAAGTATCGACGCGCTTTACATGAGCACCAATTGCATTACAGAGGGACGCATTTTTCAGCACCGGGAGATTGTGATTTGTCTACAATCACAGAATGTTCGAGCCCCCGCCACACTCATACCTGGTTCCCAGCTTCAAAGTTGGCCGCCGTTGGGAATGCAACCTCGGCTTTACATATAAAAACGACTTGCCAAATGCGGGGGCGCACATGTTCCAATAGGAAAGGGAGCCGTGCTAACATGTTAAGTGTGACACCCGGCATGAGGGTTGCTGTTGGCCAAGGGGAATTGGTGAGGAGGTGCCGGTTTGGTATGCCTGCTTCCTGATACACTGATCTTGGGCAGGCCACGGTATTAAAAAAAAAAGTTCGGTATGCCTGCTTCCTAATCTTGGGAAGGCCACAGTTATAAAAAAAAAAACGTGTTGGGTGACCCGCTGCAAGGAGATGTGCGGGCGCCATTATTGAAAGTAAAAAAAAAAACAAAAATCATTTGGACGAGCTGCGCACAAGAAGATGCGCGGCAGCCATCATTTAATGTAAATAAAAGAAGGTTCTCCACTGGAGCAATATAACAAAATTAAAAGATACACGTTATCATCTGTTTTTTTAAATATAGTGCGAACTTGACTTGAAAGTATCGGCGCGCTTTACATGAGCACCAATTGCATTACAGAGGGATGCATTTTTCAGCACCGGGAGATTGTGATTTGTCTACAATCACAGAATGTTCGAGCCCCCGCCACACTCATACCTGGTTCCCAGCTTCAAAGTTGGCCGCCGTTGGGAATGCAACCTCGGCTTTACATATCAAGACTGAGGCGCAAAAGTGAAAGCAGGCTGGCTGGCGAGTGGTGTGCGAGGTTCGCGCACCATGACGAGAGAGGAAAGCCATATGGCGCCTCTGCTCGTCATTGTGCGCGTAACCGCACGCCCGTTGCCAGTGCACGCGCCAGTGGGCTGTAGCGCTTCCCCAAATGGATTGCATGGCGGCACGATGCACGTGAGTGTGCGCGTGCTCGCCATGCAATCCACTTTTGGGAGCACTTTTGGGAGCCCCTCTTACTAGAGTCTCGCATCGCGATTGCGTAAACGCAATAGCTAGGCGAGACCTAAAAATCATGCCCTCTCAGGGTGATGCAGTTACTTTAGGCATGGTGGTGAATAAACGTGTCAAAGCGAGAGGACAAAGAGGAAATGTGAGCTGAAGCAATACAACTGTCAGAGAAGAAAACAAGAAATGAATGAAAAATAAGAACTAAGAGACCAGATGGGAAGGAGAATGGGATACACAGAACAACATAAATGCAAGGAGGGAGAGAATGGGGAGTAGAACGAGTAGAGAAGGCGGGAAGAGGGAAACGAGAAAGGGGATACCAACGAGAAAAAGAGGGAAAGAGATATATTGGAAGAAGAGAGAATTAAAGGGAGATGTTTATGAAATTGAGATAAGATATGAGTGTTGGAGAAAAATGTATTGAAAAATATCAAGAAAGATTAGATTGAAGAGAAAGGAAGAAAAGAGGAGAGGGAACAAAAGTGAGATGTGTCACGAGAGTGAAGAATAAGTAAACCATAAGAAAGAAAATCAACAAGTGTTAGATGAGAAATTAAGAGGGGGTGAAAGAAGCGACTGAAACAAAGCCATAGAAGGAGAGAGTGAGAACTTGAATAGTTTCAACACTGGCTGCAGCAGCGTCTTTGGCCTGCTCACAAGGGAATTGCCAGAAAATTAAAATTCCCCCCACTTGAAACATATCTCTAATTGGGCTGAGCATGCAAAGCGAGCCAATGTGAGTCTCCTTAGAAGAGTTGCTTTCACTCTCCTTCCATCTATCCATCCATTTACCCTTCCATTTATTTATCCCTCCATCTGTACGTCCCTTCATCTTTTCATCTACCCACACATTGCCCCATCCATCCCTCTATCCATCTTTTCACCCATCCACCCATCAATAGGTTCATGTATACTTCCATCTTCTAACCATCCATCAACTCACTCTTCTAATCATCCATTCAGATGTTCACCAGTCAATCCTTTCACTCTTCCATCCCACCTTTCACCCTTCCATCTTTCAATCCATTCACAGTTTCATCCAGTCATTCTTTCGCCCTTTCATACTTCTTTTCACCCTTCTTCCATCTTTCCTTTCACATTGCACCCATCCATAATACCCAACTTTTTTGTTTCATTTTTACTTTTTCTTTCATATCTTTCTCTCGCTCATGCTCATTATCAGGGGTTCTCAAGCTCATTATCGAGGGCATAGCTTCAGTGGGGGGTTTTGGGTGTTACACCCCCCCTAATAAATGTATTATTTAGTAAATAGTTGGGTACCGGAGCTTTTATTAGGGTATGGTTAGATATCCCTATTTCACCTGGGATTTTTAAATACTCACTCAGACAAAAAGACACACACTCTTCTGTTTTGAAGGTCTTAAAATGTGGACATTTTACAAAATACTGTGTTTTAAGTACCCCTCACAACCCACACAAATATTCCCTATCCATTGGCCCTCCTGATGCGCTGATTCTCATATAATAATTAACATGATATGTCAACATGATTGTCAGAAAATCTGAGGCTCACACACCCCAGTCTTACTGACCAAACTACGCCTCTGAAGTAGATACTCCTGCCTGATCTATATCTTTTTACTAGCGGCCTACTAAAGGCTCAACACCAGGGCTATTCCCAATACATTAGTCTTTCCATACATAGTTGTACAAAAATGAATGATTTTTATTAAAATATATTTTTCATTTTTTATGTATTCATCATTTTTTCATTTTTTCATAGACAGTTAAACAAAAATAATTGTTTAAGAGCTCAATCAGTGAAAACATGTACAATTCTATTTTCAAGTCACAATATATAGAAGAAGGATCACATTCATAGAAAATATTCCAATTTTCAAATGTACAAAAAATATTGTACTGGAAAAAGATACACGGAAAGACATGTAAATACATTCTAATAATTCATACATTTGACCCCAAAGAAAACCATCAATCAATCAAACTCACCAACCAAACCACAATCTCACAATCAAAACACTCACACACAAACGAACATCCTGGGGCAACTTCTATCCATTTGTATGACATAAAATGCTGATGATCGAGCGGACTGATTAAATCTCAGGGTTGTCCACTGTTGTGTTGTCTTGAAGGAGTTTCCCTTAATCTGGCTAACGTACGTTTCGGTGGATGTACATTGCTACCACCTTCATCAGGACCACTCTTTGTGAATTACTTTAAGGTGAGTGGATAGGGGTCCTCTGTGGATAAATCATAAAGATGGATTGGTTACAATCAAATCTAGGGAACTTCCCTATGTGTACTGTATTTATATTACTAATTAATTAAAATGTGATTTTATCCTCAAGTGCAAAAGACTTGTATGTGCTCTTAACTGTAATCCGATTGGTGGGTTCCATCATGCTGTGGGATTAGATAGTGTTTATAAATGTTATGTTATGTTATGTTACCAGCACTTTTATAGCGCACGGCTGCCCCAGCTAAGGGGCGTCCCGGCGCTTAGAAAAGGAAGTCCCAAACACAACAGAACCGAAAAGGAGGAAACTCGCGCAGAAACAGAATACTAACCTAGGGAGGGAAACAAATACGTCTAAATGGCCCTCCTAAACTTCAAGAGTTCGTCAATTCCACGCAAATAGGGCGGAAGAGAGTTCCACAGCTTTGCGGCCAGGACCCGAAAGGACCTTCCACCAGCCCTACAAAGCCTGAACCGCGGGACCACCACCAGGTTTTGACCTAAAGATCTAAGGGGGCGCTGGGGCACGTAAGGGACCAAAAAAGTGGAAAGGATCTGGGGAGAAGTCTTCCTGAGGATCTTATAAGAAAGACACAAGGTCTTAAACTGAATCCTCTGCACCATAGGTAACCAGTGCAAAGCACGGATGGTGCTTTCCGCAGAGCAGGACCTTGGTAAACCTATCAGGGCTCTTGCAGCGGCATTCTGAACACGTTGCATCCTTGCTATTTCAGCCTGATTAGCCCCCAACAGAAGTGAGCTGGCATAATCCAGCCACGATAATATGGATGCCTGGATGACCAGCTGTCTGGTGGGGGCATCGAAAAACCTCAGGAGTGGACGCAACCCTCGCAGAATGCCAAAGCAGGTGGCCGCCACTTTTTTTGTATGGACACTAAAACTCAAGGCAGAGTCTAGCCACACTCCCAGGTTTTTTACCTCTGACACTGGCACAGGAGTCGCACCCAATTCCGAAAGCCACCACCTATCACCCCACAGATCCGTCCGCTTGCCCACGATCATGACCTCAGGTTTTTTAGCATTCAATTGGAGACAGTTGATATTCATCCATCTAGCCACTGCCGATAGCCCATCCCGGAATCTGGGTGCATCCAGGTCGGAGTCCCCACTTAGGACGACCGCCAGCTGCGTGTCGTCTGCATGGGAGACCATAGTCATACCCCAATGCTTGACGACCTCCGCTAGCGGCCTCACATATAGATTAAACAATGTGGGGCTCAACAACGAACCCTGAGGCACACCCATCTCCAGCGAATTGGACTTAGATTCAAAAGGCGGCGTGGCTACCTTAAAGGTCCGACCAATGAGAAAGGAACGGAACCAATCAAGAGCAAGGCCCATAACACCCGCCTCCCTGAGTCGTTGAATTAAAATCCCATGCGAAACCGTGTCAAATGCGGCACTGAGATCCAACAATAACAGTGCCGCAGTCTGACCTGAATCAAGCGTAACACGCAGATGTTCTGTCATAAAGAGCAGGGCGGTCTCGGTGCTGTGACCAGCCCGAAAACCATTCTGGGAAGGGTCCAGAATGTTTGCCCCTATGAGGTGTTTAGTCAGGACCTCGTTCACATGGGACTCGACAACTTTGGAAGCCCAAGGGAGGAGGGAGGAGGGAGATCGGGCGATAGTTCTCGAGTTTAGATGGATCCGATGTAGGCTTTTTCAGAATGGGTGTTACAACAGCCTGTTTCCATTTAGTTGGAACAACACCCGTAGAAAGCGAGAGGTTTAAGAGATGGCGTAATGGAGGAAGGCAGATAGTGGCGGAATCTCTAAACTGAGCTGGCCTCATGGGATCCATAGGCGAGCCAGATTTGACCTTCTGGGCTAGTTTTAAAAGTGTGTCCATTGATAAACTAGGAAATACCTCCAATGTGTCACCTATGATTGGTGTGGGGCTGGTACATTCAACAACTGGCTCAGAAGTGGGAAAGGCACGGTAAATGGCTTGAATTTTTCCAAGAAAAAACAAAGCCAGATCTTCGCAATGAGCCACCGAGCTAATTTCAGCCGAATGAACTTTTTTAGCCATCAGGTCCTTTAGGACCTTAAAGATTAGTTTGGATGGATTAGGACTTGCTCTGAATTCATGTGAATAGAAGGCAGCCCGAGCTCTGCACACAGCTCTGTGATAGTGTTTGACTGTGGAGAGATACCTTGATTTTTTTCCGGCATCATAAGACTTCCGCCACTCCCTTTCAGAATAATATCTATATTCACCATTTGGTCCCCAAGAGAAAAACTCAAGGCTAAAACGTGCTATTCCATGCACAAAGCCGTCTGAGTGAGAAGAAGGGGAAAGTGAGCAAAGGAAATAAGCTAAGCAAAGATAAAAGGTGGATGAGGGAGAAAAAAAGGAAATAAGAAGAAGAGAAAAAGAAAAAGAAAAGAAAAAAAGACACACAATGGTATGTCAGGTTACCCTATAGAGTTGGATACTGAGGTATAAAAAGCCAACTCCCTCTTCCAAACCAAAAAGGAGGAATTTTGCTGTATAGACCAGTTGTAATAACATTGGCCTGCGAACTACGAGTCATGCTAATAAATCTACAAGAGTGAGGACCTTGACTCCCAGCTCTGAATGACAAGGTGCCATATGAGAGATGTCTCTTTTTTCTTCCTTTTTTCTTCTTCTTCTTTTTTTCTTTTCTTTTTCTGTTCTTATTTCCTTTTTTTCTCCCTCATCCACCTTTTATCTTTGCTTAGCTTATTTCCTTTGCTCACTTCCCCCTCCTCACTCTGATGGCTTGGTGCATGGAATAGCACTTTGTAACCTTGAGTTTTTCTAAGGGGACCACATGGTGAATATAGATATTATTTATAAAACCTATTTAATCCCACAGCATGATGGAACCCATCACTCGGATTACAGTTAAGAGCACATACAAGTCTTTTGCACTTTAGGATAAAATCACATCTTAATAAATTAGTAATATAAATACAGTACACATAGGGCAGTTCCCTAGATTTGACTGTAGCCAATCCATCTTTATGATTTATCCACAGAGGACTCCTACCCACTCACCTTTAAGTAATTCACAAAGAGTGGTCCTGATGAAGGTGGTAGCAATGTACATCCACCGAAACGTACGTTGGCCAGATTAAGGGAAACTCCTTCAAGACAACACAACAGTGGACAACCCTGAGATTTAATCAGTCCGCTTGATAATCAGCAGTGTATGTCATACAAAAGGATATAAGTTTCCCCAGGATTTTTGTTTGTGTGTGAGTGTTTAGATTGTGAGATTGTGGTTTGGTTGGTGAGTTTGATTGATTAATGGTTTTCTTTGGGGTCATATGTATGAATTATTAGAATGTATTTACATGTCTTTCCGTGTATTTTACCTGTAAACAATATTTTTTGTACATGTTAAAATTGAAATGTTTTCTATGAATTTGATCCTTCTTCTATATATTGTGACTTGAAAATAGAATTGTACATTTTTTCACTGATTGAGCTCTTGAACAAAACATTTAAAAACACCAGTTTTTTCTATGAAAAAAGAGAAAAGGATGAATACATATGAAATGAAAAAATTATTTTAATAAAAATCATTCATTTTTGTACAACTATATATGGAAAGACTAATGTTTTGGGAATAGCCCTAGTGTTGAGCCTTTAGTAGGCCGCTAGTAAAAAGATATAGGTCAGGCAGGAGTATCTACTTGAGTGTTTTTGCTTTTTCCCCCTCACTCTTGGACATTAAAGTACTTACAGGGGGCACCGTTCTACGATATTTGATATTCAAACTACACCTCTGCTCATTATTTTACAATGTATTCCTCTCCTTGCGTTTTCCAGTGTTTTTTCTTTCTTTCTGTGTTTCCTTCCCTGTGCGTGCCAGATAAAGGCCCTCAACCCTCTCTCATGGTATTTCCTATCAGTTTCATTTATTAGCATTTTGTCTGCATACCTGCAAAAACAAGAGTAGGCCTGGGCGTAGCACTACGCTACGCTCGCGTACTTTGCGAAGTTCGCGCTACTTCGCACTACGCGAACTGCACGTAGCACAGTGCGAACACGCGTAGCATAGTGTTGCGTAGTGCTGCGGTCATTTTTTGCTTGCTCGCGGTCCTCAACGTCAAGTTGGCGACCGCGAGCAAGCAAAATGACATCCCGGCGAGACTTTTTCCTTGTTCGCGATCGCGAGCATCGAAAATAAACCTCCCGGCGAGATTCCCAACGCGAGGAGGTCAGGTTTCTCATTGCAAGGGGTCGCGTATGCTCGCGACCGCTCGCGATGAGAAACTACCAGTTCGCGTTGAGAAAGCTGCCGCTCGAGTAAAAATCTACTCGAGCAGCAGAAAACTACAGCTCGCACTGTGCAAGATGCCATTTTCAATGATTGCACAGTGCCGGTTGCTTGTCCGCACTGTGCAATCATTGAAAACAACATCTTGCACAGTGCGAACATGTTACTACGCAGTTCGCGAAGTGCTACGCGTAGCTCGCGTAGTGCGAACTTCACTTTGCGTAGCTTCGCGAAGTGCTACTTCGCGAACTACGCCCTCCCTTACACAAGAGGCCCATAAACAACTATTTAATGTTCATGTCGTCACCAGCTTGGTAGCTCCTGCTTAAGCCGCTAAAGTGGGGGGTTCCCTAAGCCACTGCCTGGCCATATTCATCAGTGATATGTGTAGTAAATGTGCCTTAGGACAGTTACTTAACGGATTACCAGTGATTCTTGTTTGGAGCAGTAATTTTGCTATAAGTTAGTGTGATTTACACCTGTACTACTTCTGTTTACTCTTGTATTCCAGAAGTAAGCCAGGAGTAGTACTGACTCTTTTTCTGGCATTTGTGAGTAAGCCAGGAGTAATTAAAAGCAAAATCTTTGTGAATCAGGCCCATTGAGTACTTGTTGATTGATGCAAGTAGCTCGTTCAGAACCAACAGCATGCAGTCATTGTGGAATGCATGGTGGGTGTCGCCCTGACTCTGTGTGGAGCCTTCCTCTAAATAGTTCAGCACTTGAAGTTTGCATAGAGATTTCCTGCTAACGGTTTTGTGCAGGTACCCTGCAGGAGGCGCATTGAACAATTCAGTTCACTCAAAATGCTGTTGCACCTCACACCGAGTCTGTAGAATGAGCGCTTCAGAGCGCCACATATGGGTAGTAAGCACTATATAAAAATTACAGTACTTTACTGGACTTGTATGTGGCTGTGGTCCTTAAGGTGCGTGCAAAGTTTTTATTATGTAAGCAAAGTCTCCTACGGATCGAGATATCAGGTATCAGAGTGCTTTACATGAGCACCAGTTTTGTTACAGATGAACGCATTCATTTTTAGGTCTCGCCTACGCAGCACGCATGGGCTGCATAGGAGGGGACCTCTTGTAATCGACTCGCTTTTTTGGCCAAAAACGTGCACGCATTGCTTTCAATGGCAACGTGTGCACGTTTGGCGATTTCCTTGCGGGAGCGGGCTTGAAACCATCTGTTTGTAATTAACTTGTAAAGAGATGGTGCCCTTGGCTCGCTCCCGCAAGGGAAATGCTCTGCGAGTTTCGCTCGTTTAACTTTGAAACTGAAGGTGGCGCCGCTTCACGGACACCACGCTCGGTTTAATTATATATTTCTTAACTTTAGAACTGAGCACAGCGCCCGCTTCAAGGACACCGTGCTCAGTGTTGAAGTTAAGAAATATATAAAGAAACCGAGCGCGGTGTCCGTGAAGCGGCGCCATGCTCAGTTTTGAACATAAGCATTTGCAATGCAATCGGACCGATTACATTGCAAATGCTTGTTATCATCTGGGAGCAGTAAGTTAAAGTACGAAGCACGATGTGCGTGGCGATTGCGCAATAAACGGTGCACCGTTTTTTTTAGTGTAGATCCCTACTGCTGGCAGCAAGCGTGCTTGACTGAAAGAGCGAACAGGTGAGAAGGGCCTTCAAGGGGTTTATTAAAATACTTAGTTATGTAGTTCAAAATCTCAGCTAGATGTAAGGTTTTGTAATTTGCTTACAGATTAATTTCTTTTTGGCAATTTATATTTTAACAATGCAGTTCTATCTGATTATGAACCAATCACATAAAGATACATCTCAAAAGAGTATATATCCCTGAAAAAATTAAAACAAATTAATCCAAAACAGCAAAGAAAAAGGAGAAAACACGGGTGTGTATAAAACTAATAAAGTTTATCATCAAGCTTCATAGTGGGTACTTGAAATAGAACAATTACAGTCATATTGGAAGGAGACTTTCAATTATTCATGCCTTCACTGTAATAATTTTATACACTTTTTCACAATTGCAGTTGATTATTTTACAAGACAAAAGTGTACGAGTCGACGTTTCGTTCTTTAGACTTTCGTTGGTAAGACCATCTTCAGGACTAGTATATTAAAAAGTTGACCCCTGAGTTTCGTTTGTTAGCGATTTCCAAACAGATTTGTAGTCAATTGCCGTCTTAGCGGTTGTTTCTGGGATCTTAAGTAGTCAATCTTGGTGTTAAAGCACATTAGCGTATCGGGGCTTGTTTGATGAACTCCAATTATTTAAAGAGAGAATCCGAGCAGTTTGGCGTCTTAGTTTACAGCCAGGAAAACATGTGGACATACACTTTTGAATCTGCAATCTCTTTCAATCTCTTTCAGTGATACGCGATCGCCCTCATCGGCATTCTGGCTTGCTTTCAATGGCAACGCATGCACGTTTGGCGATTCCCTTGCGGGAGCGAGCTTGAAACCATCTGTTTGTAATTAACTTGCAAACAGATTGTGCCCTTGGCTCGCTCCCGCAAGGGAAATGCTCTCTGAGCCTCACTCGTTTAACTTTGAAACTGAGGGCGGCGCCGCTTCACGGACACCGCGCTCAGTTTATTTATATATTTCTTAACTTTAGAACTGAGCACAGCGCCCGCTTCAAGGACACCGCGCTCAGTGTTGAAGTTAAGAAATATATAAAGAAACCGAGCGCGGTGTCCGTGAAGCGGCGCCGCGCTCATTTTTAAACGTAAGTATTTGCAATGCAATCGGACCGATTACATTGCAAATGCTTGTTATCATCTTGGAGCAGTAAGTTATAGTACGCAGCACGATGTGTGTGGCGATTGGGCAGTAAACTGTGCGCCGTTTTTTTAGTGTAGCTCCCTACTGCTGGCAGCAAGCGTGCTTGACTGAAAGAGCACCTGCTGCTTTGACCCTTGGTGGCCGGCTGTGCCTTGAGGAAGCTGGGGCAGTCTTTAGGGTGAAAGAAGATGAGAAGTGGCGCTGATTTGGCACTTAGGCGTGTGTGTGACTACCTGGGCTGCCAACTGTGTATCACTTTTCACAGCCCTCCCCACCCCCAGGAAGCACAACTCACCAACTCCAATTCCGACTAATTCCAGCAATTCAGGCAAGTTTCCTGGTCTCTCATGGGAAGCAACCCAGCTGTTCCGATGCTCCAGAAGTAGGTCCCAGTTAAATTTGGCCGGGTTCCCAGCTGGGTTCTTAGCCGGGCTAGGGCTTGTGCCTTCTACGTCTCACCTCTGAGGGGCAGCCAGCCTGCATTAATGCCGTTGTGTGGAGTTTGCTGCATTGGCAAAATCAATACATCTCGCGTAGATAAGACCCACTGGCTAATGGCGATGCTAGTTTTGTAGTCTGCATGCAAAGCGTTTTGTTTGGATTTCGCAAAACCAACCATCTAGCCAAACAAAGTGTGGTTTGTAGTATGTTCACACATATCAGTAAATTAAAGCTAGCAGCAATCTGGTGCCCTCTCATTGGAGTGCCGTATGTCAGCTTCTTTCAGCAGTATTGAGTAGCAGCCACCCTACTTTAGAAGAGGTACGTTTGTCATGTAACAAACCACGGCAAGAGATGGGGAAATGGTATTAACCACCTTGGTGCTAGACTTGTGGCATATGAAATTGCTAAAATGTAAAAATGGGAATGCTTTTTTACCTCCAGGAAATATAGACACAGTGACAGGCATTGTTTGGTCAAATTCAGTAATTAATGAGCAGATGTACACTACTCAAGCTCAAACTGAGGAGTTTCTGATGGATAGATGTAGTTTATATCAAAAGCGACAACAAAGTTTCACCGACATGAAATGTGAACAAGCATTGGCATAGCCGATAAGTCTCGCCTTTGGGACCTTATACATTTTTAGCCATGCAACAGTTGATGTTGTTGCAGCAAGGATATTCATCTGCATAACTAAATACTTATAAGGTCCCAAAAGCGAGACCTATTGGCTATGCCAATGCTTGTTTTGCTAGGCACCGGGAGATTAGGTGATTTGCCCAGAATCACAGGATGTTGAGCGTCGTTGCCGAGATTCGAACCCGGTTCCCCAGGTCCGAGGTCGACAGCTCTAGCCATAAAGCTACATCCTCTCCCCATATTTCCTAGCAACGACTGGTTGGTGCTATAAAGAATGTGCCATTTTTCTTGTGAGTTAACTTTAAAACTGTTTTCTTCACAAATTTGAAAATGGATGTATGTTGTTGGCGATCTTTATTTTTTTGCAACTGCTAAAGTGGGGTGTCAACATTTCAAAAAAATATATCTTTTTATTGAACTTAATAACAATCATATACATTGTACCTTTCTCTGTCTATGTAGTTGTCAAACATATTATACATAAGTAGGGGATAGTGAATTACAGTTACAATTGTGGCACGTCTCTGAGTTCAGTTCTTCGCATTTTCAATTCTACCACTGGTGATATACATATATTTCCTCGATACATATTCCATGCCTTCCATTTCTTACCCCACTTTTTAGGGCAGCCACGTGTTGCGAATACTTCCTTTTCCTCCACCATATATCTATCAAGCTCCTTCACCCACAACTGGATGGATGGTGCGTTTGCAGCCCCCCAATTTCGTGCTATCTCTCCCTTAACCAAGGTATATCCTAGTGTTGTCATCTGTTGCTCAATTTCTGTGAGGTCTGTGGCTGCCCATATGTTAAGCAAGCCCAGCTGTGGTGTAAGAACTAACGTCTTCCCCAGTGCAGTTTGAATTCGGGTTGTGGCTCCCTCCCATATAGGCTTCACAGCAGGGCAGTCCCAGATCGTGTGGTAAAAGGTGGCCACCTGTTTGCACCCCCTGAGACAGAGCGCGTCCGCCCTGGCGCCTATTTTGGCCAGGACGACCCCTGTCAAATAGGACCGATGTAGGATCTTGGGTTGAATCAGTCGGAAGTGGAGGGTGATAGCCGCCTCCATAGGGGACATCAGGGCCTCCTGCCAGTCCTCATTATCAATGGGTCCTATGTCGCTTTGCCACTTCTCTCTAAGTTTCTTGAAGGTGTCGGGCAAGTTATTACATAATTCTTTTATAGGTTAGGGATATGGCCTTCGAGGGCAGCGGTCCGTCTAACAATCGGTCCTCCAATGGTGACACTCTGTTATGTCTTTGAGGTCTGTGAAAACCACCAGAAGGGCGTGTCTGATCTGCAAATAACGGAACAGTTCCCCTTGTGCCATGTGGTAACGCCCCTTAAGTTCCTCGAAACTAAGAATGGAACCCTTTTTGATCAAATCTCCCACTACTGAGATTCCGATCATGTCCCACTTGTCAAACCCAGGTTGGCGACATAGGGTACCCAGTCTCTGGGCTTGCCACAGTGGTGTAGCTTTTGTAAGTGTGTTTGCCCAGCCTAAACGGGAATTCACTTGGTGCCAGATACCTATCGTGTGGGAAGCGGGCCCAATGTATCTATGTTTCTTGACTTTGGAATACAGTGCTCCCAAGTAGCCGGTCCGCCCAGTTTGGTAGCTGCCCAGCACATACGCCGGATCATTAGGGGGGTGGTATATCTAGTGGTTCACCAATACCAGCTGTGAAGCCCAGTAGTATAGTTTAAGGTCAGGAAGGGCTATGCCTCCATCATACCACCCTTTCGTTAACTTTTTCAATGACACACATGGGGCCCTGCCGTACCACAGCAATGTACGGACCTCACTCTCCACTGCTGCGAAATATGTATCTGGAACACGATTCGGACAATTCAGAAGAGTATATAAAAACCGCGGGAGAGCCAGCATCTTAAAGAAGGCAGTGCGGCCCACAAGGGACAGAGGAAGGGACCTCCAGTGTTTTACATCTGCTCGCAACCGGGCCAGCGGAGGAGCCAGGTTATGACTGTGACATAGATTCCTAAATATCGGACACCATCCTTAGCCACTTCTATCATACAGTTCGCCGGAAGACGAGGAACCTGCCCCCGAAGCACAAACAGTACAGATTTGCTCCAGTTAATCGCATAGCCGGAGTACTTCCCAAAGTTCGTGAATATGTTCAGGACAGCATGTATGGATTTATAGGGGTATATCATCAGCGTATAACGATACTCTATCCTCCTGGTCTATTGACCATTCGGCCCCCTTACCCTTACATCTAGTCGTATCCATGCTGCGAGTGGTTCCAGCATGAGGGAAAATATCAGTGGCGATAGTGGACAGCCCTGTCGGGTACCCCTTCGCAGTGTAAAGGCACGGGACGTAAAATTATTAACTCTTATTTGTCCCTGTATATCTGTATAGAGCAGTTGCACCCAGCCCAGAAACTTCGGACCAAATCCCAACCTCGTTAGAACGCGAATAGGTAAGGCCATTCTATAGAATCGAATGCCATAGAGGCATCCAATGAAAGGACCACTGCATCCTCCTCCAAATAATCTCTGCGTGCAAATACGCTATGGAGACAACAGATATTAAGTGCCGTATTCCTACAAGGCATAAAGCCCGATTGGTCTGGGTGAACTAAGGAAGACATCACTGCAACTAGCCTAGTGGCAAGCACCTTCGCCAATACCTTGGCTTCCACGTTGATCAATGAGATCGGTCTGTATGAGCCGCATTTATTCCTGGGCTTCCCCGGTTTACGGATAACTACTATGGTAGCAAGAGACTGATCATTGGGCAATTTTCCGGTCTCGTAGCTCTCATTATACATAGCTCGTAGATGTGGGGCTACTTAGGAGGTCACTGCCTTCAAGAACTCGATTGGTGTGCCGTTAGGCCCCATCGCTTTCCCAGATCGGATTTGACTAATGGCTTTCTGAATTTCATCATCTGATAGGTCACTTTCAAGAGTGTCTCTCTCTGACTCGGAGAGTGTAGGTAAGACACTGTCAGAGAGGAGTTGGTGGGAGTATTCTGCAGTGTAAGTGGTAAAGGGGGAGTACATTTCTTCGAAGTGGTCTGCAAATGCCTCCGCTATATCTCTGGGGTGGATAATTGTCGCACCATTAGGTAGTGTTAGCTTCGGCACCCATCGATCCCCCTGTTTTCTTTTCTCTAACCACGCCAATGTTTTCCCAGCCCGATCACCCAATTCATATAGTCTGTGTTGTGTATTTAGATGCTTGGCCATCATATGTTCCCTAGCTTGAAGTTTGTATTCCTCCTGTTTGAGCGTGAGACGATGTTGTGTGTCTTCTGTTGGCTCATTTGTATGATCTAATTCAAGTTGCTTGAGCTCATCTTCCAACTGAAGTAGTAGACGACGTTTGTTCTGTATGTAGCCAGTTTTTAGAGATAGGGCCTGCCCCTTCAAAACCACTTTGAATGCCTCCCATATAGTGAGTGCCGAACGAACCAACCCTAAATTGTCTTCAAAGTAGTTCCTGGTTTGTGTGCATAACTCCTCCTTAATGTCTGGTATTTTCAACAACTATTGCTTGAGGACAATAGTAGGACGCGGCTGCCGCTCCCAATGTGAGAATTCAATCCGAACCGGGGAATGATCCGAGATCCCTCTCAGCAGAACCTGGGGGAGTCTAAAATTACCTATTGAGGCCGTATGTCGCAGGAAATAGCCAATGTGGGATGAACTCTTATGTGCGTTGGAGAAATAGGTGAATTGCGGTGTATTCAGGTGAAGTGCGCGTCCTACATCTATTAGGCCCATAGCTATGATAAATTCCGCCATAAGCACGTTTGATCTCGCCCCCGGCCGTTGCGGGTGCCTATCAAGTGTGTCATCTATGGTTAGGGTATAATCTCCCCCCATGATTAAAGTGCCCACGGGAAGGTCAGTTAGTATTTTACCACGGTCTGCTAGGGCTTCTTTACCTAGTGCCGGTGGTAGGTATAGTGAGATTATATTGAGAGCCCTCTTCCCTCCCATTGGGCCTCCAGAACGGCAAATCGTCCACCGGGGTCTGCCCACGAATGGTGAGCTATAAGGGCCAGGTTTTTCTTAACTAAAATACCGGTTACCCGAGAGCCTGTGGTGTAGTCAGCATGCACTAGAAGTTTATATCCCCAACGTGTAAGGGCTTTACATTTATTTCCTACTAGATGCATCGCCTGTAGCAGGACCACGACTGGAGAATGGTGTTTCAAATACTGCTGAACAATTCCATGTCTGATTTTATCTCCCCCCATTCACATTCCAGGTAAGTATAGAGAGTGACACATCCCTTTCATCCCCTATCATTCAGCAAGCAGAGAAGCATAACTTGACAGGTCAAAAGTAGTACATGAGTTACATCTGGTACAAGCTGCTCTAGTTCAATACTATTCTTCATGTCTCCCCCATGACTTAGGTCAGCAATGAAATTGGTACATGACCATATACAATTATTACTGAGTAGATCAACCAAACTTTGAAAAAAGAACGCCCATCCCTCCCCCCTCATCTGCCCCCCTCCCTGCCCTCCTGCCTGTGGATTTAAAACTACACACTCCCCAACTAGGCAGAGTGCCTCTCTCCCTCCCACAAATACTGAAAGGTGCGGGTTGAGTACACCCCCATCCCCGCTGACTCCATTGTACGTCTTGTCTATCACAGTCATTCTGCCATTCGTAGAAAGAAGGTGGCTAGGAAGCACATCTCTCAATTATGTGCATTCATGGCTGGCAGTCATATAGGTAAAACTCGGGCAACCCACAGTTTAAAGCAGTTCATAGGAACAGTCTCACCATCGCTGCGGTACTTGCATGGTCTCCGAACAGCATGCCATCTTGATCTCGGGTTTAAGCACTACTTGTGTGATGACTCTTTCCCCATCAGGGCAGCATGATTCTCGGCAAGTGGAGCCCCGGTGTCTTCTCTGTGTGGCCGGGGTCCACCATTGTTGTTGCGACATTGGCTCCCCACTCTACGCCATCCTTCCAGCCAGTCCCACCCCTCCTCCGGCGATGCGAAGAACCACGTCTTGCCATCTGATTTCACTCTGAGCTTCGCCGGAAAGAGCATGGCATACTTCACTTTGCGGTCTCGAAGTTCTTTTTTCACCGCCTGAAAGCTCTGTCGTTGGGCCTGGACCTTGGCCGTGAAGTCCGGGAAGAAAGTGACGTCGCTGTTTTCAACCTTAAGTGGAGGGCTGGATCTTGCTGTCTGTAATATGATATCTCTGTCTCTATAATTGAAGACACGGGCTATGATGGGTCTCGGGGAGGCCCCGGGCTTCGGCCTACCCCCTGGTACACGATGAGCTCATTCAATTGAAAAATACAGCGACAAACTCTTGGGCTTTAGGTAGTTTGTTATTAAATCTTCAACATCGAGATCAGCTGCTGGCCCCTACGCCCGCTCTGGAACTCCCAGTATTCGTACGTTATTTTGCCGGGCCCGCCCCTCATACTCGTCCAGCTGTTGCGCTATTCTCTCCTGCCTGGTCTGCAACTCAGCCACCTGTGTTTGAAGTTGGGACGTGTCTGTTTGCAGTGACATAGCAACAATTTTGAGTTCCTTCACCCTTTCATCCATTTTGCGAAAATCCGCCCTTATGAGGGACACTTCCACTGTGACTGAATCGAGGGAGGTGCGCACGCCGCTTATGGCTTCCATGACATCATGAAGTGTGGGCTCCGGCCCCTGTTTGGGGTCTCCCTGCGTGCCTGGCATCTCCGAGTGAGTTTATTTTGTGCATTTGTCTTCGGACCCCTGCCCGTCGCCATAATTGAGCCTTATTGTGTGGGCCAGCAGCGAAGCAGGAGCAAGCCTGGTAATCCCTGCCGCCTACCCAGCAAGCAACTCACTTCCGCTGGTGGCCTGTCAGGTTTCCCTAGGTCTCCTCCCCCACCGCCAACTGTGTTCAGGTGAGTTCTCCAATAGAAGGCCCCAATACGATCAGAGCGCTTCTTGGCTTTCGGGGTTGCACTTACTGCGCACTGGTGGCTGGCCTCACGTTCTCATGGAGTCCTAGCTGGTCAAAGCTGCATCTGCACAGAGTTCCAGTCAGTCTGTGGGGGCTTTCCACTCTCTGTCAGGGGATCTGCCGGCTCTTTCGGTATGCGGGGAGGTCGGCTTGCGCCGTCTTTACCACTTGTCACCTTGGGTATGTGCGTCCTCCAGCCACAACTCCCAGGACTCCGCCCGTCCGTCTTCTGCACCCTTTATCGCATCTGAGCCTCCTTCTACCCCAGGGAGCTCACCTCCGGAAGCTACATGGCGGCAGTGTCGCCGCGAGTGGTCCCACTCTCCTACCTCAAGTGCAAACCCCCGCCATCGCTTTGCACTCCAGTGGTTGCTAGCAGCAAGTTGATGTACAGAGGGGGGTTACACACCACCGGTCATCCTCAGTCACCTGTCCCCCATCTAGGCCATCCACGCGGGTTGTGCCAGCTGCGAGGGTCAGATTTCCACCCCGTGTAGCAGGAGGAGGGGGGTGCCGCAACGGGACAGTCTGGTCATCCTCCTCCCGTGCCCAACCTGCCCCCAGGCTGTGTTGTTTGTCTGGCCGTAGTCTCCTTGATGGCAGGGTACACGCTTGAAATCAGGCTGGGCCTGTGCCCAGCAGGTCGCCAAAGCTGGGGCCTAGATTTGTGGTTCTGCCCCACGGCTCCCGCCCGTTACCTCCGGTCCGGCGCTGTAACTCCACGCTACCCCCGGCTCCCCCACCGGAACTATGGAGGTCTTCACCCCGTACTATTGATGTGCCACCTGTAGAGCCTCTGGCATTCCGTTCCTACGTCGATCGTGGTGCTGTGATCGGGCGTCTTCACGTCGCCATGTTAATATCTGCACCGCTGTTCGGCCGAGTTTCGCTGTCTACACGCCACAGAGGAGTCCAGCCTTCCAGTTCTTGGCAGCAGCGGGTCACAAAGCTATTGGGTCACCCTCAAGTGAGTTTGTTTCTTTGAAGGACTCAGGATGATGTAGGATATACGGCAGGGATGCAGAAGCCCCACTAACTAGCCGCCATTCTCCTTGGCTGCTAGCCACGCCCCGGGTGTCAACACTTTTGATTTTTATGTAAAAACGCCAGTGCAAAAAACTTTGTGAACTGTGGGTAGTTAGTGCACAGTTCACAAGAATTACGGAAAACTCATGAAAGAAAAAGTTTGCAGCTTCACATGCATGTTTATGATGGTAAATATACGTCAGAAAAGAAACCTGGAAAGAGATTATTGGAAGAAAGTTGCAAATTCTGCACTCTTGCCAGCATGTCAGATTACTGGAGAGAAAGAGAGAGAGAGAGAGAGATCTTGAGAAATGAGGATTGTTTTACCATTAGAGGAGCAAGCAGCATTCTAATCCATATTTATGTTGCTCACTGTGCAACTACAAGAGGGGAAATTAATGCAAATTAACCCAGGGCCTGTTAAAAATGTAACAGTCAGGCCAAGGTGCATTTCTAGTTCGAACAAATGTAACCCACCTTCTCTTCAACATAAAAGCAACAGGGTCGGTGGAGTCACACAGGGTCCTTTGGGCCAGGGGTAAGGCAACTCTGGGAGGGAGAATGTGGCAGGACTTGCTGCTGGTGACGTTTAAGGCCCGGATGGACCCCCACTCTCTGGAGTCGACTGTCCACATCCTTACAGTGAGTTGCACAGCAACATCCACGCATGCACTGCTGAAGCAGCTGGAACTCGGAAAAATTCACCTAAAATAATTTTTTACTGTGGCAGCTAATCAAGTGCTGCTCGTACTCCAATGGCGTTGATTCAACTGCTGCAGTGGGGATCTCAACAATCACCCCTGGGATACATGATGCATCAGGACATCAGCTTGTATACGCTAGAGACATCGTCAACTGGGTTGCTACCAATTACACTTTCCTGTACACCTCGGAAAGAGGGACCACTCCGGTACAAATTGAGGGCTTCTAGGCACTGCTACACTTACCTGTCCTATATGAGGTGGGTCACGTCCCCCTCGCAGGGGAATTGATGGAGAAAGAGGTGGTGGATCTGCATTTCCAATGTGCAAGGTCCAAAGGGAAGATGGGTTTCCAAGGGGTTCTATTAACTGTGAAAGGACCTCCTTGCACCCTGGTTGACCTATTCTGGGAGGCTGAGGTTAATGATCTACAGTAGGGCTGCAATTACTCTTCTTCTTGAGAAAAGCAAGGATACGGTGGACTGTGCCAGCTACTGCACAGTTTCTCTTCTTAATGTGGGCTTAAAGATTATGGCTAAAATACTGGCTATGAGCCTATGAGGCTTGGTAAAGTGATCCCTCGGCTTATCCATGAATCTCAGGTGGGGTATGTTCCAGGTTGTAGCTCCCAGAACCACCTGCCGACACCGGTGCACCTTTTATGGCAATAGAGAAATGACCTTACGGAGATGCTGGCGTTCTCGCTGGACACTGAGAAAGCATTTGACTGGGTGGAGTGGCAGTATCTATTTTGCCGGACCATGTCTCACATTGGCCAGGGTGAGGATTTCATACAGAAGTTGCACCCTCCTTTATGACACACCCACAGTGGAGGTAGCATGAGGGGGATTCCTCTTGGATGCCTTCAAGATTGGGTGTGGGACTCGGCAGGGATCGTCCTCTACTCACTCTTCCCTTCTTCATGTCCTTAGAACCTTTAGCAGCGGCAATCAACCTTTAGCCAGATGTAGAAAGGATCCCCACTGCAGCTGGAGAGGTAAACTACCTACTCTACATGGATAAGATTCTGCTTCTACTGTCCCACCCACAATCCTCCATAGCCACAGTGATGTCTCTTATTAATGATTTATCCTGCCTCACAGGCTACAAAACCAATTGGTCTAAGTGTGAGGCACTCCCTATATCTAGAGCCATCACCAATGCCAGTATACATGGCAATAAGATAAAATATACATCAGGGGGCTTCACTGCTTTGGAATATTAATAAATGAAGGTCTTTTTCTCATTGAAGAAGATAACCTCCTCACCCATGATGGAACGTACTTAGCAGGACTTTCTGAAGTGCACACACTTTAACCTGTTGCTATTAGGAAAGTGCAGACAATGAAGATGACTGTGGCGCCCCGATTCAACTATCTATTTAGTACCATAGCTCTCAGAGTCCCATGACAGCTCCAAGGACGTATAGAGACACATATTAGATCCTACATCTGGAGTGGATAGAAACCAAGGCTCCACGCATCCCGCCTGAGGGCAGATAGGGCAGGAGGTGGTTGATAGTGGCTGATGACTCCCTCACAGCCTGGCCTTTCATTTGTTCCAACTAGCTGCATTTTTGAGGGGTAGGTGGGAAACCCAAAATGGGTATGCTTGAATGCCATTTCCTTAACTGCTCCAAACAGTTCCCACATTCGTATTTCGTCATCTCTAATCCTACGGTCACCTTGAATCCAATCCTAATGGCCTTGGTGGTGGCCTGGAGTGAGGCCCACAAGTATATGGATAAACCCACCTTTCTCCACCACTATGGAATCACGGTACCTTTCGTATTGGTGGGAGACCACTTCACTGTCCTGGTACAAGATGGGTTTCAAACAAATAGATCAATTGTTTCCTGACAGGCTATTCAAGCAATTCCCTGAGTTACAACTAGAATTTGGGCTCCAGAACACAGATCACTGGTGGTACCACCAATTATCCCACTGTTTATGCACCACATATGGAACTTCCACGGAAGAGTTACCCTATCACCCATTCTCCAATACATAAACAAGCTAGGCCAATGCCAGAGCGGGGTTTTGGAATTATGTGGGATCCTCAAGAAAACTCTACACTCTGTCCCCTCCCTTAACGAGACAAGACTTGCATGGCAAGTGCTTCTAGGTAAGGGCTACTCATTGGAGGATTTAACGGCTGTGCTCTTGATCATGACAACGTTCTAAGGGTGTGCAGATTGAAATTTCTTTATTTCAAAATTGTGAACAACTGGTACTGGTCTCCCTGGAAACCTCATAGGGCGAAACTCCTGAACCATGACCGCTGTTGGAGGTGTACTGCTGATTGCTGTAATCTCTTTTATATGTATCAGACCCCCCCGAAGACGCGTGATCACCGATGGCTCTTGACTTCACTCCCTGTAGATATATTGAGCTTACCTCATCATTGGTGGTAGCTTACTACACTGCTGTGTACTGAAAGGTTGAGTGAACTCTACAAAGCAGCTAGTTATGAACGGACCACCAATAAACTTAAAAACAAAATGCATCTATTCGAAGTATGGGAGTCCTTTCTTGTAAATCATAAACCTACCACTCCAGGAGACCATCTGTTTGAACCACCTAAACCCCAGAAACCATGTCATGCTCCACTGTCAAATGTAAAATGTAACCTGCCACACTGCTCATTAAACAATGTCTTTTCAACACAGTTCGAACCACACAACAACTTTCCTAAGGGAAAGCGCTGGACTTTGGAATAGTATAACTTACTATTCCAACTCCATTCTTTGCAACAGTAGAGAAAGTGTTTGACTTAAAGTCCAACGTCAGTCCAACAATGCTTTTCTAAGGTAAGTCGTTGTAACCACCTGCGTGGTGAAGTAATATGTTCTAAAGACACATTCGTGGTTCGGACTGTGTTGTAAAGGCCCAGGCTGTTTCCGGTACGATGGGCTTCTTTGTCTGCCCCCCGTGTGCCTTTGCCCATACTCATTTCAACCATGTCTCCACACCTGCGCACTGACCCCCCCCCCCCTCCCCTCTGGTCCTTCTACCTCTAGTTGTTCCGCCTGTACTTCTTTCTGTTCCTATGGATAGTTGTTTGCTGGGTGCCCATATTGGGAGTCTCAGATGAGCTTGTTGGTGGCCATTATCAATGAAACCCTAATTAGTATAGACCACTGGAAGGAAACCAGGAATCACCTTCCTATTGTTTCTCCTGCTGTCTTTCTATAATTGAAGGGACATTTCATAACGTAAGCATACTTCTGTATTCAGCTTAATAATAACACATACATGTTGGGAAAAAAAATCACAGCACCAAAATGTCCCAATTACTAAAAGCATTGTATCTACTTACAAACCTCATCCCTAAACTGGGGTGGTCATCTGGTCATTGCTTTCGACATCGCAGCACTGAAATTCCACAACTCCAAATACCTCTTTTCTCCAACAATACACGATCATGTTTAGAAAGTTATTTTCCTGAGTATTCTGGACTTTGTTGTGACCAGCTCAAGACCAGCTCCTTAGACCTAGAATCAGCACATGCAAACCTCAATCAGCTACTTTCTAAAGCATTTGACACAATCACCCTCGGGAAATTCATCAACCCTCGACTTACCCTTGGGCAGTGAAATGGTTTGCTGAGGAGATGCACCCCTCAGAGTCACCAGCAGAGCACTTGAGCAAATTTAGAGGCAACACCCAAAAAAAAAAAAAAAATCGATGTGCCCACCTATTACAAACCCAAAACAAAATCACCGCCTCTCTTTTCCCTCATGCGTAGAAAAAGAGGATTTCAGAAAAACTGAAAAATTTACAGATAAAGGGACCCCTTGCTAACACTTTCTGATGCCTTGGACTGATGCCATGGGAATGGTTAAAGGACCACATATGCCTGAGCTTAAAGGTGCAAACAACCAACCTACACTAATGCCACTCCCTACTGGTAGTATCCCATTTGACTTGAAATGCACATTTATTAAACCTTTTCTTAAACAGCCAGCTCGGGACAGAACCCTGAGTGATAATCACAGATCAATAGCAAATGGGTGCTTTTTGCCAAAACATAGAAAAGACGGTGTACATTCTCATAAAGAAAGTTACCTATATTAAGACTTTAGATTTTATTGAGAAAAAAAAGTTCTCTGGAGCAGAGGCCGTCTTCTGCACCTGCAGAGGGACTAAAACCTTCCTAGTGTCTACTGTAGATGAGCTTAGAGCCCAGGCTGATTTTAATACGGCAGCTGTTCTTTTTTTTAAATATTTCTTTTTTATTGATTGAAAACCATACAATAAATGATGGACATTATGCAATATAGAAATGTACATTACCAACATAATACACATTTCTTTGTACCTTCTTTACATAACCTGTAACAGGACTATCACAGTGTACAAAATGTATACCTTGTGTGGTGTCACACAAGCTGCCTAGCTGTGGAAAGACATTAGAGCAAGAATTGGCCATTGTGCGAGACCCAATACAAAAAAAAAATATAGTCATGACATATACCATAATAAGAGTATAACAATGTGCCCCTACGGAATGTTATGTGTTATCAGTATTTATGTATAGTGAAGTAGAGAAGATCAGTGGGTTCAGCAACCATAAGGATAACCAATATCAACTAAGGTAATGGGGGACACGATTGGAAGGTATGGGAGTGTTCGTCCTGCTGGTAGGGGCAGCCAGGGTGACCCGTGTAATCCCCCCATGCATGGTGGCCCCAGTGCATTCTGCCATTCAGGGACTATCACCCCGTAGTCTAACCTCAATCGCTGCTAGGTATGTTTTCCAGTCTGGAGGGTTAGGTGTGGCAGTATGCCCTGACATGGCACCCTGCAATATCTCCATTTCTGCCACAATGTCGTGTTGTATGTCTGCCACCCACAATGCAATGTGTGTTATGTCAATGGTTTCCTGTTCATGGCTATTCTGTGTTTGGCCGTCACCAGCGCCAGGTCAAGGAACTTATTGGGCGCCTTTCGTACTGGAGGGGATCCCTAGCAAAAAATGTGGAGCATCCATTGGTACTGCTTCACCCACTGCCTCCGCTAAAACCTCTGCTATCGTCGACCAATAAGATGTCAAGTATGTACACCACCATACCATGTGGGTGAAGTTAGCATCAGAGTTATGACAGCATGAGCAGGAGTCGGTGGAGCCCGGGGTACATCTGTGCAAGTCTGTGGGGGATAAGGTGTGTATGATGGAGGAAATTCAAATGGGTGTACTTAAGTCTGGCGTTCATGGAGACGCACTTTGGCACCTCCAAACATTGCGCCCACTGCTTGTTGAGACTCCCCGTCCCATTAAGCACGGAGTGCGGTGAGGGGAACATACCAGTCCCTGCGTATGGAATCATATAACAGTGTAATAGCAAGGCGGCCAGCTCCATGTTTAATTATAATTTGGAAGGTTCTAGATATTTCAGGCTCATCATATGTTTTACCCCAGACCTTATGTAAGTGTTAAATGAGTGAAGCATACAAGACAAAGGAGGCTTCCGGTATCCCATAATCATCTGTTAGGATCTCACACGTGCAAAGAATCTTGTCTGAGAACAGGTCATCCCAGGTCGTTAGACCCGCATTAGTCCAAGGAACCTAGGTCCATGCAACTGGGCAACGCCCAAAGGGATAACTCAGGAATATGGGGGGGCTACTGTTTGCGTAGGTATATATTCCAACATGAACGGGTTGTTGACATAAGGATGTTCCCTACATATGGCGGCTGTTCTAACCCTGACAGACCTCGCTGCTGCATTCAACACGTTCAATCAGTGAACAATAATGGCCAGACTACTCAATGTGAGTGAGTATTCATGATAAAATCTTGGATTGGAGAGAGGATTTTTGGCAAACTGTAACTATATCATCTGCCTGCTGTTAGGAATCTATTGCCTAGATACTGGGTCCCTCACATTTCAGTAATCTCCAATCCCCTACTCAACATCTACTTCTGCCTTGATTGATTCAATCTTGTTTCAATCTTGAGGTCTTACTGGTATCAGTTTCACAGATGACATACAATTCATCTTTAAGATCAAGTACTTAATCAAACCTGAAGGCCGGCACCCTTTTTGATCATCATAAAAGACTTCATGACTGTTAAGCATCTTAACCTCAATCTCGAAAAAACAGAAAACATCAGATGTGAAATTTGGCCACAAACGCAAGTAGGACAAAATTGTAAACCAAAATCAGACCTGGCAAAAATGTCTAAACCAGCCCGACCCTGCTGGTGACCATTACTAGAATGGTCCATGAGGGCATGCATGCTTCGATCAATGCCAAATAACTAAAGATTAATACATATAAGAGAACCTGGTGAGATCTTTATATATGACCCAGCCGTCTCCTCATTTGAGTACATTGAATAAATGCTGCCTTAAGCACACTATTACCACTCATATACCCTACCAACATCAGCGTGAATACTAGTAGCAACATGTTCCCTGCAACACAATCAGACCACATGCTCAGAACACATTTACCACACCCAAGTCTTCCCATTTACACACACTTCAACAACATGCACTCCAACCAAATGTACAGTACCCTTGTTATCACATGGGTGGTCTCAGAGTGCTACGAGGCCACAAGCGTGACAGTTGCATGCTATACATATACTAGATGACATTAGGAAATGTAGATGAGCTCAATTCACACACCTATAACTGTTGCAAAGTATACCTGCTATTAAAGTAGGTGTTGTGAATGCACAGTTAGTAGTGGCAATAGGGGAGAAGACCTGGCTCTTGCTGTTCAGTGACTGTATTCAGTAAGCCTTTAGCCCAAGTCATATCACTGTAGACAGTCCCAGAGAGACACAAAGAAGATCATCCGCTGTGGTGACTCATGGCAAGGACCCAACACAAATCATGACTGTAAGCAGGTCACACACCTCCTTGAAGCACCCGATCACGCTTAACTGGTTAATCCAAACTGCTACTTTTTGCTAACAGTGATGTGTTACAAACCAGGATCTAATTCACTTTCATTGATTCCTCAAAGAGCTCCAAAGTTCATATCAAATTAATACGTTTTGCCCCCCCCTTACTCCTTTGTTTGAGCTTACCGACAATTGTTGCACCAAAAGTAAGATAAACGTGCTAAATGTCTTCCAAATTTTAGGTTAATTCATCAAATGTCATCAAAGCTAATAGCTAGTCAAAAAAATGCATTTTCAATGGGTACTGCAACTAACCACGCCACTTGCATTTTTAAAATAACTCACTGAATTCGCTCGAACTCGTGGATTCTGCGCACAGAATTTCTTTTTTTCTAATCAAAAGCCATTTTCCACTCCTCAGGGAACTGCCTTGCCACCATCTCTCCAACCATGCTGATCATGCTTCCGCATTCTCATATAAAAAGCTGCCAGCACACCCAATTTTCAAATTCAAGACAACAGAACAAATAGAACCCGTTTACCAACTATTCACGTCTTTCTATACATTCAAACTTGATTGGCAGAATTTACAAGATTCATGCTTGTGAAGCCAACCTACAAGATACAGATACAAAGTAACTCTACGAAGCCTACTTATCTATTTAAAATTATATTTTCGCATACACTACCACACCAAACCACCTGAAGCGAGGCCAGCAACAGCTCCTGTGTCACCAGTCCACTGCTGGTGATTTTTGGTTAAGGGCAATGCATTGGGCTCTGGATGCCAGGCCTGACCATGGACAGAAACTGAGCCACTTAGCTTCAGGTGTGTGCAGTAGAGTTTGGACACAGGACCTGGCTTGTAGGCAGGTAATGCACCAGCCCGATGCACCCAAGGGCACCTGTGCCTATTGTTAAATGGTAGCGGCAGTTTGAGTCGATAATCTTTCAAGTATTTGCCCGGCGGTAATCGCCTCTCATACCACTCGATAATTTACCAATGAAAGAGGCAGGCGCCGGAGACTGGAAGGCAGGAAACAAAGTTTTATTCCGTCGGAGCAGAACACATCAGATCAGACAGCAAGGTATCGTCACGAGGTGCTCTAACCGCATCTCTGAGACCTGGTCTCTTATACACCGGTTTATTGCTTTATTACACATAGTACATTCTTGAGATTCTCTTGATGCATGAAAGAACATCCCCTGAAGCCCCGGCTCAGATCCGATCCCACACATAGTTACAGTAGAGGTTCCCACCCTACCCGCAGTGGGAGATGGCTATCGCGCAGCAGGGAATTCCGCTAATTCCCGGGGGTGTGTGCAACCGGCCGGGTCTCAGGGGGTAGGGGCTTTGATCTACTGTAATCCCTTTGATGCGGGGTGTTTCCCTTACAGTAGGGGCAATAAACTGCATCCGCAGGGCTAGGTGATGGCCTGGGACCAGTTCGGACAATGGGGCGCAGAGGAAGGGGGTTATCAAAGGAGAGGCATGACCATGTATGGGATGTCGGTCGGATGTGGTTCCGTAGCAGGGTCGCGCAGAAGGAGAGGGTTTATGGCCTATATGAGAGAGCGGGGGTGGCCGGCGCGCGGGGGATGCTCGCAGCGCCAGGGGAAAGCGCTGGCGATCGAGAGTGAGCGGGGAGAGAGTGGGGTGCCTAAAATGGCGGTCGTGCATTCGCTGTGCGTGGCGCTGGGGAGAGGCAAGATGGCGCAGATAATGTTCAGTTTGCACGCTAAATTTCCACAGTCCTCCCTTTTAACATATCTCGCCAGCTTGTCTAGTTCGGATTTATCCCCATAATACTGCGGACTTCCACCTCATAAAGGGCTTTCATCCGCTCTGTTTCAAAGTTCAAAGTCTTAGGGCGGATGCAGTTCATAAAAAGCGAACATAAAGGTGGCAGACACTGAATCCCCAAACAACATCCACATAGTATCACAATCGGTATTAGGATAAATGAAAACAGCCTCCATCCCCAACTCTTAATAGTGTCCCAAAACCAACTCCCCAGCGACCATTCTTCTTGCTCTTGATGGACCTCTGTGGACAGTCTGTGGAGGTGTTCAATTGCTTTGTAGACTGAGGGTGAGTTATCTGGTACGTAGGTACAACAGCTGGACCCAATGATGCGGCATGCTCCTCCACGATCAGCCAGAACCACATCTAGAACAAGGCGGTTCTGAAGAGCCACCAGGCGGACGGCCTGAAGCTCAGCGGTGTTGTTGGCGAGGGCGCCAGCTGTAATGTTCATTGCTGTTTCGACTGCCTGGGTTAAGTGGCGGATGGCACGGCTGTTTGCCATCGGACCCCAGAGCGGAACAAGACCTTTTACTGCGTCCATGAACTGTGCTCCGGCGGAGTCGGCTTGTACAATGTCTTTGGCACGTTTCTGTCGGTGATGGTTTGCTGGAGCCACATATGTCGGGGGAAGGACGAAGGCGATGTAGCAGGTGCCTCCCCAACCTTTCGGGAGCCAGGTGTAGGCCTTAGTACCACAGACGAAGTACATATTCGGGGAGGCAACAAAGGAGGGTGGGTCAACTGAGTCCAATGTTCGGGTGATGAGGCAGGAGCTGTGGCCCACCAGCTGTGCCCCCAGGCCTTCGAGGCATACAGATCCAGTGATGTTGATGACGGACAGGGCCACTGTTAGGGTGGCGGCCGTCCGTTTTCGGAGGTAAGAGAAGGTGGGTCTGGCTGGATTGTTGAACACTTGCATTTCAACTCGTTCTTTGGCGGGGATGTCCATGTGAAAGGAAGTGTTCGATCTCAGAGGGCAGAAGAGGGCGGAAGTTCTACCAGTTTTGTTCAGCCAGAACCCATGGTAGAAGTGTGACATGGTTCTGCCGGAAGTGGCATTGTCCTTGTAGCTCTCCTGCAGGAGGATCAGCCAGGCGAGGCAGGAACCATGGACAGAAAAAGGTGAAGGGATGAAAGGGATTGAGTGCCCAGTGGCATGGGGTAGCAATCCACAGATCCAGCAGTTAGTGGCGTTGGTGGCAAGATTGTGTTGGTGGAGCAACTGCACAAAAGAGTTATTCCAGAACTCCTTACGCCTTTCTCGGAGTTGGGGTGAAAGTGAGATCAGATGGTGTTCTTTCGTGGTGGTAGGTTGAACGGTGGTCAGCAATGTGTTATGAGCGGGTGTGCTCTCCTCCATGATCCAGAAGGTGACCACGAGGAGAAGGCAAAAGAGAAGGGAAATGAAAAGTGCTATTGTCTTAAAGCTGTGCATTCGGTCAGTCTTTGGGTTTTTGTAGTGGATCTTCGGACGTCCGGTTGCTTCCATCATCTTCATGTCGGGCGCTTCCATCACCTTCAAGAGACTTGGTAGCGGGCAGAACCACAGACTTTGTTTTAGTTTCTCTCCTGGTGGCCTTTGAGGTGACTAGGCTACCGCTCTGAGATTTCCACTTAGCCTGTGGTCTGCTTAGCCGAAGTTCTCTCCTTTCGTCGCAAGTTATACCCTTCTTTGGATGGCACAGTGGGATCGGGATATTCAATCAATTCAAGTGTCTCTGTATCCGGGCAGCGACTCAGGGATGGTCGGTCTTTGTCCAGAAGTTCCTCTTGGGCGGTAATGTTGTCCGTGGTTGTCAGGGTCGGTGATACCTTCTTGCAGTGGTGTGCATGCAGCCAATTGCGTTTCCCCTCCACTCGAAGAGCTGTTCGGGTGGTGATCAGGACTTGCAGGGGGCCCGTCCACCGGGGCTCCAGACTCTTGGTGCGCTGGAAGTTACGCACTAAGACGAAGTCACCGGGTTGGATGTCGTGCCCGGGGCCCCTGGAAACATTGGGAATGGCGTGCAGCACCTGCTGATGGATAACAGACAACGTCTTAGTTAGGTTATACAAATAGTCAGACATGAGGACGTCCGGGACGTCGTGGATAGATGTTGGTTTTGGTGCAGTCCAAAGGTTCATGGGCCGCCCAAAGACGACCTCGTAGGGGGTTAAGTGGTGTTTGGTGGGGGTGGAACGCATTGATAGCAATGCTAGTGGGAGAGCGTCTGGCCATCTTAGTCCTGTGGTGGCGACTATTTTTGCTATCTTAAGCTTCAATGTGGCATTGTGTCGCTCAACCAGGCCTGCAGATTGGGGATGGAAGACCGCATGGAATTTCTGTTTTACACCCAACCCTTTTAAGATGAGTTGGATAACTTCGGCTACGAAGTGGGGGCCGTTGTCGCTCCACAAAATTCGACAAAGGCCGTATCGGGGGAAGAATTCCTTCAGTAGTACTTTTGCGGTAGTCATAGCGGTGTTGTCATGGGTTGGGTAGGCTTCCACCCACTTGCTGAAGGCACACACAACGACAAGTACATACTTTAAACCTTGGCACCTTTCTAGCTGAACATAGTCCATTTGTAGGACTTCAAAGGGGTGATTGGGGACCCCAAACCCTCCCCGGGGTACAGCAGTTCCTTTCCCAGGGTTGTGTTGGAGGCATACTAGGCAATGTTGGACCAGACGTTTGGCTGAGTCTGGTATTCTGTCGTTGTGCCAGACTTTGGAGATGAGTTCGATCATGGGGGCAGACCCTATGTGTGCGGGGGAGTGTGCCATGGTCAGCATGGGGATCAAGTATGAGTCGGGTAGCAACCATTTGTTCGAGTCTTTAGTCCGCCAACAACCGTCATCGTCCTTCAATCCCACCCGGGCCCATTCAGTTAATTCATGTGGTGTGCTGGCTAGTTGGATATCCCTAATCGTTTCCCTAGCATCCTTCCATTTCTCAGTTTGTGACCTGGTCACGTACATGCGGGTCGTGGACCTATTCTCGGCTGTGGTTCGGGCAGTAATGTCAGCTAGTGCATTTCCCTGTCCTATAATGTCTGTCACCTTCTTGTGTGCCTGGCATTTGATCACAGCTAACCGTGTGGGGAGGAGGACTGCTTCGGTCAGGGCAGAGACTAGATCTCCATGCAGGATGGGTGTGCCATGAGAAGTCAAGAATCCCCTCTCTTTCCATAAGAGCCCAAAGTGGTGAACTACCCCAAAGGCGTACTGACTGTCTGTGTAAATGTTTGCGGTTGTCCCTGCTGCCAGGATGCAGGCTCGTGTGAGGGCAATTAGTTCCGCCGCCTGTGCGGATCGCTGTGTGATGCGGGCTGTCTCAACAACTGTTCGAGCTGTGGTGACTGCATAGGCAGCTGAGGTGGTGCCATCGGGGAGCTTGATGCATGAGCCATCCACCCACAGTTCTCCGTCAGGGTCCGGGAAGGCAGTATCCCGGAGGTCAACCCTACTCTTGGTTTGTTCGTCGGTGAGGGTCACGCAATCATGTATAGGGGATGCATTGGGGTCAGCGTCAGGGAGAGGTAGTAGAGTAGCTGGATTCAGAGTGGTGCATCGTTTCAATGTGATGTGGGGTGCAAGCAGAGTCAGTTCATAACCAGTCAGTCGTGCGCTAGTCAGGTGTTGAGTCTTGGTTTGGTTCAGGAGGGTATCAACAGCAGGGGGTACCAATACTGTGAGGGGGTTCGAGAGCACGATCCCCTCACTTTGCCGGATAGAGACAGCAGCGGCGGCTACTGCTCGAAGGCAGGCGGGCAAAGCTCTGGCTACGGGGTCAAGAGTGGCAGAGAAGTAGGCACAAGGGCGTTGCTTAGGGCCTATGGACTGGGTTAGGACAGACAACGCACATCCCGCCCTTTCGTGGGTGTAGAGGGAGAAAGGTTTAGTGTAGTCTGGGGTTCCTAGGACTGGGGCCGAGCAGAGGGCGTCTCGTAATTCTTTGAAGGAGGATTGACATTCGGGTGTCCAGGGGAGGGGGAAGGGGGTATCTTTAGCCAGCAGGGAAAGCAGAGGTTTTACGATAAGACTGAAATTTGGCAACCACTGTCGACAAAAGGAGGTGAGGCCCACTAGGGACCGCACCTGCTTCTGAGTTTTGGGAACAGGGGTTTCTAGAATGGTTTGAATTCGGTCAGGGGTAAGTTTCCTCCTGTCTTTGGATAGTAGGTGGCCTAGATACGTTACTTGGGGCTGGCAGAATTGCAATTTCTTTCTGGAGACCTTGTGACCGTTCTCCGCAAGGAAGCGGAGGAGGTGAATGGTGGCTGTGACGGCAAGTGGAGTGGTGTCGGCCGCCAAAAGAATGTCATCGACGTACTGTATCAACACCACTCCATCGGGTAGTTGGACTGCATCCAGTTGCCTCTTGAGGGCTTGGCTGTAAATACTGGGACTCTCAGTGTAGCCTTGGGGTGCCCTGCAGAATCTGTATGAACGGGCTTTTAAAGTGAAGCCGAACAGGTAGCGGCTGTCTGGGTGGATGGGGATGGAAAAGAATGCGTTCTTGAGATCAATAACAGTAAAGATGGTGGCAGTGGATGGAATCAGGGTGAGGATGGTGGTGATGTCTGAGACCACGGGGTACTGGGGTATGACTACTTTGTTAACCTCTCGCAAGTCAACAATGAAACGGTAGGCTTTCTCATCCCCCTCGCCTTGCTTCTTTACAATGGGTAGGATAGGGCTGTTGCAAACATTACTGACTACTTCTTCTACCACTCCTGCCTCGACTAGGGACTCGATGATTTCCACCAATGCCTTCTCGCCTTCGGGTGATATCCGATACTGTGGAAGCTTTGGGAGCACTGCATCCGGTCGGACGGTTATGTGTACCGGGTCGATCACCATGCGCCCTACATCTGAGTCGGTTTTAGCCCATAGATGTGAAGGTAATGTGTCGAGTAGGGAAATGTCAGCATCGGTTATAGAGAGCATACGCCGTGTGTGACAGGGTCTGGACAGATCTGGGTTATCGTGTAGGATGACTCGAACTCCGTCTGGGGAGCATCTGATGGTAGCTCGAAAATGTTTTAGCAAATCAAGTCCCATAATAGCATCGGGGGTGTTGGAGGAGAGCAGAAAGGTCGTGTCAGTGGTGTTATCTTCTAAGTCAAAGGAGATTGGTGCTGATAAGGGGTTAGTGGAGGGCGTTCCATCGAAGCCTATTGAGGTTACATGTGAGCCAGACAAGGGTGCCCTAGGGATCAGTCGTTTGGATAACGCACTACGTGTCGCCCCAGTGTCTACCAGGAATGGAGATTTTGTGCCCAAGACCTTAGCAGTGACGTAAGGGCCTTGCTGGTCAACACGGAGTTCGACTGGATCCCTCCCTTGCCCCTGGCGGTCCTATGCGAAGTCATGGGTGCTTTCATAGTCGGACTGCTGACACTGGTTTTGTCGGGGGCGGTCAAAGGTGTTTGGTTTGCCTGGCCTGACGTTGGTTGCGTCGTTCGTGTGGCCTCGTCCCTGTCCTCTGTTTCTGGGGTCATATGCTGTGTCTCTATTTTTGTTTAGTTCCAGAAGGACCGGGCACTGGGATTTCCAGTGTCCGAACCCTCTACAGAACGCACATTGGTTCCCATCTAAGTCTCTCCGTCCGTTGTAGGGTGCAGGTGTATGGTCTCTAGGGGGTAGCTTTCTAGGGGCGGTTGGGTGGTAATTCTCTTTCGGGGGTTCCCTTCCTATGGTCACCCCTTGCAACTGTGCTATCATTACCCTCTCCTTCAGTTCCTTTTTCTTCTTCTCTGATGCCCTATCGTTCTCGTTTTTCTGATTTTCGTAGTATTGGGCCATCTGGAGAATTGCTGCGGGTTTGGAGGCTGCCCAACTACTCTCGCTGGTCTGTAGTTTCTGGGAAATTTCTTGTGTCAGACCCTTCACATAATTCTGGACAAAGAGGTGATGTCCGGTTGCGGTGGTCATGTCTTGGCCACTGTAATCGGAAAACACAGTCTCGAATCGGGAGAAGTATTCAGACACATCCTCCTGGGGTTTCTGGCGGCAAGCCGTTACTATCGACCAGTCTACCTTTCTTTCTGGGATTAGAGTCTTCAGTTTTAGTACAATCTTGTCTGGGAGCTCTAATATGGCTTTTGGGGGTTTCTGTCCTGGTTCTCGCTGCTTATCTATGGTATCGAGTTGTACCCAGGTATATCCGAACGGCTCAGCGTGGTCAACTTTCCGGATTTGTTTCCACACATCAGCCGGCAGACATAGCCCAAAGAACAAGTCGATATCTGCTAAAGTCATAATCGTAGAACCTAAGGCTGTACCCAGTTCAGTGTAGAAGGCAGTCGGGTTCTTTCTCAAGTCGGGTAGAGTTTTTCTAAAGGTCAAAATATCTTGCCGGTCCCACGGCTGGTAGACCCAGTTATATACAACCCTTCCCTTCGCATCTTGGTGGTTGATGTCGTCATGTGTTCCCAGACCTCGTGGGGGGACCCAGTAGGGGGCAGCTTCTTTCATGGGCATCATGGCATCAGCCCTTCCTTCCTGGGGCTTAGTCGCTATGGGGGTTTCTGCTTTGGTGGTCTGTCCATGTTCTTTAAGGTGTCGGTAGACCTCGAGTGTACGAGTGAAGAGGTTCGTAACGTCGCCCTCTCTTTCTTCTCCGATGTCTACCTTCCTATATAGGGCTGCTAAGCCTTCGGGACCTTTATCGTGGTATCTTTCCTCATATGCATTCAGGGCGTGATAACAGAGCCGTACGACGAAGTGTCGTCTGCGGCTGTCGGCATACGAGTTATACACGTCTGTTATATACTCCTCACTTTCTTTTCGCTCCACCAGTGTCCCTACTATCTTATCAATTCCTGCTCGTTCATCCTTTGTTAATCGATTCATTCTGGTGGACTCTTTCTTTCCTATCTCATGGTCATCTAGCGTTGTAACCGACATTGGGTTCAGTACAAGAGGCTCAGCCGGCGCGGAGGCCGTGAGGGCCGAGGCCCCTGTACTGCTTTCGATCGTGTTCGGGGGTTGTAGGTGTTGCACTACTGACTGGGAGGGTGCATATGGAGGGGGCATGTAAATGATCGGGGGACCTAACAGTAATTCATCATTCGTTCGCTGCTTGGAGGACAACTCAGGGTAGAGCAAAGAAGGGGTCCTAACAGCGTACTGGCCTGAGGTTTCGGGCTCCTGTCTTAGTTTAGTTTCCCTTCTCTCCTTTATGTCTTCTTCTAACCTTCTAGCGGCAAGGTGAGCTGCCTTTCGTAATTCCTTTTCTGCTTTTACTTCTTCCCTCTTTTTCCGTTGCGTTGCTTCTTTGCGCCACATGCCGATACTGTCAAGCATAGTAGGCGTCGTCTTATTGCTACGCAGAGCTACTTCTAGCGCTTCTATCTTATGGTCGTCGAAGGATCCCATCAGTGGCCACTGACTCTCGGGGTCCTTCTTTGTATATTTATGCCATAGCTTGGTATAAGCTACGGCGACTAGTCCATATTTAGTGAACATGTCCTTATTAGGGGTGCCCTCCAGTGGAGCCGGATGGTTCACCTCTAATAAGCGGTCCGGGCAGAACCAACTACCAATCAGTGGGGAGAAGATAGGCATGACGGGTTTCAACGGGGACAAAAGTCAGCACTACCTATCTTTTCACTGCTTGCAAAGACTAGACAGAATATCTCTATTCTTCGTTATTTGTAAGCAGAGAATACCTCCAAAGAACCAATATCGAACAACTAGTGTTCGGACAATCAATCAATCAATCAATCAATCAATGGGAGATAAAGATAGGCATGACGGGTTTCAACGGGGACAAAAGTCAGCATTACCTACCCTTCACTATTTGCAAAGACTAGACAGAATATTCCTATTCTACGTTATTTGCAAACAGAGAATATCTCAAAAAGCACTATTCTCCAATACAATCAATGTTCGGACAATCAATCAATGGGGAGATAAAGATAGGCACGACGGGTTTCAACGGGGACAAAAGTCTGCGTTACCTACCCTTCACTATCTGCAAAGGGAGAGAGAGAGAGTATTTCTACTCCTCCCCGTTTGTAGACAGCAAATATCTCAAAAAGAACAATCAATGAGCAATACTAGTATTTCCAAAGCTTTAAACAATCAATCAATTATTTCGCATTTTGTCCTGTATCACGACCTTACCCGGACAGCGTGGACAGTTTCTCGTCTTCCGCCTCCAGCGCCCGATCGTCCTCTACTCTCCGTATTTGCCGCGGCACTCCTGATAGTTCCCAGTCAGGACCGTAGATCACTCGAGAGAGGTCTGCTCGGAACCAGTGAAGTTCGGATGATCGGCTGCCAGACGAGGGTCTATTGGGCAGGAGCTCTCCCGATCGTTGCAGTCGTTCACTCTGTCGTCGGGACCTCTCCCACTGGATCCACGTGTCGCTGATGGGCCCCACGTTTGGGACGCCAATTGTTAAATGGTAGCGGCAGTTTGAGTCGATAATCTTTCAAGTATTTGCCCGGCGGTAATCGCCTCTCATACCACTCGATAATTTACCAATGAAAGAGGCAGGCGCCGGAGACTGGAAGGCAGGAAACAAAGTTTTATTCCGTCGGAGCAGAACACATCAGATCAGACAGCAAGGTATCGTCACGAGGTGCTCTAACCGCATCTCTGAGACCTGGTCTCTTATACACCGGTTTATTGCTTTATTACACATAGTACATTCTTGAGATTCTCTTGATGCATGAAAGAACATCCCCTGAAGCCCCGGCTCAGATCCGATCCCACACATAGTTACAGTAGAGGTTCCCACCCTACCCGCAGTGGGAGATGGCTATCGCGCAGCAGGGAATTCCGCTAATTCCCGGGGGTGTGTGCAACCGGCCGGGTCTCAGGGGGTAGGGGCTTTGATCTACTGTAATCCCTTTGATGCGGGGTGTTTCCCTTACAGTAGGGGCAATAAACTGCATCCGCAGGGCTAGGTGATGGCCTGGGACCAGTTCGGACAATGGGGCGCAGAGGAAGGGGGTTATCAAAGGAGAGGCATGACCATGTATGGGATGTCGGTCGGATGTGGTTCCGTAGCAGGGTCGCGCAGAAGGAGAGGGTTTATGGCCTATATGAGAGAGCGGGGGTGGCCGGCGCGCGGGGGATGCTCGCAGCGCCAGGGGAAAGCGCTGGCGATCGAGAGTGAGCGGGGAGAGAGTGGGGTGCCTAAAATGGCGGTCGTGCATTCGCTGTGCGTGGCGCTGGGGAGAGGCAAGATGGCGCAGATAATGTTCAGTTTGCACGCTAAATTTCCACACTATGAGCCTTCTGCGAATGGCCTTCCATGACACATAGTGGTCTACAGGCACATGGCCTGGCCCTGCGACCAAGCCCTGCACCAGCCCTTTCCCTTAGCATGGTTGATTTGAGGTACAAGGCAGACAGTGCACTGTAGGCTCTGGATGTAGGGCCTGACAACGCAGTGTTCACTCTGCATGATCTCTGGCCATGTACAACCATAATAGGAGTTTTTTCTTTGAAAAAAATGTTGATCATCATTTGCAAAAAGACAAAAATAAATTTTACAAAAATTCATGAATGTGATTTTGGGTCTGTGAATCTTACAAACATAGACGTGTTGCTTTTTGATGCAGTAACTGCATCTTTGTAAGCATTCCGACTCCCCCACCCCCCATCAGCCTTGAGGTCAGGAACAGCTAACTTGCTCTTTAATCCCCTCACCACTTCTTTTCAGAGCTCAGCCTTTGTTGCCTAGCATGACAGAATGGCTACTGCAACACCATTTTTCAGTCACTGCTAGCCAATTCGATCACTAAGGCCCTTGGCTCTCCCAGGGTCCCCAGACAGAACCAACAAGATATTCAAAAATATTAACTCTTCAATTTGCAGTTATTATTTTTTTGTCATTCTTATTTCTTAAGACACCTTGAATTTATTTATTTATTTATTGATTTCTAAAGCGCCTGGTGACCCGAAGGCATCCCCGCGCTGTAAATCTTTGTGGACCAGGAGTGGGGGAGGAGGGGATGGACTATTTGGGAAACAGGAAGGTTTTAAGTTTTTTTCGGAATAGAGCGTGACAGGATTCCAAACGTAGACTGCGTGGAAGAGAATTCCATCCTGTGGACGCTTTGACCGAGAAGCGGCGACCACCTGTGCGAGCCTTCTTGAATTTTGGAACAGTGGCCAGATGTTCGGCGTCGGAGCGAAGGAGTCTGGGGGCTTTGTAGGGGATAACCATATCTTTCAGAGCAGCCGGACCAACCCCGTTGATGAGCTTATGGGTGGTGCACAAGGCTTTAAACTCTACTCTCTGGCGAACGGGGAGCCAGTGTAGGGCCTTAAAAGCCGGTTTGGCTGAGGCTCTGGGTGGGAGGTTCATAATGAGCCTAGCCGCCGCATTTTGGGTGCGTTGGAGTTTAGCCAGGGTAAATTCCGGTGCCCCAAGATAGATGGCGTTGCTGTAGTCGAGCCTGGCTAAGATGAGCCCCTGGACCAGAAGTTTCCTGGATGAGAGGGGGAGAAGAGGGAGGATCTTGCGCACCGATCCCAAGAGACCAAAACAGGTGCCAGCTGTTTTGACAGCCTGAGTCCTCATGGTGAGGTCAGGTTCCAACCATACTCCTAGTGTTTTGATCTCTTTTTTAGGTGTTGGAATTTCACCGAAGGCGTTCGGCCAAACTGATGGAGGGATGGACGTCCATTTATTGCCCAGGAGCCTGATTTCAGTTTTTGCACCATTCAGCCTCAGGGATGATTCACACATCCAGGTGTGGATGTCCTGGAGACAGTTCAGCAGGCTGTCTGGGTGGTTATCCAGGTGGGACAAGGAAACGACGAGTTGAGTGTCGTCAGCATAATTTATTATTTTTATCCCGTACGGGGTCACGACATCTTCTAGCGGGGCCATGTATACATTAAACAGGGTGGGACTGAGCGATGATCCCTGGGGAACTCCGTTCTTAAGTGATAGTGAGTCTGAACGTGAGTTACCGTCCCACACCTGAAAGGAGCGGTCGGATAGGAAGGATTCAATCCATGCTAGTGCAGTTCCCACAATTCCTGCCCTGGCCAGGCGATGTAGAAGGACACGGTGGTCCACCGTATCAAAGGCGGCACTGAGGTCCAGGAGGATCACTGCCACTGATCCTCCTGAATCCAGGATACACCTTGCCTCCTCGATGACGGAGAGGAGGGCAGTGTCCGTGCCATGGCCGGGCCGGAAACCTGTTTGGGATTGACGCAGAAGAGTGTTTGTCTCAAGAAATTGGGACAATTGCGCATTCACTAGTTTCTCCGCAATTTTGCTGACACATGGGAGCAGCGAAATAGGTCTGTAGTTGGCCATGTCGTCCGGGTTAAGATGGGACTTTTTCAAAAAGGCCCTGACGACCGCATTCTTCCAGTTAGAGGGCACCGTTCCTTGGGAGAGAGAGGTGTTGATAAGATCCCTGATGGTAGGGGCTATGTTGGTCGACACGGTTTTCAGGAATCTAACCGGGGCTGGGTCAAGGGGAGATCCGCTTTTCATTTTATCCAGCGTGGACGATACCTCGGTAAGGGAAAGTGCTCTGAAAGTGGACAGCCGTGGGCTGTTGTTACAGGCCTCTATATCCGTGTGGATCGGTGTGCTGATGGTTGGAAGGGAGTCCAGTAACCTCGAGATTTTGGAGTCGAAGTAGTTGGCCAGATCCGTACTTCTATCTGGAGGAGGGGAGTGAGAGGCGGGTGTTATTGGGATATTTAGTAGTTCTTTAACTATCAGGTAAGATTCTTTTGACGAGTTGGTGGCGTTTTTTATTCTGATGTCATAAAATGCAGCTTTGGCTAGCTTAAGGGCTGATTTGTAGCGTCTTACCGAGCTGTAGTACATGTCTTTGTTACTATGGAGCCAGTCTTTTCTCCACAGTCTCTCGGCCTTTTTACACTCTTTGCGGAGAGCTCTTAAATCGGTGTTATACCATGGGGCATGGCCCTTAAGCCTATTTTTATTCACCCGATTTTTAATGGGAATGATACTGTCCAGGGAAGAGGAGATCCAGTCTCTGAACTGGATATCCGCGGTGGCAGGATCAGCCGTGAGACTGGGGGTCGTGGCGTCCAGGGCCTTAGCCCAGTCTTCCACCGAGAGTCTGGCCCATGATCTGTCCTTGGTGTAAGTTGTAGGTTTTTGGGGTTTCTTGAATATCCCTGGTAGGTGGGCCGAGACCAGGAAATGGTCCGTCCACGGGAGGGGGAGGGAGTTAGTGAATTGAAGAGAAGGAATGTTCGAGAACACGGGGTCGAGCAGGTGTCCTTTCGTATGTGTGGCTCCTGAATTGACAAGGGAGAGGCCAAGGGCTCCTAGTTCACAGATTAGATCAGAAGCCCCTGAATCGAGAGGGTCATTGAAGTGTATGTTAAGGTCTCCTGTTATCAAAAAGTTAGATGTTAGGTGGGCCAAGGATGAGACGGTTTCCAAGAGAGCGGCAGAAAAGGGGCCGAAATGCCCTGGAGGCCGATACACCAGGAGGCCTGACAGGGAGTTGGTCGGAGAGAGCTGAATCTTGAAGAGGCAGCTCTCCGACTCCTGGCTCGGAACCTCGCTGGTTCGACAGGCGAAGTAGTCTCGATATATGATGGCTAATCCACCTCCTCTACCCAAGGGGCGGGGTTGGGACATGATAAGAAAGCCAGGGGGTAAGGCCAAGACTATGTCCGAGTTAGAATGCCCGGTGATCCACGTTTCGGTGAGGAAAAGTATGTCCAGATCGTGATCGACAATCAGATGATTGATGAGTATGGCGTGCTTGGGAAGCGATCTACAGTTAAGTGAGGCTATTTTGAGGCCTGGGGATGGGGCAGCCCGGCTGGGAAGGAGTAACTTTCCAGGTTTACAGGTGTTGCAGCTAGTGTAAGGAACATTGGGATCGTGCATAATATGGCAGGTGCTGTTTTTAGTTGGTCTGAGGCTGAGAAGGTCTCGGCGACAGTAGCTTACCCTTTTGGTGGCAGAATCCGGCATAGAATCTGGCCCAAGGCCCGGTCGTGCGCGGACGGGCGCAGACGGGCTTGCCTTAGGCGCGCCTTCGGCGCGCAAACGGCGCTCCCGCTGCGCTCGTCCGCTGCGCTGGTATGGCCGGCACATTTGAGGTAGAGGGAACTGGGCGTGGCCTCGAAGTGGGCGTGTCTGCCCTTCGAGCGGCGATGGCGGGTGGAGGGGAGTTTCCCTGTCTCAGCGCTCAATCGGCTGTGTCAGGGGGAATTCCGTGAGCCTGCAAGGCGCTAGAAGCGAGCGCTACAGTGCAGGTGAGTGCAGTTTAAAAACAGTGAAGAAGATAAATTGTCAGTTTAGAAATGGCACAGGGTGCAGCGCAGATCCTGGGGCGGCACTGGAACAGACACCCCTCCATGAAGCGGTCTGTGCGGATGCTCAGAGACTTCCACCCCAACCGTGTGCAGCGCTTCCCGACTGTTTTTGGACACTCCTGTACCTTGGGACATCGGACATGGTGCTGGGTCGAGGGGCAGGCATGGGCAGAATCGCAAAAAGCGGTCAAGGCTGAGGCCGATCCTTCGGGGGTGGTCACCTAGTAGACAGGCGGACTCATGGTTGCGCGCTCTCGTGGTTATTCGCATAGTTGGTGTATAATGCTCCCCATTCCCCCCCCCCCTTTTTGATATGGTCGACTTGGTGCTGCTAATTGTTTGCTGGGGGGAGACTTCACCGTGCGGGAGGGAGAAGCCGGGGGTATGTTTTTTAAGGCCCTCCTCCAGTTTATTATATTCTTTCCGCCCCCCCGTCTGGGGGGGCTCTTTCTCACTCTCTTTTTTCCCTGTCTCTTCTATATTTCGGGTCTAGTTCCAGGGCGACAGGCACACTGCTGGGGGGTGGGGCCATACTCATTCGCAGAGGTGCAGGGTGGGGGGATGGGGGAGGGGACTCTTTAGTCTTTATCTCTTTTTCCATGGCCCCCTCTTTTTTCTCTGTTTCTTTTTGCTTATTTTTCTGGGATTAGTGCGATACACCACCCTGATTGTGAATCGTTTGCTCTTCATGTGTGCCACAGTTTCCGGGGGGTTCGCTGGGCTTTAGGTACGGGGACCTGCAGGCGCAACTATTTTTGATATTTCTCCACATCCGTACTTTCCCGCGCCGGCGCCATTGATTCAATGTATTGCTGCTTATTGTTTACGTCTCTTATCCTTGCCCCTTCTCGCTGTTGGGAAATTGTTTGGCACCTGATCCTACTGTTTTGTCTTAACATAAAATGGAAAACCCTATCTCTCCTGGTGTCCTACCTGCGCGGCCCATTGGCCGTACTATATTGGATTGAAGACTTTGCTCTCCGAGGTGCCGCCTGTGTTGACATTTGCTTTTATTATCCTGGTTACTTAGCGGCCGGCCCCGGGGGGTTGTAGGCCCATACGTGTAAATGATTGAAACATCAATAAAGGTTTTTCAAAAAAAAAAAAAAAAAAAAAAAAAAAAGAAATGGCACAGGATACAAACAAACACACCTCCGGCTTCCGCCTCAGAGGTCAACTTCAAGATTGAAGCCACGCTAGTGCTCAGCGTTTAAATACAACAAGGGGGCGTGGCCTCGAAGTGGGCGTGTCTGCCCTTCTAGCGGCGATGGCGGGTGGAGGGGAGTTTCCCTGTCTCAGCGCTCAATCGGCTGTGTCAGGGGGAATTCCGTGAGCATGCAAGGCGCTAGAAGCGAGCGCTACAGTGCAGGTGAGTGCAGTTTAAAAACAGTGAAGAAGATAAATTGTCAGTTTAGAAATGGCACAGGATACAAACAAACACACCTCCGGCTTCCGCCTCAAAGGTCAACAACAAGATTGAAGCCGCGCTAGTGCTCAGCGTTTAAATACAACAAGGGGGCGTGGCCTCGAAGTGGGCGTGTCTGCCCTTCTAGCGGCGATGGCGGGTGGAGGGGAGTTTCCCTGTCTCAGCGATCAATCGGCTGTGTCAGGGGGAATTCCGTGAGCCTGCAAGGCGCTAGAAGCGAGCGCTACAGTGCAGGTGAGTGCAGTTTAAAAGCAGTGAAGAAGATAAATTGTCAGTTTAGAAATGGCACAGGATACAAACAAACACACCTCCGGCATCCGCCTCAGAGGTCAACAACAAGAATTGATTTGCACCAACCCAAAAAAGAATACCTTCTGAGTAAAGTTCTACGTTCAGGCTACTTGACAAATAGGTAAAAAATCTGGCCCACGTTTGGTTCAGGAATTTCAACTACAGGCAAGTCTGTCCGAGGTAGGACAATGTGGGGACAATAAAAAAGCATTTCCCATTTTACCTCCTATAGGAATTATGCTCACTGTACTGCTACAGCAGAAAACACTGACTAGAATTACACTAAGCTTGTGAACAATTAAAGTTTACTGAGAATAGAGCTTTCTTTGGTGTGGTGTAAATCCTCTCATTAGTGTTTGAGCTATTTGAGTAACAAATGTGTTCGCAGATGGTCCACGGACTCAGAATTTCTGAAAAATAAATAAGAGGGCTTTTCTCTCTTCACCCAGTGCTGATCCGTGGACCTCAACCAGGGTCAACTAACCATGCACTGGAAAATCCCCTGGTGGCTGCCATTACAGATCACAGGGCTCAGTTGCTGTACCTTGGGAAAGCATGAACGTTTGGATAAGGAGACATGAGGAGCTTCCTTAGACCTGTAGGGGGGCAGGTGGTGGGGTTGGGACAACAAAGACCCACAAGATGCTGTTTTTCATGTAGAGTCCTCAGACACAAAGAAGTGTTTGAAGGCCCCAGGATCAGTGGCGTAGCAAGGGGGAGGGGTGGGGGATGGGGGCGGGGTGTTCCGGGTGGCACGAGTTTTGAGGGTGGTGTCCTCCGCAGGCTACTTAACTGCGACTATTGCAGGAATCACTGGTCCCTACTCACACCCACCCCTCCACTCTTACCTGTGGCCGCCACGGGCGGCAGAAGATCTAGCCAGGCCACTGCCCAAGATAGTCTGAGGGCTGCGGATTCTGCAAATTGTCCATGGATTTGAACAATAACAACATATGCCAAAAACATAGATACATAGCGCGTTTGGTAGGTGGGTTCCCCATGGCCAAGCCCTGTGGCCAGCCTCCAATGCACATGGCTGAAAGCTGTGTGTAGCAGTGGTGGACACCTGGGAGGTTGAGTCCTCAACCCAGTGCAGCTGGATTGGCTGCTTTTGAGAGTTGGACAAATGCCTGTCAGACAACCCCTTCCATGCACAGCCGAGGGCCAAGTGATTTGAACAGATAACGTTTAGGACATATGACCCCAAACACTACTTGTTACATGAGATGGCATTTAAGCAGAAGCTGCAGCATCCAGCTACCAACAATGACAATGTCTCCTAATTACATTATTGTATGCTTTCTGTAGTGAAATCCATAGTAAAAGAAAATCACAAAATACGTTCTGAGTGCGTAGCCCTCCATACGTAGAAAAAAAGGAAAGAGTATTGGAAGGGTTCTATTTTCTGACAAGTGATGTTAGCTCTAAAAGGAGCCTCTGGTTAAAAGTTTATGTTTTTATGGGATGTTTTTGTTTTTTAAAGAGAAACAAAAATATAACTTAAATGAATTAACTGTCAGCGTATAAAAAGAAGAGAAAACAAACAAAAGGGGAGTGGTGATTGCTTACTTGCACTGCAGGTTGTGAGTGCATATTTGTTATAAACTTAAGATGGTGTTTTCTTTGTCATACAAATATGCTTACCACAATGCTTGCAATATGTCCCAGAATTAGGGGCCAGATGTACAACCGTTTTGCAACTTACAAAACGGCCGTAAAACCATTAGCGCAATCAAAATGAGTCGCACGGGATGTACGACAGGCAGTCCCAAATCCAATATTGTGATGTGACAGATTACCTAGCTGCAAAAATATGCAATCAGAATTTGTGTGTCCCAGACCTTCATGTACAGATGAGTCGTAATTTGCGAGTAAGCGCAAAAAGACCAGTTTGCAGATGCAATTTACCATGAATCAAAACCAGGTGGTACCAGGGCCCAACCTATAAAAACAGGCACAGAAGGCATCACAAATCTTACTACAATGGCTGCACAGTACGTGATAGCGAGGAGGATCCAGATTTTGGCCGCTCAACAGAGGAGGCAGAGGCAGGAGAGGATTTTCAGAGTCAGGCTAACCATGTTTAACAAAACAGAGGAAGGGATAAATGACCAGTAGAGGCTGAGTAGCAATGTGATTCTAGAGCTTATAGACATCTTGAAGCCGCAACTAGAAAGCAGAATCCATGCAAGAATTGCAATCCCCACCCATGTCCAGGTGTTGTGCTCCCTCCACCTATTGGCCACTGGAAGTTACCAAGATGTCATTGCAGTGGCTAGAGGGGTGTAGCAGAGTGTGCTTTCGCGTGTCTTCCACAAATTCCTTGACACCATGATCCACCACATACCCAAACACATCTACCTGTCAAGGGATGCTACAGAAATTTGGAATACAATAACGCAATTTTACAAGATAGCAAGATTTCCACAGGTAATTGGCTGCATAGATGGGACCCATCCAACCTGGAATACATTTATCCGGAACCGCAAGAACACACTTTCACTAAACATTCAGGTAGTCTGCCATGCACAACACATCATCACAGACATTGTAGCAAAATTTCCAGGGAGCACCCATGACTCCTACATCTTTCGCCACAGTGGCATTCACCAGCGACTAGAAAGAGGGAAATACGACAAAGGATACCTACTAGGGAATGCAATTTGATGTACAAAGTGAAATGTATTAGTTCAAACGTTACTCTCTCTAAGTTGTCTCACCCTAATATTTGTCTCACCACATGACAGTGCTTGTGCCCTGCTACCATGGATCCTCACCACCTACTTGAATACCAACAGCCCAAATGAGAGACAGTACAACAATGCACACAAACGCACCGGGAGTATGATTGAGTGCACCTTTTGCATCCTTGAATCCTGTTTCCGGTCCCTTCATAAAAGCGGTTGGGCCTTGCAGTATGAGTTTGTAACGGCTTGCAAAATAGTTGCAACATGTGCAATTCTTCACAACAGTGCCTGCAGGAGGGGCCTACCCATGGAGGTTTCTGGTTCCGACTCCGAGGACGACGACCCAGACCTACCTGTTCGAGACCCACCCTAGCAAAGTAGAGCAGCAGAGGGGAGATGACGCGGGGCCCACATAGCTACGCAATTTTTTTTACGATAAGATGCATCCAATTACATTACATCATCCACAAATGACAAGACTAGTATCAGATTTCACAAAGTGGGAAACCCTTTATTGTCTGAAAAATCAGTAATGAACTGCAGGACAACATGTCCTTTGTTGTCAACATTATCAAAAACAGTTTGACAAAGGACCGTTACTCCACCACCAACAATGGTCCAGGGGGCCAATAGCATGGTACACATTCAATGTCCAGTCACTTCCTGCCTCTTCTAGTGACTTGTTGGGTTTTACCCTGTGGGGACGTAGGCTGCCTGCTGCTACTCCTAAGGATCATGCGTATCTCTGCAGTGGAGATGCTGCTTTGGCTGGATACCTAACTATCAGGAGCATCCCTCATTGCCATGTGACAACACTGGAGGTCTCTATGGCCTCAAGAGCAGCAGTCATATTCTGCAGACCTCTGGCCACATCACTATAGTGGCCTGTTTCCAGCTGTAGGGACAGTGTGTGTCTTGAGTGGAGGGTGGTTGCCTGGGCCAGGCAACTAATCACCCGGGTCAATGCCCCCATCCTGCTTGCCCTGCTCCTCTCATTGTGCCTCTGCTACCTACTATCCTGCAGAGTTGTACCATCACCCCAGTCAGGCCATCTAACTCGGAATCCATCTGGGCCTGGATTTCTGCCATTTGGAGGGATATGTTTGTGAATCCCTGGCCCAGCATGCTGTTCAGGATAGTAGATAATCTGGTCAATCCGGACTGCTCAAAGAATGAGATTGCACCCAGTCAGGAATTATGCGATAGATTGGCAAACTATTTTGGTAATAAGATCAGCAATATTATCGATGGGCTGAACTTGGGTTTAACATCTAAGGAGTTACCGTCTGTGAGACGGGTTGGGATGGAAAAATCCTTCTCTTTAGACCACTTCAATGAACTTTCTATGGAAGAATTTAGTACTATGGCCATGGGAGTATCCTCAGGGTCTCCTTTGGATCCATTGCTACACAAAATCTGGAAGGAGCTGGCCCCTGAACTCTTTCCGGCTCTACGACAAATCTGTAATCAATCATTGAGGAGTGGGTCAGTACCAACCAGCTGGAAGCAGGCGTTGGTGACGCCTCTCCTGAAGAAAGCATCACTTGATCCGGCCTGTTTAATGAATTACAGACCCATCTCTCTTCTGCCATATCCAGTTAAAATCCTGGAACGAGTAGTTAGTAAAACACTATCTCAGTTCCTAGAGACAAACAATATTCTGGATAAGATGCAGTTTGGTTTTCTTCCAGGACGTGGGATGGTGACTGCCTTGGTGACCGTCTTTGATGACCTACAGATGCGCGCAGACAGGGAACAGTCTGCCATACTGGTTCTTTTCGACCTGTCTGCTGCATTTGATACGGTAAACCACGGGACTGTCCTGGCTTGAAGAGGTGGAAGTTGCTGGCACTGCCTGAAAGTGGCTTCAATCATATCTAGCCAATCGTCAACAGGCAGTAGCCCTTCCCCCTTTCGGTCCAAGTTCTCAAACACCCTGCATGGTGTCCCGCAAGGATTGGCGATTAGCCCCATTTTATTCAACAGCTATTTGAGCCCCCTACTTGCTATCATAAGGTCCTACGATGTTAATTTATTAAATTACGCAGATGATACCCAGCTCATCCTTTCCCTAGAGGGTGAGCAATCAGTATCCCTAGAAGCCCTCCACGCCTGTTTGCAGGACACAGCAACTTGTGTTAGGGAGAACTCGCTTCAATTTAATTCCGATAAGACAGAGATTTTACACTGTGCAGCAGGGAGAATCCCTCCTACACTTCCGTCCAATTTTTAGCCTACTTCCACTACTACCCCAGTGGTTTCCAGTGACATGGTACGCAATGTGAGAGTCATGTTCGACAACAAATTGACACTAGACAAACATGTAAATAAAACAGTTGGTAGTTGCTTTACCCTGATCAGAGCTTTTCAGAAAATGTTCCAGATGTTCTCCAAACAGGCCAGAATATTAATAGTCCGAAGTACCATTCTCAGCAGACTGGACTACTGTAATGCTCTGTTACTGGAATCATCACAATATCTGATTGAGAGGTTGCAGAGAATTCAGACCACGGCGGACAAACTGGCACTACAGAAACCTCACCGTTTCTCCGCCTCACAGGCACTCTCTGAGCTGCACTGGCTTCTCACAGAGGATACAATTCAAGGCGCTGTGTATAGTGTTTGCAGGAGAAGTTCACATGGTATGTGCCTCCCCGAGTGTTGCGTTCCTCTTCGGCCAATCTGGTGAAGGTGGTCAAAATCAGGAAAGTCAGATCTGGAGGCAGGGCATTTGGTACGGCAGCCTCTCGCCTCTGGAATAAAATTCCATCTGACATTAGACAAATAGATAATATCCTGCAGTTTAGAAAAAGGATCAAAACCTGGCTCTATCCCCGAGCATGTTCTTCCTAATCCTTCCGCTGGCAGGGACACAGTTTACCCACTCAGCAAGACACCAGTATCACTGCGCCAGGTTACCCGTAGGGTGTCAGATGAGCTCTATAAGCATTAATATTAATAACTGTCTTTGTTGCAGCCGCTGAATTTGCAAGATTGCCTGCTCAATGCTGCTGTCCTCTGCCTGGTCACCCGTGCCTGCCTAGAAGTGGGCATAAGGCCTTGCCCGTTGTGGCCTCTGCAAGCACTGCATTGGATGCAGCTCTTGGACCCTGGTGACAGGAGTTGTTCTTGGTGCTATTGCCTGCTGGGATGTGTTGTCCTGGCTGTCTCATGTACCTGGCTGCAACTCTGCCTGGACATCCAGCTCTGCCTCCATCAGGTCAAGGTCTTGATCTTTCCCTGCTTCCTCTTCTATGTCCTAGACTGGCACAGGTGCATCTATGTGGTACATTAAAAAATAAATAAATGCATATGTGAGACACTAGCTCAGTGATCGAACCATGTTCTTCAGCTCATATCAGGGAGTTACTCCACTGTTTGTGTACCTGACTACTTATCCCATGATGCAACAGCTGTGACTTTTTGTGTCTGAAACAGAGTGTCCAGGGGTATCTAATCTATGTTATATGCCTGTGGACTGCTGGGTACTGGCAAGTATGTTTGAATAGTAGGTGTTTTGCACTTACCAGAGGTGGTTCCAGACATGTGAATGGTCCCTGAGGCACACGCTGCCTCTGTGACCTGTCCAGTATCCTGTTGTGGCTCCACAGATGAGGGGGAGGAGCATTACATGGTCCCGCTCTTGACCCTTGGGACTGGCCCAGCTGTGCTTCTATCCCTGACTTAGCACGAGAGCGCAGGTCATACCACCTTTTCTTGAAGTCATCGATGGACCTATCTGTGACTTCCAGGGCATTAATTTGTTTCTGCATCTCCCTCCACATCTTGCGTTTTTCTGACTCTGGTAAATTCTGGGAGGCCTGGCCAAACAGCTGTTCAAGGTTGTTACATCAACCATCTGTGAGAATTTTCAATTCTCTTTCTCAAAACTTGATTTCGCGCTTGCTCTCCTTTGCTCCCTCCTCACTCTTCTGGCTGGCCATTGCAAGGGTTGCTTGGTGACTGGATGCAGTCTGGATTTTGCTTCTGGCTCCACTGTGTGCTCCTACTGCCATGCGGGAATCACAATGGACAACACTCTCTGGTTTGGGGTCCTTCTGCTGATCCAGGAAGTGATAGGGCACTTTTTAAAGCAGCAGTCGCAAATTGCTACCCTCTCATAATTTGGGACACACTTGCAATTGATTTGCGACCCAGTCGCAATTTGATGACTATTGCAGACTCTTTAAATGCAAGCCCAGTATTTGCGATGCAACTCAATTGCGAGCCGCAAATTGAGGGCCAGAATTGGTCATACATTCCATTTAGCAAGTCGCTATTTTGCATGGTCATACCTCTGGCCCTAAATGTCTAAATGTTCATGCTCGGCAAAGTGCAAAATAGGTGCACATAATTCCTCTTAGATGCTACTTGCAGTGTTGGTGACCTGGATGGTATTAGCCACTCCTCTTTACTGTATCTTTTATACATTTCAGCTGGAAAAATAGTCTTTCATTTAAAGTTGAGGTGTGTGGATATTGTGGAAGTACCACAGCAATATTTTCAACTTACGCCTCAATTAACAGCTAGGTTACAATGTGAACATGTGACAAATTTGGAATTTACTTTCCTCTCCCCCTTTTTGCCCACATTCTTCGCATCAGGTTACATTACTTAGTGATAGGAGTCTCTGGGCTGTTTGTGGTATTGTCTCATGATGAAGCTATGATGTTTCTGAATGGGAACTCACTGTAGAATTCAAAGAAATCCAAATCAATAGATCTCAGACCTCACAGTGAAAAAACTCAAAATGAAAGAATGGTTGACGAGAAAGCAAGGTCACCCTTCTGTTGGGATAATGAATTTATATATTTTAAGCAATAAAATGCTATAAATGTTCATTGTGTGTCTGCAAATAGTCAACGGACCCAAGATATGGGCTAGCTTTTGACTTCCTGTTTCTTGGGTCTGCAGGCTGCCAGTTAGGATCTGTGGACTTACCAACCACAACCTTTACACCCTGACAGCACATTTTCTGTATGTAAAAACTAGTGTGTATGTGATGCCTAGGCTCATAGTGGTGTGACCGGCTTTGCTAAACATATAGAAAACAATTCAAACATATTGTTTTCTATACTTCTAAGATGGCTGCCACATTGCATAATGCAATACAATGACACAACATGGTGGCCATCTAGAAAGTATAAAAACAATAGTTTTCTATACTTTCTATACTCTCAAGATGGCTGCCACTTTGTGTCACACAATGTGATGATGGGCCTCATCACTATTAAAGAGCACCAAAGATTTTAGCACATGAAATCGTTTCTGCCCCCCTTTTTCTTTGTTCTTTGTTTCCCATTATGGATCAGCATGTACTTACCATTCCAATAGAAAACTAACTATGCTAAATATCTGACAAATTCCTTGTGGATTTGTCAATTAATGCCACAGTTATTGATAAATGCGACATTTTTTTACCCCTCTTCATATACGCTGCCTCCTTGATGAATTTGCACAAATTACCAACATTAACCAAAACATTCTATGCATCTGCCAAATTTCATGAAAATTTTCAAACAGCACTAAAGTTATGGGAAATCCGAAATACCCCTGTACATTTGTCAAGATATCTGTACCATTTCATCTCTTCATGCCTTGACCAAAACGTTTTTGAACACTAAGATTTACACCAAACAAAGCAAAGGCATTTTCTTAAATAAAGATTTGCTTACATGACAAGTTTGGTCTGATTTCTTTCCACGGTTTATTTCAGTATTGAAGAAGAAAAACTCTGGGGACACAAAAATGGGAAATGCCCCTTTTGCTTACCTTTCCTTTTTATTGGCCTATGCTTGTCGGATCTGCACAAAAATTGCCACCAGAACCTAAAATGGAGGATGTTTTTTCGAAATTGTTTGCCAATTTGTTAAACTGCGCAAATGTTTTAAAGAAAACAAATGATCCTTTTAAATGGAAACTCTAGCCTAACCATAACTACACAAGCACATAGGCACTTTCACCACCTGTATATACATATATAAAATGAAAGTTGGAGGGACACCCAGATCACTTTCACCACTTGTGTATACATATATAAAACAGAAGTTGCAGGGACACACAGATCTCTTTCATCACCTGTATATACACATATAAATCAGTAGTTGAAAGGAGTTAGAGTTGACAAATCTTCCTATAGGAGCATAGCCTTAAACTAAAAAGTAAAACAATTATAGGTCTAGCTTCACTTCATTTTCCATCCCCACCACCTCATCATACTATGTGAACCTCAAGCACAATCACAATCTTGCAGCCATCAACCCAATATCTACTCATGCTCCCTGCAAGCAGAGTGTGCTCCCTCCCCCCCTGCCCCTCTTTGTTCATTCACCTCTGCAGTCTTTCTGCATGTTCTGTCATCACTGCAATTGATTTTTTTGCACTCTACAGCCATTTATGTTCCTCTTATGCTTAGGACTGTGACTCTTGCCCCGGTTTTGTGGCACCAGCATTATGAACCTTGCTGGTGCTGTCGCTTCTAGAATGGTTCTGTGACACAACGGGGGTCACCGATGAGGCTCTACAGATCCCATAAAAAAATAACTGGATGGTTACAAAAAAATTAAGCTATAGGGGTCCCTATGGCACCCTGCCACATATCTTCCTAACTTTACCCAAATGAGGAAGGGGAATTAGCTCATCTCCCCCTTATCTTGCTCAAAGGCAAGGGGGCCATGAAAAAAATGGGTGAGCAAGTGAACTACCACAGCCCTGTTCTCAATTGGGATGAGGGCGCAGGGATGGGTGACAGGTGACCCTGGCCTGCTCCTCTGTGGCCCGCTTAATGGTGTAGTCCACGGCGAGTGAGAAATTTATCAAGGATTACCTCTCACCTGCTCACGTATCCTGTTCCCAATTGGAAAGAGAGCACAAGGGAAGGGGCTCTGTAACCCCGATCTGCTCCTCTGTGGCAACATAATGCTGTGGGATACATAGGAGTGGGTCAGATGTCTCCCACTCATGAATGCTCTTCCCCATTTGACAACATAGCATAGGGGTGGAAGATAGGTGACCCTGGCCTTATCTTAGTGTCTACACAATGTGGTGGGCCGTTGAAGAGTGAGTCAGATATCAAAAAGGTTTGCTCCCTTTTTTTCACAACTGGGGGACAAGGTACACAGGCTGACGAAAGATGACCCTGATCTGCTCCTCTGTGTCCCACTCAATGCAGCAGGCCACAGAGTAGTGACTGAAGTGACACCTGCTCCTTACACCAAGTTTTCATTTGGGAAGGGGGCTCAGGAGTGGGTGACAGGTCACTGGCTTGTGCTTGGCTTTTTAAAGATTCACCAACTCCAAGACAAGGCAGGGTTAGATATTAATAAACAACATCACCCTGTAAAAGCCATCTAATGCTACCCAGGATGGGATATAGTACATTTATATTGGATGTTAAAGACACACCCCTCCAAACTCCATCTTGAATTTTTTCCACCGAACATTGAAAGAAATTCAAAATATAGTGTGAGGGTCATTAGATGTCTGCCGTGGCACAAGGGTACAAAGAGTACCTACAGGGGCCTGGGCACATAAAGTTACGGTGGGGCAAAAAGAGGGGCTTCAGGGGACTGCATGGCACATTGAATTGAGACAGAGGATAATCAGAGGGGCTGTATGGTGTGGAGCACAGAGAGGCTGGGGAAGGGTGTCACAGGGAGAGGCTGGAGAGGGGAGAGAGTACTTGTTAAAGGCTGAAGAACAGGCCTATATAGGGATGTAAGGGTGTGGTAGGCACACAGAGGACCAGCAAGGGGAATAGGGTGGCACTGATGTGCAATAGGATGTTCATAGATACATAGGGGCTGTAGGAAGTGGAGGCACAATGAGTAGACCCAGGTTTCAGGAATTGCATAAAAGGGCTGAATAGGGAGCAGATGAGCTCATATAAGGACTACAGGGGCAGTATAGGGTGGCACACAGGGCTACAGGAGAAAGGAGTACACAGATGGCTGGCTGCAGGGGGCTTTTTGAGGGCGTACAAGGGGGCAAGGCAAACTAAGGGGCTGCAAGGGGACAGAGGGGCCCAGAGGGTGAGGCATGGTGTCACACAGAGAGGCTGGGGGGAGCAGAGGCTGCATAGAAGGGCTATACAGCTGAAAGGGGGCCCGCAGAGGAGCTCCCCCATATAGCTCCTAGCAGCACCAGCAAGGTTTACAATACTAGTGCAACAAAACCAGGACATGAATCACTGTTATATGCATAAGAGAAACATAAATGGGCTGTAGAGGGCCCAAAAACCATATGCAATGAAGACGGGGAACTCACAGAAGTGCTGCAGGAGGTGGGGGCACAAAGAGGAGCTGCAGGGAGGAAAACATCCTTTACAACAAATGCGTTACAATGCATGCCATGACCCCACATGTTTTACTCCTCAAAATCACTTTCAATGCAGGGCTTTACACCACAAACCATTACAACGCATTGCCCAAAGTAACGCTCTGGTGGAGTTAGAATAGTAAATTGCATTGTAATTGGGAATGTGTTGTAAAAGATTTTGTGGAGTAAAATATGTGGGGTAATGGCACGCATTGTAAAAGCATGCTGGGTAAAGTGTCCTATTCCAGCGGGGAGGGTATGAGGCACACTCTGCAAGGAGCATGAGAATATGTTGAGTTAATAGCTGTAAGATTGTGACTGTGCTTGAGGTTCACATAGTATGTTAGCCTATAATAGGATCCATGGCCTCAGTTCCCGTACCTCAGACCCAACAGAGGTTTTTGAAGCTGACCCCAGGTTCGACCCTTTGGCATCCGGTCTCCACCTATGCTGTTCACAGACGAAGACTGTGTAGAGTGAGGGTCAGATGCCTGTGGCGGGTGGGGTATAGTCCTGTGTTGGCTGTGGTTGCATCATCTAAAATACTTTGGTCTGTACCTGGAAACTACAATACATTCAGAATTTCTTTGACTCTGTATACCCGGGATCTAACTGTGTATTTGTTTTTCACAGGGACTGGTACAGTTCAGAAATATTGACTGTAATTAGTGTACTGAAAACTTTGGATTTTTTGCACCCAAACTTGGAAAACAAGGACTATAGAGATCACTACAGATTTACTGGATTTACTTAATGATTGAAGCAAAGAAATACTAAACTTACAACAAATTTCGCACAACCATGTATCACCTGCATTACCTGTTTGATTGTATGTGCATGTATCACTGGACTATTTTCTAATACATTATCTTCAATTGAAGATGCTGCTGACATGCAGCTCCCCTTGCTCAAAAGCAATTCTGCATTGCTTCATTGAAGCGAGAGCAGGTTTTCCTGCTCTCGCTTCAATGAAGCAAAGCAGAGTTTGCTATGACAGGGCGGGGGCTGTACAGAGCCCCGGAGAAGTGGTGGTCCCCGGGGCTTGGGGGGGCCTTCGAGGCCCCCCGCCTCTAATTAATCAAAAAACAACAAAAAGAGGGCCAATACTGATACTTATATTAGTACCTCCAAAGGGAAACAGGCACCACCAACATCAAAGATGGCTACCTTTCGAAATCAATTCGAATACATATATGTGATATTTTCAAAAAATTGTTATTTTATTTTAACAAAATCTCATATATTTCAACAAATGTATATGTTATACCAGAAACCAACAACACACAATTTGACTTCAAGAGCCTTACAAGACTCAAAGCGAAAAAAGCACAAATGCTGGACAACATTAAAGACGAATCACTCGAGTGGTAGCCATCTTTGATGTTGGTGGTGCCTGTTTCCCTTTGATCTATTGATTTAAGGCTCAGCCTTGCTGATGAGAACCAGACCCTTTGGTGTTACTCTGTAATTAATCAAAGGCCCGGGGAGGTGGTGGTCCCCGGGCTTGGGGGGGCCCATGAGGCCCCCCATTATTAAAGAAAGCCCCAGGAAGGTGGTGGTCCCCAGGGCTTGAGGGGCCCGCGAGGCCCCCGCACTTATTAAGACATGGCCCTTTGTGGTGGTGGTCCCCGGGGCAGGAGCCCCCCATGCCTTTTTTAAAAAAAACAAAGCCCTGGTGAGATGACAGTCCCCGGGGCTGCGGGGGCCCGAATAACAAAGCGCGGACTCCGCGCTTCTTTTTTTTTATTTTCTCGGCCGGATTTGTGACCCCAGCAAGAATTAGGCCGATTTAAAAAAAAAATGCTTTATTTTGGCCCTGGGGGTCCTTGTGTTTGTACCCTGTCCCCTTTTCTTTGCGCACTCTAAACCAAGACCTATCTTTTTTCCAAATTTGGTGTAATTCCGTTCAGCAAGTCGGGCTGTAGACTGTAATAAAGTTTCCCATGGAAAATAACATGGAGAAAACACGCTTTGGGTCCCCCCTTGTTTCTCAGCCCGGCCCCCCAATGAAGGCCAGACATTGACCCCAACCCCTGAACTGCATGGCCAAAGGCCATGTGCAGCTGGATTGACAGTTCTGGCAGGTTGAACCAGGGCCTGTCTAAAAGCCATGCATATGTGTGCCATTCATGCGTTTTCAAGTTTGGATGGAGTATATTCACAGAACTGAACAAACAGTTAAACTGAAGAAATGGTTAGGATTTATTAAAAAATGTAACATTTAACACATATTTAAAAAAACACAAACGCACTGAAATTCACTTTCCAACCCATAGTTAGAGTATATTTAATATTATGAATTAAAATAGATAAATCACTGAAATGTAACAGTAATCCATAACTAGCACAACAGTCATGCAAATCATAACTTGCACATGAAATGCAGTGCTTATGACCTCACAACATTTATACCGGTATTTAACAACACCTAAAAGTACTACATCATTACATATTAACAAATGTGCAAACTAATAAAAATAAATAATACTTTATTCCTAGTTGTCTCATTGATATTAATAATCTGAATGGGAGGAGGAGCCTAGCGCGCAACCAAGATGGCCGCGTAGGTGCGAGGCTCCCGAGGACCTCCGCAACCTCCCACGACTATCCTGAATTTATCCTGTCTCGGATGAGGGGAATGTGTTGGTGAGCCTGAGCTGAGGTGGCACCCGTTTCCCGTTGTCAAATCGGACCTCGGACACCGGAGTGAGCACCGATTGAAGTCTGCGGCCTTCTCCTCGCCAGACCCCGGATTTGCGCTGAGGGGTGACCCAGTGACAAAGTGAACAACAGCGGTGGGCCGGGCCTGGCGAGTCGCGCACCCCGCGCTTTCGCTTTCGCACCCCCTTGCAATCACTGCAGGGTTGGGTCGCGGGGCTCTTTGTGTTGGTGTGGTCTCGCTGGGAGACTTGGCCTGCCCGCCGGCTGTGACCCACACCGCCGATCGGGGGTGGCCCCCCCCGGAGCTTGTGGCCCTGATTGCCTGCCCTTCACGACGTGACTGGTGCGACCAGGAGACTAGTGGCCATGGCCACCAAACAAGATGGAGACCGGGCAAAGACCAAGCCGACCCGGCGTGGCACCACCCATCAGGCCAACAGTATGGACCGCTATACTCGCCAGAAGGGATCTCCCGGCGGACCGCACAAATCCCCTGAGGACCCTCCTGATGCCCCGGACCTGCCCACGGATCTGACTCTGCGGGATGTCATGGGCGCCATTGCCGAGATGAAGGCCTCGGTAGGCCAGCGGTTCGACACACTGGCACAGAAGATCGACCGCATCGGGCCTTACTACTGATGTGGCGGCGCTACAAACAGAGGAGCGCCGGCTTAGTCAGGCGAGCGCGCTTATGGATCGGCGCCTGGAGGACTCCGAGAGTCGGGCCCGGAGAAACAACATTCGCATCATCGGAGTACCCGAGGGACGGGAGGAAGCGGCGGCGGACCTATTTGTGGAGGACCTGATCGCTACCCATCTCCAGCCACGGGGACTGAGTAAATTCTTCGCGGTGGAGCGGGCCCACAGAGTTCCCGGGGGAAGGCCGAAGGTCGGAGCCCCTCCGCGGCCCCTCATTGCCCGGATTTTCAACTTTCGGGACAGAGACGCTATCCTGCAAGCCTCCAGACTGTTGGGGCCGGTTAAGCTTGACAACATGGAGGTGAACTTTTATCCGGATTTCACCCCAGCGGTCCAGAAGCAGAGACTGAGCTTCCAAGGCGTCAAGCGCCGTCTTCGGGACTTGAACCTTATATACGCAATGCTCTTCCCAGCCAAGCTGCGAGTGGAGGTAGAGGGTCGCACGCACTTTTTTGATCGCCCCGAAGCGGCCGGAGACTGGCTGGACACTCTGTCTGGGGATCGTGACCTGGGGGGTGGGGGGGGGGCGGCGGGGGGAGACGGCACACTGGATCGGGACTGAGGGGGTGATGTTGGGCTTCACTCTGGACAAAACTGTTACCACTGTCGATTAAGCATCTGTCTGTATAATTTCCCCTCCTATGGAGGTTGTGTGGGGTCTCTTGGGGGTTCTCCCTCCTCCTCTAGGGGGCTTAGCTAGTTTTTATTATATATATGGGGCGACAGGCACACTGCACGTTGGGGGGGCTGTTCGGGCTCATGCAGGGGTGCAGGGAGGGGGGAGTTTTGTTGGGGTGGGTGGGTAGGGATGGGGGGGTGTTGTTCGTTTTCACCACAAGGCAAAAGTATCATTGTGCTAGCTCTATAGTGCTCTCGGGGGGACGAATGGTGGCTCTTGTCTATGATGGGGGGTAGGGAACTAACTCTGTTGTCCTGGAACGTGAATGGACTGGGGGACAGGATTAAACGTGGGGTGGTCCTGCAGTTCTTGAAGCGAATCTCGCCCGATGTAGTTTTTCTGCAGGAGACACACCTCATTGGCAACTCCTTCTGCGCCATGAATCGGCGTGGCTATCGCCTAGTGGCCCATTCGGGCTTTACGTCTGGCTCAAGGGGTGTGGGCATCATGGTTAAGAACTCGCTTCCGCTGGAGATTGATGAGGTGCTCCATGACGACAGGGGACGTTACGCGGTCTTGGTGGGAAGGATGGAGGGCAAAGTGGTGGTTTTTGTGTCAGTATACGTCCCACCGGGGCTGCAGTCGACTACCTTTGCGGACCTGGGGCGCCTCCTCCTTGGCCTTCCGGGGGGGATTCTGGTGGTGGGGGGGGGGATTTCAATGCGGTGGTTTCCTTGACTGTGGATCGTCACCCCCCTAGGGACCTCCCCCGGGCCCAAGCGTGGCTCTCTGGTCTATTGGACACTTTGGGATTGGTGGATTGCTGGCGTTTAAAACATCCCACGCAGTTACAGTATACCTTCCATTCGGGGGCCCATGGTAGTCTCTCACGACTAGATTATGTCCTGGTCCCGGCGGCCTATGTTGGGAGGGTGGGAGAGGTGCGCCATTTGGCACGGGGTATCTCGGACCATTCCCCGCTCCTGTTACACCTGGACCTTTTTCCGAGGGGTGAGGGTAGGGTGGTCCCGATCAATCCCTGGTACTTGCGCGACCCCACTATTCACGCTGAATTGATTAAATCCCTCCAGCGCTACTTTGACGAGAATGTGGGGTCCGTGCCTTCGGCTGTCTCACTGTGGGAGGCATTCAAGACAGTACTACGAGGAGAGGCCCTGTCCCTCATTTCCCACACCCGGAGGCGCGAGCGGGAGGAAGTGACCCGGGTGGAAGCTGAGATAGCCGAGTTGGAGGGTAATCTAGAAAGTGGGGTGACGGATGCCGTATTGCATGTCCTCCAACTCAAGCAAGCGGCCTATAGGGCCCTCGTCACGGAGGCAGCCAGGGGCCTCAGTAGAGAGCAACAGGGGAGATTGTATGATGTGGGTGATAAGGCTGGTAAATTGATTGCGTGGCTGGACAAAAAGGAGAGAGCGAGTCGTGTAGTCCCGCTGATTGAGAAAACAGACGGTGTGTGTGTTACTGAGCCGGAAGAAATTGTCTCCTGCTTCGCGGACTATTTCCGTGGGGTGTATTCCCCGGTGTCTTCCTGCTCTGAAGAGGATTCCCGTACCCTGCTCAGGGATATCGCGCTGCCTTCCCTTTCGGAGGAGGACAGAGTGTCGTTGGACGCCGCCCCAACCTCCGACGAAATCGCCCTCGCCATACGTTCGATCGCTTCCGGCAAGGCCATGGGTCCTAATGGTCTCCCCATCGAGTTGTACAAATTGAGACCGGATACGCTGGCACCACATCTCCGATCGATGTTCCTGGAGGCCCATTCGGTGGGCTCCCTCCCGCTGGACCAGCGTCTGGCTACAATCGTGGTTATCCACAAGGAGGGGAGACCTCGGGACCGGGTTACATCCTATCGGCCCATTTCGCTACTGAACGCGGAGCCTAAAATTCTCGCCAAGGTCCTGGCCAATCGGCTGGTCGGCGTGGTGGGAGAACTGGTTCACCAGGATCAGTCCGGCTTTATTCCCCATCGTAACACAGCTCTTAACTTGCGGCGTTTGCATGGGGTGCTTGCACGTGTTCAGTACATACGGGAGCCGGCCATTTTGGCATCCCTGGACGCCACCATGGCGTTTGATACGCTTGAATGGCCATACATCTGGGCGATGCTTGCGAAGTTTGGCTTTGGCGCAGGGTTCATCAGCTGGGTCAAATTGCTGTATTCGGGCCCATTGGCGCAGGTGGCGGTGAACGGTAGAGTATCGGCTCCGTTCGAGCTGGGCCGGGGCACGCGGCAGGGCTGCCCCTTATCGCCGCTCCTTTTTGCGCTTGCCTTGGAGCCCCTGGCAGAGTGGCTGCGGTGGGAGCCTTCCATCCGTGGTCTCCGTTGGACCCCCGAGCATGAGGACCGCGTATCCCTATACGCTGATGACATCCTCTTGTACCTAGCTTCCCCACGTAACTCACTTATAGTACTGGTTGATGTTTTGCATTCATTTGGTCGTAACTCCGGCCTTGTCATCAACTGGGCTAAATCGTGCGTGTATGTTCTCTCTGGGGAGGCGCCCATTCTCCCGCGGGGCTGTCCGATCCAGATCGCCCCGCAGGGATTTCGGTACCTGGGTGTCTTCATTACTCTGGACCCGGAGGCCCGGTATGATCGGAACTTGCTTCCCCCCCTCCAGCGCCTGAAGGAAGATGTCACGCGCTGGCGGCGCTTGCCGCTCTCGCCGCTCGGCCGGGCGGCATTGTTTAAGATGATGTCTCTGCCGCGCTTCCTCTACGCTTTGCAGAATATTATGGACTCCAGCACGCCCGACGCTCGGCTGACCGGCCCCACGCGTGTCATGGTGCGAGTGTGGCACGCGGCTAATGTGGCGATGGGGTGGAAGGATCGTCTGACCCGGGCGTCACCACTATACGCGTCCGAGCAGTTGGGCTCCCTGTGGACCTCGAAGGGCTTCGAGAAGTGGGACATGATAGGCATTAGCAAGGTGGGGGATCTCTGGACGCGGGGAGGATTTAAAACGTTTGAGATGCTGCAGACGGAATTCCACTTGCATGGCAGGGAGTACTTTCGGTATTTGCAGATCCGTCATGCACTGGGCTCCGTCTTCCCGGACGTTGCATCCATCCCGGAGTGTTCCCCCCTTGAGGATAGAGTGATGGATGGACACGTTCCGGACAGCACGATCTCACTTATCTACAAAAAACTGATCAATGACCGCACGGGATTGCTGACTGCCCTTCGTGAGGCTTGGGTTGCCGATGGACTGGAGCTGGACGACGAGGACTGGACCCTTGCGGTGGCCTCCCCGAAAGAGGTGGCCATACCGGCCCGCCTTCGCTTCGTCCAGCTCAAGATACTCCACAGAGTCTACATGACGGGGCCGAGGCTTCTGCGTATGGGCTATGCTGTGGACGGGTTGTGTAAGCGTGGGTGTGGCGCTTTGGGGACCCTTCTGCATATATTGTGGGAATGCCCGGAGGTGGAGCGATTCTGGCGTGGTGTGCATGAGGTCCTGCGTGTGGTTACGCATGTTGTGCTGCTACCCGAAGCGAGGAGATGCCTGTTGAATGTGTGGGAACCTACCGACTACTCGGCGCCACAGACGTGGTGGGTGACTCTGGGATATATGGTGGCCAAGCGTGATATTGCTCAACTGTGGGGATCTCAGAGGTCCCCGACTGTCTCGGCCTGGAAGGAGCATATGGATTGGTGCATGTTTCGGGAAAAGGTGGTGTATGTTGCGAGAGGTAAGCCTGGGACATGGGTGAAAGTCTGGGGCCCCTGGAACGCCTACCGCGGGGGAATCTGTACTCCACCGTTATTGCCTGATCAGTCGCCTGCCCCATCCCCGTAGCCGACCCATCTTCCCTGTTCCGGGCATTGAGTTTTACCCAGCCCTAATCCTGATCTCTTCCCCTTCTTGATACTCCTATGGATTGGTAGGGCCCCCCTCTCAGGGGAGCACATGCTGCTATTTCTGATTGTAGATTGCCTTGTGGTTTTTGTTTTTTCTGGTTGTTATTTCAGTTTAAAATGAAACCGTACAGTGGGGTCCGGATGGTGTGGCTATCAACGCTGCTAACTCCTGTGCATCTTCCTTAGCCGCAACGCGCGCTCTACAATGTGTATCATATGCTCCTTTTGTTTACTAGCGGCCGGCCGGAAGGTTGTAGGCCCATCTTTGTATATTTTTTGAGTTTTGTAATAAACGGTTTCAAAAAAAAAAAAAAAAAAAAATAATCTGAATGGGATGTGTAATTTCACCTAGTGATTGTTTATGCCATTTGTAATTGCAACTGTCACATCATGTAGCATTGTTTAATGCGTTCGAATTTTGGTTTGCATTCTGCCAGTTTGTTGTGTGAAAAAGGTATCTTCAAAAATAACGATGTTCTAACATAAACAAAAACTCATCATCTGTAGTAACATATTTGGTTGTTCAAACTGTTTTATGTAGTATGCAGTTGACAAGGGATTCAGATCTAGTGTTATGATCTGTGAGTTCACATTCTGTGTGTACAATATTAATAGAAAAATCAGTACTATCAATCTATGGCTGTAATATAATGTCAGGGATAGTAAAAATGGGTCCATAAAATGATTCAAGCAAATTGATGTATTCTCTAATAATTCCCACTCAATAGGTTTCCTTAGTGGTTTGGCTTGATGTTAAACAAAAACAGGTTGTCCTAAATCTGTCACTTGTCAAAAATCAGTACTCATCAAAATTTAGGTTAACTTTTTCTTTCCAATCCCATAATAAATTATGATATTCCTCCATGATAGCGGTATACATAACATTATGGATAACTTCATATCAACCCGAAGTTAACGTTTGCCTGAATGTTTAAGTCTTTTATTGTGCCTCATCTAATTATACTATTTTACCTCTCTTGTTGGTGAGATTATAATGTGAGAATCCATCCTCAAACAGGTCTCCCTGCATGCTTCAACAATGAGAAAGCACGTAAAAGCAAAGCTTAAAAAAGAATTGAAAATTCCTGTACCATCATAAAAAAAGAAAGCCAACCACAAAAAGGCAGGGCACAGAAACACCAAAAAATTGTTCCTGGAGAGGTGCTTCAGCAGATGAAGGAGGAGAACAAGCCCCACTTCAGCATCTTTGCATTGAACTGAATGCAATGCAAAATTATTTGTGGTGTGGCGAACAAAATCCCCAAACTGGAAAAGAGATGATGTAAGACAATTATAGAAAACATTATCAGTAAAAACATTAACATTATTTACAAATTTAAAGTAGCCATTTACACTTAAAAATATTCAAAAACCATCGAAAAATACAAAATCAGGAAACCAATAAAAAGGTTCTTTTGAGAACGACCCTTTTTTATTATATAAGACTTTGTCTCGACTTGCACCCAAGCTCACTGGCCAACCCCCACTGCGCTGGTTGCCCACATAGGGTTGGCCACCCACAAAAGGATGGCTGCAAACTGGGACCTGTGGCCAACCTCCCCTGTGCACAGCCAAAGGCAGCGAGGATGTAGCCTTATTGCTAGAGCAGTCTACGGCGAAGCTGGGGAATCGGGTTCGAGCCTCGGCAACCACGCTCAATATCTTGTGATTCTGGGCAAATCACTTAATCTCCATGGGCCTAAAAAAAAAAATGATGTGTCCTTGTGTAATGAAACTGGTGCTATGTAAAGCGCTCTGATATCTGATATCTTCGGGTCTAGTTCACCCTATATAAAAAATATTTTGAAAAAAAAAACCTCAAAAGAAAAAGAAAAAAGGCCTTCTGCTGTGTGGGTTAGTTACCCACGGAGGTTTGGCAGCACGCCAAAGACCATGCATATCAGCAAGAGGGTTTTTTAGAAGATGGAATCCGTGTAAGGGATAACCTGTTTGTTATCCTTGAAGAATTTCCGAGATGGAACGAAACACGTTGGCTGTCTGAATATTTTCTGTGCCTGTAATACTGAGTAAAGAATGAACAAACGGATGGAACTACATCATCTCAATTGCATTCTTACATATATTATGCCCTATATATGTTTCTGACTGCACAGTGCTGATTTATATTGTGTATCTACCACACAGTGTTAGCCTGGCTGTATAAGAAGTGGAGGACACAGTAGCAGTAGCAATTCCCATAGGGTCTGCACCATACTTCTCATGAGGTAGAATGGATACAGAGTGTGGCATTCTTTTTTGTAAAAATCGTAGTGCTAGAGCCCAAGGAATTTCATAGGAGTCGACTACAGCTAGCATAACCCAGAGCTTATGCCACTTTTGCCAAAGTCCAGCATTAGTTGCTAATGAAACCACATAAATATAATACCCCTTCTAGTAGATGAAAGGTTCTTTATGGTCCTACTTCAGTAAGCTATATGGGCCAACTATTACTAACCTTCCCAGCCCAAGATTGCTATTCCCTATTAGAACTTTTTGCCAACTTAAATTTACAGAGGATGAAATTGCTAATGTTATTTTAGAACTTATCTATAACCAAGCCCAGGGGCCTTATGGTATTCCTGCCTGCCTTGGTAAAGCTGATACCTTTTTATGGGCTGCAATCCTGAAGCCATTATTTGATTATCCTTTGAAAGTAGATGTAATTCTCCAGTCTAAGCAAGGTAGTAATATCATACAGCTTAATAAAAAAGAGAATTGTAATCTTCCAAATGGTTATCATCCAATTGCACTCTTAGAAGTTGCGGGAAGATTTTCGGAAAAGGTCTATTAAAACGTTTAGCCTCTTGAGTGGATGCTGTTCAGCACCTACCAATCAAACTGTCAGGTTTTTTGTAAGGCTTGTTCCACAATTGATAATATTACATGTTTGTGTATGCTGAGCAAGAAGCATGTTAAATCTTTGAAAATGAAGGTGTATGTGGCATTAGTGGATTTCAGCAGTGCATTTGATTCTGTAGATAGACCAACACTTTGGCATAAACTTATTAAATTTGGTATCCCGTGCAAGTTATTTTACTCGGACAATTGTCTAAAAGTACTTTTGGGCACTGAAAAGAAATACTCAAATACAATTCCTGTAAACAATGGTCTGAAACAGGCTTGTATACTGGCACTCTTTACTGTTTTTTTTATTTTTATCTGATATTTCATCTCTTTTAAGCAAAGTTGTTACAGATCCCCCAATATTTGGATCCAAGGAAGTTTAAACTCTGTTGTATGCTGACAACCTGGCTTTAATGTCTTGTACCCTGATTCGTTGGCAGAAACAACTTGACATCCTAGCCTGTTTTGCACTTGCTCACAATCTCTAAGTTAATGGGAGGACAATTAAATGTATAATAATGGGTGCAAGAGATATCAATTCTCCTAGGTTATGCTTTCACAATGGGGCCAAATTAGAGGTGTTATAAGAGTATACATATTTGGAAGTGAGTGTCTCAAATAATCTATCATGGGTTCAACAAGATATACTATAGCTCTATAAAACAAACTGTTTAGGCATCAGCCTCTTACATTGTTTTAATGCATAGGGTACAATTGCTTTTAAAGGGATAATTAGCACATATATCCCTGTAGCATTGTATGGTATAGAGTCCAGGTCGATGTCCTCTCTCAAGTCCTCTCTCAATAATGTACCTTACATTGTATCTGTCCTGTGGAAGCAATATCTTGGTATTAGTACCTCTAACTTCATTAAAATGATTTGTCTCGAGCTTGGCTTGACTGGGATAAACTATTGTGCTTATTCCTAGGTCATTCGCTATTTCTTTTGAAGCTTTGCAGCCCGGAAAATACTTTGAGAAAGATTGTATGGAGTGACCTTTTGAGGGATAGAAATGGGATATACACATTTGTCATGGTCATGTTTATTCCTAGAGCCTGAAACACATGGATTTGAATGTGATGAAGTGTTATCATGTAAGAATAATAGTGTTTTAAAGTTTCGCTTAAAAAGTTTAGCTAAGATAAAAAGTTTTAAGAATGATTTGCAACATTGTTTATAGATAAAAAGACTGAATTTGAATTGTATGTTCATAAGATGTGGTGAGATGGAATTTACCTGTTAGCTGATTCATGTACCTCTGTACTAAGATTCGTTATGAAATCTAGGTGAGGTCAAATACCGATTGGTGAAAATACATGGATCATAATGGTACGTCTGTTTATCCAGGTTGTCAATATTGCGGTGGCAAGAAACAGAATATGAATCATGTTTTATTTTTTTGCTTGGGTCTTTTACATCTTTTGAGAAGATTTATTTGCCCAGTTATTTTGAAACATTTGATATCAACGCATGAGGAAGCACATTATCTTTTGTTAAATCCACCTATGGTGAATGTTTACTATCGTCTGAAGAAATTCTTTGGATCCTTTCTTGCACCATAATGTGTTATTAATATTTGTTAAATTCACCTATGCTGAACATTTGTTATTATCTGATGACATTGTTTGGATCTCGTCCTATATTATAATGTGTCATAAATATATAAAAGACTGTTTTGTAATTTTTTTTATATTGATGTATATAAATTATGTTGTGGATTTTAAGCTTGTATTGTATTGATGCTTTTTACCTATTGGTTGTGGCTTTAAGTGTCTTCTGTGGAAGCACTACATTGATTAAATAAACACCACTGAAAGAAATATGACATTTTGGATTATTTCAGGTCACCTCAACTGCATGGATTTCCTGAAAGTGTTAATCTTGCTATTTTTAAAAAGCATATTAATTAGTTAAACCCTCTGTTAAAAAAATAGACAATAGCACCACTATTTGGTAGACTCTGATAAATAAGTGGTGATGTTTAGACATAAGCGTTGTTCTAAACATCAGCAAACACTAGTACAAATTAAGCAGGCTTTAGTCAGCATATGACCTCAGGAGTGTGTGATTTCAGTTTGTTTCTACGGAGAACTTGTAAATAGATTGGGAGTATTGAAAAATCAGAAGCAGTGTTAGTGGGCAAAGGGCACATTTGAAGACTGATATTGGTGTATTTCACATGAGCCTTCTGGTGATTACCTCCGTGGTTACCACCACTTATTCACGTGCCTATAAAACTTAAAAATAGTTTTAAAATTAGTCTGTATTTATTACTTTTTAATGTGCTAAGGTGTGCAGTGAAGGGTAATATTCCTGAGTTGTGGAGACTAGCCATTCTAGTTCCTATCTTTAAAAATGAAGACTAATTAGGTCTGGCTTCTAACAGGCAAATTAATTGATGCAACTGCAAAAATCCTGGGGCGGGTAATTTTGGCTCGCCTAGAGACAAGGGCAGAATAGAACAAGATTTTAATGCCTGTCCAATTTGGGTTTAGGCCTGGCATAGGTTAAATGGAACAAACTTTAAACTTGCATCCTATCACTTGCTAATAAGTGAAGGCAAAAGGGGTGGCTATTCACATGGCATTCATAGATCTATTCAGTGATTTCGATTTAGTCAACAAGAATAGACTATAGGAAATAATGCAGAAGTTGGGAGTGGAATTAGAACTACTCCCTCTATTAAAACCCCTGTATTATGATCTGAAGGTCTTGGTACGATATGGTCCTCAAGGGTGAATAACATCACAAATAGAGTCCTTAAGAGGAGGAAGACAGGAATGCATTTTAGCCCCATTCCTGGTCTACACAAATTGGTATAACTGAACACTTACTACAGGCATACGTGTCAAAGATGGGAGAGTGATCAATGCTCATACTTTTATACACAGACGATGTGGTCCTGATCGCCCCCACCCCAAATGGCCTCCAGAAGCCGTTAGATTATTTTGTGGAGTATATTGAGGGATTGGATCTAAAGGTGAACCAGTCGAAATCTTATACTATGACTTGTGGGCCATTACACATGAACATTAAGCACTTCAGAATGAGGAAGACAACACTCAAAAGGACAAGTGATTTTAGTTACCTAGGATTCATTTTTAGCTCATCCTTAAGGTGAAATCACACCTCCATATGAACCAACAAAAAATGGTAAGGAACATGGAAGCCATCTTCTATTATGCAATAATTTTAAAACATAAACCTTTGTCAGAGATGATAGCCCTATATAAGTAAAAATGTGTCTTGCTGCCCTCTATGAGGCAGGGGTACCAAAAAGCAGATGTACTTCAATGTGTAGAAATAGGCTTTACACGCAGGATGCTTGCAGTCCCTAAAAACACCGTCAATTTTATTTGCCATGAGGAGTTGGGCCTACCTTTTATAGATGACCAGATCAAAATGGCATCACTTCTCTTATGGATTAAATGTTGGCAAAATACAGAGGCCGATTTGGTGAGAGTGTGTATGTCAGACTGCCTATCTCTAGAATATACAAACAGACTACTGTGGTTGATGAACATAACATCATGCTTCCAAAAATCGGGCCTAATAGAAATAGTTATGCACCCCCAAATTTTTAGGGCTAATGCTAAGCCAATCGTGAAAGATCGCCACGCGGAGCACTGCTTGGATGAGAGATTAGGGTGTGTCTTGAAAATTAAAACAGTCGAATCGTACATCCAATTATCAATGGCCAAAGATGTAGAACCATACCGAGGAAGGATAGAGAATGCAACCTGCTGACTGTATTTGACGTATTTTAGATTAAATGTAATCAATTTTAAAGTTGCGTTCCCAATGCAATGTGCATGGCACCATGAACTACCCCCATGTCACTGTAACAATGTTACAAAGCAGAGCATGTGTCACCTTACCTTATTTTGATTTATATACACAGGATCAATAATGGGTTTTTTGGCACCGGTGTTGGTCCAGGCAGAGATTATGCAACATTTGATAGCTATGGAATTTTTACAAAAATTACCCATGACAGATGTATGCTATGCTGTTTTAAGTGTTATTAGGAGTGTGCTACAAATCAGAAAACACTATGGGGCATATGTACAAAAACCAGCAAAAAATATCACTAACGTTAGTTAGTGGCAAAATCTTTATTGGCGCGCACCGCCGCAAACTATCACCATGTTAACGACTTATGTACACGCTGATGCTACGTGGCGATAGTTTCTTATCTAAGTGGAAAATGTCCAAGTTAAAAACAGAGTCACTGCGATAAAAATCTTGCCGCTGATGTGAAAAAAGTGTCGGCAGGCCAGTCAGAGGCCAGAAACTGCACGCATATTAGCGTGATGCCACTTTTTTCACGTTAGGCGAGAAAAAGAGACTACAAAACGCCCACAAAGTATCACACACTGTGAGGAAAAAAAAGAACCATTGATGAAGCTGGACCTAGTTCTGCAGGAGAAAGTAACCCCCCAAACAGCCAGGAGGACCAGCCAGAGGGCTAGGAGAAGGGCAAGGAGAAGAGGAAGAGGAAGAGGAAAACCAGGTTCAGCCAGCAGGAAAACCAGGTCCTGATTGTGGAGGTGACAGAGAAACAACAGCAGCTGTTTATCAGCTCCACTGTGTCATTGGGGACAAAGGAAGCAATGTGGCAGTCCATCGCAGCCAAGGTGAATGCTGTCGGAGAGGTGAGGAGGACAGTGAACGACTGGCATGATGCTAAGCGCAAGACCAGGGAGAAACTGGAGGCCAATCGCAATGCAGCACTAGGGAGTCAAGCGCCACAGGAGGAGCTGGATGCCTTGGAGGAACAGGTGTCCGGACTCATTTGCAAGGAGTCGGTGGTTGGACTCCAGGGACAGGACACTGCTGAACAGGACCAGCAACATCAGCAACACGGTGAGTAACAACCAGGGACTGGGGGGACGGGGTGGATGGGCCCAATGTCACTCATGCACAATTAAATAGCCACCAGTGCACACCCACAATGACTGCAGATCTTGTCACAGATACTCTTGTCCCTGGGTGTAGAGACACATATCACTCTAGTCAACAAATATATTGCAAGACACATATTGGTGGGGTCATACACTTGGAAATATGCACAGAAAAGTTATTCTAAACATAGCCAAAGATACATATCAGACCACCATATAAGGGCAACAGTAAAGAGATAAGTGGTACATAGCCTGGAGATGCAGCAGGCTGGCAAAATGTGCCCCTTGCCTCAACACCATGCACATACAATTGTCTGCACAGGGCTGCATCTCTTTGATGACAAAATGAGGATGCACTTCATCATTTTAAGAACAGATTGGCCAGGATATTTTATTTTTCCATAATATTCAAACCATTCAAATTTATTGTTTGTCTTTCTGTCTTCTGCTATTTCATTTCTACCCGTACCAAGGTCTCTACTTCTTTTCTGCTCTATTTTTATCTTTTTATTTCCGTCTCTCGTGCTCCCACTACATCTCCGCCATCTTTCTATTCTCACTTCAAAATGCCCCCCTTTCTTTTCCTCTCCCCTCTCCCTCTCATGATATTCCATTTTATTATGTCCCTCCCACATTCAGCTTCTGTCTCTCCGCCACCCCTCCCCATCGGCTTCCCCCTTCCCCTTGCTCGTCTCCCCTATCCACATGCGACCATTCAGCAACTTTACAACTTTCATTTCGAGCCGTGCAATAAACAAACTGAGCTTATGCGATATTTATTGACCAATAACTCCATAAAACATAGCACTGACGTTAATTCCCTTTAAAGTAGGCAAAACACGGTATATATGAGAAAGCAGCAGACCCTGTTAATATCACAGCACACCTCTATGCAGAATGTGTTTTTTTCTTCAAAGCGCTCTAAACACAGACCTACGAAATAGTACACAATTACAAGACTGCATGCAACAACAAAACACCAAACAGATAAAAAACCCATATGTTAACATTCTACGGGTTTACACGCACGTTTTAAAAAATATATATTTTCTGTTAAGTATTAAATGTACTGACCTCCAAGCGGGCTGGCACCTCACAGACAACACAATGTTCACAGAGGGCCGTTTCACTCTTGCCATTTACTCCGTTGCCATGGCAGGGCGCAGGAACCCACAAACATGTTTAGAATTTTCCCAGATTTTGGAATGTTTTAGATCGCGAGAAAAAGGCGTCTCGAGGCAGCAGAGGTATTTTTTTTGCAGCCATTGATTAACTCAAATGACAATTGCAGATGGTTTCTACTTGATCCCGTGACTGGTAAACATGTTTTTAGATATCTGTGTAACTGCTGGTGGGAATAATCTGTTTCAATGTGAATTTTCTGCCGAATTGCTAAAACGAAATAAGGTTTAGAAAGGCTTTGCAGCCATTACCTGTACCATTTTTCACCCTGCCCTCTGAGCTCCTTCACTAAGCACAACGGCCCCGATTCAGAAAGGTAACTTACACTTTTAAGTAATTTACACCTTTGAGTAACTTTACTACTTTTTGGCTTTTCGCAAAATTCGGTGTAAATTACTACAAAAAAACCTCCAAAACAACAGTAATTCCAGCACCACACATTTGCCAACCACTGATACTGCAGCACCCTTCCATATAAAATAATGGAGGCAGAGAATTAAAATTAAACCCCATAGGAATCAATAGTAAATTGCATTATTTAAAATTGTTAAAAATATAAATAATCATAATTTATAGCTAAATAAATATATAAAAACACCAAATGATTACTATTTAACTCCAAAATATTTTAATTCCCTGATTTGAATTTAACACTTAGTGTAACAATACTTTTTATTAGTATACACCTACATTAATTTTAATCAATTCTATACATCATTTTTAATAATTATTAATGAATAATAAGAATATTTTTGTTCTGTAGGTTGGAATTTATTTTTTAATTTAAAATTCAGTAAAATAATTTTAACTTCATTTAGTTTATTTCTATTAATCTATAAAGTTATTAGTGCTGATGCATTTTCTATATTTTCTTCTATATTTAAAATAAACACATAAAATAATGTACAGTTATTTTATGTGTTTATTTCAAATATAGACTAAATAATGTACAGTGGGTTACCTGAGGGAACATGGCGGCCAGCTAGCCAGCAGGTCGCAAGACGTCCGCTCTCTCGTTCTCCTCTTCGGGACCGACAACGTCTATCCGGGTCACCCGGACAGAGGGAATGATGCTAAAAAGATTATAGATGCTATAGAAACGTTATGTGAAACGATTCTTATGATTTCGCTGCTTCCTCTCCCGGGATCTGTGCTGGAGCGGAGACCTCCGTACCTGCGTGCCCTCGCGTCTTCCGCGTTCTGTGCCGTTCTGTCTCGGCAGCTTCGCTGCCCTGCCTTCGGAGGAGGAGGCAGTTCTCTGCCATGCGGCTTATCGGAGTTTTGCCCCCGCTTCCACTTCTGCGTCCGCTTGCTGCTAGCCTTCTTACCGGCGCTGCGGTGCGGGAGTTGGTAGAAGACAGGGCTGAAGACAGGACTGAAGCCGGATATAGGGAGGCTCCGCTCCGGGGCTTTCAGAGCTGTTCTGTGGGCCGCTGTGGCGTCCAGGTGGCGGTGGGAGTGCGGAGGTTGCTGGAGCTGGGAAGCGGAAGGTGAGCAGCAGAAGTGGTGTTGTGCAGGCAATGGATCTGGAGGAGGTCTGGGGGCAGTGAGGAGGAGTTCTGGATATATTTTTCAGTCTGAATGTGTGCACGACCAACATTTGCCTTTTTTAGGGCAGCGGGGGCACTAGTGACTAACCGACGTGCACAACGATACATCCAAGCACAGTTTACTTGTAAGCTTTTACATCGGATAGGACCCCCCCCCCCCCGCCGAGCGCCAGGCCGGCTACGTACGTCTCTCACGAAAAACTGCCCCAATCATATTACAGATGTTGCTGCAGAGGTGGAATTTACTCTGGGAAGCACCTATATAGGGTCTAATTTTCTTACTACAAATCAGCGCAAGCTTTACTTCACACCTTCTTCCGCGGTCAAGCTCGGTAATGAAGATATTCGTCACTACATGGAGGCAGATAAGTTATAGCTTGAGCAGGATCCAGCACAGCTGGGAGGGAGAAGGCGACAGCTGAACAAGGGGGGCGAACTAAATTTAACTAAACAGACGTCCAGCACGGCTACTACGACTCCTCAGGGAAGGACGTATAAGCTAAGATCGCGAAACTTCCTTGGGATAGAGCCTCTTGTACAACAGCCAGCTCAGCCAGTACAGCACACACAGCTTACGCAGCCACCTCAGTTCACCGAGGTCCTAATAAGCAGCCATAAGTATAAGAAGCCCTTATCTAGGACAGGAAAGCCAGCCCCTGCGAAAAGTAGGAAGAGAGATAAAAATCAATCTTTTTAAAAAATAACGCCTTCTCTAAAGGCCTATTTCATATCTAATCCACAGGGAAAAAAGGATTCAAGTAAAGGGATTCCAGCTGTAGATTCGGCCTTAGATCTGAGTCCTGCTATCCCTCTATCAAACAGATATTCCATACTAGACGAGATTAATGGTACAGCCTATACCATTATGGAAGCTCGTCATGAAAGCCAAGTTGAACCTGGGGATGTGACGGTAGAAGACACAGAACATAGCTTGGAAGGCCTGGGGCAGAGCGCAGAAGGGGTAGAGCGAAGTCCAGTTACAGACTCAATACAAGGGATGTTGAGACAGTTATCTGCAGAGATGAGAACTCGATTCTCCACTTCTGAGGCCAACCAGAGGAGGATACAAGATACGTGCACCAATCTAGAAGAGAATCTGGATGCATTAACACAAAGGCTGGAGGCACTGGAAAGTAAAGTGGGAGAACTCGGTCAGGAGGTTAAGGATAATGCGCAGAAAGTAGTCAGGTTAAAAGAGAGAGAGCGTGATATTGCTGAGAGACTGGAGAGGCTTGAAAATATATCCAGAAGGAACAATATAAGGATACTAGATTTAAAAGAAGGACCGGAAGGGGATAATTTGAAAGCATATATTATAGATACTCTTGTAAAAGTGTTCCCCCATTGCCTCAGCATCAATATGGGAGAAAGAAATACAGCGCATTCATAGAGACCCCTTCAGGCTAAATCCTGCACGAAAGAAACCAAGGAAGATCCTAGTTAGCATCCAATCCTACCCCTTGAAAGAGCAGTTATTGGGGGCAGCCCTTAAACTTAAATCAATACAGGTTAACGACACCTCCTTTAAGATTAGGTCTGATATCTCTAGGGTAACAGAAGATAGGAGATGGGAACTAGGGAAGCGGATGGATGCGCTGAGAGAGTTGGGGGCACAGGTGCAGCTGAGATTCCCAGCCTTCCTGAAAGTTCTCTGGGGTAATAAGACGTTCAATTTCAGATTCCCGGAAGAAGTAGATACATTTCTAGAACAAACCAAAACTAGTATTAAGGCAAAGGAAGGTCGGTCCCATATATACCTTTTATATTTTACTTTTTTTTTCTTTCTGGCAGGAGACGGGAGAGCCACGACTCATAGGGCAATAATTATTGCCACGGTTAGACAGGGAGGGTTCCCGGGGGTGGGTGTTGTTGTGTATAGGGGGAAGGGATAGTGTGGAGGGGTTTTGCACGTGTGTTGGTGGGGAGCATTGGGAAACATTTTTAAAAAAGCAATGTTAAACCTTTTTGATAGAAAAACTTTCAGTAGCTCTAGCAGAGGGTGGGACCAGGACAATGATGGTGGATAGACCTGTACAGGGATCAAGACGAAATCTGGGGTTTTTATGTTGGAATGTCAATGGGTTGAGAATAAAGAGAAGACAGCGTTTGAACCTTCAATACCTAAAAAATAGTTCGGCTACAATTTTTATGATTCAGGAAACTCATCTTTTACAATCTGAGTGTAAGGCATTATTTGATAAGGCAAGATGGGTAGACAAGACAATAGCTTCAGATCAGCAGTGCTGTTCGAAAGGGGCCACCATTATTCTGAAATCAAACTCAGGGATTGAGCTTATTAAATCTCAGGTAGACACAATGGGGCGTTGGGTCATAGCGGAAATAAAATCTCAGGCTTGCAAATATACTATAGTTAGCTTCTATGGCCCGAATGAGGATGATATAGGGCCATTAAATAATCTCTGCTTTGCTCTGGCTGACTTTGAGTCCCCACTTATAATGGGAGGTGATTATAATGTTCTTTTGGATAATAGGCTGGATAGATCCTCCCTTTGGAAACAGATTGCGGCCCCGCGTGTCAAAGCCCATCTTATGACTTCTCTAAAAAACCTGAACTTATGCGATGTATGGCGAAAAATAAAAAGGGTGAGGTGAGAGAACACTCCTTTTTTAGTAAAAAGAATTCACATTTTTCCAGGTTAGATTACATATTTTTGGATCGTTCTGAGGTGGACAAAGTAAGTCATATAGAGTACATGCCCATTCTCATTTCCGATCATGGGGCTATAGTTTTTAATTTGGAGCTCCCTCAAAAATCTCTGTTGAAGAGATGGACCTTAAATAGGAGATTTCTTTTGCAACCTTCCACTCCTGATTTCTTGAAATCTATAGGTCACCCTATGCCCAGATACTGGTTAATGGAAGCCCCTCCCCAATTGTTAAAATAAGTCGAGGAGCTAGGCAGTGATGCCTTCTGTCACCTCTTCTGTTTGACTTATACATTGAACCCCTCGCCCAGAGCCTACGCCAGAATCAGAAGATAACTCCTTTTGTAATAAACGGATTTGAGAGGAAAGTCGCGCTTTACGCAGATGACTTAGTTTTAATGTCTCCAAATGTTACTGCCGCACTCCCAGAGCTTATGGTTGAAGCACAGGTGTTTGGAAAATTTCAGGATATGAAGTGAACGAAGATAAAACGGAGATTATGGTTTGGAATATTCCAGATCATGAAAGTAAGCCTGCCAGGGAGTTCAGATATCTTGGAGTTATAATCGCTCAAGATCTTGAAAAAATTCCAAAAACGAACTTAGATAGGGTCTCTAAAGAGGTCGACGTTCTGCTGAAAAGATGGCAGAGTATACCTCTCTCCCACTACGGAAGGGTAAATCTTATAAAAATGTCTATACTTCCAAAATTTACTTCTCAGTTTAACAACATTCCTTTAGCATTCTCAAAAGCGGATTTGTTTAAAATTCAAGGCAAGATTTCGTCTTTTATATGGGCAAGTAAGGGGATTTGTTTATCTTGGAAAAAACTAAGGTGCAAACTGCAGCATGGGGGTATGGATTTACCTGATTTACAACTCTATTGTTGGGCCTACCAGCTAAAGAATTGCAGGATGCTATTGCTTACCCCAGATAATTCATTAATAGGGAGCATGTTCACTGCCATGCTAGCTGGCATAGAGACATCCGGATTCATGTATAAATTTGACTCCTTTAAATTCTTCAAAAAAGTGCGTTTGAAGACTTTACAAATGGCGGCCAAACTATGGTTAAGTTGTCGTGACTGTTTGGGCCTCTCATATTACAGTGAGTGGGCGCCTGTGTGGGGTTCCCCAGGAACTCCGGAGTGCCTCCTAGATGTTTTAGCTCGTCCTCTGTTAGAGGCTGGTGTCATGCACTGGAAGGATATTGTTTCAAGCAATCAATGTTTTTCTTGGGATCATTGGAACATCAAGAAGAAGCACCCCCAATGATTTGGGGTGTGTCCCCCAGGCACTGGTTGTGGTCCTCTGAAGAGGTTTCTGATTATTAGAGCGAGTTCGTATTTTTCTCACAAGAAGAAAAAAAGTTCATCACAGTGACACCCCGTGAGCACGGTATATCCTGAAACAATCGTTGACAACTTGTAGGGAGTGCGCGTACTATTTTCTTTCTCATCATTGGAACATCATCACTAGAGGCACCCTGTCGAGGTTTAAATTCTATCAGATTGCTTCAGATTGTTGGCCGCCTTTGGAGGAATGTCAAATGGAAAGTGACTTACAAGATGTGGCCCCAAGGAAAAAGGAGGTGGCTCTTTGGTATGGGTACCTTCTGGCTGCAGCAGGAAGATCAACAAGCCAACTCGAGTCTGGGAAAACTACTTTCCGAGAGAGGAGCTAGACCAATTATGGCAAGTATCAATAGATACTCTTTATTCGATAATCAAATCTGCTTCACTCAGAAAGAACCACTTCTTTACAATTCACAGGCTATATTGGTCTCCCCTCAAAATTTCAAGAATGAGTGGCGGTGGAGAAGCAAGATGCCTTAGGTGCGGCTCCCTGAATGCAGATGATATCCACATATTTGTCTCCTGTTCCAAGTTACATGAATATTGGAAAAATGTGGGTAAGAGTATCTCGAGGTGTTGGGCTCAGACGTTGAGGTAAGCCCATCTCTTATACTTTTTGGGATAACCCTTAAACCTGGGGGGAGGCAAGACACGAATGTATTGCAATATAAGTTTGTGTTTTATATGATCCTTCTGGCCAGGAGAGAGATATGCAAACTGTGGCATCAGACGGCTCCACCCTCTTGGAATGCCTGGTGGAATTCAGGAATTTATTTTAGAGCTCTAGATCAAAGGGTGAATACCTACAGAGGTAGGCCCGCTACTGGGTTATTTTGGAATTTGTTGGATGAGAACACAACGGATAGTAGATTAGACTAGCTTAAGGTCAAATTCCAATGATTAAAACCTCTTGGTCAGCTCATGATGTGTACTTTGGGCGGTCCCCGAAGGAACAACAGCTGAGACTGAAACCACCAAGTCATCAGCATCAGCGGTGGATCAGGTCGAGAGGTTGCTATGGCTACAGAGGTTATATGAGGAAAAAAATAAAAAATAAAAATAATAATGCACAGTAATATTTCATATAACAATATTTTGTATATTTATTTTGAAGTATAATTTTTTAACATTTTCCCTTCACGTTACCATATGGAGATCTCCACCCCTACTGCAGAGACTCCCTATCTTAAAGTCCACTGCAGTGCTTTTTAGGTCTGGCTTTACAGTGCAGATGTCTGCAATACCCTATGTTACCAATTTTTTAAACTATACATAGAATGGGCATTGGTTCTGCCCAGAGGAGTATTTCTCTCCCATCAGATGCTATTGGTTAACTAGTACACTGTGTGCTGCCTTCTTGGCTTGCCAATCCGAGCGGAACTTCATACACCATATTCCCTTGGCCCAAGAAGGAGGGACCAGTTTCCAACCGCCTTCCGTATGCCTCATGTACTTTTAACGTGCCTACTGGTCACCCGTAGCACAGGACGCTGTGTGCTGCACTCTTGGCTTGCCACTCTGAGAGGGACTTCACACATCATATTCCCTTGGCCTTACTTTCTTTATTTCCATTAGTTGTAAAGATAGACCCAGAAAAACCTTGAAAATCCTTGAACCAAGTCAATTATCCAGAGGTACATCCAGGTACACTGAAGGGACTCTGAGATCAGATTTAATTACAAGCCTTTTGAAAATTCTTGGTATGTTGACGTGGGACTTTTTCAAGGTAATCGATATTTGCTGGCTTTTAACCATTGCGGTTAAAGTCATACTTACAGATTGGAAGTCCTTTCACAATTTATCGCATCACACCTGGTGGGCTCGGATTTTTTTTCTCCGTGGGGCTCATACTTCACTTTAAGGAATGTCATTCCGTACCAAAATCTCTAGTAGGCTTTGGCGGTCCCTTGATAATTACATGGACCTCGGCTCTCAGGGTTCCCTGACCCTTTCCACTATTGGTTCCTAGGGAGCATGCTGGAGTCATGGAACAGACATCCCAACCTATTCCTCGACCTCCTTACGTCCTCTCTTCCCCCATGGCTTTCCATGTATCATAGGCGATACACATACTGTCAATTTTCTTGGTACTGCTTTACATAATACTTAGTTTTCACTGGTAGTACGGCTATTTTCGTGCTCTTGATCACATTTGTTCTGATTATTTATATTGCGGATGCATCTCTATGTTGTGTCCTTGCTCATCTGTTTTACTTCTCTGACTCTGCAGTACCATTTTGTTCTGTATAATCAACTGTATTCTCATGTGCGTCTTGTATTGCATGGATTTTACCTGTATCGCATGTATGCCTCTTTTTTTTATTTCTAATTAATAAAAACGACTTAAACAAAGATATTTGCTGGCAACAAAATGAAGCTATACAAATAACTAATGAATGATTTATCTACCATATTGAATGTTTGATACTGTTATTGATGTTGCTATTGACATTGTTTGACACAGGCAAGAATTGGGCGTAAAGTTCAAATTAGGGCGCTCGCACTAATAAAATTGCTAAACTGCTTTACCGTCATGCAGCTATACTGAAACAATCACTTTTTCCCCACCTTAGAGAAGGGGTCATATCTGGCCATACTGCAATTTGCAGAACAGAATGGGGAAACGTACGGCAACAGAAGCACCCCTGGAAAGGGGAAAAACATCCAAAATAAACAGAGAGCTAACTGCACGATAGCAGATATAGGCAATCTCATAGAGGAGGATGAAACTATGTTAGGAGTAAAGCCTAAGAATTCAAAAGTACCACTGGCAAAAATAACCGCTTTTTATGTATAGAAAACAGTGCCGCATCAGAAGGAAAAAGGGCGCTATGATACCCCTGCGGACCATGCAGTGAAGAAGCAAGCAGTACCATCTCAAGTAGGGATACCAGTCGAAGTAATTACAATGACTATTAATCATTCACAGGTACACAGCACAGGAGATAACCTAACTTTGATTGCTATGGGGGGAGAGGGGTGGGATAAGTGTGGGATTCACTTGTGCAAATAAATTTGCGCCTCTTGGAGATGGAAAATTGGCTATGGCAGTTTGAGATTTAAGCCCGCAGCACCTCAGCCATGCAATCAAAGAATCTCAAAAGGGAGAAGAACTCCAGCAACCACTGAAAGTGCAGAAATGCAGATACAATGCTAGGGAATTGAAGGAATTACTAGTGAAGATGGATACTCTAATAAATGAAGCCCAGGGCTTAAAAAGTCTAGTAAATGCACTAACTATGCAATTAAAAAGTAGCCAGAGTATACTTTGCAATAATCCAGTTGAAGAGAGCAAGGGGATGTCTAAGGGCCAGATGTACATCCTTGTAAATTGCGCATCGCAATTTGCGCTCGATTGCGAGGCGCAATTTACAATGTGCCACTATGAACCACAAACAGTTTTACTAAGGATACCAGGATGTGTAATTGATTGGTTATTGAATTTGCCGTTTGGATTCCCCTCCTTTATATCTGTCCTACCTCACAAGCACTTTCCTTTTTCACACTCTCCTGACTAGGGCATGATTTAAGAGCATGCAGTGATTGAGTCAATCCCAACAAGGATGCTCCCTTATACACATTCAAAAGAAGTAGAGCTTGATCGAGGATAGATTATATTATGTACAGCACAAACAATTGGCACAGGTTCACTGCCTTTAAGATAGATGATAGAGAGAACAGTGATCACATTCCTCCATGTCTAGAAATGACAGGGTGTTTCACTGAAGTGCAACTACCTATTAGAAACCCCTTATCAATTCAGCCATTGATTGGGAACACTCGTAGGACAGTTAAATGGCCTCGCATCATAGATAATTTATAGACCATGACTAGCATCTATGAAGCTTTTGTTGAGGTAGTGGGTCCATATGCAAAACAAGCACCATCTGGAACCTCAATAATGGCCATGTACCAATCACTGGCCACGATTTTATGGCCCTTTCTAACAAACTACACTAATGTAAAATCAGCACACAAGGCAAAAAGTAATCTACTTGCAATCCTTGGTACACTGTGGATTGCAAGCAGGTTAAAAAGTTACTATTAGAAAGTTTATAGCAGGAGTGCACAATTGGTAAGGGAAGCTAGGGCTATCTACAAGAAGACACTAGTTAATGCCAAAAGGAAATAGGGGGAGATAAATTGAAGTGACCTTCTCCAGGCGGCAAAGTCCAAAAGCATGGCTACATTTGGAGAATAGTGGACCATGGAAATAAGGATATAGTGGCTTGTACAAAACATCATCCGGACCCTGAAACCTGGACTCAACACTTTATTAACCTTTACTCTGACCCTGAGGATTCTTTTTGTGAACCTCAATGTCCTGGAAGAAACAGTGCAGGCGATTGACACTATTAAGTTGGGAAAAGCCCCACATCTGGATAAACTCTCAGGGGGTTTGTTTAAACATGACAAAGAGGTGTGGCCCTCTTATGTCATCTTGGTTACTAATGTGGTTGCTTCAGGAGCACCAATTCCCCCCACATGGAAGGGGATAGAAATAGTCCCTATTGCCCATCAGCCTAATAGACGTAATGCAGACAGGTCCTGAATAGAAGGTATGAATGGATAGACAATATCAGTAGCCTAACATCTTACCAGGCAGGGTTCAGAGCCCACATAAATATGGTCGACCACGTTTTTAGACTCCTGTGTATTTTGTGGAAGTATATTAAAATAAAGGGTGGTCACATTTACATCATGTTTATAGATCTAACAACGGCATTTGACCTCTTACCAAGTGGATCCTTCTGGACTTCATGAAAGAACCAGCGTGCACCCGAAGATACTATAAGACAGAGAGTTAGGTTCCACCAAGACAATCATGCAAGACTTTGTTGGAATATGAATGGCGAGCTTACCAATCCAATCCCTATAAACAGAGGAATGAGGCAGGGTTGCATGCTTGCACCCATCCTGTTCTCACTCTGTATCAATGATGTTGTTGATCACCTTAAAATCTAAGCATGATTCCCCGAAACTCTGTGGCACCCCTGTTCCTGCATTATTATTCGCAGACGATATCATCCTGATTTTACAGTCACCACAGGGTCTTAAAAACTTACTGGATGACTTCAACATGTATTGAAATGAAAAGGGCCTAGAAATAACATCGAAAAAATAAATATACGGAAACCCCATAGAAACCTTAGGAGAAATATCAAGGTCGGTGAGCAAAATCTAGAGCACGTATCGAGCTTTGTTTATCTAGGCATAACACTTGATTCTAGATTGTCATGGAACCCGTAATTAAATCATTCTAGAATAGTGCGCACACAAGGATCAAGGGCTATTGTTACTAAAAATAATGCGTCCTGACCATATTGATCGCGCCGACCCAAGACATCTACAAACATAAAGCCAAGATGGCTGCTCTATATGGGTCTGAGTTGTGGGGCATAGGTAACAATAATCACCTTGTATTTGGTGAGAATACATTTATGGGAGAGATATTAGGCCTACCAGCGGTGATTCCTCTCGTTCCTATGTATCATGACCTAAATATCAGATGGATAGAGCATATTGTAATTTTTACGTCTACTACTCTATTGGATCAGACTGTGGATGACCCAGGAGTTGACAGATTATATAGAGGGTATCAAGGAAGTACTGGAACTCAACAGGACTTTAACCTTTCCCCGGCTTTGACATGTCTAGAAATGACTTATTGAGCTTGGCCTTTCCTCCTACTGGACTAAGCCACAATTATTGGTGCAAAGCTCAAAGCATTTAAAACAAACATACTGGGAGTATGTCCTGAATGCCCTTCACAGTAAGCCTAGCTTAGGTAGACTGACATCGCAATTTCTTGCGGTTAAACCAATCCCATGTTTTGAAGAGTTCCTAGATACTATTCAACCCCATTTTGCAAGAATCATGTATATGAAATTTCGGTATGAAACTCTTCAAACCAAGGCCTATACTGTGAAATGGAAATCACAAGCTAAAATGACTTGTACTTTATGAACTTTAGGTCATATTGAAGATGTTGCACATATTCGTTTTTTTTGTACGGCCTACTACAAGATGAGGAAGAATTGGATCCGCCCATAATGTAAAAGACTGGGGTTTAGGAAGTATCAAGAAGTTCTAAGAATAATGAAATGTGACACACCATATAGAATTTTTAGATTGTGCAAATATTTGTTAGCAGTAGGATTCACACGTGGCAAGGTGGGCTGGACACTGTAATGATGAAATGAACTCTATTGTCCTATTCCAGTGAACCAATAATCATACTACTGCTGATGATTGTCATAATATATACTTTGTATATATTTTATTGTCTTGAGAAAAATATGGTGTGAAGTGTACATTTTTTATGTACACTTAATGATTTTTAACCGAAATAAAAGTTATTTCATTAAGACTGGTATATCATTCTACCATCCATTTAGTGTATGCTTTGCAAAGCACTTGGGATATTTTAAATCACAAAAGTACACTGACTCATAACACATTAAATTATTTTTCTTGTGGATGCATTGCATAGAGAAAGCAATGTTTTTTTTTCTTCAGTCTGTTTTTCTATGTATATTTTTGTCCAAACTTAAAATGCAAGTCAAACCTGTTCACTTTGGCACTTTGATATGCCTTTGACAGCTGGCAGGGCCCACTCAAATTGAATCTCCATTGTGAATGAAACTGACTACTGCCCACCATACACTCCTCTATGATGTGACTGGTGGTGTAGCAGTGGAATTTTAGTTCGGAAGTAGGGGGCTGTTTATCTGTGCCCAGTGTGGAAATTAGCCTACTTATCCTCCCTCTTCAACGTTTGTCCAGACTCTCATAACTGGGATTCCTTGCCTACATTCATATGTGTACTTAGGCGATAATTATATGTAGTGCGTGTGCAGTGTAACCAAGTGAAGAATGGTGGAGTTCATTTGAAAGACCGTATCCGTGGCTCCACAAGATGGTGGTCTCCTTCCAGAATGTCCTTTTTCCATGATGAGCATCACACATGGCATATCACTGTGGACAGGGCCTCCTAAGTGAAACCAGCCATACCTTTTGAGTGGGCAGACATTGCTATCCTCTTTGTTTGGCATAAGGGTACCTGTCTCAGTGAAACCCACCCCTCACCCCACTTCCTATATTGATATCTGTCACCTGGTAATGATTACCTGTCTAGAGAAAATCCACATCTATGTTTTTACCAATCCAAACTAGTCAGTCTTTAGTCACTCTGCTGCAGAAGTCCAGAAAGCCGAGACATAAGAAGAAGCAGCCCTTAGGGTGGCTCAGTCTTTTTGCTTGTTGCGCCAAAACAGAATTCCTACTGCCCCCCTTGAGCCAGTGATTCCTGTGTCATCTGGATCTCGAGGAGACTCTGTACACCAGCCCAGAACAGATTTATTTCTATGGGTAGCATCAATGGTGAGTTGCTATCTTCCCATCCAGCTGGGAACAGACACGAGTGGTAGAGACCCTTGCTAGACACCGTTGTTGCTGTCACCTGTGGAATCTGGAATGTCATAAAAGGAGACAAGCTGCCTTGAAGACTGGAAGATCTCCACACTGTCATGATGAGTGAAAGGACCTAGGTAAAGGATACTTTACAGAACATAGTCTGCCACGGATCAAACATAGCCCTAGTGCTCAGATGGACTAGAAGCAAGGCAAATACCACCAACAAGAATTATATGGGTTGCTGAGCCATAGAGATGCTTTTCTTCTTCATCTTTGGTGAGCCTGCACTGGCTTCAACTTTTCCGCCGAGGCAGTACATATCCTACCTGTCCTAGTGTCAGATGGACCAGGAGATCCGGGACCTTCAGAACCCTGGCAAGCAGTCTTGTCCCATTTACTAGGGTTAGCCTCCCTTCTCCCGGAACCAGATGTACTCTTTGTCTAGTCCTTTCAGTTTGAGTGGCATTTGTGTTTTATGTTGCAGTCCCCCAGCCCTCAAATTCCATTCCCAGTTGGAACATACGTGATCATGAGGTACATTGGGTGCCCCCAAGTCTACTGTAATATCTTGACAGTGAGAAATGGTTTTCAAGATATGGGCCCCTAAATCTTCTATGTTGTGGACATTGCATTGAGTGCTGTCCTACTATTAGATCTGCTACCATTAAAACAAGCATTTGCAATGCAATCGGTCTCGCCTTTGGGACCTTATATGTATTTAGCTATGCAGCACATTAGCCTGGGTGCTGAAACATCTACTGTTCTTTAACATGGAGGGAAAGTAAGCACCAAACTGCGTGACCCGCCAGGTATAGGAACACATGGAGAGAAATATTGCCTTTCAGCGGGAAATGGTATAGTCCACAGCTCTGTTTTTAATATATAATCAGGGCCTTTGGAGGTCATATCATTGAAAATACAAGATTTAAAAAATATAATATTGTCTACGAGTGCTTGTGGAAGACAATTTCTATGGACTGGAATCTAGAGAATGCTAAAGTGACTCTGATATTTTACTGACCTCTGCTGGTCGTTTTCTATCAAGAAAGTTAAATCGAGGCAGTTGCCAAAAAAAGTAAAAAAAGGAAGTTCCTCAGCAGAAAGCAATTCTGGTTTTTACTGACCTCAACTGGTCGTTTTCTATCAAGACAGTTAAATAGAGGCAGTTGAACAGAAATAAAACGGAAGCAGACAAGTCCTAGGGCTGATCTCCTGAGCCCATAAAGTACATACACATATACGTATATACTAAAGTATACACAAGAGGTCTCGAATGCTCGACCTAAAAATGATAAGACCAGTTGGGTCCTTAATAGATCTTAAGAACTGAGCGGTGCTCTTATTGTACATGTATTGTACTTGACCCCTCGTAACTAATGAACTTACATCACAAATTTTGGTACCATAAACACCACTGTTGACTTAGCATGGTGGGACCATTGTTGTTTGTATGGTGGGTTTCTGGGTGTAGTTTATTTTCTATTTTATGTGGCAAACTCAGCATCTTGACTTTAGCCTACTGGATTATCCACTGTGTAACTTGAACCAGAGACAATTGAAGCAGAAGGCCAGACATATTATTGCAAGATTGTTAAGTTGCATTTTCTGTCTTGCACATCTGCACTGTTGATGGCGAAATTATATGCACACATTACAGCAAATTTAGAGACCTGCAGTTCCTCAAGAGGTCAAAATACAACCCCATGGGATGGCACTGGTCACATGGCCTCACAGGCAATGCCGTAGAAAACCGATCATGACAATATATAGGGGAAATTAAGTTTATTTTTAAGTTTAAATCTTTTTTTATTATAGTAAACAGAGTATCGTCAGCGGCATCAGCAGCTTTCGCCTACAACCCTGCGGGCCGGCGGATTACTGCACATGTATGTCAGCAGGTCAAAGGCCCCATCAAGATCCCTGTGGTTGGACCACCCCTAAACACAGCATGTCGCCTACAACCCCTTGGGGCCGGCCGCGTCACAAACTGAAGGGAATGGGAGGACCCCCGGGTCCCCTGAAGGCCAATGCTGGACATCCATCCACTAGGTTGAACCCAGTTTAGATATACCATGGAGAAGTAAATTCAAAGGATACATGCCGGAGAAAGGGCGCCACCACGTAGAGGCTAAGACTCCGCTCTGGGCGGAAGGCTCTGCAACCAAAACCCGCCCATTAGGGCGTCAAACCGCCTCGTACTCAGAAGAAAGAAACACCTTCTGTCCCCAGAACCCCCCCCCCGAACCCCAACACTCGAACCCCCCCCCACCCCTAACCCAACCCCTCGTCCAGTGCGTGTTGCCGGGTATTCCCGGGGGTCCCTATTGGCCTTTCCCAGGTACCTCGTGTCAAGCTCAGTCAAGAGGCGCCATCCTCCTGCGTGGTAAGCCGCAGCAGTCGAAGATATCGCGGGCAAGTCAGTTCTCTGAATTCCGTGACCAATAAAGCCTGGAACGGCTGCCATATGTCGGCGAACCGTTCCGCGTCACCTGCCACTGCCAACGACATCTTCTCCATACCTAGCACATGCCACAATCTATGGAGCCAGCCCGTAACCGTGGGGAGTGTAGTGGTGCGCCAGTGTACCAGGATGTTCTGGATAGCCGACCCCAACGCAATGGCTATCTGCCTACCTCTGCGGGCTTTTAAGGGATACATCAGCTTGTTCGGGAGGCCCAGTAAGATATAGGCCGGGAGACGCGGCAGCTCAGTATCAAAATGAGAGTCTACGTTGTCTATCACCTCCTGCCAATAGGTGTCGAGAAGAGGACAATCCCATAGGATATGCATCAGCGTTCCCACCCGCCCACAGCCCCTCCAACACGTGGCCTCTTTACTATGGTCCATGGCGTGTATGCGTTCTGGGGTATAGTACCAATATGTCGAGACTTTAGTGAAGGTTTCAGTGAGGCTTGTGTGATATGCCGAGTGTCTGGCTCTATAGGCTATCTGTTCTCATTCGTCCTGACTCAAGGACCTGCCCAATTCCTTCTCCCAGTGCTCCCTCCCTGGATTATAGAAGTGTGACGGGGGTGTTTGGAGAAACTGATAAAGGTCACTTATGAGCTTAGCGTCCGAAGTCCGTGACATGAGCCAGCGTTCATAAGAGAGGAATCGTCTGTCTGCTGTCTCTCGCACTTGAGGATCAGCGCCCAATGGCGCACCTGCATATAGCGCAACCTCTCAGTCTCCTGAAATGTGTATTCTTGTCGGAAGCACGTGAAGGGAATGACCCCTTCTGAGTGGTACAGATGACACAAAGTCCTGCACCCCGCCGTGCGCCAGTGAGTAAACGCTCCCCTTTCCATCCCTGGGGTAAAGTCAGGATTATCCACCAGGGGTGTCAGCGGCGAAGGAAAGGTCGACAGGCCGTGCGTAATATTGGTGGCGTCCCAAACCCGCAGAGGCACCCTGGTTATAAAGGAGGCATATAGATTGGCGGGACGGTGCACCCTGCGCAGAAACGACACTTCCTGTAGAGGCCTGCCCGCAACTGCCTGATCCTGGAAGAGCCAGTGCTTGTCGGACTCCCACCTGCTCCACTCCACGAGATAGCGCAACTGCGCCGCTTGAAAGTATTTGCGGAGATCCGGAATACCAAGTCCTCCAGCTTCCGGTGCTAGCATTGAGAGTGCTCTCCTCATCCGGGGCTTCTTGCCCTGCCAAATAAAGCGTACCAGGTCAGACTGCATTTTCTGGGTCCATCCAACCGGCGGGTGCAGCGGAAGCGCCCAAAACAAATACAGAACCTGAGGTAGAATCGTCATTTTAACGGCCGCCACTCTACCCAACAGCGAGAGGGTGTTGCGGTCCCATCGAGCCAATTCCTCCCGTATCTTCCTACCTAAGGCGGTGTAGTTTGCCATGACCATAGCGGGCAGAGTGGGGGCCAGCAGGATTCCCAGGTAGGGCACCGGATCCGACGACCAGACTATCGGAACCCGGTGCTGTAAAAGGGTTCTGGTCGCTGGTGAGAGAGAAAGATCCAGGGCTACTGACTTTCCCATGTTCATCTTGAATCCCTTGTCCCCCAACCCCGTCTTCACTAATACCTGTTCTAGATAAGGCCAGTGAACCCGGTCAAACGCCTTCTCGGCGTCCACCGATAGCAACATTCTCTCCCCCGGGATCCGTGACGCCTTTTCTATGAGATGAGTAATCCTTTTGGAGTTGTCCACCGTCTGCCTTCCCGAGACGAAGCCCGCCTGATCCGGGTCTATAAGTCCCGACAAATGGGGAGCCAAGCGCGCCACCAGGATCCCGGTGTATAGTTTGAGGTCTATATTTAAAAGGGATATCGGCCTGTAAGAGCCGCACTGCGACCTGTCCTTTCCCGGTTTGGGGATAACCACGAGGGACGCTTGTAGCAGGTCCGGCGGTATGGCCCCCGGTTCGGCGAAAGTGTTGAAAAGGCGTGTGAGGATCGATGCCAGCGTCGCACAAAACGTTTTATAAAAGAGGGACGTATAACCGTCTGGCCCTGGGGATTTACCGTGCTTAAGATTAGCGATGGCGGATACAACTTCTTCGACCCGTATCTCCTTGTCCAGACTCTCCGCTTGTGAAGGTGTCAAGGATGGTAGAGAGACCGAATCCAGATATCTTGTTGTCGCGAGTTCGTCTGGGGGCTCCCCAGCGTAAAGGTCGGCATAGTACCTGCGAAAGAGCTCCGCTATATGGGCCTCCTCCGTGACCGTCGAGCCCGTGGGGCCGGTGATTTCTTTCACCATCTGTTTCTGTTGTGCCACCCTGAGCTTACTCGCCAGTAGCCGGCCGCACTTGTCCCCCCCTGTGTAATAGGTGTGCTTTAAACGCAACGCAGCATATTCCGCACGATCCATGTCCAACGCCGTCAGGAGCTTTCTCGCCTCCTTGAGCTGCCGCCAAATCCGCGGAGCCCCTGTCCTGCAGTGCATTTGCTCCAGTTCACGGACCCTCTGAGTGACTTCCTCTCGCTTATGCCGCCGGGCAGTATTATCCGCTGAGGAGATAGCGATAAATTCCCCCCCGTAGCACCGCTTTCAATGCAGCCCACTGGGTCGCTCTAGAGGTGTCGGAGCCCTCATTGTGTGAGAGGTATTCCCGAATCGCGGTCGTAACCTGCGCAGCCAATTCCTTCCTGTATAGTAAGGTGTCCCGGAGCCGCCAGACCCGAGGGGGGCAGGAAGTCGGCGGTAAGCAAAACGTAGCCGTGACTGGGGCGTGATCCGACATGGAGACCACCCCTATCTCCGCCGCCGTGGCTAAGGAGCACACAGGCCCCGTGACCAGAAAGTGGTCCAGCCGAGCGTAAGTTTTGTGTGCGTGCGAGTAATAAGAATAGTCTCTGTCAGTAGGGTGCAGGCGTCGCCAGAGGTCATGTAGGTCCATATCTGCCAGCTGGGCTTTGCACCCGGCCGAGAACTCCCCAACCTGCGGGGATCGATGTGCGGACCTATCGAGGGCTGTGTCAAAGACCATTTTATAATCGCCTCCGATAATAATATGCCTGTCTTGTGTGGCCGTGACCTCCCCCATCGCCGAACTAAGGAAGCGTGCCTGCCGGTCGTTCGGGCTATATAGAGACCCTATTGTAAAGGAGAGGCCTGCAACTCTGAATCTGTAAACTAACAGCCTGCCCTTCTATTCCGCTTGTTTGTGGAGAACTTCTCCCCTAAAGTGTCGGGCTACCAAGATCGCCACCCCCGCTGTTTTCATGTTGCAGGACGAGAAGAACCGTGTTGGGAATGTGTGTGAGTGTAGTCTAAGGCAGTCTCGGGGTAAGAGGGGCACTCCTGAAGAAGACAGATATCTGCCCGGGTGCTTTCTAACAGGGATAGTACAGCCCGCCACTTAACCGGGATGTTGAGGCCCCTGACGTTAAGCGTTACAATTTTAAGTGTTGTGGTCATTTTGTGAAGAGACAGTTGTGGCTGTGCAAGTCTGTAGTAGACCCCTGGATCATGTCATGAGCGCAGCCGCCGCGGCCGGAACCCCAATCCCGCACTGGACGACCCCTCCTCCCTCCCCGGTCCCCCCTACGCTTCTCCATCTAACCCTCAGACCTCCCTCCCTGCCTCCCTCAACGACCCCCCCAACTACCCACCAACCCACCCACTGGCAACGTGCCAACAACTCTGGGTCTCCCTTCTCCGGTCTCCCCCTCCCCACCCCCGGATCCTTGTTCAACATAGTCCAAGTCGAGTCCCAATGGGAACAAGTCTTTGGCAGAATACTCAAGTGGACGTCCAGCCACTGATCCCTCCCCGCCCCCCCCCCTCTCCCAGCCCCCAAACCTGCAAGTTGAAGTTGGCGATAGCGATCTCCACCCGGAGTGTTTTTATGCTGTCAGTGCCACGTCGCCGGAGCCAGTGTTCCCGGCCACCTCCATCACCGCGTTTTCCATGCTGGTCCTGATGGTGGGCGAGTCCGGCCTCATGGAGCGCTCGTGGGATCGTCGCCTGGACACCCGCTGCCATCCATCCCTCCCAGAGCGCCCCCGCCGCTGTGCGGTTGTGTCGTCTTCCATCGCGGTGATGCCCAGGACCCCACACGTCTCCTGCAGGGAGCGTAGTTGGTGCATAGTGCCATTCCACCGGAATATGAGTCGAAAAGGGTGACCCCAGGCATAGGGCGTGCCATGTTCTCTCAGAAAGTCAGTAGCAATTTTGAAGGTTTTTCGCTTCTGAAGTGTGATGGCAGATAATTCCTGGTAGAGGGCAACCGGATGACCCCGGAAAGTCAAGGACTGCTACTTCCGCGCCTCCGCTAGGATACGTTCTTTGAGTGGAAGTCCGGGAGAAAGGCCAAAATATTCGGGGGCGGCGCCGACGCCCTCCGCGGTGGCCCCACTCTGTGCGCTCTGTCGGTCCGGATGGGGGAGTCCGCCGATTCTCCCAAGACCTCCCGAAACAGGTCCCGCAGATAGCCCGCTGCGTCTGCCCCGTCTTCTTTGGATGGGACTCCCCGAACCCTTACATTGTTTCGCCGAGATCTGTTTTCGAGGTCTTCGGCATGTGCCTGGAGGTCTATCTGCTGGTCCCGGAGGCGCAGCACCTCTTGTTGCAATTGTTCAAACTCTTCATCTCTCCTCTGGCCTGCATCTTCCACTGTAGCCACACGTTCTCCCAGGCCATCCATCCCCCTCACTTCGCTGGTCACCTCTTTTTCCAGTGTTTGGAAGTCTTCCCTGAGGGAGCCAAAGAGGGACTCCATAAAGGACCTGGTAATCGGAGGTTCCCCGCTGTTGGCGTCCAGTGATCCTCCAGAGGAGCCGGGCGACGGCTGCCCTCTCTCAGCTCTCTGCTGATTCCTGCCCAGTAGTTCGGGGAGTGTGCGTTCCCCCTTCTTTCCTCCCTTGGTACCTGCCATGTCCGTGAGGACGTGAGGCCGCACGATCCGTCCGCGCCGCCCACACTTCTTAAAGGCCCCTGTCCACGTACGTCGCCTCCGGGCCCCTCCGGCAGAATCCACGCTCTCACCCCTCCGTGGCAACTTCCTCCACTCCCGGTGACGCCGAGCGCCAGGCCTCTGGATCGCTCCGGACTCCGGCGACCCGGTCCATCGTCCGCTCACTCGTCGCTGCGGCTAGGGCCCCGCGCCCCGCTTCGGTCTGTCTGCGGCCAGCTCCAGGCCCCCCGTAGGCAGCGCCCCCGTATCTCCACCTGCCAGCGTCTGGGTTCAGCCCTCTTGGTCGGTGCAGGCCTTAGTCACCGCTGCCCGCTCCAGGTTCCCTGTCTCCATGTGCCACGGGTCCTTGCCCACTCCGCTGTGTCCCACCGTTGCTAGTCCGCTAGGAAGAGCTGCCCGGGGGGGGCGCCACCCCCCCGCCTCCGCTGTGATCCGGTAATCAGCCCTCTTCAGCCCCGCCACTCCCGGGCAGGCGACCGGCCCCCAACACCTGGTCGCGTTGCGGGGACCCTCCCCGGGTCTCTCCTCCACCGCTTCCGCTCCTCGTGTGTTGTCCCGCTGCCACTCCGTGGGTCAGAGCCCACCGTCATCACTGCTGCCCTCTCCTGTATCTAGCAGCCATGCTCCTGAAGGCCTGGAGGCGCGCCCAGGGCCGCGGCACTGCCAGCTATTTGCACCCTCCGTCCACTGTGAGAGCCTCCTCACTCGCTTAAGGTGCCGATCGGTGCAGCTCACTCCGCTGGACGCTCGCTGCCTTTAGAGCTCCGCGCTACCCCACTGTCGGCGTCTCGTCCCATCGCCTCAGCTCCCGGGTACCATTCGCGGGCTCAATCGCCACGTGTCTCTGGGGCCAGTGTGGCGGCGCGCGGTGGAGCAGCGTGTGTCCCAGGGCTAAGTGACACCCCCAGTCGCCGTCCGTAGGCCGCTCACCCTGCTGGTCCGTTCGTAGCACCCCACGGCCTGTCTCCAGGCCCCTCCGCTATGTAGCGGTAGGCCGCACCTCCAGCCCCGGGCACTCACGTAGATCTCAGCCCAGGATCGCGTCTGTCAGGCTCGGCCCGTCGCTCCGCCTCCTGGCCGCCCGTCTCTCGTGTGGGCCGCTGGGTGCCGCCGGTGCCCCCCAGGGACTCCCGGTCTCAGCTCAACCCCACCAGCACTCCGCCGCTTCCTCCGCCGCTTCCCCCACAGAACAGGGGGAGATTCTGCAGTAGAACCGGGTCTAGGGGCTTACGGGTCCGGGAGCTCGCAGGGAAGACGTCCGCTCACCTCGCCATCTTGGCCACGCCCCTCTAAGTTTATTTTTAAAGAAGTAACAGTATAGTACTTTCTCCCAAGAGAGGTAAATCCAAATCTTATGGCTGTACTGTCCCTATGCAAGGACATTGTCTATTATGAACAACAGAGCTAGTTCAGCTCAGTTATTAGGACGTTAGTACAGTAGGAGGCATATTCATTATAGAGGTCCTTCCCCACTAGCAAACAGATTGCTTGGTGGGCTCTTATAGGGCGCTTCCTTTTTTGAGCAATATTTGATGTGCCTACCATATCCGGGTCCCTTGACTGTTAACACTGTATCTCCTCATTTTATTAATGTTTGAGCTCACAAGTGAGAGATTAAAAATTAACGTGATAGGAAAAAGGTGAATTATGAATCCAACCTCATAACTTTAATCTTCATTGACATGTTTCTGCCTCATTGGTCAATGAGCCTTCATCAAGACCCAAGGGCACTTCTCAAAATGCCTCTCCACTAACCCTGAGGGTTCTATGGTGTAGTGTGATGACAGCAAAAGAACACAGGGGCATATTAACAAGGGCTTTATCTCCGCGTTTTTGGCTTTAAAAGCCAAAGAAGCGGAGATAAAAATATCGCCCTATCAACAACAGGGTGCTAAAATGCAAAATCGCATGTTAGCACCCTTTTTCACTACGCTTCCCTTTGCATCTCTAATGAGATGCAAAGTGGGCGTTCCAGAGCAAAATAATAGGAGAGATGTCACTAAGCGACAGTTCTCCTATTATCAAGCTTCACGCTAACCCTGTTAGAGACAAAAAAAGCAGCGCTAACCACGGTTAACGCTGCTTTTTTACGTTTGCTAATTTTCAGAGTTAGCCATGTAACCCAATGGGAGGTGGATTACATGGCTAAGTCCACCATGGGCTATCAACAAGGATATCCCTATCCTTGCAGTTTTATCGCTGCATTACCAGAGATAACCTCCCAAAATGCCGCTATCGCTTGATTTTTTATCGCCTAGGCGGTTAGCGTTGTTAATAACGCGATAACCAGGCGATATTATCCAGCGATAGCGGGCGTTAAAAAAATTAACGCTAAGCGCCCTTAGCGTTAATTTTCCCTGTTCCTTGTTAATATTTCCCACAATATGGCAAGTCGGCCTGCTACAATAAACACAGCATTAGGATCTGCTCCTGAAAGAATTAATTGCACAATAATTATTATTTCAAAATGTCCAATAAGCACGTTTTTATTGTAATGAGTACCATGCTTTGCACACTGGTTATTAGGATTACGTTTACGTAAACGCTGCCCACTATAGACTCAAGAAGGGCTGTATCTCACGCCACCTTTGTAAATACACCGCAAACTTTATGCATCTAGTGATGTACGCATCCTTCTATGTGCGTGAGCTTTCTATAGATGCCCACATAACAAAGTTACATCTGCCAGTCATTTGAGGAAGGGGCATCATACGTTTACCAGGCAAAGCTACAAAACATAATCGAGTCTGTTCCACATGGGGGAAATACTTCATGGTTCGTTAGTTAAGCATTTTGAGGTGCCTAATTTCATTTGTTAGGGATATGGCGCCTACCTCTAGTCCAATTAATGTTTTTTTTCCAGGCACTGTCACCACGATAAGGGAAGCGGACTATGGCACCATTTTATGTGCCTTCTCCTTGCAGTGGCGTAACGAAACTTGAGAGGCCCCCCCCTGCAAGCTACATGGAAGGGACCCCCTCCAGGCTCAATCAGGAGCTCTCAGGCCAGGATACTGTGCAGAGGGGGCCCCCTGCAGCTCAGGGGCCCCGCACCGCTGGAGCTGGGGGCCTATGCTGCGCCACTGTCTGGTTGGTGATAGCTCACCCGGTCGCAAGCGATGCACGGAAATGCATGGAACCATTATGCGTGCTATGTGGGATGACGTTGCATACTGCGCTGCTACTTGGGGATGGAGGGACTTGTAATCAAAAAATGCTCATAAACATGCATCTGCTGAACGCCTAGACCCTGGTGTTTTTGGATGGTATCTGTTACCAATGAGGGTTTTCTGAGTTCCATGGTCTATATATATTAAAATCTTTTTTTTTTCTGATAGATCGAAGTTTTTGTTCTTGAGTACTCGGGGTTATAATCAGGTCTAGTCACCTGCCCGAAAATACTGCTAGAAGAGACTGCAAAATAATGGGGTATAATACAGGGGCTTAATAATGAGAGCCCTGCATCACCTATACACCACGTACATAGGTATGCGCAGGCCTTTCATTTTGATTTATGAAGCCACACAAAGCCACCCATGAGTGGCTTTGAGTGGTCTCATAAATCATGAGTAAGGCGACGCAGTGCAAATTGAAGCTTCAACATATTCTGCGCCTGGGAGGTGTTCCATGGGCGTTGTTGTGGGTTTTCTCACGCAACACCCATGGGAATTTGATGCTGCTCCAGATTTATAAAGTGATGTAAACCTGGGGAAGCGCCAAATCCGTATGCCTCCCAAGGTGAGGCGTAATGAGGAGAAATATGTTTATTTCTCCTTGTTTTTTCCTCTTTCTATGTGTGCTGCAGCACACACAGACAGAGGGAAATGCCCCTTAGGATTGTTTTTGTGCAGGAAGGTATCCCTTCCTGCACAAAACAATCCTGCAAGCAACGGAGGCACCGTTGCACCATGGTGCCAGGGTGCCTAAATTGGCACTTGGCTGCCGAAACGGCGCCAGCACAGGGAGAAAAAAAGGAATGCACCGTATTGCTTAAATATGGTGTATTCAGGGCGTGACTCCTCCATTTGAGCAGAGGAGCATCGCCCCAAAAAACCAAAATGCTCTAAAAAAGCCCCAAAATGAAAAAGAAAATAAACTTATTACCATTTTATTTTTCATCCACCCGTGTCAGGACGAGGCAGGGCCTGCTACGTGACAGCAGCAGGAAGGAGGTGGGCTGTCTGGGCAGTTCTAAGTGTGCATGTCCCTTTGATTGGCTGACTTGTGACAGCCAGTCAGACATGCACACTTTGAAACCTCTAACCCTGCTGTCTTAAGACAGCTGGGTTAGACCAAGCCCAGGCCTCCAGTGCCCCCAGGAGCACCTAGAGAGGCTGCTCCCTCCAATCCTGGCGCTGGTCTCATGCTGGTTATTGTTGAGGGTCCCACACTGGAGGAAGATCCAAGCAGAAGAAAACTGGACAGGAGCAATGAGGACCTTCATGCAAGTTAGCGCCTTTTTAATTATTTCTTCATTAACTTTGTGAATGCAGTCACCCACCCATTTGCCCATCCCACCACTCTCCGGTGCTGCCAGCCACGACTGGGTGCACTCCTGCCCTTTCACTTTGGCGTTGGGCAGCACAGCAAGGTTCCTTTCTGAACTGCCCTATGCCAAAATCCCATAAATAAGCCCCTCAGTCTACAAAGTAGCTAAGAATATGTGAGCAGTGGTTAAGAACAAAGACATTTTCACCACACGATCTCATTGTTTTACCAATTTTCATACAAGGATATTCTAAATATTTATTCCTTTTCTTCATGGATGAGCAGTTTTTTAATATCGTGTTTGGCTCTTTTATTTTGCAATTACTCAGTTATCGCTCGTTGCAGGTCGTTCGCGGTGTGTTTGTTTTCCCATTAAATGTTTTGTGACCAATTTAGTTTTTATTCTTATGTGAGATTTGTGGTCAAATATTCAGTTTATTATCATCCTGGTAGTCGTTCCCCCATATGGTGGGTTGCACGAACATATGATCAAATGCACTGCATCTTGAATGCTGCAATTGGTGGATAATGTGTCTTCCCAAGGTACTCTCAATTCAAAATCTGGGGTCTGGGAACAGGTAATGTGTGTGTAAGCGCTACAGGAGCAATGCGGCAAATGGCCTGAAATACATAGAAGGTTCAGAAGGTTTTTGGGGTGCTGGTTGTTTTTTTCTCAACGTTGTTTCATGGATCAGTTTGTCTTTGATGTTTCTTCCTGTTTTTTGTTTTTGATAAGTCATTCTTATTGATCTTTCAAACATGAAGCAAACAAAAGAAATACGAAAGGCAGAGCTACACAACCAAGCCATGGCCTCATAGCCTGTGACAGTGGAGCAAGCATTACCAGTTGGGGTCGTAAAAGAAGAGATACACTTTATTCTTAATTTTATCTTTCCTTTATTTTCCCTTTATTCTGTGTATTGTATCATGGCTTTTCTATGTGGGCTGTCCAATTTTAAACTCTTCTTTCTTTCTTTCTTTCGTTCTTTCTTTCTAAGGGTCTTCGCTCCCTCTCTGGAACGTTCCGGTTCCCCGCCGTCGTCCCTCGGAAAGAAAACAAGACCCAGGTAAGTCTCTTATTTTTGTCTTTTCTTGTTGTTTTAACCCGCCCGTGTCATTTAGTGAAACAGGGGACGTGAGGAATTAACTGCTTTCTGTCACCCAACCGTCACCAGTGTATTTGTTCCCTTTATTTGTTTCAAGATTAACTCTGTGATTCCCCGCTCCCACCCTTCCTCCTGTCTTTGTTCCTCCCAGCTTGACTCCGCTCTAACTCTACTCGTTGCCTCGAGTAGTCTTTAGCCAGTTACAAACCCGGCTACGCACCTGAGAGAGCCACACTCCTCTGGGAACGTGGCGGGGCACCAGTTCTTCTTCTCTATAACTACAGGCACTCTTTCTGGAATCCCACATCCCGCATACGAACACCGCCTTGGTCCTCGTCCACTTTCTTCTCCCGCATTGGCGTCTTTCTCCCGACTCGTTGTTCGGATCCCACCTTCTTCCGCTTCTGGCTGAGTTTTTAAGGGCCGGCACCGCTTTTGACATCCTTCTGCAGAGTCCCGGTCACATGGGGAGTCAGCTGTGTTTGAGCGGCTTCGGTACTGTCTTTGTCGGGATCAGCTGCCACAACAGGTATCGTAGGCTGCAAGGAAGGGAAAGGAGAGACAAAGGGGGGTAGAACGCCTTCCTCCTCTCCTTCCCTTACTATCTCACTGTGTGGGGGCACTTCGTGACATAGCCACACATCTTTGACATGATCATCAGATCAATCCCTGGAGTCCAAAGTAATCCCACCAAACACCCCAGATCTTATGGTGTCTATTGTGGCAACCTCATGCTGCATACGCAGCCTTCTCCATCTCAGTGCACCAGTCCATACCCCGTTCCAGGTGCTCAAATCCGGGACAGAAGCAGAGGTCCAATTCTGGGCAATGTCTCACTTAGCAAGCAGAGTCCCTAGGCCCACAAGATACCTGTCGGATCGGCTCCCACCTAAATAATCTAACAGGCCCAGGAGCCCAATGCAAGGTGAGCAATCCGCTGGTGTCCCAACATAATGAACAAAGCTCCCATTATTCAGGATCAGTAGGGATGCACAGCAGGGCAGAGCCAGACTACGTGATAAAAGTTATCCCCATCCATCTTGCAGCGATGACAAGTGGACAACGGAAGCCGACCCATCTTCTAAAGTCGCAAAGGGGTCGAGTACGCATTGTGTAGAAAGTTCACCTGTATCAAATGAAGCCTGGAGGATATAGCCAATTCCCTCAGGGCCATGAGTGCCTTCCTCCATTCCCCGTCTACTAGATTACCCACCCAGGATTCTGAGCATGCTGGTAAGGAGGAGAGCAACCCCGGTGAGTTGATAACCAGTAATTGATATATATGGGAGACCATTCCCTTGTCCAAGGGGCCCATGAGTAACTTGGCCTTCATAGGACTAAATTCAGGAACCTCCCCCATGGAACCACAATGGGATAGCAGGGCAAACTGGAGTTGTAGGAATTTGAAAAACTGGGAGCAGTGGAGCTGGAAGTCAGCCCGTAAAACCAGAAAGGACCACATGTGCTTCCCTTGGCACACGTCACCCAAGCGGGAAATACCGATAAGGTCCCACCTCCTAAACCCTGCCAAGCCGGCCACTTGAAGGAGCCATGTGCCTCTCCAATGGGGAGTCTGGAGAGTAACCCTTCCACCTTGCAGCCGACTGCCACATTCCAAACACCACTCTTGTAAGTTCAGAGAGAGAAAGGGATCGGTAAGCCATTCAGATGGTCTACAACTGTCCCCGAAGACATAAACAACAGCTCAACATGGTATGTCAGATCATCCCAATCTCCATATGGACAATCATTCCACAGCTGCTACTCTGCCATTGAAGGTTGACTGCACACACTTGCCAAAGGTAATGGCAATGTGCAGTGCCCGGTGAGCACACATAAAGGAACACTCCACCTTCTGGATGGTGGTGAACCAGTTCCTAGAGAGGGAAAGGGGAACGTTTTGCAGAACATACATGAACCGTGGCAGAACCATCATGTTAAAAAGGGCATTTCTCCTCATAATATTGAGTGGCAGTGATAACTTCAGATCCAGATCTTTCATTATGTGAGTGACAAGGAATGTCAGGTTCAGGGGCCAGGTGAGCTTAAGAAGGAGAGAAAAGTGAATGTCATGGTAAAGAAAGCTTAAAAAACGGAGGGGGATGTGTCTCGCCAGATGTAATTGTGCGTGTCACCCATCAGGGGGAATCACTCGGGACTTAGAGGGATTAACAAGCAGGCCAGATGCCTTGCCATATGGGTACAGCATGTGTAGTAATCTGGGGCACATCTCCGCCGGGCAGAACATAGTCAGCATATAGGGCAATGCGATCCTCCTCCTGGCCCTCCCCCAACTGGAACCTCCGGACCTGTACGTTGCAGCAAACCCACGTTGCTAGTGGCCTGATTACAGAGGCAAAAAAGAGCACAGGGGACAACACTTTATGGTTCCCTGCTGAATTGGAAACACCCGCAAGAGGTCCTCATTCACTAGTATCTGAGCCGTTGGTCTAGCATACAGCACACACATGTAAGAAATAAAACGGGGGCCAAAGCCTAGGTGACCAAGTGTGTCGCACAGAAAATGCCTGTTGAGAGGGTCAAAGGCCTTTTTGAAATCTGTAAGGGTAAAGGGATTAGACCCTGATATCAAGTTCAGAATTAATAAGCATAATCGAGTGATATGACAAGCAGTTCACAGAGGACAACTCTGCCTTATGCAGGACCACTAGGGTCACCTCATTCAGTTCTGCAGGAAAATGACCCTTCACTATGGCATCATTATACAGCATCAGTAAATGGGGCAGCAGTGATTTCCAGAACTTCCTGTAGCACTCCACTGGGAAGCCAACAGAGCCAAGTGTTTTACCAGGATTCATGTCTGATAGGCCAGTGTTGATTTCTTCAAGGGGGATGGATTCACTGAGGTCCCTCGCATCAGCTGCTGAGAGGGCGTAGAGAGCAGAAGAAGTAAAGAGCACAGAAAAGTCATCTGGAGTTTTTTAAATGCTGCCCAAGTCATAACAGGTCACAGTACCACTCCACAGGTGCATCCCAAGTGAGCTCATCAGCTATGTGGCTCAATGGATCTCTCTACTCTCTACTACTTCTGCACTCTATTGATGAAGGGCTAAACCCCAAAACACGTGTCTAGAGATAACAGCACTACCTGCACCAACTTTGGTGAAAAACTACAACAACTTTGAAGTAAGCGTACTGCATTTACCAGAACGCAAAGGGGTGAACTGTGCTGGGATGAGAGGCTTTGTGCTCCCTCCCCCCTTGTGTACCAGACCAGACCACCATGAGCAGGTGTTTATGGATCAAGATGGCCATTCCTCGGGGGCCCTGAGTGTAAACAGCATTGTTGATCTTCTCAAAGCCATATTGGTCAAGGAAAGGGCATCAAGTGCCCAGGAGATGCGTCTCTTGCAATAAGAGCATGTCAGGAGTATGGGGTTTCGCAAAAACACAGTACTGCATTCCGCTTAATTTGGTCGTTCAGATCATTGATATTCTATGTCATTATTTTAAGAGCCATTGGGTTATGAACAGGATATATGAGCGTTGACAACCCCATCATGGGCACTCCTGGGGGGGAGAACTATCAGGATCGCAGCCTGCCTGGAATGCAAAAACACAAGGTCAAACAGGGCAACCTACCCCAACCAACTGCCTCAACACACCCCCATCAACACTTTCACTCCAGAGGTATCTGTAGTCCCAGCAGTGTAAATTAAAAACAGCATAAAGCCAAATTTTGGAGCGAATCAAAATATGTCACCCCAACAGAAAGTCCCAGTTGAAAAGGATATCGTGCTGCTGGCATTGTAAGTCATTCAAGTCCAGTAGGCAACCATAGCAGCAACTCTGGCCTATGTTCAGCTACACTTGTCCGCTGGAGTCAAGGCCAAATCCACACTTTCTCATTTTAGAGGAGAGCCACTGGTGATGGGGGCCTGATGTCATCCTCGCATGGAAGACTGGGGGCGTCTATGGTGGAATAGGCAGGGGACCAACTGGCCCGCACTCTCCCCTTATTGGAACTCCTCCCATAGCCACTGCTTTGCCAGCAAGGACTTCCACCTACAGTCTCATATAAAGGGGGCGAGTTGCTGAGTAGGAGCCCGTGTTCTGGAACCCATTCAGACGCTGCTTAGGTGTTTCATAGAAGAAAGATTTAGAAGCGTGAATAACCTGTAGTCGGGCGAGGAAGAGGAGCATGTAAAGCAAGTACCTCACTTGCAACTTCTGTCTAACAACCTTGAAGGATTTGCGTTGTCGCTGTACCAGTCTGGTATAATCTGGAAAGATGAGGATCCTGGGTGATTGAAAACTCGTGGGAGCCTTCTTCTGGGCAATTCGGAGGATGACCTCCTTGTACTTGTAGTTAAGGATCTTAGCAATCATCGGTCATGGAGGAGCCCCGGGCAGAGGGGCCGCCACCAATGATCTGTTGGCATGTTCCACGATAAGACATGGAGACAGTTGCTCCACAGGGGTTGACAAAGACCAATGCCCCCTATTCAGGGCAGGTGCCAGCAGCTAGGATGGCTGCGGAGTCTCGACAGGTGAGCCAAGGGCTCAAGGAGTAACAACCGCCATCTTGGCCGACTTGGCCACGCCCCTGTTCCCTGTTTCTTCCTCTTTAAAAGGCAAGTAAAGTTTTGGTAGGTTTGGTTCCTCTATAATAAAAATAATCCATTTTGTAATTTGATTTGGCAGGGTGAAAAAACTGATGGCAAGTCATCCTTGCGAAGAAACAGTACATCCATAGTATTAGAATTTATAGCAAATCCATGGCTTGCACAGAAAACTGAACAAAAATGTTTGTGATTACTTCACAGTCCCAGAGTGAGCTTTTTAACTTCTGGTTATATCACAGGCTCAGAAGAAGCTTCCACCTTTTGGTCTTGTTCCTGTAACATGTTTTAAACTGCTCTTTTTATTGATATGGTAATAACAATTGTATTCAAGTTTTTGACAATATATCATTGGCTGAAGATGGAATTTATTGAGTGATAGCTACTCCTCTGTCATGCTGTATCTGTGATCCTTACCACTATCTCCTCATAGACTAAGCCTTGACTAGATGAACTGGCTACACCTGAATAGTTCAGAGCCCATAATAAATAACTTGTGCCCAACTGCAGTTCAATAGTTAAAGTGATCCTTGGGCACCAGTTGTAAATGCCAGACAGACTTAAGACAGACTTAAGACTGACTTAAGACAAACTTAAGACAAACTTAAGACAAACATAGGACAGACTTTTGACAGATTTAAGACAGACTTGAGACAGACGTAAGACAAACTTAGGACAGACTTAAGACAGACTTGAAACAAAATCCTAACTTTGCTACTACTAAATGCCTTCTGTGAATTCCAAAAGTAGTAAGTTTAGGATTTTGTCTTAAGTTACTTCTGTGAATCGGGCCCCTAGTGAACAGTAAGCTGTCTGACACCAGGAAGCTTGTTGAGGAAGCGGACTTCAAGAAGGAGGTAGTCCCAGACACCTTTGAGGGCCTCACAGAGGAGACCCTAGTTTCCCTAAGGGATAAAGAGATGGTGGCTAAAGGCCACATGCCTGCAAATACTTCAAGGTATAGGCAGTGGGTCTCTATTAATGGGCAATTGGTGGAGGCTTTGTGAGACACAGGAGCTAGCTTCACTACAGTCAAGTGTCAGTTGGCGTCTGCAGAACAGGTCCTACCAAACACATTCCACCATTTCATAGTCGTGGACAACCGAGAGAGCCATTTACCAGTGGCTCTGGTTCCCTTTGAGTGGTGGGGTTCTCAGGTTCTCTGAAAGTTGCTGTGAGCTCTGCCTTGCCCTGTCTGTTGAATATTTTCTAGGCAACCCTCTGGGGCACATTGCCTGGAGGGAGGTACAGCTCAGGTCTCACTTGGAGATAATGGGATTGCCTGACTGGGTCTGTATGACCACACGGTCCATGGATACCCAGGAAGGGGGTCAAGGGCATCTGGAGCCTGGAACACTGGTCCAGGTAGCTTCCAAGGAGGGGGCAGGGGGTGTGGGAAACAAGCTACCAACGTTCCTGCGGTAAAGGTTGATGGGATCCCTGAGGAAAAGTCCCTGAGCCAACCGGGGAAGACACTGTCACCCTAGGTGACCTAACTGAGCTTGCTAGCTGGCATGTTGACGGTGGGTCCACCAGGGAGGAATTCTGCAGAGCGCAGAAAGAGCGTCCCACTCTTGATGGCTTGAATCAGTGGCCTCAGCCCACGCAGCAGGTGCAGCCTTTGGGGATCACCTGATCTACTGGGAGAATGATCACCTCTATAGCGAGCCTAAGGCTCCTGGTGCTGGGGGAAACCTGTGTGGTGGTGGTGCCCCAGTGTTACAGGAACATCCTACTGGGTTTTGCTCACAACATCCCCCTGGCCAGACATTTCAGGCAAGACAAGACCTTCACCAGGCTTGTCTCCCACTTGTATTAGCCCAGAAAGAAGACAGCTTCAGATGCATTCTTTAAGATCTGTCCCACCTGCCAGGCCAGTGGGAAATCAGGGGAAAAACTAAAACCTCCCCAGGTCCCATTACCAGTCATTGGCACCATCTTTGAACCGTTGGACCCCAAGACAGCCTTAGGCAACAGAGACCATGCCATCTGCTACCCAATGACCATCCCTCTTAGGTCAGTGACTGCACCGTTAGTGGCTAGAGCTCTGATGGGGATCTTTACCTGTATGGGGTTCCCCAAGGAGGTAGTGTGTGACAGAGACACTAACTTCATGTCTGCATATATGAAGTCCATGTTTGATGAGTGTGGTGTAATTTATAAGCTCACCACACCCGATCACCCCCAAGCTAATGGTCTTGTGAAGAGATTCAACAAGACCTTGAAGGGCACTATTATGACCCTGCTTGAGCCCATGAGGCATACATGGGATGTCCTCTTTCCATGCCTTCTCTTTGCCTACAGCGAGGTGCCACAGTCAGTCAGGCAAAACAAGTCTTTTTTCCACGAAATACATTCTTACAAAAATATTGCACATTATCCAATTCATTGACATACACAAATACAAATATCATAAAATCAGCAATGCATAGCACTTAATTAAATCAATTCAACCAACACATGTCATTGGCCTATAATGAATAAAGAACTGTATAGAAGTTAAAATTTCTTTTCGCTAAAACTCAGCAAAAGGGTCATTAGCCCATTATCCCACACGCATGAAAACATTTGTAATAATAAAGGATTAGCCAGCAGCATGCAACAAATTTTGCTGGCTAAAACATTATAAAGTGCAGCGTGTAAAGCCGAGTTATTGTAGTCACAGGATCTCGTTCAATCTAACCTCACTAGCTAAGCCAGATTTACCTTCTCAAGACCAGTGTCCTAATCAGGGACATCCTCGTCTGAGACACTAAGAGGTAGAAGGTCTAGCATAAGATGTTATGGTATTGCGCAGGTATTGACCAGTGGCATTGGCTACATGCTGAAGTCTGAAGCTGCATATCAAATTTAGGCCCATTTCTCTCAACCGTATCCCATATCTTTTTAAAACAGACCAGAGAATCTTCTTCCTTTCATCGAGGAAGAATACACAGTCCATAAATAGGTGTCTCATTGAGTACTTTCTATCCCACTTACAAGGGCACTGAACATGGTTCTTGGCTATTTATGTTTGGCTGTTGGCTGTTCACCACTCTTCAGCCCTCCTGGCACAATCATCAAACCAGCTGTTACCCTTTCCTCTAGTCCTGCTGGCTTGATATGGGCCCCCCTTTGCCAGCTTCAAGTGGACTAGCAATTACTTTCTCAATCTGTAGTACCAACCCTGCGCATCTTGGCCTGCATCCAAGTTTAAGTGCTCAAACTCAATAGAGGAAATGGCATGTAGAGCATTTTCAGTGATCAGAACTCAAATTCTGCTATGGTAAACTACCTCAAGGGACATGGTAACACTTTCACAGGTCAAAAAATAATCTGTAAACTCCAAACTAAGAGCAACGTGATCACTGGATCCCAAATCAAGAGCTCTAAAGCTTTTCACACTATAAACTTGATGAATTGCAACAAAACACATAATCAATGGGCATGTTTCTGTTAACATGTTTAAAGTTTTTAGTGACAGGAATGTCATCATTGCACCGACTGGAAACATTAATCAAATTCTGCTGGGCTAAACAGGGCATTACCTTTCCGTCTCCTTCCCTGATGCTTGCCGGGAGATGCAGCCAGTAATGTTTAATGTCAACCATAACTCTTTCATTGAGTCATCAAACTCCTCAAATGCTGATTTTTCGTAAAAATATCCCCCACCACAGATCAAACAGAATAATCAAATTACAGTTTTTTCACATCGTTGACCAAATTCAGCAATTCACACACAGGTGAGAGGTGGATTTTAATTTTTTTTTGCAGAATTTTATATAGCGCGAACTTGATCCGAATCCAATCAGGTATCAGAGTGCTTTACATAGCAACAGTTCCAGTTACATTACATGAGGACACACATTCATTTTTTGTTGGGCACGAGGGGGTTTAAGTGATTTGCCCAGAATCACAGGATGTTCAGCGTCGTTGCCGTGACTCGAACCCAGTTCCTCAGGTCCGAGGTCAAGCACCCTAGCTGTTAGGCCAACTCCTCTCCCCTGGAAGAAAATATAAGTTAAGGGACACCATTTGCTTTACCCCCACATCGTCAGTGAACAAATCAATTAAATAGACAAGGACCCATACACAGGTAGTTTGAAGCTTCTTTATCTTCTCATAGCGGACAGCCACCAGTATTAGCAATCCACCTACTGCTCTTCCTCTTGTCAAGGCCTTGGCGTTTTGTACTTTAGCAACAAACCCCTCAACCACTGGGCACTCCAGCAACCAGGTTTCCTGTAGGAACAGTACTGGGTATTTGGTCATAACCTCTCTGTAGTTTTCTTTTTCCATTAACTTGAACTTATGTACGTTCCATACAAAGACACAACCTGCCAGTAGATGCCCTGACTCCTATCAATCGATCTCCCCAGCACCTCCACCACTCCAGGCAGCAAAGTGGCTACCTTGCATGTCTTTCAAAGGGTGGCTCTCCACTCCCCAAGGGATGTACCTCTGTCGAGTATAGCCATCGTTCCTCTTGGGTTTATTGAGATCCGGGAGGTGGGACATATTTTGATTTCTCATGTATAGGGTTCTGTCATTTTGGAACATGATAGAACCAATTCTTTCTTGGGACCCATTGCGTTCCCACCAACACCCTCCAACTCCTATTTTCTGCCGTACACCCAGGAACCTGGTAAAGGTAATCTGATTATGTTTTAACCCTCCACGTTCACATAAAAATGGGGTTTTATGGGGGAGCAACCCTCCCCTGGTTTTCCAATGGCCTCCCGCTTTGCCTTGATTCCTTCACAGAGACAAATGCCATTTACTGCCAAGGCTGGACCAGAGGCTTCCACTAAGCTCTTCGGCTCCTCAGAGGCAAACAGTACGCTTGTTAGTTCTTCCCCTGCTAATTTTCTATAACCCATCAATGCCAGATCTTTTGAGGGAATATTCCTTAATCTTTTAATGTTTGCAAATACGCTTAACAGCTTAAATCTGTTTAGGGGTTGACTGGCTGAGTTCTGCATTTTCCTTTTGGATTGCAGCTTTAAAAATAACTGTGGCGGCACCCTAGACTTGGAGTCCCTTCCTACTTGGACCGGAGGGGTCTTTTTGTGAACAGGATCACAGCTACGAGATGCAAAATTGAGTGGGAGTCTCTCTTTGGTACTTTTACCCCAGTGGACTCATTTACTACAGTTAAACATTCCTCAGGTTTACCTCTCCCTGGTAATTTCCTCAACATCCTTATACCTTTCTTACTAGAGTTTCCCCTGGAGACTGGTTTCTTACTTATCACAAGGCTCACCACTGAAATTGAAGACAGGAGGTTGTCTGAGAGGACTCACTCCACGCAACTTCAGTCGAGGCACACGCTTTCTACTTCCCCTCCTTCTGGGAGCTCTCTTTCCTGCCCCCAATCTCGACAACAGGGAAAGTCTAAACTTTGACAGGATCCTTCTTTTCCCAAAGACACTCCCCCTTTTCAAGACTAGGTAGGAGAGTCTTGAAATATATGTCTCATCATCTAGAGTGCAAACAGTAGGAGGCATCACCTCTTGGGGCACAGATAGAGGACCGAATTTAGCAATACTCCCTTTTGATTCACCTGCCAGGGTAGCGTCCTTGATTTCATTCTTTAGTGATTTGGTGATAGTTTCGAGCAGTTGGATATGCTTAACATTTTGAGTGTTGTTCAAAACCAGGGCCTTTAACATTCCCTGAAAGTCTGAAGAACCGGGTTTTAAGAACCCAGCGGCGCCAGGGGCACGCCCAAAGTCTTCGGGTTCACCGGTCTTAGAATACAGAGACACAGGATACTTCTTGGTGGCGTCAGAGATCGAATTTATTGGCTGCAGCCACTAACAGGAGTCCTAGAAGTCATCACGGTATGAGTTCTCAGGAGACTGCTCAAATTTACAAAGCAAGTCATCCCTTTTTATGCCAGAAACATCACATTCCAGACAAACACCCATTATTTTACAAATTGTCCAATCGCATGTAACCACACCAAAAGTATCGCATGATGGTAAAACCCACTTTTCATTTGTCCGGCCCATGATCAATCATCGAACAATCCCAACATTCTTCTTTAGACAAGCCGGACAGACCCATAATAAAGAGACCACAACCCATATCGTAAATGGACCATAAAAGAAGAAACAGAAACAGATAGAAGTAGGATGGGGCATGTTTGTGTGCAATAAAACTTTACGAGACCCCGTGCTCTGACCCTTAATCAAGATCAGCTAGCGGGCGGGAACGCGTTTGGCAGGGTCGGCCTCAGGCAACAAGGTCAGTTCACTTGAGTCATGTAGGAGTCAGCACAAACTCGAGCTAAGGTGAGCCTGACCAAAGAGCTCGTTTAACCACAGTCATCGGCCTATGTGAGGGCAACCACAAAATGGCTACCATGCGCAAAATGGAACCCAGGGTTCGGAACGAAAACCCTAAATACGCAGTGAATCCATCGGTGTAATGTGACGAAAACACACGTACTAGCTGAACTCACTAGTTACGGTTCGCTGTTACAAAAATCGTAACGGAACCATGATATTTATTACGCAGGTTCAGATTTCACGGAACCTCAGACCCTCCTTTTGCCTTTACATAGGCAATCTCAGTCTGCATCTGAATTGATGTCGATATTCATCAAATCATCAAGGTGCTGTTGAAACATCATCTTAGCTCTCTGTACCTTTCTCAAGACAGGCGGTCTCCTAACACAGGTAGTAGCACAAAGGCCACACATGGCAGGACCACGCTGTCCACAGAGACAACACAAGAAAAGAATCGCTAAAACCACACCAATGATCGACAGAATCCTCCATCCCCAAGCGGATAACAGTTCCCAAAACCATCCAGTTAACGACCAATCTCCTCCGTCCGTATGTATTGACTTGGAGATCTTATGTAGCCTGGAGATGGCCTCGTATACTGTCGGAGCATTATCTGGATTCCTGCCAATACCTTGCAGACAAAAATGACCTCGGTGGGGTATGATCCAAATCGGGGGTGACCTCTTTCGTCTCTGTTTTTCACTCAGGCTAACACTGTATCCAGTCGCGTTCCAGCCAACATAAGCTAGTAACTCATCTTTGGGAATAGTCCTATACGTATTGATATCCCTACTCATATTCGCAATTCCCTTCACCAAGGCTTTATTACTTGAGTTATCTCTTATGGAACGTAGGGGATAGACTTCAATAGCATAAATGACCATCGTCTGGAAAGCCCATAAAGACCCATTCTGACTAAACGGCAGTACCAGATAGGGAATACCTCTATCCATAGTGTGTGGCATAAGACCACACACCCAACAATTAGTGACGTTCACCACCAACTGATGTTGATGCAGAAGCTGTATAAATGAGTTATTTACAAATTCTGACCTTCTTATCTGCTCGTGTTCGGGTAAGATATGAAAGGAATGCAAAGAAGTAGTAATAGGAAAAGACGTAGGTTGGGAAGTGGGTGCAGAAGTCAATTGGGTAGAAAAAACAATCCAACCCACCAAAGCTAACGTCATGCTAAGAAACATCATAATACATGTAATCGGAAAACATTTGAGATGCATTATCCTGCATAGTTTCATCTTAAAGTTCGTTTTCTCAACAGCTCTCTTGACCTCAAAAAATTCCATCCTCTCACCATGCTGTTCGCGGCGGTTGGTTTTCTTCTGCTAAGGAGTGCGTCTGTCAGTCCAGGGAACGCCCTAGGACCAACCAGAACCATTGACCTTGTGTCTACACGGCTGCAATCCCAAGTCTTTACACCGCGACCTTACAGCTGAACCCGGATGGTGGTTCGAAATAAATAAAAAAAGGATCAAAACAGTTTCTCGACTGAGAGAGTGCTGTTCTCAAAATGAAAGGAATTATTTGTTCTTTATTAGTCCATTGTCTCAAGACCGCAGGTTATAACAACTTTTTCCAGGCTCTGTCTGACTTTGAAACAACAGTTCAGGTTCAGTGGTGTCCAATCTTAAAGGTGAAGGCACAGCTGCTTGCAAGACATCGTCATCTCCTTTCTCAGACCTTGTCCATACCAATTCAGCGTCGCTAAACGGTGTGAATTTCGGTAATCTCTCAGTTTCAGTGTCTGCGATGCCTTCGCGGATCCACTGGTCGTACGGCAGTGGTAAAGGTACCCTCTTACAGTGTAGGCCGTGGATCCAATTTTTTTTCCGAAGACTTTTACAGATGTCCTTGTAGACAACAACACCTGGTGAGGGCCCGTCCAACGGGGCTGATCGTTCTTAGTCCTCTGAAAATTCTTTACCAGGATCCAATCACCAGGATTGATAGTATGACCTGGGTCCACAGATGCTGGTGGCAAGCTATCATAAACCTGTTGATGCAAGACACGCAATATAGCCGTCAGGTCATACAAATAGTCCACCAACACAGGATAATCGAAGTCACTGAATTCGTTGGTCTCGGCACTCCCCACACATTTGCCGGTCGACCAAAAACAATTTCATACGGACTAAGTCCAATTCGGGAATGCACTGTAGTTCTAGTTGACAAAAGTGCCAATGGCAAGGCATCGGGCCATTGGAGACCAGAACTCGCCTGAATCTTGGCTAACTTCAGCTTCAGAGTGCCATTATAGCACTCCACTAAACCAGTTGATTGGGGATGATTCGCAGCGTGGAATTTCTGTTTTATGCCCAAACCCTCACATACTCTCTTCATGATCCTGCCCACAAACTCACTTCCGTTATCACTCAACACCATCCTTGGCAACCCGAACCTAGGGAAATATTCTTTGAGCAAGACTTTAGCTGTGGACAAGGCAGTATTATCTTTTAGGGGGTATGCCTCTACCCATCTAGAAAAGGCACAAACAACTACAAGGACGTATTTCAAATTGTTGCATCTTTCCATGTGGATAAAATCCAATTGCAAAACCTCGAACGGATACGTCGGAGGCGTGAAGTGACCAGCTGGAGTTGGAGTTCCCTTACCAGGATTATACATCAGACACACCATACAGTTTTTGACCACATTCTCTGCACACTTGGGTATTCCTCGATTCTCCCACACTGGAGCCAACAGCTTACAAATCCCTTTCGCACTGATGTGAGACATTCCATGTGCCATCGTAACCACCGCAAGCACATACGCATCGGGTAACATCCATCTTTGGTGTTCCGACAACTCAACCCAACAACCAGTCGAATCCAATCTACCCGTAGTTTCTCTCCACACGTTTTTTTTCACTCTCCGTAGCTTCGGCCTGAATCGATTTCACACTCTCAATCGTATCCTCACACATTCCAGCCGCGCCAATCCGTCTCGCAGGGCCTGCAACATATATTCGACCCATCATATTTTTCGCTGTTTCTTTCACAACTTCGTCCGCAAATGCGTTACCACGGCCAACATCGTCCGTAACCTTTCGGTGAGCACTACACTTCACAATCGCAACTTGCTTCGGCAGAGTAAGTGACTCAAGAAGCTCATTCACCAACTGTCCATGTTGGATTTTAGTCCCATGCGACGTAAGAAATCCTCTCTCTCTCCACAAGCGTCCAAAACTGTGTGCTACACCAAACGCATACTGACTATCGGTATATACATTCACTCTCTTTCCTTCTGATACGACACACGCTCTTGTTAATGCGATCAATTCCGCTGCTTGTGCTGAATTATAGCTCACTCGTGCAGTTTCAACAATCGTACACAATGTCGTCACGGCATATGCCGCAGTCGTATCACCATTCGGGAGCTTGTAGCATGACCCATCAACCCATAGCGTACCATCTGGATTTGAAAGAGGAGTATCTTTTAGATCAACTCTACCCTTCGTTTCCTCTTCTGTCCTAAGAAAGCAATCATGCTGTTCCTGACCATCCCTATCCACAGAAATCAGCAACAATGTCGCTGAATTCAATACGTTACACCGTTTAATGTGCACGTGACTGGCCAAAAGCGTCAACTCATAATCCGACAACCTTGCACTAGTAAGATGCTGAGTCTTTGTTCTGTTCAATAAAGTATCCACTGCATGTGGAACCATCACCACCAACGTATTATCCATCACCAACCCAGCAGACTGTCGGATGGAAACAGCCGCTGCTGCTGTAGCTCTCAAGCAACTCGGCAATGCTCTAGCTACCGGATCCAAAGTCGACGAGAAATACGCACATGGACGCTGCTTCTCACCAAACTGCTGCGTCAAAACTGACAATGCACATCCCTCTATCTCATGAACGTATAGTGTAAAAGGCTTACTGTAGTCAGGAGTACCCAACACCAGAGCAGAACACAACGCGTCACGTAATTCAGAAAAACATTTATGACAATCGTCAGACCAGGGAAGAGGACTCGGTGTATCCTTACAAGTCAAAGCCAACAAAGGTTTAGCCAACTAGGAGAAATTCGGGATCCACTGTCTACAGTATGACGTGATACCCAAGAAAGCGCGTACCTCTCTCTGCGTACTAGGCACAGTCATTTGAGCAATCGCTTGGATTCGTTCTGGGGTCAACCTTCTTCCCTCCTTCGACAAGAGATGACCTAAGTAGGTCACTTCTTGGCGACAGTACTGTAACTTTGAAGGTGACCCTTTATGATGCAAATCAGACAAATGTTGTAACAACGAAAGAGTGGTTTCTTTACAAGTTTCCTTATCATCAGCAGCCACTAACAGATCGTCAACATACTGTATAAGAGCAGCACCCGCAGGCAACACAAAAGTATCAAGCTGAGTTTTCAAAGCCTGACTATAGATGGACGGACTTTCGCAATAGCATTGAGGAGCGCGCTTAAACCGGAAGCTTCGTCCTCCCAAAGAGAAGCCAAAAATATCTCTACTTGCTTCGGCGATTGGAATAATAAAGAAAGCGTTTTTCAAGTCTATGATGGAGAACCAGGCAGCTGAAGCTGGAATCAAAGTCAACAAAGCAGTAATGTCCGGAACAACAGGAAACTGGGGCACCACAATCTTATTAACCTCTCGAAGGTCAATCACAAACCGATACTCAGGCTGCTGAGAAGAATCAGTACGCTTTAAGACAGGCAGAACAGGACTGTTACACATGTTACCTCTCGTCTCTTCGATCACACCTTTCTCAATTAAATCATAGATGATCGCTAAAAGCGCTCTTTCACCATCACTCGAAATCCGATATTGGGGAATAGGTGGCAATCTAACATTCGATTTGAGCGTCACAACATATGGTGGAATCCCCAAAAGACCCACATCATTAGGACCAGTAGCCCAAAGAGTATCAGGGAGACAACGCAATTCCAGTGGAAGCTGATCTCTAGACAGATACATCGGAGAGGTCACTCTCTTACCCAATGTACGGTGTACTCCCGAAGGAGAACAATACAATGTTGCGTGCAGTCTCTTTAACAAATCCAGACCCAACAAATTCTCACCACAACCTGTCGTTAAAATAAGGGGTGCTTCCAATTCACAAGGCCCAATAGAAAGAGACAAGGGACTAGAAACTGGATTACGAACCGGGGCGCCAGAAAATCCCACTGAAATATTCGTTAAGCCAGACAAAGGTGCGCCTGGGAGTTTAGAGTGCATGATAGAACTCTTCGCTGCGCCAGTATCCAAAAGAAAAGGCTTTACCACACCCGATGTAACCACTGCAACATAAGGTCCATCCTGGTCTACTGGAACTGACACTACTCCCTCTCTTTGTCCTTGGCTGTCCTAGCAATCATTATAGCCAGTGCTCTCACTCTCAACGTAGCGATCATCAACATAATATTGCGGAGATCTGCCAGTCTGTACGTTCTGCTGATCAAAAAAATTCATAGACGTCTGTGGGGGAAAAGAACGTTCGTCCTGGGGGAACGCGCCACGTCCTCTACCCCTTGACACCAGCTGGAAACTACCACGACCTCTTGGAGCCAACATACCGCTCGCACGTTGTCGTAAAACAGAGCACTCATTCTTGTAATGACCTTCCTCTCTACAATATGCACACTGATTCAGACCCAAAGGTGGTCTTGGAGGAAAATACTTGGGTTTCTGTGACAGTTTCTGAAACGATGGAGGTTTCTGAAACTGTAGACGTTGCTGTGATTCCTGCTGATTCGAGCGAGGCGGATACGCCTGCTGCAGAAGAACCTTCGTTTTTAAGTCTTTTGTCTTTTTCTCTAATCTATCTTTCTCATCCTTATCCCTATTCTCGTAGTACTGTGCAGTCGCCAATATCTGGGCCGAAAGAAGAGACAGCCCAAGAACTCTCAGAATCTTTCAACTTATTACACAGTTCGGGAAGTAAATTAAAGACAAACTTATCTACAAACAGTCTCTGGCCACCTTCCGTACTCATATCTTGACTGCTATGATCTATAAAAGTCTCTTCAAACCTGGTGAAGAAGTCAGACACACTTTCGTCCTTCTTCTGCTTACATGCTGTCAACTTGTCCCAATTCACTCGTAACACTGGCATCATCGTTTTCATCATATTAATAATTCTACCGGGTAAATCCGCTATTAGAGGCTCAGGTTTAGCTCCTCCTACCTGTCTAGCATCTGCAGCCGCAATATTCACCCATGTATCACCTAATTCTACCGTATGATCCTCATGGCGAATCTTCGCCCACAACGGTTGAGGGACTACATTACCCAATAACATATCCACATCAGCTAGATTCATAATGCATGTTTCGACTGTCTGGGACAACTCCTCATAATACCCCGCGGGATTCTTACGGGGGTCGGGTAAGGTTTGCTTAAGAGCCAAAACCTCAGCTCTCTTCCAAGGGACATGTATCCAAACTCGTTGGAAATGAGCCAAAATAGGTGGATTAGCGTTTGCGTCCCCCTCTCTCCAAACTGGAGGAACCTCTCTCATTGGAAATTGTCGTACCTTCTTTCTAACTGAGGCATCAGGCTCAAACAATGGCTGGGGAGGAAGTGCAGACCTATATGTAAGAAGTGTCACTACCGCATCCTCGACACCAGCTCCCACTATCGTCCCTTTGGCAAACTCACTCTGAATATCAATCAATCCAACAGGAGCCAACTCCAATTCATCATCTTCCCATTGTTCCCGAAGCAAAGTACACATCATATCAAAAACATACCGCTGCGTCGGCTCTTTCCACTGTAGGAATGTATTCAGAACCACTCCCGGATTATACCTAGAAACATTCGTAACCCACCTACGAGCCAACGAATCCAACACTCCACGCTCCACAGAACCAGGGAGCTGACTACGTCTCTGTCTGTCATCAGAAACGGGGGTCGTGACTAGCGACCCAAATAGCGGAGTTAAGAAATTAGCAACAGTGTCAGCCACTCGCCGACAAACAGAAGGGGAGGAAGCAGTCATAAGAACAGGAGAAAAGGTACCTTGCGATGGTAAAGGAAAAGACGCAGAAGTGGAGGAAGTCGAAGGGACAGGAGCAAGAGGCACAGCAGTCTGAGTCAAGGCAGGCAAAGGTAAAGTAGGCAACCCCGGAAGAGGGGGTGCCGGAGGAACCTGAACCAACTGTGTAACAGGAAAAGGGGATTGCGGAGGGACTAAAGGCTGACCAGCAACCTGTTGTACAACAAGTGGTAATATCGGTGCAGTGGCACCTTGCACGTAAGGGGGAGGTGACTTTAACAAATAAGACATTAATGGATCCTTTTCGGGATCCTTAACAGGATTCACAGGAGGGGGTGACAAAACTGGATAACATTTGTCAATAGCCATATGATGTTGCCTATTTGACACCTCAATCGCTTTATCTTCTTCATCTTCTTTAAACTGCCTAGCAGCTTGCATTATCGATACACCCTTTTCTCTCTTATCTCTTTTAGCTTGTTTTATCTCTCGTTGTCTGGCTTCTTTGCGCCAAAGGCGGAAGGAATCGGCCGGGCTTTCTTCCTAAATAATTTCGCTTCCAAATTGTCTAAAATCTCTGTATCAAAACTACCATGTTGGGGCCATCGTAAGACGACATCTTTCCTAGTGTAGCGGACCCATACTTCATTGAATGTAATGGGGCCCATGCCGTGTTTAGAATAGAGCTCATAAGTCGGAGTTCCAAATGGAGGTATCGGACACGAGTCTTCCAATCGGAACTTCCTGTTATAACCACAACAAAACCAAGTACCAAATTTGCTACGGTTAGGCATCTTCGCTCACTAATCGAGCTTCAAACTTCAAGGGGCTATCTCTACCGATACACTCGTAAATATACGAGACCCTCGGCTTTGGAAATTGCAATTTTCAAATAAAAACTAAGGACCAAACAAACTAAGAACCAAACTAAGAACCAAGCAAAACCAAGAACTGCTCAAACTAAGGACCAAGTAAAACTAAGAACCAAACAAATTAGTGGGAGCGACTCACTTATACTTAACCAAGTCACCTGCTACGCCACCCAGAAGATCCGTCGATCGTCTCGCCTTACGAAGTTTCACAAAAAAGGGGTGTGTGTCCAAGACAGGGCGACAGTCAGGGCAGCGGTCCTTATGTAGCCGTCAGAAGGGGGAAATCTCGTGGAAAAGACCTTCGGTCCACGTTTTCGACATACAGGGGTCGCTGAAGGGGGGGCCCTCCTCCAGAGTTTCCTCACAAAGTTCCTCTCGATCCTCGGGCTTGGACCGGTACCGCTTGATGTCGCCCGACGTTGGGCGCCAACTGAAGAACTGGGTTTTTAGAACCCAGCGGCGCCAGGGGCACGCCCAAAGTCTCCGGGTTCACCTGTCTTAGAATACAGAGACACAGGATACTTCTTGGTGGCGCCAGAGATCGAATTTATTGGCTGCAGCCAGTAACAGAAGTCCTAGAAGTCATCACGGTATGAGTTCTCAGGAGACTGCTCAAATTTACAAAGCAAGTAATCCCTTTTTATGCCAGAAACATCACATTCCAGACAAACACCCATTATTTTACAAATTGTCCAATCGCATGTAACCACACCAAAAGTATCGCATGACGGTAAAACCCACTTTTCAGTTGTCCGGCCCATGATCAATCATCGAACAATCCCAACATTCTTCTTTAGACAAGCCGGACAGACCCATAATAAAGAGACCACAACCCATATCGTAAATGGACCATAAAAGAAGAAACAGAAACAGATAGAAGTAGGATGGGGCATGTTTGTGTGCAATAAAACTTTACGTGACCCCGTGCTCTAACCCTTAATCAAGATCAGCTAGCGGGCGGGAACGGGTTTGGCAGGGTCGGCCTCAGGCAACGAGGTCAGTTCACTCGAGTCATGTAGGAGTCAGCACAAACTCGAGCTAAGGTGAGCCTGACCAAAGAGCTCGTTTAACCACAGTCATCGGCCTATGTGAGGGCAACCATAAAATGGCTACCATGCGCAAAATGGAACCCAGGGTTCGGAACGAAAACCCTAAATACGCAGTGAATCCATCGGTGTAATGTGACGAAAACACACGTACTAGCTGAACTCACTAGTTACGGTTCGCTGTTACAAAAACGGAACCATGATATTTATTACGCAGGTTCAGATTTCACGGAACCTCAAGTCAGAAGTATTCCCTAGGGAGTAAGTCTCATTGGCTAACTCATGCTTGTCACCTACAACCTCCCTTGTTAGACCAGCTGCTGATTCTTCATACCTGATAAAGGATATTTGTTCAATTTGCACACTGCAAGATCGTTCAGTCAGGACTACAACAGACTCAGCTTTCCTCACGGCTATTGGTGAGGATGAAGACCTTGGGGTCTAGCTCCCAAACGGCCTCTCCCCCACCTTGAAACCCCTCCATCAACCCCTCCATCAAGTGCTATACACTTGATAGCGCCAACTGTGCCAATCCTTGTCTGGCACACTCAGTCGCAAGCTGGGCACACTCTACATCAATCTCTTTGTCAATGGGGAAACTAAATTGAGTCTTGTGGCTTCCCCACATCAACAGGAGCAGCAAACAGAATCAGCAACCACCCCCTCCATGTGGAAGGGAACACAGAATGTGCAAAAAAATGAAAGATTTATAGGTAGGGTTCCGTGATGTACCTGTACACCCAAGGGGTTGGTAGCTCTCCCCACTTTTAGCTGATGGACACACATGATCGACCTGCCAGCCTTAGGGTAGTCTTCACTCCAACCTTTTGCCTACCTCTACCACTTTTTCTGACCTTGTTTTTGCTAGCTGTAGGACTCTGTGCACTTTACTACTGTTAACCAGTGCTAAAGTGCTTGTGCTCCCTCTCCTAAACATGGTAATATTGGCTCATCCCCAATTGGTGTATTTAACTCACTTTTAAGTCCCTAGTAAACTGCCCTACATTAGCCTAGGGCCTGTAAATAGCCCTCTAACTATGGCTCAGGCCTGCCATGGCAGAGCCTGTCTGAGCAATTTACACAGCAGTTTCAACCTGACAGGATAAAACGCTTGCAGGTCTAAGCCTTCCCTTGTTATACATATAAGTCATCTCTAAAGAAAGCCCTGGACAACCCAGAGGGCAGGGAGCAATGTATATCAAAAGGTAGAACATGTACTTTTAAGTTTCGCATGTCCTAGGAGTGGAACACTCTCACATTCCTTTTCAACACTGCAAGGCCTATCCCTCTCGTACGGTAACATTGGGATGACCTTTTTTTTTAAGTGGAATCCCCAATTATGAAGAGATCGACTTTTCAAGGTTGGGGTATCTGGAATCACAATTTTAAATCAACACTTATGGGGAAATCAGACTTTGACTTGCAATTCTGAAAATGCCACTTTTAGAAAGTTGACATTTTCTTACTTCTGCCATTTAGGGCCTGCTGCCTGCCTCTTATACACTTCTGGGAAGGGTGCCATCTGTGCTTTGTGTATTGCCCCTAGAAAGCCACACACAATGGGGGCTTAGGTGTGACTTGATAGGCCATCCTGGGAGGATGGGAGGGAGTAGCGGGATCCAGTCTTGCTTACACCGGAATTGGCTGTGTCCTGTCCCCACACAGGGGGCTGCATTCCCGCCAGTAGTGCATATGGAGCCAGGGCAGGAAGGGAGGTCCTCTACGCACTCCAAAGGCATCTCTTTGAAGTCTCCCCCACTTCAAAGGCGTAATTGGGTATAAGTACCTGACCTCTGACACCCCCACCTCAGTACAATTCTGGCCCAGTGAAGATTTTGCCAGGAAAAAGGACTGCTTTGCTGCTGAAGGACTGCCACTTTGCTGGACTGCTGCTTTTCTGGGCTCCTGCCTTGCTGTACTGCCTTGCTGTCTGCTGTCCCCCTACCTGGGTGAGAAGGACTGGATCAGCATCACTTAAACCCAGAGTGATTGCTGGCTTGCCTCATGATCTGAAGTCTCAGGGACATAAAAGACTTCCAACTCTTCTGCTGCTGCGCCTGAACTCTGCCATCTGTGAGCATGCTCTGACAAGTGGTGCCAACCCAATCCTGGACCCTTTGAAGTGGGTCCTAATGTGCTTGCTCCAGGGAAAGCCACACATCCTCTTGAACCAGCGCGTCGGCGCTGTTGCACAGATTGGAACCGGTGTATCGCCCCCATTGCATGGCCAGAACCGGTACACTGGCGCATCACCTCTGCTGCATGAATCGACCCAATGTATTGCTTTTGGCACAAGCACTGTGCAACACCTTACTCCAGGTCTGCACATCTTCGTTCAACGACTTTATCCAGGTCCGGCGTGACCAAATATGCCAAGTAAGTGCTTATTGTTACTAAGCGCTGTTTCACAGTTTATTCTTTAAAAATTCATATCTCAAATTCTACTTATTGGATTTTTGACATTTTGGTCTTGTTTTATTAACTAAATTAAGTTCTATTTTTCCAACCTGGTGTGGAATCTTTTTGTATGGTGTTTCACAGTTTTACTGTTTGAAGTGTTGCACAAATACTATACACATTGCCTCAAACTTAAGCCTGACTGTTCTGTGCCAAGCTACCAGATGGTGAGCACAGGTTAAATCAGGGTTTGCCTGCTTCTTACCCAGACTAGGATGGTGGTTGCTGCCTAACTTGGATTCATACCCTAGGCAACAAATTACCCAATTTCTAACACAAGGGCTTTACATTACAATTCTTTAGACACCAAACTCAACATTTCTACCTGCTCCTAACTGTAAATTCTCACTTATTAAATGTAGTCACTAAATCCAATGTTATCCCAATGAAGCCTTAAGCCTAGCAGTAGTGACAAATGATTTTAAGAGTTTTTCACTACTAGGAAATGTAAAAGTTAAAAGTGCATGTCCCACCTTTTAGATACACTGCCCTCTGCCCTCTGGGATGTTTAGGTCCTACCCTATGGATGACTTATAGTTGCGAAAAGTAAGGTTTAGGCCTGCCAAAAGGTTTATTTTGCCAAGTCAAAAATACAGGCTGCAATGGCAGGCTTGTGCCATGTTTAAAAGGCTACTTAAATGGGTGGCACAACCAGTGCTGCAGGCCCACTAGTAGCATGTAATTTACAGGCTCTGGGTACTTCTAGTACCACTTTACCAGGGACTTACAAGTAAATGAAATGTGCCAATTGGGAGTAAGCCAATTTTACCATGCTTAAAGGAGAGAGACCACAAACTTTAGCACTGGAGCAGTGGTAAAGTGCAGGGTCCTAAGGCCAACAAAAACAAGACCAGCAAAAATGGAGGAGGAGGGCAAAAAATGTGGGGCAGTCCACCCTAAGCCTTTCAGGTCTGATGCTAGGCATCTTGGCACTAGGAAATACGAAAGAGGTGGAAAAAGAGAGACTGCTTTAACAAAACAGGAGAGTTCTTAAAGGTTTTGTGAAAACCAGGAGCGGTGACACAGATTTCAAATGCAGAGGTAAATTATTCCTAAAGATGGAAACCCACAAAACGCAAAACAGCCACCCAATTGTGACTATTTTACACAAGGAATGGCAAATAACAGTTGGGATTGTGATTGCAAAGTCTTTGCTGGAAGGTAATGAGTGAAAAATTGAGCTACAGGAGATTTTTCTGTTTGGTAGAAAATCTGATGCATGAAAGACAATGTTTTATAGCAATTATTTCCTTTACAAGAGGGGGACAGTGGAACCTGAAACAAGCCTACAAGATGTAATCAAAATTTTGTAGTTATCAGGCTATTCATACTATCAATATTTTAATTCTTTGAAGTTTCGATAATGATGAATCAGGTAAAACTAAATAAAGTATTTAACAGCAGTCAAGAAGACCATTAGAGCATGTGAGTGTGTTTGAAATAAGGATTGAGCTTTCCTTTGCGGTTTAAAAGCCGTAAAAAGTGACCACATTTATTTAGGCAGAAGAAGAAAGATTGTGATCAAAAAGCACTCCAAAAATAATAATAATAATAATAATAATAATAATAGTAGAACTTTGATGGAGGGTAGATTGAGGCCATAATGAGTCATGGCATTGGTCATGTTATTTCCACAGTAATATCTCAGATTTGTTGGCAATAAACTTCAAAAAAGTGTTAGACATTCATACTTGGACGTCTTGTAGAGAATATGAAAAACTACCAGCAGAGTGCTGAGAAGACGGATCCAATTAGATGACTAATTGAGATGATGAGAGATGACTGTAAAAATAAACGATCTAAATAAAAGAATTAGAGGACATTATTAAAATATAAAATAAAATACCTGAGAGAGAGTGAAGATCCTTGCGGTATCCCACAAGTAACAATATAATAGGGTGAGTGATTTGGACGTAAAATCACAGTTTGAGTACGATCAATAAGAAAAGATGAAAACCATGCAGCTACTAAGCCCTTGATACTCATGTCTGAGGGACTACTCAAAAGTATGGAGTGGTCAACCGTATAAAAAGGCTGCAGAAAAATCTAATAAAATAAGAGTTCGGAATTGCTTATATCCCAAATATACTTTCATTTTCAAGGGTGGGGGGAAATGTTGTTTCTGATCTGTGAGGCAGGTAAAATCCTAATTGAGTGAATTGAGATAATTATAATTCTTGAGATGCTTGGTTACCTGTTATGCTACAATGTTGTGAGTTTATTGAAACAAGATAACAACAAAATGGGCTTATAGTTTTATGTGACTATCATGTCAAGATTGGTCTTTTTTAACACTGGGGTGACTAAACCAGTCTTCCGTTCAATTGGTACTGATCCTTAAAAAATAAAGGTTAGCAATAGAAGTTAACATAGGACCAATAATTTGTGTGCACAACTGGAGGAAGGACACCAGGCAGATATAATCAGGACTAGCTGATTTTATTGTACTGAGTAATATAATGATTCCCTCTATAGTGGTAAGATTACAGCTGTCCCAAACAGAAGAAGAACTGGGGAGAAAGGGGATTGGCACCTCTCATAAAAATGTGTCCTTTTATCCTCCTCTCTGCTCATAGTGGTTAGTCTCCATTCCTGTGCACAATTCGAATCTCGGTATGCACAGTGGGTGTTTATCTCCATTATACAGCAATGTGCCTTGATTGCTCTTCACGCCTAGAGTCTGTCAGGGAAACAGTAATGTGGATTGGATTGCTGAAGAGCCTTGGCGAGGGGGCTGAGCTGATCAGGAGGCAAAATGGAGCTGAGGGTTCTAGTGCTGAGGTGAGAGCTGGCTCACCATGTTGTAGACATTGAACGTACATACAGTATGCTGACAGTCAAGTGTGCAGCAGGGCAGGTAATCACCAAACTAATGTTTCTTGCTACTGCACAAGCTGCAAAATTTACTTCAAGGGCAAAACAAACAGGTACTCATATCCACAGTGCTGGCCTGATCCAAAGTGCATCTTCTTATCGGTGGAAGTCTTATCCCAACCGTAGCATTTGCCAGGCGTGCAACGGCCATTGGGCTGAAAGGGATTCACTCCCACCCCCATCAGGTGCCACGGACTAGGCAGGGGCTGCCGACCGGTAACCCAGGGTATTGCACTGGCCGTCCAAAAAGCCCTGGCATTCACAGTGCAGAAAACAAACCTTTTGCATTTAGGTTTTGTCCTTTGTTTTAGCACTTCCCCTGTCAAGCAGTTTCATGGTTACTCACTGCATCTCTGCATGACAATGGGCGGCGAGGAGATGGGCTCGAAGATAGGCAGTGGGTGTGACGTTAAGGCAGTGCTCACCGCCTAGGAATGGACAATAGGAAAAAAACTAAGGAAATAAGCTCCTGCCCCAATGGGTATTGCTTCCTTTTCACAAACTGATGGGTAGGGCGCAGGTGAATTCAAAGTGGAGAGATGATAGATGTGTATAGAGTTGCCTCCTATTTTATGTAAAACATGGGCACTAAGTTTCTATTTGAATATCAATTTGTAGAAAAATCAGATGTATGCCTTTTATTACCCCATTCTGCCTCCATTAGCTTTAATAATCATTTAGGGATTATGTAAATTGCTTGGAAATAATTTAGCATGATTTGTGTTGCATTTTATCATTTAAACCTTTTATTTTAAATTGGAATAAAGGAGAGGTGGGAATAGGAGATTTTATGTTATGTGTTGTTATCCAAACTTAATATAGCGTAAAAAATCACACCCGCAGGGGTATCTCAGCGCTAAAGCATAGTCCCAAGAGGAGAAAGGAAAAAAGAAATGTGGTAAAAAAAAGCCAGGTTTTAAGTAGCTTCTTGGAGCAGACAAAATCAGAGCAAAGGCAAATATGAGGCAGAAGCCTGTTCCAATGAAAAGGGCCCAGGTAAGAAAAGGATCGACCGCCTTGTGTGACTGTGCGAATACAAAGTAGACAGAGCAAGAATTGATCCTTGGATCTCAAATTTTTGGTGGGTCGATAGATTGACAGGTTGTTTTGTAGTCCTTTACCTGAAAAAGCTCTGAAAAGATTGAAAATTGCTCACTTTCTAATGGGAAGCCAGTGCAGTGATTTAAGCATGGGTACAGAATGTGTGGGAGGCGGAAGTTTGAGGACAAGCCGGGCCGTACTGTTTTGAACTACCTGTAGTCTGGACAGGAGGGAGTCATTAGCCGCTGCCATGAGGATATAACCATAATCTAAGTGGCTGACCACAAGTGCCTGCATGAGAGTCTTTCTTGTATGGAGAGGAAGCCATTGAAATGCTCTTCTTAACATGCACATTATCCCAAAGCAGGTGCCACATGTAGATTTCAATTGCTTTCTCATTGAGAGGCTATCGTCAATTAGAATGCCCATGTTTTTGACCACTGTTTTGGGTTGAGGGGAGTGCCTAATTCAGGTGGCCACCAATTGTTCGTCCAGTATTCATGGGCCTTGCGAACAACACTATTTCTGATTTGTCACCGGTGAGCTGTAGTTAATTGTGGGACATCCAGAAAACAATTTTTCTCATGCACTCTATGAACTTCAGTTTAATAGAGTCCGGGTTTGGGCCCATGGAGATGATCAATTGAGTATCACCAGCATATGAGATGACATCAAATCCATAGGACCTCATTACTTAGGCCAGAGGTGCCACATATATGTTAAAGAGCACATGGCCTAGTGAAGAGCCCTGAGGCAATCCTCTGCCCAATGACATGACCCAAGATTTAAAGGGGCATATATGGAGAACCAGGGTACAGTTGCTGAGACAGCTCTGAAACCAGCCAAGGGCCTTGCCACAGACACCAATCTCAAATGTGAGATGGTGTCGAAGGCAGCCGAGAGATCAAGCAACACCAGCATGGTTGGACAGCTCTCATCAAGGGAGAGTCTTATAGCATCTAGAACCCCCAAGTGCTATGAAAGGCTCTAAACCCAGATTGCGAGGGGGTATTATAGGGTATTAGATACCAAATACTGGGTAAGTTGTTGGCTAACTAGGCTTTCCATAATCTTGCCAAGGTAAGAAAGATGGGTGATGGGCATATAGTTTGCTGGATTAGGTTTCTTCAGAAAGGGCATGGCCTGCTCTATTTTCCACGCCTGAGGTAAAGTGGCAGTATCCAGGGAAAGGTTCCATAGTGCTGTGATGGCAGCAATAAGAGAATTGGCAATTCCCACCATTATGCAAGGGGGGGAAGAAAGCAAGAAAAGATAAAAGGAAAGGGAAGAGAAGAGAAGCGAGAGGTAGATGTAAGAGAGGCTGAATCAAGAACAAAAAGATAAAAAGGAAAGAGTAGAAAAGCTTCTGGAAGAAGAGAGGTAGATGGAGAAGAGGGGAGATGAGAGGTGGATGAAAGAGGGACAGAACCAGCATGAGAAGGAAGGAGAGTTGCTGGAGAGAGGCCAGGGGAATACTCTAGACTTGCCTGAAACACCTCCTCCGTGGTGAGAATCTTATGGGAAAAAGAGTAAAGGGTGTTCTTCCTGCAACTGTGAATAGATTGATCATCACCTTGCAAAAAGAATGCTGCAAAGAAATTGAAGTTCTGATATTGTACCCAAGACTCCTGTAGCACTACACTGATGCACGATAGTGCAACCTGGTACGTCCTGAGGCTTCTAAATAATAGCCACATATGTTACTGCAGGAGCTGGACACTGCAGTATAGCTGTATTTGAGCCTGGTTAGTTTTTGATATGGAAGTGGTGCAGCAGAACGACAGTGACCCTGATGCCCTAGACCTTACTCGTGGTCCATTGGGGCTTAATGTATCCTCTTGTGTTAATGAACCATTCAAGACAAGGCAGGTCCACTCAAGTAACCACCGAAGAGTGAGGTGGAGTGTCATTCCCTCAACTGGGTCTATCAAAAAGTGGATTTATGAGGCTCTTGTCATGGCCCTGGAAGCTGTCTTATTGTTAGGGCGATACTCCTTGACAGCGGCCACCTGGAGTGACCTTTATATAATTAATAATTCTATGTTTCGTACACTCAAATACCTTTTTATGGTGGAAATCTAGGTCCCTCCCTAGAAAGATCAAGGTGGCTTCATGGTATAATAAAACTTGCAGAGCGGCCCACAGAACACTTTTAGATGCTATTAGAAGTGGTAAGAGGATTTTCACTAGAGAAACAAGGACGTCCTACAAAGTCTCATTAGGTAAGTCTAAACGTGGGTATGAGGTAGAGGAATGAAAGCTCCTGCTTAATGCCATGAAATCGAGAGATCATCGGCTGTTTCGACACCCTTTGGCCAACAGGACCCTGGATTCAGCAGCTCCACTGAACTCTAACATCCGAACAGTAGACTGGGTCAACCAGTTTTCGAAGCTGCATGATGGGGGGAAAAGGACAAGGTAAGGATCTGACATGGCTTCATTGAGGACCTTGCTATTATGCCAGTGGAGCCTGGTAGTGCGGAAAACAAACTGTGTAGGGAGGCTCCATCTTAACAAACTATTTACAAATCTCCCTTAACTGTGAAGGAGGTCGTTAAAGCCATAGACTGGATCACTCCAGGAAAAGACCCAGGGTTAGACAAAGTGTCTGCGGACCTCTTCAAAGTAGAAAAGTCAATTTGGGGCCCATATTTTGGCAAGTACTTTAATTGTACCTTGGAAGGCTCACCCCCCCCACCTGAGCTGGGGCCAAGGTTGTACCTATCCATAAGATGGGTTCACTGTCCCTGCCATCTAACTATCGGCCAATCAGTCTTATTGACAGTTCCCAAAAGCTTTTTTGCAGTATACTGCGAGGTAGATTGTACGTATGGGTATTTCTACTGCAGGCTATATACTGGAAGTATGTCACCTTGGGAGGTGGTCGGCTTTATGTAGTCTTTGTTGACCTCAGCACTGCCTTCAACCTTGTCCCAAGAGAGTCTTTGTGGCAGGTCCTAACTGAACAGGGTGCCCCAAGTTACATAGTTGATGTCATCAGGCGGCTGCACCAAAAGAACTATGCGCAGGTGAGATACAGCAAACACGGGGAACTGACTACATCAATACCAGTTACAAGGGGGTAAAACAGGGTTGTGTTCTTGCCCCAAACTTGCTTCTCTTATACATCAATGACCTGGTAGCCCACCTAGAGAAGTGAAAACATGGTACGCCTAGTTTGGCAGGTATGAAGATTCCATCCCTCCTGTTCACTGACGACAACCTACCGATATACAAATTCCCTATGGGTATTAGAAATCTCCTGGACCAGTATGGTGTCTTCTGTGAGCAGCGATGACTTGAAATCAATTTACTAAAAACTAAGCAATTGGCTTACAACCACAGTCATATGATCTGTCCAAACCCATCCTTGCACAGTGCTCCACTGGAGAGTGTCTTCACTTTGAGTATTTGGGTCTCAAGTGTGAGCTCATGCTTGAACACTATGCAGGGAGAATTCTGAGGGGTCTTAAGGGCTCCAGTTTTTTACCTGTATCCCCAGCCATCCAAATTTTGGAGAAGGTCTTAGCACTAGAGGTGGGGGAGAATACATATGATCTTTGGCGAACATCTCACCAGCACCCCACTCCTGCCACTACGGCTGGATCTAGGACAAAGGTCCATTGCCTATAAAGCAGCTCTTAGACCTTTGATATACTGGAGATGGCAATGGATCTCAGTAGACTTAGTTATGTATCCGGAGGGCCTGGAGGAGCTCCTTGAGCAGTCCGGGGTCTCTGGTACTTAGCCATATCAAGACCCTCCTGGCTAAGATGGGGTGTGAGCATCTGTGTACTAACCCGGGAGCTTGGACCAGTATAACAAAGGCTGCACTCAAGGGGATTTACTGGAGGTATGTAGATGGAGAATCAAGCAGAACTAGGAGTATAAGTAACTTGACAATAGCCTTTTTTTAATTCAAGGATAACGTCCGTATGGAAGAATACGTGGATTCCATTGAACCCCCACTGGCAAAAACCTTGTACATTACATTTCGTCTTGGAACTTTACCATTGTGAACTTTCACTGTCAACTGAAGGCCCCAAGGCAGTAAACCAAATCTTACCTGCCCTTTTTGTCCTCAGGTGAAAGAATGCATTAATCATATAATATTTTTCTGCCAGCGATATTCAAATACTTCCACTTTGCCAGAGTATGTGGATCAGGAATTATAGGGCTGACTCCAGAGATCTGACACAACACAGTCGATTGTGTTTGCTTTGTCCTGTTTTTTAATGGGGGTATGGAGTGTCAGACAGAGTAATGTTGGGTACTGAGATCTCCACTGTAATATCTATTGCTGCCAGTAATAAGATTTGCCTACGTTTTTACCTTCTAATTTATTGACCCTTCCTAGTGAGGTGCTAATGAAACTTATGATTATAAGTCAATGGCTCTGGACACACTGTGAAACATTATGATTGACGATAATTTTTTGAGTTGTTACACGAGCAATGATCTCATGATTTTAATAAGGTTTTAAGGCTTATTATTGATTTTATTGTTTTAATGTTTTTATCTGAATTGTATTTGTGTGTGTACTTTTATGGCAGTATCTGGATAAAGATTATGAAGATGAGTCTAGGTAGCCTAACAAACAGGAACGGTGGGCATTGGCATGTTCCCATGAATGCTAAACAGCAAAAAGCACTTTGAGAAAAAAATCTCATTCCCTGAAATACTGGGCCAAAGATGAAGAAAGAAGAGCTTTGGAGGCACAAATCAGATTGTGGGCTCCCTGAATGAGCTGGGAACCCAAGCACTGAGCTGTTTTTGGAAGAGTAACGTAACACAACATTTGTAGCCAATGTCTTACTGAGTTCTCAGTTGAATGGGCACACATAATCCTGGTTTCACCATTGCCATTTGCACCAATCACACCTCGCATCCTGTGAAAATGTGTGAGGCATGCATGCCTAGGCCTCATGCCCAACACCCAAGGTTCTCCCGCCACCGCGAGTATGAAGACTTGCATTATTTATACTGTGTGCATCCTGAATTGATTTATTTCAAGCTGCTCTCAAATGGTATGCTTATGGAAAAGGAAGCCCAGAGAAGAAAATAATTTGCCTAGGGTCACATAACTGCGTCAGGCTGCGGAGCTGGGATTGAAACCAGTTTTGTTATTGAGCATTGCACAACAATGACACTGCATAGCTATCAAATTTTTTCATCTTCTGCTTTGATGACATTTTAATTATTGACCCAAGAAGAAAGTCAGTCATCTTGTGCCACCGATATAGGGTATTTATTGCTGATATAGCTGGAGCAACATTGTGGTCTATTAAACCATATATGAGAAAGGATTTTGTAGTGTGCATCCTGAACTGAATTATCTCATGGTGCTCTTGTGATGATAACGGAAAAGGAGTAAAAATGATGAAAAGCAATTTTGAGGTCACATAGTTTGGTCAAGCTGGGAAACCAGATTCTGTTGGTCAGGGCACCACAACTACTTTTTCTTTGGGCCCCACAAAAGCTTCTGACTAGCCTGGCTTGCTTAGACAATTGGTGATGCAGAAGCTCTGATTTTTCCTGCTAACTGTCTGGCTATGCAACAACAAAAGAGAATGTTTCTGGAAGTTAAGAAACAACTCCCCTAATCATACCTCAAGTACACGTTATCGTTCCCAGCAGACCTGAAAGTCCTGCACAATAGGAAGGCTCACTTCTTCACTAAGACATCAGTAGAGTGGACATGGCGTGAAGCACTGACAAACTGGAAGACCTATACACTAATCCCATTACAGGCCAAGATTATGATCGCAACGACAGAGGAAACCGCAACTTGGCACAAGCTGCACAAGCTGAGAGGGTTGCGGCGGCAATGGTCACACTCCATGAATCCTTGATCTTGATTGGCTCCAGTGATTCAGGAGACAGCTCATTAGCAATTGGTAGTGACACTGACATGCTGGGAAGACTAGTGTCTGTAGCTGAGTACTTATGCAAAACAATCTCAGACCATTGACTGCTCCTCATTACTCTAGCCTGTGGTATGTTGCCCATGATCATTCCCACATGCAAAGTGAAGGTGGCAGAGCTGCAAGATGCTGTTTTCAGGGAACTGTCACCCAAAGAGATCTGTTATGGAGAAAGTGAAGAGAAATCAGAAAGCATGCTGACTGACTAGGGAGTGTCAGGTGCTTGCCACTAATTGTTGATGAAGCTTGAATTAGAACAAGAAATATCACAATATAGTAGCTAACGCTGTTTAATGTGTAGAAAATACAACAGTGACCATTTGTTCTAGTAAAATTCCTTGAATGACAGGCATAATCTTCCACTAAAATTTGTTAGAGGCCCAGTCTGCTTTAAAATGCACTATCTGCCATGTATTGACCACAAAAGGACCCCTATGCACATTAGTACAATAACTATAACAAGGAAAGGATGTGGCAATAAGGCCAGCGCTGCCGACTTAGGAGCTGGGGAACCAGGTTTGAGTCTCTGCATCAGCTCAACATCCTGTGATTCTGGGCAAATCACTTAGGCCCATATTTATCATGGTATGCTTCAAAAAATGAAGGTTCACCAGAAATTATATCTATTAGTAAGTCCATCATCTTCTTCTATTAGTGAAATTTAGTTGCATATAAGTTAAAATCAGCCATCAGCCAATGCGTTTTGTTCCTGTCAGAAAAGGAACTTCATTAGGGCTTCCTATATTATATAGTGTGTTCACAAATTTTTCATTAGAACCGTTGTGTCTTCACTACTGATAGTAGGCGCTTCTACCTATACCAGATTTCCACAGACTCAGATTCCAGGTTGGAAATTATTTTTGATCATATACCCTTATCCTCGGGTGACTAACCTGGTGAAGACACGGTTCTGATGAAAAATTTGTGAACACACTATATAATATATGAAGCCCTGTTGAAGTTCCATTTGTGACAGGAATGACATATAATTTTCTCTTGTTTCCAGTGCCACTGAACGGCGGCAAGTGCCGGAAGAGGATGCACAGGACAACATATTAAATGTGAGAGGGATTGAGGTGCAGAACCTACGGTCCGCCGCTGATAGCTTTGTGGTTAGCCATATTCATTATGGGTTTGAGTCACCCTTGCACTGTGCAAGGGCGAAGCAGAACCTTGACTGATATTTACCGTGCCAAGCAAGGCCACATTGCATGGTCCTACGTGGCTTGGTAAATGTGGAGTAATGCAAGGCAGTGCAAATCGCTGACTTGCCTAACTCTCCCCCGGGGAGACGTTACATAGGGGGAGCGTGAGGGTTGCAACGCATCCAACCATATATTGTGGCGCATCCTCAGATTTACCATTAGTGGTGGACCTGGGAATGTGTCAAATTCCTACGCCTTCCTAGGGGAGGTGTAACGAGGAGAAATATGTTTATTTCTCCTCTTTTTTCCTCCTTTTACATGTGCTGCATTCTGCAGCTCACATAGATAGAGGAAAATAACTCTGTGGTGCCCCTACCTGCACAAAATCAATCCTGCCTACATTGTAGGCACCCTTGCACCATTACTGCTAGACAGCCAAAAGTGCACCAGGGCTAGGAAAAGACAGGAATGCACCATAAAATGCTAACTACAGCATATTCCTCCCCTTTCACGCAGCGCCGTTCAGCAAGGTGGATTTCTGTGTTGCAAGTATTTATAGTAAATGTGGTCATTAATCACCCAATGCCTCCAAAAACTATTAGACATTGTATAATGTAGCTGTAGATCATGTTAGGCGCTCCAATACCTTCAGGTCGTGTTTGAGCTACATAAAACTGAAAAATAAATAGCGGGATCACCCACAAACTATTTTAAGCCTGAGGCTGAATGTAGCTTTGCCTCCAGCGTTTGAAGTGTCAGCCCCCCCTGAAATGTGGGTCTAGTTGCGCCCCTGGTACCTGCTCCCGCACACTCCAGTAAGACAGCACGGTGGTCTAATGCAACAATGGTTAAGATCTATGGACAACCTGAAGAACATAGTTTTGAAACCTAGCAAAAACTTCCTAGGCTGGTAACATGGGTACAATTCAACATGATTCAGAACCCATTGTTAAACATGGCAGAAAATTTTTTTGCTGAAATCTCAATGTTTTAATTTTGTCAGAACAATTTGGACCATGACTGATGTCAGCAAGGATCCTCTGGTAGCAAAGGTTTTCGGGGAACACCCCAGATTATTTCTCGAAAGGGCACATTATTACTGGGATTCCTCCAGAACTGTTCCCAGTAATTACCAGAAATGTCAAAATGCTTCAAAGGAAAAAAACACTCAATAAGGAGACTGATTACCTGAGATTTATCCTTTGGGGATCATCACTACTATGTTTGAAATCACATGATCAGTTAAAAAAAAAGCTTTGATAAAAATAAGAAATCATGTAGAAAACTGCACACAAAGGAAATGTTTCTATTTAGTATAGACTTTAAAAACGTAGTATATTACTTAGTATATTTAGAAATGGTAAATGAGGTGTCTTTTAGATAGAGACTTCTTATCCAGTAATTGATCATCCTTTACTGATTCACAGAATACGCTGCTAACATGAATATGAAAATGTACAAAATGCTTCAATAACAATGTAATGTGCAGAATTTTGATTTAAAAATGTGTGTTAAATGCAAAAAGTGTGATAGGCAACCATACGTAAAACCTATAGGCCTTCAACCTAGCAATGAATCCCAAATTGTTAACTTGACATAAATGAAGATGCCATGATTCAACATAAAGACCCCTTAATACTGAAATGCTTGTTTTTCACTGTAAACAACTGTTGTGTAAGTTGTTTTTCTTCTCTTTGATGCAGATGTTGCAATTTCAGAAGCTATTGTTTATTAGTTAATGAATAGACATTTGTTGTATTAGACCACTGACAGTGAGGTTCTCACTGCAAAAGCTGTAGATGACAGAGAGGATGATTCATGGGAAGACTTATTGGAAAACAAGAAAGGATGTGCCGCAACATTCAAGGACACATGGTTAAAAGACAATTGTACTCTGGTGAGAATATGGGGAGTAAACCTGTTCCAAGGAGCATGCTGAAATCTTATTGGCCAACATGAACAAGAAATAATATTAATGTTGCACCATCATAAATGTGTGTTTTATATTAATGCAAGGTCCGAGACTAGACACTACAGATTAATAGAGATTCTGAAGGAGATTCCAATTTGCAGCAGTTGGTGTATGTTCCCTGTCCCAGACTCTCTGAAAGGAGATTCTTTACTGAGTTTTCTTGGCCATCCGATTGTGTTTGCTTTGTCCTGTTTTTTAATGGGGGTATGGAGTGTCAGACAGAGTAATGTTGGGTACTGAGATCTCCACTGTAATATCTATTGCAGCCAGTAATAAGATTTGCCTACGTTTTTACCTTCTAATTTATTGACCCTTCCTAGTGAGGTGCTAATGAAACTTATGGTTATAAGTCAATGGCTCTGGACACACTGTGAAACATTATGATTGACGATGATTTTTTGAGTTGTTACACGAGCAATGATCTCATGATTTTAATAAGGTTTTAAGGCTTATTATTGATTTTATTGGTTTAATGTTTTTATCTGAATTGTATTTGTGTGTGTACTTTTATGGCAGTATCTGGATAAAGATTATGAAGATGAGTCTAGGTAGCCTAACAAACAGGAACGGTGGGCATTGGCATGTTCCCATGAATGCTAAACAGCAAAAAGCACTTTGAGAAAAAAATCTCATTCCCTGAAATACTGGGCCAAAGATGAAGAAAGAAGAGCTATGGAGGCACAAATCAGATTGTGGGCTCCCTGAATGAGCTGGGAACCCAAGCACTGAGCTGTTTTTAGAAGAGTAACGTAACACAACATTTGTAGCCAATGTCTTACTGAGTTCTCAGTTGAATGGGCACACATAATCCTGGTTTCACCATTGCCATTTGCACCAATCACACCTCGCATCCTGTGAAAATGTGTGAGGCATGCATGCCTAGGCCTCATGCCCAACACCCAAGGTTCTCCCGCCACCGCGAGTATGAAGAATTGGATTATTTATACTGTGTGCATCCTGAATTGATTTATTTCAAGCTGCTCTCAAATGGTATGCTTATGGAAAAGGAAGCCCAGAGAAGAAAATAATTTGCCTAGGGTCACATAACTGCGTCAGGCTGTGGAGCTGGGATTGAAACCAGTTTTGTTATTGAGCATTGCACAACAATGACACTGCATAGCTATCAAATTTTTTCATCTTCTGCTTTGATGACATTTTAATTATTGACCCAAGAAGAAAGTCAGTCATCTTGTGCCACCGATATAGGGTATTTATTGCTGATATAGCTGGAGCAACATTGTGGTCTATTAAACCATATATGAGAAAGGATTTTGTAGTGTGCATCCTGAACTGAATTATCTCATGGTGCTCTTGTGATGATAACGGAAAAGGAGTAAAAATGATGAAAAGCAATTTTGAGGTCACATAGTTTGGTCAAGCTGGGAAACCAGATTCTGTTGGTCAGGGCACCACAACTACTTTTTCTTTGGGCCCCACAAAAGCTTCTGACTAGCCTGGCTTGCTTAGACAATTGGTGATGCAGAAGCTCTGATTTTTCCTGCTAACTGTCTGGCTATGCAACAACAAAAGAGAATGTTTCTGGAAGTTAAGAAACAACTCCCCTAATCATACCTCAAGTACACGTTATCGTTCCCAGCAGACCTGAAAGTCCTGCACAATAGGAAGGCTCACTTCTTCACTAAGACATCAGTAGAGTGGACATGGCGTGAAGCACTGACAAACTGGAAGACCTATACACTAATCCCATTACAGGCCAAGATTATGATCGCAACGACAGAGGAAACCGCAACTTGGCACAAGCTGCACAAGCTGAGAGGGTTGCGGCGGCAATGGTCACACTCCATGAATCCTTGATCTTGATTGGCTCCAGTGATTCAGGAGACAGCTCATTAGCAATTGGTAGTGACACTGACATGCTGGGAAGACTAGTGTCTGTAGCTGAGTACTTATGCAAAACAATCTCAGACCATTGACTGCTCCTCATTACTCTAGCCTGTGATATGTTGCCCATGATCATTCCCACATGTAAAGTGAAGGTGGCAGAGCTGCAAGATGCTGTTTTCAGGGAACTGTCACCCAAAGAGATCTGTTATGGAGAAAGTGAAGAGAAATCAGAAAGCATGCTGACTGACTAGGGAGTGTCAGGTGCTTGCCACTAATTGTTGATGAAGCTTGAATTAGAACAAGAAATATCACAATATAGTAGCTAACGCTGTTTAATGTGTAGAAAATACAACAGTGACCATTTGTTCTAGTAAAATTCCTTGAATGACAGGCATAATCTTCCAGTAAAATTTGTTAGAGGCCCAGTCTGCTTTAAAATGCACTATCTGCCATGTATTGACCACAAAAGGACCCCTATGCACATTAGTACAATAACTATAACAAGGAAAGGATGTGGCAATAAGGCCAGCGCTGCCGACTTAGGAGCTGGGGAACCAGGTTTGAGTCTCTGCATCAGCTCAACATCCTGTGATTCTGGGCAAATCACTTAGGCCCATATTTATCATGGTATGCTTCAAAAAATGAAGGTTCACCAGAAATTATATCTATTAGTAAGTCCATCATCTTCTTCTATTAGTGAAATTTAGTTGCATATAAGTTAAAATCAGCCATCAGCCAATGCGTTTTGTTCCTGTCAGAAAAGGAACTTCATTAGGGCTTCCTATATTATATAGTGTGTTCACAAATTTTTCATTAGAACCGTTGTGTCTTCACTACTGATAGTAGGCGCTTCTACCTATACCAGATTTCCACAGACTCAGATTCCAGGTTGGAAATAATTTTTGATCATATATCCTTATCCTCGGGTGACTAACCTGGTGAAGACACGGTTCTGATGAAAAATTTGTGAACACACTATATAATATATGAAGCCCTGTTGAAGTTCCATTTGTGACAGGAATGACATATAATTTTCTCTTGTTTCCAGTGCCACTGAACGGCGGCAAGTGCCGGAAGAGGATGCACAGGACAACATATTAAATGTGAGAGGGATTGAGGTGCAGAACCTACGGTCCGCCGCTGATAGCTTTGTGGTTAGCCATATTCATTATGGGTTTGAGTCACCCTTGCACTGTGCAAGGGCGAAGCAGAACCTTGACTGATATTTACCGTGCCAAGCAAGGCCACATTGCATGGTCCTACGTGGCTTGGTAAATGTGGAGTAATGCAAGGCAGTGCAAATCGCTGACTTGCCTAACTCTCCCCCGGGGAGACGTTACATAGGGGGAGCGTGAGGGTTGCAACGCATCCAATGATATATTGTGGCGCATCCTCAGATTTACCATTAGTGGTGGACCTGGGAATGTGTCAAATTCCTACGCCTTCCTAGGGGAGGTGCAACGAGGAGAAATATGTTTATTTCTCCTCTTTTTTCCTCCTTTTACATGTGCTGCATTCTGCAGCTCACATAGATAGAGGAAAATAACTCTGTGGTGCCCCTACCTGCACAAAATCAATCCTGCCTACATTGTAGGCAACCTTGCACCATTACTGCTAGACAGCCAAAAGTGCACCAGGGCTAGGAAAGGACAGGAATGCACCATAAAATGCTAACTACAGCATATTCCTCCCCTTTCACGCAACGCCGTTCAGCAAGGTGGATTTCTGTGTTGCAAGTATTTATAGTCAATGTGGTCATTAATCACCCAATGCCTCCAAAAACTATTAGACATTGTATAATGTAGCTGTAGATCATGTTAGGCGCTCCAATACCTTCAGGTCGTGTTTGCGCTACATAAAACTGAAAAATAAATAGCGGGATCACCCACAAACTATTTTAAGCCTGAGGCTGAATGTAGCTTTGCCTCCAGCGTTTGAAGTGTCAGCCCCCCCTGAAATGTGGGTCTAGTTGCGCCCCTGGTACCCGCTCCCGCACACTCCAGTAAGACAGCACGGTGGTCTAATGCAACAATGGTTAAGATCTATGGACAACCTGAAGAACGTAGTTTTGAAACCTAGCAAAAACTTCCTAGGCTGGTAACATGGGTACAATTCAACATGATTCAGAACCCATTGTTAAACATGGCAGAAAAAAATGTTGCTGAAATCTCAATGTTTTAATTTTGTCAGAACAATTTGGACCATGACTGATGTCAGCAAGGATCCTCTGGTCGCAAAGGTTTTCGGGGAACACCCCAGATTATTTCTCGAAAGGGCACATTATTACTGGGATTCCTCCAGAACTGTTCCCAGTAATTACCAGAAATGTCAAAATGCTTCAAAGGAAAAAAACACTCAATAAGGAGACTGATTACCTGAGATTTATCCTTTGGGGATCATCACTACTATGTTTGAAATCACATGATCAGTTAAACAAAAAGCTTTGATAAAAATAAGAAATCATGTAGAAAACTGCACACAAATGAAATGTTTCTATTTAGTATAGACTTTAAAAACGTAGTATATTACTTAGTATATTTAGAAATGGTAAATGAGGTGTCTTTTAGATAGAGACTTCTTATCCAGTAATTGATCATCCTTTACTGATTCACAGAATACGCTGCTAACATGAATATGAAAATGTACAAAATGCTTCAATAACAATGTAATGTGCAGAATTTTGATTTAAAAATGTGTGTTAAATGCAAAAAGTGTGATAGGCAACCATACGTAAAACCTATAGGCCTTCAACCTAGCAATGAATCCCAAATTCTTAACTTGACATAAATGAAGATGCCATGATGGAACATAAAGACCCATTAATACTGAAATGCTTGTTTTTCGCTGTAAACAACTGTTGTGTAAGTTGTTTTTCTTCTCTTTGATGCAGATGTTGCAATTTCAGAAGCTATTGTTTATTAGTTAATGAATAGACATTTGTTGTATTAGACCACTGACAGTGAGGTTCTCACTGCAAAAGCTGTAGATGACAGAGAGGATGATTCATGGGAAGACTTATTGGAAAACAAGAAAGGATGTGCCGCAACATTCAAGGACACATGGTTAAAAGACAATTGTACTCTGGTGAGAATATGGGGAGTAAACCTGTTCCAAGGAGCATGCTGAAATCTTATTGGCCAACATGAACAAGAAATAATATTAATGTTGCGACATCATAAATGTGTGTTTTATATTAATGCAAGGTCCGAGACTAGACACTACAGATTAATAGAGATTCTGAAGGAGATTCCAATTTGCAGCAGTTGGTGTATGTTCCCTGTCCCAGACTCTCTGAAAGGAGATTCTTTACTGAGTTTTCTTGGCCATCCCTTCATGAAACGTCTTAGTTTATTTTTTAATCTGCTGTTATTGGAGCTGAGAATGCTTTCTACCACAGTCTGTGTAGTGTCTTGTGTATTGTTGAGTGTGATACCCCTTTAGTCCTTAATGGACTCCATAGTCTAGTGACGTTAGTGATTGGTTGAGTTTAATAAGTTCATGACGCAGTATGTGTCAGTTAATGGTTACACTCTACAGTATAAAGATTTTTAATACCGTGATCCGTGTGCCGTAATTCATTTACACGATTCCGGGCTGAGGAGAATGCCACAAATGGTGACGAGATAGGGATATGTAAACCCCACAACCCGCGAGAGTCGAGAGTGCTCTCTCAGAGAGTTTGCTGACGTCCAGCAAACTTCTTGTGCATGCCAAGTGCACCTCAGTTGAAGTTAATAATCAATAGTTGCCATATGGGGAATTAAAGTGTAACTCCAGCCAGTATGAGGCCCTCGAATACAGTCAAAGGATCCACATAAAGTATATTTTACTGTCAGTCAGAAATTGCTAATACGACTGAAATAAGAAGTGTGACGCCACAATTTAACACAGAGCCTTCATTCATACAGTACAGTAACACTAAAGGCATTGTCCACCAGGTACAATGCAGAAGGTTGAGAGAAATGAAGAACAAGAGCAAGAGACAAAACTAATCAGCAGGCTGATGCTGGCAACGATGACACCGGGCCAGAGGACGCTGAAGGTCAAGTGTTGCCTGAACAGCATATAAATCTGGCAGCAGCTGCAAAAAACCAAACAAAGTATAATGCCACAGTTTTCTTAAAATCACCGTCCTCATTTGATATCGCCAAAAAGCATAAAAAACATTGGTGATTTCTGATGCGCTAGAAATAACCAATGAAAAAAAGATGATCAAATATCTTAAGAACATAGCAGGAGAAGGGGTAAAAGAAGCAATAAAGAAGATACCTCAGGTGAACAGAGTATCTTACCAGGATGTCAAGGTACATTTGAATCTCAAGTTCAATCCGATACCGAACCTTGACTATGAAAGGTACATCTTCAATCAGGAGAGACAGAGAGATGATAAAACAATGGATGAATTTGTTGAAAGACTTGAAATGCTCATCAAACATTATATGTTTGTCGAGTTCAATGATGAAGCCATTTGTCTCAGAGTCATAGATGGTTGCCTGTCCGATTCCTTCAGATGCCAAATGCTGAGAGAAACGCTCAATTTGGAGCGTGTGCTCATGGTGGCCAGAGCTGGATAATGTGCTGACAAACAAGTTTCTGACATGAAGGCCGGAGGAGCCCAGAGTGAATCGTCATTGAATGTGGAGAGCAAGACAAAGTAGAAGGTAAAATGACACAAAGTGATGTCTCCAAGGAAAAAGAAGTTGTGTTATCGATGTGGATTTTCCTTTCCGTACAAAGATAAATATCCCGCCATTGGACAGGTATGTAAAGGCTGTGGAAAGAGAACCATTTTGTAACAGTTTGCAAAGCGAGAGAAAAAGTGAGTGTGTCACGTTGTAAAGATAAAATAGCTGCCAGTGCTTCACATTGTGAAGACAAAATGGCTGCCATAAAGTTCCTAAAGGGATCCAGTCACACCTGCCGAAGTAGACAGCAAATTTTTTTAAGGCAAGTACAAACTGAAAGAGGCTGATAGCCATCAAATTCTTCCTCAAGAGATACTTCGAAGTCACTGTCGAGTGACAGTGAAGAAGATGGGTGCTCAATGTCAAAGCTGACTATTGAAAGATGTGGGCATGTAGGGTTGGCTTCTTGAAAAGACGAATACAAGTCAGAAACGGATCGCCAAGTGAAATGATGAAATTCATTTGGACATTGTCCGAAAATAAAATTGAAGATTAATTGTTGCTATATACAGTTTGTCATAGACAGTGGTGGGTCGATAAATATCATGCCAGTCGAAAAGTACCATGAACTGTCTCCAGTGCCCTGTCTCACACCATTGCAAACCAATGTATGCATGTGAGCAGCCTCAACACCCTTACAAAGTCAAGGTTCATTCATGGCATGTGAAACACAATAAGACAAAGGTGCAAGCCCCAATCCATGTCCTTCAGGGCACTTCGTTGAGTGCATGTTTGCTCAGCATCAGCACTGCTACTGACATGGGACTAATCTCTTAGAATTACAATGTCAATGCTCATCTTGAAATAGTGAATCAATTTCCATTGTTGTTCCATGGATTAGGGAAACTTAAGTCAATGAAAGTGCAGCTCAACATTAATAAGGACATTCATCCTTTTGCTCCATGACGTGGTCGTGTTGCATTTCACCTACAAGAAGCTTTTGAAAAAGAAATCAAGACTTTGCTGAAACATGATCTCATTGCGCGCTCTACTGGTCCTACACCATGGGTGTCACTCATAGTGGTAGGACCTAAAATGGACAGTGGAGGGGCTGTGCAAATTTGTGTTGACATGTGTCGGGCAAGCAAAAGAAAACAATACACAGGTCTGGACATTGGAGATATGATTACTCAGTTAACGGTGCCAAAGTCTCCTCACGCCTTCATCTGAACAAAGGAGATTATCAGTTCGATTTAGAAGAAAATTGCAGATACATTACTACCTTAAAAAATTGCAGATACATTACTACCTTTTCAACTCATGTTGCTTTGTTCAGATACAAAAGATTGAGTTTCACAAATCAATACTAAAATTCTTTGAGCACATTTTCTGAGAAGGAAAAATTACTCCAGATCAAGCCAAGGTTCCGGCTTTATCATCTACCTCCCCTCCACAAGATGTATTCATGCTGCATTCTTTTCTTGGTATGGCCAGTTACTGTTTCAAGTACATTTGTGAATTTGCCACTGTGTGTGCCCCATTGAGAGAGTTAACAAAATAGAATGTTTCATTTCAGTGGTCAGGTGAGTGTGATCAAAGTTCCAAGACAATTAAGCATGCCATTGACAATGCTACTTTTTTTTTTTATAACTTATTTTTATTGGTATTTCCAATACATCATTACAAGTCACAAACAGCAGGAATATCTTTCTATAGCATTATCTGGTACAACACCATGGCACCTTAGACTGTATCATTCTGGGTTCACTGCAATTAGTTGTCAACATATGTATCGCCTTATGCAAGCCAGGTATTCATCTAGTGGAACAGTCCAGTTCCTAGTGTACAATTATACATTCTATTACACGTTGTACGTTTTGTTTGGGTTTTCACATGGGCGGCCGTGGGCCTCACACTAGGGTATAACAGTACTATCCAAGATTAATAAATCTACTTTTAAAACTTCCAATTATAAACTTAAACCTGTGCAGAAGAGTGTTTTAAATTAGGATCCAATAGTTTATATGTGGGGAATTAGAGCATCGGGATCTCACAGAGGAACAGGAAAGGAAAGGAAAGGGCTCCCCCCCTTCAACAGCCCCCATCACCAAACAGACACATTCTAACAAACTGTATAAGTTTGAGAGCATCAACATGGCCAAATCTACCACCATGGGAATAGGACAAGGATGTTATGCTTCCGTGTCACTACTTGCTCCACTCACTCTACCCCTCCTTTTCGCTACTAGTTTGCTTTGGTCGTGTCCATGACACCATCGACTCTTTTCATTGATCAGCTGCGGGGCACTTCTGCATCCCTCTAGTCTCCTCCCAGCTCTGTGCTCTACCCTCTGCTCCAGCCCAATTAATCATTCCACAATTCCAACTTTCAACCTTGGGTCCATGTATTGGTTTCCATTCTAACACTATCCTGGGTTTGGAAAGTCCCAAGGCAAAATTAATCAGCCTATTCCCAACCTTTCATTTATGTGGGCGGGTTAAGAGTCCCAACAAACACACCCGTGCCGTGAGAGCCAGTTCCCTTCCCAAGACCTCCTCAATTTTGGAAATAATTGCCTCCCAGAAGGGACGTAGGTTTTGGCATTCACGTATCATATGTATGAAATCTGCGTCAAGTTGGGCACATCTTGGACAATTCCGCATGTCCCCCCCTTAAGTGATGATAAGACGGTGAGGCGTCATATAGGTCATATGTATGAATTTAAATTGTATATATTTTAGGTGTGTATTGTGGGAGATCTTCTTAGGGGACTGCAAGATCCTACCCCACTCAACATCCGTGAATTCTCCACCCATTATCTTTTCCCACCTCCGCATAAGGGGTCCAGGGACGCTGTGAGCAGGGTAGCATAGAACCACTTCAACTGTTGCATGGCCGAGCCTAAGGTGATCAGTGCGTGTAAGATTGGGTGCGTCTCAGGCTCCTCCCTCCCCTCACCCCATAAGTGCCCAAAGGTATGGGCCAAAGCTTCATACTGTGGAAACTGTCCCGGGGGAAGCCCGCAGCAGTCCACCAGTTCTTCAAATGGGATTAGAGTTTTCTCCAAATAACAGTCTCCAACGTTCTCCAAACCTGCCTCCGTCCAGGGCGCCAACTGGTCCGCAGTGAATAGTGACATGGGGATTCCATGTGGCAAGCGCACCAGGGGCAGCATAAGGATATATCTCGGGGTTCTCTTCAATTTGGTTAAGGATCTTTTCCAAACCTGTAAGGCATTGCATTGTAATACCATTGTGCCAACCATTGCAGCTGGGTGGCCAGCATGTAGAGCTCAAAATTCGGTACCCTCAACCCTCCTTCGGCCATGGGGTGCTGCAACGTCTTTAAGGAGACTCTCCGACACCCATCACCCCACAACAGGTCTCGCAGCAAAGAATTCAGCGGGCGAAACCAACCTGGAGTCATCAGAACTGGAAGGTTAGCAAAATAATGCAAGAGCAGAGGTAACATAACCATTTTGGATAACGAAATCCTAGCCACAATAGGGAGCTGCAGGGTACGCCAGACTAGAACACAGGATTCAAGAGACCCAAAGGCACTGCCTAGATTTCCTTCCCTCAGATCTTCTAGGGAATGAAAGATGTGTATACCCAGGTATTTAAATGAGTGGGGGGTCCAGAGGATGTCAGCTTGCAAGGCCTCAGGCCTGGGTAGTGGGCCCGCTACAGGATATAAGTATGTCTTGGTTTCATTAACCCAGAGGCCCGATAGTTGCCTGAAGCTGTCCAGAATCTGTACAGCTGAGGCCGTGCCCGTCACCGCCTCCTCCAGGTAATTCAGCAGGTCGTCTGCATAGAGTGAAATAGTATGCACTTGTGTGCCCACATTAAGACCCAACCCATCGCCCCCAAATCGAACCCTCTCAGCAAGTGGCTCTATTGCTAGGGCGAACAAGAGGGGCGAGAGAGGAGACCCCTGCCGTGTGCCTCGAAAGACCATATATTGGTTGGAAATTGTTTTGCCCGTCTTGACCCTTGCAGTGCCCGCTGCATAAAGGAGCCGTACCCACTTCACCCGGTCGCTCCCAAGGCCCATACGCAACATAACTTCAAATAGATACTCCCAGCTAACCATGTCAAAAGCCTTTTCCAGGTCATTTGACAACACTGCCGCATGCTGGTTAGATGGCGCTTCCGCATGGTAGAGGATGGAATAGAGTCTACGAAGATTATAAGCGGTACTGCGGGAAGGAATAAATGAAAATGCTACTTAAATGGCTTTCTTTGATCCAACATTGCATACAGAAATTGTTGTGGATGCTAGTCCAGTGGGTTTGGGCACACTTCTTGCTCTACATAGTGGACATTCAAACACACCAAGGCATATTGTAGCTTATGCTAGCCGAAGTTTGTCACAGACTGAACAAGCTTACTCACAACCTGAGATAGAAAGCGTAGCTTTTCTGTGGGCTTGTGAACACTTTCATGTCCTTCTGTGTGGGAAACATTTTACTGATCATCAAGTACTGCTCACTATTTTTGGCAATCCAAAGGCCAAAGTTCCCCCTCACATTGAGAGCTGGGGGATGCGACTGCAAGAGTATGACTACACCATTGCGCACCGGCCAGAAAAAGATCAAAAGCCTGCAGACTACTTTTCTCGGATGACCATGCAGTGTCAGGGTACCCCTTCTAAAGTGGCCAAGGCCTATGTTACATTCATTGTGAGATCCAGCGCTCCTACAGCTGTGTCCGAGGAGCAAATAAGTTCTGCTACCAATGCAGATAGGACTATGCTCATCCTCAAAGAAATTATTATGCATCAATCCTGTAGAGCACAATCTTGACATGTGCTGATGAACTACAAAATAAGGGATTATCTTGCGATGGTCAAGAATTGTATTTCCTGAAAGTCCATGACAACAAGTTATTGAAGTGGCACATGAGGGCCATTATAGAATTCCCGCCACCAGGCGAGCACTCAGGGACCGTGTTTGATTCCCCCATCTTGTCGTGCGAGTTGAGCGAGGGCTCCAGGCCTGTCATTTGTTTAACTGTCTATTTCAGAAAACAGAACAGCATCCTTTGAACATGTCAGATATTTCAAAACACATCTGGGAAAAAACTGCAGTTGACTTCTTTGGACCCCTTGAAAATGGCCATTGCCTCATGGTAATCGTTGAATTTGTAGGGTATCATCAAATTGCACAATTGAGATAGGGACTATAACATTGTTGTGATTGTACTAATATATATATATATTTTTTTAGACTTTTATATATCGCGAACTAGACCCGAGACATTGGGTGTCAGAGCGCTTTACATGAGCACCAGTTTCGTTACAGACGGACACATTCATTTTAGTTAGGCACTGGGAGATTTAGGGCCAGATGCAGAAAGCGAAATAGCGATTGCAAATGATGAAATTTGCAGAATATCAGCATTTGCGATCGCAATTTAGCTGTGTGCCATGTAGGTAGTCAAATACCTACTTGCAAAATAATGAATCGCAAAAATTGCGATTCCTTATTGTGCGCAAGCATTTAGAGAATCGCAATTTGCGAGTCCCTAAATGCTATGCTAGTAGTCATCGCAAATTGCGATATTGCCTTAAGGAATCGCAAATTACCACCAACTTCAAGTTGGTGGTAAGTTACGATTTCCTTTAAAAAATCACTTTTTTGCTTTTTTAGGGCATGTATGTGCCCCACATGTGCACACATGCACAATTCAGGGGTGCAACAGTGTGTCCTTTTGGAATCCTTGCACCCTTGAAATTATGCGCGCAATTCCCATTCATTCCTATGGGCCTCTTGCCCCATAGGAATGAATTGGAAGCCATTCCTTATTTGCGACTCGCAATTTGAGAGTCGCAAATAAGGAATGTGTAGGAATCGCAAATAATATTGTGATTCCTACCTACATAGCATTTTGCGAGTCCTTAATAGCGATTCCCTAAAAATCGCTATTAAGGACTCGCAAAATGCTACAATGCTACATCTGGCCCTAAGTTATTTGCCCAGAATCGCAGGATGATGAGCGTCGTTGCTGAGTCTTGAACCTGGTTCCCCATCTTCGAGGTCGACCACTCTAACCGTAAGGCTACATCCTTGGTGTTAGTGGAGTCTGTTACCAAAGGGGAAGCTACATCAGTTAGAGTGCTTTCTTGCTGGTCGAGATTCAGTCGTGTGTGTGAGTACAAGAGTAGGAAAGTGAGAAGGTGTTAAAAACCTTACTTCCAATTGTTGTTTTTGAATTAATGAAAAACTTTGAATTTCTTCAGTGGAGCTGACAAAAGTTATTTGTTTAACGTGCTTGTTTGCAGTTGTATGATTTGTGTACAAGAAAATTGTAAAGGATGGTGAACTGCAGCAAGGAGTGAGAAATAAACTGCCCTGAGATTGGTTGGTTGGTGTTACTGTTGTGCAGCTGTTGGTTGAGGACAACGTAGAGTGCCGTGCTGGCATAGGTCAGTTGTTGTGAAAGTGCCCTGTTGAGATTGGTTGACGAGTCCTCAAGTATTAAGCTGTAACAGGATTGGAGAAAGAGACTGATGCATATGGAATTACAAACAGAATCAAAACATTGAATTTGCACTTGATCACTGCACATTTACTTTTGAATTAGCGCAAAACTTAAATGTTTGGAGATCCTTACAGATTTTTTGAGAGGGGGTGTAAGAGTCCTAGTTATTAAAGGAGAAGAGGTGCCACCGGTGGGTATGCCAGCACATTACATGACCACAAATGTAGGGCTCCATACATGTTTGTGACTTCTTCAATGGCACAATATTACTGAAAATGAGGGTCCATTGAAATGTCCACAATATGGTACATTCTATTTAAATTCATTAAACATCTGAGGGAGAAATTATACTAGATGAAACCACCTCCTAGATCCACTCATTGTTAAGCATTAAATGCATGGGAAAGAGCCGCTCACGCTAAAGAGAAGGAAAAATATCAGAATAGGGCAAAAAAGGTAGGCAAACGTATGCAGATGCTCAATGGGACAAAGAACAGCGGAGGTTATTGGTTTTGTGTCCACCACCATATGTGGCCCCTACAATAAATACTGATAGTGATACAACATCTAGTGCTACAGCCCCTGTTTAACCGAGTGTACTTCAGATAAGGAGACCATTTCCTGCACTTCAAATTATGCCTGCACTGGTTGAAGTGGCTCATAATGTAATAACCCCAGGTGTTACTGCCTTAATTGTGAGTGTTCCTGAACCAGCGTCACAAGTTGTAACAACACACACATTGGGAAGGCCAGTGGCAGCTGCCCCAAACAGAATCTTGAACCTCAAGGAGCTGTAGGAGGAGTAGCTGTGACAGGGTTCAACTGGACATCGCAGAATTCACAGATTGTTGCCTGGATGCCACCGCTAAATGTTCAATCATTGAGAGAAGGAAGGAGGATTGAGGATGGGATTTTTCCCCCGTGTCTTGAAAATACTTTGGAGAATAAGAAAGTGGAAAGATCAGTGAGACTACTTGTCTGTTAGTCAAAAAAAGGGAAGACCTTTAGATCTGCTGAACTTAAAGGTAGAATTAGAAGAAATTAGTAGGGGTTGTCTGGACATTTCACATTTGGAACATTATCACAAAATGAACTGCTATATTAGATTAAAGAAATCACAAGATGTGCAGCTGCCAACTGAATTGTCATCAAAATATAAAGTTGATCTTTCAAAGAGTGACCATTACAAAGAAGCTTTAGAGCTTAATTAGATGATGAGGCTATTGTGACAATGCGATCTTCAGGGATGAGATTACACATTGCGCAATTGATAAAATGCATCTGCAAATGGAGTGATTTTGAAAGATTAGATAGCAAGTGGGCAAAGAAGCAAGAAAAGAAAAATAAACCATCAGATGTAGCAGAAGTTCATAATAAACCACCATCGGCACCTCCAGATAAAGATGAGACATTCACCTTTCCTATGAGGGAAACACCAGGTAGTGGTGATCTTGTAGCATTTACAAACAATTTTCTGAAATTGAGAGAGAATACTGCACAGGGGTGTTCAAAAGTTAACATATTTGTTACAATTTCAATAGTTTTGTGGCCAGATTTGAATACTTTTCTTTGAAATCATAATCTTGAGCGATTTGTGGGCTGTGTGTAGAATAGCTGTGCAGTTGCCACTTTCTGAACCTCCGAGAGATGCGCTCACCCATGCACCCTCACCTGTAGCAATGACAAAATGTATAGAGGTTTATTACCTTTTTAAAAGGAAAAGTTCCTGCGAGAGACATTGCTTGGCTAAAAATCAATAGAACAACTCAAGAGGCAAAGGAATCAGTGGATGCTTATTATAAGCAATTTTTATAGGTGTTTAAACAGCATGGTGAGTAAGAAAATCATGAGAAAATTGATATGGCTACTTTTGGGGCTCTAATTTGTCCTTGGATTGAGACCAGAGACCAGTATGCACATAGCTCAAAATGTGATTTATTGGCAGACAAAACAATTAGATGAGATCCTGAGGTATGCAAAATATTGTAGTGATGAGCACGAAATGAAGCAGAAAAGACTGAAGGAGAAACATATGCTTGCACAAACAAAGCTAGCTCATAAAGGATTTCAGAATCAGTCATTCAGAGGGACTGTTAGTGAAATGCAAGGTGTTGATTTTCAAGCTGGAGGTCACAGGATAGACCCAGAGGTGTTCCGATTGATCCAAATTCTGGGATAGACATTACAACATTGAAAAGGTCGACTCCTTTTCATTATTGGGCATTGGAAGTGGGCTTGTAGACAGAATCCGAATAGAGTCAGTGGTGACAGGCAAATGCAGGGAGTAAATTAAAATGCAAATGCAGAATATTGCAGTTCAAGTGCCAGCACAACTAATGCAATTGCCAGTACAGTAGCAAGTTCTCATAATGCATGTCCCGCAAGCTCCAATGGCCCCACAGAATATGGGAAATCCTACATTTAATATGACTCAAGTACCAAGAGCAAATCCAAAACCATTTCAAAACCAGAACCCATTTCAACAGTGCCCCATGTTGGAAAACTAGAATTTTGACTGACTATTCCCAATGAAGGTGCCTGAGGGGGTGGAAGATTGCGTACTTGGCGCAGTCTTAGAGGTAGACCAAAGTGGGCCATTTATAGAAGGAGAAGTTAATGGCCACCAAGTGTAATTTCTTACTGACACTGAAGCTGCCCGATCTACTGTTAGAACAGCGGAAGTCCCAGACCTACTCCTTTTGGGAAAGAAGATCCAAGTTGTAGATGTTACTACTTGTTATATATGATTCTAGTCTGGTAAACCTGTTAGGAAGGGATCTTATGTGCAAGTTAAATTCAACCTTTTACTGCATATCGCATGGTGTTGAATTCCAAATGCATGATGAAAATGTTGAATTTAAAATGGCACGACAAGGAACAGCTGTAGAATTGTACCCAGTGAGAACAGTTGAGGATTTACCTCCTGATATGAAGGATACTGTGAACCCAGAGGTATGGGACTTTACAGGAAAGGATAGCGTACTAATCAAAGGTGTAGAACCTGTCCGAATCACAGTAGAACCAAATGTAGTTTTCCCAAGAACACCACCTTATAATTTGACGCCATTGCTGGAATAACACCAGTGATTGAGAACATGCTAAAACAGGGAATTTTAAAAGAGATGGTAGGGACCACTGTCAAGTCACATATTATGGGTTTATCAACACCCAATGGGAAATACCAGACTGTGCAGGATCTTCAAAAGATTAATAACAAAGTGGTTCCATGTTGTCCCGTGGTACTGAATACAGTCACAATACATTTTCACATCCCTTGGACTGGAGAGTGGTTTATGGTTGTGAATCTCTGTCAAGCTTTCTTCTCTATTCCATTCAACGAGGACAGCCAGTACTTGCTCTCATTTGTGTCGAGATAGAGTCTTGGCATGGTGCCGAGTTCCACAAGGGTTTACAGAGAGTCAATCTTTAATCAGATCTTGAAAACGAATCTTGAGACTCTGCGGCGGCCTTGTAATTCGGTTCATTGATGACCTGCTCATAGCATAAAATACTCAAGAAGCTTGCAAACAGGATACAATTGCTCTACTTCATCATTTGGCTGAGAATGGACAAAAAGTGTCTCCTAACAAGCTGCAATATTATCAAAAAGAATTCCAATATGTAGGACATATAATTGAGAAAGGAATGAGAAAGGAGTCACTAGAGAGAGTTGAAACAATTTTGACAATGAATCCACCCAGAACTCAGAGAGAAGATAGTGTGTTACTGGGAAATGTTGGCTATTGTAGACAGTGGATACCAAACATGTGTCCTAGTGGCAAAGCCTTTACAGAGGCTGATATACAAAGATGTGCCTGATCCACTTCCATGGAACAAAGAGTGCTTGAAAGCTTTCCTGGAGTTGAGAGAAAGTCTCTGTTGTGCCCAGGCACTAGGAATGCCAGATTACAGTAAAATGTTCACATTGTTTTGCAGTTAGAGGGAGGACTGCACTCTCTTAGTGCTTACTCAGATGCATGGTGATTCATGAAGACAAGCGGCATATTTTCCGACTACTCTTGACCCCGTTGCGCAGGATTGCGAAGCTGCCTTAAAGCAATGGTGTCAGTTGGTATCAGGATTGAGAGATATGCCAGCATAGCAATAGGACATCCTCTTACAGTGATGGTTCCACACTCAGTGGTGATTTTGCTAATTCGAACGAAAACACAGTATTTGACAAACAGCAGACTTACAAGGTACGAACAACAGATACTTGCTGCCGAAAATGTGGTGCTCAGGAGATGTCGCATGCTGAATCCAGCAACCCTATTGCTCTCTCCTGAAAGAAAAATTGATGGGGATGAAATTGAACATGATTGTCTAGATGTTATGGACTTATGCACCAATCCAAGACAAGACATAAAAGATGAGCCTCTCAATGAGCCAGATTATGTCATCTTTGTGAATGTCTCATGTTTAAAAAATAATAAGGGAACGTTGAGAGCAGCCTATGAAGTCTGCACAATTGAAGAAGTGATAGAAGTTTCATGGCTTTGAGGTGGTTCTTCTGCAGAAGTAGCGGAATTGATTTCCCCTATGTGAGCATGTTGCCTTTTAGCACAAATGAGAGGGACTATATTTACAGATAGTATGGCTTTGGTGTGGTCCATGACTTTGGACAGTTATGGTCACAAAGGGGTTCATAACATCTTTAGGATCCCCCATAAGAAATGTGAAATATGTAAAAGAATTGTTGGATGCATTACAGTTGCCCCATGAAATTGGAGTGGAAAAGTGTGCTGCGCATGAAACCGGATATTATTATGTTACGGCTGAAAATCGATATGCAGATCAAGTTGCTCAGTACTGTGCACTTGTGGGTTACACATTTAATGGAAATTGCACAAATAAATCTGGTGAGAACACTGCTCTCTCAATGTTGTTGCCAGTAACTGACACTTGGGAAGAGATTAAAAGATTCTAAGAAGAGGTTTCAGAAGCAGAACGACAAGGTTGGGTCAGAGCAGGGTGTGTTAGGATAAGAATGAGATGTGGGTTTCAGCTGTTGGAAGACCTATGTTGCTAGACAGTTTGTTGTTTCCCATGACATTTTCATGGTCTGGCATACATCGGAAGGGATGCAATGCTTATGTTGTTTAGACAGAACTGGTTCTACCCCTGATTCAGAGTTCTAGTAGAAGAATTGTGCCACAGATGTGTAACATGTCAACAGATGAATGTCGGAAAAATAACACCAGTAACCAGGATTCACGTAGGAAGATCAAGTGGACCATTCAATGGGCTGCAGTTGGACTTTATTAAGATGTCTGTATGTAACTGGCTAAGATACATCCTGGTCATAATGTGTAATTTCTCTTCATGGGTGGGAGCCTACCCAACACAGAGAAATGACAGTTTCACTGTAGCTAAACTGCTGTTGCATGAACTGATACCCAGGTACGTGTAGCGTCCTCCCCATCCTGGTTACACGCCAATGACTACGCTATAGACAGAGTTCAATAATACACTTCTTTATTCATCTGCGTGTAACTGTGAACTCAACATTCTAAACCAGCCTTCATTGCATTCCGCTCTAAAACTTACATAACAGTTCTACAGTCTATCAGGAGCCAAAGGGTTCCATCATGTCTAACTCACAAGACACTACATCTCCCCCTCTGTCAATGTAGCAGGACTTTCACCTGTGGTTGAGTAGGGTGCTGAAACATAAGCTTTCAAGGTAGAATTCAACACAGTTTTCAAATCAAGCTTCTCAAGAGTAGCACGCTGCCCTGCTTTCCTTAGCATCCTCATAAAATGCTCAACAAGTCAGTTGGCCTGGGGCCCCAAAGATGTGCTATTCTGATACTTTATGTTCAAATGTTCCAAGAAATCTTCAAACTCTTGACTATTGAAAGGCGGGCCATTGTCAGACTTTACTATGGCTGGAACACCTTATGCCACAAAGATGCCATCTATTCTTTCAATGACTCATCCTTGAGTATTAGAAGAAAGATCTTTAATTGATGGTAATTGTGAGTATTCATCAATAATCACCAGTACAAGATGTCCATAGTCGAGTGGACCGAAAAAGTCAATGGCTATTCTCTCCCATGCATTCTTTGGTAGATCTGACATGTTCAAGGTGTGGTGAGTAGTTTTTGTAGTAAGGCAGTTGCATATATGACAGGCCCGTAATTCATTTTCAACCCTGTCATCAAGATAAGGAAACCAGACTTGGTCTTGGCGAGCTCGTTTTGTGGTAATGTTTCCACAAAGTCCTTCATAGGCCACTTCAATTATTTTCTGTCTCAGACTCTCCGGAATCAGAATTCTCAACCCTCGTAGTATAACTCCTTCCTGTGTTATGGACAGTTTATCCTTGACATGTTTGCATTTCTGATATTCACCATCATTGGTGAGTGGTCAAGTGTGTTGGTTCTAGGACTGATGTGTAATTAGATCCTTCAACTTTAACAAGTCACTTTCACGGCTCATGGTAGTTAATAACTCAGGGGTAACGAAATGGCAGCTTTGTGTTTGATTTTACTTTGAAGTTAATATTGGACTCAGCCATTTTGGATGGAGTACCATGACTTTGGAAAGGCACTCTGGAAAAGTAGTCAGCAGGGTCCTGATTCGTCCCTGGACAATGCACAATTGTATAATGATACACTTGTAACAGCAGTCCCCGTTGTTCAATGCGAGGAAGCATTTTGGCTTTTGGATTGTCAAATATAGTCAACAAAGCTCGATGATCAGTTACCAGTGTAAACATTTTCCATATAGGAATACATGAAAATGTTCACAAGCCCATATGATGGCTAAGCTTTCTTTCTCATGTTGTGAGCAAGCACGTTCTGTTTGGGACAAACTTCTACTTGCATATGCCAAAATATACCTTAGATCATTTGTATGTCCGCTGTGCAAGGATAGCGTCTAACTCGACTGGGATAGCGTCAACAACAACCTTGGTCTGAAGCTTCAGACTGAAGTATGCCATTACAGTAGCATTCTTAATGGCTTGTTTAATTCTTTTAAAGCTTTTCTCACATTTATATGACTAATGAAATGAAACAATCTTTTTCGTCAAGGCTCTCAATAGAGCACTTACAGTGGCAAAGTTTTGTATGTATCTGGAACAGTATCTGGCCATGCGAAAAAATGAACGAACCATAGAAACATCTTGTGGGGAATCAGCATTTGACAGCACTTGTACTTCAGCAGGACATGGTGTCATATCCCTATCAGAAAAGATATGGCAAAAGAATTTTAGCTTTGTCATATAGAACTCACACTTGTCTGCATTCAGAGCCAAACCAGCTTCAGCAAGTAAACAAAGCACTTGTATAAGAGCTTTATCGTGTTCCTTTTGTGTAGCTTCAAACCTCAATATGTCATCACTGTAATTGAGCGCATTCATGATAGGCTGTATGATACGTCGAATGTCTTGAATGTCTTTAAACTGTTCTGCAGTAGATGACACACCAAACGTAGGGCCTTATTACGATGCCGGTTGTATTGACTCTCCGTATGCTGCAGCCGTGATCTGATTCCAACCGCTGAAGCCGGTAAAGTTCCCCCTGCCATATTATGATTAAGGCTCCCTGTTTTCCATTTTTACGGATTTATACACATAAATGCAGACAGAAAACTATGGGCCCGATTCACAGAACTAACTTAAGACAAAATCCTAAACTTACTACCATTTTGGTATTCACAGAAGGCACTTACTCATTTTGGTATTCACAGAAGGCATTTAGGAGTCCTAAAGTTAGGACTCCTAACTTCTGTGAATACCGAAATGAGTAAGTGCCTTCTGTGAATACCAAAATGAGTAAGTGCCTTCTGTGAATACCAAAATGGTAGTAAGTTTAGGATTTTGTCTTAAGTTAGTTCTGTGAATCGGGCCCAATGTGTTTTCTGTCTGCATTTATTTTTTTAAAGTGGATAAATACAGAAAATGTGCTTCTTTTAAGTGACTCTTCGTGCTGTGTTTAATGAATTGTAGCCCGACAGCTGAGCAGATGGACAGCATGAGAAATTAAAAAACAGGACGAAATTTCTTTGAATAACTGCATGTATCAACTTGAATTTATGGTATAATGCTAATATTAGCCAGTGGATGTACTGCTATGTAATATTTGGCAACTTAAATAGCTAAAACACTGCCGAAATCAAAGTATGAGTGCACGTCAATAAATATGGAAATGTACAGTTTTACAACTATATTTATACGCAAAATATAAAGTAAATATGGATAAATACAGATAAAATGGCCAAAAAATGAATATGGATAAATACAGATGGAAATGTTAAAAAAATAAATACCATAAAACCGGGGGCCCTAATTATGATGCAACCGCAACTACCGCGGAAGTCTTATCTATGGCGTTGCACATACCCCTGAATGTGTTGCTGCCAGTGCTTGAAGAATGACAGGAAACATGTGCTATGTCCACACATGCATGACATATGCGGGTATGCCTTGTGCACCATGTACCCCATTGCTGGAGTGTGGCGATCTGTGCATAGTCCAGTCAATGGGCATTCACACCACCTACGGACTTATCTGCATTCCGGTGCCAACAGGGTTGTAGTCATCGGGGTTCAGCTGTTGCAGTGTAGGGGGGACCTGGAGAAAGGGATCCAAGCTGGAGACTTTCAGGAAGAAGCTGATTTGGGTAAGTATGCACACTTACCCAAATCAGCTTCTTCCTGAAAGTCTCCGGCTGACACAACTATGGCAGTCTGACCTCCTGCATACCATTCTGATGACCCGTGGCAGGAGGTCAGACTGCCATAGTTGTGTCATCCGAAACACACATCATATTGTGAACGGTGGCCAGAGATCCCTATAATACCATAAAGTTGCTGGTTTTCTCTGATCACTTTCTCTGTGGCCAGAGTAAGCCTGTCAGAATTGGCGGTCTTTCAGCAGTCAGTCAGAGTACAGAAGGCATGCATCGTAATCCGGCATTCGAACCGACCGCTTCCGATGAGACTGTGGCAGTTGGACCACCTCCAACAGGACCTCAGAAGCCGGTCTGACCGGCATTGTAATCAGGTCCTTAATCTCTTTTATTGAAATAGACCAACATGCGTAGAAAACATTATAATGTACCTGCAATCTTCTTCAAGTTCTATCTGATGATAAACTTTATTTAAATCAAGGTGAGAGAAGACCTTTGCACCATTTCATTGCTTTATCATGTCAGAAATGTGTGGACATGGATATCGTTAGTGTTCAAATTGCCTTGTTTGCCTGACACATGTTAACATATATGCGTACAGGTCCTTCTCTGTCCTTTTTAGGCACCACTACTATGGGAGAAACCCAAGGCGTTGGACCAGTTGAACGCTCAATAATATCATGCTTATGTTACGTTTCAAGTTCTTTTTCAACAGCTTCTTGCAAATGGAAAGCAATTTGTCTCTGTCTCAGCGCAACAGGACGGATGTCCTCATTAATATGCAACTTTACTTTCCCAAACCATGAAATAAGAAATAGACCTAACTTACTATTTCGTGGTGAGCATTCATGTAATTCACAGAAATCAGTCCCATATCAGTGGCAGTGCTGAAACTGAGTAGACAGACACTTGGCGCTGTGCCTTGAACCATGTGGATTTGTGCTTTCATCTTCGCTTTCTGATGTTTCATTATCGCTACAAATGAACCTTGACTTTTTAAGGGCATTGATGCAGCCCATATATACATTTTAGTTTTTGATGGTGTAAGTTGAGGCCATGGAGAGAGTTCATTGTATTTCTCCCCAGGCATAATGTTTATCGATGCACCACTGTTGATAAGGAAAGGTATTGAACAAACATTTACTTTCACTGTAATCTTTGGTTGATGTTTGAATGACATTGGTGCTTTGGCATGCTGATCTTTCTTTGACTGACATTTTTCTTCACAAGTGGCCAAACCAACATGTGAATGCTTTTCTGAGGTAAACATTGACATGGCACAAATATTTTTATCACTTTCATTTGATACTGATACAGAAGAACTGTTTGACGCACATACTTTTTCCTTTGCTTTGAAAAACGTCCCAAAATGGTTATCCACACAACTTCTTTTTACAGGTAAACATACTTTGTGTCCTTCAGTCTTTTGTTTTGCCTTACTTTTCACACTCATGACAGATTGATTGTGAGCACCTCTGTCCCTCATGTCAGTAGCTTGTCTATCAGCACACACTTCAGTTCTGGCAGCTATTAACATTCACTCCAGACTAAGGGTCTGATTTAGATCTCGGAGGATCGGTAACTCCTTCACAACGGTGATGGATAACCCATCCACCGAAAAATAAATGCCATTGGATATAATGGGATTTATATTTCGGTGGATGGGTTATCCATCACTGATGTGACGGAGTAACCCATCCTCCGAGATCTAAATCAGGCCCTCAGAATTTCTCTCAGCATTCGGCTTCTTAATAAACCTGACAAACATCCATCAATAACTCTCAGACACATAGCTTCTTCAACATTAAATACATAGAACTTACAATGTCTGATGAGTGTGCAGAGTCTCTCTAAAAATTAATTAATGGTTTCTTTGACTTTCTGGCATTCTTGGTTGAAGATGTATCATTCGTAATCAACATTTGGCATTAGATTTAACTTGAGATTCATCACTTTTTTAATCTGGCGATATGTGACTTCTTCATCAGTTTGCAGCATTTTCTTTATGACTTCTTTTACACCAGAAAGAGTTTTGGGATTCTTGATAATCTTTTTGTTATCAGTCTCTTCAAGTGCGTCAATGAAATCATCAAATATCTCTATCCAAGCTGTCCATCCTTCTCCAATATTTTGCTTTTTGGTGGTATCAAACAGAGGTTTCAGGAAAGCAACAGCATTTTAGCCTTTTATGGAAGTGGCTGACGTTGAGAGTGGATCTCTCTCCAGCTCCCTTCTCTGTTCATCTCGAACCTGCTTGTGTGGGCCATATCTAAAGATTTGGGACATGTTGGCCTCTGGATCATCCTTGATGGCTTTTGGAAAGATGGCCTTGGTCTTTGCCTCCATTGAAAAATCAGTGTTTCACTATTCCAAAATGTCGGCACGTGTTAAACACAACCCCTGTGCTTGGTCAGAGTTGTGGCAGCTGGCGCTGAGGTCATACCAGCTCACTTTACGCAGGTTCTGGTGAGTAAATAACTGTCTTATCCTTTGGCGGCTCTTTGCCTGCTCTTTGTCTTCACCACTTTCTAATTGTAATGTTATCATGCAAGTTGTGAATATCAATAGCAGTTCCTTGAAAACCTGGTTATATCTGCCTTCAATATTAACGCTCTGGATTACTTATGACTGTATCTTGCATAGCAGCGTGGTACCTTTATGTACGGTCTGACCAGCAGGTACTCGTTCATCGATATGCAGATGTTTTTGCAATGCTTTCATTGTTTTCAACATCTTTACAGTGGCTGGAGTTGCGCTTTGAATCCACATGTGTGATGAGTCAATTCCATACTTCAACAGCAACACATGTGGCACGCACAAGCAGTTTTCTTGCACCACCTCAACCTCTCTGGGAGTGCACGGCCAATCTTCAGGTTACCTATCCCGTAACTCGTCATCCATTGTAGAGTCCTCCCCAGCCTGGGTACCCGCCAATGACTATACCACACACGGAGCTTAGTATTACACGTCTTTATTGGTCTGCAATATAACTGCAAACTCAACATACTAAACCAGCGTTCATTGCATTCCACTCTAACACTTACATCACAGTTCTACAAACTCCATCAGGAGCCAAAAGAGTTCCATAATTTCTAATTCTCAAGACACTACAGTACAGATTTTCGGTTTCTCTAGAGCCAGACTAAGGGACTCATTTTAATAATGTGATCCTTAGAATACTGTGTGTGGCCCTTCAAGTGGTACAGAAATTACACTGTAGTTATTGTCCTGAGGCTTAAAGAACAGTGGAACAAGTAAATGTAATCTTGAAGTCTCGATTGGACAAAGTTTGTGGTTCCACTTTTCTGAAATGGCCAGAAGCATTACCACTGTTTCTCATGAGTCTTTGAAGTACTCCTGACAGGGGAACAGGATTATCACCACATTAAATACTCATGGGATGTGCAAAGAGGTGGCCTTCTGTACCTACAAATGGATTTGTAAAACATCACAGATGACACAATACTTGATTACTGCAAAGGATTAGCTGATATGGTGTGTTCTATTTCTCACCAGCTTGGACCTGCTACTGCCAATCCACATCAGGGGCCGTGCCATGGTCTTAGTACCGGTGACAAGATTTTGGTGAAGAAGCATTTGCAGAAGTCCTGCTTGGAGCGAAGGTGGAAAGGTTTCTGCCAAATCATTCTGATCACAAACACTGCTGTCAAAATGTGCTGGGATACCAAATTGGGGGCATGCATCGAAAACTCAGGGAGTAAGGTGTCCCCATAAGAAATAGTATTCTATGAGCCATGTCAGAGAGCACCAGTGACAGCACATTCAGAATATTAAGAAAGTAGAAAGGAACAGCAAGATCTCACACAAGTACAAGTTCCTGAGATATCGCAGAGTGGTGTGGAAGTACCGTCTGAAAAAACTCTTGGAGTATCACAAAGGCAGTTGAATGACCCAGATGAAGGAACGAGTGTGAGAAAAGAAGAAAACATCTGGAGATTTGAATGGCCAAGTGGTAATAGACAATTAAGATCAAGTGTGTCAATCAAACGAATACTGCCTAAATAATCGAAGAAACAGAATCCAGCAGTATAAGTGACAAAGAAGAGGATCAACAGACAGTACGGAGATCCAAAAGTGCAAGAGTACCTTGTTGAAGGTGTTCAGCACCACAATGGACCTACTATCGAGAAATGTGCCAAATGGTTCAAATCAAAGTCCAGATAAATTGAGCTCTGATTTGTTTAAGCCTCCATGATATGCCACACTGACTAACATTATTGATTAAAACAAACTATTTGAAGCAAATATTGCAATTGAGAACTTGACAAGCATTACTATTTGAACAAGAGACTGAAAGCAGCTTCAACAGCAAGTTATTAACTGTGTTAAAAGTCAAGAAGTTAAATTGACTGAAATAATACAGATAACTAATAGAACAATGTAAAAGAATTAAGAAATATTCTCTAGGTCCCAGGTTGCAGTAGAAAAGTAGGTATAACATTTAGAAGAAGGCTGAGTAGGGTTAGGAATGGCTCACGAAAATTATTGTATATAAGCTGAATGAAATAATTGCAAGTCTATTTTCGAAATGTTTTGCTCTATGCACAAGTAGAAGTTAAGGTCAGCAAATAGATTCTGCTTGCTGCTATATTGTACTGAAGGTCTGACTGTAGACAACCATGAATATTTTTATTAATAATAATCATAACTGTGTTTGTTGGACTCAATTTTACACCAGAGATGGAGATACCTGTATCTATACCTGAAACTACAACACCTGCACACACAATATATGAAAGCTTCATTTATAGACTATTCGGAAGAAGATTTTTTTACTATTGTTAATTCAGGACAAGTTCAGGAATACACACAAGCTTTAGATGCCAAAGATTGTTACGTATGCACACACGTACCTTTTTTAGCTGCAGATGAGGTGACACATCCCACTATCATATGAAATTGTATGTTGCATACTGCTTAGCTTATTCTATAGACAGGAATGCTTTGAATATTATTTATCCAATTACAACATGATTCTTCCAAAAGTACCTCTTCAGAAAAGTAGGAATTTACACCCACAAGGAAAAGATTAAGACATTGCATGGTATAAAGATACTTCACAGGGCCTATTATGCATTTACCACCCACGTTAAAATGGGGATACTTGACTCACGGCTATGCCCGCGGGGGTATGGACAAAGGGTTCCTTTTTCCACCTGCTGTGGGAGTGCCCCATACTTCAGCAATACTGGGAAGTTATTAAGTATCATGAGGGAAGTTTATAATGTAGTTTAGAATAAATCGCCAAAATCGTGTCTGTTGAATATCTGGGGGGATTCAGATCTCACGAACGCGGAACGTCTGTGGGTAACACTGGGATTCACGATAGCGAAATGCAATATAGCAAGAAAATGGAGGGCGGTAGAGGCCCTGACATTGAGGGAATGGAAAATGGACTTAGACTGGTGTATGCTGGTAGAAAGAACAACTTACGAGAGCAGGGGATGCCCCTAAAAATGGGCAAAGATCTGGGCAAAATAAAATAGCTATCGGGGAATGTTAAGTGGTCCGTTGATTGTGAATGGTCGGGAGGAAGAACCACTCTAATCGAAGGGGGAGCCAGGCGGGGGGAGAGAGAACCGAAAAATGATCAATTATCACTAGCTGATTGGTAAGACAAAACTAATTTGTAGGCATAGTGTCTGTCTACTTTCCTATGTGCATCCTGTAAAATGAGATGGCGTGTTGTTGTTTCAATAAAAAGTTTTATAAAAAAATAAAAAGCCACTGCATGGTATTTTTATTATATCACCCGCAGTTATAGATACTGTCAAGGCATATGAAAATAATTTGATCTGTTTGATAAGACCCTTAGAAAAACATACATTTTGGCATTAGAAGAAAGGAGAGCTCAGATATTTCATAGCAAAAACAAAGATGACATTTAGAGGAATGTTTGGTAGAAAGAAGATGAATAAAAAAAGAAAATGGTATAACCAAAGCTGAAATTAGACAAATGACAGAGAGGAAAATGATGTGCTTACAAAAAACAAAATCAATTTAGAAAAAGGCACATTGGGATCAGTAGTTCTGAACACACATTTGAAGTTTTGGAAGGACCTGTTCAAATTGTTACAGGGGAAAAAGCTGTCATTCCAGAGGTTTACTTTGTGGACAAGAGGTTTATTTCCAGTTACCTGCCGCTAGGGAAGGTATTTGTTAATTTACCCTTATTGTTTCCTAAAATGTACCATGTAAATAGCATGGATGCTTTGACCATGACACTATCTCTTGGACATACACTTAGGGGCCGATTCCGATTTCGGTCGGAAGGGCTCCGGCTGATGGTCGGACCCCTTCCGACCAAATCGGAAGGTGTCGGACGGATTCCTTTCCGACTGAGCCATTCTGATGTGCTCTGTCGGAAAGGAATCTGACTCGGATTTCCGGATTGCGGACGACAGGCTCGGAGAGCCCGTCCGCCGTCAGGAAATCCCTCAGTACTCGCCCGGCCGCCTCTTTGCAACCGAGGGAGTACGATGGCAGTTTTTCACTGCTTTTTTGTGCCAGTCTTTCTGGCACTAAAAGGCAGTTGGAAAGTGTCTTTGGGGTCCCCAGTGGCCCACATGGGTGTGAGGCTGCCGGATGGCGGCCTGGGGGCACCTAAGGTGCCCCTCTGTGGATCCCTGCACCCGGTGGCAAGCACCTTGGGGTGCCGGCCACAGGGTGCAGGGATGAATTGCACCCCTGCTTTTCGCACTGAAAGCATGCATTCCGCTCGGAATGCATGCTTGCATTGTCAAGTTTACGAATGTGACCAAACCCTGTTCGGTCGCATCGTACTTGCAGGGCCGTAACCGACGACAGCAGGTCGGTCGGATACGGCTCCTGATCGATGTCGGACGGACCTAAGTCCATCCGACATTGGAAACAGCCCCAAAGTGTTTATGATGGAACACAGTTAGTATGGGACATCTTTGGAGCAATTATACCATTCGGAGGAGTAGTCTTAAATGATGAAAGAATTAGAAAGTCTTTCCGACCGATTCAGAAAGGTTTCCGAACGACCGATTATGATGTTCGTAAGGCATTCGAACTTTCCGAGTCAGTTTCGACTTGGTTCCGGATAGTATTCAGAGGAACCAAGTCATTCTGAGCCGACTCGTAGAGGTCTATGGACCGCGTTTCAGACCGAGCGATTACGATGTCAGATTTTGACAGCCTTTCTGAATCGGTTGTTCTGACTCGGATTGGCTGTCGGAATCTGACTTTGGAGGCCCATAGCAGGCACCCCTTCACCTGGGGCCTTTAAAATTGGTCCCGTGCGGTACCCAAGGGACCCCTCTTTCCAACCATGCACAGTGTAGCAGGCACCAAGGGGTGCCCGCCACAGGGTGCACGATTTCCCCTACCATACCTTTCTTCAATCGGAGCCTGTGTATTCGGTCAGAACACAGGCTCCCATTGAAGTCAATGTGGGTCTGACTGAATCGTATCCGGAAGCATCGTAATCGGTTGGTCGGATTCCTCCAATCTGATTAGTTCGTAAACCATTCTGAGAACGATTTGGTCGGAATGCTTTCCGACCAGCATTGTAATCGGCTCCTTAGTCTGCTAAAGCGTTATGCTTATATTTGATTCTATCATCAGAACCCTTCATGGGTATTGGAACTGAGACCTTTAACACTTCTTGCATTTATCTTGGTCTACCTTAGAATAGGGAAGTTTCTTTATGGAACACACTTGTTTCATTTGATTGTATTGATGCTCTGTTTGATTTGCTAAATCGATTTACCTTATTACTAAATATTAATAGATTGATCTTGTTAACTTTCAATGACGAAACTTGGAAAATAATACTTAAATAAAAGATTTGAAAATAAAACCCTTTAACTCACACTGTACTCTCTTTATTGACTGAACTAAAAGTAATGATAATTGATAACGATTTATATTGACTACATCTCATTACATCTCAGCAGACCTCAATGATCCATCAACCTGTACATGGTGATGAGTAAGTAGACAGTGGAACCCTGTGCTTCTGCAACGGTAGGCAGCTTTAGACTTATGAAATACTTTTTGAAAGTTTCCACAGGTAGCTTGATGGAAAATTATTATTTATTATAAAGAGAGGAAACCCATTGAACTCTTCTCCACAGCGTTGGACAGGCCTTTGGGGCAGTCTCGCACTGGCAGTCTAGCCAGCTTAAAAATGTCAGTTTATGGTCGAATTTTAGGTATGGATTGATAGTGCAGCTGTTGTTAGTCCTCATGTGATCAACCTAAAAGAGGCATTCATGAGTACTACTAGGGAGCTTTCATTTCACCCACGTTTGTTGAATTGTATACTGCATTTGATTGGACAATAATTGGAGTTTGCCTCAGAAACAGTTTAGTTCCAGTTTTTGGACAGTGTACTGTTCACAAAAATTGCTTTGGAGGAGCATTTTTATCCACTATTGCACCCCACACACACCACCCCTCTGCCCTTGCACCGCAAGCTTTAATAAGCAAAGAGCCAAAAAAAACAATAGCGTATCATGGCCCATGTGCCAGCAGTAGCAGGGCAAGTACAACAACGCATTACAGTGAAGTATATTTTCTACTCCTAAGATGGATGCTGCATCAAAACATAATGTTGCAGAGGTGTTGGAGTGTATTGGTTTACATCTGTTTGAGTTTGTTCATATTTCAGTTTGTGCACTATCTGTGCACACTGTTCTGGTTCCTGGTATACCTGTGAACGGTTGAGCAGCTGAGGGGGGCAGCTCCAGACACAAGCCTTCAGAGAGGCATGCTGGAACCGGCCTCCTGTTGCACAGATTTGCTATCCGCAGTCTCCCAGGCACATAAAGAATAATGCAAGTTGAGCCATATACAAACAGTTTGCAACTTAGGAGGTTCTGGCAGTCTCTTACAAAGCTGTGGTAGAAAATCGTGTAATTCCAAACACAGCAAGGTGACAGGAGGACACTATGGTGGGAAACAAGGGTCTCTGACAGGGGAGAGGAAATTGCCAGTCTGGTAGGGTTATATGATGGTACTATGCATGCTTGAACAATGCATGTCTGTACCACGCCGTCTCTACCACAACTGCGTCTTTATCATGCATGCCTTTACCATGCAATTTTGTGGTAAAGACATGATGAGTAAAGGGGCATGAGGGCTAAAGATCATACCCCTGCCCCATGCCCTGTAAACTGTTCCTTTTCCTCCTGTCCTGCCCCTAAAATTAAATCTACACCCCAAAACCTACCCAGACCCTAGCCCCCACACCCTGAGCCCTAAATTATCCCTTATATCCCTAAACTACCCTGACCCTGCCCTGTAAACTGTCCCTTCTCCGCTTGCCCTGAGCCCTAAAAATTAAGACCAAACCCCAGCCCCACTTACCTCACCATGTCCTCTTCCGATAGTCCTTCCTCTTCCTGTCTTCTCCTTCCTGTGCCTCCGCTCGGCAACTAGACAGCGCTTTGGGTTAACTATGCATATGCGTTGTTAAGGCACATGCGTGGTTAAGGCAAGCGTGGCACGGCTTGCAGGGAAACGGCACTTGTGACTCAGCCCACGTTGTTAGGCTATTTCCCATCTGGTAGTCTATCAGAGCGCCCCTAAGTACAGCTCAGGTGTGCAACTCATTGCTGAGCCTTTGAGACCCAAGCAGTGATACAGAAAGTCTGATATCTGCTGTTGCTTTGTTTTTACAATTGCTGGGGTCCACCCGCATTGAATAGGCTATTTAAATGACGACGGTGAGGACTTGTAGCTGCATACAAAAAATCAACAGCTGGAATTTGAGGAGTGAATAGAGGGTGTGTTGTTGAAAGTGGTGCGGCAACATTCATGTTTTTCTGAACAGCAAAATGTAAACCAATTATAGCAAAATATGCACCATAAATAGCACCCTTAAAGTACTTACGCATGAGGCTGTTGTAACGGTGTCAATGCCCCTGAATGTTTTTCGGGAGTTTGGGTCACTAGATCAGAATTACCCATTCAAGTGTCTAATGTACATTAGTACGTTTATAAATGCAATGTTGTAAAGTCTTGGGAAGAATCTGCTCTGCCTTTCATCTTTCTAAGGTAAGTACCATAAATATCACTGGATTCTGCAATAACTCCATTCATTTGCAGTGCTGTAAATTGAGCATGCTGTGATAACAAGTGGTTAAAAGAGAAGAAGGTGTTTTATCTTTTCAATTGTAATGATAAAAAACATCCCAGGGCTATAAATAAAAGACATTATCTGCCAGAGTTATTGATGTGTGCCTGCTGTGATATGAGTGTACATGGTATTTTGAATAAAAGATTTTGATAATATTATTAAAAATAGTCACAAAAGTATCGGAAAAATAGTGTTTACAAACATATTGCCATCCCACACCTAATTAACAAAAACACAAATATTGATGACGAAAATATCACAGTTAAAATGATCTAATTTTGCTAATATCTAATACACATATATTGGAAACAAATATATTGTTCTCTATAAATAACTATATAAAATGACTCAAATATTGAAAACCACAATATTCACCACACTAAAATCACTTAAAATATACCAAATATAAGATATTATTATAAAAATTCTTGTTTTCATTATACAATAAGTAAAATAAAATTAACATAAATAAATATGTTGTCTAATGATATTATTAAATTATTATCACATGAAAATAAACAATAAACAAATCAAACCAACTTAAAATATTTTCAAATTAACAAATTAACAGATAATAGAAATATAACACAATGATAAATATTATTAAATAATATTCAATATTAAAATATTTCCTAAAAAAGACAAACTAGAGGAAGATGGCGGCCGGCTAACGCGACCGGTCGGGAGCTCTCTATCTACAGGCTGACCAGCCGCTGCAACCTGTTTCTTTTGGTAGTCTTTTGGTAGTCTCGTTAACCTAGAAGCTTGAAAGAATGTTTCTCGCCTACTGACATAAAAAAAAAACTTAAGGAGACTGAAAAACGAGCGACTGAAGCTTTTTCTTTCCTACCTGCACCGGCCATGAGAATCGAGTCCGATCAACTCATCGGTCTCGTGAGCGCAGGAGTGGGTCCGCTGCGAGTCCCGCGATCGCCGTATGCAAGCGGCAGTACTTTGTTTGGCGTTTGGGCGGAAGCTCAGGGGGCGAGGTCCATCTTCTGGAGGGCCGCTGCAAGGCTCTCGTTCCGGGTCGGCCAGGGGAGAGCAGCAGAGGTCGTCACTACCGCCCAGAACCAACCCTGGGAGCAGATCTCAGAGCTGTCAGTGGGAAAGCAGAGCACAGAGCACCAGCTCGCCTGTTTGGGGAAGGAAAATTTTGCCGTAAGAGAGAGAAAACTGGAGGTAAGAGTGGAGGCTTGCATGAGGAGGGTAAAGAAAACAGAGAGACCCTCGCCTGTAAAGACCACAAATCCCATAATCCCCCCTGAATCTAACAAACTGACATTTAGCAGAGATTGTATGCTAAACCACCACTCTTTAAAAAATTCAACAGGCTGCAACTTGACATCAGGAGATGTAGGTGAGTCAGACAAAATTGGTAGTGGTAGCGGAACTGGAACCAGTTATTGTCTTAGAAATAGACAATTTGTGGCAGACTTTCCCCCGACCACCCTTAATCCCAGTATCCCCCAGATTACTCCCGCTAACACCAAAAAAATAAGAGCCAGAAGAATCGATTTAGTTGGAAAAACTCCTTCAGCTCCATTTATAAAAATAAAAAAACAACAATAACCCAGGTCCAAGGTACATCTGTCAGAGTCGGGTCCAAGACTGAAGGTTACTCCTTCACTTAGATCCTTCTTCAAAATTCAAACCCAAGTGGAGCAAGCTCCAGAAACGACCCTGGAAATTACTCCAAAAGGCGCTATCTCCATTCAAGACAAAGCAACGACAAACACCACCGCGATTAAACTGATCGATACAGGGCCAGAGATTACGATGGATTCTGTCCCAGATACAGACCCGGTACCTAAGACAACTGATCCATCTGAGGTTACACTTACAGATGCAAGTATGATTGACCAACAGAGTCCGAATTCATCAAACAACCTACTTGAAACTGTATTATTAGAGATGAGGAACAACTTTGCTATTTCTGAAAAGAATCAAATAAAAATTCAAGAGACTTGCGAGGCTTTCGATACCAAGCTAAATGCCCTGGATGAGAGAGTTAAAGTAGTCGAAACAACAATGGGCTTTCTCAGTAAAGAAGTAGAATCTTCACAAAGAGAAATTAGCGCACTAAAGTCAAATGAAGCAGCTCTCCGAGATCAGCTAGAATCCATAGAGAACCAGTCCAGAAGAAACAACATCAAAATTCTGAATATACCGGAGGGTAGAGAAGGTGGCGACATAAAAAAATTCATAATATCTCTCTTGAATGAAAACTTCCCCTGGTCAGATCCTGTAGTCTTGGAAGAAGATATACAAAGAGTGCATCGAGATCCTTTCGGGAAAGATAAATTGAAGAAAAATCCAAGAAAAATCCTTATCAACTTTAAAACTTATTCTCTTAAAGAAAGAATCTTAGGTGAGGCACTAAAAAAGGGAGTATATAACAAAGACAATTGGAACTTCCGAATTAGATCTGATGTCGCCAAGGTGACGCAAGAAAGACAGTGGCAACTTGGACAATTTATGCCCGAACTAAGAGAACTTGGGGCGACAGTGCAAATGAGGTTTCCAGCTTCTTTGAAAATTATGTGGAGAAATAAAATGCTTAACATCAGAGACCCAAAGGAGGTTGAACAGCTATTGACACAAATGAAAGAAAAGCAATAAGACTTTAACCTGTGAGCCTGGTAGATAGGGAGCTCAAATGGGCAAAATCCTTTTGCCAATGAAAGGAACAAGGGAGGCTTCCTCCGGTAGGGATTTTAAATACACTATGCTAGAACAAGTGCACAAAAAGGGTGGGGAGCAAAATAGGGAAAAAAATAAAAAATGTCCTCAAAACAATAAAAGGAAGATCGAAGGGGATCTAAGCCTAAACGAATTACCCACTAAAAACTCGAGAAATAATTCACTTTATGGATAATTCATCGCTAATAAAGATCTTATCCTGGAATGTCAATGGTCTCAGAGTTAAAAAACGAAGAAGGTTGATCTTTGAGTATCTAAAGTTATCTGACTGTAGTATCCTAATCCTTCAGGAGACTCATTTGTTGAAAGAAGAGTGGGAAAGTATCACAAAAAGCCATAGATGGATAGACTCTTATGTCTGTACCAACCAGAATTGCAATGCGAAGGGAGTGGCTATTATATTTAAAAAAACAGCTTAAGTATCAGTAATAACAAGCTTAGTGGATAACAAAGGGAGATGGGCCATTGCGAATATAAAAGTACAAGGTGCACTATTTACTATAGTTGGCTACTATGGCCCTAACTCTAATGACCCTGAGCCTCTACAAAATCTCTACACTCAACTATTAACAACTCCCTACCCTATAATTTGGGGAGGAGACTTTAACATAATACTAGATCCAAAACTCGACAGACATCCTACTAGGAAGATCAACCTACCAAAAATGAGACAGTGGATCTCATTAACTATAAAAGATCTAGGTCTGGTAGATATCTGGAGGGAGAAAAACCCTGGTATTAAAGGATATACCTTTCAAAATAAAAGATTGGGCCACTCTTCCTGAATCGGCTTCTTTCTTCTAGACTCTAGTTTAATGCCAAATATCACCAACGCAGATCATATTCCGGCGCATTTATCTGATCACTCAGCATTAGTCTTAACCCTACAAGTGAGAAAAAATAACATCCTCGGACGATGGACAGTAGATCGCTCAATTTTTCTAGATAATCAATATACTGACTTACTTATGTCGGAAACTATAGATTTCTTCAAGGCAAATAAAGAAGGGATGCCTCCTCAGGTGGTCTGGGATAGCTATAAGGCAGTAATGAGAGGTAAAATACTCAACATAGCAGCCTGGAAATCAAAGATGAGTAAATCTAAGATCAGACTCATCGAGGATGAGATAATAACTCTTGACAGTAAACTCGAAGGAGATCTACCAGACCTCACCAGAGCGCAACTAACAGCTGAGAGAAATCTAAAAAAGGAGAATTTAGCTGATCACTTAGAGGAGAGACTTAGAGAGAAATGGGAGATGAGCCAACTCTCCCACCACGAGTATGGCGAAGGATGTGGGAAGATACTGGCATGGAAAACTAAGACCGAACAAACCAGGAACAAGATACCTAGAATATGTAAAGTCCAATCGAATATATTAACATCGGAGGATACAGAAGTGAGAAAAGAATTTCAAAATTTCTTTAGTGAACTATATAAAGAAGAATGCTTCCCGAATGAAGCTCAACTCCAAAACTATCTGGAAACCATAGACCTGCCTTCTATTACCAACGAAGAGAGACTAGAGCTTAACAAACCAATAGAAGAAGAAGTTGAAACGGTTATCAAAAGCCTTAAGAGAGGGAAAGCAGCAGGACCAGATGCTTTACCAAATGAACTATACCAGTCACTAAATAAAGTCTTAATTCCACACTTAACAGAATTAATGAACGACATCTTCATTAACAAAATAGATCTCCCTGCTTTATGGAATGAAGCAGTCATCAGTATTATATTGAAACCTGGTAAACATCCAGACCACTGTGAATCTTACAGACCCATATCCCTTTTAAACTGTGACTACAAGATCTACACTCAAATCTTAACAAGAAGGTTGTCCAAAGTAGTTAACCACCTGATTAACAACAACCAGAAGGGCTTCATGAAGGGACGACAGATACAAGAACTAACCCAAGAACTCATTTCTGCAATTGATGTAGCAACTCAGGAAAAAATACCCTTAGCCATTATTACCATGGATACCATGGATACAGCTAAAGCGTTCGATAGGGTCAACTGGCTATACTTGAATGCTGTACTAAATAGATACGAGCTAGGAGACAACTTCCAGGACTCAATTAAATCAATCTACAAATATCCAACAGCAAGAGTCTTAGTTAATAATAATCTTTCAGAAAAGCTACAGATCATGAGAGGTACTAGGCAGGGATGTCCCCTGTCCCCACTCCTTTTTAATCTCTATATCGAGCCTCTAGCGACTAAGCTAATGACTAACCCTAAAATATCGCCATTCTCATACAATGGCTGGACGAAAAAAGTTGCTCTCTTTGCTGATGATCTGATGATCTTCACTGATATTTTTTTAAACTGTTATCATGATATCAAGGACACAATAAACCAATTTGGTGCAATATCCGGATATATGGTCAACCAGTCCAAGTCTAAAATTATGGAATGGAATTGTTTCAGTAACCATCCCCTTCTAAAAAAGAGAATACGATATCTGGGTCTCGACATAATTAAGGATATACATAAAATTGCGGAAGTCAACTTTAAAAGGATACTAAGTGAAACCAGGAAACTCCTAAAAACGTGGAGTGGAATACCTCTAACCTTTATGGGGAGATCTAACATCATAAAAATGATGATTCTTCCCAAATTTACCTATATATGTAGCACAATCCCCCTAGAGTTTGATCAAACAGCACTAAAAAAACTACAGGGGGAACTAAATTCTTTCATCTGGGCTGCTAAAAGCCCCCGAATCGCATGGAATAAGCTAAAAATGAAGAAAGAACAAGGGGGTATAGCAAGCCCGGACTTGACTCAGTATTGTAGAGCCTTCCAGTTTAAATATGCAAGAGTCCTACTAAAAGAATATGAACTTTATCCATCCCATCTCCAAGCCCTAGTAGGACCAGTGGGAAATTTTCTGTATAAATTTGGAAACTCAAAATTCTTCAAAAAAATCTAACTAAAAGTTCTCTTTTCTGCAGCTAAACTCTGGACTCAGATAAGAAGAATAACCAAATCCCATACTATAGCGACTGGGCCCCGATCTGGGAATCACCGGGCACTCCGGAATGCCTCCAAGACAGCCTCTCAGCTCCTTTAATCTTAGCTGGAATCACTAGATGGGGGCAACTCATAAAGCAAGATAAGATTATAACTTGGTCGCTTCTTGACAATCTTGTGGGAGGCTCTCTATCTAAATTTAAATATTTTCAACTATCTAGTTGGGTAAAAGCAGAGCTGGAAATATACGAAGGAGACAAAGATCTGGAATCTAAAATGCTAACTACCGGAACTCAAAAGAAAGAAATTTCTTTCTGGTACTGGGCCCTTATTGAATCAGGAGAAGATATCCCCAAGATACCAGAAAAGATCTGGAGGAGGGCACTGCCTACAGCAGACATTGAGAATTCTTGGCAAGTATCTATGGGAAAATGTTGGGGTATTATAAAATCTGCTGCCCTAAGGAAACCACCTGTTTACTCTTCATAGAGCGTACTGGACACCGAAAAGGCTTTCAAAATTTAACACCACTGATCGGAAAAAATGTACGAAGTGTGGAGAAGAAGAAGTAGACGACTTGCACATGTTCAGACAGATTTTTGGAGAGAAGTGGGTAAGACCTTAGAGAGGATATTTAACTACCCAGTCAATGTAAGTATACATTTGGTTATCTTTGGGATTAGAGAAGAGGGGGCAAATCTTGTTAAATTAACAAAAGATCAAGAGAACTTGCTCTTTACTTTAATATTACTCGCTAGAAGGGAAATATGTGTTAATTGGATAAAATCCAACCCCCCCTCATTTACGGCATGGATCAATTTTATACATAGGATTTCCAGATTAGATAGAAAAGGGAAGACCAGTAAAAGATATAAATTTTGGGATATTTGGGAACAACAGAATATGTTAAACTAATTAAAATGATACTTACCACTGGTCCAACGATTAAGCAATGGCAATACAATAGAAGCATTGACTTCTAGAGTAGCCTAGAAGGCTAGCTCCACCCACCCCTCCTATAAGGGTTAAAGAGATGTAGAGATCTTGACAGATAAAGGGAAGCTCCCCTACTCGTAATTTGTAAAAGGGGTAGCGAAAGGAAACTACGCAACTGTTATAAAGATCCCTGAGAAATCTCCAAACCCAGTATTGCAAAATGAGGACTATAAAAAAAAAAAAAAAAAAAAAAGACAAACTAACAAAAATATATATTACATTGATTGGTGATAACTAAAATAAATCCTAAGTAAAGAAACGCTAACCAATAAAAATAACTGCAATGCTAACTAGCCAATAAAAATACTTACTTAAATAGTTAACAACGCACCGCTGTCCATATTAGTATGCCTGTCCATGGCGGAGACTCCGCCATGGAAAGGCATGCGGTGAAAACATTGGGGGCCCGTTGCGGGCCCCCGGGTGGGTGAGGGGGTGGGTGGCTGCTCTTGGGGTGTACCTCTGGTACCCCCCTTCATTGGCATGCACAAGGTGGCAGGCACCACGCGGTGCCTGTCACGTTGTGCATGCCAATGCAAAACATGCATTTTTTGCGTTGTGGTGGGTGCTGCTGACAGCGCAGCCCGCCGCAACGTGAAAAATGCAGGATGCGACCTCCATGCTAGCTGGCGCATCCTAATTGCCATAGCGGGACCGCTGCACCCTGGCGGTTGGTCCCATTTACCGTTACCGTGGCAGGCGGACAAAATCTGCCCGCCATCGTGATGGGCCCCTTAGCCTGCAAGAAAAGTACATTCTGCCAGATTGCCAACAGAACACCAAATAAGAGAACTGGAAAAGTAAAGACAAATACATTAACAAGTAAGTTACAACATTTAAATTAAAGACATAAAATATTTTGAAAAATTAAACTAGAAATAACTAACCAAACTCTATATGTTTATGTCTTTACCAATCTTTTGATACTAATAAAAAAATAGAAAAAAATCAATGACCTACAGAAACACCCATTAAAGTCAAAAGTTGAACATCAGGACAAAGAAACATTGTAGGTAAGTAAAAACAGACAACTTCTAAACATCAACTGAACCGTAAAAGTAAAAAATAAAAGTAAAAGCCCAAAACCCCGCTAAACTAACTAAATATAAACATTTAAAATATAACTAATACAAACTTGGTTTCCCCTACAGAAAAAAACACCTGAGCCACATGTGAACATCTTCAACAGAAAACTGAAAAAAAGAACTGCGATTACAATTAGCACCACATATGTAAATATAAAATGTAAAACAATTGTCGTAATGTATTGCGTACATGAGCAAAGCCAAAGTTAAATTTATAACATTTTATTTAACTATTTTCACACAGAATGACAGAAAGCACAGGATACATAACATCACAAAAAGGCAAACAATTACTCTTGTGCATGGGCTACACTTACAGCTAGGAAAGCAAAAACACCAAGACTGTAAAATGGAAAAGTACAACATATTCCTCCATTGCTTGTTATGGGGGAGCTACTGTTAAAAAGGATGTTGTTATTATCGTAAGAGTATACAACCCCCCCCCCAAATGGCACTGAAATCGAAGTAAGGTATGCATTCCAAATTTAAAAGAGGCAAGCACTAGGTTCCAACAACCCACTACTCAAATAATAAAAGACCCACTCCCTAAAGTATCTGATCACATCTCAGTTCAACTACCAGCTACACTCATTTAAAAACACCCAATAGCATGTTGTCCTAAGAAAGCCACAAGCGATACTCCTGCTGCACCTAGAAGGTACAGAGACATTGAAATTCCTGAACACTTAATCAGGCAGATAATGATGAACCCTTCCTCCTACATCACAACATCAACCTTAAAAATGAAAAATGAATAATTATGTTTGCTACTGTAAATATTTTAAAGACTAAGCCAATGTGAACCATGGATGGTGGATGGAACATTTAAAATGTCCCCATGACCATTCATTCAGATATGCACCATACATGGTGAATAGAAAAATGTATAATTGACTTTGAAAAGCAATGATAGAAGCAATCTTTAAACCACGCCCACACAAAGCAATACAAGGCTGTTATTACCATTTTAATCAAAGCATTTGGAAACATCTCCAAAAATCTGCACTAAGGGGTCAATTACAATGGTGTCCAGAAGGGCTCCGAATTGGATTCGGGTTTGCCGAATCTGATTCGGAACCCTTGTTTCCGACCGAATCGTACACATTTGCCAATGACCGTTTATGATGCCAAGAAACCATTCAGGCTGTCCCATTCGGTTCCGAAAGGCATTCAGACAGGCCGAGTTTTTCAGAGCTGAATCGAACGCCCTATGGACACGGTTTCTGAGCGAGCGATTATGATGACTTATTCAGACAGCCATTCCGATTCATTCTACCGAAATGAAACAGCTGTTGAAATCTGTCTTTGGGGTACATAGCAGTCCCCCCTTCCTTTGGGGCCTTCCAAATCAGTCTCGTGGGGGTACCCAAGTGACCCCCATTTCCAACCATGCACAGTGTGGTAGGCAGCAAGGGGTGCCTGCCACAGGGTGCACGATTTTTTCCAGCTACCCCTTTCTTCAATGGGAGCTTGTGTATTTGGTTGGAACACAGGCTTCCATTGAAGTCAATATGAATCCGACCAAATCGTATCCAGAAGCACCCGAATGCATTGTAATCATTCAGTCATACTCGCAGAACCCAATTTGTTTGGAAACAATTCTGAAACCGATTCGGTCGGAAGAGTTTCCAAACAACAGTCGTAAGTGTAGAATACGCAACAAACAGCCAGTTTGCTTTTGAAATTAAAACATTAATAGCACTAGCATATGTCCCTGTAAGAGTCCTAGCTAACCAGTACAACATGCTTATAGAAAGCCAATTTTACCACCAAAATGAACACAAAGTAAGTCCTCTAATGGACTATTTTGAAGACACTTGAGTTGGCAGACTGCAACGCTCTGGAGAGAGATATCAACCCAAATTCCAAATACCATGGTGGAATGCCTATGACAGCACCAGGGCTCAAGAAGCTAAAAACAATAACGCAGTAGGAGAATGGCACAATGCCTCCAAGCCACACTAGGAGCAGCCCAGCCTACGCTCTACAAATTCATACAACCTCTCCAAAAAGAATAAAGCAACCAACAGCTAAGAATAGCGCAATCAGTAACTCACATTAAACATAAGTCAATTTAGAATCTTTACTAACAACAAAGGAGTACGCTACTTAGAATCAATAGCAAAATCCCTATTATAAAACACCTACCTACTTACGCACTACCTAACAAACCTTAACAAAGGAAAAGTCCACTATAAGCAAACCATTTGTAAACAATTATTAAACAATTTATTTTTATAAATCAGTCAAAAAAGTAATAACACAGAACAGACTGATAAATAAAAATAATATGTTGATATAATTATTTAAAAATCAGCACATAAACAACCACTTACTACAACATTAAGGGGCTTATTACTATGTCGGTCGGAGTTGCCTCTGACTGACAGCGTCTTGGACTCTGAACCGACCGACCTCAGGTCGGCCTTTCCGACCGCCTGATTATGATGCAAACACTGTTCGGTCCCATACTCACTTTTCTCGATGGGAGCTTATGTCACGGCCGTAAACTGGCTGTAATACTATACTATACTATAGAGGAATTGGTGTGTGTAAAACCCTGCCCCCTGTGGCAGTCACCCCATGGTGCCTGCGACACAGTGCAGGGGTATCACCGCGACCACCAACCGTAGACCAAGGAAGCAAGGGGGGCCCTGCTAGGGGCCCCCAGAGTCGGTTTCCGACAGCCTTTCCATGTAAGAAAGGTTGCACGGAAAGGCTGTGGGAAACCAACATCGTAATCGGGTAAGGGGATTATGGTGCAGTTTCGGCAGGTTAACATTCCCACCGCCAACTTCTTATTCGGGCGTCGGACCGCAAACTGACTGTGTTGGTCGGAAAGCCTCCGACCGCAGTCGGAAAGGTTCCGACCGACATAGGAATTGGTCCCTTAAAGTGAACACAATATGAAACTAATTAAATCGGACACATAGAAAATAAAAAATATTACAGTATAATTAGTCAAAATACACATATATAATAACATATAACATTTCCCACCCAAAAATAAAGAACAATATCACACAGACAGCTCTGTGGCTGTAGATCTTCATCCATGACCATGTTCTCAATGTAGAATCCACCAAAAAGTTAAAACAAAATCTCCAAAGAACCCAAAAAATGCTAGAATGAAAAAGTCTTCTGATCCATAAATCTGTAATAACATACCCACCCTCACAAAACACTATCTACCAAAACAACATAAACAGTACATTACAATTAGAAAATACAATTCTATAGAAAGGCTTATGTAAGGTCTTACTTTATCTGGTGATTAGCAGCAGGTAATCACGAACCACTCCCACAAAATCCAGCTAAAATGCAGAGGAATAGATATAAAAGTACACTTACTATGAAAGAAATGGGCAATAAATGGAAACAACAAATGACTATTTCTCTATATAAAAAACAATGGAACGTTAACAAAAAAAATATTGAAAAATATCTTAAAAGATCATGTAACAATGTTATAAACATATGAACAAAAAATAATAATAAATATGTAAAGTATAATGCAAATAGTGCTATAAAAACATTAAGTACTATAATAATACTATTTGTAATTGCTAACAAAATAGTATAAGATGTGTTAAAATAAACATATGCCTATCAAACATATACATGAAAAGAATAAATAACATTTTGGTGAAAAATGTTTAGAAATATAAATATGTGAAAAAAATATATAAAATGTATTTTTGTTTTTTTAAATATACTACATGTTGCATCACAATAATAACTAAAACTTTTCATTTTTTGTTAAAAAAGTATGTTTAAATAATTCTAAACAAATACCTTAAATAAAATATGTAATAGAAAATAAAGAACACTATACATACCCTAAAATGTGTCATGTATTCATTTTGTGTAAAGTTTTAATACTAAAGACTTCACATATATTACTAACACTTTACTATAACATAATAGGGTAGAGGTGTTGGAAAGTAAAGAGATTAAATTTACTATTCCCACTTCAATCTAAAGCATTTTGGAGAAGGTGTTTTAGACTAAAGATACCTGATTATATATGTATTACTTAATTATAACAAATATTTAATCATATTATCAAAACAAATTCACGGACCGTACATACACGACGATTGGGGTACGCCTGGGGTATGGTGCGAACATACGCGGGTGGGGGGTACGCCTGGGGTTCGGTGCGAACATACGCAGGTGGGGGGTACGCCTGGGATACGGTGCGAACATACGCGGGTGGGGTGTACGTGCCGTACATATGTGGGTGGGGGGTACGCGCCGTACATACGGGGGGTGGGGGGTACGTGCCATACATACGTGGGTGGGGGGTATGCGCCATACATATGGGGGTACGGGCCGTACATACGGGGGGTGCGGGGTACGCACAGTACATACGGGGGGTGGGGGGTACGGGCCTTACATATGGGGGGTGGGGGGTACGGGCCGTACATACGGGGGTGGGGGGTACGCGCTGTACATATGCAATGTTGGGGTACGCACCATACATGATGACACACACGATGTGGGTGATGGCGTGTATGTCGCGTAGCGGGCTCCCTTTTCCTCGTGCATCGCTGCGTACTTAGCTTTTCCGGCGCTTTTTGGCTCCTGTAAAAATATAGCCATGCGGAGTGCTGTAGGTACGAATCGTACTTGCTGGTCCGTAAAACGCTGCCTGACTCTGTGCAGACGTCGCGTACACGCTGTCCAGGATCGGAATTGTATGTATTTTTTAGCCGTACGGTGTTTTTTACGATTCGTACGGAAATGGTATTTCTGTACGAATCGTACTTGCTGGTTTGTACGGTGGAATTCCGGGGTACGAGCCGTACAGAGAAAACGCTCCGTACGACCATTTGTACCCGGGTTTTACAGGATCGGAATCGGCACCATAATATTTAAATCTATAATAAAATAAACAAACATTTCAATGTTCTTCAAACAATTACATTTTAATTTTAAATTAAGAAATTAATCACATAAACCTACCTTAAAACCATATTAAAAAAATAAAAAGTTAACATAATTATTTAAAAACTTTCATTATGAATCAATGCATAACAATAAACTATTTTATATTAACAAAGAATATTTTCATCATAAATTAATAAACAATAAAATGATTAATATTCATGAATACATTAAATACAAATTAAATACAAATGAAACTAAAATGTTGCGAAGATATTTTTACCTAGCAAAACAAATATTTTTGAAAAAAACATAATACAATTGTATTTAAAAAATCTAAATCCTTTTTTATCAATAGGTTTTCATCCATTTTTAAAATTTACAATATCGAATAACAAATAAATAAATTACTAAATCAAATTTCTAATAATTTTGAAAATATTCATAAAAAATAAAATAACTACAAACATATTTTTAATATCTTTCCATCCTTTCCATTTCAACAACCCTCTCCTAATCTTTTTAAAACAAAAACAATTGTTTATTTATTTATTAAAAAACAAAACTATAAAATAAATATTAAAAAAATAAAAAACAAAGATTTAACTTAAAAATTTACATAAAACACCAAATAAATACAATAAACAAACTATAAAAAACGTAACCATAAAAATAATGTTATATAGAACAATATTTTTGATAATATTATTTACAACAATATTAAAACCTGCACTGAAAACAATATTCTTACCTCCTACATTTTCATGCCCACAATATGTTTGAAATCACAATATTCTTGTAACAATATGATTGTATCACAAAGTTTTTTATTTGATATTTTGTCCAAACACCTCTGGAATCTGTATGACCAGCCAAGCTGAGGGGTCTGACTGTCATCTGCTGTCCCTGGTGAAGGAGAATAAACTGAGAGTATTATAGAGGATCAGTGGATAACCTTGGGACACGCATGCAAAACTGCATTGTCACGAGCTAGGTTGTGTCCCTTTCATGGATTTAACTATCTGGGGCGGATTTAGTTCACAAACATTTACTGTTCACATAGCATGCATGATGTTGGTGCATCCATTGGTGCAAATTTTACATCAACATTTGGAACACCCAACAAGGGGAAAAACGACACTTGTAATAAGCATGAGCAATTATAAAATGGACTTTGAATCAGTGATTCAGTCGAATTGTCAACTCAAAACCTGTCCCTGTGCAATTTATTTAATATGGAAATGTAAGTGGTCTATGTAATGTGGATCCTGAAGCTGACAGCAATATGCAGCCAGTGTTCATTCAAACATGAAGCAGCCTCTTTGTTATACAGAGAAAAAACTTGTGACATATGTTTAATGGCATCAGGTGCAATAGAGAAAATGCACTTTAGTAGGAGTGTATGTTTGTCCACGCTTCTGTCCTTAGTTAGTGATCAGAGTGTGCTTGCATGGTTCTGAAGTATTGTATTTCTCTTAGCTGGTAAATGTGAGCATTTGAGACGACAATGTGTAGTTTAGGGTGGATGGTTAAGTGGTTGAGTGGTTGGGTGGATGGGGTGGTGAGATGATGGATGTTTGGAATGAGTGCCTGGTTGACTGAGTGGACACATACCTGGTTGAGTAAGGATTGATGTCTGGGTGAGTACTTGAATGCATAGATGAGTGGAAGGATGTTTGAATGGTTGGGTAGGTACTGCATACATTCATGGGTGGGTGAGTGCTTCGATGGTTGGTTTAGTTAGGTTAGTTGTGCTCTTGGATTAATGGATCAGGTATGGCTGGGAAACAGAGAGATAGATACACAGGCAAAAATATTCATAAATGGAATGTTAGTGCCTTATTGGACGTTTGGGTAGGACTGGGCGACTTTCATATTGCAAATGTTGACTGCTTATTTAACTATATGAATAATTTTGTTTCTGTAATTGTGTGTTTTTAGTGCTGCTTTTTGTAAACCAACAGGGACAGTAATAAAAAAAGATAGTTGTACTATAGTCAGGCATGATGGAGGGTGGTATTCACAGGCAACCTGAGCCGGTGACAGTAGAGATAGAGTTATAACGCTATGCTCACATTTGGGATAGTTGAGGAGAGTGACCAGAAAGTCAATGCCATGCACCCCTACATGGAAAACAAGCTATTAAAAATGCATTTCTTTGACCTGTATGGAATGGGAGGCTGCTAGAGACTAAGGTGTTTGCAAATGCTGTTGAAGTGAATGTGGGTGTGAGTTGCTGTACAGTACTGTATTTTTTCATCAAGTTTTGGAGACAGGATGAGAGCGTGTCTGGGCAATGGAGGGCCAACATTTCACAGGTTTTCTACCTGTTGTGGAAGCACTTTGCCCACCCTCAGCATCTTTTGAATCACCACTGTTATGTTCATTGACTTCCACTCCAAGGGACTGGCCCACAAGACAATCAAGCAGTGCCTGACGTACTGGCCTGACAGGTCAGTGCGTGGGCCGGTTTTTCGGCCATTTGAGGGACTGTTTTAGGGTCTGTTGGGCTGGTTTTTAATGTTGATTTTCTTCATATTAAAACAAATATTGCCTGCAGCAAGCTCAAATCCACACAGCGTGCAATACTTTGCAAAACACTAATACAGCGAGTCCTTACAACATTTACTTTAGGGCCCGGGCCTACATTCAGTCCCAGCTTGACACTGACCACACCCAGTAAATCTTACCTACTGATAATCAATTGTCTTAACGATTGTGAATGCACATTCATCATGCTTCTGTTGGGTTTATATGAGGGGTTGCTGCAGTTGTATTACAACCCTCCATTTGTTTGGATGGGGGAAGCAGATTATTCTTGACCACCTGTCTTAACACTCAATAACCTTTGAGGTTTGATAATTAATTTATCTAAGGCATCGTTCAATAATATGAAAAATCTTGTGTGGCTGAACAAAGCTTGCCTTTGCAATTGAGTACTGTTTACTGTGAGTATTTTCTGACCGGGAAATCACCTCGACATCACCGAGAGCGGAACAGGCAAAACAGTGGCTACATACAATTCTTGTTTGTCAGCACATCTATACATGCCTAACAAATGGCAATTATGAAGAAACCTTTTATAGAGACCATTTTGTTTTTTTTGCTCTAACTTATCAGTTCAACTGTCGGCAAGATACATTGTTTTGAAATATTATATTTAGTAATCAAAATACATGCCAGGGCTACTAGCTTTGCCATTGCTTGTATAATTTTTTTTGTCCAGTGGGCCATGACAGGACCACCAAAAACAGTACACACATTTTTTTTGGCCCAGTGGGGCATTATAGGATCAAATAAATTAGCCCACACACTGGCTTTATCAAGCTGGCCAATTTGGCAATAGCAAACTGTCTGAGAAGCCAGTCCAAAATTGTTTTTGCATTCACTATTTCAGATATGCCACCCTCCACACACACCTCACCTCGTATCACCTGCATGCTTCTCAATACCAGATCCCCCTGCAAGCACACACCACTGAGATCTGGGACTTCATCGACACTCACTCCCCAGACATCCTCTTCCTCACCGAGACCTGGCTCCGCCCGTCTTCAAACCACACCATCGCCATGGTCATCCCCCCTAGATTCAAGGTAATCCACTGCGTCAGGCCCCATAAGCCGGGAGGAGGCCTAGCAAACATCCACAAGGACACCATCACCTGCACCGCCTCTTCGGAGGAACCTACCGTGCTCATGGAACACCAACACTTCCAACTACAGATCAGACACTCCATGACTATCACAGGAGCCCTCGCCTGTCAACCTCCAGGATCCCGCACCTCCTTTAGTAGCCTGGTCACTGACTTCATCAACTCGATCGCCATCAGATCAAACAACTTCCTCCAACTTGGTAACCTCAACATTCATCTCAACCGAAATGCCACTGACCTAGAAAGCCTCAACAACATTGACCTCATGCAGCTTGTACAGGGCCTGACTCATGCCGCCAGACACACACTCAACCCTATCTTCACGTCCAGCAACAAGATCACCTTCGGCCACACTTCCCGCTCACATGGACTGAAAACTCCCTCATACACTTCTACATCAGTGCCTCCACCCGAACCGACCATTAAACTCTGCTACAACTGGAGCAACATAACAAAATCAAACTGGACTCACGCCCTCAGATCCAACCATCCAACCCTCACTGGTAACCTACAGAAAGACGTACCCACATTTGACAACTGGACCTCAGACTGCGCAAACAACCTGGCCCCCATCAAAAAAATCAGACACACAAGAACTTGCTCTGAAGCATGCTGATATACCGAGGGCCTCAGAGACTCCAAGTGCCACTGCAAGCAGCTGTAAAGAAGCTAGAGGACCAGCAGAAACAACACCTCCAGAGACACCTACAAATCCGCCCTCAGAAGGTACCACATACTGATCAATGAAGCCAGGAAAGTAGCCCTTGTGACCAGACTCAAATCCTGCACCAACACAGACAAATAACTCTTCAACATTGTCAAGGGATTCACCAACCTGACGGCTCTCACCAGCACCATCACCCCCCCACAGATCATCTGCGACATCCTCTCAGACTTCTTTTATAGCAAAATCCTCAAGATCTAATGCAACTTTGCACCCCAACCCACCATTGAGGACATCACTATACAGACCCCCTCCACCTGGAGCACCCACCTCCTAACAAGTTGGAGCCCACTCACCACAGAGGACACCACCAGAATCATGCAGACCATCCACTCAGGATCCCCCTTAAACCCTTACCCTCACCACATGTACAACCTGGGAAGCACCCTGATCAATGCCACCCTCACCACCATCATCAACTCCTCCACCCTAAGCAGGTACTTCCTGGACAGATGGAAACACGCAGAGGCCACCACTCTTCTGAATAAACACCCAGCCAATCATAAAGATCTCAGCAATTACAGGCCAATTTCGCTCCTCACCTTCCCAGCCATAGAAAGTGATCGACATGCAGTTCTCCATCCATCTTGAAGAGCACCCACTCCTTGATTCCACCCAATCAGGATTCCGCAGTAACCACAGCATGGAGACCACCACCAGCATGTCTGACATAGCAAACTGGATGCAAGAGAACTGCCTCAAACTCAATATGGATAAAATAAAGGTCCTGATCTTCAGAAATAAGAATTCCCCCTGGGACTCGTCCTGGTGGCCACCAGACTTGGTTTCTATGCCCACCCCACAGGCCATGCCAGAAACCTCAGCATTATCCTTGACTACAAGCTCTTGATATCATCCTGCTGCTACATCCTCAGAATGCTTCGCAAAATCTTCAAATAGTTCCCCATGTCAACTAGGCGCACAATCACCCAAACCTTCATCATCAGCACACTCAACTACGTCAACACACTATATACCAGCATCTAAAGTGACCTCACTAAAAGACTCCAAACCATTCAGAACAACGCCGCCAGACTCCCCCTAGACATCCCCAGAAGGGCACACATGACATCACGCCTTAGCATCGGAACTGCACTGGCTACCCATCCAGAAATGCTGCAAATTTAAGCAACTCACGCACATCTACAAAGCCCTACACAACACAGGACCAGACTACCTCAATGACCAACTCCAACTCTACCAACCCTCCAGACATTTACGCGTCACTTCTCTCTGCCTCGCACAAATCTGCTCCACAGACGCAAGACAGGAGGTTGTGCTTTCTCCTTCGGCCAAAAGCTGGAAGGAGCTTCCTCTACATATCCGGACCAGTACCTCACTCCTCAGCTTCCACAAGAAGATGAGGACCTGGATGTTCAACTAGGAGCACCTTCCGACATATGCTCCTGCTCTGGCACCAGGATACCTTCACTGGTGATAAGTTGTGCCTTATAAATCTGCATAGCATAACATGACATGACATAACATAAATTTACATAGCATAACACATAACATAACATAACATAACTATTCCATGTTTCACGTATGCTTGCCAGTAAGCATTTGAGAGGTATGGTATTTAGGTAAAGGCGAATCAATAAAATGCCTGCAAGTTGGTGAGAGTTGGTTAATGTGACTGCAGCAAAATATTGATAACATTAGAAACTCAGCTTTTTATCCTGCTGAGGATGATTTTATCACCAGCTCTTAAAGAGAATATGTGTTTTCAACCTCTTCCTACTCATTCATAATTGAGAGAATTTTTGGTAGTGTGCAAGATATTAATACATAAGCTACTTATGTCGGTGGGATTGCTTCAGCTACATCATCCATAGTACCTTCCAACAGGTATTTCAGGCAAACAAGTTTTGGAAGTAAAGTGGTATGATTAACCAGCCTTGCGTTTATATGTGATACTTTAAAATAGGGTGCAACTGGTAAAAGTTAGTGTCTTGCTGTTGTCCATCTAAAATGAATATGCAATGTTGCATCGCATACGGTACAACGCATGCAATTACAATGCGGTCGTTACAACGACTGTGTTGTTACAACTCATACCATTACTTCGCAAGTCATTTCTACGACTTGCTGTAGGGGGAGCGTTGGATTTAGGAATAGTATAATTTACTATTCCAACTCAAGCGTGCGCAACAGTAGGGAAGGTGTTGGAATAGTAAATTATACTATTCCTTAGCTTAGAGCACCCCCTACAGCAAGTCGTAAAAAACAACTCGCGTTGTAATGGTTAGCGTTGTAACAACACGGTCGTTGTAACAACTGCATTGTAATAACATGCAGTGTACCGCATGCGTTGTAAACGCTGCTTCCCATCTAGAACATGTCAATAGGTAGCAGTCCTGATGGTTCCATGACAAATTATTTACTACAAATCTATTTCCAATTATAGAGAAATACCAGAAACAATATTAACAGTAAAACCAAGTACAAAAACTTATATCACAAAAAGTAACTTTTATAGTAAATATAAAGCATATTAAGTTAAAAAAAACAGTTTTCCAAAAATAATATAAACCCTAAACACTAGAAATAATTTACAAACAGTATTAAATAGTACTATAAATGCAGATGAACAAACATTATATAAAATGTTTAGTTTCCAAAAAATGATTGGGCTAGTCCATCTCCATCCTATTTAACAGTAAGTAAAGTTTTGGCCTTTGGAGGGGTTATATTTACTGTACCCACTCCAGTCTTAGCAACAGTAGGCAAGTGTTGGAATCCAAAGAGGTTAGATTTACTATTCCCACTCCACTCTAAGCAACAGTATGCAAGCTGTTGAACACCAAAGGGGTTGGATTTATTATTCTCACTCCAATTCAACCAACAGTAGGGAAATTGCAAGACTCCGATGGGATTAATGTTCCTATTTCCAATCCAGTCTAAGAAACAGCAGGGGAAGTGTTGGACTCCAGAGGACATACATTTACTATTCCCACTCCAATCTATGCAACATTAAGGATAGTGTTGGACTCCGGAGGAGTTAGATTTACTATTGTCAATCCAATCTACACAACAGGCGCAAAAGTGTTGGACCACAGATATTTACTATTTACACACCAGTGTAACCAATAGTCCGAAAAATGTAGGACTTTGCAGGGACTACAAAAAACAATCCACCTCCTAATTATTATGTACAAAATATGTAAATACCTCAAATAAATACAAATGAAATTCATATTATGACTAAAACTGCATATTATATGCTACTACAAATCAATAAATAGATAACAAAATTAAAACAAAAATACAATAAATGTAAATAATATTTACTTCCCTACCACACAAAACGGAAGCACCAAAAAAGACATTACCTTACAAAATAAATACATTTTGTTAAATATTATTTTAACAAACAAAAATGTTAATAAATAAATGCATTATCCCAACATTACTTTTAAAATAGTTAGCACTAAATTAATCAATAAAACAAATAATGTACATAACATTTCCACCAATTTGAAACATAAATAATTGTCGACTAAACAATTTCATATATTAACAATTAGTTTAACATATACTATAATTCCAATACTTTTCCAACCCATTCCACTGCGAAAATCAACAATTCACTATTAAAAAAAACATTACTAACAAAAATCTAAACATTTAAATATACTGTAAAATTTCAAAAAGAATAAATCAACAGGACAATTAAAAAAACAATGTACAGAATTAATGATCAATTACATAATAGATGACCAATTAAAAATTATTTGCATTAAAATAAATTATTTATACTTAAATTAACTCCCCGCCCTATTCCCCTACAAAACGAAAAACCTGCTACACAAATATAAATTAGAAACAAGAACAAAAGCATTAACATAAACGGTAAAAAAAAAATCCAGCAATTACAAAATAAAATAATTAATTATCAATGACATAATTAGTGAACAATTACAAATAAATTATCAATAAGATATAATTATTAGTAAATTAAAATACAATAATTTGGGAAAATCCTTTGTGGCAAGAATACAAACGACAGCACAGGTACAACAAAAAAATCTTTTTTATTGAGTTTCTCACCAACAGTGCATTATAGCAGGGACACTTGACACGTGTTGGCATTTGCCTTCTACAGGAAATAGATATTTACACTGCACCAACTGCTCGAAACATGAGACCTGGGAGCCATGTGGGGTGAGGCATTGAAGCTGGATGAGCCAACTGACAAAATTTACGAAAACACTTCACAAGAAGACGCTCACTCAGAAATCAGTTTGAAAAAACTTTACTTTCAACAAGACACGTTTTGGCCAAAGCAGTGGCCTTATCATGTGTACAGATTGAAGCAAACACACAGGGGCCGATTCTGATGGCCGGTCGGACTCCTGTCCGTAGCCTTACCGTGCGACTGACACGTACCCGGAGCCGGTCCGTCCTGTCGAGTAAGTACGATGCGCATAACTGCCAAAAACACGACCGACACGTAGGCTGTGAATCAAGCCCCATTCTCCGTCCGAGCCGTAACTCCTAAAGAGGAACCGAGTCGCCCGGAAGCAGTATCCATAGCAGTTTCTGGCATGACAAGTATGATGCGTACTTCCTACGCGCCAGACGGGTCGTCACGTACGGCACGTCACAGCATCCGGAAAACAAGCATATCAGCTACGATTCGTGCCGCAAATCAATACACGGCTACGAGACAGACCAGCTTGCAGTGGGTACGAGACGGAGCAACAAGCAACGTGTATGACACAAACACATCATGAATCCCATCGCACAGGTCATACCAGTACTCTACATCTATGACCGGATCAGGGACCGACGCCGACGGTGCAGACGGTAAGTCAGACACCTACAACACAAACAAACGACACGTACACGCAAAATGGCACACACACACAGGGGATCCACATCCTGGCCACTAACAACAGCCCACCATAGGGGTTGCATGGCCAGCACCACTAACACCCCCACCCATAGGGGCCTGTTGCCCATCACTACTGCCACCCCCACCCATAGGGACTATGTTGCCCATCACCCCTGCCACCCACACCCATAGTGCTTATGTTGCCCATCACCCCTGCTACCCCCACTCACAGGGGACCTGTTGCCCATCACCCCTGCCACCCCCACTCACAGGGGATATGTGGCCCATCACCCCTGCCTCCCCCACTCACAGGGCTTATGTTGCCCATCACCCCTGCCACCCCCACTCACAGGGGACCTGTTGCCCATCACCCCTGTCACCCCCACTCACAGGGGACCTGTTGCCCATCCCCCCTGCCACCCCCACTCACAGGGGACCTGTTGCCTATCACCCCTGCCACCCCCACTCACAGGGCTTATGTTGCCCATCACCCCTGCCACCCACACCCATAGGGGACCTGTTGCCCATCACTACTGCCACCCTCACCCATAGGGGACCTGTTGCCCATCACTACTGCCACCCCCACCCATAGGTACTATGTTGCCCATCACCCCTGCCACCCCCACTCACAGGGGACCTGTTGCCCATCACCCCTGCCACCCCCACTCACAGGGCTTATGTTGCCCATCACCCCTGCCACCCCCACTCACAGGGCTTATGTTGCCCATCACCCCTGCCACCCCCAGCCATAGGGCTTATGTTGCCCATCACCCCTGCCACCCCCACCCATAGGGGACCTGTTGCCCATCACCACTGCCACCCCCACCCATAGGTACTATGTTGCCCATCACCCCTGCCACCCCCACTCACAGGGGATCTGTTGCCCATCACCCCTGCCACCCCCACTCACAGGGGACCTGTTGCCCATCACCCCTGCCACCCCTACTCACAGGGGACCTGTTGCCCATCACCCCTGCCACCCCCACTCACAAGGCTTATGTTGCCCATCACCCCTGCCACCCACACCCATAGGGGACCTGTTGCCCATCACTACCGCCACCCCTACCCATAGGGGACCTGTTGCCCCTCACTACTGCCAGCCCCACCCATAGGGACTATGTTGCCCATCACCCCTGCCACCCTTACTCACAGGGGACCTGTTGCCCATCACCCCTGCCACCCCCACTCACAAGGCTTATGTTGCCCATCACCCCTGCCACCCACACCCATAGGGGACCTGTTGCCCATCACTACCGCCACCCCTACCCATAGGGGACCTGTTGCCCCTCACTACTGCCAGCCCCACTCACAGGGCTTATGTTGCCCATCACCCCTGCCACCCCCAGCCATAGGGCTTATGTTGCCCATCACCCCTGCCACCCACACCCATAGGGGACCTGTTGCCCATCACTACTGCCACCCCCACCCATAGGGACTATGTTGCCCATCACCCCAGCCACCCACACACATAGTGCTTATGATGCCCATCACCCCTGCCACCCCCACTCACAGGGGACCTGTTGCCCATCACCCCTGACACCCCCACTCACAGGGGACCTGTTGCCCATCACCCCTGCCACCCACACCCATAGGGGACCTGTTGCCCATCACTACTGCCACCCCCACCCATAGGGCTATGTTGCCCATCATCCCTGCCACCCACACCCATAGGGACTATGTTGCCCATCACCCCTGCCACCCCCAGCCATAGGATGGGTGATGCGCAACACATCCAGCATACGCAAACATCAGGTATGTCCGCAAAATACATCCCCCATGACATCATGACAACAGTGTGTAGTCTGTGACAAATGTCTACAACAGTGATTATGGCTACGAGCATACAATGTAAGTAACAGCACATGTGTGACCAACACATGAGTGTGACATACACAAGGCAAGCATCACCATAGCACTGTGGCAATGTAAAAAGAACACCCCCTCACTGTGTAGAGCAGAAGTTAAGTGAGGGCTCACAAAATGCAGCAGATGTGCAGCAATGTGATGATGGGGACCAAACCCCCCTCATCACAGTGACCAAAAGGTAAGTGGGTCAAAGCAGCAAATAACAAACAGCATGTATGATCCCTGCTCCCAACACATCAAACACTTCTGGGGCAAGCTAGTGGTTGTGTCCCATACACACAGAGATGTGGTGAGGCTAACAGTGCTGTGAAAACATAACACTCTCGGCCATGTGCAGACAAGCACCTCACATGGGGGCTGACAATGCACACAGCGTACAATGACACAACAGCAGAAGTGAGCATCACCAAGCATGCACACATCTTGAAAATAGACACACCAATCAAAACAACATGTGTAGACTGTAGGTGTCACCTCACAAACTCACATTCCATGCCAGCAATTGCACCAAACAACCAGGATGAATGTGCACAATGATGTGAAATGACTCACAGGGACAGCATGCAAAATCACAGAAACAGCATCCAGACCAAGGCCCACAACAGCAATACCAATGCACTGGTGCAGATGCACAAACATGCAAACTCACACTGCACATCAGACACAACATGTGTGTGTGTGTGTGTCACAGTATCCCCAGGCAACTACACAACACATGAGGGGGGCTGAACCACAGTGACACAGATGTGTACACAGTGCCATACGAAATCATCATTGGGACACCCTCAGTGGGCAATCAGGAGTTGGTAGATGAGAGGAAGCACAACAGACACATGTGACAGAAGCTGGAATGAACACCAACCAACACAGCAAGAGACTGACACACAACACCACTACCCCCAGGGACCAGACAGTGGGGTGACACAAGCATGCATGACACCTCCACTGTGATGACAAAGGCAGATGTCATACAAACTGGGAAACCCAGACATGTGTCCTTTGCCACAAACGTACATCACACATACACAAACACAAATCACTCAGCATGGCCCCTCATCCATGGACAAATGGGAGCTAGGGGACCATCCATGCAAACATTCACATCAGTCCACCCTCAACACCACACACCTGAACTGCAACAATGTGTATCTGTGAAGTACACATGGACAGGTGACATTGCACATGCACCCATGACAAACATAGGAATGTTGGCAGGAACTAAGGTGCACACACACATCACACAAGGGCTGTTTACAAGCCTGGGGAATGACAGACACACTACACAGTATGCGGTACATGGCCATGACCTCAAAGGTCATGTAACCTTCAGAATCCCTGCCACAGTCCCAGGACTATGCAGATGCCAAGGAGAAACACAAGGCACCCATGCTGACACCTGCCAGCATCGCAGCTGTGAACCCGACAAGTGGGAGCAGTCACACACACATACAAATGTCTCAATCACTGAAAACTACCACCTAGGGACAACTACATGATATTGCAAACAAACAAGTGCCTTGAGAAACCCTGACTGTGTCCCATCTGTGTCTGACAACATCATCACCACTCAGAACTGACAAATCACAATGATGATACACCAATTAACAGTAGTGAGTCATGCACCCACACAGCTGGTAGCCCATTGGAAAAGTAGTGGGATGAACCCAGTACCACTCAGCAAGCATCAACAACAGGAACATATCAAGGGAACACTGTCTGTGTATGGACACTGATGTGGACACACACACATGCACATACAACACATACCATGGGCCCAGGCCATGTCACTGGACAACACACTAACTTGAGGGGACACAACTCCTGTGGGAGCCCAGCTATGCCAAACATATTCACTGCAAGTCCCACTCATGTCTGCAGAACACTTGGTCAGTCAGCCATCAGTTACCACACAATGAAGGCTCTGGGCACAACAGCCTGGGTACGTGAGTCTCCCCTAAGTCATCTGCACATACCCAAAACATATGTCTAGCAAGTTGCACAGAGGCCCCAGTTGCTCCTATTACAATGATGCCCACACCTGTAGGGCCAGTATTGATGAGCACGAAGTATGTGGAAGTGACAATTTGAACAATGGGAAGCACATCATATGTGCAGGGGTGCAAGCCACAGTTGTGACTATGCCAATGAAATGCTCACAGAGAGATGTACACAAATAGTTGATCCAGACACAACCAGGTAGCTGCAAAGGATGACATGGATACCCACCAGAATAGGATACATATCTCATGGACCACAGGGAGTACCTCACATCAACACATCAGTATGCAACATTGTAAACCAAGCATTACAGGTGCAAGGGCATGTAAAACAACATCAACATGATGTACAGCTAAATCAAGTTCACAGGGACAAAGAAAAAAGCTTTATTCAGCATATGAAAAGTGAAACGTCTGTTCCAACAAAAGGCCAATGGCCAGTCCATGTCCAAATGCCAAGGAGTGAACTAGAGTGACAAATTCAGTATGTGAAATTCTAAACGTCTGTGCAAACAAAAGGCCAATGGCCAGTCCATGTCCAAATGCCAAGGAGTGAACTAGAGTGCCAAATTAAGTATATGAAATTTGAAACGTCTGTGCAACCAAAAGGCCAATGGCCAGTCCATGTCAAAATGCCAAGTAGTGAACTAGAGTGACAACTGTCACACCTTGCTTGCCTGCACTGCTAAGGACCGGGGTCATCCCCTCGGAGGGGCATACATGGGGCTAGGCCAGGCACCGCAGGGACAGGATCATGGCGCAGCAGAAGGAGGCAGTGAAGAGGTGGGGTATGCAGGTGAGACACTTGCAACTGCAGTGGAGATGACTGAAGTGGTGGGTGCTGTCACAACTGTGGGGCACAAGTCAGATGGGGTGGGTGCCGGCACAACTCCAGTGGGCAGGTCAGATGGAGGGGATTGGCTCACCACTGCAGTGCCCAAGTCAGACGGGGTGGTCGTGGACTCCAAAGCAGTGCCTACATCCATGGGAGCAGAATGGGGGACAGGTGAGGTCGGCAGGGCAGGGGGGGACACGGTCCCCACATCAGTGGCACCAACTGTCTGACCAGGTGTGGAGGAGCAAGTGCTAGGGGGGATGTGGCCTAAGCATTTTGGGGATGGTGTATCTGTGTGTGGGGGAACGCAAGGAGTGGCGGGGGAACCTCTGGAGTGGTGGCCTGGGGGATGGAGGACGGAGACTTTGCCTTGGAGCTGCGTGGTGGCGGGGGGTCTTGCTCTTCTTGCGCCGGGAGACTTGCGGGTGGGCATCTCGGTCTGACTGCGCCTGGGGGAGGGTGTCCGGGTGTGAGGGGCATTCCCTTCTGTGTGTGGGGACTACCTCTTCCCCTTGTAATCAGGATCTGCTGGGTCGGTGGGGAAGAGGCCAAGGTCACAGAGGAAGAGCTTCTGGGGGGATGGGGTTGCAGTTGAGGCAAGGGAAGGGGTCTGGGAGGGAGAGGTCTCAGAGGACTGCGGAGTGGTTGTGGATGGCTGTGTGTGTGTCAGCAAACCAGCCCCTGTGAGTGTGGAATCAGTCCCCTGCGCTTGCTTGTGTGCACGTCTAGCCCTTGGTGTGGGGGTTTCTGTGCTTGGGACAGGTAGGGTGCTAGGAATCGTGGGTGGTGCAGGGGTAGGAGGGGTGCGGGACTGTTGGAGGAGGGACACTGCTGCCGTCAGGGAGGAGGCCACGGACTGGTTGGTCCTCTGTAGGGCAGACATGCCCGAGGAAATTCCCTCCATGAATGACACCAGTTGTGTCAACAGACCTGTGTGCATGGAGGACCTTCAGCATCGACATCTGCCCTACATGGATCTGTCGAAGTAAGTCTACAGACTCCTCACTCAGGGCAGCAGGGGACACAGGGGCAGGGGGTGCGGTGCCTGGCACAAATGAGACATGCTCATGAACACGGGAGCCAACAGGGACCTCTGGGATAGGAGCCGATGGGAGGGGGGAGGTGGTGGTGTTGGTGGTGGCAGAGACAGCCTCACTAGCTGGGGTTTGGTGGCTGCTGACACCCGCCTCCACAAGGGAGTCATCCTCAGAGCTGCTGTGGCCTCCAGCTGCATGCAATGGTGCTGACGACTCCTCTGTGTGGCTCAACTCGCCCTCCGTGCCACTGGGTCCACCTGACTCCTCTCCTTCTGTCCCTGTAAGTCTCTGTGGCTCCTCCTGGTCCGTGGAGCTGTCCCCTCCTGTGGCCGTGGATGTATCTGGATAGGAATAGGAAGTAACAGAACTACATCTGTCACCTGCACCGACTGCACACACCACAGTGAGTACATCACATTACAGGGCAAGCCCTGGCATCATCAGCTGAACACAGCTCAAATGACAATTGTCATTCTCAACATCAACCATGGCACACATATCCCTCCTTGACTTTCACACATATGTCCGTTGCATGTTGGATGCTAACACACCAATGTGCCAACATGCACCACCCACACATTAGTTGTACATGCAAGTGAACATGTAGGAGTATGTCACTATACACACAGCACATCTCTTGTGACTGACTCAGTACAGGTGTCCGGATGAAGGGACGGGCAGAGACGCATTTCACATGCTTGGGATGCATGCCAGCAACACACACTATGATGTACTCATGTCCTGATGGGCAAGGCCACAATGGGGTGCATGGTGCACACTTGTGAGAAAGTGCCATCTTTCTTGCATGGTATGCCCCCACTTTTTGCTGAATTGCTGAATGTACTTTGACTGAGTGTGCCCTGGACTCCTGCCAATCAGGTGCCCAGGGCCAATGTTCCTTCCCTAAAACAAACCAAACACAAATTGGCAAACCCTTGCCACATGTCAGCCCCTAGTAAATGGTACCCTAAGTACCCAGGGCTTTGAGACCAAGGAAGGCCTCTAAGAGCTGCAGCACACCTTGTGCCACCCTTAGAGGCCCTGTACCCTTACGCACACACACTGCCTTTGCAGGCTGAGTGTTTGGGTGCAAGACAAAAACAAAGTCGACATGGCACACATCCCTGTGTGCCATGCCCATCACCTACACTGCCATGGCATACATCAGTCACCCCTCTAGCTGGGTGCCTTATGCCAATGGTGTGGGCACAGGAGCCAGAGCCCTGTGCCCCTACAGTGCCCAGGTCCATTCCTGAGCCCTGTAAGTGCAGTGCTGCCATTTAAGAGTACATGGTGCTGAGAGCTCGTCAAACACGAGCTCCTTAGCACCATAATGGCAACACTAAAGACTGAGAAGTTTGGTATCAAACTTCTCCACACATTAAACCCACACTGATGCCAGTGTGGGATTTAATGTACCCAGCACCCCAGAGGGCATCTTAGAGGTGCCCCCTTCAACCTAACCTACAAATCCACGTCTGCTCTGAGGCTGCCTAGGCTGCCACCAAGCAGAGATGTTGCTGGACCCCTGGGTAGGAGAGCCCCTGCTCTCCTGGTCCTGCAACAATGCACATCCTGGGCGAGGTGCCAAATCTCCTCCCCCAGGATGGGCAGGGGGAAGCTTCAAAGGCATGCCGCCTCTGTGAGCTTCCCCAGGCCCCTGCAACCCCCCACTCTGGCGGGAAGCTTTGGCCGGAAACCCCAAATAAGGACAGGGGATGTGCCAGCCTGCCAACCCCACCCCTCAGGTGGGGGAGGCGAGGTGAAGCACATCTCCGGGCTCTCGCCATCTTGAAGATGGGGAGCCCTACCCTATCAGGACTAGGCTACTGCCCCCCTCCCCCAGGAGAGAGGCAGGATAGGGGGTGTACCCACCCCAGGACAGGGACCCATTGGTCCCTGCCCTTCACCTACCTGTAACACCCCTAAATCTAGTATTTAGGGGCACCCTGAACCTTCCTTCCCCAGAGTCCAGATTCGAAACTACAAAGAGCAAGAAGAAAGAAGATCTGCCCTGCAGCTGCTGAAAAGAGGAAGACACCAACTGCTTTGGCCCCAGCCCTACCGGCCTGTCGACCCTCGAACCTGCTCCTGCTCCAACCCAGCACCTCTTGTGGCCAGCAACCTCACCAACCCCGGAGGGCCTGGCTACCTTTTGGCTCTAAGCCCCTGGGACTCCCATGAGTAGAGGCTCTACTCGAAAACCTATCTCTAATCCCTGGCAGCAGCCCGGAACCGCGAACCCAGCACACTCTGCACCAGCCAAGCCTGGCCAGTGCCGGAGTGAACAAAGACCCTGAGGACGACCCCACGGCGACTGTGACCCCGAGTCCGGCACCCAAGGACCTCCCTCGACACTCCTGAAGAAGCCTGCAGCCTCGGAACAAGGTGCCCCCCCAACCGCGATCAACAGAGGGTACGATTTCCCAACACCTAAAGGCACCCCTGCACGCGGCGCCCCGCGGCCCCCTGTGCCCAATCCCGGGGTACCTACCTATCCTCCAACTACCCAACTTACCTCTCAAAGTGGTGGTGGCACCTGAAGAGTCCTCATCCCCGAGATTGCAGTCTTTTTCCAAACCGGAGATTTCCAATTGAAAACCATTGAGCGCCTGACGGCTCAAAAGCCCTCTGCACCCAGCCGCCCTAGTGGCCCTATCAGTGAAAACTCTACACCTACCTACTTCCCCACATGCCCTGAGTAAGTGACCAGGAGCCCAGCTCCCACAGCCGCATGGCTTGCCAGTCAGCAGCCACCAAACAAGGCCCCCCTATAGGATAACATTGGGCCTAACTCTCTCTGCACCCGGCCGCCCTAAAGCCGCTGAGGGTGAACCAACTGTACCTACCTGACCCTGGGAGACCCCTGAGTCTGTGCCCAGAACCTCAACTCTGCCAGTCGAGTACTTACCCTTAAACCGTAAACTCTACTTTCCTCATAGGGTAACATTGACTGGCTTTTTCCTCAAATTTCTTCTAAGTGTGGACTTTTCAAATCTTCAAATATTCACCAAAAATCAGCCGAGTGACAAAAACGAATTTACTCACCTGCTCTTAGGTGAGCTCCCAGTGCTGGATCTTGGTGCCCAGCACTGACTCTAAAAAAATACCCACAACTGTACTTACCCTTAACTCAATTTTCTTCCATAGGAAACCATTGACTGTTTTTCTGTGAAATTTCTTTTAAGTGTCGATTTCTGCAATCTTTAAATATTTTTCAAAAATCGTATAATATCTGAAAACGTAATTACTTACCTGTTTTGGATAAAGGTCCCAGTACTGAGTCTAGGCACCCAGTACTGGATTACAAAAGTAACGAGAACATACTGTACCTATAACCTGAATTTTCTTCCATAGGGAATCATTGACTGTTTTCTCTGAAATATTTTCTGTCAACTTTTAAAATAGCTAAATATTAGTTAAAAATCACTACAGTACTTAAGTCGACTTTCATCACTCGATTCTGAGAACTGACCCAGGACTGAATCTAGGATCCTGTCCTGGAATTACAAAAGTAATCTGTTGCAAATAACTTGAATTTACCATTGAGCTCAATGTATTGTTGTGTTTAGAAATAGAGTTGCCTACTGCAACCACTTGTAACTGTTTACTAAAGTCTATTGCATATACAAAAGTATTTATATGAAACATCTCCTGTCGAGAAAGTATATTTAAAATCCAAGTGTTGGTTCTAAAATAAAACAAGCATATATTTTTTATATATAAACAATTGGCCTAGAGTTCAGTTATTGAGTGTGTGGAACCATTTGCTGACTGAGTGTGTACAACAAATGCTTTACACTGTCCTCTGATACTGCCTTACTGCTCGACCAAGCTACCACTTTAGAGAGTAAGGTTATATCTAACTTGAACCTCTGTTAAACCCTGGGGGTCTGTGGACTCTGTACACCCTGTACCTATTAAGGAACAGTATATACAGAGCCACTTTCTCACAACACTTGAACACAACGCAGGCTCACTCATAGCAAGTTCAATGCCATGGCACTGGGATGCCCTGAAAGTCAGTCAACACTGTCTCCTGTCACAGGGGCAGGGCATCCAGACAACAACAATATGCACTGACTCACAATCCTAGCTCAGGGGTAAAGCTGACTCTGCAGATGACCGGCGCGCTTGCCCATCCCATGCAAACAACATATCCAGGACCCAGAAGACCCCACATCATGCAAATCATTCATATGAGTCTCAGCAAACACAAATCCATGTACATTAACACATCACAGTCTGCCATGCATGTAACCCAGCTGCATGAGGGACACAGTTGCATACACCATTGTGCGCTGTCAGATGATCACACACCTATATGTCACACAGGTCTTGTCTCCCACAGTCACATTGCAGATGTCATGCTGACCCTCTGAATCATGGACACCCCAGTTGTACGTAGCAACAAGCCACACCCTAATGACACAGAGGCAGACACCTGAGGGCACATGTCACTAAGCACAACCTGCAATTTCATACACAGGATTGGGATTACAGAGTGTTACTGAATGCCCTTGAGGGGGCATGACTGGGCAGGACTAAGTGAAAAAGTGTTTTGCCCCAGACAGTAGTCAGGTGGCTAAGCAATTGTGACATATTTGATCTACATACTCCTGATGCCCAAAAACTGGAGTCCCCTGCTGCATGGTTTTGTTTGGAATACCCCAGACACATGTTGCGAGTCAGACCAGCAATTGGTACACATCTCAAGGGCACACACAGTTCACATGTCAGATCTCAGGCATTGTGTAAACAATTGACCCACCCATGAAACATACAACAGAGTCACGGGAACTGATGCTGACTGGTACCTGAAGCATAGCTGACTGCAGGGACACAGTGCCCTAGTGACACAAGCAACAGACTGTAGGGGCCACACCTGTGGAACAGATGAGGAGGGTGCATCACACAAATGAGGGACCTGATTTTGGGACTACAAGACCTACGTAATGTGGAAGTGTGACCAGGACAAAAGACTGCTATTTGCATGTCAGACATAGTACACAGATCAGGCATGGACTTACCCCCTTCCTGCTGCTGTCTGGCCTTCAGCTGCCTATCCAGGTCCCGGAAGACCACCGCCAGTATCCGGAGCATGTGGGGAGTCAGGGTCCGGTGTCTGCCTCTCCTGCGTGGAGGTGACATCTTCAGCTGGACTCTAGCTATCCTCCGGGTCCAGCCCCGAAGGTCCTGCCATCTCTTCTGGCAGTTGCGGATGCGGCGCTTGTAGACCCCCACAGAACAAACAGCCCGGGCGATGGTCAGCCATATCTCCTGCTTCTGGTGGGCATCAACCTGTGAGGATGACAAAGTGAAAAGTACATTAACACACATGCCCCAGATTTGTGCAGCACACAATTGGATATACATGTCATCATCACAAAGGGAAATAAATTACACAGGTAGTGCCACCATGGGGAATGAAAACTCACATGCATGTCTGAAATGTTAACAATGCCTGGATAGTTTAATCTTGCAATAATGCACTTTGGCAGCAGGAGAACTATTCATTACATGTACCTACACACTTTGGTGGATGAAATTAGTCAGTGAGAATGATTGCCACTGGTGTACACACTGCTAGTACTGCTGGTCAGACAACATGCATAATTAGGAAGGCAGTGGACAGCACACTCACCTGCTTCCCTGGTGTCCCATAGAGCTTTCTGTACTCTGGAAGGAGCCCGTCCAGCAGGGCCTGGTTCTCCTCCTCAGTGAAGGCTGGGGCCCTCTCCAGAGTACGTGCCATAGCAGGAGCCAGAGGATGCAGAGACAGAAGCAGTGGTAGCAGGGATGTGGTCCAGTAGCATGTAGTGCAGGCAAGTGAGCTCCCTGGGGGCCAGCCAGCCTTATATCTGTGCTGCAGAGGCAGAATCTGTGCCATGTGTCCCAAGTGATAGGTCCAACACGGTTGCATTCTATGAATCTGGCCAATCCATTCAAAAGTACGACTCATACACACCTTCCGCATCGTTCAAATCTTCAACTTCATCGCGTGAAATGCGCATGCGTGGGCGTCCGCACATGCGCATTTGTGAGAAGAAGTTGCCGGTCAAGCAGGAAGAGGGAGCCCCGGGATGCCACACCGCAGGTAAGGTATTTTATTTACTTTTAAATTCTTACATTTATTTTAAAATTAGGGCGGAAGGCGGGTGGCGGGCAGCTCTGCTTCGCCGCGGCGTGTGCGTAGCGCTGCCTGCTACGCCTACTTCGTAAACCGCGAAGCAGGCAGCGCTACGTACACTCCGTGGGCAGAGCGGAGTACTACGCCCGGGATTAATGAACCGTGCAATGCGTACGCATTGTCACCCGCGTCGGACCTCATTAGTGTGACTATTAGATGGATACAACACACATATACTGGCCATGGACACCTGCGCACACCTGCCACACTATAGCATTGGCCACACAGTGTCCCATGGCATGTAAGGCTGCATTCCCTGGGTGTTTGAGGGGGCCACAGCTGTTTTTTTGTCTGGCACTTTGTGCAGCCACTCCCAGGCTGTTATCTTGTACATGGGGGCAGAGTCTTTTGTGTGTTGTGCACATTACCACTGTGATGTGCAATTGGACAGTAATGGGCATGAGTGAAGGCCACAGTGTCAGGTTGGATATGTTTAAGATATGTCACATACACCCTGAGTCGTGGGGGTGATGGCATGTACGTCACAGTGAGACCTGTAGACCCAATACTGATGTGCACCCACAGTCTGTGTGCATGTTGTGTCTCAGATGTGTCTGATCACATGTTACCAATGGTTGACAGTCTCCACATCCATGTGGTATATGCATCAACCTTGATGGGGTGTGTGTCTAAGAGACGTACATGTAGGGCCGGCAGGAACAACAGTGGCCACTACCTGTGGGACTAACGCTTGCCTTGTGGTGTGTACGTGCTACGCCATGTCCATTGCTGTGTTGATGTGGCAATACAGGGAGCCTGGGTTTCTGCATGGCAAAGATCTGTGATGCCTGGGAGACATGAGTCCTCATTTGTCACTGGGGTGGGTTTTTTGAAGGTTGCAGCAGCACATAGGTTGGGTGACACGGCCAGATGATTAGCCCATTGCACTACATGGCACTCATGTGGACATGTGGAATTGAGATGTGAGGTGGTGGCTTTGTAGGTGACATATGTGTCCATGACCAACAGCACACACCTCAGTACATTGTGTAATGTCATGAACTAGCATGTGATAGTGATCGTGGACATGGCCAAATGGGTGGATGTACTGACAATCTTCCTTTGTGCATCTCTGTACTGCAGGGCACCAGCTGTCCATCGTCCGTTCCCAGACCTTGCAACCATGCAGGAACGCGACAGCATCAGACGGTACCGCTTCACCAGGCCACTGATTGAGGAGTTGGCGGAGCAGTTGGCGCCACATCTGCTACCTGGCCAGACATACCCTACAGCACTGACCCCAGAGGTGAAGGTGATGGCAGCCCTGCACTTCTTTGCTACCGGAACCTTCCAGTACACTGTGGCTACTGCTGGTGGTATGTCGCAAACGATGTTTAGTCGGGTGCTACGCGATGTCTTAGAGGGGATGTTGCAATTCCTCGACCTGTATATCAAGTTCCCGAGCCAAGATGAACTCCCTGAAATTAAGGATGCCTTTTATTCACTGGGGAGGATGCCAAACGTCATTGGATCCATTGACGGGACACATGTTGCCCTGATACCACCACAGGCACATGAGCAGGCATACCGGAACAAGAAGCACTACCATTCGATCAATGCTCTGGTGGTCTGTCTTGCTGACATGTTGATCACACATGTGTGTGCACGGTTCCCTGGTTCGACGCACGATGCCTACATTATGAGGAGTAGTCGCATTGCAACGCTGATGTCACAGATGCCAGCTCAGCGTGCCTGGCTTGTCGGTGTGTACTGACTGTTTCTCATTGTGTGTGTTTGTCAGTGTTGTATTCCGCACTCCTACAAAACTCAGCTACTTGTTCATTTTTGTGTGTGTAGGTGACTCTGGATACCCCAACATGCCGTGGTTGCTGACACCCCTCAGGAACCCTGTGACACCAGCCGAGCTGCGCCACAATGAGGCACATGGTCGGAGCAGGAGGGTGATTGAGCGGACATTCGGCCTCCTGAAAAGCCGCTTTCGCTGCCTGGACAAGACCGGAGGGGCCCTCCCATATGAGCCTTCAAAGGTGTGCAAAATAATACTGGTCTGCTGCATGCTACACAACATGGCGGTGTGGAAGGAGGTGCCTCTCATCCAGGATGATGATGACGACGACCAACGTCCGGCACCTGGGGTGGATCCCGGTCTGGGCCAAGATGCCAGTGATGATGAAGATGTTGGTGACGTCTGCTCCCAGCTCAACAACTTCTTCACCTGAATGTGAGTTTCCAGTGTTGTTATGTGAATGTATGGAGGTAGCCTAGAATGTGTTGAGCCAGCTCTGTTGCTGTCTGAGTGTGTCTGTGTGCCACTTGACTGGATGCGTGCTGTGACGTGTCCATTCAGGTGGTGTGTACTCCACAATAAGGTAGTACTGCTAACTAGTGTTTGTGTACGTGTTTTGCAACATGTTTTGTGCATGTGTATTGCATTTCTCTCCTGTTCTTCTGTGCTTTTGACTGTATCTTGTCTGTCCTTCCCAGGGTCCTTTGCCTGTTGTGTGGTCAACACTGACCCCCAACACCCAGAAGCCAACACCAGTGTGGAAGTTGACAATTCCCATCAACTGATGTACCACACATCCCTGGACTTCCATTCTCCAACACATTGTGAGCGTGTGTCCACTGTTACGTAGAATTACCGTGCAAGTAGTGTGGAATAAACATGTTGCTGATGTGTAATGAACCTGTGCTACGCTTTGTTATGTGCGTTGTCTGTCTTCCCACATCTGAGTGACATCTGCTTACCTCACCTGTGGACTTGTTACCACTGACTGTGCTTGGTGTTGTGTCTGTGCATGCCAATGTGTTTCAGGTCAACATCATTGTGTGTGATGAGTAACATGGCCATGGTGAGTATGTTTTGTGTTGCCATAGTGGTGTGTCTCCCTCACATGTGTCACATCCCCATGACTCACCTTACGTTGGTCACATTGTTGCAGTATTTGGCATGCACTGTGTTGTGTAGCAGATCGACATCTCCCTGAACATGGCAAGTTGGAATCACAACAGAGGCAAGTATGGTGTACTGGTGAGTTTATTTATAAACATGTGTGAGTGAAGTGCACAGGATGGTGGGTGCTGTACAGTGGTTTGGGAATACAAAGTTCACATTGGAGTTGGAAGTGCTGTTAGATGAAATGTCCAGAGTAAAGTCCACAGTCTCTGCTACATTGGCCCAACATGAACCCTCCATGTAATATGGGCGAGTTGTGTGCGATTGGACAAAGTGAACGGGTTGCGCACAAAGAACATTGTCCAGAACAGGTTTGGAGGACCTGGGGGATGTGCTGGGACATCTGCCTCTCACATGTCCTTCTTCGGACGACCCCTCTTCTTCCGGGGGGGGATCCTCATGTGGAGGCCTCTGCGGTGCAGGGGACTCTCCACCAGAGTCCTCCTCCCTCCCTGTGGCGCTGGCAGATGGTGTTGTGACAGATGTTGTGGGCACACAGGGGGGTGTGGACAGGTTGGTGTTGATCTGGCGGAGGCATTGTAGTATGTCCCGATGCACCTCAGTGATGTCATCCCACTTGGCCTCTATGCGGGCATGGTGGGCGACCTGCTCATGTTGCATGTCCTTGAGGATCCCCACTATCTGGCCAAATCCTCCGGTGCTATCCTGGTACGCATCTAAGATGCATGCCAGTTGGGGGTCATCATGCAGTCCAGACCCCTCTGCAAGGCGTGCCCTGTGCCTCCCACCCCTCCCAGCACCCCTCACCACACGGGCAGGACCAGCGGCGGTAAGCACAGGTGACACTGGGACCCCTTGGGTAGTGTTGCTGGTGGTGTTGGCTGTAGCTTCCGGGGGGTCCTGTGTCCCTGTGCTGTGGGTGTTGATTGTCCTTGGTCTGTCCGTGTTGGCGGGGGTGCCCTGTCAGTGTCCAGATGCTGGAGGCGTGGGTACAGGGGGTGCAGATGTTGCTGCTTCTGGTGTTGTATGATGGCTCACACCGGAGGGGCCAGGTTGGTCGTCGTCATCCGAGGAGGACAGTGAGAGAGTCAGACCAGAGAGCTCAGTGTCCACCAGAGTCTGGGACTGGGTATCCTCGTCATTTGGTGCTGGGTGCCCAGCACGACCTGTGTTTGGAAGAGACACACAATGTGATTTATGTTTCTACATGCATCGTTGGTTCACAAACATGACATTTTCTACTTTTCAAACGGATGCCTGCCTGTACACTGCTTTTTCCCAGCTTGTCACAGACAGAGTTTGATATTGTTGTTGGCCATTTGCCAGCATGGCCTTGTGCTCCCCACAACAGAGTCCAGTGTCAGACATCTTGTCAGTCCCTTCCCACTCCCTGTGAGGCGAGTATGGTTCAGTTTGATCTTGCTGGGCCATGTAGGTGGGTGTAGGTTGTCTGTGACTGCGAGTCCCATCATACTCTTGGCTACACCCCCCTTCCCAGCATGCCCATGCTTCCTCCCTCTTGACTCTGCTTCCCTGTGAGGGGGTGTGACAGCAATGGCAAGATGGCTAACTGTGAAATCCTGGTGTTTGTTTGGCTACAAGTCCCAGCATGGCCTTGTGCTCCCCACAACAGAGCCCAGTGTCAGACATCTTGTCAGTCCCTTCCCACTCCCTGTGAGGCCAGTATGGTTCAGTTTGATCTTGCTGGGCCATGTGGGTGGGTGTAGGTTGTCTGTGACTACGAGTCCCATCATACTCTTGGCTACACCCCCTTCCCAGCATGCCCATGCTTCCTCCCTCTTGACTCTGCTTCCCTGTGAGGGGGTGTGACAGCAATGGCAAGATGGCTGACTGTGTAGTCCTGATGTATGATGTTGGCCATTTGCCAGCTTGGCCTTGTGCTCCCCACAACAGAGCCCAGTGTCATACATCTTGTCATCCCTTCCCACTCCCTGTGACGCGAGTATGGTTCAGTTTGATCTTGCTGGGCCATGTGGGTGGGTGTAGGTTGTCTGTGACTGAGAGTCCCATCATACTCTTGGCTACACCCACCTTCCCAGCATGCCCATGCTTCCTCCCTCTTGACTCTGCTTCCCTGTGAGGGGGTGTGACAGCAATGGCAAGATGGCTGACTGTGAAATCCTGGTGTTTGTTTGGCTACAAGTCCCAAGTGAGCCCCTGTGCTTCACACAGCAGCACCCAGTACGGGGTATCTTTTGCTGATATTTCAATGAGGTGTGTGTCAATGTATTGTACCCGGTGAGTTGTGTGGAGTTTGTGTTGGGGGGGGGTGTCTCCCCATGCTGAGTAGTATGGTCAGGGCTGTCAATCCTCCTTCCCATCATGAAACGTGCTTCCATTGTAGGGCGTGCAAGTTGTCTTTCAGGATGTCAGTCAGTGGTGTCCTGCTTCTGATTTGCACACAAGCCCTAGCAGGGCCTTGTGCTCCCCACAGCAGGACCCAGTGTCAGCCATCTTGTCAGTCATTTTCCACTCCCTGTGATGTGGGCATGTTTCAGAGGGGTCTTGATGGGCCAATCAGGAGGGGGGGGCATTATCTGTGACTACAGGCCCCATCATGCTTTTGGCTACACTCACTTCACCTGCATCCCCACTATTCCTTCCTGACAGTCAGCTGCACTGTGAGGTGGTGTGTTCGTGGTGGCAAACTGTCTGGCTGGGTGTATTTGGCTTAGTGCAACTGGCTTGCTCTATTTGTTTGTAGGTTGGTGCATGTCATGACACAGTCCCCAGTCACTATGAGATGGCAGGTATTGTGTTTGTGTGACTGGCATACACATCTTGGGTTGATTATCTATTGGTTAGTGTAGCTTTGCTTGCAGTGCATGGTTTCACTGTCCCCTTGCCACACAATCTTGGGTATGTTGTTTGTGTACTCACCAGGCTCTGGGATGTGTGTTAGGCCATGGACGCTCTCTGGTGGTAGGATGTCCCGCACCTTCTCCTCCCAGGTCCTGAAGTAGACTGGTTTGGCAGGAGGGCCACCGCCGGTGCGCTGACTCAAGGCGTGATCTTTCTCGATGAGTTTCTTGACCCTCCTGCGCAAGTCATACCACCGGTTCTGGATATCGTCCTTTGTGCGCAACGTTGGTGCTTGTGCGTTCACCTTGTCCACAATCCTCGCCCATATCTTGGTTTTCTGTGCGATGGGGGTCCTTTGAACCAATGTACCAAACAAATGTGGCTCTACTCTGATGATCTCGTCTACCAGCACTTCTAACTCACTATCTGTGAACTTTGGATTCTTCTTTGGAGGCATTGTGATGGGTGGTGGTGGTGGGGGATGTGTTTGTGAGAGTGCAAGTGATGTTGGTTTGGTGTTGGTTTTGCTGTATGTATGTGTGTGTGCTTTTGTATAAGGTGCTGATGGTGTGTGAGTTGTGTGATGGGTGAGTTGTGAATGTGTCTGTGGTTGCTGTGTACTGGTGTTTGCTGCTGGCTGTGTCTCCTGTTTGCAAGGGATGATGGTAGTGATTGTAGTCCTTTATATAGTTGGAGTTGTGGGTGTGTCTTTGTCCCATTTGTTTTTATTTGCTATTTATTGGGTTTGTCATTGCTTGTTTGGTTCTTTTTTTGTCTTTTTTCCTTTGGGTTTTGTAGGCATGAAGGAGACGTTCATGTGACGGAAACGGACGCTGCTGTTGTCTCGTGCGGGCTTCTCCGCCTCGTTCACGCTGCCTGTCTTCTGTGTTTGGTACGCGTCGTTTGCTTGTGTGCCTGGTTTTCTGTGCGTGTCGGTCGTGTGGCTTGGTCTCCGTGCGAGTCGGTCTGGTTTTACACGCATTGCATTGTACTGCGCTAATCGTACATCGCGGGTACGTGTCGGTCGGGTTCATTCCGGGTTCGTGTCGGTCGGTGAAAATAGCGTCGGTTTTCCGGCCGAATCACTATTTTCCCTCCGGCTCGGTCGTACGGCTTGTATTCCGTACGTGTCGGTTGTGATTCACTCGCGTTGCATCGTACTGCACGGGTCGTACGGCGCTGGTCCGTGTCGGTCGGAATTCGGTCCGGGTCCGTGTCGGTCGGTTTGTTTTGCGGCCGGAATCGGAATCGGCCCCACAGTGTTTATACCAAGATAAAGTAAAAACAGAGAATGAGCTTTGTTGTGAGGTGATGATAAACATGAGTGCCATCACTGAATGCATGAGCAACATGAGAAAAAAGAGTATAATGCTGAAATTCAGACCTAATTAAAACAATTACCTCACAAGAAAGTCCGTTCTCTGTGTTCACTTTATTTTGGCATAAACACTGTAGGGCCTTATTACGAGTACGGCGGTCCATAAGGCTGCCACACTCGCGGTGGCGGTTCAACCACTGCCACACTGCTGGCCTGCCAGCAGTAATACAAGTGTGGCGGTCGGACCGCCACAGGACCGCTGCATCTGAGGTGGATCCAGGATCCCACGCTGGTCCCGCAGTTGTCCGTGAGGTGCAATATGCTGGTGGTGCTGGTGGTGCTGGTGGTGCCGCTGCGGCACTGCCGAGGATATTACAAGTTGGCTTTCCAATGCCCTGTTCCTGTATGCCACACAATGCAGGAAGGTGCAATCAGTGCTCTAACAGTCTGCATGTTGGGCTCTTCTATGAGCCTAACAGACCGCCACTGTCAAACCAGGATTTAACTCCTAATCCGGCGGGCAGGCGTACTACAGCTTTGGTGGTCCTACAGCAGATGGCATGTTGGTGCCGCCGCTGTAGGACCACCAAAGTCGCAATAAGGCCCTGTGTGATTGCTTTAACCTGTACATTTTAAAAAGGCCACTGCGTTTGCCAAAACGAGTCTTGTTGGAAGAAAAGATTTTTCAAATGGATTCCTGAATGAGAGTCTACTTGTGAATTGTTTTGATATAAATATACAAATATATATGTAAATATGTGTGTGTATATATATATATATATATATATATATATATATATATATATATATATATATATATATGTGTATATATATATAAACCAACAATTGCCCTGAAGCATTCCAAGAGCACTCGACAGACGTTCCGCCATCCGGCTCTTATTTGTAGCCTGCCTTCACACTCCACAAGTCTTTAAAAGTTCCAACGTGTTTCAGGGCTTCCATGCCCCTTCATCTTGGGCTGCACAAATGAAAATGGATGCATGCATTATTTTCATATCCGGTTTCTTTTATTTAATTCAAGCCCCTCAGTGGGCGTTTGCTTAGTGTAATGTCCATCTGAAGCTTCATGGGACTTGAAGTCCATAATGCGCATACACTGCTAACTTTAAGTAAGTTCCATTATTCTTTTGTTGTATCATGCTTCATTAATTAATTGCCTTAAGTAGGTTGCTTTGCGCTCAAGCAGGCTATTTGAAAAGGAACGCTGTGCCAAAGAATCCCACAAAGTTGGAGACTCAAGCCTCGCCCCGCTGAAAGTCACGTTTTGCTCCCTGCAGGCGATGGTGTCTCTCGGCACGGCCGGGCTGCCGTGTGCAGATATGAACCAGAAATTGCCCTGAAGCATTCCGAGAGCATTCGACAGACGTTCCGCCATCCGGCTCTGATTTGTAGCCTGCCTTCACACTCCACAAGTCTTTAAAAGTGCCGACGCGTTTCAGGGCTTCCATGCCCCTTCATCTTGGGCTGCACAAATGAAAATGGATGCACGCATTATTTGAATATCCGGTTCCTTTTATTTAATACAAGCCCCTCAGTGGGCATTTGCTTAGTGCACAATCCATCTGAAGCTACACACACACACACACATATTATATATATATCTATATCTATATCTATATCTATATCTATATCTATATATATATATATATATATATATATATATATATATATATATATATCCAAAATTCACAAACGCTTCTTCCGGACAGCTGGCCCCCTCGGAAAGTGGCGTACACGCCGGCGAAGCAACCGGCAAAAAATATCACCAAAGTTCAAAGATACGTGCGCTCTCAGGTCAGTAAACGACACATCCAGGTTGTAATAGTGACCAGGTTTATTCCATAACGCGTTTCGACTGCATCCGCAGCCTTGCTCACATGGAACCGTGTAATGAATAACTTTATGCAACTATATACAATGGACACAACTTTTGAGGGCAGTGGAGTCAAAATAGGACTGTGTAAAAGACAGCGTCCGCCATCTTGGAAAGGTCAGCATAGGTAAACATTGATAATAACTTAATGTAATTTAGATTCAAAGTACCGAAATGCATAAAAGACCAACAAAGCAAATGAACAAATGAACATCCTCTACTATTCCACGTGTGAGATGTGAATTACAGTGACAAATATATTGTACGGCTCGGAAAGCTGTAACGTTCCGGAGCAACTCACAAGTGACTTAAAGTGAAGTAAAATACATGATAGACTGCGAGCGTCGTTATTCTGTGTCCTAAATGATCAGGAACGCCTGGCGAGTGTAAGAGCCCTGCAAAGTAGCGATAAATCGCTCTGCTATGAGGTCATGGCTGAAATAGCCAGAAAATTTGCATCTTGGTTAGTTAAAACGATGAGTATCAGGACAAATTTCAGGCGTGTAATGGACATAACATAAGGTGTTAAGGTCACATGGGAGGGTGAGTGATTGTGCTAGCAACTTGATAATAATTGGCTTGTTAGGACCATTGCCTCTTCGTATGCTCGCTGCACAAAAATGCATAGATCACCCTGAAAAAGTACATGAGGATGATGGATACATGCACAAAGGTACAGGCATAGTGCTCATGAAGTGCATAACACCTAGTCTATCAAATCATAGAGGATAAATAAGCAGTGTAAAAACAGTAATGAGCAAATGCCCTGGGTCAGTCAATAACCAAATTCACTTATCCTGTTGCTCTCTGTGCCCTTCTGGAGGTGTCCAATCGTAATCCAAGTGCCCCATTTCTCTTAGTGAAAGTGAAGACGTGACTCCGAAGAAAAGGTTAGGCAACCTGTGCAGTGGTTAGGTACTTTCCTTCTCTCCTGCAATTAAAACATGAGATAAACATTTAGCTGACAAGTTAGAGAAACATGTGAAAACAAAACAAAACAAAAGCAGGTACATCCAGGGTTATACATAACATCTCAGTTGACCTGTCGGAACAAAACGTATAGGATTACTCTTTCTTCAAATGTATTGAAAGTTCCTCGTCTTGGTTCATACCTCCAGGGGCCTTCGTTTGGAGATCTACAATGTATTTTGACTCTCTCTGTCTGAGTTTGAGTGTCCTGTTACCCCCTCTGTGATCTAACCGGACTTGTTCCAAAATAAAATATTTCAGTAGTGAGGAGTCAGAGTAATGTCGTTCTTGGAAATGCCTAGCTACTGGGTATTTTGGGTCTCTGTTAGTAATGGCCCGCTTATGTTCGAGTATCCTTTTCTTGGCCATCAGGGTGGTACTGCCTATATAGTATAGGCCACATGGGCATTCTATCACATATATAGCAAATGTGGTGCTGCATGTAAGGAACTGGGTTATTACTCTCTGATTGTGACCTTGTTCGTATGTTTTACGTGAGGTACTAGCCGAACACGCTTTGCAGTGACCACATGGGAAGAAGCCTCTAAGGTTCTGGATACCTCTGTCTTGTGTCAATGTGATATCACTGTGTACTAGTATGTCCCTTAGGTTTCTTCCTCGCCTGTATGTGATATTAGGTCTGTCCTTGAAAGTGTGGCCTATGCTGTTGTCATTTTTGAGTGTGTTCCAATTTTTAGACAAAATATGCCTGATGCCATCAGACTCCGTATTGTAGGTCATGATCACCCTGGTCTCAGCATCTCCAGTTCCCTCCATCACTGTAGTGTCATCCCTGAGTATGTCTTTTCTATCCACGGACTCTACTCTACAGATCGCTTTCTTGAGGACCCAGTTAGGGTAACCTCGAAGTTTGAATCTTTCAATCATCTCTGTGCTTTCTTTCTCGAAAGCCTCACTGCTGCTACAATTCCTTTTTGCCCTCAGCAGTTCACCATAAGGGATACTCCATTTAAGGGTATCCGGATGGCTGCTGAGGGCATGTAGGATACTATTGCCTGCTGTGCTTTTGCGGTATAAAGAGGTATGTAGCATGTTAGATCTCACCTCTACCTTCACATCTAAATATTCGACCATGTTGTCACTGATGCTCCCTGAAAGATGTATGTTACGGTCATTATTATTGAGTTCTTCAATTAGTTCCTGGGCCTCTGTATGACTACCTTTCCATATAATAAAAAGGTCGTCAATGTATCTGAGCCAAAGTGCTACTTTGCTCAAATTCCTGATGGCAATCTTTTCTGAAAATATCTCCTCCTCCCAGAGGCCCATGAAGAGATTGGCAAAACTTGGGGCCAGACAAGAACCCATCGCGGTACCAATCAGCTGTTTATAGATGGTACCGTTGAAGATAAAGATGTTATTGGTGAGGCAGAATTCTGTCATTTCAATGATCATGTCGTTGTGTTCCAAATATTTAATCTGTCTTTGGTTGAGGAAGTGCCTGCACGCATCTAATCCCTGTTGGTGGTCAATTATGGTGTACAGTGATTGTACATCCAGGGTGATAAGGAGTAGACCATTCTCCCATTTGATCTTTTCTAGTTTACCTAGGAAATCTTTAGTATCCCTCACGTAACTGGGGAGCTTGGTGACAAATTCCCTGAGAAAATGGTCCACATATTTAGATATGTGCTCCGCTACACTTCCTATGGAGGACACTATGGGACGGCCAGGTGGAGATGTGGCACTCTTGTGGACCTTGGGTAGAAGGTAAAGCACTGGTATCTTGGGAAAATCCCTCTTAAGATAACAGTACTCCTCCCACTCAAGGATCCCTTTGTCCCTCCAAGTGATGAGTTTGTCCCATATGATGATGACACTTTCATTATACACCTCCCTAGTGATTTGCATGTAGGAATTGGTGTCCCCTAGTTGTCTGAGGGCCTCAGCAATGTATTGCTCTCTGTCCAGAATTACCACATTCCCACCTTTGTCTGCTGGTCGGATGACTATGTCTTTGTCATCGGCTAGTGATTTCAGAATCTGTCTCTGATTAAATGACAGATTGTTGTTAGACTTGTTACTATAGTGTGATTTGTTTCTCAGACCAATGAGGGCCTTGGTGACATTATCGTGGAATGTGTCTATGCCATCGTGTGGTAGCGTGGGTAAAAATGTCGAAGGGGGTTTAAAACCAGTAGTGGCGGCTGAGTTGTGGGTGATGTCCATTACATCCAAGATATCTGTTTCTTCCATGGTCAGATTATCCCTGTTTGTATCGTTGTTGAGTTCGAATAGGGTAGTTAGTGTGTTTAAATCCCCTATTGCTAGGTTGGCTTCATGTTCCTTCTGTGTACTAGTGTCGGTAACTATTCTGGGCTGTTGGCGGCGTAGTATATGCCACTTCTTTAGCTTAAGTTTCCTGACATACTTAAAGAGGTCAATTCTTGTTTCAACATAGTTGAATCTGGATGAAGGGCAGAATGACAGGCCTAAACATAATGTGTATTTTTCCACCTCACTCAAGTGTCTTTTAGAAAGATTAATAATAGTTTTATTAACCATATTAAGGTCCATCAATATGTTCTTTTGGAGCGCGTCTTGTTGCTTCCCATACGGCCCCTTCCTCTGCCTCTTCTGCCACTGTTGTCTGACTCGTTGACGTCTGTTCCTCCGTCTACTCGGCCTCTTCCCCGTGCCCGTCCTCTTTGGCCCCTCGATCTCGGTGTTGCTGTGTCTCTTGTGCTCTGTCGTGTTTGTCGCATTGTCCGGTATTCGTCTAAAAAAGTGATGGTACGGGTACCGCGTTCCTCGCCTGAGGTCTCCCCTTTGGATATGTCCGATTCTGTATCACTGGCAGTAGATACCTCTGAGGGTACTTCCTCCACCGGATTGGCCTTCTCTGTTGTTGATGTTTCTTTGTCCTTGTAGAGATGATCATATTTCCGGTTAAAAGTTAGTATTCTTCCGCTGTCGTAGTCTCCATAGTCCCTGTTGAGTTTCCTCTGTTTGCGTCCTTTGATGTCCTCCTCGTGTTTCACCAGTCTTTCTTTCATATTCTCCATTGCCTTGTTGTATGTCTCGATACTCATGCTTTTTGTAAGGTCTTCTTGAAGATCTTTGATTTCTTTCAATAATGCATCACGGTCGATCCAAGCATACTTTATCAATATCTCCAGCATGCGTCTGGAGCTGAGTGCCGAGTTCTGGGACCATTCTTTGAGCATTTCGGGGTTCGGTTTTTCATACGAGGGAGTGATGAAAATCCTCAGACCTCTCGGAGCCATCTCTTGTTCCACATAGTTTTGTAATGAGATGGCCTCCCACCATTTCGATATCTCTGCTCTCTTAATTTTCTCCAGTATCCTCAATTTGTCCTCTGTTGTGCGAGTTTCAGGGTTAGTAGCCTCTTTTTGGTTCTTTGGTCCCGGCTTCCTCGTAAATAAAGTGAGAGCAGCCGCTCTTCTTTCAGCCTCATCTTCCATGATGCACTAATCTGGTCACTTAATTTGCCCAAAATCTGTAAGTACGTTTACTGCCCCCCTTTTATCATAGTAAAGGGTTCTTTCTGCCGTGATATAAAGTATGAGTAATAACACAGTCAATTTTCTAATGCATGAAAATGAAATGCTACGTGACAAGCGGCAAGATAGATAATGATCTATCCACACAGTTCACACGGAGAAATGCGGGGATATAAGCAGAAAGTAACTGATCCTTCTCACATCTCCTTCCCCACTATTGGCTCCGTTTTCCTTCTGAGTGTATTGCGTGTATATCGCTCATGTGGCACAGATGGTAACTACCCAGTGAAAGGTCCCGCTGCCCCGGTTGGATAAGAGGTTTCGTGCATCCGCCGATGCACGCTAAATCCAATCTGTCCTAGGGACGGAAACACATACACACGGGCTTACCTCTGCTTGTAGATCCACGGTCAAAGCTCGTTGTCTATCGTACTAAAGACTGTTGTTGTAGAGAAGAAGTCACGGCCGGTGCAGCGCTGTCCTCAATAATGATCCAAAATTCACAAACGCTTCTTCCGGACAGCTGGCCCCCTCGGAAAGTGGCGTACACGCCGGCGAAGCAACCGGCAAAAAATATCACCAAAGTTCAAAGATACGTGCGCTCTCAGGTCAGTAAACGACACATCCAGGTTGTAATAGTGACCAGGTTTATTCCATAACGCGTTTCGACTGCATCCACAGCCTTGCTCACATGGAACCGTGTAATGAATAACTTTATGCAACTATATACAATGGACACAACTTTTGAGGGCAGTGGAGTCAAAATAGGACTGTGTAAAAGACAGCGTCCGCCATCTTGGAAAGGTCAGCATAGGTAAACATTGATAATAACTTAATGTAATTTAGATTCAAAGTACCGAAATGCATAAAAGACCAACAAAGCAAATGAACAAATGAACATCCTCTACTATTCCACGTGTGAGATGTGAATTACAGTGACAAATATATTGTACGGCTCGGAAAGCTGTAACGTTCCGGAGCAACTCACAAGCGACTTAAAGTGAAGTAAAATACATGATAGACTGCGAGCGTCGTTATTCTGTGTCCTAAATGATCAGGAACGCCTGGCGAGTGTAAGAGCCCTGCAAAGTAGCGATAAATCGCTCTACTATGAGGTCATGGCTGAAATAGCCAGAAAATTAGCATCTTGGTTAGTTAAAACGATGAGTATCAGGACAAATTTCAGGCGTGTAATGGACATAACATAAGGTGTTAAGGTCACATGGGAGGGTGAGTGATTGTGCTAGCAACTTGATAATAATTGGCTTGTTAGGACCATTGCCTCTTCGTATGCCCGCTGCACAAAAATGCATAGATCACCCTGAAAAAGTACATGAGGATGATGGATACATGCACAAAGGTACAGGCATAGTGCTCATGAAGTGCATAACACCTAGTCTATCAAATCATAGAGGATAAATAAGCAGTGTAAAAACAGTAATGAGCAAATGCCCTGGGTCAGTCAATAACCAAAATTCACTTATCCTGTTGCTCTCTGTGCCCTTCTGGAGGTGTCCAATCGTAATCCAAGTGCCCCATTTCTCTTAGTGAAAGTGAAGACGTGACTCCGAAGAAAAGGTTAGGCAATATATATATATATATATATATATATATATATATATATATATATATATATGTATAGCAAATAAAAATAGCACATCAATAAATTAACCTGAAGTACATAAAATACATTTCAAACAATTAAACAATGTAAATAATTATGAATCAATCAAACATTGAATTGCAATACACTAATTAGTTAGCAATAGCATTCTTTTAATTATAATTTAAATCACTCCACCCCCATTTCCTTGAAAACCCAACAACCTGCTACTCCATTATAAATTACTAACTCAATATACAAAATTAATTAAAACAGGTAAATTAAAAAGTATATTACAAAAACAAATAACAATTATACTAACAGTACACACATCTATAATTAATATTATAACTAATATATTTTAAATTATGCATAAATCAATATCTTTTACAAACTATAGGCCTGATTGCGATGGCGGTGGGACCGCCATAGTCAGGTTATCGGTGGCAGTCCCACCGCCATCCAGCCCATTGGATCTGACTGCGGCATTATGGTGCAGGCGGTTGGATCTCAGCTGGCAGGGGGAAAGACCGCTTCGGCCGACAGGATCAAGGATCTCATCAGTGCGGCAGTCGGACTCCTATTCCCTACAATGAGGCGGTGCCTGCTCAGGCACTGCCGTGGGGATTAGGTTAACCCGCCATAAAAAGGCAGGCGGAATGTGACTTTGGGGGACCCTAGCAGGCCCCCCTTCCCTCCTGGCCCTCCACTATGTGGCCTGGGGGGCACCTATGATGCCCCACTAGGCATCCCTGCACCATGTGGCAGGCACCGCATGGTGCCTACCACATAGTGCAGGGATGCTTTAAATGTGGTTTGTTTTGTATTGCATTGTGTGCTGCAGCCTTTAGTACCCACCGCAATACAAAATATATGTAGTGTGCGAGGCACTTAACTTTCACCTTTTATATAAGTATAGAAACATAAATTGGTGTCTACATGTTGTGGTGCAGGATGTTCACCTGTATTAAAAACATGTCCTTGTGAATGAATGTCTTTAATCATCTTCTGCCGTTCCACCATCACTATCTTGCATATGTGTCGGTCTTTCCGTCCTCCGCAGTACCCGCCATACTAATATGGCTGGGGTAAATCATGTAGAGATGGCGGGTGGATCGCCACTGCCAAGCCGGCGGTGGCGATCTGCCGCCATCATAGGCCCCCTAGCCATTAATATCGTTTGCAAAAATTTAGTTGTTTAAAATATCGATTTTTTAATTAGTGTTATGCATTTTAGTATTTATTTTAAATGTATGTGATGTATTTTTTGTAGAAGTATTATTTATGTTTGTGTTCAATTTTTAGTAGTTATCAATTTTATTTTAATTACATTTTGCATTTTTTAGTTCTGTAGTGGGATCGGGGTTTATAGGGGAACAGGGTGGGAAGTAGTTTAATTATAATAAATTAGTGATATATTTTTATTTATTAATATTGGTTTAATTGAGATTGTATAGTGTTAATTGTGGGAAGTAATTTATTTTTAATTAATTACTAATTCATTAGTAATTAATTATGGCAATTGTGTAATTAATTTTAGGTGTGGGTTGTGGGGTTAATAGAAGTAAAGGGTGGGAAGTTAATTAATTTTTTGTGTTTGAATGTGTTTTTTAATTAATAATATTTAATTGATAATTCATTTTGTTAATTATGAAGTACAGTTTATTTTTGATGTAGATGTGGGTTGTGAACTGTGTGGTGTTATAGGGTAGGAAATAAATAAAATTAATGTATGTAATGATGTTTTTGTTTATAAATAATTTCAAACAAAAAATATTGTAATTTTTTTTTAATATATTGGGGCCGATTATAATGGCGGGCGGATCGCCACCGCCCGCATGGCGGTGACGATCTGCCGGCCAAAATCCACTGCCCGCCTCCTATCCGCCCCCGCCACATTATGATGGCGGGGGGGACCCCGCCGGACGGAAAGACCGTCCGCCGGTTTTCTGCCGGTCGACTCGTCGACCAGGCGGAAAAAGGCCATAACATGGAGGCGGTGTCTGTGAGACACCGCCATTCATACTATGATAAGTGCGGTAATGAGCCTTTCCATGGCGGCGTTGCCACCATGGAAAGGCTCACGGTCTTTGCTGTTGGGGGCCCATAGCAGGCCCCCAGGGTGTTGGGGGGGTGGTGGTGCACATGGGTGGTACCTATGGTACCCCCCCATTGCCATGCGCTACGTGGCAGGCACCACGTGGTGTCTGCCATGTAGTGCATGGCAATGCCGTGCACAGTCTATTTACACTGCGAGTGGGTCTGCAGCCAGCAGATCCACCCGCAATGTAAAGGGGCCAGGATGCATCCTAATTTACATGGCAGGACCGCCGCGACTTCGGCGGTCGGTCCCTGGCTCCCTTACGGTGGTGGCCGGACATCGTAATGGACCCCATAAAATTTGTAATTATTTGTGATATGTATTTTAACATTATATTATGTTTTTATTTTTTCCAAATTTTTAATATTAAATATATTTGTATTTTAATTTTTAACATATATATATATTTTTTTTGTTTTTTAAATATTTTATTTTGTTGATATTTTATTTGTTTTTATTTTTAAATTGACTGGAGTGGAAATACAAATTTGTTTCCCTTTGCAATCCAACACTTTCCCTACTGTTACACTGACTCGAGTGGGGATACTGAATTGTATCTCTCTGCTAGCCAACACTTTCCCTACTGTTACACTGACTCGAGTGGGTATAGTAATTTTTACCCATTCACTATCCAACACTTTCCCTACTGTTGCACGCATTGGAGTGGGAATAGTAATTTTATCTCTCCTCTAACCAACACTTTCTCTATTGTTGCACTGACTGGAGTGGGAATAGTAATTTTTACCCCTCCTCTATCCAACACTTTCCCTACTGTTGCACTGACTAGAGTGGGAATAGTAATTTCTATCCCTCCGCTATCCAACACTTTCCCTACTGTTGCACTAATTGGAGTGGGAATAGTAATTTTTACCCCTCCCCTATCCAACACTTTGACTACTGTAGGACTCACTGAAGTTGGAATAGCAACTTTTACCCCTACGCTATTCAACACTTTTCCTATTGTTGTATGCATTGGAGTGGGAATAGTAATTTTTACCCCTCCGCTATCCAACACTTTCCCTACTGTCGCACTTATTGGAGTGGGAATAGTAATTATTCCCCTTTCGCTATCCAACACTTTCCCTACTGTTAAATTGACTGGAGTGGGAAATTTAGGTTTAAATATTTTTAAATAGTTTAATGTATTAATTAATAATAGAATGTTTTATAACATAAATGTTATGTTATTGGTATGTAAATATGTATTTATTTGCTAAATTTTATATAATTTAAAAATTAAAAAATAAATTAAAAGTAGAATGTATATGATTAATATCATATATGTGTGTTTAACTCTTTTAAGTTAAGTTTATTTGTTATATTTGTTATATTTGTTAAAATGTATATTAAATCTATTTTTTGAAAAAGTATTTTATTATTTAAAATATTTTATATTTATTATATATATATATATATATATATTATATATATATATATATATATATGTATGTTTCCACAAATTGCCCAAAGCATTAAGGACGCACTCGCAGTGTGAGCAACCATCCAGTTTATTTCAAAGGAAAAACCAGCGTCTGCCATCCAAGTACAATACACATGAGCCTGACGCATTTCGAGGCCTGGAGCCCCTTAATCATAGGCAGCTTGACAGCGAGTGAACAGACAAAGCTCCAATAAGCTATTTACAAGCATAATATTAATTAACTCGCCCCACGTGGGCTGATTGCTAAGTGCAAATGTTTACTTGCTTGCTGGGATTTGTAGTCCAGTTTATATTGGAGCTGGCGTTTTATTTCTCCCTGAGTGGGTTCTGTTCATTCTCCGCTTACTTTTCAGCAATATGAAATCCTGTCGTAGGTGGATGAAGCGCCGGTTCGTTTTTTCCGCAAACACTGTGCTGAATGATGCGTGGATATAGTTCCCGCCATACAGCTTCTGGGGAGGTGCAATCCTTCACGGCAGGGCTGCCGTGCTGTAAAATGTTTCCACAAATTGCCCAAAGCATTAAGGACGCACTCGCAGTGTGAGCAACCATCCGGTTTATTTCAAAGGAAAAACCAGCGTCTGCCATCCAAGTCCAATACACATGAGCCTGACGCGTTTCGAGGCCTGGAGCCCCTTAATCATAGGCAGCTTGACAGCGAGTGAACAGACAAAGCTCCAATAAGCTATTTACAAGCATAATATTAATTAACTCGCCCCACGTGGGCTGATTGCTAAGTGCAAATGTTTACTTGCTTGCTGGGATTTGTAGTCCAGTTTATATTGGAGCTGGCGTTTTATTTCTCCCTGAGTGGGTTCTGTTCATTCTCCGCTTACTTTTCAGCAATATTAAATCCTGTCGTAGGTGGATGAAGCGCCGGTTCGTTTTTTCCGCAAACACTGTGCTGAATGATGCGTGGATATAGTTCCCGCCATACAGCTTCTGAGGTGGTGCAATCCTTCACGGCAGGGCTGCCGTGCTGTAAAATGTTTCCACAAATTGCCCAAAGCATTAAGGACGCACTCGCAGTGTGAGCAACCATCCGGTTTATTTCAAAGGAAAAACCAGCGTCTGCCATCCAAGTCCAATACACATGAGCCTGACGCGTTTCGAGGCCTGGAGCCCCTTAATCATAGGCAGCTTGACAGCGAGTGAACAGACAAAGCTCCAATAAGCTATTTACAAGCATAATATTAATTAACTCGCCCCACGTGGGCTGATTGCTAAGTGCAAATGTTTACTTGCTTGCTGGGATTTGTAGTCCAGTTTATATTGGAGCTGGCGTTTTATTTCTCCCTGAGTGGGTTCTGTTCATTCTCCGCTTACTTTTCAGCAATATTAAATCCTGTCGTAGGTGGATGAAGCGCCGGTTCGTTTTTTCCGCAAACACTGTGCTGAATGATGCGTGGATATAGTTCCCGCCATACAGCTTCTGAGGTGGTGCAATCCTTCACGGCAGGGCTGCCGTGCTGTAAAATGTTTCCACAAATTGCCCAAAGCATTAAGGATGCACTCGCAGTGTGAGCAACCATCCGGTTTATTTCAAAGGAAAAACCAGTGTCTGCCATCCAAGTCCAATACACATGAGCCTGACGCGTTTCGAGGCCTGGAGCCCCTTAATCATAGGCAGCTTGACAGCGAGTGAACAGACAAAGCTCCAATAAGCTATTTACAAGCATAATATTAATTAACTCGCCCCACGTGGGCTGATTGCTAAGTGCAAATGTTTACTTGCTTGCTGGGATTTGTAGTCCAGTTTATATTGGAGCTGGCGTTTTATTTCTCCCTGAGTGGGTTCTGTTCATTCTCCGCTTACTTTTCAGCAATATTAAATCCTGTCGTAGGTGGATGAAGCGCCGCCAGCGTCTGCCATCCAAGTCCAATACACATGAGCCTGACGCGTTTTGAGGCCTGGAGCCCCTTAATCATAGGCAGCTTGACAGCGAGTGAACAGACAAAGCTCCAATAAGCTATTTACAAGCATAATATTAATTAACTCGCCCCACGTGGGCTGATTGCTAAGTGCAAATGTTTACTTGCTTGCTGGGATTTGTAGTCCAGTTTATATTGGAGCTGGCGTTTTATTTCTCCCTGAGTGGGTTCTGTTCATTCTCCGCTTACTTTTCAGCAATATGAAATCCTGTCGTAGGTGGATGAAGCGCCGGTTCGTTTTTTCCGCAAACACTGTGCTGAATGATGCGTGGATATAGTTCCCGCCATACAGCTTCTGAGGTGGTGCAATCCTTCACGGCAGGGCTGCCGTGCTGTAAAATGTTTCCACAAATTGCCCAAAGCATTAAGGACGCACTCGCAGTGTGAGCAACCATCCGGTTTATTTCAAAGGAAAAACCAGCGTCTGCCATCCAAGTCCAATACACATGAGCCTGACGCGTTTCGAGGCCTGGAGCCCCTTAATCATAGGCAGCTTGACAGCGAGTGAACAGACAAAGCTCCAATAAGCTATTTACAAGCATAATATTAATTAACTCGCCCCACGTGGGCTGATTGCTAAGTGCAAATGTTTACTTGCTTGCTGGGATTTGTAGTCCAGTTTATATTGGAGCTGGCGTTTTATTTCTCCCTGAGTGGGTTCTGTTCATTCTCCGCTTACTTTTCAGCAATATGAAATCCTGTCGTAGGTGGATGAAGCGCCGGTTCGTTTTTTCCGCAAACACTGTGCTGAATGATGCGTGGATATAGTTCCCGCCATACAGCTTCTGAGGTGGTGCAATCCTTCACGGCAGGGCTGCCGTGCTGTAAAATGTTTCCACAAATTGCCCAAAGCATTAAGGACGCACTCGCAGTGTGAGCAACCATCCGGTTTATTTCAAAGGAAAAACCAGCGTCTGCCATCCAAGTCCAATACACATGAGCCTGACGCGTTTCGAGGCCTGGAGCCCCTTAATCATAGGCAGCTTGACAGCGAGTGAACAGACAAAGCTCCAATAAGCTATTTACAAGCATAATATTAATTAACTCGCCCCACGTGGGCTGATTGCTAAGTGCAAATGTTTACTTGCTTGCTGGGATTTGTAGTCCAGTTTATATTGGAGCTGGCGTTTTATTTCTCCCTGAGTGGGTTCTGTTCATTCTCCGCTTACTTTTCAGCAATATGAAATCCTGTCGTAGGTGGATGAAGCGCCGGTTCGTTTTTTCCGCAAACACTGTGCTGAATGATGCGTGGATATAGTTCCCGCCATACAGCTTCTGAGGTGGTGCAATCCTTCACGGCAGGGCTGCCGTGCTGTAAAATGTTTCCACAAATTGCCCAAAGCATTAAGGACGCACTCGCAGTGTGAGCAACCATCCGGTTTATTTCAAAGGAAAAACCAGCGTCTGCCATCCAAGTCCAATACACATGAGCCTGACGCGTTTCGAGGCCTGGAGCCCCTTAATCATAGGCAGCTTGACAGCGAGTGAACAGACAAAGCTCCAATAAGCTATTTACAAGCATAATATTAATTAACTCGCCCCACGTGGGCTTATTGCTAAGTGCAAATGTTTACTTGCTTGCTGGGATTTGTAGTCCAGTTTATATTGGAGCTGGCGTTTTATTTCTCCCTGAGTGGGTTCTGTTCATTCTCCGCTTACTTTTCAGCAATATTAAATCCTGTCGTAGGTGGATGAAGCGCCGGTTCGTTTTTTCCGCAAACACTGTGCTGAATGATGCGTGGATATAGTTCCCGCCATACAGCTTCTGAGGTGGTGCAATCCTTCACGGCAGGGCGGCCGTGCTGTAAAATGTTTCCACAAATTGCCCAAAGCATTAAGGACGCACTCACAGTGTGAGCAACCATCCGGTTTATTTCAAAGGAAAAACCAGCGTCTGCCATCCAAGTCCAATACACATGAGCCTGACGCATTTCGAGGCCTGGAGCCCCTTAATCATAGGCAGCTTGACAGCGAGTGAACAGACAAAGCTCCAATAAGCTATTTACAAGCATAATATTAATTAACTCGCCCCACGTGGGCTGATTGCTAAGTGCAAATGTTTACTTGCTTGCTGGGATTTGTAGTCCAGTTTATATTGGAGCTGGCGTTTTATTTCTCCCTGAGTGGGTTCTGTTCATTCTCCGCTTACTTTTCAGCAATATTAAATCCTGTCGTAGGTGGATGAAGCGCCGGTTCGTTTTTTCCGCAAACACTGTGCTGAATGATGCATGGATATAGTTCCCGCCATACAGCTTCTGAGGTGGTGCAATCCTTCACGGCAGGGCTGCCATGCTGTAAAATGTTTCCACAAATTGCCCAAAGCATTAAGGACGCACTCGCAGTGTGAGCAACCATCCGGTTTATTTCAAAGGAAAAACCAGTGTCTGCTATCCAAGTCCAATACACATGAGCCTGACGCGTTTCGAGGCCTGGAGCCCCTTAATCATAGGCAGCTTGACAGCGAGTGAACAGACAAAGCTCCAATAAGCTATTTACAAGCATAATATTAATTAACTCGCCCCACGTGGGCTGATTGCTAAGTGCAAATGTTTACTTGCTTGCTGGGATTTGTAGTCCAGTTTATATTGGAGCTGGCGTTTTATTTCTCCCTGAGTGGGTTCTGTTCATTCTCCGCTTACTTTTCAGCAATATTAAATCCTGTCGTAGGTGGATGAAGCGCCGCCAGCGTCTGCCATCCAAGTCCAATACACATGAGCCTGACGCGTTTTGAGGCCTGGAGCCCCTTAATCATAGGCAGCTTGACAGCGAGTGAACAGACAAAGCTCCAATAAGCTATTTACAAGCATAATATTAATTAACTCGCCCCACGTGGGCTGATTGCTAAGTGCAAATGTTTACTTGCTTGCTGGGATTTGTAGTCCAGTTTATATTGGAGCTGGCGTTTTATTTCTCCCTGAGTGGGTTCTGTTCATTCTCCGCTTACTTTTCAGCAATATGAAATCCTGTCGTAGGTGGATGAAGCGCCGGTTCGTTTTTTCCGCAAACACTGTGCTGAATGATGCGTGGATATAGTTCCCGCCATACAGCTTCTGAGGTGGTGCAATCCTTCACGGCAGGGCTGCCGTGCTGTAAAATGTTTCCACAAATTGCCCAAAGCATTAAGGACGCACTCGCAGTGTGAGCAACCATCCGGTTTATTTCAAAGGAAAAACCAGCGTCTGCCATCCAAGTCCAATACACATGAGCCTGACGCGTTTCGAGGCCTGGAGCCCCTTAATCATAGGCAGCTTGACAGCGAGTGAACAGACAAAGCTCCAATAAGCTATTTACAAGCATAATATTAATTAACTCGCCCCACGTGGGCTGATTGCTAAGTGCAAATGTTTACTTGCTTGCTGGGATTTGTAGTCCAGTTTATATTGGAGCTGGCGTTTTATTTCTCCCTGAGTGGGTTCTGTTCATTCTCCGCTTACTTTTCAGCAATATTAAATCCTGTCGTAGGTGGATGAAGCGCCGGTTCGTTTTTTCCGCAAACACTGTGCTGAATGATGCGTGGATATAGTTCCCGCCATACAGCTTCTGAGGTGGTGCAATCCTTCACGGCAGGGCGGCCGTGCTGTAAAATGTTTCCACAAATTGCCCAAAGCATTAAGGACGCACTCACAGTGTGAGCAACCATCCGGTTTATTTCAAAGGAAAAACCAGCGTCTGCCATCCAAGTCCAATACACATGAGCCTGACGCATTTCGAGGCCTGGAGCCCCTTAATCATAGGCAGCTTGACAGCGAGTGAACAGACAAAGCTCCAATAAGCTATTTACAAGCATAATATTAATTAACTCGCCCCACGTGGGCTGATTGCTAAGTGCAAATGTTTACTTGCTTGCTGGGATTTGTAGTCCAGTTTATATTGGAGCTGGCGTTTTATTTCTCCCTGAGTGGGTTCTGTTCATTCTCCGCTTACTTTTCAGCAATATTAAATCCTGTCGTAGGTGGATGAAGCGCCGGTTCGTTTTTTCCGCAAACACTGTGCTGAATGATGCGTGGATATAGTTCCCGCCATACAGCCCCTCTAGTACTTCTGAGGTGGTGCAATCCTTCACGGCAGGGCTGCCGTGCTGTAAAATGTTTCCACAAATTGCCCAAAGCATTAAGGACGCACTTTGCAGGTCTGGCGTAAATCTGTTCAGTATTTCCTGAGAAAATAGTATTTAAAAGCATATATATATGTGGGCGGAGCCTAACCACACATCTCATCCTGAGATCTGATTGGCTGTCAGCACTTCATCCAAGAAGTGTTGGCAGCCATCTTGGGACCAATATACATGATAGCACCTCATTAAAAAGCATTACAGTTAATAGAAGGTTTTAAGACTTTAGTTACATTATAAATCATTTGTTGATGGTACCATACTCATTTTAGGAATTGTGGTATGTTCTAAGGTGATTTCACCATGTGAAAAAGCCTTCTGCTGGGATATCATGATTGAGAGAAAAATATTTTCTCATGCTTTTACCACAGATGTTTGGAAGGTGATCTATAAGCTAAACTGAGAGCTTATTTTCTGTAAGTTCACATTATCTTTCTCAGTTATGTGAGAATGAAGTCTGACATTCTCAGTAAAACATATACATCCAACAAGGGCAGAGACTGTCAGTTGATTCCTTTGTGTTCTACTGCAGCTTCCCAGAGTGTTCCAAAGAACTACTAGAGCGCTAACAGTCCTACTTATGATAAACGTATGGCACACCTGAAGCCATCTTGCTTGTATTAAAGTGGTAACTCTTAAAACATTTAATTTAAAAAGGAACAAAATGAGGGGGTTCATTTTTCCATAAAAAGTATGATTAGTGCTGCAGAAAGAAAAATTAGGGCACATTTTGAGTGACTTCTCAAATCCTGTTCTATTTCATTAAAAAATTCTGACATGCAGACTGAAACATGCACTTTCAATACCAGCAGCAGTTTTCCCTGGTGAGCAGTAGCTTTACTACAGTGATCTAATGAGCAAAAAGAGTGCTAACATTCTGAATTTATGGCAAATGTGTGACACATCTGAATGCCTTCTTGATGGAATCAAAGTAAAAAACTGAAAGTATTTCCTACTGAGGAGACTGCAGTAAAGGAGGAAATTAGGAAACTTCATAACAAATAAGTCTCCCAAGATGGCCACCAGAGACAAAAGAGCCCAAATGTAGCCCAAATATCACCCAGATGTAGCCCAAGTATAGCCCAATGACAGAATGTCCCAGAATGTTCTTAAAAACAACTAGAGCGCTTACTGTCTTCATTATGACAAAAGTATGGCACACCTGAAGCCATCTTGATTGGAATAAACTGGTAACACTTAAAACATTTAATTTAAAAAGGAACACAATGAGGGGGTTCATTTTGCCATAGAAATTATGATTAATGCTGAAGAAAGAAAATGAGGGCACATTTTCAGTGACTTCTCAAATCCTCTTCTATTTCATTAAAAAATTCTGACATGCAGACTGAAACATGCACTTTTAATACCAGGAGCAGACTTCCATGGTGAACAGTAGTTTTACTACAGTGATCTAATGAGCAACTAGAGTGCTAACATTCAGAATTTATGGCAAATGTGTGACATATCTGAATACCTTCATGATGGAATCAAAGTAAAAAACTGAAAGCATTTCCTACTGAGGAGACTGCAGTACATGAGGAAATTAGGAAACTTCATAACAAATAAATCTCCCAAGATGGCCACCGGAGACAAAAGAGCCCAAATGTAGCCCAAAATCACCCAGATGTAGCCCAAATATAGCCCAATGACAGAAGTGTGCAAAACACTTATTATTTTGTGTTTTTGCAGTGTTTTATAGTGCAGACTTGTCAGGTATTGGAGTGCTTTACATGTGCATTGGTTACATCACACAAGAACAAATTCATTTTGGTTGTAGACATGGGGAGACTAAGTGATTTGACCAGAATCACAGAATGTCGAGCTGAAGCAGAAACTTCAACCTGGTTCCCCAGTTGCAAAGTCTGCAGTTCTGGAAGTAACACCACATCCTCTCCCCTAAGTGCAACATTTAATCAAGTGGTCAACTGGATAAAAAAACATAAAGTTAACAAATAATTTAAAAGTGCTTTGTCGCTATTTGAAAACTCAGAAAATAGGTCCTTATTTTAGTCTTTTAGAGCACTAACCATAATTTTGATGCCAATAAGACCCTCTCATATATGTAATTTCTAAAGGAAATGATCTAGGTATTACAGTTTTGATTACATCAAGATGATGTCAGGCGTTCCACACTTTTGTAATCAATATAGAATGTTAGCAATCTAGTTGTTCATTAGGATACTGTTGAGAGGCAGAGGCCAGGGGCACGGACTCTGAAAATTGAAGGCAGGTAGGAGGGTGCAAAGGCAACAATTTAACCACACTGAGCAGGCAGGAAGGGCCGTGGAAGCACAACAGACTATGGAGGGCAGTGGAAAGGGGGGCAGGGGCAACAAACCAACAATACAGGACTTGCAAGAGAGGCTGTGGCAATGTAATAGACCATTGTGGGCAGAAGGAAGAGGCAATGGTAGTACAACCATACATGCCAACAGACCCGATTCAGCCAGGAAACGTCCAATGTTTTTAACTTCAAATGGGCTTTATTTGATCTGTCTCCTGTCTACAATCTCCTCTTTTTCAATGTAACTCAAAGGGGAAAATCAATACCCCAGTTTTTTTTCAAAATCTCCCTCTTACCAAGTTCAAAATGTTCGCAAGTATGGTACATTGGATCATGGAAGGAAATGGGATAGGGACATGGACTTGGATAACAGAGGACAGGAGGGACATGGAGAGGTGCACCAAACTGACCCTGCAGGGCAGGCATCAGGGTTTGCAGCAGCACAATACACCACACAGGGCATGCAGGACGGGAGTGCAGCACAACAATCCATAGAAAGCAAGAGGGAGGGGACAGGACCATGCACATGGACAACAGAGAACAGAGGGGCAAGAGGCAATGGTAGCTAGCTGACCATAATGGACAGACAGGAGAGAAAGCTGCAGCATAACAGACCATAAAGGGCAGGAGGGATGGATCAGGGGCATTACAATGGAACAGACAAGCCAGGAGGGAGGGAGTAGGGGTCTGCACATGTAAACAGAGGGCTGGGGGCAAGGGGGCAGGGCAGGAGCAGCAAGATAGCCACGGAGGTCAGGCAGGATGGGCACTAGAAGCAAGACACACCATGAAGAGTAACAGTGAGACTGTGATGGCATACATACAGACCATGGAGGGAAGGTGGGAGGGGGTCAGGGGCAGCTAACTGACCACACAGGGAAGGTGGGAGGGGCCATGGCAGCACAGAAAACCATGCATGGCAAGTGGGAGGGTTAGTGGCAGCACAATGGCTATGATGGGCAAGAAGGAGGGTGCAGGGGCATGCACAAAGGACGATGGAGGATAGAAGGGAGGGTCAGGACCTGTGCACAGACAAGAAAGTTCAGGGGAAGGGGCCTCACAACAGACCACACGGGGCAGGCAGGAGGAGCAGTTGCAGCACAACAGACCAGGGAGGGCAGAAGGGTGTGGCAGTACAATGGACAGGCAGGGTGGAGGTGCCAGGGACAGGTTACAGTCATCTGACAATGCTAGGCAGGTGGGAGGGGAGTGGCAGCTAAACAGAACACTCAGAGTAGATAGGAGTGGCAGGTCCATGGGACATGGTGGCCAAAAAGGATGGAGCAGAGGCATGCACAAAGACATCGGAGGGCAGGGGGAAGGAGAATAGTGGCAGCAAGCTAAGCACAGAGTTTAAGCAGGAGGTCAATGATGGGGCATAGAATTGGGCAATGGAGTGCAGGAGGAGTGGACTGGTACATCATACTAAATTGAGGGCAGTGGCAGCACATCAGACCATGCATGGCAGGAGGGAGGAGGCTAGTCCATGGATTCACACAACAGAGGATAGGGAGGAGGGGGATGGGGCAGCAAGCTAACTGTTCAGAGAAGGCGGGTATTAGGAACTTTATTGTTTTTAAAACATTGTGTCTGTGCAAACTACTTAAAATATGAACAAGTATGCAGCATAAGCTCACTTTTATTCAGGAAGAAGAGGACGTTTGTGACTGTGACTCCGGGCTCACTTGGCAGAAACACCCCCTGACCCTCCACCCCCTATCGCAAAATGTAATGCCCGTGAAAAGGGTAGGTGAACACAGTGTTATATAGAACATAGTCCTGAGAGCACAATTGAAAATGAAAACTAGATATAGTGTATGGTATAAACTATGCACCAAAAAGTGTGATATAAGATGAACCGGGCGTGAAATATAATATGCAATACATTGTGCGCAATGACAGATTCATTGGAGAGCGCGAGATAGCACAGGCACTAGCGCGTGCTATGTGATATGCGCCTTGGAGAGTAATACGCACAGGGCAGTGTTGTGTAACCTAACTAGTCTCTAAAGTTGTAATATAAAATATGTGCTGGGGAGTGTAACGTTGCATATGCACTGTGACAAAGATATGGATCCCAGATTGTAATATGTATGGCATAGCACTGTGCGTTATAACATAGGCATCGAGGAAGGCACGTTAGATGGGGCAATATAACCCGTGCGAAGACAAGTGTGGCATGACATATTCACGGGGTGGTGTTACAGTGCACATGGGCTAGAGAGTGTCATAGCATATGCACTAGCTAGTGGAATACAACACAGAGGTGTGTGGCACTCGGCAGGCAATGGTGGGTGTAACACAGCATTGAGCTCTGTCAGGAGCGCGCTGTGACTCTCAAGTGATGTTCGTCCCCTTTCCAGAGAGTAAAATAAAAAGTATTACACATCCGGCAGTGGATGTGTGTTTTATTAACCGTGAGGGGGGTTTCTTGCATAGTTTTGGTCGAATTTTTGTCGAATCCCCTTTGAATGGCTTGGTGTGCATGTGTATTAAATGTGCCCGTCAATAGCTACCCATGTTTGTATAAATAAACGACAAGGGTGTCTACCGGGATTAGGCACGGTAGGGCATCAGACATGTCAGAGCTTCACTAGTGGTGTAAATACATTCAACGTGGATTCATTGCATGCATAGTCGCCTTTTAATGAATATCACGCAAATCGTCATGGTGATAGGTACGTACGGTTTGTCCAGCATGTCCTAGGTGTGTCTATATATATATATTTTTTAAAAATAATAAAAAAACAGTGGCTGGCCCTGGGGATTGGGGTCAAAAAAATATAATTAGGAGACAGGCCCTGGGGGATGGGGTCATCAGGGCCAATAAATTAGAATAAGAAGGGGAACCACATAGCCCCCCTTCTTAAAAAATTAAAATAAATAAAAGACTGGCATCGTGCCGGAGGCCATGCCCCCTCCGTGCTGCACTCTGCAAACGCGCCCCCAACAGGCATCTCCAGTATGCGCCAGGGAGCTGCACTGCAGACAGGTGTTCTGAGGCCAAGCCCCTTTTTACACCTCTCTGCAACGCAGCTCTGTGGCGCTTACAGGAGGTACCTAGTGGTCTAGTTTGACCCGAGGAACCCTTAGGATTCAAGGGGACTTAATCTCTCAACTTAGAACAGCCACAGGGCGCGTTAACACAGTGGTGAAGGGAGGGGACGGGGCCTGAGGTGACGTGTGCAAACACGCACTATGGCACGTTTTAAATTGGGGATATACTTTCCCTTCAATACTGAGGGCCCCTGGGGGCTAACTAGCCCACCAAGTGCTTCCAGTAAGCGCCACTGAGCTGCATTGCAGAGAGGTGGTCCAGGCCGTGCCACTTTTTACACCTCTCTGCAACCCAGCTCTGTGGCACTTACTGGAGGTACCTAGTGGGCTAGTTGGACCCTAGGGACCCTCAGGATTCAAATGAACTTAATCTCCCAACTAAAAACGGACACAGGGCGTGTTTACACAGTGGTGAAGGGAGGGGACGGGGCCTGAGTTAACGTGTGCAAAAACGCCCTGTGGCCTGTTTTAAGAGGTAGTTTTAATCCCCATGCCCTATTATATACTAGGGGCTCACAGAGGAGGTCATGCTAATCACAGGGGGATCCCAACGCATAATGTTCCATAGTGTATGTAGGTGTTTTCACTGTATTCTAAGTGTCTTTTAACATAGCACTGGCTCTAGGACTGGTTAGTCAGACTCAGTTACCACCAGTATCCGTCTGAAAAAGTTGAGGGTACAGGATGATTTTGCAACAAGGCTTCTTTCTGCTCTTCTTTTTGTTCTTTCTGCACGTTATCCTTCTTCCTGCACTTATCTTCGTATTTGAGGACTTCTATTGCTTCTTTCTGCACTTCTTTTTTTTTCTTTCTATGCATTTTTTCTTCTTTCTTCACATGTCCTATCTCTGTAGGCATAGTTAGAAATTAGCATTTAAAAAACCTTTGAAATTCACAGAAAAAACCATAGGTTTCAGGCACGTTATAGTTAGGAATTAGCATTTAAAAAACCTCAGAAATTCACTGAAAAAACCAGTTGTAACTGGTATTGGTATGTCCATTGTTTTGAAAATTTTAGTCTCTATTTTTGAATGTGTGTATCAAAGGTTATATTAGGGTGAGAGGAGGTCTGCCACTCTATCACAAGGATGATGTCGTCAGTGATGTCATCAGTGATGTCATTTGAGATGTCATCAGTGATGTCATGAGTGATGTCACTGACCATGTCATGAGTGATGTAATATGTGACGTCATCAGCAGTGCATTGCGGGTGCGCGAGTTATAGTTAGCTGAACTAACTATAACAGGGGAATTTCAATGGTTTTGTACAAGTGAAAAGTCCAGCTAACTATAACACCCCTGAAATCTATGGTTTTTTCAGTGAATATATATATGAATGATATCTTGTACATCTATATTTATGACCTCAATATTTTTTTCTGATACTTTTGTACTTAACATTATAAATATAGGATGGCGATATTTTTAACATCGATATTTATGATTCCATATTGTTGTATGGGGATGTTTAGTTGTTGATGTTTTGTCAGTAAACCATTGGAGTTGCTTCTGACCGACATCATCTTAGAATCAGGACTGACTGACCTCCGGTCGGCGGTCTCGACCGCCTAATTACGATGCGACTGCACATGGTGCGGTCACATACATACATTTCCCTATGGGAGCGTGTGCTATGGCCGTAAACCAGCTGTAGCACAAGCTCCCATAGAGAAATTGGAGGTTGTTTTCATCCCTCCACCATGTGGCAGGGTGCCTGCCACATGGTGCAGGGATCAACAGGGGGCACCATAGGTGCCCTCTTGGCCCCCAACTGGAGGCCACAAAGAGAAGCGGGCCCTGCTAGGGGCCCCCATACTTGCTTTCCGACAAGCCTTCCATGTTGGAAAGCCCAACATGGAAAGCTTGTCGGAATCTGAGCATCGTAATCCCAATGGCGGAAATGCCCTCCATTGGGATTAAGGCCGGTCTCTGACTGGCAGATGTTCTCCTTGAGCTCATCACATTACTTTTGGAATGACCTGCCGGTTTCAAATCCGACCACCTACATTGTAATTAGACTGTCGGAATTGAAACCGACGATATCGGTCGGAAAGCCACCGACCTGCGGCCGGAAGCTTCCCGACCGACATTGCAATAAGCCCCTATTACTGAATATATGTCTTGGATACCGTGTTGGTATTTTGCCACTAGGGCTCTGATTACTAATTGACAGAAGGGGACTGAGGCATTTACCAGACCACTGGAAAATGACTCCGCTAGGTGAAGTAATTACTGGATCTATGATACTGAATTCCACAGGCCTAAGTAACTGCCAAGCATTTTTCCCCCAGTAAATGTTGGCAGGCTTAAATTTCTGGAATTTACATGGGGAAAATTGTATAGATATGATATCTATCAAACTGATAAATAGCCCATGTAGATGTATCCTCAGGTGTCACAATTGTGATCCCTTTTCAACCAGGAGTTTGTGTAGTGATTTGAATTTGGCACGTACCTCAGAATCAGGGCCTATGTCTGCAATGATCTGTTTTACATCACATATTCAGTAGGAGATTCTCATTACTATACATGTAGATGCGTTCTGTGCCAGATGGTGGTAACAGCAGTTTGTGTGTTACATCAACTGCTCCAGTAACATTCAGAAATTGGGCAAGGCTGTAGAAGCCCTTTTTTAGGTCTTGCCTAGGCAGCGCGCATGCGCTTCTCTAGGAGGGCCTTTAGCCATCGGTCTTCACTTTTCAAGCACTGCACTCGTGCTTGTGGCGGCATCCACTTGCGGGAGCGAGCAGCACCGCACTACAAGCACGAGTGCAGTGCTTGAAAAGTGAAGACTGTACGCGCACGCACGCACCACTCCCGGGCTTGTTTTCCATTTGGGTTTGAGCACTCTTTTTTTAACTTCCACAGCTAAGCAGGTATTTGTGCTGTATATGTTCTGCTCTGCTGCCATAATTCTTATTGACATCTCACTATTGTCTCAGTTGTGATTATGTTTTAAAGGGAATTGTATTTAATCAGAAACAGCATGTTTACTTTTAAGCGAATTTCTGCTATGAATATTTTACTATTGCCGCTCTTTTGAAGGAAATCCAATGTGCTTTATATGTAACCATGGCCACATCTATGCAAAAGTTTTATTTGTAATGGATTGCACTTTATATTTTATCACTTCGCATTTCTGGTGCATGTTGTAAAGTGGACGCCGTTCGTTCTTCACATTGGCGCTTGCGTTTTATGTTTTCACGTTTTATCAGGAAACAACGTGTTTACTTTTGTTATTTTAATTAATGTTAATGTTTTTAGGGGAAATTCTCGTTTTTGGTTCTCTTACTTGCGGTTCGGGTATCAGACGGGGTGGAGCGTAAGCCATGTAGTGAGTTACATTGCACATGCGCTAGCCTTTTTCGCATCATGTGATGCTTGTTTGCATGTTATTTTGAAGACATTACAGGTTGACTCTGATGCAAAAGCGACCTGATACTGTACACACTTTCTATTAAGCGGTGCCCACAAAACGCAGATAGGATGAATAAAATACAGTGGAGAAAAAAATAGTTATGACAACTCTTCAGTCCGTCTCAACGCTCAGAGGGTTGGTAGCTCTGCACTGCAGTTGCTACATGAGTTCCTGGGAGCTGGGTCTAACTGCCCGAGGACATGCCAGAAGTGCCTCTTGGTGACCGCTGCCCTGCAGGCTCAAATTGGCCTCCCGCAGTTTAGCTGGGTGTTTTGTTGCTCATGGCGGGGTGTTGCCAGCATCACCATGTTGGCAGCACTGGTAGATACCGATGTGCATTTTCACAAATGATGCACCCGGTGAGCAGAGGCGATGGTCTCTGCCATCCTGGCACACTTTCCTCATCACACAGGGTTGCATTCTCAGCATCGGCTGAGTTGTGCATGCATGTGCACAAGTGTTGCTGCCCAGTGCATGAACAGATTTCTGTCCCATCTCATTAAAGGGGCAACAATATTTGAGTAAACAGACAAACGCTTTCTATGATTACAGGAGATCAAACCGGACTTCTACCTGCATTTATAACCTTAATACCCCGTTCTGGCAGGAATGGCAGCCTGCCATAAAACTGCAAGTACTTCTCAATGCAGTGCTATGTTAAAGAACAGTAGATGTGGGAGCACCAGGAAAATGTGCTGCATGGCTGAATACTTATAAGGTCTCAAAGGCAAGACCGCTTGCATTGCAAATGCTTGTGTTTAGATTAATACTGGTGCCTTAAAGACACATTGATTCAGAATTAAAGCGCCTGGTTTATGTTCTGGGCCGCATTTTTATTTTTTTACAAAATGTGTGTGTGTGTATATAGTCAATCGGCAGACAAGGGGGTGAACAGTATCAATAATGAGGTTGTAAAGTGTAACATCCCTTGCATGTGAATCAAAAAGGATTTAGAACGATTTAGAGAAACAGTGCCAATATAAAACATTATTTAGAAACCTTTGTACTCGGCGGTGCAACCTGGTTCAGAGCGAATCTTTGCCTCTCATTACAGCCGTGCTTAATTTGAACTGGTGGTAGCAGGTGCGGCCCACAGGCACTCATTTTTTGGAGACTGGCACGTATTTTTCCTCATCGGATCCTTACCCAGAGTAAGTAACAGAAAAACACAACAATCATTTGCATAGCCAATAGGTCTCCCCTTTGGGATTTTATAAGTGCTTAGTCATTCAGCACAATATCCTTAGTGCCACAACATCAACTGTTGCATGGCTAAACACTTATAATGTCCCAAAGGCGAGACCTATTGGTTATGCCAATGCTTGTTTATTTTATTTTAATTTATATTATTTTATTTTATTTGACAAGAGCACTCTGACATTTTAAGTCATGGTCAAAGTGGATAATGGCCCAGGGTCCCAACCATCCAAGAGGACCCCTGGTAAATGAGTGAGTGGGAAAGTCATTCATACTTCCATGTACAGTGCGCTCTTGCACAGTGTCATCCTGTGCACAGTAATGAGCTCAAAGGCTTTCTAAAATGTGTACATTTATATCGAAAAGTGCCACCTTTCATAGTCTGTAAAAATCCTAATCTATAAGAATTCCTTATTAAAACATTGCAACAGTTCGATATAAGCCTCCCATATTCAATATCTGATTGGTACAGTTTGCATATCTTATGTTGGTTTACTAATTGTCTCCACAGATGTATGTAGAGGATCAAAACAAGCAATTGAGAGAACCTACTGATGAAGAGTTATCTTCCTAAAAGCAATGAGGCAAACAAGTTAGTGGAACATGGAGATTATATATGGAACTATTGCTAAAGTAACTCTATTTGATTTTAGTTTTCTCAGTAAAATTACTGTTGCTATAAATTTGCAAATAAAAAAACCCCCATAAAATCCATATCAATCGATTGTGAACAAAAATGATCATTTAAAACGTTACAAAGCTTTTAGGCTCAAAGCTGTGCACAGGGTAGCACAATACTGTACATGGATGGACTGTTGGCACACACACCTTGATCAGTGGCCTTGTCCCTGTAGCATGCAGAAAGTGTAGCACAACTTAACCAAAAACAACATCATCATAAAGTCACAGGTACCTAGATTCACAAAGGTAAACATTATTTTTGTGTAAGTTTACAATTGTTTGCCATTCACAAAGGAATTTACGAGTAGTATCTTTACCAGTGCGGAGTCTACTCACATAAACAGATAGGACAGTCCTTTCTTGTCATGTGCAGAGACTTCGCACTCGTAAAGATACTACTCGTAAATCCCTTTGTGAGTAGCAAACAATCCCAAACGTACACAAATATGTACGTTTACCTTTGTAAATCAGGCCCTTAGTATGCAGGAGTGGGTTGCCTAACCTCAACACTCTCAGAAAATGTAATGTATTGCATTTCAATTAAAAAAAAATAATCTTTCTGTTACATGCCTATCTCCAAATTTCATATCATCTCTTTTCCTCATCCTTCTCTTTTTCTGACCTTCCTCTTTGCATAGCTCTTTATCTCACACTCTTTACTCTCTCTCTGTTCCTCAACTCTCTCTCTAACCCATCCCTCATTCTCTACTTGACGAGTCTGTTTTCCATCTTATCTCCCTGACTTTCTCCTGTATCTACCTTGCCTCTCGCAATCTCATCTCTCTCATTACCGGACCGCCCAGTCTCTTTCCAACTATCTAAGCTTTATGTCTCTCTACCTCTCTCAGCCATCTCTCTAATTCAACACTCTTTCCCTCACATCTCTATCTCATTTCTCCCTCCTCTTCACATCTTTCTTACTAGCTGATTCCTATGTACCCCACCACTCTATCTGACTACAACTCAATTTACCCCTCCATTCATTTGCTACCTCATCTGTCCACCTCCTCGGTCTCTGTCTTTTATTCTACTTCTTTTCCCTCTACCTCAGCTCTCTTTCACTACTTTGCACTTTCTCCTGCCCTCTGTTTCTCTATCTGTCCCTCTTTATCTCTATTATTGACTCATCTCTCTTTCACACACACGTCGCTCTGTATTGCCTCAATTTGAACTCACCCCTTCTAGTGCACCAACTCTCTCTATCTCTCCTCTCTGTTTTCATTTATCTTTGTACTTCACATTGTTTTTACCTCAAATTCTATCTCACAACTCTCTACTTAGAGTTATGTTGCTCCAAATCTCTATCATCCTCATCTCTCTTTCTCTACTTCACCTAAGTCTCTCTAATTCCTCTTTTTATTTCCATGTCTCTATCTACCCTTTACCCTCCTCCATCTCTGCCTATCTCTCTGACTCACTAATCTCTTTACCGGACCCTTCGCTCTTTACCTGTTTACATCACTTCCCTCTCTCTAGCTCACAGCTCTCTCTCTCCCTCTCTACCTTACCTCTCTTTATGTATCTCTCAGTATCTCAAGTCTCTCAACCTGGCTTCCAATACCTCTCTCTTTCTTTTCTCTAACTTGACTCACTTTGGGGCATATTATCAAGCACCGCGCTAAAATGATCGCCGCTTTAGCGGCAGAAAACTGCCGCTAAAGCGGCGATAATGGGCTTGATAATATGCCGCAGAGAATTCCAATAGAAGCCCATGTTGACACCAGAACATGGTCTTCTATGGGAATTCTCAAGGGCATATTATCAAGCCCATTATCGCCGCTTTAGGGGCAGTTTTCTGCCGCTAAAGCGGCGATAATTTTAACACCTTTCTTGATAATATGCCCCATAGTGTCTTACTTGTCTCTCTACTTCATCCCTAGGTGAAACCCAGCCCTATAACATATACTATAAAACTTTTCATACCTATGTTGCTCTCTTTGTCTATCTCTTGCCTCCTATTTCTACCTCTGCCTCGCCTTTCTCTCTACACCTTAGGCCTTTACTTACTTCACCTATCTCTTTACTTCACTTCAAGCTCTGCTTCTCTTCTACCTCTATTTCACCACTCTTGCTAAACTCTTCTCCTTATCCCCTGTCCTCCTTTTGTTTTCCACACCCTTCAATTTGTCTTACTCAGTAGTCGAATATAACTGTCTAGACAAAGAATTGCATAGATAGAGACGTGAGAAGAGAGACAAGGCACTGGAAGAGAAATAAGAATACAATTATCCGCTTACATTTTATGGAAGGGTGAAAATTATTAATGCAGTGTTTTGATTTTAAGTTGAAACAAATCTCTCAGCCAACGGAATAGTGTTTTAGCACATACAAGTCTTCAGTCCTTTTTGTTCTCCAGTTCTTTCTTTAATTGGGTTTTTGATTCCTCTGCAAGCCTGCCAGCCAACACGTGTTTTGTCTGTGAGTATGTCACCCAACGACTTCCTCAGGGCTATAATTCGCAGTTGCACTCTGAGGTTCTTAGAACGCCGGACGGGCGCATTGCCGAGACTTGGACTACGGAGCCTATCGCCGGTACACGGGTGACAGGATTAGATGGGTAGAGACACACTTGGACTTACCGTTTAACGGCAGCTATTACACATATTAAAAAATAGTTTACTGAATCTGAGGATACACTATACTGACATCAGAGTGCAACTGCAAATTACTAAAGCTACAATTTCAAGTGCTATAATGCATATGTCTTATTTTGAAATTATGCAAGAGTCCATCGGACAACCGTACTCGCAGTGGCAGTTCGACAACCTCTACACTGTGGGTGCACCTCCTTTAGTCCGAGTGTGGTGGTCTGACCGGCCCAGGACCACTGCGACCGCCGGTGATCCAGGATCCTGCGGCAGTCGCACAGCGGTCAGAGGCAGGAATATGCTTTCCAAGCTGCCTCTCCACCACCCTTTTCATGGCAGTGAGCCTGCCATTAAAAGGGTGGCAGAGAGGCACCTAAGGGGTCCAAACAGGGCCCCTGCCACCTCTGGACCAGGGGACTTATGCGGAGGGTACATGCTGTGCCCCCCTGGAATTACACCACCTGTCCTGCACGGAGTGGCATGCATGACATGGTGCATGACACATCATGCAGGAATTTGCAGCTGGTGCTCTGATGACAGCAATCTGCATGTTTGGCTCTCCAATGAGCCTAGTAGACCACTGCCATCAGACCACTGCTGCACCGCCTGCCAGACCAGGATTTAACTCCTAATTTGGTGGGCGGGCACACCACCGCTGTGGCGGTCCTTCAGTGGATGGCGCAGTGGCAGCACTGCTGGAGGAACACCAAAGTCGCAATGAGGCCCTTAGTCTAGTTGCATTTATGCTAGCGTTTGGCGCTATTTGAATGATGGACTTCAGGGAATTTCTGAAAGTTTAATGTTTATTCAATATTGTTTCGCATCACTAAGGCTTAAATTAGGAAAAATGGGTAACACATACAAATGTGTTCCAAAACATGGCCCCAAAATATATCTTGCTAGGGACCTCTAATATTCTCAAGACATCACTGTGTACAGGGGCAACCATTTTCAGTTACATTGTTACAATTTGTGCAGGTGCTTTCCGGGGCTCAGCACCGGCACTTAATTGCCAGCACCGGGGCTTATGACTGTCTGCCACATGGTAGTGATGTCTGCCAATTTAGGTATGAGCACAACAACTTCTGTTTATTATTTCAATTAAAATTTCCAATTATTAGTATTTGCCTCCAAAGCCATTCTTATAGCTTTGGGGGCCTGTAATAATATGAATTGTCACACTTTTAAGAGTGTGGTGATTAGTAGTGTGTTGGTGCTGTCATTGGCAGTACTGCCAGGGGCAACGGATTTTACAAATTAAGCACTGAATAACTTTCTTAGAGAACCTGACCTGAATGGATGAATTATTTGTATTATTCACTGTTGTTCTAGACAAAATTTCCAACTTTTGCATGTTTTTGGAACATCTTTGTGAATCAGTAATATTTGGTATTTTTCCTGTACGAAATCTGGAGTTTGCAAGTGCACAACAGAAAAATCTTTACAATTTGTAATGCAATATCTCATAACGTCTTTGCAACACATTCATGTATTCCGATTTCTAATTTCACATTCGTTAAAGCCTTGGCAAACATTTTCAAGTTTCCAATGGCATTGTGTATCAGCCCTCGCGCCTTCAACTAGCACTTCTAGGGCTCAATGCTCACCTTGAGCCGGTGGTTGCAGGTGGGGCGCGCACCCCGGCGGCACACTCTTTTGGGGTCCACTAAGTACCTATTTTTATTAATCACAATACTTTGACCCAGGACAAGAGAGAGAAAAGCAGCAAATGGGGAAGACGAAAAACAGTGGCAAACGGAGAAAGCAGGTATGAAAACGAACTTACGAGAGAGAGAGATATAAAGGTCGAAAGTGTAAATTGGTGGACGGAGGTGGCATGAGGTGAAATAAAGACTAGACAGACCTGCTATCTGGCAGCAGCGAAAGTCTTAGAAAAAAATGGGCCCTGGCACTTATTGTTTTACAAATTAAGGGGCATATGTACCAAGCTCTTTTCCCGTTCGCAAACGGGCCGATTCTCAGAATCGGCCCGTTTGCGAACGGGAAAAGGCCTTTTGGGATGTATCATTCCAAAAGGGCATCGCAAATTAGAGAATCGTAAAATTTGCGATTCTCTATTTTGCGATTGCATTTAAGGAATCGCAAATTGCGATTCCTTAAATGCAATGTATGAAGTACAGAAAAAGTGCGATTTAGCCGTAAGGAATCGCAAGTTACCACCAACTTCAAGTTGGTGGTAATTTGCGATTTCTTTGAAAAATGCACTTTTTTGCATCCTTCAAAGTGCCATGTGGTGCAAAAGGGCATGTATGTGCACCACATGTGCACACATACATATTTCAGGGGTGCAACAGGGTGTCCTTTTGGCACCCTTGAAATTGCATTCTCATTTTGCGATTCTCAAATTGCGAATTGCAAATTGAGAATGTCTTCCCATTCATTCCTATGGGCCTCCTAGCCCATAGGAATGAATGGGAAGGTATTCCTTAATTGCGATTCGCAATTTGCTAATCGCAATTAAGGAATGCCAAGGAATCGCAAAACATTTGCGCATTTTTTATTACATCCCGTTTTGCGATTCTCAAATAGCGATTCCCTAAAAATCGCTATTTGAGAATCGCAAGAACTGTATTTGATACATATGCCCCATAGCAAAGTTTTTGAGCTTGACTTTAGAAGAGCCAGCTTCAGGCTGCCTTCTTCTGTATAAGCCACTTTCTTTGTTTACGAAAAATAGGATGCGTTTACTTTGAGGATCAGTCTAAATGGAAGCCATGTTGGTGGCCTTCAGCCCCCGCACATGGAGTGCTCTACATTGCATCCTCTTCCTCTGGACTGCTCCACCGCCCCCTGCCAGAATGCAGACAATGCTGGCCGGAGCGCAGAGTGTGTCTGGCCATTGTTTGTGGAATGCTACACCACAGAATTTGGGAACGAGTTCAACTTTCTGTGAGGTAAACCATGTCTTGCATGTCTCCAGCTATTTAATTTATTTCTATTTTGCAAAACTAACTCATTAAAAAAAAAAACCCAGAAACAACCCATTTTTGCAGAGCTATGCAAATTGATGTACAAGAGAGAGGCTCAATATGCCTTTCAATGTTTGCTACACAATTCCTTTGAAGCTGCAACTAATTTTAAGAGAAATCACGCAACACAATGATTATCGTAAATCCAAGATGCATATGGATTGGTCAAAAAATATTGTAAATAAAAAAGTTTTCACAATGAAGAGTAATTGTTAATGACATGTGTGACTGAGTTTTGCAAATGAGTGGTAAAGGGTGGCTAGTGAGCAAGGACCACAATGGGCATGAACGGAAAATACATGTATGCATCCCTCTCAAACCTTTAGGTCTCCAAGGTCAGTGAGATGCATGGGGTCTGGATAGTGATCCCTTTGAAATCAATGCAGAGTTAAGCTTTTGACTTTATAAATCTTTATTCGGCGAAAGAGCCATAAAAGCACATAAAAAACTGTGCAATATAAAATACATAAAATCGCATAAAAAATACAGTAAGATGAGTGCATAATTGTTAAATCCATTCAAACGTAGTTCGATGTGCAAATCAAGGCACCGTTTCATATATAAAATAGCATCTTACCACACCACTAAGACCCATTTAAGAGATCCTCAGGCTATCGAGGCAGAGTTAAAGCATTTCAAGAGGATAAGCAAGGTTTTCTGGAAAGTTCCATTTCAATCCAAGAGAGGCATCGCGCCTGTCTGGAGGGCGGGGATGACTGCAAGGAGGGTGGCACCCCCTGAATGAAGGGGAGATCACATGTACAACTATGCTTCCATAACACACGCAGAGAAAAGCCTGAGTACTAATTATGGGGCTCATTACGATGGTGCAATCTGACAGCAATTTCCCCCCGCCAGATTATGATGCGGTGGCGGGGGGAATCCTCAGGGAAGCGTGGCGGACGCAAAGACCGTCTGCCACGGTTCCGCAAGGCGGTGCTTTTACGCCCGCCTTGCGGAACCAAAACATAGGGCAGCATTGTGTCGGTCGCATACTAATTTGGTATGCGGGACCGCCGCATGTATTGCGGACGGTCCCGGTTTACCACAGGATGGCGGACAGAATCCAGTCTGTCCGCCATCCTAATGAGCCCCTACGTTAGTTTAGGGGTAGGACATAAGAAAGCGCTCTTTTGTCCTCGAGGTGCCTTCTCTGTGACAATTATGTGATGGCAGAGTATTTTGCCATTGACAGGGCAAATATTGAAAGTGGCATGGTCTTCATCCAATCTGGACCAATGTTAAAGAGAGAAAGAGAGAGATATTGAAACATTGAGAAAGAAAGATACATGGAAAGAACTGCAGACAGAGAAAGATGGGGGCATATTATCAAGAAACGGCGTTAAAATTATCGCCGCTTTAGCAGCAGAAAACTGCCGCTAAAGTGACGATAATGGACTTGATAATATGCCCTTGAAAATTCCCATAGAAGCCCATGTTTTGGTGTGAACATTGGCTTCTATTGGAATTCTCTGCGGCATATTCTCTGCGGCATATCTGCCCATTATCGCCGCTTTAGAGGCAGTTTTCTGCCGCTAAAGCGGCGATAATTTTAACGCCATGCTTGATAATATGCCCCAGAGTGAGTAAGTCCAGTGCTTAATTTGAGCCTGTGATTTCCTGTACTCAGCACCTGAACTTAATTGCCAACACGCATGCTTGTGACAGTCTGGCTAATCTAAAGAAGACCACAACAACAGTTAATGATTAATTCAATATACATAAAAAATTATTATTACCTGTCGCACAAGCAGTTCTAATAGCTTTGGGCGCCTGGAATAGTCTGAATTGTCACTCTTGTAGGTGAATGACGGTTTGTGGCTGTGATTTTACTAACATTGGACTACATGGCAGGGGCAATGTGTAGTGCAAGCTGCAGTGCCTCCTGACGAGAGCCCTGGCACTTTTTGTTTTACAAAGTAAGCACTGGTAGAGACTCTTGGAGCTAGAGAGAGACACAGAGAAAGATAGAGCATAAGAGAAAGAGGTTGAGAGGGGGAGAGAAAGACATAGAATGAGAGGGAGAGACAGCACACGCGTGTGAAAGACTTTAAAGTGTGCATAAAAGAGTATTCCACAGTTTACTATCTAAGTCTCTCGGTCAACCAAATTGCTTCAGTTTCTTAGTCAACCACGGAATAGACTCTTTGAGAACTCATCTTCCATGAGTTCTCCTGGTATGCCTAGCCAGACTAGGGCTGGACATGGCACCAACAGAGTTTCCCCCAAATGGTATGGTTTAGCATCGAGCATTACATGGATATTTCTTTTTTAGTAAGGATAAAATCGACAAATTTTGGGTGCAGTGCAGCGCAGCAACCTAAATTGCTTGTGCTGCATTGTGCTGATAGGCAAGACATGAACCGCACCATATCTACAAATATATGGCACTCTTTTTCTCTAGCCCAGCGCTGTGAACGTTTGGCTGCCTTGCGCCAATCCAGACACACTTGGACCATATTGCAAAGGTGTGTGTGTTCTGCCAAATGTAGGTGACCTCCTAAAAGTGGACTCTGCCAGTACCAGAGCTGTGTTTTAATACTATTTTTACTTATATGTGTGCTGTACAGTGAAGCAAACAAGCAAAGTTGGAAATGTTTTCAGAAAAGAAAACGTTTCTTAAACTTTAAGCCTGCCTTGAGGAGGTGTAGATATTTAGCACAAATCCCTGTTTAGCAATGTTAGTAGATGGGGATTTGCTTAAAACCCATGGGTGGTTGCAAGTGGAATGACTATGTACATCTCATGGAATGCCCCCTTGCTGCAAAGTAGCACAAAGTACCAAACAGCGTTCCTTTGAATTACTATATGCAACTTTCTGACGAGAGTCAGGGTTTGCATTGGAAAGTAAATTCCAACACAACATTTTGGGTTGTAAATCAAATAAAAGGCGTTTGTACTAATATTATACTAATATTATGTTCCTAGAAAGAGTGCCTGACTTTCTTCCACTACAGATCTCTGTTATGGATTTCAGATATCCAGCCTAACCAGGTCTCACAGCTCTGGCTGCCTTGCCAATTTCACAACACCCTCATCATATTTTATGATGGGACTCTCAACCACCTCATAGTTTCATGCAATGTGCACCCTATAGAAGTGAGGGCACGCCTGTATTTTATTGTTCCTTTATGACTACGTCCTAGAAAACTCTGGTGGTAGGGGACAAGAACCCTGGAATATCTTAGATTATATAAAAGGATCCTCGCCCACTAGTACCACCAGTGGCATGCTTAATCTTCGGATCGACACCTAAAGGATCTGTGGTTAAAATTGCCTGCAGGTTTCTCCAATCATTACTTAATTATTTTCTTTAATGTGGTTAACTTTGGCACAATTAAAAACATCTAGGAGAGGATATTTTTAGGGTATATTATGTACCTAAAAATTATGTACCCAAGCATCTTAGGTCGACATGTTTCAGACACATTAATTGTCCAGAAGGGTCAAAAGACTTTCTTTAGTACTGAGTTCCCTCTAGATCCCAAGGTTATCAGTCATAATTTAACACTATTATAGTGTAATGATCAGTAGCAACATTTTAACAAACTCAGACACATGCATACCAGTATCAACAATTAGTCAGGAAATTCCCAATATTTGTAATGCCCATACATATTCATGCACATATGGGCAGTGCAAAAATTGGGGAATTCCCGAATAATGGTTGGTACTGGTATGCATGTGTTTGAGTTTGTGAAAGTAAATTATCACCCTGTGGTGAGGTTCCTAAGGGGTCAAAGAGGATACAATCGATGGCACTCAATACTTGAGGGAAGTAGTCAATAGCATTACATTTCTTTGCTACCTGCTGTCTTTCCACGAGTGAGTGTTGCATGGCGATGAACTGTGGCACTCTTCTGATGATTCATTGCAGTATCTATCACAAGCAGCATGCCTTATTGTCTGCAAGATGCCCACGGTGGCCCTACTGCCCCTCTTAAAAGATACAGTGACCTGGAAACGTAGTAGATCCAGTATTTGGACATGCTCATGTATGTCTGGGAGCAGGCTGTAGGTGAATCACGCTCCTGCTCCAAGTCTGCAAACAGGTCTAGGATCAGACCTGTATAGAAGTGATATCTAGCAATGACTGCACCATCTTTATGTAAAACCTCTCTCTCTCTTCCTCAATGAACTGTTTCTCAAAGTGAGGGGCACAGCTTCAATGATTTTTACTGACATGGGTACATGGGTATATTGCTTCCTTATGTAGGTAACCTGTGTGTGATTAATTAATAAGACAGCGGCTTTCAGCTTCTGACGAGAGTGCCAGACTCCACATATTTCACTCCCTTTCCCCATTGCAGTAACATTATACCAATTGCATTTGTTAACATTAAAAAATAATTTCCCATTTATCCCCTTATTTTTCCCTATTTGTTGTTAGTGTTATTCTTTGCCTCCATTGATTACTATGAAAGTGTGCTGTAATGCCATTAATTGGCCATGTGTGGTGCTTGACATACTCCAATGTTTAGCTGGAGTAGATGGGAGACTGTTTTTGTCAGTGGTACTACTGTGGTAGATATAGCTACAACTTTTGTGAATAGCAATCAACTTATTGGGGCATATAATTACGAGAAAATGTTGGAGCGTGGAGCTGCACCAAATTTGGCAGCCCTGCGTCCTGACATTTTCAAAACGTGATGTCAGCCCCTCATATAATAATTGTTAGACTTGCAAAACTGGGCTGCAGTTTTGTTTCTTGGCAGGAACTAGGAATGTTGTTCTGTCGATATGATTTAAAGCTTACTTTTCATTCTTGATTGCTTTATTTACCATTGCACTATGTCCTAATAAATATTTTTCTACCCCTCCCATTAGCCTGTTGGACAAAAAAGATCACGTTGCTTAAGTAAACTTTTCCTCCCTTGGTCCTCTACTTGCTTAGCATACTGTAATGAGCTGGCTAATTGCTACTTCTTATCTCCTTCAGGCCAGTGTCAGGCAAAAACAGCCAATAAAGCACTGTCTAGATCTAAATTTTGTCAAAGCCATGGGTACTTCAAAATACTGCTGGAAGTCCCTGCTCACATCATGATAAACCAGTGGAGACATTAGCACACATTTGTACCACTCAGTTGCTGAAGCAGTTCTCAAAGATCACATTATACCAGTAGCGGCTCCAGGAGGGAGTGCTGCGGGGCGGGGCGGGGGAGGGGCAGGGTGGTGGGTAGTAAACTCCGGCATACGGCCGATCGGAGTTAGGTAAAGAAACTAACTCCGAACAGCCGTATGCCGGAGTTTACTACACCCCACCCTGCCCCTCCCCTGCCCCACCGCCCCGCAGCACTTCCTCCAGGAGCCGCTACTGCATTATACACAGAATGTATTCTCCTTGTTGGAGATGTCAAAGTGTAACACTTGTATGATTATCAATACCTCTGCTGCAAGCAGTGCCTGCCTGCATTGATTATTATTTTTTTTTAAATGATCATTTTATTATAACTTTACAAACCAACCCATATGATCAATCAGTTTTAAAAAAAATACAGTGAGAGGCCAAAAACATGTCATAGACTATGGAGGTCATTCGTATGCATACCCCCGGGAAACGGGACTACCTGCAATGCATGCGGCGGTCCCGCATCTACAATTAGGATGCGCCCGCCACACTGGCGGGCGCATCCCGCATTCATGACATTGCGGCGGGCAGTGCTTTCAGCACCGCCCGCCGCAATGCCACAAAAGTAAGTTCTGCCTTTCAATGCACAACGTGACAGGCACCGCGTGGTGCCTGCCACGTTGTACATTGAAATGCAAGGGGGTACCATAGGTACCCCCATGTGCACCCCCCAGAATCCAGCCCCCAATGTGGAAGACTGCCTGCCTTTGCCGCCACGGAAAGGCAACACCTCGCTGGCATCATAATATGGATGGGGTGTCTACCAGACACCGCCACCATATTAACTGCTTTTCCGCCAGGTAGGCAATCGGGCGGATGTAATTCTATTCAGTAGTTTTTGTGAAATTAAGGTTAAAAAAAATATAAATATCTGGATGATTGGGTTCGAGGGACTCTAGCGAGAGTCCCTCGAACCAAATTTTAAAAAATAGAGTGTTTTGACTGGCCCAGGGAGCTTTATTCCCTTGGTCCAGGTTGCTCCTGTGGGAGTCAGACTCACAGGAGCAAACACTGATTGGCTGCCAGCTACATGAATACAATTCTTCTGGTAGCCATTACAGGACTCAGGGACTTAGTCCCATCTCCTGAACATGTAAAAATAAATGATAAAGGGGCAGGGTAGGGATACCCTGACCCCTAGGCCTCATGGTGGGACCCAGTGGGAACCCCCAATGAAAGGAAAAACCCCAAAATCATCAAATATTGCTGCAATACCACATGACTCCCACAGGATTTAAAAACAAAAACAAAAGATGGTGGCCAGGGCTGCTTTGCTTTATTAATGGGAGGGGTGTGGCCCCCTCCTTTAGACTTTACAGGCCCCCTCTGGGCCGAAATGATTGAATGTGGGTAGGGGCCATGGGCGCCCCTCCCCAACTCAGCATATGCCCAGGGAGCCCACCCATTGGACCCACAATTTTGTCAGAAATCGAAGGGGGCTTAATGGCCCCACTACCCAAGCCTCTGAAGGCCCCAGGGAGCCAAACTCTGGGGCTGAAATTTGTCAAAGAGTGGATGGGCCATACGGCTGCCCTCCCGAGCCTCTAAAGGTCCTGGGGACCCCATCCCTTGGGGCCTGCTAAACTAAAAGAGAGGAGAGCAGTACAGCCCCATCCCTGAGCCAATAATGACCCTGGGGACCCCATCACCCGGGGCCATCTCATTAGCTATGTCCCGGGGAGCCCACCCCGGGACATATCGGTTTCCCTGCCTGAACCGGTGCGGTCAGGGAAACCTGTGTTTGCTCCTGCTTGGTGGGAGCATTTTTGAATCTTCCACTGAGCAGAAGCAGACACAAATTCTTCTCCCAGGAAGTGGGGGCTTTAAAAATGCTCATTCAGGAAGCAGCATAAGTAGCCGCTCCTTGCGGGTGGGAGCAGTGCCTCTCCTGCTGCGAGCAGGGAGCTGGCTGTGGGGTTGTGGGACTCCGTCCATGGTCCCCAACAAATAGTTAAGTTAAGTTAAGTTAAAATTTTATTTCTATAGCGCACGGCTACTCCGGAGGAGTGTCCCGGCGCTTTATCGGGGCAGCTCAATAAAAAACATAACATCATAAAACAGACAACGAACAGAAGAAAAAGAAACATCCTAAAGGTTAAAAAGCCAAGTCTTAAGGCTCTTCCTAAACAGAAGGAGATTAGAGGGCCTAATGAGGCTCAGAGATAGGGGCCATGTGTCTTCCCTCTCCTTTAAAAAAAGACCCTGGAGGATGGGTTTCCAAGGGCCTAATAAGGCTCGGTGAGGGGTGCTTTGGCCAGAAAAAGGACCTTGAGTACAGGGTCCCAGGCCTCAATAAGGTTCAGGGAGGAGGGCCACTTAGTCCTCCTCCCCTTTAAAAAACATAGGGCTCTAGGGTCCTCAGGGCCTTATGGGCCTAATGAGGTCTGGGGTGGGGACCTCCCCTTTAAAAAACAGAAGACATTGTGGGGGATTTGTCGCAGGGTCTGGTCGCAGGCCAATCTTCGGTCATGTGAGGTGAGGGTTGGCTTTACATATGGTAATAAAACTTTACTTTACGTCAAGAACCCCCAAGAAATTTAATGTTTTGAACTAAAAAAACACAGACATTCACCAGTTATAATTAGAATAACTATAGCTAACTATAACTTGCATCTGCCATGCGCTGCTTATACCTCACATGTTACATCACTCATGATATGTTCTATGACATCATTTATGACATCACTGATGGCATTTCAAATTACACAATTGATGACATCACTGATGACATCATCCCAGCTTAGATTTTACACATATTGCTCTATAAATTTGTATGGAATTAGAGGCCTGAAAGTAAGTACAAGATAGCTCAGAAGAATAGGAGGCATCGTTAATGCCATCACAGACATTACTCTCTTAGGTGTAGAAAGCATGGGTTATGTGCAACATTTACCTTCTACTATACACTTAGCTGTAGCTTAGTTCACATTAACAATGAACCACAAATATGTGGGAAACCCTCACTGCATACTCTGTTCAATCTGTATACAACTGTTCAGAGAAAGTCATGTTCCTAAATATAATGAATGTCTGTTCCTAAATAAATACCCTACTACACACAGATTTTATCTGTATGAAACCCCTCACAGACACCAAACCTACACTGAGAAATAAAGTTGATATGAGTAGAAATGTGGGCACTGTAGACAGTGTTTACTCTATGGAGAGTGCTTACTCAGCACCACGCTGTTTTCAGACCGTGAAACTCTCATGAGAAATACACCACGTAGTATTAAAAAGTATTTACCAAGAAAAGGGTACACTCAATGCAACACTTGTCAGAAAATACACTATTCACTTAAAATAAACAAGGTCTGGAGGTGCTAAAGATATATACTACCTGCAGCCTTCATACTGTGGTGAAAACATTACAGATAGCCCATCGTCTGACGCAAAAGAAGCACATGTACATGGGTTAGTACTATGTTAAGTAGAAATTGTCATGCCAACACAATCCTGAGTAATAACTCAAGGCTGCTTACAATACTTACAATCTACTATGTAGAATATTTGCCCTGTTGGAAACTTTTTCTGCAGAAACAAAAATCGTGTGTGGAATATACTGGACACAAGTCGTCAACTGTCACCTGCACACAGCATTACTCTTCAGTACAAAGAGTTATAATATATATGTGTGTGTGTGTAAATATATATATTGTCACCTTGGTCGTCGTTCGAGTGCAGCTCAAAGTTTGGGGACATGGCAAATGAGCGTATATTTCTTGCGGCAGTCCGGCCGTCGAGCAGCACCACCCAGCTAAGAGAGGGGGCCGTATGGCAGCAATCTTGCTGAGCCGTTCATCGGGAACTCGGACCTGGGATTTAAAGCAGACGGTATTGACGGTGGCCCATCTGAGGGCTTGAAAAATAATGGACAGAAATTAGTGCACCATCAACGGAAGTAATACCAGGACTCCAGTATCCAGAATGCATCGGGCATTGAAATGGCCCATTTGGGGGCGTATAAATGGCGTTCAGGACGGAGACCGGAGCACGTATCTACAAATGCGACCGCCTCTGAAGAAGAAGGATTCACCTTTGAAACACATCAGGCTTACCGCGTCTGTAGCTGTTTGATCGTTAACTGTCAACTTCAGCCTGCTTATACCCTTGATTAAAATACTTGCCGCCTTGGTCGTGGTTCGAGTGCAGCTCAAAGTTTGGAGACATGATAAATGAGCGTATCTATATATATACACACACACACACACACGCACACACAGACACACACACACACACACACACACACACACACACACACACATGCACACACACACGCACACACACACACACACACACATTATATATACAAATATACACACACACACATATTACCTACTGGTATTATCCATCGGAAATTCATAACATTCTTTTCCCAATAACTTTGGCGCCGGATTACAAATCTTTGCGAAACTTTCAAAACTGGTGGGGCGCTCCGGTCAGCTCCTATCCTGAAAGTTTGGGGGTGATTCGTCAAGCGGGGGCCGAGAAAAAAGGGGGGTCCAGAAACTTATTTTCTCCATGTTATTTCCCGTAGGAAATTTTGGAACAGGCTACAGCCCGAACTGCTGAACGGAATTATGCCAAATTTTGCAAAAAGGAAGCCCTTGGCTCAGAAAGAGACCTTTTTTAAAAGGTGTAAATCCGTTCAATAGTTCCTGAAAAAAATAGAGGTCAAAAATCAATTTCACATAGGAAAGTTTATACACAGTTATAGCAAAAACTGCTGAACAGAATTACACCAAATTTGGCAAAAATGTACTGCTTGGTTCAGAAAGTGTCCTTTTTAAAAATGGTGTAAATCCGTTCAGTAGTTTTTGAGAAATTTAAGAAATAAAGATAGTGATATCTATGGCCGCGGAGGATCCACGCACCCTCCCGATCACGAGCTTCATGCTAATTGGCTGTAAACACTCCAAACCAGGAAGTGTTGGCAGCCATCTTGTGCCTCGGTAGAAGCGATGCACAAGAATACAGAAAAACACATGCGTAAAACAGGAGAAGGGGGCAGGGTAGAAACACCCTGACCCCCTAGGCCTGCTCAGGGGGTCCCACAAGGACCCCCAGGGCAAAAAAAAGATTTTTTTTTTAAATGTGGGGTGCCCAAGGGGACCCCCGCAGCCCCGGGGACCGCCACCCCCCGGGGCTTTTAAAAATATTTGCAGGGGGCACACAGCCCCCCCGCAGCCCCGGGGACCGCCACCCCCAGGGCTTGTTTTTTAAATGGGTGGGGGGCCTCCAAGACCACCACCCCCGGGGCTTTTCTAAAATTTTTGCAGGGGGGCTCTAGGCCCCCCCAGCCCCGGGGATCACCACCTCCCCTGTGCACTAAGTGGGAGGGGGCTGCACACCCCCCCTCCTGGAGCCCTTCATGGCCCTGGGGACCGCCACCCCCCAGGGCCGGCTCCTGCAGTGTCCCGGGGAGCCCAGGCCCGGGACACTGCTGTTTGCTATGACAGGGCGGGAGCCTCGCACTCCCGCCCTGTCATAGCATACTCTGGTTTGGATTTTGAAAGCGAGAGCAGGGAAACCTGCTCTCGCTTTCAAAATCCAAACCAAATTGCTTTTCCATACGGGGAGCTGCATGTTAGCAGCTCCCCGTGTTGAAAAGCAATGCCGGCTCCTGCAGGACGCAGGGAGCCGGCAGGATCGTGGGGGCATTGGGGCTCCCCCCACAGTCCCCAACGAAAGGCCAGGCCCTGGGAGATGGGGTCCCCGGGGCCACGCAGCCCCCCTCCACCATTATAATTATTATAATTTTTTTTTAAACATGGAAAGGCCAGCCCCGGGGGATGGGGTCCCCGGGGCCATAAATGGCCTGAGGAGAGGGGCCTTGCAGCCACCCTCCATTAATTTAAATTTTAAAAAAAGCTGGCCATGCCCCGGGGGATGGGGTCCCCGGGGCCGAATAAGGCCTCGGGAGGGGGGCCATGTGGCCCCCTTCCAATTTTTAAAATAAAATAAAAAATAGGGACAGGCCCTGGGGGATGGGGTCCCCAGGGTCAATAAAAAAGGAAAGGAAGGGGGGCCACACAGACCCCTTCTTAAAAAAATTAATAAACAGCACTACAAATCCCAGGGTGCACGGCGCTAGTTAAACTCACCTGTGTCATCCCACTGGAGGGATACAAAACTGCCGTAATCTGCAAATGTCCCGCGATGCCTGAAGTGCCTGTGATCAAGACCCTGGAGGCTCAAAACGCGTTAGGCAACATTAAACTCTACTCTATGGGCCAGTTTTGCTCCTGCAAACAATTAAAACTTGTAAAAGAAGTCTGCAGTGGTGTGCGCTTTCGTTTTTCGACAAACTTGGAAACACGTTGTTGTGTGTCGCTTTAGATACCCGTATATAGGTCTATTGAATCATGTCCTTATATAGGCACAATTCGACTTGTCCTTATTTAGGCTTAATATTCCAGTCCTTATTTAGGCATTGGCCATGCAGATCCAGATACAGGCATGGTCACCTACATCCGTCCATCCCACGTCACAACGAGTTCTTAGAAACCAGACCCTTAAGCCGTTGGGATTTTCCCTGCTGGGATTATTGATTTCTCCAAGAACTCATCTATTATGTATGAACTACTATTCCTTAGGGGTTCATCCATGACGTCTTCCTCTGCCCAACTTTACGTCAATGCTAGCATTCCTAGACACCTTCCAGGTATAAATATGCCTTCACTTGCCCTAGCAATTCATGGCACTGCACAGCTCGGCTATACGGCTTGCCACAGCAAGTCCTGAAAGAGTTTGAGTCCCCGCCTGACGTACTGAACAGGCGCTGTCTTCCCTGCACGCAGAGATTCCAGCTTCCAGTGTTCCAACTCCCCTTGTGGGGTGTTAGAGTTCGAGATCTGGTAAGAGATTCCCACCTCGCTCATTCTAAGGTATGGAGCTGACTAGAACCTAAGGAAATTCTTGGCATCTCATATAAAATACTAACTTAAACTCAGACCAACTAGAGCTTAAATCAGCACCTACTTCCTACCTTGCACTACATTCAAGTTAGGTACACTGGGGTAGAATTTTTTAGAAGCACCAGATGAGTATCCACTTTTTAGCCGGTGTATTTATGTGTATGTATATAGATATAGGTCATAGCTAAAAGACAATGCTGTTGCAGTTTTACTTCTTCTTACTGCTGACGCTGTGCATAATATATCTTGCTTACTGTCTAATGATCGTGACAGCTCATATCTCTTACATGAGAACTAACACTGTTCAATAAATCCTTTTTTATTGAGAACGCCTGTCTTCCTATTTTCTGTGTAACTCTGAAGAAACTAAGCATGCATGATTGACTGAGTGAAACTGTTATCTATTGTTTCCACGATTCTGAGACACGTTCTGATTCTGAAAGGAAACAAAGTTGTCATGTTTATGCGGTTGTCAGAAACTAATCCCTTCTTGTTCATTCGAGAAGTTTCTAGTGACCTCTGAGTTAGCTGGCACACAAGTAATTAAGTTTAATATACTCGATAGGAGCATACTGACCTCAGTCCTATGCACAGAACTGTAGTGTATATTATTCCAATGCACAGAGCCTATAAGGGAAATAGGAACTACGCTACATGGCACCCAACGGTTTGGTAAGGCACTAATTTATTGCTAGTTACTGAAGTAACTCAGTCTTGCTTTTCTCAGAGACCCCTACTCATAATACTCCATAAGACGTTTGGAGTGGGTAGGGATAATATCTGCCATAGCTGAGTAGAACGAAAATCCTATGTATTAGCTGTTTGGTTTATTCAACGTTGAAGGATACAGTGATCCAAAATATTGTGCACCTTATCTTTGTTTCCTTGAAACTTGTTCTGCATTTTTCAAAAAACAATGTCCCAAAACGAGGATAATACAGAGGCTGCGGCTGACCATGCCGTAGCAACCTTTAATACTGCAGGTTTAAATGAAACCGATGATTGATGGTGTCATAAACATCCATCCAAATTTAAGGAGAGCCATCATTCTAAAACTTATAAAACATGGCCTAACACCAAGAGGTGGTAGAGCAGTTTTTGTGATAGAGGCACATGAATCTTTTCAGACAGAGGTATACTATTCATGGATTACGTTCCCAGAATCAAATCCAGTAACACATGTGTTTCACTTCTTCAAAGAAGATGAACCACCTGAGGAATACATTCACTTTGAGGATATTGAAATTCCACTCACATACCAGGAGCATCAGCTCTGGTTCAAAGGCGCCATAAAACATTACAATCACATAACCAGGCTCGGTCCACTAGGTAGACCAGGAGCAACATGGCCGATTTTAGCCGGCTACACATCTCATCCTGACATCGAAGAGATGTCAGACGAGGATTTACTCATTCAACTCAAAGAGTTAATAAACATTTACAGACAACTAGTCCAATATGTTATGCAGACTTTCACAGTCCAACCACCATTAACCATTCCAACTCAAAGCCCCCACCAGGGGAATACACAAAAAATGACCCCACAGACTTTACAAGCAGTCATGGGTAAAATGCCCACAAAACGTGAACAAATTCCATTCTTGATAGCTCAAAAAATTACTCAAATCGAAGCAGTATTTCCTAATACTAGCCCTCATGAAAAACACAGAATTTTAACAATCTGTTTACCAATGGGGATCACACCACATCTGGAAGACTGCACCACTTGGGGCACAGTCTTTGCTGCCATCTATACTAAAACACATGGTGTTCCGTCTATTGCGGTAATACCTGATGTCCTGAAACAAATTCAAAATGAATACGGGGCAGAGCCTGCTCTGAATTTAGGTATGAAATCACTGAAAAACTTCGACCAGGTCTCAACAATAATATTATCCAATATTAAAGGAGAGGCAGCATCAGTGGCGATCCGCCAGAAATTGAGAGAAATTGATGTAACAGAACAACAAAAAGAACTACCCAGAATAATAGAAAAATCCTATGAGGAATTAGCCAGGAACTGTTTAGGAGGGAAACCACTTAAACCACAACTGTCTGACGATCCTGAAAAGGACTCAATTAAACACATTTCTACATCTTCTAAAAAGAAGTGGGGAAACAAAAAACAATTATCAAAGGAGAAACGTTCTCAATCCCGAGGTAGTTCTCCTCAAAAGGAGCCCTCTGAAAGGAGGTATAACCTCAGGAATAGGGACAATTTGAGAAAACCTGACACGTATCAAGATACTGGTACACGTTCCTTTCGTACCTTTCAGGCATCTTCACAGACATCCGAAAGAAAAGGACAGTCAGAACAAAAAGAAGAATGTGTGATGTCCAGAGAAGATCAACACATTCAGAAAAAGGAACCAAAACCTCAGTTCTCCAAGAAAAAGGTAGCAGGTCTGAAGATCAAACATGCCGAAAATCCTGAGGACACAACTCAAGAACGGAGAATGGGCTCAGACAATGCTGGACAGTGCAGCAGAAGTAACAATAGCTCACCAGAACCTGAAGGAACATCTGGAGATAGTGGACTTGAATGAATACATAACAGTTGAAACTATAGACAACAGGGTTAGTTCTCCACAACAGTTAAACAAAATAACACTCCGGATGGAGGGAGACATACCAAGAAAAGTGAACGCACACTTTTGGGAGAAGCTTTCAAGGGGTTATGACATACTTCTAGCAGAAAAAGACTGACCACCACAATTTGTCAGGGAGTGCCCACATGGTGAAGACATCATTATGCCAGCCTTCTCTAATCCAGTACATCTAAAATATACTTATGCCAGGAAGTGCTCTTGCATTATATAAAAATCATGTCAGATGGGATGAATACTCACCTCACCATAAAATCCAATTAAAAACTCAACCAACTGCACAAAGGCAGTACCCTATTAAACAAGAAGCTAAAAAACAGGTCAGGGCGATCTTAGATCAACTTGAATATCAAGGAGTGATTGAAACATGCACCTCATCAATGAACAATCCTTTGTTTCCTGTTGCAAAACCAGACAACACATATCGTCTAGTTTTGGATTACAGACACCTGAACACTTGTTGTAAAACATTTGCAGTGCAAAATGCACACAGTACAGCATTAATGAATAACATTGTGCGTAAAAAATATAAAACCACATTGGATATTTCAAATGGTTTCTTTTGTCAAAACATAGCACCTGAAAGTAGGTACTTGACAGCTTTCTCAATAATGGGGACCCAGCGTCACTTTTGTCGACTCCCACAAGGGTTCAAGAACAGCCCGGGATTATTCTCAGCAAGAGTAACAGAGTTACTACGGATTTATGATGATGAGGCATTGCCTTATGTCGATGACATATATCTAACAGACGATGAACTGGATAGGCACTTGAACACGGTAAATACCGTAATACTGGGATTTGCTTCTGAGGGCTACAAATTCAATTTAAAAAAATCAATAATTGCCCATCTCAATGTCCTTTTTCTAGGATATGCACCTTCAAGTGAAGGCAAAAGCCTGGCAGCAACTTTTTAGAGAAACGTGTGCTGCTTCAACCTCCAAAAACGCTGAAAAACTTACAGTTTTGGAAGAATTTACATTCTAAATAATGCAGAAAGGGTTAAACCTCTCTACGAATTAATCAAACAAGATTTCAAACAAAAAGATTGGACACAGGAACACACAAATATCCTGCGTTCAATACAAGATGACATGTTAGCAACAAACCACTTACAAACACGCATGAATACACGTAACTTAGTGATCCGAATAACACCGGGTCAATGCGGATTCACCTACTTAACGTTTAATGAAGGTGAAAAACTACCGATTGCATACAAATCCCATTTGTACACACAAGCGGAAATGCGCTTCACTTCAACAGAAAAATTCTGACAGCAGTTCAAACCGCTGTAGCAAAAGAAAGAGCTCTAGCCCAGGGGAAACGCATTATTGTCGTGACTCCGGTACCAGCCTTAGAGGCGGTTACAAAAGCGAGCATTCCGAATGCAAAAGCTTTACATCCAAGATGGATACAATGGGTTAATTCTCTTGCTGCATCAGATGTTGAATATGTTTTTCATCCTTATTTGAAAACTCAAGTATTCCTGCAATATGAACATGAATGTCCTCTGCCCACTGAAATTCTGTCTCTGGACCCGTACGAATTTATAATTTATACTGACGGATTAGCACAACCCGCTACTGGGAGTAAGCAAGATTACAGTGCAGCCTGCACGATCGTTAAAGGTCGTATGCGCAATGGTAAATTCCGACTGATGGTTACTAAAACACAATCTCTAAGAGATTGTACAGCTCAGCATTCAAATTGGCACTTGAAAATACGGAGAGCGAATTCCCCACACTTATAGTGTGCGATTCTTTTTACTGTGTACAATCATATAATGAATATTTACAGAATTGGCTTCAAAATGGTTTCAAAGATGCAAAAGGTGGCACAATTAAGCATAAGACGCTTTGGGAACAAGTAGTTCAGTTGAGAGACGGACTACAAAACACTCACGTGATACACACGCTGAGTCATCAACGTGATGGCGTTCACGTTGCAGGGAATTCATTGACTGACGAAGCCGCGAGGGGGGCTGTGCAAACGGCTTCCATAGCTGCGATCACTCGTTCAAAAACGAAAATAGACAGTGAGATACTACTGGTCTGTCAATGCTTCAAGCAAAGGCAGCAGCACAGCATTACCTAAGTTTTCACTCACATACTCATACATAATTGATGCAAACAATGTTCCGTTTGCTCGAATCCCTGGAGTGGGGGATAGGGTAATTCCTAACATGGAACATAGACTAGGACTAATCCTGGTAGCACATGAAGGGATAGCCTTTGCCCATGCAGGTGTTTCCGTCACAGTATCATTATTAAAACAGAGATATTGGTGGCCCGGCATTAGGAAACAGACCAAAAACTATGTTTTGGAATGTGAAATATGCCAGAAGATTAAAGTCTCTACAGTGAAACGTCCTGCGCAGACACCCCTGTTAATTTCAGATAAACCATTAGCTTGTGTTTACCTGGATCACTGCGTTCCCTTGCAAAGGGATGGTAACTATAAATATATCATGGTTGCAGTGGATTTGTGCTCAAGGTTCCTATGGATGTGGTCTCAGCGCTCGGCTGATGCTTGAACTGTTATAAAAGATTTGCAAGTCTTTATCATCACATACGCAATTGGCACGCTACACTCTGACCAGGGCCCTGCGTTTAGTTCTCGAGCTTACAAAGAAGCCATGGCCAGTTTGGGCGTTGCATTGCGGTACTCTTCTCCATTCCATCCTGAGGGAAATTTGGTTGTGGAAAGAAAACATCGGGACATAAAGGGGTCTATAACAGCTAGAGTATTAGGTACGGGTGGGTCAAACATCTTTATGGGGTCCAACGCTCTTTAAACAATTTGCCGAGAAGTTCTCTAGGGGGAATCGCTCCACATGAGGTCCTATTTGGGACGAGAATGTGGGTCCCAGATCTAGAACGTGCAGGCACAGTGGTGGAAAATAAACCCCTTTGATATCAAAGATCGTTTGGCTGTTTTATAGGACTTGAAAGAATTAAGAACTAAACAAAGCAACGTCTTCCTGAAGCCAACCACCACTGGGGAAAAACCAGCCGTCTCAGCAAGGCCTGTCTGGATCCCAAAGCTTGGGGATCTAGTCAGAGAAAAGATCGCGGATAAGAAGGAATTGGGGCCTTCTTACAGACAACCAGTACCTGTCCTAGCAATCCACGGATCAAGAACAATACTTCTGCCGCCCCTTGCTGGTAAAAAGGAGAAAAGATTTGTGTCCATCGACCACATTAAACCACATCATGTGGCCAATACTGAATAGTAGGCCAAGTGGACACTGACCAAGTACAGACACACTCCTCTAGCTACTATCCAAGAGGCTCAAACTGAAATACTCATCACCTTTGAGACTCCAACAGTAAGAAATGAAGGCCTAAGCAACAATGCTATGGAACTCGTTCCTCTTGAAACTCAAATAACAGTTTCTCCTGATACACCTGTCTACACCAACGTAACACGCGATCAGCTGGTGCCAGCGATTTCAACGAATCCTGAAGCAATTCCAACCATTGACAGAACTGCCTCTGGCTATTTCATTAACTTTGATACATTTTCTGAGGATCCCATTGAACCTGAAATGACGCCAGCAAAAAACACTTTTAAAGAACAAGCACAAGACTTTTTTCATCACTTGAAACTGACTTATCTGGTTTCACCATGGATTGAACTATGGATTATTCCTGGAATTTTCTTCTTTCTACTTTGGCTTGCTTTGGTAATAACTTTGAGCATGTTGACAGAGGGGAGATATATTCACTTTGACACAGAAAGCAGAACTGTGAACTTACTTTTGAAACCACACAAATCATCCCATCGTGAAGCAAGAGACTTGTCAGCAGTGAACATCACAGACGTTCCTATACAAGATGGTATAGTTTGGGACAAAACGGATTGTGATATATTCGGTCCGTCTGAACTTGAGAAGATTCCACACTTATTCAAAATATCATTAAGTGACTTTATTACCTCTAGTACCTATTCTGATGATTGGGATTTTGAGACTGTTAAAAACATGATGTCTGATCTAGAAAGGTCTGCTGCATTTTCTAACCATGAATATATAGAGGGTTTAACAGACTATGAACAGCTTTTTTGTTACAACCACTATGGTAATCATTTCTTGCATAAAACTACAACTCCTAGAAATGTATTTTTGTATAACCAATGGGAACATTGTCCTACACCACCGAGGGGTTGCTCAAAAACATTTGAATAAAGTTTCCATATTTTTCAGGGTATAATACATCCATCCCAGAAACGTTTTATTATAAAAATGTCAACAAAGCAGGAAAGAAAAATATCTTAACAACTACAAAAAGGATTTATTCTGCATCCTTTATTGACCAAATGTCTAGACAGGGTTTCGATTTTTAGAAACAAACTATTGACACAAAACCTGTCTGGGGTACAAAAGATTGCAAGTGCAGGGGATAGAAGCTTTGTTTAGAGCCTGCATAGAAAAAGATATAATATGTGAACAGGAATATAGATTTATGCTAAATGATCATCCGACAATACCAGCCTTACATGGATTACCAAAAGTGCATAAAAATATTCTAAGTCCCCCCATGCGTTCCATCATATCTAGTATTGACTCAATAACAGAGCCACTAATTAAATATGTGGATTGTTTTATAAGACCTCTTGCAAAAATATTACCCTCATTTATAAAAGATACAACAGATATGATCACAAAGATTGAAGGTGTGAAATTTAATAAGGAACAAGAATGGTTAGTATGTTTGGACATAGTATCCTTATATACGAATATACCTCAATCAGACACAGTACACATGATTAAAGAGCTACTGAAATTGGAGGAAGGGGACTTATCTGCTTTGAATGAGTTCATAGTAGAATGTACAAAAATTATCTTAATGAATAATATTTTTCTTTTTAACGATACCTTTTATTGTCAGACTAAGGGGACCAGCCTGGGAGCCAGATGTGCCCCTAGTCTGGCCTGCCTTTATGTGGGCATGTTCAAACAAAACACATCTATAACAAAATGGCTCCTTATTATGAAAATGTAAAACAATGGTCAAGGTTTATTGACTACGTCTTTTTCATATGGAAGGGTGAACATACTGACTTGCTCTCCTTCATAGACTGGCTCAATTGTGGTGACACCAATCTAAAATTTACATCCAATATGAGTAGAAACACAGTAGATTTTTTGGACATAACAATAAAGGAGAATAATGCTACCCTAATGGTTGAACTATATATAAAGCCCCTAGATAGAAACACGATTCTACATCATATCAGTAATCATCCCAAATGTCAGAAGGATAGCATTACTTTGCAGTCAGTTTTTAAGCAGAAGGCAAAATTGTAGTGATAAAAATGATTTTGAAATACACGCAAAAAATCAGCAGCAAAAACTCTTAGAACGAGGCTACCCTAGAAGACTAGTCAAGGAGTCATACAAGAGAGCAAAATATTTTAATCGAGATAGTCTATTCAAAAGCCAAAACAATGTGAAAAAGAATGAGAAAGGTATTGTTATGGTCCCAATTTCAACAGTATGAGTTACAAATTGAAGAATCTGATCAATAAGAACTGGTTCATTTTGAACAATCCAGGGAAAACTCCCCTTAAAAAAACAACTTTTGCCTATAGGAGAAACAAGACAATTCGAAATTGCCTAGTGAGGACATTTAAAGAACCCAATGGAAAACATCAAAGTAGTATAATAGATGGTTCGAAATTAAAAGGCAATTTCTCATGTGGTACATGCACACACTGTAAAACAGATGTAAAAGTCCAGAAAGTAGAAATAAATGGCATCCGACATTGGATGAATGAGATGGATAATTGTAGGTCCAAAAACGTTGTCTATCTCATTATCTGTCCCTGTCTAAAAGGTTATGTAGGGTAGGCAGGCTGGGAAATGTGGGCAAGACTCAGTGAACATAGATCGGCTATAAAAACTAAGAGAAAAAATGCCCCACTAGTAGAACATTGGGAAGAAAAAAACCACAATGAGGAAGATCTCAAGTGGTTTATTCTTGAAAAATGTAAGGTATCCATAAGAGGAGGTGACATTGAGAAAAAGAGAAAACAAAGGGAACAGTTTTTCATGTCAGAATTTAAGACATATAATCTACGTTTAAAGAGCAGAGAAGAGTGGGAAAGACTTGTCAGATGAGTAAGAAAAATGAAAAGGACAATACAACAACTGTTCCATTTCTATTGACATGAACCTGTAGGATATAGATACAAGTGTGTGAGCACCTATGGGAGTACAGGTGAAAAGAAAGCAACTATTAAAATACAAATCGGAATGGCTATTAATATCATGATGAAAAAGTAGACCCTGTAGCTCGACTAAAATAAAGATATAAATTAGGACATATGCGACAAATAAATAATGATACTCCAATGTTCCCTTTCTACAGAAGGTAAATTTAGGACTATCCATGGGAAAACATATAATTCGTACATTCTAAACTAGAACTCCCATAACATTATGGAAAAATAAACAAAAACATGATTGACCCTTTAACTTGATTGATGAATGGTAAAAATAAACATATAGTTTTGGGCATAGGTGATAAATAGATAATAGGGACACTTCAATATGGCGCCCATAGAAATGATATTATGTGGTTGACTAAATCGAGGACCAATTGCGTGTGCGCAAGAACATAGGTATTAAGGAAATTTTAATTTATTATTATCTTTGCAACAATGTGTAAATAGGCATGGATAAGGAATCATTAACTGATAATTCGATGAAGACACATATTATAAACGTAAGTTCTTCTTTTAAGAAAACGCGAAAAAACACGATCGACAATCAAGATGGCCGCTATGAACGTAATAATACGTGATTACGCGGCACGCGATCAGCACCAAGGGATTTATTATTATCTTGGAAACTATGTGAAAATAGGCATGGATAAAGACTAATGAATTAAAAATTTAAAAATTTGAAGAATATATAAATTATACACTGTAGTTCTTCTTATAAGTAAACGCGATAAAACATGATTGACAACCAAGATAGCGGCCATGAACGTAATTAAATGTGACAACGCAGCGTGCAATCAGCCGATTGACATAAAATGTGGCAGAGAAAGTGTAGGCTCTCAAACTCCTCGAACGTACACCAGAACCCCCAACAGTGGTAAGGCTGCTCCAATTTAAAAGGTGAGTGCAGTAGGATAGAAAAGAGTCTAAAAACCAAGGGGGGCTATTGTTATATTAGGAATAGAGCAGAAATTTACCGCCCGACCGGAACTAATTGAATAAAAACGATCGTAAGAAATAAGAAATAAGAAACCTTTTATCACTGTGAATAAATCCAGTCTTCAAACAAAGATTCTGATCTATGGAAAGACTGACTATCTATTGGTAAGTGTTTTTAGGCAACTTAAATGGAAGAACGTTGCCAAAAAGATTGAACACTAGAATAACCACATGAATAATTTCACCAATAGGTCACATGACAAAAGACAAGAATAACTGAATTACTGTGACGAAAGTGCTTCATCCTGATTCCAGTAAGTATATGGGTAATAATCAGAAGGAAGTAAGGATAGAGAAGAATTACATTCGAATAATAAAACCTAATATATATCATTCATAGAACGCGAACCCTCACATCCAAAGGAGGAGTACCCTGTACATATGGCAAAAGCAGATAAAACCATATATATTACCGTGATTACCCTGCAAAACCAAATATTGGGTAAGATATTGTAATATATCATTGCTCTGGTAGACTACTAGGTGAAGATGATTTATAGAACCTTCATTAAGGTCAAGAAAGTTTTTCTTCAGAACAGGATACTATTAAAAAACAACATTAATGAAGGTCCTCTAGACAAATAGCGATGTTTTTAAATAAGACACTAAATTGAATCAAGACAGTATGAATGAATTTCCACTTGAGTATCATTGACGTATTAAGTATACACTGAATCAAAAAAAACTAAATCTAGGTCCACATGATTAAGGATTGTATTTAATTGTTTTACATTTATTTTTAGATATTTGGTTTGTTATTATGGATTACGATTTTTTATTAAGTCCTGATGAAGGTGTAGAAGAACAATAAAAGACACCGAAACGCGTCGACACTTGGACAGATAAACATTGTTTTTATTGAGTTGATATTTGGACAGATAAAGACTGTATTTGTTTTTAACTATTTTTATGTGCATCATATGAAAAAGGATAATACACTTTGTGAAATGAGCATACATAAATTGTAATGAAATGTCTATAAAGTTCTGAATTGTGACACTCATCTGTGGTCAAAAGTTTTTTGATTGACTTACTGATGACATATTTTTTAATGTAAAGTAAAACGATTATGAGATATTGTTTTTTTGATATTGTGTACAGGATTGATGTAAAAAATGTAAAATCTAGCTTTTAAGATAACACAATCAAAAAGAACACAAAGTGTGGAATGAAGATATTTTTATTAAAGTAAAAACGTGTTATGATTTTTAAATACTAGGGATATCCTTTTGGTTCAGTGATAACTTAAAGTGGTACTTTGAATGCATGTTGACACATAAGGGAATTTCTTTTGTGAACAGTAGAGCCTGCATCATCCCACAGCAGATAATGTTTTTGAATGACACTGTCCAACAAATGTCTTGCCTTGGATTAGCCAAGATCAAAGGCATGAACACTCCATCCATTCTTAAACCTGACAGTGATAGCACTACACAGGGGGAGTTCGACGTACATAAAATGCTACATAACAACAGAACAGATTACGAATGGGGAAAATGGTTGCTCTGGCCCATAGACACAAACAACTGTCAAGAAAGATTCCTGAACAGAACACAGGGTTTCACAATCAATAGGCCAGACCCACGCTATGTCCAAATACAGCATCCAGGTGTAGTAACAACAAACAGTGTAGGAAAATTATGCCTCGATTGGCTACAGACATCTACACTAGAGGATGTGAAAGAACACTTATCTTTACTTAAAGACGACGCAGATCTTAGGGATTTCTTGCTAGAGAAGACCGCGTCAAAAACGTTTCATATATGCAGGTATCTATGCTGCTTATAATGAAATATGGAAGGTTACCCAAGCAGACTCTGCAGAAAGAATACGAGAAATTGATCGTATTAATTTAGAGAAAACTCTCGCTGTAGTCGACAATGGGTTAACGACTCTGTCATCCAGGATATATTCATTGGGCAACAGTGTGTCCTCAGCAATAGACATTGTGGAACAAGATTTGGTCCAGTTGCAACAAGGCCAGTCTCAATTACGTTCTATTCTGTCATTAGGCTGGATGCTACAAAACTTGCGTGCAGGCTATGTGCCTTGGCGTTTCATTACTATGTCTTCTCTGTTCTCAGAATACAATCTCACTGATAAACAGATCGAACTGGCACAAAGGGGTGCTAAGTATACAATACTGAGCATTGAAAAACTGGAAAAAAATGTCATTTACGGTAGCAGAAAAAACAGCTACTGAATGGATAATTCATGGCAAAATAACTCTATATGTTACAACCTTCCATTTTCAGTATTGCCGCAAATACATGCCAGCGGGCAAATATGAAAGGTTGGGTAAAGAATACATCAAGACATCCTGGGATATACCTTACACACACAGATGTTGGAGTGGGGGGTGTGAAGTGTTTATTAGCGGTACACACTGTGAAAATGCACTGAGCGGTTCACTTATATGTCGGGATATTAGTTTACACGGGGCCTGTAGCGGTTCCATTTCAAATTTATCCTGCCACCTGCAAGGTTCACCGGCCGCTGTGATTAATCCAACGTTTGGACAACTTTCAAATGGGAGTTACCTCATGTTGAATGATCAGAGCTGTTGTGGCATGTTGCCAGGTATCCCATATCTAATAACGGTTACTTCCAGGGTCACTTGCTGTACACAAGACTTATTCTCCCAAATAGATACAGTCAGGGAGTCACCTTTATGGCCTTCACTGAACAGCTCTTCTATACGAATTGATACTCTAAGCAGAATGAAAGCCATTCTTTTACAGAAAACTGTGGACTTTCCAAAGCACTTGAAGAACTCAACAAAGACATCGCACAAGCCAAACAAGAATTGACAAATATGATGACAACGGATGAATGGACTAAAGTTTTGGATGACATCAATAGTCAACTTGAGAAACATACCCAAGAAATCAATGAAAGGAAAATCCGTAAATATAGACGAGACACCATCGACTATAAACTTGGTGAAGTTTACTCATGGGCTGAGATATATGCCAAACGCCGTCAAAACAGACCGCAAAAATCCAACACCGAAACTGAGACGTCATCATCTGAAGAAGACATCAGACGCAAAAACCAGCCACACTCAAACAACATGTCACAGTCTTCAACGAATATTGACAATCATACTGAAATCCCACACACTTCCGGAGTGTCTTTTTCAGAGAAAGGCCCCACAGACAAAGACTACCCAGGAGGGGTAAAAGAAAAAGAGAAGGAGGGAGAAAGAGATTTGAGAAGCACCACAACTTTGAAGAAAGGGCCGAAAACCAAGAAGACCACGACAACCTAGTAATTAACATCTCATCATACCAACTCAAGGACAGTGAGATCAAGACTTTAAAGAAAGGCACCTCTTTTGTTCCGACTAGTCATACCAATGAACTTGAACTCGATATCAGCTTATTCAAACTCACCCGCAAGATATGATTGAGACATTTTTTTGAAAATGTGGTCACTGATATTAACCCTACTGAACCAGATCAACTGAAAGGACTACGATGTAAGAGTACATACATGGAACCCATCAGCCATAAAAGTATAGATACTTTTGAAACTTTGGTTTTATCTGACATACACAAGTTTAACTACAAGCGCACTTCAAAACACCGTAATTTTTCCAACAAGGATTTTGCCATACTGAAAAATCTGGCAACCAACACTGATATAACATGTCAGATCGCGGACAAAGGTGGATCATTAGTTGTTCTGGACACCAGTTTTTATCGTGATCAAGTGTTACAACATCTTTCTGATCAAGAGACATATGACATTATTCATGTCAATCCAACAGAGCAATTTGCAGAGACTTTGCAGAAGCTGGTCAAGCGCATGGTAGATGCAGGCACCATCAACGATAAAACTGCCAAATTCCTTATACAGACTGATCTGAAAACACCAAGTCTGTATATGCTACCTAAAATGCACAAGGATGCTTTACACCCACCGTTCAGACCTATTGTGTCAACTAAAGGCAGCATACACGAACCCGTTGGCAAATTGATAGACAAATACCTTCAACCTTTAGTGCTTCAAATGCGCACCTATGTAAAGGACACCACTGACTTTCTTTCTAAAATTAACAATTTGAAGTTTTCCACCAATGATGAGATCTGGTTATGCACCATAGATGTGAAATCACTGTATACATCGATCCCGCATGACCTCTGGATGGAGGCCGTTGAAAATGCCCTAGTACATTCCGAAATTGATCAGGATTTTCAAATTTTTCTCATGGAGCTGATACACTTTACTCTGTATCAGAGTTATTTCAAATGGGAAGACCAATACTATCTTCAAATGTCGGGAACATCAATGGGCAATTGTGCCGCCCCTTCATATGCGAATATTTTCATGAAGTATTTTGAAGAGAATAACATCTTAAACAAAGCACATTGGATGAGACATGCTATCACCTTCCTTAGATATATTGATGATATTTTTGTCATCTGGAATGGACCCCTAAAGGATCTTGGACAAGCACTGAATGCTTTGAACAACATAAATGAAAGGATCCAATTCACTTATGAATTTGATGCACATTCTATCACGTTTTTGGATGTACAGATCACCAGATCAGGCAACTCTCTAGAAACCAACCTATTCAGGAAACCGACTGATCGCAACAACTTATTACACTATCAGAGCTACCATCAAACTTCTTTGAAGAATCATCTACCCTACTCACAACTATTGAGAGTTAAAAAACATAGTTTCTGATCCCACCAAATTTGATCAACAGGGGATAGACATGCTGTGTAGATTTCAACAAAGCGGTTATCCCTCAAACATCTTGAACTCAGCTCTAGAACATTGCAATAAGATAAGCAGGTCGGATCTATTGGCCTCTAAACCCAAACGTACATCAGAGAGAACCGTGGTTGTTTCTAAATATTCAACAACTAGTGCGTTATATAAGAAATCCATCAAGAAACATTGGCCCATCATTGCATTGGAATATGACTTTAAGGGGATTTTTCAAGAACTTCCTATTTTCGCATGCAACCGTGGAAGAAACTTAAAAGAATCAATAACCAATGTTAACACATCCAGTGAAATACAGATCTTCAAAGGTAATACACCCTGTTACAACTGTAACAACTTCAACAATATTATGAAGGGGCCCACAATTACACATCCCCGTAAGGGCACCAAGATCAAATTAAAAGTCAACGCCAACTGTGACTCTAAAAACGTTATTTATGTGTTAAAATGTCCATGTGGATTGGTCTACGCTGGAAAAACCGAGAGAAAAATCTAAATTTGTATCAACGAACATAAAAGTAACATCAGGACTGGCAACATTAAATCTACCATTGCAGTCCATTTTAAGGAACATCGACACAACGTATGCCTACTGCAGTTTGCGGTTTTGGAAATGGTGGAGAAACAGGAAGGAAGAAATAAAAACAATTTTCTTTTACAATGAGAAAATTACTGGATTAAACATCTAAATTCGATGAAACCCAACGGTCTCAATGATCGGATGTTATGTTATGTTATGTTAGGGTGATTTATAAAGCACACGATTACCCGAAGGTGTCCTGGCGCTGAAACACTTCTCTCTAAGGCAGGGCTGGAACAGCGGGATTATTTATCAAAGAGCCAAGTCTTAAGGATCTTTCTGAAGCTCAGCAGGTTCTTAGCATCTTTCAAGTGGTATGGGAGCTCATTCCAAGCTTTGGCGGCACAAAAAGTAAACCTTCGACCACCCCATTGGGCTTATTTTATTGGTGGAACAACGATCAGTTTAGCTTCGGAAGAGCGGAGCAGACGCATAGGTTTATACCATTGAAATTGTTTTTTGAGGTGGTCCGATCCTTCTCCATGCAGTGCCTTAAACACTAAACATAGAGATTTGAAGCGCACCCGATTTCTAACGGGAAGCCAATGCAGTTTTTTTATTCCACCAGAAATCGAAGCAAACTTAGGGATCCCCGTGAGTAGTCTAGCCGCGGCATTTTGGAGCATCTGGAGCTTATGCAACAGCTTTTGTTGGATGTTCAAATATAAACTGTTGCAGTAGTCCAGTCTTGATAGCACCAAGGCCGTGACCACTGTTTTACGACCATCCACCGGTAGGAGGTTAAGTACTTTCCTCACTATTCTTAAAATGTACCTTGTTTTGGAGACAACCAAATTAACCTGATCTCTCATAGTCAATTTTTGGTCTAACAGTATCCCCAGATTTTTTACTTTATTTGATGGAATTGGCAGTGACCCCATGGAAGGCGGCCACCATGAAGAGGTCCAAAAGCTGGGGTTGTTCCCAAACAGCATCACCTCGGTTTTATCCGAGTTGAGCCTCAGGCAATTCCCTGCCATCCATCGTCTGACTTTTTCCATACAAGACTGGAAACAAGTATCCAGCCCAGATTCTTTACCAGGTAGGAGTGCCACCACAATTTGGGTATCGTCCGCGTATGAGGTAATCCCGAAACCAAAAACCCTGATAACTGATGCCAGGGATGAAACATATATATTAAAAAGGGTCGGGCTCAAAGAAGACCCCTGCGGAACGCCGCATGGCAGTGAAAACAGTTTAGATTGCGATTTCCCCAGTGCTACTCTCTGACTTCTATCAGTAATAAAGGAGTTCAACAGCTCCCAGGCTTTGCCCATTACACCACATTGTTTTAAACGGGCCATCAGCCTTCCATGATGGACCGTGTCAAATGCGGCTGAGAGATCTAACAGGATCAGGGCTGCTCTGCCTCCCTGATCCAAAGCCAATCTGATCTCCTCCGTGGCTTTTATCAAGGCCGACTCAGTACTATGTCCCCCTCTGAAACCGTGTTGAGAGGGGTCCAGCACTTGTGCATTCTTCATGAATGAGCTGAGCTGACTATTCATGGCCTTTTCCACGATCTTAGCGGGAAGAGGGAGGCGGGAGATTGGCTGAAAATTGTTAGGGTCACTGGGGTCGAGACCGGGCTTTTTTATGGATGGAGTTTTCCTGCTATCTTTAGACACTTTTGTGTCCCTTTTATTTTTTTGTCTGATATCATCTCTCTACACTCAATCTCCTAACGTTCATTTGTATCACTTCTATATTGATGTGTATATATGCGTCTTGCTTTGCGCTATCCTTCCCACCTTTACATACTTTTTATACACCATTATCACCTGCATGTTTTTCATATTTTTCATATTCTTACATTCTTTGCATTCTTTATTGTTTACTTGTTTTAAGGCTCAAGGTATACACTCTTACTCTTTCTTAACCTTTCTCTTACTTTCTTATCTAATCTTCTCTTTTTTCCTTTTACTATACTCTCTATATTGAATATGTTTCGTTCTTTTTGATCATCACTAAATCTTTGATCGACACCCTCTATTCAACCTTGTTTTTTCACCATCTCTGATCATAGCTCATTGCACATTTCAAGATGGCGCTCAAGGTTTTAGCTCTTTGTCCTATCTTTATGTCACTCACTTTATACCGGCATTACTTATTCACCCGTGTGTACTCGGCGTTTTTTCAGCCAACTCGAAGAGTTTCGTTTACACGCGCTTAGATGCTTTCCAAACGTAAGTCTTACCCTGCTTGCAGCATTTGACTCTACTTAATCTTAGCGCACAGAGGTCTTTTGTAACAACTACCGGGTTTATGCATAGTTACTGCTGTTGGGACTTATTGTTTTAAATACTTGAGCTGAATGCAATACACGTATTCCTTTTGTCTTCTACTTAACTTCCCGCATGATGATTTTTTCACTCCACCGCACGAGTATTCGCCTCTTTGTTAATACACAATATTATCGTTCACATCGCACAATGCAATTTTTAAAAGTCACAAGCACGTTCTTCACTTATTTAGCACATTTTGATATTGCGTACATTGGAAACCTTTTCACTCGCATTATTCACCTTTTCATAATGGTGACCTTTACTTTGGTGACTTTCATCTCGGTGATTTCTTTGCATTTAACGTGATGCACTACGTTGTTCTTGCACATTCAATACTATGTTGTTTTTGGTATCAGCATGGTATCAATTCGCTGTTTGTTTTTTCTAGATATTTCCCCTGAAGAAGGGCCAAGGGCCCGAAATGCATAGGGAATGCTAAATCTTTGGAGAGTTCTTACATTGTGATTTAAATTCAAATGTGACATTTTTGAAGGAAATGCATTAAATTCCTTTGATGGTTTACAACCAACCCAGTTTGGATACACCTTCTTTATATTGAAAATCTTACCTTCAGTAAGACCCCACGTTGTGCCCAGGGGGCCGCCGCTTAATTTAAGCGCCGCAACTTCTGGATGTTGCCAGGTATCCCATATCTAGTAACGGTTACTTCCAGGGTCACTTGCTGTACGCAAGTCTTGTTCCCCCAAATAGATACAGTCAGGGAGTCGCCTTTATGGCCTTCACTAAACATCTCTTCTATACGAATTGATACTCTAAGCAGAATGAAAGCATTCTTTTACAGAAAACTGTGCCTTTGACCTCTGCCAAAGAAACCTATGATCTACAAATTGCAAGGACTTCGGCTGAGATACAGGCTCTTTTACGTACCAACTGCCATACGCATTTCACGGAAATGTTGGGACGTATCTTAAACATGTCTGATACGAGCGGTATTGTGCATGTATTTAAAACCATATGTTCAGGACTGTTAACACCTTTTCAAGCAGTCCTCGGAATCATTCCTAACTTTATGCACTCGGTGTTTGGTGGTCTGCCGCTTTTTTAGCGCTCATTTCAGGAATTCTATTTTTATTTCTCCTGCTACGCTATGGCAAGACTATCCACCAGCGTCACTCCCAGCAATTTGGAGAAAGTGCTCCTAGAGAGGAGGTGTCGTGAGCGCATAGTACAACGACAGGGTTTACCTCGTCTACGAGAACTGAACGCCACATGGTTTCTGTCATTCAGACCAATCTGGCAGGATTGCATCTTACCTGCTCTGTGCTGCCTGCTTTGCAGTGAAGAATGCATGCTAGACAGATGTCTGACACTTCCATCACTCATGCCTATGGATAGCGATACTCTGCTGGACCCGATAACGGCCCATGCTCTGTGTTGTCCCCAGTGGCTACCAATCCTGATGACAGCATTCATTGAGATCTCACAGACGCGACATGCTTCTGCTGAGGTACGAGACGGATAAACAGGTGCACAGGTAACATCGAATACAGCAACTGACGATGTTCCACATCTATGTGCAGTTAATCTTCTAAATGAGGTATTTGACCTGTCACCAATATCGGTGGACGACTTCTTGTCTACAGGATTGGAGGATTACATGTTCTCTCCGACACCTTCCACTAACTTTTGATTTGACTCACATTGTACCAGACAATCACTGAATTTGGCCTTCATTTTTCTAAAAACAAAAAGGAAAAAACGTGGCACTTTTAATTTTTTCGCTTTATCATGTTTTCTTTTTTTTCGTCTCATGAACTCTGCTTATAGTACAACTATTCATAGAGAATAGATTCCCTTGAACACTTTCAGGGACACGTTGTCATCTTATTTTTTTTTTACACCAATGTAATAATGACATGAAATGGTTTGTTTTTCCTTTCTGTACCATTGAACCATTTCATTGTATGTATATTTGTATATATTTGTGCTTATTCATTTAGCGATCGCTGTAATATGTTTTGCTTAGAATGAGACCTGCTTTGATTATGTACAGCACTATTGTGTTTTAATGCATAGCCACTGTTTTTAGAGACAGTTTTTATGCTTTTAGATATGTTTTTAGTGAATCACGTGATACTCTATTTTTATCATATTTAGCATTTAGAAATGTTATTCTATCAAAAGCGGAGTGGGTGTTGTGTGTCGCTTTAGATACCGGTATGTAGGTCTATTGAATCATGTCCTTATATAGGCACAATTCGACTTGTCCTTATTTAGGCATAATATTCCAGTCCTTATTTAGGCATTGCCCCTGCAGATCCAAATAAAATATCGGGATTAGCATTAAGTAAACCATGCCATTTTTATACGTGGGCCCAATATGGGCGTTAATGAATTTATATTTAAAATTATAGTTCACCACTATGGTTATTCTTCCTTTAAGTGGTGACTTTAAGCAGGTCTTCAAGTGTTTATATACATACGAGGACATTTCAAAATGGCGCTTATGGATTTTGCTTTGGGACGACAGATCGCGATGACGCGATAGTCCCTTGTTTGTGTTGTTATAGGAAGTGATATTGTTTATATTGCATGAACCCCGGCGCATATGGTAAACATAGAAGAAGGCCATTCACACACTTATACACCCACTCATTCTTCCATAGGCCTTTCACTATAAATATCAAACATATTTAAACTTCTCAGAACAACACACATTCACTGGATGATGTCATCAGTGATGTCATTTGAGATGTCATCAGTGATGTCATCAGTGATGTCACTGACCATGTCATGAGTGATGTAATATGTGACGTCATCAGCAGTGCATTGCGGGGGTGCGAGTTATAGTTAGCTGAACTAACTATAACAGGGGAATTTCTAGGGTTTTGTACGAGGGAAATGTCCAGCTAACTATAACGCCCCTGAAACCTATGTTTTTTTTAGTGAATTTCTAAGGTTTTTTAAATGCCAATTCCTAACTATAACGCCCCTGAAACCTATGGTTTTTTCAGTGACTGTCAAAGGTTTTTTGATTGCTAATTCCTATCTATAACTTATCTCTGAAGATATCATGTTTAATGATTTTGATTGGATTTGTATATTTTTCAAATTCAGTGTGTCAATTTTATTAATTACAAGTTTTTTTAAATACTTTTTTAACACCATTTTTTAAACTTATTTTTCAATTAATTCTTTTAAAAATTAAAAAATATTATTTGAACTTAATGGGTTTTTCAAACATATTTTTTTATATTTTTTAAAATATTTTTTTAACTACATGTGCAAAACTTTATTTTATATATATTTTTCAATGTTTTTGGATCCGCGCACCCTAAGCGCACCGTTCCCGATCCCTACGCGATAGCATCCACGCATGGTATGCGTCGGGTACGTGTTTAGTGCGCGATCGCAATGCGACCGGTACGCGACTCACAGCATATACGCGACACGTACGATGTACGTAACGGGACGTTTACGCGCTTCCGCGATGCGTCATCTGCGTCTATGACGCGGTAGGTGCGCGGATCCCGCGAAGTATTTAACATTTAAAAAAACATATGTATGTATTTCATGTGAATGTTAATTGAAGACAAACTCTAAACTAGTCTTAAAACTAAAATATTTTTACATATAATCCTATAATTTTTTTTTTATTCAATTTCGCAGATGCGCGCTGGGTGTATGCTGCGTACGCGCAGGGTGCGCGGATCCCATGTGACCTGCAAAAAAAGAGATTTGATTGGTTCATTACACTTCCTCTTCTAACTATTGACCCCACCCATTTCAATCATTCTTCTTTGACCTTCTTTAGAGCACCATCTCTTTGGAGAGAAGAAGATTTTTTAGACTAAGTTTACACTTAGCTCTAACTTTTTTCAACCAAAAATGGCTTCAGGGCAGCCGGCATCACCTGCATCACCTCATACTTCTGAGGATGAATTTTTGGCGGAGGCACCACCTAAAAAACTTTTTTCTTCAGTGGTGTGGAAATGTTTTACTTTTCCCGAGGGGCAGAATAAGACCAATGCCACCTTGGTCACGTGCAAGATTTGCAAAAGAGTCCTGTCGCGAGGGGATCCTAAAAAGAAATACTCTTGCGGCACGGCAAGTATGATGAAGCACATGAGGACCCTTCATCCGAACAATCTTGCACAAGAAGAGTGCCGACAGATGAGAAACACTCCTGCTCCTGCGTCATCCACCTCATCGCAGCCGAGCACATCAAGAGTGCATCCATCAGCCCAAACCTTGGACATCCGTCCTCAATTTCAATTTTTAAAAGTGCTCTGCACTAAGTGCAATGCAACTTTGTGCTATGGTGAGCAGTCGATCGATCTGATCTGCCGCCGCCAAGAAAGTCATATTTGCTAGTTTTTTTTTTATTGTTCCCTGAAGTTCATTGTTTGGTTTCTCCTGTTTTATTTTTTTTTTTTTGCAGAAAAACCAAAACATTTTTAAAATTGTTCAGAAAGCCCCCCAAAAAGTATAAAAGAAGAAAGAAGAAAAAAAAAAGTTCTTGTAAGAACTAACTTTCCTGGTTTAAAAAAAGAGCTACATTTCTTTATTAGTGTTAGTTTAGATGAATGTATGTGTAGTACGTAATTGACTGAATGAATGCATTAGTAGCGTATGGTGAATGTATAAGTGCAGAAGTATGAGGAAGTGCTGCAGCATCACACAGTAACCTCTTTAACTGCAGTGTGCTGTAGTACTTCCGAAGCACAGGGATGCAACATATGTACATAAATATGTTGCAAATCTATGCTTCTGTCTGCACGGCTGCTTAAACTGCAGCCATGTGGTGACACAGGCACCCTTGCACCATAGTGCAAGGATATCTGTGTCATGAGCTGTTTGTTTTTCTGCAGGAAGACACACCTTCCTGCACAAAAACAATGAGAACATGCATTTTTCTCCTTCAATGTATGCTGAACATTTCAGCATGCATTGAAGATATAAAAATGTGGAGAAATGAAAACAATTCTCCTTGTTGTGCTTTCCTACACCAATTTTAGAATGGTGCACCATTCACACACATATCGAGATTTATGATTTCTGATAAATCTAGACATGTGTCTAGTTCTATGAGTATTCAGTGCAATCATGCACAACAACACTTATAGAACACCCTTTCAAAACAGTGGTCTGCATGATGAGGTTGTATTTACATGGAGTATAAAAAGTGCACCGAGTGCCTTTTCCTCTCTTTGTAAATATGAAAGAGTATCTTACACAATAACTATGTTACAAAAAGTGACATATTTCTGTTTTTAAAATTCCTTGCGAATGATAAAAGGTAAGCACAGAGTTTTGTCTGCAAAGATGTTCAAAGAAGAATGATTGAAATAATTGCGGTCCTTCAATACCTAAAATAGGAAATATTATGAACCCCTCAAATCTCTTTTTTTGCAGGTCACATGATATCTGATTATGGTCAGATTTCAAAACTACATAGGTATAAACAGAGTGTTTTTAGAAACGTGTTTCCACTTTGTAGCTTCTTGCAGACCTCCTCATTCTGCATATTGAGACTTAGCTAAACTTACCTTCACAGTAATAGGAATAAAAAATGGTACACATTTTTTTCACATTTTCATTCCAATCTAAATTCTTAAAAATTGCTTATTTTAAAATTTGGATCCGTGAAAGAAAAGGAAAAAAAAATTATAACATGTAATAATTTTTTACAACACAGCATAATTTACGCAAAGTAATTTTTTTTGCCTTTTTTGCTGTTCTCAGAATATATTATATTTCACTAAAAATAGTGATTTCAATCGTACTCATCACTTAACAGCGGGCAAAAAAAAACGATCACAAAGATTGTTAAAAAAACAACAACATGCTATTCTCAACAAAATACCACAAGATACAAATCACAGATATATAAAATGCTTACAGCTAACAAAATTTTATAAGTTTAACTTACAAAAGCTGTAAATGTTGTCGCTTTAAAATATTCACCGAATCTAAGGATGAATTTTTGGAGGACGCACCACGCCCACAACGTTTTCCTTCAGTGATGTGGACATTTTCTACTTTTCTGGAGGGGCAAACAAAGACCCATGCCACCTTTGTCACACGCAAGACTTGCAAAAGAGTTCTGTTACGAGGGGATCCTAACAAAAAATACTCGTGCGGCACGGCAAGTATGATGAAACACCTAAGGACCCTTCATCCAAACAATCTTGCACGAGAAGAGTGCAAACAGATGAGAAACACTCCTGTTCTGTACCTGTAAAAAAGAATCACAGATAAATGTATATTAATAACTTACAAATTTATACTATTCCATTACTGTACAAACACATTTTATATAAAAACTGACTAAGAAATTATAGCCCTGAACCACAAGTGTGACGATGGTTAAAACACTACATGCATAGTGCATACTACTTTGAAGCAGTTCATGCCCTAAAGCCTACCTCACTAAAACACTACATGCTAACTGACTAATTGATTACAGTACTATAAGGAGACACACTGGGTGAGTGACAGGGTGTTTTCTAGAAGTGTATGAATACTAACTAGGGAATTGAAGGTGTGAAACACAACTGTGTAGGTGATTAGAGGCCTGCATGCATAGTGAATAGGCATTTAAAGCAGTCCATGTGGTAAGGCCTGGCTCACTGCATGACTACCTGGGTACTGACTGAATGATTAGAGTACAGCAAGGAGAGTGCCTAGTTGAATTTATAAGTGGTAGGCTTTTCACACAGGGAATGGATTAGTACTTGGTACTTAATGGGTCACTAGAGGAGTGCAAAGGCAGTGACAGGATGTTTGCTGGACTGTACGGATACTGACTAGGGAATTGAAAGTGTGAAAGACAAGTGTCTAGGTGGTTAAAAGACTGCATACATAGTGGACAGGGGTTTGAAGCAGTCCATGTGCTAACGCCTGGCTCAGTGCATGAATACTTAGGCACTGACTGAATGATTAGAGTACTGCAAAGATAGTATCTTGGTGAATTTATAAGTGTTTGAGTTTTCGCACAGTGAATGTATTAGTACATGATGCTGAATGGGTCACTAGAGGACTGCAAAGGGAGTTACAGGGTGTTTCCTGGAAGTGTATGGATACTGACTAGCGAATTGAAAATGTGAAAGACAAGTGTATAGTATGTTAGAAGACTGCATGCATACTGCATAGACATTTGAAACAATCTATGTGATAATGTATGGTTCACAACATGAGGACTTGGAAACTGACTAAATGTTCAGACTACTACTAGGTTAGTGCCTGGGTAAAACTTTTAAATTTTCAGTTCTGGCACAGTGAATAGAATAGTACATGGTACTGCACTTTAGTGTCAAACCCTGACTCATTTTAGCAATGCATAAGCAAAGAATAGCTTCTAAAGCTACTAAAACTTGACAACATGACCGATTTTAAAACAGTTATCTGTCATCAAATACACTATGTTACCAAATGCTTCTCTCACAATCCTTACCCAAATGTACACAGACTCACAGTGTGATTTTAGACAAGCAACACTATCCCTAGCAGTTTACCACAACTCATTCACTAGTCTAGAAGAGTTAATGGTACTGCACACAATCTACATATTTCAGGACTGCACTTTTGTGTCAAAGCCTAACTCATTTAATCAACGCATAAGCAAAGACTGGCTTTTAAATTTTCAGTTCTGGCACAGTGAATAGAATAGTACATGGTACTGCACTTTAGTGTCAAACCCTGACTCATTTTAGCAATGCATAAGCAAAGAATAGCTTCTAATCCTACTAAAACTTGACAACATGACAGGTTAAAACAGTTATCTGTCATCAAATACACGATGTTACCAAATGCTTCTCTCACAGTGGTTCCCAAAATGCACACAGACTCACAGTGTGATTCTAGACAACAACCACTATCCCGAGGAGTTTACCAAAACTTATTCACTACAGTGCAAGTGGTAAGGGAACTGCACACAATCTACATATTTCAGGACTGCACTTTTCTGTCAAAGCCTGACTCATTTAATCAAAGCATAAGCCATAACTGTCTTCTAATGCTACTAAAACTTCATAACATGACAGGTTAAAACAGTTATCTGTCAGCAAATACACGATGTTACCAAATGCTTCTCTCACAGTGGTTCCCAAATGCACACAGACTCACAGTGTGATTCTAGACAACAACCACTATCCCTAGGAGTTTACCAAAACGTATTCACTACTATGGAAGTGGTAAGGGAACTGCACACAATCTACATATTTCAGGACTGCACTTTTCTGTCAAAGCCTGACTCATTTAATCAAAGCATAAGCCATACCTGTCTTCTAATGCTACTAAAACTTCACAGCATGACAGGTTAAAACAGTTATCTGTCAGAAAATACACGATGTTACCAAATGCTTCTCTCACAGTGGTTCCCAAATAGACACAGACTCACAGTGTGATTCTAGACTAGCACCACTATTCCTAGGAGTTTACCAAAACTCATTCACTACAGTGGAAGTGGTAAGGGAACTGCACACAATCTACATATTTCAGGACTGCACTTTTGTGTCAAAGCCTGACTCATTTAATAAAAGCATAAGCAAAAACTGCCTTCTAATGCTACTAACACTTGACAACAAGACAGGTTTTAAAAGAGTTATCTGCTAAAAAATACACGATATTACCAAATGCTTCTCTCACAGTGGTTCCCAAATGCACACAGACTCACAGTGTGATTCTAGACAACAACCACTATACCTAGGACTTTACCAAAAATCATTCACTACTGTGGAACTGATAAGGGAACTGCACACAATCTACATATTTCAGGACTGCACTTTTCTGTCAAAGCCTGACTCATTTAATAAAAAGCATAAGCAAAAACTGGCTTCTAATTCTACTAAAACTTGACAACATGACAGGTTTTAAAAAAGTTATCTGTCAGAAAATACACGATGTTACCAATTGCTTCTCTCACAGTGATCCCAAATACACACTAACTCACAGTGTGTTTCTAGACATGCACCACTATCCCTAGGAGTTTACCAAAACTCATTCACTACAGTGCAAGTGGTAAGGGAACTGCACACAATCTACATATTTCAGGACTGCACTTTTGTGTCAAAGTCTGACTCATTTAATCAAAGCATAAGCAAAAACTGCCTTCTAATGCTACTAAAACTTGACAACAAGACAGATTTTAAAACATTTATCTGTCAGCAAATACACAATGTTACCAAATGCTTCTCTCACAGTGATTCCCAAATGCACACAGACTCACAGTGTGATTCTCGACAACAACCACTATCCCGAGGAGTTTACCAAAACTTATTCACTACAGTGCAAGTGGTAAGGGAACTTCACACAATCTACATATTTCAGGACTGCACTTTTGTGTCAAAGCCTGACTCATTTAATCAAAACATAAGCAAAAACTGCCTTCTAATGCTACTAACACTTGACAACAATACAGGTTTTAAAAGAGTTATCTGCTAAAAAATACACGATATTACCAAATGCTTCTCTCACAGTGGTTCCCAAATGCACACAGACTCACTGTGTGATTCTAGACAAACAACATTATCCCTTGCACTATACCAAAACACATTTCTTCATCTAGAAGAAGTACTACATTTTAGTATAGAAACATAACATAACTCATTTCACAAATTCATAAACAATGACTGGTTTCTAATTCTACAAAATATAAAAACTGCACAGTTATCTGTCTGCAAACACATGAAAAACACAAATGCTTATCACAGAATGGTTTCTACATGCACACACACTGTCAATAAGATTGTAGAGAAAAAAAGTACTCCCTACACTTTGGCAGGAGAAAAACATTAGTCTGATTAAAATCAAAATAGTCTACATACATCCCCTCACAATTAAATAACTCACCTTTCAAGTTGTTTTGTAGATTAAGAAGTATATCAGTCACTCACCATATTTTCATTTACAGAATCTCTGCACTGTGCACCTCTCAGCAAAAACAAAGAATGGAAAAGTTTCCCTTTCATTTTCCACACATATACATGTAAAGATCAAATCACAATCCTTCACACATAAACTCAAAAGCAAACACACATTTCTATTGGTTAAACATTTCAACCCTTTCCAACTGAAATACATTTCAACCCTTCCCCCAATCTGCCTTCTGCCTGTTACCATAGAAACAGGTCATGGAACACTGCACTGAGCACACAGGTCAGAAGTTCAGCACACAATGTTGCTAAACAAGAGAGGAAGTGTGCTTCACTTTTCAACATATCAGCTTATCATATATAATGTTCCTTACAATCTGTTTTTGTTAACCAATAAGAATCATACCTTTAAAAAACAGAAATATACACCGTACCTTTCAGTGTGCAAAGTAGTCATACAACCAATGATTTCTTGTCTTTTTTAAAAACAAAAATTCCCTGGATCTGCGCACCCAACGCGGTAGGATGCGCGCACCGTGCGCGCATTTCGCCGTTTAAAAAAAAAAAAAAAAGGGGTCCCCAGGGTGTCCTTCTGGGACCCCCTAAGCACCTCTAGAGGGTCAGAGTATTTCTACTCTGCCCCCTTTATATGTTTTACACACTTTTTCCCCTTGCTTCTTCAGCCTCGCTTCTACTGACGCAGAAAATGGCCGCCAACAGTTCCTGGTTTCGAATGTAGACAGACACTCGACAGCCAATTAGCATTCAGCACGCGACCGGGAGGGTGCACGCTCGGTTCGGGGAGGGTGCGCTTACGGTGCGGGTAGGGTCCGCAGATCCTCCCCGGCCATAGATATTTATGTACTTTTATCTCTAATTTTCTCAGGAACTACTGAACGGATTCACACCATTTATGCAAAAGGCACGAGTCTGAACTGAGGACTACCTCTTTGCCAAATTTGGTATCATTCCATTCAGCGGTTCGGGCTGTAGCTGCAACAACAGATCCTATAGGAAATTGCATGGGGAAAATGTGTTTTGGGACCCCCCTTTTTTCTCGGCCCCCGCTTGACGAATCACCACAAAACTTTCAGGGTAGGAGCGGAGCGGAGCTGGCCACAATTTTGGAAAATTTCGCGAGGATTCGTCAACCGGTGCCAGACTTATTGGGAATAGAATGTTGCGGATTTCCTATAGATAATAGGTCCTAACTATAACTATCTACTGGCAACCGCCAGTAGATAATATATATATATATATATATATATATATATATATATATATATATATATATATATATATATATATATATATATATTACCTACTGGCGGTCGCCAGTAGGTAGTTATAGTTAGGACCAAGTTTCCATAGGAAGAGCATTTTTTGTTTTGCTTTTAACTTTAGCGTCGTTTGATGAATCGTCATGAAATTTTCCAAACTAATTCTTTGTTCATATCAGCTCCTATGTGGGAAGTTTGGGGGTGATTCATCAAGGGGAGGCCTAGAAAAAAGGGGGTCCCAAAACGTGTTTTCTCCATGTTAATTTCCAGAGGAAACTTTAGACCAGGCTACAGGTCGAACGGGTGAACGGAATTGACCCAAATTTGGCATGGAGAAGGGTCTTGGTCTAGAAAGCACTCTTTTGTTTATTTGATGTAAATCCGTTCAGTAGTTTTGGAGAAATATTCAAATCTACAAATATCTATAGTTGGGAATTCTGCCATCTGATTGGCTGAGGCGTTACGAGCACAAGCTTGCTGCTTATTGGTTGTGAGCGCTGCGAGCGGTTCCAACTAGGAAGTGTTGGCCACTATTTTGTGATTCCATTGAAGTGAGTAAGGGGGAAAAAGGGCAAAAAGAGTAGGAAACAGGAGGATAGGAGCCCTGTAACCTCTGTGGGGGAGTGCGAAGCGAAGTAGTCACACCTACCGGTCTGAAAGTGCGGTGTTGCTCAGAGTGACATGGTGCTGAGATGAGATGCTGCTACAGTCGTGTATGAAACCTAGAGCCTAAACCGGGAGGTCATTGCTGTAAAGTGATGTGCTCTGGTGCTTGTAGGATACCTGTGGAAGTAGTGTTAGTAGGCTTTTATACCATACAGGGAGTGGGAAGCGAACTACTGAGCTCTACCGTGCGTTTATACTATACCGGAAGTGGGAAGCGAAGTATTATGGCTACCGGTGTGAAGACTCGGGGATCAAACCGAGCTTATTGTTGTAAAGTGATGGGCTGTGTGTGCTGTAGCATACTGGCTGCTGTAGTATAACTGTAAGTAGTGTTAGTTTGCGTTTATACTATACAGGGAGTGGGAAGCAAACTACTCACCCCTACTGGCCTGAAGACTCGGGGATTAAACCGTGAGCTCATTGCTGTAAAGTGATGTGCTCTGTGTACTATTTCAATGTTAGTCATAGTACAATGTTAGTATGTAATGATACTATAATGTAAGTATATAATGTTAGAATGTAGGGCTGTCATGAGGGGAATCTTGGGGAGTTTGTACATGGTGCTGGAGAAGACGGATGCCTTGGTGTCTGGTCCTGTTGGTGGCTGTTTAAGCTGTCTTCTTTTCCTGCAATAAATCTACTTATCGGATCCACTGCTGTCTTCCTGTTCACTACATAAATTTGGCGACGAGCGGGAGAAGGTGAAAAGAAGGCAGCCCTCACCAAGATTTTGCGCTTGCTTGCTTTCTGCTGAAGACCTGTTTTCTTGGTGAATCTGTTTCTACTCATCCCAGGGTCGTGTGCTGAAGACCCGTTTTCTTGGTGAATCTGTTTCTACTCATCCCAGGGTCGTCACCTGATCAAACTATGTTATCCTACCTCTGGTAGTATTTATATTTTTTGATTTTGGGCTTCCCCTGTCTCTTCACTACACTCTGGCTGCTGTACCACACGTGTGCAAGTAATGTTAGTGTGCGTTTATACTAAGTCTGTAGTTATGCATTAAACAAAGCATCATGGTCCCATGGAGCGCCAACTCCCAGGCGCAGGTCATACAATGTCCCGGGGTGTGCAAGCGCGGGACATTTATGTTTGCTATTACAAGGCGGGAGCATTGCTTGCACCCTGTGATAGTAAATTCTTGTTTGCCTTGTTGAAGCGAGAGGAGGAAAACCTCGTATCGTTTCAATAAAGCGGAACCGGATGGTAAAAATGGAGAAAAGAAAATGAAGCGGGGTCTCACCCATTAATTTAAATGAGCCTACTGGTGGGTAATGTCCCGGGGCCAATCCTATTATTATACTGCGGGGTCTCTGCAGCACTGGGGATCTTAATCTCACATGTAAATTAGGCGCGGGAGGGCACAGAGATATTTCGCAGACTAGGGGATCGACACCTCCCCAGGTATTGTTTATGAATTGTTCGGGGGTCTTCGAGGCCAACTCAAGACCGGGGATCGGCAACCTCCAGGGCTTTATTTAAATATGCAGGGTGGGCCTCGCCAGTCCTTGAAGCCTCGGTGGCCCTAGGCAGTGCCTTATTGGTTCTGAAATCACACAGGCAGTACTCATGGTGTTATAAAGTGATACACTCATAGAACTCTATCAACCGCCGATTTTCACAATAAACTACAGAAAAGTGTTGTCAGAAAAAAAAGACCCATACACTCAGTTATCTATTGGTAAAAAAAATAACTTTTATTAACACAACACAAATAAATGGAAATTTAATTTTACTAGAACAACAGTAAAACAGGAAAGAAGTGGGTGGGACTCCTCCGGAAGCAGCGTACAAAACCTGCAAGACAAAAAAGAAACATAAGTATGTGTGCCATGTCAAAGAGAAAAAGAAAGGTAGTGAGAATGAACGGAGGCAAGTGAGAATGGGACAGAGAGCGAGTGGGTGGAAGGGAGAAGGGGAGGGAGAGTGAAAGGAACAGAGGGAGGAGGAGACAGAGTGCTGGCATACCGCACCCAGCCCTCACTGTTCACCTCCCGTCACCCATGTGTCTGGGACGCTAGGGTCCATGAGAAATAGTGCGGTCCAGCAAGTCCTTAAAATGAAACAGAGATATGAATGAGGCCAGAGATTACATTATTATCTATGGCAACATCGCTTGCCTGCACCTGTGCACCCAGGCTGCTGCACCCCAGCCCCTTTCTCTGCTCTGTGCTCAATTGCAGCTCCTGCGAGCCGAGGCTTGACTGCTCACCTGCCACAACCGGTGTGTCCAAGGACGTGCCGGTGTGAGCTCCAACTCCGGGGTTCCGCTATCAGGGTGGCCCAGCAGGTCTCCGGCCGGGGATGGTGTCTTGATACCACGGTGGAAAGCATCTGAATGCCCAGGGCATCATCACTGGGTGAGCACCCGCTCCACCCATTTTGTCTCCACTAACCCAGTGTCTGAAAAGGGAGAAAAAATATAATGTTGGAAACGTCTTGAGGTAAATGAAGGTTTCTTTCAACGTTAATAGAGAACACCAGTTGAGTGCATCCTTCCTTCTTGAAGTACGATCTTTGAACTGCTAGTGGTAATCATGGTTCAAAGAGGAGTTGGAGTGCACGAGAATACACAAGGTTAAATAATAATATGTTATGCCAACGTTCACATACAAAGGAACAGAGCGCATGCTAGAAGCATAATGTGCGTGTGTAATGCAGTGGCGCAAGCCTGTGTGCATGTACACTTAGTAATCAGCTCACTACAGTGCCCCAAAAGCCAACGCCACGTGTCTGTAGGGCAGCGCTGCCCGCTGGCTCAGGCCTACAGTACGGTCCAGCAGGTCCTTAAAATGAGACAGAGATGTGACTGAATGAGGTCAGAGATCACATTGGTACGCAGGGTAACATCGGTTGTTCGCACCTTTGCACACAGGCTGATGCACCCCACCCCTCCCGCAGCACTGCGCTCAACACTCGTCTGTAGGGCAGCGCTGCCCACTGGCTCAGGCCTACAGTACGGTCCAGCAGGTCCTTAAAATGAGACAGACATGTTACTGAATGAGGTCAGAGAACACATTATTAAGCAGGGCAATATCGCTTGTTTGTACCTGCGCACCCAGGCTGATGCACCCCACCCCTCCCGCAGAATCGCGCTCAATTGCAGCCCCTGTGCACCCAGGCCCCACTGCTCACCTGCTGTCATTGTTGTGTGTCCAAACACAACAGGCAGCAGTGTTCACAATTCAGGTGCAGTGTTGATTGCGACAATGGTGTACACCATATGGATCCCTTTTTTTATTGCGCATTGTGATATGCGAGGTGGATGCGGCCATATCACCTGAGGCAGTGTAGAAGAACTGGGACATGTGGTGTCCTCGTTATCCTATTTATACGTATGCAAAGTGGGCTGGGCTTGCGTATGCTAGGCGTGCCTAGGGGTGTGAATAATAGTTCCGAGGACCTGGGCGTTGTTCAGTTCCTGCCTGGCCAGGACGTGTACTTATGTGTGTTTCTGTTGCAGTTTTGACATCGCAGAATGCGCAATTTACATTAATGTAGCATGTACCAGGAGGGCGGCAACTATCGCTAAATGAGATGCTGTTCGAAAACATTGAATGGCCAACATCACATGTCGTTGTCAAGATTGTGGATATGCGCAGTCACTCATGTCAATGGTGTGCGGTATTATTGAAAGTGTTGCTATCGCGAAGCGTACTCATGTGGATGTGCTCGGATGGAGGGAGGATCAGCAGTGAGGCTACGTCATAAATAGTGATAACGTTCATTATAGTCAAGCAATGCATGCCAAACGTAAATCTGAAAGTCTCACATATGACACACTACTATACTGGTAAAGCCTGACAACAGAGAATACAGCAATACAAATGTACACATTAGTGTTTACTGTTTGTCACATGTGATCTAGGATGTGCACTCTGCCCATGGCTTATGATACCCATTCGGGACAGCAATACCCAGTCCGAAAGGCAGCACAATAATGTGCACACACACACACCAGGGGCATCGTGTAACACACATTTGATTTTTGATGTAACGTTTGAGATGCATGGCCATCACACGTGGAAGGGTAATGTACAGACCATGAATATTGATCAAGATGATCGTTGCATGTTGTGTGTAGTAGAAGATATGTGTACACAGCAAAAAAACATTTCAAAACAGCTCTCTAAGCAGAAGGGGTGTGTCTCATCAAACGCTGTAGAGAGAATGACTAAAATGGGTGGGGTCCTCCAACTGTTACAATAGGAAATGTTATGAACTAATCAAATGCTTTTTTTTAAGGTCACATGGCAATCGCGCATCGAGGGCGCAAGGAGGCTGCACCCGACAAGATTTTGAGAAAATATATTTATCATAATATAAGTTTATTACAGTTAGAAATATATAAATGTTTAAAATATTTTAGATTATCGCTTGCTCTCATATACAGTTTAAAGTTATTTAGGTATAGTTTTGAGACATAAAAAAAAGAGGGAATGGCGTACCCAGCGAGACACCATACGTCAGTGATGTCATTTGAGATGTCATCAGTGATGTCATCAGTGATGTCACTGACCATGTCATGAGCGATGTAATATGTGACATCATCAGCAGTGCATTGCGGGCGCGTGAGTTATAGTTAGCTCAACTAACTATAACAGGCGAATTTCTCTGGCTTTAAATGAGTCAAATGTCCAACTAACTATAACTTCCCTGAAACCTATATTTTTGTGTGAAAAAAAAAATATATATATATATATATATATATATATATATATATATATATATATATATATATATATATCCAAAACCAAGTTCCCTTCTGAGAAGAAGAACGAGCCACACACGCGCACAGCAGGTCCAGCAGCTTTAATGGGCAATTCAAGGCATGACGCGTTTCGTAGTCAAACTTTTTCAAATGCCTTTAAGTCATGAATGCTCGTAAGTGTCCACCTTTTAAACCAGCTTGTCTCACTCCGATTGGCTGTAGTCATCTGGCAGGTACTAGGGAGTATCTCAAAACTCAGCACTCCGAGTTTTTGTCAAGGCAGTCAGACGCGTAGGTACTACCCAGGTGGGCGGTGACTGCCTCTTCTCCCAATGTACCTGGATCTAGCTTGTGGAAAAAGCAGCCGGCCTGGACGCTCACCCTTCCGCAAAGCGCAGCCGAGACCTCGGAACATCCCAACAGTGCAAGATGCCCCCTCGTGCAGTCACGGTCCATCCAGGGGGTAGGTAACTGCTGCAAATTGCGGAGGTTCAGTGTTTCCCCGGTCCGCGAGGTAATCCCAGAAGTTTGCCACTATTAACACTGAGCAACTTGTAGGGTGGGGGCTCAAGTGCGCTGTGGCCGCGCACATAATATCCAAAACCAAGTTCCCTTCTGAGAAGAAGAACGAGCCACACACGCGCACAGCAGGTCCAGCAGCTTTAATGGGCAATTCAAGGCATGACGCGTTTCGTAGTCAAACTTTTTCAAATGCCTTTAAGTCATGAATGCTCGTAAGTGTCCACCTTTTAAACCAGCTTGTCTCACTGCGATTGGCTGTAGTCATCTGGCAGGTACTAGGGAGTATCTCAAAACTCAGCACTCCGAGTTTTTGTCAAGGCAGTCAGACGGCGTAGGTACTACCCAGGTGGGCGGTGACTGCCTCTTCTCCCAATGTACCTGGATCTAGCTTGTGGAAAAAGCAGCCGGCCTGGACGCTCACCCTTCCGCAAAGCGCAGCCGAGACCTCGGAACATCCCAACAGTGCAAGATGCCCCCTCGTGCAGTCACGGTCCATCCAGCGGGTAGGTAACTGCTGCAAATTGCGGAGGTTCAGTGTTTCCCCGGTCCGCGAGGTAATCCCAGAAGTTTGCCACTATTAACACTGAGCAACTTGTAGGGTGGGGGCTCAAGTGCGCTGTGGCCGCGCACATAATATCCAAAACCAAGTTCCCTTCTGAGAAGAAGAACGAGCCATATATATATATACCGCCATGTCAATAAAAATAAAAATGGATTAAGCACTTATCTCTGGTGTCCGTGTCCCTTTGGTGCTAGATCAGCACCTTGTTGTATATTTACTGAAAAAACCATAGGTTTCAGGGACATTATAGTTAGCTGGACATTTCACTCTTACGAAACCACGCACCCGCAATGCACTGCTCATGACGTCACATATTACATCATTAATGACATGGTCAGTGACATCACTGATGACATCACTGCTGACATCTCAAATGACATCACTGATGACATCACTGACGACATCATCCAGTATCTGTGTGTTTCTGTAATTTTAAAATATGTTTTATATATATTCCAAGGTGTGTTGAAGAATGAGTGGGTGTATAAGTGTCTCGATGGATGATTTAGTAGATGGGTGACTGACTGTACAAGTGAGTGATTAAATGTGTCTTACTGAATGCATGGGTTAGTGACTAAACTGTGTGAATGTCTGTCTCAGTCTGTCTGTTGTTGTGCAAGCTGCTGCATGGGTTGGTCAGTACCTACATGAGTGTCTATATAGGTTATTGATTGGTTGTCTGAGTATTTTTGGGGGGAGATTGAGTGTGTGTGTGGGTGGGTGAGAGGTGTATGACTCTGTGCACAGATGTGTGAGTGGTTGATTCACTGGGTGTATGGGTTCAAGAGTGCATGTGGAAGCAGCTGCATGGGTGCGTGAGTGTGTCTATCAGTGTGTCAGTGAGTGAATGGATGTCTCAGTGGTACATGTCCAAGCAACTACATATGTAAAAGGCAGTGTATGTGAGTGTTGAAGTATCTAAAGGACTCTACATGATAGTCAGTGATTGTGAGACTGGCTGTATAGATGAGTGTGTACTTGTATCACTGATTATATAACAAAGTAAGTATGCGTTAGTATCTGTATGAATAAGTGAGTTGGTATGTGTAGAATTGTATAGGTGAGTAAATGGGAGTGTGATTGATTCTTAGCATGACTGACTAGGTGTGTGAGTAACTGCATGGATGAGTGGCGGTGTGTGATTGTCTGTATAGGTGTATGAGTGCATATTATAGTGTTGTATTGATGAGTCACTGCATGTATGAGTGATTGTATGGATGAATGAGTGGATGTGGGTGTAGACCTAGCAATGAGTGAGTGCGTATATAGTAGCTGGTATTGGTGTGTCAATGATTTAAAAAATGGTAGCCTGTATTTTACAGTGGGTGTATCAAAGGTTATATTAGAGTGTGAGGAGGTGCATCAGATTTTCACGGGGATGATGTCATCAGTGACGTCATCAGTGATGTCATTTGAGATGTCATCAGTGATGTCATCACTGATGCCACTGACCATGTCACGAATGATGTAATATGCGAAGTCATGAGCAGTGCATTGCGGGTGCGCGAGTTATAGTTAGCTGAACTAACTATAACGGTAGAATTTCTATGGTTTTGTAAGAGTGAAATGTCCAGCTAACTATAACGTCCCTGAAACCTATGGTTTTTTCAGTGAATTTCAAAGGTTTTTTAAATGCTAATTTCTAACTATAAAGTACCTGAAACTTATGTTTTTTTCAGGGAATTTCAATGGTTTTTTAAATGCTAATTTCTAACTATAACGTCTGTAAAACCTATGGTTTTTTCAGTGAATTTCAAAGGGTTTATAAATGCTAATTTCCCTGAAACCTATTTTGTTTTTAAGTACATTTTAAAAAGACGTGCATACTTTTTGTAGTGAAAAAGTAACTGTAACAGTAGTGTGTTGTAAGTTATAATTTAACAATATTTAAAACTTAATTAACATATAAGTGTGGAAAAAGTGTGATGCAGCAGCTATGATACCTGACTTCGAACAACAACGTTCACAGTCCGATTTCCAGCTCCAGCGGCAGGTTAGCCCCCCACTATGTCACTGAGGGCAACACCTTTCTTAATCTTCCCGACGCCCCCCTGAGCCAGGACACCTCTCTGGGGGTAGCTGTAGGCTTTACAAATGCAAAGTTTTTTTTAAATTTAAAACCATAGTGATGAGAAATATTAGCACGTATTTTTTTTTTCTATTCTGAACTATATTTGTTTGTATATCTTCTATTTAGAATTACGGCAATTAATAGATGTTTTTAGTCACGAGAAAGGAAATGACACGGTTTGCCGAGTAACAGTCTTTAAGCTCTCCAACATATGTACATATTAAGGAGCTTATACTTGTGAGGATCGAAATCGAAACCTTTACCGCTTCTCATTTTGTAACTTTTCCGAACACGTGCACAAGTTAAACAGTGAAAACGTGAACACGTGTCAACTGTAAAACGTGACATCTAAATGAGCGGAGCCGCATTTTCCTTCCATAGACTACTCAATAACCAAAAAGTATATAAACCACACCCGTTGTTCGATTACTTTCGTTCTTGCGAGTTATTTACATGTGTCCATTCTGTGATGCAGGTTCCGTTTTCTAGCGTCGGATTCTTCTTTGTCGACAACAAAACATATTACGGAGTTGTAAGTTGTTTGATTATGGCATAGTAGACATTTATAATACGTAGCTATTTGTAAATATTTAAAGATTTGTATTTTGCAAAAAGTGTTATTGGTAGGGGTGGGCGGAATTTGCGAAAGCGACTTTCGCAAATTATCGCGAAAATGTTTAAAATCTCCGCAAACACATGGAAATATCGCGAAGATGCGGAAGTTTTTTTCCCGCCCATTCGCGGTATTTTCTGCGTGTTCGCGGGTCGCCAACTTACCCATGCGGTTGCTTGCGGGCGCGGCCATCTTGTTTTCACTCTTCTCGCGGTGCATGATCGCGAGAAGAAAAACGTGATCGCGTGACGCATGACGTTACTGCGGGCGCGAACTGTCGCGAAACAGCGCAAATGGCTACCAACAATCCAACATCTTGTGGAGAACGCGACCGGATCGGGAAAACTTGTCGGCGAACGCGGGGATTTAGGTAAGGCGATCGCGCGCGCGCGAGAATGTATTATTTTACAGCGCGAGCAAGAACCAAATTATCGCTAAACTGTGGAATGCGGAAATTTTGACATTTTCGCGCTCTCCGCGGAACGCGAAAATGTCAAATTATCGCAATTTCCGCGAGCGGAACGGAAATTTAGCCCAGGCCTAGTTATTGGTTGTTTTTGCCATTTATATGTAATGTCAGCAGCTTGTATTCAGAAACAGACAGAATAGAGGAAACACTGTTCCTTTTCTGGCTCCTTTGAGCTCATATAGTGTGACTTTGCATATTTTAATATTGACACTACACTTGACCTCAGATGTGTTGGTGACCCGTGGGCGCGAAGACTAAAGATTTATAAGTAACGTCAGCAGCTTCTGGTTCTTACTCTGTTTCCCCCTTGAGATCATATAGTGTGATTATGTATATTGTAATATTCACAGTCATTATGATCTCAGAGGAGTTTATGACCCGTCGGCGCGAAGACGAAAGATTTCGAAGTCCCGGCGAAAAGAAGTTTTCAACATATTCACCGCTGGAAAATATTTCGTTATTGATCTTGTTTTGTGTTCATGACTTTATTTTCCTTTTCTCTGGCATCAGTGACACTCTGAATGTTCTAGGACAGTGTCATATTTTCAGACAACAGGAGTTGGAGATTTGTCGGTGCCAGGAGTACACCAACTGAAATACAGCTTACTGACCTTTATAACTTACTTGATCAGATATTTTTACAGTGAAAATATTTTTCAAAATTGCAGTTTAAAAAAGATTGTTTGCATAGATACTTTCTTTCTGAATGCCTTTGATAAACCCTACATTTCTGAATTATATTTTGCTATTTCTCTTCTTCTCTGTTGTGGTTCATATTCACTTCTCCCTATAGAATATATAAGACCGGTAGAGTATATTATTATACTGCTAGTCTATATGTTCTTAAAGGAGTACGTGATCTGTTAGCGGAGCAGTGAGCGATGTCTAAGCACTACGCCAGAACTTTCCCGAGTTCTACAGAATAGAAATTGTAAAAATTTTGATTTTTTTGTTGTGGTCGTTATTCTTCTTCTCCTGTGGAATACTATAAACTCACCCTGTATATTTTAATACTGTGAGTTTATAGTATTTCAAAGGGGTTGGAGATCTATCTACAGTTATTTCCGTTGATAACTTACCACTTCACAGTTTGTAACACTGCTAATGTTTCATAACGTAGTAGTTGCTTAAAAAAGTTGTATACATGGTGCTTTATTTAATGTTTTGATGAAGTGTACATTTCTATGTAATATGACGTCATTTGTGTTTAACTGTTTTTTACTTGTTATTGTGACCTGAGATGATGATGCGGGAGTGTTTCTTGTAGCACTTCTTTTCTACTTTATCTAAAAGTAACTGATGCCCTCTTATATTAACAAGAATATGGGGCAACACTTTTACCAACTATAGGCGACAAAAAAACGGGAGGGTGTGGCCATGCTTAAGGGATATTTTATTAATTGTGTTTTTATTTGTCACCCCTCTGATATATACAGCCACACTTTCCTAAGAAAGTACATTTGTGATTGCTTAATAAAAAATGTTTCAAACCTAGACTGAAATTTTTGCAGCGCAAACCACGCCTACTATTTTGCTGCAAGGAAATAGCACTCTCCGCGACAGAATTAAGCACTGCATTATAACTATATATTATAAGTAAACATTGCTCCAGAGAAATAGCCTACTCAGAACCTTATTTAAATGAAGACCGCAACAGCGCGCTTTGTTTTTGCAACCCCCTCCTCCATATTATATTTGCTCCAAAGATATAGCGCTCCCCGTCACAAAAGTAAACACCACATTGTCCGTAAATAGTGCTCCTGGGAAGTATCCCACCCGCTGACTTAATAAAAAGAAGACCGCAACACACTCTGTTATTTTCCCGACGTGATTTGTAGGCCCCACACAAATTATATAAATGACCCTTAAAATATATAAAAAACTATTTTTACCTTCACAGTCCCTGACCATCACCTTGTGACTACTCTACAGAGTTAATAGTGTACCTACCCTCCCCTCTACTACTTTTTTTCCCGTACTCCTTTGAGGTGCGTCATAAAATGGCTGACAACAGTGAACCGTTCCCAGACTATAAGGGGTAAACTTGTACTCGGAACACTTTAGCCAATAAAATGTCCATGGTGTTCCGCAGAGGGGGAGGGAATGGCTGCCAACACTTCTACTTTTAATGCTTCACAGCCAATGAACATTAAGCTTGGGAAGGTCCTGCTTGGAGCATGTGACCCAATCAGATGTCCCTGATACTCGGCAGAGGGGGAGGGAATGGCTGGCAACACTTCTACTTTCAAAGGTTCGCAGCCAATTAACATAAAGCTCGTTCTTGGAACACCTCAGCCAATTTAACGTTAATTTTGTTCCACGCACAGGGACAGAACACGCCCTCCCACATAATATTAAATTTCCTCTAACAAAGTGACACTATCCGTGATAAAAGTGAACACCGCATTATAAGTAAACATTACTGCGCATTATATTAAAGGAAGGCCGCAATACGGTGCGTTGCTCTTTTCCTGATATGATTTTCACAGCCTACTGAACATTGCCGCAATACTGCGCATCATTGTTTTGTGGACGTGATTTCCACGGCCTACACAACATTCACATCACCTCTGAGTGCACCCTACACACTGCTTGCTGCAATACGCGCATTATTTTCCCGATGGGATTTCCAGACCATACGCAACCTTGCCGCAATACCGCTCACCGTTGTTCTGCGGACATGATGTCCATGGCCTACGCAACATTCAAACTCCCTGCTTCTGCACCGTACAGACTGCTAAAACTAAGTCCACACTGTTCCTACTATACCCTCTTATACAAGGTTTCTCTTTTTTTCCCCTACTCCTTTCAACGGAGTCACAAAATGGCTGCCAACACTTACTAGTTTCAACCGTTCACAGCCAATGAGCCGCAAGCTCGTGCACGTAACGCCTCAGCCAATCAGATGTCAGAATTCTCAAATATCGATATTTGTAAATTTTGATATTTCTCAAAAACTACTGAACGGATTTAAACCATTTAAACAAAAGCGTGCTTTCAGGGCCAAGAACTTTCTCCCTGCCAAATTTGGCGTAATTCTGTTCAGCAGTTTGACCTGTAGCCTTTTCTAAAGTTTCCTATAGAAATTGCATGGAGAAAACACGTTTTGGGACCCCCCTTTTTTCTCAGCCCCCCCTTGACGAATCACCCCCAAGCTTTCAAGATAGGAGCTGATCTGATAAAATAATTTTTGGGGAAAATTCCATAAAGATTCGTCAAACGACTCCAAACTTATAAGCACATCAAAAAATGCTTTTCCTATGGAAACTTGGTCCTAACTATAAGTATCTACTGGTGACCGCCAGCAGATAATATATATATATATATATATATATATATATATATATATATATATATGACTTCTTCAATACTTGATAAAAGCGCGCTCTCAGGAAAGACAAACACAAAGTGATGTGGAGATGTCCGTTGTTTAATTCACAACGCGTTTCACCTCTAGCGAGGCTTGATCACGTGAATACGGGGCATACGAAAAAACACAGCATAAATAATGTTACCATGGTAATTGCAGTGACGTAATCCTCGTCTGTACTGCAGCGGGCATAATGGAATGGTGTGCAGTTCGATATATGTAGAATACAATACATGTCAAGTTCACTTATAAACATAGCACATCTTGAGAAATTCCAATAAATTTACTTGTCTACCTCACTAATATACCAGACAATTCTTAGTGCTGTTGACAGTGCGTTAGAAGCGATCAAGTGTGCTTATATACGCTTCAAGAATCGCTATCTCGATCAAATGATCGGGTGTGTCATTCCTATATACAGATATAGAAAACATTCACAATATCACTCATTAAGTGCCATTGCTGTTCGAATAAATATCACATGTTCAACATAACATATCTCACTTACAATAAAGTTCTTATTGTCCGTCAATGTTGACTGCAGGCACCTCACGCAGATTGCGCAGGTAAGAAGAACACATGTCTGTTAATAAAGTTATTCAATCAACTAGCTCAAGAACACAGCGTTGCTAGCAGATAGTGCTATTCTCCTTGTGAGAGAAAATATATTACAATGCTACCAAGTGGTCAAACATTCAATAGAATAGGAGTCCATCACTGTATGTTGGCAAAGACAACCCGATCAAGTGTGTCATTCCTATACATATATACAAATATAAGAAAAGAAACTTTCACAATAACGCTCATCTAGTGAAATTGTTATTCGAATAAACACCACATATTCCACAAACAGACCTCACTTAAAATAAAGTTTTTGTGGTCCGTCACTGTTGACTGCAAGTAACTCACGTACAATGCGTAAGTACCAAGAGACACATGTCTGTTAATAACGTTGTTCAATCAAATGACTATAAAAACATAGCGTTCCTAGCACATAGTCCTATTCCCCTATGCAAGAAAGTTATACTCCCACGTTACCAAGTGGTCAGACATTCAATAGAGAAGAAGTTAATCGCTGTATGATGGCAAAGTAAAGTTGGACACATATCCTAATATGCAGCAGTATGAGATATCATAGGGGGCTAACGTAAAGCAAGGTCACACTTACTAACCAAAAACAAGAAGAATATCATCAAAGTCCGCTGCTCGTGTAGAATCACAAGCTATTGTGCCATCTCGTATTGCCCTTGACAAAGACGTAGAAGTGCTCTTGCAAGCCATAAATGAAAAGGAAAGAAGAGGAAACCTGTGTGCAGTGAATATTGGTGATAGGTGCCCTTTCTTTCCACCTGCAAGAAATAGATAAAGCAAAAGAAGAGAAAGAAAAAAGACAAAGAAAGAAGTACATATTAACATAAAACTTTAAAACCAAAATCACTTGATCTTTTCAAATACATTACCTCTTCTAAAATGTATTTTGTATTCATATCAACTTAGGCACAGTACGATTTAAGAACGTTAGGTAAAGAGCTAGTTACAGCATTACATGAATGACCCAAAGACACTCCATTGGCCTGTCCAGATATACAATTATTGCTTAAGATGTACCCACAGCTCCTCTTCCTGATTCAGCCCACCCGGCATTTTAGTTTGGAAATCAATAATGAGCTTAGACTCCCTCTGTCGTAATTTGAGGACTCTATTTCCACCCCTGGGATTTTTATTTATCTGCTCCAAGATAATATAACTCAAATCTCTGGTGTTCGAAAAATGTTTTTCCCTAAAATGGCGGGCCACCGGGTATTTGGGATCATAGTTGGTAATAGCCCGAGTGTGTTCCAAAATTCTTTTTTTAGCCATACAAGTGGTGCTTCCTATGTACCAGAGGTTGCACGTACACTCTATTGCATATACAACAAACATAGAATTGCATGTCAAAAACTGGTTAATGTTCTTAATAACCCCATTATGGGTCACCTGTTTACGGCACTTACTGTATAGACATGCCTTGCAGTGGCCGCAAGGGAATAACCCTTTGAGGCCCTGCAAATTGCTTGGTGGATATGTGGTAATGTCACTATGGACAAGCATGTCCCTGATGTTTCTCCCTCTCCGATAAGTGATACTAGGTCTTGTCCGTATAGTGTCTCCAATCACTGTGTCATTTTGGAGAATCCCCCAACTCTTGGCCATGATCTTTCTAATGGCCTGAGCATCCGAACTGTATGTCGGAATCATCCTTGGTTTGATCCCCTCATTCTCCTCAGTTATTGGACTGTCAGAGATGGTTTGTGTTCTTTCCACCTTCTCTGCTCTTTTGAGTGCCATCTTCACAACCCAATTGGGATACCCTCGCTCTCTGAATCTGTGTGATATGTTGATACTTTCACTACGGTAGGCATCATTGGTGTTACAATTCCTCTTTGCCCTCAGCAGCTCCCCATAGGGAATACTCCACTTGAGAGTCTCTGGGTGGCTGCTGAGGGCATGGAGGACACGGTTTACGTGCGGTGGATTTACGATGTAATGTCGTGAAAACCTTATTGTCCTTAACATGTAGTTTAACATCAAGCTATTCAATTTCGGTTCTACTCATGTTGCCACTCAAAACAATATTGCACTTGTTCTCATTCAATTTCTTAATGAAATTTAGAGCATCACTCTCAGTCCCCTTCCAGACAACAAAAAGGTTGTCGATATTGCGCAGCCATGTTGTCACATGTTCAAAATCATCTTGAAGGGTCGGATCAGAGTGAATGCTTTCCTCCCAGCTTCCCATAAATAAATTCGTGAATTATGTTATGTTGTTGTTATGTTGAACATGTGATGTTTATTCGAACAGCAATGGCACTAAATGAGTGATGTTGTGAATGTTTTCTATATCTGTATATAGGAATGACACACCCGATCATTTGATCGAGATAGCGATTCTTGAAGCGTATATAAGCACACTTGATCGCTTCTAACGCACTGTCAACAGCACTAAGAATTTTCTGGTATATTAGTGAAGTAGACAAGTAAATTTATTGGAATTTCTCAAGATGTGCTAGGTTTATAAGTGAACTTAACATGTATTGTATTCTACATATATCGAACTGCACACCATTCCAATATATCCGCTGCAGAACTGACGATGATTACGTCACTGCAATTACCATGGTAACATTATTTATGCTGTGTTTTCTCGTATGCCCCGTATTCACGTGATCAAGCCTCGCTAGAGGTGAAACGTGTTGTGAATTAAACAACGGACATCCACATCACTTCGTGTTTGTCTTTCCTGAGAGCGCGCTTTTATCAAGTATTCAAGAAGTCAAAGTTATAGCCGGTACTCCGCCGGCGTGTGCGCCACTTTCCACGGGATTCGAGGAGTCCGGAAGGAGTTGCGTCTGCCTTTTTGGATAGATATATATATATAGATAGATATATATTTATATATCTATATATATATATCTATATATATTTATTTTTATTTGTATTTATTTATAAAGTTTTATATAGCGCTAACAAGATCCCGAGGGATATCAGAGCGCTTTACAGTATGATGGGAGGAAGGACAAAATGCAATATTCACATCACGTAGGAGGGAGAAAACAAAAACAGGAAAGGTCGCATATTACAATACAATTGCAATGTAATTGACAGGTGTAGGCGAACAGCAAGGGGGAGTCACAGTATGAAGTAAGGGAAGGGACCGAATCAGATGGAACTACAAAGGTAGTAGGAGCAATGTCAATAGGCATGTGATTCTATCCCTATTAGGGTAAGAATTTCGTCATGAGGAATCTTTTGGCTTCCACTTTTAATGCTGTCGATGATGAGAGTCTGCGTACTTCCGGTGGAAGAGAGTTCCATATCTTAGGGGCAGCGTCGGAGAAGGCTCTTTTTGTTAAGAATGAGTGGTTTCAGGAGGGAGGCAGAGGCGCTTCTTGAGGCTCTTACACCACAGGATAGATTAAGTTTTTGCCCAAGGTACGTAGGAGTGTTGAAGTGAAGGGCTTTGTGTGTAAGAACAGCAATCTTTAAGTTAATATGCGCTTCATCGGGCAGCCAGTTGAGGAATTTTAGGACTGGGGATACATGATCTTTTCGTTTGGTGTCTGTAACCAGTCTAGCCGCAGCATTCAGTGAAGCCCTTAGTGGAGCCAGGGCGTATTTGGGAGGGCCACAGAGGGTAGCACTGCCGTAGTCTAGCCTCGGCAAGACAAGCACTTGAAGTCATTAAGAGGAAGGAAAGGTTTGATATTTCTAAGTGACCTCATCAAGTGGTTTGCTCCTTTGCAAACATTGCTGATATGATTTTTCATGTTCAGGTGCTTGTCCATGGTGATACACACATAACATATATATATATATATATATATATATACACACACACACATATATATACATACATATATATATATATATATATACACATATATACATACACACATATATTACCTACTGGCAGTTGCCAGTAGGTAGTTATAGTTAGGACCTATTTTCCATAGGAAATCCGCAACATTCTATTTGGAATAACGTTGGCGCCGACTGACGAATCTTCGCAAAATTTTCTAAACTTTTGGCCAGCTCCGATCCGCTCCTATCCTGAAAATTTCACGGTGATTCGTCAATCGGGGGCCGAGAAAAAAGGGGTGTCCCAAAACGCGTTTTCCCCATGCATCTTCCCATAGGACCTGTTGACGCAGCTACAGCCCAAACTGCTGAACGGAATTACACCAAATTTGGCAAAGAGGTAGTCCTCAGTTCAGACTCGTGCCTTTTGCGTAAATGGTGTAAATCCGTTCAGTAGTTCCTGAGAAAATTAGAGTTAAAAAGATAGATATATCTGGGCGGAGCCTAACCACACATCTCATCGTGAGATCTGATTGGCTGTCAGTACTTCATCCAAGAAGTGTTGGCAGCCATCTTGGCACCAATATACATGATAGCACCTTATTAAAAAGCGTTGCAGTTAATAGAAGGTTTTAAGACTTTAGTTACATTAGAAATCATTTGTTGATGGTACCATACTCATTTTAGGAATTGTGGTGTGTTCTAAGGTGATTTTACCATGTGTAAAAGCCTTCTGCTGTGATATCATGAATCATGTTTGAGAGAAAACTATTTTCTCATGCTTTTCCCACAGAGGTTTGGAAGGTGATCTATAAGCTAAACTGAGAGCATATTTTCTGTAAATTTACATTATCTTTCTCAGTCATGTGAGAATGAAGTCTGACATTTTCAGAAAAACATGTACATCTAACAAGGGCAGAGACTGTCAGTTGATTCCTTTGTGTTCTACTGCAGCTTTCCAGAGTGTTCTAAAGAACAACTAGAGCGCTAACAGTCCTACTTATGACAAACGTATTGCACACCTGAAGCCATCTTGATTAGAATAAAGTGGTAACTCTTAAAACATTTAATTTAAAAAGGAACAAAATGAGGGGGTTCATTTTGCCATAGAAATTATAATTAGTGCTGCAGAAAGAAAAATTAGGGCACATTTTGACTTCTCAAATCCTCTTCTATTTCATAAAAAGATTCTGACATGCAGACTGAAAGATGCACTTTCAATACCAGCAGCAGACTTCCCTGGTGAGCAGTAGCTTTACTACAGTGATCTCATGAGCAACTAGACTGCTAACATTCTGAATTTATGGCAAATGTGTGACACATCTGAATGCCTTCTTGATGGAACTAAAGTAAAAAACTGAAAGTATTTCCTACTGAGGAGACTGCAGTAAATGAGGAAATTAGGAAACTTCATAACAAATAAATCTCCCAAGATGGCCACCAGAGACAAAAGAGCCCAAATGTTGCCCAAATATCACCCAGATGTAGCCCAAGTATAGCCCAATGACAGAATGTCCCAGAGTGTTCTAACGAACAACTAGAGCACTAACAGTCTTACTTATGACAAAAGTATGGCACACCTGAAGCCATCTTGATTGGAAGAAAGTGGTAACACTTAAAACATTTAATTTACAAAGGAACAAAATGAGGGGGTTCATTTTGCCGTAGAAATTATGATTAGTGCTGCAGAAAGAAAAATTAGGGCACATTTTGACTTCTCAAATCCTCTAATATTTCATAAAAAAATTCTGACATGCAGACTGAAACATGCACTTTGAATACCAGCGGCAGACTTCCCTGGTGAGCAGTAGCTTTACTACAGGGATCTAATGAGCAACTAGAGTGCTAACATTCAAGATTTAAGGGAAATGTGTGACATATCTGAATACCTTCTTGATGGAATCAAAGTAAGAAACTGAAAGCATTTCTTACTGAGGAGACTGCAGTACATGAGGAAATTAGGAAACTTCATAACAAATAAATCTCCCATGATGGCCACCAGAGACAAAAGAGCCCAAATGCAGCACAAATGTCACCCAGATGTAGCCCACATGTAGCCCAATGACAGAAGTGTGCAAAACACTTATTTATTGTGTATTTGCAGTTTTATATAGTGCAGACTTGTCAGGTATTGGAGTGCTTTACATGAGCATTGGTTACATCACACAAGATCAAATTCGTTTTGGTTGTAGACATGGGGAGATTAAGTGATTTGACCAGAATCACAGAATGTTGAGCTGAAGCAGAAACTCCAACCTGGTTCCCCAGTTGCAAAGTCTGCAGCTCTGGAAGTAACACCACACCCTCTCCCCTAAGTGTAACATTTAATCAAGTGGTCAACTGGATAAAAAAAACATAAAGATTACAAATAATTTAAAAGTTCTTTGTCGCTATTTGAAAACTCAGAACATATGTCCTCATTTTAGTTTTTTAGAGCACTAACCATAATTTTGATGCAAATAAGACCCTCTCATATATGTAATTTCTAAAGGAAATGCTCTAGGTATTACAGTTTTGATTACATCAAGATGACGTCAGGCGTTCCACACTTTTGTAATAAATATAGAATGTTAACAATCTAGTTGTTCATTGGGATACTGTTGAGAGGCAGAGGCCAGGGGCACGGACTCTGAAAATCGAAGGCAGGTAGGAGAGTGCAGAGGCAACAATTTGACCACACTGGGCAGGCAGGATGGGCAGTGGCAGCACAACAGACCATGGAGGGCAGTGGAAAAGGGGGCAGGGGCAACAAACCAACAATACAGGACTGGCAAGAGAGGCTGTGGCAATATAATAGACCATTGTGGGCAGAAGGAAGAGGCAGTGGTAGTACAACCATACCGGCCAACAGACCCGTTTCAGCCAGGAAACGTTCAATGTTTTTAAGCACAAATGGGCTTTATTTGATATGTCTCCTGTCTACAATCTCCTCTTTTTCAATGTAACTCAAAGGGGAAAATCAATACCCCAGTTTTTTTTCAAAATCTCCCTCTTACCAAGTTCAAAATGTTCGCAAGTATGGTACATTGGATCATGGTAGGCAGGAGGAATTGGGGTAGGGACATGGACTCGGATAACAGAGGACAGGAGGGACATGGAGAGGTGCACCAAACTGACCCTGCAGGGCAGGCATCTGGGTTTGCAGCAGCACAATACACCACACAGGGCATGCGGGACGGAAGTGCAGTACAACAATCCATCGAAAGCAATAGGGAGGGGACAGGACCATGCACATGGACAACAGAGAACAGAGGGGAAAGAGGCAATGGTAGCTAGCTGACCATAATGGATAGACAGGAGAGAAAGCTGCAGCATAACAGACCATAAAGGGCAGGAGGGACGGATCAGGGGCATTACAATGGAACAGACAAGCCAGGAGGGAGGGAAAAGGGATCTGCACATGGAAACAGAGGGCTGGGGGCAAGGGGGCAGGGCAGGAGCAGCAAGATGACCATGGAGGTCAGGCAGGATGGGCACTAGAAACAAGACACACCATGGAGAGCAACAGTGAGACTATGATGGCATACACACAGACCATGGAGGGAAGGTGGGAGGGGGTCAGGAGCAGCCAGCTGACCACATAGGGAAGGTGGGAGGGGCCATGGCAGCACAGAATACCATGCATGGCAAGCGGGAGGGTTAGTGGCAGCACAATGGCTATGATGGGCAAGAAGGAGGGTGCAGGGGCATGCACAAAGGACCATGGAGGATAGAAGGGAGGGTCAGGACCTGGGCACAGACAAGAGAGTTCAGGGGAAGGGGCCTCAAAACAGACCGCGTGGGGCAGGCAGGAGGAGCAGTTGCAGCACAACAACCCAGGGAGGGCAGAAGGGTGTGGCAGTGAAATGCACTATGGAGGACAGGAGGAAGGGGATAGGGGCATGGCATGTGGACAGGCAGGGTGGAGGTGTCAGGCACAGGTTACAGTCATCTGACAATGCTAGGCAGGTAGGAGGGGAGTGGCAGCTCAACAGAACACTCAGAGTAGATAGGAGTGGCAGGTCCATGGAACATGGTGGGCAAAAAGGATGGAGCAGGGGCATGCACAAAGACATTGGAGGGCAGGGGGAAGGAGAATAGGGGCAGCAAGCTAAGCACAGAGGCTAAGTAGGAGGTCAATGATGGGCCATAGAATTGGGCAATGGAGGGCAGGAGGAGTGGACTGGTACATCATGCTAAATGGAGGGCAGTGGCAGCACATCAGACCATGCATGGCAGGAGGGAGGAGGCTAGTCCATGGATTCAGACAACAGAGGATAGGGAGGAGGTGGATGGGTCAGCAAGCTAACTGTTCAGAGAAGGTGGGTATTAGGAACTTTATTGTTTTTAAAATGTGTGTCTGTGCGAACTACTTAAAATATGAACAAGTATGCAGCATAATCTCACTTTTATTCAGGAAGAAGCGGACGTTTGTGACTGTGACTCCGGGCTCACTTGGCGGAAACACCCCCTGACCCTCCACCCCCCATCGCAAAATGTAATGCCCGTGAAAAGGGTAGGTGGACGCAGTGTTATTTAGAACATAGTCCTGAGAGCACGATTGAAAATGAAAACTAGATATAGTATATGGTATAAACTATGCACCAAAAAGTGTGATATAAGATGAACCGGGCGTGAAATATAATATGCAATACATTGTGCGCAATGACAGATTCATTGGAGAGCGCGAGATAGCACAGACACTAGCGCATGCTATGCGATTTGCGCCTTGGAGTGTAATATGCACAGGGCAGTGTCGTGTAACCTAACTAGTCTCTAAAGTTGTAATATAAAATATGTGCTGGGGAGTGTAACGTTGCATATGCACTGTGACAAAGATATGGATCCCAGATTGTAATATGTATGGCATAGCACTGTGCATTATAACATAGGCATCGAGGAAGGCATGTTAGATGGGGCAATATAACCCGTGCGAAGGCAAGTGTGGCATGACATATTCACGGGGTGGTGTTACAGTGCACATGGGCTAGAGAGTGTCATAGCATACGTACTAGCTGGTGGAATACAACACAGAGGTGTGTGGCACTCGGCGGGTACTGGTGGGTTTAACACAGCATTGGGCTCAGCCAGGAGCACGCTGTGACTCTCAAGTGAGGTTCGTCTCCTTTCCAGAGAGTAAAATAAAAAGTATTACACATCCGGCGGTGGATGTGTGTTTTATTAACCGTGAGGGGGGTTTCTTGCATAGCTTGGTCGAATTTTTGTCAAATCCCCTTTGAATGGCTTGGTGTGCGTGTGTATTAAATGTGCCAGTCAATAGCTACCCATGTTTGTAAAAATAAATGACAAGGGTGTCTACTTGGAGAGTACCCACCGGCGGGGGCACCAGGATTAGGCACGGTAGGGCGTCAGACACGTCAGAGCTTCACTAGCGGTGTAAATACATTCCACGTGGATTCATTGTATGCATAGTCGCCTTTTAATGAATATCACGCAAATCGTCATGGTGATAGGTACATACGGTTTGTACAGCATGTCCTAGGAGTTTCTATAAATATATATTTTTTAAAAATGATAAAAAACAATGCAGCCCCCCTCCTAACGATTTAAAACAAAAAAAAGGCCATGACCCGGGGGTTGGGGTCCCTGGGGCCGATTAAGGCCTTGGGAGGAGGGCCACGCGGCCCCCTTCCAAATTTGTTTTTTTCAACAAAAAAATTAGGATACAGGCCCTGGGGGATGGGGTCCCCAGGGCCAATAAATTAGAAAAAGAAGGGGGCTACACAGCCCTCCTTCTTAAAAAAATAAAATAAATAAAAGACCGGCATCGCGCCGGAGGCCACGCCCCCTCCGTGCAGCACTCTGCAAACGCGCCCCCTGGCCAGTTGTAAGTTGGGGAATTAAATCCCCTTCAATACTGAGGGTCCCTGAGGGCCAACTAGCCCAACAGGTATCTCCAGTATGCGCCAGGGAGCTGCGTTGCAGACAGGTGTTCTGAGGCCACACCTCTTTTTACACCTCTATGCAACGCAGCTCTGTGGCGCTTATTGGAGGTACCTAGTGGGCTAGTTCGACCCTAGGGACCCTTAGGATTCAAGGGGACTTAATCTCTCAACTTAGAATGGCCACAGGGCGCGTTTACACAGTGGTGAAGGAAGGGGACGGGGCCTGAGGTGACGTGTGCAAACACGCCCTGTGGTGCGTTTTAAGTTGGGGAAATAATTCCCTTTCAATCCTGAGGAACCCTGGGGGCCAACTAGCCCACCAGGTGCTTCCAGTAAGCGCCACTGCTCTGCGTTGCAGAGAGGTGGTGCAGGTCGTGCCCCTTTTTACACCTCTCTGTAATGGCGCTTACTGGACGTATCTAGTGGGCTATTTTGCCCCTAGGGACCCTCAGGATTCAAGGGGACTTAATCTCCCAATTTAAAACGGCCACAGGGCGTGTTTACACAGTGTGGAAGGGAGGGGACGGGGCCTGAGGTGACGTGTGCAAACACGCCCTATGGCGCGTTTTAAGTTGGGGAAATAATTCCCCTTCAATCCTGAGGGCCCCTGGGGGCTAACTAGCCCACCAGGTGCTTCCAGTAAGCGCCACTGAGCTGCGTTGCAGAGAGGTGGTCCAGGCCGTGCCACTTTTTACACCTCTCTGCAACGCAGCTCTGTGGCGCTTACTGGAGGTACCTAGTGGGCTAGTTGGACCCTAGGGACCCTCACGATTCAAGGGGACTTAATCTCCCAACTTAAAATGGCCACAGGGCGTGTTTACACAGTGGGGAAGGGAGGGGACGGGGCTTGAGGTGACGTGTGCAAACACGCCCTGTGGCGCGTTTTAAGAGGTAGTTTTAATCCCCTGCCCTATTATATACTAGGGGCTTACAGAGGAGGTCATGCTAATCACAGGGGGACCCCAACGCATAGTGTTCCCTAGTGTATGTAGGTGTTATCACTGTATTCTGAGTGTCTATTAACATAGCACTGGCTCTAGGACTGGTTAGTCAAACTCAGTTACCACCAGTATCCATCTGAAAAAGTTGAGGGTACAGGATGATTTTGCAACAAGGCTTCTTTCTGCTCTTCTGTTTGTTCTTTCTGCATGTTATCCTTCTTCCTGCACTTTTCTTCGTCTTTGAAGACTTCTGTTGCTTCTTTCTGCATTTCTTTTTTTTCTTTCTGTGCGTTTTTTCTTCTTTCTTCACATGTCCTATCTCTGTAGGCATAGTTAGAAATTAGCACTTAAAAAACCTTTGAAATTCACTGAAAAAACCATAGGTTTCAGGCACGTTATAGTTAGGAATTAGCATTTAAAAAACCTTAGAAATTCACTGAAAAAACCATAGGTTTCAGGGGCGTTATAGTTAGCTGGACTTTTCACTCGTACAAAACCATTGAAATTCCCCCGTTATAGTTAGTTCGGCTAACTATAACTCGCGCGCCTGCAATGCACTGCTGATGACGTCACATATTACATCACTCATGACATGGTCAGTGACATCACTTATGACATCACTGATGACATCTCAAATGATATCACTGATGACATCATCCTTGTGATAGAGTGGCAGACCTCCTCTCCCCCTAATATAACCTTTGATACACACATTCAAAAATAGAAACTGAAATTTTCAAAACAATGGACATACCAATACCAGTTACAACAACCTATTCAGTAATTCTAAGATCCACATACACATCCACTCATTCACCAACAGTCCTATACAGTCACTCATACATGTACTCACTCATCATATGTACTCATACACCTATACATCCTGTTACACAACGCCACTCATCCATAGAGTTACTCACACACATAGTCACTCATGCTAATAAAGAATCAAACATCCATTTACTTGCATATACAGTTATACACACACCACCACACTTACTTCTACAGAAACTTACACATACTTAGTCTTTTAAATAATCACTTATAGAAACACATACTTATTCATACAGGAACTCTTCCAATCTCTCACTCTCACATATACTCACTTATATACACCAATAGTCACATATACTAGTTTAAAACATATGTAGTTACTCATAAAGACACTATTGAGTCTTTCACTCACTAACACACCCATGCACACACTCATCCACCCATACAGTCCTGCACACATGCTGTCTTCAACACATACAAACAGTGAGTCACTCATTCATGCACCTATGCACTACGTAATACCCCCACCGAACCATACAGACACTCAGACACTCATACTGATACTCAAAAAACCAACTAATAACCTATATAGACACTCATGTAGCTACTCACCAACCCATGCAGCCACTTATACACAAAGTGAGAGACTGATACAGATATTTACATATTTAAACATTACTCACTAAGCCATGTATTCACTAAGATACACTTAATCAGTCAGTTATACAATCAATTTTTCAAAAACAAATTATCCATTTAGACACTTATATACCCATTTATTCTTCCATCGACCTTGAGATATACATATATAAAACATATGTCATTTTCAGAAAAACACACATTCACTGGATGATGTCATCACTGATGGCATCAGTGATGTCATTTGAGATGTCATCAGTGATGTCATGAGTGATGTCACTGACCATGTCATGAGTGATGTAATATGTGACATCATCAGCAGTGCATTGCAGGCGCGCGAGTTATAGTTAGCTGAACTAACTATAACGGGGGAATTTCAATAGTTTTGTACGAGTGAAAAGTCCAGCTAACTATAACGCCCCTGAAACCTATGGTTTTTTCAGTGAATTTATATATATGTGTGTGTGTGTATATATATCTATATATATATATATATATATATATATATATATATATATATATATATATATATATATATATATATATATATATTACCTACTGGCGGTTGCCAGTAGGTAGTTATACTTAGGACCTTGTTTCCATTCAAAAAGCATTTTTTCTTTCCCAATAACTTTGGCGCCGGTTGACGAATCATCGTGACATTTTTAAAACTAGTGTGGCGCTCCGGTCAGCTCCTGTCTTGAAAGTTTCGGGGTGATTCGGCAAACGGGGGCCGAGATAAAAGGGGGGTCGCAAAACGTGTTTTCTCTATGTTATTTACCATAGGAAACTTTAGACATGACTACAGCCCGAACTGCTGAACGGAATTACACCAAATTTGGCAAAAGGGTAGCCCTTGGTTCAGAAAGAGACCTTTTTGTTAAATGGTTTAAATCCATTCAGTAGTTGCTGAGAAAATCAAAAAAATAAAAGTTTCGCTATCTATGGCCGCGGTAGATCCGCGCACCCTGCCGATCACGAGCTGCATTCTAATTGGCTGTCAACACTCCAAACCAGGAAGTGTTGGCAGCCATGTTGCTCCTCGGTAGACCCGAGGCACAAGAAAACAGTAAAACAAACGGGCTCCTTGCTCGGAGACTGGAAAAGGATTCAAATATGGAGCATGACCCACACACTGCTGTTTCGCCTACTAGGTTATGCTACATAGCGAAAAGAGACAGCAACGCTGGAAGGGATTCAGTGAGGAGTACTTCCTACACCGATCGTTTCAGAGAAAGAACCCTTTTTTTCAAAGATGTCCAAACACTCGAGCATCTTGCTGGTAATTATAAACTGCCATGACTGGGTTCCATTTGGATATTATTACATTTAAATGCATCGGAGGATGTAAAGAGTAAATTGGGAACTGTGCCTTTTAAATAAGAACTTTCAGTAAAATACCAGCATGTAACTGAAATTCCCGATGCAGCGTGGGAGATGAGGTTTTTTACCAGTCATGTGACCCAAGACTTTTTATAAAAATGCATGCACGTAAGCACTTGGCTGTGGCTTCCACCCATGATCAAGGCAGAGTGCCGAAACATGTAGGGAAAGAGAAGCTGACGGTGCATTCTACTTTGAATAAAGGAACCAACTCTGGAAATGGGCCTCTGTTTTCTGTGCTCACCTGTAGTGAATTGACAGGCTTCTCCGTGCCTGTTGTTGAGAGGCCGCTCTGAAGGGTCTGGGGCTCCTTGCTCGGAGACTGGAAAAGGATTCAAATATGGAGCATGACACACACACTGCTGTTTTGTCTACTAGGTTATGCTACATAGCGAAAAGAGACAGCAGCGCTGGAAGGGATTCAGTGAGGAGTACTTCCTACAGCGATCGTTTCAGAGAAAGAACCTTTTTTTCAAAGATGTCCAAACACTCGAGCATCTTGCTGGTAATTATAAACTGCCATGACTGGGTTCCATTTGGATATTATTACATTTAAATGCATCGGAGGATGTAAAGAGTAAATTGGGAACTGTGCCTTTTAAATAAGAACTTTCAGTAAAATACCAGCATGTAACTGAAATTCCCGATGCAGTGTGGGAGATGTATTTTTTACCAGTCATGTGACCCAAGACTTTTTATAAAAATGCATGCACGTAAGCACTTGGCTGTGGCTTCCACCCGTGATCAAGGCAGAGCGCCGAAACATGTAGGGAAAGAGAAGCTGACGGTGCATTCTACTTTGAATAAAGGAACCAACTCTGGAAATGGGCCTCTGTTTTCTCTGCTCACCTGTAGTGAATTGACAGGCTTCTCCGTGCCTGTTGTTGAGAGGCCGCTCTGAAGGGTCTGGGTCTCCTTGCTTGGAGACTGGAAAAGGATATATATATATATATATTCACTGAAAAAATCATAGGTTTCACACATGTTATAGTTAGGAATTAGCTTTTAAAAAACCTTGCAAATTCAGTGAAAAAACCATAGGTTTCACACACGTTATAGTTAGCTGGACATTTCACTCGTAAAAAACCAATGAAATTTTCCCGTTATAGTTAGTTAAGCTAACTATAACTCGCGCGCCCGCAATGCACTGCTGATGATGTCACATATTACATCACTCATGACATGGTCAGTGACATCACTCATGACATCACTGATGACATCTCAAATGACATCACTGATGACATCACTGATGACATCATCCAGTGAATGTGTGTTTTTCTGAAAATTAAATATGTTTTATATATGTATATCTCAAGGTCGATGGAAGAATAAATGGGTATATAAGTGTCTAAATGGATGATTTGTTTTTTAAAAATTGATTGTGTAACTGACTGATTAAGTGTATCTTAGTGAATACATGGCTTAGTGAGTAATGTTTAAATATGTAAATATCTGTATCAGTCTCTCACTTTGTGTATAAGTGGCTGCATGGGTTGGTGAGTAGCTACATGAGTGTCTATATAGGTTATTAGTTGGTTTTTTGAGTATCAGTGTCTATATGGTTCGGTGGGGGGTATTACGTAGTGCATAGGTGCATGAATGAGTGACTCACTGTTTGTATGTGTTGAAGACAGCATATGTGCAGGACTGTATGGGTGGATGAGTGTGTGTATGGGTGTGTTAGCGAGTAAATGGCTGTCTCAATAGTGTCTTTATGAGTAACTACATATGTTTTAAACTAGTATATGTGACTATTGGTGTATATAAGTGAGTATATGTGAGAGTGAGAGATTGAAAGTGTTCCCGTATGAATAAGTATGTGTTTCTATAAGTGATTGTTTAAAAGACTAAGTATGTGTAAGTTTCTGTAGAAGTAAGTGTGGTGGTGTGTGTATAACTGTATATGCAAGTAAATGTATGTTTCTTTCTTTTTTTCATGAGTGACTATGTGTGTCAGTAACTCTGTGGATGAGTGGCATTGTGTAACAGGATGTATTGGTGTATGTGTACATATGTTGTGTGAGTACACGAATGAGTGACTGTACAGGACTGTTGGTGAATGAGTGGATGTTTATGTGGTTCTTAGAATTATTGAAGAGGTTGTTGTAATTGGTATTGGTATGTCTATTTTTTTGAAAATTTCAGTCTCTCTTTTTGAATGTGTGTATCAAAGGTTATATTAGGGTGAGAGGAGATCTGCCACTCCTTCACATGGATGATGTCATCAGTGATGTCATCAGTGATGTCATTTGAGATGTCATCAGTGATGTCATGAGTGATGTCACTCACCATGTCATGAGTGATGTAATATGTGACGTCATCAGCAGTGCATTGCGGGCGCGCGAGTTATAGTTAGCTTAACTAACTATAACGGGAAAATTTCATTGGTTTTTTACGAGTTAAATGTCCAGCTAACTATAACGTGTGTGAAACCTATGGTTTTTTCACTGAATTTGCAAGGTTTTTTAAAAGCTAATTCCTAACTATAACATGTGTGAAACCTATGGTTTTTTCAGTGAATTTGCAAGGTTTTTTAAATGCTAATTTCTAACTATAACGTGTGTGAAACCCATGGTTTTTTCAGTGAATTTGTATGGTTTTTTAAATGCTAATTCTTACCTATAACATATGTGATTCCCATTTTTTTTTTTTTGATTTTGTATGATTTTTTTATTATAAATTCTTATCTTAAATGTGTTTTTTTTTTTAAAAAACAAGTTTTTTTTAAACTTTTTATTCTCTTAAAACACTATGTTTTTTTTATAAAAAATATGCAATATATCAAGTTTTCTCTTTTTTTTTTACCAAACAGGTAAGATATATTAGTATAACATAGAAAATATATATATTTTTTTTTTTTAGTGCGCGTACGGTAAGCGTACGGTAAGCTTACGGTTTACGCAATGTTTGTAATTTATCTACTCTGTTTGCGTATAGTTACGCAATTTGCGTAGCCGCGCGTACTGTGCGTGGGGCGCGTAGGCGTGCATGCTACACGCGCACGTTACGCGGAAGTGTTGTAGAGTGACTGTTTTGCACATGCGCGCGAGCGCGTGTCTTTTTTACGCGCATGCGCACTTTTACCGTAAGCGCACCGTAAGCGTAACGTAAGCATAACGTACGCGCACGGTGGGTCATGTGATCATGAAACACAACTTTTGATTGGTTGAAACTACTTTCAGTTCTAGAACTCTCCTACACCACACCCATTCCCCTCATTTCTGCTTGTGATCCCTTAGGAGAAGGAGCTGACTTGTCTTTGGGATACGATGGCAGACCAGCACTCTTCTGCTGAGAGTGAGGCTAGCAGCACCACCATCAGGCAGAGAAGGAGGAAACAGAAGGGCTCTTTCATATGGGAGTATTTCAGTTTTCCAGAGGGTGAGAAAAAAGTCAATGCTGCACTGGTGACTTGCAAGCTGTGCCAGCGTGTACTTTCACGAGGTAATCCCAACAAGAAGTATTCCTTTGGGAATCACACTATGTTGAGACACCTTGAGGATGTGCATCCTAGGACACATGCACGACATACTAGGGGCAACCCTTCAGTAAGTCGAGCGAGCACATCCACAGCAGCTCAGCCGAGTCCTTCTTCGGAAGCTCAGCAGAGCCCTTCATCTGTGGGGACCCTCGGTTTGGTAGGGTTACTATGCGTTGTTCATTTTGCCATGATCTAATTGTTCACAGGGAGACCAGTGTTTCCCTCATTAACAACAGAATAGATCAGCACAAATGTCCAACCAGCTAATGTTCCCATACTTCCTTTCCTCTGTCCCTGCATGAACACAACGGCTCTTTTAAGAGCCAACCTTACCTCTCAACTTTTTTTTATTTTTTCTTTAAAACTTTTTTTTTTTTCTTTACCGTACGCGTACGGTAAGCGTATTTTTTTTTTTTTTTTTTTTAAAAAGACTAAAAATCAATTACCACATCTCAAGATCCTTGAGGAATTAATAACTAAATACTAAAAATCTTTTTGAGATAAAGTGGAAGAAAGAGACCTTCTAATTTCTCAGTTACCTGTCCCACCCAAAAATTTAATTTTTAATTAAAATGTAATTGAAATTACTTGAAAAAATGGTTGGTTTTTTTTGAAAATTTTCTTTCACAATCTGAAAAAAAAGAAAAAAGTATTAATATTTAATAAATCAATATATTACACAGTACACGAATTTACATGTTTTTCCCCAAAAAATGTTTGCCTTTTTTTTGCTGTTTTCAGAATATATTGCATTTCACTATAAATTGTGAAAGCAATTGCATTCATCATTTAACAGCGGGCAAAAAAAAAATAACAATCTCAAAGATTGTATAAAAAAAGCCCAGAATCTCTTTTAACTTAAACATAACATTATAGAAATGCATAATATTCTAAAAAAATATCAACTAATATCAATACTTATTTCTTTAAAATATCGTCTTACATTTTTGTTTCAGAAGTATAATCACAAAAATATATCTCAAATAACTCCACAATACATCTGGTTCCATTTCCTTTAGGCCAAATAGTAATTTTAAAATTCTTTTTTGATTAAATTTCCAATGGTAATCCAATAAAATTCTAAAGTTTAAATTGTACAGATCTCACCGATTCTCTGTAACATTTTGGTTTCCGAAAGATTAATTAATAATTAAATAAGTCCACAATACAATTGGTTACCTTTCCTCATGGCCAAATAGTAATTTTAAAAATCTTTTTTGAATAAATTTCCAATGGCAATCCAATAACATTCCAAAATTTAAATTGTGCAGATGTTACCGATTTTTTCTAAATTTTTGGTTTTCCAAAGTTTCATTAAAAATTTAAAAAGTCCACATTACAATTGGTTACCTTTCCATTAGGCCAAATGATAATTTGAAAAATCATTTTTTTTTTAAATTCCAATGGTAATCCAATAAAATGGTAAAATTGTTTTGTACACATCTTGCCAAGTCTCTCTAAAATTTTGCTTTCAGGAAGATTAGATAGGAATTTGCTAAATCAAAAGGCAAACGTTGCTTGAAAATCAATTGGGAATCATTACACAGTGTCCAGCCTTTTTCACATTTAAGATAAACTGTGTAATGTCCAGAAGTAACAGTAGGTCCTTCATGGAAAATTATTGCAACTGTTACAAAAGTTTTTCCTGAAATTGATAATTGCTGTCCTGTAAACTTCTTTATTAAAGTATCCAATTTTGAACTATCAGCTTTACATCGTTGCATCATTAAAATTACATATTGTCCGTATTCCTTTAAAAGTAACGTTGAAAACATTTCAGATTGACACTCACTGCATTCCATGTTATGATTAGCATCTTTAACTAATTTAGCAAAAGTGACTGTTTTACTTTCTGGCAATGTTAAATAAATAAACCTTTCAGAATCAACATTAGAGCCACATGTATTGAAACAGTTTTCACAACTATGTTCCCATTTATAAGAGAGACCAAACAAATTTTCAATGGGAACCCCTTCTTCTTCCAGTACCTGAAGAAAAAACATCAAGAATTCCTGTGCGTCTTGCTGTACATTTTGAGAAAACTGTGTTCGTCCTGAACATACATCTAAAAGTTTTCTAATTTCAGTAGCACTTTCTATTTGAGTTTTATCATTACTCAGCTTTTGAAAAAGGAGACTCAACTCAGAACAGAATATTTTTCCCTGATTTACTATTATCTGCTCTTGCACACTTTCCAGATAAAATGCAACATTCAGCACTACATTAGCGTAGCAGTTGACACCAGAGCTATTTTCAAAATGACATCCTACTACCTCTTCTTCATTTTCCTTTTTCTTTTTGCTTGCAATTACATCACTCCTCTTTTTTTTCCTCCTCTCTACATCCTCATTACAGATATTCTCATTTATCCTTTTACGAGAAACTACACGTTTCTCCAACACAGGATACTGACCTAAATGAGGAGCATAGGTTCTTCTTAATCTATTATACTCCTTTACACAATTTGTATCAGCACTAACTTTTGAGTCATCAAAGTCTATCATGAATAAACCAGATAATGTTTTCACTCGTGACAAAGCTACATAAGCCATACCTTCTTTGAACACAGTTGAACCAATGTTCACAAAAGCACAATCTACAGTCAATCCTTGAGACTTGTGAATAGTTACAGCATATGCTAGCGAAAACGGAAACTGCTTCCTACGTACATATAAGTCTTTCACAAGCATGAAACGAACTGAACAACGACAAATGTCTTTAACTTCTTCTATCTGATCAAATTTTATTTTTAAACATTCAATTCCATCTTTTTTCTGATAATTAATAAAACCCACAACTCTTCCCATAGCTCCATTAACTAAACCTTTTTCAACATCCAAATTTCTCCTTAAAAATACTCTACAGTTCATGCAAACATATAGATTTTTTTCTAATCCAGCTGTTTTGGAAATGTTCTTCTCTAGTGAATCCAATTTATTTTTCAGTGTGCCTGTTAATGTGATAGTAATTCTTCCATCCTCAATTTTGTCCACTGCTTCCAATTTCCTGATATCTTCCTTTTCCAATTTTAAAAGCTCCTCATTGAATATTGCGCATTCACGTAGAGTTGGCATTAAGCAGATGACACTTTTCTTTTCTGCAATGTTCTTGTATATCTTCTCTGCAACTATTTCTTCCTTTGGAAATAAATTATGTAGCAACCGACTCTGTAATGCTTTTGTGCCTGCTTCAGTGAGTAGTCCAATCCTGATATCTTTCAGAATACTTCCATATTCTTCATCGTTTGCTTGCCTCATATTAGTAGTAAGTTCCTTGTACTCAAAGAAGGACCAAATATTTGCATTACCAATGCTTCCCAATGACTTCTTTGTGTCTTCATGTGTCACAGTATTAAACACTGGTTGTCCTTTAACTGGAGTAAGCTGTAGAAGATCCCCAAAAACTATGACATGTTTTCCACCAAATAACACGTCATAGTCTGTCCTTAGAATTTGCTGCATTCTTAAATGCACAAAGGCAAGCATTAAGTTTGATACCATGCTCACCTCATCAATAATGAGAACTTGCATCTTCTTCAATACTCTTGAAACTTCCAAGCATGCTTCTCCAGTTAGCTTGTTGTATTGTATTTTGTTTTCATGCTCCACTGGTAACATTAGCAAACGATGTAAGGTGATTCCTTTTATGTTATAGGCTGCTAACCCAGTTGGAGCAGTAACCACACAAGACAAAGTAGAATCCGTTTTTTGCTGTAGGTAGCTTCTGATGACTTTTATTAAGAAACTTTTTCCAGTTCCAGCTTGTCCACTTACATACATCCTGATTGGATGAAATGATGTGCATGAGCACTCTTTTTTTTCATGTTGAAATCCGTGATCAATTTTGCTTCTGATCTCTTCATAAATTTGTTGCTGCTCTTCATTCAGTTGTCTTTCCAAATTTTGTAAGTCTATAAATTCTTCTTGAGCTTGATTCATAGCCGTTTCCACTTCATTCATGGCTATTGATGCTTCATTTTCAACGATTGGTTGTCCTAGGGGATCTTGACTGAGTGTTCCTGAACTTTGGCTGTCCTGAGAACTGTCTCTAGCTACTTCTGCTGCAATTGTAGTTTCCTGTTCAATCTCTTCATTTAACATTTGCAGATAAGTTGAGAATGTACTGCATTGTATGCTGTCTTTGCAAGCATTAAAAGAATCTTCATAGCTTTGAAATTCTCCCAGTAGTTCATCCTCTGTACGCCATTGTTTAAACAGCTGTAAAAGAGCCAAGTAGTAAAATTCCTTTTTATCATTAGTGTCGCAACTCAGCTTCCTGTGATTTATCAAACTTCCTTTTGTTTGCTTCACCAAACATCCTTCCTCACAAATGACTTTATATTTTCCATTGTTGATGTCTTCTGCGGCTTTCCGTGAATAAATGTAGTTCTGCAGCACTTCATAGAGACACATGTTCTCCAGATGATGACTTCTCTTGGGATAATATGTGTCCAACATGTTTGATTTCAAAATATCTGTACTTTCTGGGTCATTCTCGGCCAAATATTCAATTTCTCCAACAGATTTCAGTACCCGATTTCTCATTGCTGCAAGGCCTAAACTTGCCAAAATTATTCTTCTTGATTTCGAGTAGAGACTTGCAGAAGATAACCTATCTGAACATTCGTAGGATCCAATTTCTCGATGCGATAACATCTTTAAACTGAAACTGTACAGCTTCTTACTGACAGTTTTCTCGTGAGAAATCTCTTCCCACATTTCTTTCAATTCAGTTTTTTCAGATTTAGTAATGTAAGACGTTACATATCGAGCAACAGCAATGGAATTGTCAGCTACATACTGTATATCCATGTTAGCATTCCACATGGATAAAATGACTGGGTTGTAGTCATTTATATTTTTTGATTCTTCTTTTCTTTTAAGGTTGTAGGTATTCTTAGGTGATTTTCTTGTGATAGTATGTCTCACAGATGACATAAAACTGTTTACTCTTCCATTTGAAAGAACAGGTCTAGGACATCCAAATCGACATTTAGTGTAGTATTTATCTTTGCTCTTGTATTTCCGTCGACAGTATTTTCTACACCGATGACTTTGGAAACGTAAAACTTGCTCCTTTAACTTTTTCTCTTCTGTGCTTTTTGGTATAGCACATGTTGCATATTCTTCAATGTAAGATAACACTGCTTCATCAGCATCTGTTCCAAACTTTGGGGCATCCTTGATCCACAACAGCATATGAATATGAGGAGCACCTCTTGCCTGGTACTCTTTTCTCCAAAAGAAATCCACTACTTCTCCTAGAGGTGGATTTTTTTTATTGCAGATGAAGGACATCATAGCCTCAAATCTATGATTGAAATATCTGCAAACATTAACCGGATCCAATGAGCACAGTTCTCCTGCTGTCTTGTATTCGATGTTTTTAATGTTTGAATTTGCCTCTCGTAGGAAATCCAGTAAATCATCCCAAGCGTACTCAGCACAGCTTAGGGTAAGGAACCATGTTGGTGTTCCTAAATTCCGTAACATGCATTTTAATTCACCATGGCGTCGGTACCAATATTCATTTGTCCCACGCTGACAAGTCATCAGATTGATCAGTTGTGTTTCCAAATGATCATCTCGGTGCTGCACTTTCTCCATAAAATCCTCAGCAGACACATTTTGTAAATGTACTCCACTTTTTAAAATGTGATTTACTGCATAAGACAGTGCAGACAAGTCGCTTTCAAATAAAAGATGGAACAAATAAGGAATACTTTGTCGAAATCTGGGATCTTCAGCATATAGTCTTGTAGTCCGATACTCAGAAGCTGGAATCTGTTCTGGACGTTCATCGTATCGTCCACCTTTTCCTTTAGGAAACAGCTGGGGAAAACATCGAGCTTCCAAGCTCTCCTCCCATACACTCACGGGAGTTCCTTTTGCTTTCTTCATCTGAAACAGATCAATATTGTCTCCCATAACTTCTTTTGAATGAAGAGGATGTATGCTAAAATGTTCATAAATTTCTTCTTCCTTTGACTTGTCCACTTTTTCAATTTGTCCAGTTGGTGTTTCTGTGTCTTCTTGTAAATCTTCTTCTTCTTGTTCTATATAAATTGATTCATACCATTTGTTATTCCTTTTCAAATACAAATTTGCTCTTTGTACTTTCCGTACATCTACCAGCTCCTGCCAAATCTTCTTATTCTTTGTAGGTACACCATTAACCATAATAATTAATGGTTCAGTTTCCAAAGTATCCGCATCAATAGTTTCCATATTTTTTTTCAAATCCAAGGGCAAATACACCACTCTACCTTTTAAACCTCTCAGTAAATCTGAAGGAGGTAATTTACCAGTTTTGGGCTCCATACGTACTATGGTCTGGAACGGATGAACACATTGAATGAGTATAGACTCATATGTATTTAAGTCAGAAAGTTCAGCAGGAATAGCATCCAATTCTAAATTATTATGTACAGCTCTGGTCGGCATTCTATTTTCCTCTAACTTGTTGTAACAGTATTTACAAATACGCTGATCTTCACCCAATTCAAAACAATTTTCTAGAAAAATATATGTGGCAAAATCCTTCCACTTATAATTATCTTCATTTTCACTCTTTCTGTAGAGATCAACATTCCTAGTTTGTTTTCTATAATGAGTTCTGCGGCAACAAATACAAGTAATATTTGGTCTTTCATTAGAGATTATTGCAAATTTTGTTATGTGATCATTAAATGTCTTACTTACAGAGGGTTCTACATTCTCTTCCACTTCTTCCTCATTTACTGTGTCCTTTTCTGCACTGTTTTGTTCAGGACCAAAGTAACAAAACTGAATTTCATCAACAACCTTCTCTACATCTGATACCGATCCACGGAACAGAGCCCTATTCAATTCATCTAACTTTATTGCTGGACTTTTAGCAAAATACAACCGTCTCACAAACTTTCTCATTTCAGTATGATGAACAGCCAGAATCCTAAAATGATGGCAAACACTATTACACACTTTTCTAGATAGACAAGCCAGAGAATGACCCTGCAAACCAGTATTCTCTCTCACTCTGCATGGATCTAGACTTTGAAGCACCTTAATCTTCTGTTTTACACTTTTTTTACTATATTCTCTTAGAAACTCACGAAATTTATCAATAGATTCCTGACGCACAGTGCAAATACTACTACAATTCCAAGTGTACACTGGGGCTTTAGGACGTCTCCCCATAGCCTCATCCGCCATCACTTGTACCTCATCTCTTGGAACCATTATCTCCTTCTCCATTATGCAACCATTTTTCACTTCATAAGCACGACCTCTGGTGTCAACTGCATGCAGCAAACTATTACTTTGAAAATAGCTCTCTTCATTAAAAAAAGGTTCACTACTTGAACTATGCATCCATTTTCCTAAAAACACTTTACAAAAGTTTGTTCTGTTCACTACTCTTTTCCTTTTGCTTTGTGATTTCAGTACATTAACAATTTTATCTAATGTACGCATCCTATTCAAAATTAAAATGAATAGTTTCCTTTTTAATTCCAATGCCTTTGCTGCAATGGCTTCAATTTCTTTTTTTCTCTTGTAAAATTTTGCCTTTTGCTTATATTTCTTCACATCCTTTATCAAATTGGACATAACTCTTCTCTGAAACATTTTTCTACGTATCTCTTTAAACGCTGTTTTTCTGTTTGAGTTAATCTTTATAGTTGCAGAAGGTATATTTGCATTAACTAAATTCTCAATTTTTTCCTGTCCTTTTCTATTGAAAACATTCTTTCCAGTACAGACATTTTGTACATTTTTCCTTTTTTTGAATATGTTCTTTAAAAAATCTTTTGTCTGCTTACCAGAAGATTTTTTCTTTTTCCCAACATGAGCATCTCCAACTAACTTAGGTCCTCCAGTTGTCTTCAAATATAGGTTTTTTTTGTGGTCTTTCTTTAGTCTGGATTTTGTAGGCATCTTAAATTTTGTTCACTGCTCTTCAGCAATACCTGAAAAAAACTAAAAAAAAAATTCCTTTATTTTATTTAATTATATTACTACATTTTTTATGATCTTTAGAAATCTTAAAATACTATAAACCCCTTTCCTATAAATGAAAATCACAATAACACCTTCACAAATTAAATATCTAAAAATAATTCCTGTGTGCACACAAAGTCATGCTTTGAAATTAGGCAGAAAACGAAATTTCTTTACCAATTGCAAAGCATACTTTCTACTACTTTTTAGGCAAGTGATAAGTACTTTTACAGACTGACACATTTTGAATCCACTTTTCAGATTCTTAAAAAAGAACATGTCCAAACTGCTTTTTCAGACCAGCACCATGTGTAACCTGGGTGACTGACTACACTCCAGCAAGGGCAACCAGCCTTAGTGATGCTGAATGTATTTGCATTACTGACTGAAACCTCAAACCCCACTCGGTTGTGAATACCGTGCATGATTCCACAGGATAAGCAGCTGGGTGTGTGCTAAGAGTCTGCTTCTGCACAAAAAAATGGTTTCCCCTTTCCATCTAATGCAACTGTGAAATCACCAGAGCAATACGCAATAAATCTATGCTTGTAATTCCTATTTACACACAGAGTCATGTTTTCACAATAGGCCCTTAAACGAAATTTCTTTGCCAATTTGAAAGCACACTTACTACTCTTTTTTTTGGCAAGTGATAAACACTTTTACAGACTGACACATTTTGAATCCATTTTTCAGATTCTTAAAAAAGCACATGTCCAAACTGCTTTTTCAGACCAGCACCATGTGTAACCTGGGTGACTGACTACACTCCAGCAAGGGCAACCAGCCTTAGTGATGCTGAATGTATTTCCATTACTGATTGAAACCTCAAACCCCACTCGGTAGTGAATACTGTGCATGATTCCACAGGATAAGCAGCTGGGTGTGTGCTAAGAGTCTGCTTCTGCACAAAAAAATGGCTCCCCCTTTCCATCTAATGCAAATGTAAAATCACCAGAACAATACGCAATAAATCTCTGCCTGTAATTCCTATTTGCACACAGAGTCATGTTTTCACATTAGTCACAAAACGAAATTTCTTTCCAATTTGAAAGCACACTTACTACTCTTTTTTTTGGCAAGTGATAAGTACTTTTACAGACTGACACATTTTGAATCCACTTTTCAGATTCTTAAAAAAGCACATGTCCAAACTGCTTTTTCAGACCAGCACCATGTGTAACCTGGGTGACTGACTACACTCCAGCAAGGGCAACCAGCCTTAGTGATGCTGAATGTATTTGCATTACTGACTGAAACCTCAAACCCCACGCGGTTGTGAATACTGTGCATGATTCCACAGGATAAGCAGCTGGGTGTGTGCTAAGAGTCTGCTTCTACACAAAAAAATGGCTCCCCCTTTCCATCTAATGCAAATGTGAAATCTCCAGAGCAATACGCAATAAATCTCTGCCTGTAATTCCTATTTGCACACAGAGTCATGTTTTCACATTAGTCACAAAACGAAATTTCTTTGCCAATTTGAAAGCACACTTACTTTTCTTTTTTTTGGCAAGTGATAAACACTTTTACAGACTGACACATTTTGAATCCACTTTTCAGATTCTTAAAAAAGCACATGTCCAAACTGCTTTTTCAGACCAGCACCATGTGTAACTTGGGTGACTGACTACACTCCAGCAAGGGCAACCAGCCTTAGTGATGCTGAATGTATTTGTATTACTGACTGAAACCTCAAACCCCACTCGGTTGTGAATACTGTGCATGATTCCACAGGATAAGCAGCTGGGTGTGTGCTAAGAGTCTGCTTCTGCACAAAAAAATGGCTCCCCCTTTCCATCTAATGCAAATGTGAAATCTCCAGAGCAATACGCAATAAATCTCTGCCTGTAATTCCTATTTGCACACAGAGTCATGTTTTCACATTAGTCACAAAACGAAATTTCTTTGCCAATTTGAAAGCACACTTACTACTCTTTTTTTTTGCAAGTGATAAACACTTTTACAGACTGACACATTTTGAATCCACTTTTCAGATTCTTAAAAAAGCACATGTCCAAACTGCTTTTTCAGACCAGCACCATGTGTAACCTGGGTGACTGACTACACTCCAGCAAGGGCAACCAGCCTTAGTGATGCTGAATGTATTTGCATTACTGACTGAAACCTCAAACCCCACTCGGTTGTGAATACTGTGCATGATTCCACATGATAAACAGCTGGGTGTGTGGTAAGAGTCTGCTTCTGCACAAAAAAAATGGCTCCCCCTTTCCATCTAATGCAACTGTGAAATCACCAGAGCAATACGCAATAAATCTCTGCCTGTAATTCCTCTTTGCACACAGAGTCATGTTTTCATATTAGTCAGAAAACAAAATTTCTTTGCCAATTTGAAAGCACACTTACTACTCTTTTTTTTGGCAAGTGATAAACACTTTTACAGACTGACACATTTTGAATCCACTTTTCAGATTCTTAAAAAAGCACATGTCCAAACTGCTTTTTCAGACCAGCACCATGTGTAACCTGGGTGACTGACTACACTCCAGCAAGGGCAACCAGCCTTAGTGATGCTGAATGTATTTGCATTACTGACTGAAACCTCAAACCCCACTCGGTTGTGAATACTGTGCATGATTCCACAGGATAAGCAGCTGGGTGTGTGCTAAGAGTCTGCTTCTGCACAAAAAAATGGCTCCCCCTTTCCATCTAATGCAAATGTAAAATCACCAGAACAATACGCAATAAATCTCTGCCTGTAATTCCTATTTGCACACAGAGTCATGTTTTCACATTAGTCACAAAACGAAATTTCTTTGCCAATTCGAAAGCACACTTACTACTCTTTTTTTTGGCAAGTGATAAGTACTTTTACAGACTGACACATTTTGAATCCACTTTTCAGATTCTTAAAAAAGCACATGTCCAAACTGCTTTTTCAGACCAGCACCATGTGTAACCTGGGTGACTGACTACACTCCAGCAAGGGCAACCAGCCTTAGTGATGCTGAATGTATTTGCATTACTGACTGAAACCTCAAACCCCACTCGGTTGTGAATACTGTGCATGATTCCACAGGATAAGCAGCTGGGTGTGTGCTAAGAGTCTGCTTCTGCACAAAAAAATGGCTTCCCCTTTCCATCTAATGCAAATGTGAAATCTCCAGAGCAATACGCAATAAATCTCTGCCTGTAATTCCTATTTGCACACAGAGTCATGTTTTCACATTAGTCACAAAACGAAATTTCTTTGCCAATTTGAAAGCACACTTACTTTTCTTTTTTTTGGCAAGTGATAAACACTTTTACAGACTGACACATCTTGAATCCACTTTTCAGATTCTGAAAACAGCACATGTCCAAACTGCTTTTTCAAACCAGCACCATTTGTAACCTGGGTGACTGCCTACACTCCAGCAAGGGCAACCAGCCTTACTGATGCTGTATGTATTTGCATTACTGAGTGCAACCTCAAACCCTTAAAGTATTCCTTATTTTTACCAGTACACCTTAATTTATCGTGAAAACATATTCCATATTATTTTACATGTTCCTCACATTTAAATTTCTCCCAAAACAGAAAATAATAAACACAACTTCAACAAAAGGAATTCCATTTCTATTATTCATTTCTTAATTTACCATATACATCCCCTCTCAAACTCTAAACTCACCTTTAAAATTAGTTAGTTGTGAAAGAAATGTGGCACTCAAACAGCAGATTATCAGAGCCAGGATCTCTGTTCTTTACACCTCTCTCCTCTCAGCAGAACCAGATAATGGCAAACTTTCCCTCTCTTTTTCCACACATATACATGTTAATTTCAAATCTCAGTGCTTCCCCCTTTTTTTCAAATGTAATCACACATTTCTATTGGTTGAAAACCAACCCTTTTCCAAACGTACCCTTCCCCCAACTTGACTTCTGCCTAGTACCCTTCCCCCAACTTGACTTCTGCCTGCTACCATAGCAACAGCTCATGGAACACTGCTGTGTGGAGTTAGGTCAGAAGTTCGCCACACAATGTTTCAATTCCACAGAGCAAGAGTGCTTGACTTTTCAAACCTAACAGCAAATCCATAGTACTGTTCTTTGGTAACACATTTTTCTGTACCAATACAAAACATGCTTCTATTAATTTACACATACAGCCTAGTTTTTATTCTATAATGGTATGAAACAGCCAATCAGTTCTTTTTTTTATAAAAAAAATATGTATGCCTCCATTTCCAAACTGTCTTTCATTTCTTTTTACCATTCTACTGAATTACACCTCCTGAGTGCATCCAGTTCTCCTTTGAAGATGTTCACAGTGTGGATTGTAGGGCACAGCTATGTCTTCTGGAGTGAAAAGTATGCAGAGAAAACAGATATGGTGAGAGACCTTGTTTTGCCAAATGTAGACATTAAATGGATTGGTCAGAGAGGGTTAAAGTGGCACCAATTGATGCCATTGGTGAAATCCTTCATGCAAATCCAACACCCTGACCTCATAATAGTGCACTGTGGTGGCAATGACCTAGGCACTTTGACTGGGGTAGGTCTGGAAATGCTTATGAAGGACACCTTTGCACAACTGTTTTCACTTTTCCCTAAAACTGCCTTTGTGTTTTCTAACATATGCCAAAGGCAAAAATGGAACTGGTCCAATCATTTCTGTCCGCAGATTGACAAAGCAAGAAAGCACGTCAACAAATCTGTTTCTGCTTTCCTCCGTGACTATGGTAAGCGGGGGCTGAGATAAAAGGGGGGGTCCCAAAACGCGTTTTTCCCATGCATTTTTCCATAGGACCTTTAGACACAGCTACAGCCCGAACGGCTGAACAGAGTTCCTTGAAATTTGGCAGAGAGGTAGTCTACAGGTCAAGGAAGTGCCTTTTGTAGGTTTGGTGTAAATCTGCTCAGTAGATTCTGAGAAAATAGCCTTTAAATCAATATATATATCTGAGCCAGCTTACGGTGCGCTTACGGTGCGCTTACCGTACGCGTACGGTGTCGTGCGCGATTCTGATTGGCTGTTAGATCTTAGTAAACATTCGAATCGGTCGAAACCAGGAAGCGGCGGCCGCCATTTTCTCTCTCGCACTCTTAAGCGGAGAGGAAAAACAAAGGCAAAAAACATGTAAAGGAACTGTTTAGACAGCTCCTTACCACCTAGACTTGATTAATGGGTCCCCACAGTTCCCCCAAGGTCAAAAATTTCAGTTTTTTTTTACGAAAAATCGCCGATTACTCTTAAAAAAAAAAAATTAGCCACATTCTCCCCACCCCGTGTGCAAATGGTGCCCGTAGGGCACCATTTGTGCATGCCATATCACATTTGTAGAAAATGTAAAAGCTTACATTTCACAGCGAAGCGCATAATATGTCCTGCATGTGCGCACGGTGCGCGAAGCGCATCGTGCGTACATGGCCCATCCACGGCACTATCTGCGTAAAGTGGGCGCGCGGTGCGCGAAGCGCACCGTGCGCGCACGGAACGAACTGTGTTAAGTGGGCGCCACCCCGTGTGCAAATGGTACCCGAAGGGCACCATTTGTGCATGGCATATCATTGTTGTAGAAAATGTAAAAGCTTACCTTTCACAGCGAAGCGCATAATATGTCCTCCATGTGCGCACGGTGCGCGAAGCGCATCGTGCGTACATGGCCCATCCACGGCACTAACTGCGTAAAGTGGGCGCGCGGTGCGCGAAGCGCACCGTGCGCGCACGGAAAGAACTGCGTTAAGTGGGCGCGCACACCACGAATGGCGTAAAGTAACTTAGCATTTAAAAAACCGTACAAATTCACTGAAAAAACCATAGGTTTCACACACGTTATAGTTAGGAATTAGCATTTAAAAAACCTTGCAAATTCAATGAAAAAACCATAGGTTTCACACATGTTATAGTTAGCTGGACATTTTACTGATAAAAAACCAATGAAATTCCCCCGTTATAGTTAGTGCAGGCAACTATAACTCACTTGACCGCAATCCTCTGCTGATGACATGTGTGTCTTTATGAAAAAAAAATATTTGTAATATATGTATAGCTAAAATTTAATGGAAGAAGACATGGGCAAATAAGTGTCTAAATACAGTAGTAGCATCAGCAGAGGATTGCGGTTGCGTCAGTTATAGTTGCCTGCACTAACTATAACGGGGGAATTTCATTGGTTTTTTATCAGTAAAATGTCCAGCTAACTATAACATGTGTGAAACCTATGGTTTTTTCATTGAATATATATATATATATAAGCTTCTGACTCGCTTATAAACATAATCATGATATTGTCACTCCCTTCTATTTGCATTTCCCACATGTGGCTATCTTGAAAATATTCTTCCGGGAATGACTTCTGATACCATGTTTTCAAATCACCGATGATGTGAATTACTAGCCTAGTCACCATTTGACTTCTTACAATCTGTGTGTGTTGACAAACATAGAGAAAGGGAATTGCAGGGGCTCCTAGCAATTAATTAAAAAACCCCCGGCTCAAATTGTTTTGAGTACATATCTCTAATACTATTGCAGTATAAGTGATAATGTTTGTTATGTCCACACACTCTGTTTCATGGTATTTAACTTGAATTGATTATGCCCCCACAATAATTTGGCATCAAAAAATGTGTCGAATACTTGTCAAAAAATATGAAAGAAAAATAGTAAGAAAAAAAGATAAGCAACTAGCTCTCTTAAATTTTATCATTCACTTTTGCACTAATTTTGCACTTTATCTTGTGTGGTTTTAAACACGAAAACTTGCAGTATACATGTCACTCTTGAAGGACTTGAACTTATTAGGAACTCGGTTATTTGACACATAATGTGCAGTTATTTTACACTACGTGCCTAGACAAGTCATAGATTTATCTTGTTATATTTAGGCATTCCATGTAAGTCTTACAGCAATTTTGTTATGGAATTATCTTTTAACCGACGATTTTGTAGTTCTTTTACCAGTCTTTCTTCTATGTCATTTGCTGTTGTAGGCTTACATGCTCCAATGACTACGTCTGCAAGTGTATGCTATTTAAACCAATGCAAATTCACACACTGTGTCATGTGATCAAGGCCCGTGGAAAGGGCTGAAACGCGTCATGGCGACCTCCTACACCGAATAAATTCTATTGCACCGATTTGTGGTCCGTATCCGTTTGTTTGCCTGAAGGAATACGCAGTACGAACAGAGCATCAAAATATATATATATATATATATATATATATATATATATATATATATATATATATATATATATATATATATATATTACCTACTGGCGGTTGCCAGTAGGTAGTTATAGTTAGGACCTTGTTTCTATTCAAAAAGCATTTTTTCTTTTCCCAATAACTTTGGCGCCGGTTGACGAATCATAGTGACATTTTTAAAACTAGTGGGGCGCTCCGGTCAGCTCCTGTCTTGAAAGTTTCGGGGTGATTCGGCAAGCGGGGGCCGAGAAAAAAGGGGGGTCCCAAAACGTGTTTTCTCCATGTTATTTACCATAGGAAACTTTAGACATGACTACAGCCCGAACTGCTGAACAGAATTACAACAAATTTGGCAAAAGGGTAGCCCTTGGTTCAGAAAGAGACCTTCTTGTTAAATGGTGTAAATCCGTTCAGTAGTTCCTGAGAAATTAAAAAAATAGAGCCCAAAAAATCAATTTCCCATAGAAAACTTTAGAAACGGCTACAGCTCGAACTGCTGAACGGAATTACCCAAATTTGGCAAAAAGGTAGTGCTTGGTTCAGAAAGTGCCTTTTTTTTAAATGGTTTACATCCATTTAGTAGTTGCTGACAAAATCAAAAAAATTAAAGTTTTGCTATCTATGGCCGCGGTAGATCCGCGCACCCTGCCGATCACGAGCTGCATTCTAATTGGCTGTCAACACTCCAAACCAGGAAGTGTTGGCAGCCATGTTGCTCCTCGGTAGACCCGAGGCACAAGAAAACAGTAAAACAAACGCGCAAAACAAGAAAAGGGGGCAGGGTAGAAACACCCTGACCCCCAGGCCTGCTCAGGGGGTCCCACAAGGACCACCAGGGCCCAAAAAAGCACTATTTTTTTTAAATCGGGCGAATTCACGCTGGGCGCGTGAATCCGGCCGAAAATTAAAAAAATGAAGTGCGGGCTCCCACACTTGGCTATTATTTAGCCCCCGGGCGGGCCAAGTCCTGGGAGCATGCTCAAATTGAATTGCGGTGGCCCAGTGGGACCCCCGCAGCCCTGGGGACTGCCACCCCGGGGCTTCTTTTCTTAATGGATGGGGGCCCTCCAAGCCCCGGGCACCGCCACCCCCTGGGGATTTCATTCATTATTTGCAGGGGGGCACACTGCCACCCCTGGGGCTTCTTTTTGAAAAAAAAAAATATATATACCTGTGGGGGGACTCAAGCTCCCCCACACGCCCCAAGGCACTAATATTTAAATTTGGTGGTCCGTAACGGACCCCCGAGCCCCGGGGACCACCAACTCTATGGGGCTGTGCAGATGTTGGAAGGGGGGCCGCCCGGCCTCCCTTCAGGAGCCCTTGATGGCCCTGGGGACCGCCACCCTCCAGGGCCAGCTCCTGCAGTGTCCCGGGGTGCCCATCCCCGGGACAATGCAGTTTGCTATGGCAGTGCGGTAGCCATGCGGCTTCCATCCTGTCATAGCAAACTCTGGTTTGGATTTTGGAAGAGAGAGCAGTAAACCTGCTCTCTCTTCCAAAATTCAAACCACATTGCTTTTCCACACGGGGAGCTGCATGTCAGCAGCTCCCCGTGTGGAAAAGCAATGCCAGCTCCCGCAGGAGGCGGGCAGCTGGCTTAAACCGTGGGGGCATTGGGGCTCCACCCACAGTCTCCAATGGAGTGGCCAGGCCCCGGGGGATGGGGTCCCCGGGGCCAGAAGTGGCCCGGGAGGGGGGCCACACAGCCCCCCTCCCCCTTAATTAAAATAATTAAATTTTAAAAAAACACGCAAAGTCCGGCCCGGGGGATGGGATCCCCGAGGCCATAAAGGGCCTGAGGAGGGGGGCCACGTAGCCCCCCTCCGAAGATATAAAAAAAAAACACTGGCCCTGCCCCAGGGGATGTGGTCCCCGGGCCGAATATGGCCTTGGGAGGAAGGCCACGCGGCCCCCTTCCATTTAAAAAAATAAAAAATAGGGGTCTGGCCCTGGGGGATGGGGTCCCCAGGGCCAATAAATTAGGAAAGGAAGGGGGGGCCACACAGCTCCCCTTCTTAAATTTTCTTTTTTTTTTTTAAACACCGGCATCGCTGAGACCCCGCCCCCTCCCAGCAACACTCTGCAAACACGCCCTGTGGCGTGTTTTAAGTTGGGAAATTAATTCCCCTTCAATACTGGGGGTCCCTGGGGGCCAACTAGCCCACCAGGTACCTCCAGGAAGCACCACAGGGCTAAGTTGCAGAGAGGTGGTCCAGGCCACGCCCCTTTTTACACCTCTCTGCAATGCAGCTCTGTGGCGCTTCCTGGAGGTACCTGGTTGGCTAGTTGGCTCCCAGGGACCCTCAGGATTCAAGAGGACTTAATCCCCAACTTAAAATGCCCCACAGGGCGCGTTTGCACAGTGGTGAAGGGAGGGGCGGAGCCTGATGTGACATGTGTGCAAACAGGGCCTGTGGTGCGTTTTAAGGTAGGGAATTAATTCCCCTTCAATCCTGAGGGTCCCTGAGGGCCAACTAGCCCACCAGGTACCTCCAGTAAGCACCACAGGGCTGCGTTGCAGAGAGGTGGTCCAGGCCACGCCCCTTTTTACACCTCTCTGCAACGTAGCTCTGTGGCGCTTACTGGAGGTACCTGGTGGTCTAGTTGGACCCCAGGGACCCTCAGGATTGGAGGGGACTTAATCACCCAACTTAAAACGTGCCACGGGACGGGTTTGCACAGTGGTGAAGGGAGGGGGCAGGGCCTGAGGTGACATGTGTGCAAACACGCCCTGTGGTGCGTTTTAAGTTGGGGAATTAATTCCTCTTCAATCCTGAGGGTCCCTGGGAGCCAACTAGCCCACCAGGTACCTCCAGTAAGCGTCACAGGGCTGCGTTGCAGAGAGGTGGTCCAGGCCATGCCCCTTTTTACACCTCTCTGCAATGCGGCTCTGTGGCACTTACTGGAGGTACCTGGTGGGCTAGTTGGACCCCAAGGGCCCTCAGGATTCAAGGGGACTTAATCCCTCAACTTAAAACGCACCAACAGGCACGTTTGCACAGTGGTGAAGGAAGGGGGCGGGGCCTGAAGTGGCATGTGTTCAAACACGCCCTGTGGCGCGTTTTAAGTTGGGGAGTTAATTCCCCTTCAAACCTGAGGGCCCCTGGGGGCCAACTAGCCCACCAGGTACCTACAGTAAGTGCCAGAGGCCTGCGTTGCAGAGAGGTGGTCCAGGCCACACCCCTTTTTACACCTCTCTGCAACACAGCTCTGTGGCGCTTACTGGAGGTACCTAGTTGGCTAGTTGGACCCCAGGGACCGTCAGGATTCAAGGGGACTTAATCTCCCAACTTAAAACAGCCACAGGGCTTGTTTCCCCCCTCCCTTCACAACTTTCCCTAAAACTTATGTTTTTTCAGTGAATTTCTAAGGTTTTTTAAATGCTAATTTCTAAGTATAACGTGCCTGAAAACTATGTTTTTTTCAGTGAATATATATATTATATATATATATATATATATATATATATATATATATATATATATATATATATATTCAGTGAAAAAACCATAGGTTTCACACACGTTATAGTTAGCTGGACATTTCACTCGTAAAAAACCAATGAAATTTTCCCGTTATAGTTAGTTAAGCTAACTATAACTCGCGCGCCCGCAATGCACTGCTGATGACGTCACATATTACATCACTCATGACATGGTCAGTGACATCACTCATGACATCACTGATGACATCTCAAATGACATCACTGATGACATCACTGATGACATCATCCAGTGAATGTGTGTTTTTCTGAAAGTTAAATATGTTTTATATATGTATATCTCAAGGTCGATGGAAGAATAAATGGGTATATAAGTGTCTAAATGGATGATTTGTTTTTTAAAAATTGATTGTGTAACTGACTGATTAAGTGTATCTTAGTGCATACATGGCTTAGTGAGTAATGTTTAAATATGTAAATATCTGTATCAGTCTCTCACTTTGTGTATAAGTGGCTGTATGGGTTGGTGAGTAGCTACATGAGTGTCTATATAGGTTATTAGTTGGTTTTTTGAGTATCAGTGTCTATATGGTTCGGTGGGGGGTATTACGTAGTGCATAGGTGCATGAATGAGTGACTCACTGTTTGTATGTGTTCAAGACAGCATATGTGCAGGACTGTATGGGTGGATGAGTGTGTGTATGGGTGTGTTAGTGAGTGAATGGCTGTCTCAATAGTGTCTTTATGAGTAACTACATATGTTTTAAACTAGTATATGTGACTATTGGTGTATATAAGTGAGTATATGTGAGAGTGAGAGATTGAAAGAGTTCCTGTATGAATAAGTATGTGTTTCTATAAGTGATTGTTTAAAAGACTAAGTATGTGTAAGTTTCTGTAGAAGTAAGTGTAGTGGTGTGTGTATAACTGTATCTGCAAGTAAATGTATGTTTCTTTCTTTTTTTCATGAGTGACTATGTGTGTCAGTAACTCTGTGGATGAGTGGCATTGTGTAACAGGATGTATTGGTGTATGTGTACATATGATGTGTGAGTACACGAATGAGTGACTGTACAGGACTGTTGGTGAATGAGTGGATGTTTATGTGGTTCTTAGAATTATTGAAGAGGTTGTTGTAATTGGTATTGGTATGTCCATTTTTTTGAAAATTTCAGTCTCTCTTTTTGAATGTGTGTATCAAAGGTTATATTAGGGTGAGAGGAGATCTGCCACTCCATCACATGGATGATGTCATCAGTGATGTCATTTGAGATGTCATCAGTGATGTCATGAGTGATGTCACTGACCATGTCATGAGTGATGTAATATGTGACGTCATCAGCAGTGCATTGCGGGCGCGCGAGTTATAGTTAGCTTAACTAACTATAACGGGAAAATTTCATTGGTTTTTTACGAGTGAAATGTCCAGCTAACTATAACGTGTGTGAAACCTATGGTTTTTTCACTGAATTTGCAAGGTTTTTTAAAAGCTAATTCCTAACTATAACATGTGTGAAACCTATGGTTTTTTCAGTGAATTTGCAAGGTTTTTTAAATGCTAATCCCTAACTATAACATGTGTGAAACCTATGGTTTTTTCAGTGAATTTGCAAGGTTTTTTAAATGTTAATTTCTAACTATAACGTGTGTGAAACCCATGGTTTTTTCAGTGAATTTGTATGGTTTTTTAAATGCTAATTCTTACCTATAACATATGTGATTCCCATATTTTTTTTTTTTGATTTTGTATGATTTTTTTTATTATAAATTCTTATCTTAAATGTGTTATTTTTTTAAAAAAAAACAAGTTTTTTAAAAACTTTTTATTCTCTTAAAACACTATGTTTTTTTAATAAAAAATATGCAATATATCAAGTTTTCTCTTTTTTTTTTACCAAACAGGTAAGATATATTAGTATAACATAGAAAATAATTATTATTATTTTTTTTTTTTTTTTTAGTGCGCGTACGGTAAGCGTACGGTAAGCTTACAGTTTATGCAATGTTTGTAATTTATCTACTCTGTTTGGGTATAGTTACTCAATTTGCGTAGCCGCGCGTACTGTGCGTGGGGCGCGTATGCGTGCACGCTACACGCGCACGTTACGCGGAAGTGTTGTAGAGTGACTGTTTTGCGCATGCGCGCGAGCGCGTGTCTTTTTTACGCGCATGCGCACTTTTACCGTAAGCGCACCGTAAGCGCACCTTAAGAGTAACGTAAGCGTAACGTACGCGCACGGTGGGTCATGTGATCATGAAACACAACTTTTGATTGGTTGAAACTACTTTCAGTTCTAGAACTCTCCTACACCACACCCATTCCCCTCATTTCTGCTTGTGATCCCTTAGGAGAAGGAGCTGAGTTGTCTTTGGGATACGATGGCAGACCAGCACTCTTCTGCTGAGAGTGAGGCTAGCAACACCACCATCAGGCAGAGAAGGAGGAAACAGAAGGGCTCTTTCATATGGGAGTATTTCAGTTTTCCAGAGCGTGAGAAAAAAGTCAATGCTGCCTTGGTGACTTGCAAGCTGTGCCAGCGTGTACTTTCGCGAGGTAATCCCAACAAGAAGTATTCCTTTGGGAATCACACTATGTTGAGACACCTTGAGGATGTGCATCCTAGGACACATGCACGACATACTAGGGGCAACCCTTCAGTAAGTCGAGCGAGCACATCCACAGCAGCTCAGCCGAGTCCTTCTTCGGAAGCTCAGCAGAGCCCTTCATCTGTGGGGGCACAATCACCTTTTTCTGAACCTCTGGAAATGAACCCTCGGTTTGGTAGGGTTACTATGCGGTGTTCATTTTGCCATGATCTAATTGTTCACAGGGAGACCAGTGTTTCCCTCATTAACAACAGAATAGATCAGCACAAATGTCCAACCAGCTAATGTTCCCATACTTCCTTTCCTCTGTCCCTGCATGAACACAACGGCTCTTTTAAGAGCCAACCTTACCTCTCAACTTTTTTTTATTTTTTCTTTAAAACTTTTTTTTTTTTTTTTTACCGTAAGCGTATTTTTTTTTTTTTTTAAAAACACTAAAATTCAATTACCACATCTCAAGATCCTTGAGGAATTAATAACTAAATACTAAAAATCTTTTTGAGATAAAGTGGAAGAAAGAGCCCTTCTAATTTCTCAGTTACCTGTCCCACCCAACAATTTAATTTTTAATTAAAATGTAATTGAAATTACTTGAAAAAATGGTTGTTTATTTTGAAAATTTTCTTTCACAATCTGAAAAAAAAGAAAAAAGTATTAATATTTAATAAATCAATATATTACACAGTATACGAATTTACATGTTTTTCCCCAAAAAATTTTTGCCTTTTTTTTTGCTGTTTTCAGAATATATTGCATTTCACTATAAATTGTGAAAGCAATTGCATTCATCATTTAACAGCGGGCAAAAAAAAAATAACAATCTCAAAGATTGTATAAAAAAAGCCCAGAATCTCTTTTAACTTAAACATAACATTATAGAAATGCATTTTATTCTAAAAAAATATCAACTAATATCAATACTTATTTCTTTAAAATACCGTCTGACATTTTTGTTTCAGAAGTATAATCACAAAAATATATCTCAAATAACTCCACAATACATCTGGTTCCATTTCCTTTAGGCCAAATAGTAATTTTAAAATTCTTTTTTGATTAAATTTCCAATGGTAATCCAATAAAATTCTAAAGTTTAAATTGTACAGATCTCACCGATTCTCTGTAACATTTTGGTTTCCGAAAGATTAATTAATAATTAAATAAGTCCACAATACAATTGTTTACCTTTCCTCATGGCCAAATAGTAATTTTAAAAATCTTTTTTGAATAAATTTCCAATGGCAATCCAATAACATTCCAAAATTTAAATTGTGCAGATGTTACCGATTTTTTTCTAAATTTTTGGTTTTCCAAAGTTTCATTAAAAATTTAAAAAGTCCACATTACAATTGGTTACCTTTCCATTAGGCCAAATGATAATTTGAAAAATCATTTTTTTTTTAAATTCCAATGGTAATCCAAAAAAATGGTAAAATTGTTTTGTACACATCTTGCCAAGTCTCTCTAAAATTTAGGTTTCAGGAAGATTAGATAGGAATTTGCTAAATCAAAAGGCAAACGTTGCTTGAAAATCAATTGGGAATCATTACACAGTGTCCAGCCTTTTTCACATTTAAGATAAACTGTGTAATGTCCAGAAGTAACAGTAGGTCCTTCATGGAAAATTATTGCAACTGTTACAAAAGTTTTTCCTGAAATTGATAATTGCTGTCCTGTAAACTTCTTTATTAAAGTATCCAATTTTGAACCATCAGCTTTACATCGTTGCATCATTAAAATTACATATTGTCCGTATTCCTTTAAAAGTAACGTTGAAAACAGTTCAGATTGACACTCACTGCATTCCATGTTATGATTAGCATCTTTAACTAATTTAGCAAAAGTGACTGTTTTACTTTCTGGCAATGTTAAATAAATAAACCTTTCAGAATCAACATTAGAGCCACATGTATTGAAACAGTTTTCACAACTATGTTCCCATTTATAAGAGAGACCAAACAAATTTTCAATGGGAACCCCTTCTTCTTCCAGTACCTGAAGAAAAAACATCAAGAATTCCTCTGCGTCTTGCTGTACATTTTGAGAAAACTGTGTTCGTCCTGAACATACATCTAAAAGTTTTCTAATTTCAGTAGCACTTTCTATTTGAGTTTTATCATTACTCAGCTTTTGAAAAAGGAGACTCAACTCAGAACAGAATCTTTTTCCCTGATTTACTATTATCTGCTCTTGCACACTTTCCAGATAAAATGCAACATTCAGCACTACATTAGCGTAGCAGTTGACACCAGAGCTATTTTCAAAATGACATCCTACAACCTCTTCTTCATTTTCCTTTTTCTTTTTGCTTGCAATTACATCACTCCTCTTTTTTTTCCTCCTCTCTACATCTTCATTACAGATATTCTCATTTCTCCTTTTACGAGAAACTACACGTTTCTCCAACACAGGATACTGACCTAAATGAGGAGCATAGGTTCTTCTTAATCTATTATACTCCTTTACACAATTTGTATCAGCACTAACTTTTGAGTCATCAAAGTCTATCATGAATAAACCAGATAATGTTTTCACTCGTGACAAAGCTACATAAGCCATACCTTCTTTGAACACAGTTGAACCAATGTTCACAAAAGCACAATCTACAGTCAATCCTTGAGACTTGTGAATAGTTACAGCATATGCTAGCGAAAACGGAAACTGCTTCCTACGTACATATAAGTCTTTCACAAGCATGAAACGAACTGAACAACGACAAATGTCTTTAACTTCTTCTATCTGATCAAATTTTATTTTTAAACATTCAATTCCATATTTTTTCTGATAATTAATAAAACCCACAACTCTTCCCATAGCTCCATTAACTAAACCTTTTTCAACATCCAAATTTCTCCTTAAAAATACTCTACAGTTCATGCAAACATATAGATTTTTTTCTAATCCAGCTGTTTTGGAAATGTTCTTCTCTAGTGAATCCAATTTATTTTTCAGTGTGCCTGTTAATGTGATAGTAATTCTTCCATCCTCAATTTTGTCCACTGCTTCCAATTTCCTGATATCTTCCTTTTCCAATTTCAAAAGCTCCTCATTGAATATTGAGCATTCACGTAGAGTTGGCATTAAGCAGATGACACTTTTCTTTTCTGCAATGTTCTTGTATATCTTCTCTGCAACTATTTCTTCCTTTGGAAATAAATTATGTAGCAACCGACTCTGTAATGCTTTCGTGCCAGCTTCAGTGAGTAGTCCAATCCTGATATCTTTCAGAATACTTCCATATTCTTCATCGTTTGCTTGCCTCATATTAGTAGTAAGTTCCTTGTACTCAAAGAACGACCAAATATTTGCATTACCAATGCTTCCCAATGACTTCTTTGTGTCTTCATGTGTCACAGTATTAAACACTGGTTGTCCTTTAACTGGAGTAAGCTGTAGAAGATCCCCCAAAACTATGACATGTTTTCCACCAAATAACACATCATAGTCTGTCCTTAGAATTTGCTGCATTCTTAAATGCACAAAGGCAAGCATTAAGTTTGATACCATGCTCACCTCATCAATAATGAGAACTTGCATCTTCTTCAATACTCTTGAAACTTCCAAGCATGCTTCTCCAGTTAGCTTGTTGTATTGTATTTTGTTCTCATGCTCCACTGGTAACATTAGAAAACGATGTAAGGTGATTCCTTTTATGTTATAGGCTGCTAACCCAGTTGGAGCAGTAACCACACAAGACAAAGTAGAATCCGTTTTTTGCTGTAGGTAGCTTCTGATGACTTTTATTAAGAAACTTTTTCCAGTTCCTGCTTGTCCACTTACATACATCCTGATTGGATGAAATGATGTGCATGAGCACTCTTTTTTTTCATGTTGAAATCCGTGATCAATTTTGCTTCTGATCTCTTCATAAATGTGTTGCTGCTCTTCATTCAGTTGTCTTTCCAAATTTTGTAAGTCTATAAATTCTTCTTGAGCTTGATTCATAGCTGTTTCCACTTGATTCATGGCTATTGATGCTTCATTTTCAACGATTGGTTGTCCTAGGGGATCTTGACTGAGTGTTCCTGAACTTTGGCTGTCTTGAGAACTGTCTCTAGCTACTTCAGCTGCAATTGTAGTTTCCTGTTCAATTTCTTCATTTAACATTTGCAGATAAGTTGAGAATGTACTGCATTGTATGCTGTCTTTGCAAGCATTAAAAGAATCTTCATAGCTTTGAAATTCTCCCAGTAGTTCATCCTCTGTACGCCATGGTTTAAACAGCTGTAAAAGAGCCAAGTAGTAAAATTCCTTTTTGTCAGTAGTGTCGCAACTCAGCTTCCTGTGATTTATCAAACTTCCTTTTGTTTGCTTCACCAAACATCCTTCCTCACCAATGACTTTATATTTTCCATTATTGATGTCTTCTGCGGCTTTCCGTGAATAAATGTAGTTCTGCAGCACTTCATAGAGACACATGTTCTCCAGATGATGACTTCTTTTTGGATAATATGTGTCCAACATGTTTGATTTCAAAATATCTGTACTTTCTGGGTCATTCTCGGCCAAATATTCAATTTCTCCAACAGATTTCAGTACCCAATTTCTCATTGCTGCAAGGCCTAAACTTGCCCAAATTATTCTTCTTGATTTCGAGTAGAGACTTGCAGAAGATAACCTATCTGAACATTCGTAGGATCCAATTTCTCGATGCGATAACATCTTTAAACTGAAACTGTACAGCTTCTTACTGACAGTCTTCTCGTGAGAAATCTCTTCCCACATTTCTTTCAATTCAGTTTTTTCAGATTTAGTAATGTAAGACGTTACATATCGAGCAACAGCAATGGAATTGTCAGCTACATACTGTATATCCATGTTAGCATTCCAAATGGATAAAATGACTGGGTTGTAGTCATTTATATTTTTTGATTCTTCTTTTCTTTTAAGGTTGTAGGTATTCTTAGGTGATTTTCTTGTGATAGTATGTCTCACAGATGACATAAAACTGTTTACTCTTCCATTTGAAAGAACAGGTCTAGGAAATCCAAATCGACATTTAGTGTAGTATTTATCTTTGCTCTTGTATTTCCGTCGACAGTATTTTCCACACCGATGACTTTGGAAACGTAAAACTTGCTCCTTTAACTTTTTCTCTTCTGTGCTTTTTGGTATAGCACATGTTGCATATTCTTCAATGTAAGATAACACTGCTTCATCAGCATCTGTTCCAAACTTTGGGGCATCCTTGATCCACAACAGCATATGAATATGAGGAGCACCTCTTGCCTGGTACTCTTTTCTCCAAAAAGAAATCCACTATTTCTCCTAGAGGTGGATTTTTTTTATTGCAGATGAAGGACATCATAGCCTCAAATCTATGATTGAAATATCTGCAAACATTAACCGGATCCAATGAGCACAGTTCTCCTGCTGTCTTGTATTCGATGTTTTTAATGTTTGAATTTGCCTCTCGTAGAAAATCCAGTAAATCATCCCAAGCGTACTCAGCACAGCTTAGGGTAAGGAACCATGTTGGTGTTCATAAATTCCGTAACATGCATTTTAATTCACCATGGCGTCGGTACCAATATTCATTTGTCCCACACTGACAAGCCATCAGATTGATCAGTTGTGTTTCCAAATGATCATCTCGGTGCTGCACTTTCTCCATAAAATCCTTAGCAGACACATTTTGTAAATGTACTCCACTTCTTAAAATGTGATTTACTGCATAAGACAGTGCAGACAAGTCACTTTCAAATAAAAGATGGAACAAATAAGGAATACTTTGTCGAAATCTGGGATCTTCAGCATATAGTCTTGTAGTCCGATACTCAGAAGCTGGAATCTGTTCTGGACGTTCATCGTATCGTCCTCCTTTTCCTTTAGGAAACAGCTGGGGAAAACATCGAGCTTCCAAGCTCTCCTCCCATACACTCACGGAAGATCCTTTTGCTTTCTTCATCTGAAACAGATCAATATTGTCTCCCATAACTTCTTTTGAATGAAGAGGATGTATGCTAAAATATTCATAAATTTCTTCTTCCTTTGACTTGTCCACTTTTTCAATTCGTCCAGTTGGTGTTTCTGTGTCTTCTTGTAAATCTTCTTCTTCTTCTTCTATATAAATTGATTCATACCATTTGTTATTCCTTTCCAAATACAAATTTGCTCTTTGTACTTTCCGTACATCTACCAGCTCCTGCCAAATCTTCTTATTCTTTGTAGGTACACCATTAACCAGAATAATTAATGGTTCAGTTTCCAAAGTATCCGCATCAATAGTTTCCATATTTTTTTTCAAATCCAAGGGCAAATACACCACTCTACCTTTTAAACCTCTCAGTAAATCTGAAGGAGGTAATTTACCAGTTTTGGGCTCCATACGTACTATGGTCTTTAACGGATGAACACATTGAATGAGTATAGACTCATATGTATTTAATTCAGAAAGTTCAGCAGGAATAGCATCCAATTCTAAATTATTATGTACAGCTCTGGTCGGCATTCTATTTTCCTCTAACTTGTTGTAACAGTATTTACAAATACGCTGATCTTCACCCAATTCAAAACAATTTTCTGGAAATATATATGTGGCAAAATCCTTCCACTTATAATTATCTTCATTTTCACTCTTTCTGTAGAGATCAACATTCCTAGTTTGTTTTCTATAATGAGTTCTGCGGCAACAAATACAAGTAATATTTGCTCTTTCATTAGAGATTATTGCAAATTTTGTTATGTGATCATTAAATGTCTTACTTACAGAGGGTTCTACATTCTCTTCCACTTCTTCCTCATTTACTGTGTCCTTTTCTCCACTGTTTTTTTCAGGACCAAAGTAACAAAACTGAATTTCATCAACAACCTTCTCTACATCTGATACCGATCCACGGAGCAGAGCCCTATTCAATTCATCTAACTTTATTGCTGGACTTTTAGCAAAATACAACCGTCTCACAAACTTTCTCATTTCAGTATGATGAACAGCCAGCATCCTAAAATGATGGAAAACACTATTACACACTTTTCTAGATAGACAAGCCAGAGAATGACCCTGCAAACCAGTATTCTCTCTCACTCTGCATGGATCTAGACTTTGAAGCACCTTAATCTTCTGTTTTACACTTTTTTTTACTATATTCTCTTAGAAACTCACGAAATTTATCAATAGATTCCTGACGCACAGTGCAAATACTACTACAATTCCAAGTGTACACTGGGGCTTTAGGACGTCTCCCCATAGCCTCATCCGCCATCACTTGTACCTCATCTCTTGGAACCATTATCTCCTTCTCCATTATGCAACCATTTTTCACTTCATAAGCACGACCTCTGGTGTCAACTGCATGCAGCAAACTATTACTTTGAAAATAGCTCTCTTCATTAAAAAAAGGTTCACTACTTGAACTATGCATCCATTTTCCTAAAAACACTTTACAAAAGTTTGTTCTGTTCACTACTCTTTTCCTTTTGCTTTGTGATTTCAGTACATTAACCATTTTATCTAATGTACGCATCCTATTCAAAATTAAAATGAATAGTTTCCTTTTTAATTCTAATGCCTTTGCTGCAATGGCTTCAATTTCTTTTTTCTCTTTGCCTTTTGCTTATATTTCTTCACATCCTTTATCAAATTGGACATAACTCTTCTCTGAAACATTTTTCTACGTATCTCTTTAAACGCTGTTTTTCTGTTTAAGTTAATCTTTATTGTTGCAGAAGGTATATTTGCATTAACTAAATTCTCAATTTTTTCCTGTCCTTTTCTATTGAAAACATTCTTTCCAGTACAGACATTTTGTACATTTTTCCTTTTTTTGAATATGTTCTTTAAAAAATCTTTTGTCTGCTTACCAGAAGATTTTTTCTTTTTCCCAACATGAGCATCTCCAACTAACTTAGGTCCTCCAGTTGTCTTCAAATATAGTTTTTTTTTGTGGTCTTTCTTTAGTCTGGATTTTGTAGGCATCTTAAATTTTGTTCACTGCTCTTCAGCAATACCTGAAAAAAACTAAAAAAAAATCCCTTTATTTTATTTATATATATTACTAAATTTTTTATGATCTTTAGAAATCTTAAAATACTATAAACCCCTTTCCTATAAATGAAAATCACAATAACACCTTCACAAATTAAATATCTAAAAATAATTCCTGTGTGCACACAAAGTCATGCTTTGAAATTAGGCAGAAAACGAAATTTCTTTACCAATTGCAAAGCATACTTTCTACTACTTTTTAGGCAAGTGATAAGTACTTTTACAGACTGACACATTTTGAATCCACTTTTCAGATGCTTAAAAAAGCACATGTCCAAACTGCTTTTTCAGACCAGCACCATGTGTAACCTGGGTGACTGACTACACTCCAGCAAGGGCAACCAGCCTTAGTGATGCTGAATGTATTTGCATTACTGACTGAAACCTCAAACCCCACTCGGTTGTGAATACTGTGCATGATTCCACAGGATAAGCAGCTGGGTGTGTGCTAAGAGTCTGCTTCTGCACAAAAAAATGGCTCCCCCTTTCCATCTAATGCAACTGTGAAATCACCAGAGCAATACGCAATAAATCTATGCTTGTAATTCCTATTTACACACAGAGTCATGTTTTCACATTAGGCCCTTAAACGAAATTTCTTTGCCAATTTGAAAGCACACTTACTACTCTTTTTTTTGGCAAGTGATAAACACTTTTACAGACTGACACATTTTGAATCCATTTTTCAGATTCTTAAAAAAGCACATGTCCAAACTGCTTTTTCAGACCAGCACCATGTGTAACCTGGGTGACTGACTACACTCCAGCAAGGGCAACCAGCCTTAGTGATGCTGAATGTATTTGCATTACTGACTGAAACCTCAAACCCCACTCGGTTGTGAATACTGTGCATGATTCCACAGGATAAGCAGCTGGGTGTGTGCTAAGAGTCTGCTTCTGCACAAAAAAATGGCTCCCCCTTTCCATCTAATGCAAATGTAAAATCACCAGAACAATACGCAATAAATCTCTGCCTGTAATTCCTATTTGCACACAGTCATGTTTTCACATTAGGCCCTTAAACGAAATTTCTTTGCCAATTTGAAAGCACACTTACTACTCTTTTTTTTGGCAAGTGATAAGTACTTTTACAGACTGACACATTTTGAATCCACTTTTCAGATTCTTAAAAAAGCACATGTCCAAACTGCTTTTTCAGACCAGCACCATGTGTAACCTGGGTGACTGACTACACTCCAGCAAGGGCAACCAGCCTTAGTGATGCTGAATGTATTTGCATTACTGACTGAAACCTCAAACCCCACTCGGTTGTGAATACTGTGCATGATTCCACAGGATAAGCAGCTGGGTGTGTGCTAAGAGTCTGCTTCTACACAAAAAAAATGGCTCCCCCTTTCCATCTAATGCAAATGTGAAATCTCCAGAGCAATACGCAATAAATCTCTGCCTGTAATTCCTATTTGCACACAGAGTCATGTTTTCACATTAGTCACAAAACGAAATTTCTTTGCCAATTTGAAAGCACACTTACTTCTCTTTTTTTTGGCAAGTGATAAACACTTTTACAGACTGACACATTTTGAATCCACTTTTCAGATTCTGAAAACAGCACATGTCCAAACTGCTTTTTCAGACCAGCACCATGTGTAACCTGGGTGACTGACTACACTCCAGCAAGGGCAACCAGCCTTAGTGATGCTGAATGTATTTGCATTACTGACTGAAACCTCAAACCCCACTCGGTTGTGAATACTGTGCATGATTCCACAGGATAAGCAGCTGGGTGTGTGCTAAGAGTCTGCTTCTGCACAAAAAAATGGCTCCCCCTTTCCATCTAATGCAAATGTAAAATCACCAGAACAATACGCAATAAATCTCTGCCTGTAATTCCTCTTTGCACACAGAGTCATGTTTTCATATTAGTCAGAAAACGAAATTTCTTTGCCAATTTGAAAGCACACTTACTACTCTTTTTTTTGGCAAGTGATAAACACTTTTACAGACTGACACATTTTGAATTCACTTTTCAGATTCTTAAAAAAGCACATGTCCAAACTGCTTTTTCAGACCAGCACCATGTGTAACCTGGGTGACTGACTACACTCCAGCAAGGGCAACCAGCCTTACTGATGCTGTATGTATTTGCATTACTGAGTGCAACCTCAAACCCTTAAAGTATTCCTTATTTTTACCAGTACACCTTAATTTATCGTGAAAACATAGTCCATATTATTTTACATGTTCCTCACATTTAAATTTCTCCCAAAACAGAAAATAATAAACACAACTTCAACAAAAGGAATTCCATTTCTATTATTCATTTCTTAATTTACCATATACATCCCCTCTCAAACTCTAAACTCACCTTTAAAATTAGTTAGTTGTGAAAGAAATGTGGCACTCAAACAGCAGATTATCAGAGCCAGGATCTCTGTTCTTTACACCTCTCTCCTCTCAACAGAACCAGATAATGGCAAACTTTCCCTCTCTTTTTCCACACATATACATGTTGATTTCAAATCTCAGTGCTTCCCCCTTTTTTTCAAATGTAATCACACATTTCTATTGGTTGAAAACCAACCCTTTTCCAAAAGTACCCTTCCCCCAACTTGACTTCTGCCTAGTACCCTTCCCCCAACTTGACTTCTGCCTGCTACCATAGCAACAGCTCATGGAACACTGCTGTGTGGAGTTAGGTCAGAAGTTCGCCACACAATGTTTCATTTCCAAAGAGCAAGAGTGCTTGACTTTTCAAACCTAACAGCAAATCCATAGTACTGTTCTTTGGTAACACATTTTTCTGTACCAATACAAAACATGCTTCTATAAATTTACACATACAACCTAGTTTTTATTCTAGAATGGTATGAAACAGCCAATCAGTTCTTTTTTTTATAAAAAAAATATGTATGCCTCCATTTCCAAACTGTCTTTCATTTCTTTTTACCATTCTACTGAATTACACCTCCTGAGTGCATCCAGTTCTCCTTTGAAGATGTTCCCAGTGTGGATTGTAGGGCACAGCTATGTCTTCTGGAGTGAAAAGTATGCAGAGAAAACAGGTATGGTGAGAGACCTTGCTTTGCCAAATGTAGACATTAAATGGATTGGTCAGAGAGGGTTAAAGTGGCACCAATTGATGCCATTGGTGAAATCCTTCATGCAAAACCAACACCCTGACCTCATAATAGTGCACTGTGGTGGCAATTACCTAGGCACTTTGACTGGGGTAGGTCTGGAAATGCTTATGAAGGACACCTTTGCACAACTATTTTCACTTTTCCCTAAAACTGCCTTTGTGTTTTCTAACATATGCCAAAGGCAAAAATGGAACTGGTCCAATCATTTCTGTTCGCAGATTGACAAAGCAAGAAAGCACGTCAACAAATCTGTTTCTGCTTTCCTCCGTGACTATGGTATGGGTTCCATTTACCACAACAACTTGCGTTACGACATGCAAGACATTTATAGAGGAGATGGTGTGCACTTCAATGATGAAGGGAACAGAGTCTTCCTCTTGAACCTTAGACTCTGCATCGGTACTTACTTGTAGGTACCACTAAAAAATCACTTCATAAACACAACGGCTCTTTTTAGAGCCCCCTAATATCTAAACTCTTAAATCTGCATTTCATTTCTTTTTTTTAATTTTTTTTCTACCGTACGCGTACGTTGAGCTTACCGTACGCGTACCCCGTGATTTTTTTAAAAATCAATAAATGTTTTCTTTGTACTTTTCTGTCCTTCTTTGACCCCCTTACAAATGTTAGGGGGTCTGTAACTCTCTCCCTTGCCCCCTTTTCAAGATATCACCCTTTTTTTTCTGAGTGAAATACACAAAATGGCGGACGCCGCTTCCTGGTTTCGACCGATTCGAATGTTTACTAAGATCTAAGAGCCAATCAGAATCGCGCTCGCGCACGCCACCGTACGCGTACGGTAAGCGCACCGTAAGCGCACGGTAAGCTGCCACAGATATATATATTGATTTAAAGGCTATTTTCTCAGAATCTACTGAACAGATTTACACCAAACCTACAAAAGGCACTTCCTTGACCTGAGGACTACCTCTCTGCCAAATTTCAAGTAATTCTGTTCAGCCGTTCGGGCTGTAGCTGTGTCTAAAGGTCCTATGGAAAAATGCATGGGAAAAACGTGTTTTGGGACCCCCCTTTTATCTCAGCCCCCGCTTGACGAATCCCCCTGAGACTTTCAGGGTAGGAGCGGAGCGTAGCGCCCCACCTATTTTGAAAAATTCGCGAGGATTCGTCGACCGGTGCCAAAGTTATTCAAAATAGAATGTTGCGGATTTCCTATGGAAACGTGGTCCTAACTATAACTACCTACTGGCGACCGCCAGTAGGTAATATATATATATATATATATATATATATATATATATATATATATATATATGAACTGAAAAAACATAGTTTTCAGGCACGTTATAGTTAGAAAATAGCATTTAAAAAACCTTAGAAATTCACAGAAAAAAACATATTTTTCAGGGACGTTATAGTTAGTTGGACATTTCACTTGTACAAAACCATAGAAATTACGCCGTTATAGTTAGTTCAGCTAACTATAACTCGTGCCCCCGTAATGCACTGCTGATGACGTCACATATTACATCATTCATGACATGGTCAGTGACATCACTGATGACATCACTGATGACATCTCAAATGACATCCCTGATGACATCACTGATGACATCATCCAGTGACTGTGTGTTTCTTTAAATTTTAAATATGTATTATATATATATGGAAGGTGTATTGAAGAATGAGTGTATAAAGTGTCTGGATTAGGCGTGGGCGGAATTTGCGAAATTCACTTTCGCAAATTATCGCGAAAATGTTAAAAATCTCCACAAACACGCGGAAATATCGCGAAGATACGGAAGTTTTTTTCCCGCCCGTTCGCGGTATTATCTGCGTGGTCGCGGCTCGCCAACTTACCCATGCGGTTGATCGCGGGTGCGGCCATCTTGTTTTCACTTGTCTCGCGGTGCATGATCGCGAGAAGAAAGACGTGATCGCGCGACGAATGACATTACTGCGGGCGCGAACTGTCGCGAGACAGCGCAAATGGCTACCAACAATCCAACATCTCGTGGAGAACGCGACCGGATCGAGAAAACTTGTCGGCGAACGCGGCGATTCAGGTAAGGCGATCACGCGCGCGCGCGCGAGAATGTATAATTTTACAGCACGAGCAAGCAAAATATTTCCGCTAAAATGCGGATTGCGGTAATTTTGACATTTTCGCGCTCTCCGCGGACCGCGAAAATGTCAAATTATCGCAATTTCCGTGAGCAGAACGGAATTTTAGCCCAGGCCTAGTCTGGATGGAGGATTTAGTGGATGTGTGACTGACTGTTTAAGTGAGTGATTGCATGTGTCTAACTGAATGCATGGGTTTGGACTAAACTGTGTTAATGTGTGTATCAGTCTGTCTGTTGCTGTATAAGCTGCTGCATGGGTTGGTCAGTTGCAACATGAGTGTCTATATGGGTTATCGATTGGTTGCCTGAGTTTTTGTGTGGATGCCTGAGTATGTGTGTGGGTGGGTGGGAGGTATGTAAATCTGTGCATAGATGTTTGAGTGGTTGATTCACTGGGAGTATGGGTTCAAGAGTGCATGTGGAAACAGCTGTATGGGTGGGTGAGTGTGTGTATGGGTGTGTTAGTGATTGAATGGATGTCTCAGTGGTAAAATGTCCAAGTAACTACATATGTAAAAGGCAGTGTATGTGAGAGTTGGAGTATATAAATGACTATACGTGAGAGTCAGTGATTGTGAGAGTGGTTGTATGGATGAGTGTGTACTTGTATCAGTGATTGTATATGTCAGTAAGTATGCGTTAGTATCTGCATGAATAAGTTAGGTGGTGTGCGTATAACTGTATAGGTGTGATTGATTCTTTGCATGACTGGCTAAGTGCGTGAGTAACTCCATGGATGAGTGTCGGTGTGTGAGTGTCTGTATAAGAGTATGAGTGCATATGATAGTGTTGTATTGATGAGTGACTGTATGTATGAGTGATTGTATGGGTGACTAAGTGGATGTGTGTATAGACCTAGAAATCAATGAGTGCGTATGTAGTAACTGGTATTGGTGTGTCGATGGTTTCAAAAATGGTAGTCTGTATTTTACAGTGGGTGTATCAAAGGTTATATTAGAGTGTGAGGAGGTGCATCAGATTTTCATGTGGATGATGTCATCAGTGATGTCATTTGAGATGTCATCAGTGATGTCATCAGTGATGTCACTGACCATGTCATGAATGATGAAATAGGTGACATCATCAGCAGTGCATTGCGGGGGCGCGAGTTATAGTTAGCTGAACTAACTATAACGGCAGAATTTCTATGGTTTTGTACTAGTGAAATGTCCAACTAACTATAACGTCCCTGAAACCTATAGTTTTTTCAGTGAATTTCTATGGTTGTTAAATGCTAATTTCTAACTATAACATCCCTGAAACCTCCACAAAAGATATCGCAGGGTGTGGGGGAAATGGTTAGGAAATGTGGTGTGATCTGGTGGGGCGGGGTGGGGGCAGGGGGGGGGTGGTCCGGGGGGGGGGCTGAGAGGGGGAATGATTCCCAGATGGGACTACTGTATATTGTTGGTCTGAAAGGCTCACTGTTTTTGTTGCAAAAAAACAATAAAAACTTGTTTATCAAAAAAAACATCCCTGAAACCTATGGCTTTACCTGTGAATTTCCATGGTTTTTTTAACTAAAATTTCTAATCATAATGTGCCTCGCACCTATGTTGTTTTTAGTTAATTTCTAAGGTTTTATAAATGCTAATTTCTAACTATAACATCCCTCTTAAGTCCCCTTGAATCTTGAAGGTCCCTGGTGGCTAAGTAGCTCACCAGGTACCTCCAGTAAGCACCACAGAGCTGCGTTGCAGAGAGGTGTTCATAGGCTACGCCCCTTTTTACACCATGCTGCAAACGCGGCTTCTGGCGCACTGCTGCTCGGACGATGAAGTCGACTTGTGTCCTGGTGTCCTCAGGACACAAGAGGACCTCATCGCCCCTCTAGCAGTGCACCAGAAGCCGCATTTGCAACGTGGTGTAAAAAGGGGCGTGACCTGGGAACACCTCTTTGAAATGCAGCTCTGTGGTGCTTACTGGAGGTGCCTGGTGGGCTAGTTGGCCCCCAGAGACCCTCAGGATTCAAGGGGACTTAATCCCCCAATTTACAACACACCAGGGGGTGTGTTTGCACACTTGTAATATCAGGCCCCACCCCTTGCACCCTGCACCACTGTGCAAACGCGCCCTCTGGCGTGTTGTAAGTTGGAGGATTAAGTCCCCTTGAATCCTGAGTGTCCCTGGTGGCCAACTAGCCCACCAGGTACCTCCAATAAGCACCAGAGTTACGTTGCAGAGAGGTGTACAAAGGGGAGTGGCCTCAGACTACCTCTCTGCAACACAGCTCTGTGGTGCTTACTGGAGGTACCTGGTGTGCTAGTGGGCCCCCAGGGACCCTCAGGATTCAAGGGAAATTAATCCCCCAACTTAAAACCCGCCACGGGGTGCATTTGCACAGTGGTGCAGGGAGGGGGCGGGGCCTGATGTGACAAGTGTGCAAATGCACCTTGTGGTGCATTTTAAGTTGGGAGATTAAGTCCCCTTGAATCCTGAGGGTCCCTGGGGGCCAACTAGCCCACAGAGCTGCATTGCAGAGAGGTGGTCCAAGGCCACGCCCCCTTTTACATCTCTCTGCAGCGCAACTCTGTGGCGCTTACTGGACGTACCTGGTCAGCTAGTTGGCCCTCAGGGACCCTCAGGATTCAAGGGGACTTAATCGCCCAACTTAAAATGCACCACATAGCAGGTTTGCACACTTGTCACATCAGGCCCCACCCCCTCCCTGCACCACTGTGCAAACACACCCCATGGCTCATTGTAAATTGGGGGATTAAGTCCCCTTGAGTCCTGAGGGTCCCTGGGGGCCAGCTAGTCCACCAGCTACCTCCAGTAAGTACCATAGAGCTGCGTTGCAGAGTGGTGTAAAAGGGGGCGTTGCCTCAGACCGCCTCTCTGCAACGCAGCTCCATGGCACATACTGGAGGTACCTGGTGGGCTAGTTGGCCCCCAGGGACCCTCGGTATTCAAGGGAATTAATTCCCCAACTTACAACACGCCAGTGGGCGTGTTTGCAGTGTGCTGCAGGGAGGGGGCAGGGCCTCCAGCACGATGCAGGCTTTGTTTTATTATTTTTTTTAGAAGGGGGCTGTGTGGCCCCCCTTCTTTTCTCATTTTTGGGGCCCTGGGGACCCCATCCCCAGGGCCTGACCCCTATATTTTTAAATATAAAAAAATTAAAGGGGAAGGGGGCCACGTGGGCCCCCTCCCAGGGCCAATTTCGCCCCTGGTGACCCCATCCCCCGGGGCATGGCCACATATTTATTTATTTTTAAAATAGGGAGGAGGGCTGCGTGGCCCCCCTCCTGGGGCCTCTAATAGCCCCGGGGTCCCCATCCCTGGGGCTGTGCCTCCTTTTAAAAAAAAATTATTGCAGGAGGGTGCAGTTTTGGCCCCCTCCCAGGCCACTTCTGGCCCTGGGGACCCATCCGTTGGGGACCGTGGGGGGGAGCCCCAATGCCCCCATGGTCCTGCCGGCTCCCCGCCTCCTGCGGTAGGCGGCATTGCTTTTCCACAAGGTGAGCTGCTGACATGCAGCTCCCATTGTGGAAAAGCAATCCTGCTTTGCTTGATTAAAGGGAGAGCAGGTTTTCCTGCGCTCGCTTCAATGAAGCAAAGCAGAGTTTACTATGGCAGGGCAGGAGCTGCACGGCTCCCGCCCTGCCATAGCAAACAGCAGTGCAGGAGCCAGCTCTGGGGGGTGGCAGTCCGCAGGGCCATCAAGGGCTCCAGGAAGGGGGACTGCGTGGCCCCCTTCCCACCATTTAAAGTCCTGGGGAGGTGGTGGTCCCCGGGTCTTGGGGGGTCTGTAACAGAAACCCGAAATTGCCATATTTAGTGCACCGGGGAGGTGGTGATCCCTGGGGCATGTGGGGAGGCTCAAGCTCCCCTACACATGTTTTTTTTAAAAGCAGAGCCCCGGGGAGCTGGTGGTCCCCGGGCTTGGGGGACTCACGAGGCCCCCCACCCTAAATATTAAAAAAGCCCCAGGGAGGTGGCGGTCCCTGGGGCTTGGGGAGCCCACGAGGCCACCCTAATTATTAAAAAAGACCCAAGGAGGTGGCAGACCCCAGGGCTGCAGGGGCCCCTGCGGGCTCCCGCCACATAATGAGGCAAGATTGACAAAGCAAGAAAGCACGTCAACAAATCTGTTTCTGCTTTCCTCCGTGACTATGGTATGGGTTCCATTTACCACAACAACTTGCGTTACGACATGCAAGACATTTATAGAGGAGATGGTGTGCACTTCAATGATGAAGGGAACAGAGTCTTCCTCTTGAACCTTAGACTCTGCATCGGTACTTACTTGTAGGTACCACTAAAAAATCACTTCATAAACACAACGGCTCTTTTTAGAGCCCCCTAATATCTAAACTCTTAAATCTGCATTTCATTTCTTTTTTTTAATTTTTTTTCTACCGTACGCGTACGTTGAGCTTACCGTACGCGTACCCCGCGATTTTTTTTAAAATCAATAAATGTTTTCTTTGTACTTTTCTGTCCTTCTTTGACCCCCTTACAAATGTTAGGGGGTCTGTAACTCTCTCCCTTGCCCCCTTTTCAAGATATCACCCTTTTTTTTCTGAGTGAAATACACAAAATGGCGGACGCCGCTTCCTGGTTTCGACCGATTCGAATGTTTACTAAGATCTAAGAGCCAATCAGAATCGCGCTCGCGCACGCCACCGTACGCGTACGGTAAGCGCACCGTAAGCGCACGGTAAGCTGCCACAGATATATATATTGATTTAAAGGCTATTTTCTCAGAATCTACTGAACAGATTTACACCAAACCTACAAAAGGCACTTCCTTGACCTGAGGACTACCTCTCTGCCAAATTTCAAGTAATTCTGTTCAGCCGTTCGGGCTGTAGCTGTGTCTAAAGGTCCTATGGAAAAATGCATGGGAAAAACGTGTTTTGGGACCCCCCTTTTATCTCAGCCCCCGCTTGACGAATCCCCCCGAGACTTTCAGGGTAGGAGCGGAGCGTAGCGCCCCACCTATTTTGAAAAATTCGCGAGGATTCGTCGACCGGCGCCAAAGTTATTCAAAATAGAATGTTGCAGATTTCCCATGGAAACGTGGTCCTAACTATAACTACCTACTGGCGACCGCCAGTAGGTAATATATATATATATATATATATATATATATATATATATATATAAACTGAAAAAACATAGGTTTCAGGCACGTTATAGTTAGAAAATAGCATTTAAAAAACCTTAGAAATTCACAGAAAAAAACATATTTTTCAGGGACGTTATAGTTAGTTGGACATTTCACTTGTACAAAACCATAGAAATTACGCCGTTATAGTTAGTTCAGCTAACTATAACTCGTGCCCCCGTAATGCACTGCTGATGACGTCACATATTACATCATTCATGACATGGTCAGTGACATCACTGATGACATCACTGATGACATCTCAAATGACATCCCTGATGACATCACTGATGACATCATCCAGTGACTGTGTGTTTCTTTAAATTTTAAATATGTATTATATATATATGGAAGGTGTATTGAAGAATGAGTGTATAAAGTGTCTGGATTAGGGGTGGGCGGAATTTGCGAAATTCACTTTCGCAAATTATCGCGAAAATGTTAAAAATCTCCACAAACACGCGGAAATATTGCGAAGATACGGAAGTTTTTTTCCCGCCCGTTCGCGGTATTTTCTGCGTGGTCGCGGCTCGCCAACTTACCCATGCGGTTTGATCGCGGGTGCGGCCATCTTGTTTTCACTTGTCTCGCGGTGCATGATCGCGAGAAGAAAGACGTGATCGCGCGACGAATGACATTACTGCGGGCGCGAACTGTCGCGAGACAGCGCAAATGGCTACCAACAATCCAACATCTCGTGGAGAATGCGACCGGATCGAGAAAACTTGTCAGCGAACGCGGCGATTCAGGTAAGGCGATCACGCGCGTGCGAGAATGTATAATTTTACAGCACGAGCAAGCAAAATATTTCCGCTAAAATGCGGATTGCGGTAATTTTGACATTTTCGCGCTCTCCGCGGACCGCGAAAATGTCAAATTATCGCAATTTCCGTGAGCAGAACGGAATTTTAGCCCAGGCCTAGTCTGGATGGAGGATTTAGTGGATGTGTGACTGACTGTTTAAGTGAGTGATTGCATGTGTCTAACTGAATGCATGGGTTTGGACTAAACTGTGTTAATGTGTGTATCAGTCTGTCTGTTGCTGTATAAGCTGCTGCATGGGTTGGTCAGTTGCAACATGAGTGTCTATATGGGTTATCGATTGGTTGCCTGAGTTTTTGTGTGGGTGCCTGAGTATGTGTGTGGGTGGGTGGGAGGTATGTAAATCTGTGCATAGATGTTTGAGTGGTTGATTCACTGGGAGTATGGGTTCAAGAGTGCATGTGGAAACAGCTGTATGGGTGGGTGAGTGTGTGTATGGGTGTGTTAGTGATTGAATGGATGTCTCAGTGGTAAAATGTCCAAGTAACTACATATGTAAAAGGCAGTGTATGTGAGAGTTGGAGTATATAAATGACTATACGTGAGAGTCAGTGATTGTGAGAGTGGTTGTATGGATGAGTGTGTACTTGTATCAGTGATTGTATATGTCAGTAAGTATGCGTTAGTATCTGCATGAATAAGTTAGGTGGTGTGCGTATAACTGTATAGGTGTGATTGATTCTTTGCATGACTGGCTAAGTGCGTGAGTAACTCCATGGATGAGTGTCGGTGTGTGAGTGTCTGTATAAGAGTATGAGTGCATATGATAGTGTTGTATTGATGAGTGACTGTATGTATGAGTGATTGTATGGGTGACTAAGTGGATGGTTGTATAGACCTAGAAATCAATGAGTGCGTATGTAGTAACTGGTATTGGTGTGTCGATGGTTTCAAAAATGGTAGTCTGTATTTTACAGTGGGTGTATCAAAGGTTATATTAGAGTGTGAGGAGGTGCATCAGATTTTCATGTGGATGATGTCATCAGTGATGTCATTTGAGATGTCATCAGTGATGTCATCAGTGATGTCACTGACCATGTCATGAATGATGAAATAGGTGACATCATCAGCAGTGCATTGCGGGGGCGCGAGTTATAGTTAGCTGAACTAACTATAACGGCAGAATTTCTATGGTTTTGTACTAGTGAAATGTCCAACTAACTATAACGTCCCTGAAACCTATAGTTTTTTCAGTGAATTTCTATGGTTGTTAAATGCTAATTTCTAACTATAACATCCCTGAAACCTATGGCTTTACCTGTGAATTTCCATGGTTTTTTTAACTAAAATTTCTAATCATAATGTGCCTCACACCTATGTTGTTTTTAGTTAATTTCTAAGGTTTTATAAATGCTAATTTCTAACTATAACATCCCTCTTAAATCCCCTTGAATCTTGAAGGTCCCTGGTGGCCAAGTAGCTCACCAGGTACCTCCAGTAAGCACCACAGAGCTGCGTTGCAGAGAGGTGTTCATAGGCTACGCCCCTTTTTACACCATGCTGCAAACGCGGCTTCTGGCGCACTGCTGCTCGGACGATGAAGTCGACTTGTGTCCTGATGTCCTCAGGACACAAGAGGACCTCATAGCCCCTCTAGCAGTGCACCAGAAGCCGCATTTGCAACGTGGTGTAAAAAGGGGCGTGACCTGGGAACACCTCTTTGAAATGCAGCTCTGTGGTGCTTACTGGAGGTGCCTGGTGGGCTAGTTGGCCCCCAGAGACCCTCAGGATTCAAGGGGACTTAATCCCCCAATTTACAACACACCAGGGGGTGTGTTTGCACACTTGTAATATCAGGCCCCACCCCCTGCACCCTGCACCACTGTGCAAACGCGCCCTCTGGCGTGTTGTAAGTTGGAGGATTAAGTCCCCTTGAATCCTGAGTGTCCCTGGTGGCCAACTAGCCCACCAGGTACCTCCAATAAGCACCAGAGAGTTACGTTGCAGAGAGGTGTACAAAGGGGAGTGGCCTCAGACTACCTCTCTGCAACACAGCTCTGTGGTGCTTACTGGAGGTACCTGGTGTGCTAGTGGGCCCCCAGGGACCCTCAGGATTCAAGGGAAATTAATCCCCCAACTTAAAACCCGCCACGGGGTGCATTTGCACAGTGGTGCAGGGAGGGGGCGGGGCCTGATGTGACAAGTGTGCAAATGCACCTTGTGGTGCATTTTAAGTTGGGGGATTAAGTCCCCTTGAATCCTGAGGGTCCCTGGGGGCCAACTAGCCCACAGAGCTGCATTGCAGAGAGGTGGTCCAAGGCCACGCCCCCTTTTACATCTCTCTGCAGCGCAACTCTGTGGCGCTTACTGGACGTACCTGGTCAGCTAGTTGGCCCTCAGGGACCCTCAGGATTCAAGGGGACTTAATCGCCCAACTTAAAATGCACCACATAGCAGGTTTGCACACTTGTCACATCAGGCCCCACCCCCTCCCTGCACCACTGTGCAAACACACCCCCTGGCTCATTGTAAATTGGGGGATTAAGTCCCCTTGAGTCCTGAGGGTCCCTGGGGGCCAGCTAGTCCACCAGCTACCTCCAGTAAGTACCATAGAGCTGCGTTGCAGAGTGGTGTAAAAGGGGGCGTTGCCTCAGACCGCCTCTCTGCAACGCAGCTCCATGGCACATACTGGAGGTACCTGGTGGGCTAGTTGGCCCCCAGGGACCCTCGGTATTCAAGGGAATTAATTCCCCAACTTACAACACGCCAGTGGGCGTGTTTGCAGAGTGCTACAGGGAGGGGGCAGGGCCTCCAGCACGATGCAGGCTTTGTTTTATTTTTTATTTTAGAAGGGGGGCTGTGTGGCCCCCCTTCTTTTCTCATTTTTGGGGCCCTGGGGACCCCATCCCCAGGGCCTGACCCCTATATTTTTAAATATAAAAAAATTAAAGGGGAAGGGGGCCACGTGGGCCCCCTCCCAGGGCCAATTTCGCCCCTGGTGACCCCATCCCCCGGGGCATGGCCACATATTTATTTATTTTTAAAATAGGGAGGAGGGCTGCGTGGCCCCCCTCCTGGGGCCTCTAATAGCCCCGGGGTCCCCATCCCTGGGGCTGTGCCTCCTTTTAAAAAAAAATTATTGCAGGAGGGTGCAGTTTTGGCCCCCTCCCGGGCCACTTCTGGCCCTGGGGACCCATCCGTTGGGGACCGTGGGGGGGAGCCCCAATGCCCCCATGGTCCTGCCGGCTCCCCGCCTCCTGCGGTAGGCGGCATTGCTTTTCCACAAGGTGAGCTGCTGACATGCAGCTCCCATTGTGGAAAAGCAATCCTGCTTTGCTTGATTAAAGGGAGAGCAGGTTTTCCTGCGCTCGCTTCAATGAAGCAAAGCAGAGTTTACTATGGCAGGGCAGGAGCTGCACGGCTCCCGCCCTGCCATAGCAAACAGCAGTGCAGGAGCCAGCTCTGGGGGGTGGCAGTCCGCAGGGCCATCAAGGGCTCCAGGAAGGGGGACTGCGCGGCCCCCTTCCCACCATTTAAAGTCCTGGGGAGGTGGTGGTCCCCGGGTCTTGGGGGGTCTGTAACGGAACCCCGAAATTGCCATATTTAGTGCACCGGGGAGGTGGTGATCCCTGGGGCATGTGGGGAGGCTCAAGCTCCCCCACACATGTTTTTTTTAAAAGCAGAGCCCCGGGGAGCTGGTGGTCCCCGGGCTTGGGGGACTCACGAGGCCCCCCACCCTAAATATTAAAAAAGCCCCAGGGAGGTGGCGGTCCCTGGGGCTTGGGGAGCCCACGAGGCCACCCTAATTATTAAAAAAGACCCAAGGAGGTGGCAGACCCCAGGGCTGCAGGGGCCCCTGCGGGCTCCCGCCACATAATGAGGCAGGCCTCTGGCGCCTGGCCCACCCAGGGGCTTAAATACAACATAGCAGGGGAGCCCGTGCTTTGTTTTTCAATTTGTGGCAGGATTCGCGCACCCAGCACGAATTCTGCCAATTGTTTTAAAACAAATGCTTTTTTGGGGCCTAGGGGCTGCCAACACTTCCTGATTTGAAGTGTTGGCAGCCAATCAGATCGTAGTTTGTGCCTGGGAGGGTTCGCGAACCCTCCTTGGTGCTCAGATATCAATATTTTTCTTTTACTAATTTCTCAGCAACTACTGAATGAATTTACACCATTTAATAAAAAGGCTCTTTCTGAACCAAGGGCTACCTTTTTGCCAAATTTGGTGTAATTCCGTTCAGCAGTTTGGGCTGTCGCTTTGTCTAAAGTTTCCTATGGAGGGCAGATATCGAACCCATTCTTTTTCTAATTTCTCAGGAATTACTGAACGGATTTCCACCATTTAAAAAAAGGGCTCTTTCTTAACCAAGACCTACCTTCTTGCTAAATTTGGTGTAATTCCGTTGAGCAGTTCGGGCTTAGCTCTGTCTAAACTTTCCTACGGAAATTAACATGAGGAAAACGCGTTTTGGGACCCCCCTTTTTCTGAGCCCCCTGCTTGACGAATCAGCCCGAAACTTTCAAGACAGAAGCTGACCGTAGCTGGCCACTTTTTTTGAAAATTTCTTGAAGATTCATCAACCAGCGCCAAAGTTATAGGGAAAAGAAAAAACACTTTTCCTATGGAAACTAGGTCCTAACTATAACTACCTACTGGCAACCGCCAGTATTTAATATATATATAATGTGTGTGTTTGTGTGTATATCTATCTATATACTCACACACACACACATATATGAATAAATGTTACATTATATTATTTTTACCTATAACAATTTTAAACAAATTACTTTAAAGTCAATATTCATTAAAAAAACAATGTTCTTACTTTTTGGCACAATAATCTCTTCCAAAATATTTTTTACATTATATTTTTGCAATTTCCAAATATAGGAACACAATATTTTGGAAAATGATATTTTTCACACAATATAATTGTAATGATATTTTCTCATACAATTGCATGCAACTAACATATGTATCTATATATCCATATCTATAGCTCTATGCTATCTGTATATATATATATATTCACTTAAAAAACCATAGGTTTCACACATGTTATAGTTAGGTGGACATTTCACTCGTAAAAAACCAATGAAATTCCCCCGTTATAGTTAGTTCAGATAACTATAACTCGCGCGCCCGCAATCCACTGCTTATGACGTCACATATTACATCACTCATGACATGGTCAGTGGCATCACTCATGACATCACTGATGACATCATCCTTTTGATAGAGTGGCGGTCGCGCGAGTTATAGTTATCTTAACTAACTATAACGGGGGAATTTCATTGGTTTTTTTACGAGTGAAATGTCCACCTAACTATAACATGTGTGAAACATATGGTTTTTTAAGTGAATTAGCAAGGTTTGTTAAATGCTAATTCCTAACTATAACGTGTGTGAAACCTATGTTTTTTTCAGTGAATTTGTATGGTTTTTTAAATGCTAAGTTATGTATTTATTATTATATTTTTTATATATTTATTTTACAATAAACTACGTATTAAAAACATTTTTATTTATGGTTTTTCATCGTGCGCGCACGGTGCGCGCACGGTGCGCGCACCCCGCGATTTTTTTAAAAAAAATTAAAATGTTTTTTTCTGCCTTTGGGGTCCTTCAGGGACCCCCTGACAAAGGCTAGGGGGTCAGGAACTCTCTACCCTGCCCCCTTTTCACATTCGCCACCTTCCTTTTTCACTCTCGCACTCAAAACAAACAAAATGGCGGCCGACACTTCCTGATTTCGTCCGATTTGAACGTTGACTGACATGTAACCACCAATCAGAATTACGCTCGCGCACGTTATGGTGCGCGCACGGTGCGCGCACGGTGCGTGGCTATAGATATTAATGTATTTTAACTGCAATTTTCTCAGGAACTACTGAACAGATTGACTCCATATATGCAAAAGGCACATCCCTGACCTGAGGACTACCTCTTTGCCAAATTTCAAGTAATTCTGTTCAGCCGTTCGGGCTGTACCTTCAACTAAAGGTCCTACGGGAAAATGCATGGGGAAAACGTGTTTTGGGACCCCCCTTTTTTCTCGGCCCCCGCTTGACGAATCCCCCCGAGACTTTCAGGATAGGAGCTGAGCAGAGCACCCCATTAGTTTTGAAAATTTCGCAAGGATTCGTCAACCGGCGCCAAAGTTATTCAAAATAGAATTTTGAGATTTCCTATGGAAACACGGTCCTAACTATAACTATCTACTGGCGACCGCCAGTAGATAATTATATACATATATATATATTTTATCTGTCTATCTATATTTATCTATCTATACATATCTGTATACATTACCTTCTGGTGGTCGAAAAAGCTTTTTTTGACTTGCCTAAAACTTTGGTGCTGTTTGACGAATTGTCACAAAATGTACCCAAAAACATGCCCCGCTGAATCTTGTTTGGCATGGAAATTTTCAGGGCTTTTCGTCATGCAGAGGCTGAGAAAAAGGGGGTAAATAAAGTGTTTTCCCAAGTTAATTCTCATGGGACCTTTAGTAGAGCTGACAGCCTGAACCTCTGGATGGAATTACATCAAATTTGGCAAAAAGGTGAAGTTGGTTAAGCAGCTCATGCTTTCAGTTATTTGGTGTAAATTCATTCAGTATTTGTCGAGAAATTTAAAAGAACAAGATAGTGATATTGTTAGACCTGGCATCTTTGGCGTGGTTACCCCTGACTTTTTGCCTCTACCTCCTGTATTTTTGATGCTATGCTGGATTTCGTTTTTGCTGGTTTAGATGCTTTGGGCACTTTGCCACTGCTGATCAGTGTCAAAGTGCAAGTACTCCCATTGGTAAATTGTTATATTGATTGGTTATCCATGATTGGTATATTTTTTTCACCTGTTAGCCCCTAGTAAAGTGCACTGCGTGTGCCAGGGCTGGTGATTCAAATGCTACTAGTGGGCTGCAGCACTGATTGTGCCACCCACAGGAGTAGCGCTAAAATGATGTCTTAGGCCTGCTTGCAGTGCCTATGTGCAGTCCAGGACTGCCATGTCGACCTGGCCAGTGCACCCACTGACCAGGCCTTATCCTTCCCTTTCTGTACATGTCAGGCATCCCTATGGTGGCCCTAGGTACCCCCCTGGGCTGAGTGCAGTGTATCTGAAAGGTAGGGCATGTACTGAGGTGTGTAACATGCCCTAGTAGTGAATTACAACCATTTTCGTTTTTCACTGCTGAGAGGCTATCTTGCCCATAGGATAGAATGGGGAAGGCTGTTTACATGCCTATCTTCCCATAAGGGCAAGATAGAAAATCCAAGTTTGGTATCTTTGTGTTCAGAATTTAATTATACATCTTTTTAGCAAGATGGTTTTTAAATTCACTGTGTGAGAATAGCACTTTTTAGAAAGTAGCTATTCTCCTGTTTAACCTTCCTGTGTGCCTGTGTGCTGGTTGGCAAACTGGTGTCATGTGGTGGTCTAGGTGGCTCCAGGAGCCTGGATGAGTCAGCAGCAGGGTGAATAGGGAGATCTGCTTTAGATGGGTGGGAGGAGTAGTCCCTGGGTTTGAATAGGGCTGCCCCTGCCAAAAACAATGCTGGCTCCACCCCCTGCTGGCCAGGCTGAGGACTCTGCCTCTGCTGGCACAAAGAAGGCTTCACCTCCTGCTGAGCGTCTAACGACCCTGCCCCTCACTCTGAAAGGAACCAGGTGCTCCAGAGCAGAGCACACCCAGGAACCGGTTTGAGCAGGGGAATCCCCCCACTGGAACAAAGAGAGACAAAGACTTGGAGGGGTATAAGAAGAGGACCCCAGACACCTAAACTTTAGATCACTTTGGAACTAAGAAGAAACCTCTGCCAAGGAGAAAGCTGAAAAGAACTGAAGAGGAGAAGACTGCCTGCTTGCTGTTTTGCTTTGCTGCCAAGGAGAGGGGAAGGACTTTGCTGTGTCCCCTTCTTTTGATTCTGATCTCCAAGGGCCTGAGAAGAGCTGGCTCCCTGTTAAGAAGTCCCAGGAACAAAAGGACTTCACCAACAGCTCCCCTGGAACTCTGCTGAAGGAGTTCTGACCTGCCTTGGAGTGCTTGCCCAGTCTTGGGGCCTCAGGAGGTCATTTTGCTGTGTTTTGGGAGCTGGGAAGCAGAAGCGTGAAAAAGAGTAACTGGTACCCAATGCATCATCCGATTGCGTGTCGCAAGGACGAGAGTGCAAGGAGAATTTCATCGCGGCGTCATCGCAGCACCCGGAGTCCCCGCATCGCCGAGTGCGTCAAGCATCGTCCCGGTGCGAGAAGATTCCTGACGCTGCGAGGGTCGTCGCAGAACCAGTTTGCGGGCCGCACCACTGCCGGTGCGTGAAAGTATCCAGTCGCTGCGTGCGTCGACGCAGAGTCCCGTTCCGTGGCGCATCGAGAGTTTACGGCGCCGGAAGTCAACGCTGCGCCGCGCATCGTGCCCCATCGAAGAGTGTCGCATCGAATCTGTGCGTGAAGCTTCCCCCTAAGAAACCTACGCAACGAAAGCCAAAGCCATCGCATCCTCCCCCTACAGATCGGAGCCGGCGCATCCACCTCTGCTGCGTGAAGCAGGGCTGCTGCAAAGCCTCCCCAGGATCTCAGGAGTGTCGCATCGCCTTTGCCATCTTCCTTGTGATAGCTTTTGGGAACCTTATCGCAACTACAGGTACTGTTGGGCATGAGAGTGTCGCATTTTGTGCATTGAGAGTCGCATTGTGCAGGACACTGACTTTTCCATCCTGGAGTACTTTCTGCAAACTCTTGAACTATATTTAAAGTAACCTTTTTAATTGTATGTTGGTTTTTCTGTAGTATTTGGTCTTGTGAAGTTTTTAGTAAAGATACATTATTTTTCTAAAACTGGTGTGGAGTAAATCTGTGGTGTTTTCACTGTGTTACTGTGAGTGTTGGTACAAATACTTTACACATTGCCTTTGATAGCCTAGACTGCTCAGGCCAAGCTACCTAGAGGGTGAGCAGGGGTTATCTTAACAGTGTATCCCCCTTTCCCTGACTAGAAGCAAGGGTCTCTACTTGGACAGTGGTACCTACCCTGCCAACTAGAGACCCCCAGATCTAACAGATATCTAGGGCTGCGGGTCCTTCACAAATAATCACGAAAAATGAAGAGCTCATGCAAGGAAATGTGGAGCTCTGATTGGCTGCCAACACTTTAACCAGGAAATTCTTTTTTTTTTAAAAGCAAGCAGGGGCTCCCTTGCTTGTTTTGGAAATAGCTGCAAAGGGGCCTCTAGGTACACTACTAGTTGGGGAATGAAGTCTAGGGGTGAGCACAGCAGTAAACTCTGCTCCGACCGTGTTGAAGGACCGACCCACTTTCTCAACCACTCTGCAAAGGGGCCTCCTGGCGCACTACTGGTTGAGCGATGAAGTCCCCTTGGCTGATGAGGGTCGTTGGGAGCCAGGAACCCCTATTGTTGGCACAAGTAAGTCCCCCACAGTGGGATTGCTCAGACCTTGTTAGAGGCCCTGTCCCTTTCTCAACTACACTGCAAAGGGGCCTCTAGGTACACTACTAGTTGGGGGATGAAGTCTAGGGGTGAGCACAGCAGTAAACTCTGCTCCGCTGGTGGAGTTTTTGCCAAACTCTATGTTCCAAGTGGAGTGCGGAGTGGCAAACCTCCCTGCAACCGTTGGGTTTTTCTGTGATAAATATATATATTTATGTATGTATTACCTACTGGATTAGAGTTAGGACCTAGTTTCCATAGGAAGAGCATTTTATGATTTGCCAATAACTTTGCTGCCGTTTCACGAATCTTCACAACATTTTCAAAACTGATTCGACCTTCACTTCAGCTGCTGTCTTGAAAGTTTGGGGTGATCAGTCAAGCTAGGGCTGTGAACCAAGGGGTGCTTAAATGCACCCTTTCCCCATGTTAATTCCCATTGTACCTTTAGACACGGCTTCAGCCTGAACTGTTGAATGGATTTACACCAAATGTAGCAGTAAGGTAGATGTTGATCTAAGGAAGTGCCTTTTTGTGATTTGGTGTAAATCCATTCAGTAGTTTCGAAGTTATTTAAAGACATTTTCTGTTGAATATATAGGGACACGAGATAGAATCGGCGACCCCTCCCTATCTCGTGCTGAGATCTGATTGGCTGCCAACATTTCAAACCAGGAAGTGTTGGCAGCCATCTTGTGACTCGGTTGAACCCAGACACAGAAAAAAGATTTTTTATAAAAGAAACAGGGCAGAGTAGAAACACCCTGACCCGTAGGTCTCTTGGGGGGATGGAGTCCCACAAGGAGCGCCCAGGGTTAATAAAGAGATTTAAAAACAAAAATCAGCAGGAGTCGAGCTGGATCTGCGACTCTTGACACTTTTTAAAACACCAAGCACGGGCTCCCCCCCGTCCATTTGAAATTAGCCCCCGGGTGGTCCAGGTCCCGGGGGAATTGTGGAAATGTAGGAGGAGAGCACACAGACACCCCCTCATAGGGTTATTCAAAGCCCTAGGGATCGCCACCTTCCCAGGCCAGTAACATTAAAATATGCAAGGGAGTCTCGCTGTTCCCCCACTGCCCCAAGGACTGTCACCTCCCCAGAGCACAGATCTAAACTAACAATAATGCAGGGGAGGCCCTTCGCCACTCCACTCTATGCCCCTCCACTCAACATTATTTCACTATATACCACTCCAATCTATGCCGCTTCATTCTACGCCTCTCCACTGTAAGACACTGTACAACACACCAGTCTATGACATGAAACTCACTGTATGACAGGCCACTCAACTCTATACCTCTCCACTCTACTCTACAATATATCACTCCAGTCCACGCCACTACACTCTATGGTACTCCACTCGGTGCCATGACACCGTATGCCATGTCTATGCCATGATACTGTAGACAATTCCATTCTATTCCACGACAATGTACACCATGACCCCGTACAGCACGATACTCTATGATATGACACTCTACAACACTCCAATCTACTCCACTCCACTGTGCTACGTACTTCTCCACTTAAAAACATTTTACTTCTCTTTAGGACATGCTACTCCTCTCTATGCCACTCCACTTTATGCTATTCCACTCTAAGCGTCTCCACTCTACATAATGCCACTCTATGCCACTCCACTCAGCACCACTCCACTCTATGCCTCTCCACTCAACACCACTCCACTCTATGCTATTTCACTCTATGCTACTCCACTCTACGCCACTTGACTCTATGCCACTCCACTGTAAAACAGTTTTCCACACGCCACTCTGTGGCACAAAAGCTCCACTTTACTATGAAACATGCCCCTCCACTCTACGCCACTCCACTCTATGCCACTCCACTGTACGCTATTCCTCTCTATGCCACTGATATCTGTCACTCTACTCAACTCCTCTGCACTGTAAAACACTGTATGACATGCCACTCTATGACACTCCACTCCACTCTACTCTACTCTACAACATGCCACACGACTTTACGCCACTCCATTATACTCTAATACATTCCACTCCATTCTATGCCACTCCACTTGAAGCCACACCACTCTATGCTATTCCACTTTATGCCACTTCACTCTATGCCACCCTACTCCACGCTATTCCACTCTGTCACTCCACTCTACACCACTTCACTCTACGTCCCTCCCCTGTAAAACATTCTACAACATGCCACTCTATGACACACCAATCCACTCTACTCTATGAAACACCACTCCACTCTTCCCTGTTCCACTCTACCCTGCAACATGCCACTTCACTCCGTGCCGCTCTCCTCTACGCTATTCCACTCTATGCCACTCCACTCTACGTCACTTCACTCTACGGTACTCATCTCTATGCCACAAAACTGTTCATCATGACATTCTATTGCACAATACTGTACACAATTCCACTCTACATTACGACAATGTATGCCATGATACTGTACGCCACAGCACTCTTGATACAAATCTCTACTACACAACACTGTAAGACACTACACTCTATGCCATGCTTTTTTATGCCACTCCACTCTACTCTGCTGTACGACACTGTACTCCACATTATGACATTCAACCTCCTCCTCTCTATTACACTTAATCCACTCTATGGCACTCCACTCTACAACACTCTACTCCAGTCTATGCCACTGTATGAGACTCTACTGCACTCTATGCCAATCTAAGACACTCTACTTCACTTTACAACACTCTACGATACTCTATGTAACTCCTCCATGCCACTCCACCTTTACTCAACTCTACTCTATGACACACAACTCCACTATACTCCACTCTACTCCACTACTCTACTGTATGCCAATCTATGCCACTCAACTCTACGCTACTCCATTCTAGCACACTATACCACTTTCTACTCTACTATACGCCACTCGACTCTACAGCACTCTACTCCACTCTATGCCACTCCACCCTACTCCACTCTACGACACTTTCTGACACTCTACGACATGCCACTACACTATACGAAATGCCACTCCAATTTACCACACTATATTCAACTCTGTGCTGCACCGCTCCACTCTAATGCACACCACTCTGCTCTACTATGCGCCACTGCACTCTGTGGCACTTTACTCCACTCCACCCCACTGTACTCCACAGTACAACAGTTTTCCCACTCTACGCCACTGTATGACACTCAAATCTACACCGCTGCACTCTACTCCACTCTATGCAACTCCACTCTATATTACTCTACTACACACTATGCCATTCTACGACACTCTAACTCCACTCTATGCCCCTTCACTCTATGCCACTCTGCTACACTGTATGATACTCTACAACACGCCACTCCACTCCTCTCTATGACACGGCACTGCACTGTATGACATGGCACTCTACTGTAGGACACTCTCCGTCGCTCTACTCTATGACACTCCACTTGACGACACTCCACTTTACTACACTATACTCCACGCTGCTTTAAAACAGTGTACAACACGCCACTCTATGACTTGCCACTCCAATCTTCTCTAAAACACGCCAATCCACTCTATGCCACTCCATTCTATAACACTCTACTCCATTCTATACCCATTACACTCTACGCCACTCTACAACACGCCACTCCACTCCTCTGTATGACACGCCACTCCACTGTATGATGTCACTCCACTCCATAACACGATCCACTCTGCTCTAAGTCATGCCACACCACTCGTCGACACTCAAATCTATAACCCTGTCCTCCACTCTATGCCCCTACATTGTACACGACTGTGCTTCACTCTACGATACTCTGCGATATGGCACTCCACTCCACTGTACAATATGTCATTTCACGACAAGTGACTCTAATGTACTACACGCCACTCTAATCTAAGGCACTCCACTTCACTCTACGACACTTCACTCTACAATGCATTAAAAAAAAAGCGATGGATTTAGTTTGGACTATGTTACAAATAAATTCTTGATAAAATAAAAGAAAAATACAAATTTAATGAAAAAAACAAAGGTTAAAGCTTAGTTATACTTAGGAAAATTTACGTTATTATTTCTATACAAATCCAACATAAATGGCACAAACTCTGGAAATTCTAAACATATACGTATAGTTTTACAGTTATAACTCAAAGTTATAATTTATGCCTTGCCGTAAAATAACTATAACTCGTGCACCTCCGTACACAGTGTTGTGAACTCGCAAGCCAGAGACTACATTAATTATAACTCACCCCTCGACCATGCACAGTTTATACACTTTCATATTACATCACTTAAACCACATTAAAGACATCTCAACAGACATAATGTATGAGAACATTGCACCTGGTATTTATTCTTTATCCTATCTTGCATTCCTACATTTTAGACACATTTCTGAATTTGCTACTGTGGAATTCTTTTTTAAATATGTACTGAAATGGGGTAACATGGAGTAAAAAGGGAGTGAAGGCAGATCTGAGAAGGGTGGAAAAAGTCCTATTGTTTTTAAAGAAAATCAGAGACATTGAAATGCTGAATTTGTCTTGACTTCATGAATTCAAATATGCAAAAACTATTGTTAAGTTACAGAAGGCATTGAAATAGTATTTTATTCTTTAGTTATGTATTTAGCATTTTTTGACAAATCTACACTAAGTTTGATATACGATTTAAATTAGTTGCAGATAAACCAAGACAAGCAAAGTGAAAAGTGTGTGTGAGTGTGATGTGAGTGCGTGCATGCGTGTGTGCGTGCGTGCGTACATACGTATGTACATGTGTGGATAGCGGGTGGTTTTAAAAGTCTTAATTTTCTAATACACAGATTGAGGAACCAGCATGCAGTTTGGAAGACTGCATATCTAGCCTTGTTCCATTGTCTCGAGTAATTTGGAGATCCGTCATGCGTGGCAAAGTTAAAGGGGATGGTCAGTTTCTTGGAGACATTAAGGGCCTCATTTATGGCATTTTGGCATTGGGCAGCGCAGCACGGTACTGCCCCAAGCCAAATTGAAAGGGCAGGAATGCACCGTATTCAAGCAATATGGTGCACTGCTGTCCTTTCTGCCTGTGCTGGTGTCATTTTGGCAGCCTAGCACCAATGTAGGCACCTTTGCACTATGGTGCAACGGGACTCCGTTGCAGGCAGGATACTTTTTGTGCAAGAATGTTCACCTTCCTGCACAAAAACAATTCTATGATGCATTTTCCTCTTCCTAAGTGTGCAGCAGAAACGTGGAAAGAGTAAAAAACTGAGAAATTAATATATTTCTCCTCCTTACAGCTACCTTGGAAGACGTACAGATTTGTCACTTCCCCAGGTTTACATCGCAAGCGCGGAGAAAGTTGACGCGGCGATTTGTATTGCATTGCTTTACTCATAAATTACGAGGCCACTCAGAGCCACGCAGGGTGGCTTTGCGTGGCTTCATAAACCTTTATGAGAGCCCTTCGTAACATATGTGCCACTTTATCTGATGCAAAAGTGATGCAGGGCTCTCATAAATAAGCCCCCAAGTGTGGATGCACAGTGTGCCTAATTGTAAATAATTGCGCTAAAAGCCCATACTCCAGGATTTCATTGGAAACAATCATTGTCCATGCCGAGCGTAAAGGGAGGCAGTGCACTTATTTTGGTCTGGTAGTGGCACTTCATCATCATGTGCATCCTGTATATATATTGCTTATGAGTCGAACAGCTTTTTGTGCACATAACAGCCTCTGGTAACAGATGCACTCAACAGTTGTAAGCTCAAAAGTCTTAAAGGGGAGTGCCTTTTACTCTGCCCTGTGAGGGGAACTCTGCACCAACAATTAGTACAACATTTACTATAACTTGGTAGGCATAATCATAAAAAATAAAAGCGTTTCTTGTCTAGGAAACTGGATCATATATCATGCAATGTTCTACAACTTGAACTTCAAGAAGATGCTAAGCTGAACATCCCTTCTCTTCAATGTCATTGGCAGTGTGCTTTCTTTGCATTTAATAAATATGTTTTGAGACACAAACTAGCTTTCAGGTAAGTTGAGCAAACATACCTGAAACCCTCAAAGCAGCCCCCATTAATGTAAATCACTTATGTTTATAGAGAGATGCAGTTACACTTGGGGAAAAGATGCTGAGCAACATCAGGCAATCATAAAGAAAATATAGGGGCAATGTAATGGCATAGGGTGACATAAAATATCTGTGTTAACAAACATATGACCACCATGTCACACACTTTCAGGAAATAAAACCCCATACACAAATAAGCAAGAAATTTGCAAACAAAAAAACTATTTCATTGCTAAAGCGATCTCATTATTGGCACTGGAGGGATGATACCAAAGTCACTGCGGACGCTTTGATGATGTCATTTGTAATGGCTATCTGTGGCATCATGTGTGCCACGAGTATGCAATGGAGGGAGTTATGGTTGCCTTGTTGGCCATTTGTTGAACATAAGTGGCTCAGTCCTGTTTTTTTCGTTACAAATCGGCATGATATTCATACACGCCTATGTACGCAGCAGTTATATGTAGATGAATCGATTACTAATTTCCCTCACATAATCATATAGTTATTTGTATGCTTTTGTGATCACAGATCGCCATGCGTTTGAGCTGAGATCAATGCACAAGTTGGTTGGTGCAGATGTAAGTGCAGAATTGCTCTCCACCACGTTGCACTGTGAAATTTGGCAAGGAGAACGAAATAGAGAGACAGACAGACGATAAATGCCATGATATTGCCGTCTGAAAGCTAGGAGGGGCATTGGGGAAGAGACCATGAGAAACAGGTTTCTAACTCTTTGATCATTTAAATTGCATTCAATTACAAACTACGTGTTTTTAAAATATCAATTTGGTAATTGGCCCACATCTCGTGTTATCAGAATAACTTTCTGTTCCCAGCTGAAATCCATGTCACATGACAGTGTTATTACCTGCGGTTGACGGGCTTTTAATTTTTTTTTACCTAATTATATGTTACACGTAATTTCCTGGAAAAATCAAGGAAATTAAGTTCTTGTAATTGTCCAATTCCACTGTCAGGATTTAGCGTATTCAATTACAAGAGCAATTCCTGGAATATCACTCGTAAATGCTACAACCTGCCCCGTGTGTCTGTTTTCTATCAGTGGTTGCCGGTATCAGTAGCCATGTTTTTTAGCACCAGAACGTGCGGGATTTTGGGAGCACTCGTTTGAATCTAAATCTCCAAAATAATGCAAAAACAGGTAATTACACCAAAAATATGAGTCAAATGTTTATCAAAATCCGTAAAACATTTTTTTTTAAATACAATGTCTTTATAGGGCACACATAAAATGGTTGTCCTATTGTGAGGCAGGACCTGGTTGCGCAATCTAGTTGACGGAGAGGATCGCATGACTTAAACTCTTCTAACCTTCACACACCCTCTACCGCCCTGCTACTGTAGGCAAACCCTTCTTTTGGGCTAACCAATCATCAGGCTTCTAACATCCAAACAGAGCCCAGGTACTGTTAAAACCATGAATCCTATCCTACATTAGATCTCCATAACATATAATATAACATAATGTTGAGCAACATGACCGGGGGCCAGATGTACAAAAATGTAGAATTGCGATTTTCTAATTGAGATTCTTACCAAACTGCGATTAGGAAATTGCAATTGATGATGTAAGAAAACTTCCATCTTTGAAATAGAGATTTCTAGAAGGATGCAAATCGACTGAAATGAGGCAGGTTGCAGTTGGCGACCTATTAGGAATTGCCGCCACCGCAGCCCACAATGTCTGTGATTGCTTTCTAATAAAGTAAACTTTTATTTTTAAATGCAGCTCGTTTTCCTTCAAGAAAAGCCGGATGCATTTAAACCAAAAAGATACAAGTGTGTTTTTTATTGTTTACGAGTAGACAGTGGTCCATTTTTACACTTACAAAATTGGGAAGGGGTCCTTTGGGAGCCCCTTCTAGTTTGTAAACAGGTTACCATCTCCTTTGAGGTGTCGGTAAAATATTAATGTTTTGAAACCACATTTCAGTCACAAAACCTTAATACATACCACTGCGATTTGGAATTTGAAGTGACACCCCAAACACGCCTCTTCCAAATCAGTGTTTGGTCTCAATCTCAAATTGCGATTTGGTAACAAGTTATCGAAATGCAATGTGGTGTTTATACATTTAAAAAGCATTTTGTACACCTAGCCCCAAATCACAATCCCTGAAGAAATACACCTTAAAGCCCAACTGACTCTGGGTAAAGATCACAAAACATTTTTGACAGGTGCTATTTCATGTTCTTGGTGGTAGGTTAAGACAGTGGTTGCTCCAAACATCTTTTACCATCATATTATGAAAAGAGGATTCTGGAGCTGGTAAATTGTGGCAAAAAATTAGTGCATATGTGTGTGCCATTTTGTTCTGGCAGTGATGTGCTCTTTTGTTGTTTGTACTATTATGTTTTATGCAGACTTTTTGCAACATCATTTGTTTTGTGTTTACGGTCTTGCTTTCTGTTTTGAATATTTTGTTATGATATGCCAGTTGTGTTTTAATTGTGCTGTTATGATGTTTTTTGTTTTATTAATTTATTTTATTTAAGGAGTTTTATACAGCGCTGGCCAGACCTGAGGGTATCGGAGTGCTTTACAACAGATTATAATGCAGGAGTCCCAAAATAAGGCATAGGTATACATATTGGTTCATAAAGTCCCAGCGTGTGGTGCGACAAATGAGGTAAGGCAGTCCTGGGAGCCTCACACCCTGTCTTGAGCGGAACCATTTACAGGGAGGGGGGTATGAGGGAGGGGCGTAGGGGCATTTGGAGGAGGCAGATAATGGTGACAAAGTGGCATGGGGCTACAGAAAGACTTTTAGGTCTTTTCGTTTTTTTTAAATTTAACAAAGGACGGGATAGTCCTAATGTGTGCTGGGATGGAGTTCCAGATTTTGGGTGTGTTTCCAGCGAAGGATCGGGCGGCGTTTTTTTCTTGCGTGTTTTCATAGGGATGAGTAGTAGGGAGTTGGAACTCGTGAGGTTCTTTGTCTGGCCGTCCTTTTTGAGTGTGGAAGCCAGGTTTTCCAGTTTCCCTGCGTGGAGGGCTTTGTGCATAAGACAGGCAGTTCTGAAGCTGGCACGCATCTCTACTGGGAGCCATTTTAGTTCTTTGAGTGCAGGTGCAATGTGCTCAAATTTCCTGACTCCGGTGACCATTCTGGCTGCTGCGTTTAGAGTAGTTTTGAGGGGGGCTAGGTGGGATTTCGCTGTACCAGTGAGGATAGCATTTCCATAGTCGAGTCTGGATATCACCAGGGATTGGGTGGCTTGTTTGAGGTCTTTGGTTGGGATGAAGGGTTTTATTTTGTTGATAAGCTTCAGATTGAGGAAGGCACTCTTGATGTGTCTGTACATATCCAGTTTAGGGTCTAGGGTGATTCCCAATGATTTTATGGAGTTGGCCGGGGTGAGATTACCGTTGAGAGCATCGATTGCTTTGATCCATTCCATGGTTTGGGGATTTTCTTCTTTGTTGGCGATGAGGAGTATTTCGGTTTTGTCTTGGTTGAGTTTGAGGTGGTTTATGGATAGCCAATGTTGGACTTCTTTGATAGTGTTGTTTAGTCTCTGAATATCTTCAAGGGATGAGTTTTCCAGATAGATCTGGGTGTCGTCTGCATAGAGGTGGAAGGTGATGTTGGCTTTTTTAAGTATGGAGGTGAGGGGTTCCATATAAATGAGGAACAGTTGAGGGGAGAGCACTGATCCTTGTGGGACGCCTCTGCTGATGGGGTGTGAGTCAGATGTGAAGGTTTTGAGTTTTATTTTTTGGGAGCGGTTTTGTAAGAAGGAGGAGAACCATTGTAGTACCACCTCATCAGCACCTACTCTGTCTTGCAGAGCCTTGATGAGTAGAATGTGATCCACCGTGTCAAAGGCTGCTGATCAGTCCAGGAGGATGAGTAGGCAGCATTTGTCGGTATCTAGAGATTTGTGCATGTCATCCACGATGTTTAGGATCGCGGTCTCGGTGCTGTAGCCTTTTCTGAATCCCAATTGGTGGGGATCTAGAAGGTTGAGGTTGTCAATGTGCTGAGTTAGTTGTGAAAGAATGCATTTTTCAAGGATTTTGGCAAGGAGGGGGAGGTTGGAAACGGGTCTGAAGTTGTTCAAATTGTTAGTGTCAAGGCCGGGTTTTTTCAGGAGAGGTGTGACTTGGCCTACTTTCAGGGACTGACGCCGCAACTCAAGGAGCTGTTTATAATCTTGCACCAGAATGGAGCTATGGAGAGTTGCAGCTTTTTAGTCAGTTGGGTGGTGAAAGGGTCGCATGTGTGAGATTGGGTTTGGAGGTGGCGATCAGTTTGAGAAACTCGTTTTCAGCTATGGGGTTGAAGGATTTGCAGGATTTCAAGGGGTGTTTGCATGTGTTGTCCTTTGGTTTCTGGGGGTGGGTTAGTGCATGAGGGGTTAGGGTTGATGTCAAGTGAGAGCTCAATCTTGGAGATTTTGTCTTTAAAGAAGTTGCAAAGTTGTCGCATAGGTCTTTGGAGGCCTGGCCAGGGGCTTGGATGTTTGTTGCCTGATGATGTTGAATAGTTCTTTCGGTTTATTTTTCACGGTGTCCAGGGTGGTGCAGAAGAAGGTGGTTTTTTCGTTGTTAATGTGTTTTTTGTATTTCCTTCGGGTTTGCTTGAGTTGCTCGTGGAGGATTTTGGAGGGGTTGTTCCTCCATAGTCATTCTGTGGCTCTTAGTTGTCTTCTCTCCGCGTTGATGTCAGAGTTGAACCATGATCTGGACGGAATGTTCCTGGTTTTTTTTAGTTTCAGGGGGGCTACTTGATCAAGGATGGAAGTCATACTAGAGTTATAGTGAGTGGTGAGTTCCGTTGTGGAGAGATCATCCGTGGAGGTAGGCAGGAGTGAGCATACCCTTTTTTCAAATTCGTCCATGGAGATCTGTCTAAGATTTCTCATCTATTTGGAGAGGTCTTGGTTGGGGGGTTGATGTTTGATTGGTTGATTGAAGTGGACTAGGATATGGTGGTGGTCAGACCAGTCGACAGGTAGGATCTGATCGATTGTGATGGTGTCCCGTTGGGAGATGATGGCATCAAGGATTGCTCCTTTGTCGTAGGTGGCATCTGAACATTGTTGGGTGAGGTTGTTGCTGAGTAGCAGCTCATTTAGGTTCTGGATTGCCATGTTGTTGTTTTCGTTCCAGTGTAGGTTCAGGTCTCCCAGAATTAGGTTTTTGGTGTCTCGGAGTGAGCAATGAGCAATCATATTGGACAGATGTTCGGTGAATGTGGTGGTGTTTCCTGGGGATGGTATAGAAGATGGCACTGGGATGACTTGTTGTCGCTTGTGTTGATGTTGACGAAAAGGCATTCACAGGAGTTATAATTAAAGGTGTCGATTTCAGTCACAGATATATTGATTTTATGAATGATTGCTATACCTCCGCCTTTTTGGTCATTTCGATCTTTGTTGATGATTACAAAGCCTGGTGGCACGAGAGTGTCCAAGATGGGTATCAAGCAATCGTTTAACCACGTCTCTGTGATGAAGGCTATATCTATGTCATAGGTGAGGATGGATTCAGCTAGTTCAGTTGCATGTTTAGTGGCTGATCTGCAGTTAATGAGCATGCAGTTAGTGGTGGATGCCTCGTTATTGGGGTTCTTCTTAAAGGGGGCCCTGGAGATATTGGTAAGGGAGGCAGGGGGTCTAGGGTGATTAGGAGGGGAGGGGTCCCTTTTGAATCCGGTGATCACCTGGATTTTAGATAGAGAGGGGGCGGTGGAGGGGATGTTGTAAGAGGCAGCCAGATCTTCTGCTTCCCTCGGAGACATAGCTGTTCTAGTTCTGTTGGAATGGTCTAGGTACCGATTTTGCTTTGTGGGGGGGTTGAGGTCTCTCTGTGGAGGGGAGTCGAGGGGCGCCCATGGAGAGTAGGGTTGTTGACAGTGGGGGTAAAGTGGGGATTAGGGTGAGGTTTAAGGAGCGAGGTAAGGTTGGAAAGGATTTAGTTGAAGCCCTTGATAACAATAGCTATCTGGTTTTCCAGCAGGGTGAGATGTTGGCCCGTCTCTTCAAAGGAGGGGGCAAGGGGGTTCTGAAAGGGGTCCTCCCTAGAGGGGGGGTCCTGACGCTGCTGCCTTGACGTCTGGCAGATAGTGAGTTGTCCGTGTGGTCATTGGGTGGGGCCGAGGGTGCATCGGGAGGAGGGTTGTGTTGTGGTTGCCGTGTTCTTATGAGTGTGGGTATAGGGAAGTAGATGGGGGTCTTGGACTGAGTGTTGCGGTTGATCATAGACACTTGGGGAGGGTAGTAGGTGGGGGAGCGGTCGAGGAGATGCTCGGAGAGAAGAGCCGCGTTCTTGGTGACAGCTGAGAGGGTGGTGTCACGTGCCGGGAGGCTAGTGTTGTTCTTGGGGCATGAGTGAGAGGTTAGGGTGCTCTGCTGGAGGGACCAACTGTCCAGGGAGTGGGGCTGGGAAGGGTGGGGCAGGGGGGCGTGATAGGAGGTAGACCGAAGTGAGGGGAAGAGTGCGTCGAAAGCCTCAAGTTTGTCGTTGTTAGCTTGGATTAGGACTGTGCCGTTGGGGTATATGGTCACAGAAGTATTCCCCCTCCTTCTCGAGCGATTGGGGAAATAAATCGTTAGTTTGCAGCTGAGGGGTGTATTCGTCGTTTTGGAAATGTGAAGTTGTGATCTAATGATGGACGTCCACTCATCAGGTCTTTCAGTGTGAAAGATTAAATCCATTTTAATCTTGCCTTTGGAGGAGCAGTGATATATGTCCGCGAATAATGATTCTGGGTGCTGCCTAATCAGTTTGTGTTTAAGTTTTTTTTGTGCTTTGGGTGAGAGGTTGGGGGGAAAATGATCGAGTGGGAGTTCGGGCCAAGCAGTTTTAGGTAGTTCGAAGCGGTCAGGATGTGGTGGTTAGGCGTGACCGACGGCATATTGATTTTATTTGACTGGGGGTAGGTTCCCAATAGGTGAACGGCGGGTCTGGATGACCGGTGGAGTAGAATGGAGGTAAGGAGCGGTAATTCCTATGTTGTTGGGGCCCACATCACTACCTGGTTGCGGTCAGAGGGTCGGGATGAGAGAAAAGCCTCTCTTATGAAAAGGTGTTGGCTTACCTAAGTTGTATGGTCATCCTGAGGGTTCAAATCCTTCTGCCCTATTTTCTGTTGTTTACTTTCACTATGTGAAAAAGGCTGCTACATGTTCAGCCAGAAACAGCAGACTCCTTGAAAGCTCCTGTGTCAAACAACCATTTCCCACTGTCTAAGGTGATAAAATCTAAACTTAGCGATTCTAGTGCTCACCTTGTGTGATTCAACCCTTGTTGTGGCAGTTAGTGGTCAGTGATATTCACTAACCCTTGGATGAACAACTAAAAGAATGTAAATTGACTCAATTAAAATGATGTATATGATGTTACAGAGCAAGCCATTGCAATGCACACCTGCACTGAGCCTCACCTGTTTGAAAGGGCAGTCAAAACATTCAATACAATGGTAAACATGTAACCTGGGGACGTGTCATAATGGCTTTGTGGCTGAGGAGTTCAAAGATCAAAAATATAACTTGAATCTTTTCTGAGGTAACACCACAATTTTACACAATACAAATAGAAAACAGGGATCAGAGATGGTCTTTCTTTGTTTCTGCCATGTTCTGTTTAAAGTTATTCATTAACTGGGAGAGTTTCCAAAGTATATGTTTCAACTTTAGCCACCTAACACAGAACACACATTGGCAAAGCCAACAGGTCTCACCTATGCATGAGCTATTGGCATTGCCAATGTGTTTAAGCAATGCTGTACACCAGAGTGGCTGCTGTTCAGAATGGCTAAAAGTTTGTGTCATAGAGGAAAGTGGAGTGGAATGGTGAAGAGTGTGGTGGAGTGTTGTGGACTGGAGTGGAGGGCTGTGGAGTAGAGTGGAGTAGAGTGGCTTAGCGTGATGGGGAATGGAATGGAGTAGAATGGAGTGGTGTAGAGTGCCATAGATTGGAGTGGCAGAGAGTGTTGTGGAGTGGCGTAGAGTGGAGTAGTGGAGTGGAATGGATTGGAGTGGGGTAGAGTGGAGTAGAGTGGTGTAGAGTGGAGTGTATTAGGGTGGAATAAGGTGGAGAGGCATAGAGTGAAGCAGTGTTGTAGAGTAGAGTGGAGTAGAGTGCCATAGAGTGGCATAAAGTGGAGTAGAGTATTGTGTCATGGAGTGTTGTATCATGGAGTGTTGTGTCATATAGTATCATGTGGCATGGCGGAGTGTCAAAGACTGGAGTGTTGTAGAGTGGAGTGGTGTAGTGTAGAGTGGATGAAAGTGTCACAGAGTTGAGTGGCACAGAGTGGAGCAGAGTGACAGAGAGCAAAGTTATGTAAAGTGGAGTGTCATAGAGTGGAGTGAAGTAAACTGTCATAGAGTGGAGAGTCATAGACTGGAGGGTCATAGAGTGGAGGGGCATAGAGTTGAGGGACATAGAGTGAAGTGGAGTAAAATGTCATAGAATGGAGTGTTGTAGAGTTGAGTGTCACACAGCGAAGTGGGGTAGAGAGGAGTATCGTTTAGTGGAGTGTCATAGAGTTGAGTGTCTTTAAGTGTCATGGAGTTAAGGGTCACAGAGTGGCAGGTTGTAGAATGGAGGGGCACAAATTGGAGAGGCATAGATTGGAGTGGAGTAAAGTGTCCTGGAGTAGAATGGAACACCTTAAAGTGTTGTAAAATGAAGTGTTTTACAGTGGAGTTTTGTAGAGTGGAGTGTCATGGGGAGGAGTGGAGTAAAGTGTCATAGAGTGAAGTAAAGTGCCATAGAGTGGAGGGCCACAGAGAGGAGGTACGTAGAGTAGAAGGGTGTAGAATGGAGGGGTGTGGAGTGGAATGGAGTAAAGTGTCATAGAGTGGAGTGGCATCGGTTGGAGTGTCGTAGAGTGGAGTTAAGGGGTGTGGAGTTGAGTGTTATTGAGCAGAGAGATTGTGGGCTGGTGTATAGAGGATTGGTGTAGAGTGCAATGGCATGGAGTGGAGTATTTCGCGTAGAGTGCAGTAGTGACTCGTAGATGTTTATGTTTATGTTTAATGCTTGCATAGCGCTCGAATGCCGAAGCGTCTTGGCGCTGGGGTGTAAGGGCAGAAAGATACGATTGTAAAGGGAGGCCTATGCGGCTGTAAAAAGCCGGGTTTTCAAACTCTTCCTAAAGAGCTGGCGATTGGGTTGAAGCCTCATGGTCAGAGGCAGTTTGTTCCAAAGCTTGGCCGCACAGTGTGTTATTGCTCGCCCCCCCCCATCTTGACCGTCTTATCTTCGTGGTTTCAATGAGACCTTGACTGGCCGATCTCGTAGAATGGAGGGTTGTAGAGTGGAGGGGAATAGAGTGGAGGGTCAAAGAGTTGAGTGGTATAGACTGTAATGTAGGTTCATGGAGTAGAGGGTCGTAGACTGGAGTGGCCTAGAGTGGAGCAGTGTAGAGTGGAGTGCAGGAAAGTTCACGGAGTTAAGTGGATGGTCATACAGTGGTGGTACATAGAGTGGAGGGGCGTAGAGGTGAGTGTAGTGTTGTACAGTGGAGTGGCTTACAGTGGCAAGGCATAGAGTGGAGTGGCATGGAGTGGCGTGGAGTGGTGTAGAGTGGAATAAAGTGTCATAGAGTGCAGTGACCTGGAGTGGCATAGAGTGGAGTAAAGTGGCTTAAAGTGGAGTGTTGTGGAGTGGCATAGAGTGGAGTAGAGTCGTAGAGTGGAGTGGTGTAGAGTGGAGTGGCATAGAGTGCAGTGGTGTATGGTGGAGTAGAGTAGCCTACAGTGATGTGGCATAGAGTGTCATAGAATTGAGTGGCATAAAGTGGTGTAGAGTGGAGTAGAGTGGCATATACCTGAGTAGAGTGGGGTACAGTAGAGTGTCATAGTAGAATGGAGTGGTGTAGAGTGGAGCAGAGTGTCCTTGAGTGAAATGGCATAGGGCACTGTAGAGTGAAGTGGCATAGAGTGGAGTACAGTAGAGTGTCGTAGAGTAGAGTGGAGGGCAGAAGAGTGGTGTGTCGTAGAGTGGCATGATGTAGTGTTCAGTAAAGTGTCACAGAATGGAGTGTAGTGTAGTGATGTTGAATCGAGTGCATTACTGTGGAGTGGCATAGCACAGAGTGCAGTTAAGTGTCATAGAGTGGAGTGGTGTAGTGTGGAGTGGCGTAGAGTGGAGTAAAGTGGCTTGGAGTGTCGTAGAATAGAGTGCCTTGGTGTCTTAGACTAAAGTGTCCTTTTATGGAGTAGAGTGTTGTGGAGTGGAGTGTTGTAGAGTGGAGAGTCATAGAGTGGAGTATGTTATGTTATGTTAAAAACTTTTATAAAGCGCGCGTACACCAAACGGTGTCATGACGCTAATAAGGCGGAAAGGTGATAACAGGAGACTGAGGTTAAATGTCATATGATTGGGCAAACGGTCGAGTCTTAAGCAATTTTCTAAACTGTGCGTAGGATGTAACCAGTCTCATCTCCACAGGGAGAGAGTTCCAAAGTTGTGGGGCTAAAACAGCAAATCTTAAGCCTCCATGCTTCTTACGAGGGGGTAACTAGCAAGTTTGAATGAGAGGAGAGCAGATCTCGGGTGGGAGTGTATTGTTGAATTCTAGAAGAAATGAAAGTAGGACTATTGCCATGAAGGGCTTTAAAGGTAGTACAACCCAGCTTGAAGATACACCTCTTGGCCACGGGGAGCCAGTGTAGCTTTTTCATAATAGGTGTCACATGCTGCCACTTCGGTTGGTGAAAAATGAGTCTGGCAGCTTGGTTCTGAACCAGCTGAAGATGTCTCAGTTGATAGGCGGGGATACCACAGTATTAAGAATTAGCATAATCTAGTCGAGAAATAACCAAGGCTAAAATAACCAAGGTCAAAGCTTCCCTAGATAGAAATCGACTGATCTTCCTTATTCTCCGTGGAAAAAGCCTGCGGAAACCACTGAACCGATTTGGGCATTCATTGACAGATTGTTAGAAATCACAATGCCTAAGCTTTTGTCCGAGCTTGCAGGCACTGGGGAATTGCCCAAAGAGGATGGCCAGAAGTTGGAATGCCAGGGATTGGCAGAGCCGCCTGTAAGAATCAGCTCTATTTGTCAGGGTTTAATTTAAGTTGGTTATTATTCATCCAGTCACATATAAAAATCATAGCAGTTTGAAAGTGGACGACTGAGGACGCTGATGAGTTAATGTCAAACACCAATTGGAGATCATCAGCATAGTTCAACGTCCCAATCCTTCTTTCTCTCAAAGATCGAATTAGAGGAAAAAGATACAGTTTGAAGAGGAGTGGGGAGAGGGAGGAACCCTGGGGAACCCCACAGGTCAATTCCCTCTTGTTAGACGAAAAATTAGCAAGCCGAACTGCTTGGAAGCGGTTGCTAAGGAAGGAGGCAAACCATCTCAACGCCAGACCCTGGATTTCGGAATTTTCTGACACGGTCAATCAAAATATTATGATCAACCGAGTCAAAAGCTGCTGACAAATCCAGGAGAACCAGGGCCTGGGGGGTGCCACTATCAGCTCCTCTTCTTAATTCATCCAAGACTGTAAGTATGACAGATTCCGTAGAATGTGCAGGTCTAAAACCTGCCTGATGGGAGTCCAAAATCTGGTAATGTTCAACAAATGAACTGAAACAGTTTGCCACATAAGCCTCTAGAACTTTACCTAAATAGGGCAGCAAGGAGATAGGGCGATAATTGCTAAGAACTTTCAGATCCGCTCCCGGTTTCTTTAGAATAGGGACAGTTTCCGTACTTTTGAATATGTCAGGGGCAATGCCATATTTAAGTGAGTTATTGAGGAATGAGAGAGGGGGGTCAGGACAAAGAGTAAAAGATTCTCGAAGTATATGAGGAGGGCAACAATCAGTGGGGGAACCAGAGTCAACCTTTTTAAGTAGATCGAGAATGGTCTCCTTTAAAATCAATGGAATTTGATCCATCAAAAATACATTCTGACAAGAATTCGGATCAGGTATAGGAGGAGTAGAGGAAGGAATACTAGCTTTAATAGAAGCAATTTTCTCAAGAAAAAAAGAGTTGAGGGAGTCGCAAAAGGACTGTGTAGGGACTGGCTTCTACATGATCCTGTCTGGTTTCGAAAGCTCATGTACTATGGAATAAAAATCTTTGGGTTTATTCGACGAATTAAACATTTTATTAGAAAAATAATCTTCCTTTGTACAAAGAATCTCCTTTTTGTATTCTTTTAGGAGGGTTACATATATAGCCCTCTTGTTAGAAAGATAGTGACGTCTCCAACTGCATAGACTGGAGTGTTGTAGTGTGGAGTAGAGTCCTGTAGAGTGGGGTGACACAAAGTGGCAAAGAGTGGAGTAGAGTGTAATAGAGTGGAGGATCGTAGAGTGGAGGGTTGTAGAGTGGAGTGGTATGGAGTGGTGTGATATAGATTGGAGTGGCGTGGAGTGGCGTAGAGTGAAGTAAACTGTCACAGAGTGGAGTGGAGCTGAGTGGACTGGTGTAGAGTAAAGTGGGGTAGAGTGGAGTAGCATAAAGAGGAGTGGCATAGAGTGTTGTAGAGTGGAGTGGCATGGAGTAAAGCAGAGTGGCCTAGAGTGAAGTGGCATAGAGTGTTGTAGAATTGGAGTGGTGTAGAGTGGCATAGGGTGAAGCAGAGTGTTGTAGAGTGGAGTGGCTTAAAGCATCGTAGAGTGCAGTAGAGTGTCGTAGAGTGCAGTAGAACAGAGTGTCATAGAGTAGAGTGGAAGAGCGTAAAGTGGAGTGGAGTGGTATAGTATAGAGTAGCAGGCATGAAATGGCATAGAGTGGAGTAAAGTGGCATAGAGTGTCATAGAGTGGAGTGGTGTAGAGTAGCATAGTGTCACAGAGTGGATTGTCAAAGAGTGGAGTGTCATAGAGTGGGCTGTCATAGAGTGAAATGGCATAGAGTAAAGTGTCATAGAGAGACGTAGCGTGGAGTATGGTAGAGTGGAGTAGCATAGAGTGGAGTTGCCTAGATTGAAGTGGCTAAGAGCAGTGTAGAGTGGGGCAGAGTGGAATAACGTTGAGTGACGTATATTGGCTTGGAGTGGAGTGTCATAGAGAAGAGTGCCTTAGATTGGTGTGTCATATAGTGGAGTTTCGTAAAGAGGAAAGGTGTAGAATGGAGTAGAGTATGGTAGAGTGGAGTGGCATGAGTGGATTATGCATGGTGTGGTAGCGCACTGCCATTGCAAACAAAACATTTTCAATTGAAATGATCATTACATTTGAACATCCATTTTTACTGATAAAACTATACAGCACACAAATGAAATGAGTGGAAATGGAATCACCTTGTGTACGGATTTATGTTGATTGTATCAAAATATTTGTTTCCGCCACGCTTCAGTATTACAAAAAAATGTGCTTCATTTATAGTTTCCACATTCTGATATGGTCTGACCTATTTGACATTTCATTTACAGACATTTGAATTTTGTTGTGTGCTAGAAAAAAAAACTTTCTATTCTCACTTTGAGGTGAGTAAAAGTAATGTATACACTAGGCTCCTTTGGAAGACAGAACCTGACATTTGACTTCTGTCTTTGAGTGCACACAGATGTGATAAGTTAAGAACAAAATTTGAAGGCCTGTTTACAGAAAGCGAGCATTCATGGAAGAATACAAGGCGGATAGTAAATGTTCCATACACCACGGGAGGAACAAAGACATACTGGACAGCCTAAAACAAATAAAGCCAGCAAATAGAAAGTAAGCAAATGTGAGTTACAAACCACAAAGCAAATGGTAAGCAATGGGCAGAATGCATTCCCAGGAAAGCTTTCAGAGCGTCCCCAAAAAGTATTTTCGCAACCAGACAACTGCGTGGTATGGTAGGCTTCGACCTCAAAATACATGTGCACGTCTGTGCAAAGTTCTATCATGATATGACGCCAAATCCGCTGATGAATACCATGCTTCAATAATCGACGATTATGCTCTTCTAACACGTGGATAGACCTTGACTTTATTCATTTTTTTTTCCAAACATACTTTATTTCGCTTTCATCATATTCCTCTGTGCATACATTTGAATTTCACTTTTATCTTACAGTTAAACAGTCTGTTTGTTTTTAACACAGAACATGGTAACAATTAAACTATTCCCTCAACACGACCATTCATCTTTTTCCGAATCGAATTGTACTTACATATGTATTTACCATGACATTCATTTCTTTATGGTTCTCTCCCCGTCTTCTATTCTCAGGGATCTTCCACATTCCACTACATGTCGCGTCTTTTTCTTTATCTGTTTTCCATTCTTCTGTATTTCATGTGCTTAATATTTTCTAATATTGTCCCTTGCCAATTGTTGTTAACGAGTTCCTTTTTTATATCTTATCTTTGCTCTCGGATGTCTATCGTTTTATGGGAATAGCAGTCTTTCTGCAAAGTTTTTCCACATCTCTAAATCTTCTACCACTTTTCAGACCTTCTTACCTGGGCCAGTCTTATTTCTTTGGTTGTAGACCAGCGGTTCTTATACTTTTAAATTCCACCGGTCCATTTTAAGTTCAGTAGACCCCTATTGAATCACTATTGATAGCTCGGGACCCTGTTAAATATTTATTAGATGTGAAATTCAAAAAAAAAAAAAAACTACACAATCAAGAGTACAACAAACAAACACGTTAACTATGAAATATTTTCTTGAACTACAAATAAAAACTAAACAAAAATCTAAATTTTAATTCTAATGTGAAAGTTGGAGCTTTTAAAAATGTGTTTTCATTTCTTAAAGACAAAGCAATTTCCTAGACACTAGCATATTGTGTTGTCCTTTTTTCTCCTAATGCATAAGCTGTTTTTTTGTTGCATACCAGTGCTTCAATTGAAGCCTCCAGTCAACCATACTACTGTTCAAAAGGATCAGATTTTCCTTTTTGCCTTGTTATGCATAATTAACCTGCTAATATTATTACTACATTTTCTAAGCAGTAGCCGATTCTGGAAAGTGTCTGAAAGCTCATTTACAGATAGAGTCTTCCATACAGATGTGTAATCAGATTTCAGGTGTTTTCTGTGTCTGTAATGACCTGGTATGTAACTGTTGTTCTAGGCTAATCACTGGATTGGCCAATGGCTTTTTATCAGCTTCATACAATCTAGTGTGGTGCATGAACTGTGAGTTCACTATGGATTCAAACGTGTGTAGTGTATCATTTGTGCATTGCTCTCCCATTCTCCTCAGCACCCCTTCTTCCCATAAGGGAAAAAGTCATGTCTCTTTGTGCTTCTTGGAACTATTTTTTTATCCCAGAATTATGCATCTGGACTGTTAGGTTTCACAATCTGTGTGTGTATACGATTGCTTTCAATATCCCTGTGTAATTCTCACCAAACAGGGGTGTTGTCATCCATTATGTTGGGGTCAAGCAGTCTCCAATCTAAATATTTTTTCTTTAATGAATCCCATAAATCATATTTTATCTAAACCTTCTTCTATATCAAATCAAGTAGTTACATATTGTAATTGTGATGCTAGGCATCATAACTATATCTCTGGTAATTCTATTCCTCACTCTTTGTTTTTCTGTAGTACCTCTAGGCTCATTCTCTTTTTTTATCTTACATTAATTTTCCAACACTCTGTTTAGATTTTTTTGCTGTTTCGGTATATGGCTCAAGCTGCTCTGAATAAGCATTTTCGCAAGTTGATCATCTTAGCCAGTGCTACTATAACTCGCATTGATTTTAGGAGGTTTAACCATAACTATCATTTTTCTCCAGTGATGTCAATATTCTTATTATGTGTACATTATTTCTTGATGCTCCATTTTTAGTGATCATGATTCCCCAAAAAACAAATGGTTCCATTCTTCATTTTATCGGGGACCCTTGCGTTAACTGCGTGATTTTCTCCATGTTCATTTTAAGTGATACAATAATAAACAATCACAGCTTAATTTTAGCGCTAATATCCCTTGACTACATATTGGTGCACATTTACTATTATTTCATGGAATGCGGTGCAGCAGGGGAACTTGCTGCACTGCGTTGAGTCAAGGGAGAGAGCAGAAATTCTTAATATTCACAAAGATATGGAGCATTTCTGCTTCTGCCTTGCGCTGGCGCACTTGAAATATGGTGCAAGGGTGTCTGCGTTATGGGCATCATAATGCAGCACACACAGAGAGAGCCAGGGCCAGACTGGGAACCAAAACCGGCCCTGGCAAAGTGCTCGGCCCCCCCTCCCCCTAGGGGGTTGGGGGTGTCACCGAGCTCTTTGCCGGGGCCGGTTTTCGGCCGATTTTGTTACAGGGCCGATTTTGCAGCTATGCTGCAAAAACGGCCCCCTGTAACAAAAACAGCAAAACAAGCCCCCACCCGTGCGGCCCACGGGGGATTGCCCGGTGCCCGCTACGGCCAGTCCGGCCCTGGAGAGAGCAAATAATGACGAGAAATTAAGATATTTCTCTTAGTTAAACCTCTGTCGGGTAGGTGCACCAATTTGGCACAAACCCCTGTTTACAAGTCTTTGTAACTCTGGGTTTACGTCAAATTACATGGGAATATGCATGGCAACACCCAAGCTTTAACCATGTACCACCTACCTGATGCAAAGTAAATCAAAGTAGGGCTAAGCCAACACTTTGAGGGCCCCCAGCGCTTTAGGGGGTGCATTCAGCACAAGGACTATGATTATCATTAAGATAGGGCAGACTCAAGGGCCCATAATCACATTCTGAGGACGAGGTAATACTGTGCACAAAAACTGTAGTAAAAAATCCTTTCCACACATTATTTCCCACTGCTTACTACTGATGTAATAATTGGGCACAAAATGTACCCAATAAGGTGTTAATGTGAAATTTGACAATCCGCTTTGGCTCCTTTTTTATGTCTAAACTCGGAAATGAGGCCTTGAATAGTAACAAACCACATCACAAAAAAATATTCAGTTAATACACAGTTTTTTCCTGCTCAGTATTGGCTTAAATCTTTATAATCTATTTCACTTTGCCAGAATAGTTTGTTCCAATCTCCCTCTCCAATCAAGTACTGAAAAATCCATTGTTTCTTTTTAAATGGCTAGAATCTGCCATTATTTGGAGCCCTAGTATGAATTGGCCAACAGTGGTATACAGTATCTTCTACGAAGCACTGTACCACTGTTACTAACAGTAATGTGAAATCTGGGGCCTTGTTTAGTGTCTCTTTAACCAGTCATTCCCTACATGTTTCCTCCAAAGGGCATCCTAGAGCCTCACCCCATTACTCCTTTGCCACAGATACAAACTCATTTGAACACATTATTAATGGCCTTAATACCTGTTGACATTACTTAATCACCTTCACGCAAGCACCAACACTTCCTCAAATAGCTATTTTGTGTTGGTATTACGCCAACAAAACTTTGTACAGTTCTTCATATATTCCTCTTTCTTTGTTATATTGTAATAAGTCATCAGTTCCACCACCTTCACCATTCTCTCAACCCTCGACACTTGACCCAAATGGTAAGGTGCCTAATTCCAGCCATTTCCACAACTTTGATTGGTCTCCTTGTTGTATTAGTATATAGCACCTCAAGCTAGATTTATAACTTAGCCTGCTGTTGATCCAATAACTTTGCGATTACATTCAGTTAAGGGCTAGACTTTTTAAGACCACATTTATGAAACACTTATTAGGCTGGTTATTCACATTCAGTATTTTCCCTGAAGTAAGAGGCTGTAAGAGTGTTTTAGTAATTATAAAAGAATGCCTAATTCAGTCAGTCAATCAAGCTTTATTCAATTTAGATAAATCATAAAAGCACATAGTATAGAATTTCATCATAAAAAAAACATTAAAATAGAGAATCTTCACAATAAAACTTAAAATTACCCCCACCCCTTTCATTTTAAGTCAAACCAGACGTGGTACATCACCCACCCCTTAACCATATTTCTTTCTAATTACAATTGATCCTTTTATCAAATTGAAAAATGTACAGCAGATGCCCATTGAATCTACAGAAAGTAAAAACCTATATCCTTCAATAAAAGAACAAGGTCGTAAAGGCTTTAAACTTGGAAATAGGTGTTTAACTGTAACAGATTTAGACAATGGACAAAAATAGTCTAAAGTGCAAAGTGCTCTGTGCTGTCTGATTGTCACATGGAGAGGGACATAAATTATTTGACCAGGTACATGCTGTGGAAAATCCACAAAAACATGGACCAGAAAAGACAAAGGAGCACATTCATCAAGGTAGTCATTTGCGAGTCCTTTATTGCGATTATCAAGGAATTGCAATTAAGGCCTCGCAAAAGCCTATGCATGTAGGAATCGCTATTAAAATAGCAATTCCTAAACATTCCTTAATTGCGAGTTGCAGTTAAGGAATGGCTTGCTGTTCATTCCTATGGGCCTACAATGGGAAGTTGCATTCGCAATTTGCGAGTACCAATAGGTACTCGCAAATTGCGCTTGCAATTTGAAGGGTGCAAGGGGGCCAAAAGGCCACCCTGAAGCACCCCCAAAAAGGTAGGTATGCACTTGTGGTGCACACACATGCCCTAAGGGCATGTGTGTTTACGGGCATGTGTGTGTACCACAATGCACTTTGAAAAATGCATTTATTTGCATTTTTCAAAGGAACTTGAAGTTGATGGTAATTTGCGATTCTAAATTCCGAAAACGCAATTTGCGATTGCATAATGGATTGCATTTAGGGGATCGCAATTTGCATTTTTTTTACTGCATTTGCAATTAAGGGAATCGCATAAAATCGCGATTTCCTTAATTGCAAATTGGCAAAAAGGTACATGCATCTCAAAAAGCCATTTTGCGATCGCAAACGGGTGAATTTTGCGATTCGCACTATTTGCGATTGCAAAATGGTTTTGATGCATGTGCCCCAAAGTCTCATAAGATAAAATCTGTGTTGAGAATTCATCAAGTGAATAGGATAAAAACGAGGATGATGGGACCTGATAGCTAAATCTAAATGGCTCATTGATTTCAACTGATTCAGTGCATGCAAATTAAACTTCACTTAAAATGAAAGTGGTGGTTGGTAATTTAAAATTTTATTGTGAAGAGTCTCTGTTTTAATGTTTTTTATGATGAAATTCTGTACCATGTGCTTTTATGATTTATCTAAATCGAATAAAGCTTGATTAACTGACTGACTGATTGGTTAATTCAGATGTGTTCAAGTTAGCATGCATAGGCCACAGTCAACATGACAAGACCGCAGCCTGCTTGCATTGACATCCAGTCAGAAAGAAATGTGCACTCTTTATGTTTACAAGTCTTTCCACATGGATGTTTCTATGTGTTTTTTTCCATTTCAGAAAATCGTTTTAAATACAGTCTTAGTCGTGGTCTCAGCTTATAAAGTAATTTGCTTTCCTGGAGACGAAGCTTTTCCAGATTGTTCTTGTTGCTGTAACAAATTGAGGTATTTTGCTCAAAGCACTTACAGGTGTCATGCATTGCTTGCATGTGTTATTGTATTATTTTTATGAAATGAACAGTCATCTCCTTCTCTTTTTTTATTCATTTTCATTAATATTCATTAAAGATGATTGTTGTAAATGTTTCTTATTTCATGTATCATGAATCTGAATAGTGATTATTGCTCCTATGTATATCTTTGTTAACCCAGCCCTATGATGTCATATCACACAATGATAATTGTATGGCTTTTTTGCTTAAAGTTCTATAAAAGATAATGCTTTTGGGAGATGTGCCAGACTTTTGGCTGACCTTTTTAGGGAGCAGATTCTATGCTAATCTGTTTACTCACTTTATACTTAGACTTTTCCTGCCTTTCTAACTGTGCAGACTTTGTGCCAATCCGTCATTTGATTTAGGCTCAGAGCTTTTTGCTCGAACATACTGAGCAGACTCTGTGCTAGTCTGTCATTTGAATTATACATAGAGTTTTTTTGGGTCTTTCTTTAGAGACAGACTCCATGTCAGTCCCGCTGCTTGACTATACTTTGTATATATATATATGAGGCGGACAGTCGTCTGATGAAATAAAAGGATTGGAAACTTTGAAACCGCTTGTGGAGTATTCTTTGGAAGATAACATTGACTGTGGTCCGTACCTTTCTCAAACCCCTCAGTGATATTGGAGGGTCAGGACTTTGTGCTTTATATATATATATATATATATATATATATATATATATATATATTACCTACTGGCGGTCGCCAGTAGGTAGTTATAGTTAGGACCACGTTTCCATAGGAAATCCGCAACATTCTATTTTGAATAACTTTGGCGCCGGTCGACGAATCCTCGCGAATTTTTCAAAATAGGTGGGGCGCTACGCTCCGCTCCTACCCTGAAAGTCTCGGGGGGATTCGTCAAGCGGGGGCTGAGATAAAAGGGGGGTCCCAAAACGCGTTTTTCCCATGCATTTTTCCATAGGACCTTTAGACACAGCTACAGCCCGAACGGCTGAACAGAATTACTTGAAATTTGGCAGAGAGGTAGCCATAAGGTCAAGGAAGTGCCTTTTGCAGGTCTGGTGTAAATCTGTTCAGTATTTCCGGAGAAAATAGCATTTAAAAGCATATATATATCTATATGCGCGCAGGGTGCGCGCACCGTGCGAGCACCGTGCGAGCACCCTAACGTGCGCAAGCGTAATTCTGATTGGTGGTTACATGTTAGTCAACGTTCGAATCGGTCGAAATCAGGAAGTGTCGGCCGCCATTTTGTTTGTTTTCAGTGCGAGAGTGAAAAAGGAAGGTGGCGAACGTGAAAAGGGGGCAGGGTAGAGAGTTCCTGACCCCCTAGCCTTTGTCAGGGGGTCCCTGAAGGACCCCGAAGGCAAAAAAATTATTTTAATTTTTTTAAAAATCGTGGGGGTGCGCGCACAGTGCGCGCACCCTGAAAAACACACAAAAAAAATTTTTTATTTACAAAAAAAAAAAAATTATTCGCAGGGTGAAAACCAAAAAAAAAAAAAATAATAATTTTTATTACGTAGTTTATTGTAAAATAAATATATTAAAAAAATAATACATAAATAAATTAGCATTTAAAAAACCGTACAAATTCACTGAAAAAACCATAGGTTTCACACACGTTATAGTTAGGAATTAGCATTTAAAAAACCTTGCAAATTCACTTAAAAAACCATAGGTTTCACACATGTTATAGTTAGCTGGACATTTCACTCATAAAAAACCAATGAAATTCCCCCGTTATAGTTACTGCAGGCAACTATAACTCACGCGACCGCAATCCTCTGCTGATGACGTCAGATATTACATCACTGATGACATATGTGTCTTTCTGAAAAATAAATATTTGTAATATATGTATAGCTAAAGATTAATGGAAGAAGACATGGGTAAATAAGTGTCTAAATACAGTATTAGCATCAGCAGAGGATTACGGTCGCGTGAGTTATAGTTGCCTGCAGTAACTATAACGGGGGAATTTCATTGGTTTTTTATGAGTGAAATGTCCAGCTAACTATAACATGTGTGAAACCTATGGTTTTTTAAGTGAATATATATATATATATATATATATATATATATATATATATATATATATATATATATATATATATATATATATATATATATATAATTTTGATGTCTGAGTTGCTGTATTGTTCCAACACACAGGTACGAACCACTCGAAGTCTTCAAAATGTGAAAAAAACCGCTTCAAACAGCAGGGGTTACTCCTTGGTCATGTTTTCTTCAGCCATCATAATATATATATATATATATATATATATATATATATATTGTAATCCAACATCGCAAACAGACTAAGTTGCTACGGGATGAAGAAGACTACGAATCAGGACGCATCCTAATGTTTGCCAAGAAATTTGATTGCCCTAGGAAAACAGTTAAGCCTACAGAAATCAGTTGAAGTTTCCTCCAGAGAAACCTCAGAATTGGAGGTAGAGCTGTCCGAAGTGGAGCTGACGGCACGGAGGAAGGCGAAGGAAACAACACCCACTTTTTTTCAGGAATACCAATTAATGAGGCAAGCAAGACAATGACCGACACAACAAACTCATCCCCCAGAACAAAACAATGAAAAAAAAGAAGGGGAAAGAAAGGAAAAGGCGACTTGACCCAACCAACGAGTCACACGGAGCAAACTAGGGGGCAAATGGAAACAATAAAGAAACAAACAGTTGTCAATTTGTCCAAAAGACAATTGACACCAGAAGAAATCCATGTATTAGAACTAGGCCTAAACTTTTGCTCAACTACTCAATTTGACCAATTTGACTATGCAGACACACATATAGATCTATATCGATTCATAAGGAAGATGAAACTTATGAAAATACATCTTCTCCATCCAAAAAAAACAAGCATTACTGCATCAAACACTGCGGGTAATGGAAATCCATTAACAGGAATGGTCCTTGTCACCTTGCGAGTGCTAAGGGAAATAGAGTCACACAGCAACATTCTCGAGCTTGAGAACACATTGGGATTTCTCGAACAAGTGGGAGTCACCCAAATAGGGGCACAGAGTAATCTAAGTCTAAAATCACATTACATTCCACAAATGACCCACGATGGAATTGATTCCTTTCATGATCTAGTGACTGAAGAACTTGAAAACCTACAAGCAAATGGTCCTAACCTTACAAAAGAAAATTTGACCAAGAGCTAGTGGAAGGCGATAATGGATCTAAAAAATGATGAGGAAATAATAATCAAAGCGTCTGATAAAGGCGGAAATGTAGTGTTGAGAGATAGACAGGATTATCAAAAGCATACCTGGAGACAACTAACAGTAAAAAAATGCTACAAAATAGTAAAACAAACTGTATCTGAAACGAGCATTAAGGAATTTTATGAAACTTTGAACAAATGGAAAAGTAAAGGAATGTTGAGGGAGCAGGATTTTAGATTCACGTATTGCGAATTTCCAGAGCTTTCAAGGTTCATAAAAATCGAACTGATCCCCTGGGACGGAAAATTGTGTCCTCAAAAAACAGCCTACTGGAAAATGCTTCTATGTACATTGAATATTTTCTCAATCCCCTGGTCAAAGATCAAAGTTCTTACGTAAAGGATACTAGAGATTTCTTGCGTACTATAACAAACATTGAATGGGAGCCTGACATGTTATTAATAACATTGGACATAACTAGTCTCTATACAAGTATAGAACATGAAAAGGGACTCAAGGCGATCCAATTTTTCCTTGAAAAAAGACATTTGAAATATTGTGAGCACAACATAATGTTGATGGAATTAATATCTTTTTGTCTGAGGAATAATATTTTTCTTTTTTCAGGTGATCTCTATAGGCAGGAGCAGGGGATGGCCATGGGCACGTGCTTCGCCCCCAGCTATGCAAATTTATTTGTGTGCTGGTGGGAGAAGCACGTGGACTGGAAGGGCAGGAATGAGAAATGGCTGGAAAAGGTTGTGTTCGGGGCTCGCTACATAGACGACCTCTTCATTATTTGGAAGGGGTCGTATAAGGAAGCCATCTGCTATGTTTCAGCCCTCAATGATAACAACCTCAACCTGAGGTTCACTGAATGCATTAGTTGTACACAGGTACTCTATTTGGACTTACTAGTCTATATTGAAAACAATACCATACAAACAAAACTTTATAGGAAACCAAAGCTAAAATAGCACAGTACATGCTAACAGCTTTCATCCTCAAAGTGTAATCAACAGTTTCCCCTATGGAGAAATAGTAAGGATTAAACCGAATTGCTCCACAAAGAATGAATTTGAAAAATCAAAAGATGAAACTTTTGGGAGATTCAGAAAACGAGGATATACTGAGGGAATATTGAAGGAGGCAGTGAGAAAATCAGAAAGCCTACAAAGAAAATATTTGCTAGTAGCAACAATAGGAAACATAGATGAGACCCAAGGGGAAACCAATGCAGTAAGAATGATTACTGAATATACCACCAGTTCATCTGAGGTGTTTTAGATTTTCCGTAGACACTGGAAAATTCTAAAAGCAGATACCATCATCGGGCCACATATCTCTCAAAGTCCCCTAATCACTTATAGGAGAGACCCAGCCCTAAAGGACCATCCGGTTAGAAGCCATTCTACAAAGGCCCCAAAGAAAAGAGATTTGGTTGTTGGTTTTTATCCATGCATGGGTTGCAAGGCATGCAAGAATAGACAAAAGGTAAAGGGATTTCAGATACCAGGCAGGAAAACTAAATGAAAAATCAATAAACTAATGAATTGCAACTCTGATTACACAGTTTATTGCCTGATTTGCACATGTGAAAAGAAATATATTGGGAGTACGATTCACCCAACCAAGAAGCGAATCTTGGAAAATATGAGGGCCATAAAAAATCATGACGAAACTTACCCAGTGGCACGCCATTGTCAGGATAAACATAAAAGCAACCAAAATGTATTGAAATTCTTTTGCTTAAATCATGTCCCAAAAGAAGAACGAGGGAGGGATAGAACACAGAAACTGCGGAAACTTGAGTCCAAGTACATTGTTGAATTACAAACGAAAACTCCACAAGGTTTGAATAATGAAGAGGAGTTATGGGTTCACATTCCATAATAAAATAAGATTGTGTGCAGCAATAAATAGCATTGTTATATAGGGATTGATAAGGTATTGGATAGTAATATGTTGGTGGCATACTGAAGGATTGCAACTCATTGATTAGGGTAGATTATAACCAATACCTGATTAAAATGGTTTATGTGCCATGTGCCCATTCAGGGCTGAATTTGAATACAATCATGATGTGGCAACTATGATTCATTTGTCGTGTAAGAAATTTGGGCCCATTCAGGGTGTAATGTTTTTGACCAATGAATTATTTTGAATGAAAGTGCTTCATAATTTGGAAGAAAATGAATGGTCACATGTGATGACGATTAGACATATGATTGGAACCATGTATTACAATTGTTTGACTTATAAATCATGTTTCTTGCACCAATTGCATAACATAAGTATGTACCAACACACCATTTTAAGATGGCAAACAACAAAATCCTTATACTTTGTGACTAGAGGGGGATTTCCTCTATGTCAATAATTTATTGAACTGCTTCCTTCCTTTATGTTTATGGTTTATTTTGTTTAAAAATGACCGTTTTCTTAAACTACACTGACATATAGAAAGGCGTAAGCCGAAACGCGTCTGTCGGGTGTTGTGGTCGTGTGGTGATTGAATAAATTGGAGAAGAGAAAACTTCCCCAGTGTGCACCTCGTTTCATGACTATGGGGAAGGTCATTGTTTGGGAATATTTATATATACATATATATATATTGCCTTTGAAGTCTTCCCCAGTATTTTCGGAAGAAAAACGAAGCCTTGTGTGGTTTGAGCAAATTTTTATTCCTCAATCAGCCGCTCGCCAAACGCGTTTCGAGTGCGTAGCACCCTTGTTCACTGACATAGAGATACATTATTAGCGGCCATTTAACTTACTGCACACGTGACTTCTAAACTACAAATTAAGTGTATGTGAAAACAGACTCGTAGTTTTTCATATCGGTACAGTTATATGCTGTTGGCAACAAATGGAAACGCTCATAATTAGGGTCATATATTATTTCATTATACTTAAAAATAAAATAAAGACCTAAATGATTTCGCGTTTAAAATTGATTACTCGCGAATTTGCCTTCGTCAATTATTTGAAAATAGTAATGCCCAAGTGGGCCTTCTTATTGACCTTATCATTCTAGCCCTAGTGGGCAATTGCCAATACAATGCATCAATTCATACAAAAAACCAAGTCTCAAAGCTGGATAATAAAAACATTTCTTATAAAAGCAATTATAAGAACTGTGCTAATTTGCATATGGGCTGGTGGGAGGAGCAGGTGGTCAGGTCGCAGTACCAACAACAATGGGAAAATAACATTTTACATTGGAGTCGCTTTATCGATGACCTGTTTTTCGTGTGGAAAGGCACAGAAGAGGAGGCTAGGTCATTCATTAATGATTTACAATGTAATGACCTTAACTTAAGGTTTACAAGCGAAATTAGTAAAACTAAAGTCAACTTTTTGGATTTAACAGTGTACATCGAAAATGGAAGGGTAGAAACAAAACTGTACAGAAAACCCACCTCTAGCAACACTATCTTGCATGCAAAAAGTTTTCACCCGGTAAATCTTAAGAGGAGTATCCCCTACGGTGAATGCTTATGCACAAAACGAAATTGCAGCAATGAGCAGGAAATAGAAAGAGAATTGAGAGTAGTAAAAGAGAAGTTTAAGGAGAGAGGATATCCAGATGAATGGATAGACAGTGCAATTTTCAAAGTGGAAAGGAAAAAGAGAGAGGATATTTTATGTGAAAAAAAAGAAAAAAAAGAAGTGAACCAAGGAAAGAAAAAGAGAATGGTTTTGAATCAACCAGGGAGATTCATCACAACCTACAGTGCACAGCATACCAAATTAAGAGGTATTCTAAACAAACACTGGCATGTGATCAAGAACAACCCGATTCTTGGTAAAGTTGTTTCCCGTAGAGCACAAATCACATTTCGTAAAGCAAGATCTTTCAAACAAACTCTGGTTAGAAACACTCTAAAAAAATCTCAACCAAAATCAACTTGGTTAACGAAGAGACAAGGTTTTGTAAAATGCACCAAGTGCAAAGCATGCACACATGGTGTTAATACAGCAATGTATGAACCAGGTTTAAGTAAGAGAATGAAAAAGATAAAAGGTAAATTTTCTTGCAAGACTGATTTTGCTGTCTACGTGCTTCAATGCCCTTGTGGCTTGAGGTACGTGGGCAGCACAATCCTAGAGGTACATAAAAGAGTCCTTCAACACTTGAGAGCAATAAAAAATGGCGACAGGTCATACCCTGTCGCTCGACATTTTGAGAGATTCCATAAAAAAAGAGTGGAGGGACTATCGTACTATGTGATTGATGCCATTGAAAAAAATCCAAGGGGAGGCAACAGAGAAAAGCAATTGAGGAGATTAGAGTCACGCTATATAATCAAATTGAATTCAAAACAGCCAGATGGTTTAAATATTGAAGAGGATTTGTACATGCATCTTTAGTAATCAGTTCTTATAATTGCTTTTATAAGAAATGTTTTTATTATACAGCTTTGAGACTTAGTTTTTTGTATGAATTGATGCATTGTATTGGCAATTGCCCACTAGGGCTAGAATGATAAGGTCAATAAGAAGGCCCACTTGGGCATTACTATTTTCAAATAATTGACGAAGGCAAATTCGCGAGTAATCAATTTTAAACGCGAAATCATTTAGGTCTTTATTTTATTTTTAAGTATAATGAAATAATATATGACCATAATTATGAGCGTTTCCATTTGTTGCCAACAGCATATAACTGTACCGATATGAAAAACTACGAGTCTGTTTTCACATACACTTAATTTGTAGTTTAGAAGTCATGTGTGCAGTAAGTTAAATGGCCGCTAATAATATATCTCTATGTCAGTGAACAAGGGTGCTACGCACTCGAAACGCGTTTGCTCAAACCACACAAGGCTTCGTTTTTCTTCCGAAAATACTGGGGAAGACTTCAAAGGCAATTTTAAAGAGACCGGCTTCCGTGGGGTCCGGTAACAACGATGCAACTCTCGTTTAGGAGGCGGCAACTCATACGCGGAAGGCTCAAAGACATATATAGGCAGAGAGGAAACCCCCGTGTGAGAGATGTAAATATAGATATATATTTTATATATATATATATATATATATATATAAAATTATATATATATATATATATATATATATATATATATATATATATATATATATATATATATATAATCTACTGGCGGTCGCCTGTAGATAGTTATAGTTACAACCTAGTTTCCATAGGAAATCTCAAAATTCTATTTTGAATAACTTTGGCGCCGGTTGACGAATCCTCGCGAAATTTTCAAAACTAATGGGGCGCTCCGTTCAGCTCCTACCCTGAAAGTCTCGGGGTGATTCGTCAAGCAGGGGCCGAGAAAAAAGGGGGGTCCCAAAATGCGTTTTCCCCATGTATTTTTCCATAGGGACCTTTAGACACAGCTACAGCCCGAACGGCTGAACAGAATTACTTGAAATTTGGCAGAGAGGTAGCCATAAGGTCAAGGAAGTGCCTTTTGCAGGTCTGGTGTAAATCTGTTCAGTATTTCCTGAGAAAATAGCATTTAAAAGCATATATATATGTGGGCGGAGCCTAACCACACATCTCATCCTGAGATCTGATTGGCTGTCAGCACTTCATCGAAGAAGTGTTGGCAGCCATCTTGGGACCAATATACATGATAGCACCTCATTAAAAAGCGTTGCAGTTAATAGAAGGTTTTAAGACTTTAGTTACATTATAAATCATTTGTTGATGGTACCATACTCATTTTAGGAATTGTGGTATGTTCTAAGGTGATTTCACCATGTGAAAAAGCCTTCTGCTGGGATATCATGATTGAGAGAAAAATATTTTTTCATGCTTTTACCACAGAGGTTTGGAAGGTGATCTATAAGCTAAACTGAGAGCTTATTTTCTGTAAATTCACATTATCTTTCTCAGTCATGTGAGAATGAAGTCTGACATTCTCAGTAAAACATGTACATCCAACAAGGGCAGAGACTGTCAGTTGATTCCTTTGTGTTCTACTGCAGCTTCCCAGAGTGTTCCAAAGAACTACTAGAGCGCTAACAGTCCTACTTATGATAAACGTATGGCACACCTGAAGCCATCTTGCTTGGATTAAAGTGGTAACTCTTAAAACATTTAATTTAAAAAGGAACAAAATGAGGGGGTTCATTTTTCCATAAAAAGTATGATTAGTGCTGCAGAAAGAAAAATTAGGGCACATTTTGAGTGACTTCTCAAATCCTCTTCTATTTCATTAAAAAATTCTGACATGCAGACTGAAACATGCACTTTCAATACCAGCAGCAGTTTTCCCTGGTGAGCAGTAGCTTTACTACAGTGATCTAATGAGCAAAAAGAGTGCTAACATTCTGAATTCATGGCAAATGTGTGACACATCTGAATGCCTTCTTGATGGAATCAAAGTAAAAAACTGAAAGTATTTCCTACTGAGGAGACTGCAGTAAATGAGGAAATTAGGAAACTTCATAACAAATAAGTCTCCCAAGATGGCCACCAGAGGCAAAAGAGCCCAAATGTAGCCCAAATATCACCCAGATGTAGCCCAAGTATAGCCCAATGACAGAATGTCCCAGAATGTTCTTAAAAACAACTAGAGCGCTTACTGTCTTCATTATGACAAAAGTATGGCACACCTGAAGCCATCTTGATTGGAATAAACTGGTAACACTTAAAACATTTAATTTAAAAAGGAACACAATGAGGGGGTTCATTTTGCCATAGAAATTATGATTAATGCTGAAGAAAGAAAATGAGGGCACATTTTGAGTGACTTCTCAAATCCTCTTCTATTTCATTAAAAAAACAAGGAGCAGACTTCCATGGTGAACAGTAGTTTTACTACAGTGATCTAATGAGCAACTAGAGTGCTAACTTTCAGAATTTATGGCAAATGTGTGACATATCTGAATACCTTCATGATGGAATCAAAGTAAAAAACTGCAAGCATTTCCTACTGAGGAGACTGCAGTACATGAGGAAATTAGGAAACTTCATAACAAATAAATCTCCCAAGATGGCCACCGGAAACAAAAGAGCCCAAATGTAGCCCAAAATCACCCAGACGTAGCCCAAATATAGCCCAATGACAGAAGTGTGCAAAACACTTATTATTTTGTGTCTAGCATTCTGGCGCAGGCTGTGGAGTAGTAACGATCTTGTAGAATATAGGGCGGAACTGCTCGAACTTCTGAATCACCCAAAAGTGCTAAATATTCCTTGGGTCAAATACATCCAAGCCACTTGCATGGAAATAGGGCTACCCGACTTATGGACTGAGCCAGCGAAAGCCGCACTAAATATTTCTAAAAAGTCCCTGGCAAAAGTTTATCATGAACACAAATTAGCCAGGGCACAAGCCACCCAGGAAGAAGGGTCCTTAACTTCCGTGTTTTTGCAAAGTAAGGATGTTTACAGGTTTGAGAAGGTATTGGATCCTATCTCCCCGGTATTGGCCCGGAAGCTGTTTCTCCAATGGAGATACGGCACACTCCCCTTCCGCTTTTTTACAAGTACCTGGCCATCGGCCCCCACCACAAAGCAGTGTCCGGCTTGTGACACTACGGAGGAAACTGATTTGCATGTGGCTTTCTTCTGCCCAGCCTACAAGGTAGCACGAAAATACTGGCTCCTCCCGCTGATAAGGAATATGGGCTGCAGGGAATATGCACCAATGTATAGGATTTTAAAATCTGATGTCTCTGGCCCAACTGTCTTCGCACTAACAAAATTTCTTACCAATGTTTGGCATACGCGTAATCGTATTCTAAAGGCGTTGGGTCCCTCTTAACTTTTGTATCAGTGATTGAATACGCGCATTGTATATTTTAAAATGGAACTAGAATTGTTCATTGTTGTTACTTTGATAACTGTTGTTTAATAACTTTTTATCTCAAATGCTGAATTATTTATGTTTTTTATGTCTATGTAAATATTTTATCTGTGCTTTTATGGTCATTGACCGAAATAAAGCTATCAAAGTAAGAACATGAGGAAATTAGGAAACTTCATAACAAATAAATCTCCCAAGATGGCCACCGGAGACAAAAGAGCCCAAATGTAGCCCAAAATCACCCAGACGTAGCCCAAATATAGCCCAATGACAGAAGTGTGCAAAACACTTATTATTTTGTGTTTTTGCAGTGTTATATAGTGCAGACTTGTCAGGTATTGGAGTGCTTTACATGAGCATTGGTTACATCACACAAGAACAAATTCATTTTGGTTGTAGACATGGGGAGACTAAGTGATTTGACCAGAATCACAGAATGTCGAGCTGAAGCAGAAACTTCAACCTGGTTCCCCAGTTGCAAAGTCTGCAGTTCTGGAAGTAACACCACATCCTCTCCCCTAAGTGCAACATTTAATCAAGTGGTCAACTGGATAAAAAAACATAAAGATAACAAATAATTTAAAAGTGCTTTGTCGCTATTTGAAAACTCAGAAAATATGTCCTTATTTTAGTCTTTTAGAGCACTAACCATAATTTTGATGCCAATAAGACCCTCTCATATATGTAGTTTCTAAAGGAAATGCTCTAGGTATTACAGTTTTGATTACATCAAGATGACGTCAGGCGTTCCACACTTTTGTAATAAATATAGAATGTTAGCAATCTAGTTGTTCATTAGGATATTGTTGAGAGGCAGAGGCCAGGGGCACGGACTCTGAAAATTGAAGGCAGGTAGGAGGGTGCAAAGGCAACAATTTAACCACACTGAGCAGGCAGGAAGGGCCGTGGCAGCACAACAGACTATGGAGGGCAGTGGAAAGGGGGGCAGGGGCAACAAACCAACAATACAGGACTTGCAAGAGAGGCTGCGGCAATGTAATAGACCATTGTGGGCAGAAGGAAGAGGCAATGGTAGTACCACCATACATGCCAACAGACCCGATTCAGCCAGGAAACGTCCAATGTTTTTAAGCTCAAATGGGCTTTATTTGATCTGTCTCCTGTCTACAATCTCCTCTTTTTCAATGTAACTCAAAGGGGAAAATCAATACCCCAGTTTTTTTTCAAAATCTCCCTCTTACCAAGTTCAAAATGTTTGCAAGTATGGTACATTGGATCATGGAAGGAAATGGGGTAGGGACATGGACTTGGATAACAGAGGACAGGAGGGACATGGAGAGGTGCACCAAACTGACCCTGCAGGGCAGGCATCAGGGTTTGCAGCAGCACAATACACCACACAGGGCATGCGGGACGGGAGTGCAGCACAACAATCCATAGAAAGCAAGAGGGAGGGGACAGGACCATGCACATGGACAACAGAGAACAGAGGGGCAAGAGGCAATGGTAGCTAGCTGACCATAATGGACAGACAGGAGAGAAAGCTGCAGCATAACAGACCATAAAGGGCAGGAGGGACGGATCAGGGGCATTACAATGGAACAGACAAGCCAGGAGGGAGGGAGTAGGGGTCTGCACATGTAAACAGAGGGCTGGGGGCAAAGGGGCAGGGCAGGAGCAGCAAGATAGCAATGGAGGTCAGGCAGGATGGGCACTAGAAGCAAGACACACTTATATACACCAATAGTCACATATACTAGTTTAAAACATATGTAGTTACTCATAAAGACACTATTGAGACAGTCATTCACTCACTAACACACCCATACACACTCTCATCCACCCATACAGTCCTGCACACATGCTGTCTTCAACACATACAAACAGTGAGTCACTCATTCATGCACCTATGCACTACGTAATACCCCCCACCGAACCATACAGACACTCAGACTGATACTAAAAAAAACAACTAATAACCTATATAGACACCCATGTAGCTACTCACCAACCCATGCAGCCATTTATACACAAAGTGAGAGACTGATACAGATATTTACATATTTAAACATTACTCACTAAGCCATGTATTCACTATGATACACTTAATCAGTCAGTTACACAATCAATTTTTCAAAAACAAATCATCCATTTAGACACTTATATACCCATTTATTCTTCCATCGACCTTAAGATATACATATATAAAACATATTTAATTTTCAGAAAAACACACATTCACTGGATGATGTCATCAGTGATGTCATCAGTGATGTCATTTGAGATGTCATCAGTGATGTCATGAGTATGTCACTGACCATGTCATGAGTAATGTAATATGTGACGTCATCAGCAGTGCATTGCGGGCGCGCGAGTTATAGTTAGCTGAACTAACTATAACAGGGGAATTTCAATGGTTTTGTACAAGTGAAAAGTCCAGCTAACTATAACTCCCCTGAAACCTATGGTTTTTTCAGTGAATATATATATATATATATATATATATATTCACTTAAAAAACCATAGGTTTCACACATGTTATAGTTAGCTGGACATTTCCTTCGTAAAAAACCAATGAAATTCCCCCGTTATAGTTAGTGCAGGCAACTATAACTCACGCGACCGCAATCCTCTGCTGATGACGTCAGATATTACATCACTGTATTTAGACACCTATTTACCCATGTCTTCTTCCATTAATCTTTAGCTATACATATATCACAAATATTTATTTTTCAGAAAGACACATATGTAATCAGTGATGTAATATCTGACGTCATCAGCAGAGGATTGCGGTCGCGTGAGTTATAGTTGCCTGCACTAACTATAACGGGGGAATTTCATTGGTTTTTTACGAGGGAAATGTCCAGCTAACTATAACATGTGTGAAACCTATGGTTTTTTAAGTGAATTTGCAAGGTTTTTTAAATGCTAATTCCTATCTATAACGTGTGTGAAACCTATGGTTTTTTAAAGTTAATTTGTAAGTTTTTTTAAATGCTAAGTTATGTATTTATTGATATTTTGTTTTTTCAGGTTTTTCACCGTGTGCGCACCGTGCGTGCTCTGTGCGCTACGCGCACCGTGCGCGCGCCGAGCGCCCACGATGCGTTGTGCGTGCCGCGTGCGCACTGTGCGCGCTCCGTGCACGCACCCCGCGCATTTTTGACAAAAAAATTAAGTTTTTTTTCACCCTTGGGGGTCCTTCAGTGACCCCCTGACAAAGGCTAGGGGGTCATGAACTGTCCACCCTGCCCCCTTTTCACGTTCTCCACCTTTGTTTTTCACTGCCTCAGACTGCGAGAGACAAAATGGCGGCCGCCACTTCCTGATTTCGACCAATTCGAATGTTTACTGACATCTAACAACCAATCAGAATTGCGCTCGCGCACGGCAGGGTGCGCGCACGGTGCACGCACGGTGCGCGCGTATAGATATTGATATGATTTTAAATGCTATTTTCTCAGGAAATACTGAACAGATTTACACAAGACCTTCAAAAGGGACTTCCTTGACCTTATGACTACCTCTCTGCCACATTTCACGTAATTCTGTTCAGCCGTTCGGGCTGTACCTTCGACTAAAGGTCCTATGGAAAAATGCATGGGGAAAACGTGTTTTGGGACCCCCCATTTTTCTCGGCCCCCGCTTGACTAATCACCCCAAGACTTTCAGGGTAGGAGCGGAGCGGAGCGCCCCACCTATTTCGAAATATTTGCGAGGATTCGTCAACCGGCGCCAAAATTATTCAAAATAGAATTTTCAGATTTTCTATGGAAACACGGTCCTAACTATAACTATCTACTGGCGACCGCCAGTAGATAATATATATATATATATATATATATATATATATATATATATATATATATATATATATATATATATATATATATTATCTACTGGCGGTCGCCAGTAGATAGTTATAGTTAAGACCGTGTTTCCATAGGAAATCCCCAACATTCTATTTTGAATAACTTTGACGCCGATTGATGAATCCTCGCGAAATTTTCAAAATAGGTGGGGCGCTCCGCTCCGCTCCTTCCCTGAAAGTCTCGGGGGGATTCGTCAAGCGGGTGCTGAGAAAAAGGGGGGGTCCCAAAACGCGTTTTCCCCATGCATTTTTCCATAGGACCTTTAGTCCAAGCTGCAGCCCGAACGGCTGAACAGAATTACTTGAAATTTGGCAGAGTGGTAGTCCTCAGGTCAGGGATGTCCCTTTTGCAGGTCTGGTGTAAATCTGTTCAGTATTTCCTGAGAAAATAGCATTTAAATCAATATATATATCTATAGGCGCGCTCCGAGCGCGTACTGTAAGCTTACCGTACGCGCATGCTGCCGTGCGCGAGCGCGATTCTGATTGGTTGTTAGATCTTAGTAAACATTCGAATCGGTCGAAACCAGGAAGTGTCGGCCGCCATTTTGTCTCTCGCAGTCTGAGGGGGTGAAAAACAAAGGTTGATAACGTGAAAAGGGGGCAGGCTGGACAGTTCCTGACCCCTTAGCCTTGGTCAGGGGGTCCCAGAAGGACCCCCAAGGGCAAAAATGTATTTTAATTTTTTTACGAAAAATCGCGGAGTGCGCGTAGCGTACGCGCACGGTAGAAGCGGAAAAATTCCGCGAACGACGTAACGTACGCGGACGGTGAAAAAACTTTAAATAAATAAATAAATACATAACTTAGCATTTAAAAAACCGTACAAATTCATTGAAAAAACCATAGGTTTCACACACGTTATAGTTAGGAATTAGCATTTAAAAAACCTTGCAAATTCACTTAAGAAACCATAGGTTTCACACATGTTATAGTTAGCTGGGCATTTCACTCGTGAAAAACCATTGAAATTTCCACGTTATAGTTAGTGCAGGCAACTATAATTCACGCGACCGCAATCCTCTGTTGATGCTAATACTGTATTTAGACACTTATTTACCCATGTCTTCTTCCATTAATTTTTAGCTATACATATATTACAAATATTTTTTTTCAGAAAAACACATATGTCATCAGTGATGTAATATCTGACATCATCAGCAGAGGATTGCGGTTGCGTGAGTTATAGTTGCCTGCACTAACTATAACGTGGAAATTTCAATGGTTTTTCACGAGTGAAATGCCCAGCTAACTATAACATGTGTGAAACCTATGGTTTTTTAAGTGAATATATATATATATATATATATATATATATATATATATATATATATATATATATATATATATGTATATATATATATATATATATATATATATATTGTAATCCAATCCTGACGGCGGAGAACAGACAGGCACTGACTCTGTGATATGATGGCAGAGAAATTTTACTCCAAACAATAACCTAGACGCGTTTTGATGGCGTACCGCCTTGGTCACGCACTATATATATATATATATATATATATATATATATATACCAAAACTCTTCCATTGCTGACAGAAAAAGAGGTCTCACGGGGAAAATTTAGTTGGAAGCCCTTTATTAAAACAGCTGTCAGGCACGATGCATTTCGGCAATATCTGCCTTCCTCAGGTGCCGCTGTTAAGCCAGGATGCTGCCCCACCCATGTTTTAAACAGTCCTGCATCCCTCCTATTTGTGGGAGCACACAGAGCTCCTGATCATGTGCTGTGCACACTACAACTCCCAGAGTTCATCTTGCCTGGGTGGAAGTTGCGCGGAGCTGGATTTTGCTGACAATGATTCCATATCACCTGGTGCTGTGCAGGACAAACATGGGTGACTGAATTGGAAATGTCCAGGTTACCGAATGTATCAACAAGCGCTTCCTCAGGTCCACTTACACTCCAGCCTCATTAAATAAGTGTCCACCGGCAGGCAGGTTTACGTTGCAGTGAACAAAACCCCTTGCGAAGTCACAAGCCGCTATGAGCAGCAGCCCTTGTATCTCCTACTCCTTGAGGCGGGCTGGAGAAAATCCAATGCCTCGGGGAAAGATGAAGCGCAGCAAGCGCTGGTGCCAGTAACTCTCCAGCCAACTTTTCAGAGCGTGGCCTCTTGACACGCTTCTGGCAGGCGTGAATAGATACACCAAAACTCCTCCATTGCTGACAGGAAAAGAGGCCACACGGGGAAAATGTCATTGGAAGCCCTTTATCAAAAACAGCTGTGAGGCACGATGCATTTCGGCTATAGCTGCCTTCCCCAGGTGCCGCTGTTAAGCCAGGATACTGCCCCACCCATGTTTTAAACAGTCCTACATCCCTCCTATCGGTGGGAGCACACAGAGCTCCTGATCATGTGCTCGCCCCTCACGGTGTAGTGCTGTGCACACTACAACTCCCAGAGTTCATCTTGCCTGGGGGAAGGTGCGCGGAGCTGGATTTTGCTGATAATGATTCCATATCACCTGGTGCTGTGCAGGACAAACATGGGTGACTGAATTGGAAATGTCCTGGTTACCAAATGTATCAACAAGCGCTTCCTCGGGTCCGCTTACGCTCCAGCCTTATTAAATAAGTGTCCATCGGGCTGCGGGTTTATGTTGCAGTGAACAAAACCCCTTGCGAAGTCACAAGCCGCTATGAGCAGCAGCCCTTGTATCTCCCACTCCTTGTGGCGGGCTGGAGAAAATCCAATGCCTCGGGGAAAGATGAAGCGCAGCAAGCGCTGGTGCCAGTAACTCTCCAGCCAACTTTTCAGAGCGGGCCTCTTGACACGCTTCTGGCAGGCGTGAATAGATACACCAAAACTCCTCCATTGCTGACAGGAAAAGAGGCCACATGGGGAAAATTTCGTTGGAAGCCCTTTATTAAAACTGCTGTGAGGCACGATGCATTTCGGCTATAGCTGCCTTCCTCAGGTGACGCTGTTAAGCCAGGATGCTGCCCCACCAATGTTTTAAACAGTCCTACGTCCCTCCTATTGGTGGGAGCACACAGAGCTCCTGATCATGTGATTGCCCCTCACGGTGTAGTGCTGTGCACACTACAACTCCCAGAGTTCATCTTGCCTGGGGGGAAGGTGCGCAGAGCTGGATTTTGCTGATAATGATTCCATATCACCTGGTGCTGTGCAGGACAAACATGGGTGACTGAATTGGAAATGTCCTGGTTACCAAATGTATCAACAAGCGCTTCCTCGGGTCCGCTTACGCTCCAGCCTTATTAAATAAGTGTCCATCGGGCTGCGGGTTTACGTTGCAGTGAACAAAACCCCTTGCGAAGTCACAAGCCGCTATGAGCAGGAGCCCTTGTATCTCCTACTCCTTGAGGCGGGCTGACGAAAATCCGATACCTCGGGGAAAGATGAAGCGCAGCAAACGCTGGTGCCAGTAACTCTCCAGCCAACTTTTCAGAGCGGGGCCTCTTGAAACGCTTCTGGCAAGCGTGAATAGATACACCAAAACTCCTCCATTGCTGACAGGCCGCTTACATAATTGGGTGCACATGTTTGAACTAATTTGTCTAATACGCAGCATGTATATAAAGTCCCTACATTCAGGAAGCCGGCGCTTGGTTTTGTTTATGGTCCCTTTCCTTGTGACTTCTGTTTCCATTGGATTCACCCATGCCTTGCTGCTGGACCCTTGGTTGTGGAGTGCTCTTAGCCTCCCTGTGTTCGGGGTCGAGTGCGGTTGTTTTTTCCTGTGGAATTGTCAAGTTCCCGTTTTGGCTTGCCATCCTGGACTCAAGGAGGGTTCTCCTGGACCGGCATAAGAAGATAAGGGTACAAGGGGAGTAACATGGCTGCATTCCTGTCTACCCTTAATTGGATTTCCTGCATATTTGTAACGTATCCACCTCGTTATGTGTTTTGGGCGGAATTAAGGAGCAGCTGAAGTTTGGTTATTTTTTGGGCTCTCCGTTTCCTTGGTGTTGGGGTTTTTTTGTTTCACGGAGTGATTTTTTCCCCCCCTTCTTTTTGGGAATCTATAAGAAGGTGTTTTATTTTTGGGGATTGCTGAAGTCGAACTTACCGCATTTCCTACAAAAAGAAGAACCTACTTACCCTCGTTCCCCTTTTGTCACTGTGGTGAATTGGAGTCAAGTAACATGGTGTTTCTCTTTCTCTGAGATGACTCCATCCAACAAAAAGGGGTAAGATTTAATTTGTGGGTTCTTGTGTGCACCTGGTTTGTATGTTTATGTAACTAGGATTTCTTGCTACATTTTTCTTGAGTAATTTTCTCCTTTTTCTTTTTTCTTTTGAAGGACCAGCTTCACTCTCCTGATTTTTGTTTGGTTGGTGGATAAAGGAGTCAAGAAGGAGAACCTGTTTGCCTACAGTGTTTCGTTGTTTCCTTCTGTACCCCCCCACCTTCTCCCGGCGCCGGAGATACCCGTCACCCTGATTTACAAGGTGGGTGTAGTGTGTCTGCGGTGAGGGTAGCGGATTGGGAAATTCTTCGCTCCTGCAGTGCTGGGCAGATTGGTAGAGTGGCATCGGAACATATATATATCTATATATATATATTACCTACTGGCGGTTGCCAGTAGGTAGTTATAGTTAGGACCTATTATCCATAGGAAATCCGCAACATTCTATTTGGAATAACTTTGGTGCCGGTTGACGATTCTTCGCGAAATTTTCAAAACTGGTGGGGTGCACCAGTCTGCTCCTATCCTGCAATTCTCAGGGTGATTCGTCAAGTGGGGGCCGAGAGAAAAGGGGGGTCCCAAAATGTGTTTTCCCCATGCAATTTTCCGTAGGAACCTTTAATCGCAGCTACAGCCCGAACTGCTGAACGGAATTGCACCAAATTTGGCAAAAAGGTAGCCCTTGGTTCAGAGTTGTGCCTTTTGGTTAAATGTTGTAAAGCAGTTCAGTAGTTCATGAGAAAATCAAAAGTAAAATCATAGATATATCAATGGGCGCGGTGGATCCGCGTACCCTGCTGAGCACGAGCTGTATGCTAATTGGCTGTCAACACTCCAAACCAGGAAGTGTTGGCAGCCATCTTGTGCCTCAGTAGAACCAAGGCACAAGAAAACAGAAGAAAAAACACACAGAACGCAAAAAGGGGGCAGGGTAGAAACACCCTGACCCCCTAGGCCTGCTCAGGGGGTCCCACAAAGACCCCCAAGGCCCCCCAATTTTTTCTTTTTTTAAATCAGCAAAATTTGCGCTGGGTGCGCGGATCCTGCCGATAGAAAAAGAAAAAACAAGCGCTGGCTGGCTCCCGTGCTTCGATGCTAATTAGCCCCCGGGGGAACCAAATCCCGGGGACATGTTGAAAATAAAGTGTGGGGTGACCCAATCCGCCCCACACTGCCCCGGGGACTGCCACCCCCAGGGCAAAGTATGAATAATTGCATGGGGGCACACAGCCCCCCCGCATCCCCGGTGACCGCTACCCCCAGGGCTTAATTGTTTAAAGTTGGGGGGCCTCTACAGCCCCCCTGAGCCCCAGGGACTGCCACCCCCTGGGGCTCGACTTAATTTACATTGCGGGGGGGCACACTGCCCCCCGCAGCCCCGGAAACCGCCACCCCGGGGCTTTTTTTAATGAAAAAATACCCTGTGTGGGGGAGCTCAAAGCCTCAGGCCCTGCCCCCTTCCTTCACCATTGTGCAAACGCGCCCTGTGGTGCATTTTAAGTTGAGGAATTAATTCCTCTTCAATCTTGAGAGTCCCTGGGGGCCAACTAGCCCACCAGGTACCTCCAGTATGCGCCAGGGAGCTGTGTTGCAGAGAGGTGTGCAGAGGCCACGCCCCTTTTTTGTGGCGCTTACTGGAGGTACCTAGTGGGCTAGTTTGACCCTAGGGACCCTCAGGACTCAAGGGGACTTAATCTCCCAACTGAAAATGAACACGGGGCGAAGGGAGGGGACGGGCCTGAGGTGACGTGTGCAAACACGTCCTGTGGCGTGTTTTATGTTGGAGAAATAATTCCCCTTCAATCCTGAGAGCCCCTGGGGGCCAACTAGCCCACCAGGTGCTTCCAGTAAGCACCACTGCACTGTGTTTCTGAGAGGTGGCCAAGGCCATGCCCCTTTTTACACCTCTCTGCAACACAGCTCTGTGGCGCTTACTGGAGGTACCAAGTGGGCTACTTGGACCCTAGAGACACTCAGGATTTAAGGGGACTTAATCTCCTAAATTAAAATGGACACAGGGCGCGTTTACACAGTGGTGAAGGGAGGGGATGGTGTAGGAAAGTGGCTCTATATATACTAGACCAAAGTAAAATCAGCCAAACTACGAATACTGATTTACTCACTTGTTATCAGGAGAGACCTCAGTGCTGCATCTTTGAGCCCAGTACTGATCCTGAAAAGTAATTCTAACCGTACTTACCAGTAACTTGAATTTCCTTCCATAGGATATCATTGCTTGCTTTTTGCTGAAAAAGTTTCTAAGTGTTGATTTTTTAAACTTACAAATATTCCCCCAAAATCAGCTGAATTACGAATTCCGATTTACTCACCTGTTATCAGGAGAGACCTCAGTGCTGCATCTTTGAGCCCAGTACTGATCCTGAAAAGTAATTCTAACCGTATTTACCAGTAACTTGAATTTCCTTCCATAGGCTAACATTGACTGGTTTGACTTGGAAATTCTTCTAAGAGTGGAGTTTTGGAACTTTCAAATATTCCTCTAAAATCAGCCGAACTACGAATTCCGATTTACTCACCTGTTATCAGGAGAGACCTCAGTGCTGCATCTTTGAACCCAGTACTGATTCTAAAAATGGTAATTCTAACCGTACTTACCAGTAACTTGAATTTCCTTCCATAGGATATCATTGTCTGCTTTTTGCTGAAAAAGTTTCTAAGTGTCAATTTTTGAAACTTACAAATATTCCTCTAAAATCAGCCGAGCTACGAATTCCGATTTACCGAACTGTTATCAGGAGAGACCTCAGTGCTGCATCTTTGAGCCCAGTACTGATCCTGAAAAGTAATTCTAACACTTATAAATTCACCGAGGCACTCTCCTTGCAGTACTCTAATCATTCAGTCAGTATCCAAGTATTCATGCAGCGAGCCAGGCACTAGCACATGGACTGCCTCAAACGCCTATCCACTATGCATGCAGTCCTCTAACCACCTACACATTTGTCTTTTACACCTTCAATTCCCCATTGAGTATCCATATACTTCCAGCAAACACCCTGTCACTCCCCTTGCACTCCTCTAGTGACCCATTTAGCACCATATACTAATTCATTCACTGTGCCAAAACACAACCACTTATAAATTCACCCAGGCACTCTCCTTGCAGTACTCTAATCATTCAGTCAGTACCCAAGTACTCATGCACTGAGCCAGGCCTTAGCACATGGACTGCTTCAAACCCCTATCCACTATGCATGCAGTCCCCTAACTAACCAACACACTTATAGTTCTGCACTTATACATTCAACAAAAAAACAATATTTCAGTTTCAATATTTTAAAAAACATTTTTATTTCCATTTATATTAAAAATATATAATGTAATTTAAAAAATAAAATATGAAAAATAAACAGTTCAAAAACTGTAGAAAATCAGTATAAAAAAATACATATAACTATTATTACATTTAAAAATTATCATTTAAAAAACCTCCGAAATTCACTGAAAAAACCATAGGTTTCAGACATGTTATAGTTAGTAATTAGCATTTAAAAAACCTTAGAAATTCACTGAAAAAAACATAGGTTTCAGGGCTGTTATAGTTAGCTGGACATTTCACTCGTACAAAACTATAACTCGTGCACCCGCAATCCACTGCTGATGATGTCACATATTACATCATTCATGACATGGTCAATGACATCACTGATGACATCACTGATGACATCTCAAATGACATCACAGATGACATCACTGATGACATCATCCATGTGACAATCAGATACACCTCATCATACAGTAGTATAACCTTTCATCACTCACTGTAAAATACAGAGTACCATATTTGAATCCATTGACACACCAATACAAGTTTCTAAAAACCCACTCAGTGATTCCTAGATCTACACATACATCTAATCACTTACCTATAGATTCACTCATACATGCTGTCAATGATCAATAGAACACTATCAAATATACTTATACACCTATATCAACATTACACACCAGCACACATCCTATTCACTTATGCAGTCATCCTACTCACTTATGCAAACAATGGATCATACTTACATTTACTCAGCTACTCACTTATACAAACACCACTTCATTTATTCATATAGATAGTAACTCATACTTAGTGTGTTATAAAATCACTATTACAAGTATACAGTTATCCATACAGTTACTCACACAATCCCTAATTCTTATGTATACTTATTTATACACAACAACTGTCACATACACTGCCTTTTATTTTTCTAGATTGTTGGACAGGTACCATTGAGAGATATATTTGCTCATCACCACACCCATAAAGATATTCGCTCACCCAAACAACTGTTATAACATATAGTCTTAACCTCATATACCTACTGAATCAACTATTCACACATCTTTGGGCAGTCACACCCCCCACTGAACCATACACACATTCATTCTCCCATACAAATACTCAGTTAACTAATAAATAACTAATATAGACTTTCACAGACTTTCCAACTGATGCAGCAGTTTACACAACAACTGACAAAGTGATGCAGATATTCAAACAGTTTAGTCACTATCCAATATATTTAGTGAGACACTATAAATTAGTCAAGTAAACAGTCAATCACACTGCTTCTAAATCCTCCATCCAGATATTTATATTTATATATCCACTCATTCTTCAATGCAGATTGCTATATATATAATACATATTTAAATATCGAACCAAACCACATTCACTGGATGATGTCATCAGTGATGTCATCAGTGATGTCATTTGAGATGTCATCAGTGATGTCACTGACCATGTCATGAATGATGTAATATGTGACATCATCAGCAGTGGATTGCGGGGGCGCGAGTTATAGTTAGCTGAACTAACAATAACGGCGGAATTTCTATGGTTTTGTACAAGTGAAATGTCCAACTAACTATAACGTCCCTGAAACCTATGGTTTTTTCAGTGAATTTCTAAGGTTTTTTAAACGCTAATTTCTAACTATAACGTGCCAGAAAGCTATGGTTTTTTCAGTTTATATATATATTACACCATTCATGACATGGTCAGTGGCATCACTGATGACATCTCAAATTACATCACTGATGACATCACTGATGACGTCATCCAGTGACTGTGTGTTTCTTTAAATTTCAAATATGTATTATATATATGCAAGGAGTATTGAAGAATGAGTGGGTGTATAAGTGTCTGGATGGAAGATTCAGTAGGTGTGTGACTGACTGTTTAAGTGAGTGATTACATGTGTATTACTGAATGCATGGGTTAGTGACTAAACTGTGTTAATATCTGTATCAGTCTGTCTTTTGTTGTATAAGCTGCAACATGGGTTGGTCAGTAGCTACATGAGTGTCTATATGGGTTATCGATTGGTTGCCTAAGTATTTGTATGGATGCCTGAGTGTGTGGGTGGGTGAGTGGGTGGGTGGGAGGTATGTGTCTCTGTGCATAGATGTTTGAGTGGTTGATTCACTGGGTGTATGGGTTCAAGAGTGCATGTGGAAACAGCTGTATGGGTGGGTGAGTGTGTGTATAGGTGTGTTAGTGATTGAATGGATGTCTCAGTGGTACATGTCCAAGTAACTACATATGTAAAAGGCAGTGTATGTGAGAGTATATAAATGACTATACGTGAGAGTCAGTGATTGTGAGAGTGGTTGTATGGATGAGTGTGTACTTGTATCAGTGATTGTATAAGACAGTAAGTATGCGTTAGTATCTGTATGAATAAGTAAGGTGGTGTGTGTATAACTATATAGGTGAGTAAATGGGAGTGTGATTGATTCTTTGCATGACTGGCTAAATGTGTGAGTAACTCCATGGATGAGTGTCAGTGTGTGAGTGTCTGTATAGGTGTATGAGTGCATTTGATAGTGTTGTATTGATGAGTGACTGTATGTATGAGTGATTGTATGGGTGAATGAGTAGATGTGTGTGTAGACGTAGGAATCAGTGAGTGCATATGTAGTAACTGGTAATTGGTGTGTCGATGGTTTCGAAAATGGTAGTCTATATTTTATAGTGGGTGTATCAAAGGTTATATTAAAATGTGTGAGGCGGTGCATCAGGTTTTCACATGGATGATATCATCAGTGATGTCATTTGAGATGTCATCAGTGATGTCATTTGAGATGTCATCAGTGATGTCACTGACCATGTCATGAATGATGAAATATGTGACGTCATCAGCAGTGCATTGCGGGGGTGCAAGTTATAGTTAGCTGAACTAACTATAACGGCAGAATTTCTATGGATTTATACTAGTGAAATGTTCAACTAACTGTAACGTCCCTGAAACCTATATTTTTTTCAGTTAATTTCTAAGGTTTTTAAATGCTAATTTATAACTATAATGTGCCTGAAACCTATGGTTTTTTCAGTGAATATATATATATATAAAACTTAGAGTGTCAATCTATCCCTCCCTCCCCTCCTCTTCCCCTTTCCTGAGCGCTCACTCGCTCCCCAGTGACACCTTCCCCATTTACATAATGGACTCAAATCTAGTGTCCGCAGGTCTCCATGCCTTCGCTAATAACTATCCGCCTAATCTATCAAAAAATGCTGCTAAAAAGCAGAAACATCAGCTACTAAAAACCTGCTCTGAAACACTTATCTTAGATATATAGTTTTGCTCTAACAAGGGTAAACTAACCAAGGAACTCACCCTTTATTCCAGAAAATGTGCACGATGGAGGATTGTCTTTCACTCCATGCTTCGTAGCACTGGCACCAAGAAAATTCCATATTGCCTCAAACTTTCTGCCCCGCCTTCACCCTTCGTCAATGAGACCCCCACCATAGCCCTCCACAAGAATGCTATTATCTTAATCCAAGCCTCGAATGACAATTTAACTATAATGGATAAGATCTTCCCTGTCCTCAAGAAAGCTGTGAACAATAAGAGCTCTCATCCCCCCTCATTCCATCCTAAACACCTTGATCTCACAATTTACGTCCTGGATGTCTCCAACACTACCTAGCCCTCCCCAGACCTTATACAATCTCTACCCCAACCAGTCCCCTGTGCTAGCATCATTAGCTTCACCCACAACAGGTCCTTTGAACCAAATGGTTAGTTGCCCTACACTGACACATTCTCCCCCGGCAACCATTCTGTTACAACACGGATCCAACACTGCTGTAACCTCTTCCGCCCACCTGATCTATCCCAAGATATTACCCTGTAAGTCTCATCCAAGCTGGCCATCAGCCCATACCAAGTTTAAGAATCCCCACCCTTGAATCCTATACCACACAACTCATGCATCCTCTCATACCCCTCATCCTACCTGCAGCCCTCATCCCCTTTACGTTCCCCCCAACCTTGACTCCCTTCTCCCCTCAGATTATCCCCCCTCAAGACCTCCATGTCTCACTCACTCTCCCTGATCATATTAACACTGTATCAGATCAACTGGCTCTCCCATGAGAACTCTCCCCCCGACCGGAACTCTCACCTCAACCCTTAGCCAACTGTCACCACACTGATTTGAATGTTCGCTTCGAGGAGATCTTGACCTATCTGCGCCACCTCATGGATAACCTCTAGAAACTGACAGCCAACACTATCGAGCATCTACCTATGCTCAGACACTCTTGTACCCTAGGGTCCTCATTCAATTCCCAAACAGGCTCAACTCTTGCCCCGGACCCCTTCACTGCATCTTTACCCCCCAAATGACTTCTCGGGACCCGGAAGACTGAAGGCTGATCTATCTAACAGTGACATCCGTGACCTACTTCTCTCATATACCAGAACAATAGCCTACAACAAGGCCTTCCTGGGTCAAATCCAAGCCATTCAAGCGAACCCCTACAGAGAATCCACATGCAACCTGTTGGAAATGGCCCTTTTTCCAGGGTTATCCCCAAACCTTTTGCTTCTTCCTCCTACTTTTTCCTGACCTGTGGTTGCTGGCTTTAGGACTCTGGGCACTTTACCACTGCTGATCAGTGCTAAAGTGCATATGCTCTCTGTGTAAATTGTTATTGTGATTGGTTGTCCATGATTGGTATATTTAATTTACTGGTAGGCCCCTAGTAAAGTGCACTAAGTGCGCTAGGGCTGGTAAATCAAATGTTACTAGTGGGAATGCAGCACTGATTGTGCCACCCACATGAGTAGGCCTGAAAAGTTGTCTCAGGCCTGCCACCGCAGTGCCTGCACGCAGTTTGTTCACTGCAAGTTTGACCTGGCCATTGTACCCACTGGCCAGGCCTTACCCTTCCCTTTTCTTACACGTAGGACACCCCTATGGTAGGCCCAAGGTACCCCTCTGGGCAGGGTGCAGTGTATGGGAAAGGTAGGACATGTGCTGGTGTGTATAGCATGTCCTGATAGTGAAAAACTGCCAATTTCGTTTTTCACTATTTGAAAGGCTATCTTGCCTATAGGACAAAATGGGGACTGCTCTGTAACATTTTAACAAGTATATCTTCACATAGGATTAAGATAGAAAATTGCAGTCTGATATCCCTGAACTCAGAATTTAACACGTCTTTTAGGAAGGAATGTTTTTTAATTCTGTGTTTAAAAATAGCACTTTTAGAAAGTGGCTGTTTTCTTTGTCCAACCTTCCTGTGTGCCTCTGCCTGTTTGGGGACTGACTGTCTGGCTTTGGAGTGACAGGGGCTGGGGTGGCTCCTGGAGTCTGGGTGAGTCAGCCCTAGGCTGAATAGGCCAATCTGCATTTGGAGTGGTGGGAGGAGTAGCACCTGTACCTGATTAGGGCTGTGCCTGCCTTCCACAAAAGACTTGCTCCACCTCCTGCGGTGTGTCTGAAGACCCTGGCCCACACTGACAAAGGAAGAAGTTGTGCACTGGCAGAGTGCACCCAGAACTGGGTTGGACTGGGTTCAGGACCCCTTACACAAAGAGAACAAAGACATTTTGGGGTATAAATATTAGAGCTGAAACCCCTGAACTTTAGACTACTTCGTGATCAAGAGGAACCTGTGCCAAAGAGGACCGCTGAAGAGACTGTGGAGACGTACTGCCCATGCTGTGTGTCTGGGGTTGGCCTGCAGTTTGCTGTTTCTGCTGAGGGGTGCATAAAGGGACCTTTCTGTTTGCTATGCCCTCCCTGCTTGAAGAAGGACTTTGCTGTCTGCTGTGTCCATCTGTGACTGAAGAGAAAAGTCTCCAAGGGCCTGAGCGAGCTGGCTTCCTGTTGTGGAAACTCAGGGACACCAAAGTTTTCCCCATCGTCTCAGCAACGCTAAGTGCGTGTGCTTTTTCTGCAACTGAGACTGTCGTAAGGTCTACTGTGCCCGCGTGTCTGAGCATAGCCATGACCACATGGAAGCCTGCAGCGTAATCATCGTAACGCTGCAACACTGATCACCGCTCCGGCCTGAGCCGTCAACTGAGAGGAGCTGCGAGTGTCTGTCACTGCCGATGACCCGAGCCGTGAAGTGTAAAAGGCTCACTGTGAGCCGTCCACTGAGAGAAGTTGCGAGGGCGTGTTACTGCCGCCAGCCAGAGGCATCTGTCTAAAATCAAGAGAAGAGAAGAGAAGTGGCGCCATGACCCGATCATCTGTGAAGGCATCGCCTAGCAATGAGGATTCCCCCAGCGAGGAACAGCTGTTGCCGCCGGAGCTGCCAGCAGGACGTCGGGCCATGAGGAAGCAACCCCCAGGTAACACTCGGACTCAAGTCCTGAGCTGGTGCGCGTGTCACTGCCTGGGGTGGGTTGTGTGTGTCTGAAGAGACAGCTATCATCTTCATTTTGTAACAAAACCTCTGAGCTGGATAACTCTGTCAGCCCGTACCTGCCCTAAGTAGCGTGGTGGTACCGATGCCCGTGCTTTTGCATTACCTCTTCATCTCCAAAGTGTCTGGGGTCATAACCTTCCACGCGCTGACCGCAGAGTCAGCAAGTCCCGTGGTGAGAAGTCCACACTCACGAAGGCACCATGGGCCGGTGCCAAAGAGAACTGGGCTTGTGACATTTTTTATTCAACCATACAAAGGAATATAAACCTGCAAGTTATTTTTGATAACATCTTGAAAAATCGATTACACTGATTACGCATATGTTGGATTTTTGTCGTTTTGGTCTTGTCAGAGTTTAAATAAAGATACTTTTATTTTTCTAAGCTGGTGTGATGTCTATTTGTGGTGCTATCACTGTGTTACTGTGAGTGCTAGTACAAATACTTTACATATTGCATTGGGGATAAGTTTGTCTGCTCGTGCCAAGCTACCAAGGGGGTGAGCAGGGGTTATCGGAAGTGTGTTTCCCCCTTAGCCTGACTAGAAGCAAGGGTCTCTATTTGGTCACAGGTATCTATCTTTGCAAACTAGAGACCCCCAGTTCTAACATTGGCCATTCAATCTAACCCCTACAGAGAATCGACATACAACCACGGAGGTATAAATAGTGACAACCTCGAGAGCATTGACATCCCCCGGAATCGCTCCAGACAATCTACTAGCCAATTGAAAAGCATACTTCTTAACTGCAGATCAGCTAGTAAACATGCTCCTGATATCTATGATCCCATCCTTACAAATGAGCCTGATATCATGATCCTCACGGAAACCTGGCTAAACTGCTTCTCTACTCCTATCCTTGAACTCCTAGGCCCCCCCAGCCACAACATAATTCCATTGGACAGAACATTAAAGCAGGGGGGGGGAATAGCTTGCATTCAAAGAAATGCACTCTCTGTGTCTCAATAAGAACCCGTCACCCTGCCCACCAGTGAATATCTCTGCATCAACATCTCAACCAATAACAGCCCTACCTGCAAACTACACACATCCCACCATCCTCCTGGAGACAACCTTGCCTTCATTGAACAATTAATGGAAATCATCACTTCCAGCAACGATCCTCTAATGACACAAATCTTCTTGGGAGACTTCAACCTCCACTGGACTAACTCAAATATTCAATCAGTGAATTATCTAAAAACCTTCCTATCTGACTACGACCTAACACAATTCTGCCTCAGCCCAACACATAACAAGGGTGAAACACTAGAACTCATCATATCTAAAAGGAACAACATCACAATGGATTCCATTAATCCTTGGACTGGTCTGACCACTACAGAATCATCTTCTTTATCAACCTAGAGGTGACCCCGAAGAGGATCCAACCTAAGAAAACAAAACAATGGAAAAGGAACCTCTGAAACATTCATCTCAAAGTCCTAGCACCCCAATGTACCACTGCCATGAACCCCCCAAACAGGCATGGTAAATGTACAAGACCTCCAGACTTTTATAATTCCTCTATACATTAATTCTTGACTCTATCGCCCCACTACAACAACAAAAAATGCTTCCTCCAAAATATCAAAGCCCTGGTTCAAAGAAAACCTTAACTCTGAACGCCGCTATCTAAGGTCAGCTGAAAGGTCTTGGGGATCCATACCTTCCACTGAACACCTAAAACTAACCCCGGGTAGAGTTGGCGGAGTGCTACTATACAGAGTTCCACAGAGTTGGGAAAAAACTCAGTGGAACTCCGCTCCACTCCCCGCCTCCACGCCCCCTAATCAAAAATATAAATACAAAAATTAAAAAAGAAAAATAACTTACCTCTGCTGTTGCGTTTCCAGGCTGCCCTCATCCTACTCACTGTGGTCTCTCTCGCCGTCTCCTCATCCACATCTGTCTTGCGAGAACTGCGCATGCACGCAGGCATGCGCAGTCCTACTAAGATGTAGGTCCAACGTAATGGCTTGCATGCGTGGATGAGGAGACACCGAGAGAGACCACGGCGAGGAGGAGGAGGGCAGCCAGGAGACGCCACAGCAGAGGTAAATGCCTTTTTCCTCTTTTTTTGTGCAGGGGGGCTCGCTAAGTCCGCTCCGCTGCAGAGTGCAGAGTAGGCAAAACTCTGCAAACTCCGCTGGTGGGGCGGAGTTCTCTACCTGGGCTTGCCTAAAACATCTTAGATCAGTTAGGAACACATACAACAGAAAAATCAGAGATGCAAAAGCTGATTTCTTTAGGACCCAACTTAACCAAGCCAAACACCGTCCCGAAAAAACTCTTTGAAATCATTAAGCATTAATCGCTCAACGCACCTAACCAGCATAACCATGGTAACATCATTCCCCCAACTAGCAAAGAATTGACCACTTTCTTCTTGGAGAACACAAAAATCATTGAAATTGATCTAAAATAAAAGAGGGTTCTTCTTCCAAACTCAGAGATAGCTTCTCCACTCTCCTCCAGAGGCCTTGACCGGTTCGGTCCCCTGGAAGATGTACCTAAGAACAACGCCTGTGGCACTCCTTCACTCCCCTCAGTGAAAGTGACATCTATAACATTCTTCTAACGATCAACCCATCTAACCACTTCAGCGACCCACTACCACCCCCAATCTTCAAAGAAATAAAAGTTGCCATTCGCCCACTATGGTCTAAGATTGTTAATGCCTCCCTACTGCAAGGCACTATCCCCTACTGCCTTAAAGTAGGGCAGGTTACCTCCATTCTAAAAAAACCTAATGCAGACAGTTCAGACCTTAACAACTTCCGTGCCATTTCCAACATCACCACTCTAGCGAAATGTCTGGAAAAATACATGCAAATTCAACTCTGCATCCACATTGAGACCTTCCAACTCTTGGACCAACTTCATTCTGGTTTCCATCGAGGTCACAGCTCCGAATCTGCACTCACTCAGGGATGACATACTAAAAATGCTAGACCATAATGAATTCTGTCTTCAGATTCTCTTTGACCTATCTTGGGAAGCCATTTACTATTACAGATTCGGTAAATACCGAATCGGTAATAGGGGAAGCATATTCATGGGTGGCAGGGTGTCACATTGACACCCTGTTGCACCCCTGATTCGTGCATGTGTGCACATGTGGCGCACATACATGCCCTAAGGGCATGTATGTCTGCCACATGGCACTTTTAAATCAGCCAAATATAGCTTTTTGAAAGGTATTCGTTATTTATCATCAACCTGTAATTGGTGGTAAATACCGAATCCTTAATTCTGAAATTCACTCACTTGAGTGCTCCCTACATATGATTTAAGGATTCGGTAATTTACCGAATCTGTATTTTACTGATTCGGTATTTTACCGATCCCTTACCGATTCGGTAAATTACCGAATCCTTAAATCATGCCTCCTACATCTCAAATGCCTAAATACCGGTCGGTAACAGGATATTTACCGATTTTTGGCCGTTACCGACCGGTATTTAGGTACCTACGTATGGCCCAAAGACTTTAAACTGGCAGTCCAAGCATTTGTATTGCTTAGACTTGACTATGGAAGCTCCACCCGGTTTTCCTAAACACAACACAGCCCCCCTAATGGCCTCCCTTAATGCTGTGGCCAGACTGATAACCGGCACTAAAATAAAGGATCACATATCTCCAGCCCTAAAATCTCTAAAATGGCTCCCGTACGAAGAAAGAATTCTGCTAAAGATTGCGTGCATGACACAAAGCCTTACATTTAATGACACCCATATATCTGGCGCATAAGCTTGAGTTACCAGAGGGATGCAGACATTCAGAAAGTGCAAACTCTTTACTACTGAAACCACAGATCTTTCAAAAAAAAGAACCAGCTACAGAGCCTTCTCGGGCATCTCACCGAGGTTATGGAACTCTGCCACCTGAAGTCCGTCGAATCTCATCTCCCTCTTCATTCAAAAATGAAGTGAAAACTATACAAATGAATACGTTGCTGCCCTAAAACACAGTATGTTTTATTGTGTATCTATCTGCTTATTACTCCGATGCTCTGATTGTCTACTTCTCTTATATGCAACTATTGACTCCAGCTTTAGCATGCTACTCCCATATATTGAATGACTGTTTGTTCCTACTACTGTATCCCTCATACCCTATGATGTGAAGTGCTCTGATACCTTCTTGGGTCTTGTTTGCACTATACAAAACAACAAAAAAACGAAATAGACCAAATTCACATGCAAACAATTTCCACAACCGCTATGAACACAGATTCCTTCCTGCAGCACACGCACAATTTTGGTTTACGATTTGAACATTCTTTTATTACACCAAAAGAGCCATAGTGTAAAGGGAAGGCTCTGTGAGAGGAAAGTGTTGTTAATTCTGAACATAAGCTTTCTTTTTAATGATAAAAGGAGAGCATTATTTATTTAGAACATATGCCATTTTTTTTCGTTAAAGGAGGGCATCCATTATCGTGGAAGAATTATTTTCTAAATAAAAGGAAAAAACATTTCCCAATAACTCATTTTGCAACAAAAGAGATGCACACATCATTCATGTTTGGAATAAAAAATTAACACCATTTATTTTGGACACAAAGGGAGATATTCACAAGGAAGTAGAGTAGAGAGGCGTTGGCCTTCTTGGCTTAACACCTCTCTCCGCCACTTCGGAAAAGCAAGGCTGCACCATATTCACAAGGACCTGGTGCAGCCTTGCTTTCCCCCTTGCGATGGTGCTAAGTTTCATAACTTAGCACCAACGGAGGCACCCTTGCACCAGAGTGCAAGTGTGTCTGCAAGCAGGGAGGTTTGTTTATGTACAGGAAGGTGTCCCCTCCTGCACTTAAACAAACCAAAAATGCCAGTTTTTAACTTACATGTGTGCTGCTTCATGCAGCACACATGTAAGTTACAAAACTGCATTTTTAAAAAAAAGGTTTGTTTATGTACAGTAAGGGATATCTTCCTGTACATAAACAAACCACGGCATTTTGCATTTTCCACATAGAAAATGCAAAAACAAGGACAAATAAAGCATTTCTCCTCGTATCGCCAACTTAAGACCAAGGTCTTTTAGGTCTTAAGTTTGGCCTTAGATCCTATTTACGCTGCCCTTGTGAATAGGGGGCAGAGTAAATATCAACGGGTGTTGTGGTGGACGCCCACCACAACACCCACTGCACTCCCCTTTCACGTTAATACAGCGTGAAAGGGGGCCTATTCACAAGGCAGCGCTAAGCCAAGTTAAGTGGCTTAAAACTGCCTTGTGAATATGGCGAGGCCCCTATCGCGACCACAACATCGTTGTGGGGGCGGTAGGGGCTTGTGAATATGCTCACAAATGCTTTGAATGATGGCAAAGCTCCATTAGCTCCCGTCATTTGCAGTTGTGAACAAAAGAAGGGCACCATTTATTCTGGGCATCCTTTGGTTTACAATAACAAGGAAACACATTTAATTCTGGGGCCTGTTGCTTTAGCTTAATGGTTTCAGATAAAAGCAATAGTGCAATTAGGGCACACAATATGTAGGATCTTGGGATGCTGTCCCACACTCACCGATCCAGGCCCAGCTACCTACATTGGACCTGCTGTGGTAATATTCATGACAGACGCTCAAGAGGGCCAATTTGGAGGACTTCTGCTGCCCGCCTGATTACTTTAAAGAGCTTATCAGTTCTCATGGCGTCATTACCAATGTTATTGCAAACCCACCTCTTAGAAGCGGAAGAACAGTTCCAGCAGACCATTGCCATTCAGTCACAAGTAAATTGTACACAGTTGGAGTCACTAGGGGGGCATAAGATGAAGCACCAATCTCACATCAGGGTTTGTGGGGCTTAAGAGAGCATCATGGGTTTGGAGCTTGGTAAGTATAGCCTGGGTTTGGCCAGACTGAAGAAATAATGTGAAGTAAGGAGGAGAGAATGAGGGGAACTCAATATTATGTTCCCCTCAAAAGATATTCTCAATGAGTTGAGAAACACTTAATGTCCTGAGCTCTAAAGACAGACATCCTCGAATGTACCCATTGGGGGTGCAGCAGATGCCAAGATCAAGGTTATGGGCAATGGTGTCACAGTTAAGAGTGTGTGGCTTTCCATACAGCCATCAAGTTTTCTCATTCCTAGCTTTGCCTCGCTACTAGTAGTTTATAGAGGACCCACATCATTGCCTCATCAGTTGGCTCCCTCATGTGCTTATGCCTACATCATCAAAGTTAGAGGATGCCATGATGGGAGTACAAGGAAAGGAAAGATGCTCACTCTCAAGTGAATTGCTCATCACTGTTCTGAGGATGAAATTCTTCTGCCAGCCTGAATCAGAAAAATGTAGATGGGAACAGAGGAAGAGGGAAGAAGATTGGCAGGAATTGTTTATTAGAGGGTTCGTCAAGAAAGAGAGCGGGTAAGGCAGATACATGGGGAAAGAGGTGAGGAAGCATTGGTAGAGAGCCAGAGGAAAGAGATAATGAGGAGGCGCGACAGAGGATGAGGAAGAGAAACAAGTATGGAGTAATAGAGCAGAGAGGAGAAAAGAGGCAGGCGGGAGAAATAAGAGAGGAGAGCAAAAGACAGGGGAAAAGTGGGAAGTAGGCAGGAAAAAGAGAAGAGACAAGATGAATAGGATAGCGGTAATGGACTGGATGAAAAGAAAAGCACGTGAGGTGAAAAAAGAAAGGCAGAAGAGAAACAAGGAGAGAAGATAAGCACGTGACCTGATGTAAGAAGGGGATAATGTAATGTAGCTTCTAATTATTGAGGTTGGGGTGCTAGATTTTGTTAATTTTGTTTCCTTTCGACACTAATGTGCATTTCACCACGAGTAGAATGTTGCTGTGTTAAGCCCAGAGCTCTACAGGCTAAACTAAACCTGACATTGTTTTTTTATTGTTTTGACAGATCTTTTCATCAGTTATTGCATAGGAAGAATGTACAAGCTCTAGTTTTAGTCATTTACACATCACAAATACGTCACAGATACTTAACAGGAACATGGTATTAAAGTGCACCTAGCACATGTTTCAGGTATGGGTTAATAAACTAATGTAAGTGTTGCACTTGACATTCATGATTAAATAGTGCCTTCGCTGGAAGATTAGTTTGTTTCATTCATAATAATGTGTTTTACCATAACCGAGTGTGATAATAAACCATCTTCATTTAGTAGCTAATGTACTTACCATCTAGATTAAACTCAATTGTTATAAACGTTACCTACTTTACATGGATAGAACTCAAGGGCCTAAAAATTAAATAGAACCCATCCTTACCTATGTAGAATGTGATCTTACTTAAAATTACATGAAGTCAATGTAATGTGTGCATTAATATTTCATATATTTGATCTAGATGTAGTTCATAGACATACTTACATACAAATATTTCAAAAGGCTTACTGAATGTTACATGTAATGTACACCTAATGCACTAGAAACATATATTCATTTGTGTTTAAATGTGCACACACATATTAAATGTGAACCATCAAGTAAACGTTTAAGTTGTCCTATGTAGGCCTGTATTTACCAATGCTGCATAAAGCTGATTTCATTTTTCTGGTAACTCAACATTTCTTGCAGGTATTCACATGCATTGTTATTTGTAGAATAAATACAGAAATAGAGACAAGAACCTGGGAGGAAGACCTTGACAGAGGAACACAGGGAACCGGAGCATCAACTGAAAGGCCTATTGAACAAATGTAGCACTCTGATGTGTATGTGAGAAACTTAAAAAAAATGGTGTCCTCATCCTGCCAATTCTCTTGCTGGTAACGCTCTTTTCCCAATTGACAAAACATGGGGCAGAGCCTTTCCACCCAAGAAAAAGGCTGTTGCCTCTTCCATACCTTCACCAGTGTGCCCGTAGCAGTAGGAAACCAGGACCAACAGCAATTTTGACTTAATCATCGGACCTCCTGGAGCGTTGGCTCTATTCGACCAACAATGCCCAAACTTTCTCCCGACTTCTGGGGTTGCAAGCCATGTCAACCTGACTTTTAGAGATTATATTTTTAACACAGTCAGAAAAACAGGGAGGACTTCCAGACTTCCATGACCTGCAGATCTCCAGTCTCCCCAGAAGGATCGAATAAAAAATTAATCTGGAAATAACAGTATTAATTCAGGTTGAACAGTCCTGATGGAGCCCAAAAAATATAAGATTAGGGATTACCTTAACTTCAGACATAAACTTGCACAGCTCAGTCCAGTAACCAGTGATCTTAGAGCATGTCATAAACATATGCGTATCGTCCGCCAAAGGGTGCATACATCTTGGGCATACATACTGGATTCCTGTAAGTCTTGATAACTTGGCTGGAGACCAGTAGACTCTATGTGTGGTAAAAAGATGGTTACGCTTAAGAAAGGATGGTTTCACAACCGCTTGAAGGATCGCAAAAGAGTCAAGCCAAACCTCTTTAACATTTTCATCCGCTAATTCTTCAGTCCAAAGCTTTGAAATATCCATGTCCAGGTCATCATCCGCCTCTAGTAGTGCCTGATACCACAGAGAGACTTCCTTTTTCAAAGGGCCTGCTCTCATCGCCTGGTGTAGCCAGGAGTCCTCTTCCACCTCTATCGAAACCTACCTTGCCCACCAGGAGGAGACTTGGTAATATTTATATCTAGTTACTTGACCCCTGGTGGAATTACTCTGGATTTCCCAGCTAACCAAAGATGAAGCAGATTTGAGATCCCCCCACCAAGACAACCCTGCAGATTTTAAAGGCAGACTGAGCTGGTCCCTCAAGCACTCAGGGGTTCCTGTAGAATCCCAAATCGGAGCCCTGGAAGAGTGGTAGGGAACTCCTAGTTTTAAAAAAAAAAATCACCCAGGTTCTTAAGGCCCCCTGCAAGATCTTCAGCCTCAACTTTTTAAAGTACTTCGGATCTCTCCATATGTAAAGAGAAAATGACTCTGCCCGTCCCTCAGAACACTTAGCATTGCCCCAAAGAGTAATCCTAAGGGGGAGCTGTCCGCTTTATTTAACAGCATACTTGTGTGAAACTGAAGTAGTTCCCATATCCAGTGTGTGACTTTTTCCTGATGTACCCGTCTGCTACCTGAGAACTAGACAAAAATGGAGCCCTGATGATGTTCAAAGGGTGTGTTACCTAGTGGACTTTATGTGTTATAATATATTGTTCACCTTGTCAGATTTCAAAATCCCTTTTTCCAGAGATGCTGTAAGAGGTTTCTTTCAAACCTTCTTTGCCCTTTAGGGGCTGTCCGTTCCTTTCAACTTGAGAGGTTTACACTTCAATGCCTGATTGATCCCTTCCTAAGTGTGGCTCAGGCTAACACTTTTCTCTTTGACCCATAGAAGACTCTTGACCGAGCTTCTGAAATGCTGACACCTTCTGAACTTAATTGTCCTAGCTCAACTCTGATTTCCTTTATGGAATTCCCTGATTTTTAGACTCTTTAGATTGACAGGACCATCCTCTTTGTCTGGACCTTGATTTCAGTGATTTTAGATTTACCCATGCATAGACAACAAAACTTGAGACTTTTCTCTGACCATCAATTTCTTTTATTGATATCCTGCATAGCAGTGACAGAATTTCTTGTATGTTTAATTCTGGTATGACTAAACTTCCTTAGGAGGTTGGGCTTCCCCATTGTTATTTTGTATCTTTATAGCATGGTGCTGTGAGTTGGGTATTTGAACTTAATTTGTGTTTTGTAATAAATCTTCTTAATCAAGCTACCAATTCATGGTCCTCATTGTGTAGCCAAATGGGTTGCACAGTTAAATGAGTTTTGATTGATGTTAATGCTAAGTCCCATCACCTCTCAATCGGAGAGAAAGGTCTGTCAGAGGACCAATGGTAAGCAAGGGGGCCCAGAAAACGCTGTATCACTGACAGTGTTTTCTTATTGTGTTGACAGATCTTTTCAACAATTATGTTATAGGAACAATGTACAAGCTCCAGTTTTAGCAATAAAAATGTGGGGTTCTCAAGGTTCAATTGCTGTAAAACTCCCTAACAACCAAGTATGAAACCATATTTTAATTGTCTTAGTATAGCACTTACTACCCATGATGAGGCGTCAAAGTGCTTTTTGACTAGCAGCATGCTACTCTGGAACCCCTCCCAGCTCCCGCCTCCCAGCTGTCCAGCCCTCCCCGACCCCTACCTAACGGCGGCCGCTGTGGGGACAGGCGAGTAAGACCACTGACTCATTGTCAGTGAAATTGCTCCCCCCTTCCTCGCAGCTCCACCATTAAGTGAGGCCTGCCCCTGCACTCTCGAGTGTTTGGTGCTCGTGGACCTCTATCTCCTTTCTCTCACCCCACTTTTCACTCGTTTTTCTACCCTCATTTTTATTCTCCTTTCTGCACTTTTCTGCATTTCTTCTCTTTTCCTGAGTATTTCCACTCCTTTTTCTTTATTCCTCCTTTTCCCCTCCTTTCCTGACTGCTCTCCCCGCCGCTGCTGCCCCCGCGGCCCCTCCCGCCAGCACGACCAGCGCGACCAATCCAGCTCCCCTCCTCGCTCCTGCCTCCCAGCTGTCCAGCCCTCCCCGACCCCTACTTAATGGCGGCCGCTGAGTGGCCGCGCTGCTGGCGCACCAAAGACGCACCAAAGGCAAGCCCGTCTGCGCTCGTCCGTGACCCATCCGCGACCAGAGCCAGGAACCCTGGACCTCCACACCACCAACGCTATGACCCAGCAGCACTCCACGCACACAACCCAGGCCACAACAACAACTGCAAGCTAGCCTCAACAGCGGACACCCACGGACCCTTCAGCTGTTACCACTGCTGACAAACCTATAGCACCGCAAGGAACACGGACCCAGCACAACCCGACTGCAAGAACACACCCGAACCGAAGACCCTGCAGTGCATCCTCCTCAATGTCTGATCCCTCCACAAACACGCCGCCAAAATCTGGGACCTCCTCGACAGGACCACCCCGGTTTTAGCATTCTTCACCAAAACCTGGACCAACACAACCTCAGGACCGGACATCACCATCACCATCCCCCAAGGATACAAGATCTCCAGGAAGGTCCTCCTCACTCACCTGGGAGGAGGAATCGGCATCATCCAGAACTCCACCCTACACCTGAGCACAACCCCCGACGAGCACACAGACCTTATGGAACACCTTCACTTCAAGATACTGGCCAGCCTCATCGCCACCGTCTGAGGAACCCTCATCTACTGACCCCCTGGACCCACGGACCCTTCGCCAAGTCCATCATGGACATCATCTCCCCGCTGCCCATCGCATCCACCAACTACACCCTGCTGGGAGATCTCAACTTCCATCTCGACAACCAACTGGACCCCAACGCCGCATCCCTCCTGGACAACCTCCACAACATTGGACTTCACCAGATCGTGACCAAGCCCACGCACTCAGCAGGACATACCCTCGACCCCCTCTTCACAACAGGAAACTCCATCACCTTCAGCCACACCACATAACTCCCATGGACCGACCATCATTGCGTCCACTTCACCTTCAGAACAGACACCATCCACAAACACCAGCACATGCTCCCACAAAGAAACTGGACCAGAATCACCGATGACCAGCTCACCTCCTCACTCAACAACTCCACCCCAACCATCGCGGAAAACGATGACCCCAACACCGCAGCCCGAACCCTGCATAGATGGATCTCGGACATCGCCAACACCATAGCTGCCCCTCAAGAAAAACAACAATACCCTGTGCCAAGAAAGCCAGATGGTTTACCACCGAACTTCGAGAGTCCAGACGCACTTGACACTGCCTCCAAAAGGCCTGGAGGAACACTAAATCCACAGAGGCCCACAACAACTTCGGAGCCGCCACCAATGCCCACCACCAACTCATCAGAGAAACAAGGAAAAAAGCGATTGAAGACAGATTCTCCACCCACGCGCACAACAGCAAGGAACTCTTCAACATCATCAAGGAGTTCGCCCAACCCACCAGCGAGTCTACTGACATCCCTCCCCCACAAGACCTCTGCGACAAACTCAGCACCTTTTTCCACCACAAAATCAAGAGCATCTACGACAACTTCGATGAAGACAACCAACACACTGAACCCTCACCAACCACCCCGACACCCGGAAACCAGCGATTGGCAACTGGACAGCCCTCACCACCGAAGACACACTGAAGACAATGAAGTCAATCCACACAGGAGCCCCCACGACCCCCTGCCCCCACCACACCTTCAACAGAGCCACCGACACCATTGCACCCATGCTCCGCCACACCATCAACAGCTCCCTGGTGACCAACCTCGTTCCCCAATCACTGGAAACATGCCAAGGTCAACCCCCTCCTGAAGAAGCCCTTGGCGGACCCCACCGGCCTCAAAAACTACAGACCCATCTCCCTGCTCCCCTTCCCAGCAAAAGTCATTGAGAAAGCCATCAACAGTCAACTCGCCACACTCATCGAAAAGCACAACATCCTCGACTCCTCCCAATCTGACTTAAAAAAAACCCACAGTACGGAAATCGTCCTCCTCGCCGCAACAGACGACATCCGCACCCTACTGGACAAAGGTGAAACATTAGCTCCCATCCTCCTCGACCTCTCAGCGGCGTTCGACACAGTCTCTCACCGCACCCTAATACGCAGAGTCCATGATGCAGGAATCCAGGACAAGGCCCTCGACTGGATCCGCTCCTTCCTCTCCGGCAGAAAGCAGCGGGTCAGACTCCCCCCTTCCTCTCGGACACTACACCTACCACCTGTAGAGTCCCCCAGGGCTTCTCCCTCAGCCCGACCCTCTTCAAAATCTACATGGCTCCACTCGCCCCCATTGTCAGGACATACAGGCTGAACATTGTGTCATATGCAGACGACACTCAACTCATCCTCTCCCTCTACAACGAACCCAACACCGCCAGACACAACTTTCGAGAAGGCATGGAAGCCATCACTAAATGGATGAAAAACAGCTGCCTACAACTAAACACCAACAAAGCAGAAGTTCTCATCATGGTCCCAAAGCCCGACGCCTAGAGTGACACCTGGTGGCCCCCTGCCCTCAGAAATCAGCCAACCCCCACGGACCATGCACGCAACCTGGGAATCATCCTGGACTCTGAGTTCAAAAATGGACCACCAGATCAACTCTGTTTCATCTTCCTGCTTCCAAACCCTCTGCCTCCTTCGTAAGGCCTTCAAATGGATCCCCCTCGAACATAGAAAGACCGTCACTCATGCCCTGGTCACCAGCAGACTCAACTACGGCAACGCACTCTTCGCCGGAATAAACAAAAAACTCACCCGCAAGCTACAGAACATCCAGAACGCCGCAGCAAGACTGGTCCTCAACCTAGGAAAACACTGTCAAATCTCCCAGCACCTGCGCACACTCGACTGGCTACCCATCGTGGCGAGAATCACCTTCAAGATACTGACCCACGCACACAAGGCCTTCCACAGCACCGGACCAGCATACCTGAACAGCTGACTCAAATTCCACGCACCTCAAAGGACCCTATGATCAGCCCAGCTCTCCTATGCCATGGTCCCCCACACCAGAAAGACCAGATCGGGAGGCCGCTCCTTCCCCTTCCTCGCGGCCAAATCCTGGAACGCCCTTCTGCTCCACCTCAGACAGACAACATCGTCCTCCATCTTCACAAGAAACCTCAAAACCTGGCTCTTCGACAGACACCCTCCTTGATGGAATGGATCCTGCACCCTCCCTACCCCTAGTGCCTTGAGACCCTTACAGGTGAGTAGACGCGCTTAACAAATTTCTGATTGATTGATTGATTGAACCCAAAAAGGATTAGTGGTGAATTGGAATAGTTCAATATGAATTTGTTTGAGCGGTGGGCATGTGAGTTTGTTGGTTGGATTGAAAGGATAATGAAGAGATAGAAGAGGAAAGGGTTTAGAAAATGTTCATTTGGAGATCATAGTAGTAGTAGTAGGAAATTTGGGATGAGTAAAGAAGAGATGGAGGGAGAAGAGTCTCTAGAAGTGGATTAGGGAAAAAAGAGGTCTGGGATGAGTTTAATGAGGGATACATGCTGGAAGAGTTTAGAAAGGAGTGTTGGGACATCTGAATAATAAATGAAGTTTGAGGTGGTGCAAGGAGGGAAAGAGGAGAGGGTAGTCTAGAAAGGGGTATTTTGGAGATCATAGTAGTAGAGTAAGGTTTGGGATGCGTCAGAGAGTGGAGGTAGAGGATATATTGCGAGAGGTATAGGGTGAAATATAGGGTAGTGTATTGAAGAGGCTCAATTTCTTTTATATTTTATTTATTTTTTTTATAGTAGGAGTACAAGCAATAAATATATAGATACATATGTACATGGAAATGATATATTTATAAGGGTGGTACTGTATCAGGATTTAAGTTGTAACATAATTATTATACACATTTATGCAAAGGAATACACATATCTAGACACATCTATATAATTAAAATAAATGCTTATGTACACAGGGATATGCTCTAAGTTTATGTTTGAGTATGGTTATTACGTAGGGAAGAGCCAACTCTTGAGTAGTCTTCTGAAGATGAGATAACTATCGGTGAATCTTATATTTGGGGGTAATGAGCTCCATATTTTGGCTACTTGAACAGAGAAGTATGTGCCATGTATAGTTGTTTTCTTGTATTGTGTAATTCTGAGGCGAGGTGCCAATCTGGAGTGGAGGTGCCTTTGTTGAATGCATTTGGTGATTTTACTCATGATGAACAACGGTCCTGTTCTATGAATGTGGATCATCTGGCGACTGGTAAACAATGTAGGGCCCTCAAGGCAGGGGAGATGTGGTCTTGTGCCTTTACATGTAGGAGTAGTCTAGCAACAGAGTTCTGAATCCGTTGTAGTCTTTTCATAGTTGATAAAGATGATCAGTAGTAGAGGCCATTGGTGTAATCAAGTTGATACAGTATACAAGAGAAAGTAGCCTGGACTTTGTGCGGGAAGATGCATTGTAGAGTTTTCATAGTAATGAAGCATGATCTTGCTAATTTGTTCTCTTTGGCATTTATTGATAGCTATGGTAGTTCCAAAGTTTTTTACTTCCTTAGATACTTTAGGGGGCATTCCGACATCATCTGGCCAGGCGGCCAGTGGGTCATCATTTTTCAAATCACCACATGTGAGTATTCCATTTTTGAAGCATTCAATTTGAGATGGCTCCATGTCATCCACTGACCAACGGCTCTGAGGCAACTGGAAATTTGTGATTTCTCAATGTCTTTGAGACTTTCCAGTTTAAGGAGTATTTGTGTGTCACTTGTATAGTTATAGCATGTGAGGTGAAATTAATTGATCATTGCAGGTAACAACTTCATGTAGATGTTGAAAACCATGGGCGAGATGATAGGGACCACTGCTTTAGTGAAGTACGGTTTGGAGGAGAAGGGAGGAGATGGATGACATTTGTTCTGTTTCGAATGTAGGATGTGATCCAGCTGAGAACAGTCCCCTCTATGTCAGCTTCGTAGAGTCTTTGTATTAGAGTGTCATGGTTAACTTTGTCAAAGGCACCTGAGAGGTCCTAGAGAAGTAGTGCAGCAACCATGTTCTGATTTATTGTGTTTTTAAGTTCATCCCAGATGGCAATGAGGATAGGTTCTGTGCCTCTTCCTGGATGGAATCCTGTTTGGTAGTCTGAAAGTATGGAGTTATCTTTAATGAAATGTGACATCTGGATGAATGCAGCTCTTTCTATCAGTTTGCCCAGGAATGGCCCATTTGTGATTGGTCTGTTGTTGTTGGGGTCAAGCGGGTCCAGGTTTGTTTTGTTTAATAATGGGCATATGTATACTTTTTGTAGGTCTCCTGGAAAGATTCTAGTACTTAAGGAATGATTGATGATTCTTCTTACTGGTGCGGCAGCAGAGGTAGTAAGAAGAATGTTCTTGAAGGTTTGTGATGGACAGGGGTCAGGGGAGCTGAAATAGAGGGAAGCACTCCATAAACCAACTGAGTCCTTTATATGAAATCAAATATAGTTTTTCATATTCAAATTCTAGTCACTCTGGAAGCTGGTTGCTTCAGAGGTCACTGTCAGAACTTATAGCAACAATCTTCAAGCATTAAACAATGATCTTTATTATCCAATTCATATCTTCTTTTGATACAAATGACGTGGCAGCCCAGAATTTAATCCTACTAGGGAACTTTATCAGGGATTTCATATTATGAGAGTTATTAATGCTTCAATAAAGCGTCCTTCAGTGTTTCTTCAGATGTATCAAAACCCCTTATTTGTGCTATTTATCTGTAAGGATCAGTGTACGATTGCTTCATGTCCGGTCTCCTTTCCAAACGGCAGCAGCCGGATTAATAGAACACTTGACCCCCTAATATTCCAGTCTCATTGGTTCCCATTCAACAGGACACACCCACATTCAGCCTGGCCTAACATTGTCTGACTCAGCTGTTTTAATGCAAATTTGACAAAACTGTGGAAAAGTCCTGGAAAAACAAAGTGAGTGGCATTTCCCATTTCGTTCCATGTGAAGGTGGTTTGTTTTTGAAACTACTTTGGTGCATATCTACAGTGAAATATATTGCAAAGAAAATAGATCTGTAGAAAATATACATCTGGAAAATGCACATACTGTGCTCTCCTGCAGACCGCTAGTATAAATTATCACAGAAACGTTGCCATCATGGTGAGACTTTCCGTCCTTTTTTGAGAGCAGAGCTAATATTTTCCTTGCCAGAAACCCTTTCGGAGGGTTGTATGATAGAGGCATGCATGGCTAAAGCACGTGTGCCTCTACCACGAAGCTTGAACCACGAATGTGTCTTAACCACACATTACTTTACCATGCATGCTTTTACCACACAATTTTGTGGTAAAGGCATGAATGATAAAAGGGTATGCATGGCTAAGGTTGCCACTACTCCGACTCCCCTCTCTCCTAAGCTACAAATCCCCTACCCGCCTCCCCGCCCTGAGGCCCAAAACCTTCCCTCCACAACCCCCTCCTACCCCGTGCTGTCCCTAAAACTACCCCAACCACTTCCACCGCCCTTCGCCCTAAAACCTTAACCACTAATTTAAAAAACTACCCGTCCCCCTGAGCCATAAAAACAACTTGCCCTCTTCTAACCACTAAAAACTGCTCTGACTACCCATTCCCCTCCCCCTGCCCTGAGGCCTAAAACTTTGCCCCTTTACATACACTACCCCGACCCCCTCCACTCCTGAGCTGTCCCTAAAACTACCCCAACCCCTTCAACCTGCCCTTATGCCTAACACTCTAACCTCTCATTAAAAAAACTACCCAAACCCCCTGCCCTAAAAATTACCCAAACCGCCCCACCAGCCCTGAAAACTACCCCAACCCCGAACCCTGAAACCTACCCCAACTCCCACAAGCCCTGAAAACTCCCCGGCTCCCCAACTGTAAAAACCACCCTCCAACCCATACAAACCTGGCCCCAGCCCCAGTTAACTCACTGTGTCCTCTGGCTCTCATCCTGGCATCTTCCTGCTTGACCTGATCAGCAGCCAGCAGTTTGCCAATGCCCTGCCTCAATTACGCATATCCGTGGTTAAGGCATATGCGTGGTTAAGGCAAGCGTGGTAGTGCTTGCATAGTCGGAACACGCGTGGCTGAGGCCGTGGTGTTCCAACTGTTTTCCCTTTTGGAAGGTCACTGGGAATGCAGGAACTACTGGGTTCAACCTTGGTGGTTGAGGTATTTTACTCCTGATGTCCTGGAGCCTGACCTACTGTGGAACCTGCTCAAATGGGCCAAGTACACCTACTACACTTGAATCTCAGTGGTAGCTGTGATAGAGCAGGCAAAGCTTCTTTTGGGGGTTGTAGATTCAGGTTAGTGAACACAACTCATAAATCAAAATGCAAACAGTATGCATAATAAATAAATGTCCAGCCAAATACTTGCTTTTATAAGAAAAAGTAGTTTTTATTTCTAATTCAACGCATGCAAAGAGATGCAACATTCAAATGCAATAACAAAATCCCCCTTGAGTTCGGGGCTGTATTAGTTGTCAGACAAATCCCTGTTCCACCCTCTTATGTCTAAAGTGTTCAGGGTTATTTCCCATTCACTGGTGGCTGTATCAAAAAATACAAACTATTAGGATGTACTCAAGAGTTCTCACTTCTGATCTTTTAGGAATTTAGTCAAAAGTGTCTATTGTGCAGCAGCACTATTAGCACCAAGTCCCCAGGTGCCCCAAAGGCCCAGTCTCAGTCTTACTTGCTCTGGGGGATTGGCAGTGATGGATCACGATTCTTGAAAATAAAGTCTGCTCGATGAAATCCACTCTAATGCATGTATTTTAATAACATACACAAAACTACTAATATAACACAAGAGCGTATAACATGAGAAATGTGCAGAAGGCACGATAGTTGATTTTTCTTAGCTAAAATAATGTGAATAATGCTAACTGAATGGTATTCTGTTTTTCTAACTGCTGAAAAATAAACGACAAAAGAAACAGCTTTATTCTTCGTGAAAGTAGTGTAGGTTTTTAGAAATTATTCTGTTTGCTAAATTAATGTAGTCCTCAGAATTGTCAGAGGATGTACTTTCCGTGCTCCTGTCCTTCAAATGTTACAAATGCGTCCTTAGAGTGTGGATACTTAGCCTGCATCTAAAGGTCTTCAAGGTTTCTTTCCTGTTTAGGCGAAGGATGTAGATGACGAATGCAACTGTTATAATATTCTAGATACATTTGTAACCAGGTTCTTTTCCTCTTCCTCTCTTGGAAATTATACAATATTTAGACAAAGGGTGTTTAGAAAATAGTAGTAAAGTCACTGTCAGTAGATTGTCATACCATCGTGAATAACCAATTTTGGGGCATATGCATCAACCAAACGAATACCGATTCCTTAATAGCGAAAAATAAGGAATCGCCATTAAGGAATCGGTAAATGGCATGCATCAACAGATTCGGTAAAATTTAGCGATTCCTTAAAAATCGCTAAATTTACCGATTCCTACATAGCGGGGCACGCAAACTCCCCCCAGCAAATAGCGAGTTCGGTAATACCGAATTAGCTAATAGCGAGTTCGGTAATACCGAGTTAGCTATAACCGAATCGGTATTAGCGAAATCGCAATTTGCCGCGTCGCTCCGGGAACGTGCAGATGACATCACCAACCAGGAAATACTGCTGCCCCACCCATATTGCCTCGACAGAGGAGCAGACAGGAGCTGGGAAGGAGGACTGCCTGTGCAGAGTGAGGCCACACCGACTCTGCAAATCCAAAGCCACACACATCATGGCGCAGGAAGTGCCATCCAGCGCAGAGTCTGCACGCAAACAAAAGCGTAAATTTTCAGACAGGGAGCTCGAGTACCTAATCGAGGGAGTCTCCAGCAAACACGACCGCCTCTTTGGCAAGCTGTCCCTCAAGGTGCCTGAGCAGGAGAAGCGGCGCATATGGCTGCGCATCCGTGAGAGGGTGAATGCAGTTGGCGTCATGACCCGCAGCATCGACGACCTCAAAAAAAGGTGGTACGACCTGCGGAAGCGTGCCAAAGAGAGGATTGCGGAGAGGCTCCGGGAGGCGAGCAGGACTGGAGGCGGAGCATCCACAGCACCAGCCAACACAGCCCTGGAGGACCTTGTGGAAGGGACGATAGAGCGGGAAGCCGTCGTGGGGGTGACCCAGATGGACACGTCCGGCGCAGCCACAAGTGCCCAAGGTAAGATGCATGCCTGTGCCCACACCCAGCATTGCGTAAATCCATTTCCATGCCCCCAGCCCGATCTCAGTGTGTCTGCAGCTCTGGCACAGACAGCTTAACACATGACACCAGTGCATCTTGGGAGTTGTAGTCTAGTCAGCCCAGTGTGCATGTACAGGCGTAAATCCAATGACCATACACCACATCAGTTGAACATGGATGGAGACTGTTCATGTAGTGGACGGACCACAGAGGGAGATTAATGTGTACAACACTATGTAGTTGTAATTATCCCACTAACCATGCACTGTTTCACACACAGATGCATCACCTGGGGATTCGGACGACAGCAGCCAGCTGATCATATCGGAAACACCCGTCGAGTCAGACCAGGAGACAGCGCAGGACGCGCATGCATCGCCAACACCTGCCACCCCAACAGCACCACCTCCACCAGCGCCACTAGCTACGGCACCTCCACCAGCGCCACAAGCTACGGCACCAGCACCAGCGCCACAAGCAACGGCACCAGCCAAACAGGCTGCAGCTACTACAGCCACAATAGCGCAGAGGCGCAGGTCCCAAGTTGCGCCCTTGCAGGAGATGGAAACACTCACCTCGCAATTGGCACCCAGGCAGAGCACATACACACCACCTGATGCACCACCTGGAGGTGCTAGACGCGCACGGCGGCACAGGGCTCGTCGCAGTTCCGTCTCCTCAGCCGAACAGGATGTCCCAACAACCTCTGCAATTGAGGAGAGGATGCTGCGTACACAGCGCATGCAGGGGCGACATGTGGATAACATTAGCTGCAATATTGTGCGCCTTGCTAGGGAGATGCGCGCCATGACTGCAGCAGTCACGGACATGAGCAAGGCGGTCAGGGACATGACCACAGCGGTTGCAGAGGGCAATGCTCAGCTCAGGGAGGAGGTACATGAGCTCACCCGTGCCACGAGGGAGGGCCATGAGTGCCATAAGAGGAGTCACCGGCAGCAAATGTTGCGTACCGCCGCCGCTACCAAGGCCATCACACGGCACAGCAACAGCACCGCTGTGTTGGCACGCCGCTCAGTCGCCCTGCAGGTGGACCTTGGGCACTTCTGCGGGGATGTGGCAAAGTCACTAGGACACATCACCACTGCTGTGGAACACCTTCAGAGCAGCACATGCAGTGCTGCTGCATTGGGAGGGGATGACACAAGTGAGGCTGCCTCCAGTGTCAGCAGCGTGTCACTGGCAGAGGCCAGCACCAGGCGCCGCAGTTCGCGTGCCTCCGCGGGGACAGGCCGTGGTGAGGCATTGGATACACCTGAGCGGAGGCTTGGGGTACGTGGGAAGCGCCACTAGACAGTTGGACATGCATGCAGGACCATGGTGGGGCAACCATGGCCATCCAATCACTGTGTATGCACAGGCGTGACTTTAAGGCACCTTTTATTTACAATGATGCAATTGGAGCATGATTTACAATGCTAGTTTTGTTGCACAATCCTCAGTGCTACTGTGCATTAAACAGTTGCACCCCAAACCAACTTGTAATGTCTCATTTCCCCATGTTTCAAAAATTATGTTGCATAATGTATGTCCGCCTCCTATGGCCCTCTGCTGTGTTTGGGATGTGTGCCTGTCGTTGTTGGGCGGGTGGTTGGTCAGCCCGGTGGTCGTCATCCCTGTCCACCTCTATGGGTATCCCCCTTCTGGTGGCAATGTTGTGCAGCATTGCACATACAGCAATTATCCGACAGCATGTTTCTGGTTGGTATAACATGGCGCCGCCAGTCTTGTGGAGGATACGGAAGCGGCTCTTGAGAATCCCAAAAGTCCTCTCTATCACATTCCTCGTGCTGATGTGTGCAGCGTTGTAGCGATGTTCCTACGGGGTTGCTGGATTTAAGTATGGGGTGAGTAAGTATTCCCGCAGGGCGTAGGCACTGTCACCTAGAAGATAGAAGCATAGACTTAGCATTGGTGATGTACATACATGTGTGGTGTTGGTGTGGGGAAGCGTATTTCTACGTACCCAGCAGGAGTCCCTCTCCAAATTCTCCGTTGATTAGTCGCCTGTGCATTCCACTGTTGCGGAAGATGTATGAGTAGTGTGTGCTCCCCGGGAATTGTGCCACTAGGTCCGTTATGATGTTATTGGCATCGCACACAACCTGCACGTTGATCGAGTGGTATGACTTGCGGTTCCGGAATATGTACTCAACTCATTTGCAGCTGGAGGGCATATGGGGATATGCGTGCAGTCGATGCATCCAATCACATGTGGGAATTGTGCCACCTGGTAGAAAGCCTGTTTGGTGCGGTCCAACTGCTGTGGGGTTGTGGGGAAGCTGATGTGTGTGTGGAGCATTGTCAGCATGGCATCTAGGAATTTCTTGAAGAAGCGTGACAGTGCGCTTTGCGAAACACCTCCGGCCACCGCAATTACACCCTGGAAACTCCCTGAGGCCAGTAGGTGCAGGCTGCATAGGACCTGAACGTGCGCAGGGATTGCATTTGTCCGGTGTGTCTGGTGCTGCAGTAATGGTTCCAGGTCTGCAATCAGGCGCATGATCATAGCGCGATTGAGGCGATACTTCTGGTACACCTCGTCCTCATTCTGCCCGAGCAAGGTTATGCGCAGTCTGAAAACTCGCTCCTGGACCCTTCTCCTGCGCTGTCCTGCTGCATTGATCCACATCCTCCTTGCAAGCACGTAGAGGGCAGCCATTTTGTGGGAGCCAACAGGGTCTCCTGGGCCACCTTTAAGGGATTAGTGATTGCCTCAATCATTTGCACATGTAGGAAACATTTTTGCATTGTCTTTTTTTTTTTTTGTAACTTTACCTCCAGGTTTTGATTCCCCTTATTTAGCTCTTGCAAAATAGCGATTTTTGGGATTTTCGTTATTAGCGAGTTTTGTTGCATTGGGGTGCGATTCGTTATTTGCTATTGGCACTTTCCGGGAGCTAATAGTGATTTCGGTAACTGCTAATTCGGTATTTAGCGATTCGGTAACTTAGCATTTTTGGTATTACCGATTCGGTATGTTAGCGGATATTTATTTAGCGATTCGTTATTTGCTCACGTTTTGGGTTGATGCATTGGGATTGGGTATTTGGGACTCGCTACCGGGAGCTAATAAGGAATCGGTATTTTACCGACTGGATTTTGGCTTGATGCATGAGGCTGATAGAGGCTTGCTGAAGAGAGAGAATGCAACATTTTGGCAGAAAAAAGGAAGTTGTGCACTATAAAGATTCCTTTGGGAAAGTGTTCCTCAGCTCGTTCACAAGATTGGTGACCTGTCCTGCGTTTGTGTTGCTGCATGCCGTGTTAATTCCTGATTCTCTGGCTGGCAATACCTGCTGATCCTAAGAGACTTTCTAGAGACTTTGCATATCGTCGGCTGATGGTGGTGCTCTCGCTATTCCCTAACAAACGTGGGGTTAGCTTTTCAGCCTAATTGCACGCTGTGCATTAGTATTTTCTATTTCGTAAAGGAACAAGTGTTTCGCTGATGTTTTTCTCTCTCTCTTACTCCTCAATACCTGGTGTTGTGATGTTTCATGAATGATATGCATTGATTATTGTGAATCTATTTTGTACTTTATAAATCGAGTAATGACATTCTAATTTGAATTTTGTACTTGACCATTACTTTTATGAAATAACAAGAAAACTAATAAAAAAGATCAGTGTTTGTCTTTATTATTGAGTTACTGAGTTATTTGGATAATGATTGTAATGACTAAAGTGTAGTGTATTTTGTCATTGTAGGTCCTCGTGGAGAAATAGCATTCCGTCTTTCATTATTTAGTCCCTTTTAGCTCTACCAAAGATTAATCGGAGGACCTTTGATATTGCTAATTGAGTGATAATGAATTATAGCTACACTTCTGATTTTTATATAATGGTTGGTGTGGATGAGTGAGCAGACAAAAATCCCCCAACGCTTCCGCAGCATCAGTTTTTGGTAGTTGCATCAGATGGTTTGTTTAGGCTAAAATACTGGGTAATGAAGAGTTTAAAAGACAGGACAGACTTAAACAGTTTATGATTTATATGAGTTCGTACCTTTATGTCACATTGAGGTTTGTTGAATCTCAATAGAATTAGCAGGTCCATCGTAGGCCTGAGATCCCCGGATAAGCCTAAGGGTTGTCTTATTGTCGTGGCCTCGAATCCTCAGGATCGTACGTTGCTCTATATGGTCCACCTCCTGATACCCAACAGTCTGATTGTATAAACAGAATCAATGGAGTGATCAAGTGGGGGAAGGGAAGGATGGGGACAGCGGGGAAGGAGACCTGTAACGAGAACAAGAACGTTCAGAAAAAACAGCAGTCCTCTATCTCTATACATATGCAATAACCCCACAGATTATCCTACTAGTATGTGTGACAATACCTGTAAAAGAAAATACATCTTCTTGACGTACAGACAATTGTGCGTGTTGTATGGCTCCACTATGATCTAAAGGGTAGAAAACATAATCAGTAACCTTCCATGAACTACCTTCTTTTAACAAGGACTCTTTCTTTAGAAAACAAGACCTACCAATATTTATGCTGTAAGGGCTGGAAACAGGGGGGGAAGAGCCGTCCTCCTGTGCTCTTAATGCCGCTGTTGTGAAAACACAATGACACAAAATAATTGACCACAGCTCATGAAAGATGAGGAATAGAGATTAGATCCTTCCACAGGAAAAAGGGCCACACAAAGAATTCATTCGCAAATCACAATAAGTATTGGAATGTTGCTGAATACACAAGTCTCACATCAACACGGAGTTTCTACTCCGTTACCTCCAAGGTATCCCCCTCACTGAGGGCAGCATGAAACCTTGGTCAAATATCCTCATGCGTATAAATGCTCATGATAATGTTATAAACAAAACACTGCAGTATAACACTGAAAGAAAGGGTATAGCAATGCTCCTTGCTTATCGAAAACAAAAGTCAAAGTCAGCGAGAGCAAAAAGCCAGCAGGGTGTTCTCTCTGCATGAGCTGCGTCTCAGCTATCGAACACGAGAGAACACCTCAAAGGTTACTTTAGACAAAGAGACAGCCACTGCTTATCAACAGCGGGCTGCAATTGCACCAGGGCATAGGCAGTGGGAAAACAGGATGGCAGTAGACACCCCTTCACTGTGTTCCCAAGAATTATACCCCCAATAGTTCAGCCCTACGCAGTTTCTGGAGGATACGCTGTTCGAGGATTGCTCCGCAAAGAACAGGAATGGATGGTTCACCCAACGGAGCAATCGGGAAGGTAATAACAGCGCTCAAAAAAGTATGGACCACAGCAGGCTGAGCCAAATCAAACGGGCAACCAAAAATGACAATGAATCGGTGGTGCACGAAGCACCCATACCGGACCTCCTCACGTCTCGGGGAACAGGCTCAGCTGCAAGAATAAGCGGCCCCAAGCCGGTGCCTTGGAAGCGCTTTTCTCCTCATGGCTCCGTGAACACAGTGACGTCACTGACGTCTGGTACCCGTGGACTCATGGATAATGCTGTCTTTCCTGCATCAGAGTACGCGCTACATTCAACGCGTCTCTGCAGTGTTCAACGGGTGCCCTTCCGGTGCACCGTGACAGTACACCCCTCTCCCAAAGAACACTGACAGAGACAAGGCTTCCTAGGAAAGCGTTTGTGGAACTGGGTGACATAACGAGGTGCGTGAACCCCTACAGCAGGTTCCCAGGAGTTCCCTTTGTTCTCGTATCCCTTCCAGGCTACCAGATACCACAATTTAGAGCGGTAGATCTTAGAAACTAGGATGCCCCTCACCTCATGCTCACTCTCATTGTTCACCACAACAGGAGTTGGACCTTTCTTTTTTGCTACTGAATGAGAGGGTTTAAGCAACAAGACGTGAAACGCAGGGTGAATTCTCAAAGTGGGGGGCAAGGCTAATTTTTACCACTACAGGGTTTATACATTTTACAATCTTATATGGGCTGATGTATCTGGGATTGAATATGCTATGCCGTTTAAACCTGATGTTCGCCTTGCTTGTATACAGGCCCTGGACATCTGTGTTTGTCAGCATAGGCCTTATAATGGGTCTTAGCTTCTATCAACCTTTTCTGTGTCCCCTTTAATGTGTTTTGGATGTGGGCTATCCTTTCCTTTACCTCAGGGATGATTTCAGGCCTTAAAGGATGCTGAAAGGGTATAAATCTAGGGTGAAACCCATAAGTGCAGTAAAAAGGTGAGTGTTTAGTAGAGTTATGTATGGCGCAATTGTACGCTATCTCTGCTAACCACAAACTATTTACCCAGGCCTCTGAGGTGTCATCTACTACATAACATCTTAAATATTGTTTTAATGTTTGGTTTACCTTTTCGGTTTGACCATCCGTCAGGGCAGCACACCACACCACACCCTCCAGAATTTAGCAGTGAATTGTGATCGCAGTCAGAAACCACTACCTGAGGTAGCCCATGTAACCTCACTATGTGCACCAGCAGTAACTGGGCTAACTGCCCTGCTGTGGGTAGTTATTTGCAGGCAATGAAATGGGCCACCTGGTAAGGTAATCCACCACTACTAATATCACCGTGTGCCCTTGATCCGAAGGCATCCCTACTATAAATTCCAAGGATATGTTTTCCCACGGTTGTTCCGGTGTTGGGAGTGGTTGCAACAGTCCAGCTGGATGAGTATGCGAGTCTTTCATTTTGCTACACACTCCCTAACCCATGTGCAAATGTCTTTTTTAACGATAGGCCACCAAAACTGACGTAGCACTCTCTCCATGGTTTTTTCCGAGCCATTATGTCCAGCACTTGGTAGGGTATGACACCATTCGAAGACTCATTTCTTTAGCAAGGGGATAGGCAGCAACAGTTGTTTCCCTCGTACCGGAATTCCTTGCTCCACCTTCCAATCCTTGTTCTTCTCCAGCCATGTCTTCCATTTCTCCATGAGAATATTATGAGCAATGCTCCTAAGGAATGTTTCCATGACCATGGTGCATATGAAGTTCTGAGGATCAATAATGGCTTTCTCCAAGATCACTTCCGGAGGTTGGGAAGTGGACTGACGTGTTAAGGCGTCGGCTTTCTTGTTTTCCTTCTCTGGTCTGTAAGTTACTAGAAAAGAACAGCATCAATCGCAACTGACGGGGGAGTTAGATGTCTTGCGGCTGTCATAAACTGGAGGTTGCAGTGATCCATAAACACGGTAACTACATGTTTAGCCCCCATAAGGAAGTGCCTCCACTCCTGGAATACGTTTTATGGCTAGGAGTTCCTTCTCAGCTATCGTGTAATTACGTTCGGCAGGGTTGAGCTTTCTTGACATGAATGCCACTGGGTGTAATTGGCCTGTCGTAGGATGACGTTGAGACAGCACAGCTCCCACCGCGTAATCGGACGCATCAGCTTCGATGATGTATGGTCGATCTGGGGCCGCATGCGTCAACACCAGAGCAGACACAAAAGCCTTCTTTAAAGCCTCAAAACCTTGTTGAGCTTCCTCGGTCCATTGAAATGTGACCTTTTTCTGCAACAAATGTGTGAGGGGTGCTGCCAAGAACGAGAAATGGCCAATGAACCGGCGATAAAAATTCGCAAACCCCAGGAAGCATTCAATGTCCCTGATGTTCGCTGGTGTAGGCCAGTCATTCACAGCTGTTACCTTCCATTTGGACATTTCCTTCCCCCAAGGGGTCAGCATAACACCAAGGAACTCCACTTTAGTGACGCTGAACTCACACTTGCTGATCTTACAATATAGATGATAATCTTGGAGAGTTTGCAAGATAGTGTGCACATGTGTCTTGTGGATTTCAACGTTGGGCGTATAAATCAGAATATCATCTATATACACCACCACAAAGTGATCCAAGTATTCTCTTAATACGTCGTTGAGAAAAAACTGGAATGCAGCAGGGGCGTTGAATAAACCGAAAGGCATGACGAGATACTCAAATAGGCCATAGGGTGTTTTGAATGCCGTCTTCCACTCGTCACCTTTGCGCATCCGTACTAAGTGGTATGCCCCTTTTAAGTGCAGAAGGGTGTCTATGATGCCCTTTTTCACCTGCTCAAGCAAGACGGGGATCAGTGGTAGAGGGTATCTGCTCTTGACTGTGATTGCGTTCAATGATCTGAAGTCGATGCAGGCGTGTAGCTCCACATTCGCCTTGGGAATAAAGGGGAAGCTGCAGGAGACTTGGAGTTGCGTATGAATCCTAATGCCAGATATGTATCCAAATAGGCACGAAGGTGAATGTTCTCTGGTTCTGTTAACGCATACATCCTCCCCGCGGGTATAATCGCCCCTGGCACCAAGTCAATCTGGCAATTGTATTGCCTGTGCGGTGGAAGAATCTCTGCCTTGGTTTAGTTGAATACTTCTACGTATTCTTGGTAGTCGTCTGGCAATGTCACCATGTGTTCAGCCGCAGTAGCGATGTGATGATATCCGGCAAACGCCTTGGCAGGGCTGTGGTTAGGTGGAGTACAGTGCTTTATGCAATAGTCAGAGGTAAACTGAAGGGTCTTCACCACCCAATCCACCTGGGGGTTGTGTTACCTCAGCCAGGGTAGTCCTAAAATCACTCCGTATTGGGGGGGTTGAATTACGTTGAAGACGAGTCTTTCCAGATGTTCTGTTCCATATAAGACCTCAAGGGTATTCGTCTGGAAACAAATAGGACCTGCATCTAAACGTCTTCCATCCACTGCAAAGACTGCCTCTGGTGTTTCCTTTTTCTGCAACGTGACACCCAAGAGCAGCGCCTGCTCTTGGTCCATGAAACAGCCCATTGCTCCAGAGTCCACCATGGCTTGTACTCTGCACCATTCATCCTTAACCAACAGGTATATGTCCACAAACATTTTTTGTCTACCTCCTGGGGTTTCACCACCCAATGGAGCAATCGGGAAGGTAATAACAGCGCTCAAGAAAGTACGGGCCACAGCAGGCTGAGCCAAATCAAATGGACCACCAAAAAGGACAAGGAATCGTTGGTGCATGAAGCACCCTTACCGGACCTCCTCATGTCTCAGGGAACAGGCTCATCTGCAAGAGTAAGCGGCACCAAGCCGGTGCCTTGGAAGCTCTTTTATCCTCACGGCTCCGTGAACGCGGTGACGTTGTTGTGTGTCGATTTAGATACCATATATAGGTTTCCCGATTTATGTCTTTATATAGGCACAATTCGCATTGCCCATATTTAGGCATAGAAATCCTACCCTTATTTAGGCATTATCCATGCTAACCAAATACAGGCATGGCCACCTACAACCGTTCATCTACGTCACAACAAGTTCTTGGAAAACCAGACTCTTAAGCCTTTCGGACTTCCCCTTGCTTGGATATTGATTTCTCCAAGAATTTATTATGAATGAACATCTATTCCTTAGGGGTTCATTCATGACCTTCTTCTGCCCGACTTTTAGGTCAGTACTGGCATTCCTAAACACCTTCAAGGTATAAATATACCTTCACTTACCATGGCAAACCACGGTTCGGCTGCCTACTTGCACGGCGAGGCTCGCCGCGGCAAGTTCGGAAGGAAGTCAAGTCCCCGCTTGGCGCACTGACCAGACGCTGTCATCCTCCTCACAGAGAATCCAGCTCCAGTGTTTCTGACTCCCCTTGCGGGGTGTTAGAGATCGAGACTCGGAAAGAGATTCCAACCTCACTCATTCTAAGGTATGGAGCGGACTAGAACCTAGAGGAACTTTTGGCAAATCTTGACAACTATAGCTAAACTAGACCATAGACAAACAGCACCTACTTCTTACCTCGTATTACACTTAGGTTAGGTACACTGGGGTAGAACTAGCTAGAAACATCAGATGAGTATTAACATTTTAGCCTGTGGTATTTATGTATGTATTTTTATGAATATCTGTCATAGCTACAAACCATGCTATTGCAGTATTATTTTATCTTACTGCTAACGCTGTACATATTATACTTCGCATTCTGTCTTACGATTGTAGCAGTTCATATCTCTTGCATGAGAAATAAGACTGTTCAATAAACCCTTTTTATTGAAACGCCCATCTATCTATTTCTGTGTAACTCTGTAGAAACGAAGCATGCACGATCGATTGAGTGAAACTGTTATCTATTGTTTCCACGATTCTGAGATTGTTCCGATTCTAAGGGAAACAAAGTTGTCATGTTTATGCGGTTGTCAGAAACGAATCCCCTCTTGTTTATTCGAGAAGTTTTCTAGTGACCTCTGAGTTAGCTGGCACACAAAAGTAATTAAGTTTAATGTACTCGATAGACGTACTGACCTCAGTCCTATGTCAAAACTATAGTGTATATTATTCCAATGCGCAGAGCCTATCAGGGATATACACTACAACGTCACTGACGTCTGGTACCCGTGGATTCATGGGTAATGGAGTCTTTGCTGCATCAGAATACGCGCTCCATTTAACGCGTCTCTGCAGTGTTCAACGGGTGCCCTTCCGGTGCACCGTGACACTTAGTGTGGCATACACTAAGCTTTATGTGAGTTGTCTGCTTTTTGATGCTGTACTAGGCGGTCGTCGAACTGAAAGTTACTGCACAGGGAACTTTGTTGAATGAAGTAGTGGAAGTTTATTTGGGTCAATTCAGTAAGCACAACTGTGAAAGTTCCGATAATTTTCCACTTGAAGAGAGCATAATCGCACATTTCTTGGAGTACATGAAAATACTTTTGTATTTCTTTTAGTGGAGCAGACAAGCTGTGTTTATGTAGTTTGTTATTGTTTATTAAAGACTTGAAAAGATATTGATGCTGATTTTGTAAAGGGACGGTCAGCAGAAGGAGTGATACTGACGTAACAAAGTAACGAGGAATGCACATGCGCGGGCTCCCGCGCATGCGCAGTTACCAGAAGAAGACGCAATGGAGACGGATGGAAGCCCGGGGACGCCTCTGATAAGGTAAGGTTATTTGAAAATTGCTTTTTTAATGTATTTAATACTGTGGGTGGGAGGCGGGCGGCGGGCAGGAGGCCAACTTCCGTTGTGCCCGAGTGTTTGGAGATTTGCCTTGTTTCTCTGCCTATATTGCAGAAGGGGGAAGGGCAAATCTCCGCACATTCCGTGGGCGGAACGGAGTTGTCCAGCCACCCTTGGTGATGACCTCTTCCCCTTGCCTTGCCCAATCAGAAGTAGGGGTTTTCACGATATTGAAACATTTGGGGGTGGTACATACACACAGAATAGAATAACTAAGGTAGTTGAGTTAGTTAGAACGTCGGTCGGTAGGTCAGAGAAAGAGAGGCAGAGACACAGTCGCAGCCACAGACCCTACGTCGACTACAGATGCCAGAGACCCTGCTCGAGGGATCAAGATACTGATCGAAAAAGCCAATAATCTAGAAGGGGAGTCGCAGAAGAAATATCGAGGAGAGTAGTGTCAGAGAGGGGTGCGACGCAGGCGTTGCACTTCCCGGTCCTACACCTGTCTTGATCCTTCATCTCACGACCTGTTCTGGAGAACTGCACCTGACCCCTAGGCCAGAGCTTTGGTCCTCACACTATCCTAGGTACCTATAATTCTCTGTAGTATGTCCTTGTACTGCTCTCTGTTTTCTCCCTCTTCAGGTACTGTCATTATGATATTTTAAATTTAGACTTATATTGAACCTGATTTGATTTCTTCCTGAAGGGAAAACCGGTGTAACATGTATTTGATCTTTGACTCACAAAATTATTGGTTAGATAAATCTCGTAAAACTCTTTGAGTCTGTGGTTATTTGGAAAATAAAACTTTAATGTAATTTCTACTTTATATAACTCGGCAACTAGATTAATTGACCAGAGGAAATTTATTATCAAGGAGATTGAGTTGGTAAGAATTTGGTAAAGGTAAACAATCTCGCAGGTAAATCAAAATTGACCCCAGCGGTATCACTAGCTTATTGTATGAATTTTTATGGGCCCTGGTGAGTATATGGTGTGTGAGTAACACAAGCTGGTAACCCTCTGGATCAGTTTTTCTTGGTAGCAGAGGATGGTTTAGAGTTCTAGTTAATTAGGTAGAAAATATTGTGGATTGAATTATTGATTTATGTATAAACTAAACCTGTGTATTCTGTTTTATGTTGTTTGGAAATTCCCAGGAATATTGAATAGCGGGTGGCAAATGGAAGCCACACTGCAGTGAGGGTACTTGTCATGATTTAGAAAAGTGCTGAAAAGTTACGCAGAACTAGAAGCACTGATGTAGGGACTATTTCTTGCTATGAAAGTGAGAATAATTGGTGGCAAAGGAGTTTGTTGGTGAAACTTTGGTCTTATATCAACTAGAAAGGGTAATACTGAAGGAGTAGCAGGTTTTCTGATGCTTGAGTGAAGAGTAAGCGGAAAGGTTTTACTCGTAGTGTGTGAAGAGTAAGCGGAAAGGTTTTCCTCGCAGTAAAAGAAATTGACTAATCTTTGAAATTTCGAGAAGCTGACAAAGTAGCGAATGTTTTTATGTTGTTAATTAATACAAGATACATGTAAAATTGTAGGAAAATAAGTTTTCGCATTACCTTGTAAAGGAGGGGTCAGTTGCGAGTGCTGCACTGATGTCACAGAGGGCCGCGCTGGGATTGGTTGGAACAGCGGGCATGAGACTGATGCGAAGAATTGTAAAGGAGGGGTCAGTAGTAAGGAGTGATACTGACGTCACTAAGAGCCGCGCTAGCATTGGCTAAACGCATAGCGAAACAGAATCTGATTGGTTAGAAGAATAAAAAGCCGCGCTGGTATTGATCAGTTAATAAAGTAGGAGCGAACATTTGATTAGTTGAAAATAGAAGCCATAATAATAATGGATAGTGAGTCTTGCATGTGGAAACACGATCCTACTTTAATAGGGAATCGCCCAGACAGAAGGTATTTAGGATTTTCCACTATCCTAGTTAACTATAATTCTGTGTAGTATGTCCTTGTACTGCTCTATGTTTTCTCCCTCTTCAGGTACTGTCATTATGATATTTTAAATTGAGACTTATATTGAACCTGACTTGATTTCTTCCTGAAGGGAAAACCGGTGTAACATGTATTTGATCTTTGACTCACAAAATTATTGAGTAGATAAAACTCTTTGAGTCTGTGGTTATTTGGAAAATAAAACTTTAATGTAATTTCTACTTAATATAACTCAGCAATTAGATTCATTGACCAGAGGAAATGTATTATCAAGGAGATTGAGTTGGTAAGAATTTGGTAAAAATAAACAATCTTTCAGGTAAATCAAAATTGACCCCAGCGGTATTACTAGCTTATTGTGTGAATGTTTATGTGCCCAGGTGAGTATATGGTGTGTGCGTAACACAAGCTGGTAACTCTCTGGATCAGTTTTTCTTGGTAGCAGAGGATGGTTTAGAGTTCTAGTTAGTTAGGTAGAAAATATTGTGGATTGAATTAGTGCTGCATTGCTATAGGTTAGTTGGTGTGATTCGAGCTGAGATTGGACAGCATAAAATAACTTTGATTGGAAGCAGTGAAACATAACATGGAAGGGAGTTTGTAGACTTATTTACTAATACAAACTTTACAGAACTAAAAAGAGAGCATGAAGATAATTACATTTTTAAAAACATTGTTTAGCAAAGATCAGCCAATAGTGATTAGAGAAGGAGTTTCTCTAGCTCCTGAAGGTACGTCTACATCATTTATGGCGATAGAAAGGAGATACCATACTTGTACTCGGTTAGAAAATTTGATGAAATATACAGAACAAGATGGTAGTTTGGCATTTCCAGCAAATGGTACTTTTAATACTAGGGGTTTAGAAAATTTGAGGAGACGAATGAATAATTTGAGTCCAAATCCAAGACCTATTCAGTACGAAGCTCTTGAAGAGTGGGATTACGAAGCATATAAAAGAGAAAGAGACAGACAATAGAATAGATACAAAAATAGAGTGAGTAGGTATTCTGAAGCAAAGTGGGAAAAATTGTGGAGAAGAGACACTGTTGAAGGAACAAGGATATTTCCAGTTCTAGAGGTTGAGTCGACTGAAGAGGGAAAAAATAAAGAGAAAAAGAAAAATACTGACTAACAAGAGAAGGATATTAATATAAATAATAGTACAGATAAGTTTGATGAAGATTTCCTGAATGAATTATTGATGAATAGACCCCCGCCATATCAAGAAGAACAGATTGATACAGATATGAGTGCAAGTGTTTCAAGTGTTCTACCAAGTGCTCCTTTAATTCAGATTGAAGAACCAATAAACAGATTACCTGAAGTTGTAAGTGAGATTCAAAATATAAATAGAGAAGAATTGGTGAGAATCAAATCAATAAAGAACCCAGATGCTTTGTTGGTTCTAGTAATGATTGGGCCTATAGTCCCAGTGTATAATGAACAAGGATTCACTCCGAGTACATGCTTTAACTGTTCCAGGAAAGAGTAATGAATATTATCACACAGACTATAGAAAGGTGATAAGAACAAGTGAGAATAACGGTACGAATGTCAGTGTAGCTACAGGATCAGAGGAACAATTGATTGATGTTTCATAAAGAAATGGGACACAAAAGAGAACCATAAATATTGACCCTAAGTAATTGATGCAAGTTGAAAGGAGAATGAATATACAGACACCTAGGGGCCGATTCCGATCCGGGTCGGAAAGCACTCCGACCGAGTCGGATCCGGAGTGTTTTCCCACTTAGCCGGACTCCTACACGTATGCTGTCGGACTCGGTTCGGTCGGACTCCCACAGAAGTCAATGGTAGCAAGTTGTACGATGCGTACATGTGCTCCGATTGACTGAATGGGTACGTCTCGAACAAGTGCGCCCCCTACAGTGGATATGCGTTGGTGCCATCTGTACCATACATGCCTGTGTTGGGGAGACCCATAGGTCTCCCCCTGTGTCCGAGTCGTAGGGCTGCGGGTGTCAGGGGGTCTGACGCGGACCCCCGAAATCCGACTCTGGAAGCTTTTGAGAGCCTGACACTCCGGCTCGCACAGGCTGTCCGACGCGTGCATCGTACTGGCTCGGTTGTAGATCGCATCCATTGCACGCCACAGTTAGCTTCCGACCGAGACGCACGGAGCGGTTTGGACCCAGAAACGACTCAGTCGGTGAATCTCACGTAGCTCGCATCGTACTTGCTCGCTCGTACAGCTGTACGAGTCGGCCAGAAAACACGCGTACGGCTCGTAGTTTTTCCGGCTGGATCGCATTCGGTGCCCTTCCAACCCGGATCGGAATCGGCCCCCTAATCGAGAAATGAGTTAAAATGTACAGAGATCTTTAGGTTCATCGCCAGAAGGACTAGATGATTGGATTAGAGAAATAGCTCCTGGTTGTAGTGGCTAGAATAAAGATGCATACATAGATGTGAATAAATTGAAAGGGGACTTGGAAGAAATTATTGCAGGGACAATTCATCCAGAAAGACTGAGTAAATATCAAGAGGATGAGCTGTTATTCTTGTGTAAAAATCCTAACTTTATGACTTTCGGTATTCACAAAAGGTATTTAGTAGTAGTAAAGTTAGGATTCCTAACTTTACTACTACTAAATGCCTTTTGTGAATACCGAAAGTTGTAAAGTTAGGATTCTGTCTCAGATTAGTTCTGTGAATCGGCCTCAGTGTCATATACAAATGATTTCCCTAGGTTGAGAAAAAAGCCGGTTGAATGGTATAGACAAGTAGAAAGATTTGTAAAAGTTTCAAAAGTTTTGTTGTCCCAGCAGTTTTGTGGATTGAGTGTAAAATTGCTGTAGATTGGCCGAAAAAAGAATGTCCAAGAGATCCAAAAACAGAGGCACATTCAGAAGACGTTATGGAAAAATATAATCAGGTCATTACGTATTTGAAGGGGAAGATTTCTCCAAAAGAAACAGATTGGTTGAAAATAAACAGAACTACTCAGGAATTGAAAGAATCAATGCATGCATATTATGAGAGGCTTCTTCAAGTATTTAAATAGTACAGTGGTATAGAAAATATCACAGAGAAAGGTAGGGGACACTTTGTATATAGGTTTGTATATGGATTGTGACATGAGATAAGTGCTATGATTCAGCAGCATTTAATTTGTTGGCAGAGTAAATCAGTAGAAGAAATACTTCGTTATGCAAAATATTGTGGAGATGAAATAGAAATGAGGCACAAGAAATAAAAGGAAAAATTAATGTTAGCTCAAATGAAAGCAGCAATGAAAGGGGGTTATTCGAGTATTGATTCATCAGATAATTTTCAGGGAAATGATCCCAATGGGTCAAGGAAGAGGGAGAGGTAATTTCAAAGACAAAGAGAAAAAGGTATCCTTGTCATATTTTCAGTAAATTTGGACACTGGCAAGCGAGTGTAAGAGTTTACTAAATAATACAGGACAGGGAAGAAATGCTGACCAAATGCAAATGCAGAATCAGGATTATCAGGCACAGATGAATCAGGTACAGATGAATCAGATGCAAAGACAGAATTCACAAATGCAGGTATCAAATAACAGGGGACAGAGTAGACGAATACCACAAGCTCCAATGCCAAATCAAGATGTGAATGGCCAAATGCAATAGTACAATACAAATGTGGGTTTTCATGCCAATGGTCAAAGGAACTCAAATGTGCAGGTGGCTTCACAATATTTGATACAGTCAGAAGAGAATGATTCACATACATCACAATGACGGTGCCTTAGGGGGGAGGAAGAGTGTGTTCTTGACGCATCTCTAGAGGTAGACCAGTCAGGTCTTTATCTGGATGGCGAGGTTGATGGTAATGCTATTACATTCCTCATAGATGCTGGTGCTACCCGTTGTACTGTGATAACTGTGAAAATCCCAAACCTACCCCTCTCGGGAGAAAGTATCCATGTTGTAGGAGTCTCAAATTGGAAACAGCATTTACAACGCTGCCATTACATCGCGTTCCTTTAACAATGCAGTTGTTACAACGACCGTGTTATTAGAACCCGATACCTTTACATCGCAAGTCATTAGATCGATTTGCTATGGGAAATCAATAGTATAATTTACTATTCCAACACCTTCCCTACTATTGTCCATGCTAGAGTTGGAATAGTAAAGTATACTATTCCTAAGTCCAGCGCGTCCCCTACAGCAAGTTGATCTAATGACTTGCGATGTAAAGGTATCACGTTCTAACAACGCGCTTGTTGTAGCAACCGAGTTGTAATAGAACGTGATGCAATAGCATGCATTGTAACAAGCTATATTCATCTCAAACAAATTAATTAAAACACCAGTGACAAAACCAATGAAAGTTCAAAATGGCAATTTTCAAGAATTACACAAATTTGTTGTGTGTGATACTAGTCCGTTTAATCTGTTAGGAATGGACATGCTGTGCAAGATGAATTGTTCCATATAATATACCCCAGATGGATTAGCATTTCACATGAAAGACGAGGATGTGATTTTCAAAATGTTGAGGCAGGGAACAGAAGTGAATGAGCTGATTCCATTGCTTACAGCGAATGATTTGCCTGTCGAGTTGAGAAAAACACTGTTGTCTGATGTGTGGGATTTTGCAGGGAAAGATATTGGATTAATGAAAGGAGTTGCACCAATTCAAATAAAAGTAAAGCCAGATGCAGGTTCTCCAAAAATACGACAGTACAAAATGAGTCCTGAGACGATTGCAGGAGTAACACCTGTGATCGATACCCTGATTGAACAAGGAATACTAAGAGAAATCCTTGGAAGTCCATGCAATTCACCTATAATGGGAATTCGCAAACTGAATGGGAAATATAGGATTGTAAAGGACCTGAGAAAGGTGAACCAAATTGTTATACCTTGTTGTCAAATTGTACCTATTCCAGCTGTGATCCTATATTAAATCCCATGTGATGCAGAATGGTTTTCATTAATCGATCTGTATCAAGAATTTTTTTCAATACCCTTACATCCAGATAGCCAATATTTTTCCGCACTCCGGTTCGGGAACCGTGTTTTGGCATGGTGCTGTGTTCCTCAAGGGTACACAGAAAGCCCCCCAATCTTTAATCAGATATTGAATTTTTGTTTAGAGTCATTGATAATGCCTAAAGATTCAGTTCTGGTTCAATATATTGATGACATTTTGGTGGCATCAAAAACGAGAGAAGACTGTGTGACAGATACAATTGTTCTACTGAACCCTTTGGGGGTTATATATATCATTGAAAGTGGAATTCGGGAAGTTTTTCAAGATCGGATCAATGCTATTAAGCGAATGAATCCACCAAAAACACAGAAAGAGGTTTGAATGTTTTTGGGAATGGTTGGATATTGCAAGCAGTGGATTATGAATTTCTCACTGATTACCAAGCCATTACAGAGATTGACACACAAAGATGTTTCAGATCCAATACAGCTTGATGTGGAAGGCATGAAAGCATTCTTGGAGTTGAGAGACAGTTTATGTCGAGCACCCGCATTAGGAATGCCAGATTTCGACAAAGAGTTTGAATTGTTTTGTAATGAACGTGATGGTTATGCACTGTCAGGTCTAACTCAAACTCACAGAACAGCACGAAGGCCAGTAGCATATTTTTCTGCCGTGTTGGATTCAGTCGCTGCAGCATTACCGGGATGTTTATAGGAAGTTGCTGCTACTTATGTGAGTCCCTTGCTTACTTTGCCACTGGATTCAAGCAAGCCTGGCTGAAGACGGCTGAAATGCCAGAAACGGGTCCTAGGAAGCTTGTTTCCGGTCCAGGGAAGACATAGCTTGGCAGTTCGGGCTGGACTGTTCCCATGAGGCACAGGGTCAAGACTGATTTGCATATGGCCATGTCTGAACTGGGGTGGCAGAGTGGGCTAAAGAACGGTGATGGATTAAACCCAGATCAGTTGAGTGGGGGTGAGTGCTTGCAATGTTCAACACTCCGTCCATCATTTCCTTTGGTTTTTGCTTTGAAAGTATATGTACCACACTCAGTTGAGATTTTGTTAACACGAACTTGCACACAACATCTTACAAGCAGTCGGTTAACAAAGTATGAGCAGGGGATATAGGGAACTGAGAATGTGACAATAGTAAGATGTACAACTTTGAATCCAGTTACGTTGTTACTAACACAAGGCTGTGAAGTGGTTTTAGATGAAATTGATCATGATTATCTGGATGCGACTGAGTTGTGCACCAAACCAAGGCCTGATATCAAAGATACTCCACTGACTGAATCTGATGTTGTTTTGCTTGTGGATTGATCATGTTTAAGGGATCCAGAAGGTTGTTTGAGAGCTGCATATGCAATCGGCACAATGGAAAATGTGATTGAAGCGTCATGGTTGAAAAGAGTGAGTTCTGCACAAGTGGCTGACCTAGTGGCTCTTACTAGAGCGTGTTGCTTAGCAAAACAAATGAGAATAACAATATACACTGATAGCCAGTATGGCTTCGGGATGGTTCACGGCATTGGGCAATTGTGGTCTCAGCATGGATATTTGACCTCTTGGGGTTCACCTATCCGAAACTGAGAGTGTGTAAAAGATCTACTGATGGCACTACAATTGCCGGCACAAATTGGGGTGGTGAAATGTTCAGCACCTCGATCTGGTTGTGAATATGTCACACTGGGCAATAGATATGCTGACGAGATTGCACGATTTTGTGCTTTGAATAAATATTCGATTAATGTGGACCAACAAATTGATCAAATTGGCCAAACAGAATGCAGAAACATGAGATGAAGTGAGAGAACTACATGAAGAAGCAAGTGATTCAGAGAAAAATGGGTGGATCAAATCAGGATGTACACGCAGATCAGATGATGAAGTGCGGATTTATATGGAAGGAAGACTGGTAATGCCAGATAGTCAGTTATCAAAGAAGGCAAGGGTCTACAATGGTCCAACACACATAGGTAGGGATGCAATGATTGATTGTTTCGTCAAGAATGGTTTATCCTTAATTCAGGGTTATTACAAAAAGTCTCTGTCAAAGATGTGCTGTTTGCCAGCAACAGAATGCAGGGAGAAAAACAGTGGTTAGGATGGAAAGGATTGGCAAAGCTGCAGGACCATTTACGAGGATGGAAATCAATTTTATTGAGATGCCTTTTTGCTAGGGACTAAAATATGTTCTTGTGGTTGTTTATCTGTTTCCTTGTTGGGTAGAGGCATATCCAACAAGGCATAATTACAGTCTAACAGTTGCTAAATTCCTTCTTAGAGAGATAATACCTAGGTTCAGTTTCTCAGTCTCGTTGGAATCAAATAGAGGAACGCACTTCAACAATGAAATAATTTGGATGATTTCTGCAGCATTACAAATGAACAAAAGTTGCACTGTGCCTTCAGACCTGAGGCTTCAGGTGTTGTTGAACAGATGAACGGCACAATAACATCTAGATTGTATAATGTTTGTGCATCCACAACACTGAAATGGTCTGATGCACTTCCATTGGTGTTGATTGGTTTGAGAAGTATCTCTGACAAAAGAACAGGACTGTCCCCACATGAAATTGTGATGGGTAGGGCTATGAGACAGCCGACAGACCCAGCAAATCATTTAATGAAAATTACTGATGATTTGGTACTGGATTATTGCAAAGTATTGGCTGATGTGGTACGTTCTGTGTCTCCAGCGGAGCTGTTCGGGGTTGCACGAGGCAGGGCACTGTCCCAGGAGTCATAGCCTATCAGGCACTCCCTCCACCCATTCAAAGGCTCATAGTGCATTAACCTTACAAACTTCAAGTTAACGACTACAAAGACCCATTGAGGCTTCATAACTACATGCAGTAATTTCTCCTGTCGTATTTTTTCTTACACCTTACATTTATGACTATATAACACATCACTGTGAGTATAGGAAGGGATCCTTAAGGTCCTGAAGAAGAAGCTTGGGGAGCTTCGAAACATGTCGGCAGATATAGGAGGCATTGTTCATTGAGGCATACACACCTCCTCCCCCACCTTTTATTGATACCAGCTCTAAGGTATATTAAAGTTTTTAGAGCACCGAGCCAGGTATTTTTTTTAATTCACTCTCCCATCCACTCCTGACCCTTCCTCTCACATCCCTACACAACACATAGTTGTCTCACAACAACAGTGCTCTCACGCAAACGTAGGTCGCAGCAAGCCCCGTCCCGTAGAGGGGCGGGAAGACACCTATGATGAAGCATGACACCAAGGGCCCTTTTGGTGTGTGAGGGGTATTTAAACAACTAGTGTGTACTCTCCACCACTGTGGGGATACATACTTAATCTGGGAGGACCTGATGTACATACACACCTGTGGGTGGATCACTATGTTTATAAACTTAACTTCAGGAAGATATATCCACCTCTACTACTCATGTTGAGTGGTACCTCTATACTCCCCATTTTGTTCCTTTTTGAACGTTCTGTGTCTGACCAGGTTGGAGAAGTTGCAACAACACAGCAAGAGCAAGGACATGATTGGTGTCCTGGTGGACTGGGTGCTTGTAAAAAAGCATGTGAGGAAGTCTTGCCTAGAACCACAATGGCATGGTCCCTATCAAGTAATACTGGTGACGCAAGAAACACAAGAAGAGTCCCAAGTCCACTTGAAAGTGAGGAACTTGCAGGGGAAGAATGGCGAGAACAAAGAAACGTTCCAAGGCGAGTTGAGAATCAAGTAGATTGGCACAAGTTACTGGGACTGAAGAAAATAATCCTGTGGTTAAAACTGTTGAAAATGAAGTGATTCCTATAAGCAGCAATAAAGAAAAAAGAAAAGAGATTTATCAAAATAAAAGAATGAATCAAATATAAATGACATTGACAATGAAAATGGAAAAAGAACAAAGAAAAGATAAGTGGCCAAAAGGAGTAAAAAGAGTAAAATACTCTGTGAATAAAAAGGTTCCAGAAACAGTGACTGAACTATCTAGCCAATCTGAACAAAGTAAATTAGAAGAAGAAGAGCAATTGAGAAGAACAAAGAGAATTAAAGTACCAAATAAGAATTACAGAGCACCTGAATGGACATATGTGGTGACTACTATATTGAATGATTGTAAAAAAGAATTTCTTGAATTTTGTTCAAAAAGTAATTGCCCCTACAAGCCACATTTTTGAAATATTTTTGAAATATTTTTTTTTAATCAATTTCTGTTTGTTTTTTACAATGGATAGAACTAGTACTGAGACTGGTAAACAGAATCAGGGCATATTTAGGCAAAGATGTCCTAACCTCTTCAGTGCCCCGCCCTTTCCCCGCCCTGTGCCGGGCGTTGCATTAGCGGGCGGGGTTCATGACGAGATAGTCTCGTCATGGGCACAGCGCAACCGCGCTCCATGACGAGACTATCTCGTCATGGGCACTGAAGGGGTTAATGTTTGTCTTGTGTGTATTACGTTAACAATGTCTGTATGGTTGGTATTAACATTTGTAGTACCATTTTTTCTGTTTATATATGTAGCAAATGTTACTAAAGATAATGAGCATGTAACAATTAATGCTAAGAGAGATCTAAAGTATGATCCCGAAACAAATATTAAGAAATTTACTGGTAGTGTTTTGCGTGTGGATGAATCAATTAATGATTTCTCGCTAAATGTCTTTACTAAACTTTTGCATGAATACGTGGATACTATGGATGTGAGAGATTGTTATGTGTACATGCAGCTACCTACGTCTGGGTCCAAAGGGGTGACTTATCATCACCTTCCCCTAACAAATGGTATTTCATGTAGTGTACTAACCAGTCTGTTCTATGGCAAGGAGATGTTTTAATATTACTACTCAAACTTTGACTTAATTTTTTCAGAGGTGCCTATTAGAAAGAATATGAATATAGTGTATAGTGCTTGAAATGCGGAATACATGGGAGATTTTTTCCATTCTACTGAAAGAATAGATACAGTGTATGCATGTACATCAAAATAATCTGACTTGTAAGTTGCATAATGTAGAAATAGAATTTATTAATGCAGTAGAAGATAGACGTCAGAGTTTTAAACAAAGAGCTACAGAACAGAAAAGTATGGAACCACCATGGGCACATAAAGAAGGTAATTACAAACAGGATGAGACTTTGCTGCAATGACTCTGGATTGGCTTCATAGAGGGAAGGCGCACTATAATTATAATTTCATTGGTTCCAGTGAATGTGAACATACTTTCCATATGACAGAGGGTTGGGGATTAGGAGGTGGAACTGATCCTGTATTACCTGGAGTCTATTATGTGTGTGGGAAAAAGGCCTACATTGGTATGGGTGTTGTTATATGGGCATAGTCTTCCCAAAGATTTATCACGTTGGTGATAAGCATGGAACCAATGAAAAGGGACTAACACAGAATAAAAGGGGCTTGAGTGCTGCAGAAATTGTGGGAGATATTTTTGAAGCATTGATACCTTCAGCTGGGGTGATTCTAAATTCTCAAAAGATTAGAAAATTATCTACAGTGGTTGATTGATCGTTTATCAATGGATACTTCTGGTGGATTTTTAATGATTGATTCGGAAATGATTGCTATGAGAAGCATGGTTTTACAAAATAGACTTGCCCTAGATGTATTATTGGCAAAAGAGTGCGGAGTCTGTAGTATGCTGAAAGTTCAACAATGTTGCGCATATATTCCTGATAAAAGTAGAGATCTGGAAGTATATATTAACAACATTACTCATGTACATGATGATTTCGAAAAACTGAAGGCTGATGGTGCTTAGGAGAAACTTGGTAAGGGTTTCTCTTCTATAGGTAATTGGTTTTCAACATTGGCTAATAGCTTATTAGGGAGGATACTAACACCAATAGTTGCTGTTGCTACTGGCGTACTAATGGTATTTTTGCTTTATAAATGTTCCAACAATAAAACGAAAGATGCGAAGAGCAAGAAAAAGGAAAAGAGAAGAAATAGAAATGGAGGATCGAAAGGGTGTTTATTATAGTGTGATGAAAGATTTAGAAGGTGTTAGGTTAAAGCAGATGCAAACAATGTACTCTGCATTCTAAATTATGTTATCAGATAGTAATCTGATTAGGGTTATTGTTATGGTTGGGGGTACCATCAGATGGGGGATTGCTGGAGCATGATTTTTGAAAATAAAGTCTGTTGGATGATATCCACTCTAATGCAAGTTTTTTAATAACATACGGAAAACTACTAATATAACACAAGAGTGTATAACATGAGAAATGTGTACAAGGCACGATAGTTGATTTTTCTTAGCTAAAATAATTTGAATAATGCTAACTGAATGTTATTCTGTTTTCCTAACAGCAGAAAAAGAAACGACAAAAGAAACAGCTTTATTCTTCGTGAAAGTAGTGTAGGTTTTTAGAAATTATTCTCAGTTTGCTAAAATAATGTAGTCCTCAGAATTGTCAGAGGATGTACTTTCCGTGCTCCTGTCCTTCAAAAGTTACAAATGCTTCCTTAGAGTGTGGATACTTAGCCTGTATCTAAAGGTCTTCTAGGTTTCTTTCCTGTCTAGGTGAGAGATGTAGATGACGAATGAAACTCTTATAATATTCTAGACACATTTGTAACCAGGTTCTTTTCCTCTTCCTCTCTTGGAAATTATACAATATTTAGACAAACAGTGTTTAGAAAATAGTACTAAAGTCACTGTCAGTAGATTGTCTTACTATCGTGAGTAACCAATAGAGAGGATTGCTGAAGAGAGAGAAGCAACATTTTAGCAGAAGAAAGGAAGTAGCGTACTATAAAGATTCCTGTGGGAAAGTGTTCCTCGGCTCATTCACAAGATTGTTGGCCTGTCCAGCGTTCGTGTTGCTGCATACCGTGCTGATTCCTGATTCTCTGGCTGGCAATACCTGCTGATCCTAGGAGACTTTCTAGAGACTTTACACATTGTCGGCTGATGGTGGTGTTCTCGCTATTTCCTAATGGCCGTGGGGTTAGCTTTTCAAACTAATTGCACACTGTGCGTTAGTATTTTCTATTTTGTAAGTGAACAATTGTTTCGTTGATGTTTTTCTCTCTCTCTCTCACTCCTCTATACCTGATGTCCTGATGTTTCATGAATGATATGTATTGCTTATTGTGAATCTATTTTGTACTTTATAAAATGAATAATTAAAACATTCTAATTTGTATTTTGTGCTTGACCATTCTTTTTATATGAAATACCAAGAAAACTTATAGAAAAGAATAGTGTTTGTCTTTATTATTAAGTTACTGAGCTATTTGGATAATGATTGTAATGACCAAAGTTTCGTGTATTTCTTCATTGTAGGTCCTCGTGTGGGACTAGAATTCCGTCTTTCATTATTTAGTCCCTTTTAACTCTAACAAAGATTCATCGGAAGACCATTGATATTGCTAATCGAGTGATAATGACTTTTGGGCCTGTCATTAGAGTTACGCTCCTGATTTTTATAAAATGGTTGGTGTGGATAAGTGAGCAGACAAAAATCCCCCAATGCTTCCGCTGCATCAGCAGTGTCCAGTCTGGATCCTGTATGGCAAAGTCAAGCCCCTTGGGATGGACTTGGCATTAGCTATTCCTGTCGAGCAACGCTGCTGGTCTGTTTCCAGTGACGGGAGCTGTTCCCGCTCGTTGGACACAAAAAGTAAGTAGCTTTTCCCCCTAGCAGAGAGGGGCACTAGTGTGATCCTTTGGTTCCCAACTGGAGCACCAACGAGGGTGCGAAATCCTCAGCGGCATCTCAGTGAACCTCAGGGACTTCGTCAGGTGCAGATTTGGCATGTGGGCTCGACCCACTAGTCACAGCAGTTCTCCTTTGGCCCTGGTGACGGCTCAAACTCTTGCCAAAGCACTACCATCAGCCCCTTCTGGCATACAAACTAGCTGCGATACTCATGACCCAGGTGCAGAGTGCTGTTATGTGATCATCGTCACTATGGTGGCCCATCCTGGCATATGGGACCATCGATCTCAGCAGTCACAGGTCCTGCACACCTGGCCGAAACTCACTTCACCGGGGACCCGCTCTGGCACACAGGGTCACTGCAGCACAGGAGTGCAGCTTAGTGCTTCTCCACCAGCACTTCCTATATGGCTTAGAACAACAGGGTTCTCTCCTAACATACAATGGCTGCAGATCCGATACTGGACATACGCAACAGCTTGATCGGTGCACAGCCTCATACCTCACTCAGGGTATCTTTATTCAGGGCTCCCCACTAGACCTCACTCCCTCCAATGCTCTTCTCTCCCTCACACGGCATACTGGTCTTGCCAAGCAGGTAGGCGATGGCACTCCAGGCTCCAGGGCAGGTGAACTTGGTGTCCTGGGTGAAGTCCCCTCACCCAGCAGGCAGACTAACAGGACTTTGCTCCCAGTCCTGGTCACAGGCAGAAGTCTTGCAGAGCTTCCCCTTCTCACACGGTCTGCTTGGCAGATGACAAATCTTTGGTGTCTCAACGTTCCCTCCTTATAGTCCTTTCTGAGACACCAGATGTAATTTAGGGTCTGGATCTTTGAATGTTTATGTTGGGATTCAGCTTCTTTTGAAATGGGCATTTCTCCTTTTCATCTTTCTTCTTGAAGAGGTCTGTCACAGCAGGCATGACTCCGAAGCTGATTGTGCACAACATAATTCATGGAGTGACCAGTGCTTACACCTGGATGACAGTAATTTGTGCATCTAAGGGTTCATAACAGACCCCTCTGGTGCTAAACGGAACAAAGGGTCTTCCATACCATGTACCATTGCAGGCACACTCACTCAGTGTGCCTTCATCGCACGCTTTCTGTTCAGCACTTATACCTCTATGCATTGTACCCTCACTGGTACACATGCCTTCAGTACGCACACTCAATCTGCAAACACTGTTCAACCAGGGTGTGCTTATTTTAAAGCACACACACTGCCAGCACACAAACTCACTATGTGCACTCTGCACAACTCTTCACTCTTCATGTATTGTACTTCACACAAGCACACATAGAACCAGAACATGCAGTCCCTGCACATGCACTGCACAGCTCTACATCACTTATGTAATGTATTCCTCCCAGTCATACATACATCCAGTACATGTACTAAAAACACATGTACTGCACAGTAGTGCCCCATCCTTGTCCATTCCCAGGCACACGTACAACTAACGTACAATCACTATTTCTGTACTACGCAGCACTCCACGTCTACCTGATGTAGGCTAAGGGTCAGTTAAGCACACAACAAAGTAACTTTTAAAAAGGTGAGTGAGCTTCTGGGCCTCACTCCTGTGACACAGGTTGAAAAGCTCCTGCTCACTACTACTGATCACTACACGGTAGGCTGCCACCACCATGCTCATGCTGCTTAATTCCTGGCAAAGGTGGTAGCCTTCCACCACAATGAGGGAAGTGCTTTGGGCACTCCTCCCAGTCCAACATGACCTCCATCCAATGGAACAGGCCTATGTCAGGGTGCACATGCATAGTCCATGTTTGTCTATGACAAAAAAAGCAGCATTAGTGATCCAGCAAACATTACAGTTGGGCACTCAGGGGAGGGTACACATATTTACCATGCAGAGGACTTTTCTGTCGTGACATTCACTATATTTTGATGTGCTACATAGATGATCATTTCACTCTGGTCATAGGAGTGGAAAAGGCAACATGCATGTTGTGATGACGATAACTATATAGCAGGATACATCACTTGTCTTTAGACACAGGGGATATCACAGGATAAAAAGTCACACAACCTTTGACTTGATAATCCAACAAGAAGTGGATAAAGAAAACACTACTGCAAGAGTGAAAGTGATGTAATGTAAACAGATTATGGAAGCTGAGCTTCTGCAAGAGGGAGCACAGGGGTGATGTTTGCCTCCCCTGGTACCCCTAAATTATGCAACTATTATTTGTTACAATATGCAGCATGTATACCCCTCAGAGACCCTTGAGAAGCAAGTAAAGCTGATAGTAGGCAGACACCGAGGGCTCGCAGTCACCCCCTCCTTGTGTTTCCTCACCAAGGGGTACATTTCTGGAGTAAATTAGGCAACCAGTCAGCAGCGCTTTACAAAACTCTTTTTAAATAAATAAATAGCTCAGCTTTGTGATGTCATCCCGCCTCAAATGTATCTATTTTTAATCATTTATAAGACCCAAGACGTTTTAGCTGCTTCACCTTGAAATATGTTTTGGTTGTGTTTCGGAAGAAGCCACCCATTTGGAAGGTGAAACTATACACCTAGGTGATGTGGAGTCTTTGAAGAAGTTATTCGTTTGTAGCCTACTGAAACCAGACAGTTATATTTAAGCGCGGCATTCATACATACAATCCATTTGAAAATATAATAGTAAGGGACGCTGGCATTGGCTGGTTGGACGAGGGGTGCAAGCATCCTGTTTCCGGAATAGAATTTAGTCTTTGTACATTTGGAATCTGCATCAACACTTTCTCCTACAGGGACACTAGTAGGAACAAGCCCACTTTGCTCAAGAAAACATTGAAACAGTCAAGAGGCGACACAATTCCTTCAAACATTCATGAACTCTGATGTCACCCACTGGCAAATTTATTGCAAGGGACCCTTAACATCTCTGTTAAAATGTAATCATAAAGTTTCAAGACAAGTAGACTGCAAGAAATGCAGAACATTTAAACTGTATATTGTATTGTATTGTAATTGCATTTATATAGCGTTTACTATCCCTGACGAGGCGTCAAAGCGCTTTTCGGCAAGTAGCACGCTACTCTGGAACCCATAAAGGATTAGTGTTAAATTAGTATAGTGAAATATGAAAGTGATTTAAGTGGTGGATAGGTTAGTCAATTATTTGGATTCAGAAGGATAACGGAGGGAAAAAAGTTTTGTGTTTATATAGCACTTGTTACCCTTGATGGGGTGTTGAAGCGCTTTTCTTTTTTGGGCGAGTTTGCACGCTACTTTCCGAAACCCATAAAGGATTAGTGGTCAATTAGTATAGTGAAATATGAAAGTAATTTCAGTGGGTATATAGCAAACTTCAAAATGCCTAAACCAACAGGAAACTGTTTTCGAATGAGGAAAGCAACATTTAATTTACCTTGTACATATAAATGTTTGTTTTATGTACACAGTTACATGTGATACCTCTACAACATGCAAGCTGCAGCGTGCAACTAGAACACTAGCTCTCGATATAAAAATGTACAAGATACCATGATTCCTTTCATGGGTTTTCAATTAACAAGTAGGTGCATTCTGGGAGTCGTAGAATGTGTCTGTTTATCTTGGCATAATCAGACAAAAAAAAAAAGTTTTTTAGAACAAATGACCAGGTCCGGATACACGTTGTGCAATATTAATGGCGGGATCTGGAAAATGAAACATATGTTAGCTCAAGTAGGGCTCAGTGGGGAAGGAAGGGGGGGGGGGGTACTGAAAAGAAGTGCTGCACAAAAAGACCAAGGATGAAATGGTTATTCAGTGAGCAATGTATTGCTACATACAGGTGTACATTGCAATGAAGAAGAGGATTGGAAGGGTTTAGAAACAGAAGTCTGATCTGACCCGTAAAAGTGATGCGTCTTTTGGCATTGGTTCTCAAACTTTTGACTTTTGGAGACCCCCCACATAATCATTACTGGAACTAGGGTACCCAGGCCTTAGCATTGTCGATAATTAGAGCGGCAAAACAATACACAAAAAATGCAGAAAAAAGCAAATACACAAATGATGACACATTTTATTTAATTCTCAAACACATATAAATTGAAAAACAAATGTTTTATTTTATTAGAAAGGTTGGAGCTTTTCTAAATCAATTGAGGCTACTCCTCGCCCATACTGTATTCTGTTTGATGCACCGCACTGCTCCCATGAATCAATCTGAGGATACCAATTTAATTTTTAGCCACCAATTTCAAATTCCTTCACATTTACAGTGCATTTATTTTTTTTCAATTGCACATTTAGCTTCTTTATTCAGATACACTTTATTATTTTGTCAATATTATTTAATTTTCTAAGTAGTCGCAGACCCCCTGAGGAAGCTTTGCGAATTACCAACGTTCCCCAGACCACAGATTGGAAACCACTGTTGTATGGAGTGATCAAGGATTACATGGGTGTTGATACTCTCACTTCTTTCTCCTCTTCAAATGGGACTTCCCCCAGTAAAGGTCTGAATAATATGTGTGAATACCCCCAGCACCGCTTAAGCTATTTGTCTGTCCTTCACTGTCTGTTCTGTCGATTGTCTGTCTAACCTTTGTCTATCTGTGGCTGTCAGTACGTGTGCTGTGTGGGACTGTAAAAAGGTCTCCATGTGTGCTCCGTATGTGTGAGATTCTTTGTGTCAATCTTGAAGCATCTATACGTGTAGATTAATTGGTCTGTGTGCTGCAGCTGCTGTATGTCCGATAGGATGTGTACATGAGTTTATGTACTTCTGGTAGCAGCAATGCATGGGTGCCTGTAGGTCTCTGCATGGATACGTATATAACTGCTGGTCTGTGTTGTGTTGTGGACATATGTCTGTTGGTCTGTGTGCATTGGTGCATGTTGGTCTGGTGCTGTATGTGCCTGCATGTCTGTATGTGTGTTCGTGTGTGCACTGGTGTCTGTAAGTGTGTTGCTCTGTTTGCTAATGTACATATATGAGTGACATTTTTAGATTAAGGCAACTGGAATTATCCAATTTTGCAACCACTGCATTTACCGCATAATTATGGATTTTCTGTACTGCCACAGAACTCATCATATGCTGCATAATCTGTAAATTTGAATAAATAATTTCTTTTCTTATTCAAACAGATCAAAAGTTAGTGAAATCGCGCGACCAGTGTTATCGATCAGTGGAAGGCACCATGCAGAGTTTGCCTGATAATCTTTCGTTTGCTAACTACTGTATTTGGATGTTAAACTAGTACTAGTGAGGTGAAACGTTTGACAAGCTGTGCTTACTTTTAGCATAATTTAATCCACTGCACCGCACAATTTGCCCCCCCCTCACCGACGCATAATTCCGGTGGGCCTGATCCAGTTGAATGTTGTCATTACCTCGACAATACAAGTGACTGTGCAGCCAGAGTGATACTATCTCTTTTCCCTCTTTGTTAACCCATTTGGTAATATGGCATGAAGAGTCAACCCTCTGTCAGTTTCTGCCTCTGTGTGGCTCACTGACTGGTGAACATACATTGTGAATATGCAACCTAAGGACTGGTGTCTGCTTGAGTACACACTGCTTGAATAAATACTTCATTCTTTTAATTTTTTCAGGGACATCACTTTCATTCTCAAACGTTATGTGTAGTTCCTTTCAATCAAGAGCAGTTCTGACTGCTGTGTGTGTTTTATGACCAGCCAAGTTGCAATTTTGGAAACGTGCCTGAGCCTAAACAAACATGCACCTAATTCTGATGTCAATAGTGTGTTTATTATGCATTCCTTTTTCACGGCAGTGATTCTCCCTTTTGTGGGCTACTGGATGTTTGAATGTGGTGTGTTAGAGTCAGCACCACTTCCTGGCTCACACACCTGCGTTTCCATATTTGCCAAAATGTGGGAAAACACCACAGACATGGTCGATATTAAATAAATAAAAAAGTCCTAGGCATCATCTATGTTAATCTTTTTTTCTAATGGTACTTATAAGTCAGGCTTATAGACAGCTGTAATTGTCTTGCAGCCTTATGTTTCCCAAACAAATCATAATAAAAATAATAAAAATACATCATTAAGTCATACACACTAGTTGACTTACGGTCAGCCCTCTTCACCCATTTGTCTGCTCAAATGTCATTCACATTTTGCTTCCTCCCACTTAATTCTCTTAACGATGATCAACAGCATTTAGCTAAATTAATATGCACAGCCATCTTGAAAAGGTGTGCACTTCCCTAGCATGGCTTGTGTGCTACAGATTTATTTGTATATGTTTTAAATGTTGGCTATTCTCTTGCATGTCTCTTATGTTTGTTAAAAAATAAAATAAAATAAGAAACAGCAGACGCTTGACAAGGCCAGATCTATTGACTGTTGGCAATACTTGTTTGTAATATCATAGTTCACTTACAGAAACTACAAAAATCAGTTTAATTTCTATGGCATCTTAGTTCTTTCCAGTTTTCACAATTAGAGTTCCTAAATTGAACTAAGGCAGATTGCATTCACTGTATGGCCACTAAATGTTTGCACACAATAGCATTTTAGTAAAACCACGCAAAGTACTCACTAACATATAATTCTAAGGCTGCAGATGTTTCTAAGGCAGATCATTTCAACAGCAGACCAAAAATAATAGAGAAGAAGGTTTCATTTTCTATTCAGTTAGCTTTTTTTCCATAGGTCACAAAAACAGTGGAAACTCAGACATGCTTAAATTATACCTAAGTGTATTCATAACTTTCACCTACATGGTAAATCAATAGGTTTCACTGATGTGAGCATTAATACCTTTTGTATGTTAAAATTACCAGAAGTAAGTAAATAGGATTCACCAAAATACGGACTCACACTTATTTACTTACTTCAGCCATACTTGGCGGTATAAAGAATTCCTGATTTATATCTGTGTTCCAATTTAATATATTTCTCCTGAATTTCACATGTGAAAACTGGAGAAATTGGTGTTCCTTGACAATATCAGTAGCACTTGAGTTCAAGATCTGCTGTGGGCTTCGCCTTACCTGCAGATGTCTGATCAGAAAGTGTGGTTAGAAGCTGAGGCAACAGGCATTCTTGAGCTATTCACAGAGGATCTGGAACTCCCTCACCATCCATGTCTCTTATACTCACTGCCTCCTTCACTTCAGGGATAGCCAAAATGGCATAAAAAATGAAATATATATATATTCACTCCAAATATTCGCAGCATGCGAAGAAGAACACACTCACAGGTTCCTTGCTGCAAATTGATTTATTTTGTGCTTGGAAGGGTTACAATGCCCAACGTGTTTTGGTCTCCTCCTGAAACCCTTATCACAGGATCACTGCTGCTCATCCAGTATTTAACTAGATTGATACAGGATGAGCAGAAGTCAGGAGGTCTCAATGGACACATTGTTGGAACAAGGTCAATGAGAAGAGGATATGAAACATTTATGTGAATTGTGCTGCACCTTAATAGACACAACAGAGGAATAAAACGGAGTCTTCAGACTGAATCGTGATATTGAGCCCTGATGATGTCCGTAGGGACAAAATGCGTTGGCTGAGCTGCGTTGACTGCTTTTGATGAAAAGTATTAATTAAATTAAAAAAATTGGATCCATTAAGAAACAAAAGACTCCGAAGTGATTTTTTTTTTCAATGGACTGATGATAGTTAAGGAATGAACAGTAATATTCTTTGAATTTTGGAAAGACAGATCAAGGGTGAAATGTTACACGCTCCTTTTCTTCTAAAATTGTATTTTGCATGAATGTGGCCCTGGGGCAGTGTGACCACTTAAAGTTGAGCATGAGAGTATGCTAATGGAATTGTCCTGATATTACACCAGTGCACCCTTGTTCTTAGCCCACACTGCCAGTTGCACAATTTTTGATAGAATTACATTGACCCTGTAGCCCTGGTCTTGGGGTCTCCCTGGTACCCCACCATGGCTAAAAAGCATTTTTATAAAAACTTTATGGGCGGGAATTGCTTCCAGATCCATGACTCCTGTGAAAAATATAATTAAAAATAAGCGCAGACTCCTGAACATGTTTGAAAAGAGCCTCGGGGTGGGCCAGGTCTCAGGGGCATCTTTTAGAAAACGGACCCGGGGACACAGGGCCCCCTATCTAAGGCTCTTGGGGCCCCAGGAGACTTCCATCCCATGGACTTTATTTATAAAAATGGAGGGGGGTATGTGGACCCCCCTCCTGGGCTTCCTAGAACCCCCAGGGACCAGCACCTCCCCAGGGCTTTTTGTTTAATAATGGAGGGTACAGACCCCCCTCCTGGCTCATGCACAGAGAAGGGAGACTGCACGGCCCCCCTCCTGCAGCCAATAATGGCCCTGGGAACCACCACCACCCAAGGGCTGACTGCCTATGTTTCGGGGTGCCTACCCAGGAAACATAGCTCTTTGCTCTGACTTGGCGGGAGCTTTAACAGCTCCTGCCAAGTAGAGCAAACACTAACTCTGCTCCCAGCAAGCGGTAGCTGTGAAACCACTCCCACTTGCTGGGAGTGGAGTTTTCGTCTGTTTCAGTGGGCAGGGAAACAGATGAAATGATTGCTCTCACACACAGGGACCTGCATGTTTACCATCTCCCTGAGTATGAGAGCAATGCTGGCTCCTACTGGAGGCAGGGAGCCAGCAGGGACCGCGAGAGCATTCACGCTCCCCCCACAATCCCCCTTGCTGGTGACTGGCTGCCCAGAGTGAGCTTCAGGTCACCCAGCATTTTACAGCCAGGCCCCGCGGGATGGGGTCCCTGGGGCCCCCCTCCTCTACTGTGTTGTGGCCTGGGGATGGGGTCCCAGGTACTGAAATTGGCCCGGGAAGGGGGGGGGCCTTCTAATAATTGGGTATGCCTCCCAGCTCACCTTTGTCTTTCTGCGTTTTGCCAGGATGATGGATAGCTTACCGAGCGGCCCTACTACGCATTTTCCACTGATTTTAGTGATGCATTCTTCATGTCAACAAATATGAGGAAACCTCCACCAAGCAAAAGAGCACTTTGAGACTGTAATTTGGGATGTCATCAGTGATGTCACTGACCATGTTATGAGTGATGTAATATGTGAGGTCATGAGCAGTGCATTGCGGGGGCATAAGTTAAAGTTAGCTCAGGTAACTATAACTGCAGAATTTCCATGGTTTTGTATGAATACAATCTGAGGCTAACTATAATGTCCCTGTTTTTTACAATTCTATTTCCTATATGTAGCGTCCCTGTAACATTTGTTTTTCAGGGAATAAATATATATGTATTCACTGAAAAAACCATAGGTTTCACACATGTTATAGTTAGCGGAAATTTTACTGATAAAAAACCAATGAAATTCCCCCGTTATAGTTAGTGCAGGCAACTATAACTCACGCGACCGCAATCCTCTGCTGATGCTAATACTGTATTTAGACACTTATTTGCCCATGTCTTCTTCCATACATTTTTAGCTATACATATATTACAAATATTTTTTTTTCATAAAGACACATATGTCATCAGCAGAAGATTGCGGTCGCGTGAGTTATAGTTGCCTGCACTAACTATAACGGGGGAATTTCATTGGTTTTTTATCAGTAAAATTTCCGCTAACTATAACGTGTGTGAAACCTATGGTTTTTTCAGTGAATTTGCAAGGTTTTTTAAATGCTAATTCCTAACTATAACGTGTGTGAAACCTATGGTTTTTTCAGTGAATTTGTACGGTTTTTTAAATGCTAAGTTACTTTACGCCATTCGTGGCGTGCGCGCCCACTTAACGCAGTTCGTTCCGTGCGCGCACAGTGAGCACGCGGTGCGCTTCGCGCACCGCGCGCCCACTTTACGCAGTTAGTGCCGTGCACGCACGGTGGGCACGCGGTGCGATGACAAAGCAAGAAAGCACGTCAACAAATCTGTTTCTGCTTTCCTCCGTGACTATGGTATGGGTGCCATTTACCACAACAACTTGCGTTATGACATGCAAGACATTTATAGAGGAGATGGTGTGCACTTCAATGATGAAGGGAACAGAGTCTTCCTCTTGAACCTTAGACTCTGCATCGGTACTTACTTGTAGGTACCACTAAAAAATCATTTCATAAACACAACGGCTCTTTTTAGAGCCCCCTAATATCTAAACACTTAAATCTGATTTTCATTTTTTTTTTTTTTTTTTTTCTACCGTACGCTTACCGTAAGCTTACCGTACGCGTACCCCGTGATTTTTTTTAAAATCAATAAATGTTTTTTTTGTACTTTTCTGTCCTTCTTTGACCCCCTTACAAATGTTAGGGGGTCTGTAACTCTCCTCATTGCCCCCTTTCCTTGTTTTCACTCTTTTTTTCAGAGTGAAATACACAAAATGGCGGCCGCCGCTTCCTGGTTTTGGCCGATTCGAATGTTTACTAAGATCTAAGAGCCAATCAGAATCGCGCTCGCGCACGCCACCGTACGCTTACCGTAAGCGTACGGTAAGCGTACCGTAAGCGGGCTCAGATATATATATTGATTTAAAGGCTATTTTCTCAGAATCTACTGAACAGATTTACACCAAACCTACAAAAGGCACTTCCTTGACCTAGGGACTACCTCTCTGCCAAATTTTGAGTAATTCTGTTCAGCCGTTCGGGCTGTAGCTCGTTCTAAAGGTCCTATGGAAAAATGCATGGGAAAAACGCGTTTTGGGACCCCCCTTTTATCTCAGCCCCCGCTTGACGGATCCCCCCGAGACTTTCAGGGTAGGAGCGGAGCGTAGCGCCCCACCTATTTTGAGAAATTCGCGAGGATTCGTCGACCGGCGCCAAAGTTATTCAAAATAGAATGTTGAGGTTTTCCTATGGAAACGTGGTCCTAACTATAACTACCTACTGGCGACCGCCAGTAGGTAATATATGTATAGATATACATATACACACACATACACACATATATATATATATATGGTGTTTTGATGGGTTACTCCGAGCCCATTTCCGTGAGGCAGCCCTGAAGCGTCGGGGACTCCAGAATCAGGGAATTCTTGTGTGTATATACATATATATATATATTGCCAAACTTCTCCCCTCTCGGGCAGACGAAGTCGCACTCGCAACACTGCTGCTTTGCTGTTTAAGGCAACCAGCAATAAAACAATCCTGACGCGTTTCGTTCAGCCATGAACTTTTTCGAAGGTAACAACTTGACACCAATTTCAATCACTGACCTCAGAAATAATTTATATATATATATATAATTCCAGGTTGCCCAAAGTACTCACAGTAGACTTTTGAACTTTCTTTATTTGTCACAATTACACACTGACAGATGAGTTTCAGCACGTCACCTTTCTCAAAGTCAGCGCGATCGAGCATGGAGCAGCCTTTAAATAACAAAACAATTCATTGGTTGACCATGGTAGAAAACACTAAAAATGGACTGTGCCTGATCTTCCCGGCAATTATTTAGTGGCGGCCACCTTATACTGGTATCTCGTCCTTATATGCATATATACCTCGTTACCAATATCAAGGGTTAAATCAGACACATTTTATTTTGCCAAAATAAATATGAATTAATCTTCATTCTATTCCTCCAAACGATGGGAGAATGGCATTACTTAACACATATTTATTTTTTATAAGAATTACGTCCTGGATGGGCTATGTTAAGTATGGACAATATCTCATGATCATCAATCACAGCTATTACCCTTTGCTTCATTTATACCCACAGGGCCTTTACATTGTTAAAATAAATCAAAATGTATTTTCGTTCCCCTCATGACAATTACATCATAATTCATTTTCATGTATTTTATTTTTCACCCTTTAGCAGTATCAGGTGAGTTTTATTTACATTTTTGTATTGTTCCTCCCTGCGCCCTCCCCGTCCCTGTACTTCCCGACCCCACGACCCCTCCACCCGCTCACCACTGTTTATATGTGTTGGCCGCCACTGACTTTGCATATAAAGTAATGTGAGATACCATAGGAGATTGGTTCAAGCAGTAACTGTCTTCCCATGAATGAAAAATATGCATCATTGTATATTGCGAAATTTTAAATTTTGTCAGCATAGCTGAAATTTTACCCAGGCCTACTTTCTTCAACAATATATGTGACTCTCTTTGCCAGAACTTCCCGCAAAAGTAGAACACTTGTATTCCAAATCTTTTCTTGTTCTGGATTTGGCCAAATCCTACCTTAGCTCCATGTACAAAAAATGTAGGCACCCAAAGTTAGATATAATTAAAAATATATATATTTATTAACTCTTTTTTATTATTAAGAAATATGCCATGTAACCATTACAAGGCAGTAGCAAGCAGAGAACTAGCAGAAGTTGTTTAAACAATACATACTCAATAATGACACTCAAGAACATAGGGCTGATAACATTCACCGAATACAGTCAGTCCCCAGCGGCAATATCATCACTAATCCTCGGTGGTACACAAATGTCCCCCCTGAAAGCATTCCACAGCCCCCAGGCCTGCATCAACTTTTTCGGGCACCCTCTCGATTCATAGATGGCTTTTTCCGTTACCATGCACCCGTTCATATCATTGGCCCAATCAACAGTCTTCGGTGGGCTCTGATCCCGCCACAATCGTTCAATATTCCGTTTAGCAACCATGAGATCCAGTGTAACCCATATTGACTCCTTGGCGTTCAAATCTGTAGGGTCCCAAATATTCAACAATGCCAGTTTAATGTTGCAATGAATCTGTCACCCCAATGCTTCCTCCATCTTGTGAACCACCCTCTCCCAGTATTTCTGAATGACTGCACAATCCCAAAGAACGTGGATAAAGGTACCCTCTTGCCCACATTGAGAGATTTAATTAAATGGACGATCATTTTACCATTCTATCACAGGCTACTTGTGAACGATTTTTCTGTGTTTTTTTTTTTAATTCTAGCCAAGCAGTCCGGATGATTATTCCAGTGGAATAGTTTGTTTCAACAGGATATTTTTTAGGCTCCTGAGTGTTTGGTCCTTAGATTTTTTATTTCCTGTAGAAAAACAAACAGTTTTAAGGGTTAAATGAAAATACGTACTATATGCAATACAGAGGATTGGATATTAGAATATATTGCAAGAGCTATCAAAGCAATTTTATTTTTCTGGAATGTTTGGAAATTGTGAATCATGGGTTTCTTCCTACAATTTCTGTAGAGTTGGCACGTTGACATCTGTGCAAATTTCCATGAGAGCTGCTATTAAAAAGTATGTTCAGAGTTGTCAGATCCAATTCAGGGGGGCTACAGGGCAGACAGGGGCTACTGGACTGGTGGTTGTGTTTGTTTGCCACTAGTGTCCATACAAATGTATGACGATACAATGCAAACATTTACAACGCATGCCTTTACAACGTAGTTTTTACATCGCATGCCATCACAACGCATTTTTAGAAACTACATTTACAACGTATTCCATTACAACGCATACCATTACAATGCATACCATAACAACGCATATTTCTTTTAGGGCAACAGTAGGGTAAGTGTTGGATAGTGTTGGGGTAAAAATGACTATTCCCACTCCAGTGAGTGCAACAGTAGGGTAAGTGTTGGATAGTATAGGGGTAAAAATGACTATTCCCACTCCAGTGAGTGCAACAGTAGGTAAGTGTTGGATAGTGTAGGGGTAAAAATTACTATTCCCACTCCAGTGAGTGCAACAGTAGGGTAAGCGTTGGATTGGGGAGGGGTGAAAATTACTATTCCCCATTACATACCTTATATTGCGTTGTAATGGCATGGGTTGTAATGACATGCATTGTAATGACATGCATTCTAGTGACATGCAATGTAATGGCTGCGTTGTAATGGCATGCGATGTAAAGGATGTTGCCTTGTAATGACTGTGTTGTAAAGGTAGTGCGATGTAATGACTGTGTTGTAAAGGTTGCTTCACGTCCATACTTCCATAGCCCTGTGAACTGGGCCAGGTACACCCTTTCTGCACATGACTCTCGAGGTAGCGATAGTGAGAAGTAAAACGCTTCTCCGGAAGGTTGTGTGAGATGCAAAATCTCAGAAATCAGTGATCAATCAACAGACAAAATAATGTATTGTCCTGCCCAGTTCTTATCTTTTGAGTTAAAAGAAAGTTTTTTAATCACACAGCATAATGTAATATTACATAATGCAATTAGGGGATTCCAACCTAGAGCTTTAATCCTATTTTCATTCTTCAGTGAGTAGCAACATCCTTTCAGTATCCTCCCCTTGCTAACTAGGTTCCCCAGAACCTACAATCACTGGTGTGTACATCAGGACGAGACACCGTTTAGGTAGAGGTTCATTCAAAATTCCTCCAAAGCATAGATGCACACAGTTAGTTCACTTTCACCACTTCAAGTTCGTACAGTAAAAGTCTCAAGTTTGTAAAGGAGAATTCTATTTCCTTTTAAAGTCAAGAACCAGTGGTTACCATTGCAGTTCTGATGGGGAGGGGTAGGTGTCGCAGCAACGCTACTCCTCTAAAGGCAGCGCTTAGACTGCAGTCACCGTGGCTTCAGTGTAGGAAAGTAGGATCTGCTTCTTATGGTTACCCCCACTTTTTACTTGATGTTACACTGTTTTTGACTAGTTCGACTAGTCTGACTGGGATCCTGTTAATCAGGACCCCGGTCTATCTGCTTTCTCCCTAATATGTTATGTCATGTACTTAGGTACACTCCAGATTGGATACTGGGGTACCCTTATAAGTCCCTAGTATATGGTACACATATACCCAGGGCATAGGTACCCCAGAGGCCTCCCAACACTGGTAACCGGTGTGGGAGTTATGATTCCACCCCTCAGAAGCAAGCTTCGTGGGTCTCTGGTCTTCCCCGTACCAGCCTTCTCGACCCAGACAGCACAAAATGGATGCTGATAACCAGAGACACATTTCTGCCCTCCTGCTGCTGAGCCAAGCTTGAGCAGAGGAAGGCAGCACAATACACATCCTCTCACAGACAGGATTTTGTGAATTGGGGCTGGGTGGGTGCTCTTCCAAAGTGCCTGAAAGTCTGCACGAGAGGCACATTTGGTGTCCCTGTACGTAGTCCAGTTCAAACCAGTTCTGGGAGCCGTTAGCTCCTGCTCTAGCAGGAAACTGGACAAAGGACATGGGAGTAACCTCCCCACTGTCCTTACTCTCCCCTGGGAGGGTCCCCTGCATCTGTCCAACACTCTCCCGTGGGTACAAAGGGTGTAGATTCGACGTGGACAAGATTCTGAACAAGAAACCACTGACCTTCAACGGTCTGGACACTTGGAACTTTGCTGGACTCTGACTGGGCCGGACTTCGACTCCCTCTCTGTCCAAAGCGTCTTCTGTGCCTGTGCACCGTACAGGACCTGTGGACCATCAAGGAGAACTGAAGTATCTCCCTTGGGGCGAAAGAGTCACTCTCCTGTGTTTGCCGGCACCGTAACGCAACTGATCCTGAGCTCCTCTGGACTCCAAAGATTCCAGCAACACAGGAGTTGAGTTCCTACGTTCTTCAAGGTTGAGCTGCCATTTCACCAAGTTTGAGGCAGTATCCTTCTCGGGGACCGCATAACTGGAACCCCTGTGCACCGTGTACTTTTGCAAGTGCATCTGCTTGTTGATGTTCCCCAACTTCGTGCATTGGGCTGTCCATAGCCCCTACCTCTGCGCACATTTCATACAAAGGACTTTGGCCTCCTCACACTCTGTGCCCTGCAAGCTGTTGCTTTGTGAAACTGCTAAAGGTCCCTCTGCGACTCCTGTGCCTCCAGCCTGTGAGTTCATTTGAGGGACAACACTCATTTTCTTGGGCACCCCTGGTTGCTCCAGCCCTGCCCTGACTACCCTTGCTGTGGTGAGTCCCCTAGTCCTCGCTGGGCCAGACCGTGACCTTCCTGGACCTTCTTCGTGGGTTGCCGCTGCCAAGGCTTGTTGGTGCTCCCGCCGGACACCGACCCCTCAGCACATGACATCCTTCATGGGACAGCTCGTATCTGGCTCCTGGTCTTCTCGACGTCTCCTGGTCCCTGCAGCTGTAGAGTCAAGGTCTCCTTCTCCACACCCGAAGCACCTGACATAGGTGGGCATTCGTCTACCGAGCCCCTGGTCACTCCTGAGTGACTCAGGCTCTGTCCCCTCAGCTTTCAGGTTCCTTCCATCAAGAATCCACCTGTGGATTCCACCGGACAGTTTTCTTCTTTCCCGCAGTGGCATTTCTTTGAAGACTCCCATTGAGAATGACGGCAGTTTCCGACGCCACTTCAGCCCTATGCACCCGGCTTCCCTGCGATAGGTAACTCTGGAACTTCAGGTGGGGTGGCTCTCCAACCTTCTATGTTCCAAAGGGTTTCTTCGTAATCCACTGGGAAGGGGCCTTAAACTTTAAAGCTGCAACCGCGACTCTCTCAATGAATTGCACGTAGCACGCGGTCTTGTTCTCACACTGCACCCGTCCTCTGTGGGATCCCTACTTACTCACCTTGGGTGGTTCCTTGGGGTAACAACAAAACAACGTGGGAGAAGGTCCAAGGGAAAAATTTTTAAAGACCAGCAGGTTGTGAATCCCCTAAACCAAATCACTATAACACTGGACAACCCGGGTCTGGTGCTGAGTCAACAAAGATCAACAAAAAGCATATCTACTAGTTCCGACATCTCTGGTTAGAGAAGAACCCTTCAGGGAACAGAACCCATCAATCACCGAGGAGTCAGTGTGTTGTCATCATCTGGGTCTGTCTCTCTTGATACACCGCACCAGGTCTAGATGGAACGACCTGATCGCGAGTAAAGAGAAGTGGCATACAAGGGTTGCAATCAGATCTCCACCAGATATGACGAAAGGTGAATTCTCCTTCGTGTGAAAGGGGTTCTAAAAAGTGCAGCACTAAATCAAAAATAGTGTGAATAAAAATGGCTAGAGGAACTCAAAAGTGCTTTAATTGGTAGAGTACCTCTGCCAGAATTAAAAGGCAAAATGGCAACTTAGCATAAATACATTGTCATTATGCTCATTGTCCATAGTATCTGGTCGACATGTTTCTGCCCACTGGGATCTAAATAGTATCAAGGGCATTCATCAGGACCTAATTTGCTGCTACTATGTAAAAAGTGTGAAAGTATAAAAATATTACAGACATTCCTACCACCGGTTGAACTCTGTGGGTCTCAAAACCGGATACCTAGGAAAGTAGAGAGACATAGATGAGAAAATGCGAAAAGCTATCAATGTTGACATAACCAGCAGACAACAGTATAAGTATACCGTCATAGAGAACACAAATTAGTGTTTGTTACATCCAATAGTGTATTAGATTGCACTTACCCCAGAATTCTGGGTGATACCCTCACCTCAACCTGGTTTCTACTCAGGGAAGGGGGCCCCGCTCTGATATGGGGGAGAAGAAAAAAGAAACAGGGCTGTTGGAAACATGCCTAAATCTTTATGCTCCCCATCAAAAGTGACTAGAAAGTATAAAGTTTTTCCATGTCTATATACAAGGTAAGTGGAGGCACAAAGCATGGCAGTGATATCCTTGTGAAGATAAGTTACCCCTGACTTCAAATCAGAAAAGGAAAAACTCTAGCAGTTCATCAATAGATATAGTTTAAAAAGCAATTGAAAGACCCAGAAAGCTCTTCTGAAAAACGCTAATGCTTCGGACTCCTATGTTGTCAAAAAATGATTCTAAGTGAGTAAAGCATTCCCAGAGTAAAAGCTACGCTTACCTCTCCGTCGGTACCCCGGGGCGGTCTATGAGTAAAGACCGGAGGTACCGACGCGAGCAAGAGTATTTTTGCCCCTTCCTTAGCCAACCTCTATGTTCACCACTTTGAGCAGGCTGAGATATTGTCTATCACCAATCCGTTTCTAGGCCATATCCTGTCCTGGAAACGGTACATAGACGACATTCTGGTCATTTGGAGAGGTTCCATTGAAACAATTGAGAATTTTCACTCATGGTTAAATCTTCAAAATGATTTTCTGAAGTTTACCTGTGTGACTTCAAAAAAGAACCTTCCATTTTTAGATCTTCTGATCAGCTCTCAGGATGGCATACTCACTACGGAACTATATAAAAAACCGATGGCTCGGAACTCGCTGTTACATTTTCAGAGTTTCCATCCAAGAGCTCTGCGAGAGAACTTGCCTTTCGGGCAATTTCTCCGTATCCGACGCAATTGTTCAACAACTTCCAAATATTGCGAACATGCCAATCAACTATCTGCTCAACTACTGGATAGACAATATCCCAAGAGAGTCACTTTTGATGGGGAGCATAAAGATTTAGGCATGTTTCCAACAGCCCTGTTTCTTTTTTCTTCTCCCCCATATCAGAGCGGGGCCCCCTTCCCTGAGTAGAAACCAGGTTGAGGTGAGGGTATCACCCAGAATTCTGGGGTAAGTGCAATCTAATACACTATTGGATGTAACAAACACTAATTTGTGTTCTCTATGACGGTATACTTATACTGTTGTCTGCTGGTTATGTCAACATTGATAGCTTTTCGCATTTTCTCATCTATGTCTCTCTACTTTCCTAGGTATCCGGTTTTGAGACCCACAGAGTTCAACCGGTGGTAGGAATGTCTGTAATATTTTTATACTTTCACACTTTTTACATAGTAGCAGCAAATTAGGTCCTGATGAATGCCCTTGATACTATTTAGATCCCAGTGGGCAGAAACATGTCGACCAGATACTATGGACAATGAGCATAATGACAATGTATTTATGCTAAGTTGCCATTTTGCCTTTTAATTCTGGCAGAGGTACTCTACCAATTAAAGCACTTTTGAGTTCCTCTAGCCATTTTTATTCACACTATTTTGGATTTAGTGCTGCACTTTTTAGAACCCCTTTCACACGAAGGAGAATTCACCTTTCGTCATATCTGGTGGAGATCTGATTGCAACCCTTGTATGCCACTTCTCTTTACTCGCGATCAGGTCGTTCCATCTAGACCTGGTGCGGTGTATCAAGAGAGACAGACCCAGATGATGACAACACACTGACTCCTCGGTGATTGATGGGTTCTGTTCCCTGAAGGGTTCTTCTCTAACCAGAGATGTCGGAACTAGTAGATATGCTTTTTGTTGATCTTTGTTGACTCAGCACCAGACCCGGGTTGTCCAGTGTTATAGTGGTTCCTTGGGGTCCCAACGATTCTACACCCTCTAGACACTGTCTTGACTCGAGCCGTGGTTCTTATACCACTATTTTAGTATATGGTTTGGTCTCCCCCTGGAGTCCACTGTGTATTAGTGCTGCTTACTATTGTTTCTGTGCTACAGTATTGTGTTCGATGTGTTTATCTGCGTGTAGCAGATACTGTGAGGTATTTATGGTGTGTTATAATCATAAATATATATTCTTATAACTACAGTGTGGTTCTCCTTTCATTTACCAATACAATAAGGTTGCATTCTGGTCAAACAAGCTGCTTAACATTCCTTCAAGACTAAGCCTGAAGGCTGCTTTTCACAGCTACCACTTGGATAGCTTTTTAAGGTTATCTCTGAACTCTTAAATCACCATAAGGGTTGTTTGGACAGGTGCAAGGTGCCCACTTTAATTAGTGGACATCATATACCAGGCCAACTTCTCACATTCAGCCTCACTTCAAACTTGACAGCTGGGCAATATCAGTGTTGAGGATCACACAGTGGCACTCATCTTCGGCAGTAGTGGCCCAGTTAGGCCAGGTGCTGACAAGACACTTGGAGGCAGGCTGATCGTGAACGGGTGTGTTATTTGGCAGTTGCAGCATTCAGGCAAATCAGGGCTCACACTACTGTGGTGACAAAAGACTCCAATTGCGATGCTGATAGTGGCAACAGCAGTCCCTCATTCACACATCTGACTGCTGATTATGCTTGACAATTTCAAAAGAATTGGTGCAGTGCTTGGCAAAAACTACTTGGGGAAAGCAAGGGGCTCCTCCAACCATGGGTTGCTCCTGGCTTCGCTCCCTCATAGCCACTCACTTTCTCTAGGTGTTCCGCACCCTGAGAACAGACAGGGATTCTCTTCCTGGACAGTCTCATCTCCATGCACACCCCTTCCCACTCTCAGCATGCAGCAAGGTGTCTGGCTCTTGGCGGATCCTGGGGTCCTCCAACTAAAAGTTCAGACTTTACAGGTGATGTCCCATTATCTATGGGAGATTGTCTGTCAAGCGGACAGGTCACACAGCAGTCCTTTGAACACTCTGCAGCAGTATTCCTTCCTTGGTCAAGAAGAACATGGACCTGGAACAAAGTGGGATTATTTGGACATCACTTTTATAACCATTTTTAGACAGGGTATCCTCTAGCTAAGATTTCTGAACAGGTTTGGGTTCATTCTCTTTTAAATGTCACTTTATGCCTACTCCTCAGACACAACCTTTGTGCAAGGCAAAGGTTCTCAAACCAGGTATCAAAGGTGCTGGCTCCAACCAGGGGTATCCAAAACAAAGGTGCTTGTCAGTTCTCTGCACCTGATGTAGTAATCAAGGGCAGGTTCTGCTTAGAAATGTCCTCACCCCTGTCATAGACCGAATGGCAGTGCTAAAAAAAACAATTACTAAGCAGCCATTCACTTACAGAGATCGCATTGAACTTCTAAGGGCAGCCCTTCCCTTTAGTGCCTGGGTCTCCGCCCTCCAGTCAGAATGTAGTCAATATACTTTTACTACATGGGTAAACCGAGTCCCCCCTTCATCTTGTTTCATACTAAAAGAGAAGATATCTAAAATGGATCCCACTGGTCCTAGTACTCTGGCTCTCACCATACACAGAGCCATACCACCATAAATGTGCTACATGTTCACTGCACATATATGCACTTGACATGCAGCCGGAATGTCAGTGTGGGAATTTTGGGCTCACGTGACAGCAGAACTTTACACAAGAGGGCTGAGTAGACCACCCTCTCCTTGACATAGAGAAAAGGGTTGGGTCACATTCATGAGTCCCAAAAACTCAGTTTACTGCCACCATTGCTTTATGAGTATTACTCGGAGCATGGGCAGTAGTCCTATGCCTGCTATGATGGCATGCATTGTGCACCTCTCTATGTCACAGAGACGTTTCTGGACCTTACATTACCAGGAACTGGCCTCTGCACACAACCCACGCTAGTATGATGTCAAGGCCCCAAAATAAGTTAGGATATCTGTTTCACATGCAGTTTGACACTCAGGGGAGGGTTACACATCAATTGACCATGCAGGGGACATTCCTGTTCAGAAAGGAGTTTTTCCAGTTAATTTTCCGTCCGCCATTGCAGTGGATTTCTTTCCTCCTCTAGGGCAACATCTGAAAACCTGCAATGTTTAGATCTTTTTGGCCAATGTGCCCTGGGGTTTCTCAGACAAAGCCTCTGAAACTGTTGTCCGAATAGACACCTGGATTTCCAGTTACATTATCCTCTCAATTCTTTCTTGAAATTGTCTGCCCTGCAGAAATTCCCCAGGAGTGCAGAAATGTACCTTAACTTCTTGACTTTTTTCTTCAAATGAAAAATATGTTTTCCCATGCTGTAAGCGCACTTACACCCAGACATTGTAGGAGTAACTTGATATGTATTTCCTCTGTGTGAATATCCATGCAAAATATTTGTGAATATCTCAAAACTTCCAAAATAGATGTTGTTCTGTGCTTTTTGCAGAAGAGCAACACTCCATGCTCTAACATTTATCTTACCTTCCTTTCCCACCTCTACCCCTACATGTACAGCTGTGGAAAATCCACTATAACTGAAAACTGTTCATACTAAGAGGAATTTACAGTCAGAAAAAAGTATGTACTGTGAATCAGGACTTCTGATTTCCAACCATAAATTTGCCATTTGACCCAATTAAGTAGAATTTGGGTGCTCAAAATTGTTGTGAATCTGACCCATTATTTCTAAATCCTCATTTGCCAATACCTGAATATTGTAGAAACCACTTGGAAAAGGCCGGCTGAAAATTCAACCGGGAACCTATATTTTCACCTCAGACGATAGAAAGACTAAAAATTATTCTTTTTCAGAATTAAAACATAATTTTGAGATAAACATTTTGTCAAGCCTGCCGATATTAATCTGGGAGAAAATGTCCAGTATTTACCAGAACATGCAGGAGCTAGCACCAAAATTGGCACGTTATTCCCTTAAAAATCATAAGTGGGTGCCTGATAAAATCTGACTGAGCAGAGTCGGATTTCCAGCCTCACATAATGGTGGCCTAAAACTTTAACTATCCCCTTCACTTCTGAGAAGAGTATGTCAATTGTGCCGCTTCTCTAAGCACACAAACCTGCACGCGAAAAAAAACGTATTTTCTCACGAAACCCACACCCGCCTTATCTGATTCTACGCTTTTCTTCCCTTCTCGCTGAGGAAGTTCCAAGTCGCTCTCGTCCTCCGCCTTGGCAGGCTGGCTGACTGCTGGGATTATTGTTACTTTACATGCGCTTTTAATTTGCGTGCAGGCGAGTACAAAGGCTAAAACAGGATATACCTGTTATTTCCCAATGACCTGCAAGTTTAGTTTATGTTAAGCCTTGGGTTATGGTAACATTTGCACGCGATGCCTTGATATGTTTGCTGCAGGCCAGTGATAGGTAGGTGGCGCTGCTGCCGGAGAGGAGGGAGCGCGGGGGATCTTTCATTCACAACACGGTTTCTTCTCAGCATAGGCACGCACAGCTCTTGCGCCAGAGCTGTACTTTCCCTGAGCGTGCGTTCCAAGCCTCTTGTTTGCTACAGCAGTGGGACAAGAAGCAATTTCTGTATTTAATCCCATGTGCTTAGCGTTAGTGATTTCAATACTAATTAGAGCAGCATATTTGCAGTGCAAAAGCCCTGGCGGCAGCTAATACGGAGATATTTCCCAAAACGCAAATAATATACACTACCTACTTTTTACGGCATGTAACGCCATTGGAGGTTTCAATTTGAGTCTAAGAGCTGGAGTAAAAGCGTAGCTGTCAAGCTTACCCAAGCCATATGTGACACAAATATAAGCCATATATGGAAGAGCCGACTCTGCTTTTTACAGCACTTTGCATGCTGTATTTTTTTGAGTTCGTATTTACGATAGTAAAAGAGAAAGGGTAAGACTCAGAAATCAGTGTGCTGTTAGATTACATTTTAAAAAAACAGGAGTGGCAGAGGGTGCCTCACATGACAAGGAAGGAACTGTAGTGATCTGCTGATCACTGTTCTAGTTGTTTAGCACCAGCCACTCCCCGAGGTCTGGCTTACACCCCACCCCACACCCATCCAGCACAGGCGTCACTGGTCCGGTGACCCTGGCAATAAAAGGGGCGGACGCACGTGCCCTGGGCCAGTTCTACCCTGTAACTATCTGTGTCTGTGTCCAGTCATGTTAGAATGCATAAGGGCCTAGGGCCCTGTACTACAATAAATTGGCGATGAACGGGTTAACCTCTTCCATGCTCATGACGAGCCCAGCTCGTCATGAGTCACAGTGGAGCTGTGCTCATGACGAGCTGGGCTCGTCATAACGGCCGCGGTCCGCCCACACGCGATTGATTCCCTGCCTGTGCGGGCGAATTAATCAGTGGGCGGAGTCGTGACAAGTCCAGCTCGTCATGAGCACAGCTCCACTGTGACTCATGACGGGCTGGGCTCGTCACGAACACCGTGGCGCCGCGCCCCACCTCCCCCGCACCATGGGGGAATTCCCCCCGCAGCGAAGGGGTTAATCAAACATGTGCAGCCGCCTTTTTGAAGGTGGTAAAGAGGGAAAGTGTGTTGCCCGTGTCGAGGGCACCCCCTGCAGCAGGCGAAGAATTATCGGAGTACCCGCAGGGCGTGTGAAGGTGAAGTGGCGGGAGCCCACTTCGCATCCATGAACCTGCTGCTGCGCCATCCGGCATGAAGGGAGCCCACCCCCCGTGATGGCAGAGGTGCAAAGGCGATCAAGGCCGGACTGCCAAGATGCCGGCCGCAGACTGCCACAAGGTGAGAGAGGCTTGAGCGGAGATCGGGTGAAACATCAAAGGCAGCGAAGAGAGCCTAATGCGGAAGGACGGAGTTGAGTAGCTGCCCACTCCCCCGTCCCTGCGAGGAAGAATGAACTCTGCCCAATGCCCAGAATGAAGTAAGCAGTCTCCGGAAGTAGCGCTAACCCATTCCCACCCCAGCACAGCGTGTGAAATGTGAGGCTGTGGCGGTGGGGTGGAGGAGAGACGAGACAGCGTTTGGCCAGAGGTCGACTGGAGCGGAAGAAAGTGCCCAGAAAAGCCAGTCGAGGTAACTGCCTAAAGCGCGCCTGGCAACTGAATGTTGCTGTAAAGCGGACGTGAGCACGAGGGCCGCTGTGCAGCGAGAGTACTGAAGCGAGGCCAGGGGAGCCCAATGTGCATGGCCGTGAAGACAGTGGGAGTGGTGTAGCCGTGGGTTCATCCTCCCTACCTCACCGACTGAACTATAGAAATAAACTTACCGGTAGAGGGGGAGGAGGTGCGGCTGGCTGATGAGAGGGCCTCCGGCAGTGTGTGTATTAGGGGCAGCCTTCGGTAGCAGTGCCCCGCCCACAGGCAGCACGAGGTCGGCAGGTGTGAAGGAAAAGACCAGGCCGTGCCCGCATGCTGTGAGATCCCTGAGCGGCCGGGCGAAAGGAGAAACTGCAGGAGAGTGGCTGGAGCGGCCGCGAGAGTGAAGTGGTTGTGAAGCCAGGCCCGCAGCGTGTAGAGCTGCTGAGGTCTATCGGAGCACAGCGGGGACAATCTCAGCCCAGGCGGCCTTCCATGACAAGGGCCAAAGAGCATGAAGGTGGTCGGGCGCGTAATGTCTGCAGCCGAGAGGCGCCCAGGTCTACTGTGCACAGAACCCCCAAAAAAAAGTAGAAGAGAAAATTCAAACACTGCACTTAAAAAAAGGAAAAAACAATAAGTAAAGTGCCTACCTGTTTTGGAGTGCCTGCACCGCAGGAGTGAGGGGACGAGGGGCATCCGGGGAGCAGCCGAGGATATGTGTGGATCCTGCTGCCGGAGTCCCTAAATGAGAAGAGTGGAGAAAGCGGGAGGCATCGGTCTCAGGGAAACAGCTCTGAGCCTATGATAGAAATAAAAGCGGCAGTGTCACATAGTGGCTGTGTCAGGAATCGGACAGAGAAGAAAAATGAAATGGCAGTGAAGTAAAACAAAAGAGAAGACACCAGTGCCAGGTGAATTGCACAGCAGCTCTGGGATAGCTGCTACACAGCAAAGTCAATGGGGGGGAAATGTGCAACTGCCTAAGATGATGGGGCAGACCCCCACAAGTGACCCTGTAGGGAAATCTCAAAAAGATAGGCTGCCAGGGTGTGTGTGATTCACAGTGATGCCTACAAGCCAGGGGTGGTCAGTGCAGGAAAGGTGACATCGGTGAGCAATGCACTTGGATGGAAAGTGTTGAAAGGACAACAGCCCCAGGCAGCAAGTCTCCGATAGACTGGAGGAAGTGTGCAGCATGCGCGCCCAGTGGAGAGAGGAAGCCACGGCAAGTGGAAGATAAGCAAAGGGCGCACAGAGTAATATTGAGCAGAAGATGTACCATAGACGGGGACGGTACAGGCTGGAGCTCGAGAGCGAGGAAGCGAGGTGGCCACACGCCGTGACTCTTCCTGTGAAGCAGTGACCTGAAAAGAGATCAGAGAGAAGTGACCTGAGAAGAGGTCAGAGAGAAGTGACCTGAGAAAAGGTCAGAGAGAAGTGACCTGAGAAGAGGTCAGAGAGAAGAGACCTAAGAAGAGGTGAGAGAAAGAGACCTGAGAAGCGGTCTGAGAACGTGACTGAGGAGAGGTCTGACAATATTGACCTGAAGTCAGAAGTAATGAATGGAAGAAGGTTGCGACGACAGGTCTGGTCGCTGAGCGAAGAGAATGCATTGTCCTAAGGTTAGGACAAAACCAGGGATACACGTGTGAAGTGCATGTCATATGGGGAGGCCTGGTCAGGGAAGACGAGCAAGAAGATGGGACCAGACTGTGTCGCGAAGTGGAAGAATAAGAAGTAGAAAATTGGGTGGCATGACGCCACCGTGAAAAATCTCAAGAGGAAGTAGGAGAGAAGACGAGAGGAGTGGGTGATCTACTAACTCGCACCGCAGAAGGCAAAGGTGACAAGTGCAAGAACATCAGAGCACATGGAGCACAGGGCCTGGAGAACATTGGTGGCACTCGTAGAAAATACCTATCCATGAGTCTTCAGAACACCTGGTGATGGCAGAGGCGAGCAGGCTGGGCCATTGGTAACACCCACCTTTGGGGTTGAACAGGAGACTGGATGGCGAGAGTGCTAAGACGTCCTGAAGAAAAGACTGTGAATATCCAAGGGGCAAAGGCCTCAGGGACGCCAGTGAGAGAGGGTCCTGCCACGAGAGATGGATCCACAGCAGCTCTTCCCCAGGTCCCAGGAGGACGAAGATCTTGTGCGAAATGGCAGGAGCCAACAACTACCCTTCAGGTGGAAATAAGGACATAACAGCGGGACTCGTAGCGCTTCCTCCACACATCCTGAGGGTTGCGTTGGAGCGACATGGCGAAAGGCACCAGTCCCGTGGAAGTCTGGTGAGGAGGGCCTCTGGGTCATCCCGTGAGAGGGGAACACCTGCGAGAGGAGCATTCCAGTGAGAGGGATGCTTTGCAACCACTCCACCATTTGTAAAGAGAAGCAATGCTGCCGGTGTGGAGAAACCACGACAACCAGGACTCCGTGGTGGGATGTGACATCCATCCGATCCACCATCACTCTACCTGTCTCATCACCACAAGAGTGATGCAGAGAAAGACTGCGAGGAACACTTCCATGCACAGAGTCTAATGAAGATTGGACCCGCAGAGCACCCATGAACAGTGCCAAAGAGAACTGGTGGTCCCAGCTGCTGCCGTACCATAGTCTTTGCTTAGCAGGCAGATTAAGAGACTCAGCGGAAGTTTCTGGTGCATAGTTTTAATTTGTTTATTGTCTCCCCCAGGTTGGACCCTATTGTGTCCAGTTTGAATAAAGTTTAGGAGGGATGTAGTGATCTGCTGATCACTGTTCTAGCTGTTTAGTACAAGCCACTCCCCGAGGGCTGGCTTACACCCCACCCCACACCCATCCAGCACAGGCATCACTGGTCAGGTGACCCTGGCAATAAAAAGAGCTGGGGGCACGTGCCCTGGACCAGTTCTACCCTGTAACTATCTGTGTTTGTGTCCAGTCATTTTAGCATGCATGAAGGCCTAGGGCCCTGCACTACATTACAGGAACCACTTTATTAGCTGTAGAAATCCCTATCCTCTGTCCAATGTTTATATGAATTTTGAATTGTGCAACCGTCCATTGCTAAATATTTCATACATAACTTGCATTTAACTATTCAAGTAGCAGGAAAATGTGAATGCATGCAATGCCATTGAAAACAAAAGTGGTCCAATACAACATGTTATGGAAACTATTTCATTACAATAAAGTTGCAATCACATTATTATTAGTATAGTGCAAAGAGAAAGTAAGGTTAACATAAGACTATGACATAACTGGAGAAATCATTGATTAGTGCCTCACGGATTCCCCTATTACGGTTACTTTACAGAGGAAAAGCAATTGGTACCTGGGCTGCACGGCCTATTTAATGACATGCCTAGCGGCTAGCGCAACCAACCTTGGATGTGGGGGACCAAAGTTCGAATCTCAGTCTCAGCGCTTTGCTCTAAATGGTGTGATTCTGGGAAAATCACGTATTCTCCCCTGCCTTAAAAATGCAGAATGTAAAGTGTGAATTGTATTTTGCGTAATCCCCACTTGATGTACACGAGCTTGTAGATTGTCTCCCATCCCCAAACCTATGTACAAAGCTCCGTTGCTTTCTAGCTAGTTTCACGGTTCATAAATACAAGTTTATATATACATACACGTTACATAACTGCAGGGATGTAATTATCCTGGACTAGATCCACAAAATGGTTCCTTGGAAATCTTAATTAGTGAAGATCGAAGCTAAGTTTTTCAAATGCAGGGATCCTTAACAGTATGTTTCGCATGTGCAAAATGCATAAATGAACTTGTAAACTTTTTTACAGTGCTTGTTTTTTGCTTTTAAGAAATGTGTTCTATATGTCTGTTAGTATTTACCTCTGAAACGTCATAAATCAGTGCTCTGGCACCACTAAATCATGTCAGTCTGTTTCCTTTCCAAGAAAGGCGAATGTGCGTGCACCTCATTCATCGAAAATAATGCTTTGTTGTAGTACATAACTTTTGGAAATGTTAACTATATGCATTTGAAACCCCACAGGAGCTATTACAGTTTAATAAGTTTACAATGCATGAGCACGCCTGCATTGTATGCATAGGTTAAATAGGGCAACATACAAAAAGAAAGACTTGGGGAGAGGGGGCAGAGAGGAAAGCAAGATTATATCCGAAAGTGAATCATGTTGGATCGTTTGTCTGGTATGATTGCCAATGTGAAATGAAGGCCCTCTATTGGCAACTGGGAGTACTGCAGCTCAGGAAGTCTGAAGAGTAGCAGACCTTGATTTGAAACTCAAGAATCAAATCTATAATGTTTAAATCTGATTTAAGCAAAGAAAAATATAACTAAGATGCACAAAAAAGACAGGTGATTCACAAAGTCGCCTTTGCGTGCCTCGATGTCACATATGCAGACAAGTTTTTTTACTTTTGCACGTTTTTCTGCAATTATAAGTGGCACTTGCAAGAGTTCTTGTAGGTATTTCGATGGTACAGTTAGGGGGTATTCAGGGGAGTATGCAAATGAAGTGACTCGTAGGTTTATCGCTATCCAAATGCGTTTGCCCACATTTATCTGTACTAATAGGCTTAGACCTCAGTGCTCAATTTTTTCAAATCAGGCCCACCTTATTAAGAAGAGAACCAGCAAGTATGATCATAGGTTTATACCCTTTTATTCTGTCGGTGCAGTTGAAAACAAGCGATGCTGTTTTGTGCCATGACGTTTATGGGGGTGTATGGCACAGGGGCGTAACACAGGCCCCCGCATCCCCCGCGGTGCGGGGGGGGGGCCTCCCAGCTGCATGGGCGGCCTCAGAACAGAACTACGGTCTGAGGCCTCCGGATAAAATGCGGAGTTGGGGCCCCTCTGTGTACATTGCAGGGGGGCTCCTTAAACTTTCGTTATGCCACTGGTATGGCACCATTAAAGATGTGAAGCACGGCTGGATTACTGCCTATGATGTTCACGTGCTCGCTAATAATCTCACCAACTGGCTACAGAGCCTCAAATACCAGGATGTCAGAATGTGAAAAATCTAAGGAAACCGCCGCAGATGGAAACACTCCTGAAGGCCTTCTACTGGTTCCTTGTTGGCATCAAGGCACACATGCACGCGCATTTCTGATTAAATGTCAGAAGAACAAGGGCTAAAATATCGACCTGCCAAAATGTTGAGACCGAAATTTCAACTTCCAGAATAATTTGATGGTACGTATTTATATAGGTAAATATAGATTTACCGTTTTTAAATCAACATCTCCATAACTTGGAAAAAATAATATATATATATATTTATTGTGTGTGTGTGTGTGTGTATATATATATATATATATTTTTTTTTTTTAACCTAGTATCCGGCACCATTAGGTATTTAAAGTTAGGTCTTCTTATCCATAGATGGAGCGTTTTTTAATTTGTTAACAACTTTTGCTCCATTTGACGAATCTTCACAAACATTTCCCTCCAAAAATTTAATTCAACTCAGCTCCTTCCCGGAAAGTTTTGAGGTGATCCATCAAGCGGGGGCTGAGAAAAAACAAAAGTACGTCTCAAAACATTAAATCCTCATGCATTTTCTATAGACTTCTTTAGACAGGGCTGCAGCAAAAACTGCTGAACAGAATGACACCAACTTAGTCAGGAAGCTAGATCTTGGTTCACAGATTATGCTTTTTGTGATTTGGTGTAGATACGCTCAGTATTTTTTGAGAAATTAAGGGTAAAAAATAATTTAATTTTTTGATGGTTGGGCTCGCGAGATTATATATTTCATAAACTTTGTTGTGAAGTGTCAGTAAGTGTACTAATATTGGTAAACTTATTCTACACTATGTTTACAAAGTTACATGTTGTTTGGGGAGGTGTAAATGTGTTAATATAGCATTTGAGAAGTACAGACCAGAATGTAGAGAGGTGAGCAAGGGTTGTAGATTGTGTTACAGATAACATACGTATTTGTAAAGCACACATTCATCATGAAGGGTATCTTGGAGCTGAAAAACAGATGTTAATTGTTACCCAACAGTGCTAATTTTATTGACCTCAGAAAGCTGAGTGGAACCACTGGGATTTGAACCTGTGACCATGTGCTCAAAAATAGACCCTATAGAGGGCACATTAGTCCAATAAGCCATCAGACCCACGTTGAAAATAAGAGTACATGATGATTGACCATTGTTCAATACCTCTACACAGCTATGAAGCCTTAGAAGCACATGCGTTTTGTAAACACTTACACCCATTAGCTGGACACAAGCTGTACAAAATTGGGTAGAAAAGTAATATGGTAGTTACCCGCCATTACCTAAACTATAAAACAAACTTACACTCATTGGATGATGTATTCAGTCAGTAATGTCATCAAAGATGTCATTTGAGATGTCATCACTAATGTCATAAATGATTTCATAGAACATGTCATGAGTGATGTCATATGTGAAGTCAAAAGCAGTGCATGGCGGGGGCACAAGTTATAGTTAGTGCTACTACTATAACTGGTGGATTTCTGTTGTTTTCTTTAGCTCAAAACATTAATGTTCACACTGACAAATTCACCTAACTATAACGTGACTTTATACTTTGGATTTATATATATATATATATATATATATATTATCTACTGGCGGTCGCCAGTAGATAGTTATAGTTAGGAAATCTGAAAATTCTATTTTGAATAACTTTGGCGCCGGTTGACGAATCCTCGCAAATTTTTCAAAATAGGTGGGGCGCTCCGCTCCGCTCCGCTCCGCTCCGCTCCGCTCCGCTCCTACCCTGAAAGTCTCGGGGTGATTAGTCAAGCGGTGCACGGTGAAAAACCTGAAAAAAAAAATATTAATAAATACATAACTTAGCATTCAAAAAACCATAGGTTTCACACACGTTATAGTTAGGAATTAGCATTTAAAAAACCTTGCAAATTCACTTAAAAAACCATAGGTTTCACACATATTATAGTTAGCTGGACATTTCCCTCATAAAAAACCAATGAAATTCCCCCGTTATAGTTAGTGCAGGCAACTATAACTCACGCAACCGCAATCCTCTGCTGATGACGTCAGATATTACATCACTGTATTTAGATACCTATTTACCCATGTTTTCTTCCATTAATCTTTAGCTATACATATATTACAAATATTTATTTTTCAGAAAGACACATATGTAATCAGTGATGTAATATCTGACGTCATCAGCAGAGGATTGCGGTCGCATGAGTTATAGTTGCCTGCACTAACTATAACGGGGGAATTTCATTGGATTTTTACGAGGGAAATGTCCAGCTAACTATAACATGTGTGAAACTTATGGTTTTTTAAGTGTATATATATCTATATATATATATATATATATATATATATATATATATATATATATATATATATATATATATATATATATATATATATTGCCAGCTCCGCCTTCCAACATCTAGATACCCCAGAACAGACGAATGCGGAACCCAATTTCTGGTGCAAAATGAATTTATTAGATGCCCTGCACCTCCGCCATAACGCGTTTCGGCCTCCCAAAGACCTTGATCACATGACGCATTGAGTAGTGCTGTACAACCATTTAAAGTGCCAGTGCCAAACTCATGATCACACAGGTGACTACATCATAAACATAGAAGAGTTACAAGGCATTTTCATCAGAGTGCAAGGCATTGACACCTATACAGGTAGACATACGGATTTCTTTGGTTTAAAATCAATCAATATGTCATAGCATTAAGATATCAAAATAGATAAAACACCAAATGCAATTGACAACTTAATTTGTGTCATACTTATGCAATAATCCGCTAAAACCTGTATGGTTAAACACTATGTTAATAGATCATAAAATAAGTTGCTAAAATATTAACATGGTAAAAAATACTTAATTTCAGTACATAGTTTTGTTCATCATAAAAATCAATATCATACAGTCTTTCACTGGTTCTTGATAATATTAGCTTTGAACTCACTGGGTAAATACCCGTCATTATGCCCTAAGTGCGCTTAAATTCTCCTCCATGTCCTACTGTGATTGAGTGTAAGTGCATTGTGTATCACCATATTGAATCTGCAAGGATTCTAAAGTGCCAAGTGCTATTTTGTTAAAGACAAAAGAACTATGTGACTGAAGGGCTGAGTAGTTTAAAATCCAGATATAATAAAACCTTAATGTGCAAATTGGCTGAAGGAGAAACTAATCACAAGCAAGTGACTTGCATTGAGCCCAAATGGAGTCTTTGTGTCGAGTTCTAAAATGTACCTAGTTTCCAGCAGGCGCAGTTGGGCCTAGCGGTTGCCACGCTTCCTAAGTGGGGTAATTGTGTCGATGACAAAATATTTTAGGTGTTCAAGACTGCTGCCATGGTTCTCCCCAAAATGTCGTGCCACTGAGTATGCTGAATCGCTGTTAGTAATGGCCCTTATGTGCTTGAGTATCCTCTTGTGTACCAGCAGTTTGGTACTACCTATATAGCGTATTCCACAGGGACACTCCAGCACATAAACAGCGAATTCGGTCTTGCATGTGAGTCTTTTTTTAATAGGTACAGGGTCCGATTTAAATGGGCTAGTGTAGCATGTTTTATTGTTGGCAAATCTACACGCTTTGCATGTGGGACATTTAAAAAACCCTTTGCATGAGGTGAGCCAATTCCCAGTAGTTTTCAATTGGGGACTGCTCTTTACCAGGCTGTTGCCCATAGATCTAGCTTTTCTGAAAGTTAACTCAGGTTTCTTTGGTAAACAATCTCCCAGAATTGGGTCACTTTGTACAAGTTCCCAATTTCTGTTCAATATTTTACGTAATGCTTGATGTTGACGGTTATACGTAAGGATCATTCTCGTAGACTGTGGTGACTCATTCAAAACATTGACCTGCTGTATAGATTTATAAGAAAGGGCCTCTTCTCTGACAATTGCTTTAGTTTTGTTGATGGCTTTGTCAATGATGTTAACAGCATAGCCCCTTTGCAGGAATCTATCCCTACTTGCTAGGTGCGCGATGTTACATTCTTCCTCACTGCTGCAAATACGTTTAATACGTAACATTTCCCCATATGGAATGCTTTGTATTTAATGTTTGGGGTGATGACTCTTTGCGTGAAGCACTGTGTTTCCTGCAGTAGGTTTCCTATGTAACCTAGTCTCGAGTTTATCATGTTTTACAAATACTTCAACATCAAGAAAGCATATTGATACTCTGCTGATGTTTACAGTGAAATGGAGATTGAGATCATTGTTGTTGATTTGTTCTATGAATTTCAGGGCCCGTTCCTCAGGACCTCTTCAAATCAGGACCAGATCGTCAATATAATGAAACCGGTAAGGCACACGTTGTCTAAATATATCTGCAAATTGGATTTTGAGGACCTGCTCTTCCCGTTGACCCACATGCAAACAATCATAGTTAGGGGAAAAGCAGGCCCCCATTGCAACACCCCTGGTTTGTTGATAAACCTGGCTATCAAAAAGAAAGAAATTTTGTTCCAAACATGTTAATACCATACTGACAAGCATTTTGTTGTGTATGTATAAACACATTGGTCTTTTGTTTAGATAGTGTTCGATAGCTTTAATTCCATCGTTGTGATGAATGGAAGTGTATAGTGACGTTACGTCAAAAGTTATTAATATTGAGTCTGGGTCCCATATGACCTCACCGATGTTCCTCAAGAAATCGCTGGTATCCTGCAGATACGAAGGCAAGTTTTTAACATGTTCTTGAAGAACAAAATCTACATATTTGTACGTATTTTCCATAAGGCTATTACATGCAGAAATGATCGGCCTGCCAGGAGGTGTGATTGCATTTTAATGAATCTTTGGGATGAAGTAAATTGCAGAAAGAACTGGGTGCTCCTTTTTAAGGAAACAAAATTCTTCCTCACTCAGAAGCCCTCCACTTTTCCATGCAAGAAGTTTTAAATGATGATCATTCCATGCTGACTTGACAATATGCATGTTGCTCTTTTTATAGCACTCAATGTCATTCAACTGTTTTTGTGCTTCTTCCATATATAAGGTACGAGACCACAACACCACATTGCCCCCTTTGTCCGATTGTCTCACAATAATATTGTTATTGCCTTGAAGCTTTTTCATTAATTGGACATAGCAGTTGTTTTGCCGGTTGCGAGTGTGCTTGGGACATGTGGTGGATCTGTAGAGTCGTTTTATCTCTGCCGTAACTTGCTCATGGTATACATCCAGATTGTCATGTAGCATCACCGGCTGAAATGTGGACTTTGGTTTAAACGTTGTCTTCATTGTTCCACTGATATCAACTGTGGACAAACTTATTCCTATTCTGCCCGTGGTTTGCTCGTTGTGCAACTGGTACAGATCTTGTAATAAATCCACATCCCCTGCTGCTAATAATGATGGACTTTGAATAGTAAGCATAGATGCTTCTGGCTGTTTTTTTGCCTGTAGGAGATGGAACTTATGTAGTTTTAGCTTTTGTATGAATCTATAAACATCTATGCGGTTTTCTGCATAATTAAAACTACTCTCTGGGCTGTATGATAGTCCAAGTGCCAAGATCTGTTTTTCAGCCATACTTAGTGTCAGTCAAATTAATTACGGTGTTGTAATCAAAATTTTGTCCTGGCTTGTTTATTTTCGATTCCATCTGCCCCTTATCGTTTTTTTGGTGGTCTGTTTTTCGTTGCTGGCTACGTTTCCGTCTTTCCCCGCGTTTCTTGCTATTTCTTTGTCGTTCTTCCTGTCTGCACCCGAGGTCACAGTGTTTGTCTCCTGTCTTGGCGCAGGCAATCCACCTCCTGCGCAAAGGGAAAGTTTGGTGAACCCAAATCCTGGAGTAGCTTGTGATGTTTCACCCTCGGATTCACTCTCCAGGGCGGAGCTTAATTCTGAAGCTGATGTTGAAGCAGTTGCATTTCCACTTGTACTAGCTTGACTTGTTAGCAAGTTATTTTTATTGGTTCTTGCCTTTACCGCATCAAACTTACGGGCTAACGTGAAGACCTGACCGTTTTGGTAATCCATTTTGTCTCTTTGGAACTTATACACTTTGCTTTTTTAATTAATTGTTATAGGCGTGTTAACATGTCTTCACAATATTTCTTAATGGCATCTGTAATGTCCAATTTGCCAATTTCCTCATTTAATTAATTTATTCTCAACTGAAGCGCTGCGTGGTCACTTTCCGCATATTTTACGAGAATCTGCACCAGTTTGCGAGAAGATTGTAGGTCGCAGTCAACCCATTCTGCAAACATATTTGGGTCTGGGTTCTCGTAGCTCGGCGCCAGTGTTATACGCAGCTCTCTAGGGATTCGGCCCACCTCCAAATAGCTTGACACTAATTTCATTACAAGAACGGAGGCTACATTATGCATTATTCCGTTAATGCAGTCCAAGCAGCCGCTTACATCACAATATTAAAAGGTTCCAGAATAGAACAATAGCAACACATGAAAGGCATGAGCCATCAACAATCTGCCTCTTTTAAATGCGGCTCCAGGCAGATAAGTTCATTTTCCTTCATTACCATTGTTCATTTTTATCTCTATTTTGAAGTTCCCTTGTGTGTGGCTTAACCCCACCCCCCTTTCCTACTGCCTCTATACCGATCTCCAATTTACAGAGATCTCCCTGCACCTCCTTCCCTATTCCCATCCTTGTGTGACTGACCAGATTAACCTGCCTTTTCTTTCAGCATATGTACTATTTCTAATGTTTGAATATATTTAAATATTTTTAGATGTTTAATTGAACCTTAATATTTTGTTTTTTGTGTAAACGATTATTCTTCAATTTCATCCTTGTTCTACTTCCTCATGCCTTAATGAGCTTACCTAATGTCTACATTTAACTCAGGTTTTCAACTCTTTCCACCGATGCAGGTCGTGCACTCCAACACGGCTCAGTGCTCCCACCACTTGGATTGCTCAGTTCGCATTAGTTTCTCCAACTGTTTAAAAAGGTCTCTTGCATTAGAGCTCCCTGTTTGTATTGAACTTATTTGCACATTGGTTGACGATTCCCCAGCCGGGGAGTAATTAAACTTCTCATTCGCCGCCTCCTCATGGTTCCGCAACGCATCCGCAGACATGGTGCTTGTGAATGGGCAAAGTAAATATTTAAATAATCAGGACACATGATAAATATCTATGCCCGGATTATGCACACTCCTCAACTTGACTTTCTGAAGGTCCCTACCTTCACGAACTGCCTTTCGCCAATCCTGTCCTTCGACTCGGGTTACGCCGACCTCGTTCCACCGGCCGGGAAATTGTCAGAGTCAAGGGGCTATCGCGGCTCACTCCTCACCGGAGTAATTGATTCTTGTTCTGGTCAATGCCAGAACGTACTGCTTCCTGCCGCACTGCCCAATACGGAGGAGAGGTTACCACTCATTCCGAAGAAGCAGCTCTGTACAATTTACATCGCCAGCTTCGCCTTCCAACATCCAGTTTCCCCGTAACAGATGAATGCGGAACCCAATTTCTGGTGCAATATGAATTTATTAGATGCCCTGAACCTCCGCCAAAAAGCGTTTTGGCCTCCCAAAGGTCTTGATCACATGACGCATTGCGTAGTGCCTTACAACATTTAAAGTACCAGTACCTAACTCGTGATCACAAAGGTGACTACATCATAAACATAGAAGAGTTACAAAGCATTTTCATCAGAGTGCAAAGCAGTTACACTTATACAGGTAGACATACGGATTCCTTTGGTTTAAAATCAATCAATATTTCATAGTATTAAAATATAAAAATAGATAAAATACCAAATGCAATTGACAACTTCATTTGTGTCATACTAATGCAATAATCCACTAAAAACTGGTAGTTCGTGTCATTTCCCTTGATGGGTGCATGTTATTAAAGCTGGATCAAAGACCTGTAATGGGCCCCGGGATGCATTGTGTCCATTAATCCCTCAGCTGCTGCTTCACATGGCAGGCACGGAAAATGTACCCGCAATAAAGGTGTTATGCTGCTGCTCGAGTGCTTCCTCACCTGCAGGCACTTTGGAGTTTATCATGTTACACGGCGGCCCGGCCGTGGAGGAGGCACCACCCAGAAGGAACTGGGGGTCACAGGCCCGGAATTTGCTGTGCCCCCATGCACTCATCAAGGGAAATGACACAAACTACCAGTCCCACGAGGCAGTACGTTCAACTCATACGAGTTGCCCATCTAAGGGCAGTTAATTATAAATAGTGGGAGTGTCAAAATGCTAAAACTCAAGTCGAGCCTCTGATGACGAGCAAAGTCTCAGAAACGCATCAGGCTGAAGATCCAGACATGAGAGCTGTAAACTATCGGAGTGCAAAGGTGTTCTTTACCCGCAATAAAGGTGTTATGCTGTTGCTCGAGTGCGTCCTTGCCTGCGGGCACTTTGGAGCTTATTATATATATATATATATATATATATATATATATATATATATATATATATATACATATATATATATATATATATATACACACACATATGTCAGAACCAATGTCCCTCCCCATCAGAGAAGGACTTGAGCCCACGCAGGTAAGTAGAATTAACTCCTTTATTTGCAGTGCAATGATCGGCATGATGCATTTCAGCGTAGTCGCCTTCCTCAGATGCCTTCTAACATAGTCATTCACTGTTCACCTTTTAAAATAGAGTGTCCCTCTACGATTGGTTGAGGCACTCATTCACGAGTCCAGGGGCGGGTACTCCAAACGAGATGTCTCAAGCTTCCAAGCTGCAGTAACACCTGTGTCAGTACTTCCCAAGTGGGCGGTGCCCACACATATGTATATATATATATATATATATATATATATATATATATGTATATATATGTGATCAAGGCCGTGGTAAGGCCGAAATGCATAATGCCGGTTGGTGCAGGGCACAGAATGAAATAAAATATCAGCACCAGCAAGTTTGGGTCCACTTCGTCTTTTTTCCCAATCCCATGGGAGTGTTTACAAGACGATTATTATGCATATATATATATTCATATATTTAAAAAACAAAGGTTAAAGTAACATTATAGTTAGGTGAATTTGCCAGTGTGAACATTAATGCTTTGAGCTAAAAAAACACAGACAGTCAATCAGTTATAGTAAGCAGCACTAACTATAACTTGCGCCCCTGCCATGCATATATTCAATTAAAAAAGCCAGACTACAGGGATGTTATAGTTAGACTCAGGTGTCACAAGAACATAACCATAGAAATTCAGCAGTTATAGTTACCTGAGCTAACTATAACTTATGACTCCGCAATGCACTGCTTATGACCTCACATATTACATCACTCATGACATGGTCAGTGTCATCACTGAAGACATCTCAAATGGCATCACTGATGACATCATCTAGTGATTCTGAGTGTTTTCTAGAAGTTTCTGAGTGTTAAACATATATACTAAGGTACCACAAAAGTTACATATGTCTAGTATGTGTACCACTAATGAGTGATTCAATTTTTAAACATAGATTATGTGAGTGTCTGTGTTACTGATTGTATCCATGTGTAAGTGGGGGTGTGTGTGGCTGTATGCGTGAGTGAGTGAGTCTGTGACTGGCTGTATGAGTGAATACGTGGGTCTGTGGGTAGCTGTATGGGTGAGTAAGTGGCTGTGTGAGTGGCTCTGTGGGTGAAGGAGGGGGTGCCTAAGTGGTCTATGGATGAGTGAGTGAGTATGTGAGAGACTGTATAGGTGAGTGGGTGTTTGTGTTGCTGAATGAGTAAGCAAGTGGGTGTTTGGGTGAGTGAGTGAATGTATGGATGGCTGTGTGCGTGAGTGCATAAGTAGTGTATGGATAAGGGAGTAGGTTTGTGACAGACTGTATAAGTGAGTGGGTGTGTGAGTCATTGCATTAGTGAGTGAGTGCATGAGTGGTGTAAGGGTAAATGAGTGGGTGTGCGAGTGGCAGTATGGGTGTGTGAGTGTGTGAGAAGCTGTATGGGTGAGTAAGTGCTTGTCTCAGTGACTGTTTAGGTGAGTGAGTACATGTGTTAGTATATGTGTGAGTGAGTGACTGTGTGAGTAGCTGCATGGGTAAGTGAGTGGATGTGTGAGTAGCTGTTTGAGTGAGTGACAGTGTCAGAGTGATTGTCTGTATGAGTGGGTGGGTGAGCATCTGAAGGTCTGTATGACTGGCTGTCTGAGTGGCTATTTTGGTGACTGAGTGGGTGTATGAGTGGGTATGGGTGGGTGAGTGGCTCTTTCAGTGGCTGTATAGGAGAATAAGTGAGGTTATGAGTAGCTGTATGGTTGAGTATGTGGTTGTGTGGTGGCTCTATTGGTGTGCATAAGTGGGTGCGTGAGTAGTTGCATGGATGAGTGAGTTGTTTTGTCAATGGCTGTATGAGGGAATGAATGGTTATGCAAGTGCCTCTATGCATTACTGAGTGGGTGTGTGAGTAGTTATATGAGTCTGTGAATGGGTATGTGAGTGGGTGTGTGACTAGTTCTGTGGATGATGTCATTAGTGATGTCATTTGAGATGACAGGAGTGGTGTTGCTGCCCATGTCAGGAGTGATGTAATGTGTGAGGTCATAAGCACTGCATTGCAGAGGCATAAGTTATAGTTAGGTCAGTTAACTATAACTGCTGAATTTCTATGGTTTTGTACATGTGAAATATGAGCCTAACTATAATGTTCCTGTAACCTTTGTTTATTTCAGTGAATTTCTAAGGTTTTTTAAAATTCCATTTCCTAACTACAACGTCCCTGTAACCTTTGGTTTATTCAGCGTATTTCCAAGGTTTTTTAATGGTATTTCCTAACTATAACTTCCCTATAACATTTATTTTTTTAAGTCAATTTCTAAGGTTTAATTAGTTTTATTTCCTAACTGTAACCTTTGTGAGAGTGAGTGTGTGAGTGAGTGCATGGGTGTCTCAATTAATGTGTGTGAGTGTGTGATTGTCTCAATGGGTGTGTGAGTGGGTCTTGGAGTGGCTGCATAAGTGTCTCACAGAATCTGTGAGTGGGTGTGTGAGTATCTGAGTGGGTTTGCGAGTGCCTCTATGAGTGTGTGAGTCAGTGTGTAAGTGAGTTCATAAGTGTTTGAGTGGGTCTGTGAGTGGGTATATGAGTTTCTGAGTGGGCCTGTGAGTATGTGTGTGTGTGGGTCTCTGAGTGGGTCTGTGAGTCATTACATGAGTCTTTGAGTAGGTCTGTGAGGTGGTGTGAGAAAGTATGAGCAGTTCTGTAAGTGGGTGCATGAGTGTCTAAGTGGGTCTGTGAGTGGGTGCATGAGCATCTGAATGGGTGTGTGAGTGGCTGTAAGAGTGTTTGAGTGGTTCTGTGAGTGGATGCATGAGCGCCTGAGTGGGTGTGAGAACATCTGAATGCATCTTTGATTGGGTGCATGAGCATCTCAGTGGGTCAATGAGTGTGAGTGAGAGTGTAGAAATAGTTCTGTGAGTAGGTGTGCGAGTAGGTCTGTGAGTAGGGATGTGAGTGTCTGAGTGGGTCTATGAGTGGGTATATCAGTGTCTGAGTGGGTCTGTCAGTGGGTTTGTGAGTGCCAGAGTGTGTGAGTAGGTATCTTAGTGTCTGTATGGGTGTGTCAGTAGCTGTGTCAGTGACTGGGCCACAACAGAAACAGCACCTGCCCATTTATCCAAAAAGAATTTACAGTTTTACACAAAATATCTACTCAAGAGGAGTACTTTCTGTTGGTTAATTACTAAGTGCTACCCCCTTAGGTAAATGTCTAGTACGTATTATACACTACAGCTGTATAATGGAGCACGAAGAAAGGTCAGCAGTGACCTTGTGTTTTGGCAATATGATTGTTCCTTGTGCATCTTTATTTAGAAATTTGTGATAACTTGAATCTTTCTATAGGGAAGATGACAAGAACACAAAGAGGTAAATCTCTACTAAACAAGGGTCCTTCCTCTTAACTATATGAAGTAAGTGCTTCTTTGTTTCGTGGAGATTTCCTCATATTCCCCAGCATCAAAAACGTATTACCAAAATTGGGGCCAAACAGGCAGAGCTTCAGGTGATTTTACACATTTTTATACTCATAGTCATTTAAAGAGAGAGCCATGGACTCTGCTTTCACCAGGTAAGGAGAAGAAATAACCCACTTGTCATAGTCATTACCCATTGCGCTCCAATAGATCATTGATGCATTTACCTCCCCAAAGCATTTCAGATTGTCTTTCAATGTGGAATTGCGAAGAAAGGACACTTGCTGTTGCTTTGCCTTTGTCAAGTCCAGAGGTCAAGATAAGTTGTCCTTTACAAAAGTGGAACTTCAATTGAGGCACCTGCTATGTAAGTGTTTCCCATTGAGGTTGAATTTCAGTAAAAATGAAGCAGGTCCTCATACCAGCTCCCCCTGCAACAGTTCTCCTGTCTAGCTGGCCCACAGTCTGCTACCCTCTGCTGCCTGTCTACCTGCTACCCTCTGTTTGTTCCTCCTCTGCTTGTTTCTTGCTCTGTTTTGCCTTTCTCGGCTCATTTTTAGGCATTTGTTTTGCCTTTCCTTTTTTTTCTGCCCTCTCTTTTGTTTTTTTCTGCTCATTTTTTTGCCCTCTGTTTTGATTTTCTGCTTGTATTTCTGCCCTCCATTTTGTCTTTACTGCTCATTTTTCTGCCCTTTGTTTTGTCCACTTCTGCAATGTTTTTCCTTTTTTGTTCATTTTTCTGCCCTGTGTTTTGCCTTTTCTGCTTGTTTTCTGCTCTCTGTTTTGCTTTTTCTGATCGTTTTTCTGCCCACTGTTGTGCCTTTTTCTCCTTGTTTTTCTGCCCCCTGTTTTGTCTTTCCTGCTTATTTTTCTACCCTCCATTTTGCCTTTCTGCTCATTTTCCGCCCTCTGTTTTGTCCTCTTCTGCTCTGTTTTGCTTTTTCGGCTAATTTTCTGCCCTCTGTTTTGCCTTTCCTGCTCATTTTTCTGCCCTCTGTTTTGGCTTTTTTTGCTTGGTTATTGCCTTCTGTTTTGTCTTTCCTGCTCAGTTTCCTGTCCTCTATTTTGCCTTCCCTGCTCGTTTTTTCTGCCCTCCGTTTTGACTTTTTGGCTCATTTTTCTGCTTTCTGTTTTGCATTTTCAGCTCATTTTTTGCCCTCCGTTTTGCCTATTTGCTAGTTTTTCTGCCCTCTGTTTAGCCCTCTTCTGCTCATCCTCTGTTTTGCCCTCCTCTGCTCTGTTTGCCTTTTCTGCTCGTTTTTCTGTCCTCTGTTTCTCTGATTTGCCTTATCTGCCCTCTGTTTTGCCTTTTTTGCTAGTTTTTCTGCCCTCTGCTTTGTCTCTTCTGCATATATTTCTGTCCTCTATTTTGCCTCTTTGACTCATTTTTCCGCCCTCTGTTTTGCCTTTTCTGCTCTGTTTTGCCTGTTTCTGCTTGTTTCTCTGCCCTCTGTTTTGCCCTCTTCTGCTCTGTTTTGCCTTTTTGCTTATTCTTCTGCCCTCTGTTTTCCCTTTTGTGCAATGTGGCAGGGCCCCGGCCACGTCTGCCTGGTTGCCTCAGCCCAATCCAGGGCACCCAGTGTGCTTAAATGGGGACCGCGAGGGGAGCCGCATTGCCCCCACGGTCCCAGCTGGCTCCCTGCCTCCTGCAGGAGCCGGCATTGCTCCCACACACAGGGAAGCTGCTAAATATTCAGCTCTCTGCATGTGTGAGCAATTCTTTGATCCATTTCCTTGCTCGCCTGACATCAGCCAGGAAACCAGATGAAAACTCTGCTCCCAGTAAACAGGAGCAGTTTGATAGTTTCCGCTTGCTGGGTGAGGAGTTAGTGTTTGCTTTTACCAAGCAAAAGCAAACAGATATCTCCCGAATGAGGGCACCGCAAAAGATAACAGGAGCTGGCCCAGGGGGTGGCAGCTGTAGGAAAGAACCATTTTTGGCATGGTACCCCCACTTTTTTCCTGACTGTGATGTATCTTTGACTGAGTGTGCACTGAGTTCCTGCTAACCAGGTTCCCAATGCCTGTGCTCATTCCCAAAACTGTTCCTTTGTTTTCACAACTGGCACACCTCTAGCTCACACATACGTCTCTTGTAAAAGGTACCAGTGATACCAAGGGCAGTGTGACCAGAGAGGGTCTCTAAGGGCTGCAGCATGTATTATGCCATCCTAAGAGACCCCTCACCAAACACTGACATACTGCCACAGCAGCCAGCGTGTTTTGGTGTAGATAAAAGTGAAGAGTCGACATGGCACAGCCCCTGTGAACCATGCCTACCAGCACTGTCCAAAAGAAAGCCAACTTTCAAAGACGAAAGCTCTGCCTACGGAACCGTGAAACAGACTACCTCTGCATCCGACGCCCATGGCCCGAGTCCAAGTGGCCCAATGGTCCAGCAAAGGTTCCCCAGTGATTCTGAGCAAGTGCCCATCCTGCGTTGACCCCTGCCAGACTCCACGCCGATGGCTGCAGCCTCTGCACAGCAACACCCCCAATTGTGACCCTGCATTACTAAGCTGCTTTCTAACACCAAAGGACACCCCTGCATCCAGAGCCCCTGGGCCTTCGGGAGATCAACTGACAGTGTCCCAATGCCCCAGCACATCCCAACATACCTGTGCAACTGTATGTCTCCTTTGATCGGCCTCGTGGCCTGAGCCTGCAGCCTTTTTCTGACTTCAAGATTCCTCATTGGTTTGCATTGGGCGCCCATCGCTTTGTTGTGGATATATGTGGCTTCAGTGCATCTTACACTAATGCAAAGGGTTTTTAATGTTATTAGTTGGCAGTGACCACTAAGCATTTGGTGGATTTGTTTAATTATTGTTCCGGTATTGACAAGGCTCCTCAATAAAGGAACAGGCTTTTCTTAGTTGCCCTACTTATTACCTGAGGGTTTGCTTGGAGAGTCTGTTGAGTTTTTAGGGACTGATTTGGAAGGGGGACACTCCACATATCCCTGCACTACGTGGCAAGCACCATAGGTGCCCCCCAGGTCCCATGTCTGAGGGCCAGGGGGTAAGGTAGGCCCGTCTTGGGAGCCCAGTGTCCTTTTCCGTTTCCGCCAGCCTTTTCATGGCGGGTAAACCACCATGAAACAGCCGGCGGGGAGGGACATCATAATCGTTACGGTGGTGTCTGGAAGGCGCCACCACCATTGTAGGTGATTGTTGCTCACTCCGATACAATGACGGGCTACTTGAGGTCATCAGATGCGTAGCGGTCAGTGTTTCCGACCACCATACATCCGCTCACCATAGTAATGTGGCGGGCGGTGATACAGTCACCAATGGCGGTCCCACCGCCATCCTAATCAGCCCCTTTGTTCTCTATTTGTTACTTCTAAAATCTTGCTTCTAAAAAATTCAAAATACTGAAAAGTCTGCTGCAAAAACATGTAAAATTGGGAAGAGTAGGATAGGAAGGCTCTGGGTGCACCAATGCTGAATTATGTGAGGAGAAAGATTTCTTAGCATTTTAGAAGTGCCGATAAGATATTTAGTACTTTAAAAAGTTAGACACATTGTTTTGGATGTGCAATGCACCAGTTTCAGTACTGTTCGATCTTTCTACTCATTGTTTCGGTCAAACAAATAAATCCTCCTTACTTCCTTTATTCATTTGCTAAAAGCAGGAACAGCAATCTATTTGTAACGGAAAAATAGGATTATCATTTATGAGGTTTGGAACAAAAAAATGATGTGACCTGTTAGCCTCAAGAAGGAAGAGACCTTACTCCAAGTTGCGAGATTCAAATACATGGGTGTTAATGTTTACACTATGCTACACTAACTGAGGTACAAACATGGTTATCCAAGGAATTCAGATGATGGTACACCTTCAAGATGGATTGGTGTTTTATGGTGCAGATTGAGGCACAGTTTTAACACATTTCTCCTTCAGTCCCCTTACAATACTTTATGCATCTCCTCAGTTTGGCCCCAATTTACAAAGAAATCATGCAACGCAGAGCAGCAAGAAAAATCACTGTGCTGTTTTGCATTAACAGGAGCGAGTGGAACAGCTCCTGTCTAATAAAATGTGCCACTGTTCTGCTCTTTCCTGGCACTGGTGCACTTTAAGCTGGCTATGAACTAAGCAAAGGTGTCTACGCTGTGCCAAGCATCGTGTTGGTGCTGGAAGGGTTCAATTTCTCTCTTTTTATGCGTGCTGTAGAGTGTGGCAAACATGCAAAGAGGGAAAAACAAAGAGACATGAAAATATTTCGCCTCATTACGCCTGCCTTAACCAGGCACAAAGTTTGGTTCAAATCCCTGTATACAATTTTTAGTAGATAGAGATTTGTGTCAACAACCATGGGAAGTTGCACAGGAACGCTTATGCACTACCCATTGAATGCTCCTTTGATGCAAAGCAATACAAGGCAATACATTTTGCAGTATTGCGTAACTTTTGATTGCAATCCGGCGCATATCACGATTTGCGTTGCACTGTAAATACCAAGACAACACTTTGCATTGGGTTTGCATCAAAAAGGTAATGGAAACCTGAAGCAAAATCTTTGTAAATCTGGGACTAGGTGTATAACAAAGTGCACCAAACCACCACAAGGAGGGGGTTTACAATCCATGCAATCTCTTGCGCAAGAGATGATTGGCACATCTACGGTTTTGCCTTCTATTCTTATCAGTATGCATAATGAAGGTGCAGTGACAGGTTGCCATAATTGGGCAGATGCTAGCTTTTATCTGTCCAACCCACTATTCCCTTTGAAAAGACACTTGCCTCTCTCATTTGGCGCGGCAACTGTATGTTGTGACTGTGTGCTATGCCAACAAAGTGTTTGCCAGGTAGTTGAACAATTGAAAAATTGAAAGTAAATGTCAGGGACATTGGGACAAAAGTATCTTACCAGCTGACAGACACTTTGTCAAAGAAATAGAGCTTGAAGATATTGCCTGTGATTGGCACCCAGAATGTAAACATTTGCTCTGTCTGTCTGGTTCTGATTAGCTGTACCTCTAGGCTTTTTCTGGAATTCTGAGAACCCTCTTCTTGAATTTTGAGAAAATCTCAATATACCAGAAGGAAGTGCAGTACACTGCACTTTCCACAACTCTTCCCATCCTCAACCACTGCCACACTGCTGACTCCCTGTCAGAAAAGGCAAAGAGCTTGTCCTTCTTCCTACTTTAATCGAGTAGCTGCCTATCCCTTTCCTATTCCTCCTCTGAATATTCACTGAGACTAAAGACTGCTTCTGGGCTCTCAATAAAACTACAAAAAACAATGCACAGTAGAGTTGGAGTCCACTGTGGCCAGTTCAGAGTAATGATGAAGGCAGTAAGACAGAATGAGAAACAGAAATCTAAAATAGGGGAACCTTTCTATGAGGCCAATGATCCTAGCAAAAAAAATGGCCCCAAGCAAGAACTGAGAATTGAACTGTGTGCTTTGTCGTATTTGAACCAAGGGCAGTTAATGTTAACAGTGACCACAAGTGCAATGCAAATTAGTACTGTCAAAGCGGCTGGGCTTTGGAGAATGGTTAGGTGTCCCATTCAATGCACCTCTTGAAGAATGTGTGACTGGCATTGTCTCCTCCCAGACAAGGAAGCTTGGTATCCCCTAAGTTAGGGAAACATTATTTATTTTCACGGTAGGTCTCTTCTAGACACTACTAATTTGTATTGCACCTACTGATGTTAGGTAGGTCAGTTTGCTAGAGATCCCTTGGCCCTAAAGAATGCCCATGACCTGAATTGGCTAGGAAAAGGGCAGAAAAATGTTGGCATAACAAGGATGGTTGGGCCATGAAGCCCGCACTTCATCCCAGTGTATTGTTTTTAACTGTGCCAGAAGTTCCCACTAATAAATGTGATGGCCTGGGTTTACCTCTAGGTACTTTTAATTATCTGGATGTCATTCTGTTCAGTAGAGTTTTATCTAAGAACACCAACCAGGGTGGGAAGAGGTTGCCTATGATGAAGCGTGCCACAAAAAGTGGGCGAGGCCTCCTCTTCCACCAAGATTGGTATCTGGCAAGGGAAATTCCCAGTACCCAAATAGGGCTATTATCATGCCATAGGCCACAACGAGCCAGTTCCATCAAGCCGGCACACCTGTTTGTGTTCATTCTCAGGGCTTCCAACATCACATCATTGCTGAAGGACTACTGTGTTATTGTTGAGTTCATCTGGAAACATGCATTTTGGAAACTGTGGCACAGTGTTATCCTTCCTAAATCGAACCACATACATTCAGAGATACTCAAAAGACAGGTGGCCTTTTATTCAACTCTGGCTGTTAGGTTTAGATGCATTTTAATTGGGGTAACCCCAATTGAGAGATGCAACATAGTGCCACTCCACTATCTTTTTTGTGAGAATAACTTCTTGTTTTCTCTGATTTTTTGCTCATATTACAAGTGTAGTAAACTATTTCAGACACAAATATGCACAAAATCTATGATCTTATAGGAAGAATATTTAATAAGACTCTATGTTTATTTTGGATAATATTTAAAAAACTTCAATGAGAACTGGAATGTTGTAACTTTATTTAAAATTTGTGCTGGCCTGCGTTACTTTTAATTTGCTTCCGTGCACTAGTGGCCCTTGTGGCGAATCACCTGCAGCACGTGCTGCACCCTTTGAAAGCAGGGTCCTAAGCATGCACTCTGAAAGAGGGGTGCCAGAGCATTTTTTTTGTTAACCTTTCATAGTGTCTCTGCTGCTTGTATTGTTCTAAGAAACCAACTGGGCTGCTTAACCCTCAAGAACCAAAACGGTAGAAAGTAATTTTATGTGACCTAGTGTAGCACATTTTGAAGGGGTAGTACTTTACTTTTTTCAAATATTTTAAAACTGTATGGGCAAAGGTTTCGCCTCATTATTATCAGTTTAACACCTAAATACAACAATCAGCAACTGAAAGCTGACCTTCATCTATGTGGCAAAAGGCCTGCCACTACGAGACAGCATGTGTGGTAGTGTTTTTAATAACGTTTGATACATTTGCACTAGAAACACTTTTTTGTAAATTCTGCAAATGCTGAAGATGGAGAATTATGTGGCAAGTGCAGCAAATTTACAATTATGTGGAAATCATTGTAGCTCCACAATCGCATATTTTCAGTGGCCCTGACTATGACGTTTAAGTCATTTTTTGCATTTCAACCAACAACACACTGCATTGTGGGGCTTTTATTTTTACCGTAATACTTTCTTTATTGGTTGTAATCCACAGAATGCAAAGTGATGTTGGCTAAAATATCAGAACTGGCTGAAAGTGATATATATATATATATATATATATATATATATATATATATATATATATATATATATATATATATATATATATATATATATATATATATATATATATATATATATATATATATATATATATATATATAACTGGTGCTACTTTTCATGTTTTTAAAAAATGTTACAAGTCATCTAGTACACTTAAAAATGTGCCTGTTTAAGAGATAAAAGAAAAGTAAACTCTGCTCACATATTTTGTGAGAGTGCACTCTTTTATTCACATCATGCATTAAAATGAGCACTGGCAATACTAATTCTGTTGTCTTTTGTGTAGTGTAAATGTTTATGCTGAGCTTCACAACACAACAAAGGTATAACATGGACAGTAGCAGCACAGCTTTCCAGCTGCAAAGAATTAGTAAAGGGCAGGTGGGTGTGAAGTTAGACTTTTGTCTCAGTTTACCTTTGTGAATTGGGCCCCTAGTGTGGTATATTTCGTCAGTGGACTCCGCAACTAGCATCATTCAAGGGTACTACTGTTCATTAGTTGCACATTTTCCTAATTATGGGTTCTCAAGTTTTCACTAGGTTATTTCTCTTACTAGTTGTCTGTTTTTCAGCTTTCATGAGGTGGTGTCCCTTATGTCATTACTTATATTTCCCCTTTGTTAAGCCTACAGACCAATATTAAAATTGTGTAACTGGTATCTCACCACCACAAGACTAAAAATGGAGGGTAAAGTGACAGTCCCTTCTTTTCTTTTCCGTCAACATGTTTTGGTGCCTGAATATTTCCCCTCTGGGGATAGGATCTCCCTCTGGACTACATGCACCTCACATTATATATTGTGGGCAAGTCTGTGTTCATAGGTGTTGCTATGCAAGTGTGCAAGTGCATTCGGTATATCTTTTTTAGTTCATAAGCAGTGGAGACACCTTCATTCAGCAGTGGAAACACTCCTTCTTCATAGAACAGGTACACATAGGACAGAAAAAGTGCAAGTTATATCCTAAAGAGGACATATATAGGTAGGGCAGCAGCAGAGCAAGCTTTCCCCATCACATGACACATAGAAATCAAGTAGCAGCAGTGGTTATAGAATTGGTACAGGGTGGCAGTAGCAAAGCAATCTACCCACTCTCACAGAAGGCAGGAACTTAAATGTTCTATTCTGAACCAAACAAATTTAGCGGGGCAAACTAGTGCAAGTTTTCATGAATCACGGAATGGACAGTTAAGGCACGAGTGACATGCAGGTTAGCGACAGATCGCGCTAAGAATAATCTATGGAGTGAGTGAATTTGTGAGTTCTGGCACCCTTCTCATTTAGGTGATATTCAGCATCAACATCCTGAAAGTCCCATGTTTTGTACATATTGAGAAGTAGCCATTAAATCATAGGTAGTTGTTTTTTGGAGGTGCCAACCTCAGCCTAAGTAACTATGCTTTAGACCAGTGGTTCTTAATCTTTTGACTTCTGTGGACCCCCACTTACTCATTGCAGAAACCTGGGCACCCCGCTGAGACATTATAGGAATCTGAGGACCCCCTGCTGAGCCATTACTGGAAGCTGGGGACACCAGCCTAAACAGTTTTGATGGTTTGAATCGCAAAACAATGCACAAAATACAGAGAAACCATAATTCATCAAACAAATAGACAAGTGTGTTCATTTTTTATTTAATTCACAAACACATTTAAAAAAAATTCTAAATGTAAAACTTACCACAAAGGTTGGAGCTTTTCTAAATTCAATTGAGTCCACTCATCGTCCATATCATATTTTGTTTTATGCACTTGTACTGCCCCCACGAACCAATTTGAGGATATTAACTTTAGCCCATAATTTCAGATTCTTTCACTTTTACGGAATGTTTTAAAATCTTGACTGTACATTTTGCGTCTTCATTTATATATATATATACACTTTATTTTGCTGGTAATATTTTTTAATTTTCTAAGCAGTCACAGACGCCTTTAGTGGGCTTCATGGACCCCAAGGAGTCCCCAAACAACAGGTTAAGAACCACTGCTTGAAATGCACACATAGGTGACAACCTTTTTGAAAAGGTTTTGAATGCACTCCCACCAGTTGCTGGGCAGTCATTGTCTTGGTGCTGTATCAGTTCAAAATGTGTAGGCTGGCAGTGCATCTATGTCTTATTTTCATACACTTTTTTTATAACCAACTTTATTGGCATTTTGTAAACAAAAACAACACAGCTATAAAAAAAACACCTGTAGCACTGTGACATATATGATATTGCATCACATATTCACTTATTATCTCCCTAGCAATACATTTAGGATTGAATAAGAAACAGTATTTTCATACACTTTAATGCAGTGTGTGACATTTAAGCTGCCCTGTAGGCATAAGATTAAGTCAGTGGGATGCTTGTCAGTCCTTCTCAGGTTTTCTACCTTCACTGCAAGGGAGAATAATGCTATTCATTAATTTGAAACAGAAGACGTGCATCCTGGCCTACCTGGGACGAAAATGGGTGTAACCGAAAACAAAAAAGGATCTGTTAATACAGTAGAAACTGAGGAACTCCTTTACAGCACCTCATCCACCGTTACCTTCCTAAGACACAACTGTGCCAATTAAAACGTATTTATCAATTCTTTCTGCATTTTTACACAAACTAAAATATTCTCTTTCATGCTAATGGTAAAGCCTCTGTAGGACTCTTTTTTCAAGTTACCAAAATAAAAATACTCCTAAAACATTTTTAAATGGTTTTAAGTGTTTTATATAGCATTATAGATGGCTAACTGTACAAAGTGGATTTTGTTTCACGGAGGGGTTTTGGCGATATCAAACAGTCAGCAAGAGTAAAGCTCAAATTGTCTATGATGTCACTCAGGACCTTAAGGTGAAAAGCATCCCCACTAATTACCTTTATACATCTACAATTATGTGTTATGAAGGTTGCCAATTTGATCTATCCCTACTTTCAACAGTTATGCAGGTGGAGGAGTCATGGGAAGCTGTGAACAATATAGCTTCTTCTGGCTTCAGTCCATGCCACAAGTTAAATATGGTGTCCTGCTACCCACCTCCACCTCCCTCTGCTCCTCCCCGCTCCCTAAATTAAGAAAGGCTACCAGGACCCTGTTATATCCTACGCGTAGTGAGCATTCCAGAACCCGGTTGTGTGGTGATGAGGGTTCTAGAATGATCCGCATGCTGTCGACAATTGAAGGTGCAATGTGGTGTGAGGACAGCAGCTTTCCAGTTGCCGCTTCTCCATATTACTGATTCTTTAAATTAGTTGTGACACTTAATTTGGAGACCCTGACCGTTCATTTCCCGATGTGGTACTGGCGACGAGCAGCTAACGTACCCTGCAGCTGTATTCATGGAAATGCGATGAAGTCGTGCCGGCTGGCCTATGCTCCGGTGGTGCTTGGAAGATACCTTCTGCTGAGGTAATTTATTGTGGAGGCAGCAATAACCTTTTTCCTGACCATGTACACGGTCAGTGCACCTCTGAACATGTGCTCTCTGACCAGTGTATTCACATCAGTCTTGACGCTCAGCAGGCATTTTGAATTGGGTGTCGGATTGGCATCATCACGTTTCCCTTGATGTTCTGTGGCCATTTTGGATTGCACACTGTGCTCATTAGTGTATCTACTGCCTGTGAACAGTATCATTACCTCATTTAAATTTTTTTGCTGCCATTTTGGATTGGGCATCAGCGCATGATAATATTAATCGAATTTGGAAACCATTTTGGTTTGAGCAGCTTACAGTTACTTGAAAGTGAACTGGCAGACATGTTGGTTTTTGGACAGCAGTTAACTTTAAAGAGCCATACTGGATTGTGAAGTTCTATTTGTAATATGCAACTAGCTTAGTTGAAATTGCCTGTTTATTCTGCCTATCACATTCTTTTGCCAATTAATTATGCAATCAATGAATCCTTCACCAGCATTTTTCAATTCCCAGGAGAACCTCCCATCAGATGGAAGGAATGGTTCACAGCTTTCAATGCATATGTGTGAGCCACAGATTGCTTTAGATTTAAACCTTACAGGAAAAAAATGATTTTAGAGCACTCTCTTGGCTTAGAGGGCCGGTATGTTTTTGAACATCTACCTATTTTTGTTTTCGATGACATACAAGATGAATTGGACATATTTGAGGAAGCTGTGAAAAGACAATTTTTTTTTTAAAACCACCCAACTTAGGGCCTGATTCACAAAGGTGAAGGTATTACTTTACAACTTTCGGTATTCACAAAAGGCATTTACGAGTTGTATAGTAAGACTTTTGTCTCAGTTAAACTTAAGTTTTGGTCTCAAGTTTAACTCAGTTAAAAAGGTCCACTGAAGGGGTGATAGAATCTTTTGAGTCTTCTTTGTGGTTTTCGCCCATTGTGGTGGCACACAAGAAAAGCAAAGAGTTGAGGATATGTGTCTACTTATGTTGCCTCAATAAGGCAATTTGGGTTAATGGTCATCCCTTGCCTGGAATTGATGATATGGTGACCACTTTGACTGGAGCCAAAGTTTTTTAACTGGAATCAGGTAGTACTCAGATGGGCAGGTTTGATGAATAGTCACAGTGATACATGCAAAGTGCCATATAATACAGCACATTTTTCACAGGGAGTCAATAGAGAGAAACATAATAGTGTGAAATATAACAGAAATTCCTGATGCTCAGATTGAGAGAGCTGCTGCTCAAAAAGTAACATTGGAGTAAACAAATGACACCTTAATTTTGAATTGATGAAGGTGTTGGTGTTATCTTCTTAGAAAGGTGTTGCAAGTGACTCCAGCTTTTTTTTCATACTGAGTTGTTTTCCTTAACTTTCCAGCAGGTGCTTTTACTAGGTTTACAGATTTCTGAGGTTTACTGAAACTCTTGCTAGCGGCCCTGTTGTGGGTGCTATTCACCAAATGTGGACTCGTGGCCCTTTCTGGATCGGCTTACCAGTGAAAGTATATGTGTGCATTAACATATCAGGACAGTGTTTTTACACCCCGGAAGTTCAGGCAAATTTACTCTGATCAGGGGCTGGAGTAAATGCCAGCAGAGTGAGAATGGACATACATACATTTAACAGAAGTGGTTTTGAATGGGTTTATCCCCTGGAAAACATATTTCCACTCTAGAGACAAAAAAAGTTAAATAAGCATTTATAAATTTGCCTCAGATTCCTGCACACTGAATTTTTCACCTAGTGTAAAACGTAGGTGTCCAATTCTCAAAACGTTCTGAGAGTGCAAATGGTTAGGTTTATGGGTGTGAATCCTTTTGGATAAAAAAAAAACCATGAATTTAAACTTGTAAAAAGATAAATTCACACATGCAAATAAATGTGAGTTAATTGGACCCCACGGATGGGGTTGGCCGTTCCCACAGGTAATTCCTTGAGACGTTTGCTATTCACAAAACGTTTCATGGAAATTCCAACCATGTACAGTCAGACATTGGTCTTGTAAAAAGCAGGAGTAATCTATATAGCAGGTGGGAATTGGGAGGGACAAACAGAAAAATTGGTTAGACTATAGATGAAAGGGGATTTAGTGGGGAAAGAGAATAAAGACCGATTTGGGGACTTGGGCATGAGCAAATATTCACATGTTTATTTGCTCATGCAAAAACTGAATTCACAAATGCATTCCAGGACTATTCCTGGAAAGAAGCATAGGGTGCAGCTTCCCAGGTGATCTTCTGGAAACATTTGTAAATTCTAAGATAGCTAGAATTATACTCCAAATGTAGGACTTAAATTGGATTACATATCTGATTAAACATTGTGAATCATGCCACACTTCTACAAATTTCATTCTCACAGTACTCAAGAAAATCTATGATAGTCAGATATATCCTTGAACACTTGAAGAAATATTTGGGAATCTCATGAAAGTCAGAAATTACCAAACCTAAGACAAAGGGCCGTATGTATGAACACATTTTTCCATAGACACAGAATGGGTAAAACCCTTTGATACATCTGTCCCAAAACTACGAGGCGAATTGTCAGCTCTCAAAGCCAGTTCTTTGTGAATCGGGCCAAATGGATCCACAGATAGGTGATCACCACAGTCTCTCAGAAGTGAATGAACAAGTGGTTGATTCTGAGGGATTTCTGTTATCCGACCTTTTGACTCTGTTAATACTGCTGCTCCACATTAACAAAAAGATTTTTAAAAAATGCTTGTTTGCTGATGCAAAAAAAGTGAACCCAGCATAATGACATGTACACACCTTTCTATCATCATGCATGTGCATGTATGCAGGATGATGGAGTGGCCATTTTTTAAATACTTTTCATATACTGTTCTAAGATGCCAGATGCCAACCTTGGATAGGTAACTAAAAACAATATGCTTGGAAGAACATCAAAGATGAAGGAGCAGCCCAGTAGTAAATTGCAGCTGCCAGGTATTAAAAACAGAAAACCAAATTATTGTTATTATTATTATTATTTGTTTTAAGAATGCAACAACGAGGGTTGTGGGAACAACTGGGGTGAGGAGTGCAATTTAACAGTGTACCAGGAGATATGGAGCTTGTTGGAGGATGAAAAATAAAATAGGAATTTAAAATACTGGGAAGGGGGAAGTCATGGGTGATTTGTGAAAGGGAGGAGCAACGTGGAGAGTGCCTAAAGGGCAAGAATGTGAGGTGGAAATTGCATACAGAGGAGAGAGTAGGAAAACATATGTACTCCAATGAAGTGCTGAAATGGAAAAAAACAGTTTCCAGGTGGCAAGCTGGGTAAGAATACAATTCATACAATTATAACAATGATAAAGAAGCCATGCTCTAGGAAAGAGACAAATACAAGAAGAGGAACGAATAAGATGCAAGCAACCAAGATTGACTAGAAAGCCAACCAATTGTAAGCTGTGGTATGGAGCAGAGTGCCACTACAATTATTGGTATTGTCTTCTATAGATTTTTGGCAACAACCAACTAATAACTGCTGTAGGTGAGACCTAAAAATAATATTGGCCTAAAGCAATCAGTAGCAGCCGCTGAAATGCAATGAAAAGAAATACATTTAGTGACATCTTAAACAGTTAAAGAACCATGAGCATCATTTAGCGAATAGTGTGCCCAAAAAGATATTTATAAGGATAAGCTACCAAATAGGTTCAGTGAAATGGAAATCATGGCTGCAGCTCCAATGATATTGGTGCAGATCTCTGAGGTAACTTTTTCTATTCTTATAATGTATTTAATGAGTGGCAATGATTCTGTGTTACGAACAAGTAAGTCAAACTTAAGATAGTTTGCGATATTGTTAATAGTTTAAGTAAAACTTCTGCTAAAGAATATGTGATGCTAAAGAATGTGTGATAACAGGATGTGAACTATGAACATATTACTGCAAGGCTCTCATTCAGAGCCAGTGGTGTGAATACCTGATTTTATACCTCATAATTCACTGCTACTATGTCGCAGCACTGAAAAACAAAATCTGCTTTCCCCTGTTGTGACATCACAGTGAATTCCAAGTCTCACTAACAGGCTCTTGGAGAGTGTGCCCGTGCTGACCTTCTGCTGTGATGGGAAAAGAGCACAACTTCAGGCTGGGGGAAGGGAACGAGGATGTGTGCTGCAGAGGGTGTTGTGGGAAGGTGGTAGGAGGCCAGGTATTTTTTTTAATCTTTGGGTTGGGTTGCAGAGAGGAATTGATGAGAAGGTTATGTGGGTTTATCAGCGGGAGAACATCAGCTTTTTAGAGTTAGGTAAAGAGGGGAGGTAAATGCAAATTGGCAGGGCGCCAGGTAGGTTTGTTCTCAATCTTTGGGAAGTAAAGAGGAAGATAATGAGGTAATGCTAAGGGTGGAGTGGTAGTACACCAGGATTCCAGGGCCCATATTACACATAGTGCCCCAGGGGTGCACCAGGCATGTGCGCCTGTTTTGTGCCCCTGGGGCACTATGGTATTACAGAAGGGGTTACAGACGCTTGTGCTACCCCTTCTGTAATACTGATAGCATTGGCACACATATAGCACCAGCACTATCTTTTGAGGCCATTCCCTCATTTGCATTGGGTGTGGTCTCATGCAAATGAGGGAATCACTTTTGCCATATTACGGATGCAGACGCAGAGGCAAACATCCCCTTAGATGGCACACTGACAATGCACCACAAAAATGTGGCGCACTGTCAGTTCAGCCCCTGAGGGCAGACCTCTCAAGGAGTGAAAAGGGGTCCCATGGATCCTCCAAACACCACTTTGTGGGTGGTGCAGTCACTCACTGCACCCACCTGCAGAGGGATCTCTACTCCTTCTTTGAAGTGCAGATGGGTTGTCGCCTGCAAAGAGAAGCATGTCAGCTGCTCTGTATTTCACTTAATGCACTGCCCCCGGGGCAGTGTGAATTCACGGATACCCTGGGGGCAGTGCAGTCATTAAAAATAGGGTGCACTCTCCATGGCCTTCAACACTGTCTTGCACAACACCCTCCTCAGAAGACTCCACAACATTGGCATACAAGAATCTGCTCTCAAATGGATCACATCAGAGACCAAGAAACTGATATGCTGTGTCACACAGGGATCCCCCTTCAGCCCCATTCTTTTCAACATATATATAACACAGCTTGTCAACATCATCTGATCACAAGATATCACTGTTGTCTTCTACGCTGATGACACCCAATTCATCCCCTCCCTGACAGACAAAATAAGCACCACCAGAACTTACTTCACCAATTGCCTGCCCATGGTAACAGACTGGATGTGAAACAACTGCCTGAAGCTCAACTCTGACAACATGGAACATGGCCTTCAGCAACATGACCTCCCCATGGGATTCCACCTGGAGTCCGTCAGAGCTAGGATTAACAAACATACCCACAGATCACACAAGAAATTTAGGGATCATCCTTGATGACAAGCTCAACATGACGGCTCAAGTCAATGCATTGTGCACCTCCTGCTTCCACATCATACACATACTGTGAAAGATCTTCAAATGGATGCCTCGGAACACTAGACGGACCGTCCTACATGCACTCATCACCAGCAGGCTAGACTACAGCAACACTCTTTACGCCGAAATCTCCAAATAACTCCTACACAGATTTCAGACCATCCAGAACACAGCTGCAAGACTTATACTTGACCTCCCACGCTGCACCCACATCACACCGCACCTCAGGAAGCTTCACTGGCGTCCCATTAACAAGCGCAGCCAATTCAAACTTCTCATACACACATACAAATCCCTGCACAACACAGGACCAGAATACTTGAACAGCCAAATACACTTTTACTAACCCATCAGATACCTGTGCTCTGACTCACTCATACACACTTCCAAAAACCGCAAAAGCAAAACTGGTGTATCTCATTCTTCTACATCGCACCCAATACATGAAATGAACTCTCTCAACACATCAGAGCAGCAGCCTCAGTTTTTGAGTTCTGCAAGAAGCTGAGGACCTGTCCCTTCATATGAGCACCTTGGGGACCACATTTCTACATCCCGTGCCTAAGTGCCTAAATACCCTCTCGGGTGATTAATGTGCTATACAAAGCAACATACCATAACATAAAATAACATAACACTGTCCCTGTTTATGCCTTGCACCATCGCACAAACATGGACAGTGCACCCTACATTAAAAAGTGTCTATCCCGTTGTGCAATGAGGAAGAAGAGGGTGTGGGCATGAGTTGGGAAGGGAGGGGGGGGGCTTACGGGTCTGATGTTTGCAGACCAGGGAAGTGGGAGGAAATTGCAGTGAAGGGGCTTATGTGTTTCACACTATTATGAAGTCGCCTTTCTTGATTGACCCTTGCACTGTACAAAACAATAAAGTTTGTTGTTAAAAAAAAAAAGTGTCTATCCCATCAAGAAATGTGTAGTCAGGGACTCTGAAGTAAGAGTCACAAATAATTTAATGAATCCGTAATATGGGGCAGCGGCAACATGAAAGCTGTTGTCCCCACACCGCGTCGCATCTCCAACTGTCGTCCATATACGAATCATTCCAGAAACCACATCACCACATAACCAGGTTCTGCAATTCTTAGCACACTCAGGATATAAAAAATCTCCTTTCCTCAACCAACCACAGACAAAATGTATTACAACAATAAGGGAACCCCCCAAAAATATGAAACATGCTTCACCTAACTCACAAGCATGTGTTTCATAAATGGCATAAAACATGCTTCACCTAATCCACAAACATGTTTTTTAAGTAACATAAAAACCTAACATTTGACATGTGAAGGAAAGAGAATCTAACATAATGAACAAAACAAACATGAATCAAGGTAAAATAAAATCTATATACTGCGATGAGAGACAACAGCTTCTCTACTGACTCTGTCTCCTGTAATGAGTAAGTGATTCTTTCTCAAATGTAGCTTTGGACAGAAGAGTGTGAACTTTGGTAACCCTGGCATCACTAAATGCTTTCACTAGGCTGAGCCGTCCCATCTTTGTTATGCAAGTTGTGCTGAGGCTGTTTCATTTTGAACACTCGTTCACAATTCCACCACTGACCATTTTCATGTTTTACTGCACAACCATCCACACTCTTTTTTACCACTTTATGTACGTTACCAAACTTCTGATGTCCCTTCATAACTTGATTCTTGGGTAGCTTTACTCGTACAGAATCTCCAACCACCCAATGCCTACCTTTGGTGCTTTTAGAGATATCCTATCTGTTGTTGCTTTTAGTATGACTGCTCATGATGTTGTTTTTTTGCTCTAGCAAGAATCTGGACGCATTCTTTCTTATGTAACACACTTACCAGTCCTTTAATCATGGTCAACCACTTAGCAAACAACATATCATAAACACTATGTCTTCTCAAAGGCATAAAAGATGTAACACCAGTGAAACCGTGTGGTGTGTTGTGGTATGCCCACAACATTGCTCTCAAAGAATGTTCATCACATGACCCTGAAACAACAGCCCCTCCAATACACTCACTGACCCACTGTTCATCCTCTCCATGTGACCATTGCCCTGAGGATGATACAAACTGCACTTCTTGTGCTTGATACCAGCATCACATAAAAACTCATTCATCTCACAAGATGTAAATTGCACTCCATTGTCCGAGACAATTTCCACTGGAAACCTTCCCTCAAGAAGATATCTGTAAAAAACAACTAAATTCAAGAATTGGGTTTCCTCAGAAACCTCCCCTCTGGCTACTTAGAAACAAATTCTAACATGACTATAGCAGACTTCTGATGTGATGGTAACACTTGGAAAGGAACAAGAAAATCAACTCTCAATCTTTCCCATACATCACTGGAACACTCTACTCTCGCCATTGGAGGAGTCCTACATTGGAGGCCCCTGACATTAGCTTTACACACTACACATCTCTCAATCTAACGCTCACCATCCCTATAAATTACAGGCCACCAAAACCTTCCACTCAACTTCTTCTTGCTGGCTACATTCCAAGATAAACTTCATGATATAACGCCAACAACCTGTTTTGTATTTTAAACAGAGGAACCAACTTGTCATTGCGAAACACCAAGCCCTTTACCAATGTAACTTCAATCTGCACCTTTCTGTAAGTTTTATACTGAATGGATAATGAATTTTCATGTGGCCAACCTTGCACTACATAGATTATAACTTTGGCAAGTTCACAATCTTCCGACAGATCAGTTCTCGATTCATTCCCACTCACATGTTTACTTGACATACAAGAAACACTTGGCACAAGACACTCAGGGGGATATTCACAAGAAACTGTTGGAGCGTTTTGTTAAGCCAAAATTGCTGCCATTCCAAATTGGAACCAATGGTTTATGGTCCGTCTGCAGAAGACATTTTGTCCTCCATACATGGGCTAAACTTTTCAAAAGTCCATGTACAAGTGAGCATTTCTCTTTCTATCACCCAATACTGACACTTGTGATGTTTCAATGTGTGGGAAGCAAAGGTGATGGTGTGGTCATCGCACTCCCTGCCTTATGATAAAACTGCCCCCACCTGCACACTACTGGCATTAATAGTGACACATACTTTTTCCCGGGAACATAAGATCTCAAAAGTGGAGCCTGAATCAAAAGTAAATTAACTGAAGTAAATGCTTGTGGCTACTCCTTACCCCAAACAAATTGGACATTTTTTTAGCAACTCGTAAATGGGCTCAACAATAGTTAAAAATGTTGAATAAAACTCACACATCCCCATGAAAGCTAACAATTGATCATGATCTGCAGGAGTGGGTACCTTCTCAGTTGCTTCTGAAAGTCCTGGTCTCAATTTAATCCCATTCCAGGTGATCAAATGACCAAGATACTCAACAGCACCAACACCAAAAATATGCACATCCTTCCTGAGATTAATACCTTTGTCTTGGAAAGCATTCAACACACATGCAAACCTCTCTGTGTGCTCTTCCTCGGATTCCCCATAAATCAGAAGATTGTCCTGGAACACCAAGACTCCCTTGAAACTATACAAAATCTGACCCATCAATTTATAGAAAACAGCCGAAGCCAGACAAAACTGGAGCACACCATCTGGCATAACAAAAGCAGTCAGATGCCAAGATGCCTCAGTGAGTACTACCTGACTGCCACTGGATTCAAGCAAGCCTGGCTGAAGACGGCTGAAATGCCAGAAACTGGTCCTAGGAAGCTTGTTTCCGGTCCAGGGAAGATATGGCTTGGCAGTTCGGGCTGGACTGTTCCCATGAGGCACAGGGTCAGACTGATTTGCATATGGCCATGTCTGAACTGGGGTGGCAGAGTGGGCTAAAGAACGGTGATGGATTAAACCCAGATCAGTTGACTGGGGGTGAGTGCTTGCAATGTTCAACACTCCGTCCATCATTTCCTTTGGTTTTTACTCTACTCTACTCTACACCCCTCTACTCCAAGCCACTTCATTACACTCTGTGCCAATACACGCCACTCTACTCCTCTCCACTTTAAACCAGACTACTCCACGCCACTCTACTCTACTTTATGTCAACCTGCTTTGCACAATCTACTCTATTCCACTCTACCTAAAACTAGAGGAGAGAGTTGTAGGTAGAGTGGAATAGAGTAGACACTATGCAACTCCACAGCACTCTATGCCACTGTACTCTACGCCACTCTGCTCTACGGGTAGAAGACATTGGCAAAGCCAATAGCTCTCACATAGGCGCAACCTAGTGGCTTTGCCAATTCTTGTTGTTAAATAAATATAATATAGAGGGTAGTAGTGGACTAGATATCGCACCTCGTATTGATGTACAAAATGTAGTGAGTACACAGTAATAACTTAAAAACGCAATAAATTTGGTTTGGTGCTATGTAGTTTGTCCCACACCCTACTACCAACAGTATTAGCTACATGTCGAAACTAGAAGATCCAATGAGACACCATGGAAAAAATTGGGGAAAACCACAGCACTCAATAAGTAATAGCAGAAAACATGTAATATCCAAACAGTACGGACTTTTGTTTTGGCGAGAGTTTACTTTATTGTAGAAATACGTAGGTATTCTTCAGTACATTCATGTTTCACAAAATCAGTTTCTTCAGTTCCCAATACTGGAGAACAGCTGACAGTGACCTTTTTCAAGGCTTCATTCGTATTAGGATTTGTGGCACCGGAAAGAAATATATTGAACCCAGCCGCAACAGGTGTAAGTTCTGTTTTCAGACAGCAGCACTATAATGTGCTGGTAGTAATTATGAGCAGCAAGAAACAATGTACACGAAGTAAAAGTGGATATTTTATAGTAGGTGATACGTTTTTTCATATGTCAGAAACGGTTCCAATATTTATGAATAAAAAAACAACAGCATCTAAGTAGTCCGACCGTAAATAAGCCCAAACAGGCAGCTTGATAAGTCCCTGTATCAGGCGGAATCACTCCCAATGAGTAAGATGGCGTAACGAAACACGTGTCGGCTGTTATCCAGTATTGGGAAGAGAAGAAATTGAATTTGTGCAGCATGAATGTACTGAAGAATACCTAAACTATGTATTTCTACAATAAAGAAAACTCTCTACCTAACGCAAGTCCTTACTGTGTAGACATTACATATTTTCTGCTATTAAGTTTTGAGTGCTGTGGTTTTCCCTAATGTTGTCCCTTTGGTTAAGTAGGGGCATATCATCAAGAAACGGCGTTAATGGGCTTGATAATATGCCCTTGAGAATTCCCATAGAAGCCCATGTTCTGGTGTCAACATGGGCTTCGATGGGCATATTATCAAGAAGCGGCGATAATTTTAACACCGTGCTTGATAATCTGCCCCGTAGTTCTTTGCGTTCTTGTTTCATTCTGTGAATGCTGTAGTGCCAGGACACCCAAGGGTGGGTAGCAGTGCTAGCCAAACCAACATTAGATATGTCTTCGTCAAGCAGGGACAGTTTTAAGCTGAATATCGAATGCCTAGCACGTAAATCACAGCGCTTTGCACGAGATCGTTTAACACAATGCCCACTTAATTATTTATGACTGCATGAAACCATTACCGCCCTTGAATTATGCTGTGAAAATGTCTCGCTGCGGAAACTGGAAAGAACAAGCAAGCTTAAAAATATATTAAATCGAGTGAACAATTTGTACAGTGTGTACAATAAGCCTTCCTGTTCAAGTCACCCATGTAATTGCGGTTTGCATAGCCAAGGGTTATTGTGAACTAGCAAAGAAAAACACACTTCGCGCACAATGGGTCTTTTTCACCACGTTGTTCACTCCCAGACCTCACCTGAGGTATCCTACCCGGCACCAGTGGCGTGTGAAGAACAGATTTTAGGGCCTGTAATATGATATATCCGCGTAGGTTGAAATGCTCAAAGACGTAATTTTCGCCCGAACAGGACCCTTTATTACCTGTCAATGTTTTCGGCGTCTCTGTGAAGAGTTAAAAGCGAGCCTAAAGTAGCTGCATGTTTATGTAAACGTAGCGAATTTTCCGCGATAAATTTTCCGCTGGGACACGGGTTTGTTGTGGAACGTTTAAGATGAGACGCCGCTTTAGGCGTGAACATGTCAAAACACAAATTTGACAATGCTATTACTTAAGGATGGTGAGCAAACCTGGCCGTGTCGTTCTCTTCAACTTACAAAAATCCTCAATTTAAGAAAAAGTCAATCTCCTTAAAGTTCTTGCTCAGAGGAGCGTTAGAGCAGAGGCTGTGTGGAGTGAAGGGAGCACAAAATACGTGCCACACAACGCGTGTCTAGCATTTGCCTTCTTTTTGCAGATTCCAATCTCGTAGACCACACAGGAAAGAAGTGGAAAGTCAGGGTGTGTGTTTATGATGCTGGTACCTGATACTGGTTGCTGTAGAGTGAAACCAACTGCGCATGAGTTTGAGAGGTCTTGTCAAAAGAAAATCACGAAGGTAGATATTCATCACTATTTCAAACAGGCGCGAGCTGGATATTGGGTCATATTTCTCAGTTTAGAGGAAATGTCAAATTTTTGCAGCAGACTGCAAAGTGCAAGGGGGATGGAGACCACTTCCCTACAGTAAACGTTTACCCCGAAACGTTTACCCCAAAACTTTTTAATTGCAGGGAATCACAACGCGGTCGTTACAACGACCGTGTTGTGATTCCACATACCATTTCTCTGCAAGTCGGAAGAAGGACTTGGGGTGAGGGGGTGTTGGATTTAAAATCCAACACCTTCCCTAGTGTCTGCACAGACTGGAGTTGGAATAGTAAATTATTCTATTCCAACATCCAGCACCCCCCCATCGCAAGTCGTTGTTCCGACTTGCGGAGTAATGGTATGCGGAATCACAACACGCACAACGCGGTCGTTGTAACGACCGTGTGTTGATTCCCTGCGGGATAAAATGCGGCGGAATAACGTCATACATTCCTTCCCTACAGTTGGGTATTATCGTCGTTCACACACTGGGACCCAGTAACTTTTTTAACGCAGACCTTACACAAAACCCATGTTGGTATTTACAAACCAACACAAGTGGTGATTTGCATTGATTTGTAACCAAAAATACTGCAATGCAGTGCAATTCGCGGCTTTGTGCTACTTTGCTTCAAGGAAGCATTCCATGGGTGGTGCATGGCCGTTTCCTTGCACCCACCCATGGATTTTGAGGCAATTCCACATCTAGAAAGACTTGTAGACATGGATTTGCACCAAACAAAAACCTGTGCCTCCCTGAGGCTGACGTAACAAGGAGAAATATTTTTATAGCTCCTCTTTTTTCCTCTTTACATGTGCGCTGTATTCAAGGGGTGAATGGGGTTCGCGCTTGGATGCAGTAAATGCGTGATTGCAGGGAGAAAGCAAAACAGAACCACTTCATTGTAAATATGACTGAGTTCTGCTCTCAATTGACGCAACGCACTGGAACAACTTTGCTTCCTACCCTGCTTTGCAACAAAGCTTTGTAAATCTGGGCCTGGATCTCAAGTTGCATGTGGTTGCATAAGTACTGCGATCCTTCAAGCAAGCCAGGTGGCTCTGTAAATAGTTTGTATTGACTGAGGCTGGATTGAGTACCAGTGCTGATGGAATAATGATTTGTTGACAGTGTTGGAGTGGAAACCAAAATCAGCCCCGGAAAAACATTAATGTCAACCTCACACTACAGGAATCTGTCTTAAATTGGTTGTGTGATTTCAGCCCATTATGCTCTAAAAGCTACATCCAAGCTTGAAGCCCAAGGGGAATGTGCCAGAGTTGCAAAAAGTTAACCAAAAATATATTGTTTCAGTGCACACCACAGTTATTTAATGAGTCTTCAAAATATCAATATTTTTAGGGTGCAAAAAAGATATCACCCTCTGATCCAGGGTGTCAATCAATATCCAAAGATTGCACTTTGCCTTCCTGGTGTCATGTCTCCCTTTGCACTCCTGGTGCATCCCAATGGAATACATCATTTTAGCTCTCCTGTTACCGAAATAAATCTCAATTGCAGTTGTATTAAAAAAGCTAATTCTTTTTTTTTAGTTTAATAAAAGCTTTATTAAAGTGAAATGCAAATGTACAGAATTATCCGTTACATTAAAGTGGAAAATCAGGCTATGAAATAGAATAAGTAACAGAAAAGGCAACCATAAACAATATCTAAAACATGTTGTAAGAAGTTGTACAATATACTTATTATGATATTGTAATTCTGCACTTATGATATCGCAATATTTGTATCTTGTATTTAAGAGAAAGGAAGAAGGAAGAAAACTAAAAAAGAGACTGAAGAGTAGAAGAAAGAGAGAAAGAAGAAGAAAGAAAGAATAAAACCATATGTATTGCATATCTATACATATACTACATAATAAACCGTATAACATATTACAACTTATTTCGTACAAAATTGTCATTACATATAACATCGTAATTCATATATAAACAATTGCAAATTAACAATGTATGATATTGAACAAGAAGAGAAAGTCAATCATGGGGGTTGAAAACCATTGTAGACTCATTGGAAGGTTTAGGCTTTTTGTTTAAGTAAACAATAAGCAGAGACCAAACAATGTCTTTATTTATCATCTGTATAGTCAATCAATCAATCAATCACAGGAATTGTAAGCGCGCTACTCACCCATTAGGGTCCCAAGGCGCTGGGGGTAAGCAGCTCCGTTCAGTCGAAGAGCCAGGTCTTGAGCGTCTTTCTGAAGATGTTCAGGGAGGGGGCGCGTCTGATGTCGGTCGGCGGATCGGAGGTTTCTCTTGGGTGCGTGGAAGGAGATTCTCTCGTTAAGGTATTAGTGGCCAGTGTTGTGAAAGCATTTGTAGGCGCGGGTGAGTATCTTGAAGGTAATTCTCTTCTCGACAGGGAGCCAGTGGAGGTTGCGCAGGTGTTGGGTGATTGGTTCGTGTCAGTGGTTACTGAGGACGAGTCTGGCTGCTGTGTTCTGAAGGTCTGGAGTTGCAGAAACTTGTTGATTCCTGCATAGAGGGCATTTCCGTAGTCCAATCTGCTGGTTATGAGTGCGTGTGTGATGGTCTTCCTTGATTCGGTGGGGGTCCACTTGAAGGTCTTTCAGAGGATGCAGAGGGTGTTGAAGCAGCTGGAGGCAACGGCGTTGAATTGTCTGGTCATGGAGAAGTAGGAGTCGAGACAGATGCCGAAGCTCGGGGTGTGGTCTGTGGGGGTGGGAGGGTTGATGAGGGTGGTGGGCCACCAGGTGTTGTTCCATGCAGAGGGGGAGGGTCCAAGGACGAGGACCTCTGTCTTCTCCGAGTTGAGCTTCAGGCAGCTGCTGCTCATCCAGGATGCAACGCCCTTCATACCTTCCTGGAAGTTCAGTCTGGTGGTGACAGGGTCCTTGGTGAGGGAGAGGATGAGCTGGGTGTCGTCGGCGTAGGATAATTTGCTGATTCCATGCTGTCTGACAATGGCAGTGAGGGAGGCCATGTAGATGTTGAAGAGAATGGGGCTGAGCGATGATCATTGGGGTATTCCCAGTTGATTTGCGTGGGTTTGGAGAGGAAGGGTGTCACTCTGATCCTTTGGGTTCTGTCGGTGAGGAAGGAACGGATCCAGTCGAGGGTAGTTCCCTGTATGCCGGCGTCGTGGAGTCTGGCGGTGATTGTGTGGTGGGAGATGGTGTCGAACGCTGCAGAGAGGTCAAGCAGGATCAGGGCCACGGTGTGCCCTTGGTCGAGCAGGGATGCAGATGTCGTCTGTGGAAGCGAGTAGCGTGGTCTCGGTGCTGTGGTTGCTGTCGAATCCGAATTGGGAGGGGTCAAGGATAGAGTTTTCTTAGATGAATTTTGTTAGCTGGGCATTGACGATCTTTTTGGTGACTTTGGCCACGAAGGGGAGGAGGGAGATGGGTCGGTAGTTCTTGAGGTCCGTGGGGTCTGCTGAGGGCTTCTTGAGCAGGGGTCTAACTTCTGCACATTTCCAGTCATCGGGGAACTTGCCGCCGTGAGGGTGGTGTTGATGGTGCATTGTAGTTCTGGAGCGATGGCGGCTTTGTGGTAGATGTGCGGTGGGCAGGGGTCCGTGGCACCCCTGAGTGGATGCCTTTCATGGTCAAAGTGATGTCTTCAGTGGCAACAGTGGTCCAGGAGGAGACGGTAAGCTGGCTGGTGTTGCTGGAGAGGGAGGTGGTTTCGGAGTCAGGTGTCTGGTCGTTGGAAGTGGTCGTGATTTTCAGATTGAAGTAGGATCCAAGCTTGTTGCAGAGGTCCTGGGAGGGGGTGATGTGTAAAGTAGATGTAGCTGATGCTGTATTAAGCCTCTGATGAGAACAAAGAAGATTCCACCAACTAGTGACGTTGATGTTCTTGGCATTCTTCCAGTTTGATGTAATGACTTGAAAAGCAATAGCAAGTGACAGATCCAGAAACTAGGCCTAATTTAGAAGGTATTGGCCAAGAGCATGAAGAACTTCCCAGAAATATATGGGTGATATAAAAGGGGAAAATAATAGAGCAAATAATGGAAATAGTTCTACAGACCTGTGACCAAAAAGCAGCGGTTGGTGGAAAATGAAAAAACATATGTAGATATGTCCCAGCGAGGGTTCCACAAGACCAACACTTATTTGAAAGACTTGGGTTATATTTTTGCAAAGAAAATGGGGTAATATATAACCTATTATAAAAATTAATAAAGGGCATGTGTAGTGCTGGCATTGGGTAAAGTATGGCGAATTTTGGTCCAGATTGAACCCCAAACCTTTAAAGATAAGGGATGTTGGAGATCAGATTCCCACAATGTCTTGACTTTAGAAAAATCAATGTTTTTCATTCTTCTATTTAGTCCTTTACATTCAGTTGATTGTTTTTTTTAAACGTTCACAATAAAATGCCATACTCTTCAATACCAAGTTCAAACAATAAGTTTACAATATTCCTCAATGTATTTCGGATCCCCAAGGTCCTTCATCAGGAGGTAATTTTCTACAGAAAAAAAGAGAATAATGCAAATGTATTATCCCTACTCCTGGGAAATCTCCAAAAACATGTTGACTCGCCACAATATATGTATTTATTTCTTACCCGTGCTCCTCGGGTTGATGCAACTTATAATGAGCCCAAAAGCAAATCCTCTCTTGTATCCAGAGGTCAATATCTCAAAGCAGGGCCTTCACCCGATTCATATTCAATGTATAAATGAATGTTCCAAATCTCCAATACATGAAATCTCTGGAAAGAAGAGTTGCAAAAAGGCCAGGATATTGGCCAGCATTGCTTGTTGTGTACTTGCAGTGGAGTGTCTGTGCATGTGTATAAAGAAAGAATATAAGAGGAGATTCAACTCCTACTAGTCTGTCAGGAAACAAGCCTCTGTTGGTCAGCCATTCGCTGCAGAGCTTTGGCTGTGCATTCCAAAGGTTGAGAGTAGCAGAATATTTCCTTATCTGCCCTGGACTAGGAGGGGCTTTTTCCAGAGATATACAGGATCCCTGGGTATCTGAAAACTGGACCGCTGACTACAAGACTGCACTGACTTAAGGGGGTTAAGACGTTCTTGATGGGTCCGAGACAGTCCTGAAAGCATGGGATAGCAACATGTTTGAAGACGCTGCCTGATACCAGGTCCACCAAACAACTACAAGGAAATAAGCAGAAAATGCCTGTCAGGTCACCACTGTGTTGCTACCAACCTAGATGGTGAGAAAGAGCATCAGCGACACACATTATTCTTGATTACAGGATGAACTGTGCACTGGCTGTTGCAGCCAACCAGATTAAGGGCTACAGTCTTCCAGACATGTAATTGCAGGAGACACTATTCGTAGTAGAGTCTTAATAAGACACAACAAGCTTCCATCAACCCTGCACCTGCACCCGGACTCTGCCATCTGTCAGGTTACCCTGCCAAGTGGTGCCACCCAAGTCCTGGACCCTTGGAAGTGGGCTTAAGGTTCTTTGCATTGACAATCTTTTTGGTGACTTTGGCCATGAAGGGGAGGAAGGAGATGGGTTGGTAGTTCTTGAGGTCCGTGGGGTCTGCTGAGGGCTTCTTGGACAGGGTTCTGACTTCTGCGCATTTCCAGTCATCGGGGAATGTGCCAGGTGTGAAGGTGGTGTTGAGGATGCATCGTAGTTCTGGAGCAATGGCAGTTTTGTGGTAGATGTGCGGCGGGCAAGGGGTCCGTGGGACCCCTGAGTGGATAGTTTTCATGGTCGAAGTGGTGTCTTCAGTGGCGACAGTGGTCCAGGAAGAGACAGTAAGCTGGCTGGCGTTGCTGGAGTGGGAGGTGGTTTCGGAGTCAGGTGTCTGGTCATTGGAAGTGGTCATAGAGGCTCTTGATTTTCAGATGGAAGTAGGATCCAAGCTTGTTGCAGAGGTCCTGGGATGGGGCGATGTGTAAAGTAGATGTAGCTGATGCTGTATTAAGCCTATGATGAGAACAAAGAAGATTCCACCAACTAGTGACATTGATGTTTTTGGCATTCTTCCTGTTTGATGTAATGACTTGAAAAGCAATAGCAAGTGACAGATCCAGAAACTTGGCCTAATTTAGAGGGTATTGGCCAAGAACATGAAGAACTTCCCAGAAATATATGGGTGATATCAAAGGGGAAAATAATAGAGCAAATAATGGAAATAGTTCTACAGACCTGTGACCAAAAAGCAGCGGTTGGTGGAAAATGAAAAAACATATATAGATATGTCCCAGGGAGGGTTCTACAAGACCAACACTTATTTGAAAGACTTGGGTTATATTTTTGCACAGAAAATGGGGTAATATATAACCTATTATAAAAATAATAAAGGGCTTGTGTAGTGCTGGCATTGGGTGAAGTATGGTGTATTTTGGTCCAGATTGAACCCCATACCTTTAAAGATAAGAGATGTTGAAGATTAGATTCCCACAATGTCACAACTTTAGAAAAATCTATGTTTTTCATTCTTCTATTTAGTCCCTTACATTCAGTTGATTGTTTCTTTTGAATGTTCACAATCAAATGCCATACTCTTCAATAACAAGTTCAAACAATAAGTTTACAATATTCCTCAATGTATTTCGGAATCCCAAGGTTCTTCATCAGGAGGTAATTTTCTACAGATAAAAGATAATAATGCAAATGTATTATCCTGACTCCTAGGAAATCCCCCAAAACATGTTGACTAACCACGATATATGTATTTATTTCTTACCCGTGCTCCTCGGGTTGACGTAACTTATAATGAGCCCAATAGCAAATCCTCTCTTGTATCCAGAGGTCAATATCTCAAAGCAGGGCCTTCACCCGATGCATATTCAATGTATAAATGAATGTTCCAAATCTCCAATACATGAAATCGCTGGAAAGAAGAGTTGCAAAAAGGCCAGGCTATTGGCCAGCATTGCTTGTTGTGTACTTGCAGTGGAGTGTCTGTGCATGTGTATAAAGAAAGAATATAAGAGGAGATTCAACTCCTACTAGTCTGTCAGGTAACAAGCCTCTGTTGGTCAGCCATTCACTGCAGAACTTTGGCTGTGCATTCCAAAGATTGAGAGTAGCAGAATATTTCCTAGTCTGCCCTGGACTAGGAGGGGCTTTTGCCAGAGAATATACAGGATCCCTGGGTATCTGAAAACTGGACAGCTGACTACAAGACTGGACTGACTTAAGGGGGTTAAGACGTTCTTGATGGGTCCTAGACAGTCCTGGAAGCATGGGATAGCAACATGTTTGAAGACGCTGCCTGATACCAGGTCCACCAAACAACTACAAGGAAATAAGCGGAAAATGCCTGTCAGGTCACCACTGTGTTGCTACCAACCTAGATGGTGAGAAAGAGCATCAGCGACACACATTATTCTTGATTACAGGATGAACTGTGCAATGGCTGTTGCAGCCAACCAGATTAAGGGCTACAGTCTTCCAGACATGTAATTACAGGAGACACTATTCGTAGTAGAGTCTTAATAAGACACAACAAGCTTCCATCAACCCTGCACCTGCACCCGGACTCTGCCATCTGTCAGGTTACCCTGCCAAGTGGTGCCACCCAAGTCCTGGACCCTTGGAAGTGGGCTTAAGGTGCTTTGCATTGACAATCTATTTGGTGACTTTGGCCATGAAGGGGAGGAAGGAGATGGGTTGGTAGTTCTTGACGTCTGTGGGGTCTGCTGAGGGCTTCTTGGGCAGGGTTCTGACTTCTGCTCATTTCCAGTCATCGGGGAATGTGCCGGTTGTGAAGGTGGTGTTGAGGGTGCATCGTAGTTCTAGAGCAATGGCAGTTTTGTGGTAGATGTGCAGCAGGCAAGGGGTCCGTGGGACCCCTGAGTGGATAGTTTTCATGGTCTAAGTGGTGTCTTCAGTGGCGACAGTGGTCCAGGAAGAGACAGTAAGCTGGCTGGCGTTGCTGGAGTGGGAGGTGGTTTCAGAGTCAGGTGTCTGGTCATTGGAAGTGGTCATAGAGGCTCTTGATTTTCAGATGGAAGTAGGATCCAAGCTTGTTGCAGAGGTCCTGGGATGGGGTGATGTGTAAAGTAGATGTAGCTGATGCTGTATTAAGCCTATGATGAGAACAAAGAAGATTCCACCAACTAGTGACATTGATGTTTTTGGCATTCTTCCTGTTTGATGTAATGATTTGAAAAGCAATAGCAAGTGACAGATCCAGAAACTTGGCCTAACTTAGAGGGTATTGGCCAAGAGCATGAAGAACTTCCCAGAAATATATGGGTGATATCAAAGGGGAAAATAATAGAGCAAATAATGGAAATAGTTCTACAGACCTGTGACCAAAAAGCAGCGGTTGGTGGAAAATGAAAAAACATATATAGATATGTCCCAGGGAGGGTTCTACAAGACCAACGCTTATTTGAAAGACTTGGGTTATATTTTTGCAAAGAAAATGGGGTAATATATAACCTATTATAAAAATAATAAAGGGCTTGTGTAGTGCTGGCATTGGGTGAAGTATGGTGTATTTTGGTCCAGATTGAACCCCATACCTTTAAAGATAAGAGATGTTGAAGATTAGATTCCCACAATGTCACAACTTTAGAAAATCTATGTTTTTCATTCTTCTATTTAGTCCCTTACATTCAGTTGATTGTTTCTTTTGAATGTTCACAATCAAATGCCATACTCTTCAATACCAAGTTCAACCTATAAGTTTACAATATGCCTCAATGTATTTTGGAATGCCAAGGTCCTTCATCAGGAGGTAATTTTCTACAGATAAAAGATAAGAATGCAAATGTATTATCCTGACTCCTAGGAAATCCCCCAAAACATGGTGACTAACCACGATATATGTATTTATTTCTTACCCGTGCTCCTCGGGTTGATGCACCTTATAATGAGCCCAATAGCAAATCCTCTCTTGTATCCAGAGGTCAATATCTCAAAGCAGGGCCTTCACCCGATGAACATTCAATGTATAAATGAATGTTCCAAATTTCCAATACATGAAATCGCTGGAAAGAAGAGTTGCAAAAAGGCCAGGACATTGGCCAGCATTGCTTGTTGTGTACTTGCAGTGGAGTGTCTGTGCATGTTTATGAAGAAAGAATATAAGAGGAGATTCAGCTCCTACTAGTCTGTCGGGTAACAAACCTCTGTTGTTCAGCCATTCGCTGCAGAGCTTTGGCTGTGTATTCGAAAGAGTGAGAGTAGCAGCATATTTCCTAGTCGGCTCTGGACTGGGCGGGGCTTTTGCCAGAGAATATACAGGATCCCTGGGTATCTGAAGACTGCTGACTACAAGACTGGACTGACTGAAGGGGGTTCAGACATTCTTGATGGGTCCTAGACAGTCCTGGCAGCATGGGATAGCAACATGTATGAAGACGCTGCCTGATACCCAGGTCCGCCAAACCACTACAAGGAAATAAGCGGAAAATGCCTGTCAGGTCACCACTGTGTTTCTACCAACCTAGATGGTGAGAAAGAGCATCAGTGACACACTTTATACTCGATTACAGGATGAACTGTGCAATTGCTGTTGCAGCCAACCAGATTAGGCTACAGTCTTCCAGACGTGTAATTACAGCAGACACTTTTTGTTGTAGAGTCTTAATTAGACACAACAAGCTTCCAACAACCCTGCACCTGCACCCGGACTCTGCCATCTGTCAGTTTACCCTGCCAAGTGGTGCCACCCAAGTCCTGGACCCTTTGAAGTGGGCTTGAGGTGCTTTGCCTGCCCTTGTGGATCCAGTGGAACTGGAGTATCTCCTCTACTGTGCGGCGCAACCCTGAGCAGAACTGATGCCTTGCTGCTAGTGCATGGATTCGACCCGTGGCAAAGACCTGCATCATCACCGCAGTCCGCAACCTCATCAGATCAGCTGCTGTGCAATGCATCCTTGGCATAGACCCACACATCCCTTATCGACAGCAGCCTTAATGATGGCGACGGACTCTGCATCGCAGCCTCGCAACTCCTCGGAACCGATGCATTGCCTCGACTGCCCTACTTCTCTTCAATGCTGGATGCTCGTGTGGACGGAATCCTTGGTGACAATGCAGGTCCTCGCATCACCACCTCACTGCACCTCAGCACCAATGCATTGCTACTGCTGCGCAGTGCATCTTTGACGCAGATCCTCCCAACGTTCTGCAAGTCGGGATTTAAGGTACTTTGTTCAACAAGCATAATTGGGCCCCTGTAGCTGGCCCGTGCTGCATTGAGGTTGGCCTGAATTTATGACTTTATCTCGGTCCGGTGAGACCAGATACCAACAGTTTGCGCTTTGTGCTTTTTGGCACTATTTGCACTAAAATCTTCAAAATTACATATCTCCAGTTCTTCTAATTGAATTTTTATCCTTTTGGTCTTGTTTTTTTATTAAAGAAAACTCTATTATTCTAACTTAGTGTGAGATCTTTTTTGCGTGGTGTTTTCTCTTTAGGGCTGTTTGAATTGTTGTACAAACAATAAATACTTAACACATTGCCTCTAAGTAAAGCTTGCCTGCATTAAGGAGTTCTCCAAGATGCTGAAGCCTGGGGTTATTGAGCCCTCAAACAGGACTTGTTCCAACCCAGTGGTGTTGGTCCCGAGAGCTGCTCCTTCAGGTGCCACCAGGGGTGGGCGGAATTTGCATAGTCGCGCTATACAAAGCTCCGCGAAACGATAAAAAACCTCCGCGAGTATGCAGAAACTCCACGGACACGCGGAATTGCTTGTTCGCGATGCTTTTTTCCTGTTCACGAATGCTGTTTGCGTGCTCGGGGGTAAATATCTCACGAACATGCATTTTGAGAACGTGAAGAAGCAAAAAATTCCACGAAGCTGCGGAACGCAGAATTTTGGGCAATTCCGCGTTCTCCGCAGAATGCGAAATTACCAAAATTCCACAAATTCCGCGAGCCGAATGGAATTTACCGCCCAGGCCTAGGTGCCACCCCAGAATTCTGCAGTAGTCAGGTATGACTATGAAGGCCAGTAAGTGTCAGATAGGACAGGGTTTAGTGGCCTGCTTGGGTCGCCAACTGGGAGGAGGCAAGGTACAGCCCCTCCAGGCCAAGATTGAAAACATTCTGACTTGGGAACTCCAGAAGACCCAGAGGGAGGTGAAAGGTTTCTTAGGCCTCACTGTCTATTACAGGTAATTTGTCAAGGGATATGACACCACTGTTGCACCCTTGACAGAGCTGACTTCTAAGAATCAGCCCAGACAGGTGATCTGGATGGAAACATAACAGAACACTTTTGATACCCTTAAGGAGGCCATGTGCACAGGACCCATGCTCAAGGCCCCCATAGGAATTAATTGTCCAGATGGATACCTCAGAGCATGGCATTGGGGCCGTGGTCTCACAGCTAAATGAAGAGGGCCTGAATCAACCTGTAGCCATAATTAGTAGGAGGTTGTAATAGAGAGGGAAGCCTTTGCAGTGGTCTGGGCATGGAAGAAGCTGAGATCATACCTGTTAGGTGCTCACTTCTGGGTTCATTCAGTCCACAGGCCCCTCAGATGGCTAATGCAGATGAGGGGATGAGAATCCCAAACTATTGAGGTGATCATCACCCTACAAGGAATGGACTTTATGGTAGAACTCCATCCTGGAACCGACCACGCTAATGCTGATGGTCTCCCAATGTTTTTCTGCCTTAGTGAAGAGAGTTGGGTGGTTCTCCTCACTTTCAGCTGGGAGGGACATGTGTTAGATCTAGCATCCCGGCCATGATGTTTCCGCAAACTTGTTGCCTTGAACCCTACCGTTTGTTGATTTCTGTTTTGATGGCTTTAGGAATCTGCTCACTTTACCACTCCTAACCTGGCAAAAGTGCTTGCTCTCTCTTCATGGTAAAATTGGCTTAGACCCAATTGGCATATTTAATTTACTTGTAAGTCCCTAGTAAAGTGGCACTACTTGTGCCCAGAGCCTGTAAATTAAATGCTAGTAGTGGGCCTGCAGCACTGATTGTGCCATACATTTAAGTAGCAGTTTAAACTTGTCTCAGGCCTGCCATTTTAGCCTGGTGTGTCTGCAGGTTTAAACTACCAGATCGACCTGGCAAAATAAACTTTTTGCCAGACTCAAACTTTCCTTTTTTAATACATGTAAGTTACCGCTAGGGTAGGCCCTGGACAGTCCATATGGGATGGTGCAATGTATTTCAAAAGCAGGACATGTACTTAAATTTGTTTTTCTCTATTGTAAGGCCTACCTCTCCTACAGGATAGCGTAGGAGTTACCTTATTACTTTTCGTAAGCTGTCATTTCCAACTGGGAACAGGTAACTATTTCATGTTTGGTGTCTTTGAAATTGTAATAAAAATCCTAACTTATGGTGTTGTCGGATTTTAAAATACAATTGTGAAAATACCACTTGTAGAAAGTTGGCACTTTCCTGACTTAGCTGTTTGGTGCCTACAGCCTGTCTCTGGGTCACGTGACTCGGTTTAGTATGGACAGTTGAGCTTTGTGTATTCCTCCTAGACAGCCACACACAATAGGGAGCATAGGTGTGCCTAGATTGGAGTGAGGAGCTGGGCACAGACCCACTTACACTTGAATAGGCTGTGTCCTGCCTGCACACTTAGGGCTGAATAATTACCCCCTGTGGTTAGTTTGGAGCCAGGGCCAGGATGGCAAGGCACCTGTGCACTTCAGAGGCATGCTTCTAGAAGCTTCTCCCCACTTCAAATGCACAACTGGGTATATATACTGGACCTCAGACATCAACTCTTCAGTACACTTCTGGACCTGTGTATACTCTGCCAGGAAGAAGGACTGCTGTACTGTTGAAAGTACTGCCTCTCTGCCTCTCTGCTGCCTGCTGTTCTCATGCTTGGGTGAGAAGGACTGGACCTGCATCTCTTGAACCCAGATAATCAGAGTGACTCCAAGGGCTAGTTGGCTGGCCTACTGATCAGAAGACTCAGGGACACACCAGGCTTCCAAAAACCCTTTACCTGGACTCTGCCATTTCTGAGTCTACCCTGCCATGTGGTACCACTCTAGTCTTGGACCCTTTGAAGTGGGCTTGAGGTGCCGTGCCAGCCTCTGTGGATCCAAAGAAAGTGATGCATCTCCTCTGCAGGGACGTGGTGCAACCCCCAGCAGAACCAACGCCTCACCACTGCTGCTTGGATTGGACCTGTGTCAAATACCTGCATCACTGCCACATCCTGCAACCTCATCAGAACTGCCACTGTGGGATGCATATTTTGGCGCAGGCCCTCTCATCCTTCTTCGATGGCAGCCTCAGCAAAGATATCAGACTCGGCATCGCAACCTCGCAGCTCCTTGGAACCAACTCATCGCCCCGACTGCGTGACACATCTACGATGAACTTCGCATCACAAGTTTGCTTCAATGGAATGCCTGGTGACGATGCAGAACCCCGCTTCATTGCCTTGCTGAACCTTGGAACCGACACATCGCTTCAGCTGCGAGACACATATTCAATGCAGATTCTTGCAACACTCCGCGCACCAGGATTTCGGGTACATTGTTCAGCGGCCGAAGCTGGATTCCTGTAGCCTTCCTGCGCTCCATCGTGGTCAGTATGAGCTTGTGACTTTGTCCCGATCGGGCACAACCAGATGCCCACAGTTGGTGCCTTGTGCGTTTTAGCACTATTTTCACAAAAACCTTTAAAATTACATATCTATTAATTGGATTTTTGTCACTTTGTATCTTGTTTTATTTATTAAAGAAAGCTCTTGTTTTCTAATTTGGTGTGGGATCCTTTTTGTGTGGTGTTTTCACTTGATTACTGTTTGAAGTGTTGCACAAATACTTAACACATTGCCTCTAAGTTAAGCCTGACTGTTCTGTGGCAAGCTACCAAAGGGTTGAGCAAGAGTTAATTTAGGATTGGCCTGTGCCTTATACTGACAAGGATTGTAGTTGCTGCTTGACCAGGGCTCACACCCCAGTCAACCAACAACTCATTTTCTTATACTATCCATCTATAATTAGGTAAAATTATTTTTTGTTTATTTAGGACAAAGATGTGTAATTACGCTACTACTGATGGTTTCTTCACTTTGAGGAATGTTGACATTTCAGACTGTACAATGTATTTGGATATGATCTGGGGGAAACTTGAGAGGATGCTGATAGTTGTATCTCTGTTGTGGGTCTTCACTGGAAGTGTATATATTTACTTGAAAGATGTCTTTTTTCTACATGGAAAAAAACCTACAGACGAGACAGGCCCGGCAGAAAGCTTGACTCAGACTTTAGATAAGTACATGTTTGGTTCAGACCACTCGTACACAGAATCATGTGCCTTTTTTGCTACTTTTGCTTTTCATTCTTGAGGTTTTGTTACCATACCTTCTGAGATATTTGTTCCTACAGCGCACAGTACCTCAAACATCTTGCAAGAAACCAGAAGGACCATATTGATCTATCTCAAAAAGGGACAAAAATCAGCTGACTACCCTTGAAGACCAACCGCTGTGTACAACAAACCTAGAAATAAGATATGGCTAGTGTCTGCTAACTTACCTCAACAAGTCAAACCCCTAAATTGAGTTTTACAATTTTTGTCCTTTTTTCTATTCTTGATGTAAACAGTTCAGTTGCTGTATGTCTTGCTTTTCATCATTTTTGGCACATCCACACAATTGTTTATATCTCTTTATTTTATCGCGCAGATGTGATACTTTTTCCCCAAAACTTTAGAATGCCACGTGAACCTGCGCATATAGATGGTCATGTAGAAGATGTGGCAAAGGAGATTTGTGATTTCAGTACTCAAAGGGAACACTTGCAGTATTTAAATGATTGAGGAAAGCTATTCGCTTTGTGGAAGCCAACTTATACATCCAGATTCCTAAATTGATCAAGAAATATCACTAGGGACATCCTAGTGTATTGGTCTGGCTGGTGGGGAGGGGAGGAGTGGTGAGTGTAGGCTTTCCATTTGGTCTATCTGTCTCCTTGGCTGGTTTCTCATAATGGAGACTCTGATATTGGTGCTTGTCTGAGCAGGGTCTCTGGTCCTGTGAGCATATGGGCAACATCAGGGGCTCCATTAAGTGTTGCACTAAATGATTTGTGTATTCATATTTGGCGTGGACCTGGAAATGCGTTTGACAGCTTTTCAATTTCTGCTAGGCTTAAGGCCATCATTTTGAATGATTATCATATAATTCCTAAGAACAAGTAAAAGTCACTGGTTGGGGATATCCAACCTAAGTTTCTAAGAACATTCTTTTTTTTTAACTCTTTTTATTAACATTGCTCAAAAGACCATACTTTACAGGAATCACATGCATTGGTATACAGTGAGGTTGATACAGTACATCAGTAGTAGTATTCACGAGTGAACAGAAACTAGAACACATGAAAAGGTTTCCCCGGGTAGACCTACATACCATGTTAAATTTGTGTAGCAAATGTCGTGGCCTGGGTCCTCTCTATCAATCTCCCACGCACATTCCTCTGTATATTGGCCAGGGCGCCCATATTCTTTCACATTTTTTAACACACCCCCTACTCTTATAAACTGTTTCTTCAGCCCGCTGGCACCAGTCAAATTCTTGCCCCCACTCTTACAGTGTCGGAGACAGATATGCCCCCTAACACCTGGCAATGTTTCGCTTAGCGATCCCAGTTGCAAGGGCCAACCATATTCCCGCATATATGGACCAATCAAACTCTCCTTTAATCATTAATAGAAGCCATTTTGCATCCATTGGAACCGTCACTCCTACCACCCTGGATATAATGTCTGTGACTTTCTGCCAGTACCCGACAATCTCTGGACACTCCCATAAAATATGTAGGAAGGTTCCCTCCTGCTGACATCCCCTAACGCACAATTCTGTAGGGGTTCTGCCTCAGGTGTATAGGTGCGTGCAGGGATAATAGGTACGGTGTAATATCTTAAGTTGTACCAGCCTAAATCTAGAGCGAACCGCGAACTTTCTTGGGCTTTGAATTGCCTCCTGCCACTCCTCATCTTCTATACTTCCCAGGTCTTTAACCCATGCCTCTCGGAGGGCCGTCAGAGGGTCTGGTACATTGTGTATCAATTTAAGGTAAATCGTGGCGGTCGCCTTCTCGGGAATGGGGTCAAGTAACAGTCTATCCTCTAATGGGGAATAGTCCGGAACAGAAGCGTCACTTGGGATGTGGGTGCGTAGTGCATGCATTAGTCTCAGGTGATGGTATCTCTGGGTCTGGTTTAAATTATACTCCCGCTGAAGTTATTCAAAAGTGAGGGGAGTATCCCCTTCCCAGACATCCCCAAGGACTCAATGCCTATCAATTTCCACCCTCTGAAGCCTGTTACGGCAGCCACTTCATGGAGTGGTTCACCCATCCACAGCAGAGTTCGACAGGTCAGTTTCCCCATCCAGCCAAGTAGTTTATTAGCCTCTCTCCAGCACTGTACTACCACTTTAGTGTGTACCGGCCCCTCTGGTCGTGATTTTAGGGAGTCTAGAAGGGGTTCACAGTTCTCTATCTGCTCTATAGGACAGCTCCTCAATGCCCGCGTATACCCAGTCATTTATGATTTGGAGCTGCGAGGCCCAGTAGTATAGCCTGATGTCAGGGACCGCCAGGGCACTGTCGTACACTCCTTTCTGTAGCTTGTGAAGGGCAATTCTGGGAGAACCACCCTGCCACAACAACGTTCTAACCTCCTGCGCTATCTGCTTAAAGACTGTCGGAGGGACAGGGTATGAGGTGTTTTGGAGAACATAGAGAAGACGCGGCAATGCCATAATTTTAAATAGGGCTGCCATTCCCATGAGTGAAAGCGGAAGGGTACGCCAATGACTGACATCAGAACTAAGTCGACCCATCTGGGGCCCGAGGTTCTTCTCCAAAAACGCTTTCTGGTCCCGCGTAACATGAACACCTAAGTATTTGAAGCCCTCCGACACAACTGGAGCTGGACACCTCATTGGAACCCTGGGGGGGACCAGACAATGGAAAAATCACTGGCTTGGACCAATTAATATTGTAGCCATAGTAGCTGCCAAATAGCTCAAAGATGTGGAGCACTCGCACCATTGAGTGGTAAGGTCTTGCAAGGTATAAGACTATATCGTCAGCGTTGAGCGAAATGTGCTCCTCCCATCTGCCTGGCGCCACTATACCCCAGATCATCGGATCCTTCCTGATCCAGTGTGCCAGCGGCTCCAGTGCAAGGGCGAACAGTAGCGGGGACAGGGGGAAACCCTGTCTAGTGCCTCTTCGCAGTTGAAAGGATCTTGACAGCGCCCCATTAACTCGCACTCGAGCCGTAGGTGTCTCATACAAGAGCCTTACCCAAATACAAAAGTTGGGACCAAAACCTAACCTATGGAGCACCATAAACAAGTAGGGCCACTCGATACTATCGAATGCCATTGACGTGTGCAGCGCCATCAATGACGTCTGTTAGGCTGCAGGATCGCTCGTCATGTGGAGTATATCATATAGTCTCCGAAGATTTTGCCAGGTGCTTCTGCAGGGCATAAAGCTCGATTGATCCACGTGGACCAATTCCACAATAACTGACACCTGCCTGTCTACTAGGGCCTTGGCCAGAACTTTGGCCTCCACATTAATAAGGGAGATAGGACGGTATGAACTGCATTGGTCTCGCGGCTTTTCGGCTTTGTATATGACCACTATCGTGGCCGCCCGTTGGTCTAGGGGGAGTTGCCATTTTTCTCGTGCCTCAGCCATCTTGTTTCATAGTGGTGGTACTACTATCGATGCCGGCCCTTTATAGATCTCGTCAGGTAGCCCATTTGGGCCCGATGCTTTTCCCAATTTCAGGGAACCCAGAGCCCCACCCAGCTCATCCATGAGTTTGGCTTCTAGCGCTTCACGCGCTTCCCCGGACAACGTGGGCTGGGCAAAATCTCTCAGCAGTTCTTCACAGTCATTTTCTGACCTAGTCCATACTGGTGCATAAACTCGCTCAACGTACGTGGTGAAGGCTTCTGCTATTTCATGACTTGTAGTTTTCAGGGACCCAGTTGTATCACACACCCCCGTCACCCACGATCGCTCCCTGTCTCGTCTTTCCAGTCACGCTAGGAGTTGCAATGCCTTATCGGTGTTGCGTCGCCAGAGCATATGCCCTTGCCTCGTTATCCACCAGGGGCCACAGGTCTCACTGCCTCAGCGCTAGCCTATGACGCAGGTCAGCACTTGTTGCACTTGTAATATCCCCATCCATCTGGTTAATTTCCTGCAGACTAGCAGACTAATTTGCAGGGATTCTTCTTTCTTCTGGGCCCCAATCAACACTTGTGCCTGTCCCCTCAATACCGTCTTATAGGCCTCCCATATGGTAATGTGCGAATCTACTGATCCCATGTTTTCTTTAATATAAAGCTCTGAGCCCTCACGGATTTTGTCCCTGAGCATCAGGTCTCGCAGGCGCCAAGGGTCAATTCTCGGGAATGCAGCTCTGTCTAGGAGCAGGCCTTTAATAGTGACACATACCGGGGAATGGTCGGAGATGCCCCTCACCATATGTTTAGGGTTGAAGAAGTCTCCACCCTATCATTACGTGTAAAAAAGTGGTATATTCTAGAAAAGGAGTTGTGTTGTGCAGATTGATAGGTATACTGCTGCAGCAGTGGGTTGTATGCCCGACACAGGTCTACGATGCCCATGGCCAGAACGAAGTCCGCCAGGCCACGCTCTCCTCGTCCGCTCACATGGGAGCCAGACCGGTCCAGTACCGGGTTCATGACTGCGTTCGTATCCCCACCAATCAGGAGGGTGCCCTGGGGTAGGTCTGTCAGGAATGAGATTAACTTAGGGAAGACCACCGCATGGAGATCAGGGGGTATGTAGCATGAAAACAGTACGATCAGGCACCCCTCCCATTTTCCCACTGCCATGACAAAACAACCTGCGTCATCTGTCCAAGTGCCTGTGATAACTAGGGTAGCGTGTTACGAGTCAGGATTCCCACCCCCCTCGAGCCCCGGACGAATATCCGGAGTGAGCTACCATTTTGTACCCAAAGCGATCTAATGCCTTGCATTTACTCCCTCGCAGGTGCAATTCCTGGATATGCTGCAGAACCAGAGTGCTTTCAATCTTGTTCCCCAGGCCGTTCACATTCCAAGTCCATACCCGTATACTAGCTAAGTCTCCCATGGCATCGGGCGGGGTGAATATTATGTATGTGTGCCCTCGCCACTCAGGTTTCCTGTGTTTTAACCTCCTGCAAGTGCTGGATATCCTGGTCTTGAGCCTGTACCCCATCCCCCCAAACAAGTCAAACAGTGTACCCAACTCCCCCCTTCCTGCAACCCTGCATGGTGAGCTCCCAACCTCCCACCTCCCAAACATGCAGACGGCCTGTCGCCCAAACTGTGAAGTAAGAAACATTGGTGAGGAGCCGTGAGCCAGCTTCTAGCATAAAGTACAAAATGTCTGATAATGAATGCTGTCAAGCCCATACAGCTTAATACAGAAGCCACCATACTCGTTAAAACATATAATTAGCCTGCCTATGCATTCAGAAAACAAGGAGGGGGCCCTCCATTGCGGGAGTCTTTTCAGCATCATGTTTCCATCTTTAAGTGGGCCCCCTCCCCCCTAACCCCACTCACAGGTCCCATTATACACACCTCAAGGTCTATATTGAGGAAATGTTCAGTTCCAATGACTAGGGGGCTGCCCCGCGGTTCACTTATCTGTCCGCTGCCATACTAAGAACATTCTTGATGGTGTAAAGAATTAATTAAAATTAATGTAGTTAATTTTTAAGAATACGTATTATTACATTAATTTTTAAATTTAAAATACAGTCTTAAAATATCTTACAATATCTTACAATTAAATAGTGATTATGTATTATTTTATACATTTTTAACATTAAATTATATTGATATGTTTACCTATTTTAAATAATGGTATATAATTCAACATTATTTCCTATGAGATTTTATTTTAATTCCCCACTTCTAATAATATCTATCAGTGGGTGTTGCAATACCAGTACTTGGCCATGTGTTGTGCTGGACTTACTACTGCTTTTTTAGTAGTAAATTACACTCAAATTGTGTGAATAGCCAAAATTAGTAAACTTACTCGTAAGTGTTAATTACTCAAAAAGTGTAAGTTACCTTTATGAATCAGGTCCTCCGAGTGTAAATTTACTCCAAAAGTGTAACTTAGGAGTACATTCAAACTCATATTTTGTGAATCACTAAAATGTTGTAAACATAATTAAAAGTATAAATTGCTCATAAATGTATAGCCCCCAGACCTTTTAACTTGGGATAAACATGTAAGTTACGCTTTTGGAGTAAATGTACACCCAGAGTTTATGAATAGCCAAAAAGTAGTAAACTTACTAAAAAATGTGAGCTACTCAATAACGTAAGTTATCTTTGTGGATCGGCCCTAAAGTGAGGCATGTTCCATTGTCTGTGAGCTGACTAAAATGCTTAATGACATATGAAGAAAGTTAAATACAGGCAATTAATGCTTTTGAATGGCTCAACCTGATTGTTCTGGATAAAAAAAGTAGTCAGATTAAGAATGTGTGTGGACCTTAGGTCTGTTGACAAGCAAATTGTAGTGGATTGCCATCATTTGCCATTCATCCAAGAATTGTTAACTGTGTTGAATTGGTCTAAATATTTTATCACCATAGATTTATAGCTCCCTTACAATCAGATTGAGCTTACTGAGAAGTTATGCCAAATCACCATATTTATTACACCTGCTGGGACTGTTTGATACACCAGAATGTTTTTTTGTTTTGGCATCGGTAGCCTGATTTTTCAGAAATGTATACATTGTTTATCTGGTAACATCAGTGGTGTTGTTGCATTCCAAGACAACATTTTAGTGTATCTGAATACGTTGGAGTTCCGTCAAGCAATTTAAAATGTGCAAATCTTTGGTGTCAGAGAAAGAGAGACTAGGTCATCAAATGTCCTAAAAAGCATGAGTATCTATAAAAAGCCATAGTTATTATTTAATCTCCAGGAATAATGATGAAATACAATTATTTTTGTGTCTTTGTGAATATTAGTCACAGTTTGAACAATCATTTTCAAATATTGCCATGTCTCTAAGAACCTTACTCAAAAAGGGTGTGAAGTATATGTGGGAGAAACAAATAGTCTGTCATGTATAAAGACCTTAAAATTAATTCTTTTTGCTTCTCCTTTGTCACCGTAATTTCACAATGCCAAAAACATTGTCACTATGAATGCGAATTCTAAGGCTTTAGGATCTGCTCCCAATGTGAACTGGCTAGTGGAAAGATTAGATAAGATTGTGATGGACAAAGTTCAACTTCTCATTAAATCTGGTTTGAACGTTAAACATCACATTTCTGACTCCATATAGTCATATTATTGTGCTTCACATTGTGTCACTGGATTAACTTCTTATATTCTGTGAAGAGGAAAGAAACCTAGGAATTAGATTAATTTTAGCTGGTTAACACTATCTTTTCCATTTGTTTCTTTAAAAGAGATTCATTTAAAAGCAAGAGAGAATGTGCTGGGACTCATCTGTTCTAGATACCAACTTCCATTCTGGCTTTAATGTAAAATGTAGGAAGTGGGAACTTGGTGGTGAAGATCGAGTCAAATATAAACAGCCTTGACATGTGCTTAAAGGTAAGTTAAAATTTCCTGAGATGTCCACTAAATCATACCTTACTGCAACAAATCCTAGAAGACCCCGGTTGTATATGCTCCCAAAGATTCACAAGGATATCCACAACCCACCTCGAAGACCAATAGTGAAAGGATGCGGCACAATGTTTGAACCCTTAGGTCAGTATCTTGACTATTTTCTTCAACCATTTGTCCAAAATTGGACATCATATGTGAAGGATACCACTGACTTTTTGTTGAAACTCGAGTCGGATCGAAAGACTCTATTATGTACAATGGATGTGAAATCGCTGTATACCTTGATTCCTTGCGTAGGAGGCATGAAAGCTGTGGAGCGGGCACTCTTGAGTCAACCTGCAATAAGGGCAGACAAAGTGTTTATATTAGAACTTTTACATTTTTGTCTACATCATAGCTACTTCCAATTGGAAGAACAGTTTTATCTTCAACAGATGGGAATATCTATGGGTTTTGCGGGGCCCCCGCGTATGCAAATACTTTTATGGTAAAATTTGAGGCAGACTACATATATAATGACCAAGAATGGAAAGAACATCTCCTCTTATATTGCAGATATATAGACAACATTTTTGTGATGTGGGACAGCAGTCAAGAAGAACTTGAGCAAAAAATCTTTCAACTGAAGACATATGATGAACATATTCAGTTCACACACAATATAAGTGAAACATCTATTGCATATCTAGATGTCCAGATATCTCTCAAAGATTTGGATATCATCATCGTCATCTTCAACAAACTTTATTACGATCACACAGATCCTAAAAAGTATACAGCACAGGTAGTTTTTCCTTCAAAAAACATACACCAGCAATGCCATTAAAAAGGTGAAAGTTGAGAAAAAATCAATAGAACATTTATACAAATTCAAAAAAGAAGGGCCCCAAGAACAATTGAAAAGTGCAACGTGCAAAAGCAGCCAAATGTATAATAGAAGTTAAAGTGCTTAGTGCTCATGCTTACATAGCCAGTAGTAACAGTTTTATAAAATTCAAGTCAAGCAGCACTTTTTCAGATAAGGTATCTTCCATACAAATTTTCCTACGTCTAGTCCAAAGGGCATGCCAAAATCTAGCAAGACCAAATACAGTGGATTGGCGAATGTCAGTGCACAAGACTCTAAGGACATCTAAGTAATGCCCCCGTCCTGCTAGAAAACATAACGGGACAATCCATTTTTTTCTCAGGGACTGGTAGCTCGGGCAAAAAAATGAGTAAATGAACTATGGATTCTGGACTTCCTTGACATGCAGGGCACAGATCAACCAAATCATTACAGCTGGACCATTTTGAACAAAACAGTTTAGTGAGAAGGGATATGTAACGAAACTGCTGAAAAAGTTTCCATGCCATCGGCGGAACAATTGTGTCGATGGTTGGCTTAAAAAGCGGAGAACATTTAAATTAGAGAAAGTCTTTGGTTAGAGGGGATTCTGCGACTGTAAGATCTTCTATTAAAATAGATTCCCAAAGCTGTTCTTTCATTCTCACTCTTGGCATTTGCCTCATTTTGTTTTTTTTTGCAGAGTTTTATATAGCGCGAACTTGACCCGAATCCAATCAGGTATGAGAGCGCTTTACATAGCACCAGTTACATTACATGAGGACACACAAAATCATTTTTTTGTTAGGCACGGGGAGATTAAGTGATTTGCCCAGTATCACAGGATGTTCAACGTCATTACAGAGACTCGAACCCAGTTCCCCAGGTCCGAGGTCAAGCACCCTAGCCGTTAGGCCAACTCCTCTCCCCAAAGGTTTCCAGGTTTGACCAAAAGGCATCCAAACCCAGTTTTGCTAGAGCATTCCTTAGGGTGGTAAACCAGGTAATTGTAGATGCCTTTGGGAATCTTAAGAGGTCTAACAAAGTCTCACGATAAGACTCAAGCTCTTCTACAGTCCACAACCTAAACCAAAACATTATCAATATGTAAGTTACCTTGTGTTTCAGTTGTCTGTGTGCCAGATCCATGTACAAAGGTTTGAGGGGGGTGCAAGGGGGGAGGTCAACCAAAGATCTTAAAAAACGATTTTCCACAACTGTTAGGGGCGATATATTTCCTATCCCCCACAACTCTACACCATACAATATGCTCCCCAGTACCTTAGAGTTATACATTTCAAGTGCAGGAAGTATCTGTTGTGACACTGTTTTTTGTGTGTATCCTACTAATATGGTTGCATTGAAAGATTTGATGTAGCTTGGCCTTTTCCTTATGAGCGTCCCAGTTTACTGATGGGATTACACGAATTCCTAAGTAATCAAAAACATCTACTTTTTCAAGTAAGGTGCTACTTGCCCTGATGGATTTGATAGAGTGTTTTGTCCTTCTCTTGTTAAAAATCATATACTTAGTTTTTCACTCATTTAAACACAGCCCCCTGTCATTACAAAACTGAAAAAAATCATTTAAAAGTTGTTGCAGGCCCTGGGGAGATTTAGAAATTAAAAGAGTATCATCCGCAAATAACAGGGCGGGAACTCTTCTATTGTTTATTTGCGGGGCATCGCAACCATCCCTACCCAGAAAATCAACAACCCCATTAATAAAAAGAGTAAAAAGAGTGGGCGCCAACACACAACCCTGCCTCACTCCACGATTTATGGGGAAGGTGTCTGTAACTTCATTGTTGGGGCCCCACCTAATCTGGGCTGTATTGGAGGCGTGGAGTCTAATTAAAATGTCTAAAAGATTTGGAGGCAGGCCCAATTCTTTCAGTACTGTCCACAGCTTGGCCTGGGGCACTGAATCAAAAGCTGTGCGCAAGTCAACAAAGGCCACATATAGTTTTCCCCCTTTGACATCCACTTCCTTCCAATAGATACAAATAAACCGAAAACCTGGTCTAAGGTGCTAACTTTAGAACGAAAGCCTGCTTGAAAATCACTTAAAACATGGAACTCTGTCATCCAATCTTGGAGCCTCCCCAAAACTTGTTTACAAAAGATCTTTAGGAGAAAGTCAATTAAACTTACCGACCTGTAGCTCGATGGCTTAGTTTTGTCACCTTTCTTGTAGATGGGTACAATTTCCGCAACCTGCCACGATGACGGTACAGGTGCTCCGGACAGGATGACATTTGATAACATATTAATGTACGAGCCCCATAGAAATGTATCCTCTTTATACAAGTCATTGGGGATTTTGTCTGGACCAGGGGCACGCGCTAGGGAACAAGATGAAATTGCCAAACTGTTTCTGCCATAGAAAAGCTCAAGGGCTCAAAGTCCCCGCACACCCCCCCCACCCCTCACCCCCCCACCCCCCCATGTTTGAGGACGACCCATCTCACCACTAATGTGACTATCTTTTGCATAGAGAGACCCAAAATAAGCCATCCATTCATCAGGCTGTATAATAAATTCCAACAATGGTTTCTCTCCCTTAAGCCAGTAAATTGCCTCTCTCCAAAAAGACCGTTGATCTTTGTGATTTAATGCTATGTGTAAAGTTAGCCATAGAGAACTCTCCCACTCCTTTTTGGCACTGGTAATGGCCTGCCTATACTTGTCTCTGCAAGTCACAATCTCAGGGTGCACCTTGTGCTTTAGAGCACTAATAAGCTCTCCCTTGGACCTTCTACAATCGTGATTGAACCAGGAACTTGATGAATTTTGCTTTGTGCCAGTACTGTGGCTACCACTTACCGGTGCTTTTACAGGCCGACTAAGCAATTCCCTAACCTTGTCAAAGAAATGCTCGTGGCATAAACATAAATTCTTTACAGCATCTTTACTAGGGATTTTGGCTAGATACTCTGTTAGATCCGATGTTTTTTTCTTGACTAAATCTAGCACTTCCAGATGCTTTTCTACCCAGCCCCACTTTACCGATCGCTGGTTATTTGTGATTGATAACACTCCCAGATCACGATGGCCATTTGGGATGATCTGTGTATTATTAACACATATAGAGAAAATGCAAGTGCATTATGATCTCTTTCAAGTCTATGTTCCACTATCATAACCGAAATCCAGTTTCACACCATTAAACTGCATTCTTCCAATTGAATTACTTGCTTTCGAAAAAGCAGTCATGAAAGATCTGGAAAATCTTGATAAAACAACAAACAAAACTTTTCAAAATATAACAAAAGAAGAAAGACATGCAATACAAGAACTAAGTAACAACGACGATTTGGTGATAAAACCTGCGGATAAGGGAGGAGCTATTGTTTTACAAACAACGGAACAATATGACAACGAATGCAGACGACTGCTTCTAGACAGGAGAAATTACGAGGTCTTAAACCAAGACCCTACAGAAAAAATCAAAACCAAAATAAAGAACTTGGTAGAAGAAGCTCTTGCCCACGGATGGATAACGAGAAAAGAGGGGGATTTTTTAGTCCAAGAATCCCCAATAATACCATACTTTTATACCATCCCAAAGATACATAAGAAATTGGAGAATCCCCCAGGTCGTCCGATTGTATCGGGAATAGGATCGATTTTGGAACCTGTCTCGAAATTTGCAGATGCATACTTAAGACCTATGGTGCAAAAAACATCCACCTACTTGAGAGACACTAAAGATGTCCTGATATTATTGGAAGATCTCTTTTTTAACCCACAACAACAACTACTAATCAGTTGTGATGTAGAAAGTTTATACACGAGTCTCCTCCACACCGAGACTTTGGACATTATCGAAGAAGTTCTCTTCGATGTTGATTGGGAATATCAAACTCCTAGAAATGTTGTCATGGAGTGCTGCAGTCTAGCTCTAAGAGAAAACTTTTTTGAGTATAAGGGTACACTCTACCTCCAGAAGCACGGGACCAGCATGGGGAGCGTTTTTGCTCCTAGCATAGCTGGTCTCTATGTGCACCATCTTGAGACCACCAAGATTTTACATCAAAGCAATCCTTTTTTCAAACATATCAACACCTGGAAGCGGTATATAGACGACATCTTGATCATTTGGGAAGGTGACGAAAGCACCGCTAAAAGTTTTATTACGTGGTTGAATCTCCAAGACAATTTCCTGAAATTCACCAGCACCATTTCTAACAAAGAATTAGTATTCCTTGATCTCAATATATCGCCAAAGGATGGCAGACTCATGACCACCACCCATTTCAAAACAACATCTAAGAATTGTCTCCTTCTGTACAAAAGCTTTCACCCTAGACATCTGCGCGATAATCTTCCATATGGACAATTTTTGAGACTCCGACGAAATTGTACAGAAGTCAGTAATTTCAAAATTCAATCAAAAGCTCTCACCGACAAACTTGAAAAAAGGCAGTATCCAAAAAGAATCATAGAGAAGGCCTACAAAAGAGCTCGCAATAACTGCAGGGAAAGTCTTCTTGAACCCACCAATCCTAAACCTGAGGAAGAAAGAAGACCATTCTGCATTACGACATACAACACCAATTCCAATCAGGTCACCAAGATCATCAACAAACATTGGCGTATCTTGAACAGTGCAGATCTGAGTCTACCAAAGCCAGTCTTCTCACATAGAAGAGGAAAGAGCATTCGAGATATGATCGTACACACAAGACCACGCAAAATTGAAAATACACAACAATCAACTGCAATGGCAAATATACACGGGCACCACCCATGTGGCAAATGCAAAGTATGCCCACTTACCAAAAAAAGTAAGGAAATCATTTTCCAAAATGGAACAAAATGGGAACAGAGAAAATTCACTTCCTGCAATAGTAACAATGTAGTATACCTCATTTCCTGTCCATGCAGGCTTGAATACATAGGCATGACGACCAGACCAGTAAAAGTCAGGATTGGCGAACATAAGAGCAATATTAAATGCAAGAGAGGAACAACGAAAATGTCATCACATTTTCTTGAATTTGGCCATAAACCAGAAGATATATCTTGGACTGTTATTGAACAGATATCAAATGAGAAATACCTGTTTGAAAAAGAGCAACGATGGGTGTTCCGTCTTAAAACTAATGTCAAAGGATTGAACGATGACATCCCCTGGGGCCAGTTATAAAAAGATCCTAATTACTAAACAACTCTATGTCAGTCTTTCTTTCTCCAGTCCAGCCATAACAACTTTTTTATTTGAACTGTTTGATTTTAGAAAATGACCTCGAGAATGCCACTTCTATACAATCATGTTGCGTAACTATGAATACCAATAAGGATAAATTTTGATCTCTCACCCTTGCACATTGATTGACTCCCCATTTCAAGTAAAACGAACTGTTGAAAGATCAATAGTCACTTTTAATGAAAGCTGCCCTCAGTAATTTCGCCACCTGCTCGGTAAATAATATTCTAGCTGGATATTATAAAAAACATGTGAATATTCACTAGAGTAAAACCGGCTTTTGAATCTGGCACGAACGACAGAGTCTTAACAGGAAGTGAGTATATATTAAGACAACAAACATCCCAAATACGGGATGCCATTTTGAAAACGGGTCGCGCACTAGCTTATTTTCCTGTTTCACGCGCCTCTTCCGGGAATAGCTTAGATTGAAATACACCTCAGTACTAAGAAGGCGCTGAACGGAGCAGCACGGTGGAAAGCTGAGGTGAGAAAAGATTCACCAAAATGTAAGTACGACCAGCCTAAGTCTTTAAAAAAGGCATCACTGAATCTACTCCCTCTCACGCTCCGGCGATAGTAACAACTACCTCTTTTTTTCGACAATCACTCTTCTAAACACAGTTTACCTTATCTACAGTGCTTGGTAGAAGTTCCCCCCTTTCTCCGATGCAAGCTCATGAGATCGGATAATCATCCCCAATGAAGTATGTATATATTTTCGTTATGTAAATCAGGCTATGACGAGTTTATGAAATACAGCATGGATGACATTACGTGTTTAGTTGTGAGCTCGCACAAGCTAATAGTTTACAAAGCAACTTCTCTTTACTAGAACAGAGTCAGATGGCTATCATTTTAATGAGGTTTTTTAATGAAAGTAGGTGTATGAATGTGTGTGTGCTATCTTCTCGGAATGAAAGAACGAGTATATTTTGCACATTGCAAATTGGTCTTTGATAATCTGCTGGTGAAATAATACCCAGCATTTATCCACAGAAAAATATATCACGTTTCATGGCAAAGAAATTGGAAGGATTGCAAATGTGTAAACACGTGTGCTGGCTAAATAAAAGCCAGAATAATCTGTGTACTAAGAACCATTGAAATGAAGAAAAATATATCACGATTTTCTTTTTCAGCTAGCAGAAAAATGCAGAGTATGAAGATGTGTTTATATGAACAACTCAAGGGTTGTTTTTCATTCATTTTTTTATATTTACAGATAACGAAGCAACGCCATTTCAATCAAGAAAGGTCAATGTACCTTTAAAAATTCCCCAATTTGGGAGGACTTAAAACTAATGAATAGGCATACTACCCTATCCATATATTTTGAGTGTAGTAGGGACATATATATTTTTTGGTCCTGAGGAGTAAAGCAGTGGGGCCTGCTTATGAAACATGTTGACCCAGTAGAGAGTATCTAATTGGTATTCACCCCCTACGCAACACCAATTTTTAACCATTCTCAGCTAGGGAATTTAATAAAGTTTGTTTTTTCCACTAGCTAGAGGATTTTTAATTTTTTGTATATTTCACTCACTAACCCTATCTCACTCACCACCACTTTACACATAGTTTTCTTCCTTCACCTAACAACAGTGCTCCCATATATCTATTGGTCGAAGCACGCCCCGCCCCGTAGAGGGACGGGAAGACCCCCATGATGAAGCATGACACTATGGGAATTCATAGTGTGTGAGGGGTATTTTAAAAAAACATCAAGTGCCTTTATCTGACATTACGGAAGGCACTGCTTTATTTATTTATTCACTATTTAAAATAATAAAATACAAAAATATATTTTTATATCACATTGAGTAGAACCACCTTGTTTATTTGTAGTCTGACATAGGAGGAAGGTTCTACCAGAAATCCTCTTCACTCCCTCTCTTTGTTAAATTTCCACTATCATATCATCAAGTACAGACCATAAGTTAGGCGCTCTATAAATGCCCCTTAATAATAATAATAATAGGAGTTATTACACATTAGTCTATTCTACTAGTATGATTTGGTCTGTTATACGTATGGGCCCCATTTGGATCTGATCTGGTTATCCCATTTGTTGCTCGTAGATCATGCTGGAGCGTTAAAGCTAGCAGCTGACCACCTCTCTTCGACCATTTAACATTAGGTAGGTTTAGTGGTGGGATTGACCATTCCCTATCCCACTCTTCTGCAAATCTGGGGCAGTTAAAGCGAGGGGCTCAAAGGTACAATTAAAGTCACCAGCCACTATAGTGGGGAAGTTATCAAAATACTTGACTAGAGCATTGTCCAATATACAGAGAGTCTCAGTTTCCTCCCCAGCTGAGTCCACCCTGTTATAAACATTACAAAAAATTCCCCTTCCAACCACTGGATAGGGTCAGCTCAAAAGCCAAAATGTCCTGCTAGTCTACATGAAGACGCTTAATTTTACTCCCTACTGCATTCTTTAACCAAACCAACAGACCTCCCTTGGGACGTCCCTGCATCTTCCTGGTAGCAGCGATGTCAAGGGCAGAGTAGTCACTTCTGTGGGGGGTGGATAAGCTCCAGGTTTCCTGCATCAGTATTATGTCAAAAGTGTCAATAAAAGTACATCATTCTAGGTCTGATAATAGTTTGGAAATCCCAGCCACATTCCATACCAAAATCCTGAGAAAAGTTGGTGTGATATACAGACAGAGGTCTTTAGTAAATAAACAGACAGAAATAATGCGCTTCTGTTTCAGAGTTTTCATCCTCAAAACCGCGCTCAGAATTGCGATTCTCATATTACCATGACCAGAGAATCTGGATTTCATTAAAGACACGGAGGCTGACATTATGTATTATCTTTTAATGCAACTTCAAGTACAGCCACTTTAAAGTTACATCATAAGTAAAAATTCTAGAACAAACAAGTGTATCTAGGCAACAGCAGCACAAGGATCAGCCTCTTTTAAATGCATTGAACACAGGAAAATAAGAAACAGTTCCTCAGAGGCAATGAAGTCCAGAAGCTGGCATCATCTCGAAAAGGCCACTCCATGGAATAGAGGAAGGAGGTATCTGCCGTTACAATGGATGATGAAGAAGAGTTCAATCAAGACGAATTATCTGAAAAGGGAAAGAAATTTAGGAAATGTACTTATCACCCTTTGAAGGGGAAAGAAAAAACAGTGGTTAAAGATAGTATAAACCACATTAGGTAATAAAAGGCAAAATTGCTAAACAATTGAGTTATATAATAAATCAAAGCATTACATATGACAAATAAAGAGATGTTAAAATCCACTCCGGGGAGGGAGGGATGGGATAATGTCAGCCTCCGTGTCTTTAATGAAATCCAGATTCTCTGGTCATGGTAATAGGAGAATCGCAATTTCATTACAAGACCGGAGGCTGCCATTATGCATGTTGATAGTCAATCAGAATTACATCTGACATGTGTTCGACAGGTTTGCAGTAATGTTTTGCAAAGGTAAAGGAGCTTGACCAATCTGCTGCTTTGAGGAGGTCGTCTAATTTTGCTCCTTTCCAAAAGGACTGACTAGCCATAGCTCCCCTTAAGGAATGTGCTTGAAATCTAGATAGATCGATGCCTGCCAATTGCATAGCTAGTTTAACGCATCTAGCTATTGTAGAAGAAGAGACAGGTTTGAAGGGTTTAACGAATGAAATTAGGAGTTGGGTCACGCCAATAGTGCGAAGAGGATTAGTTCTTAAGTCATATTCACTCATGCAATCCACTACACATAACTTTTTACAAGAGTCAAACCTAGGATAAAAAATCATATCAGACATCGTTTTAGTTCTTTTGAAAATATCGAATCTGACACCGAAAGCATCATAGGATCTGTTGGATATCTCTAAGGCTTTAACATCCGAGACTCTACGGCAGGAAATTAGACAAAGGAGGGAAGCTAGTTTGATCGAGAGAAATTTGTTGCTTAATAAATTATTATCCGGCCAATTACAAAAAAGGTCAAGAAGTAATCTTACGTCCCAAAGGGAGTCATATTTAGGTTTTGGAGGCCTCTTAAGTCTGATAATTTTCATAATTCTACAAATAATAGGGTTTTTGCCAATAGTTCGACCATTAAGGAGGGAATGACCAGCGGAAATGGCCGATCTATAACAGTTAATGGATCTGTAGGAAAGACCTCTTTCAAATTGTTCTACCAGGAAATTGGTTACATGCACAATAGGGGCCTCCACGGAATCCAGGTTCCTTTCCAGGCACCAACGAACCCATCTTTTCCAGATTCCGTTGTACCTATAGTGTGTACCAGGTGCCCAGGATTCTTGGAGGAGAGAAGAAGCTTGCACCAAAAGTCCAGTGATTTCATTGGCTCGCCTGACACTTTCCAGGCAAGCCAAAATGGCGTCACCAGGACTATTGATGACCGTTCTGTCCTCAGCTTTTGGAGGACACGTTGGATCATCGCGAAGGGGGGAAAGGCATATCCCCGAATGCCTTTCCAGTGTTGGAGAAAGGCGTTCACTGCTAGAGCCCCCGGGTCTGGTAGCCAGCTGAAGTATCTTGGAAGTTGGGTTGTGAGTCTGCTTGCGAAGAGGTCTATTACTAGTGGACCCCAAACATGGTCTAGATTGTTGAATATAATTGGATTTAATTTCCAATCGGTGTTATCTACGAGGAACCTTGAATTCCAATCCGCACAGACATTTTTTATGCCGGGCAGGTATTCTGCTTTTAGAGAAATTTGGTGTTTCAAGCAAAACATCCATAATTCTTTGGCCAGGTTGGAGAGGTTTGGAGACCTTGTTCCTCCAAGGCGATTTATATAAGCAACAGCTGATATGTTGTCCATCTTGAGGAGGACTGACTTCCCTTGAAGGGATTCCTTGAAGCTCATTAGGGCATAGAGCCCGGCGGTTAGCTCCAGGAAGTTTATATGGTGTAAACTCTCCGAATAAGACCATGAACCAGAATGAGGTCCGGTGAAGTCCCAAAAATGGCCTTCCCGTTCCATGCGTCCAAATTCTCCAGCCACCAGGTCAGTTCCTCCTTGGCCTCTGGGTCCAGGTGAATTTTGTCTCCGTACCAAAGGCCGGAACGCAGAGCTCTCCTTTTGAGTCTCTGGAGTGCTCGGTAATGAAGTGGGCCAGGAAGGATGGCTTGGATAGATGATGAGAGGAGGCCCAGAAGTCTGGCTAGTTCCCTTAAGGTTAGGAGGTTTGATTTTAGGACGTGGCGTATCTCTTTGCGAATCTTGGATATCTTCTTTCAGGGAAGTAAAAGCATAGACTTCACGGTGTCTACCGTGAAGCCTAGGAATTCTAGAGACCTGGAGGGAGTCATGATGGATTTCTCCCTGTTTATAATAAACCCTGTGCTTTCTATCAAATCCACAGTAGTTTTTAAGTCTTTCAGGATTTGGGAGTTGTCTTTTGACATGATGAGAATGTCGTCTAGATAGATTATGAGGCGGACACCTCTCTCCCGAAGGACCGTGGTAATTGCCTTCATAACTTTGGTGAAGCACCACGGGGCCAAAGATAGGCCGAAGGGAAGGGCTTGGAACTGGTATAATGCTTGTTCCAACCAAATTGAAGAAAATACTGGGATTCCTCTGCCATAGGAATGGTGAAGTAGGCGTCTTTTAGATCTAATTTGACTAGCCAGTCTTTCTCTAAAAGCATGTCCTTGAGGAGATGGATACCTTCCATCTTGAAATGATTGTAAGTGACATACTTGTTCAATTCCCTTAGGTTTATTACAGGTCTCCACCCTTTGTCCTTTTTTTCCACGAGGAAGATATTGCTTACGAAAATCCTGCAAATCCAAGGAACTTCTAGAATTGCACCTTTGGATAACATTGAAGTTACTCCCTCGTCGACAATAGAGTGTTGTTCTCGGGTCAAGTTTAATAGTTGGGGAGTTGAGGTCTGGGAGGGTTTCTCCGTGAAGTCTATTCTGAAACCTTGTACTGTCTCTAAATCCCAAGGGTCGTGTGTAATTTGCTCCCAAACGTGAATGAAAAGTTTTAGGCGACCCCCTACTTTTTGAGTTAAAGAGGAAGAGAGAAGAGAAAGAGTACTCACTTGTTGAATTTGGATTATTGATGCCTCTCGATCTGAAGTTTCTTGAACGGAAGGAACGGCCTCGTTGAGGGAAGAATGAGGAGTTGTGTTGGTAACCTTGTCTGAAACCTCTTGATCTTGAAAAGGGTCTTTGAAAGAAGCGGCCGGCAGAACGACCCCTTCTGCCGGCCCTTGCAAAAACGTTAGGGTTGAAAACTCTGCGCATGTTGGCTTGCACCTTATCCAGAGCCGTAAAGGTTGCTACATACTTCCCCAGGTCTTTAATCATATCCTCTCCGAATAATAGTCCATTAGGATTAGAGGAGGATTCTTTCTCTGCCATATCGCAGAGTTTAGGGTCAATTTTAGAAAGGACCATTTTCCTCCTCTCAGTATTGAGAGATGCGTTGGCATTACCCAGGAGGATAAGAGCCCTTTGACTCCATCCCCGTAGGAGGTCAATGTTAGGTTGAGTACCTTTGATATAGCTCTCCTCAATTAGATCGATCATACGGCCTAAGGGCCCGAGCATGTCAAGCATGCGATCCTGGCAAGTTTTAAGGGAGCGTTCAAAACCTTTCCTAGGGTCTCTGCCCAATTTAAATAAGAATTTAATAAGTTCTGGATCTAGGTTAGAAGTAAGGCAATATTTGTCTTGTATGACTGGGGGTGGGCATTCTGCTCTAAGAATATTTCATGCCTCTCTTTCCAATGGGTGTTTGATCCATGTCTTAATAAATTTGGCTACATGATTTTGGGGCCACCACTGGGAGCTTCTAGGGTGTTGTATGTTGTCAGGGGAAAACATTTCCCCACCAAGGGGATCAAGAATAATTTTTCTAGATGAGGAGGGGAGTTCCTCTTCCGAGAAATCAGGGTCAATATCATCATCAGTTTAATCCATGTCCAGTATATATTCGTCAAGTGACTCATTAGAGGGTTTGTTAGGCAAGAGAGGGTCTGTATTGCCATTTGGGTATTGTGAGCCGCTTAGGGCATCCAAGAGAGGTGTGTCGTTATAGGCACGTAGTCTTTTTGGGGCGCTTAGGCCTCCCGTAACATTTGAGGAGCTTAGTCCTCCTTCAGGTTTTGAGGCGCGTGGTCCTCCCAATATAAATGAGGTACTTTGACCTCCCATACTGCCCTCATTATCTAAGTTGTTGCATTTCTTGGTTCTTTTACCCCCGATTTTAGATGGTTCATTAGACTGCGCTCCGAGGAGTGCGGCGGGTCTCTTACCTGCAACAATCTTATCAATAGTCTCCCTCATGCAGGAATGAATCTCTTTGTGAATCAGTTGTTTGATAAGCTCTTCCTTGTTAGAGGGAGTGGGTGTAAGGGTCTGAGAACCGTCGGAATCAGACATCTTCCCCCTTTTTTTTTTTTTTGGTCACTTGAATTGAAGTAATCATGGGGTAATAAAAGGCGGTTATAACTTGACAGGGAAAATGTCTTGGTAATTGTAATGTTGTAGGATAAAGGAGTACCGGTAGGAAACTGAAGCTGCCAACTGTCGATAATCAGTTGTTGTAAAGCAGTTGCTAGGAAACAGCATTGTGTGGAAGGGACGTTTTAGAGAGAAGGGAGTCATTGCTAGCGACTTTCCTCTAATGTGGGATCAACGAGACGAACGCCTCTTTTTTTTTTAATTATTTTTTTTTATTTAATTCATGCAGAGGGTAGCGCTGGAGCGGAAGGCACGGTGAAGGAACGGGCGTGTGGAGTGGAAGGCGAAGGTGTGGCGCAACCTGCAGCTTGAACGTTGCAGCTGCGGCGGCCGAATGGGGTCAGAAGGAGTTACGAAGCTAGCAGTGTGGTGCGGGGAGCGTCCGGTGAGTGAAAAACGCTTGCGAGGTAATGGCGCTGAGGCGGGAAGGTAGGAGGGAGGCAGAGGTAGGCGTCATGCGACTTGAAAACACTCCACGAAGGGGGTTGCGACTTGAAAGCCCTCCACGAAGGGGGTTGAAATTACCGGCAATAAAAGGGGTGTAGAGAGCGTATTGTGAAGGGCGTTATTAACTGGTTAAGTAGAAGAAGCCCGAAGGATTGGTGTATGTCGATAACAACAGCGGTAGGAACATACAAACTTAACATAATAAATAATCAAACAATGGCAATATCATACGAAATCTTATAGCAAAAGATAGGCAAGTAATAGCAGTTAGATAAGCAAGTAATAGCAAATAACAAATTAGGAAATCTTAGTATAATTATAAGCAAGCAAAGGAGAAGGACAGGAGATATGAGAAAGGCAACTTATCTGACTTGAAGCCGCATTTAAAAGAGGCTGATCCTTGTGCTGCTGTTGCCTAGATACACTTGTTTGTTCTAGAAGTTTTACTTATGATGTAACTTTAAAGTGGCTGTACTTGAAGTTGCATTAAAAGATAATGCATAATGGCAGCCTCCGGTCTTGTAATGAAATCTACCTTACTCATAATTCTTACGTATCAAATGGATTTGCTCAAAATTCAGCCACACTAGAGAAGAACTTACAAATTCAGCGTCAGAAATACACAGCTAGAGGATACCCCGAAGAAGTCTAGGAACATGCCATTGAAGGTCTGGCAAAGAAGGAATGGAGTGAGCTATTGCATAACCAACCAAAACCTTCGAGCAACAGACAAGTGTTTGTTTCAAAATTTTCAACAAGCTCAAAGAAAATAAAGAGCATTATCAATCACCATTGGGAATCGTTACAGAATGAAACAGACGTCAACGTGATATTTCTACATAAACGTTTACACGCCTATAATCGATCTAGGAATCTGAAAGAGTTATTGATGGTCAGCCCTAGGAGTAAAGACACCCAAGAGTTCAAAGGCACCAAGTAATGTTTGAATTGCGTACACTGCAATAATGTGATTGTGGGTAATAAGTTACAGCATTCGCACACAGGGGAGTCAATCAAGCTGTATCACAACTCAGATTGCAATTCACACAACATTATTTATTGCATTAAATGGCCGTGTGGATTACTCTATGTTGGGAAAACCGAAAGAAAAGTGAAAACGCGCATGTCAGAGCATAAGAGTACAATCAGAACCCAGAATAAAACTATTAGTTTGGCAATACATTGGGTAGAGGCCTGTCACACCATAGCACAGTTTAAGTTCCAAGTAATTGAGAAAGTTGAACAATTTCCAGGGAAGGATCTCACCAGATCCTTGCTTCAAAGAGAAGTGTATTGAATCAGTCGACTTGATACACAAGACCCCAGGGGTCTAAATGAGAAAATTGATTATGGATGGTATCTATGACATTGTATATGATGTAATAATTTACCGTTGTTGATATTGAGATACGTGTATCACATGCTTTTGAAGCATGTTTCTGTATGGTACCTTTCTTCGTATCCCCCATGATATTCTGTCATGTGATTTGATTTCATTTAGTTATTAATTTGTTTGTTAGTTTTTGTTTATCTTCTGAGTTATTTTCACATTCATTTTTACCTTTCACCTTTGGGTTTTGGGTAAAGGATCCTAGTAGTCACGAAGCATTTGTGTTGTCATGGTACTAATGAGCTTAGGTGAGCACGACCGTTCCATAATGGTGCTCATGAGAGCGAGCAGTCCGTTGTTTATTTTAGTTGTTACCGGCAGAAGTATTGCACTTCCGGCGTAAGCATCTGGAGATAAACGTAGGAAAGCGTTGGGTCTTTGAACACTGAGCAGGAGTGTCCGGTTCGTGTTGCACATTTTCAGCGCGGTTTTGGTATAGACATTAAGGTGAGAGAAGGCCTTTGGGTGGAATAACGGGGGTACCATCCCGGTCTAGAATGGAAGGCTTACGTAAATTTATGTATGTCTCACCAGCATTCCGAACACGTTGGAACGACACCCCAATAGAGCATGGACATTATTTTGAGAAGACTCTGATGTGTTGTGAAGGTGCGTTAATGTAGTGAGTATGTTTGGCTATTTAGGTTGAGTGTGAATCTATAGCATACGATGTTAATTGGCATGTTTTGATCTTCTGCCCACAGCCTGTATTTATAGAAGTCAGCGCAGTGAGTATCAGGCTCTTTTGACTAGGGGACTGCACGTGATTAGTCGTCACTGTATTGGTGTAGAGTTATGACTTTATTTCACACACAGCACCTTTGAGTTTCTGTTGGGACCTATCTTCACTTACCTTTTCTATCATTTTGTGTTTTTGTTTGGTGGTCTTCCACCGTGGGATCATTTCATTTTGCGAAAAAGCAGGCTTGTTGGCACAGTCAATAACTGAGAGTTGTTGTGACTATGTACTCCCTTGCGAATTGAGTATGTTGTGACAATACATGATTTGTTTCTGTACTTTTTAGATTGAAGCCCCCGAAGAAGGGCCCTTGGCCCAAAATGCATTGGGCAAGAAAGACATTCCGGAACTCTTTTATTTTTATTTTTCATTAACATTTTGTGCAGGTACAAAACAGTACAACAACATAGCAGGTCAGTTTGTTGGTACATGAAATCTGAGTGTGGCTTAGTTACAGTGCATACATTGTCTCATTATTATAATCATGGAATTCGTCTCGCTTACACCATAGATTCAAGAAATTACTAAGTACATGCATTAATCTACTTACAGGCATTGGCATGGAAGAAAACCCAATTCCAAATTTTTAAAGAACATCACACTATTCCGTGGTCTGCGGGTTCCCAGATCGCTCCCCATCAGCAGCCTCAGTCTGTCCCCAAACCTATGTCAGGAATGGTTCCCAGATATCCCGAGGACGGGACGAAGGGGGGGCCAGCTCCCAGAAAACAGACAGCTGTGTGTGCCCATAGGTCACGTCCGCTATCCAACCCTTGAGGGATGGTGTTCTCTTCCTACCCCAATGCAACGCAACCTGGCATTTAGCATACAATAAAAGCAAAGCATGTAACTTACGCAATTTGGGCGGAGTGTCTTTAACATACCTCATTAACCCAAGGGTCGGAGATGGAACCCCCGATTCTCCAACCATCCGGCTCACTGTGGCTAATACTTTGGTCCAATAATCCGCTATCCCTGGACAATCCCATGCTACATGTAAGAAGGAAGCGGGTGAATAGTTACAACGCCAACAGCTGTCATCTCCCCTAAGCCCCATGCGTTGTAGGCTAATGGGCGTTCTCTAGAACCTGTGTAAATATTTGAAATGGATCAGTCTGAGTTTGTAATTGGGAGAAAGTTCTCTTAGCTGAACACAACAATATTCCCATTGTGCCTCAGTAAGAGGGGTGGGCAGTTCTTCATTCCAATATTGAAGGGATTTAGGCCGTACCGCGGGGGCAGTGTTCTGCATGTGCGTGTATAGGCGTGTAGCAAGCTTGTGGGGAGAGGGGGACTTCAGCAGGTTTTCCAGTGCAGGTAGGGTCAGAGGGGCAGCAGGGAAGTTCTCACAGAGGGCTCGGCTGGCCGTTCACAACTTATGGTATAGGAACAGCTCAGAGAAGGGCACCTCCCGGTCCTCATCCGCAGTCGGAGGTGGTCTGAATTGGTCATCAGGGAACAAATTAGTAAAAGTGTGGAGTTGCATCTTCAGTGCTAACGTCTTACCAATTCCGTCACCTACACAGGGCAGCATTGGATTCTGAGCCAGCGGGATTGAGGGAGCGTACAACCTGGGGATTCCTGCCCGCCTACGCAATTCCTTCCAAGCCCAGCGCAGTGTTCCGGCAGAGTCTATATCACCACGTGGGCATCGCGCCGGGGCTTAGATGGCTACCTTGAGCAGTATCGGTGCAACCGCATCAAGTTCCACGGCTACATGGGGCTGGAAGGGCATCGGGTGCACCCAAAATGCAAAAATTGAGCCTGAGCGCAGAGTGCATAAAGGCGCATATCCTGAGCCCCCAGTCTCCCGTCTTATCAGGAGGTGTTAGCATGTCCCAGGATACTCTGGTTTGTCCACCCGCCCACGCTAGGGAGAGTTGAAAAAGTGCATCATGAGTGGGATCGGGATATTTACAAAAAGATACAAAAATTTGGGCAAGACGACCATTTTTATCAATGCGATCCTCACAGCCAGGGACAGCAGCAATTTTGACCATATCTGAACCTTTTCTTCTAGCCACACAACTGCCCGCCCATAATTAAGATTCCATACCTCTTGCGTATCTCAACTTAACCAAATTCCCAGATATTTGACCTCCTCTGCCTCACATTTTAAGTGGTATTCAGAGCTCACTTGAGGTGTTCCGTCTGGTAGGGGAAATATCACTGATTTCGCCCAATTGACAACAATGCTGGCGAGGCCTCCAAACCGTATAAATTCCATCAGGATTGGGTCTAGGTTCTCCTCTGGGTTTACAAGATAGAGAGTGACATCGTTGGCATATAAGGAGATAAGCAGGCTTCTAGTGCTAAACCCTATACCTCGCGCTGTGTGGTGCTGTCGAATACGGGCGACCAGGGGTTCCATTGCAATTGCAAACAGGAGTGGGGATAGAGGACACCCCTGTCTCGTGCCACGCTATATGGAAAAGGAGTCGGACAGCATCCCGTTCACTCTAATCCGAGCTCTAGGTAAGGTGTATAATAGTCGTATACGGTTAATGAAAAGCGGGCTGAACCCCATCCGACCTAGTATGGTGAAGAGGTATGGCCATTCAAGAGTATCGTTCACTTTGGTGGCGTCCAAAAACATCACTGCAGCTCGAACACCTGGGTGCAAATAATGCAGGGCATAGAAAATAGTTCGTAAGTTGTGAGATGTGGATCTTCCCGGGATAAACCCCGACTGATCAGGGAGTGCAATTATGGGGAGAAGCGGCTGCAGCCGACTGGCGATCAACTTGGCGAGTATTTTAACATCCACATTAATCATCGATAACGGTCTATACAAATCGACCTCCAATTCTGGTTTCCCAGACTTCAGCAGGGCGATAATCACAGCTTCCCGCATAGATTCAGGTAATAACCCCCCTTCAAGGGCATCCTCATAAACCACCAGCAGCTTAGGCGCCAATTCCTCAACATAAGTTTTGTAAAAAGATGTGGTCAGACCATCAGGTACGGGGGCTTTGTCCAGCGGCAGGCTTTTATAACTTGGGTAACATCTTCGACAGTCAATGAGAGATCCATATATTCTCTGTGATTATTATTGAACCAGACCAGCGCAATCGAGTCCAAAAAGGACTGTAACCTCTCAGGATATGTATCTTGGGTAGCTGTGTAGAAGTGAGAGTAAAAAGTGGAGAAAGCACTCAGGATTTCGGTCTGGCCCCTAACAACAGTGTCTGGTGCAGTGTGTATTTCATGTATAAACGTTGTAGATCTAGGCGGTCTGATCATGCCAGCTAGTGTGCGCCCCGGTCTGTCTCCCTCCCCGTAACGCATAGCCTCCTCATACTTCCCAAGGAACATAAGCTCCCGCTGCGCCTCTTCGGAGAAGTTCAGTAGTTTGGCCTTCAAGAGGCCAAGTTCAGCTGGATCATCAGTAGAATAAAACCTTCCCTAAAGGTCTTTTATGTTAGCCTCCAATGACGCAAGCGTGCCCCTGATCACTTTCAATACCCCTGCCTGCCTGGCTATACACTGTCCCCTTATCACAACTTTAAACCCCTCCCAAAGTGAAACCATAGTATCTACCGAGCCTGTGTTTAAATCAAAATATTCAGTAATGTCCGTCCGTATCTCCTCTTTGAATGCTTCATCTAGCAAGGCATATGGTGGGAGTCGCCAAGTAAAAGCGCGCTGCGGTGAACTCGGAATAATCAGTTTCAACATACAAGGTGCATGGTATGACAGTGAGCGTGGCAGGTGTGTGATATCGGAAGTCCAGGCGGCCACATCGCGAGACACGAGCCAGAAGTCCAAGCGGGACCACGCGCTGTGATGGTCAGAGATGCAGGTGCCCTCTCTAGTCTGGGGGTGTCTGTCGCGCCATATATCTATCAAGTCCCCGTCAGTGATTATAGCTCTCAGGGCGGCACTAGCAGCCGGGTGCAATGCACGGGATGACCCCCGCCTGTCTAAATTGACATCCAAAAGGGCATCGAAATCACCCCCCCACAGTACTGTACCACAGCCCATCGCCTTGGCTCTCGTCCAGACATTATTAAAAAACTCTGGGGAGTCCACATTAGGGCCATAGACTGCAACAATAATAATGGAGGCACCACACAAAGCCCCCTGTACAAGGGCGTAGCGACCTTCATGGTCAACATGCACGAGTCCCTCCCTCCAATCCAATCCCCGTTTAATCAACACGGCCACCCCGCGTGCATAGTTAGAGTAAACGGAGGAGTAGATATTGCCCCATCTGCTATGTCGGAGTCTCTGTGAAGGTGTAATGTTTAAATGCGTCTCCTGCAATGTACAAACGTCAACGTTGTGTCTGGATAAGTAAGCGTGAACCAATCTAGATTTTCTGCCATCATTGAGCCCTCAGATGTTCCATGTAATGCAAGTCAATACCTTAGTAATAGTGTGTGGAGTGTGCTCCGATACCAGCTATAGGTGCAGTGACCACAGAGTGACTTCCAATCTCTGATTGCACATACTAGCCAACAATTTACAACCATACCCCCACCACCCACTCCAACCCCTCAATCAGGTTGCAGAATACACACCCTAGAGAGAAAAAAGAAGGAACAAAGCTAGCCATGACAAAACTGGGAGTCTTCCCACGGGGGCGCAAAAAGTCCGGCAATCTACCTTGCTCACACAAGGTGGCTGGGAGTTTTGTGGAGGGCACCAACCGCACAAGAGCATAGCTCCACAAGTCAAAGAGGACCTACATACCAAAGCACATCATTTCCATTTGAATAGCCGAACCCACATCCCAATGGACCCCACATTACAACTGTTCCAGAGTTACAGCCTGCCAAACAATACGATACCCATTTCAGTCATTGTCGCTTAAGTGGTCTTCTTAGGTTTTCTCCACTGCACGATGATTCTTTGCGTTCTTGCCTCCTAAATGTTTGGCAAACTTCAGTGCGGATTTCGAATCCGTGAAAAAGTGAAAAGTGCCATCGTATGATACCTTCAGTGTGGCTGGGTACAGCAAAGAGTACGGAATCTGTGCCTGCAAAAGGATCCGTTTGGCCGGGAGAAATTCACGTCGCGCTGCCTGCACCGCCGGGGTGAAGTCATGATAGAAGGAGATGGAGTTGCTCTGGTGCTTTATTTGTCCTTTCTCCCTAGCCAGCCGGAGAATATGGTCTCTGTCTTGGTAATTTAGAAGCTTGGCAATGATGGGTCTAGGTGGCGCACCAACAGGGGGCTTTGACCCCAGCGACCGGTGGGCTCCTTCCACTACAAATACAGAGGATAAGTCGGGGTCAAACAATTCGTGGAGTAGGTCAGTGATGAAGGACTCCATTTTAGATATTGCTGTTGTCTCTGAAATTCCAGTAATTCGGAGATTGTTGCGTCTCGACCTCGCCTCCAAATCGTCATTTTTGGCCCTGATAATCCCCAGGAGCTTATCCATGTGGGGCAGCTGCTCCTTGGTCTCCACCTGGAATTCGTGGAATTCACTGTGACGGTTTTCAAGGGCATCGAGGCGAGTCTCGTGTGTCAGCACCTGCGACTTAACGGAGTCCAGTTGTGACGTCAGGGTGTCCAATTTTGTATCTATATTCCAGAGGCTGGGGCGCATTTCTAGCATGAGAGTCCGCAAGTCCTTGCCTTGGTCCTCCGCCTGCGGGTCATGTTGACTGCTCGTCTGGGCCTCAGTCTCTGACTCCGTATGGCGCGTCGAGCGCTTGTTCTCAAATGTTATCTTAGGCTGTTTGGTGTCTGGTTTGCCCATGTCGGTAAAGTGTTGGGCGCACGGAAAAGAATGGGGGGGCCCAGGCAGCACCACGTGGAATAAATCACAATCTCTCTACACCCCCGATATCCACAAGCATTCAGCACTGTGCCAATACGCAGGAGTGCAAGTCCAATACACCCGACTGCCCCACAAGCCCCGCACAAAGCGTGTCGAACCCAGGGACACACCGCTGCGACTTACCCCTGGCAAGTGGGCTTCCAAGACGCACACGGTACCCCCCTATAACCTTCACAGGATGAGGCTCATAAATGTTCTGCAGTTTCAGGTGTGATGACACCACCTCCAGGCTGTTTATCCCCTTGTGGTGCCAAGGCGCGCTTTCACCACACACAGTGTCTCCAGTCCTGTATAAATTCAGGCAGGGTAGGCTCCCCTCCCCACCACGTCACACAAGGGTATACAAAAAGGGCCTCCCAGAGGCAAGAACGTCCCAATCTTCAAATCAGGCACTCACACTCATATCTCCAATGTCGGCATCTCCCGCTAGTGTCAATAGTTCTCCACGGCAGGTACACGCCGCATGGAGGCTGCCCGGCAGTAAATGGTCCACAGGCCCCACAACGTTGCGTCCAGAGAGCAGCGCTCTCCTCCTATATTGTACCGCGTCACAGCGCAAATAGTGGTCTCATCAGGGCCACCGCATCTGCGAGCGCCTCCGCTTCACCTCCAGGGGGAACATAAAATGGCGGTCACACAAGCCAAGGAGCAGGGACTCATACGGATCGACCGTCCACTCCGCTTCACATCGCCTCTGAGTGCTCTTTGGCAGCTGGTAGTTCGTTACTGCCCGCCTGGTGGATATGGGTAGCAGGTCCGATCTCCGGCTGCCAGGGAATGCACAGCCGCCTTGCGCTGCTGCGCGCGGATCACAGCCTGCCAGAAGCCGCGGGCTCGATTTTCGCGGCTCCCCCTCTTCAGCACAGTTTCGATTTCACCAGCCTCCAGCAGTCGAGCTTCAGCTTCCACAACTCAGCACCAGGGTGGAGCAGGAACACCGGAGCAGGCACAGTCGGGTCTGCAGACAGTCAGCAGTAAGTGGGCGAGCTCAGTCCCGGCTGGCGGAGCACACTCAGAGAGTGGCCATTCTGCTGCTCAGCAGGCCACGCCCCTCATTCCGGAACTCTTTGGAGAGATTATGTTTTTGTGATTACTAAACATGAATGTTTATCATTAAAGTGAACATGAGTTACTAAGTAATATATCACTTTTTGATTTATGTAACTTGTGAAAATTATTTATATATTTTTGTAAAAAAATAGGATAAAGGAATGATCATTATGTAGATATTTACAGTGCAGTTGCATTGGGTTATAGTGCAGTGGTCGGGTCACTAAGACTTGAAATACGGTGTTCAGATAAGGCGTTTTCAGACAGCATGCACTCCATTGTAGCATGCTGAGACATGCGAGATAATTTGGTTGAAAACACAGTAAAAGTAAAAGGTGTGCTTCACTCATTTACTACAGTTTAAGCAGTACTCAAGACCATCTTCAGGACAATGTGTTGACGTAAAAAAATAAATACTTTACACATTTCTTCTAAGTTAAGCCTGACTGCTTTTGTGGCAAGCTACCAGAGGTTTGAGCACAGGTTAATTTGGGGTTTGCTTAGTTTCACCCTGACAAGGATTGTGGTTGCTTCTTGAGAAGGGATGTATGATGTTACAACGCATGCTTTTACAACGCATGCTGTTACAACGAATTTTTTACAACGCAAATGCTGTGACAACGCAAGTCTTTACAACGCAAGTCTTTACATCGACTTGCAGTAGATGGCGTGCTAACATTAAAAAAGGGTAATTTACTATTCTAAATCCAGTCCACGTTGCAGTAGGGAAGGTGTTTGGACAGTAAACTACACTATTTTTTATGTTAGCACGCCATCTAGTGCAAGTCGATGTAAAGACTTGCGTTGTAATGGCATGCGTTGTCACAGCATTTGCGTTGTAACAGTTTCGTTGTAATGGCAGTGCGTTGTAAAAGTTGCGTTGTAATGGTTGTTCACCCTTGAGAAGGGTTTCAGCCCCACCAAATAGTAACTCAATTTCCAACAAGGTTGAAATAAGAACTGGATTGCATCAAGGCTGTGTGTTGGCCTCAACTGTATTCACACTCTATTTAAGAGATTTACCTGTGGTCTTATAAGGTACAAGGTCCTTTTCACCAAAGATGAGAGGTAGACATGTAACCTATTTACATTATACAGATGACCTGGAAATTATGGACAAGACGCTGTTAAACCTCCAGAGAAAATTGAAAGTACTTGCTTGTTATTGTATGGAAAGATGCTTGTGGGTAGTATCGATAAAACTAAAGTAATGGTTTTTGGGTACCAGAAGAATGATTTCAAGTGGCACCTAGGTACAACAAAGATTAATGAAGTGGATAAATACAAATATCTTGGTTTGCTCTTTTCATCTAAAATGAGACGAGAGTATCAGGGGCTGCATATAAGCCCAGTATCAACCACATTTAAGCCATTGGTTCAGACCAAGTTTTTACAGGGATCCCAAATGTTATTCTTAAATTGTATGCGGAATTAGGAGAATATTGAAGGACAGTGTTTGTGATTCATCATGAGCTTACCAAAGTCAGCTATGGTCCAAACAATAAGGCTGGAGATCGGGCTGGCTTAGGGAACGACCCCATCATGATTTATTCTCTCCAAGAGTGTTGCTCGGAAATTGTAGAATTGGTTCCAAGATTCAGGGGAAGATAAGGTGGCATTTTGCTGTAGAGATGAGATTGTAAAAAGTAAATAAAAAATGTGCTGCAAGCCTAAGAAGAAATATTCTAAATATTGAAAGCAGTTTTAAGTGACACTCCCAGTATATTGGAAACAGTAGCCCTCCCCAAAAATGAAGGGCATTTACTAATGGATAAAAATTCAAGAGATAGGATCTTAGGTATATGTTAACCAAGATGTGTAGTACTCACTTGTGGGATATATGGAGTAATCAGTTGTCTTTTCTGTATCTATCTTCCTCGGCTAATTGTGAAATGAGATAGAAAATCTTTAGATACAAGATTTGTCCTAACCCATTTTATTCTGGTTCAGAGATGGCTGCGTTTTTACGTGAGAATTGTAGGGTTTGTAATTGTGGGTTGCAGATGAAATTCACAAACTCATCTATTTTATTGGACTGTTTTATATTGTGATGGAAAGACTGAGAATTTATTTTGAAGCCTATTTAAATGAAGTATGGGGTATTTAATCATTGTGAAGCTTTAAAATTGATATTTTAATATGCTGTTTATTGATGTGGTATGTGCAATTCGGTGGTTCTTATTGTCAGTAAAACGTAAAATTTCAGATCAAGGTTGAGGATAAATATGGAATGGTTAAATTGGCTGGGTTTTATGTGAGGTGAAGAACGGTAGTTTTATTTGGGTGTTTTAACTGATTGGATTGTATTTGTTTCATCTTTTTAACTGTAAACATTCTGCTATGTTTAATGGAGTACGTTCTAAATAAACATTTTCTATTTTTTACTAATCCAAATTTAGCTTACTTATGTCATAAAGAATGTGTTAACGTAGCATTCCGAAATTAATTTAAAAAAAATCAGCATTTGTGGATATTTAGGCCTACATGTGAAACTGATTGCCACAGAAAATTGTAACAGAATAACATTTTTGAAGTATTATGTTTAAGAGCATGGGCTGGGACAAGGGTCCTTTTTAAGGGGTTTGTGAGAGTATGGCCTTTGGGGAACTACCCAAATCTTAATTTTGGGGGTATTCCATACCATCCTAATGTAGATGGAAATTTGCTAAAAAATAAGTTAGCGTGAGTATGCACATGAAGTGGAAAAGGTCACCAGACAGCCTCATATTTCTTGGGAGTGCAGAGGATAGGATTTCTTCTTCAGAAAAAAATAGCTTATTACTAGTCCATTAGGATATAATGTACTTGTAATAAGGAGGACAGGATATTGGTCATCTTTGTCTTCAACTAAAGGGGAAATGGCTTCTGGTCAGTCTTGCTGCCACTACATCTTCAAGACAGATTTCTGGGCACCAAGTATCTCTCTGGCCAAGTCTACTGTTGGCTTTATTCCTCTTTAGTCAGCTGAGTGATCTTGGAGTTAGAGTCCATCTGCTTTTTTGTATCCATGAGGCAGGTAAACAAGAGGTTAAACACTTGACCTTGAAGAGCAGTTCCACTCACTGAGTGTCAGCAGGCTTCATGAGTCTGTGATACTTGTCTCAATCCTCTTCCTCCAGCAGGAGTCAGAGGTCAGGATTCTTTTTCCAGGAGGGCCTTTATTTCCGATGGAGAATTCCCAGGTCCAAGAATGTTCTGAGGAAATGATGATTGAGGTGCCAGATTCATTCTGTACACTGGGCAAGAACTGGATAAAATGTTAGCCACCTACATTTGCAGCACTTCCTCTTTGCCTTCCTCTAAACCTACCAAGGGTCCCCTGTTTCAAGAGGCATGATCCAGCTGCCACCAGGCAGGACTGTCTTCAGCTTCTTGGCCACTCCCCTACCTGATAGGGTCAAAACTGGGCTTCCCTCCTACTATGGCTAGAGCCTTACTTTCTAGGAAGGTGCTAGGGATGAATAGGAGCATCTCCAAGTCAAAAGAGGTAGTGTTAAAACGGTAATTCATTATGCCAACTTCTTCTGTCCACTCCCAGATACTTAATCCCTGCTAAGTGGCAATAGTTAACCCCCACTGGCCTTTCCTTTACCCAGAAGCTAGCAATTGTCCTGTGAGACAGAGTCTTTAGGTCTCCCAGCCAAGAATGTGTATTCTAGCTCTGGAGATGCGATGAGTGGCACAACTCGGTTTAAGTCAGTTTTGGTTCAGGCAGCCTAACATACATTTTTACAGAGTTACTTTTTGGTTTCAGTTATCAGTAATAGAATTCCACCATTAAGTCAGTTTTTAAAAACAAAGCAGGAAATAATGCTGACACATTTTTTTAGCCCTTCATATGAAGATGAGGAAAATAAAGATTTTAATACCACTGAGGACAATTAGGAAAAAGTCTAATCATGCCTACAAAGTGAAATTGCTTTTTTGTTATGCTTTACTGTGAGGCCACACTAACAACAATATGTAGTATTATCTATCTTTATATATTAGACTCCTTCGCTATGGTTTTACAATGCTTACTTTAGGAGTGACCTATGAATATATAAAAATAGGCTTTTTCTACATAACAAAGGCAGTTTCCCTGCCATTTGTCAATACAGTGCATTTAACCTGCAGCCTAACCACACTACAGTGGTGCTTCTGGCAGAAATATATTTTTGTCACATATGTGGGTGGTGTAAATATACAGAGCAGTCCACATATCATATTTTTATTTCCATGCCGTAGGTGCACTTTAGACACCATTTACAATTAACTTATAGAGCGAAACACAGGCACTTTACTACTATTAGCAGAGGTAAGGTGCTCTTAGTGCTAAAGCCAGCAAAAACAGGTTCCAGAAAATGTGAAAATTCTGGTGTGACTATGTAGAAAAGGTGTATATGCTACAGTACGTTTTTCATTTCCTTCCTGAATGCCATGTTAGATGTTGCTTTTAGTTCAAGACGGAATATGTCCTAGAATTTTGGGACAAGATAGGAGAATGATCTTCTGCCCAATGTTGTTTTAGGGATTATAAGGATCTGGAGCAGCAACTGACTGGAATCTCTTAGCTCCCTTTCAGGGTTTGACATTGTATCTCAGGTGACAGAAAGTGGTGGAAAGAGGTGTGGAGAGTAAGCTGCAGAATCCAATAGCCTTGAAATTGAGTCTAGTGTGAAACGGCACCCAGAGCAAAAGATGCAGCAGAGGGGAAACTCTACAGAAGCTTTGAGAACTGATCTGGTTCCCTGAATTTGGATGCACCAAAGGCAGTCAAGCTGAATTTTTCCAAGATCGACTGAGCTGGTAGTCTAGATCCAATGAGGGCGGCCACTGCAGTTCGATAGCCATATTCTGTCAAGATTGACCAGATTGTCTGAAGTTTCCAAAGATGAAACTTGCTTGCAGTTGCGACTCCTGTTACTTGGGTGGTCATGTGTAATGTTTTCGCAATGTTTATTGTATATGCTTTTTACAGTAGGAGAGTTGGCAGGGGTGTTAAAATTTGTTAGGCCAAAAAGATACTGACCTAATTGAAATTGCAAGCTTTGCAGGAACACCACATTTCAAGGGTATTTCACTCAGACACATTCCTTTTTTCCAGCAGGTGACATCTTCAGGTGAAATTCCAGGAAAAACATCTGCAGGAATTGAATACATTTCTCTTTAGTTATCAAAAAAGCCAATGTTGTGCACTGCTTGCCAAGACCCTCATTATGGGTAGCCTGTTGATACCTGTTACTACCCGCCCAGAATTACCGGTATTTGTGGTCTTTGTAAGTCTAGGGTATAATAAGAGAAATTATAAGAGGCATTATAACATGAGAATCGGACTTACTGTGCATATTTTATTCAATCCTCCAGATGGCAATCAAAGAGGAAAAGATCTTCCTCCAGATCTGATTTTACAGAACATTGGTACCATGTCCTGCAATTCCTGACTTCAACACAAGACCATCTTGATGGTTGTGAAGCTTCGGAAGCAAATACTTTTGGTAGCGAGCATATATTGCATTTGCATAATTTACTTGGGGATAGCCAATGGCAGTACAGCTCAAGCTTATAAGAAAATCTCAAAAGCAGGAAAGTTTTATTAAGTAAACATAAGTTGTGGAAATCATTATTTTATTATTTTGATAATGTTAGGCTCAGTCCATAACACACCACAGATTCTTTACTGTGGGACTGGTTACTGCCCAGATGCCTTGCAGAATCTAAGTATGAAAAACAGATTTTCAGTTTCAGAATGACTCTTTTCAGGACAATTTTCAGATATTGATTGACCATTAAATGCTAAGCATTGTGAAACAATGGAAATGTAAATTCCTTCACAGGTTTTGAACTTAAGAATAATGTGCATGGCATCTGCATTGACAAAAACCGATGTCTAATGTGTATAGATACATGACCAATGATAAAAGTTTAAAGTTAGCTTGTGCCATGTCTATGGTGTCATTTGATTCTACACACGGTTGTAACTGCCTCCTCTTTGCATATTTCAGTAGCTTAGATAAGTATGGTAAATTAGACATGTACCTAATGTAAGAATGTTCAGTACAGTCAGCTTGAGGCTTTATAAATAATTGGATCACCACAGCTTCTTTCAGACTTTTTGAAGACAGCCCCTGTTGAAGATGTTTCAGGCTCTCCAAAATATTGAACGTAAGCTAGTTCACTTAACATTTTTGAAATATGCCATTTAACAATGCATAGGGTTTTCTACGACCTACCAGCTCAATAGATGTTATGTTGATGTGGGCAGAAAATGAGAGAATGTTTGGGCAGCCTTTTCCATATCTTGTTCCAAAGTTTGCTTACCATCCCTTACATTTAATTGAGTCCTGTATCCTTTCAGTGTTGTAGTCAGTCAGTCACAAAGTCTTTATTCGGCCACCCCGGCCATAAAGATACACAGTTTAAAGAACATACTAACATTTTAAGACACCATACAATAGGAAATATAAAACATACTAAACTTCAACATAAATCGATCTGTCCGTTTTATACAATCCAGGGTCTCATGTCTTTGAGGTTTTTATCCTGAGTAAATGTTTGATATAATTCTCCACCATCAAACAAATACATTCTGTAGCAAGTTGCTGAAGAAATAGAAACACCATTCTATGTGATTTGAAATTAAGAGGACGCAAAACTGGTTACAAAAACATTCTCCTGGGCAATTCAATAAAATAACAAAATAAAGTAAAATGCATGGTGGATTGCTCTGAGGTGTTGTTACAGGGACAACACAGCAAGTTCTTCCAGAGTCCTTTGTCAGAAAAAGTGACTAGTGCATGAACAAGATTCAATCTAAAACGAGTTAAAAGAAATCTATGGTTAATATCAGTTATATCATCACATTTTCCATTATTGCAAGTTTTCATGTCAAATTTTAAGAAGGCATTTATACTTGAAGCACTATAAATCTCCGGTTTACCTATCCATTCAAACACCTTCTTCACATATTTTAACCAGGAGTTACAGCGGCAACAGGTCAAAGATAGACAATCAGATGATTTTAAAAATCCTCTTGTTTAGGCCAAATTGATATCCACAGCCACAAAGATTGAAGATTATTATAGTCATTCAACATCCCAGGTCCCAATTCATCATGACAGATAAAAGATGAAGTACTCTACAGAACTGAAAATAAGAAACATAAAAAAGCATCTTCTACCATTTGCAATCTCTTGATAGAGGTATAATCCCATAATTCTGCCCCATAAATTGCAACGGGTAACATGTTGGCAACCAAAAGATCTCTAACCGGTTTAGAAGCACGTTTATCCGAGAGTCTAAATACAACTGCTGTGTATCTATCCAATTGTTGAACTGGAGTTTTCCTTTAGCGAGCCCAGTTTTGTGAAGAGTGAAAAGGGAGACCCAGAAGACTGAAATGTTTAACATTATGTACAGGAAAAGAATCAATATAATCAATCTTGCTTTTCGTGGATCTAGGATCACAGATCATAGTGTAAGATTTAGATTACTTGATTTTTAAACGGAGACCCTTCATAAAGGTAGGAAAATGATCTATCAGTATATGCAGGCCATTGGATGTAAGTGTGAATTCACTTATTACAACGTATCGTACATGGGCAGAGGTATCGGTGTGCAATGGGGCTAAAAGATGTACAATAGCTGGGTGCACCCTGAGAGTAAGCATCTTGGACCATAACTTAGGCATATTAACCAAGTCAAAAGCAGATGTCAAATTCATAAAGGCTAGGCACGACCCCAGCCTTAGCAACTGTGTATTTGGATTTCAAAAGACATTATTCCCAGACCTTGCTGAAAGCCATACTGAACCTCTGAGAGTATACACTTTGCTTGTTCCCAGACTTCCAGTATTCCTAGCAGGACCCCATCAGCCATATTGGCTTGGAGCAGGCCGGGTCCTTTAGGTTCCCCTTCTTAATAATTTGCACAGCGGTGGAGCATGACCACAATGTGGGTGGTGTAGTTGCCACACCAGCCTTACACACATTAGCTACTAAAGAGGCCAACAGATCTAAATTGTCTTAAAGTAGGTCAGTTGGAAACCCTTGAGGCCCTGGGGAATTCCCATTCCGTCATTTGATAATAGCCTATCTTGTATATACTAATTCAAAAAGATCAGAGTTAGCAGATCTTTCACTAAAATTATGAGAAATATAGCTTGAAATTTCAGACATACAGACCTCACTAACATAATATACCCATATATATACTGGGATGGCAGATAAAATAGAGTCTGTAGTATGATCTCTGATATAGGGGGCATTAATCACCCATTAGAATCTCTGTTATCATTTAGGTTGCTAGCTGTAGGAAACTGGCTCTATATATACTACCTGGATTATGATAGGGTAGAATGTGTAATATGCCACCCATAGGTTACCGTTTAGTAAATTTTAGTTTAGCCATATTGCTAGCCTGACTATATACGAGCAATTCACAATTTGAAATTTTAGCAATACAACAACATAAGTTAGTTTTATATGTCACCACAATTGAGGGGTCTCCTTTGAGGACATTAATTATTAAGTTGCACGTTGCAAGAATGTAATACTGACAGAAAAACCATGTATAGGTTAATGCTGGGGGACTCCTTCACCGTAGTTGATGGTGGCACTTATTTGTTTTAGAGGATGTTATGATTCCCACTAACAAAATGTCGGCCATCTATTTAATGTGGTAGTTTGTGTCGATGTTTAACATATAAATCATAGCTTGACATGCATAAAATAGGTTTCACATTGAGAGCCAACAATATTAAAAGATATTTTTTAAAACGTGGTGAAAATGTGGTTAAAACATAGAGATTTGCCAGTATACATTTATAGATGGCGGCCGTCGTTATGAACCCCCTGAGTCCGTCTTCTATGGTCATGAATGGCCATGATTGAGAGGAAACACGGGTGTTTCTTAGAGGATGTTAGGATTCCCACTAATAAAATGGCGGCGGTTTATTTAATGTGGTAGTTCCTGTAGATGTTTAATATAGAAATCATAGCTCAACATGAACAAAATAGGCTCCACACTGAGAGCCAACAATATTATAAGATTTCTAAAAACGATGTGAAAATGTGGTTAAAACATAGAGATTTGCCACTACACTTTTAAAGATGGCGGCCGTCGTCATGAATCCCCTGAGTCTGTCTTCTATGATTATGAATGGCAATGATTGAGAGGGTAAATGGGTGTATTTAAAAGCGCAACCGTGACGCAGCCGATTACCATCGGTTGGTAAACGGAAAGAAGGAGCACGCGAGGAGATTATTTTAGTCCCGGTAAGGAACCGACGAGTGGAGGCTACAGTTGATATCTATAGAGGTCGTAACCTAGGGGTAGATTTTAACCCTTAGGGTCATAATTGTTTTAGAGAGCGCGGGGAGTGTCAGGATATATCTGAGGTCCCGCTAAGGTGCCGATGAGGGGAGGTTATAGTTGATCTGTCCATAGGTCTTTTCATTGGGATAGTTGTTAACATTTAGTAACCAGACTATCGTAGACCTAACTGCCTTAGAGAATCCGGGGAGTGATGCGTTATATCACATGTTATATATAACTGCTGCATGGTGACAGTAACCTGCTAGAGAGGATACTGCAACTCTAATGGGCAACTTCGTGGGCAGTTAATATATATAGGATGTGTTCTTAGAGCAACCGGAGAGGCTCTCACTTTAAATAGTTGCATGACCAGCTGCAACACAGTGCCATTGACTTAAAAGAGTATGTGAGGGTAGGTTTATATAGGCAAATTGTACAGGAAATACTGGAGATAGTGGCAGCAGTATTAATATGGCATTCGTATTTCAGAAACCTTTTGCCCTGGAAATTTTAATACAGGAAGTGACGGGATGTAACTACTTATCAAGCTCAGAAACAATAGGATTCTTATCTGTCTACGGGCCATAGCTCCTTTGGCCAAAACAAAACAGAGCGAGGACTAAGGTAAAATTACCCCATTGTCCGAAAATTGAATCTAAAATAATTAGAACACTTTTTCTATAAAGTAGGAAGAATTTCTTAAAATGATTTTGTATTTGGCAGTGATATCAGTGAGACAGCAATACTTGAATCACCTGGTCTAATACAAGAAGTGGAAGAAGTAATCAAGGTAGAGTCTCTCACTGTTTGGCATTCTATGGGGGACTACTAGCATGATGGGGATAAATCTCTTAATATTTTTCTAATCCCGGCTTCTTTGCCCCCATATCTTTTATATCACATTTTATAGGGTGACGTTTTATGCCCCTATTGCCTTCGTTATAACTGTGGCCGTACCGAAAAGGAAGTGCCATTGGGGATGAGGAATACCCCCCAACTGTATATTGTCCTTCTGGTGGGTATAACCCTTTAAAATTATTATGGTTAGTCTGCTTGTGGAGGCATGAAAAACACAGAATGAGAGGTGATGAATGTGAGATGTATTGCTGTGCCTAGGAGTAAATGTGAATCACTTTGGTGGCATCTATAGTGGAACCAACATTACAATATAAACGATTTGTATTATGTCTTATGAAATGTTTTTAAAGTGTATTGTTTTTATAAAGATGATATGTGAAATTAAATGCACGCTAACATGATTCTGGAGCTTTATTAATATTTTATATCGATGTTTTTTAGATAAATATGTTGGGAGACATTGAATTACATGTTTAATCCTGAAGAAGGTGGTGAATCTTACTATACCACCGAAACGCGTCGCTTTGATTTAGAGAAATACCCAACTAACATCTGGTTTGACTAGAGAAAAAGGGAAAAAGGAGGAATATTATTAAGCATTATTCCAGTGTCACCAAGAACATCCTTTTATGAACTTGGAGTGCGTATTTAATGTATCTGGTTGTTGATCCCCTTTGAAAAATACTTTTTCACATCCTCCCATGTATTTGTGTAAGATATGTTTTTAACATGTATATTAAAACTTATGCTTTTGAATCCTTTATATATATATTGAATTTATAAGGATCCTGATAATAAAAATCATTGTATCTATATTGTTTTCTTGGTTTCTATTTTGGTGCCGGTGAGTGAGTTGTCAGAAGAGGTTGAAAGTGGTTCCTGTATGTTTCTGAAAAGAGCCCAAAGGAATTGTTCTTTTGACAGAAGTGTCTATATATACTATACCAAAATGAGATATAGTGTTTATGGAGTCCAGGTGACCCCAGAGGTAGGCAGAGGTTAAAGTTAGATAGAACCTTACCCTCTATTTGTGGTAGAGTGCTCGAGCAGTAAGGCAGTATCAGAGGACAGTGTTAAGCATTTGATGTACACCCTCAGCCAGCAAATGGATTCACACACTCAAGAACTGAACTCTAGGCCAATTGTTTTTGTATAACAAACTAACAGAAGGTGCAAAGTCCATAGAGAAAGGAATAGTAAACCAATGACTGCTGTGAGAGAGTGCATGGGATCCCTCCGGTAGTCGGGACAACCCCCAACAGGAGTTAAGAGTCCATCAGCCCACCCTTACTGGCGGAGCATCGTCATCTGAAACTCTGGGGAATCGCAGTCTGGACCAACAATCGCGGGCCAAAAGAGGCTCTGCTAGGTGCACAGGCCGGTGATTCCCGGAAGAAAGTACTCCTGCCAGGGTTTGTACCCAAGACCGGGGACTCAAGTGATGTGCAGTGCTCTGGTGTGAATGTGAAATTAAAAATGAATACTTGGGCAAAAAATATGTTTATTGAAAATTAACCAAGTTTCATATCTAAAAAACCTATAGTCTTTAACAAAATAGACTATTTTCTGGCTCAGTTATGATGTGGTCGACATGTTTCAGCCGGAATGGTCACCTGACCCGGCTTTCTTCAGGACCAAAAAACAGGATAGATACAATTAAGATGCTACTGCAAAAATTAGTGTGTTGCTTGTGAGATGTGAAAAGCAAAAGATATACAATAAAAAGTGTGAACGTCAGATAAGATAGTGGCAATGGCCACCCTACCGGACAAGCAATCTCGTGCTTGGACGCAAGAAACAATGTCTTCTTCCCTAAAGAGAGAATTCAAAAAGTCAACCGTCAGTGAAGGACATTTTACACAAAAAAACAGTATACTGGCCACTATTCAGCAGTGCCAATTCTGCACTGCCATTTTTACAAAAAACCTCAAATGATGTTGCCAACACAATAGTATATAAACTATATTGGAAACTCACCCAGCCTTTTGTGGGGGAACCGCCTCACCTCACCCGGCTGACTGCTCGGAGATGGAAGCACCGCTCTGTTTAAATGTGGAGGAAAACAGACAAGTTGCATATTGATACTTATCTGATTCAGACTCTACACATATACCTTTAAACAGTTTGTAAAACCTAAAAAACTAAAACGCCACACGAGGCCAAATTTTTGGTAACCAACAACCCTGTGATGCCTTATTTCTACTGCCTCCCTAAAATCCACAAACAACAACGACGCCTCCTGGACGACCCATTATATCTGGGATCGGCTCATTACTTGAGCCGTTGTCCAAATTTGTGGATGTGTTTTTGCGGTCCATGGTCATTGAGATGCCCACCTATCTCAAAGACACGTCTGATGTTTTGCGGATCTTGCCTGAGATTGAATATAATATTGACACTGACCTTTTGGTCAGCTTTGACGTGGAGTCACTTTATACGTGTATTCCACAACTAGAGACTCTTGACTCCATCAGAGGATTATTGGAAGCACGTGTGTTTGAGAGTATGACCCCCGTCACTTTTATCATGGAGTGTGCCAGACTGGCCATGACTGAGAACTTTTTCAGATTTGAGGACCAGATCTTTCTCCAGACGTCTGGCACCTCCATGGGCAGTGTTTTTGCGCCCAGCCTCGCCAACCTGTATGTTCATCTATTTGAACAAAATTATGTACTCAACCACAGCAACCCATATCGTCATCATTTGGTGCTGTGGAAGAGATACATAGATGACATACTGGTGGTGTGGCGGGGCACTAGCCAGGAGGTTCTCTCTTTTCATACCTGGCTCAATCAACAGAATGCCTTTCTGAATTTCACCATCGAATTCAACCAACAACGGTTAGCCTTCCTAGATATTTCCATTTTTGTCTATGAGAACTCACTACATTCTGAACTATACAAGAAACCTATGTCAAAGAATTATCTCTTATCCTTCAACAGCTATCACCCCAAAGCCCTTAGGGAAAAGCTTCTGGTGGGCGAGTTCCTGCGGATCCGCAAACTCCTCCACTCAAGAGCTTTTCGATAAACATGCTAGAGAACTAGCCACACAGCTTCAGTCATGACAGTACCCCAAACGCCTGGTGCGACAAGCATGGAAACGAGCATCGAACAACAATCGAGATGCTCTATTAGACGTCAGCACGTCTAGGACCCCCAGTGATAGACTCACCTTTGTCACTACTTTCTGTACCCTGTCCAATCGTATACAGAAAACGGTGCGAAGACACTGGCATATATTAAATGTAGCATCTGAAAATATCTTGCCCCCTCTGTTCGCATTTAAGAAGGGTCCAAGCTCATGCAACAGTTTAGTCCACACACGGCCGCTGTCGCATCCTACACGTGGGGCCAACACCCTGTGGTCACTACCTCCAGTTCGAGGCCACTTTCCATGCGGCTCATGCAGTGTTTGCCCTCAGACCATCAAGACCACATCAGTGGACTTAGGGACAGGCCGCCCCTGGATACTACACAATCACACAAATTGTAACTCGGAATGTGTGATCTACAGAATCACGTGCCCTTGCGCTTTGCACTACATAGGGTACACCACATGTAAAGTTAAGCTCCGCATCAGCGAGCATAAAAGCACCATTCGTTGCATGAAACAGTCCACCTGTTTGACTGATCATTTCCTGGCCAAAAAACACAAGGCCGATGACTTAACCCCTTCCATGCTGCGCAGATTCCGCCGCTGTGCTGACGGAATCTTGCGCGGGCGTGGTCATGACGGAACGGTTCCGTCATGAGCACAGCTCAACCGTGGCTCATGACGGAACCGTTCCGTCATGAGCACCGAAGGGGTTAAGATGGCTTGTGCTGGAACGTCCATTCATTCCCCAACACATAACAGACATTTCCAAGTTCTTATTTTCCAGAGAACAAAGGTGGATTTTCAAATTGAAGACAGACACACAAGGCTTAAATGACAGTATACCGTGGGCCTCTATCTGAAGCTTAAGGGTCATATCCTCTATTTGAAGATTGCTGAGATGTAAACGTTTTCGAGAGTTCTTTGACTCTTGGTATTCGTAATGAGTAATAAGATATTTGACCCCACACGGCATTTGCCCTAAAGTTTTTTGAACCACTCTCAAAAGACACCTTTATGCTGAGGTATCTGGTTGGTCGACGCTGTGTTTGCCAGTATGCTGCAACAAATGCCTTTTGCTTTTTGTTTACACTTTCTTTTACAATCTGAGTGGAACTTTGCTGTAGGTGGCTGGACTCTGTATGCCTTTTTGCAAGAGCTCTCTTAAGATGTGTAAGTTCCTTGGTGGCCAAGCCTGCTGCTCTCACTATATCTGCCTTTAATTAGATACACCACTCGATATGAGGTAGTTGTTGCATAACTGCATATGCTGCTGTATCTACTGACGCGATGGCAGACCCTGCAGGCTACATTGAACTTACAATTACGCGGTTTGGCATTTTTCCAAGAAGAGTGCATAGTTCTATCACCACCGGCAATAGCCACTGCACCAGCCTGTGCGTTCTGGTATGAAGTCCATAAGCTATGAAGGGTTCTTTACTCGAAACCAGTAGAGACTAACATTCTGTAATAAATTGTCGAGTTTTATACACCTCAGCCAGTGATTTAAGGCTTATGTCATGCCCTGCAATTTTACCCCTTGCACATGCATTCGCGCTTACGCTCTAGGAATGATTGCAGTGCTCGAGTATTTTATTTCACGCAGTGTAGTGGTCGATGCGGGCGCCTCTTTGACACGCACGCGTTCGCCAGCGACACTGGCCGTCTACATCTGCGCCCTCTGTCTTTTACAGCGCGCACGCTCTGAGACGTGTGTTCCAATTACGCGCATGCTCCTTTCGTCCGGCGGCTGTTTGGCGAATTTGGATGCATCCGCACCTGATTTCAATTGAAACCGATTATCCCAATTACAGAGGATATATAAGGACCCCTCCCCTTCCTGCCGACACCTCCCAGACAGCTCGTTGGCCAGTCTGAAGTACCGACGGACAGGTAAGGATGGAGGTGGTCCTGTTGGGGGTCCTGCTGGGTGTCGTGTAGTGGCTTTCAACTGCAACTAGTAGGAGGGTCTTCCTGGCAACTTAGAATTGGGGAACCACACTCCCTGTGCCTAAACTTTGTTTCTTCAACTAGCCAAGTTGCCTACATGTTTGGGAACAATTCAGTAACACATTATCCTTTTGAACCCCACTCGCAATAAAAAACTACAGTTTTGTCTTTTTTCATGTCACACCAGATCAAGACAGTTTTTTGCAATCATCTCTCTACTTACCTGCAATGACGTATTCATGGGTTTTCTTGAGGTCCCTGACGTTTTAGTTTTTTAGGTTTTACAAACTGTTTAAAGGTATATGTGTAGAGTCTGAATCAGATAAGTATCAATATGCAACTTGTCTGTTTTCCTCCACATTTAAACAGAGCGGTGCTTCCATCTCCGAGCAGTCAGCCGGGTGAGGTGAGGCGGTTCCCCCACAAAAGGCTGGGTGAGTTTCCAATATAGTTTATATACTATTGTGTTGGCAACATCATTTGAGGTTTTTTGTAAAAATGGCAGTGCAGAATTGGCACTTCTGAATAGTGGCCAGTATGCTGTTTTATTGTGTAAAATGTCCTTCCCTGACGGTTGACTTTTTGAATTCTCTCTTTAGGGAAGAAGACATTGTTTCTTGCGTCCAAGCACGAGATTGCTTGTCCGGTAGGGTGGCCATTGCCACTATCTTATCTGACGTTCACACTTTTTATTGTATATCTTTTGCTTTTCACATCTCACAAACAACACACTCTTTTTGCAGTAGCATCTTAATTGTATCTATCCTGTTTTTTGGTCCTGAAGAAAGCCGGGTCAGGTGACCATTCCGGCTGAAACATGTCGACCACATCATAACTGAGCCAGGAAATAGTCTATTTTGTTAAAGACTATAGGTTTTTTAGATATGAAACTTGGTTAATTTTCAATAAACATATTTTTTGCCCAAGTATTCATTTTTAATTTCACATTCACACCAGAGCACTGCACATCACTTGAGTCCCCGGTCTTGGGTACAAACATTGGCAGGAGTACTTTCTTTCGGGAATCACCGGCCTGTGCACCTAGCAGAGCCTCTTTTGGCCCGCGATTGTGGGTCCAGACTGCGATTCCCCAGAGTTTCAGATGACGATGCTCCGCCAGTAAGGGTGGGCTGATGGACTCTTAACTCCTGTTGGGGGTTGTCCCGACTACCGGAGGGATCCCATGCACTCTCTCACAGCAGTCATTGGTTTACTTTTCCTTTCTCTATGGACTTTGCACCTTCTGTTAGTTTGTTATAGTGTTCCGAAGGGATTGGAGGTGTAATAGTCCTTAAACTAACTGTCCCTTTTGACCCCTTTATAAAGTGAGTTTTTTGGTGATTAGAGCAGCCACGGCTGCGGGTCTTGTTCAGAATCTAGGAATCTCTAGTAGTCTTATTCCGCTCCCTATCGTCTTTGACCTCGAGTATCCCCTCCCATGATGGCTCACTTTGCAGGTCAAGCTTTTGATGATGAAACTTGAGTAATATACTGTCAGACAATCCCAGTATCCTTGATTCCCTACCAGAAATTACTGGGAATCCCAAGGATGACTTGGCGACCCTACTCAATCTTAGAAAAACACAATCACGTACAGCAGTCCATGGCTTAGTCATGGCTGAATATTTACGAGGGTAGTGTGCCCCTACTGGTTTGATTGTTACCAATGAACCGAGATTGTTTCTCACTGATAAACAATTTACACGAGACTGGTCACTTATCGCCTGGTGGTGTACCCGTGACTGGCTAATTCTAATTATCAGCACGGCGAAACACCAGGCTGATGCCATCCTCATTGAAATTCAAACTTTAGAAGGGCAAATCAAAACTACTATTACATCAGCTCTCTTCAAGAAACAAATGGATGAGACCAACAAGACTAATAAAGAATACAGAGACTACGGGCCCGATTCACAGAACTAACTTAAGACAAAATCCTAAACTTACTACTTTTGGTATTCACAGAATTTAGGATTTTGTCTTAAGTTTGTCTTAAGACAAACTTAAGACAGACTTAAGACAAACTTAAGACAGACTTAAGACAGTCTTAAGACAAACTTAAGACAGACTTAAGACAGACTTAAGACAGACTTAAGTTAGGATTTTGTCTTAAGTTTGTCTTAAGTTTGTCTTAAGTCTGTCTTAAGTCTGTCTTAAGTTTGTCTTAAGTTTGTCTTAAGTCTGTTTTAAGTTTGTCTTAAGTTTGTCTTAAGTTTGTCTTAAGTCTGTCTTAAGTTTGTCTTAAGTCAAACTTAAGACAAAATCCTAACTTCTGTGAATACCAAAAGTACTAAGTTTAGGATTTTGTCTTAAGTTAGTTCTGTGAATCGGGCCCAACATCTTGATTAACAAAATAGACAAGTTCAAGAAAGATCTGGCCCGGTTTTCTTGGGAGAAAATCTACCCGTATACGAGTGACACTTATGTGTCCCCACCATTTAATAACAAAGGGAGACGTTAGGGGTCTAACTATTCATCATCTGGGTCCGAGTTCGGATCTGATGATTCTGACTCTTCTACAACAGGGGCCCCCCAAGGGAGAGGGAGAGGACAGTCCCGCAGATATAATAGGAGGCGCGGAACCCAAGGTTTTTATCCCAACCAAGGCCAATGGTGGCCACCGGCTCCATGGGGCTTTCAACCACCCCCTTTTCCACCACACATGCAAGCCTATCCATCACAACAGCAATTCTATCCAAATCAGTCTTTTTTAGATCAGGGACAAGGTCGCACCAGAGGCAGACGGAGAGGCACTCCTACGGTCCACTGGCAAATGGACCAGACTTTCCCGAACACACGGAGCAGGAGGGGCAATCAACAACCAACAACCAATCCGACCAGCGAGTGAATGACCTCGTGGTCAATCTCAGCTCCAAAGTCCTCACGACAAATGAACAGAGCGTCCTCAACAGAGGGTTGGGTTTTGTGCCCACATATTCAGGCGATCCATTTGCATTAAGATGCGAACTTGAATTATTTTTAGAAAAATCCGGCTTCATTTTTTCTTTAAGAACAAAGAGTTGGCCGATAATGTCTCCCCCAGTGATGATACCAACATTGTGAACACTGGACTACGCCCCAAAAGCAATTTTACACCTCTGCCCCATCAGGTCCATGCGCAAGTTTCCACCTTTGAGAAGGCAGTAACCTATGACATGATGTCACTATTTGACACACTGCCCACTAGTTATTGCAATTTCTCCAAAAAGGATAGAATTGCTCTTCAGAACCTGATCAAAGATACGTCTGTCATCATCAAGCCGGCGGACAAAGGTGGTGCGACGGTTCTGCAAGACACTGCTGTCTACCGGACCGAATGCCTCAGACAGCTATCGGATTCCAAATCCTATTGGGTTTTGGAATCAGATCCTACTTCTAGACTTACTCTAGAGATCCAACAGCTGGTTGAGGAAGGGGAGGCAGAGGGATGGATAACGCCACACGAGGCCAAATTTTTGGTAACCAACAACCCTGTGATGCCTTATTTCTACTGCCTCCCTAAAATCCACAAACAACAACGACCGCCTCCTGGACGACCCATTATATCTGGGATCGGCTCATTACTTGAGCCGTTGTCCAAATTTGTGGATGTGTTTTTGCGGCCCATGGTCATTGAGATGCCGACCTATCTCAAAGACACGTCTGATGTTTTGCGGATCTTGCCTGAGATTGAATATAATATTGACACTGACCTTTTGGTCAGCTTTGACGTGGAGTCACTTTATACGTGTATTCCACAACTAGAGACTCTTGACTCCATCAGAGGATTATTGGAAGCACGTGTGTTTGAGAGTATGACCCCCGTCACTTTTATCATGGAGTGTGCCAGACTGGCCATGACTGAGAACTTTTTCAGATTTGAGGACCAGATCTTTCTCCAGACGTCTGGCACCTCCATGGGCAGTGTTTTTGCGCCCAGCCTCGCCAACCTGTATGTTCATCTATTTGAACAAAATTATGTACTCAACCACAGCAACCCATATAGTCATCATTTGGTGCTGTGGAAGAGATACATAGATGACATACTGGTGGTGTGGCGGGGCACTAGCCAGGAGGTTCTCTCTTTTCATACCTGGCTCAATCAACAGAATGCCTTTCTGAATTTCACCATCGAATTCAACCAACAACGGTTAGCCTTCCTAGATATTTCCATTTTTGTCTATGAGAACTCACTACATTCTGAACTATACAAGAAACCTATGTCAAAGAATTCTCTCTTATCCTTCAACAGCTATCACCCCAAAGCCCTTAGGGAAAATCTTCCGGTGGACCATTTCCTGCGGATCCGCAGGAACTGCTCCGCTCAAGAGCTTTTCGATAAACATGCTAGAGAACTAGCCACACAGCTTCAGTCACGACAGTACCCCAAGCACCTGGTGCGACAAGCATGGAAACGAGCATCGAACAACAATTGAGATGCTCTATTAGACGTCAGCACGTCTAGGACCCCCAGTGATAGACTCACCTTTGTCACTACTTTTTGTACCCTGTCCAATCGTATACAGAAAACGGTGCGAAAACACTGGCATATATTAAATGTAGCATCTGAAAATATCTTGCCCCCTCTGTTCGCCTTTAAGAAGGGTCCAAGCTTACGCAACAGTTTAGTCCACACACGGCCGCTGTCGCATCCTACACGTGGGGCCAACACCCTGTGGTCACTACCTCCAGTTCGAGGCCACTTTCCATGCGGCTCATGCAGTGTTTGCCCTCAGACCATCAAGACCACATCAGTGGACTTAGGGACAGGCCGCCCGTGGATACTACACAATCACACAAATTGTAACTCGGAATGTGTGATCTACAGAATCACATGCCCTTGAGCTTTGCACTACATAGGGTACACCACACGTAAAGTTAAGCTCCAAATTGAAGATAGACACACAAGGCTTAAATGACAGTATACCGTGGGCCTCTATCTGAAGCTTAAGGGTCATATCCTCTATTTGAAGATTGCTGAGATGTAAACGTTTTCGAGAGTTCTTTGACTCTTGGTATTCGTAATGAGTAATAAGATATTTGACCCCACACAGCATTTGCCCTAAAGTTTTTTGAACCACTCTCAAAAGACACCTTTATGCTGAGGTATCTGGTTGGTCGACGCTGTGTTTGCCAGTATGCTGCAACAAATGCCTTTTGCTTTTTGTTTACACTTTCTTTTACAATCTGAGTGGAACTTTGCTGTAGGTGGCTGGACTCTGTATGCCTTTTTGCAAGAGCTCTCTTAAGATGTGTAAGTTCCTTGGTGGCCAAGCCTGCTGCTCTCACTATATCTGCCTTTAATTAGATACACCACTCGATATGAGGTAGTTGTTGCATAACTGCATATGCTGCTGTATCTACTGACACGATGGCAGACCCTGCAGGCTACCTTGAACTTACAATTACGCGGTTTGGCATTTTTCTAAAAAGAGTGCATAGTTCTATCACCACCGGCAATAGCCACTGCACCAGCCTGTGTGTTCTGGTATGAAGTCCCTAAGCTATGAAGGGTTCTTTACTCGAAACCAGTAGAGACTAACATTCTGTAATAAATTGTCGAGTTTTATACACCTCAGCCAGTGATTTAAGGCTTATGTCATGCCCTGCAATTTTACTCCTTGCACATGCATTCGCGCTTACGCTCTAAGAATGATTGCAGTGCTCGAGTATTTTATTTCACGCAGTGTAGTGGTCGATGCGGGCGCCTCTTTGACACGCACGCGTTCGCCAGCGACACTGGCCGTCTACATCTGCGCCCTCTGTCTTTTACAGCGCGCACGCTCTGAGACGTGTGTTCCAATTACGCGCATGCTCCTTTCGTCCGGCGGCTGTTTGGTAAATTTGGATGCATCCGCACCTGATTTCAATTGAAACCGATTATCCCAATTACAGCGGATATATAAGGACCCCTCCCCTTCCTGCCGACACCTCCCAGACAGCTCGTTGGCCAGTCTGAAGTACCGACGGACAGGTAAGGATGGAGGTGGTCCTGCTGGGGGTCCTGCTGGGTGTCGTGTAGTGGCTTTCAACTGCAACTAGTAGGAGGGTCTTCCTGGCAACTTAGAATTGGGGAACCACACTCCCTGTGCCTAAACTTTGTTTCTTCAACTAGCCAGGTTGCCTACATGTTTGGGAACAATTCAGTAACACATTATCTTTTTGAACCCCACTCGCAATAAAAAACGACAGTTTTGTCTTTTATCATGTCACACCAGATCAAGACAGTTTTTTGCAATCATCTCTCTACTTACCTGCAATGACGTATTCATGGGTTTTCTTGAGGTCCCTGACGTTTTAGTTTTTTAGGTTTTACAAACTGTTTAAAGGTATATGTGTAGAGTCTGAATCAGATAAGTATCAATATGCAACTTGTCTGTTTTCCTCCACATTTAAACAGAGCGGTGCTTCCATCTCCGAGCAGTCAGCCGGGTGAGGTGAGGCGGTTCCCCCACAAAAGGCTGGGTGAGTTTCCAATATAGTTTATATACTATTGTGTTGGCAACATCATTTGAGGTTTTTTGTAAAAATGGCAGTGCAGAATTGGCACTGCTGAATAGTGGCCAGTATGCTGTTTTTTGTGTGTAAAATGTCCTTCACTGACGGTTGACTTTTTGAATTCTCTCTTTAGGGAAGAAGACATTGTTTCTTGCGTCCAAGCACGAGATTGCTTGTCCGGTAGGGTGGCCATTGCCACTATCTTATCTGACGTTCACACTTTTTATTGTATATCTTTTGCTTTTCACATCTCACAAGCAACACACTCTTTTTGCAGTAGCATCTTAATTGTATCTATCCTGTTTTTTGGTCCTGAAGAAAGCCGGGTCAGGTGACCATTCCGGCTGAAACATGTCGACCACATCATAACTGAGCCAGGAAATAGTCTATTTTGTTAAAGACTATAGGTTTTTTAGATATGAAACTTGGTTAATTTTCAATAAACATATTTTTTGCCCAAGTATTCATTTTTAATTTCACATTCACACCAGAGCACTGCACATCACTTGAGTCACCGGTCTTGGGTACAAACCCTGGCAGGAGTACTTTCTTCCGGGAATCACCGGCCTGTGCACCTAGCAGAGCCTCTTTTGGCCCGCGATTGTGGGTCCAGACTGCGATTCCCCAGAGTTTCAGATGACGATGCTCCGCCAGTAAGGGTGGGCTGATGGACTCTTAACTCCTGTTGGGGGTTGTCCCGACTACCGGAGGGATCCCATGCACTCTCTCACAGCAGTCATTGGTTTACTATTCCTTTCTCTATGGACTTTGCACCGTCTGTTAGTTTGTTATAGTGTTCCGAAGGGATTGGAGGTGTAATAGTCCTTAAACTAACTGTCCCTTTTGACCCCTTTATAAAGTGAGTTTTTTGGCAATTGTTTTTGTATAACAAATATACTGTTGTTTTATTTTTAGAACCAAGCAAGTCTGGCACTGGTAAGCATTACATACTTTACAGTAATACGTTGCTGAATGTAGAACAGTTTGAAAATGCAATAGGAATTGTACTTTGTATGATTTACAGGGGATGCAGTGGGTTGCAATACTTAGCAAATACAGTACATTGAAATGAATAGGCTTTTTCAGTAAATTACAGGTACGTTACTTTTCATGTTACTTTTCTAACTCAGTGCTGGATACCTAGATTCAGCACTGGGACATTTCCTGCAAACAGGTAAGTAAATATGTTTTGGTTATTCGTGCAACTTTTAAAGAATATTTTTAGATTTCAAAACTCCACACTTAAAAACTTTTTGGGAGAAAAATTGTCAATGTTATCCCATGGAGGAAAACAGGTTATTGGTTCAAAGGTAAGTTATCGACTGTGGGAGTTAAGGTTCTGGGGTTAGACTCAGGGGTCCCCCAGGGTCAGTGATGCACTCTTGTTACACCCTCAGCGGCACTAGGGCGGCCAGGTGCAGAGTGTTGAGGCCCAATGTTATCCTATGGAGGATAGGGGGTCTCCGGTTGGTGGCTGCTAGCAAGCAGGGCACACGTCTGTGGGAGCAAAGCTCCTAGGGTTTAGCTCTGGGCAATTTGGGTTGCAGGTCTGCACAAAAGGTGCACCTTCAGCGGCACTGGGGCGGTCAGGTGCACCGAGCACCCTGTTGTTTGCTATGGAGAGACTCCGGTCGAAAGAAACACCGAAGGCTCGGGGACGAAGATCTTCTGGGTGCAACCACCACTTCGAGGGCTAAGTTGGGATATCTTGGGTGGGCTAGGCACCGTTGGTTGGGGCACACACGGCCATGGGGTATTGGGTGCAGGGGTGCCTTTTGGCGTCGGAAAGTCTTACCCGCTCTTGGTCGCAGTAGTGAGGATCGTCTGGATTGAGGCTGCAGGCGTAGGCTGGGGTCTTGAGGCTTGTCTGGGATCTCCGGATCTTGGGTCACAATTGCTTGGGAGACCTCCTCATCGTGTTTTTCCACTCGAGCTGGGGCCGGGTTCGGCGGGTGCAGAGTGAGCTAGATTTGCGGTGTCCGGCCGGAGCCAGAGGTTGCAGTTGTACAAATCTGGTGTTCATGGGGGAAGCATGGGGGAAGCATTCTTTGGAAGTGAAGGCAGGCAGGTCCTCCGGAGGTAGCTGGCTGCAGGACACACCGGCATTTCGCAGGAGCAGGTTCGAGGGGAGACAGGCTGGTAGGGCTGGGGCCAAGTCAGTGGGTGACGTCCTCTTATTAGCTCTGCACGGTTCTTCGGTCCTTCTTATCTTCTTTCTTGCTGTTTCTGGATCTCAGGAAGCAAGGTTCAGGGTGCCCCCTAAATACTAGATTTAGGGGTGTTACAGGTAGGTAGAGTGCAGGGACCAATGGGTCCCTTCCCTGGGGTGGGTACACCCCTTATTGTGCCACCCTCTAGTGGGAGGGGGCATGATCCTGTCCCTGGTTGGTTGGGTCCCCCATCCTCAAGATGGCAGGGACTCAGAGTTGTGCTTTGCCGCACCTCCCGCCCTAAGTGGGGGGCAGAACCGGTGGGAACCAGTTGCTGAAAGCAGCAAGGGATCTGGGGAAGCTCACAAAGGCGGCATGCCTTTGAAGCTTCCCTTTCGTGAACCCTGGGCATCTTGGGGGAGGAGGCTTGGCACCTCGTCCCAAGATGTGCATTGTTTCAGACCCCCGAGAGCAGCAGGCTCTCTACCCAGGGGTCCAGAAACATGTCTGTTGATGGAAGCCTAAGCAGCCACTCAGTCTGGACACTAGAATTTGTTCAAGTTTTCAGGGGACATCTCTGAGATGCCCTCTGTGTGCATGTATCATTAAATCCCACACTGGCATCAGTGTGGGTTTAATGTGCTGAGAAGTTTGACGCCAAACTTCTCAGTTTTCAGTATAGCCATTATGGTGCAGTGGAGTTCGTAATAACAAGCTCCCAGCACCATATGCTCTTAATAGCAGCACTGCACTTACAATGTCTAAGAATGGTCTTAGACACTGTAGGGGTGCAGGGCTCATGCACCTGTACCCTCACCACTGGTATAGTGCACCCAGCTAGAGGGGTGACTGATCTATGCCAGGGCAGTGGGTTGTAGGCAGGGCACACAGAGAGGTGTGCCATGTCGACTTTTCACTTGGTTTTGCACTAGAACACGCAGCCTGCAAAGGCAGTGTGTGAGTGTAGTGGTACAGGACCTCTAAGTGTGGCATAATAAGTGCTGCAGACCTTAGAGGCCTTCTCTGGTCACAGTGCCCTGGGTACCTGTGGTACCATTTACCAGGGACAGACCGGTGGCCAGAGATGCCAATTGGGTTAGTTTTGGGGAAAGAACACAGGCCCTGGGGACCTGATTGGCAGGCACCTAGGGCACACCAAGTAAAAGTGCATCAGTAGTCTGGCAAAAAGTGTGGTGGGGGGTACTGCAACAGAAACCCTCTTTCCTACACTAGCTCGTATCAAGGACACCCTGGCCTGTCCATAATAAAACCTTTTCTCTCTGGCAGGGCAATTTTACACATCAGCCTGTAGGCTCATATGTGCTGGTAGAAAGTGCCTTCAAGGTTTTTTTTTAAAGGACTAAGTTATACAACTTAGCTATAGGATAAACATATACCTATAGGTGAGATTTATCTCAGAGTATGTGTATCATGAACTTGTATATTATGCATTAGTCATATATATATATACAAATCATTTCTATTAAATTAAAATAATCGAATGATCTAAAAGGAGAACAAACAAAAGGTGTGTGAGAAACAAAATTCGTTTATATCAACAAATGGTAATTAGGGTACTTAAAATTCAGACAGTTATACAAAATTTGGAAGGAAGTAATGCATTCAATGATTCCTTCACTACACAATGTAACAAACACTTTTTCAATGATATTTATACATTTATCTAGAAAACAGTGTGACAGTCGACGTTTCGGTCTTTATGTACGAATTTCTAAGACCATCTTCAGGACTGGTAATTAAAAGTTGACCCCTCGTATTTAGCGGCTGCAAATTACCCGTCTCTTGTATTTCAACTTGAACGATTCGTCTATTGTTTAATTCAACATCACAGCATATTAATTAAAAAGGAAGCTTTTCTTTAAAGAGCTTATGTTGGATCAATTGGTGTCGTAACTGCGGTGCTTAAAAATACGATGGCCCGTATCTTGTACTTCGACTTAGGCGATTCGTCTATTGTTCAATTCAATCACAGCATATTGATTTTGAAAAGAAACTTTTTTTTTAAGCTTGTAATGTATTGATTACAACCGTAACAACGGTGCTTTGGAGTGAAACAACCGGTGAATGGCCTCGGGGCGTTCGTAACTTCCCTCAGAGACTACTGGCTTTGATACAGCGATCTCCTCTGCTGGATGGCGGCAAAAGACACTCATATGTCACATGGAATACAAGGTTTCTTTAATAAGGCATACTTAAGGGTACTATGTACCTATGAGCATGCTTTATCAAATCAAGGGCACCCTTGTGTTTCTTGTTATTAATTGGGCAAAGTGTCAGATTACAGTATGCCTGACAAATCACCTTGAACTAATTTATTGTGAGTCGAGGGTCAAAGAAGTCATAAAATCTTCCCCTCTATCCAGTATCAGTTTTGAGGAGTCTCATTTAGCCCACTTATGAAGATACCCTTGTACTTTTCCAGGACCACATCCTGCAAACTAGGAAGGAGTTTTTTCTTTCTGGCTGAACATTTCAGGGAGAGAACCAGTGGACTGTGGTCACTTGCATAACAAGAGACCAGTTTAAAATTCTCAATAAGAGGCTGGAAACCATCTGACAAAATAATAAAATCTATGTAGGAAGCGCACCCCCTTACAGTAAACGTAGGAACTCCAGGTGAAAAAGTATGTGAAAAATCTAAAGCAAACCAAAAAGATTATAACTCCTAATGAGCTATGATCAAAATGTGTCATACCATTACCTTTATGATTACTTAAGCCACACACCTTGGGTAAATAATTGGGGTACTGATTGAGGGGGGTGAAACCCTAATCAAGTGGCAACCACAGCACTTGTCAGGATGAGGCACAAGCAAATGCCAAATTAACCTGTTCTCAACCCTCTGTTTATTACCATGTGCACAACCCTCTGGCAGCTAGGCACAGAGTAGTCAGGCTTAACTTAGAGGCAATGTGTAAAGTATTTATGCAGCACTTCATACAGTAATAGAGTGAAAACACAACACATGAAAACTGCCACACCAATTTAGAAACATAGAACAAAATGTAAAAGATACCTCAAGACCAAAACAACAAAAATCTAAACAGTAAAACCAGAAATATAAAATGTTAAGCTTTACATGAAAATAGTGCTAAAAAATTCAAAGCACCACTTGCGGTTATCTGGTTGTGGGAGACCATGAAAAGTCACAAGTTCAGGTTGACCTCGATGGAGTGCGGGCCGGAGACAGGGACAAGGTTAGTCCAGCTGAAAATGTTACATTCTCAGTCCAGCGCAAAGAGTCCCATTCGCAGTGGAGGGGGTCGCTGGAAACAGAGAAGCATCGTGGATGGTCATCGATGAAGTGCGAAGATCAGGCCTGGCATAGTGGACAGTCATCGAAGTAGCATGAAGAGCAGGCCTGGCGTCACAGAGAGTCGTCGCTGTAATGCGAAGATCTTTGTACTGTTGCGAACGGTCAGGCCGGAGCTTCGCATTGGCGCTTCTTGCGAAGGGTCAGGTTAGCAGAACTTTACGTTGGCAGGCAGTGCGAGCAACAAAGTTTTGCCAACAACAGGCCCATTAGCAGTCACAAAGGGCCCAAAAACTTCAATTCAGCTCCACTGATGTGACACCAAGGGTCCAGGACCCAAAGGGCACCAGTTGGTGGTCAGGTGCCTATTCCAGCTGGAGGTATGACGATATAACACAAACATTTACAACGCATGCCTTTACAACACAGTTTTTACATCGCAACATCCATTACAATGCATGATTTTATATCACATGCCATTACAACGCATTTTTGGAAACTACATTTACAACGTATTCCATTACAACACATACCATTACCACACATACCATTACAACGCATATTACTTTTAGGGCAAGAGTAGGGTAAGTGTTGGATAGTGTAGGGGTAAAATCACTATTCCCACTCCAGTGAGTGCAACTGCAGGGTAAGTGTTGGGTAGTGTAGGGGTAACAATTACTATTCCCACGCAAGTGAGTGTAACAGTAGGGTAAGTGTTGGATAGTGTAGGATTAAAAATGACTATTCCCACTCCAGTGAGTGCAACAGTAGGGTAAGTGTTGGATAGGGGAGGGGTAACAATTACTATTACCCATTACTTACCTTATATTGCGTTGTAATGGCATACGTTGTAGTGACATGCATTGTAATAACATGCGTTGTAGTGACATGCGATGTAATGGCTGCATTGTAATGGCATGCAATGTAAAGGATGTTGCGTTGGAATGACTGCGTTGTAAAGGTAGTGCGATGTAATGACTGCGTTGTAAAGGTTGTTTCCCCTCCAGCTGGATCTGGGTGCTGGTTCAAGTGGTTGGGAGCCTGTCATGTCTCCGTGTCTCTGAACAAGACGCCAGCAGACTAGCCCAAGGAGTCACTCTGTGAGTCCTGTGTCCAAGTACAGGCCCAAATTGCTCTGACTCAGGCAGGAGGGCAGCAGGGAAGCAGGACAGCAATCCAGCAAGGCAGCAGTCCAGCAAGGACAGTAGTCCAGCAGGGCAGCATTCCAGCAGAGTGGCAGTCCTTTCAGCAGTACAGCAGTCCTTCGTCCTGGTAGGGTCTACATAGGCCTAGAAGTGTACTGAAGAGTTTGTGTTTGAGGTCCAATATTTGAACCTTTGTCTTCCTTTGAAGTTGGAGAAGCTTCTAGAGGCTTCCCCGGACTTTATGCCCTTGCTGCCCTTGCTCCAGACTAACATACAGGGGACATGCAGTCCTTTGTCTGCAGATAGGACACAGCCTATTCAAGTGTAAGTAGTGCTGTGTCCTGCTTTGTCCTCCCATCCTGCCGGTGATGGCCCATCCAGGCACACCTAACATCTATCATGTGATACAGGGACAGGCCACAGGCATTACATGACTAAGGCAGGAAAATGCCAACTTTCAAAAATTTGACATTTTCACAAGTGTACTAAAAAAATCAGACTTCACAATAAAAGAGTATTTTTCATTACAATTCCAAAGACAGCAAACATGAGCTGGTTACCTATTATCATTTGGAAGATTTAATTAAATACGGTCACTCCAATGTAATCCTATGGGAGAGGTAGGCCTTGCAGCAGTGAAAAACAAATGTAAGAGGAAATTTAAAACTTAGATGTACGGGTACTTTTTAATTACACTCTGGGCTGTTAAGGGACTCCCATAGTGGTGACATATATGCATTAATAAGGAAGGTTTGGGCCTGGCAAGAGATTTATTTTGCCAGGTCGAAATAGTAGTTTAAAACCACTCTCACAGGCTGCAATGGCAGGCCTGAGACATGTTTAGAGAGTTACTCAAGTTGGTGGCACAGTCAGTGCTGCAGGCCCATCAGTAGCATTTAATTTACAAACCCTGGGCAAATGTAGTACCAATTTACTAGGGACTTCCAAGCACATTAAATATGCCAATTTGGTGCAAGCCAATTCTACCATGTGTCAAGGAGAGAGCACATGCACTTTAGCATTGGTTAGCAGTGGTAATGTGCACAGAGTCCTAAGGCCAACAAAAACAAATTCAGCACAAAAGTGGAGAGCAAAGGCAAAATGTTTGCTGGTGACCCAGAAAGATATGTAATAATGTGTTGCACAATATATCTTTGAATTCACTGTGTGACAATCAGTCTGCGCTATGAAAGACCTCTAATATTGATCAGGTTGTGTGAGAATAGTTTCCCAATGAATCAGACCGACTTCCATAAGTACTTCTGGAATTCAGTGCGAATTCCAAAAAGGTTGGACAGGTAATGAAAAATATAGGGGATAACACTACTGCAGGAGCAAAACACTGACCTTCTTTCTTAACTTTTGTAAATCTATCACCTAGTCTCTCCCATTGATGCATCACATACTAGTGGAGCATCTCAATCAACTATAAACCAACAATTATCACACGCCATGCTCAGTAGACTCCTTAATGATATCTCTTCCCAAAGCCTTGTGGTAAACCCCAAATTAAATACAATTAAACAGCATAAATAAAATACACCATTGAGACATAGCAGAAACCTTTTAGTAAAAATCTATGTGTTATAATACTCTTGTGATACAATTCTATTAAACACATTATTGAAAAGAGTGCACTTAATTTTTCAGTATCCACCAAGAATTCTGTCTCTGGTATCTTTGCTGCATACACAGAGAGGATTTTCAGGTGATCAATAATTCTTTTCAAAGCCTTTCGATCAGTAATGTTCACTTTGGACTTTAACTTAAAACATTGTATGATTGATTGATGCATTATGATTGCACAGACGAAATTGTGTCATGAATGGTTAATACTTCTATGAGCATGGATGTCAGCTATGGACCTGAGGTCATTAAAGTGACCTACAGCCAGTCCTGATTCTCCAATAGCACTCAGCATGTTAAGGTGTGCAGTTTAATTTTTCCTATTCTTAGTAGGCCTGGGCAGAGTTCGCGGAGATCCACTAAGCGTAACTCCACAAAGTGACCAAAAAACTGTGGAGTGCAATATGTTGCACTGCTCGCGCTGATGTTTGGTGTTGGGTGTTCGTCCCGTGCTGTAAAATCATCATGATTGGCACCACGTACAGTGCAAGAGGGCGTTGCTTCTTTCTGCTGCTTGAGTAGATGTTGTTCACGAGCGACAGCCTCCTCAAAGCGAGCAGAAGGTTTCTCAACACGAGCGGTTGCAACCAGCCCTGACTGCCTGCGTTAAGAATTCTCACCAGGAGGTGTTCTGGCGTAAGAATTTCCTCGCTCATGCCAACATAATGTTGGTGAGCTGCAGGAGAGGAAAAACTCTGCTTCGTGCTGCTACATGGAGTTTTTCAGAACTCCGCGCTCTATGCCGAGCAGGAAGTCAGAAAAAACTCTGCAAACTCCACGAGCGGAGTGGAATTTCATGCCCAGGCCTAATTACTAGCCTGTGTGTACATGTCTCAGCATGCATAGTGTTGGCTGAAAAACCCCACATGCTCAAGTCACGCACCAGCTGACATTTATTCTAGGCAGTGTTTAATTTGTTACCATGGTGGCAAGTGCTGAGTAACAGCACTCATTTTTGCTGTCCCGGACTTATTTTTCCTCAACAGACTTTGACGCAGAGCAAGAGGGAGAAAATAGACTAAGGAAGGTTAGATTGATAGGAAATGACTGGCAAAAAATTAAACAGAGCTGAAAAAGAACCTTAAAATTGTGTTAAAGTACATTTGGTAGTGCCCGTGCAAGCAAACTGTAGGCCCCTGCTCTTATTTTTAGGTCTCGCCTGGCGTCGCTGCGCGCATGCATGGCTCGCTCTGTGAGGGCCTTTTGGAATTGATACAGTTTTGGGAGGGTACTTGAAGCCCCGCCCCTCTTTTCCATTGGCTCGCGTCATCGTTTATGTTAAACACTGGCACGTGATTGGAAATCGGGCTTTTGGATTACCCCATTGTCCACTTTTAGTACGGCCCAGCTGGACAGGCCGACGCCATCTTTGTTTGGCGTGACGTAGGAGGGTTCGGTTTATGGCATACGCTGGCTTTTGATTGGAAATCGCTTCCATTGAGCGCGCATGCCCACTTTCACTTTTAAAGCGAGGTAAACTGTCCCCGCGTCTGCTGTTCACGCTACCCCTTAAGATGCATTGTTCATACTGCTGCTGTTCTGTGGTAAATATTTCGTTACCGGTACTATTTTTTATGCGGTAAAGTCTATTAAGAATAACTCAGTAAATATAAGATGCAGAATCCGTGGTATTAGAGGTTTTTTAAAAGGCTTTATTCCTATATAAAAGGAAGACAATTCGAATTGTGGGCCTTCTATTCCATCACCACGAAAGTTCAGGAAGGAAGGGAGCATATATTATTGACAGGTAATCATTTTTATAGAAAAGGCATTACAGTGAAACAGATGCAGTAGGCGTAACAACTGATAAGGCAAAATAAAATATGCATGCGTAACTAGAACAGGCGTAACTAGAAAACGTCATTATACATGATGTCACAAGTGGGTGGATCCATAAAAGAATCCTGCAATGTCAGCAGAAATGTTTGGCAAAGATGCGCGCGCAGTCGCATGACGTGTGATTGACGTGCAACTAGAGGGTGAAGGGGACTTGACATTTAGCTCTACATGTGGAGACAGAAGTCTGGGGTTATGTCAACCTAATCCCAAATCATATCTAATATCCTATGTTTAAAGAACTGTGTTATCCAAAAGGAGAGGTCTCTTAGGATAGAATCTTATTCTATACTGACTATACTGACTGTTAGTGCGTGTACAAGCGTCTAAATGTCTACACTAGATGCGAGGGGGTAGGAATATTCCATGGTAACGGGGCTATGAATTACTTGCATGAGGACAGCGAGGCCTGGCCCCTTTGCACGGTAGCTGGAGGAATGTTTACCTAAACTACTAGACAGGAATGCATCGGATGAGGAGCGAAGGAGATAATCTCGAAGGTGAAATACAGTTTTTGGCAGGCGACAGGCTGGATCAGGCACCGTTAGCCGCGCAGGGAGTAGGACAAAGTTCATGGATACAGATGCAGGCTCAGACTGGAGCTTTCAGAGGCAGAAGGCAGGAAAAAGCTTGATGACAGAATTCGGGCCTACTCGCCTGAATCTGTGAAATGTGGAAAGTGAACCACATAAAGTCGGTGGCCTTTCATACTTAGGAATGGAATATCTGACCCATTCATGACGGATCTGAAAGAGGACATGTTAACGGTGGACGCACATATATTTGCGTCTTCAGAACTGGAGCAGGAGGGAACATACATGTACTTATAGCATGCACATGGAGCCGTTGGGGTCTACGATAGGGGACATAACTGATCACAAAATTCATATTTCCTCATTCCCTCCTTGTCCCCTTCGGACCCTTAGGAGATATCGATCTTCATCAATCCATCGATCTGTTCATATAGCATCATTTGTTCTTCTTTCTTCTTCCGGGATCTCGAACGAAAACTTGGATGTGGGATACACGAGGTGGCACACAGACCACAAATCGCTGGCCCACATTGTAGACATAAGCAGCAACTGAATAGTATGAGGAGGCCAATACCTAGGAAGGATAATATTCTCCATCCCCAGGCTGACAACACGCCCCAGAACCAACCGGACCAAGTCCAGGTGCCTGGACTCTGGTGTATCTGGCTTACAATCTTATGAAGGCGAGTTATGGCCTTATATACTGACGGCGAATTTTCTGGTATGAAAATGCAACAACTTGATCCGATGACCCTACAAGCTCCGCCCCTATCGGCCAGGATGACGTCAAGGACAAGACGATTTTGAAGCACAACAATCCGCATAGCAGACTGCTCTTCTGTTAAATTGCCTAAGGCGGAAATAGTTTCGTTCACTACTGCTTCAAGGGTTCTGGTTAATCTACGTATCAGCTTACTATTAGTGACTGTACCTATATAGGGAAAGAAACCTTTATTGAAATCTGTGTATTTTTCCCATGCTGTTTCAGTGTAATCGACAATTGGGAGATCTCTCTGCTGTCTATTGTGTACTAAATGGGTATTTCTATGATAATCAGGAGGAGCTAGGAAAACAGGTGGCAGAAGGAATGCTATGTAACAGGTACCATCCCAATCTAAAGGTAGACATATATATGCGGTCTGGCCACATATGAAGTAGGAATGATGGGAAGCTCTAAATGTAGACTTGCCTTGATCACTGAATTTTATTACAGTGGTGCATTTACTATGACCCATGTGTATGGAACCATTCTTTCTTATACATAATTCCCCTTTTACTGGGAATACTGACATGGCGGGCAAGATTGGTGTAGCTTCAGATTCTACGTTCAGGATCATGAGGTTAAGTGTAAAGTTACCTAATCCATATACTTCATTTTCTAGATCAGTTCCTGTTCTTTTGGGAAGTCCCTCCTTGTTAGGGTAGCAGACTTTAAGCAAAACTAGGTTCAGGTTTCCCCATACCCAGTTGTCTTGATAAACTGCGGATTTTGAATCTAGGGTATTAATCAAACTAAACCATGCTCCACAGGAGCCATTGTGTGTGAACGGATATGGAAAGAGGGGCAAAACTCCCTTATAGTTCTGATAGGGAGGGAGTCGGCCACATATCCAACAATTTGTGGCATTGCTGGTTTGATGGGAATGATGTAGCATACTAATGAATGTGTTGTTGCGCAGCGCAAATCTATATGACAACTCATGCGGGGGAAATTCACTAAAAGAATGTTCTGCAGTTATATTGTAAGCACGCTTAGGAATAGGGTAATAAATGTGCAATAGGATGCTGACAATGATGATCAGAAGACTTAGGAAAAACAAAATTAATAATGTTACTGTGCAGTGACTACGAAATGATTTACAATACGCATGCTTCTTGAGCTGCATCTGATGATTTCTTTCTCTATTCCGGTCTAGAGGATACATGTCAGGGACAAATTCAACCGATTCACCTTGGAGAGGACTTAAACAATCAAATTGTCTGACTTACTAGACCTCAATTTTAGTTTATAAATTTCTGAGTTCGATTGCTCAACCAAGGGGAGCTTTGAGTCTGTCTGTGAGGGAATGCAGGGTTGAGTATCTACACTGGGTGGTAGTCCATAAAATTTCTTGATATGACTCGAGTGCAACCACCCTTTCCTTCCCTCGATTTTCACGGCTGTCCTTGTGGTGAGTAGAACCAACTTCTGTGACTTCCACCTAGGATCCAGTTGGGTCTTCCGGTCAAAGTTCCTGACCAGCACCAGGTCACCAGGAACCACGTCATGGGGCTTCACCTCAGTATTGTCGGGAAAAGCTGCGGATACCTGTGAACGACAAGATTGTAGTGCAGACATCAAGGAAGCCAGGTAATCTGTCAGCATATTACAGTCAACGTCAGTGATTTTACGAGGTATAGGCGTCCCCCACATATTTGGTGGTCTACCGAAGATCACCTCATACGGGGATAGCCCTGTTTGAGAATGTGCTACCATTCTCATGTAAAAGAGCGCAACTGGTAAGGCTACTATCCAATCGACTCCTTTTTCTCTACATATTTTGGACAATCTAATTTTCAGAGTTTGATTATGGCGTTCCACAAGACCTGCGGCCTCGGGATGCCGGACACAGTGGAATTTCCATTGGTACCCTAACAAAAGGGAAACGTGTTTCATTAGTTCGGATGAGAACGGCTGGCCGTTATCTGAGTAGACAACACGTGGTAAACCGTACCGTGGGAAGAATTCTCGAACTAACTGTTTGGCAGTAGTCGGGGCAGTGTAATCTGAAACCGGGTATGCTTCTGTCCAACGGGAAAGAGCACAGACAACTACGAGAACATATTTGAATCCTCGACATCGTTCCATCTGGATATAATCCATCTGGAGGACTTCAAAAGCATGATCGGGAGTTTGAAATCCACCCTGCTCTACGGGGATGCTTTTACCTGGATTAAACTGACAACATATCATACAGGTACGAACTTTTTGTTTAGCTGCTGCTCGCAAGTGCTTGTTGAACCAAATGTGTTGAATGCTGTCTAGCATAGCTTTCTCTCCTAGGTGTGCTGGACTATGTATTGTGTTAATGATAACTTGAACCATTGAGTCGGGAAGAAACCATATAGATTTTTCCTTCGTCATCCATCCTTGATCTGTTTGGATCCCTCCTAATTCAGTCCATTTCTTTATTTCTTCCGGTGTAGCATGTGTCTGTATGTCAATTACATCAAGGGCGGGATCCTTAACTGTCATGCAATGTGTTGACGTCGGAACTATTGTCTTTGTCATGTCAGTTGTGAGAGTCTGATTCTGAGCAGTCTGTTTAGCTGTTCTGTCAGCTAGGTCATTACCCTGAGAAATGATATCGGTAACTTTTGTATGGGCTTTGCATTTCATAATCGATATTGCAGTGGGTAGATGAATCGCATCTAATAGTGCTTGAATGAGGGGTCCGTGTTGGATGTGGGCACCGTGAGAAGTTAAATAACCTCTCTCTCGCCACAGTACGCCGAAGTCATGGACGACTCCGAATGCATAATGTGAATATGTTGACTTTCTTATTTGTGGCTTGAATACAGGCTTGTGTCAGAGCGATGAGCTCTGCTGCTTGAGCTGACAAAGTGTTAATACGATTTGTTTTAATGACTTCAGTGTCTGTTGTGACTGCGTAAGCGGCCACTAACTCTCCTGTACTTGTTCTCATACATGACCCATCTACATATAATGTCAAGTCTGGATCTGACAAAGGGATATCTGTCAAGTCTTGTCTGGGTTTCGTCGTGATAGTAATGACTTCAACACAATCATGTGCCAATGGATCTGTTCCGCTCACTGGTAACAGTGTGGCAGGATTTAACATATTGCAACGTCTGATTTCTATGTGTGGCTGAAACAATGTCAGTTCGTAACCGGTGAGTCTCGCTATAGTCAAGTGTTGTGTTTGTGTGCGGTTCAAAAGAACCTCTACTGCGTGTGGTACTTGTACTGTCAATTGATGTCCTAACACTATGGCATCGCTTTGTCTGATTGCTAAAGCTGTTGCTGCCACCGATTTCAGGCACGCAGGAAGGGCCTGAGCTACTGGATCTAATGTACTAGAGAAATAAGCACATGGTTTGTGTGATCCTGCTTGTTCCTGAGTGAGTACTGACAAAGCAGTACCTTCGCGTTCTGTAACGAAGAGTGTAAACTGTTTACTGTAACATGGTGTTGCTAGGACAGGTGCTTGGCATAAAGCTTTCTTTAAGCTTTCAAAGGCGTGTGTATGTTCTTGAGTCCAAGGGAGGACAGTCGATGCGGCTGCCTCCTGTGTTGTCAACTGGATGAGTGGTTTTGCTAGAAATGCATATTGAGGGATCCACTGCCTACAGTATGAAGTGAGGCCTATAAAAGCCCGTACCTCCTTTTGTGTCTTGGGTGGTGGCATGTTAGCGATTAACTGGATGCGGTCGGATGTAAGCTGCCTTCCCTCCTTGGACAGCGAGTGCCCAAGGTAAACAACTCGCTGGACACAGAATTGCAGCTTAGAAGGGGACACCTTGTGCCCCTTGTCCGCCAGAAATTTCAAAACCGTCAGTGACGCTTTTTCACATTCAGGTTCGCTTCGAGCGGTGATCAGTAGATCATCGACATATTGAAGCAAGGCAGTGTTAACTGGCATGTGGATACTGTCGAGTTCTTGTTTCAGTGCTTGGCTATAGATGCTGGGGCTTTCTGTAAATCCTTGAGGTGCGCGTGTGAATTTAAAACTTCGTCCATTTAAACTGAATCCGAACAAATATTGACTTTCCGGATCGATTGGGACACTAAAGAAAGCATTCTTGAGATCAATTACAGTGAAAAACGTTGCTTCTGAGTCAATAGCTGTTAGTAATGAAGAGATATCTGGGACCACGGGGTATTGTGGCACAATACATTTATTTAATTCGCGCAGATCAATAACTAATCGATATACTGGTGGAGCTTTTGGATCCGTTCTTTTAAGAATCGGAATTATCGGAGAATTACATACATTGGAGTCAGTTTCGACAACCACTCCTTGTGCAATGAGCTCGTCAATGATTTGCAGCAAAGCCATAACAGCATCGGGTGGTAACTTGTATTGTCGTATTCGTGGTAGTATTACTCCTGTTTTTAGTGTGACACGGTATGGTGTAATATTCATGCAACCAACATCAGTGGGACCTTGTGCCCATAAATGTATAGGTAAATTCTGCAGTCGGTGATCCATGTCTCTGGATACGTAGTGACCTTTAAAGTCACGTAAATATAGTCGTACTCCTTCCGGAGAACAACATATTATAGCTCCTAGAGCTTTCAATGTTTTTATGCCTAACAAGTTTTCTGGACATGATTTAGTAAGCAATAAATCTGTAGTACATGTCAATGGACCGACTGTCAGTGGAAGAGGTTGTGTTACATCATTAATTATAGGTTTTCCTGAGAATCCAAGGGAAATATTCTGTGAGCCTGAGAGGGGTGCCCCTGGAACTTCACTGCGTCTTATAGTTGTTCTGCTTGCCCCTGTATCAAGTAAAAACTTTCTGTCTTCCCCTAATATTTCACTATGTACATAAGGTCCCTCTTGGTCTACAGGAACCTCAATAAGGGGTAAGCCAACTTCCCTCTCTAGGCTATCTCATGAGTATCGCTGATAATCGGGATAATCTGCTTGTGCATACTGATACATCTGTTGTGCTGTTGCTTGTGTTGCAGCAATAGGCTGCGCTTGTGGTGGTGCTACGATCTGTTGTGGAGCTGCCTGTTGCGGAGCTAGTTGTTGCAGAGCTAACCTAGGCTGTGCATGCTGAGGGATTTGTTGTTGATTCTGATCCTGTCTAGGTGGACGTGGTCTCTCCTGAGTTCTACCTGTAGCAATATTATGTTTCAGGACTGGACAATCGTGTATATAATGACCTAGTTGTTTACAATAGTTGCATGTCCCTTTCGTAGGACCTGCGGAATCACCCTTTTGATGACTATCGGCTGGAACTGACTGTGCAACAAGCATTTTCATTTTTGTATCTTTCATACGTCTTTGTTCGTGTTCTTGTTCTTCTCTAATTCTATTGTGATGATATTGTAACATCTGTAGCATCTGTGATGGGGTATTACCTTGCCAGGTACTTTCGAATTTCAATACTCTATTCTTGACTTGTAGCAGAGAATTTTCAACTAATTTTGTCACAAACAGATGTGGGTATGACTCACTACTGGCTTTTAGGCCACTATTTATACCAAAACATTTTTCAAATCGGGAATAGAAATCACTAGTGTCTTCGTCTGGCTTTTGTTTACAGGCTGAGATTGCACCCCAGTCTTCCTTTTTCGTAGTTAATAAACGTGGCAGTACCTGTATTAGTAATCCTGCTAGTGCTGTAGTCTTTTCCCCAAGCCCTGCTCCTGCAGCTCGGGCCTTTTCTTCGTTTTCCAATGCTGTCCAATATATCTTTTGGTCTCCCACCTCCCATTCTTTTTCTTTGAGCTTTTCATAAACACCGGCGGGTAATAGGACTTTTAATATTTTCATAATGTCGGGGTAGGTATACTCTCCCATGAGTAACATGTCTTTTATCTCACGGTGGAAACCTGCTGGGTCCTTGTCATGGCTGGGTACTACTTTCTTCATTTCTAATAATTCTAATTTAGTTATAGGTGTGTACACAAACACGCGTGTAAAATTATCACCGGTACCTCTAATTGGGTGCACTTCGCGTAACGGGTTCTGTCTATCTATGTGATACATTTTTCTTCCCATAATGGGAACTGGAACGTGTTCTGGGCATACGAAATTTAAATATTGGTTTCGGGATTCTAGAATTTCCTTAATCAAATCAGTACCTGACCCTCTCCATATATTCGTGAGTAGTTCTGTCAATATGTCAGGTAAGGGTCCTGGATCGGAGTGTTGGCTTTTATATAATATAAGGAGGTGTTGAATCATGTATATACTAGCTAAACGCTGTTCATACGGGTCAAGATTCAGAAACGTGTGTGCAAGTACATCATCATTGTATTCGCCGGGACTGTCAGCCCATTGTACTGCTGACCTGGCTAATTCTTGTTCGTCCATGGAATCGAGCATGTGGTACCCCCTTCGATCTCGGAGTAATTTATCAGCGGCTTGGAATAAGTGTTCGGGGGATTTTGTATTTAGCATAGGGTTTGGAAAATGTCTATTATATTCTGGACGTATTGGACGTACCGGATCATTAAAACCTCTGGTATTATTATGGGGTCTTCCTCTACCTACATAAGCTATCGTTTCTACTTGCTCTGACTCTTGCTCCTCCTCTTCTCTGTTTAGGTCAGCGGCGTCTACCTCTAATCTTTCTTCGTGTATTCGTTCTACTTCTTTGCGGATCTTTCGGTACATGGGGACTATACATAACTGTTTATCATGTCTCCCTTCTGATACATTCTGGCCCCAAGTGACAAGTTTTTGCATTTCTTCCGGATTTACCCCAGGCCGGTCTTGATTTCTGATTACACAGTTTATGAGGAAACGTAACAGTTGTCCTTGTACCTCCGCTTTCTGGTACTCCATGGCTCTGTTAATACTTTCAGGACTTCGCCCTGACTGGACAAAGTGATATATATTTTCTAAATGTGTAATCATTCCTGGTAGCTTCGTTAAATATATTGCAGCTCGTCGAATACGTAATGATGACAGCAGCATTTCGTCCCGTTTACCGGGCACAGGATCATATCTACAATCTACTAGAAGTTCCTTAAGCATGTTGGGAGTTGCTAGTTTGGGCGTACGTTGGTGTGCTAATTCTCTAAGGGAAAATTTATTTCCTCTGGGTGGCGTAGAAAAAATGTCTGTCGTACCTCCTGTAGCACCGTCTGGGGTGCTGGACGTGAAAGGATTTGTTGAAGGTGAGACAGCAACCGTCGTTGCGGGAAAAACTGTAGAGACGGACGGGCCTGTTGGAACCTGTGTAGGAGTTTGTAGTTGCGGGGGTACAGACGAATGCTCTTGGTGTTGAACACCATCGGCAAGCGGTGTGGGTGGTATGGCATTAGCATACTCGGGAGCTGCGTCATCTAAATAGGAGGAAAGAAAAACGTCCTTTGCTGTTTTGGGATGTGATTTGGGATGTGCTTTTATCGGAAACAATGGAGGTTACAAGTCTTTTGGTATTTCCGGAGTAGCCTTAGGTAACCCTTCGGCCAGAAGTGGATACATACCATTCATAAGGGCGTTTCTTTGTCTATCTAATTGTTCTGATTTTACTCGGGTACCTTCCTCAATTAACAGATTCTCTCGGACTTTATTTGACTTCTCCTTACCCTTATTTTCCTGTCTGAGTGCTTTTTCTGTACGTCTATACGATTCTTTACGCCATAATTCAATGGCATCTTTCTGTGACTGTCTGGCTTTCTTTTTCCATAATTCTTCTTCTACTCTCATGATGTAATCTGCATCCCAGGTCCCCGTTGCGAGCCATCTCTGACTCTCTGGTAATTCTTTTGTATAGTCCACCCATAAATCAAGAAATAATACGGCATCTAGACCGTGCTTATGATACATAAAGTATCCTGGAGTATCCCTAGGTGGAATGGGAACGGCTTCTTCGAGTACACCTTTTCTAGTTTTGATCTGTCTTAGTTTCGAAAAGAGCGGCATTTTTAGACCTTATTACTAGAACACACTTTATACAAGAAAACACAATAATGAACAGTCATTCACACCACAATATATAGAAAGTTTTTAAAACATTTAACGCTTAACAGTTTTACGAACGATGATAGCTAATAGAAAACTAGTTACTGACATTATACTGACACTAGATAATACTTATTTATATGCAAAACATACTATATATACTGCTAAACAGTACAGATACACTGCTAAAACAGTGCAGACCGGATTTGTGTACCCAAACCCGTCCTGACCGGCACAGACTATGTGCACGTAAAATGCCTCCCCGGTAATGGTACTCACCGGGTAGCTCGGAACGGAAGGCCTCGGAACGGAACTGAAACTGGACCGGACTGGACTCGACTCGACTGGACTCGGAACTTCGGAACCTGGCGGGACTCTGTATACCTCGGATCTTGCTCTCTCAGCTAGGCTCTGGTCGGGATACTTCGCACTTCTCACCGCCTCGTCTGGGTGTTGATCGCAGCCTCAGTCGTCCCCGCTTGGCCGGAGGGAGATACAGGAAATCCTGCAGGTACGCGTTTTTTTTGTCCGTTCAGCTGTGGCAGGAGACCGGGCCTGCAACGCACCGCCGGCGCGTGAGATGAGAAAGTGTCCCTGTTCGGGCGCCAATTTATGTGGTAAATATTTCGTTACCGGTACTATTTTTTATGCGGTAAAGTCTATTAAGAATAACTCAGTAAATATAAGAGGCAGAATCCGTGGTATTAGAGGTTTTTTAAAAGGCTTTATTCCTATATAAAAGGAAGACAATTCGAATTGTGGGCCTTCTATTCCATCACCACGAAAGTTCAGGAAGGAAGGGAGCATATATTATTGACAGGTAATCATTTTTATAGAAAAGGCATTACAGTGAAACAGATGCAGTAGGCGTTACAACTGATAAGGCAAAATAAAATATGCATGCGTAACTAGAACAGGCGTAACTAGAAAACGTCATTATACATGATGTCACAAGTGGGTGGATCCATAAAAGAATCCTGCAATGTCAGCAGAAATGTTTGGCAAAGATGCGCGCGCAGTCGCATGACGTGTGATTGACGTGCAACTAGAGGGTGAAGGGGACTTGACATTTAGCTCTACATGTGGAGACAGAAGTCTGGGGTTATGTCAACCTAATCCCAAATCATATCTAATATCCTATGTTTAAAGAACTGTGTTATCCAAAAGGAGAGGTCTCTTAGGATAGAATCTTATTCTATACTGACTATACTGACTGTTAGTGCGTGTACAAGCGTCTAAATGTCTACACTAGATGCGAGGGGGTAGGAATATTCCATGGTAACGGGGCTATGAATTACTTGCATGAGGACAGCGAGGCCTGGCCCCTTTGCACGGTAGCTGGAGGAATGTTTACCTAAACTACTAGACAGGAATGCATCGGATGAGGAGCGAAGGAGATAATCTCGAAGGTGAAATACAGTTTTTGGCAGGCGACAGGCTGGATCAGGCACCGTTAGCCGCGCAGGGAGTAGGACAAAGTTCATGGATACAGATGCAGGCTCAGACTGGAGCTTTCAGAGGCAGAAGGCAGGAAAAAGCTTGATGACAGAATTCGGGCCTACTCGCCTGAATCTGTGAAATGTGGAAAGTGAACCACATAAAGTCGGTGGCCTTTCATACTTAGGAATGGAATATCTGACCCATTCATGACGGATCTGAAAGAGGACATGTTAACGGTGGACGCACATATATTTGCGTCTTCAGATCTGGAGCAGGAGGGAACATACATGTACTTATAGCATGCACATGGAGCCGTTGGGGTCTACGATAGGGGACATAACTGATCACAAAATTCATATTTCCTCAGTTCATGCAGTACTGTGAGTTAAACTGTCTTTGAATCTCTCTTTCCAGTCAGGCCATGTATGAGGTAAACTGTCCCTGCATCTGCTTCATGCAGCAGCAGCTCCTAAGAAAAGGTAAATTTGACGTCTGTGCATGCTGAACCAGTCCTTTGCCTGACGCGGGGTCTAGTCGGCATTACTCCAGTTATATCGCCAGTCGTGTCCGTGGGTGTGTTGGTCCTCCTGCCTCCGAACCATGGCTGTCTCCTGTTCGCCGTCCAGGAGCTTGCATTACGGCTGAAAGCACTTTCACTATGCCAAAAGTTGAGTTAAAGCTTTGCTGTTGCTGTCACTAACCAATGCCACACCTTTTCGCAGTGTGCAATGGGAGGTGCTACTCCTGTCCGAGAAGTATTCGGCAACTGCTGGCCAGGTACTTGTTTGTGGTTGAGGGAGAGATCATTCGGATGCCAGTCAATGGAGGGTTCTTGGTTAGTTGTCTGGTTAGTGTGTGTTCATGATTTTATATATGCGAGTGCGTGAGCCTCCCTGCTCTACAGTCCGTGCGCAGGCTGCCTGAGTCCCTTGGTCCGGCTCCGTGCTCCTTTCAGGCTCCGGGCAGGGTTTGCCTCGCATCCATGTAACCAAAGCCAGCATGATGTGAGCTGGGAGTCTGCTGGGCTGCCTCCCAACCTCACACTGCGAATCCACCTCTCACTCCCAAACTTCAGACTTTACAACTAAAACTCTCCACAACATCACCCATGAGAGAGCACCCCAAAAAGGACACCCTGAGAACCAATCCTGTATGTTTATATATATATGCATATATACATTTATATATTTATATTCAGATATTTGTTTATGCATGTTTAGGTGCATTTAAAAATATATATATGCATATATATACATATCTAATAATCTTACCTTGCTTCAACCTCACACTATTCTTGTACATCTCACACTCCTTTCATATCACACCTACTGCTCTTCTACTACTCTACCCTTCCATAAGCATCATACTGCTCTCCACACTTTTCAACATTCAAAACAACACTAAACTCCACACTTTCTTCCTTCTCTCTATTTACTCTCCCCCCACACCTTTCTTCTGCATCATAGTATTCTACTCCTCACTATACTTCATTCTCCCTCATGCTAGTCTTCTAATCATTCTCCTTCCCAAATCTTAACCACTGTTCCTCTCCTACTAAAGTATGCTTTAAACTACTACACAGCTAACAAATACAATTCTAACAACATAAAATCACAACATATCACAAACATACACGAATTAATACAAATCTATAAAACAATACCATTCCATAAGCAAATTGCTTTAACTTAAACAAAGGCCAGACCTATTGCATTTCCAATGCTTGCTTTTTTTCTCTTACAAGTTTAAGCATGTGTGTCAACCATTTAGCTCATCCCTGCATGGCAATTCTCTGTCCCTCTGAGCAAGGCCGCTGCTTAACGTGTGTGATTGACGACAACATGCTGGATTACACCTTTAATTTTAAAGAGTCATTTTCCACCCTGCTGTTTTTTGCTCGGGGCCTCGTTTTAATTAGATGCTATAAAACAACTATCTTCTTTTGAAGATTGCGTGGGTAAGGAAATGGATTTACTAAACTACATAATAACATGCTTCCCATTTGTCCAAGCGTATACTTTAGTTTTAAATCGTCTTCAGTGCATGGAGAGGGCACGCACTCCATGGAAATTACAAACACTTAACAGATTTCATTAAAAAAGTGAAGTGAAATCATCTAAAGGGGCGCGTTTAGCAGCTTTTCCACGACCTTACATAACCCATGTATAAGAAAGTGAATTTTAAAGCAAGAAGTTCTTGACTTGGTAGTTTGAATTCTTCACATTTCTGTCCAAAGTTAGAGATAAATTATGTTGCATGTTTTGGTAGCAGTAAACTATGAAACTCTCCCTTCAGAGCTTTAGCTACTTACTGACTTCATTAAAACAATAAATCGGCAACTACAGCCCTTCAAGAACTCTGATACCAAGTCCTGTAAACCTATTAATCCGAGTACAATACACACAGAGGCATATTTAGAAAGACATGGCGTAGGGCAGCGCCGCAAGTCATTTTGCAGCGCTGTCCTATGCCAATTCGAAAGGACAGAAATGCACTGTATTTACAAGACACGGTGCATTCCTGTCCTTTCAGCCAGCGACAGAGCAAAAATTGCGGGCCTGCGCCAACACAGAAAAGGGTGTCTGTGTTGTTAGCATGATTGTTTTTGTGCAGGAAGGGGCACCCATCCTTTCTCTCCCCGATGTAGCGTTCTAGTGGTTGGCCGCGCAGATTGAGTAGAGACCCCAACCCGGAACCATACATCGACATTGTATCACCTTCTGGCCAGGCGTGGCCAGAAGGCTTTAAATAAAGGGACCAGAGTCGCTCGGGACTTCCGGTCCATACCAGTGGCCCATGTGTCTGTGTCTATTTTTGCGACGTAGCAGTATAAGCATAACTGTTTATACGTGTGGCCCCCCCTGTTTCCAGGGCCCAACACTGGCGATGAGGGTGGGGGCGTTCGAGACCCCTCACCTCTTCTGCGGATCCTCATCTGCCGATCGAGAGTCCTGATCAGGCCGCCCGGTGATTCCTGCCGCGTGGGGTCCGCACTGCCGGCGGATCGTTGTGCAAGGTGTCACCCGCGGGCGGTTTCAGGTGAGCTCTGCCTTCGCTCCCTGCACCATCGCTCCGCACCAGTCGGCGATGCTCTAGCTCGCGCTGTCCCAAGGCCCCGCGCTGAGTCTGGTAGCGCACTGAGGCCTGCGCTCCTCGCGGAGGGGCGCGAATGCGCATTAGAGACTTTTGCCTGCCCGGAGTGAAGGCGCGTCTGAGCCATCAACAGCGCTCGAACAAAAAAGACCCCCAGCGGTGATTGTCTGATGTGCACTGGCAAAGGAAGTGCCAGCAACACGAACGTCCAAAGGCCAACAAGCATTGGCAAATAGAAAGAGAGTCACCAGAGTGCCATCAAGCACTGGTAAAAGGAAGCACTGTCACACAAATAAGCATTGGGAAAAGGCCACAGGAATCCCAACCACAGCCCACAGGGGAGGACACCAGTGTGCACCAAGCATGAGCAACACACAACAGACCACAGAAACGAGTAGGGGCACTGTGAGGTGCTGCGGGAAGACCAGGAAACTGTGGACAAATCAAAAAAAGAAAGAGAAAAGGGGGACAGAAAAGGGAACACGTAACAACAAACCACAGGCAGTGATAGGCACAGGCAAGACAGACAAGGGGGCCACGAAGCACAGCCATGACAGACCAAGCAGGGGCAGCAGCTGCCCCACTGCAAGCAGCTGCGGTAGCTGAAGCAACACCGGTGCATTCTCAAGTGAGCGCGCTACCGCCGTTCAGCGAACTAATTGATCCCGCCACTGCATCCCCAAGGTGGAACGTGTGGGTTGGCCGGCTGGACAAATATTTCACTGCCACCAGAGAAACGGATGGCGCCGTCAAGAGTTCGTTGCTGCTACATTTCGCATGGGATGAAATATACAAGCTTTTCAAGCACCTACCGAACACGGGAGCCCCACAGATTACGACGCAACAGTGAGGGCACTCAATGCCCACTTTGACCCGCAACTAAACCCCGATTATGAACGTTTTAAATTGCGGCAGGCCCGTCAAAGAGAAGGAGAGTCAATGGATGTATTCCATGCACGCTTGAGAGAGTTAGACAGCACGTGCACGGAGGATGATTCAGTCAAGGAAGTGCGCGCGCAGCTTATCCACGGGTGCCGAAACAAAACATTGAGGACGCTCATCCTCCGACAACCCAGGATCTCGTTGGAAGACATGCTTGTCCTAGCACGGTCACATGACCTGTCCGAGGTCCGGTCCACAGCGATGGAAACGGCGCTCATGCCCACAGCAAGTTCAGCAGTAGCCATCAAGACAGAACGGGTGGATGCAGCGTACACCCCAGGGCGTGGCAGCAGAGGGCGGTGGCCCACAAGGAGGCTGCGTCAGTCGCAGTGCGGATATTGCGGCAAAGAAGAGCATGCCCCTAACGAGTGCCCGGCTCGGGGGAAGACTTGCTCGAAGTGCGGGATTCCGAACCACTTCTCCAGTGTATGCCGAGGGGGCATGCAGGGCAGAGGGAGCGCCGGACGACGACCACCGACCAAAGCAGTGAGACACCTCTCGCTTGAAGAACCCGACACGGCACGAACGCTGAAGGTGTCCCCGCAGCACAGAGGATACCTCGAAGACCCGTCCACTGACGAAGAGGAGGAATGCCTCCTCATATCTTTCGCAAGTGACCAAAAACGGAGGCGACGTCCTCAACCGACGTGTACAATCGAGATCGCAGGATCCCCCGTCATGGCCCTAATTGACACTGGAGCCTCGGTCAATGTGATGGGGAGCCAACATTATAAAAGACTAAACCCAAGACCCAACTCACACCGTCCAAGGTAAAAATTCTAACATATGGAAGTCAGATGCCCCTGCCGCTAAAAGGGAAAATGACAGTGCAAGTGAAGTCAGAAATTCATGAAGTGACAACTACGTTCCACGTGGTCAACAAAGAAGCAGATATCCTCGAAGGGAGTCACACTGCGGAAGACCTAAGCCTGGTGATGTTCGCAAATGCGGTAAGAGTGCTTCAAACAGAAGACTTCCTGGAACTGTTTCCACAGTTGTTCAAAGGGCTAGGGAGCATGAAACGACCTCCGGTGCGACTGCACATCGACACGTCAGTGAAACCCGTGACACTACGGCACAGACGCATCCCATTCCATCTACGGCCTTTGGTAGAGCAAGAGTTAATCAAACTTGAACAACAAGGGGTGATAGAGAAAGTGACCGGTCCCACCCCCTGGGTGTCACCTATGGTAATCGCTGAGAAGCCGAAACAGCCTGGACAGATCAGGCTCTGTATAGACATGCGCATGCCTAACCAGGCAATACGACGGGAGAGGCATTTGACACCAACCGTAGATGACATCCTTACGGATCTCAATGGGAACAGGTGGTTTTCTGAATTGGACCTCAACGCAGGATACCACCAGTTGAGGTTGGCTGAGGAAAGCAGGTACATAACTACTTTCTCGACACACCTTGGGCTCAGACGATACAAAAGACTACATTTCGGAATATCCTCGGCTGCCGAGATCTTCCAAAACGCAGTCCGGGAAGTCCTGTCAGGGCTTCAAGGGGTATTAAATGTCAGTGATGACATCCTAATTCAGTCAGCAACTCTGGAAGACCATCACCGGCGGCTCAGAGCCACGCTCCATCGCCTCGCGGAACACGGGGTGACTCTACACAAAGAGAAGTGGCAGTTCTTCAAAAAGACCATTGAATTCTTTGGATACGTGTTCAGCCAAGAAAGTGTTAAAGTGGACCCCCGGAAGTCGCAAGCGATTCAACTGGCTCCAGCCCCCACAACGGCATCAGAAGTTCGAAGTTTTCTAGGTATGGCAACATACTGTGGGAGATTTATATCCAACCTCTCAACGGTCGCTGAGCCATTGCGAAACTTGACGAAGAAAGACAGCGTGTGGAAGTGGGGCCCGGAAGAACAAGAATCCTTCAGCAAGGTAAAATCCACATTACTAGAAAAGACGACTATGGCATATTTCGACACAAAGCGACCAACTGAACTAATAGTGGACGCCAGCCCTGTAGGCCTTGGAGCACTGCTGTCCCAGGAAACAAACCCAGGGACATGGGTCCCACTAGCTTTCGCCAGTAAATCTCTGACGGCAAAGGAGACAAGATACTCCCAAATTGAACAGGAAGCACTGGCCATCAAGTGGGCCTGCAACCATTTTCACCTATATCTGAGCGGACACCTGTTCCGCGTGGTAACAGATCACCAGCCCCTTGTCCCGCTATTCAGAGGAACTGTTCCCCACCCACCGCCGCAGATCGAACGGTGGGCGATCCAACTCCAGCATTACCAATTTGATCTGGTATACAGGCCTGGTGCCAAAAATCCAGCGGATTTCTTGTCATGCCACCCAGCCATTGCCCCTGAAGAAACCCACGACCAAGAGCAACTAACGGAGGAATTTGACAGCATGGTCACCCAGTGGGCGTGCCCAAAAGCCCTAACTCTGTCAGAGATTGAAATGCACACCCAGTCCGACAAGGTTCTGAAGAAGGTGCTAGAAGCGATACAAAAAGGTTCGTGGGCTGGGTTTCTCCAGGACGTCAGTGGATGGACCGAAACGGACCGAGCTCGCCTTGGAAGGTGTGGCGAGTCCATGAAGGGCTGAACGCCGCAGCGAGCGGGGTAGTGTTAAGAGACTTGCGCATTGTCATGCCCCTAACCCTCCAGGACCAAGTAACTGCCCTAGTCCAGGAGGGTCACCAAGGCACTGGATGAAAGCCAGGTTGAGGGAGAAAATCTGGTTCCCAAATCTAGAAGAAACCGGGATTTTCTGGCACGCTTAGGCATAAAACATCACCGCATCACGCCGCAGTGGCCGAAAGCAAACGGAGAGGCTGAAAGGTTCATGCGGATACTGAACAAAGTGCTACGGATATCTGTGGCTGAACAGGCCGACCCGGAAGTCGTGCTTCAAAGGTTCCTGCGGGAATACCGGAGCACTCTGCACTGCACCACTCAAAGGTCTCCGTGGTCACTGATGCTAGCTGGGCAACGGCAGGACAACATTCTCGTAGCAGATACCTTTGAGCCTGAACCGTACGATCCCACATGCACGCAGGCAAGGAGAATAGCCAATAATGACAGGGCGAGCAGGAGGAGACGATCACAAGTGTGGCCGATGACACCAGGCTGCGTAGTTCTAGTAAGGAATCATCGTAGCGGAGGGAAGTTCCGCACACCTTATGAACCAGGACTGTGGTTAGTCAAGAGCGTGAAGGGCACAGCAGTAACAGCCGAAAGAGATGGGGAAGTCATCACTCGAAACATATCGTGGTTCAAGAGGGTGCCTGACTCAAGAGTAGAGAGGCCAATGGTCGAGGAAGTCCCCTGCAGAGACCATGGTCAGCTAGGCAGAAGCCCAAGCGCGACAAGCAACCCAAGTATGAACGGAGCAGGTCAGGAGAGTCCCAGGGATCCTAGTCCAGAGGAACGATCACCCGTAGAAGACCCAACAAACCCAAGAGGTGACAACCAACGACATCGGTACAACCTAAGGCCCCATCCGAAGCCCAATCAAAGGCTCAGTGACTATGTGGGTTAATTTCATTTTGTTTATTCCGACTGATTTGGGATGGGATGTAGCGGTCTAGTGGTTGGCCACGCAGATTGAGTAGAGACCCCAACCCGGAACCATACATCGACATTGTATCACCTTCTGGCCAGGAGTGGCCAGAAGGCTTTAAATAAGGGGACCGGAGTCGCTCAGGGCTTCCGGTCCATACCAGTGGCCCATGTGTCTTTGTCTATTTTTGCGACGTAGCAGTATAAGCATAACTGTCTATACGTGTGGTCCCCCCCTGTTTCCAGGGCCCAACACCCTCCATCCCCTTCCCTCTCCCTCTCTTCCGCTACCCTTCCCTCTCCTCTCTTGTAGGATGACTCATGTTCAATGGGGTTATCACCCATAACCCAAAAATATTGCTTTACCATCTTTTTGGTAAAGTCCATTATCTTTGTCTTGTCTACATTGACTTATGGTTTATTTGTGTGGATAAAGCTCTCAGGGGAACACATAGTGCTATGAAGCCCAGTTAGGGTATGATCGAATAGAACTGTGTTGTCCACATATTGCAAGAATGGAATCAATGTACTGTATAGATTTGGTGGAAATATGACTACAGAATTTACATACATATCCAGATTGGGAAACAACCTTTACATCGCGGTCATTAGACCGCGAAGCCTTTACAACGCGATGCCATTGATACGCAAGTCATTACATCGACTTGCAGTAGATGGCGCTCTAACATAAGGAATAGTATAAATTACTATTCCAACACCTTACCTTCTGTTGCGTAGGCTGGAGTTGGAATAGTAAATTAAACATTCCTAATGTTACAGCACCATCTACTGCAAGTCGATGTAATGACTTGCGTAGTAATGGCATCGCGTTGTAACAACGTGGTTGTTGTAACGACTGTGTTGTTACGGAACGCGATGTTTTTGCATGCGTTGTAGCATGCCATATTCATCCAGGTCAGCAGAAAGTACGCTGAATAGCAGGGGAGCAAACACACACCCTTCCTTCAACCCCAATTAGTTAGAATTTAGGTTAAAACAGATTTACTGAACCCAGTTGAATCAGTTTGGGAAAAAGGGGGTGGTGATGGACAGAGTTTCTGAATGATGCAGAATACTCTTACCAAGTCAAGAGATCATGGTTTAAATCCATCACCGTTGTTTAGCTCACTGCACCATCCCAGCTCAGAACCAGGCTACATGCAAATTAGTCTGTACCTGTCCCAGTGCATGATGGGAACAGGGCAAACCAAACTACCAAGCCAATTCTTATACTGGGAAGGAAACAAGCTTCCGGGGACCGGTTTCTGGCATCACAGCCTTCGTCGGCCCGGCTTGCCTGAATCCTGATGGTGCAATGAGCAAGGGACTCACGTCTGAGCATACCCTCCCACACTGAGTGTGGATAAAATCGATTTGGGAAAAAGGGGGTGGTGATGGACAGAGTTTCTGAATGATGCAGAATACTCTTACCAAGTCAAGAGATCATGGTTTAAATCCATCACCGTTTTTTAGCTCACTGCACCATCCCAGCTCAGAACCAGGCTACATGCAAATTAGTCTGTACCTGTCCCAGTGCATGATGGGAACAGGGCAAACCAAACTACCAAGCCAATTCTTATACTGGGAAGGAAACAAGCTTCCGGGGACCGGTTTCTGGCATCACAGCCTTCGTCGGCCCGGCTTGCCTGAATCCTGATGGTGCAATGAGCAAGGGACTCACGTCTGAGCATACCCTCCCACACTGAGTGTGGATAAAATCGATTTGGGAAAAATCAGTACCCAAGTGTTTTCACACGATCCCCCTATTGCTAATTTAGAGCATAGGAGATCCTTACAAGTACCATCAAATCTACTTTCAAAGTTGGTAAAAGTGCATTGGGTAACATACACTTTACATTTTCTCCATAAATTCACTTTTTATATTCCTTCCTAAATTTACTCACTTCACACAGTCTTTTCCATTTTTATTCTTCCTCAGTAGTTGCCTAATTTACTTGTTCATTGCATGACGTTTTGTTCTTAAGTCACAGGTATAGCAAAGTGTACCTGTTTGTAGTATTTTTGCCTACAATATGGTGTGAATGGAAGAAATGGCCAACTGCGGAATACTGAGTAAATATGCCCCAGGTGGAAGCATCAAGAAGACCTCCACTCCCATCACCTAGATGTTGACATTGAATTTATTGAACTTAAAATGAGGCAAGCAGCTGTGGAAAGTCTTTTCCTTTAAGAAAGAACCACTATCAAACCTGTTAGACATTGTATTGCCCCAGTAGTTGGAAGAAGCTTCGTGCCAAGTGATGAAGGATAATGGTCGCTTTCTAGCCAAGGTATAATTCTAAAATCACTGTAGTAAGAAATTTCGCTTAGTTGGATGAATATGTAATAAAGAACAGTTTTTCTTTCTTACTAATCTCTGTTGAATGTATCAGCAGGCAAACGTTTATAGCCCACGTATTTGGTGAATGGAGAGAAGATAATAAGCGGCAGTCCAGCACATCATGTCGCTGTTTGGGAGCAGCAGAAATGGGAATCCTACAGTGAAAATGTATTTAATCTGTTAGGACATTGAGATTAAAATCCCGCTATAATGAATGCAGCATTTGGCCAGTCTTACCCAGCTTATTCAGAACAGGTTATAGCTCATTGTTTATAGATTCCTTAATTTCGGTGCCAAGATACAGCTATCAACTATCCAAGATTTATCAGAGTTTGTCTTGAACCAACCAGAGCATTTGAACCGTAGAATATTTTTCAAAACCTGCAACAATAGCAAATAGCAAGAAGACCATATCAGAGTGTTAGAAACAAAGTGTCCAGACCCCTAGAAAACCTTTCCTTGTGTTTAGCAGTGAAGGCTAGTAGAAACAATCCTTGATAACTACTTACGTTTTTTTTAACTTTATTAATTATTTTGTCTCAACAAAATTACAATCATCAGTACAACAGTGCTCATTTTCTCAGTAATCATAATGTCGTCAGTTACATCATTATTATTATTTTTATTTAACATAGTGTAACATTTTGCGCTCATATACCAAGGTGTGGAATACAGGTTATATAACTAGATCATTTTCCACTAAAGTGAGCTCCACTCGGGTGCATAGAGTACTTAATAGTTATCTTGTCCATAACTTTTCCCACGCATTGTTTCTATTGTTCAATCTAATTCTACCATTGTCTCAATGGCTGTTCTCTGCTGCAACCCTATCTCTCAGATAATCTCTCAGATAATCTCTCAGAGGCTGCCCTAGGCCTAGATGCTGGGGGTTGTAATTCAGCATATTATTTGCTGTTTGTATCGCAATCCATTAAACCTTTAAGTCACTGTTCGAGTGTTGGCGTGCTCCTGCGACCCCAGTGAATGGCCAACTTTCTTTTTGCAATGAGTAATGGTATGCCAATATAGCTGCGCATCGCTTTGGGGATGTCTGCCATGTATCCCAGCAAGGCCATTATAGGAGACGGTCTGATTTGTAGGCCAGTCATTTGTTGGAATGCTGTAAAAACGTGCTCCCAGTACCCAGGCACCCTATTGCATGTCTATGTCATATGTATATAGTCCGCACCTGGGGCCTGACACTTAGGGCAGTTTGTTGTGCGGGATGGATCTATTCTTGCCATTTTTACTGGTGTCATATCTACCCTGCATAAGAACTTGTAGAGAAGCAGTTGGTGTCTGTATTTACCTGACACCATACGGGTGACCGCGCAACACTTTTGCCATATTTTATCTGTGATTGGATGCCCCAGATCAGCCTCCCATGCACCTCTGACCTTCCCGTCACGAACCGGCATTCGCTCCAAGCTAGCATGATATAATTTGGATATACGTTTGGTGACAGATATGAGTAGCTTCAATGGCGTGAAGATGTCTGGCTTTAGGGTGTAAGTGGATACGCGGCTCCGCAGTGGATTTTGGAGTCTGGTTAGTACACACTGATCCATGAGCGGAGCACCTGTAAAGCGGTCATCTTCTGTACGTGAGTAGAGGTGGCCCCCAGGAAATACATCCCCAAATGTACACAGCCCAAATTGCCATAGTGTGTGCCTCACCCACAGTTCTGTCGTGATGGGTACCCAAGGGTTGTCTATCAGAGGAATTTGGGAGGCGTACACTACGACACCCATTCCAGGCCCAGCATGTATTGGACACAGTTTGCACATCCTCTTTGTCTCGTGGCAGCCCCACTGGCAGGAGCCCCCGCAGCGGCACTGGGTAGGTCAAATCTGCCTTAGGTTTAGCGTAAGGCAATCTGGCATCCGAATGGTACCAATGCCATGCATAGCTGCACTGTGCCGCTAAGTAATATAACTGCATATTTGGGACTCCAACCCCCCCCCCCCCTTTTTGTATGGTAGCACAAGGGTATCCCACCCAAAGCATGGCAGTCGTCCTCCCCATATCAAGCATACCAATTGCATCCATAGCTGGGCAAAGAATGCATTGGTAAGTGGTATGGGAATATTGTTAAAGAGATATAGTAGTTTCGGTAAAATGACCAATGCCAGCCAGTGAGAGCGATAGCCCAATCCATGTGTTTATTTTACCAGTTAGCTGTTCCAGTACTGGGCCATAGTTTAACCGCAATATTTGCTCCTTATCCTCATGCAGGACAATTCTCAAGAATCGGGTTTCTGTGTCGCACCATGTCAGCAGGAACCCTACACATGTACGGTCTTGTACAGGAGTCAGTGGGAATGCCACTGATTTCATCCAATTTATGTGCAGTCCAGATAGTACCCCGAAAAGTGAAACCTCATGAAGCAATGGGGCAAGATTCTCAGCAGGGTACCACACATATAAGATAATATCATCCGCATATAGTGTCACCAGGACTGAGCTGGTTTTAAATTGTAGTCTTCTATGCAGGTGATTTTCTTGGAGACATCTCACTAAGGGGTCCATCGCAATAATGAACTAAAGCGGCGATAGCGGGCATCCCTGCCTAGTGCCTCGCGCTATTTTAAAGGAACCTGTTATTGTGCCATTAATTCTTATCCGTGCCATAGGCTAGGTGTACATCAAGGCAAACAACGACGTTTATGCCGCAGGGAAACCCATCTTACACAGCACTGCCTGGAGGAAGGGCTACTCAAGCAAATCAAAGGCCTTCTTCGTGTCCAGCAGTGCCGCAATCGCCGGCACCGTGATCTCTATTCTGTGCAGTATATAGAAGAATGTGCGAAGGTTTAATGCAGTCGTTCTATGGGAGATGAACTCTGACTGTGCTAATGATATAATTTGCCCCAACAGTAGCGACATTCTAGTCGCCCCCATTTTAGCCAATATTTTCATATTTAAATTTAATAGTGACAGGGGCCTGTAGGAGCTGCGGTGCATTGGATCTTTCCTGCGTTTGAGAAGTAGCACTATAACAGCCTCCCTCAGCGAGGGGGGAAGAATGCCCTCCTGTACCGTCTCAGCATTAATTTCTAGCAACTGCGGTTCCAGTAGCTCTTTATAAGCCTTATAGAAGGCACCTGTCCGCCTCCGTGGTCTTGTTCCCTTCCATGGCTTCTATTGCCTGCTGGAGCTCCCCAACAGTAAAGGGCTCGCTTAGGAAGTGCTGTTGAGGAGACATTAACCATACCATGACTATACTGTTCAGATAGCTATCTATGTCACTGTTCCCCTCTGTGTATTTGATGTTATATAAATCCATACAGTATCTTAACACTTCCTGCTTTAATTCTGGGTGTGTCAGCAATATGTTCATCCTGCGGCCAATGCAGGTTTGCTATGTATGATTGCCCATGGGGTGGCTGCACTAGGCATGGCAGTGTTCGTCCCTGCCTCTCCCCTTCCCCGTATCTTCTTGCTGTGGCAAATTTGCCCTAATAGGGAGCTTCCCTCTATGACGCTTCCTGGTATTCTGCGAATAAGGCCGCTCTCTTAGATACATATTCATAAGATATCCCGTTGGCCTGTTCTTGATCTAAGTGTGCAAGCTCACCCTCTAATTTAGTAAGTGTATTACGGAGGTCCTTTAGTATCCCTGCCCCCTTGGAGATGCATACCCTCTTCATGTATGCCTTGAAGGCTTCCCATACAGTAGCATGGTGTGGGACTGATACTGCGTTGATCTCAAAATATTCAGTTATGGCCGTCCTAAGTTCACTTCTAAAAACAGTATCCATCAGTGCTCTCTCAGGGAATCGCCACTGCCTCCCTATGCCTCCCGGCCCAGTAATAAGCATTTTCAGGAGCACTTGAGAATGGTCAGACAGCGAGCGGGGCAGGTGTTTAACGTCTTGCATCCAAGGGGTCATAGTACGGGACAGTAACCAATAGTCTAACCTCGTCCAAGTATTCTATTGCGCTGCATACTGCGTGTATGTAAGGCCAATAGGGGATCATAGACGCCACGCATCATGCATCATGTACCGCTCACAGAGTTCCATTAAGGCCATGCAGGCTCTTGGCTTAGCTTGAGGTGCTTTGGATGTGGTATCCAGTCTCGGGTCTAGCACTATATTCAGATCGCCCTCCATTAAAATATGATTCGAGTTTAACAGGGCAATTTGCATATGTAACTTGTAAAATAAATTTGGTTCATCTACATTCGGTACCTATACGTTGACCACTAGTAAGCGGCACCCAAGTAACACCCCCAAAAACCAGCAAATACCACCCTGCCTGATCTGCTAATGTGTAGAAGTGCTTGAACTGCAAGTTTCGGTATATCAACATGGGCACCCCGTGCGTATGCACTAAAGCTCGCTAATAATCTATCTTTCCCCCATGTGGAGCACAGAAACCTCACACCTACGGCATGTCTGCGTATGTACTTTATCACCTGTCTGCATTTCTGTGAGTTATTGAGCCCCCTGATGTTCCATGACATGAACGTTATGTCTGCAAAAGCCCTAGTATTAGTTGCTGTCATTGTGCACTATGCGTAGCCATATCATCCTGAAATTAAACACTTCGGAGCCCTGTTGCCTTCTTTTATGCTGAGTTTCCCACTACCTATAAATGACACACAATTCTCCCTCCCCCACCCAAGCTGAGCGTCTAACCACCCAGCATAAACCCATACCATCAAACATAACAATTGTGTAACTCCCCAATGCCATCCTTGGTGCAACATTTCTCTATATTTGTGAACTTCGCTGGGGGTGTGGCAACACTATGTCAGCCCCTACTTTCTGAAACATGTACTCTATAGGGGCTCCAGTCTATGTTTGGTGCTACCCCACCATATTCAGTAGTTACATCTTTTCTAGTATGGAATCGTGTGAACAGATACATTCAGACATGCCAAACTTATCTATAGAGTTGTGGATCAGGCACTTCTGCCCATGTGATTACCCCGTCTGCAATAAATCCATGCAAGCACTGGAGTGGAGCTCCGGCTGTGACCCTCCCAGTGACCTGCTGCGGTTGTTTTGCTGAGTTGCAGAAAAAGGACTTGCAGAATTCTAGATAAGGCTGTGTGGCTGTCAAATATGCATACTTTCCCCTGCACGTCAACCCACAGCCACGCAGGGTACAGCATTCCATATTGCATTCCAAGATTTCGCAGTGCTGCCTTGACTCCTGCATACTTGCGTCGGGCTTCCTGCACCATGATGGTAAAGTCTGGGAATAAGGATAAGGTGGAGCCCTGCCTTGTCAGTGGCCCTCTTTCTCTTGCCAGTCGTAGTGCGGGGTCCCGATACTTGAAGTTTATTAGCCTAGCAATGATGGGTCAAGGCGATAGGCCTGGATTTGGACGTGGCCTCAGCGATCTGTGAGCACTTTCTACAACAAATGTAGTGGTAAAAGCTTCTGCCCCAACAGCTCCGTCAACAATCTTTTCACAAATTGATCCATGTACCTACTGTTCATCTATGCCAGCACTCCCAGTATGCGTAGGATGTTCCTCCTCCCTCTAGCCTCCAAGTCTTCGGCCTTTACTGCTAGCGTCTTGACCTGCCGCTCCAACTTTTCTACCCTTTTCAACATTTGCGCTGTTCCATCTTCGAGGTCCGACACTGCTTTCTGCAACATCCAATACTCGCTTGTGCCTCTTCATCTGTTCATGCATTGGCGGAGCTTCACCTCTGCGCAGCCATTACAGTTGGTGGCTTGGCCACGCCCCGATAACTACTTAAGTTGACCTCATGGCCCACTCAGATTTTTGAAGACAGAAAGTACTATGATTTACAAATAAATTCCGGCTATTAGGGTCCCATATAATACGGTAATCCTGGTGACATTCTAGCATAAAAATGTAAATTACATGAATTAAATTGTTGAGGAAACTATGCAAAGGCTGAGATGTAAGATTTGGTGCATTCGCTGTTGCAACCCAACTCCAGCAAGTTTTCACTGTGTTTCTGGATTTAACCCTCCTCATCTCTTATGACAGTTCTAGATGGATGTGATTTGAGTCACTGAGAGCTGTCAGCTTGCAGGTAAAATCTTGGCATTCTTATAGTATAGATTAACTTGTTTTCCCACCTGTCCCTGAAGTTTTATTCTGAGAAGCATTCATCGCTCTGCATCCTTTGGGAATAGTGGCACAGGGTATTTTGAAGTTGAAAATAACTGAAGAATAATGTCTCAATTCTCTAAAAGGCTGGTCTTTCATAGAACAAGTTAAGGCTTTCCTCCTGAGTACCAACTAACTTTGGTGTCAAGTGTTTGTTTCCCACTGGGTGGTGAACTCAACAAAGTCAATAAATGCCCTTTATCAGGATAAGTTGACAGAAGTTTAACAATTTGTAATTAAATCCATCAGAAAAGGAAATAACATTATACTATGAAGGATTGTCAGAGAGCAATTTAGGAGGTAAAAAGCCTATCAGAATAGTCTGAAAACAACCACTGGATATTGGATTGAAGACCTCTTTCAATTTTAACCTAATGTAAATTGGATCCAATTATTAAATCAGAGATCAGGCCACTCTTTTGAAAGCACACCTGCCATCCAATGTTTATTCATTTATAATTTAAATAGCATCTAAACCACAACCCAGTGTGATCTGGGTGTTGGTGCCTTGTGTTACAGATATATTACCAGTTGTCTGCCTGAAAGCTCACAGACTATTTTGGTGGGTCTGGTGTTTGTTGCATGGGAAGAGGTGCCTTTCTTTAAATTAAGTTTAGGGAAACAGTGGAACTTGGCATGAGTATATACAATTGTGGAAGTTCCTGTTGTAGCGGTCGACAACGTTTCAATCTTTTAGGGACTTAAGATCATCTTCAGGACAGTAAGTGAGCAATCTAAAACTAAGGGCAACAGAGTATAATTACGATATGCACCCTACATTTAGACTAATAACAACATGAAAGTGCTCCCAGTGTGGTAGCTTAATTCAATTAAGGCACAGCCACACAGGTAGTTGAGGTATGGTGATGGCCATTAATATAACTAGAGTGGTTGCCATTGAAGGGGAGCCAATAATTGTGCTAATAGTCATCAGCAATCTAATTGGATGGTGTTCTAAAGACACTCGTGGCCCTAGTTACTGAAGAAGTTAAAAAGGAAGAGAATTAATACTTGGCATTAGGTGTGTCTGTTCACAAGGATCAGAGGTACTAAGCGATTGGTTGCTTACTTAAAAATGACTAATAGCATGCATTTGTAGTGAGGTAAAATGACTCGACGCTGGCACCAAGGGCTCAGCTATACTCGGGTGGCCGTGATTAATTGGCAGCTTCAAGTCATTTTACCTCACTACAAATGCCATGCTATTAGGCATACCTCACTGCTTTTTGGCTGATGCCACATAGCCACCAAATTCTAAATAAAGATCTAAGGGCCAGAGGTACGACTGTTTTTAGCGGTCACAAATGGGAAATTGGGCTGTTTGTGACTACTAAAACGGGTTGTAGCATGTACCAAACCTATTTTGCGAGTCGGTACCATGTTACCGACTCGCAAAATAGGTTTTACAAGTCACTATTAGGAAGAGGCATGCCAAGGGCATCCCTTTCTAATAGCGAGTTGCAGTGGGTGTATGATTGTTTTGCGACTGCAAAGCAATTACAGTTACCACCAATTTAAAATTCGTGGAAACTCAGTTGCAAACAAAGAGAAGTCCCCAGGGGACTCCATTCCCTTTGTAATTGGCAGCGAAAAAGATTTTTAAATGCAGTCCCATGGACCACTGCCTGAAAAAATGTAACTGAAACATTTCATTTTTATTTTTTAAATGCATCCTGTTTACGGCTTTATTGAAAAAGCAGTCACAGACACGGTGGTCTGCTAATCCCAGCAGGTCACCTTCTCTGCGAGTGCTGGCCAACCCCAATGGATCACAAAATGCTACCTGACTCATGAATATTAATGGGCAGATCCTTTGCGACTCATTTGGGAATTGCAAACAGTGTCTCAGACACTGTTGTATATCAGTGTTTGCGACTCGGAATTTGCACATAGCAAAAAAATGCAAGTTGCTAGTTGCAAACACTGAGGGTCATACCTCTGGCCCTTAGTCTCCTTTCAATTTTGATCAACACATTTTCTTCATTTCTTCAACGAACTTTTGGGAGAGTTCTGAAGTATACAAAAATGATTAAATAGGGAATGGATCTTGGCAAGATAAGAATCTTGGGTCTTACAGTTGATCTATTTCAAAAGATCCTTTGTGATCTTAACGTTAGGCCTGGGCGGCAAATTCCGTTCCGCTCGTGGAATTTGCGGAATTTCGGTAATTTCGCGTTCCGCGGAGAACGCAAAATTGCCCAAAATTCTGCTTTCTGCGTCTTCGCGAAATTGTTTCTTGTTCGCGTTCTCAAAATGCGTGTTCGCGAGATATTTCTCCCTGAGCACGCAAACAGCAACTGTGAACAGGAAAAAAGCATCGCGAACAAGCAATTCCGCGTGTTCGCGGAATTTCTGCATGTTCGCGGAGATTTTATACCGTTTCACGGAGATTTGCGTAACGCGATTACGCAAATTCCGCCCACCCCTACTTAACGTACAATTAATCAGTATTTGTCTGAATAACCCTTTGTAGTTGGCTAAAATCTGTAAATACAAATATCTGCCTAGTACCTTTTGTATTATGGATTGAAGGGCCTATCCTATTGCTAAATAAAAAGTTTTCCTTCGGGTTCATATATGTTGTGTTGTATATTGTTTAGTAACCCATAATTTTAGCACCATCATTTTGTCATAGCTCGGAGGTCAAACCCAGAAAATCACTCACCTGTGGCCCCAATCATGCCTTTCTCAGTCCAATACTTCATCAATGTCTTTGGGACAGGGCCAGGAAGTCAGGCAAATAACTAGCATGGAAGCATTCGAGAGTGCATGCTCGTAGTTTGAACTCATTGGTCTAGTCATTTGGGAACATTGTGCTCTGATGTTGGCTCTTCTTTTGGCTGCAAACACATTTTGTGCCTGTTACCTGGTATTTGCAAAACCTTGGGGGTATCTGTTTGTTGTTTTTGTTTAGTCCTCATTTTTTCTTGTACAGGGGCAGCAAACTCTAAGACTATGTTGGGGGCCTCAATCTCCCCTGGGGGGGGCGAGTTCGCAGAGCCCACGGACCATGTGCAACCGACCAAATCGAGAATCTAAGCCGCACATGAAAATAAAGTCGATAGAGGGTGACTCTAGCCATGAAAGCCGTCCTGGCTCCCCTTCGACCAATGTTGCATTGATGCTTATTCATTGGATGGGTAGATTTTACAAACAAGACAATAGTTAGAGTTTCCTGCCAGAAGGGCGGGATTTATCTCAATCTTCCCAAATCTCCCAGAATGTAGTTCTTTTAGAAGGGGGACCACTCCAATCTAAGTTTCATATCCTTTGTGCTGTGCTTAGCAATTTCTACACCAAAGGGGGCTGGAGAGAATCCACTTTAGGTATATCTCTCTTCAAGCACACATGATGAGCACAAAGATGAGTAATTTTTGAGTCTTAAGAAGTTTCAGTTGGTCTCCCCCCACCACTGACAAACCCAAAAATTACCAATGACATGCTTACCTTGATCTCTCTGCCCATCATCTCTGAGAGGACCATACCCACTTCTTGCCCAAAAACCTTAATCGAGGGACACTGCCGAATAATATGGGCATATTGGCTTTTTCCTCACCACACTTGGGGCACTTCCTTGCCTCCCGGGTTCCCAGCTTTGACAGCTTCCTTGGCGTCCAGTAAGCCTTATGTTGGTTTTCGTTTTAATGTAATAAGAGAACTCTGGAAAAGACCATGTCCTAAAACTGTATGTGCACTCGCACATTCTTTCAAGAAACTAGTGTGACTAAGGCTGTAACCAATTAAGCTCTCTATCTTTTTAAGACAATTTTCTGAGTTATGAATTATGCTGGAAAGAAATAATAATTGTCAACGTAACATGTTTGGTAAAGGAGGTATCTATTGTGCACAGCTGTATATGCATTTTGGTAACTCAAAGAGGGCACATAAGTTGTTTTAAAGAAAAATCTTTATTATTCTTTTCACATTGGAGCTTAAACTCTTCACATCATTTCACAAAGAAGTGTGATTTTATCGATATGATAGCTCTTATACATAGTAAATCACTAGCAGTTTCAGAAGTAATAGGAAATAAAGTTTGAATGCCATTTTCATTGTGTTTAGATCCTTGAAGACCATCAGTCCAGGAAGAATAGATGTCAATTATACCTCTCAGGTCTAGGGGAAGTCCACCAAGTCACCGTGTTTTTTCTCTCTCCTGTCTCCAATTCCTCTTTTCGCCATTAATTTAGTCACTCTCCTCTGCAGTCTCTATTTGAGGATGTGACCGGGGTGGTGTTGGGGTAGTTTACTCTACATTTGCATCCATGTTGTCATTTCTAGGATTATCATAAGGTATTTCTGACACCTCTTCACTTTAGCCCATAGAAAGTCCCACTCTAGCCTATAAAATGCTTTTTCTGTATCTGAAAAGAAAAAGGTGGACAAGACTCCCATATTAGCAGCTTTGTCTATGAGGAAACATGGGAGGAGGGTCATCCCAGTAAAACAAATCAAACTTCACTACTAATCCCTTATGTCATCTGACATAATTATGGGTAACATTTCCTCAAGACGTTTATCCCATTTTCAGGTAATTTCTTTTCAATTTGTTTATTACATTTTACAAACAACAGACCTTTACATTATTTACTAACTCCAACTTGAGGTCTATAATCAAAACACCGTGTTCACCCACATAAATTTGTCCTTCTCCAGTCTCATATATTTCACACACAGTCCCACATTGTGTTACCCTCTTTCTCTACCTCCTCTGCTTTTACCTGGCCTTGGTTGCCCCAATATCCACGGTGTGCCATGGGTGAATGAGATTTGCATTTCTTACAATATTTTCTCTCCTTAAGGAAGACTGCTGTATATGGTTTTCCAAAAACTTGAGGAGCTACTTTAGTACACATTGTTCGTCAAGTCTGTTATACCTTATATTAAGATGCTCAATATTTCTTTAGACCTATGTCAACTGAATTTAAATAGCCTCATATTACATTCCTTGAAATCGCTATAGATATCTTTAAAAAAAAATCTTTGGATTGATTATAGTCAACCAGGTGGTAAAGTGGCCACCAATGTGCAAACAACAATGTGAGGCATACTGATTCAAGCAGTGACATTAATAGCAGGTCCCCATCCCATACCACGTGGGGCCAACTACCAAACATTTGTACAAATGACATCATCCCTGTACAATAATAAAGCTCTCCTGTATATCTCCTCCACCCAGGGCTTCCAATTGTGCCACCCATTTGGGGTCAGATTCATCTGCGCTCTTCCACGGGTCTGATATTTTCTCAAACCTTCGCAGACAACCTCTTACTGATATACTATTTTTTGAGCCTAATACACAAGTCTATGTTGGACTCCCAAGACCGTAGTGAGGAGGTTCTATCCTGCCCTCATAGTTTGATTACATCCTGTCTCGCCACCATCAAGGTAGAATTACAAAAGTGAAGGGTATAGCGGTCCAAGGTTTGTCCCCCTTAATGCCGGGAGTTATTAATTGTGGAGTGAGCTCTAGTGTGAACTCTGGGACTTTTGACAATCGATAGCTCACTTTCCCACAGTGAGGCTGGATCCTGGGGCTCCCCCAAATCATATGTAACAGTGTACCTTTCTGTCGGAAACCCCTCAAATAGAGGTCGGTATCAACCCTCCCCATTCGCAACAGTCTCATCCTCGTGAAGTAGGCCCTGGGGAGTAATTACAGTTGAAATAACTGGAAGCCAGCCCATATGCCCACCTCCCGGGGATATTGGCAGGTCACCCCCAAGTTGTCATTCTTCAGGTTGCCAAGATCATTTTGCAATTTGTCTCTGAGGCCATCCAGGGAAGGGAGGCTATTGTGTAGGAGAGTGGAGTATAGGCGGGGCATAGCGTAGCTGGTCAAAGGACCTCCCATGAACCTGTATTTGAGAGGCAACTCATCTGGTGCCTTCCGTAAGGCATCCCTCATGATCTTTCAGGAGGTACCCTAGTTGACAGTATCAAAGGCACTGGCCCCCAGACAACTCATACTCTCCTTGCAATTCCACAAATGGTATTATCGCGTTTTCATGCCAGTTGTTAGACATATTTTATTAAATTACGTCATTTATGTCAATTGGTTGGTCAAATTGTGTATCTATGGATGGAATTCCTCTAGATTTTGTCATTCCAATTATAGACCCTAGCCAAATATGCAAAGATATTATATTTGTAATTTGCCAGAGAATGCTTGTCTTAGCAAACTCTAATACATTTCACCTAGTGCCTCTTGTCAGGTATATTAAAACCAAAATACATTTTTCTCTTGATACTGATGGTCTATTTTACAATAATGAATATTGAAAAGCTCCAGTCAAATATTTCCTCTTTAGCAAATCCCCCATAGTCACAGTTCTTATTGTAATTGTACTTGTAATTCTAAGTTTAATTCTAATTATATTCTAATTTTAAGTCCAATTCAAATTATAATTAAATTCAGAAGTAAGATGTTCTAATGCTTACATGTCGTGATTGAAAAGAGGATTATTTTTCACCTAGTAAAGGCTTTCAAAGCATCTCAGAAGGTCTTAATATTGAGTGTTGACCTATTTATTTCATTAAATGCCCCCTATAATATGCCCTTAATAAACGCTATGAACTGACCATCATTTAGTAATGTGTGATCCAAAGTTAAGCCACAGGGTAATTTCAACCTGAATTATGAAGCACTAAATAGCTTGATAATCCATTCTGAAATACTATTGACTTGATAAAGTATGTCATCTACCCTAAAGTTTCCTTTTACATGATATTAGAAAATGTAGTTTTAGTTCTTCTCCAGATTCACAAGGTTTTTAAAGTTAGATTTGAAAACTCACCACATATGAGTATTAATTAGATACATTTTTGCTATTATTTCTAATGCTGAATAACATGTAAAACAATTCTTTAATCTACTCAATGTTATCCCCTAGAAAGAAACTAAATCTGCATAAAGATTAACCCAAATATGTTCTCCGTTGTGTGTCTACAAAACCTGCAAAGATTAGTTCTTTATTGTTAAAAGATCAATGTAACAATGGCTTGGCTCCTTCTGACATGGTTTGATACTAGGATGTATCAAAGATTTTTTTAAAGCACTCCCTTTCAAGTAATGCTGCCATCAGCAATGTAGATTTGATCTAATTAATCTGACTGCAAAATAATTTTCTAATTAGCTTGAAAGTGTGTTTTGTTTTCTATTTTCTTTTAGATATTTAAGCTCCATTTATGCATGTTGCATTTTGGTTGTTTCTTCTCCATCCTTCAAGTTATTTCTCTGGTTGTTCTTCTACATGGGATACGACTCACTAACGTTACCAAAATATTATTTAGCTTAATTAAAATATTGACATTACTGTTCAATGTGTATAAACATTTATTATGTCAATCTTTTTCTCCTAAACCTACAGACTTTCACAGTAGGGGACCCCTCTTTTTTATTTGCACTAAAATAATTCCAAAATGTGAAATGTCCTGATCCCCTCTTGTTTGTTATAAAGAACACTAGGTTAACCACACAAAGTAGCAAAACAGCAGAAAAGCTACAAAAGAGAAAAGAGACAAAGCAGTAGAGGGAAACTGCCCCTGAGAAGTTGAACAAATCCCAGTTTTCCAGCACTCGTTTGGAATTCCTTTAGGATATCCAAATCCCCCACATAGGAAGGCATTTTAAGATTCACACATTTAACAGGTGAATATTTAACCATGCATACTTTCTTTTTCTCCAGCGGGAACATATTTTGCCTGTGAAGTAAACCCCTGATCCAAAAGCCTCATCAAATTTGAGGGTGTTTTCTCCTTAGAAGCCCATCTCTGAACAGGGCTGGAATATGGCTTGCAAATGTTTTCGAATATCCATGTGTGTGTGTTTACCTACTTTACAAAGGACAGCCACCCATGAATACCACTTCCTGTGAGTGTGAGCGGACTTTTACCGAACATTACTTAATACTGGTGAATATTATGAGTGAGTGACTCCCTTTGTAAATGTAAAATGACTTTTTGTTTATGGAAACATAAATATATAAAACATTTCTACCCATAAATCCAGTTGGGCTGCAGAATTGTATTTTTAAACTGAGTATTCAATACTCAGCATTGTCTGATGGATGGAAAATTTTACATTTGGTAATGATGTGAGTAAATCACTGAATTCTATAGGCGCTTATATTGAACTTCTGTATCGCCTTACTTAACTTCAGTTTTGTTTAACAGTTTTATGTGTGCCCTGGGGTGCAAAATACAAATATTGGAACACGCTATCTTCTAACATTGACTGTACCCTTGATACACTGCTTAGTTTGCTACATTCAGCTTTTGAGTTAAAAAAATTGCCGCACATGTTACATGCAGTTCTTTTCAAAATGTTCTTCCTTTCATTAGTAACCAATTACATCACATTAACCAATAACATCATATATTTAAAATCAGTCATCTCGACTACATTGGAGTAATCCCATCCCAGCGGTCTTTGCCAGCAGGTTCTTCCATTCTCTATTGTGGAGAAGAAAAATGGTACTCTAAGAGTAGGCTTTATAGGATAGATGTAGCTCCTTTATACAGTGACGGCTACATCTTAATATGGTGGGGTGCGAAGGTGCCAAACTCACCATATTTACTGCTCCCTCAGTGTGGCACTTCTATCCCCATATCCGTGTCCTCGAGTAGGAAAAGGAAGGGCTTCCTTCCTGCTTAGGGGAACACCAACACCCAATCCTGGAGCTACTCTCAGCAGGATATTCCATTGTTGGTAGCTTTACTCTTTTGGTATTGCTTCGACAAATTCATACCGTGCAGGTTGGGTTCTGCCTAGTGTGGATTGGAAGGCAGTATGCCATCCTTCCACTGCATTGTTTTTTTTTTTTAGTTTCCTGTGCCGAGGTGCTGTCATAAACATTCCACCATGGTATCTGGAATTTGGGTTGGCATCTGTGTCCAGAGCGATTCAGTCTGCCAACCCAAGTGGCTTTGAAATAATCCATTAGGGGGCTTAGTTTGTTTCTATTAGTAAATTGTAGTGGCTGCTTGTAGCACATTCTACAGTTAGGGCATGATTACAAGTACAGCAGTCCCAACACCGCCACTCCCACGGCGGCAGTCCAACCTCCGCCTCCTGGGTCATACGATCGCCCGATTGTCCGATCATGATCATGGTGGTCAGACCGCTGCAAGACCGCTGCCACCGCCAGGATCTTGGATCCCACAGAGGTGGTGGTGGGTAAAGCAGTAATCAACGGTGCTGATGCTGGAACTGCCGTGCTGATCATGACCTGCATCTCTGGCGACCATTTCGTGGCAGGGACCCCATCTTGAAAAGGTCTGCAGAAAGGCAGGGAAGGGGCTCCAAACAGGGCCCTAAGGCGATTTTGCCTATGGGGTGTGTGTATGGAGGGTCACATGTTGTGCCTTCTTCTGCTTGCACTGTTGTGCGTGCACTGTGTGCCACACACAACATGGTGCATGGCACACACTACACCGACATGCAAGTGGCAATGCCACAGCGGCAGCATAGGCTTCTGGCTATCTATGAGCTGAAGCATGCCTCCTCAAATGGCACCCCCGCGCTACACCGCCAGCCTGGTGGTAAAATTGTAATGTGGCAATTGGGATTCCGCAAGCTTGGTGGCGTTCTCCCGACCGCCGCAATGGCAGTTCAGCGTTCGGACCACCAAAGCCCAAATCGGGCCCTTAGTGCAGATTGTTGGAGGTGTCTTCTTATGCTTTGATTGAAATGGTAGTATCAGCCTTTTCTCAGGCTGTTTTGGGGTAACTTATTAAAAATGGTTTGAATCATGCCTTATTCAAAATCTATGATTATTTGTTGTGGATAGTAGGTATTGTTTCAAGTTTAATGTGGACAATTTCATGTTTAATGTTTATATGTTGATAGTTTATAGAGCTTGAGGTCAGTAGGTTTATTTTTACTAGGCATTGGGGTATAATTTATATTTAATTATGATTTATGTATACTTAATTTGTTATATCATTCTACATTTTTTATTTTATTTACAAGTACATTTTAGGTAAAATATAAATGTTAATTACTTGATGAGGTAGTTGTCAAAATGTATATATTTCTTCTTTCCCGGTCTGGCTTATAGTTGATAAAAGTGCCTTTTGTATTGTTGATTAAATTGTTTGTCAGATTTTTTTAGATAAGGTTGTCTATAGTTTGATTATATTGGTTAGATAAGTTTTAATTTGATGTTTTTTTATCAGTAATATCCTTCTATGGTAAATGCTATTTAAGGTTTTATTTATAATGTTTGATATATAGTTTATAATTGTGAATATAATTGTGTTTATATATATTCATTAGTATTTAGATTGTTGTATAAATATTTGTACTTAATACAAATATTCGTTTTGGTTGTATTGTTATGAATTTAGGTATATATTTTAGTGGGGTTTGAATTAAAAATATTTTGGTGCTGTAATATATTTATTTTCAAATAAAACGTGTATACAATGTTTCATGTTTATTTTAAATAATTGTTTTACATAAAAGGTGACTTTTACATTTTTTTTAATGGCAAAGTAATTATTTCTGTGATATTATTGCAGCCAATATTGTGATAATCAACATTTCTGACACATATAGGGGCTCATTACGATGTTGTGACATTCGCCACCGCCGATCCAGCGGTGGTGACCGCCACGACATCGTAACAAGTGAAACCCTCGCCATATTACAATGGCGGGGGGTTTCGCGGTGGACGCAAAGTGCGGCCGGGCGGAATTAGCCCCTAATATGGTGGCGATGCCTAGCAGGCACCGCCATCCATATTAGGATGGTGTGTTGTGAAAGCCTTTCCATGGCGGCTGCTGGAAAGGCTGGCGGGGATGTTCTTTGGTTGGGAGGGGTGGGGGGTGCACCTGGGGGATATCCATGGTACCCCCCTCCATTTGTATGCACAAGTTGGCAGGCACCGCGCGGTGCCTGCCACCTTGTGCATGCAAATACACAACTTGCCATTTTGGCATTGTGCTGGGTGCTTCTGTACGAAGCACCCGCCGCAATGTCAAATATGCAGGATGCGACCGCCAGGGTGGCGGTTGCAGCCTAATAGGGCTGTGGGACCACTGCATGTCTGGCGGACGGTCCCGTTTCCAGTGGGATGGCCAGCCTAATCAGCACCTATATGTCTATTTTTCGGTGACAATATTTTTGTTTCCGATATTTGTGTTTTCGATACATGTAAAAATCAATATTTTTAACAATGATATTTGTGTTTTCGATAGTTGTGGTTTTATTAGATAAGTATAGGAAAGCAATATTTTTGTTAATGATATTTATTTTCTGATATTTTTGTTCTGTGATATTGTATGCATTGATATTATTATGTCAGTGATCCCCCCTTGTTGTAGGTGAAAGAGAAACACATTCTAGTTTAATTTGCACCAAAGAATGGTCTGATACATCACAGGCAAGATCTCACAACTAATTATGCATGGAAATAGTGAAGGATGTTTTAAGGAAAAGTGAATATGGGATTCTGTACCATGTGGGTTGGAAAGAAATGTGCATTTGTTTTCCGCTGGGTGTAGAAGTTTCCATGTATCTATAAATCTGAAACACCTGCAGACATCACTAAGGGTAGCTCTGTCAGTACTATTCTGTTGGTAAACTAAGATCTTCTTGTTCAGTATGGGATCCATGACCTTACTCCAGTCTCCTTACATGATATTTGCTCAAAATTCATTCAGTATTCACAATATTTTGTGAATTGGGTGCATAAACTGAACCCAACCTTAAGGTTGTGCTCATTACTTTGTTTTTTATGAACATATACCGAGCATTTGGATCTGTTCACGTTCTTAATATTTTGTGTCACTCACTGAATGGGACGAATATGGATTAAAGGACCACTATCGGATAGATTATATTTCATCTGAGCTATTGACCTTGGGCTCTAAGATACTCAGTTTGTTCAATCTGTCTATATTTTACACACTCAGATATAAAGCAAAATCTGAGGTTATAGTGAGCATATCACAGTATGGGGCATATTCACAAGGACGTATCTCCGATTTATCTCCACCTTAACGCAACAAAAGTGGAGATAGATTTAACACCCCATTCACAAGCTGGTGCAAATTGCAGACATCGCCAGTATTCCTGCGATAACTGCCCCAAAATCTAACACCACGGCGGACACCACCAACTAACTCTAATGAGATGCAGAGTAAGCGTTCCCGTGCAAAAACAAACGAAAAAACAACACCACTTTCATAATGAACTGACAGAACTGCGAACCGAACCAAAAACAGGCGATAAGCCGCGCTGGCCACAGGTATTTAACACCTGTCTCAAGCAGGTGTAAAGACGGACGTCTACCTGCAGTAGGCAACGGAGCCCCACACACAGCCATACCCGAAGGACAAACAACGCCATGCAGCTACTCATCATGCAGCTCGGAGCCCCAACAGGGCCACAACACCCACCGCCACCACCCTCAGGACCGCAACACCCCCAGACCCAAACCCGCACCCCCAGACCACCACAGAGGCAGCTTAGAGTAAGACAGCGGACCTACCAAAAACGCACCACCCTCACAGACCTAATGCCAAAAAAGTCATTGCCCACTACAGGCTAAAAAGTACAACCATTTTTCGCATCATGACACACATCGCCCACAGACTGTTGGTCCCAACACAGCGGAGAACCAACATCTCACCTCAGACAAAGCTGCTGGCTGTGCTGCACCTGTTGGCCTCTGGGACATTCCAACCAACAACTGCCAGAGTCGGAGGAGTCTCACAGCCAGCCTTATCAAAGTTCATCACACCAATCCTGGATGCCATCCTCAGCTTCATACCTCTGTACCTTCACATCCCCAACACTGCCCAGGAACAGCTGGAGACAAAGCATGGCTTCTACGCCATAGCCTGATTCCCGGCCGTGTTGGGGGCAATTGGCTGCACACATGTTCCACTTGTGCCCCTTGCGGATACTGCACACAACTACCGCAACAGAAAGCACACGCATTCCATCAATGTGCAGGCAATAGTGGACCACCGGGGACTCTTCGCCAATGTTGTCGCAAACTACCCAGGCAGTGTGCATGATTCCTTCATCTTCCGACAGTCCATCATCAACCAGCGCTTCCAGGATGGCACATATGGAACGGGACTGCTCGTTGGTAAGTACCAAATAAACACACCACACATCCCACAGCCACCAACCCACAAGGCGCATCTGTGGGGATGCACACATGACCAAGCCACATTCAACATGTCACACAACATGACCACCTATCAGACACAACTACACCACTCCATGGTAATCCTGGGCTACCCCTGCACCCAATAGACATTTCATGGCACCACAGCCACACAACAGCTTGACGTGTGGAAATGCGGAATGCAGCCATGACTCATGTGAGGCACTGCTCTGCCCTCAAGACCCTGCACCATTCTCCCACAGGTCAGCGTCCCGTGGCAGTGGGCCCGTATCGTCCGCTGTGCATCCGGGGCCACTGGCCCTGTGCGACTTGAGTCATCCCCCTTGTGGTTATGACATTGCATGCCTGTTTGCCTGATGACTGTTGGAGTTGTTGCCAGCACCAGCTACTCCCTGAGGGCTGGCTTACACTCACCCCACACACAGCCAGCACAGGCATCACTGAATTGTTGGGCCTGCCATCACATCCTGCCGAACCAAGAATTGACTCTTTTCTCCCTGCACTGTCACAGGTGATCAAGGATATGCACTCTGCCCGTGGATGATGACACCCCTCCGGGACCGGAACACACCAGAAGGCAGTACAATGCGGCCCACATACACACCAGGGGCATCGTTGAATGCACATTTGGTGTGTTGAAGTCACGTTTCAGGTGCCCGGACTGTACAGGTGGGAAGCTCCTGTACAGCCCGGACATCATGTGCAAGATGATCGTTGCATGTTGTGTGTTGCACAACATGTGTCTTCTCACCAGGGCCCCATGGATCCCAGTTCCAGAGGTACCAGGCGATGATGAGGGTGATGGGGCTGGTGGCCCACATCCCACTGAAGATGTAGCAGGAATGGCCCATAGGAACTACATCATTGACACCTACTTCTCATGAGCACGTCACATTGTGTCCGTCCGTGGCAATCGTGGGACAGTAGTAGATGTCCAATTGCACTGCATGTGTGAATAAAACATATTTGCAGGTTACAGGTTGGAATTGTGCATTGTCATGTTACATATCCCTGGGGTTACAGATGTGATTTGCCTGGTCATACAAATTTGCAGATCCAGTTGTGTCCTGTGTTCAGTTGTGGAGGGGATGCTGTTTGTACCGGGATGTTGCCAATGTCAATGTGCACTTCTGCTTATGTGCGTATGCTGCACGGTGGGTGTGTCGCTCCTGCGGCGCCGATTTGTCTGCCACTGATCTCTTTCATGCGGTGTGCCTGTCGGTTCTGTTTTTCCACAGTGCTTGGATGTTGTGGTGTGCATGTTGTCCTCTGCAGTTGGCCAGGGTGCATCCGTAGTACTCCGCTGTAGCGGTATTTTGTTCAGTGGCATTTTCCGTATGCTGTTCTTGTGCTTGTTCCTGCGTTGCGCGTGAGTTTGCTGCCCTTGCGCTGCTTATCCCTGCTTTCCTCATCACGGAAGGGCTAATCGTAGGTCTTCTGGAATTGTGGTTTGTGTTTTTTATCTCCGTCGGGGTGGTTGTATCGCGGACATTGTCTCTGGTGGCGGCGGACTATCCCATGGTACCACCGTGTTGTGAATTCCACGTTGACACAGGGTTATTTTCCCGCGATGGGCTGCGATATTGAAACTTGCGTTACGCTACTCTTGCGGTAGTTAGCACACGTTCTTGTGAATATGCCCCAGTATATCTTTAAAAATCTTCTAAAACATCGTACTGCATATATGCAGAAATTTGAGCAAGAGATGTATTACAAGTCACGGTGTAAATTGGTGCACATAAAATACATGTGTACATGTGTACATTAAAGGGAACACCCAACTGGTGTTGCCATGCTTCGAGGTTGATACGAGCAAAGACACTTCTTGTCAGACCACACTCACACACTGGGACGGTTGGAGTTTCACTTTGCACCAAAACACTTTACACCATATTCCGTATTTTAGAACAATTGATAAACCTACCTGACCACCTCCATGAGTATGTAGATTTCTTCCACTGCTTTGCTTGTGTTTATGCAGACTGTACGGAATGAAATCCATATACTGTGATTGCCTGGGTTGCAGCATAGTTGTCATGCCTAAATGTTATTTAGACATATTTCGACACCTTGACACATCACAACATACATTGCAAGCAACAAATCTGGCCGGCCAATGTTCCATATTGTGCAAAATGCATTAAACTTTGGCATTATTTTATGTGTCATTAAATAAAAATGAGTAGCATTTGGTTAAAACACCTTCTCTAACATGCAGTGTTAAAGAATATTCTACAGTCCAGTTTAAAAACAATTATACGCTTAGCACCATGACAACAGCAGACGGGAGGAATCAATCACATTTGCTATACTTTGTAAAGTCCAACACTTGTATTTTAAAACAATATCAGTTACTCTTTGTTAGCTAGACAGCTTGCATATGTCAGGACTTATTGTGAGAGATGGGAGACAAAATGTCCTTTATATTTGAGTTTGACATTACACAGTAGCTATGCTAAGGACATTTCACAAGATGAACAATCAGAAGAGGGCAACAATGGAGAATTATCAACTTTGGTACCTGATCCACTGAACAACTAATTACCTATCCAAGTAGGGTTTGTTGGTTGTTTTCTGCCCCCTCAGTCCCCACTATAGTACTACAATGAACCTTTGATGGCCCAGACCGTAAGCATATGAATGGGGACATTTATTGCAAAATTGATGAGGTCCATAAACAAGCTAAACTTCATTGTTGGTACAATCTAGACACAACCACAATAATAGGCAAAACCACACAATTATTAAGGTATCACTGAACATTTCACTATGACAGTATTCCTTGAGAAATACATCTTAACATAATTCCTTAGGATTTCAAACTTTGCAGACATTTTTTGGTAAAACATCTTTACTTAAATTAACATAATAAAGATGTAAATGAAAGTATAGGTTTTGGGTGACTGTTTGGGTTTGGAGGAGAGGTGTAAGTAGAGGTGATTTTGTAGCTTGTCTGACAGCACTTTGCATGTTACACACAATGACAGCTTAACCGACATTCGCAAGATGGGCATCATCTCTGTGAAACTGATCTGAATTGTATCTTATAAAACCTTGGCAAATAGAGCTAAAACAATAATAATGGTGATTGGCGTAATATCTTGCTTCATTAAAAAAACAATTTGGAACCTGGATTCTGGCCAAGATAATTACCTTCCACCTGTAAAATAAATACATTGGGGCAGTGCAGACTGGACAAATCCTGTAATGGTAGAACCACAGCACTCCATCTCCTTCAACATTATCTAAACTACTTTACCATGACTCTTGCACAATCCAAATAAATTACTAGTTAATGCTACACAGCATACAACTTTGTCTAGTGCTCCCGGGAATATCCTAGAATCCAGACTTCAGGAGAACTATGGTAAGCTGTGTTCATAATTCCATTAATTAATGGAATGGATTGAAAAGATATGTCCAACAAAGATGCAAAACATTCATGAGCAGTTAAAATAACAAATGATTGGTGAAAGACAATTAGGCCATTACATTAATACATCAAATTACAGAACATGTGACTTATTTTACTAGTAAATATTTATCTATGGTTTAATTTCAGTCGGGTTCTGTGACCTCATTCAAATGTTCCTGAACAATCATTGATATCCATAGAGTATTATTCATAAAATGCACTCTACTTGATTACTGTTGGTGAACATTAAAAACATACATAATATTACTTGTCTACTGAAGACAAATTCACAATTCTAAACATAAACAGCTGCATGCTATATTTTAATATGGTTTCTGTCACACAGGTGCTTTGAATCATAGCCAAAAATATATAAACATTGCCATAGATTCAAACAACAAAAATATCTTCTTTGGCTAATGTTCACAAAAATTGACTGAAACAACACAATTTAGCAATTAATTTAAAACACTCAAATCAAATCAAAGAGAGTATTCGGACAATGAAATCAAGATAAGATAAAAGTCATTGTGACTATGACATGGTAGTCAACACAAATAAACCGAAATATCATTCTCAGCTGTCTCAGTCAAAAATAACAGCTTGGCACAAAAAGTTAAACTGCGATTCCAAAGTTAGTTTATTATCCATTTCACAAGATTCTTCAAATAAATATTGGCATCGGGAGAATACCCTAATAAGGAGAATGTCAGTTTGTGGTGTGCTAGAAGTCTTTCTTGTCACAAGCCACAAAACATTCATTTTTGTCCTCATTTTCATTCATCCAATTATTGACAACAAGCAAAGACCCCTAGCACCAGTAATTACCTCAGAGGAGGATTGTGGGAGTATCCGTAAGTAATAGTGTAAGAATTCAAAATAAATGGTATAACAAGGAAATCTTGGCGTTACTATGACAATTATAATCTTGATATGCCTGCTAATAATGATAACATAATTTATTTATCATGATCAACAGTTTTTATTATGTATCAGGATTATCACATATTATTATTATTATTATTATTATTATTATCATTATTATTATTATTAGTGGTAGTAGAAGTGGTAGTAATAGAAGTAGGAGCAGTGTAGTAGTGGTAGTAGTAATATGTAAGATATGGGAATGCAGGAATGACCAAATAGCAGCATCGAAAGTCCTGGCTGAAATATGTACACTTGGAAAATAACTTTGGAAAAACAAGTTCCACATTCTAAAGGTCATTAGATTGGAGATGAAGTTGTGCAATGATCATTTGTTTTGTGGGAAAAGCAAACAGCAAGTACAGAATAAGGCCAGTCTGTACAAAATTAGAATGATATCTTTGCCTAGAACACTGCCAACATTCGAGTAAAGTATTGTGAGCTCTCAGATGTCTGTCCAGCAACAACCTGGCAAAGACTATTCACTTTGACTTTTTGTTTATCTTTTTTAAAAGTTGATTTTGTGCCCACACACTCTCTAGTGAGCCTCCGAGTCTCGGGATGCTTTCCAAAGGGCTATCAAGTAATACAGTGTTCCTTCTCCACTCAGCCAAACAAACAGCAGTCATCTCACAATAAATACCCAAGTGATGCTATATTTGAAAACTATAATATTAATAGATTCTTAACATTAACAATAAAAGGCAGAACCTGATTCACAAAGAGGAACAATTTGCAACTACCTTTTGCAAAACAATTCTTAGTACATGAGCCCCTAAATACCTAAACATACTGGACTAGTTTGGATGGTAGCTGCTCATTTGCTGTAGTTTGCTCACTATGTTGAAGTAACATGGGAATAGTAAACATATTAGCATGATACGGAGGGAGGAAGGCCTCCTCCTTTTTCTAATATTCTTATTGTTTGTGTGAGTATACTGAGAAAAAATATTGAAACACTAAACTAAAGAGTAAACACACAAATATCGATGACAAAAATTAGGCAGAAATAATATCTAAACTACAATGATGTAATAAACAAAAATAAAGAAATAACAACTGTTGCCTACACACTAAAACTAAGGAAGCAACAAAATCACACCAAAAAAATATCGAACACTGGAAATAGACGAAATTTTAATTAAACTACACAATAGTCAATATTATCTCAAATACATCTATATCTATCTATCTCTTTCTTTCTATCTCTATGTATATATGTGTATACACACACACACACACATATATATATATGACACAAATTCACCTAATGCCTTTAGAATCATCATGGGCTACAGTAAACAACAAGCCGATTTACGCAGAATCATAAACAGGAATTGGCCCATTGTGCGGAGTGATCCAATTATTGGTCCTCTGCTTCCACAGCGAGCTACTATCACCCACAGTAGGGCCCCCACTATGTGAGAAGCCTTGGTTAATACAAATCCAGAAACCATTGATACAACTTCCTGGCTGCAACTCAATAGTGGGTTTTACAAGTGTAAGACTTGCAAGGCTTGTACCCATGGTATCAATACTAAAGCATATATTGATCCATTCAGCAACAGACAACATAAGATCAACAAACTGTTGACGTGTAAAACCGAGTATGCGATCTATGTCCTTACTTGCCCATGCAACCTTAGCTACGTGGGTAGCACAAAATTAGCGGTGCACAAGCGTATATTGCAACATTTACGTGCTATTTCCAACCAAGATAATACCTACCCCGTCGCTCGACACTTTAGAGAAACCCATAAAAGCGACACTAAGGGACTCAATTATTATGTCATTGATTCCATTGAGCCCAGTAGAAGGGGAGGGGACCGCGAGTCTAACCTGCATAGATTGGAAACACGCTACATCTTACAACTTAATACCAAAGCACCATCAGGGTTAAATATGACGGAGGACTTGCACACGTGTTTGGGTTGAGTTGATCCATATACTCTATGTACTTGAGTTTGATCTTTGGGTGTATAATGATACTATTTGGTGATGATTGCACAATCTCCCCTTTTTTTACCATTCATTGGATTTTACCTTGTTACTTTTTACTGGAATTGATATTGGATATGTATTCGGCAATTTTTAAGCGTTTTAGTCATTTGTCTTAAATTATTTAACTATGTAATTTTATGGTTATTTACTTAGAATTTTACTATTTATTATTGACAAATTGCACTCTATATGTGAAATTTGCATTTTTGCACATCTGTATCCTTCATCCATTCCTGTGAACAAATTCTTGAAGGTCGATATTCCAATCTCATATGTTGATGAACCTTATATACTATTATCACTTAATTTTTTTAATGATATACCAGCATGCCCCACCTAACTTTAACTCTTAACTCTTGAATCTTTCACATATTCGTTTATGTGATGGCAATAACGGTGTCCTTTATGTCACTATTTGACTTTTATTGATTCTCTTGTGATTATGACCATCTATCAATATGAACTTTCATGATATATACTTCTTTTAGCGCTTATTCAGCACAGGCACTTACACACTTTACTAATTGCACTTTACATCTTTTCCGTTACATTGGTCCCTGGTGAGATCCAATTATTATATTTTGTTCAGACATGGAGATCAGGCTGTTTTTACTGACCTAGATACCAACAACAATGTGGATTATGAGTAACAGGCTGTCTCATTTTATGTATCATTGATGAGTTGGCTTATAAGAATTCATTATTCATAGGACGTACAGGCATTCATGCCGCTATTTTGTAGTATGTCTTTAATTACATGTTTTTCAGATTATATTATATAACAAGTAGCTATACTGCATAGTATTATGATTCTTCTGTCAGTCCTGTTCTACAATTTCTTCTATGTTTATGTTGATCCACCCATGTGACTTCACCATGTGACGTCGATTGTAATCAGCACTAGCACTTTAAATTTGTGGCACCACGAGTAAAACGTTGTCATGTGAGCAAGGCTCTGAGGAGCCGAAACGTTATGGCCGTCGCTCTGGGCAAATAAATGAAATATTGCACTTGAATCTGGCTCGTGTACTTACTTCGCAAGCAGTTGAAGGAGTTTCAAGGCTGGTGGAAGTGGTAGCTTGGATATATTTGGTCGTTGTTTGGTTTCACGCGATCTTGACACGGAGCCCTCTCTACCAAATGGTCGGCGCTGAAAAGTGAAACTGTTTCCAGGTCTCACCCGGATGTTCTTACTCCCGGAAGGAAGAAGTGGCGCCAGACCCCCTTGATACTATTCCCGGCAGAACTGTGGATACGGGCTGCAGCGGATTGCGACGGAGGTGGTTCTCCCCAGCCGTGATCGGACGACACGACAGGAGAAGGACCGGAGACACCGCCAAGCAAATCATAGAGGTATCGGGGGTTTGAGAGTATATGTGCAGCATTGGGCGTTTGCGGTTAAAAATTTGAATAATCGCATCAACCCCCCACACGCGGACTATTTGAGCCCTAATTTGAGCATGACGGTGGACAGCGTTCGTGAACGGGAGGCTGCAGCATTGTCAATGTTCTCTGACGGCCTCCCATTGCCTGTAAATATTCGTAATGGTCATACCATGGATGTGGTTACACAGGACAGTCCGTTAAAGGACAAATTCAAAATATTAGAGAAAAAGCTACGGAGCGAGCAAAGTAAATGGTGGGAGTCAAAATCTCTCCAACGTTACATTGATGTGGATCGCATTCCCCGTGGGTTGCGCATCTTGACGGCTCCTAGTTATGAGAACCCGAACCCTGAACTAATGCGTGAATGGGCAGAAACGAATCTGGAGTCCTCACGCAAACTGGTATTGATTTTGATCAAGTATGCCGATATCGATAGGGCCCTGCTGCTTAAAGAGATTGATGCAATAAATGAGGAGCTTGATAAAATGGATGATTCCGATGAGAAAACGAGACTGAGGAATGATATGACTGTAAGACTCAAAAAGGAGGAAACTAAAATTATGGAGAGAAAAACGTTCAAATTTCAACGAGATCGCAATGACTATCAATTTGGGCAAATTTTTACTTTTGCAAGGAAGTACGACTCTCTGCGAATCCCGAAATCCAAGACATTTCCTCCCAACAGGGGCCCTAATAAAGCTACCTATGCGAAAGACACTTCCCAGTCGGAACTCAGTTCAATTGGTGGCAGCGACTCTGAATCGGAGTTACATGGTAATCTGGCAGCAGGCTTGATCCCTAAACCGACACCAGCAGAGGAAATGAATTTTTTATGTGTGGAGAGGAGGCAAACCTTATGCCCAAGGCCGGCAACAATGAATTACGTCGTAGATGCTCAAACTTCAAATCCAGGCAGAGGCAGAGGGCGAGGAAGAGGGGCCTCAAATCAAAACAGGAGAAGAGGAAGAGGACACTGGGCGAAGAATCAATAGTCCCTGAAAACGCCAACACTATTATCAATTTGACATCTTTGGAGTTAACAGATGATGACAAGAGGATCCTCTCTTTAGGCCTCTCCTTCGCGCCATAGAATAACTTTGATTACGCGGCTACGCGTCTTGATGTTTATAAAGCTGTACGTAAGCTCAAGCTCAAAAAATCCTTTGCATTGCAGGGTAATCGACGCAATACTATCGATGGTGCACTTGAAATATCTCTACAGGATGCCATACAGGACTTGTGGGATACTGAGGGCACAGGCCAATACAGCGATCCGAGATGTCAGGATGATACCAACCTACAGGGGCCTGTTACACCGTTCAGACCCAAATCCACATATAACCCTATCATGCCCCATGATGCATTGGATATATTTAATGAAAATGTGGTTGCTGAGATAAAGGTATTACACAAGGAAACTCAGTTGAAAAGACGTCGATACAACCGGCAAACACAACAATACAATCAGCTCATTTCGAAGCTTAAAAGTGACAGAAAGATCATTGTCCGTCAAAGTGATAAGGGTGGCAATATTGTCTTGTTGACTAAGAAATATTATGACCATGAAGCCTTAAATCAACTTAACGATAGAAAATGCTACACTCGTACAACTGCAGCAGCCATCCAGATAACTAACAATGAGTTCCGGGGTAAATTGACAAACTGGAAGAGACATAAACTTATTTCGGAAGCGGAATTTAAGTTTTTGAAGAAAGACAATCCCGTCATCCCCACCCTGTACTTTATCCCGAAGATACACAAGGATTCTAATAGACCCCCGGGCAGACCTATCATTTCGGCCCGGGATGGCATGTATGAAAAAACGTCTCAATATATAGACTTTTTTTTACAGGATTTTGTTAGATCACTAGACTCATTTGTACAAGACACAGGGGATTTCTTGCGTAAGATCAATAGAACCAAATGGAGAGATGAATACTGGATGATTGCACTTGATGTGACCTCTTTGTATACCAGTATTGTTCACAAAGATGGTATCCAGGCCATCAAGTATTTTCTTTCACGTAAACCAACACAGTTTGGGGTCCATAATGAAATGCTGATTGAGATGCTAGAATTTTGCCTGCTCAATAACAATTTTATGTTTAACAGCTTACTGTACCGTCAACTGAGAGGCGTAGCTATGGGGGCTAGTTTTTCCCCTAGCTACGCCTGTCTCCACATGGGCTATTGGGAGGAGATGGTCCTTCAGAAGGATCATGCCCAACACCTTAATGATAAAGTGGTTGTCTGGTTACGGTTTATCGATGATCTATTTGTAGTATGGAATGGCTCTTTGGATGAAGCTAACGGTTTTATTGAGAGTTTAAATGTAAATAATCTTAACCTCCATTTTACTGCAACATGTAGCCAAACTAGTGTCACTTTCCTTGATACAGAAGTATACATACAAGCTGGTAAAGTAGAGACTAGGTTATACTGCAAACCAACTGCAGGCAACTCTACCCTGCACGCAACTAGTGCTCATCCGCCCCATCTTATTAAAAGTATACCCTATGGGGAGATGCTGCGTCTTAAGCGAGTATGCAGCAACGATACGGATCTCAAAGTAGCACAGACTTTGAGTAAACAAAGATTCAGGGAGAGAGGCTACTCAGAGGGTATTATTGAGAGTGCTATTACAAGATCTAATGCACTCAACCGTGATGAACTGTTGAAACCCACTACCAGTACTACTGGTGTTACCACAATACAAAGTAATCAAGCTGGTAATGACAAAAATTCACCTAAAGCCTTTAGAATCATCATGGGCTACAGTAAACAACAAGCCGATTTACGCAAAATCATAAACAGGAATTGGCCCATTGTGCGGAGTGATCCAATTATTGGTCCTCTGCTTCCACAGCGAGCTACTATCACCCACAGTAGGGCCCCCACTATGAGAGAAGCCTTGGTTAATACAAATCCAGAAACCATTGATAAAACTTCCTGGCTGCAACTCAATAGTGGGTTTTACAAGTGTAAGACTTGCAAGGCTTGTACCCATGGTATCAATACTAAAGCATATATTGATCCATTTAGCAACAGACAACATAAGATCAACAAACTGTTGACGTGTAAAACCGAGTATGCGATCTATGTCCTTACTTGCCCATGCAACCTTAGCTACGTGGGTAGCACAAAATTAGCGGTGCACAAGCGTATATTGCAACATTTACGTGCTATTTCCAACCAAGATAATACCTACCCCGTCGCTCGACACTTTAGAGAAACCCATAAAAGCGACACTAAGGGACTCAATTATTATGTCATTTTATTCCATTGAGCCCAGTAGAAGGGGAGGGGACCGCGAGTCTAACCTGCGTAGATTGGAAACACGCTACATCTTACAACTTAATACCAAAGCACCATCAGGGTTAAATATGACGAAGGATCTGCACACGTGTTTGGGTTGAGTTGATCCATATACTCTATGTTCTTGAGTTTGATCTTTGGGTGTATAATGATACTATTTGGTGATGATAGCACAATCTCCCCTTTTTTTACCATTCATTGGATTTTACCTTGTTACTTTTTACTGGAATTGATATTGGATGTGTATTCGGCAATTTTTAAGCGTTTTAGTCATTTGTCTTAAATTATTTAACTATGTAATTTTATGGTTATTTACTTAGTATTTTACTATTTATTGTTGACAAATTGCACTCTATATGTGAAATTTGCATTTTTGCACATCTGTATCCTTCATCCATTCCAGTGAACAAATCCTTGAGGGTCGATATTCCAATCTCATATGTTGATGAACCTTATATACTATTATCACTTAATTTTATTAATGATATACCAGCATGCCCCACCTAACTTTAACTCTTAACTCTTGAATCTTTCACATATTCGTTTATGTGATGGCAATAACGGTGTCCTTTATGTCACTATTTGACTTTTATTGATTCTCTTGTGATTATGACCATCTATCAATATGAACTTTCATGATATATACTTCTTTTAGCGCTTATTCAGCACAGGCACTTACACACTTTACTAATTGCACTTTACATCTTTTCCGTTACATTGGTCCCTGGTGAGATCCAATTATTATATTTTGTTCAGACATGGAGATCAGGCTGTTTTTACTGACCTAGATACCAACAACAATGTGGATTATGAGTAACAGGCTGTCTCATTTTATGTATCATTGATGAGTTGGCTTATAAGAATTCATTATTCATAGGACGTACAGGCATTCATGCCGCTATTCCGTAGTATGTCTTTAATTACATGTTTTTCAGATTATATTATATAACATGTAGCTATATGGTATAGTATTATGAGTCTCTGTCAGTCCTGTTCTACAATTTCTTCTATGTCTATGATGATCCACCCATGTGACTTCACCATGTGACGTCGATTGTAATCAGCACTAGCACTTTAAATTTGTGGCATCACGAGTAAAACGTTGTCATGTGAGCAAGGCTCTGAGGAGCCGAAACGTTATGGCTGTCGCTCTGGGCAAATAAATGAAATATTGCACTTGAATCTGGCTCGTGTACTTACTTCGCAAGCAGTTGAAGGAGTTTCAAGGCTGGTGGAAGTGGTAGCTTGGATATATTTGGTCGTTGTTTGGTTATATATATATATATAAATCCACAAAGATGCTCCTTCTGGATTGCGAGGGACCCATGAAGGTTGGCGTACATCCCGGCGGAGCGCGCCGGGCAATCAATATCCAAAGTCGAGCCAAAGCAAGTATAGCGTACGCTCTCAGTAGATAGAAGACGGATACCAAGAAGAGTGGGTAGTCGAGTGTTTATTTCACACAACGCGTTTTGGCAAAGAGCCTTGATCACGTGTGATTGTAATTCAACAAAGGCAGTCATCGAAATACATTCGGTCATTTTTTACAACAAATGAAATCAACAAAGGATTCGGAGTAGCTCCATGCAGTGTATATCAAACAGTGGCCGCCATCTTAGCCTATGCAAACGTTAAGTAAAACAATAAGGTCATCATGTTGTTGGCACTGATACACAATATCATACCGCTCCGGCACAATACAGTTTATAATTCCAATGAAAAAGAAAGTTGATTTAAATGATCAAATCAAAATTTGCATTTCCGCCATGTGTGAAGATCGATTAGAGGTGGCCATGTTGGAACGGTAAGACTCTAACGAAATATACTAATAATGCCGAAAGATCTAAGCTACCCATAATAAGTGCCATGATCATCACATTGCAGAGGATAGTGTTGTACACTTAGTGCCACCGAATAGAGGGTAGGTTAGAAGTGTGTATTTGTGTATGCGAGGAGGCTATGTGTAAGCCACGTGTAGCTAGAGAGATGTAACTTAGGTTGTATAACCAGGGGAGTATGTCTTATGTACAAGAAAACAACCCCAGGAAGCACTCAAGAGATCAGAGCCAGTGCTTCTACTTGTTACAGATAGAATGGTGCATCCCTAAATGATGGTGCAAGGCATCAAAATCATGAATTACATCGAGGCAGTGCTCCGACTATTGGCGTGAGTGTGGTTCAGTATGTCCCACATCTAGATGTATGGTGATTATCTAAGTGACAGCTACATCTCAAATGGTATGTAGTTTATCTATTACAACCCACATCGCATACTAAATGTTCCCTTCATTGTGTATCCTGAATATAAGATTACAGAGCCAATGCTCTTCCTTACGGTGTTCAACAGGTGCATATTACCGAGGGAAACAAAGGACGTCAAATGTATATTGATGTCCAAGTGGTAACAAAAATATAAATAACATCATCTTCATCAAATTAATACGTTCATTGTACCGAAGATTGGTTTCAGGATGTTATAGATAGGAATCAGTATTTAAAAAACCTTAGATATTCACTGAAAAAAACCACAGGTTTCAGGGACATTATAGTTAGGTTGACATTTCACTTGTACAAAGCCAGAGAAATTCAGCAATTATAGTTAGCTGAACTAACTATAGCTCGTGCCCCCGCAATGCACTGCTGATGATGTCACATATTACATCACTCATGATATATTCAGTGACATCATTGATGACCTCTCAAATAACATCACTCATGCCACTCAGTAAACAGCAATCCTAACCATATCACTGTTGTAAGTGTGACCAAGTTTGTGAAGGTATCCATGCATGTGTCTCTGCTTTTACCTAGTGACATGTTACATAAAAATAAACATACAAATACTTGAATACCTGTGTTTCAAACAACATACTCTGTATGCATTTCTTTCTGCTAATAATACAGGGCACACAGGTATTCAATAGTATGTTTGAAGGGCTCTATAACACCTATATACATAAGACATGTCTGCCTGTGTAACCGAATGACAGAGCAGAACTTAGAAGATTTAACCACCTATAGAAGAATCTACCCGCTTTTTAAGCTACAATCTTCAGATGCATAACACATGTGAGAATACATATACAAGTAGACACATACCTCAGTCACGAGAGCACACAGACCTTAAAACTTGACAGCTTGAACTTCCCATTTGAGTACAGAAAGAGGTGAGAGAAGTACAGAAAGAAGCAAGAGAAGTACGAAAAGATGCAAGAGGGGTGCAGAAAGAGGCAAGAGAAGTGCAGAAAGAGGCAAGAGAAGTGCAGAAAGAAGCAAAAGAGGTACAGAAAGAGGAAAGAGAACTGCAGAAAGAAGCAAGAGAGGTGCAGAAAGAGAGAAGATGGGTGTAGAAAGAGACAGGAGAGGTGCAGAAAGAGGCAAGAGAGGTACAGAAAGAGGCAATAGAGATGCAGAAAGAGGGAAGATGGCTGTAGAAAGAGGCAAGAAGGGTGCAGAAAGAAGCTTGAAAGGTTTAGAAAGAAGCACAAGAAATGCAGAATGAAGGAACAGAGGTGCAGAAAGAAGCAAGAGAAGTGTAGAAAGAACCAGAAGAGGTGCAGAAAGAGGCAAGAGGGGTGCAGAAAGAGGCAAGTGAAGTGCAGAAAGAAGCACTGGAGGTGCGGAAAGAGGCAAGAGAACTGCAGAAATAGGTAATAGAGGTGCAGAAAGAGTCGAGGGGTGCTGAAAGAGGGAAGATGGGTGCAGAAAGAAGCAAGAGAGGTGCAGAAAGAAGCAAGAAAAGCACAGAAAGAAGCAACAGAGGTGCAGAAAGATGCAAGAGGGGCACAGAAAGAGGCAAGAGAAGTGGAGAAAGAAGCAACAGAAACATAGAAAGAGGCAAGAGAAGTGCAGAAAGAAAGAAGAAAAATGCAGAAAGAGGCATGAGAAGTGCAGAAAGAAGCAACAGAGGTGCAGAAACGGGCAAGAGAGGTGCAACAAGCGGCAAGAGAAGTGCAGAGAGAAGTAACAGAGGTGCAGAAAGAGGCAAGAGAACTACAGAAAGAGGCAAGAGAACTACAGAAAGAGGCAAGAGAGTTGCAGAAATAGGTAAGAGATGTGCAGAAAGAAGGAACAGGGATGCAGAAAGAAGCAAGAGAGGTACAGAACAAAGCAAGTGAAGTGCAGAAAGAAGCAACAGATGTGCAGAAAGATACACGAGAACTGCAGAAAGAAGCAAGAGAGGTGGGGGATGGGGGGTGTAGAAAGAGGCAAGAGAGGTGCAGAAAGAGACAAGAGAGGTGCAGAAAGAGGGAAGATGGCTGTAGAAAGAGGCAAGAAGGGTGCAGAAAGAAGCAAGAAAGGTGCAGAAAGAAGCATGAGAAATGCAGAATGAAAGAACAGAGGTGCAGTAAGAAGCAAGAGAAGTGCAGAAAGAACCAAACGAGGTGCACAAAGAGGCAAGAGGGGTGCAAAAAGAGGCAATAGAAGTGCAGAAAGAAGCAATGGAGGTGCAGAAAGAGGCAAGAGAATTGCAGAAACAGAAAGAGTTAAGAGGGGTGCTGAAAGAGGGAAGACGGGTGCAGAAAGAAGCAAGAGAGGTACAGAAAGAAGCAAGAGAAGTCTAGAAAGAAACAACAGAGGTGCAGAAAAATGCAAGAGGGGTACAGAAAGAGGCAAGAGAAGTAGAGAAAGAAGCAACAGAAATGTAGAAGGAGGCAAGAGAAGTGCAGAAAGAGGCATGAGATGTACAGAAAGAAGCAAGTAGAGGTGCAGAAATGGGCAAGGGAGGTGCAGAAAGAGGTATGAGATGTACAGAAAGAGGCAAGTAGAGGTGCAGAAATGGGCAAGAGAGGTGCAAAAAGAGACAAGAGAAGTGCAGAAAGAAGTAACAGAGGTGCAGAAGGAGGCAAGAGAACTGCAGAGAGAGGCAAGAGAGTTGCAGAAACAAGCAAGAGATGTGCAGAAAGAAAGAACAGGGGTGCAGAAAGAGGCAAGAGAGGTGCAGAACCAGGCAAGAGAGGTGCAGAAATAGGGGCAAGGGGTGCAGAAAGTAGCAAGAGGGTGCAGAAAGAGGCAGGAGGGATGCAGATAGAAGCAACAGAGGTGCAGAAAGAGGCAAGTAAGATACAGGAATAGGCAAGAGAAGTACAGAAAGAGGCAAGAGAAGTGCTGAAAGAAGGAACCGAGGTGCAGAAAGAAGCAAGAGAAGTGATGAAATGGACAAGAGAGTTGCAGAAAGAAACAAAAGAGGTGCAGAAAGAAGCAACAGAGGTGCAGAAAGAGACAAGAGGGGTACAGAAAGAGGCAAGAGAGGTGTAGAAAGAGGGAAGGCAAGTGCAGAAAGAGGCAACAGGGGTGCAGAAAGAACCAAGAGAGGTATAGAAAGAAGCAAGAGAAGTGCAGAAAGAAGCCACAAAGGTGTAGAAATAGGCAAGAGAAGTGCAGAAAGATGAAGAGATGTGCAGAAAGAGGCAAGAGAGGTGCATAAAGAAGGCAGAGGGGTTCAGAAAGAGGCAAGAGAAGTACAGACAGAAGGAAAAGAGGTGCAGAAAGAGGTAAGAGGTACAGAAAGAAAAAAGAGGGAAAAAGGAAGCAAGAGAAGTGCAGAAAGAAGCAACAGAGGTGCAGAAAGAGACAAGAGGGGTACAGAACGAGGCAAGAGAGGTGCAGAAAGAGGGAAGATGGGTGTAGAAAGAGGCAACAGATGTGCAGAAAGATACAAGAGAACTGCAGAAAGAAGCAAGAGAGGTACAGAAAGAGTGAAGATGGGTGTAGAAAGAGGCAGGAGAGGTGCAGAAAGAGGCAAGAGAGGTACAGAAAGAGGCAAGAGAGATGCAGAAAGAGGGAAGACGGCTGTAGAAAGAAGCAAGAAGGGTGCAGAAAGAAGCTTGAAAGGTTTAGAAAAAAGCATGAGAAATGCAGAATGAAGGAACAGAGGTGCAGAAAGAAGCAAGAGAAGTGTAGAAAGAACCAAAAGAGGTGCAGAAAGAGGCAAGAGGGGTGCAGAAAGAGGCAAGTGAAGTGCAGAAAGAAGCAATGGAGGTGCGGAAAGAGTCAAGAGAACTGCAGAAAGAAGCAACAAAGGTGCAGAAAGAGGCAAGAGAACTGCAGAAATAGGTAAGAGACGTGCAGAAAGAGTCGAGGGGTGCTGAAAGAGGGAAGATGGGTACAGAAAGAAGCAAGAGAGCCGCAGAAAGAAGCAAGAAAAGCACAGAAAGAAGCAACAGAGGTGCAGAAAGATGCAAGAGGGGCACAGAAAGAGGCAAGAGAAGTGGAGAAAGAAGCAACAGAAACATAGAAAGAGGCAAGAGCAGTGCAGAAAGAAAGAAGTAAAATGCAGAAAGAGGCATGAGAAGTGCAGAAAGAAGCAACAGAGGTGCAGAAACGGGCAACAGAAATGTAGAAGGAGGCAAGAGAAGTGCAGAAAGAAAGAAGAAAAAGGCAGAAGAAGGCAAGAGAAGTGCAGAAAGAGGCATGAGATGTACAGAAAAAAGCAAGTAGAGGTGCATAAATGGGCAAGAGAGGTACAGAAAGAGGCATGAGATGTACAGAAAGAAGCAAGTAGAGGTGCAAAAATAGGCAAGAGAGGTACAGAAAGAGGCATGAGATGTACAGAGAGGCAAGTAGAGGTGCAGAAATGGGCAAGAGATGTGGACAAAGAGACAAGAGAAGTGCAGAAAGAAGTAACAGAGGTGCAGAAGGAGGCAAGAGAACTGCAGAGAGAGGCAAGAGAGTTGCAGAAACAAGCAAGAGATGTGCAGAAAGAAGGAACAGGGGTGGATAAAGAGGCAAGAGAGGTGCAGAAACAGGCAAGAGAGGTGCAGAAAGAGGGAACAGGGATGCAGAAAGAGGCAAGAGAGGTGCAGAAATAGGGGCGAGGGGTGCAGAAAATAGCAAGAGGGTGCAGAAAGAGGCAGGAGGGATGCAGATAGAAGCAACAGAGGTGCAGAAAGAGGCAAGTAAGATACAGGAATAAGCAAGAGAAGTACAGAAAGAGGCAAGAGAAGTGCTGAAAGAAGGAACCGAGGTACAGAAAAAAGCAAGAGAAGTGATGAAATAGACAAGAGAGTTGCAGAAAGAAACAAAAGAGGTGCAGAAAGAAGCAACAGAGGTGCAGAAAGAGACAAGAGGGTTACAGAAAGAGGCAAGAGAGGTGTAGAAAGGGGGAAGGCATGTGCAGAAAGAGGCAACAGGGGTGCAGAAAGAACCAAGAGAGGTACAGAAAGAAGCAAGAGAAGTGCAGAAAGAAGCCACAGAGGTTTAACAATAGGCAAGAGAAGTGCAGAAAGATGCAAGAGATGTGCAGAAAGAGGCAAGAGAGGTGCATAAAGAAGGCAGAGGGGTTCAGAAAGAGGCAAGATAAGTACAGACATAAGGAAAAGAGGTGCAGAAAGAGGTAAGAGAAGTACAGAAAGAAAAAAAGAGGGGAAAAGGAAGCAAGAGAAGTGCAGAAAGAAGCAAGAGAAGTAACAGAGGTGCAGAAAGAGGCAAGAGAACTACAGAAAGAGGCAAGAGAGTTGCAGAAATAGGTAAGAGATGGCAGAAAGAAGGAACAGGGGTGCAGAAAGAAGCAAGAGAGGTACAGAACAAAGCAAGTGAAGTGCAGAAAGAAGCGACAGATGTGCAGAAAGATACACGAGAACTGCAGAAAGAAGCAAGAGAGGTGGGGGATGGGGGTGTCGAAAGAGGCAAGAGAGGTGCAGAAAGAGACAAGAGAGGTGCAGAAAGAGGGAAGATGGCTGTAGAAAGAGGCAAGAAGGGTGCAGAAAGAAGCAAGAAAGGTGCAGAAAGAAGCATGAGAAATGCAGAATGAAAGAACAGAGGTGCAGTAAGAAGCAAGAGAAGTGCAGAAAGAACCAAACAAGGTGCACAAAGAGGCAAGAGGGGTGCAAAAAGAGGCAATAGAAGTGCAGAAAGAAGCAATGGAGGTGCAGAAAGAGGCAAGAGAATTGCAGAAACAGAAAGAGTTAAGAGGGGTGCTGAAAGAGGGAAGACGGGTACAGAAAGAAGCAAGAGAGGTAAAGAAAGAAGCAAGGGAAGTCTGAAAGAAACAACAGAGGTGCAGAAAGATGCAAGAGGGGTACAGAAAGAGGCAAGAGGAGTAGAGAAAGAAGCAACAGAAATGTAGAAGGAGGCAAGAGAAGTGCAGAAAGAAAGAAGAAAAAGGCAGAAGAAGGCAAGAGAAGTGCAGAAAGAGCCTTGAGATGTACAGAAAAAAGCAAGTAGAGGTGCATAAATGGGCAAGAGAGGTACAGAAAGAGGCATGAGATGTACAGAAAGAAGCAAGTAGAGGTGCAGAAATGGGCAAGAGAGGTGCAGAAAGAGGCATGAGATGTACAGAAAGAGGCAAGTAGAGGTGCAGAAATGGGCAAGAGATGTGGACAAAGAGACAAGAGAAGTGCAGAAAGAAGTAACAGAGGTGCAGAAGGAGGCAAGAGAACTGCAGAGAGAGGCAAGAGAGTTGCAGAAACAAGCAAGAGATGTGCAGAAAGAAGGAACAGGGGTGCATAAAGAGGCAAGAGAGGTGCAGAAACAGGCAAGAGAGGTGCAGAAAGAGGGAACAGGGATGCAGAAAGAGGCAAGAGAGGTGCAGAAATAGGGGCGAGGGGTACAGAAAATAGCAAGAGGGTGCAGAAAGAGGCAGGAGGGATGCAGATAGAAGCAACAGAGGTGCAGAAAGAGGCAAGTAAGATACAGGAATAAGCAAGAGAAGTACAGAAAGAGGCAAGAGAAGTGCTGAAAGAAGGAACCGAGGTGCAGAAAGAAGCAAGAGAAGTGATGAAATAGACAAGAGAGTTGCAGAAAGAAACAAAAGAGGTGCAGAAAGAAGCAACAGAGGTGCAGAAAGAGACAAGAGGGTTACAGAAAGAGGCAAGAGAGGTGTAGAAAGGGGGAAGGCAAGTGCAGAAAGAGGCAACAGGGGTGCAGAAAGAACCAAGAGAGGTACAGAAAGAAGCAAGAGAAGTGCAGAAAGAAGCCACAAAGGTTTAGCAATAGGCAAGAGAAGTGCAGAAAGATGCAAGAGATGTGCAGAAAGAGGCAAGAGAGGTGCATAAAGAAGGCAGAGGGGTTCAGAAAGAGGCAAGAGAAGTACAGACATAAGGAAAAGAGGTGCAGAAAGAGGTAAGAGAAGTAGAGAAAGAAAAAAGAGGGGAAAAGGAAGCAAGAGAAGTGCAGAAAGAAGCAACAGAGGTGCAGAAAGAGACAAGAGGGGTACAGAAAGAGGCAAGAGAGGTGCAGAAAGAGGGAAGGAAAGTACAGAAAGAGGCAACAGGGGTGCAGAAAGAGGCAAGAGAGGTACAGAAAGAAGCAAGAGAAGTACAGAAAGAAGCCACAGAGGTGTAGAAATAGGCAAGAGAAGTGCAGAAAGATGCAAGAGATGTGCAGAAAGAGGCAAGAGAGGTACAGAAAGAAGGCAGAGGGCTTCAGAAAGAGGCAAGAGAAGTACAGACAGAAGGAAAAGAGGTGCAGAAAGAGGTAAGAGAAGTACAGAATGAAGCAAAAGAGGTGCAGAAAGACCCAAGAAAACTGCAGAAATAGGCAAGAGAGGTACAGAAAGAGGCAAGAGAGGTACATAATAAAGGAAGAAGGGTGCAGAAAGAGGCAAGAGTGGTGAAGAAAGAAGCAAGAGTGGTGCAGAAGGAAGCAAGAGAAGTGCAGATAGAAGCAACCGAGGTCCAGAAAGAGGCAAGAGGGGTGCAGAAAGAGGCAACAGGGGTGCAGAAAGAGGCAACAGGGGTGCAGAAAGAGGCAAGAGTGGTACAGAAAGAAGCATGAGAAGTGCAGAAAGAAGCAACGGGGGTGCAGAAAGAGGCAAGTGAATTGCAGAAAGAGTCAAGAAAGGTACAGAAAGAGGCAACAGAGGTACAGAAAGAGGGAAGAGGGATGCTGAAAGAGGCAAGAGGGGTGCAGAAAGAAGCAAAAGAGGTGCAGAAAGAGGCAAGAGAGGAGCAGAAAGAGGCAAGTGATGTGCAAAAAGAGGGGAGAAGGGTGCACAAAGAGGCAAGAGGGCTTCAGAAAGATGCAAGAGAGGTGCAAAAAGAAGCTAGAGCGGGGCAGAAAGAGACAAGAGAAGTACAGAAAGAAGCAACTGAGGTGCAGAAATAGGCAAGAGAGGTGCAGAAACAGGCAGGGGAGGTGCAAAAGAGGCAACAGGGGACCAGAAAGAAGCAAGAGAGGTACAGAAAGAAGCAAGAGAAGTGCAGAAAGAAGCAACAGGGGTGCAGAAAGAGGCAAGTGAATTGCAGAAAGAGGCAAGAAAGGTACAGAAAGAGGCAACAGAGGTACAGAAAGAGGGAAGAGAGGTGCTGAAAGAGGCAAGAGGGGTGAAGAAAGAAACAAGAGAAGTGCAGAAAGAAGCAACAGGGGGCAGAAAGAAGCTAGAGGGGTGTAGAAAGAGACCAGGGAAGTGCAGAAAAAAGCAAAAGAGGTACTGAAGGAAGCAAGAGAACTGCAGAAAGGGAAAAATATGTTGCAGAAACAGGAAAAAGAGGTGCAGAAAGAGGGAACAGGGGTGCAGACAGGGGCAAGAGATGTACAGAAAGAGGGAAAAGGGCTGAATAAAGAGGCAAGAGGAGTGCAGAAATTTACTAGAGAGGTGCTCAAAGAAGCAAAAGCAGTGTAGAAAGGACCAACAAAGGTGTAGAAAGAGCCAAGAGGGGTGCAGAAAGAGGCAAGAGACGTGCAGAAAGAAGCAAAAGACGTGCAGAAAAAGGCAAGAGAGGAGCAGAAAGAGGCAAGTGATGTGCATAAAGAGGGGAGAAGGGTGCACAAAGAGGCAAGAGGGCTGCAGAAAGATACAAGAGAGGTGCAGAAAGAAGCTAGAGCAGGGCAGAAATGGACAAGAGAAGTATAGAAAGAAGCAACTGAGGTGCAGAAAGAGGCAAGAGAGGTGCCGAAACAGGCAGGAGAGGTGCAGAAACAGGAAAGAGGGTGCAGAAAGAGGCGATATGGGTGCAAAAAGAAGCACAAGAGGTGCAAAAAAAGCAAGAGAAGTGCAGAAAGAACCATCAGAGGTGCAGAAAGAGGCAAGAGGGGTGCAGAAAGAGGCAAGAGAAGTGCAGAAAGAAGCAACAGAGGTGCAGAAAGAAGTAAGAGAACTACAGAAAGAGGCAATACAGGTGCAGGAAGTGGCACGAGAGGTGCAGAAAGAGAGAAGAGGGGTGCAGAAAGCGGCAAGAGGGGTGCAGAAAGACATAACAGTTGCAGAAAGAAGCAGTAGAGGTGCAGAAACAAGCAAGAGAAGTTCAGAAAGAAGCAACAGATGTGCAGAAAGAGGCAAGAGGGGTACAGAAAGAGGCAAGAGCAGTGCAGAAAGAAGCAAGAGAAATGGAGAAAGAGGCAATAGAAGTGCAGAAAGAGGCAGGAGGGATGCAGATAGAAGCAACAGAGGTGCAGAAAGAGGCAAGTAAGATACAGGAATAAGCAAGAGAAGTACAGAAAGAGGCAAGAGAAGTGCTGAAAGAAGGAACCGAGGTGCAGAAAGAAGCAAGAGAAGTGATGAAATAGACAAGAGAGTTGCAGAAAGAAACAAAAGAGGTGCAGAAAGAAGCAACAGAGGTGCAGAAAGAGACAAGAGGGTTACAGAAAGAGGCAAGAGAGGTGTAGAAAGGGGGAAGGCAAGTGCAGAAAGAGGCAACAGGGGTGCAGAAAGAACCAAGAGAGGTACAGAAAGAAGCAAGAGAAGTGCAGAAAGAAGCCACAAAGGTTTAGCAATAGGCAAGAGAAGTGCAGAAAGATGCAAGAGATGTGCAGAAAGAGGCAAGAGAGGTGCATAAAGAAGGCAGAGGGGTTCAGAAAGAGGCAAGAGAAGTACAGACATAAGGAAAAGAGGTGCAGAAAGAGGTAAGAGAAGTAGAGAAAGAAAAAAGAGGGGAAAAGGAAGCAAGAGAAGTGCAGAAAGAAGCAACAGAGGTGCAGAAAGAGACAAGAGGGGTACAGAAAGAGGCAAGAGAGGTGCAGAAAGAGGGAAGGAAAGTGCAGAAAGAGGCAACAGGGGTGCAGAAAGAGGCAAGAGGTACAGAAAGAAGCAAGAGAAGTACAGAAAGAAGCCACAGAGGTGTAGAAATAGGCAAGAGAAGTGCAGAAAGATGCAAGAGATGTGCAGAAAGAGGCAAGAGAGGTACAGAAAGAAGGCAGAGGGGTTCAGAAAGAGGCAAGAGAAGTACAGACAGAAGGAAAAGAGGTGCAGAAAGAGGTAAGAGAAGTACAGAATGAAGCAAAAGAGGTGCAGAAAGACCCAAGAAAACTGCAGAAATAGGCAAGAGAGGTACAGAAAGAGGCAAGAGAGGTGCATAATAAAGGAAGAAGGGTGCAGAAAGAGGCAAGAGTGGTGAAGAAAGAAGCAAGAGTGGTGCAGAAGGAAGCAAGAGAAGTGCAGATAGAAGCAACCGAGGTCCAGAAAGAGGCAAGAGGGGTGCAGAAAGAGGTAAGAGAGGTGCAGAAAGAGGCAACAGGGGTGCAGAAAGAGGCAAGAGTGGTACAGAAAGAAGCATGAGAAGTGCAGAAAGAAGCAACGGGGGTGCAGAAAGAGGCAAGTGAATTGCAGAAAGAGTCAAGAAAGGTACAGAAAGAGGCAACAGAGGTACAGAAAGAGGGAAGAGGGGTGCTGAAAGAGGCAAGAGGGGTGCAGAAAGAAGCAAAAGAGGTGCAGAAAGAGGCAAGAGAGGAGCAGAAAGAGGCAAGTGATGTGCAAAAAGAGGGGAGAAGGGTGCACAAAGAGGCAAGAGGGCTTCAGAAAGATGCAAGAGAGGTGCAAAAAGAAGCTAGAGCGGGGCAGAAAGAGACAAGAGAAGTACAGAAAGAAGCAACTGAGGTGCAGAAATAGGCAAGAGAGGTGCAGAAACAGGCAGGGGAGGTGCAGAAAGAGGCAACAGGGGACCAGAAAGAAGCAAGAGAGGTACAGAAAGAAGCAAGAGAAGTGCAGAAAGAAGCAACAGGGGCGCAGAAAGAGGCAAGTGAATTGCAGAAAGAGGCAAGAAAGGTACAGAAAGAGGCAACAGAGGTACAGAAAGAGGGAAGAGAGGTGCTGAAAGAGGCAAGAGGGGTGAAGAAAGAAACAAGAGAAGTGCAGAAAGAAGCAACAGGGGGCAGAAAGAAGCTAGAGGGGTGTAGAAAGAGACCAGGGAAGTGCAGAAAAAAGCAAAAGAGGTACTGAAGGAAGCAAGAGAACTGCAGAAAGGGAAAAATATGTTGCAGAAACAGGAAAAAGAGGTGCAGAAAGAGGGAACAGGGGTGCAGACAGAGGCAAGAGATGTACAGAAAGAGGGAAAAGGGCTGAATAAAGAGGCAAGAGGAGTGCAGAAATTTACTAGAGAGGTGCTCAAAGAAGCAAAAGCAGTGCAGAAAGGACCAACAAAGGTGTAGAAAGAGCCAAGAGGGGTGCAGAAAGAGGCAAGAGACGTGCAGAAAGAAGCAAAAGACGTGCAGAAAAAGGCAAGAGAGGAGCAGAAAGAGGCAAGTGATGGGCATAAAGAGGGGAGAAGGGTGCACAAAGAGGCAAGAGGGCTGCAGAAAGATGCAAGAGAGGTGCAGAAAGAAGCTAGAGCAGGGCAGAAAGGGACAAGAGAAGTATAGAAAGAAGCAACTGAGGTGCAGAAAGAGGCAAGAGAGGTGCAGAAACAGGCAGGAGAGGTGCAGAAACAGGAAAGAGGGTGCAGAAAGAGGCGATATGGGTGCAAAAAGAAGCACAAGAGGTGCAAAAAAAGCAAGAGAAGTGCAGAAAGAACCATCAGAGGTGCAGAAAGAGGCAAGAGGGGTGCAGAAAGAGGCAAGAGAAGTGCAGAAAGAAGCAACAGAGGTGCAGAAAGAAGTAAGAGAACTACAGAAAGAGGCAATACAGGTGCAGGAAGTGGCACGAGAGGTGCAGAAAGAGAGAAGAGGGGTGCAGAAAGCGGCAAGAGGGGTGCAGAAAGACATAACAGTTGCAGAAAGAAGCAGTAGAGGTGCAGAAACAAGCAAGAGAAGTTCAGAAAGAAGCAACAGATGTGCAGAAAGGCAAGAGGGATACAGAAAGAGGCAAGAGCAGTGCAGAAAGAAGCAAGAGAAATGGAGAAAGAGGCAATAGAAGTGCAGAAAGAGGCAAGAGAGGTGCAAAAGAGGGAAGAAGGGTATAGAAAGAGGGAAGAGGGGTGCAGAAGTAAGTAAGAGAGGTGCATAAAGAAACAAGAGAAATGCAGAAAGAAGCAACAGAGGTGCAGAAAGAGGCAAAAGGGATGTAGAAAATGGGAACGGGTGCAGACAGAGGCAGGAGATGTACAAAAAGAGGGAAGAGTGGTGAATAAAGAGGCAAGAGTGGTGCAGAAATTTGCAAGAGAGGTGCCCAAAGAAGCACAAGCAGTGCAGAAAGGACCAACAAAGGTATAGAAAGAGCCAAGAGTGGTGCAGAAAGAGGCAAGAGAAGTGCAGAAAGAGGCAAGATATGTACAGAAAGAGGGAAGAAGGGTGCAGAAAGAGGCAAGAGAGGAGCAGAAAGAGGCAAGAGATGTACAGAAAGAGGGAAGAAGGGTGCAGAAAGAGGCAAGAGGGCTGTAGAAAGAGGCAAGAGAGGTGCAGACAGAAGCAAGATAAGTACAGAAAGAAGCAAGAGAGGTGCAGAAAGAAGCATGAGAGGGGCAGAAAGACGCAAGAGAGGTGCAGAAAGAGGCAAGAGAAGTGCAGAAAGAAACAACCGAGTTGCAGAAAGAAGAGAGGTGCAGAAATTGGAAGAGGTGTGCAAAAAGAGGCAAGAGAAGTACAGAAAAAGTCAGAAAGGTTCAGAAAGGAGTGGTTTGCCCACCATTAGTACCAATTTAACACCCACATTTAGTAATAAGTAACAGGTGACCATTTCAGGTCTGCAAAGGGTCTTCCATCACGCTGTAACCCCTGTCGCTGCATTTTGGTAACGTTTGGCGGTTTGAGCTACAAACAAGTTTTTTTTGTTCAAATCTACAGATTATGCAGCAGATGATGGATTATGTGGCAAATGCGCCAGGGAGCACATTTGCAGAGTGGTGGAAAAGGGGGCTGGGCCTCCGACCAGTGTTCAGGAATTCCGCTGTGTAGGACTTACAGGAGGTACCAGAAGGACTTCTTGGCCCCCAAAGTCCCTCAGGAGTAAAGTGGACTTCATCCCCAACCAGTAGTTTGCCAGGAGGCACGTTTGTAGAGTGGTGGAGAAAGAGGGCGTGGCAGCCAAAGACCTCTTAGCAATCCCACTGTGTGGGACTTACCAGAGGTAACAGGAGGGGTATTTGGCCCCCAAGGATGTCCTTGGGGGCCCAACTATCTCTCCTATCACCTCCAGTAGGTCCCACACAGCAGGATTGATAAGTTCTCATAGCAGGCCACGCCCCCTTTACCCACCATTCTGCAAACGTGCTCCCTGGTGCGGTCTTGGATGGGGAATGAAGTCCCCTTCACTGCTGGGGGTCCTTAGGGGCAACTAGCCTAACTGTTACCTCCAGTAAGCCCCATACAGTGGGATTGCTGAGAGGTGGACACAGGCCAGACCCCCTTTCTCCACCACTCTGCAAATGTGCTTCCTGACACACTCTTGGTTGGGGGATGAAGTCCCATTGCCTCCTGAGGGTCCCTGGGGGCCAACTAGCCCTCCTTTTACCTCTAGTAAGCCCCACACAGATGTATTGCTGAGAGTGGTCAGAGATTAATCGCGGAATCGCTGCAAAATATCCGCAGCAAGAAATCTCACCATAATTTTCAACTTACATTTCTCAAAAACAGATTTACACCAAATAACAAAAAGAACAATCTGCATAACGACACCTACCATTCTGCCAAATTTGGTGTAATTCTATTCAGTGGTTCGGGGTGTAGTCATGTTGACAGGTTCCTATGGGAATTACCATTGCAAACGCACCCTTTTTTAAACCCGATTTTTCTCAGCCCCAGCTTTGCGAATCCCTTCGAAACTTTTCATGTGCAACAAGAATCACCAAAGCAGTTTTTGGGGGAAAATGTCATGAAGATTCGTCAAACAGCGCGAAAGTTATAGGCAAGTCAAACATGCTTTTACTATGGAAACATGGCCCTTATATATATCTAAGGAGTGATATTAAATACAAAGAGATAGCTTTCGCCTAAAGAGGAGTTCACATGCTAGCAAGGTAGTAAACATTACCACAGTTAAAACACCATTGATAAGGTGCATCATTGATGTAAAAGTACACGTGTGGTATATACAGGGCCACTGGAATTTGTGACAGGAAAGGGTCAAATTATGTGGCAGGGTTGAATAAATTATGCAGCAAAGAAAAGACAAATCGTGTGGTATAATACAGCACATTTTGTAATAGCATTACTTCATTATTTAATTATTTGTAAACTTGGTAAAAGTGTCTTGGCATTGGTTGCACCTTATTAGTACCATTTTAATATCCAAATACAAAGTGCCTCTCACTGCGTGTCACTGCTTATTTTGTAACTTTTGAGCCATTTGAAGTAGAAACTATTTATTTTGTTAAAATCTGCAGATGATGGATTATGTGTCAAATGCAGCAAATCTATAACTATGTGAAAATCACTGTGACCGCACAGTCACATAATCCTAGTGGCCCTGGGTATACCAGCTTATGTGTCCTCACCCAAGAAAATATATTGGTAGCACTATGCTACAAGTGCATAAAAGAATTTCGCCACATCTTAGGGCAAACAAGAATGATGATTTTAGTTACCCAGCTACCAGACATTTCAGTAGATTTCATGATGGTTATGAGTCTCAGTTGAGATATAGGGGCTTATCACATGTATCCAAGAATGTGAGGGGAGGTGATAGAGCGCGCGAACTGAGACAATCAGAGACTAGGTTTATTCTAGATATGGACAGCAAGAAACCACATGGTCTTAATATTGATGATAATATTGCAAAAAACTGTTTTTGTGTACTTGTTTATATCAGAAATTAATGCAGGGAAGGATGTAACTTTGATTTTTTGCTAGTATGCGCAGTGGAGCTATATGTGAGAGCTGACCTTATGTGATGTAGTAATTGCTAAATGGATATTATGTATGGCAGAATGAAATAGAAACAGACGAGCACTGTTTTAATATTTTGATTAGATGAAGTAAATTGAGAAAATATATGGTGGGAAATTATTTGCAATTATGCATAACAATTAGTAGGATGAAGGTTGCACCAGCAATGTATTGGCAGAATTTGTTTGCATATTTTGATTCATTTTTGTTTTTCTCGTTATAATCATGATGAAATAATGTATGAGATTTAAGTTGGATGTAAGGAATTGAAACAGAGTTGTGCATTGCAAGATGGTACCCAATTTCCATTAAATAAAAAATGGCGTCTTTATCATGACCAAGGCTGAACAATGCAGCTGAAATGCTTTGAGATACATCTTGAGCAAATAAATATGGAATGCAACCCTGGAGTGCCCGTCTCATCTTTACAAACTGTGAGAATTATTTATATATATATATATATATATATATAATCCAAGTCTTATGCTCCAAGAGAATCCAGGAATAAGAAGACAGCACACCAGGAAACCGCACAAATACTTTATTGTGCGCTAGCTTTAGAAGGACGACGCGTTTCGGCGTTTGCCTTTGTCAAGTAACTTGACAAAGGCAAACGCCGAAACGCGTCGTCCTTCTAAAGCTAGCGCACAATAATGTATTTGTGCGGTTTCCTGGTGTGCTGTCTTCTTATTCCTGGATTCTCTTGGAGCATAAGACTTGGATTATATCACAGTGGCTGCTGCCGCCACTGACAGCACCAACGTTGCAGGCCTGGGGGCTGCTCTCGCAGCAAGCTACGGACTTATATATATATATATATATATATATATATATATATATATATATATATATATATATTATTATCTTCAAGAGAATATTGGCCAAGAACTGGGATATTCTGAAATGTGACCACACAATTGGCAAATTGTTGCCTGATAGGCCCACGATTACATACAGGAAGGGCAAAAGTATCAGGGACATGTTGGTTCACAGCGATGTCACCATCTATTCCAACATACACGAACATGGCCTACAGGGATTTTTTCCCTGTGGGCACTGTAAGGCGTGCAAAAACAGTACACTTGTCAAGAACATTTGCTACAATGGTATCACCAAGAAAATTGCACAGTTTCTAACTTGCAGTACCACCTTTGTCGTGTATGTCATAGAGTGCCCATGCAAATTGTGGTACATAGGGAGCACTACCTTGTTGGCCAAAAAGCGTGTGCTTGAACACTATCGTGCTATAATACACAAAGACGACAAGTACCCTGTGGCCCGACACTTCAGTGATGTACATTTTTCCAACCCTGCCCTTCTGAGATTTTTTGTTTTGGAACAGATCAACATAAATCCCAGGGGTGGCAATAGAGTACTCAAACTCAGACAAAGAGAATCAAAGTACATCATTGATTTTCAGACCAAGGCACCGGGCGGGTTGAATCAGGATGAGGAGCTGGCTATTCATCTCAGAGAATAACATCCATTAGCCTTTGCCTTCCCACAGGATATCTTCCTCAGTGGTACTATATTGTGATGAACAATTAATGTGTCTTTCTTTTCTATCCCCTTGTGCTGAATCTTTTTCTCCTCGTGTGACGGATCTTCTTTTTCCATGTGTTAGAGCTGTGTGCACATGAGATCTTATATATTATACTTGCTGTATATATTTTTAACAATTTTTTGAATTTTTTGAATTTTTTGCATTTTCTTATCATTGCATTTTCTTTTCACAGGAGGAAAGGAAGGGGCCCACACACTGGCAAATTCACTTCACGGGCAACCTACCCTTTTCCCCTCCGGCACACTGAGCACCTTGACTTGAAGACGCACGGGAGTCTGCATTAAGTACCATCTGGCACTTGCCATTTCTTTCCATTTTGAACTTTCTTTGAACTTTCTAGTTGAAGGTATTTAGGGGGTTGGTCTCCTCGAGGACTGTTATGTGTATATTCAATGGCCTAACGTGCATACAGAGAGTGTGGGGACACTTGCCCTTGCTATTTTGATTTCGAGCCACCATTAAGACTGTGTGTTCTTCACTTTGCAGCCCGGCACACATTGAAACATGCCATTTGCGGCACAATACTGACACACGCAGAGGACTATTTTACCTCTGGACATATGCACATGCCGGTTCATTTAGCCGGTGATGTCTATATTAGGCTAGACTGATTGACACAGTGCTTTACATTTCAGCGCTGTATACAGGTTAGATCTGTACAAACATGCGATTATATTGCCATCACAGACACTTCCTTTACAACACAGATCTGGTACCTACGTAACCATCCCAAGCAGACGCATGCGCTCTAGTTTACAGACGCACTTTTGTTACCATGGTCACTATTGGTATTCTCAGCTAAAACTTTCCATGAAGTATGTACATTATTTCTATCATTATTTCAAACATTTTGTGTACCTGTTGACCCATGATGTGTTTAGATTTGATTTTGGATTTAGAGCCATTTATGTTATGGGACTGTTGACTTTTGACCATTACAAGATGTCTACCGTTTGTAAAGAGTATTCGACCGGAATTGTCCTATGTCGATGTTTAGCGCTGTGCAACTTTATCAATTACGTTTGTCACATTGCACTGTCAGTTTACGTGAGCAAGACTTCGGAGCAAGTCGAAACGCGTCGTAAATAAACACCCTTGGAGCCCTCTTATGTGTCCTGTGGTCCGCTGACTGAGAGCGCGCGTATATTGACTTTCTGAACTTGATATATATATATATATATATATATATATATATATATCTACTGGCGGTTGCCAGTAGATAGTTATAGTTAGGACCGTGTTTCCATAGGAAATCTGAAAATTCTATTTTGAATAACTTTGGCGCCGGTTGACGAATCCTCGCGACATTTTCAAAACTAATGGGGCGCTCCGCTCAGCTCCTACCCTGAAAGTCTCGGGGTGATTCGTCAAGCGGGGGCTGAGAAAAAAGAGGTGGTCCCAAACGCGTTTTCCCCATGCATTTTCCCATAGGACCTTTAGTCGAAGGTACAGCCCGAACGGCTGAACAGAATTACTTGAAATTTGGCAAAGAGGTAGTCCTCAGGTCAGGCATGTGCCTTTTGCATATATGGTGTCAATCTGTTCAGTAGTTCCTGAGAAAATTGCAGTTAAAAACACATAAATATCTATAAGCGTGCACCGTGACTCGCGCGGCCGCCACTCTATCACAAGGATGATGTCATCAGTGATGTCATGAGTGATGCCACTGACCATGTCATGAGTGATGTAATATGTGACGTCATCAGCAGTGGATTGCGGGCGCGCGAGTTATAGTTATCTGAACTAACTATAACGGGGGAATTTCAATGGTTTTTTACGAAATGTCTAGCTAACTATAACATGTGTGAAACCTATGGTTTTTTAAGTGAATTTGCAAGGTTTTTTAAATGCTAATTCCTAACTATAACGTCTGTGAAACCTATGGTTTTTTAAGTGAATATATATATATATGTGTGTGTGTATGTCTGTGTGTAATAATACTTACTATTTAAGCTGCAATTGACAGATACCTCAAGATAAAACATTGTGATGTAAAGGTGATTACCACAAAGTAACCTACTATTATTATTATTATAATTGTTGTTTTTGTTGTTATTATAAATATTCATAGTATTATTGTTATTATTATTAGTACTAGAAGTAGTAGAAGTATTTTATATGGCTGTAGGAAGAACAACCAGATTGAAATCCGGTTTTTCACTGCAGTGATGTCACAAAAGTGGTTAACCAGAGTGCTTAACCATCGTGACATTACTAGGGATAGCTTATGCTACTCTTTTGTTAGATTGCCTCACCAGGGTTTCCATAGACCAGAGAGTGATGATGGAATAATAGTTGGTGATCTCACCCACCTTCTCCCACCTGTTTGTGGATTCCATAGACCAGAGGGAGACTGAAGAATTCAGGCAGAGCTGGAGCTGCACCAACTTCCTTTATTAGTAAGGGACTATGCAGACCTGGAGGAGGCTATGTGATTATTTTTCACTTTGGGTGGGGGATGGTTTTGCAGAAGGTGGTGGGAGTGGGTAGAATGAGACTACAGGCTACAGGTGTATATGCACAGTGGGGTGTGAGTTGGTGGTCGAAGGTCAGTTAATTAAAAGTGGAGGGTTTTTAGTGGGTGGTGAGGGTGAAACTGGAGACCAGATATTTATTTTTTAAGGAGAGAAAGATATCACAAGGTTGATGGGGGTGGGTGGCAGGAGGTCAGGATTCTTTAAAAAAAAATGTCATGTTATATGTGGCTCCCCCATTACTCTTCACCCCATGTATATGTTGGAAGTAGGGGAAGATCATTTCAGGGAGCTGTGTGCTACACAATTATAGATGGGTAAAATGTAAATACAAAGGATGTTTTACATTTTCACTTTCATTGTCTATTTGATGTCACTCAGAAACCCTTGGTGAAACACATCCCCATTATTTACAGTTATCCACCAATAAAGCTATCTTATTCTTATTCTTATTCTTATTGTCATTCTAATTCTTATTCTGATTCGTATTCTTATCCTTACTCTTATTTTGATTACTATCATCACTATATTACTATTATAGTTAATTATTAATAACCATTTGCAAAATTTGTTTGGATCAGTCTTTTTTCTCTATTTTCAGATAGGGACTAGGGGCTCTATTCACTAAGGCATTTTGGAAAATGCAAAGTAGTACTCTTTTGCATACTCTTAGATGCCTTTGTGAATTGGCCCCAACATGTGTAACACATGTAAAATGGAAATACAATTTAATTATTCAGGATATCTTCATATACAGTTAGTAAACATAGAATAGAGTTGCTCTTTTTGCCGTCATATTAATAGCGAGTTGGAGGTATTGGGCCCAATTCACAAACACATGTACAAGTACATACTCTTGTAAAACTACTTCCCATACTGTTAAATACATTTGTGACTCAGCCCTTATTAAGCCGAAAAAGATTATAAACATAATTGTTACTTTATCTACACTGAATCATAAATTTGTAACATGTAGGAAGAGAAATCATGGATGGTCATCTTAGAAGTAGACTAAGTTAGGACATGCATCCATGTATCAAATTCTGCTTAGATTGAATATTTATGGGAATCTGTATTTTGCCTTGTGAATTTCTTTTTTACTCAGGAGCCACTGTAGAAAATCTCAGCAGATTCTTTGTCGGTGTCGGACCTACCGACAGCTTCCGACAGGTTCAAGGAGCCCATCGGTCAGATTGCATTCCCAATAGTGGAGACGGTGCCTTCTCAGGTACTACCACAGGGATTACAATCCACCTTTCCACCAGACATTTCACGTCATTCTTCCAACGTGAAAAGGCTGGCAGAAAGGCTTTTTTAGGGTCACTAGCAGGGCCCCTGTCTCCCATGGCACTCTGCTATTGTGCCTGAAGTGAAGGGATATTTACAAACATGCCTTTTGGCATTGGAGCTTGTGCTGCTGCCCTTTTCTGGGCCGCAGCACAAGCCTCAATGCAAAGAGGCATGTTTCCGATCGCTCCACGGTGGTCCGATCGTAATTTGGGAGGCGGGCCCGCCAACTACCTGTCGGGTGTTCTTGTCAGAGGGAGGATTTACTACAGGACAAGGAAGCTAGGGGGCGGTACTCAGAGCCCCGGGAGCCACCACAGAACTGAGCAGGAGAGTGAGTCAGGGACAAAAGGGGCACCTTAATTTGAACAGGGGTGCCTGGGAACGCTTGCTCTAAAACTGAAGAAAACAGACATGTGAGACATGGAATCTGAGGTAGATCACAATAGCAGTTTAATGAGAAGATGCAACTTCAAAGAAACTGCAAGACAAAGACATAAAGTACAAAATACAAAATTCAAATATCACATATCCATTCTCTCCGTATCAGATTGTCTGAGAGAAAGAAAACACAGTGTATAAACGCATCGGTGTATGAGATCTCTATCACCAAGGTACTCTCATGTCTACTCTAGAGCAAGCATTCCTGCAATGTACAATGAGTGAAATGAATACATTTTGGTCAGAATGAAAGAAAACAATAACTAAACATAACAGAACATTTCATGTAGGTAAAATACAACACAATGCTAAGCAGGCGCAAAAGCAAACACGAGCCACTGTGTGCTCTTGGAGAAGACCTACGGAATCTGTCTTGTCACCTACATACAGACAGTAAGGTAATCCGTCGAGGTGTCTGGGTGCTCCCCTTATATACTAAACTTTGGGCTGCTTCGCACGCAACTCTTACCCAAAAATAAACCTCGTCTGCAGAATTTCACCAGACATGTCGTCATTTACCACTTAATGCTGACAATGAACTAGGTGAAAAGGTCAGTTTCTCAGGCCAATCGCTTGTCGTAAATTACACAGAGCAAGCACAAACTATAAGCAGACATTGTACGCGAAGCAAAAAATACAAACAGATATTGTGCTCGAATCGAATATATACATACATAAATCCTCTCAACTTAAGCTCTGCGGTTGCCACTTCCTGAAATGCGGGAAACCTGCCCAGGAAACAAGTGCTATGCCAGGATGCAGCTTACTGTATGTTGAAGTGTCAAGAGGATGCTGAACTTTTGGTACCGACCGGGTAGTGTGGGGGCTACCAGTTTGAAGGCAGAAGGCCTTGCAGAAAGAGGAACTGAATCTGCGTTGGGTCAGACCTGCCATCAGCCTGCGATGCACTAAAATGGCAGAGCTACGGTCAATTTAACAAAGGCCTATATAACATATAAAAGGGCCTACACAGCACGGGCAAGTGGGAGGGATGTCTCAAAATCAGTCCCTCTCTCATTTCCCTCCTCTTGTTCATCTTTAATGAACACCATTCGTACAGCATACTTAGCTGGCGGTGGGGGCAGTGGCCATGTGGCGTCACGAGGAGAAAGCCCTCCATCACTCCTATTCGGGCCTGCTTCTATTTCTCCCTGTGATTCCCCTTTATCCCCAGTCATTATCTCATACGGGTGTACTAAGTCTTTCCTTGAGGGAAGTGGGGGGCTACCAGGCACCCGGGGCTGATAACACCTACCAAGGGAAGCTTGTGACGTGCTAGACTCGGGGATGGTGAGCTCTACTATGTTCAGCCTAGTTTCTTCTTCCCCGTCCCCCTGTTCAGTGCGTATTCCAGTGTACACCCCTGAGCTCGCGTAGTTCATACCAATTACCATAGAACTGAATCTTTTCACACAATGTATTAGAATCTGTACACCACAACACAACAGCAACAGCACACAAATTATAGGCATCATAAGTTTTAGTACAGCAGACAGCCATGAAGGCATCCAGTCGAAACCGAACAAATTATCAAAAACGTCTGCTTCAGCACCTCCTTCCTCATGCATCTGTCTCCCCAAAGTGTCCAAGTCCTCGATGGCCTTTGTAAGTGTTCCGTTGTCCGCATCATTAGCCAAAATGAAAGTACAGCAGGACTTCCCCACTCTTGCACATACACCACCACTCATCGCAGTCAGCTGATCTAGAACATATCTGTGCTCTAGAACCATAAGTCTCAGAGGTCTCAGTTCTTCTTTCACGGCGTTGAACCCATCACGGGTGTTGTTGACAAGCTGCATCAGTTCGTATCGCGTCACTTGGAGCCAGCGAGCATTGGCTTTTGTCTGGAACATGGGGACAGCGCCCCCGAAGAATAGTTCAGCTTCATTGAAAAGGAGGAATTCTTGTGGAACCTCGTGAATTGGACCATTCGAGAAGTATTTCTGGAGGCTCCTTTTCCGGTGGTGGAGCAGGGTGACATCACCTGTCATTGGGTGGGTATGGATGCGGGAAATGTTCGATGCTGGTACAACCAGGTGTAGTTCATGCATCATGACCATGGAACAGAGTCCTTTCCAGTGGGGTGGCAGCTGCAGATAGATGTGTTCACCGCAGGCCCAATAGATGTCCATGAGGCTGGAGGTGCCGTACTGGAGGTCCGAATTAAAATTTGTGCTGCTGCAGTTTGTGTTGCGGCCCACAGAGATCGTTCCATTACCTAGGAAACAAAGAAGAGGAGACTTTGGCTTGTATGCTTTCTTTGGTTGGTATCTTGTACCCTCATTAAAAGTGTATCTTCTAGTCTCTTGTGCCCATATCTCAGCGCACTCCTCCCCTATCTTCTCATCAATACGATGTGTGTCATCTTCCTTCACAATTGCATCTCCTAAGGAGGCTGCCTTACATACCAAGTCATGTGGGCCATTCCACCTGCCGTTAAAATAAATGTTGGCCTGCAGGCGCAATATTGGCCTCCACTGACAAGGGCATTGGGAATCATTATGGTTGGCTTGGCGATGCACTGGTGAGTGGCATTTTGACGGGGGTGTTGGGAAGGCGAAGTACCCTAGTCTCCTAAACTGGTATCTCCAGACCTCCAACAGGCCGATGGGCATTTCCATAGCACGGTAAGCCCCTATCCTCCTTTCATACTCTGATGGATTTGTTACCACTGTAAATGTAACGTATTTGTCATCCCACTCTGTAGCATTCACAAACACACCATCTATTGTGGCTGAGTGGAGCTGTATCTGACCATGTATGCGACAAAGAAACAGATGTAGGAGACATTTGGCAGTGGGTGGTGGCACTTCTCTGGGAAATATCAATTTGTCTGCGCCTACAGCATGAGGGATGTGAGAGCACACAAAGCAGGATTCATTCGTGACCTTCCTCCCGACCTCCCTCATGTCTCTATACCACATGTTGTCAAACAGTGCATTGTGAACCCCATTATCCTCTGACATCTTATCAGTGCGCTGGGAGTGGGAACCAGGCATGAAATGCTGGTCATAGGTGTACACAACTGTGTCCTGAAGTTTACTAACCCAGTCCACTACTGGCGAGGCCACTGCTTGCTTGCGAGTGTTACGTGGCGAATACCTGGCAGGTGCCTTTATACCTCTGACAATTAATTCACTCCCAACACTTCGCTTATTCTGGCGGGCCTTTTTATGAGTATCTGGCACATGGGCATTCAGGGTGATATCCAGTACCATATCCCATTCTGTTGGGTTAGCAGGGGGTGTGGAAGGTGCCAGAGTGGTCGGTGCATAGGTGTCAGGAAGTGTCTCAGACTGGGGTTGTCCTAGGGTAGATCTAACATTGCTAGCTGTACCTCCCCTTCTCTCTGGATACACCACAACCCAATCAAATGCAATTACTGCAATTAAAAATGCAACAAAGAGAAAACCGATTACTGTACATATCTTTTTCAGTGAAAGTTCGGTATGCGAGGAACGTCTGTTACTGTGTCTCAGTCCATAGATGGCCATGCGATCTTCATACTCCTTCTCTTGGATAGACCATGGAAACATGATGCCCTCCTCTTGTCCATAGTTCAGGCCTGGGATGGTGCCGGGTGGATCCTCACGTGGCTCCGATGTATCCATGCCTTCCTTTCGGCTATTCGGACTGCAGTGGGTGAAGAGTCTATGACCTGGTATGGTCCTTCAAATTTAGGATCTTTCCACTTCCGGACTTGTTTCTTTACGAAGATTTTTGTCCCAGGGCAAATAGGTGGAAGTTCATCAGAAATAGAGCCCTTGTTCTGTGTCCTTGATATCTGAATAGAAAGGAACTTTGCAGCACGAGTTAGTGCACACAAGTAATCAAACAGTTCAGCTTTTACAATCTCAGAAGACATTTCAGTGTCTACTTTAGGTCTGGTAGAGGGAACAACCACATTCATTGATCTGCCCGTGACAAGCTGGTGAGGTGTAAGGTGATGGTCAGAACTGGGAGTGTTTCTGAGTGTGAACAGAGCAATGGGAAGGCAATAGAGCCATTTCTTTCCAATTGTGGCACTTATCTTACTGATTTTGGCTTTGAGCAGGCCATTAAGGCGCTCACAAATACCATTGCTTTGTGGATGATAGGCTGATGTCAATTTATGTTTTATTCCTAACATTGAGGTAATTATGGCAAAGATATCATTTGAAAAATGGCGGCCATTGTCACTTCGAATAGCATCCGGTAATCCCCAGCGACATATGACCTCACGAAGCAAAAAAGTAGCTGCGGCCTTTGAGTCACAATGGACACATGGTCCAGCATCAATCCACCTTGAAAATGGGCATACCACTACAATGAGGTACCTGTAATTGTTGCATCTGTCAATCATGTCTATGTAATCAATGTGGAGTTCTCTAAAGGGACCTTTGGGCCTTGGTATTGTTGAGGCAACTGTCTTCATAGTTGGGTTAGGTGAATATTGTTGACAAATGAGGCACTGATGAACGAAGAGTTGTATCTGCTCATATGCATTGGGGATGAACCATTCTGTCTGCAAAGTTGTGGACATGATATCACGAGGGACATGTGCTGGAAGGTGTAACTGAGTGAGTGCTACTTGTAATAGTGCCTGTGGCATAACTGGCTTCCCTGTCATTGTCTGTCTGTAAATGAAATCTGAAACATCTTGTTGCACTCCTCTCTTCTTCCATAGCTCTTTCTCTTCAGGAGGGGCACTCTCCTGTATTTCTCGTAGGTGTAGTTGTGCAATGATATCATATTGCTGTGTGTCATCTATAGTGTATGGGAGTGTTGGATCAGTGGTATCTGAGAGCAGCGACTCACCTATGTCATCTACTGTACTTTGTGTATCTACCTGCACTATGACGGATGCATCTTGAGCAAACAGGATGGGGGCACAGGTATTTTGCTCTGTCACTTGAGATGGTTCAGGTCGGGGCCCTCTGGCAGCTGCTTTCACAGCCCAATCCGCCATGGCATTTCCTCTGGAAACGAAATCTTGGCCATTTGTGTGTGCAGTACACTTTACTACAGCCACTTCTGCTGGTAATGTTAATGAATCTATTAGTTCCTCAAGTAACTGTTTGTGCATTACAGGTGTGCCATCAGTTTTAAGGAAGCCACGCCTTTTCCATCTCAGGATGCTGGAATGTGTTGTTGTGGTGACATACGCAGAATCTGAGTATACAGTAATCCTTTTATCAGCTCCATGTTTGAGGGCTGCAATCAAAGCTACCAACTCTGCTGCCTGTGCTGAATAATGTGATGGCAATGTTATTTGCTGTACGATGTCTAGTGAGTCAGAGGAGTCCCTCTGTTGTGCTCTGACCACTGCAGCGCCTGTGTATCTTATTCCTGTCTCTTGATCAATGGTAGAGGAACCGTCAACAAAGTAAATTACACTATCTGGCAACGGGTCTTCTTTCGCTGTTCCTGACTCATCGGGACAGTATGTGGCACAGTCATGACTGTCATCATCAGTGGTGGCAATGGGATGAACTAAGAACGTGGCAGGATTCACAGTATGACATTTAACAACCTTCAAAGATGGTAATGACAGTATGACTTCATATCCTGACACTCTTTGTGTGGTGAGAGTTGTTTTAGCTTTTTGTATCACTGCGAATACTGCATGCTCAGTGTACAGTGTCAGAGGGGACCCCATGACTATGGGGGTGCTTTTCTCCACAGCAAATGCTGCGGTTGATAAGGCCTGCTCACAAGGATAATGGCCTTTCATTACCGAGTCTAACATGCCACTGAAGTATGCAATGGGTTTGTGGCCCATGGGGTACTTCTGGGTGAGGACTGCTGTCATGACCTGTCCATTACAGTGAGTGAATAGATAGAACTCTTTTGTGTAGTCAGGAGAGCCTAACACAGGAGCGTTTGTAATCTCATCTTTCAATTTGGCAAAGGCTGATGTCATTTCAGGTGTCCAGTCAATCTTATTATGCCTGTCTTTGGCCGTTTTGACAGCTGCCAGGAGTGGTGCAGTAATGGTGGAATAGTCAAAAACCCATTGTCTAACGTAGTTCACTAGTCCTAGGAACTTTTGCATGTCCTTAACTGACTGGGGTTCTGGAGTGCTTCTTATTGCCTCTACTCTTCCTGGGGTAACTTTTCTCCCTGATGCTGAGATCAGCTGTCCTAGGTACTGTACTTCTTCCTGACAATATTGGAGTTTCTGTTTGTCTACTTTGTATCCTCTCTGTGCCAATGTTGTAAGCAGAGCAACTGTATCCCGTCGGCACTGTTGCTCAGTGGTGCTACAGAGGAGTATGTCATCGACATATTGTAGCAAGGTGCTGTCACATTGGAAGTTTGACAAGTCATCTTTGACAACTCTGTTGAACACACTGGGGGACTCACAGTACCCCTGGGGTAATCTTTTATATGTGAATTGCCTACCTTGGAATGAGAAAGCAAATAAGAACTGGCTGTCTATGTGTAGAGGGACACTAAAAAATGCATTTTTCAGGTCAATGACGGAAAAATATTTAGTGTCAGGTGGGATGTTGGTAAGTATCACTGAAGGGTCTGGGACGATGGGAAACTCTGGGATCACTATGCTGTTAATTGAGCGTAGGTCATGCACTAATCTCCATTGATTAGTCTTCTGTTTCCGCACCAGAAAAAGGCACGTGTTACACGGCGAGATACAGGGGTATATCACACCTTGATGTAGCAGCGCTTGTATGGTAGGGGCAATTCCCTCCTCTGCTTCCCTAGACAAAGGGTACTGGCGCACTCTGGGTAGAAGGGCACCTGGTTTCAGTGTCACTCTGAATGGTGCAGCTGATTTAATGAGCCCCACATCATTGGGACCTGTTGTCCAAAGAATGCTTGGTACCTGAGCTAAGTCTGAGTCACGGGTAGCATCGAATACTTCGGGCGGAGTTGGAGTTCTAATCTCAACTGTCACCGACAAAGGTACTGGATTTTGGTAAATAATTTCCCCTTTGGAATATTCCTCAAGATCTCCAAATAGTTAGTGATCTGAAATATTCCTTACTTGATATCCAGGTTCAATGAAAATGACACAGGCCCATGTGTGGGCATTGTCGTCTAGTGCTAAGAAAGCTCCATACGTGGGTGTTATTTCAAGACAGTGTATTCCTAGGATCATATTTTTGTCAGGCACAGGCATGTTCTGTGACTGGGGACGAAAAAGGAATTCTTTGGGAAGTTGGACAGTGCGCCCATTCATCTCTGGTGTATTGGCAACAACAATGTGAACTGCTGTGGAAAATGCTTGCTCATCCATTGGGCGGGCTCTTATCTCATCTCTCAGGGAGGAATCCACAGTGACAGCCATCATCCTGCACGTTGATGTACCAGGAATGGAACAAGTCATTGTACCGTTCTCTTTAAAACTAATTGTCATATTTAATTTGGCCATGAGGTCTCGTCCCAAGAGATTTACTGGGGACTGTGTTGAGTAGAGTAAGCGTTGCTGAATACATTTACCTCCTATTTCCATTGGTACTGGCTTGGTAAAAGGGACCCTTATTATTGCCCCAGAGAAACCCTGTGTGTCTGCGCTCTGGTTGGAGATGGGCAGTGCTCCTTCCCTAATGCAGGAAAACGTAGCACCTGTGTCAACCATAAAACTATAAGTTTTGTTGTTTATCGTGACATACACAACTGGGTCCTCTCTGATATTTGTGAAGCACGATAACACAGGACACACTAGAGTTGTCTGTGGGCTGTCCTAACTTGAATACCCTCCAGCCTGGTACTGCTGGATGGTGCCCTGTGAAAAGGGATTGGTGGTGGGCAGTATCGTAGCTCCCTGAGGCACGGGAGCTTGCGTCTGTGGCACCATTTGGTACACAGGCATCTGTGGCTGAAGTAGCTGTGGCTGTGTTTGTCGGATCTGGGGCTGCATTTGGGCCATCGCAGGTGTCCTGTAATTGTACCTGCTGCAGCATTGGCTGCTGTGCTGGGGAAGGATAGGAATATACTGCTTGGGGCGGCAGCAGCTGTTGCTGCTGGTAGCATTGTACTGGCACTTGAGCTTGTTGTGGATTTCCTCTACTTACTGACCTCCCCTCATCCCGCATTTTGGTATGGCATTCCCTTATAAGGTGTCCTGGTCGCTGACAGTAGTAGCACAGTCGTGCTCCTGGCTGTGGCGCAGGTCTTTGGAAGCCTAATCCTCTACCTCTCCCCCGCATCCCAGTATTTGCATACCTCATTTGCTCATTACCATAATACTGCTGTTGTTGCTCATTGGTGTATGCCTGTTGTTGCACACTATTATTGAAGGGCTGTGCCTGTAGGTTTGGTGCGGCTACTTGTGTGTTACCTCCTAGTGCAGTCTGGGCATCTTGTGGGAAATTAGTAACAGCAGTCATCTGACTCACTGGTGAAGCCACCATCATTGTATCAGGGGTCTCCCTTTTCTTCAGTTTTTGCTGCACTAATTTAGCTGCTGCATTTTCAATAGCTAATAACCTTTTCTTCTCCTGTTCCTGCTCCTTTTTGCAAAAATGAATGATGTGGTGTTGTATCTCTGGCCATGGTTTGCACTCCATGGCTACTATTCCATCTAATTTGTCCTGTACTGCAGTGGGCAGTCCCTTTTTTACAGTGTGGTAAAAGAACCGACAATTACCCCCTGTTACATCCCATTTTTCTCCCAATTCCTGATGCCATTTCTCCTTCATTTGTGAAATGTACTGTGCTGGATCTTCATTGCTTTGCATTGTCTGTGACATCAAAGAGCTGATGTCAGGAACGTCAGGAAACTTCCTACGCAATTCATTCCATAGGGGTGATCTAATCTTATTGAAGGGGTTACCGTCACACTGTGTATTAGTAGTAGACAGTCTTGTGTCAATGCGTGTGAACATGTCCTCTGCATCCTCTCCAATCAAGGAGGTGAGCAGACTTTTTACATCTCCAATAGCCAATGGAACACCTGCAGTGTGTTTCTCAAAGGCCTGTATCCATTTTCCAGCACCCTCTGTGAGAGGTGGGAGTTGTTTCTTTAAATTGTCCTTGTCCATTAGTGACCAAGGAACATAAAGGGGGGGGATCTTTAACATTTTTAAATAACAGGGGTAGCTGGCGTGTCACCCCTGTGGGCCTTGAGTTGTCATATCTACGTGAGTATTTCTGCCAAACTCTTAGGCCCTTGCTCATATAATCGTAATCCCAATCGTCATCTCCTGCCCCCTGCAGAATACATTCTTCAGCTGTGGCCATGTCTTCTGGTTCAAATGACCCATCCCGAGGCCAGACATTCATTTGAGGTGCATTAGCTTCTGTCCAACCTGCTAAATTATCTGAGAATGGATTGACATAATAGTCAGTCCCTTCCCCAAGTATCACTATCTCATTTGGCGTCAGACCGTTGGTCATTGACGGTACTGGCCTGTTAGGGGCCATGTGATGCAGAGTCCTAGATCTTGTTGTTCTTAGCGTTGCAGTACCTGATACATCATAATCTTGTGGGATGTCATCAGGCCGCCCATGGCTACCTTGCACTGCAAGTCTCTCTCTCTCTGTCCTTCTCTGCCTTCTCCATCTTGTTTCTGCCCGTTCGAGCACACTTGGTAGATCAAGTTTATCAAGGTCCATCTTTTGTGCATCTGGCCTGCGTGGTGTGACTACTGGTGGCACTACCTAAGGTATGTGTATAGATGGGGGCGTGACAATTGTTGGCAGAGCTTGCGGTGTGCTTGGGTTGATCATCAGAGGAGCTGCTGGGTTACTCTGAGGTGGGGCTGGGGCTATCCTTTGGACCTCCTGATGGAAGTCTATCCATGGCTCCTGCTGTGGGGGGATCATTGGGACCCCACCACTACGTGAACCCACCGGGCCTGCAGCTCCAGCCAATTCACTTAGTGTTGGTGGCTGCCTTCTTCTAAATTGGCCTAAGCCACCCATTAGTTCAGTGAGTTGATCCTCTACCCTGTCCACTTGTAATGATAACCACTGTATTGTTGCGGGGTGGCCAGTGGGACTCCCTGAATGTTGCTCGTGTGACGTGTCCCCTGATTCTCTATCTGTTCCTTGGTGTAAGTTGTGCTCTGTTCTCCATCTACTAATGTCCGCCTCAGTGATTATTTCTGGGCGAGATTGTTCACTATCTCTGTTTCCTCCATTGAATTGTAGCAAGTACTCTTCCTCTCGCTTGGGACCTGTGTTAAGGGGTCGCCACCCGTTATGGTGTGCCTGTGTATTGCTGTGCTGCTGGCCAGGGGAGAGGAATGGGCCATAGTGTCTAGTCCTTGTCTCTAAGGGCTCGCCAATTTCAGTGACAAATGTAGGTGCTGTAGGGTTAGGCCTAGGAAACGGCAAGTGGGAGCTGTGCTGTAAATCACCAGAGGCTCCATCACTCTCTGAGCCCTCTTCCTGCTGGTGAGCTGCAGAGTTGGGTGCTGGTGTCAATTTTATTGTGAATAGCGCATCAATCTGACCTGGCATTCCTGATGTTGCACACTGCACCCCTGGGCTTTGGGAGCTTAGAGTTATCTGGCCCTGCGCATTCCCTGGCATGCTGTTTGGTGAATCTTCTGAGGGATCTGAAGCAGAAATATCCTCATGTCCTACAGCTGCCTGATCATTTAAATTAGGCTCTAGGTCAGCCTTAACAACTCGCTCTGTATACATGCCATCTGCGTCATAGGCTGGTGGCGGTGCGGTAGGTACTGGGGCCTTTTCATCATTGTCCTTAAAGACTCTCCACAGAGCCAGGGTTTCTTTACGTTTATCTAGCTTGTTCCCAGAGTACTTCCCTTCCAGGAATGTTTGAGCATGATCTAGTACTGCCTTATCGAAGGTACCCTCTTTTGGACAAGGGTGTAGCATAGTCTGTGTGAGCTTGTGCAGCTCTCCACAATGTTTTCTTATTCGTTTCCCCTGAGTAGTAAAGTTATTTATCACGTGTTCTAGTGGTGTTGCCATTATTCTCTAGCGTTGTGAGTATTCAGAAATAACAGTATACCTCCACTGGGTGTCACTTATCAACCTCACCTGCCACAGATTTGTTGTTATTTATTACCTAGGGTATTGTGTGGGTTGGCTTATTTCTGACCACAAATAAACAATGTTATTCTCTTGGTAACAGGCGGTTTTGTAAGTATCCCCACAGTAATGGGTAGTGCGTTATAGAAGGGCGTCCCTGTAACTGCTCTATGATACTTAATGAGGGCTGCTGCTGCAGCTGCACATGCAGCTGCTGGGCGTGATGCTCACAAACCAGGGGTAAGTTGGGGTCGTTAAGTGCCTGCAACAATATCCTGTGCTGTTCACAGCCTAATGCGTCGCTAGTGATTTGTGACCCTTCCTGTTGTTCCAGGTGGCTGTCGCCTGGAGGAGACGGTGTGAATAGAGGGGATGGTGTAAGTGGTTCTTGGTGAGCGAGATCAGGGCTCCCCAGCTGGGTTAATGCCGTGGAGGAGTACCTAGCAGCACATGGCGTCGGAGGGGACACTAGTGGCGGCTGCAGCGGTGTATCTGGAGCGTCTTCCACAGAGGGGGTGCTTTGTGGCAGCTCAAGTACAGGGTCTGGGTTCAGGGTAGTGGGTCTACAGGTAGGCACTGGGAGGCGCAGCTGCACTAGGTGTAGTGAAGATACCTTTACCTCAGTGCCATGTGCTAGTGTGACTCCCAGCAACTTCCACGCTCTGGCTATCAAGGCACTTTGTCGCCTCCCAAAGGTTGCTATAGTCTGTTCGTCAGGATTGTGCACCGCTATTATTCTGTCATTTAGTATGTGCAGAACTATCCCAACTGACTGATGTTCACTATTGCTCATCTGTATCCCTTAGTACTCTATATTTATATATATATATATACTGCTCTCCTTATGTGTCAGTAGTCAGGGTGATCATGTATTAGCTCGTCCCCCAATGCCTCTTTAATGGTTAAATAAAATGCCTCTTTAATCTCCCGCTTATCTGGACCGTTATAGACTCCTTCTGGTGAGAAGTCAGGAAACTGCAGGGCACCAGGATGTTCACCAAGGCAGTAAAGAAGGACCTTGCTTCGCAGGGGGTTACGGGGCCAGGCGCTGGTGACCTCAGTCAGTGTTTCTAATCCTGGTACTATCATAGAAATTTGCACATATATGGTGTCTGCGGTTTTATAAGTTCTGTAACCACATATTCTATTCATCTGTGTACCTATGCTGTACCTCAAACCTTAGTGACACCTAATTAATGTTAGCAGCACTAGAAATGGTCAATAGTTTGGAAAAGAAAAAGGCAGCATTAAACAATATACTTATAACAATTGTGGCGCAAAAACATTTTAAATACAAAACACAAAACTTTCAATAAAACGAAAATCACTACGGTTATCAGTGGCAGATCAATACATGTGGGAGTACAAAAAAAAACTGTTACATTCCTCCCTAGTTATTGAATCTCACTAACAAACCAATCTTCTGCATTTGGCAGTGATCTTCTGTAACAATGGTAACCCTACCTAGCAGGTCTTATCCTAATAAAACGATACAGACCAGTCAACATCAATTTAACATAACCATCATGTTCTTATACATTCAATATACATCTGCATATCATAAAACATATCATCAAAATTACAAATAACAAATAACTGTGCACGTAAATAATATGGCCTTACTAAAATCAGCTTCTGTGTCAGCCAGTGACCCTTACTGTAGTGCCCATATAAGCACCAACCACAATAAAGTGCTGCTATCACACTTAATAAACCTCTGTATGCATCATTAAACAATATCCGAAATCATACAATCCTGAAATTCTACATGTGTTTCAAGAAAGAAGCAAGTCGGGCACGTTTAGAGGGTTTCTATTTTCAAACAATGACTGCATACTTTGCCCACTGAAGGACAAAAAAAAAACACGTGCTCCCTATTACAAAGGTGCACACACAAAAGGGAAACTGACACACAAATACCCAAAAACACTTAAACATAATATCCAAAAAACCATCCCGGGGAACCTCTTATAATCCTCATCAATCAGGCGATATTCGCTGTCCAGTAGCTAAGTGGTCACGAAATATCCAGCCTCTTTCCTACCTTGTACTGATGTAGGAGAGCCTCCACTGTATCCAATCAGAGGAGCACTTTTTTATTGCTGAAAGAATACGATAGTAAATCGAACCTTTCCTTCTCTTCTACCAGGCTGATCCCTGACCCCCTGATAAAGAGGCGCTCTCTGTTTCACTATATACAGAGAGACCCAACAGCAAGCTATTAAAATATGAGTAGACAGCAGACATACACAGTCTCTCCCTTATCCCTTATTCACTTCTTATTCTTATTATTTTTTTTCTTTCTCCATATGTCTGTTTTCCATACAAAAAATAAATGTCATAAACCAAAGAAAAAATGAAGCTAAATGAGCCCGTGAAAGACGCAAGACGCAGCCTTTCCCTCCGGGCACTCAAGGCAAAAACAATAACACACACATCTATATATAACAAAAAAGGAAACAATAAACCAACAACTTCCTGACCGTACTGTCCAGCTCAGAATTCCATGCCGCACACACAAGCCTCCCCAGTTAAAGAAATGTCCGTAGCGAGACCAACCAGACAGGAGACAGGAAAGAACTGAGAGCCGAGAAAAACACAGAAGCCTCACAAGCGCTCCTTTCATAAACCGTCACCAAAGCGTTACCTCACGTCAGGTAGCATAATACTCACCCGAGTGCTTGTACTCAAAGGCTTTGGCCAGAAAGGAGTCACGAGTGCTCAGTCTGCGTCCCCTCGAACCCAGCCGTTATTGCCCCCGTCTGCTGGCACTGCCAATCCGAGTCACAGCACCAAAATGTCGGAGGGAGGATTTATCACAGGACAAGGAAGCTAGGGGCGGTACTCAGAGCCCCGGGAGCCACCACAGAACTGAGCAGGAGAGTGAGTCAGGGACAAAAGGGGCACCTTAATTTGAACAGGGGTGCCTGGGAACGCTTGCTCTAAAACTGAAGAAAACAGACATGTGAGACATGGAATCTGAGGTAGATCACAATAGCAGTTTAATGAGAAGATGCAACTTCAAAGAAACTGCAAGACAAAGACATAAAGTACAAAATACAAAATTCAAATATCACATATCCATTCTCTCCATATCAGATTGTCTGAGAGAAAGAAAACACAGTGTATAAACGCATCGGTGTATGAGATCTCTATCACCAAGGTACTCTCATGTCTACTCTAGAGCAAGCATTCCTGCAATGTACAATGAGTGAAATGAATACATTTTGGTCAGAATGAAAGAAAACAATAACTAAACATAACAGAACATTTCATGTAGGTAAAATACAACACAATGCTAAGCAGGCGCAAAAGCAAACACAAGAGCCACTGTGTGCTCTTGGAGAAGACCTACGGAATCTGTCTGTCACCTACATACAGACAGCAAGGTAATCCGTCGAGGTGTCTGGGTGCTCCCCTTATATACTAAACTTTGGGCTGCTTCGCACGCAACTCTTACCCAAAAATAAACCTCGTCTGCAGAATTTCACCAGACATGTCGTCATTTACCACTTAATGCTGACAATGAACTAGGTGAAAAGGTCAGTTTCTCAGGCCAATCGCTTGTCGTAAATTACACAGAGCAAGCAGAAACTATAAGCAGACATTGTACGCGAAGCAAAAAATACAAACAGATATTGTGCTCGAATCGAATATATACATACATAAATCCTCTCAACTTAAGCTCTGCGGTTGCCACTTCCTGAAATGCGGGAAACCTGCCCAGGAAACAAGTGCTATGCCAGGATGCAGCTTACTGTATGTTGAAGTGTCAAGAGGATGCTGAACTTTTGGTACCGACCGGGTAGGGTGGGGGCTACCAGTTTGAAGGCAGAAGGCCTTGCAGAAAGAGGAACTGAATCTGCGTTGGGTCAGAGTTGGGTCAGACCTGCCATCAGCCTGCGATGCACTAAAATGGCAGAGCTACGGTCAATTTAACAAAGGCCTATATAACATATAAAAGGGCCTACACAGCACGGGCAAGTGGGAGGGATGTCTCAAAATCAGTCCCTCTCTCATTCTGTTCCTGCAATGATCACAGTCGGACACTCATCCAAACCACCATCGTAATCAGCCCTCATAGTGTGTGAGAAGTTGTTTCACAATCTGTTGCTTTGAATTAGTATGCTATACATTTGCTTCTTGCTACATGGTGTAATTGGTAGTAAAAAAAACAGTCAATTAGAGTTAAACTTTTAGTTAGCAAGGCATTTGAAGATGAAAAAATATTTACATGTGTCTACGTGATGTGCTATTGTCAAAGAGTGTTTTTCTTTGATTTCTGGGTGTTGTAGTTCTGTTATATTGCTATGTCAGACAGCTACAGTAGAACATATACATTCAGTCACTTATCCAGAAACTCCTTGTGCATGCAGCAGATTCAACCATAGTTATAGTCACATTTATATTCCTCTCTTTTCCTTAACACAGGCACTGAGGTGTTTGTTTACTGTCACTTACATAGATATTTAAAGAGTCATAGAGATACTAAAATAGACAGTCACATGCCAGCACATTTACTTAAATGTCTCATGGCACTGCTACAGGTGTACTCCAACAATTTCTCAGATATGTTGGTAAGTACTAATACAACCTTCTCATTCATGTAGAGAGATACTCTTTCAAACACGGATGATACTTGGTAGTACATGTCCTGTGTGTGCATTTTCATTTGTAGCTTGATTTGCCACGTAAAAGATGTTTGCCAAGTCTTAAGTCCAAGTTTCAGTATACACAAGTCACATGTGAAAGATGCTGTAGGTGTGCTATAAAGCATTCTGGTTGGTGCTTAAGAGATAAGAGATGTTCTTTTCTGTTCACTAAGTTACTTGTGCACTTGCATGCCCCATGTCAAGTACTACATAGAGTACGCCATCCCTAAAGTAACTGCCATACATGTGCAGGAAAACATAAAGCCTCTGTTTCAGCTATTGAGACAGCTACAGAAGTATGTAGAGATTCCGTCACTAACCAGATATTATTAATACATGCAGCAAACTCAAAGGTAGCTGCAGTCACATCTACATAGCTCTGTATTGCCTAACAAAGGCACTGAAATATTTCTTCAGCCACTTACATAAACATTTAGACAGCCATAGAGGTATTATAGCAGGCTTTTACATACCAGCACATTTCCTTAAACATCTCATTGCACTGATAGGGGTGAACTACTACAGTCTCTCAGATATGTAGGCAAGAACTGACACAACCTTCTCAACCATGTACAGGAATAGTCCTTCACACATGGGTGATGCTCTCTCATTGCAAGCTTCACTTGGCATGTTAAAGGTCTTTCTCAAGTATCAAACCCACTCAACAACTCATGCACCCAGCCACTGACCCACTCAGACACTCATTAGACATCTACTCAAACAGTCAGAGACTAACTCAGACAGTGATGCACCCATTCACACACCCAGTCAGACATATGTGCAGGTAGCCCCAGATACACACACACCCAGTCACAGACACATTGAGACACTCGTGCCCCCAGTAACACACCCACTGAGGCACTCTTGCACTCACTTACACACTTATTTTCAAAGGTTACAGGTAGGAAATAGCTTTTAAAAAACCTTAAAAATTCACTGATAAAAACAAATATTACAGGGGAATTATAGTTAGGAAACAGAATTTTAAAAAATGTAGAAATTCACTGAAAAAAACAAAAGTTACACAGACGTTATATTTAGGCTCAAATTTTACTCGTACAAAACCAATGAAATAAGGCAATTATAGTTACATGAGATAACTAAAATGTACGCCCCTGCAATGCACTGCTTTTAACCTCACATATTTCATCACTCAGGACAAGAAAAGTATGTAAGTGAACCCCTATTAACGGTAATCAAGGCAATGGCATTGATGTTCATAAGAGGGTGGGAAGCAAATAGTAAATGTAATAGCATTCCAGAGAGGCACGTCGACTTTCAAGGAAAACAATGGCAAAAACTGTGAGTAGTAGGCAGGTTTCACACAAAGCAAAGACTAAAATGAATATTTATTTGTATAATGTGGACATTACTGATGGAGCACACTTCTTCAAATAATTAGGTATTGAGTCTTACTGGGCAGCAGGATAAGGACCTAGAAGTTTTAACGATATGATGGTCTCCAGTTGATCTCACATCTGCATCTAATAGTGGTCAATAATGATAACAACAATACCACATTTATATAATTGTTTATATGGTAGTTTTGATCTCTGGATGGAAGACACATTTGAAGTTTACAGGACTCTGATGTGTAATGAGATAATAGCAGATGCCAGCAGCAAGATTTTAACTCACTGAATATTCTTGCTGTCTAAAACATATACCCACAAGTGGAAATTCTTGACACATTTAAAACTGAAATAGAGGGGGAGGAGCTTAGCGCTTGACCAAGATGGCCGCGTGAGCCTTGAGCTCCCGCTACGCTCGCGCCCTCCGGCACTCATCCTGTCCTAAATCCTGATTTTCATGCACGGAATCCTGCAGATGAGTCACAGCTGGGGCGATTGACGTTGTCCGGGTCAAGATCGCCCACCGGGGACCGAAGTTGTGCATGGCGGAAGATTGCGGCCTACCTCCGAAGGATGCCAGGGGCTTGCGTTGGCAGGATGCCCGGCCACTAATTGAACAAAAGCGGCCTTGGGAGGTGTGAACTGACGGACGGATGCCGTGGCACTTTCACTTTCGCTTTCTCGCCCTTTGTTTGCTCCGGGTTGGGAGTGCGTCATACAGATCCTCTGTTGTCTGGAAGACCTCCACCCGGTCCTGACTGGCTGTTGAAGACCTAGTCGTACCTGTCTCCTCTACCTGAGTGAGGGACGTCCTCTTGCGACTGACCGTCCTGCTGTCCAAGATGTCGACCAAATCGGAGGCAGACAGGTCGAAGTCTAAGACTACCAGGCGGGGAGGCTATGTCCAATCCAACAATATGGATCGCTATGCCCAGCAGAAGGAGTCGCCTGGTGGATCGGGACAGTCGCCGGAAGCAAAGAAGGCCGATTCATCCCCAGCCTCGGAGTTATCATTGCAGGATATCAAGGGAGCGATAGATGGGATGCAATCTTCGATTGGGCGACAGTTCGAGACCCTGGCGCACAAGGTGGACATGATTTTGGTCGATGTCAACTTGATTCGCGCGGATCTGGGGAAAACCAATGAGCGGGTCAAGTCCCTGGACCTCAAGACTACTGGCCTCGCGGACGATGTCTCGGAACTCCAGGCTGAGGTCCGCAAGCTACGAACCGCGAATGACCTCTCCGCTCGCCGGCTCGAGGACTTTGAAGGTCGGGCCCGGCGCAATAATGTGCGCATTATTGGGGTCCCGGAGACTTCGGAGGAGCTCTCCGTGGACCTCCTCGTCGAGGACCTGGTGGTGAATCATCTTGCGTCAAAGGGCCTCGGCAAGTTTTTCGCGGTGGAGCGGGCTCACCGAGTGCCTGGCGGACGGCCTAAGGTGGGAGCCCCCCCGCGGCCGATTGTCGCCCGGATCTTCCACTTTCGAGATCGGGACGCTATCCTGCAAGCATCGAGGGTGACAGGCCCGGTGCCTTTTCAAAATGCCTCTGTGAGCTTTTACCCTGATTTCACCCAGATGGTGCAGAAACAGAGGCAAAGTTTCCTTGGGGTGAAGCGGCGGCTTAGGGATATGGACCTGAAGTATGCCATGCTCTTCCCCGCTAAGCTGCGTGTGGTATATGAGGATCGGACTTTCTTCTTCGAATCGCCGGACATGGCAGGGGACTGGCTGGATGCACTCCCTCGGCGACAGCCCGGCCGGGACAGCGTGGATGGGGTGGAAGGCGACCGGGATGGACAGAAGTGATACCTTCGGTGCTGGCCTGCTTCGATTCAGCCCTGGACAGTGACTCGCACCTTATTGCAGTAATGGGAGGGCGGCGGGGGGAAGATAGGGGCTCTTTCCTCCCTTGGGGTGCTTTTTGTAGATTTGTTTTTGGCAGGGCGACAGGCACACTGCAAGTTGGGAGGGCTTTGTAAGCTGACGCAGGGGTGCAGGGTGGGGGGGGTTTCAGGATGTTGGGGTTGTTGTTTGGGGTTGTTGTTTTTTCTTGCAAAGCGTAGCAATGACTGTCAGGATTGTCCGATTGTGGTTCTCTGGGGGGGGGGGGAGGTCTCTTTGTGTTCAGGGATGGGGGATAGGGGCTTAAACGTACTCAGCTGGAATGTTAATGGCTTAGGGGATCGTATAAAACGGGGGATAGTCCTGCAATTTTTGAAACGGACCTTGCCAGATGTGGTCCTCTTGCAGGAGAACCACCTTATAGGGAATATGTGTTATGCACTTAACAGAAAGGGCTACAAATTCATTGCTCACTCGGGGTTTTCCTCGGGATCCAGGGGTGCGGGCATACTTGTCAGAGCTTCCCTACCATTTGAGGTTGACTCCACCATTGCTGATGATAGGGGGCGCTTTGTGGCCCTGTCGGGGAGGTGGGAGGGCAGAACGTTGGTTTTGGTTTCTGTTTATGTCCCTCCTGCCTTGCAGGCCTCCACGTTTGCTGATCTGGGCAAGGCCTTGTTGGAACTCCCCGAAGGGATGCTAGTGGTGGGAGGGGACTTCAATGCGGTTGGTTCTGGAATGCTAGATAGGTACCCGCCCAGAGACACCGGGGGGGCTCAGAAGTGGCTTCCCGACTTTATTGATACTTTTGGCCTGGTAGATTGTTGGAGGCTGCGGCACCCCACTCAGCGACAATACACCTTCCACTCCGGGGCCCACGGGAGTCTCTCCCGGATTGATTATCTGCTCACTCTGGCGGCACACGCCTCTTTGGTAACTGAGGTTAGGCACATGGCACGGGGCATATCAGATCATTCACCGGTGTGGGCACGTCTGGACTTAGGCCGGGTGGCGGGGGGCAGGGTGGCTCCCGTTAACCCCTGGTACTTTCGGGACCCCAAGCTGCGCAGCGCGTTGCTGAAGACAGTTGACCACTATTTTCGAGAAAACCAGGGCTCAGTTGACTCCGCGGTGTCCTTGTGGGAAGCTTCTAAGGCTGTACTGAGAGGAGAAGCCTTGTCCCTGGTAGTGGCCGCCAAGCGGCGGAGAGACGCCGAGGTAATACAAGTGGAGGACGAGATAGCGGCTTTAGAGTTGGCCTTGGAAGGGGAAGTTGAGACGTCCACGCTGCACAATTTGAGCCTGAAGCAATTGGAGTATAGGGATCTGGTGACAAATGCCGCCAAGACTCTTCACAGGGAGCAGCAGGGGCAGTTGTATGATGTTGGTGATAAGGCCGGGAAATTGCTGGCATGGCTGGACAAAAAGGAGCGTGTTAATCGTGTGGTGCCGGAGTTGTTGACGGATGGGGGAGAGGTTGTCACTGATCCCGACGGTATAGTCCGGTGTTTCTCAGACTATTTTCGTACGGTATACACCTCGGTCTCGGATAGATCGACTGAGGACTCGTGTGATCTTCTGCGTGACATCGCTCTGCCCCGCCTTTCCGCCATTGATAGGGAAGACCTCGATGGTGATATCACTGTAGACGAAGTGGCAGGTGCTATCCGTGCGTTGCGCTCCGGCAAGGCTTCGGGCCCAAATGGTCTGCCGATAGAGCTGTACAAGCTTTGTCCGGATAAGTTTGCTCCTCACTTGACCGCCATGTTCGTGGAGGCGCGGAGGAACGGGTTTCTTCCGCTCGATCAACGGCTGGCGACGATCGTGGTAGTACATAAAGACGGAAAGCCCCGGGATAGGTGTGGTTCCTATCGGCCGATCTCGCTCCTCAACGCCGAGCCGAAAATCCTTGCCAAGATTCTCGCGAACCGCCTGGTCCGGGTACTTGGTGACTTGATCCACCCGGATCAGTCGGGCTTTATCCCGCACCGTAACACTACACTAAACCTTAGACGCCTCCACGGAGTGATTGCCAGGGCAGGTACGATACGAGAGCCGGCTATTGTGGCGTCCCTCGACGCCACGATGGCCTTTGACACGGTAGAGTGGGCATACTTGTGGGCGGTGCTGGCCAAATTCGGCTTCGGGCCTGGATTCGTGGGGTGGGTGAGGCTGCTCTATGAGGGGCCTCTTGCAAGCGTCGTGGTGAACGGGCGGTCGTCGGCACCTTTCGAGCTCGGGAGAGGCACCCGGCAGGGTTGCCCCCTGTCGCCGTTGCTGTTTGCCCTTGCTCTTGAGCCGTTGGCGGCGTGGATACGGTGGCACCCGGATATACGTGGGCTTCGCTGGTCGCCTGACCACGAAGACCGTATTTCACTCTACGCTGACGACATTCTGTTATATCTTGCCTCGCCTAAGAAATCTCTGATAGTGGTTTGTGACGTCTTGACATCTTTCGGTAGAAACTCGGGCCTAGTCATTAATTGGAGGAAGTCACACTTGTATGTCCTGTGTGGGGATGTCCCGCCTGTTCCGCGTAACTGTTCGATCCAGATAGCCCAGCAGGGCTTTTTGTATTTGGGGATCTATATTTCCACCGACCCCATCTTGCGCTACGAGAAGAACTTGCTCCCTCCCTTGGCGCGCCTGCGGCGGGATGTGGCGGGCTGGCCGCGATTGCCGCTCTCCCTCCTTGGCCGCGCTGCACTGTTTAAAATGATGTCCCTTCCCCGTTTCCTCTATGCCCTGCAGAATACTCTTGACCTGGTCCCGGCCAGCTATTTCCGTGAGATCGAAAGCCACCAGCGCGCGCTCTTATGGGAAGGGCGTCCGCGTATCGCAGTCGCTAAGTTGACGCTTCCGTGGTACGACGGTGGTATAGCGCTTCCAGACATTCGACGTTATTACTGGGCCACCCAGTTGAGCGCGATTAACCATGGTGTCTATGGTCCGGCGCTCAGCCCTGGCTTCGCCATGGACCGCTGGTTGCTCCGTGGGGGTAGTTACCACAGAGCGTTGTATTCGAAATCGTCGGACCTCACCCTCACGGGGCCCACCAGAGTGGCCGTCCATGTGTGGAAGGTGGCGACGGACTCGCTGGGCTGGAGGGGTAAGCTTACTCTTGCCACCCCTCTGTTTGACTCCGAGATTCTGGGGAAGCTTTGGCGCACAAAAGGGTTCGAGAAATGGGATTTGATCGGCATATCCAGGGTTGGAGACCTTTTGGTTAAGGGTAAGATAAAGTCGTTCGAGGAGCTGCAGAAGGAATACGAGCTGGGGAGCACGGAGTTCTTCCGATATGCACAAGTGCGCCACGCCTTGCGGTCAGTCCTTGTGGAGGGGGAGAAGGTGCCCGAGTCCTCTCCGTTGGAGGATCGGATCCTGGATGGTCACATGCCTGAGAGCACGATTTCGCTCATTTATAAGAAGCTTATCAATGTTCGGGCGGATCTTCTCCTAGGGTTGCGCGCCCAATGGATAAGGGACGGCCTTGAACTAGATGATGAGGATTGGCAGTACGCAGCTTCTTCTCCCAAAGAGGTCGCTATCCCCGCGCGCCTGCGGCTGGTGGAGCTTAAAATACTCCATAGGGTCTACGTGACGGGGCCCAGGTTGGTTCACATGGGTTTCTCTGAGGAGGGCCTATGTAAGAGAGGCTGTGGTTTGGTGGGTACCTTCCTCCATATTATTTGGGAATGCGGTGCGATTATGGAGTTCTGGAGGCAAGTCCACGAGGTGATGGGGGAGGTGACAGGAATTGTTATGCAGCCTGAGGCGCGCTGTTGTCTCCTGAATGTCTGGAGTCCTACTGACCACAACGCGGCACAGACTCAGTGGGTGACCCTGGGGAACATGGTAGCCAAGCGCGATATCGCTCGGCTGTGGGGCTCCAATAAGCCGCCCACATTGACAGCGTGGATGGAAAACATGGACTGGAGCATGTTTAGGGAGAAGACAGTGTATTGTGCTCGGGGGCGCCCTCGGAAATGGCATGCTGTGTGGGGGCCATGGAACCAGTACAGAGGGGACATATGCCTGCCCCCCGACCCGGATCCGCCTGAGGAGCAACTTTCCCCTTAGTCCTTTTCCGGCTTTGACTTTCCCGCTGATATGTGATTGTTTCTAGAGTCTCTGCCTTTCCCTCCTTTCCCTTACTATAGATCAGTGCCTGTTGGACGTGATGGGGCTCGTCCCCCCTGGCGGGAACCTCTCTTGGTGCTTACAGTACCTTTCGCCTTGCTTGTGTTTAGGGTTGTATTTATGTTTATGCAAAATAGAACCTTTGGCTCTCCTGTCAGTGATATGTGGACGCTAACATGTGTTGAACTTCTAAAGCTGCCGTACCTCCGGGATGTCGGCTGAATAGCTGTGTCACTGATATAAAATAAAGGTTTTTCAAAAAAAAAAAAAAAAAAACTGAAATAGAATATTACCAATTTAAAAATCCTCATCAACAAGGGAACCAATATATGGTTCCGTTCAGTAACTGCTGAATTTGGATTTGAAAAGATCTTAAATGAGAGCCATTGGCAAAAATCATAATGCAGATCTCTTTTTATTCTTCTTCTAGTGTTTATAGCAGTATGTTAATACTGGAAATGTTGTTAATTACATAATGATGGATTTTGTTTGATTAAATGATAACCTCTGCCTCCTGAACCTCTACACAATTTTAGACCTATTGCCAAAGTTTTCAAAATTGCCCCATTGATTATCTCAGAAATACAAACTTCCATACTTCTGCTCTTAATCCCCACAGTCTGGGGCCTCCACACGCAACCTCACAAAATATAAAGAGCTAAGAAATACTGAAAAACGAATGTACATATCACATTCACTCCTTAAATCAATGCGCTTCCACACCGGCTCCATAGTTCAGAAAATACTACCATAAAATCTTTCAGCCTCTGCATTATAGTTACCATCCCTTGACAGATCCCTCTTGACATAGGCATTTGGTGATACTGCTGCCATGAATATGAGTATTTATGCCATCCTTAAAATGGGGCAGAGCAATGAAAAGTCAGATGGATGGAACATTTGCCATTTTGGTTGATATTGCGTTATAAGGCTTTCTGGGTCTACAAAAGACCATTACATTACCTGTCCCATTTGTATTGCATGGTCATATTAATTTATACTCCTAAAATAAGTACTTCCACAAACACACAATTTTCCCAGGGCAGTTCCCACAGGGAAAATTGTTAGATATTTGCTCCTGTCAAGGGCAACAGTATATTTATTTCCCTTGTGGATAAGAGAAGTGACCATTCACAATACTGGTGTGGTGTAAAAGAAAGGGTTTCTCCAAAGGGAAACACAAAACTTTCAAACGACAATTGCACAAATGCATTACAGTCGTACTTTTATTTACTAAAGCATAAAAGCACAGTATGAACTCCTAGGAACCTGCCACTCTTGACAATTTGCAAGTGTACTCTTTGAAATCTTTGTGATATACAAACATGTCACACATTTACTCAAAATATAAGAGGAAACCTGCTGGAGTAAAAATCTCACTTTTTGTGACTGAGGGCACAAACCTTTGGGGCCTTAAACACTAGAGTTCTCATGATACCTGTCTCCTCACAAGATAAGTGCCATTACAAGTTAAAGTCCCATGAGTGAGGAATAACCTGCTGGCCCAAAATTGCAGGGCCGTCCTTCGAAGGTTTTTCACAAGCCAGGGGACTCTAATGCAGATATTTATCAAATGCTTAGAGCAGGGGGATAATATCCGTAGTTTGGCTGTTTGTGGTCAAAGGATATGGGATGGGTGGTGATGAGGGCATCTGGCGAGTGGGGAGACCTTGCTCTCTGAGTGAACCACTCTGCTCCCCCTATGATGTCTGAGGGAATGAGTGGGAGCACGGTTGTGCCACTGTCATGCGGCCTCTTACCCAATTTGCCAGGTGTGGATTTTTACCCATAGGTGCTACAAGTAGGGGTGCTACAGCACCCCCAAAATACCCTGCTGGAGTCTATAAGGTGAAATAGCAAAGAAGATGCCTTTTGTTTTTCTTTCATCTTGCCAGAGAAGTCACATGTCAGGTGACATCTTCTGACAAATTGCTGCTTATTCTTTTAACATGAAGATTGAAATTTCCTTTTCATTCTCTGACTGCAGAGTGAGAGGATTTTGGAAAGTGAACTAAGTGACATTCTTAGTGATGTGAAATGAAAGGCTGTAGGATGTTTTTCTAACACAACAAAACCTAAATACCTGTAAATGAACTGTATTGATAATTCAAAGTTAATAAAGCACAAATGAAGCACTTTCTATTGTAATTCTGAAGTAAGATGGAAACAAACATTTTAATAGGTTCAAAAGAAAGCATAATACTTTACTTGGTGATGCGAAAATTATAACTATTTTTAGAAACCTGATTTCTACTCATTAATGTTTCTGTGCTGTATAGTTTATCAGTAAAACTACACATCTGTAGGAATTTATTGGCCATTTCAATGGAAAATGAGCAGTCAGTAAATAACAGTGCACTACCACATCATGCTCTAGTAATATATTTGTGACAGTGTGCTCTAAAATGCACCACCAGCTAGATACCACAGCTTTACCAGCCTCATACTGAATGGACATACCACAATTGTACACATGTTCTTTGTGCGACCCTTAGATTTTTCACTATCCCTGACTTCACTGATGCACCATTGACGGCAGCACCCCCACCATGAAAATTGTTCCAGCACAATCTGCAACCAGTACATTGAACCACTGCTGACATGAAAATCTTGAGTAATTAAAATGTTTTCCACTCAGAGTTGTCAGACCAGTATCCCTCCCACAGGTACCACTCTGGACAACTGTTAAAGGAGGCAACAGAGTTTATAAAATACCTTATTGGGCAAAAAATAAATAAATATCAATCATTCTTGCACAAAAATATTTCCTATTTGTGACTGCTAAATCTGTTAATTGCAGTAAATCTTAAGAGTCTCTAATGATGTTTGACAGGAGCATTATTGTCAGACACACCACTGGCAATGTGTATCTAAGAACCCTTACAACACTTGCTAAAATTGCATATATACCTTTGATCAAATCTTACGGTAAGTACTTGCCAAAATTTCAGTTGAAGAGCAAGTTTCTGGTGATGAGCCATCAAGGATTACCTCTCTCGAATTATGCTTTAGACTGTATTTGCGTGCCATGGATCACGTACACATTGTCTGTTTTCTAACATCAATCAGAAATGAAATCTAGATGCACCACCCTGCACAATGAAGGAGATTACAGAGGCACTGGGAAGTTACTACCAGCTAATGCGCCGGGGCTGGATAAGATCCCTGGCGATCTATCTCGTTCCGAGCCCTCAATATTGGCACCATATCTGTGGTCACTATTTAATGCCGTTTTGCAAGGTATGGCACTGCCCTCCACATGGGCAAGGGTAGAAATTATCCCCATTTATAAAAAGGGCTTACCACTTAACCCAGCGAACTACCACTGAATAAGCCTCCTAGATGACTGTCAAAAAATCTTTGCACTTGAACTCCTGGGGCACCTGCAGTTTTGGATTGAGGAGAACAATGCATTAACACCCCTACAAGCAGGTTTCGGGGCTAAGACCTCCACTATAGATCAGATTTTTAGATTGCAACTCATCCACTGGAAAACTGTGGTCTTAGAGGGTGGCAGCCTCTATCTCGCATTCGTGAATCTTAAATCCGCTTTTGACTTAGTTCAGCGGGATCAACTGTGGAGTATACTTCTCGACCTGGGAGCTCCAGAGTATCTCTGCTACCAGCTGAAACACCTTCACCAAGACAACCATGCACAAATAAGATATGGAAAAAATTGTGATCTTTCCGCACCCTTCCCTGTGGAGAAAGGGGTGCGACTGGGATGCGTACTGGTACCGACACTCTTCTCCCTTTTTATAAATGGCCTTATTGAATCTCTGTTGGAGGGGAGAGATATTGATGCACCTAGGCAAGCAAACCACAAAATTCCATCTCTTATGTTTGCGGATACCATGCTTTTACTTTCTAAATCTCCCATGGGCATGCAGAGGGTGCATGATGCATTCAGCACTTTCTTCAAAAATCGGGGATTGGAGATTAATCTTCAAAAAACTAAATATGGTCTTTAACGCCGACACTACGAACTGTCCAAATCCCCGATTAGATGGAAGGGCCCTAGAGAGGATGTCCATTTTTGACTATTTAGGAATCACTCTCACCGAAAAAATGGAATGGGGGACACAAATAAAGAAAGCTAGCCTAAAATTAACCCAATCCACGGGTGGCATTACAAAAGTCTACAAGAACTGCTCACACAAAGTAATAGGACCTGCAGCAGAAATTTATAAGACTCAGGCTAGGGGCTCGGCAGTGTATGGAGCAGAACTATGGGGCCACCATCCAGTTGCTTCCCTCTCAATGGCAGAGAACCAATTTCTTAGGCAATTGCTGGGTCTTCCTATTAGCTCTCCTCTAATACCGCTTAGGATGGATCTAGGGATTAGCCCTATAGCAGACATAGTTTCTTCTAGACCCCTGCTTTATTGGCAACGCGGCTGGAGTACACCAGAATTAGCTGAATACATAGAGGAGTTGAAAGATGTTATGAGGCTCCATGGTGCAGGTAAACTCCCCTGGTTAGCTTATATCAGAAACACCTGTCAGGCTCTAGGGAGGGTAAACATGTGGACATCCCCAGAAGAGACCTGTTCTATGACATCTAGGAAGGCACTGCTTGAGTTCTACAGAGAATTTAAACTGGTTCAATTATGGCAGGGGACCAAGCAGGGTTGCCTAACTTCCAGGTTCTTGGAAATAAAGCAGCAATACAGGCTTGAAACGGCCCTAGATTACATCCAACCGCTTCTAGCGAAGAAACTCTTTCTTCAATTTACACACGGGGTGCTCCCGATTCGATCATTTACTAACAAGTGGCAGGGCTCCCAGACATTAGAGTGTCCAGGGTGTGACCGAGCTGAGGAAACTGAAATGCATGTTCTTTTTTTCTGCCCCGCCTATGGAAAGACATGGTCGCGATGGTTACTACAATTGTGCAGGAACATGGGGAGCAGACACTGTACAGAGGCGTTTAGGCTTCTTAAGTATGAAACCGACACACCTATTGTGTTCTCCATCTCACGGTTTTTATACTCCATGTGGTGCATTCGTAGAGCTATTATTAAGAAAACTATAAAAGGAAATTCTTAGTTTATCAGTGATTATGACCTACGCTACATTATGCACGACTAGAGTAAAGTGGTATGTACATATTGCACAGTATGTTTACCCTCATCGTAATTAATTCTCTATCGAGGTGTTTTTAATTCAACAAGTTTAGCTGTTTTTACCTAGATCTTTTTTAACCCCTTCGACGCGCATGACGGAACGGTTCCGTCATGCACGTCGGTTGCGCTGTGCGCATGACGGAACCGTTCCGTCATGGCCCCGCCCGCGCACGGAACCTTCAGCGTGGCGCGGAAATCCGCGCCGCACTGAAGGGGTTAACAATCTTTTTTATAACTGCCAGATAAAGATAAAGATTTTGAGTAACAAACGTGTTTTAATTTCTAAATGTAATAGTCAACTGCTATAATATTTGCCACTGCTTCCCCTTTTCCCCACCCAATGCAGAAGTTCTATATATTTTTTTATTGCACATTGCATCTTTATTCTGCAATAATATCGTATTATGCCTAATGCGGAAATTACATATTCTATTTAGCATTGCACTATATTCTGCATATATACAGCATCTCGAGCAGGCACGGGAGAGCTAACTCGAGAAAGAAGTCAAAGCTTGCTTACTTGAAATGTTGCCATTATAAACTACAGAAACAATGTATATAGTTTTTATGATGAAATATTATACTATACTGTATTTTGCTAAAAAAGTTTGCACTGTCTTTTACGCTTTTGTGGTCTATGGCCGAAATAAAGCTTTCCTTGACGTGACTTGAAATGAAATGATACATGATTACGGTTTCACTAAAGCTAAATAATGCAACTCTGTGGGTAAATGTTTGTCATTATAGGTGGAGAAAAGACTATTTTGCTTCTGTGTGTTAGTTGTATGTTATTGTCATCAGACATCTCATTACAAGAAGAATGATCACAAATATGTATCTTTATGGTCTGGCTGGACAGTGCAGGTTTAGCCAGACAATTCTGTGAGAATCACCATGAGCTTTTGCTATACCCACATGTTAGGATTCATGTTTTGACTGAGCAGAGGTTGTGTGCTTACAAAAAAACTGCTCGCCTCAACACAGCTGTGATCATTGTGTTAATTTATCCAGCTGCATGAGCTTGAATTTTCAGGGAAACACACACATGAGATTGTAATGCTACTAACGTGTCTTAGATAACTAGATAATGTGTGCTGTTTTTCTCTGGCCACAGCACAGTTGGAAGGAGGGCATTCATTAACCTACATGGATCTTTAGGCCTGGCTTGACAATGCAATTGCCACTGGACCTTATGTGTTCACCAACAAAGAGCTTTCAGAATTCTTCTGCGAGAAGAGCTTAGGCTCCTCCATTACATATTGGTCCTCCGGAGTACAGGAATTGACTGGGCAGAATTTTGTGTGCTTCCTTTAAAAAGACTGCATGTATTGCACTTTTTCGCTTGTGGCAAGGTCTGTACTCTATACAGCATGGATGGGTTGGTTATGGTGGCAAGCCAATACTCACAGTTTTATGCCTGATCTGTTAGTTATGAAATGTGATGATAAAGGCACTAGGCTTGATGTATTTATTGTGAAAAGTATATGTTAAAATTGATAGGCATTTAGGTGTTAATTTTTGTAGCCCACAGATAGGTATGTTTTTTTGCATGGAAACCCACAGATTACCATAGTAGGCAGGATTTTGACATTTGCCACTCACAAACCCTTAAGGGTTTCACTGTGATGATTCTTGTTAGGGCATACTGAGAGCAGTTAAACATTGTTTTGCATGCCGTATTTTTCTATATATACTTCATTTTATAAATGTAGGCACAATGGTTGCCAGTTTATGTGCACTTAAATAGGCGTGTGTTGCATAAAGTGTAAAGCCATTGTTAAGGGGTAAATGCTTCATCAGTTCATTGGGAAACCCATGTCAGATTTCATAGTTTGATATCTTTATTAAGAAACATTATGACAAACCCATAAAGCCTGATCTACCTATCGTAAAAAGCATTTGTTAGAGACAGTAGACTTAAGCTTGTAGGCAGGTACTTTGATGCATGGAATTTTATAGATTACTGTAGAAGGCAAGGGTTTTAGTGTTGAGTATCTACCCGAGCAGTCTGTGAGGACAGAAGATATGCATTACAGTAATCTTTATTAGGCTTTCTTAGGAGAGATAGTATTTTGCTTTGCCAGCTGTCACTTTGTGTACATTTGTACTTATATTAATGTATGTATGGTTGCCATGTGGAAAGCTTACTCTCAGTACAGTGGGCTTAAGTTGGTTAGTGTAATAGGCTAATGATGAAGGCTATATGGCTGACTGTTTATTATTATTGTTATTACTCTGTATTAAAGTCTAGAGATAGACATTTTGTTACCCAAAATGTCAGACAACCTTTGTAAGGAATGATTTTGGTTTTGGTTACTGTATCTGACAAACCCCAGTGGGGGATGATTTTCACCTTAATAATTTTGCTAGAATCTCTTCTTAGATGTCTGCCAGGGTCTTGTGATAAAAAATAAATAAATAAATAATACATGAATCCATATGTATAACTAAGGGCCTGATTATAATGGCGGTGAACCCTCCACCGACAGGCTGCCGGTGGCGGGTACAACGCCATCGTGACGCCATTCCCTGCCCACCAGATAAGGTGGGCGGGCGGTGTGCTGGCAGACAGAAAGCCCATCCGCCATGGTTCCGACAGAGGCAATCGTTACGATTGCCTTTCAGACCCGCCCGCATCCCTAGAATTGTGGTGGTGCCTAGCAGGCACTGTCTGCCACATTAGGATGCTGCATCCCCACCAGCCATGGAAAGGCTGGCGGGGATAGAGTTTGGGGGCCCGCCGCGGGCCTCCCTGTGCAGGGGTACTTTTGTTTTGCACTTGGCATTTCTCTGCACCATGTGGCAGGCAATGTGTGGTGCCTGCCACGTAGTGCAGGAAAAGCAAAACCTGAATTTTTGCGGCTGGTGCTGCAGCCAGCAGTACCCGCCTCAATGTTAAAACTGCCTTTTGTGGCTGCCGTGGGGGCAGCCACATTGTTATTTGAGGTGCAGGATTGCCGCCATATAGGCTGGCGGTCCTAATCCCCGAGACCATGGCGGACCGACTTAAGTCCCTCCGCCATCGTAATTAGCCCCATAGTATCCATATAAATACATAGAGGGCCTTTGGATCCAGTCTGTTCTGCCATTTTCTTTCCAAACCCTCGTTTACGAGTCTGGTGGTCCACGGACTGCCAGGCATGAGGGGGTGCGGCGGTGGGGTTCTCCTGACTGCCCTATTACGATTCAGGTGTTCAGATCGCCACAGCCACCAGGTAATTGCCAATTTCCTAGCAGTGTTGCGGCGGTCAGGAGGCTGCAATAGGCTTGTGGTCCCGCCAAGCATATTAAGAGTCTCCTCTCCTCTCTGCCGATGGTGTCATGGAGGTTCCTACTCCATGAACACTGTGGTGGAGAGGAAACAACACATGTGCCTCGCTGTGTGCATGCACACCAGTTCCTGCACGGCATGAACTTTTCAGTCCATACCGTGCGTGAACTGTTTTTGGCATTCCCATTGCGGTGCCCATTTTCAGGAAACGTTAAAAAATTGCCCGCCAGACAGGAGGAAACTCCTAATCTGGTGGGTGCCAAAGTCGTAATCAGGCCTCAATTTACACTCTGTTTCCATCCATGACATAAACTGCATGGGTTAATGGTTCAGTCTGCATCAGTCATAGGCTCTTTTGCCCTATGAATGATGCCATTTTCTGATCACTTGCGTACATCCACTTTTTGAGTGTGCTTCTGTAGCAGGGCTGATTGGACAGTCCTTTAGTTTTTAATTTTCTCCTTTTATAGTTCCCCTTTCATTTCTTTGCTTCTCCTCTTATTTTTTTATTGTTTCCAAAGACGATACTATAGCTACTTAGCGTGTGCTAACGGGCTGCTTGCTTCCCTACACATTTCATCTGCAACTTGCCTCATGCCACGTGGCCACTAAGCCAGCAGACCATTATGGAATGCTGTTGTACATAGTGTAACATTGTTTTACCATTCCAAGGTGGCCCACATGCTGGTTCTAAATGTAGTGGACTTACTGGAACTTAAAAACAACAATAGATTGTTTATAATAACTCTGCAACATGCAAGATGGATACCAGCTACTATGTTTAGTTTAGTTATTGCAAGCATATGCTCACAGCATTTTTCTACTTGTATTCTATTAATGTATCTTGTATATGTAGTGTGTGTTTTATGGTTGTGTCAAAGGGTAAATGGAAGGATGAGTCAGAGGATTTTTTTTATAACTCTTTTTATTAAGAAATAAGACATGTTACAGTTATAAGGCAGTAGTAAGCAGATTGCCAGCATTGCTCCTTCAAATAGTACGTCCACAAAGTGTACATATCATAACACAGGGTTAATAACATTTGATATGCACATTTAAATCCCTGCAGTGATATCGTCTCTCAATCAATCAATCAATAAGGGAATTGTAAGGATGCTACTCACCCGTGAGGGTCTCAAGGCCCTGAGGGGGGGAACAGCCATTACAACGCGGTTATTACCACGCTGTACAGTTACATCGCATGCGTTACAATGCATGCGATGTTACAACGCTATGCCATTAGAACTCAAGTCTGTACATTGACTTGCGCTAGATGGCGTGCTAACATTACAAATAGTGTAGTTTACTATCCCAACACCTTCCCTACTGTTAAGTGGACTGGAGTTGGAATAGTAAATTACACTTTTTTAATGTCAGCACGCCATCTAGCGCAAGTCGATGTAAAGACTTGCGTTCTAATGGCATAGCGTTGTAACATCGCATGCGTTGTAACGCATGCGATGTAACTGCACGCGTGGTAAAAACCCGCGTTGTAATATCATACATCCCCCTGAGGGGGGTTCCACAGATCTGTTTAGCTGAAGAGCCAGGTCTTAAGGGTCTTCCTGAAGGTGTTCACGGAGGGGGCACGGCTGATGTCTGCCGGTAGCTCGTTCCAGGTCATGGCTGCAATGTGAGAGAAGGATCTTCTGCCGGCTCTGGCTCCGTGGATGTGCGGGGTTTCGGCCAGTGCAAGGTTGGAAGATTGGAGGTTTATTTTGGGTACGTGGAAGTTGATTCTGTCGTTGAGGTATTTGGGTCCTTTGTTTTGTAGACATTTGTAGGCGTGAGTGAGGATTTTGAAAGTGACTCTTCTCTCCACGGGGAGCCAGTGGAGACTTCGTAGGTGTTGACTGATGTGTTCGTGTCAGGGAATGCCGAGGAAGAGTATGGCGGCGGTGTTCTGTATTGTCTGGAGTTTGCAGAGTAGGGACTTGTTGATGCCAGCATAGAGTGCGTTTCCGTAGTCCAGTCTGCTGGTAATGAGTGCGTGGGTGACTATCTTCCTTGACTCAGGGGGGATCCACTTGAAGGTCTTGCGGGGGATGCGGAGGGTGACAGCTTTGACCTGTCGGTTCATGGTGAGTGATGAGTCGAGTACAATGCCGAAGTTCTTGTCGTGGTCTGAGGGGGTAGATGGGCTTACGAGGGTGGTTGGCCACCAGGTGCTGTTCCATGCAGAAGGGGTGGTACCAAGGATGAGGACTTCTGTCTTCTCGGCGTTGAGCTTCAGGCAGCTGTTGGTCATCCAGACTGCGACGTCTCGCATTCCTTTCTGGAAGCTGAGTTTGGCAGTGGTGGGGTCTTTGGTGAGGGAGAGGATGAACTGGGTGTCGTCGGCTTAGGATACAATGTTGAGGCCGTGTTGTCGGACGATGGCTGCGAGGGGGGCCATGTAGATGTTGAAAAGGGTGGGGCTCAGGGATGAACCCTGTGGGACTCCGCAGGTGATTTTCGTGGGGTCGGAGAGGAAGGGTGGGAGTCTGATCCTTTGGCTTCTTCCGGTGAGGTATGATCGGATCCAGTCCAGGGCTGTTCCTTGTATGCCTGCGTTGTGTAGTCTGGTGACTAGTGTGCGGTGGGAGACGGTGTCGAAGGCTGCTGATAGTTCGAGTAGGATGAGGGCTGCAGAGTGGCCTTGGTCCAGGAGGGTGCGGATGTCATCTGTGGCGGCGAGTAGGGCGGTCTCTGTCCTGTGGTTGCTTCGGAATCTGGATTGGGATGGGTCGAGGACGGCGTTCTCTTCAATGAATCATTTCAGTTTCCTGTTGACTGTTTTCTCTGCAACTTTGGCTGCGAAGGGAAGAAGCAAGATGAGCCGATAGTTCTGTTTTGAAGGTGGTGTTGATGGTGCATTTTAGTTCGGGTGCAATGGCCGTGGCGGCTCTGTGGTAGATGTGAGGGGGGCAGGGGTCGGTGGGGGCCCCAGAGTGGATGCTTTTCATGGTAAAGGTGGTGTCTTCGGCCGTGATCGGTGTCCAGTTGGAGATGATGGGCTGTGTGGTATCCTGCTGCTCAGCCAGAGTGGTAGCTGTGAGAATGTTGGGATGTCTGAGCAGCATATTACAGGCTGGCTGGTGTTTCTGGGGGGCGGGGGGCCATCTGTGGTGTCTGATGGATGGTCGATGAAGTTGTCGTAGAGGTTTCTGATCTTTAGGTGGAAATAGGTTCCAAGCTTGTCGCAGAGGTCTTGGGAAGGGGTGATGTCTTTGGCTTCACTGTCTGGGTTGGTGAATTCTTGAATGACACTGAAAAGTTCCTTGGAGTTGGTCAGGATTTTGTTGTGGATGAAGTTTCTCTTGGTGGCTCTGATCTGATTGTGGTAGTCTGTCCTTGTAGGTGGCGTGGTTTTCGGTTGTCTTGGTGTTTCTCCAATTCTTCTCCAGGCGTCTGCAGGTGTGTCTGTTTCTTGGAGAGCGGTGGTGAACCAGGTGGCTTTCCTGGGGCGTTGTCTGTCGGGGTTGCGTAGCAGCGCAAGCTCGTCTGCGCAGTCGGAGATCCAGGTGTCGAGTTCTCTGGCTGCGTCGTTTGCATCGGGTGCCCAGGTGTGGTTGTCTCTGGTGAGGGTGGAGTTAAGTTGCTCATCGGTTAACTTGCCCCAGTTCCTTCGTGGTGGGCTTGGGGCTGGTTTGGGTGCCTTGGGTTTGTTGAAGGCGAAGTGTACACAGTGGTGGTCGGTCAATGGCGGCTGCGTTGTGTGGCTGAATTGGATGCTGTTTCCTGCCGCGAAGATGGGGTAGAGGGTGTGTCCTGCTATGTGGGTCGGTGTGTTGATGAGTTGTTTAAGTCCGATGCTGGGGTTGTCGAGGTGGAAGTTCAGGTCTCCAATGAGTATGTAGTTGTTTAGGCAGTGGCGTGGGGTGCGATGAAGTCAGTGATGGTGGTGGCAAAGGGTGTTCGGGGGCTGGGGTGTCTGTAGATGAGGGTTCCTTGGAGTGTGGCTTTAGGGGTGGTCTAGATCTAGAAGTGTAGATGTTCGGCGGAAGGGAAGGTTTCGCTGGAGGTGGTGAGGTGGAGGGTGCTTTTGTGGGCAATGGTGAGGCCCCCTCCTGGGTGGTTGGGGAAGTCTTTCCTCTGGATCTTGTATCCGTCTGGGATGACGGTGCTGATGTCAGGGTGGAGGATGCGTTGGTCCTGGTCTCTGTGAAGAAGGCGATTTCGGGCGATAGAGAATCGAGTAGATTCCAGATTTCCATAGCGTGTTTGTGTACGGAGTGTACGTTGAGGAGGATGCATTTTAGGGTGTCGACGGTGCTGGCGTCGGCGGTGTTGGAGGCTGGGGTGGTGGTGAGGGTCTGGCAGCAGTGGAGGCAGGACAACTGCCCATGGGTCATGATCCGCGAGGCCGGTTGGCATTCTCTAAGTCTTCCAGTGTTGAGTGTGAGGGTGGTGGTGTTGTAGCGATGGGTTGTGGGAGGTCCAGGGTTCCTGGCGCTGGCCACAGTCGGGTCACGGATGGCCGCAGACGGGCTTGTCTTTGAGCCTTCGGCGTGTTGGCGGCTCACCTGCTGCGCTCGTCCGCTGTGCGACTGTGCAGCGGCTGCCATTAAGTAGGGGAGGTGGGAGGGAGGAGAGGCAGGGAGGCAGGAGCAGGGGAATTCTGGGGGGGAATTCCAGGGGGGAGGGGCCACAGGGGCAGCAGCGGCAAAAGGCGCAAGGAACAGACAGGCACGAGAAAATAAAAACAGTGGTGGAATTAGAGCAAGACACAGATGGGCCCAATAACAGTGGCACAGCAGGGATAAATTAAGAAAAAAAATGGCTGAGAAAGGTTACCGTGGTTGCAGGCAATCTTGTCCCAGTTGGAGAGGGCAGCAGGCGCAGGAGTGGACAGCAGCCTTGAACCTCCCAAGGAGGAGTTCGGGTCTGGATGCAAGAGACGGCACAGCAGAGCTGCGGGGAGAGAGTGGACCTATACCGAGGGTCGGAGGTCTTACTCGACTCTGACTCTTGGTCGTTCGCAAATTTCCGCCCTGTAAACATTCCATGGCCCTCATATTTGCATCCATTTTTTCGGGCACCCTCTTGATTCAAAAATGGATTTTTCCGTTACCATGCACCAGTCCATATCATTGGCCCAATCGACAATCTTCGGCGAGCTTGGAGCCCTCCACAACCTTGCAATATTCTGTTTCTGCAACCATGAGATCCAGTGTAACCCATATTCTCTCCTTGGCGTTCAAGTCTGTAGGGTCCCAAATATTCAACAATGCCAGTTTAAAGTTACACTGAATCTGTTGCCCCAATGCCTCCTCCATTCTGCAGACCATCCTTTCCCAATATTTCTGAATCGCTGCGCACTCCCAGAGAATGTGGATAAAGGTGCCCTCTTGCCCACATTGTCGCACACAGCCACTATCTTGTGTGCAATAGGCCTGGGCGAAGCACTACGCTACGCTCGCGTAGTTTGCAAAGTTCGCGCTACTTCGCGCTACGCGAACTGCACGTAGCACAGTGCGAACACGCGTAGCGTAGTGTTGCGTAGTGCTGCGGTCATTTTTTGCTTGCTCGCGGTCCTCGACGTCAAGTTGGCGACCGCGAGCAAGCAAAATGACATCCTGGCGAGACTTTTTCCTTGTTCGCAATCGCGAGCATGGAAAATAAACCTCCCGGCGAGATTCCCAACGCGAGAAGGTCAGGTTTCTCATTGCGAGGGGTCGCGTATGCTCGCGACCGCTCGCGATGAGAAACTACCAGTTCGCGTTGAGAAAGCTGCAGCTCGAGTAAAAATCTACTCGAGCAGCAGAAAACTACAGCTCGCACTGTGCAAGATGCCATTTTCAATGATTGCACAGTGCCGGTTGCTTGTCCGCACTGTGCAATCATTGAAAACAACATCTTGCACAGTGCGAACATGTTACTTCGCAGTTCGCGAAGTGCTACGCGTAGCTCGCGTAGTGCGAACTTCACTTTGCGTAGCTTCGCGAAGTGCTACTTCGCGAACTACGCCCACCCTTAGTGTGCAACCCATATGGACCAGCAAGGGCCCTGACAAGTATGTTCTATGGAGGATCTTTAGTTGGACCAGCAGAGCCGGGAGGAAATGGCCACTTCACGAGGGGAAGCCACCGCTGCCTGCCACTCCTCTTCATCTAAGCTTGCAACATCATGGTCCCATTTACTTCTCAAGCGGATCAGGGGATCTATCATATTATTAATAATCTTTTTGTAGATAAAGGATATGGCTTTTTCGAGTAATTAGCCATCTAGGATCCTATCTTCGAGTGGGGAGGACTCAGGGAGGGCGGTACCCCTGGGGAGAACTGCAAGCAGGGCATGTCTGATTTGAAGAGATCGGAAATACTCGGACTTGGCCATTTCATAATCCTGCTGTAGACGGGAAAAGGGAATCACTTCACCCGATTTCCATAGATCCCCCACCCTGGAGATACCAATAAGGTCCCATTTATCAAAGCCCTTAGAGCGAAACAGGCAGGTTTTAAAGATCGTGTATATAACGCGCCCTCGAAACAACCCCCCGGGAGGAGGAACCTGTCGGTCTGAAAGTCCGGGTCATCTTGTGGTTTATGACTGCACTGGTTGATCGCTGCGAGGCCCAGTAATACCTCTTAATGTCAGGGAGCCCGATGCCCCCATCAAACCATCCTAATGTAAGTTTGTGTGTGGCGATGAGGGGGGGGGTTTCCCCTCCCAAAGCAGATCTCGAACAGTACCGTCAAGTTCTCTGAAATATGAAGCGGGGACTGGAAGTGGGGTGTTCTGCAATGCATATAAAAGTTGGGGAAGGGACATCATCTTAAATAGGGCAGCGCGTCCCAGGGGAGTCAACGGAAGGGACTTCTAGTGTTGGACATCAGATTTAAGACGCATTAGCGGCGGTAGGACATTATTGTCATGAAATCTAATTACGTCTTTAGAAACCCAGATCCCCAGGTATTTGAAACCTTCAGTTGCCTCCGTCAACTGACAACCCCGAGGAAGCAAAGGCCACAGTCCATAGAGGACGTAGAGCACTGATTTAGACCAACTGATTGTGTATCCTGCGAACCTTCCAAATTCTTGAAATATGTCCAGGACCACATTGAGAGACGCCGCTGGGGAGGCCAAGTAAAGTAAAGTGTCATCCGCATATAACGATATGCGGTCCTCCCAGCCTGGTGTCCATTTAAGGCCCCTAATGGCGGAGCCCTGTCAAATGCTGATGCAGCGTCCAGGGATACCACAACAGCGTCTTCTCTGATTATATCTACCGGGCACAGTACTCCGTGGAGCCTGCGCACGTTGAGGGAGGTGTTTCTCGCCGGCATAAAACCCGACTGGTCTGGGTGCACCAGGCGGGTGAAAACCCGGAGCAAACGAGTGGCAAGGACCTTCGCGAGGATTTTGGCTTCACAATTGAGCAATGAAATGGGCCTATAAGATGAACACTGGTTAGCAGGCTTGCCCACTTTATGGATGACAAAGATGTTGGCCAGTCTTTGATCTTCAGGAAAAACGCCTTCCTCTTTACTTTCCTGGTACATATCAGTGAGTAAGGGCGCAGCCGTGTTTGCCATAAGCTGAAATAATTCTATGGGGATCCCTTTGGGGCCCAACGCTTTCCCCCCACGCAAATCATGTATGGCTTTTTCAACTTCAGCCACTGTGATATCGCGCTCAAGGTCAGAGCACTCCTCCCCGGTGAGGAATGACATCTTAATATCGCGTAGGAGAGAGGAAGCCTCTTCCTCCATGTGGATCGTGTGGGAAGTGTAGAGGGATTGGTAGTACCAGCCAAATGCGTCTGCGATGTCTTGTGGTGCAGTAATGCGGGACTGTGAGTCAGTAGCAATCTCAACCACAACACGCTGCGCCCCATCCCTACAATCCAACCAGGCCAGTAACCTGCCTGCCTTATCGCCCATGTCGTAAATCCTGCTGCGCGTGGCCCTGTAATGTATCTTAGCCGCAAATCCTTAGCTAGGTCGGAGAATTCCTTGGTTTTGATACGGAGCTTCTGACGCACCTCCTCCAAGTCCTGCACCCGAACTGCATTCTCTAAATCCAGAATTTCTCCCTCTGGGCGCACCATGTCTGCTTCCCTCTCTCTACGCTGCCCAGCAACTTGGCCCAAGACAACCCCCCGAATACCAGCCTTATAAGCCTCCCAGAGTACGTTGGACGAGCTAACCGATCCTGAGTTTTCCTGAAAGTAAAGATACGACTTGCTCGAGACCTTATCCTGGATGGAGGGGGTCGTGAGATACCAGGAGTTAATCGGCGCCACCTGGCCGATCATGGGTTCGCCCACTTCTAAACTACACTGAACTGGTGAGTGGTCAGAAATCCCCCTAGCCAAATGTTGTATGTCTTTGACAGTGTGAAGATGATGTGTAAGTGTTAACACATAGTCTATGCGTGACATACTGTGATGAGGTCCAGAAAAATAGGTGCATTCGAGCTCACCGGGATGCAGGTGTCTCCAAACATCCACGAGGCCCACCGCGCCCAAAAAACTATGGACTTGTTTGCGGGAGCGCGGCAGATCCTTCTGGGGCCAGCGATCCAGGGAGTTAAAATCTCCCCCAACCAACAACCTCCCGTCTGGTAAGCCGAGGAGGAGATCGCCGAGATCAATGAAGGCCTGTGTATGTAAGCCTGGTGGTATATACACTGAGACAAGATTAAGTGTGTACCCCTCCCAGATCCTAGAAATGGCAGCAAAGCTACCCAGAGGGTCAGTGCGGACCAAGTCAACAGTCAGGGGGAATGATTTCCGGATTAAGATGCCTACCCGCCGGAAACCAGAGCCGAAAGCAGAGTGGGCCGCTAGCTGAAAGCCCCACCATGACAGGGCCTTACATACATTCCCCAGCAGGTGGGTCTCTTGCAAGAGAACAATATCTGGTGAATGTCGCTTAAGGAATTGGAGAACCACACCTCTCTTAATCTTGTCACCCAATCCGTTTACGCTCCAGGACAGCAATTAAAGCTTAGGTCTTGTCGCCGTGCCCATCACACGATTGTAAAGGTATATGGAGACCTAGAGAGGAGCACTCTGCAGGGCCCCAGGGGAGAGACGTTGGCGTATCCCCTACTATTCACAACAATGAGTACATCAAGAATACTGAACCAGCATCTGCTTTTACTTGAGACCAATCAAATATGCCATGTCTGAGGAACAAAAAAAACACAACACAAACATAAATACAATCCCACCCCCCACAGACCTGAAAAACATTACTCAATACCCCCCTCCCTGCCTCCCTGTTCGGCGGTGTCAAAACCTCCCACCCCCAAACTATCAGAGTGCCTATCGCCCACCCCTCAAAAACTTGCGAGTACGTGTAGCCTAACCGAGCACCTGTCCCTGAAAAATTGGCAAATGGTAATCACATTCAGGTAATAAAGATATTCCAGGAGCAGCAGTCAAAGCCTAAAAAGTGCTTTGTAGCTTTTACAGAAATATTAGGGGATCGTGGAGAATCATAAAGAGTCTAGTTCAACAATGTCTCCAGTGAGAGCATGGCGTAGTTTGATTGTCAGGTCTGTTACACTTAGGGGAGCCACTGCTCCAATACAGCAATCAGTCAGTGTAGAAACCCTCCACTCCCGAAATAGTAAGCATACCGACCAATTATTCAATGCCTCCCATCGCCTCCTCCTGTCCCCGGGGTGGTGTGCCTCCATCGGAGTCCCGGGTGTCACTATCAACTCTTGCACCCTGTGTGTGGTTGCTGTCCCACCCTGTCTTGCGCCATCCATCAAGCCAGTCCCAGGCCTCCTCAGGGGTAATGAAAAACCAAGCTCTCCCCCCCGATTCCACCTTCAACTTGGCGGGGAAGAGCATGGCATACTTCAGTTCCCTGTCACGAAGCACCTTCTTCACATCCAGGAAGCTGAGCCGTTGTTGCTGTACCCTGAGGGTGAAGTCCGGGAAGAAGGTGATACGGCTGTTTTGGTATTCCACCGGTGGGACTGATCGGGCGCTCTGCAAGATAGCGTCTCTGTCTCGGAAATCGAAAATCCTAGCAAGCAGGGGTCGTGGGGGGGGCTCTGGCTTTCGGTCTGCCACCTGGCACGCATTTTGCCCACTCAACTGAAAAGAAGTTAGAGAGTCCCTTCGGTTTAAGGTAGGTAGTGATCAATTCTTCCACAAACAGGTCCGCCGATGGCCCCTCCACCTGTTCCGGTACCCCCAAGATTCGGACGTTGCTGCATCTGAAGCGCCCCTCATAGTCATCCAACTGTGCCTCCAGTTTCTCGGTGTGAGCCTGCATGTCACCCATCCTGCGCTGTAGTATAGAGGTATCCTTGACCAGAGAGTTTGCTTTAATCTCGACGTCCTTCAAGCACAAGTTTACCGAGCGCATATCTGCCCACATAAGGGACACTTCCGAGGATACTGAGCCAATGCGTGATTCCAATGACGTGCTTCATGGATGTCTTGCAGTGTTGGTTCTTTCTTTCTCTCACCAGGCTGTGACTTTTCCAGTGTGATAGATCCCCCTTTCGGCTTGCTCCAGGGACCACATCCCATGCTTTTTTAGTTAGCTTAGCCTGGATTGCCGCTTTGGAACTGCGGCCCCCTGTCATGATGTAGACGGCCCTGGACGTGCGTGCCCCAGGCCGGGAAGGGCAAGGAAGTTGGGCACAGATGAGAACTTGCCGACCTCAGCACTTGGGTCACACCTGCCAGGGCCCGGTGCTGCGATGCAGTCTAGAAAGCACTGTTAGCGGGGCACTAGGAGCAGGCAGCGACTTTTTATGGGGCTAGGTACCAGTCACTTTTTGCGCCAGGCCAGGTCGAACGTTGTTCCAGGTTAGCCGGGAGTCTACAGGTCTTCAGGGGCAACAGGTTCCGGCACCCACCAGCAACGCTGCGCAACGAACTTCACTGGGCCCAATATGGCTGCCAGGCGCCCCGTGCCCCACCCTCAATCCACGATGAGACAAAGGAACGTTTTCACCCCCCACTTAGACGGCAGCTCTCTGCCCGTATATCTAACAGTCACCGAAGTGGTCTGGGGCCGGTGGGCACAGCGCTTCGGAGTGCCTAGAGTCAGGGAAATCAAAGGAGGGAGGCGCCACAAGCGGACCTTGTCCGAGTGCCGAAGATGGGCATTTCTAAAATCAAGTCCGCTCACTGTGGGCCAACCAAAACCGCCACTCAGCCATAGGCCGCGGCGGGTGGTGTCCGGGCTCCGTCACCAGAAGCGGGATGCAGAGCACGACCCCTTTCTACCAGCTGCGATTTTTCACGCCGGGGTGGTCCAGCAGTCGGAACCAGTCAAGCGGCTCAGGGCCTCGTCACTCACAGCCCAAGCAAGGATCATTAAGTTCAGGGCGGGTCCCCGGTCTCAGTCGCGGCGAGCACCCAATGTTGTTTACAGGCCAGCAGAGTCGCCAAAGATGGGCTGGGCCAGAGGTGCAGGCCGCGATGTAGAGAAGCCCAGGCACCGAGGCAGGCAGTCTCGCCCCCGGCGAAGTGCGTCAGCGGTCTGATCACCGGAAGCGCTGGTCGGAGTATGCTGAAACTCGGCTCTGACGATCCCAAGTAAGTTTCTGAATGCTCCGTTATATAATTATGCCATCTGCGGGATCTCGAGGGTGCGGATAGTTGCTTGGACATGCCCCATGAGTCAGAGCATTGATGAATCGGTGCCTGAGTGCAAAGATGAGTGAAAGAGTATATGTAGATAACTTACTAAGTGTCCAAATGCATCAGTAACACAAAAGGCACTTTCACTCATAAGCCAGACCTTTTGGCATTGCCAAAGCTTGTTTAAATTTGTTGTACATTATTTTTATCTCTATAGATGTAGTATACCTGAATAGAAAGATAATCAGGTCTGCCCCAAAAAGGTATTATATAATTGAATTGAAATCTTGTGACATCATTTAATATTCTTTTCATACCACAAAGAGACTGACAACCGTTGTTAAAAAAGGTTTTTAAAGTTCCTCCACATACACATTCCCTTCTGAAAATACTGCATATATATTTCTAAGTCTCTCACATCATACCCATAGTCAAAGTACTCCATTTGAAACTCTTTACTTCAAACTTGTTCATTTAGGATTACATTTTTACCTAGCCATGGCCTTACTGGCAAGCCTTGGTGTACTTGATATATCTAGAAGGTGCCCTCTAAGTTATAATTTTAAGGTCTGGGAGCAGAGGTTGGGGGGAACACAAGTTGAAAGGTTACAAGAGCACTCCTAGTCGACCTACTAATGGATTCAAAAAAAGCTCATTGGGCTCCCCTTTGTTGTATTATTACAATGGTTTCAACAGTTTATTTACTCAAATCCATTCTTATTTATTAGGTTCATTTTATCAAAAGTTAAAAACGACATTTCAATACAAAAAAGATTGCTTTTTTTTACATAATTGTTTGATTTTCTGTGCACTATTTTGTTAAATACATTTCAACATATCAGTATTTTCAATTGTTATACATTCTGTACATATTTTGCACTGGCTGATATACTCATTGCTAAATAATCCTGTTTTCTTTTGCTTACTTTATTTGCAGTCAGTCATAATATCTTATTTCCCCTACTTGATTACATTTCATTGTTACATTAATTTCTAGGAGAAGTGCAGATCCATACTGTTTTCCCCTACTCATAATGCAACCTCCAAATACCATCTTCTATGAGCCAAATGTGTGGCATTTATATTTGGTGCATATGTGCCTACGTTCTGAGAAATAGTGTGTTCTACCCTATATGGCGGTTTACTTCTTGAAAAGGGCATGATTTTCTTCTATGTCGTCACTGAGTCAATCGAATTACAGGCACTTGTGTCTTCACAAGCATTGTCTAGAGGCAGATATTTCAATTGCTCTCAAAATAATATTTTCTAGGAGTTTTAAAATATTTATTTTTTATCATAAATATGAGGTTTTTTTTCATCTAATTACAGGCAGCAACATCCAGATACATTATTTGAAAAACTGCAATTTGATCTTCTTACAGAGGAGGGCATTTTATTCTGACTATGATAGTGGTGGGATGGCCACCGACAGGAAGTTGGTGGCATTCCCACCGCCGACAGACCGTCGGTCCCACCACCGCATTTTAATGTATGCGGTCAGGCCATCAGCTGTCAAGGGAAAGACCGCCACCTCTGACAGAATCTAGGATCCCGTTAGAGTGGCGGTTGGGATAATATCCCTTGCATGAAGGTGGTGCCTGTGCAGGCACCACAATATAGATCACGATATCCCTTTCCAGCAGCCATTTCATGGCAGTCCGACTGCCATAAAAAAGTCTGTCAGAAACAGACTTTGGAGGCCCAAGCAGGACCCCATGGACCACTGTAAAGTGGGCATGGGGGCACATGTAGTGCCCCCACGCACATTCATGCACCACACATTCATGCACCGTGTGTCAGGCACCACATAGTGCTTGACACACGGTGCATGGATGTGCACTAAGTGCTCTTCTACACTGTGGCTTGTGCTGTGGCCCTTTTTCTGGGCTGCAGCTTAAGCCACAATGTAAAAGAGCACTTTTCCGATCGCCAGCACGGTGGTCTCAGCCTAATTCGGCGGTCAGACCACTAACTGCTTGTTGGGTGGTCTCTTGACCCCTGCGATCGCGGTATGTGGTCCAACTGCCCGGCATCATAATGATGCCCATAGTTTCCACTGTGAAACAAAAAGTCTGTTCATTTTCAAATTGCAAATGTTGCACATTAAGGCCTAGATCACACAAGATGATGCAGGGCTAAGCAAAGCAAAGGCCTGAATTGCATGGGCTTTCGTGGCTTTTTAACTAAATGTAACACAACGCAGCAGCATACACTTTACATTTCTCAGTGGTAAGCATTCCATGGGTGGAACATGGTTGTTCCTGTTCATTCTCCCATGCATTTTACACAATTCCAGATTTACTAAGGTGTGTAAAGCTCGAACTGTGTGAAATTGGTACGCCTACCACATAGAGGCGTAACATAGAGAAATGTATTCTCCTATTTCCTCTTTCATGTGTGATGCAATCTGCAACAGGCAATGAAAGTTGAAAATGTCTCTTTGGATTGTTTTTGTGTAGGACGGTATCCCTTCCTGTACATAAAGCAATTCTACCCTTAATGCAGGCTCCCTTGCACCATGGAGCAAGGGTGCCTGCATTGGTGCTCAGCATTCTCGAGTGTGCCAGCACAGGAAGAGATTTTGATCTTAGTAGATATGGCACTTTTTAGCTAACCTCCATAAACGCAAAGCAGCACAGCGTGTCTTGCTGCACTGCGTTGCATGACATCTTAATAAATATGCCCCTAAATGCTTCATTTGAGAAATGACAACAAACTGTAAGGCATCCAAGATGGCTGCTGTCAAACATTCCCTTCTTTTGTAACTATAATGAGAAGTAGTATCAGCAGTCACATGGTTGGCCTACAAATGTAATTGGTCTGAGCCACATTTAGGAGCGATAGGAACAAGAAAGAAATTACTAAACATATTGTCAAATTACATTACAGTTCTTAAACCATTGGCACTGATTGCTGTAGGCATATGGATGTTCATCATGACAGGGTGCTGGTACTTACACCATAATCTTTTAGCGAAGTTGTTAAAGATTTCTCCCAATTGGTCGTATGGACCTTTGTTGGTTAACTGGAAGCGCTGTAAGGGAGAAGACATCAGCAATACATTTCTGGCTTGTGAAGCCAACGTGACTCCACAATAAGGACCAGGAATCACGAAATATGGTTACATTGATTTTGTTTTGAGATACTAATCAATCCAGTATATAAGCAGAAATAAGCTCACGAGATAACAACAATGCAGTAGGTAAGCTGAAGTATCCTAGTAGATTGAGCCATAATAAAATGAGATACAGAATAGTGACAGCTACAACAATAATGAAATAAAATAAATAGGAGTTCCATAAAGGAACTTCTCTCCTCTCTTCTAAGCCTAGATCAGCTACAAGGCCATCTATCCAGTAGTTCTATTTAGGGAGCTTAGAAAGGTGTCAGTATGATATAGACGTCTGTTACCTGGCAAAGAAACTCGAGCTCCCTGGTTCCAGTCAAAACTTAAGAAGCTCCAATACCTTACTCCTGAAACCACCCAAATTCAACAAAAAAAGAACTTACAATCGCACCTTCTCAGGGTTGGCTCCAAAAATCTGGAATTCCCTACTGACGGAAATCAGAGCCAACCCCTCAACAGCTTCATTCAAGAAACAAGTCAAATGGCTACTTTTGGAGGAACTTCAGCAGCAATAGTGTCAATGTCATGTGATAATCACTTCCCTCGAGTGCTTGATAATAATTTTTCTTTGTGTATTGAAATGTATGCCTGACAATCATTTTCTCTTTATGGTTTGAAATATGTACTCGATTCGAAATGTACTATGTCATTCTTGGGGTGTAGTGCGCTGCTTAAACTGCACATCCTCGTCTAGTAGGGCTTTCACCTGGTTCCTCATATGATACTTTTTTGTGCTTTTTACTGTCTCCTCACGGCAACGCCAATTGTCGTCTTTGTACAGTGCTCTGATACCCGTCCTGGGCCTTGTTCGCGCTTTATAAAACTTTTCGAATAAATAATAAATATAAGTCTTGGAAAAGGAAACTACGTTTCCAGCTTAAAGAGTCCCAGCCTTACAGGAAAAGGGAAGCAGAGAGGTCTGTCCATCGCCAGGTCTAAAAGCAATCTGCCTCTTTAACTGTGGGGACACCAATTAAAATAACAGGAGCTTTAGAAACATCCTTATCTCTTCTCTCACCACCAGGAACCAACCAAGTCATTACATGAGGGGAGCATCTGCACCCTTCCCTTACATTTCCCATTGCACCGAAACCAAGATTGTAAAACATAACCATGAACATCCCACCATTCTGGCACATGATGAACAGAAGGCCTCTTTTGTCCATTGGTCCCCAATGTTCACTGGCAAGTTCCTCCCTTCAAGCCTCTCTATAGACCAGAGGTCTTCAATCTGTGGGGCGCGACCCCCAGGGGGGGCCTGGAGTTCTGGGAAGGGGGTCACGCATTTCCAGGCCTAACTTCTGCCTGGAATGCAAAACGTGCTTTTGACAAACACAACTGTGCTTGTTAAAATGCTTCAGCTGAGGTGAATGGAGTCTCATGTGCTGTAAAACTAAGAGGCCCAGCAGACAGGTAAAACAATCCTTCAAACACGCCTTCATGCCAGGGTGCCTGTTTGCCTGAAGGAAGTGCAAATGGACCCTAGGAGTCAATCTGCACATGTAAAGGATGCTTGGGAGTGGTTCTGGCTTTAATTGCTCGAATCACTTCAAGCATTGTGATGGCAAAGATTTGTTTTTTTTGTGTGGTGGTTAGCAACTGAGCTGTGAAGTGTGTGCTTTTAATGATAACTTTCTTAGTACCCCTGAAAAGGTGCTGAAGGGACAGTTATGCAAATATAAATGCATTACTTATAGGCCTGGGCTAAAATTTCGTTCCGGTAGCGGAAATTGCGATAATTTGACATTTTCGCGTTCCGCGGAAAGCGCGAAAATGTCAACATTTCCGCATTCCGCAGCTTAGCGATAATTTGTTTCTTGCTCGCGCTGTAAAATAATACATTCTCGCGTGCGCGCGATCGCCTTACCTGAATCCCTGCGTTCGCCGACAAGTTTTCCCGATCCGGTCGCGTTCTCCATGAGATGTTGGATTGTTGGTAGCCATTTGCGCTGTCTCGCAACAGTTCGCGCCCGCAGTGACGTCATGCGTTGCGCGATCACGTCTTTCGTCTCGCGATCATGCACCGCGAGACAACTGAAAACAAGATGGCCGCGCCCGCGAGCAACCACATGGGTGAGTTGGCGAGCCGCAACCATGCAGAAAATACCGCGAACGGGCGGGAAAAAAACTTCCGCATCTTCGCGATATTTCCACGTGTTTGCGGAGATTTTTAACATTTTCGCGATAATTTGCGAAACTGAATTTCGCAAATTCCTCCCACCCCTAATTACTTACAGTCTGATATTACACTAATCTACATTTTGGAAGCAAGTATACAATAATGACTTACACATTCACAGTGCTTTCTGTCACAGGTTGTGACCTCAAAGCACAAAAAAATACCCAAGTCACTATTTTCCACTGCACCAACCAATTTTAATTCTGTGGCTCTCTGGTTACACACAGACCTATGCAGTGCATTAAATAATAGAGGTTATATAATGTACTGTATAGTGCATTTCCCACTGAGTAACAACATTTTACATATATTTTTCTTTTAAGCTATCCATTATTTTATATGTAGCTACCTGATGGTGAAAGACCTCAAAAGGAACAAAATATTTTAGGGCTGATTTATGAGAGGCTTGCGCCACTGAAGCGTCAATTTTTTGAGCTTCAGCGGCACAAGCATCTAAATCATATCTATGAGGTGAGGCAAAGTCGCCCTGCTTGGCTTTGCATGGCCTCATAGATATGCAGCACACATGAAAAGAGGAAAACCCCTCTCCGGATTGTTTTTGTGCAGGAAGGTGCACCTTCCTGCAAAAAAAAACATCCAGCCCATGTTGGCGCTAGGCAGCAATTTGTGTGCCAACATAGAGGAAAATGTTAAAATAAGGTGCATTCCTGCCCTTTCACATTGGCTTAGGGCAGCGCTGCAAGAAGATTTACAGCGCTGCCCTACGTCAGTGCCTCATAAATGAGGCCCTTTGTTTTTAGCCACACCTTTGACCACGCCCCCAACCACTGACCTTTGGTTTGCTAAATACGGTTTAATTTATTTCCCCAATGTATAAATGATTTGCTGTGGTAATTAGAGGCGTTTATGGTTGTCGATAGTTAGCAATATTGAGGAGGCTCAAGTTCTAGAGATTTTCGTCAGGAGGGGGTCCTTACACCTATAAGTTTTTGACAGGGGCGTCTCGGCATCAGAAAGTTTGAAGACCTCTGCTATAGACAGTCTAATAAAAACAATACACCTTTCTGTAACTAACAAGAAACATGATAATGCACCTGCAAAGGAAGGAAAACGATACTGGCAACGCTAAATGCAAGTAGGGCCTACAGTCAGGCTAAATTAACTCAGCAGATAATATGAGCTTCGAATATATGATTATACATGCACAAGATTAAGTTTAAGAATAAGTGAAACACATGAATTAAAGAGGAAATGATTACATGTTTTAACTGAAAAGTAGTGCACTTGTATATAAACCTCTAATCCCTACGATGGTTACATTTTGATAAAATATTTTAATGCTACACACAGTGAATACAATGTTAGCTATGAGTATATAATTGCAAATTGTAACAAGTAAAAAGTGGAGCCTAACTTACGCTGCTCCAATGAAATGAACAAGTTCAACAGCATCCCGTTTTTACTCCTTAGAAACTGCAAAGTATGATTGGTGGAAGTTAATGTTTTGTTGCTGCCATTAAGTGTTGCAAGGGCCCCACAGAATGGTTGATATGTCTTTAAAGCAAATTCATTTGGTAGCTTTGCTAGCACAAGAAGGTGTTGTTATGTCTGGCAGAACAGCATTTAGATGGTCGGTCAATGGGAGCTCATAGAATTAGAAAGGTCATCAGCAGGCACCTTAGCCCTCACTTTTTTGAATGAGAAGTGTCTTATGATTTAGCAGGTAACTTACCAGATCTGGATTTGGGCTTCTTTGCTGTTGCTGGTAACAAGTGTAAATCCAGTCTTTGTGGGGATCACTTTGAGGCCGATGTTAGACATTCAGGCTTATATAGGACAAAGCATTTGTTTAGCCCAGTCAATGTCCCTGCTATTGTAAAGCTGTTAGATTTTTGTGTACTTGTGTGTTATTGGTCAGTCCCCAGCCTGGAGAGTTTAGGGCCTAATTATGAGTTTTGCGGTAATCGTCCGGGAAAACCATGGCATCAGTCCCAGGAAGACCACCAAGCCTGTTATGCACTCGCCCGCCGGATTCTGAGTTGAATCCAGGGTGGGCAGGTGGTGCTTCGGCAGTTTCATGGCAGTGCTATGTTTGGCTCATTTGAGAGCCTAACAAGTATACAGCTGCCTTGACAGTGCCTCCAGGTCCTGTGCTTTGGGGGGCACATTATGTGCTCACCCACGTACTCCTATGGTGATTTACAGACCAGGGACCCTGTCAGGGGCACCTGTAAATGCCGTTTTGCCAATCATTTAATGGCAGGGTTAAAGCCTTGAAATGCTTGGAGGAATGGCAGGTCATAATCTGCTTGACAGTGCTGTGCTGTGGCAGACCGCTGCCTTCCCCACTGCCACCCAGTAGGGATCCAGGATTCTGGCAATGGCGACGGTCTTGGGACTGCCACACTCATAATACGGAGGGTCAGACTGCCTGGGTGGTGGCGGTCGGACTGCCACCACAAGTACGGCGTGTAATTAGCCCATTAGTGCCTTGAAATGCCATAGGAGTTGACGGACTATTGATTGGCGTCTGATGAAATTTAAGGATGTTAAAAGATAAGCTAGAATGAGGAGGCACAGTTTACTATTGTCTGTGATGCAAAGGGCACAGTCTGTGACTAATTAAATTTGGCATCTCACTATGGAAATTGATCCACAGCTGTAACAATGGAGGAAGAATGTTCTGTTTCCAAACATCTAAGGCCCTTATAACGATGGCGGTTAGTTGGACCACCAACTGCCATTGCAGTGGTCAGGAGACCATCAGACAAGCAGTTGACTGCCCAACCTCCGTTTTACGATACGACAGCCGAGCTGGCAGTCGCCAAGTGCTCTTTTACATGGCCGCTTGTGCTGCAGCCCAGGAAAAGGGCTGCAACACAAGCCACCGCGGTAAAGAACACTTCCTGCACATTCATGCACTGTGTGCCTTGAACCATATAGTGCATGACACACGGAGCATAGAGGTGCGTGGGAGCACTACATGTTCCACCTGGGCCTCTTTACAGTGGCCCACAATGGACGAGGGCCCTGTTTGGAGCCTCCAAAGTCCATTTCTGACAGCTTTTTTCATGGCGGTCTTCCCGCCATGAAAAGGCTGTCGGAAAGTTATAGTGTAGTCCTGATGGCGGAGCCTTCCTCGGCACTGCCGCCATTCAAGGGATACGATTCCAACAGCCACCCCAACAGGATCTTAGATGCTGTCAGAGGTGGTGGTCTTCCCCACGACTGATGTGGGTCCAACCACCTGCATCATAAAGCGATGGTCGGACCAGAGGGCTATTGGTTGGTTGGACCGCCACCAATGGCCTGTCAGTGGTTGTCCGTCCAACATCGTAATCGTAAAGAACCTAAGGCTAAGGTTTATTTATGTTAGGCTTAGAATTTCAAACTCTGTGGAAGCGATTAGGAAGGTTAACAAGCTTGTAGTTTGTTTTTTTGATTTATATAGCACGGCTTATCACCCAGGCGCTGTCAATGTTCGAATGTTTGGTAAAAAACAAAAAAATTATAAGTGTTTTTTGTATTTCTATACTGTTTTAACAAATTAAAATTGTATGTGTGACATCTAGCAACTGAAAATTACTGAATCTAACAAGTGCAAAGCCTCTATAAAAGAACAAGTAAGACTTTTTGTTGAACTACTCATGTGTAAACTCCAGGCCACAAACACCTTCAACTGTGTTGTTTGCATTTGATTTACACAAGAGTTAATAACGAGGAATAACATGCACACACAGTTTTTGTGCCCATTTTGTAAACCATAATTCTCCTTTCACAATGTTTGGTTTTCAAAGGCAGTTACTTCCTCCCAATTGACCTTTTTAGCCAGACATGCACAAGACTGGAATAAGTTCAATGTGGAAAGATTATCAATCTCATTAGAAGAGTTATTAGAAGATGTTTGGAAATGCTGCTCTATTATCGATGCTTGGCACTTTTTTAATAAAGTATTCTGGATCAAGAATTACCTGTAAAGATTATTAAGAACCACTGACAAATGTCTCCTGTAGGAGGTTTTAAAAAGAATACCAGACCCCCGCCCTAAGCCCTAAATCTAGACCCCAGCGCAACTCACTCCTGGCCCCAACCCTTTTAAAAATACCGGTTCCCTAACCTGAACCCTAAATCTGTACCCCGGTGCGACCTCCCCCTGGCCCCCAGTTCCTTAAATAAAGACACACCCAGTCTGAAGCCCAAAATCCATCCAAAACAATCCCCCTTACCTTAACAGGAGAACAAGGAGGCAACTCTTGTGAGGCGCAGCGCAGGTCGTCAAGAGGAAGCGGAGGGATCTCTTCGCTCCTCTAACAACACAGATAGCCTTGACCACACAGGTGTAATTACTGCCATTACCAGCATATGCCCTCATCACATACATTGTAAAAAAATATGTGGTGAAGGCTATGCGTGGTAACAGTGTATGCGTGGTAACCCATCCGTGGTAAAGGCTCTGTGTGGAAACAGCCGCATTGTAATGGTAATTTCCCTATATAAACAAACACGTACATATATGTGTGTTTGTTTATATAAGTATATATTGATATATTATATTAAATATTATCTACATGTATGTAATTTACATTATATTATTGCTATATTAAAATATTCAAGATTTACTACTTTAAACTGTATATTAAAATCTTTGGGTCCGATTATGATGTCGGATGGAAAGCCAACGGACAGCTTGTCAGAGGTTTTCCGTCTGACATCAATGGTTTCCCTCTGACCGCCGTATTACAATGACGGCGGTAGGAGGGAAACCCGAGAGGGGATTCCGCTGTGCTTCCAATGGGCTCCTCGAGTCTGTCGGAGTGTCAGAAGGCATTATAATCCCATAATGATGGTGGAGCCAGCCCTGCTTTGCCATCAGGATTATGATGTCCCTTTCACACAGCCTTTCCATGTTGGCCTTTCCGACATGGAAAGGCTGTCAGAAACTGACTTTAGGGACCTCCAGCAGGGCCCCCTTCACACGTGGCCCTCCGCTATGGGGTTTGAGGGGAACCTATGCTACCCCCTAAAAATCCCTGCAGGGTGCCTGCCACACGGTGCAGCGATGTGTACAGACATCCATTTTTCAATGGCAGCTGAAAAATCCACTGAAAAATTGATGTTTCCGACCGCCCATAATGCGGTTGCATCCAAATTCTGCGATCGGAACTGCTGACCAATGGTAGGGTAGTGCCAGTCCGCAGCATCCAACCGACATCGTAATCAGCCTGTATATTTTTGTGTAAAAGTAATTTAAAAAAATATATTTCTGTACTAACCGTCAAATATTTATGTAAACAATATTTTGACATGATATTTTTGTTTTACAATATTTTTGATATTGTGTCAGTGATCCCTCTTGGCCTATGTAATATCTTTCTAGCAGCAAAACCAGGCCTCCTCATTAAATTGAATCTAGGAATAAACATGTCTATTTACCTCTCTAACCAAACCTATCTATCTATCTATCTATCTATCTATCTATCTATCTATCTATCTATCTATCTATCTATCTATCTATCTATCTATCTATCTATCTATCTATCTATCTATCTATCTATCTATCTATCTATCTATCTATCTATCTATCTATCTATCTATCTATCTATCTATCTATCTACTAGCCACAATCAGCCTTTGGAAACCGGTCCACCACAAAGCACAAAGCTCCTCTGTCTGCACTTTTATTGTCAACCAGTTCTCCAGGAACAATTCTAGTGGTGTGCCCTCATCGCACTCCCTTCTGTGTCATCTTCTCTTTGCTCCAGTACCTCACTTTTTTCTGCAATATACCTAATATGACAAGTTGTGGTGGTACGACATGCAGACTGTTGTTCTGTTTGAGGCCTGTCACCTTTGTTGCCATTCTTGGGGGAGGTCTTTATCTCACCCACCTGCATATTTCTGCCTAAATGGCTGTTCCCCTGCTTTTTCTCCCAGTGTTTCCCTCTATGCCTGTCTGTGGCAGTACAGATCCTGGGGTGGGAATGTATCTCTCTATCCTACCTTTTCTCATCACCTGCAACCCCACAGTTTCTCACCTTTTTCTTTGGGGGGGGGGGGGGTGCACTCAAGTCCCCCTCTGCTTCAGTCAGCACCGCATTTTGTGCCTGGAGCAATCCTCATCATTGGGCCCCAAATATTCCTTTCTGATTCACCAGGATCTGCTTGATCTTAACTTTTACTGCTCTTGCAATCTTTCCTTACTGGGCTTCCCGTGTCTCAGTGACTGGGGATGTAGTGTCCCTTTAGGCCACCTCTCAGGAAGTCTTCTTTTTCGTTTTTAGCAGGAACAAGACTCACCAGTCACCAGTGCCTCTCTCAACCATTACTCTTTTATCTGTTTCGCTACAGGGAGCAGAAAGGAACTAGGCGACACTGTTCCCCTCCATCTTACCTGGAGTTCCTCCACTTCTTTTTGTCTGGCCCATAGTTCCTCACTTATGAGTGCACTCTGTGTCCCAGGCAAGCTGAGCCTCAGTCCTGGTGTTGCCACCTGGGATCATGTTGTTATATTCCAATACTTATGAATAGGAATCTTTACTTGTTTTAAGTTCCACATTCTAATTCTTTGAGAATGCGATTGAAAGAATGCTGTACTGGGGTCAGTTGCACTGACTCTTAAGGAAGGAACAACACTACTGTTGCTGTGCTTATTTATATGGCAATAAATCATCAAAAGTTATTCTGGAGAGATTGTATTTTATAAGTGGCGACGAAGGGAAGAACAGCAATCTCAACAATACAGAAGCACAGAAGATTGTGTTCATGAACTACGATGCAGGCATACATGGATTTGACATCTGAGATCGTAGAATGAGAAAAGAAGAAAGATTTTCGAAGTAGACGAAGAAAATCCGGGCAGCAAACAAGAAACCGTGAGTGTGAAATGAGTTTTTAAACAATTTGGGAAGTCACGCATGGAAGAATCAACGGTAAGCTATTAACACCATTACATTTTCAAAAGTAATTACCGTAGCGGAGAGTGCATCGGCACCGTTATTGTGTTCCAAGACTGTACGCACAGAATCTCCGAATGGAAAGGAAGTGAGAGAAAGCGGCATTCTCTGGAAGAGGTACTCGGAACTGCTACGTACGTCATCACGCAGCGCAAAGGATTGTGGGATGCGTGATGCGTAGTAAACAGAATAGCAGCCATTTCGTGTTGACATAGTTACCTCCATAGCAACCATTACGCGCTGACACAATTCCAGCTCCTGTCTTCGTTTACTTTGAAATAGAGGGAAAAATACTCCTACTTTTAATTAAAAAAAAGAAAAAAATAAGAGTAAGTGTTATAATTCATATTATCAACTTAATTGCTGTCGTTTCACGAAGGAATTAATATAAATTTAAAAAAAATATGTTTTCTTAATATTCAAACTATCCAGAATTACATTAAATAGTAAAATTAAGTTATTATTTTACATGCATTATCTTCAATATATGTAAAAAAAAAAAGAGAAAAAATGCAATTTGACCCTCCAGCGAAATTCTTACAGTCTAAAGGTGATCCTCCACTACCGTGGTCAAGATGGAAGGAAGAATTTATTAATTATATGAAAGCTATAGGTGGTGACAGAATGGGTGCCGAAAGGAAGAAAAGTATTCTCCTACATTGTTTAGGCTCGGAGGGACAGATGATATTCAGAGCTTTTCCTTGAAATTGTTATTGGAGAAAATCGAGAAGCCACTAATGTCTACAATGAAGGTTTATTAAGAATGGAAAAGAAATTCAAATCCAATAGTAATATAGCTCTGAATAGATTTAAGTTTTATACAAGGAAGCAAGAGGAAAATGAGAACTTTGATGATTTTCTAACTTCTTTAAGAATTTTGATTGTACATTGCAATTTTGGGAATATGTCTGATGAGATGATAAGAGACCAAATTATTGTACATGTCAAATGTAAAAAGACACAGGAACAACTATGGGTCATGGGGGATCCAAAACTATCAGAAGCCATTTCCACGGCAAAAGCATTTGAACAAACAGAAAAATGGATGAATACTGTAAGAAATGTAAATAATAAGTCTGACAATTCAGAAGAAGTATGTGCACTCAAACGTCAATCTGAACTTAAAAATGAGTTTACCAATTCTAATTCCACACACACGTCCAGATGTGACAATTTTAAAAGATTTGATAGAAATGACAAGAATTTTATGTGTTACAGGTGTGGAAACAAAAATCACATGGCTTCGTTTGGGGGATGCCCAGCTATTAAAAGAGATTGTAAAAATTGTGGCAGGGTTGGACATTTTGCAAACATGTGTAGGGACCAAAGAAAGTTCACACCTCAAAATCGAGCAAGGATTTTGTTTACTTTAGAAGGGTCTACAGGGACTCAGGTGGACAGAAGAGAAGATATTTCGCACCATAATAGAGGGTTTGTTGTCTCATTGTTTGATAACATTGCCAATGTTAAAGACCCTGATAACATGTTGTGTACAATCTCGCCTATGTGTATTGTTAACATTTCAGGTGTGAACTTAAATTTGATGGCTGATTCTGGTTCTCCATGGACCATTGTGTCTAACCAATATTTCAAAGAAAAACTTAATGACGTTTTTGACATACAGAAGATTTTACCATCAGATATTAACCCTGTGAGCTATGACGGTTCTCGCATTGACATGGTAGGCTATTTCCATACTGAGCTAAGCTTCAAGAACAGGAGAGCTGATATACAACTGTATGTATCTGTCAAGGGCATAAATGTGCTTGGTTGGAAGGATCAATATAAACTTGGGATTATTTTAAATCCAAGACTTAAAGATCCTGTCACATTAGATGAGTCTATTAACAGGGATCACATTTCAGTCACAACTTGTGAAGGCATGGAAAGTGTTTTAAAAGTCACCTATAAGGAAGTATTTTTTGATTCTTTGGGGAAGCTAAAGGATTTCTCACATCAGATCAAGCTCAAGTCACATGCAACTCCAGTCAGACAAAGGATCAGACCCGTGCCTATCAATGTTAGAGAAGAGTTAAAAGACATGTTAAACAAGCTAGTGTCAGAAGGGATTATCGAACCAATTGACTCTTCTGAATGGGTTTCACCCATTGTTCTAGTTCGCAAACCTGATAAAAAATGTAGATTATGTGTGGACTTAAGAGCTTTAAATTCAGCTATCGTTGTAGACTGTCACCCAATACCGAACATTAACGAACTTGTGTCTTTATTAGAGGGTGCAAAATGTTTTTCAACATTGAATTTAAGGTCCGCGTACCATCAAGTTCCACTTACTCAAGAATCAAAATCCTTAACAGCCTTCATCACTCCACAAGGATTATTTCAATATACAAGGATGCCATTTGGATTGGCCTCGGCGGCATCTGTATTTCAAAGGGTCATGTTTAACAACACCTTAAACATTTGTCTGAGGTTTGTTCAAGACTAAAACATAGTGGGTTGACACTTAAGGCACACAAATGTAATTTGTTTAAAAATAATGTAGAATACTTAGGTCACACGCTTACTGGAGATGGGGTCATACCAAAAAAATCTAATGTTGATAGTATTCTAAATGCACCTGCTCCATGCAACAAAGAACAATTATTGTCTTTCGCGGGCATGTGTGAATATTATAGTAAGTTTGTATCAAATTTTGCATCAAAAATGGAGCCATTGAGGAAACTTTTGGGACAAAAGTCTGTTTTTGAGTGGGGTAAAGATCAACAGGATGCTTTTACGGTTGTCAAGCAAGATATTGTAAATGCACCCACTTTAAAACCTTTGTGTATGAACAAAAATTGCATCATCACTGTAGATGCAAGCTAATTTGGTATTGGAGGGGTTTTGTCTCAAAAGTGTGGCAATGAAGAGTGGATTGTGTGTTTTGCGTCAAGAACCTTAAATGAGACAGAAAGACGTAATGCTGTCATTGAAAAGGAGTTACTGGCGTGTGTATGGGCTATTGAACACTTCAGAAACTACATATGGGGAAGCAGGTTTACCTTAAAAACAGACCATAAACCTTTAGTTAACATTCTTTCACCAGGTGGAGGTTGGAATGCTACTGTGAGAATTGCTAGATTAACTTCAAGGTTACAGGAATATTCTTTTAATATTGAGTTTGTCCCATGTAAGAGAAATGTCACTGCAGATTTTTTGTCACGACATCCTTGTCAGATTGAGAAGGAAAAAAAAGATGATGATGTAGAAATTGTCACTTCCATTCAAGACCTAGTTGTTGGTGCTTTTGCAGGTATTTCAGAAGAGAAATGGAAGTCAAGTGAAGAAGAAGATTCTTTATGGAAAACTGTTAAGAGGTATATTGTAGAAGGTTGGCCAACAAAAAAACATATTAGTGAGGAACTCATGCCTATGTATCAAGTTGCAGAGAATTTGGAATTGGAAGGAGATCTTGTTTACAAAAATGGGAAGTGTGTACCACCTTTTGGTGTACGTGAAACGATTCTTAAATTAGCACACAAATCCCATCCTGGTATGTCGGCTATGAAACGCTTGATCAGATCCTATTTTTGGTGGTCAGGGATGGATCGCATGGCAGATCGCAATGGAAAATATAATTCCCAGGCAACGTATATGACTAATAGTTCAAATTGATAGAGCACAGAAATGGAAAAACAAACAAATAATGCAATTCACAATTTTAATTAAAAAAGACATACAAAATCACATGTAGTAAAATAACAATATGCAATAAAAATGGGATTTTCAATAATACAATTCAACAATATATGTTACACATAGTGGCAAAACATAAGAAATCTTCACGACGCGCGTTTCGGCACAGAGTGCCTTCGTCAGGAGTAGCCACAACAGATCTAGAGAATTAATTAAAACAATAATTATTATACATACAATTCTGTGCTATAACTTTGATTTAACAATGCTGAGTTTGTCTGGAAAATAATACTTTTCTTTAAGGAATTATGTGCAACTGGTAATTTCATTCAAGTGATACTTTAAGAAGGAAAGGGTAGAAAAAAGAAAAAGGAAAAAGAGAGAAGAAAGGGAAAAAGGAAAAAGAGGAAAAAAATGGAAGAGAAAGTGAAGAAGAAAAATGAGAAGAGAGAAGTGAGTGTGAATAAAAAAGGAAGAAATAATGGTGTGTGTGATAAAATGCTGCCCAAAAGGTTTGTGGTCTATAGATATTCCTCATAATTGTGAATACGTAAAACACCCGTGACAAAAAGGGTTGAGGAGAAGCTGTTATAAATGATGTGATTCTTACTTATGTAGTTAGCAAGAGGTAGATCAATGACATATATACGTTTGAGGAAATATCGGCCAGAAATATTTTTTCCTTTCCTCTTTTGATTCCCTTCTTCTATGACAAAAAACAAGTAACAGGATTAAAGAAAAAGTTGTTATTGCAAAGGTGTTAATGTAGGATAAATGATGAAGGAATGGGGTATTTACTTGCCTATTAGATAATTCCTGGTAGGGAAAGGGATATTTATTTGTTTTCAAACCAGTAGGTTGGTAATTTGATGTTCATGTGCCAGACCGTGGCTTATCTTGTAGGAATATTTTTAATGGGAGAGATAGAATCTGCGACTCTGGGGATAATGAAATAGATGAGGTAAGGGAAAAGGAACATCTGAAAAAGGTTTTTTTTAAAACGACAATACTGTCTTGATGTAAGCAGATAATATGTATTTCAATTATAATGGATGTTGATTATATATGGAGTAACACCTAGCTTCTATTGATAGGCACATGATAGAAAATGATTGCCTACTATAAAGAAAAAGATACCTGAAAATTTAATTAATCGGATATCTTCTAGTTAATTATATAGTAAGCTGCGAACTATACGAAGATCTTAAAAATATGAAAGCTATAAACATAATTCCGTATTTAGTGAGGTAAATGGAACTTATTGTTAAAGTCTAATGGTTAGGACTTGTGATTAAATACATGACTGTATATAAAATGATAATTATTACCTTTATGTGCAATTTATATCAGATGATATTCTGACATCTGCTTGGTTGCGGCGGAACGTGTAGATAATGAGCTTACGAGTGAAATGATACGGAACGAGGAGACACGCATATAATTATGCTTAAAAGGAAAAAAGGAGAACTAAGAGTTAGGTAAAAAGTAAATGTAAAATTGAATGTGCAGGAGTGTAAGTATACACATGCAAGCTTACCAGAATTGGTCTCACTGATCTAATGTAACCCAAGACAAAAAAACACATAGGGGATAGTCAGTATGCAAATTAGGTAATGATACGGATTTTAAAAATGAGCGTATGGGGGCGATTAGTTCACTTACCGGATAACAAGGTATCTCGATTGACAAGGTGCTTCCACTCGCAAAAAGTTTGTATGATGTGATCCAAAGTGAAACGCGCTATGAAGCGTTAAATAGGGGAAGCTTGAGAGAACGTGGGATCACGTGATGGCTCTAACGTAGCGTGCGTATCTAAATCTGTATGATAGCATCTAATTGGGTAAGGTGACTTAAAAACGAAGAGTGGTGGTGTGTGATAGGTCCGCGTGGTGTTCCAAAGACACACTTTGTGATTGTAGGGAAACAAAGTAAGTGGATGTATCTCATTGGCTATAAGTGGGCCGAAGGATAAAAATATGTGTGGACAGATGTGATGGGTCCACAAACCATAACAATAATGGGGAATTACCAGAACTATGTTGAAGACCTCTGGATGTTCAAAGCGGTCGATTATGAAAACCTGGCTATGACTATTGAGTGGCAGGATGTATGGCAATATGATGAAAAGGTAGGCAAAAGAACGAATGGCAGTATAATTGAATGGATGAGAAGTTCACAATGAAGGTATATGTCTATATCAGAAAACAGGCTGGTTATATATGAGAGATACGAAAAAAATAAAAACGAGGGCAGTGTATAGAAAGCATGATGAGGGATAATGATGGAAAGCAGTATACTGATTCAAGTGGTTGAGTAGTGTATTAAATTTAGGAAAGGGGAAAGGTTGATGAGTATCATAGATAAGGGGTATTAAATGATAGCATTTTCCCAGGGTAGATCATTATTTAAACCATTTTTGAATGTGTCCAGATTAAAAATCCAGTACACTTCTCTTTTCTTTCGGATTTTTTGGCCACCTTCTGTGTCTGGGATCTTAATTTTTTCTAGTGTTCGCCATCGGATGTCATCTGGTTTGTGTTTGAAGTCTGTGTAATGTTTAACAAGAGGTGCTGTCAATTTAATGGTCTTAATTGCTGAACGGTGTTCTGTGAGTCTAGTCTGAATAGTTCTGGATGTCTCTCCTACGTAGCCCAAATTACAAGGGCAGAGGAGGAGATAAATGACATTTTGGGTTTTGCAGTTCCATAATCCTTGTGCTTTAATGGTGACATTGTTGAATATCATGTGTTCACCTTCTAGTATATTGTTGCATGATTTACACATAGTGCAGCGTATGGTTCCTTTGATGGGATTGCTGCCGTCAATGGTTTTTTGTACAAAAGGGGATTTTGTTTCTTTAGGGGTAAATCTGGAGTGTACTATCAGATCTTTAATGTTTTTATTTCGACGATGAGCGAATACTGGTTTAGTGATCTTTTTCTGATCTGGGTTACAATTCAAGAGGTGCCAGTTGAAATTGATAATCTGTTTAACTTTTAGGTTCAGAGTGGAATGTTTGGTGATACATACTAGTTTTTGATTTGCATTTGTTTTATTTTTATTAAAAAGGTGATCTCTATCGCATGGCAGATCGCACAGTGAGGGAATGTGATGTTTGTATTTCTAGTGAAAAAATGCTTAAACTTAATGTTCCTCCTCTTAAAAATACAGAATGGCCTGAAGAATCGTGGAAGAAATTAGCGTTTGATATATCTGGCCCATTTATGAGCCTTCCATCAGATTCAAGGTTTGCATTAGTTTTAGTTGACTATCATTTCAAGTGGCCGGAAGTAAAATGTGTCCCAATCTCAACAACTAATGCAGTCTTGGAATTTTTCAAAGAGATTTTTGCTAGGGAAGGTTGTCCTTCAACCATTGTAACTGATAATGGTGTTCAATTACTTTCTAACGAGATGGAGGAGTACCTCCAATGTCACAACATAAAACATATTACTACATCCTTGTATCCACCCCATGAAAATGGCCAAGTGGAACGTTTTAATCGTGTTCATAAGTCTTATATTTCTGAGGTGGCTAAACAGAGAGAGAATTGGAAAAACTTGTTGAGGGAAAGATTATGGATGTATAGGATTACCCCGCATTCTGTAACAGAAGTAAGTCCATTTCGACTGCTAAAGGGAAGGGATCCTGCTTCTCATATCTGCCCCTGGTGGTTGTAACAGAAATGTAAAAAAATTATAACTACTGATGTGAATCTTTTTGATACTTCTCGAAGGATCGAAGAGAAACAAAATAAGCGTAAACTCTGGTATGATAAAAAGTGGAATACCAAGGAACATAATTTCAGTGTGGGAGATTTTGTTAGAATTAAGAAACCAGATTTTGTGGGTAAGTGTATGAGTAAGTTTTCAAAACCCATTAAGGTCACCAGAGTCTTTAAAAATAGTCTCATTACACAGGATGCCAAATTGTGGAATGTTAGACGTGTTTCTTTCTGTCCTGCAAATTATAATATCAAGAATGGGTTAAGTAGAAGCATCAATTCTGGTTCACACTTGTTACATACTAATCTCTCTGACACCACCATTCCTCCTAATGATTCTGTTGCTGGTAGAGTTAAAGACTCTACACGTACTAGGTTTTTACCTGTGAAGTTACTTGATTTTGTAAAGTAGATGTTTTGGATTCATGTTACACTTTATTTTCTTCATTTAAAAAAAAGGAAGATATGTTATATTCCAATACTTATGAATAGGAATCTTTACTTGTTTTAAGTTCCACATTCTAATTCTTAGAGAATGTGATTGAAAGAATGCTGTACTGGGGTCAGTTGCACTGACTCTTAAGGAAGGAACAACACTACTGTTGCTGTGCTTATTTATATGGAAATAAATCATCAAAAGTTATTCTGGAGAGATTGTATTTTATACATGTGTCCAGGGCATTTGGGAGCTACTCACTGATCTCCACTTCAGCTATGCGGGCATGAAATATTTGTGATTTGATGTGGTCTCCCAAAGTTCGATTTGTTGTGTTTAGTGGGGCTACTGCAGAGCTTTAGCAAGGAACAAACACTACCTTTCAAGGTTTGCTCTGTCCCCTCCATCACCAATACTCTTAACCTTGTTTAATCCCGTACTGGAGATACATGTGGTGTCTGAGGATTAGAGAAGTGCAGGTGTTGTCCCACTTAAAAGAATTGGTAACAACAATGAGGCTTTCAAGTGTAGGACTTTTAAAAGAATGTAAAATCTTCTGAATGAAAGATTTGAAGGATTTTATTCTGTTGCTATAGTTGAGCAGTTATATAATATAGCGCATTCCTTCACTGAACTTTATATGGTTCACATTCATCGCCATGCATATATTGTGCATCGCACAAATGGAAATGTTTGTCAAATACCCCAGATGACATTTTAACAAATAAAACTAATTGCAATCAATGCATGTGTATAGCAAATACTGCCAACTTTCTGATTCTTAGGCACTGATAACAGATGGAAATTATCACCCCACTCAACAGTACACATTCTGTCAAGCTTAGGACAAAAGCCTCAGTGCATCTGCCCTGGTTAACCAAAACCTGTTTTCTTCCTGTTACACTTAGATGTCTACAATGGCTTGCTTAGTACTCTAAGCAATCTTAAGAGCTTCTTACGACCAACTGATGGTGAGTATTGTACAAAGCATGTTTTAAATGTGATATTAAAGACCTTATTATAGAAATTGATCTAGAACCTTAATGTCTGAGGAAAAATATTCTATCTCCAAATATTTGTTAGATTTACCTGATAATAGTCAAAACAACATAACTTAAGGCCTGATTTAAATCTTGATGGTTTACCAACGTCCCGCAGTGATGGCGGTCCCAATTACTCCGCCAACTCAACGGTCTTTCACCCGCTGTATTTCAATGCATTCAGGCTGACTCGTCAACAGAGTGTTTCCCGCTGTGGTCGCTGCACACCGCGGTGGACTCAGCGGACTCCAATGCTGCTGAATAGTACTCCGTAGCTGTCAGGACAGTGGTTTTCCACCAAGTAGATTTAGATTTCACAGCTGTGCTGGTGGGCTCCTAGCGGTGGTTCCCTGACGGGCGGAGTCCGTCGCGGTATGTGCTCAATAATGCACCATCACTGTGGACCTTGGATGGATGCTAGTAGAACACACCTTATGTCCATTCACCAAATGGAAAAATCTCTGCATACCATACTATAAACACACTGCATTTCAGACCACGATCCTTAGCCATTCTACTGCACCACGACATTTTCTAGCAGAGCTTTTGCCAATTAAGCAATGTTATTTTGTTTCTTTCCTTTCTTTCTTGTTTATATTCTTTCATTTATTACCTTGTGGTTACTTTTTGTATTCAATCATATTACTTTGCACAATGCCAGGTCCCAAAAATCCCTGTTTTACTGAGGGAGCATTGTCAGTCATGTTGGATGAAATCATAAGAGCAGAACCACAATTGTTTGGAGCCCAAGTCCAAAATGCACCCTTTTCTCCGGAAAGGCAAATGTTGTCTAGAATAGTTGACAGAATGAATGCTGTAGCTAACAACCTGGGCACACAGGATGAAATTAGAAAGAGGTAGAACGACCTGTGGGGGTGTATGCATTCCTTTGCCTCCAAGCATCACACGGAAGCCCAGAGGACTGGTGGTGGTTCTACTAGCTTCCCTTTACAGCTAATGCCTTGGGAGAAGAAGGTCATACAGAACCTACATCCTGAAGGCATGACCGGAATACCTGGTGGAGAGGAGTCTGGTAAGTTACACTAGTCTCAGTAAACCTCAATGTCCTGTTTGTTCTCAACTCAGCTGTTGCCGATGTGTTCAGCACATTTTCATAACAAAGAAACCTCAAATTATCAGTTTCAGATAATTTGGATTGTTTCTGTGAATGTATTGTGTTGCATCTAAGATACAAGTGTCAGTCTCCATTGCATGTCACATGATGGTATGGTGCCTGTAAGTGTTACAACACCAAATAACCCATTACACATATGTGTGTCATATTGTAAGTGTCCGTTCAATTTCAACTGCATAATTTCCACAGGTATGTTCCACTAACCATTTTGCAAGCATTGGGAAGTTGTCTTTGGAATGACTACAACTACCATGATGCCCTGTTTTTGTTTTGTCAAAAGAATATTGCTATTTCATATTGCCCATTCTCTCTTGTCCAACCGATTTCAACTTATGATAAAGTGCCATGTAGTGATCAAACCCTATTAAATGCACTCTTCTGAAAATGGTTTGTGTTGTTTTCTGAATGTTGTCCTGTTATTCTGAACCAATTTAATTGATTTCATGAGTTTCATAAATCAAACTGTTTTGACCCAAAAATTGTAAGGTATGAATATTGCTATGCTGAATAAAACTCTTTGTATGATGACTAATACAAAACATCCATCCAAGTTGTGCACTGTAAATGTCTGATTTGAAGTCAGCTAGTCCTTGGAATACTCAATTGCACATTTCACCTCTCCACTGTGTTCGGATGAATGGTTTGGAGATGTTAGGCATATTTCCTAATCACTTCATAAACATTTCAGGACATCTCATGACCTGCTTATTTGAAGTTGTATTGTTTGCAAATGCTAAAAGATAGGGTAGTGTGTTCAATACCACTGGAATCTTTCATCATAATAATCACTTTTATTAATACATTTTTTTCTCAATTTCTCAATAGGTCCAACTGCCAGACCACATGTCCAAGAATCTGCCACTGAAGAGACCTCTTCTCCAGTCCAGGATCAAGCCTTCAGTGAGGACAACACTCCAGGTCATCTGGATGATGATGAGGATCCTGGTCCATCTGGTGAGCATAGGCAGATGGCTCAAGTGGATCTTACTGGGCGTACATCGAGACCTCCCACCCCAGCTGTAATACCTCACCTAACTGAAGCCTCCACTTCCTTTGTTTCTAACACCGATCATGTGCCCCCTATTACTGGGTAATATTGAGACTACAGAACCACCAGCTCCAGCTCACCAAGGATCCAGTCAGATGGGGCACACTGGGACGAGGGCACAGGGTAGTGGAGTTAGTGGGAATGGGAGGGATTCTGTAGGCCAGCATAGTCAGGGCACTGGGGTCACTTCACCCAGAACACCATAGACCAAGCATTGGGAGCCCATCAATATTCCCAAAACATGATGGGCCAGGGACTCCCAAGCACCAGGAGATGAAGCAGTTGCAGAGGGAGCTCAATTATCAGATTCAGGCTCACAACTCCAAAATAGGCTCCCTGACTGGGGTGCTGCAGGCCATTTGCACCCATATGTGCAGGGGTTTCTCAACACCATCTATCCCTTCCTCTGGTCCTAAAAGATCTGGCCTATCCACACCTGCGACAGCCACAGAAAGGGAGGCCCTCGCACCAGAAGAACCACCTGCAGCCACCCCAGGCAGCCCTGCAACTGTGGATCCTCTCCTCACCCTCAGGAGGGGACATCCATCCAAATTATCAGGAGGTGAGAACAGCAAGACCTCTGCCACCACCAGCAAGAAACCCCAAACCTAATTTCCTCCAGTGCGTGACTAGCATACACTCTGTGGACTATTTCTGAACACATTTACCTTTGTGAGGTCAGATGTATTTTGTACATTGGACTTCAAACTATTTTGGCTGTTTAACTATGGTTTCATCGACATGACTTATTCTTCACTTTTTGGGATGCATTTGCATTTTCACCCTGTTTAATTTCTTCATGTTTACTGCAATAAATTCACTACTCAAAAACTCATAGACTGCTGTTGTATATCTCAACTCTATCAAAGCATTTGTTTCCCTTCATCATAATTATACAAATACAAAAATCTAAGTATTGTGGAAACATAGAGAATTAACAAGTAGGTAATGTTTTTCTCAAGTTACCAACCATGACTCCCCAAAAAATATACCTTTAAGTCTTCTACTGCTCTGTTTATTCCATTTGACAAATAATTGTCAACACTTTCACTAACATAACAATCCATACATGACACTAATACTCAGTGCCAGTGTTTACATTTCCTGTTCCAAACCTTGCCATCATGGAAGAAGGGGATATATCCAAAAGAATACTATTGAATAGGCAAATTGTCATTAGCTGGTGTCAGATCGTCTGGTTCATATAAGGAATCCCACATCAATAACTCCAATAGACACAAACATGGCAGTGCTACATTTTATAGACACAGGATCTTTCCAATCCACTGTTACAGTATCTGGTGGAATGTCACAACTAGGTTTCAGTGGTGTGCCACAAGAAGAATGTCCTACAATGATGAGACACATCAACAGCTATATACACTTTACACACAATGAGGATTTTGCCAATGTGAAGGGAGATTAGCATGATTTGGCTCCAGCCACACATGTGGTTTGAGCTAATGATGCCACACATATTGCCTTAGTGCCAACACACATCCGATAGCAAGTCCAATGCAATCTTCAAATCTTTCATTCAATTACAGTGCAAGTTGCCCTGGTACAAGATTGGTATACCCAAAGTGTCTGGGGTTATGATGGTGTAAGTGCTCGTCAGGATCAGTACAATGCCCAAGTGGGTTCACTTCTCTGAATCCCCAATTATGATTACCATAAAGGTACAGAAGTTTAGGGCGATCAAGCGAGGGAATGTGTTGTTGGAATGAGCAAGGACCTGGAAAAATAAAGTCTGTGTCTATCTTTCCAAGCATCAACCCATGTTTCATTTGTACTTCAAAACAGTACCATATACTTGCAAATATCACTACTCTGAAATGTGCAAATGAAGATGACATGGTGAAGGAACCTAAAACAGATTAAAACAAAAAGATTACTAAGCAAACAGATACAATAGACACATTACAAAGTCAACTTTTGTAGGACATAGTTAAACAAAACAATCAAGAAATAAACAGTGTAACTGAACACAGTAGTCAATGTGTCAAAACTCTGATCAACAAACACCTTTGGCCTGAATGTCCCTGAACTTGCCCTTCTTAATAAATTACCACCACATCAATAGTTGCTGTAACGGTGAAAGTGATAACATGTAAAGATATACTTACAGTCACACACACTAGCCCTAGTTATTAGCTAGAGATGGGAACTAGAGGCACAGGGTGAGGGACTAGCCAGCCTCCAACACAACATGTAAACACAAATGGGGCTGTCCCTAATTGGGATTCCTACAGGATTTTAAGAAATGCGCGACCACTGGGGGCATCGCCCTCCAAAAACTCTGTTTGATGGAGGGCGGGCATACACCTGGAGACAGGGATGCACTTTTTAATTAAAGGTACAACTGCATGGTATTAAAAGAAGTGAGCGGTGATTTGGGAACCAATTATTCCTTTACTTTGCTAGGTAGGGTCAACATGTTTCTGCTTTAGGGTCCCCGGAGGGTACATAGCATTCGTCAGGACCAAGGGGTTGTTGGAGGGCTCCACCTTTTACCTATAGTATAAAGGATCAACCACTAAAAGACCTGGGGGTTGTAGGGATCAAACACCCTGCTAGTATTATACTTACGCGAATAACCTGTAGGAAAAAGAGAAAGAAAACAAGAAACACATATCGGAAGTGTAAGTATCCCGATTGTAATGTTGCATTACATACATCACCACACTTTAGGAGCACGCGTGGTGGTCTATAAGTGAAACACACATGTCATTCATACGTGTTAGCACTCATAAGGAGAGAAAAACATGTCTGTTGCCGCTTACCCTAGAACACTATCCTATTTACTCCATGGGAGGGCGAGGGTGGAAGAGCCTACTGTGACATTCTGTAAAAAGAGACATAGGGTCATGGCCTGGTTTTTATGGAACAGGTCCATGAAGGGGAAAGAGAAGCATACACGTAATTACATATTTTTAGATTTTTTTTTTTAAACTGTGCATTCCTCGTGGGAGGGGTGGAATAGCACTGACAGCGTAAAAGTACGCTCTTTCATCCGTCCGTAAACATACACACTCTTACTGTCATCTTCAGCGCTTCCAGCCATGTCACCTATACACATCCGCATCGCCTCCCTGTCGTTGAGTAATGGTGGGAGAGGAGCTGGTTTTTATACTCTCCTTCAATGCCTAATTGCTTGGTGATTATTAGGCCATTGGTGGCACCTGAGCGGGATCCGGTGTATGGCTGGAAGTCTGCCTGTTTGCCTGATTGAGGGCGTTTACCTTCTGTGCGGTCTCTGCCTCCACAACAGTGGATGCGTTCTCACATAAGCGTCCTTAGTTGCTAGTGAGGTGTTTTTGCATGCGCGCATGGACTCTATTACGTGTGCTTGCGCGTGTACTATACAGCACGTAGATTACTAAGTGGGGCAATTTAAAGTATCAAAACGGGTCCCTACACTATTGCCAATTATCACTGAAGGCCCATTTGTTGAAATGCCCAACTATTATTAGCAGGTGCTTCAATCAAGACACTGAAGTGCTTGTATCCGTTGTATCGCAAGAAGGCTGCCTGGTTGCCTGTTTAAGGGCGTTGACCTCCTGTGCCGCCTCCACGTAGTGACTCTATTACGCGCGCATGCACGTATATTATAGTGCACGTGCACTTCTTAATGGGGCATTTTAAAGTGTCACAGGGTTCCATTCATTATTGCCTAATATCGCAAAAAGGTCAATAATTATAAGGGGGATGACCCAACTAATATTACAAAGTGCAGTGCTTACGGAAAGGCAGGCATTCATATGTTTCACCATTGGTTGTATTTCCATAAGCAGTGCTAAATGTCAATGTCTCACGTGTGGTGTTGGCGGTTTTTTAATACGCGGGTGGTGTCCATATAAAGTTAGAAATGTATGTATGGCGTGACTGTTTGGCACGCAGAGTAAGGTGTGTGTTTAATGCAGGTGCATGTTCCTACCCGGGCATGACGGTACTTGAATTTATCATTGTTGTATAATAGTCCTGTATTAGAGTAATTGTGGCAGTTGTAGCCATGGGATTTCGTCATTAAGGCCTGTATCCCATGTAAGTAAACGGTATACCCAGCAGTTGTCTGCTGATGCCTATTTTTTGTTTCCTCATCACCTACAAGACCACCCAACGGAGATCTGATTCAGTGTGATTTGCACCCAGAAAGTGTTTTGTTAGCCTGGTATTGGATTTTTGGCAGCGGATTGTACTGCGGTGTTCGTTAATCCTTGTTTTGACTTTCCTTGTCGTCATACCGATGTACTTCAGGTTACACGGAGAGTTCAGCAGATAGATCACATTTTCAGTGTTGCAATTACTGAAGTTTTTTAGTTTCCATGGGTTGTTTGTGCCAATATTCACTTCTTTTGTAGTGGTGGTTAGAAGACAGCAAACGCAACTGCCACAAGGAAAATAACCTATTAGTTTTGGCTGGCTCCATGGGGTGTTCTGGCCGTTGTCCTCTTCATGTGAGATTTTAGAGTGTACAGCGGCACATGAGGGAAACGCCCTTAAACAGGCAACCAGGCAGCCTTCTAGCGATACACCGGATACAAGCACTTCAGTGTCTTGATTGAAGCACCTGCAAATAATAGTTGAGTCTTTCTACAAATGGGCCTTCTGCGATAATTGGCAATAGTGTAGGGGCCTGTTTTGATACTTTAAATTGCTCCACCTAGTAATGTACGTGCTGTATAGTACACATGCATAGTCCATGCGCGCATGCACCAACACCTTACTAGCAACTAAGGACGCATGCGTGAAAATGCATCCACTGTTGTGGAGGCGGAGGCGGCACAGAAGGTAAACACCCTCAATCAGGCAAACAGGCAGCCTTCCAGCGATACACCGGATCCCACTCAGGTGCTACCAATAGCCTAATAATCACCAAGCAATTAGGCATTGAAGGAGAGTATAAAAACCAGCTCCTCTCCCACCATTACTCACCGACGGGGAGGCGATGCGGATCTGTATAGGTGACATGGCTGGAAGCGCTGAAGATGACAGTAAGAGTGTGTATGTTTACGGATGGATGAAAGAGCGTACATTTACTCTGTCGGTGCTATTCCACCCCTCCCACGAGGAATGCGCCGTTTTTTCAAAAAGATTCTAAAATATGTAGTTACGTGTATGCTTCTCTTTCCCCTTCATGGACCTGTTCCATCAAAACCAGGCCATGACCCTCTGTCTCTTTTTATAGAATGTCACAGTAGGCTCTTCCACCCTCAACCTCCCATGGAGTAAATAGGATAGTGTTCTAGGGTAAGCGGCGAGAGACATGTTTTTCTCTCCTGATAAGTGCTAACACGTATGAATGACACGTGTGTTTCACTTATAGACCACCATGTGCACTCCTTAAGTGTGGTGATGTATGTAATGCAACATTACAATCGGGATATTTACACTTCCGGTTTGTGTTTCTTGCTTTCTTTCTCTTTTTCCTTCAGGTTATTCGTGCAAGTACTATACTAGCGGGGTGTTTGATCCCTACAACCCCCCGGTCTTTTAGTGGTTGATCCTTTATACTATAGGTAAAAGGCGGAGCCCTCCAACAACCCCTTGGTCCTGATGAATGGTATGTACCCTCCGGGGACCCTAAAGCAGAAACATGTTGGCCATACCAAGCACGGTGAAGGGATAATTGGTTCCCAAATCACCGCTCACTTCTTTTAATACCATGCAGTTGTACCTTGAATTAAATTAGTTTATTAACAGCCGCAATGGTTTTTAGATCACTTCTTCACTAATTCATGGGCCACCACTTAGTTATAAAAGTGCATCCCTGTCTCCAGGTGTATGCCCACCCTCCATTAAAAAGTGCTTTTGGAGGGAGAGGACGGCCTATGATGAAGCATGACACCAGGTGGCGTGTTAGGTCAGTCCTTCACTTTTTGTGAGATGCCCCCAGCGGTCGCGCATCTCTAAAAATCCTGTAGGAATCCCAGTTAGGGACAGCCCCATTTGTGTTTACAAGATTAACTTACACCCATAGGAAGAATTTGTCAATGACATCTTGACGTAAGTCAACTTCTTCCTTTTCACCACTATCATCTTCATTTGGCATTTCAGGATGCTCCCCAGTTGCTGTTCATGGTCTGCATCCTGTGCGATGTAAGTGATGTTCCATCACAGGGTGATGTTGTGGAGCATGCAGCAGGCCACAGTGATTTGGCACACCTTATCAGGTGAGTAGAGGAGGACTCCACCAGTTTTGTCCAGACAACGAAATCTGGCCTTTAGGAGCCCAGATGTCTGCTCAACTGGCCGACGTTTTCTTCCATGGGCCTCATTGATGTGGACTTTCACTGGCGATGTTGGATTCCTCAGTGGTGCCAGCAACCATGGTCAGTTGGGATAAACTGAGTCTTCTAGATGGAAGACAAAACAATTGCCAAAAAATGTGACACAATTTCAGATTATTCAACTAGAAATCCCCCAAACAATATTATGAAAGATTCTACTGACCAACAAGCCAGGCCCTCTCAGGTCCAAGTTGTGACATTTGCAGGGGTATGGAGTTGTTCCGAAATACAAAGGAATCATGGGCAGAGCCACGGAAACACGCACAGATGCTTATTATGTACAAATCCAGTATGGAGACAGCCTGCACATTGGTTGAATGAAAGTGTTTCTGATTCCGATAGACTTATGAGTCATGCTAGTGATAGATACATCAATACAGTCAAGTTAAAGTCACAAAACCATTGTTTCTTCTATCATTTCATGTATCATTACAAGTCAACTCCCATCAGAAGTGGGACATTTGGAAGGCCGTCGCCAAGAAGGTGCAGACCCTGGTACAAATCATGCAGCTCCCATTGCCGCAAGAGGTGGGAGGACCTACGACGCTGGACCAGGAAGTCAGCAGAAGTCCAGCTAGGGCAGTCCTCCCATATATAATATGAATTTAAAAGTATAATTAATTTTTTAAAAAATCTGGATTGTTAATTTTGGGGAAGTAGGGTGGGAAAGGTTTCAAATGTATTTTTCATGTTTTTAGTTGATAAGTATTTTTATTATGTGTTATTGATAATTGTACTCCTTTATTTTGCATTTTTATTTTTAAACTTTTTTTATAGAGTGTATATTTTTAATATTATTCTACAGCTGTCATATATATGTGAAAATATGTTCACATTTTTTTATTTAAAAGTGGGAATTGTAAAAGACCCTTTCAAAGCAAACGCTTTCCCTACTGTTGCTTACATTGGAGTTCGAATAGTAAATATTATCACTTCAAAGTTCAGCACTTTCTCACTGTGGGTTACTTTGGAGTGGGGAATTGTAAACCTGACCCCCTCTCCCCCAAGTCAGGCACTTTGCTTACTGTTGGTCAGGTTGAAGTGGGCGTAGTGAATGACCCCTTCAAGTCTAATTATTTTATGTCAATTGTTTTTTTAAATTTTACATATATTTTTGGGTATTTACATATAAATGTAACTTTAATTTAAACTATTGTTTGTATTTTGGGTTCAAATTGTAATTGTGTATGGTTTATTCTAACCTTTAATATCAAGTGTTTCCAAAATAAATAATTATCATTAGTATTTTGGCCTATTATTTATGTTTATTTAAAAATGTTATGTAACCATTATGTTTTTGCATGAATTTTAAAGTTATTAAAATGGTCATATGCATTTATTTTGTACATATTTTTAAAAAATGTTTTGCTATTTTTAAAGTTAATATATATTTTAAAGTTAATATGATGTTTGCCAGTGTAAGTACAATATACTTACATATTTTATGATGATATTATGGACTTCTATATTTTGTAGTCAATATTTCTGTACTTCACATATAAGGTTGTATGGCAAAATATGGATCACAAAAATATTGTTACAACAAACAAATGATGGACGGAATGCTGACAATGCAGACATTCTCCCCCAGTCAAGAGATCTGGGTTAAATCCATCGTTCTTTTGCCCACTACGCCACCCCAGTTCAGACATGGCCATATGCAAATCAGTCTTGACCCTGTGCCTCATGGGAACAGTCCAGCCCGAACTGCCAAGCCATGTCTTCCCTAGACCGGAATCAAGCATCCTAGGACCAGTTTCTGGCTATCAGCCGTCATCAGCCAGGATAGCTTGACTCCAGTGGCGTAGTGAGCACGGGTCCCACGTCTGGGAATACCCATCCCACTTAGGGCGAAAAGCGTTACAACAAACAAATGATGGACGGAATGCTGACAATGCAGACATTCTCCCCCAGTCAAGAGATCTGGGTTAAATCCATCGTTCTTTTGCCCACTACGCCACCCCAGTTCAGACATGGCCATATGCAAATCAGTCTTGACCCTGTGCCTCATGGGAACAGTCCAGCCCGAACTGCCAAGCCATGTCTTCCCTGGACCGGAATCAAGCATCCTAGGACCGGTTTCTGGCTATCAGCCGTCATCAGCCAGGATAGCTTGACTCCAGTGGCGTAGTGAGCACGGGTCCCACGTCTGGGAATACCCATCCCACTTAGGGCGAAAAGCGTTACAACAAACAAATGATGGGCGGAATGCTGACAATGCAGACATTCTCCCCCAGTCAAGAGATCTGGGTTAAATCCATCGTTCTTTTGCCCACTACGCCACCCCAGTTCAGACATGGCCATATGCAAATCAGTCTTGACCCTGTGCCTCATGGGAACAGTCCAGCCCGAACTGCCAAGCCATGTCTTCCCTGGACCGGAATCAAGCATCCTAGGACCGGTTTCTGGCTATCAGCCGTCATCAGCCAGGATAGCTTGACTCCAGTGGCGTAGTGAGCACGGGTCCCACGTCTGGGAATACCCATCCCACTTAGGGCGAAAAGCGTTACAACAAACAAATCATGGACGGAATGCTGACAATGCAGACATTCTCCCCCAGTCAAGAGATCTGGGTTAAATCCATCGTTCTTTTGCCCACTACGCCACCCCAGTTCAGACATGGCCATATGCAAATCAGTCTTGACCCTGTGCCTCATGGGAACAGTCCAGCCCGAACTGCCAAGCCATGTCTTCCCTGGACCGGAATCAAGCATCCTAGGACCGGTTTCTGGCTATCAGCCGTCATCAGCCAGGATAGCTTGACTCCAGTGGCGTAGTGAGCACGGGTCCCACGTCTGGGAATACCCATCCCACTTAGGGCGAAAAGCGTTACAACAAACAAATGATGGACGGAATGCTGACAATGCAGACATTCTCCCCCAGTCAAGCGATCTGGGTTAAATCCATCGTTCTTTTGCCCACTACGCCACCCCAGTTCAGACATGGCCATATGCAAATCAGTCTTGACCCTGTGCCTCATGGGAACAGTCCAGCCCGAACTGCCAAGCCATGTCTTCCCTGGACCGGAATCAAGCATCCTAGGACCGGTTTCTGGCTATCAGCCGTCATCAGCCAGGATAGCTTGACTCCAGTGGCGTAGTGAGCACGGGTCCCACGTCTGGGAATACCCATCCCACTTAGGGCGAAAAGCGTTACAACAAACAAATGATGGGCGGAATGCTGACAATGCAGACATTCTCCCCCAGTCAAGAGATCTGGGTTAAATCCATCGTTCTTTTGCCCACTACGCCACCCCAGTTCAGACATGGCCATATGCAAATCAGTCTTGACCCTGTGCCTCATGGGAACAGTCCAGCCCGAACTGCCAAGCCATGTCTTCCCTGGACCGGAATCAAGCATCCTAGGACCGGTTTCTGGCTATCAGCCGTCATCAGCCAGGATAGCTTGACTCCAGTGGCGTAGTGAGCACGGGTCCCACGTCTGGGAATACCCATCCCACTTAGGGCGAAAAGCGTTACAACAAACAAATGATGGACGGAATGCTGACAATGCAGACATTCTCCCCCAGTCAAGAGATCTGGGTTAAATCCATCGTTCTTTTGCCCACTACGCCACCCCAGTTCAGACATGGCCATATGCAAATCAGTCTTGACCCTGTGCCTCATGGGAACAGTCCAGCCCGAACTGCCAAGCCATGTCTTCCCTGGACCGGAATCAAGCATCCTAGGACCGGTTTCTGGCTATCAGCCGTCATCAGCCAGGATAGCTTGACTCCAGTGGCGTAGTGAGCACGGGTCCCACGTCTGGGAATACCCATCCCACTTAGGGCGAAAAGCGTTACAACAAACAAATGATGGACGGAATGCTGACAATGCAGACATTCTCCCCCAGTCAAGAGATCTGGGTTAAATCCATCGTTCTTTTGCCCACTACGCCACCCCAGTTCAGACATGGCCATATGCAAATCAGTCTTGACCCTGTGCCTCATGGGAACAGTCCAGCCCGAACTGCCAAGCCATGTCTTCCCTGGACCGGAATCAAGCATCCTAGGACCGGTTTCTGGCTATCAGCCGTCATCAGCCAGGATAGCTTGACTCCAGTGGCGTAGTGAGCACGGGTCCCACGTCTGGGAATACCCATCCCACTTAGGGCGAAAAGCGTTACAACAAACAAATGATGGACGGAATGCTGACAATGCAGACATTCTCCCCCAGTCAAGAGATCTGGGTTAAATCCATCGTTCTTTTGACCACTACGCCACCCCAGTTCAGACATGGCCATATGCAAATCAGTCTTGACCCTGTGCCTCATGGGAACAGTCCAGCCCGAACTGCCAAGCCATGTCTTCCCTGGACCGGAATCAAGCATCCTAGGACCGGTTTCTGGCTATCAGCCGTCATCAGCCAGGATAGCTTGACTCCAGTGGCGTAGTGAGCACGGGTCCCACGTCTGGGAATACCCATCCCACTTAGGGCGAAAAGCGTTACAACAAACAAATGATGGACGGAATGCTGACAATGCAGACATTCTCCCCCAGTCAAGAGATCTGGGTTAAATCCATCGTTCTTTTGCCCACTACGCCACCCCAGTTCAGACATGGCCATATGCAAATCAGTCTTGACCCTGTGCCTCATGGGAACAGTCCAGCCCGAACTGCCAAGCCATGTCTTCCCTGGACCGGAATCAAGCATCCTAAGACCGGTTTCTGGCTATAAGCCGTCATCAGCCAGGATAGCTTGACTCCAGTGGCGTAGTGAGCACGGGTCCCACGTCTGGGAATACCCATCCCACTTAGGGCGAAAAGCGTTACAACAAACAAATGATGGACGGAATGCTGACAATGCAGACATTCTCCCCCAGTCAAGAGATCTGGGTTAAATCCATCGTTCTTTTGCCCACTACGCCACCCCAGTTCAGACATGGCCATATGCAAATCAGTCTTGACCCTGTGCCTCATGGGAACAGTCCAGCCCGAACTGCCAAGCCATGTCTTCCCTGGACCGGACTCAAGCATCCTAGGACCGGTTTCTGGCTATCAGCCGTCATCAGCCAGGATAGCTTGACTCCAGTGGCGTAGTGAGCACGGGTCCCACGTCTGGGAATACCCATCCCACTTAGGGCGAAAAGCGTTACAACAAACAAATGATGGACGGAATGCTGACAATGCAGACATTCTCCCCCAGTCAAGAGATCTGGGTTAAATCCATCATTCTTTTGCCCACTACGCCACCCCAGTTCAGACATGGCCATATGCAAATCAGTCTTGACCCTGTGCCTCATGGGAACAGTCCAGCCCGAACTGCCAAGCCATGTCTTCCCTGGACCGGAATCAAGCATCCTAGGACCGGTTTCTGGCTATCAGCCGTCATCAGCCAGGATAGCTTGACTCCAGTGGCGTAGTGAGCACGGGTCCCACGTCTGGGAATACCCATCCCACTTAGGGCGAAAAGCGTTACAACAAACAAATGATGGACGGAATGCTGACAATGCAGACATTCTCCCCCAGTCAAGAGATCTGGGTTAAATCCATCGTTCTTTTGCCCACTACGCCACCCCAGTTCAGACATGGCCATATGCAAATCAGTCTTGACCCTGTGCCTCATGGGAACAGTCCAGCCCGAACTGCCAAGCCATGTCTTCCCTAGACCGGAATCAAGCATCCTAGGACCAGTTTCTGGCTATCAGCCGTCATCAGCCAGGATAGCTTGACTCCAGTGGCGTAGTGAGCACGGGTCCCACGTCTGGGAATACCCATCCCACTTAGGGCGAAAAGCGTTACAACAAACAAATGATGGACGGAATGCTGACAATGCAGACATTCTCCCCCAGTCAAGAGATCTGGGTTAAATCCATCGTTCTTTTGCTCACTACGCCACCCCAGTTCAGACATGGCCATATGCAAATCAGTCTTGACCCTGTGCCTCATGGGAACAGTCCAGCCCGAACTGCCAAGCATGTCTTCCCTGGACCGGAATCAAGCATCCTAGGACCGGTTTCTGGCTATCAGCCGTCATCAGCCAGGATAGCTTGACTCCAGTGGCGTAGTGAGCACGGGTCCCACGTCTGAGAATACCCATCCCACTTAGGGCGAAAAGCGTTACAACAAACAAATGATGGGCGGAATGCTGACAATGCAGACATTCTCCCCCAGTCAAGAGATCTGGGTTAAATCCACCGTTCTTTTGCCCACTACGCCACCCCAGTTCAGACATGGCCATATGCAAATCAGTCTTGACCCTGTGCCTCATGGGAACAGTCCAGCCCGAACTGCCAAGCCATGTCTTCCCTGGACCGGAATCAAGCATCCTAGGACCGGTTTCTGGCTATCAGCCGTCATCAGCCAGGATAGCTTGACTCCAGTGGCGTAGTGAGCACGGGTCCCACGTCTGGGAATACCCATCCCACTTAGGGCGAAAAGCGTTACAACAAACAAATGATAGACGGAATGCTGACAATGCAGACATTCTCCCCCAGTCAAGAGATCTGGGTTAAATCCATCGTTCTTTTGCCCACTACGCCACCCCAGTTCAGACATGGCCATATGCAAATCAGTCTTGACCCTGTGCCTCATGGGAACAGTCCAGCCCGAACTGCCAAGCCATGTCTTCCCTGGACCGGAATCAAGCATCCTAGGACCGGTTTCTGGCTATCAGCCGTCATCAGCCAGGATAGCTTGACTCCAGTGGCGTAGTGAGCACGGGTCCCACGTCTGGGAATACCCATCCCACTTAGGGCGAAAAGCGTTACAACAAACAAATGATGGACGGAATGCTGACAATGCAGACTTTCTCCCCCAGTCAAGAGATCTGGGTTAAATCCATCGTTCTTTTGCCCACTACGCCACCCCAGTTCAGACATGGCCATATGCAAATCAGTCTTGACCCTGTGCCTCATGGGAACAGTCCAGCCCGAACTGCCAAGCCATGTCTTCCCTGGACCGGAAACAAGCATCCTGCATTGCATTTGTCACCCCGAGTGGGAAGGGTATGCTCAGACGTGAGTCCCTTGCTCTCCATGCCACTGGAATCAGGCTATCCTGGCTGACGAGGGCTGAAAGCCCGAAACCGGTCCTAGGATGTTTGTTTCCAGTCCAGGGAGGACCTGGCTTGGCAGTTCGGGCTGGACTGTTCCCATGGGGCACAGGGTCAAGACTGATTTGCATATGGCTGGGTTCAAACTGGAATGGCATGGTGAGCAAAAAAACGATGTATTTAGGCCCAGATCTCTGTACTGGGGTGAATGTATGACATTGTTCGGCATTCTGTCCATCAATTGTTGTTTTTGCATTTGTCACCCCGAGTGGGAAGGGTATGCTCAGACGTGAGTCCCTTGCTCTCCATGCCACTGGAATCAGGCTATCCTGGCTGACGAGGGCTGAAAGCCCGAAACCAGTCCTAGGATGTTTGTTTCCAGTCCAGGGAGGACCTGGCTTGGCAGTTCGGGCTGGACTGTTCCCATGGGGCACAGGGTCAAGACTGATTTGCATATGGCTGGGTTCAAACTGGAATGGCATGGTGAGCAAAAAAACGATGGATTTAGGCCCAGATCTCTGTACTGGGGTGAATGTATGACATTGTTCTGCATTCTGTCCATCAATTGTTGTTTTTGCATTTGTCACCCCGAGTGGGAAGGGTATGCTCAGACGTGAGTCCCTTGCTCTCCATGCCACTGGAATCAGGCTATCCTGGCTGACGAGGGCTGAAAGCCCGAAACCGGTCCTAGGATGTTTGTTTCCAGTCCAGGGAGGACCTGGCTTGGCAGTTCGGGCTGGACTGTTCCCATGGGGCACAGGGTCAAGACTGATTTGCATATGGCTGGGTTCAAACTGGAATGGCATGGTGAGCAAAAAAACGATGGATTTAGGCCCAGATCTCTGTACTGGGGTGAATGTATGACATTGTTCTGCATTCTGTCCATCAATTGTTGTTTTTGCATTTGTCACCCCGAGTGGGAAGGGTATGCTCAGACGTGAGTCCCTTGCTCTCCATGCCACTGGAATCAGGCTATCCTGGCTGATGAGGGCTGAAAGCCCGAAACCGGTCCTAGGATGTTTGTTTCCAGTCCAGGGAGGACCTGGCTTGGCAGTTCGGGCTGGACTGTTCCCATGGGGCACAGGGTCAAGACTGATTTGCATATGGCTGGGTTCAAACTGGAATGGCATGGTGAGCAAAAAAACGATGGATTTAGGCCCAGGTCTCTGTACTGGGGTGAATGTATGACATTGTTCTGCATTCTGTCCATCAATTGTTGTTTTTGCATTTGTCACCCCGAGTGGGAAGGGTATGCTCAGACGTGAGTCCCTTGCTCTCCATGCCACTGGAATCAGGCTATCCTGGCTGACGAGGGCTGAAAGTCCGAAACCGGTCCTAGGATGTTTGTTTCCAGTCCAGGGAGGACCTGGCTTGGAAGTTCGGGCTGGACTGTTCCCATGGGGCACAGGGTCAAGACTGATTTGCATATGGCTGGGTTCAAACTGGAATGGCATGGTGAGCAACAAAACGATGGATTTAGGCCCAGATCTCTGTACTGGGGTGAATATATGACATTGTTCTGCATTCTGTCCATCAATTGTTGTTTTTGCATTTGTCACCCCGAGTGGGAAGGGTATGCTCAGACGTGAGTCCCTTGCTCTTCATGCCACTGGGCTGGGCAACCTGTAACTGCTACCACAGCTACCGCTGATTCCGACCGCTGTGTACCGCCCCTCCTCGCCGGACCCGCTTCGCGGGTCCCGCTTCGCGGAAACACAGCGGCTACAACACTTCAAAGGGCTTCTTCCGACCGGCAGGGCTGCGAGGGTAGAGCGGGACTCCACGGACCAGGAGTCCCCGCGCGCCCGTTACCAGCTGGGCTCCTCTCCCTGCCGGCCCCGCCCCCAAACGCCGGTAAAGTCAAAAGGCAGCTGAGCCTTACCTCAGGTGGATTCCTTCGATCAATGCTGGGCAACCTGTAACTGCTACCACAGCTACCGCTGATTCCGACCGCTGTGTACCGCCTCTCCTCGCCGGACCCGCTTCGCGGGTCTCGCTTCGCGGAAACACAGCGGCTGCAACACTTCAAAGGGCTTCTTCCGACCGGCAGGGCTGTGAGGGTAGAGCGGGACTCCACGGACCAGGAGTCCCCGCGCGCCCGTTACCAGCTGGGCTCCTCTCCCTGCCGGCCCCGCCCCCAAACGCCGGTAAAGTCAAAAGGCAGCTGAGCCTTACCTCAGGTGGATTCCTTCGATCAATGCTGGGCAACCTGTAACTGCTACCACAGCTACCGCTGATTCCGACCGCTGTGTACCGCCCCTCCTCGCCGGACCCGCTTCGCGGGTCCCGCTTCGCGGAAACACAGCGGCTGCAACACTTCAAAGGGCTTCTTCCGACCGGCAGGGCTGCGAGGGTAGAGCGGGACTCCACGGACCAGGAGTCCCCGCGCGCCCGTTACCAGCTGGGCTCCTCTCCCTGCCGGCCCCGCCCCCTTAGGGTCCTTAGATCTCCCATAAAGTAAAGGTAACATTCCCGCTGCGCGGGAGGGCGCCGGGAGAAGCCCGGGACAAGGGCGGGACCGTCTGTGGCCGTCCGGGGTCGGACGAGGTTGGGTTGGGCTTAGAGCCTTGGTTCTCTGTACATTTTATCATCTTGTTACACCGTATACTACATTTTGCGTTATATTGTGGCACCATTATTAATTTCCAATTATGGCCCTAAGATCGGGCAAACAGCGCCTAGTGCATATTCAAACCTCTAAGGGTGTTGTCTCAGGCCCCCTCGATGCTTTTATCACCCGAGCCACAGGGATACTAGAAAAAGAAATTGAACTAGTTGAGCACAGATTGTCCCTGGACTTAGTTACTGGGAAACGCTCATCTATTGGTGCCCTGGCCCGTGTTAAAAGCCCTTTAACTAATGCTGTATTTAATTGTATCTCTACTTCAGAGACCGAAGTGATAGTTCATGTAGATGGGGACGGAGATCCAACATCCACGTCCAATGATAACATGGAACTGAAATCTGATAATAACCTGACCTGTTTAGAAGCGGACAGTCAAAATACGGAGGACGATGAGAGTAGCTTGTCCAGAACCCCACAATTATACGCTCCCACCTTATCCAGTATGCCCGTTTTGCCTCCAGTAATTACCAATCACGTTACTAATCAGGTTCCACGGAAAAGAAAGCATGCTTCAAGCTCAAAGGGAGAAAATGTACAAAAACAACCTAAAATAGATCATGTTAATAGTCCCTCTCATTCCCAGACCATACAAGAACCCCCAATAGTGTACTGTCCTTCATTGGTCCACTCAGGGTCTTCTAATCCTTGCCCAACATGTTTTAGTAGTGACGATGTCCTGTTGGCAAAAATGGAAGCAATGATTAAAACCTTATTGCTTCCGGTCTTAGAAAGTACCAGGATAATGTCCGCTAAAATAGATGTCCTGGAAGCAGCGGTCAACATTAATATGGACCTCTTGCAAAACTTAACGACTACTAGTTTCAAGACAAGGGGCCCTAACCCCATAGGGGGTGCTAACCAAAAAGGGGGGTCAACCACAACTATCCCCGTAGGGACATCTTCTACCATTATTAATAAAAAACCACTAATAGGAGCAAAAACTACAGCTGCCACATTGACTACTGCAAGTAGAGCCCCTACTAAAGAAACACCAAAGGCTAAACGCCCAGTGGCAACTAACAACACGCAGGGGAAAAAACCTCCAGCAAATGGTGCAGTAAACCAACCTAATAACACTCCAGCACAGACATCTATAATGGGTAGGGAGAGGAAAACCACTCTCCAAGATAGGAATCCGAGGACAGATAACAGAAATTCACGACACCCACCCAGAGTAAACTTACCTCCTGAAGCGTCACAATATACCATCGTTCTAACCGGAGTGGCCCCCCTAAGAGAGGGTATTAAAGAATCACAAGGGGATCTGCGGAATAAGGTCATCTTCTGGCTAAACAAACATCGCCCTCTCCCCCCGTCATCTCCCACCGAAATCCTCTATGTAAGGAGAGTAGAATGGGTAGGTAAGGGCGAAAAAGATCTGGAGGGTGACTGTATTTTAATTTCATTTAGAGACCCCTGGGTGGTGGAAAGAATCCAAAGGAAAGCTAGATTTGCCCATTTGGGTGATGTACAGACCTTACACCTTGGTTACTTTTACCCCCACACGTACCCAATTAATCAAATGGGCCTCAATCATTGGAAACTCAAAGGGGGAATGCCCCGGGAGCCCACAATCCATCACCCCCAATACTACCCTCCTCTCTTCAATCATTTCGAGGCACTATCAGATCTAGAATGGGTTGACTGACTATGTGCACCGACCCAGTCACCGAACACAGCTATAGGGAAGGGGGAGGGAGCGCACATCCCATTTAACCCTACCTCGGAATTAGTAAAGGAGCAACAGTCCCTTTTCCATAACAACAATAGTATGTTGAGGGGGCAAAGTGAGGAAGAGGCTTCCACTTCCAATATAGATGTGACCAGTCTAACAAATGACATCTTACCGAGCTCCCATTCCCCTCCCATTGTTAGCAATAACCACGTAGAGGTAAATTCTTTAATTTCACATATGGTATCTTGGAATGTTGCCGGAGTCAAGACCCGCATGATTTCTGAGGATTGGTTGGTCTTTATAGGTAAACATGAGGTTGTCCTCCTGCAAGAAACATGGGCCACATCTCCGTCTTACATGGTTGGATTCACAAATTTTTTCAAACCAGCTATAAAAGGTACTAAAGGGCGGGCGTCAGGGGGACTGACCATTTGGGTAAAACAGGCCTGGTGTTTTTCAGTTTCTGAACTGTATGTGGATAATCCCGACATATTGGCTATAAGGCTGAGGGAAGTAGGGGGGCAGGAAATGCTTATTATTAACATATACTCTAGAGGCCTCCCTGGCGGCCGTTGCCCCAAGCTGATAGGCGCCCTAGATACATTACTAATGGGTTGGAATAAAGGCTCATTTATTAAAATAGCGGGTGATATTAATTGCACAATTGAACCACTGTACTTGCCGGAAGACAATTGGGGGTTTGAAGAAGATGCGACCTGGAAAATCCCCGAACTTTCCAACAAATTACCAGTTAAAGCAACGGAGGCTGCCCTGAATTGGACTGCTTTTTGCCTCACTTGGGGATTAAGGGCCGCAAACGGACGCACCAAATCGGACATTGGAGCCAATCCCACTTTTGACAATGGTGCGAGGAAAAGTCGTATTGACTACATCCTCATAAAAATGGAATATTGGAGCCTAATTGTCGATATGGAAATTGTAATGCGTCCGGAAAGTGACCATAACCCATTGTCCCTGAAAGTCAAAATGTATGGCATGAAAAGACTAGCGGAACCAGATCCAAGGGGGCAAGGGGTTGTAACCGTATCAAATGACCGGAGGAGATTGAAATGGTCAATCATATCAAATGATGCAATGATACAGGCCAACATTGAAAATGTGGTGACTAATGCTTTAAACAAAGTGAGGTCTGCTGTTGTTGAGAGGGGTCAGGGTGATTTAGATAAGATCATGGGCATTCATGACAAATGCTTCTCTGAGCTTAAAACTATTCTCTCAAAACCATGTAAGTCTAACAACGGGCACCAGAATGCTCCAAGAGCAAAATGGTATAATAGAGAGTGTAGAGAGGCGCATAGTCACCTAATAGAGAAAGTTAAAACCAGAGACCTAAGTGCAGTAAAAGAGGCCAGACAAAGGTATAAAAGAGTTCAATGGGAGGCAAAGAGGGAATGGGAAGATGATTTTTGGGCAGACCTTTTGGACGCTAGCAAATCCAACAACCAGACCAAATTCTGGGATATTGTTAAATGCGGAAAAGACGGTGAATTCCGTACCCCGTCTAACAACGTATCTCCGGAAGTCTGGATAAATCATTACTCCTCCCAATTTTGCACAGTAGTTGTTGACCCTACGTCTGCATCTAATCTGCTACCGGCAATACCCCCTGGCAACGTGACTATGTCCTTTACAGAAGCGGAAACGGAGCTTGCATTAGGCCTAATCAAGAGAGGGAAAGCCCCTGGGTTAGATCAAATTCCAGCAGACCTATTTAAGCTAAACTTAGGCCTTTGGGTACCCTATTTAACTAGCATATTTAACACTATAGCGAGAGGTGCCCATATACCCAAGACTTGGAAGGGGGCAGAGATCCTCCCTATACACAAAAAGGGTGATAGATCGAACCCAGGGAACTATCGCCCTATCAGCCTAATTGACTGCTTTCAGAAAGTTTTTGCCCGTGTGATCCTGGCGAGGGTCCAAGGGTGGATTGAACTAGAAGGAATACTGTCCCCGCTACAGGCGGGCTTTAGATCTGGTATAAGTACCATTGACCAGGTTCTGAGGTTCTGCATGATCTTTTGGAAGGTCGTTATACTGGGGGGTGGCACCATCTTCGCTGCTTTCATAGACTTGAAATCAGCTTTTGATTTGGTGCCGAGGGGAAAATTATGGCAGGTACTAAGGGACCTAGGAATGCCGGGAGAATTGGTGGAGATGATTATTAGACTACACGAAGATAACTTTGCCAGGGTAAGATGGGGGTTACAAGGGCAATATACTGACTCATTTCCGGTTTCACGGGGAGTCCGTCAGGGGTGCGTTCTCGCCCCCACCCTCTTCTTACTCTTTATAGATCAGGTAGTGAAATTCTTCGGGTCTACTAATACTGACGCACCGTCCTTGGCGGGGACTAAATTCCCAATGTTGATCTTTGCGGACGACACCCTCCTCCTTTCAAAGACTAGGGGAGGCTTACAGTTGGCTTTAAATCACTTTGAGGAATATTGTAAACAGAATGACCTTCAGATAAATGTGGGGAAAACCAAGTTTATGGTTTTCTCCAGGAAAAAACCAATACGTAGTAGTGTACAACTTAACAGGGTTAACCTGGAACAAGTTGATACGATGACGTACCTGGGGGTCACTCTGGATTGCCGACTGTCTTGGAAACCACAAATAGAGACCCAGCAGCTAAAACTTGCCCAACTGACTGGTTGTCTTTTGCGTGAGCAAAAGAAATCAATCACTAAAAGGGTTGTCCCCGCCCTACAAATCTATGATGTTAAAATTAATGCTGCGACACTTTATGGGGCAGAGTTATGGGGTTTTATGGACCTCTCGAGTTTGTATAGGATACAGTGTAGGTTTCTTCGTAATCTGGTAGGGCTGCCCCAATCAACCCCACAGATCCCACTTTGCCACGACATGGGTTGCCTTCCAATATCGGACATGGCAAGATACAGAGTAGTGTCCACTTGGAGGCGCATATGGACTTCGGAGGATTTGGCTCTCTTTGCAAAGGAGCTAACCGAGGTAAAGGCTATGTGGGGATCGGAGCGAATCCCATGGCTTCGCTCGGTGAAAAGGAGCCTGCATGACATGGGCTTGAGCCATCTGTGGGTCTCGCCAGGTACGAACAACTTTCCCTCGAAAAAGGAATTTAAGGGTTTATTCTGGGCCTCAACTCGCCTTCCCTTGGCACATGCCTCCAGTTCTGAAAACTTGACGGGGCGTTTTTTAAGTTTTAAATTGGATCCAGCCCGGGAGGCATACTGGGACCTTATCTCCAGGTCAATGGATAAAAAACTATACCACCAATTCCGAGTGGGCTCACTACCCCTAAATTCCTTTACCTCATCTTGGGGCAATAGCTCCACCAACCCTTGCAGTCGTTGCCCCGGATGTAAGGAAACTGAGGGTCACTTTTTGTTCGCCTGTCCTCAATACAGAGAACCCCGCTTAAAATGGTTAAAACCCATTTTTAAACGCATGACATGTAAAAAATCCTCGGACGCTATTTGGGCTCTAAAAACAAACACCTCTGATTTTATCGTGATATGCTTGGCTAAGTACTTAGGCTGGGCATGGGCAATCAGAGCTAGAAGGAACTTAACTGCCTCTTGATCATAAAGTGCAATGTGCATAGTGTTTACCTGTATATGTCTAATCAACTTTTATGATCAGCTACATCCAATGTCTTGTTTCGTTTCAAAAACGGTTTAATAACTTTTTAATTGTGGTTTTTAGACTGATTGTATATTTGATAAACATATTGACTTTATCTTTCTAGTATGATTTTGTATAATGTGGAGACTTTGAAACTGTTTTTAAATACTTGTCTAAATTGTCTTTTATGATTTTATTATCGAAATAAAGACATTAAAATCTGAAATCTGATTTGCATATGGCTGGGTTCAAACTGGAATGGCATAGTGAGCAACAAAACTATGGATTTAGGCCCAGATCTCTGTACTGGGGTGAATGTATGACATTGTTCTGCATTCTGTCCATCAATTGTTGTTTTTGCATTTGTCACCCCGAGTGGGAAGGGTATGCTCAGACGTGAGTCCCTTGCTCTCCATGCCACTGGAATCAGGCTATCCTGGCTGACGAGGACTGAAAGCCCGAAACCGGTCCTAGGATGTTTGTTTCCAGTCCAGGGAGGACCTGGCTTGGTAGTTCGGGCTGGACTGTTCCCATGGGGCACAGGGTCAAGACTGATTTGCATATGGCTGGGTTCAAACTGGAATGGCATAGTGAGCAAAAAAACGATGGATTTAGGCCCAGATCTCTGTACTGGGGTGAATGTATGACATTGTTCTGTATTCTGTCCATCAATTGTTGTTTTTGCATTTGTCACCCCGAGTGGGAAGGGTATGCTCAGACGTGAGTCCCTTGCTCTCCATGCCACTGGAATCAGGCTATCCTGGCTGACGAGGGCTGAAAGCCCGAAACCGGTCCTAGGATGTTTGTTTCCAGTCCAGGGAGGACCTGGCTTGGCAGTTCGGGCTGGACTGTTCCCATGGGGCACAGGGTCAAGACTGATTTGCACATGGCTGGGTTCAAACTGGAATGGCATGGTGAGCAAAAAAACGATGGATTTAGGCCCGGATCTCTGTACTGGGGTGAATGTATGACATTGTTCTGCATTCTGTCCATCAATTGTTGTTTTTGCATTTGTCACCCCGAGTGGGAAGGGTATGCTCAGACGTGATTCCCTTGCTCTCCATGCCACTGGAATCAGGCTATCCTGGCTGACGAGGGCTGAAAGCCCGAAACCGGTCCTAGGATGTTTGTTTCCAGTCCAGGGAGGACCTGGCTTGGCAGTTCGGGCTGGACTGTTCCCATGGGGCACAGGGTCAAGACTGATTTGCATATGGCTGGGTTCAAACTGGAATGGCATGGTGAGCAAAAAAACGATGGATTTAGGCCCAGATCTCTGTACTGGGGTGAATGTATGACATTGTTCTGCATTCTGTCCATCAATTGTTGTTTTTGCATTTGTCACCCCGAGTGGGAAGGGTATGCTCAGACGTGAGTCCCTTGCTCTCCATGCCACTGGAATCAGGCTATCCTGGCTGACGAGGGCTGAAATCCCGAAACCGGTCCTAGGATGTTTGTTTCCAGTCCAGGGAGGACCTGGCTTGGCAGTTCGGGCTGGACTGTTCCCATGGGGCACAGGGTCAAGACTGATTTGCATATGGCTGGGTTCAAACTGGAATGGCATGGTGAGCAAAAAAACGATGGATTTAGGCCCAGATCTCTGTACTGGGGTGAATGTATGACATTGTTCTGCATTCTGTCCATCAATTGTTGTTTTTGCATTTGTCACCCCGAGTGGGAAGGGTATGCTCAGACGTGAGTCCCTTGCTCTCCATGCCACTGGAATCAAGCTATCCTGGCTGACGAGGGCTGAAAGCCCGAAACCGGTCCTAGGATGTTTGTTTCCAGTCCAGGGAGGACCTGGCTTGGCAGTTCGGGCTGGACTGTTCCCATGCGGCACAGGGTCAAGACTGATTTGCATATGGCTGGGTTCAAACTGGAATGGCATGGTGAGCAAAAAAACGATGGATTTAGGCCCAGATCTCTGTACTGGGGTGAATGTATGACATTGTTCTGCATTCTGTCCATCAATTGTTGTTTTTGCACAAAAATATTGTGGCACAAAATGTACTGTGGTCAATGAATGAATTAAAGAACTATCAATTTTATAATGTAGTCCAAAATATAATATAGGTATACATATTTTTTGTAATTACCATTAATCTTTATAAAATTAATGTATTTAAAAAGTATACATAACATACAAATAACACACAAACATACACTTATTAACTTTATTTTTAAATGCATGCTACTCAAACAAATGTTTAAACAATTTTAATATCACATGTTCAAATATAATACATTTATTTTAAACAAAATACTACTAATATTAATAATAATCTTTTTTAAATATATAAAAAATTTGATTATTTTTAAACTTCGAGAACATTTTTGTAAATCAACACATCATAGAAAGTTAACTAAAAGAAATCAAATATTTAAAATAAATGTAAATTAAAATTAGCGATATAAAAATATTTTTTAAATTCCACGATAAATGTGATGTCATAATATAACTCCAATCAAATTTATTAATAAAATAAACAACTTAAAAACAATTCAAATGCTCATTAACTACTATACTACAAAAATAAGGCTGATGTTTACATTGTTGTGGGGAGTCAAATATATTAATGTAAATCCACATAAATTCAGAAGAAAGTGGATCATTGGTTGTGGGGGTCATGTTTACTATTCATACACCAGTCTAACAAACACTCGGGAAAATCATATTTACTAGTCTAATGCCAGATTAGCAAGCATTGGGAAAAGAGCAAACCTTGGGAGGTTTAAATACAACACACACAAATAAAATAAATAAACAGTACAATTATTTCATAAATGTGGAAAACAATGTTATAAATCGTAAGTATAATCGAATTTTCAAAACATTCAGGAGTTCGTAACAAATAACAACTATATGCGAGATGCACAATATTTTTGTTTTGTTAACGAAAATAAACACTATTCATCCACTCTCCCAATATAACACCCAAATATAAAATACAAAATAAGATCTATTATGATAAAGAAATAGAATTTTTATTTAAAATTTAAATATAATTTAACATTTAAAAAAAGAATTGCACATTCACTTAATGACCATTGGGCATTCCCAAAAAAGGTTACATATCATAAAACGTAAAAATCTCAAAAATTAAACATTTCTCGCAAGGAACAATCAACAATTAAGAATAATTACCAAACACTTAAAAAAATTACAACACCCACTTAAATCCCAATTCACAACGATATCTATAAAAATACATAAAATAATAGTTTAAGAAAACGTAAAAAACATTTTTATACCCTGCAAATTAGTATAGTTAATAGCTTATGCATTTATATATTCATACCATATATTAAAGTGTTCATTTATATAATCTTATCTATTATACAGCTTTTTTAAAAAAAAAATGCTCCCCTCACCATGTGAGTTTTCTCCAAAGGCAATGGGAGCATTTAGCAATTTTCACTGCTTCTTCCTACCAGGGTATTTCTGGTGGTGACGGGCAGCGATCATTTACCTCTAATTCCACCCAGCTAAATTAGATGGGCAGAAATAGAGGTCTACCTCTGACTGCCCTTATTTCACAGGGCTGTTGGGGGGGGGGGGTAATCACAGCTAAGACAGCGTAGTCTCCACCGTGATTAGACCTAAGGTCATCCTGCATGTAAATTTGATGGGCAGATCACATTCTTGATGGTATGCATACCCTGTTACAGTAGCCACGGAGTGTACACACCTACAAAATATAAATTGAGCCTTTAGTCTGAAGCTGAAAGAATCCTATCATGATCCAGTAATAACATCATCTAGTCTTCAAGCGAGCATTCCTTGCCTAAGTAAATCTGCCAAGGTTTGAGTTGTCTTCAGCCAAACATCTGATCTACCCATTGTAGGCCTTTCTCATGACAAAGACCCCAGAGGATGGTTTCCCTCCTATGCATAGGGCTGCTTTATGCTATTAAGGCACCTTGAAATGTTTCAATGCAGGGATGCCTATACATTGTGGGCCTAACTCCAGGCCATGGCCATTGTATGCAGGATTAGGTTTGAGGCTATAACATGGTTAGCAGTAGTGAGATGGGTCAGTAGGAACAGGTGCGGGGTAGTAAAGAAGATAACATTTGAGGCACACCCATATTGATGCATCTCGCATGGGACCTAAACGTGTGGCCAGCTGTGACAAGTGAAAGCCCAAGTTATGTGATGTCATTTGGGGAAGTATTTGGCCACTGGTTGAAGTGGGTACTCGAAGGCAGGATGCACAAGATCTGGGTTCATGCCCGCTCAAAATGTAGGATCTGATTTCCGATCCTTTGCTGACCTAAAACAGTTGGGGGCCCAAAGGGGCAGCATACTAAAAAGATAATTGAATCTTCACCACTATCATCTTCAAAGTATGTACCTTTCCCTAAAGGTGGGTTCATTTCATAAAATTGTGTTTAGTGCCTTCTAGTAGAGGGAAAAATTGTCTGCAACCATTCAGATAAGTCCTTTGTTCATACGGATGCACAATGTAACAAAGCCTTTCTGGTACTTATTGCATATCATAACCGTGTATACAAGCATTAGTAGTAGTTCTGAATACACGAAGCACCTCGCTCTTCATCTTAGTTATTTTATAACAAGAGAAATGAAATATTCCTCAATATTGGACATTGCTTCAGGAATCAACAAACATGGGCAGGACAGGAGGAGTGGAACTAAGAAGAGCATGTATAGGGGTCACTTCTCCCTGGTGCCACAGTTAATCTTGGTAGTCTCCGAAAGAAATCTCCACAGGTGACTCCTCCCACAGGGGCTTCATATAAGAGGCAGCCCTTGCATATGACCTGCTCTATCAGTAGATTATGGGACATTATCCATTTCCATGCCAAAACGAGTCCCGACCTGCGCATCCTCATATCGACCTATTCCCATATTAGGAGCAGATTATTAAAATACTGGGGAAAATTCTGTCCAACTGATGTGCGCAAATCCTTCCAGGACTTGTCAACCTAGACCAGAACGGGTTTGTCCCAGGGCGCAGTACCTCCGCATCCTTCAACACCTTTTTCATGAACAAAATCAGTTTCAGGGAAAGTTCCCATAGACGGCCTGCCTGGTGCATGTCCTGGAGAAAGCGTTTGATTCACTAGATTGGGATTACTTATTTCAGGTCCTTGCACAGATGAGTATAGGTAAATGTCATCTGGCCTAGACATGGCCTCTATATACAAAACCTCTATCTTGCGTCCGGCAGGGATGCTACATTTCATCTACATTCCTGTTAGAGAGTGGCACAAGGCAAGGGTGCCCTCTCTTCCCTGTGTTATTTGCGATGGATATGGACCACTTGCTATCTGGCTACAGAGTGATGGGCAACAGTATCCCCCTTGCTGACCGCACAAATGCAGTGTGCTATTGTACATTCGAGACGTACGCAGACCTATTCCCTGTCAATGATGCGCATCATGCATTTGCCAGAGTCACGGGCCTCGCAGTCAACTGGGACAAGTCCTCCGTCTTTCCATTGCACCCTGACTTGGCCCCGTAGGAGATATGTTTTGGTAGGATGCCGCTAACCTGGCGGAGCTCCGCAGTTCGATATCTTGGAGTTCCCATGTACCACTCACGGCTCACCTCCTAGAGGGTAATCTGGGACCCGCATTAACAGCGCTGAAGTCACTGGTACAATTTTGGAAGAAATTACCACTTGCTACCACGGGGAAGATTGCTTTATCAAAGATGGTGATATTACCTCCCCTTTTATGTTACTTTAACAATCCACCCGTGGTATCAACCTGTTGCTTCTTCGGCAAACTCAGCTCATTGTTAGTGGAGCTTATCTGGGGCAGCAGCCACCACCGGATAGCCCTGAAAAAGTTAAAATTGCCTACCATAGGAGGCAGCTTAGGCACCCCATCATTTGAAGCCTACTTCCTGGCGGCACAATTGCAATGGGTAGCCAGCTGTCTAGCTAACTGTAATCAGGAGGGAACGCACCTAGGTTCACAACTTCTTACAGCTGCTATAATCCGAGGCTTCCTGTTCAATGAATGGGACCAGGCCCTAACCTTTTCTCAGAACTTCTTGAGAAACACCAGCTTCCAAAACTGTCATGGGTAGGTTGAGGAGGCGTGCTAGAGGAGGCACACGAGGCATGGTGTGAATGTTGGGGCAGGAACAACATCTCCCATAAGTCCGGGAGGAAGGAAACAGGACGGGCCTATTTAAGTCCCGCCCTCATTGCCACTCGTTCACTTCCGACATACACAGAGACGGAAGAGAAAGCCGACCGGGCGTTCTCCGCCCTGTTTGAGGACTACACAAGTTGGGCTGCTGTGAGCAAGACCACAAGGCTCAGGGCATCTACGGCGGGAGAGAGGAACCCTCCTTGTATAGATGCGCTGCACGGACCGCGCTGGGCGGTACTTGCGCTGATGCTGACGCCAGCCCCCATGGCTGGTCGCTCTAAGAATTGGGACATTGGTTCGGAGGCTAAGAACTCATCAGCTCCCCGTCAACAACCCCTTCATTTCGCACGGGGGTGCGAGCCCCAGGGACTGGAGGCATATCAGTAGAAAAAACTCAAGCGTTAGAAGGCGCTTCACTTTTCAGTAATTGACATTATCCCGTCCAGCCGCGTGAGAGGAACGCGGAAGTACTTGGCAAGTTCCCGCGCTAGGAAGCGCTTCTGTTAATATGTGTGTATGGCCGGTTCTCCACCCTTGACGTTTGCGGAATTACCGGCAGATCAGGGAGCTACAGATTGCTTTGGATTCTTTGGTGACTTACAGTTGGTCCTTTTGCTCAGAAGACGAGGCAGCACTAGTAACTACCTTTTCACGTGGCACACTGTCTGGAGGAAGACAACGGAAGCTCTAGAAAGCCTCTCCGGCCACGTGGTGATCTGCCCGTCGTTCCAGTAGCACCCAACAGAGTCCAGAACAGGAATTCCTTTCGAGGCTATACAGAACACTCTCTGCTATGAGATAAGTACCTCGTACCTTAAGTTCAAGACTGTGTATCTGTAATATTTTAATTTTTTTGGTGCTGCTGTCGTGTTGGGAGAGGTACCACGTTGTATATGTAAGTGCACACACATTAGGGTTTATGGGGGTGTGGTTCTCAGAGCATGCATGATCTTCTGTATGTGTTGTGTCTCACTTGCAGGGCTTCTGGGGTGAAGCGTAGGCGAGTGAGGTTCGCCCTATCCGACGACATGCCCACCGATGCCTAGCAGCGGCAGTTTATTTCTTTTTGGTTTCTTTGTCCCTTTTTTCCCTTTCCCCGATAGAGGTGTTATTCGTGCCGTGTTATATTAATACACGCATGTGTGTCACCACTTAGGGGAGAGGGTTAAACAGCGTCTCATCGTTCCCGCTGTACCCGGCTGTAAGGTTTGTGATACCTACCTCTGAACGACAAAAACATACCATTTCATATCCTCCACTATGCATATTTGACCCACCCCCCACAACTCAGCTGCTACTTCCCAGTGGCAAACCTGTGGTGCCCCCACTGCAATTCGAGGACAGAGATCTCTGCCACATGCCATGGTCCTGTCCCGCCCTTTTCACCTACTGGAAAAGGGGGTGCACGTGACTCTGCACCAAAGTCATGGACATATCTATGTAGGAAGCCTGTGCTCTTGGCTTCTTCAAGCGCAGGAAAAAACACACAGTGCATTTTCGTTTCATGGGCTTATCCCCTTTACCTGTCAAAAGGACACTTACAGTCCAATGGAGAGCCCCAAATGCTTCACTTCTGGCAGCAGGGCAAGGTGCAGTGCACAAATGGGGATGGTAGAGGGAACCACCCTATGCTACGCGGAGGCACACCACCTTCGGTAGCAAAACTCGCCCAACACAATTTCTGCATCTCATGTCCCCTGATGATCTCCCACTGTGAGTCCGATTGACTCCCTTGCAAACTAGCGCCGGTTTTCACCAAGTGAATGACTCCCACACATTACATTATCGCACATACAGACTCCTTGACTCTTCTCTCCATCTTCTCATTGACCACTCACTCACGAAGCAAGCCCTCCTTCCTACCCTCCCTTATTGCTGTTGTCATGATATCCGAACCTACACACATTATCCATGCACCATTCCGTCTTGCTATGTGTCTGCCTTCCCTGTGTCCTCCGCCTCCTCTAAGTTGTGGATTTTGTCCCACTGAATATTAATACAGTTTTGTTATTGTGAGTTTCAATTGTATTGCACTATTGTAAGAAGTGTATATCCTTTTTTGATTTCTGACAAAGACATGGTTATGCCCTGGATACTGTGTTTATACTTGTAATGCATGTACATTGCTTACGTCTGTGACTCCCTATTTGGGGATTCTTTTTGCACGACTTAGGCTAAAACAGAAAGTTAACTTCCACTACAAAACAGTTAATTAGCTACAATAATACAATACATATCAAATGGAACAGGATACAACAACTGAAAGTAGCATGGACATTAAGCTTTAAAATGTTACCCAATATCAAATCCATGCCATAGGACCGGCTTGATGTGGTAGATATCTTAGATACATTCGAACAGAGAGCTGAAATGATATCTAGCATCTATAAAGGTTACAAGGGAGCCGCCAGCCTGTAATATGCATAAGGTTTGAAGAGTTGAGCGGTGGTTCGACAAAAACATCTTTAAAGACGCACGAACCCCTGCCAGATGTTGTCTAAGACCTTGTATGAGAAATAGATGTGATCGGATGGCAAGGGAAAAATTAAAAGGCTAGTGAAACAAAGAAGAGAAAAGCTAGTTTGAGACTCTGGGATACTTTGTTTTGATACTGATGCACTGTTAAATATTTGTTATGTTTTCCTTTGAGATTTCAAGCAAACTTGGATACCTCCCCTTTCCCTTGTAATATTAGATCGGGTCAATCCATGCTACACTTTTTATTTTTTTTGTGGTTTTTATTTCATATATACAAAGAGTATTTTACTTCCTTTAGTTAAGAAGCTTGCTATCACCGATTTTAGAGAAGCATATAGCATAGCAAGCTACTTCAACTTAATGATGATAGGATCATTCTTTAATGTGGGTACGTTTGCAAAAACAGCAATCCCGGCTCGATTCACAATGAATATTAATTTGAATAGTTTTATAATCTAAGGATTCTCTGATATTATATTGATTTTCTATTCACTACTTGTTTTAAATGTTTAAAAATATGTACTGTGATTTTTATATGTACTTTTATGGATACTTTTGTTTTCCGAATAAAGAAATAATTGAATTGAATTGATACTGAGGAATTTCACGTTCAAAGTTACATTTGGCAAATAATAGCAAAAAAAGTTTCAAAGTCATGAGCGATAGATGACACCACTTCGGAGGAAGATTTTGCCCCTTTGTAAAGGATACAGACCAGATAAAAGTGTGCCTTTTTCAACATTTTAACACACTTTACATTACCAGAAATGAGTTGCTTGCTACTGAAACCAAGGGAATCCTATCGTCCAAACAATGCTCTCAGACGTATGATTTACAGATAGTTTTTCGTATCAGAGCTTTACATATGGAGCAAAGTAGGAATCAGGCCTGGGCGTAGTTTGTGGAGTTTTGCTACGCAGAACTCCGTGAAGATACAAAAAACACTCCGCGAAGTTCCGCGAGTGGCGGAGTGCAGTGCGAACTGCAATATGTGCTGATATTCCTGCCGCTCAGGTAGAAATTCTACCCGAGCGGCGGGTAAAAAATTCCGCTGCGCAACATCAAGCGGAGTTTTCTGCACTCCGCAAGCTCCGCGGGGTGCAAAATGCAGAAAACTCCGCGAATCTGGAGCCTTTAGAGCAGACGGGTCTCCAATCTTTTCTGTAATAAAAGCTACTTATGTTCAATGAAAATCATCCTGATTTACTAATATTATTGTAATAGTGATCACATCAAGAAAGATTACATTAGTGACCACCCTATGTTGGATTACTACCGGTGATCATCTCAGTGCATCAGGCAGGGTTGCCAACAGTGATGTTAAAAAATGTCTTATCAACATGGAATGCCTCCGTAAAGGTAATTCCCAACAATGCATGATTTATTGACTAAGGGCCACATGTACGAAGGCATTTTCCGTTTCCTAATGTGTAATTCACAATTCCAGGCCATTAGAAAAGGCAAAATGCCATTTCGGAATGTACGAAAGGCATTTTTGGTGTGCAAAAAGCGATTTCTATCCAGTAGAAATCGCATTTTGGAAATCGCTAAATAGGAAATTGCAAATAGGGATTTCCAAAAAGCAATTTGCAAACACCATGTACAAAGAATTTCCTAATTACGAATAGTCACAAAATGGCCATTTAGGAAATGCAATTACCATCAATCTGTATCAGGTGGTCACCATATGCAAACTTTAAAAAAATCACCCAGAATGCATTAGGCTCTTTCAGAATGGCAGCACTCTATGTCAAGGAGGATGAGGATTTTGGCTGGTAGGCAGAGAAGGAGGAGGTGATGGAGAGGATATTTAGGGTGATGGCATCCTGTTTGAACAGACATAGGAATAGATATATGAGAAGTAAAGACCCAATAGTGATGTAATCCTGGAATTAATTGCTGAGTTACAACCCCAGCTTCAGACCATAACACTGAGAAGCAATGCAATCCCACCACATGTGCAGGTATTGTATTGTCTGCACCTTGTAGCTTCTGGCAGTTACCAGGAGGGAATAGCATTGCAGGGGGGTGTCACAAAGTGTTTTTCCAGGTTCTTCCAGAAGTTTCTGGATATCTGGTTAGCAAAATTAAGCACTACATATTTTTCTAAATACCCCCAACATTTGCACCAGACCAAATTAATGTTTTACCTGGTAGCACAATTCCCCAACGTTATTGGCTGTGTTGATGGCACACAAATTTCCATATGTCCACAGGCAAGAAATGAATTCATCTACAGAAATAGGAAAAGCACACACTCACTCAATGTACAGGTAGTGTGTGGTGCCTCATGCATCATAACAGACACTGTGGCCAGATTCCTAGGCAGCACCCATGATTACTTCAGGTTCTGCCACAGTGGAATACATAACCAACTGGCTTAGGGCGAATTTGGCATTGGCATTATACTTGGTAAGATAATTGCTGACTCAATGCATACAGTGGCCACATCTGTTTGTGTTATGTGACCTAATGGTTTATCCTCTCATGCTCTTCAAGAAGACAGCATATATGCTTTGCATGCTTGGTTACTGACACAATACTTGACACGAAGAACCAGAAGTGAAAGGCAGTACAACAAGGTACATAAACAAAACGGTCCATCATCAAACGTACCTTTGGCATACTGAAGTCTAGGTTGCGCTGCCTCCACAAAACTGGCGGAGCACTACTTTACAGACCTGAGAAGTGTTGTAAGATCACTGCCACATGTGCCATACTACACAATGTTGCCATGAGGAAGGGCTGCACAACATTGCCATAGAGCCCGAATCCAATGCGGAATTACCACCACTACAGGTGCAGCAGAACGGCACACGTGCAGCAGAGAGTCGTGTACGAGTCACAGACATCACCAACAACTATTTTTGAGGTAAGAATGATTACAATATTTAATAAATAGACATCACACATGATGTGCATGCTTGGTGCATAACTGAAAAACCACCTTTTATTCAGGTTGTGAGAATAAATTATCTCACCTTAATCAAGTGTATCTGTTGCTGATGTAACATTGTTTCAATTAAGCAACAAAGTACGTAATAACAAACTATACAAAGTAGATTCATGAGTCTGAGTATTCAGTAGCTTTACTTTTAATGGCCTCTGGAGTTGGGTGCCTTCTCAGCAAAACTAGACTGTGGAAGTGGGGCCATGTCAGATCCAGAGGTGTTTCGGAGTGTGCGCCTGGTACAGCATCCCTCTTGCATAGATGTGGCACTGATTCTAGAGCAGTCTACACTCTCAGTTGGCAGCAGTATGTTGGGGACAGACGGTTGTGTGTTTGAATGTTTTCAAGGGCTGTGGTCACTTATACTAGATCACTTGTAACATCCTGCCAGCAGTGCCCAATGACATTTTCAATGTTGACAGTTCTCCTTGCAAGAGTGGTTTTGGCTATTGCCAATCTATTGATTGAATGAGTGAAGGCATCACAGCATGCCATGAACTGCCTGTGCCTGTGTCTTTTCAGACATTGCTCCTTCTCCATGGCAGCAATCCAATGTTCTAGCCTTTTCTGTAATTGCTGCATTGACTTTGACATGTTTTGCAGATGCCTAAATTACCATCTTAATTTATTTGGTTCGCAGGTGCTGTACTGAGATGATTGATATCTCCAGGCCACCAAACACGAGAACTCGCTGCCATGTTGTCTGACAGATTGTCATTGTGGACTGTTGCTAGTCGGATTCTATGGTATCTGCGTGCCCTGCCCACAGATGTATTTGTGTCCCTCATCACTGTCCACAAAGTCTGGTAGTGGTGCAACACTTTGTCTCCTGGTATTTGGTTTTGGAGTATTGGGCATAGGAGTTGCATTTGTGCTGTCCTCCATTTCCATGTTTCTGTCAGTACCTTATTCATCCTCAATTGTTTCTGACACGTGCTGGGCGTGATCTGTAGACATGCATGTATATAGTTGGTTTTAATAAATGGTTAATGTTTGTTCACAATATTGTTGGAAGTGTGCTTCATATGTTTGTGGCATTTTCTGATGTACAGAAATGTGTAATGTACCTGGGGAATTACAAACATTATGTTATATTAAGGAAGTAAAGGTGAGTGGACTTTCCCTGGCTGGTACCTGCAGGATTGGAGCTGTCAATTTCCGACACTCCCACCGCACTCTCTGGTTCCACTGTCAGCTCGATCAGTGATTCCATGGGAGTTGGAGGGGGGTGTTTGGAGGGTCCACCACATGTGTCATGACACTCAGACATCCTGCTGGCCACCTTCTCCTTTGTGCAGGATTTTGAGTCTACCAGCATTTCTGATATCTGGTATGGTCCTCTGGGTCACACCAAGGGTGTTCACTTTCTTCAGAACACATTCCATATCATGGTCTTCTGGGATTCTGGAACACTAAATTATGCCTTCCCAAAGAGCTGCTCCATGTGTGCCACACTTACTTATGTTAGAAGCTCCAACTCCTTCTCTAAAAAGGTCACTTTCTGCTGCCAGAATCCTTGTACCCATCTTCCTTGGACATGGTGTTCTCCATAAATTGCAAAAAACAGGAGTGTTCCTTCCTTCCTGCACCTTCCCTAGACTTCTGGTTGGTAGCCACATCCTGCATTTCTAAACCTCTTGGTCTGACATCATCATTCTGCATCCAAAATGTGACTTTTACTAAATTGCAATTACTTATTTGGAAATTAGAGAATTCCAAAATAGTGATTTCCTATTTGTGATTGTGAATCTGTAAAAATTGCTATTAGAGGAATCCATTGTTACATTCATCTAATTTTGTGAATCCCTAACAGCGATTTCTACAAATCAGTATTTGGAAATCGCAAAACCAAACATTTGTACATATGGCGCTAAATATCAGCTTGAAAAATCATGTAACATAACATACGTATGTGTACCATGCACTTTGTATTTTGAAAGTGCCCCTTGTCCCAGAATTATATCATGGCACTGAAATAACATATGTTTATTGTTTCCAAAATCAATGGTTGGAATGATAGAACTGGAAATTCAACAATTTTTCTCCTAACAACAGCTTATGAGTCTCGAAAATACATAAATTTTTGTCTTGAATACATCATTTCAATTTTGGCATAGATACATTAATTTGAACAGGCAAATGCTTCTAATTTAGTAGGTTGGGTACCACTCGGGAGAGTTACCAGTAGCTCACAAGCAGCTCGTTTGAGAAGCCTTCTTTAGAGTCCACTGACAGTGTGCAGCCGCGCACAATACGCCGCCATTGTCCATTTGAACAATACCACTGTTTTACCAAACAGCACTGGCATGTTTTTGCAGCACTGTTGCGGATATATTGTAAACTGGCAGGAAAAGGATGAACATTACATTTCCTGGCACAGTATTTAAAGCGTTTGTTATTTCTCCAGCATACAGCTTCTAATGAGCATTTTCCTTTTAATGGGGCACGCTGTGCTAGATAGGCACAGCTTTTTCATGCTTACATAAATGTGTCTGTTGCATAATCAGTCTATCAGTGAAAAATATATTTACAAACTAGATTTGCTTTTACAGGAGAGAATAATAGTCCTTCCCACTGAGGGAGAACCTGAAATCTTGGAATTTCAAATAACTTTCTCTTGCCAGCAACTCCTTTGGCCTTTTAGTTAATGTCAATTTAGCCATGTTGTATTTTCAACATCGTCCTGCGCTGTTTGAGCATCCGTGATAACGCCTAACAGGCTGGCACAAGTAGAGCTCTGGCTATTTCAACATCCCTCAAGGCAGGATGGCTTATGAAACATTGTATTATTGGCAACAGCCGGTAATATTTTAGTGGAACTCAAAAATACAATTCTAATATTTTTCCAAGGTTCATCCAGGGACTCCGGATCCAGAAAAGATGCCAAAATCTCCCGGTAAAACTCGAGGGACGAATGAGGAATCAGCAGAAGAATTGGGCACAGTATATCTGTTTCTTCCAGTTATTCCTCATTTCTCAGTAGAACGTCAGAGTCCCAGTTGTATTCCTTAGTTACTCCAAACCCAAAGTTATTGGCACCCTGATATCTATAAATAACTCCCGGGGGGGAGAGTTACCTAGTACAAATCCTGAATACTCATTTGCGGAACTTAGTAGTTAGAATTCCAAAGGAAGTTTGATTACACTTTCTCATACAGTGGGCCCTTTGTGATTGGTAAAGTAGTTATATTCAATTCTTCGCTTTTTTCTAATAATATTGCCAGGCATGTAGATGATTGTGCAGGCATTTTAGAGGAGTAAAGAGATCTAAGCCATAGCGTTCCATCAGTAAGTTCTATGGATATTATGTACATCTGACAGTATATAGGGTGGTCTTACAGTGGGGCCCAGTAATGTTTATGTTACTGTGTGTTGTGATACTTTCAATAGCCGAATGAGGACAATAAGGAGGACCATGAATCCAGTAGCGTGCATACTGTGCCTGGCTATATGAAAGTATATGCCAACTTCTGGGGTCTATAGTCCTCCCCGTTCCTAAGGAAGAATCAGTAAATTACAGCCAATCCTCACCTGTTTCTCAGCCCAGGCAAGTTTGATCACTACGCTTCTTAGCATGTTGAAGAATGTTCCAATGGGGCCGACTGGAATGTCGGTGAGGAAGTATACCATCCAAAGGAGATCTACCATCTTCTTGATTGCAGTCCTCCGTGCTAGGAATAGCGGAAGCTTAATCTAGCTCATCACCTTATTTCAAGTGTGGTAAGTATCACCCCCATAGTTGTCTTGATTGTACATCTACAGCCCAATGTACTTTAATTCCAAAATACCACACAGAATCTTCCATCCACTTCAGTTGGAACTCTAGGGGACACAGTTCCTGTATTTTCTGTGAGAGGGAATATTAGCAATGCGTTCCAATTCAATTTCAGCCTTGAAATGTATCCAAATCTAAGTATTTCATGAATAATGAGAGATTGGTCTCTTTAACATATGGTGCTATGTCATCTGCATATGCCCCTAATGTCAGTTTCATCCATGAGATTCTTAACTCTCGATTTGCACGATATTCCTGAAGCACACAGGCCAATGGCTTTGATACTACCATATACAGCAAGGTTGATAGAGGCTCTCCCCCCGATTTTGTCCTGCTCTGTATAGGGACTGGGCTAGACACGTGACCATTAACTCTAGCTTGCTTTTGGTACAGAGTAGTAATACACCTGAGGACTATATTCCCATAGCCAGTCTTTCCAACCCTGCTTTCATGTGTGTCTTTTTCTCTGAATCATAAGCCTTCGTAGAATCTAGGAAAATATCTTTCAGTCCTCTACTCTAGGCCTCCTTACAAGACCATGACAAAAATGTTTGCAAATTGTATGCTCTGGATCTGCACTTATAAAGCCAGATTGCCCCGATAACATGAGCCCTGTCATATAAGAGAGTAGTCAGCAAACTATTTCTTTAGTCAGTATCTTAGTGTGTGTTAAAGAGAGACAGAAGCTCAATGTTCAACTAGTTTGGTTTTAGCACTGTTACTTCTGTGGCGTGGCTGGCATGTATTCTGCATTTTAGATTAGAACTCCTTAAGGTGACATCTCTTTCTGATGGTGCCCTTTACCACACTTCCATACTTTTCTGCTAGTGTTGAATGTGCTGTATGGTTATTTGCAATAGGCAATGATGCCCTCTTTTCTGTACAGTTAGTTCTAGGACTGTACGTGAAGAACACAACACCACTGTGCTCGTTAGGAGACAATTCATTTTAGCTAGACGAAACCAAATGAGCTGCTCTGCACCTCAGCCACAGTTGATTAGAACAGCGTTTTATTACATAAAAAGCTTCCGTGCTAAGGCTCTTTGAAAGGAGTATTTCCATTTTGGGAATTATTACAGAACCACTGCAAACTGCAACTGAGATGCAGCCATGCTTACTCACACCTCCATCCAGCTAAGGAAGATAACCTGTGCACTGCGACTGGCTTCCTGACACCTAAGACAAAGGTATGGGGTTTGACTATCCCATTGATCTAGAAGAATAATGCTATCGCTATGCTCTGTTTAGTATAGTGTAGGTACAGATAGGAGTAAGCAAACATTAGCAACAATTAACATTGTTGAATTGTTCATACTGTTTATCATTCTAACGAAATAAATAATACGAAATACCAGCATTTGTAAAGCGCACAGCTACCTCCGGAGAGGTGTCCTGGCACTGGGGCCATTGCGAAGATTAAGCGAGCTATTGCCCAGTGTCACAACGGGGTTGGGCTAACCTGCTGCCAGTGCCAGGGATCGAACTGGGAGCCCTCGTGTTCCGGAGTCAGCCGCCCTGGCCACTGCACCACACATTAATATGTCTCATCTTTCTAATAATTGCAGCTCACACTTTTTTTTTACAAGAATACAATCATTTCAATAAATGTTTGAAAATTCATTGTCGTATCTTTCTTGTGTTTAACTTGGGCATGCATGGCAGGGGAAGTTCCTGCCTTAGGGTGCCGGGGCATTGCCCTCTTATAATATTTGCCCAGTCCACAGCAAAATAAATATAAACAATAAGCTGCCTTACATTACATTTTATTATTTCTTTCCCATTTGCGTGAGTCAGCAGTCAGCCCGGCCCCGACAGCAGCCGACAAGGGGGGTGGGGCAGGTTGACATTTGGTGTACTGGAGAAGGAGGACATACGTGACATGATGATGATGAAGACTGACATACTAGTACTGGCAAGAGCGCATGGCAAAGTGTGCATGTCAGGTAGACCGGGTGCCTTTGCCTGGCCAAACTGACATGCGCAGTACAGGCTTCTCTGTACTACTCATGAGTGAGTGGGTGTTGCTAAAAAAAGCAGACCCCCAGTCACTTAATGAGCAGTGATTTTGCCTGCCCTTGCCAATCCTGGCACTAGTCTCATGCTGTGTAACACACAACAAGATAGCAGCTCGTCTGGATTGGCTGGCAGGAGTAGTAGGCCTTTGGCTGCAGCATAGATGTTTCCCACAGATGGCACAGCGGGGGTGGGAGGGTCTGCCACGGAACAAAGACCAATCACTGTAATGACTTTGTGAAGCCATGCAGTGATTGCCCATTTCTTCCGTTGCTGGGTGGGCTCTCACGCTGTCTGTTTTGCCCGCCCTTCTCCGCCAGCGAGCAAGATGAGCCACACCACCACCAGTGCCACACACCTATGCTGCTGTGGCCAGGAAGGCAGCAGGCTCAAGCGGCAAAGATCCAGCAGAGCCGAGGACAACACTCAGTCGACAATGACTAGTATAAACACCAACACAGCCAGCCACTTGATTTCCAAGCAAAAGTAGGTGGCAATGGCAACCAAGTGTGCGGTGCACAATGAGGGTCAGACGACACACACAAATGAAGTTTAGTTGGGGAGGGGAGAACGGAGAAGACGCAGTCAGATTCAGCAAACAGTTACGCAGAGGTGAAGACGGTTTTGGTAAGGGTCGGTGTATAATAACAACACAATAATCCCCGAACATTACCGAACCCATAACACTCACCTCTGGCCTGGTTAAATGAAGAAGACAAGTACGCTTCTTTGCTACATCTGTATGTGACGCCTTTAATGAATGGTGTTAGCGTGTGCAGAAGTTTCCATTGTAATATTTATTTAATTACTTTTGCCCATAATGTCTCTCGCGCTGCGCTGCTGCTGCCATGGCTCTAATAACGTAAAGAAAGCTGGCTTAGTCACGAGTCTCCATATGACCAGGCGGCAGGCCTTGAGGCCTATCTGGAATGGGGGTTTCTTTGATCATGTCGTATTTGCTCTTGCGTTCACATACGCAGTGCATGTGAACTGAAGTGCAGGTTTAATGGAGCGAAGCGAGCCAGTAGCTGCCTACTACCCTCACAGTGCTACGTTTTACTGGTGGTGAGGCTCGCCGCTCGGCGGCTGCCCACTATTACCATGCAGCAAACTTAAGCTCCAATGCTCCATTGATGGAGCGGAGCGCCAGAGATGGGACTTGCTGGCCGCGGCGGCCGAGTCCAGCCCTGCTCACCCTCAAGTCAGTGATAGCTGCCATCCAATAGTTGCGAACTGACTCCCAAGAAGAGAGGCGAGGGCAGGCCTTGCGCGAGCGAGCCTGAAGTCTGCCAGGAGCAGAGGTAGCCGTTCCTCCATTGCACCCTCTTTCCTGAGCTTGTCTCCACTCTTGGCCTCCCCTAGGCCCCTTCAGAAAACTGCGTCAGGCTCAGGCCTCAGGGAGCTGGGGTCACACATGTTATCTCGAACTGGGTTATATCTTAGCGGGAGAGTACACTTATGCTACAACCCTGCTGGAGAAAACAGCAACCTATGTTATTATATGACATCTCTTTATTGATGTAATAACTGCACTTCCACAATTGCTTTATTAACTTTCTTGCTTCCTCAAATTTGCTTGAATATGCCTAATTTGCCCACTCTTTTGCAAACTTTTCTCAGGGGGGAGAACACCCCCGAATACCCCATAGGTCACTCGGGCTCACTCGCTACGCTCGCTTGCCACGGTGCTCTCTGCCACAAATTTTAAACTTTCAAGTGACACCAGCGCCACTAGTGCAAGAATGACAAATTCAAGGGTTAGATCTGTTTCCATGGATTCCTTGGGTATCAGAGTGTCATGTTCAAGGTTGCCAACAACATTTGTTACCCTGGTTCGTTTAGGGGTTAGATGTGGTACTGTGAGCTAGCCAAAACCCACCAACACTCACTGATGATATATATGGACTGAAATCCTATATTCTGAAGTTTATGTCGGTCTAATACAGAGGGGGTCACTGTTCCGTAGGTAGGGGTGCAAAGGAGTCACCCACTCACTGAAAGGAAAAGAGGAGAAAATGAGCAAGAGGGTGATCCTAGGTCTAGAACCCACTTTTCAGAGGCAAGAACAGGTCTTTTCTCTTGTTGCCCTCACACACCCCGAAGGATGTCATGCGTTTGCTCCTCGTCGGGCCGGCCCTGCAATGCCCTACGGGTCCCCCGAAGGGTCACTTTGGCGGAGATCTTTTGAGAACAGCCGTCAGATGAGTGTGAGTATGTGGGGTGAGTCCTATGTGAAGGGTGAAAGTGTATGTGAAGGATGAAACTGGCTAAGGGATACCAAAAAGGGTATGTTTATTGTGACGGTACCCTTGTCATACTAAAAACCCGAAGGTCGTTCGTTACTCCAATAGGCATTAATGTGCCCCGGTAACTAAAAGGTCGACATGTTTCGCGCCTGGATGGTCACAAGGATCCGTGGCGCTTCATCAGGACCAAAAACAAGTCGTGGTGTGAAAGTGCAAGTGAGTGGAGGGGATGGAACCCTCTGTGAGATCAGGGTAGGCTAGAACTGTGAAATACTACAGTTAGGCTACAACTAAATAGTTGAACCGCTCCTGATGTGACCTAGAATCACATGGAGGATTACTCCATGGGCTAGGGCGTAGGTAGACCCGCACCTTTACACAACATGCGGGTCGGTGTCAGGACGGGTAGGTGCTGAAAGGCAGCACTCAAACTGAAACTCCCATAAAGGTGCGGGTCTACCTACGCCCTGGCTGCGGCTTAAGTAGAGTATTACCTTCCTCAACCAGTAACCCAATTTCCAACGTCATGTATCTGCCATTAAGTTCCTGTATTGTTCTCATGATCTTCAAGGGTAATCCTCGCTTTATCCAAATCAAAACTCATCTTTCATTTGATATATAGATGCATATAGAGAAAGGCCTCCTAGCCTAGCAGTTCTAGTTTTCACATTTTGTGGCATGAGGTGTTTCATGAATCAAAGGCAATATAATTCTTATGCCTATGTAAATATGCTGAACATTTTCTGAATTTGCAATGGTAATTAAATTCAGTTTGCTATTTGTCATTGCCATTTTACAGCTAGCAAACATGTTTGGTTTCCCTGGAGCGTATTTGACTGTTTTTAATAGCTGTTCACGCCTCTGATGCAGCTCTATATGAAGCCACGATCACTGTTGTGAATGTCCAAGGACCCTTCTACCACACTGCTCACCCCAACTAACAGTGATAAATTCTATTGAATTCTTTATTGTACTTATAATCATCACAATCTTGAAACATTGATATTGTTCCATTCTGCAGGCAATATAACAATAAAAGTCCTACAAATACAGACACATAAACAAAGTTAGAGCCACTCGTCCATCTTACAATGTGGAACTGCTAACAAACAATGTATTTATATTTATGGCATTTATATAGCACAAACATAGATGAAAGGCAGAGGAACACTGTACACAGTCCAAAGCAAAGATACAGTTAACTTGTTATTGAAAAGTTGGTAGGTTACTAAGACCGAAAGTGAACTGTAATTGCATCATTATGTAGTATATGTGTCTTCAGCTCTTTCTTAAAATTGAGCAGGACTGGGGCAATCCTAATGCATGCAGGGATTTTGTTCCTGGTCTTGGGAATCACTGTGCTCCCTGCATCTCCCAGCGTCACTGCATCTCCCAGCATCCACCTGTTCAGGACGATTACATTAATGGTTTCCTACCAAAATAATGTTTAAAAGAAGAAGTCAGGCATGCAGACTTCCTTCCCCATCACCCATCTCCCCAGAAAGTGACATCACAGCATTCCCAACATCTATCTGTGCAGGAAGTGCCATTACTTCCTGCCTTCTCCCTACCTCACTTCACTCCTCAGGGCATTCCACAGCCCGGGTGTCCCCAGCATAAGGTGGATACAGACACTAACATTACCTGTTTGAGCCTGTTAGGGCTGTGAATGGCCTTGGGCCAGAACTCCCATTTCATTGAGACCTACAAGGCAAGAGATAATCCCGTGCCTCACCCAGCACCTTATTGTGCCAATTCCTACAATCGCACCAGGATCTAGACATCACAGTCACATAGCATCCTCACAATTCATATACAGAACTTCATACATATTCCATTAACACCCACACACCCTCAAACTACAGGTTCACATTTCAATTCATGCATATTAATGCTTGTTCTGCAGTATTCCACACACCATGACTCCTGCCTCTTGATATTTCTGAACCTCTCAGCTGTCTTAGAAACAGTCCACCATCCCATCCTTGATCACACACTGGAGTCTCCTACTGCCTTTACAACCAACACCAGTTGTTTTAGATGGGCACCTCCAGATCCCTAATGATCTCTATCACCTGTGAAGTCCCTCAGGGTTCCAACCTCTGTCTACTTGAACCTCCACTTTGAGCCAACAGAATACAGCCTCAGAATTAAGCAGTATGTTGATGATAAACAACTTTACTTAAATGTTTACTCTGCTCTAGATATCAAATGCCTACCTGAAGCTCATCCCCAACAATGCAGAAGTGCTAATACTCGCCAACAACAACAAGCAAAATATAGTAAGAAACTGGCTTAGAGGCATAAATCCCAATTTCCACTGCATCCAATCCAGTTTGATTCACTCTGGACACAAATCTTAACCTCAAGGGACACATTGCCCAACAACCAGCTCTCTCTTCTGAGGAAAATGAAATAGATTCTTCCAGAAAGGGAATTCAGAACAGTCTCTTCCAGGGACTGAAGGAATATGATCACATCACCTCCATCCTGATGGAACTTGATTGGCTCCTCTTGCCGGCCTAAAGGAAAACAAAGGGGGGAGTAGAGAGGTACCACTCAACCTGAGTGGTGGAGGTGGATACGTCCTCCCAAGATTCAATCAATAAACATAGTGATCCACCCACAGATGTATATGTATGTCAGAATTTCCCCGGACAAGGTGTAGAGCCCGCACTGTCTCAAAATGAGCTGCATCATTTACAACTCCTTCGCGATCAGCACCTGCGCTTTACTTGCAGACACGTTAACCTTATTTGGAGGCTCCCAGCACACCAGCAGTCAGGACATTATCCAAATGGAGTCTAAGGAACATAAAGAAGATGAAAAAAGTGGCAGTCCTTTCTATCTATGCACCCTGGATCAAGAACAACATCCCCATGTCCATTAGGACCATCGCAATGCTGCTCAAATATAGGAAAGAGCTAAAGATGCACCTATTTAAAGAAGACTACATTACAATCCAGTAACAATATACTTCTGCTTCCAGAATCTAGCCACCTCAGCTATCACTTATTGACTGAATGCTTACTGTGTAACAGAGCAGTGCTCAACTGCCTTTTAGCTAGGTTTGCGCTACTCACAAATGAGCATAAATACACCCACTCAGAAGGAATAAATGGATAAGACCTGTTACTTTGCTTTTTCTTTTTGAACTTCTTTGTCTCCATTCTGATGATGTTCTGGTTAACTGCATCATAATGTTAAGGACATTTACAACAGATCTTTTAATGCAGGAGTGAAATTAGTAATGTTAATGTAGCTTCGTAATACATTGTTGCATAACATACTTAATGGAACATCCACTTGCAATACATGATGTGCTTTTTCAGTATGGTGTGCCACATTACTGATGATTCAACAGCAAACAGCTGTCCCTGCATCAGACCTTGTGGACCATATAAAATGCCTGAAATCTTTTGCTGCAACACCCGTCAAAGCTTGGTAAGAGCATTGCATCTCACAACATTGTGAGCTACGCTAATTTAGAAATGTTTCACTAGGTGTGTTGTGCTGGAGATTGCATGTGGCTGGCTCTGGCACTCTTTTTTGTGGGGACTGGGTCTAACTTTTCATCATCAACTTTGACCCAGGTAAGTGAGAGAAAGGCAGAATAAATTAGAAAGATGAGGAAGATGTAGGGGTTGTTTAGCCTTTGGCAGACAGGGTGCTCTACCAGAAACATGTTGGATTACCCGGTCCTCCACACTGACAGTGCACCTCCTCTACTTGTTGTTGGGAGAACCATCATGTTTCTGCTGGCAGAAACCCAGCTGGTTCTGCCAGCAGAAAGTTTAAGCCAAAGGCCCTGTTGACATTGGGCTGCCTATCTAAATACATCAGACCGTTCACACTTTAGAGCTTAGAGTCTGTCATTGTGTCTTTTTGTGTTGAGGAACGCCAGGGAAAGCCTGGCAGTACTGAACAGAAGCAAATTAAAATGACCCCCAAACCATAGGAGGAAACTCCAAGTGTGCCAAAACTCAAATTCATGATATGGTAGTTGGTTCTTGAAAAATAAAAAAGTTTACTGAGCAGCTGCGCAAAACAGGGTGGCTGCTCAGCAAACCTATTGAGCGCTCAGAGGAGCCTCCTTGGTGGTGGGCACTTCGAAGTCACAGAGATCTCCACTAGGGAGACAGAGATCTTTATTTATGGCCACGGTCATCTGCCATGGTAGCAGAGGTAATAACCTCCGCCACTCTTTTAGGATGGCGGGACACCCTTGATTCTTTAAATGAGACACTAAAATACAGTGGCGGCTGGTAGGGAGGGGTGGCAGGGGGGCGGGGGAAGGTGGGCGGGTAGGAAAAAAGAAAAGAAAATGTACCTGGAAGTTGCCGTCGCCGAGTTTCCTCCAACAGGATACACCCAGCCTCCTAGAATCCACTGTCCAATCTCAATGCTTCCTTAAGCAGCGTTGTGATTGGTCTGAGCGCCATGGTTTGGCACTCAGGCAGGGGCTTTGAAGCTGGGCAAGTTCTCCACTAAGGCTGCATAATACAGCCTAAGGAGTACATGCACACTGCGCATGATGGATTGGCTGGCCCGAGACAGCCAGCCAAACCTTCATGCGCACTTTAGTTGCAGCCACTCCTCCTCCTCCGGCCTCGATGTCAGGGGAGGTCGGCCCCTCCCCGCCCTATCAACGGTGCTGCACTGCAAGCGATAAAAACGGCTAGCCGTTATTATTATAATTATTTTTAAACTTTGCACTGCTTTACAGTAGTGGGCCGACGCTCCTCCAATTTAGCAGAGGAGCCGCCCCTCTAAAATAGGATAATAGTGAATAAATGAGAACTCGTGGGTGAAAAAGATTTTTTGACAGTGAAATAAGACACCAAGGGGTCTATTATGATGTAGGGCGGATTGCCACCGCCCGCATGGAGGTGGCGATCTACCCTACATCATACCCCACCCGCCACCCATTTCCCCACGCATTATTAGTATGGTGGGGGATCCCCGGTGGACGAAAAGACCGTCTGCCGGTTTTCCACCAGTCGACCGGGCAGAAAAGGGGCTGGATATGGTGGCGGTGTCTGCTAGACTCCGCCATCCATATTAGAATGGGCAACGGTGCAGGGCTTTCCATAGCGGAGACCCCGCCATGGAAAGCCAGGCGTATTTTGCTTTCGGGGGCCCGTTGCGGGTCCCCAGGGTATTGGGGTGTTGGGGGGTGCACATGGAGGGTACCTATGGTACCCCCGTACATTGTCACGGACAAGGTGGCAGGCACCGCGCGGTGCCTGTCACCTTATGCACCGCCCACCACAATGCTGGGAATAGAGGATGCCAAGCCACGGTGGCGGTGGCATCCTAATTGCCAATGCGAGACCGCCGCACCACTGGCGGCCGGTCCCAGCACCGCTAGGGTGGTGGGCGGACGAAAGTCCACCCGCCATCCTTATCGGCCCCCAAGTATTTAGTGCTGAAAGAAAGAGGCATGACGTGGAATCAAGAATAGGCAGCCGCGATATTCAGTGCACGCGTAATTCAGCAGCACCCGTGACCGGCTTCTCAGAAAAGCTTTATACCGTGCACTTTTATTTATTTGTTACAAATTAAGTCCTGCGTATGTGTGTATAAACAAATATACGTATGATTGTGAAACCAGTTGTAGGCACTCTGACCTCTCTGTAACGCGAGGGGAATATTATATCCCTTGCCCTGTTTGATCTTTGGTTTTAACAATGGAATAGATTCTGGTATTTTTCTTAAATCCGGCAGACTAATTCTGGGCTCTCACGTGGCATCAATTAAAATAAATTGCAGACAATGCGCTAAATTAAAAAAATTAGAAAATTTGCAATCAATGTTTATTGGTACATTTCATTCAGTACGAAGTTGATTTAAAATCAAATTCTGATCCATATTTCCCATACTGCTTTGGACAAGCGTGCAAGCACCAAGCACCCTCTGTCTCTGCACAACATAAATGAATGATTTTAAATAACATGAAACGAAATACTATTGGCAGAAGTGGAGCTTCCCATCTCTAGCAATGTTGAGACAATATTGTTTTTGGACGAGAGGAGGCTGAGAGCTGAAATGCTATTGTGTCCATAAATATTCAAACCATGGGCTATATCCTGAACCACCTGTTTCTTTTTTGATAACGGATTTGAAATCCTGTTTACCCATGTTGAACCTCTGAGTCCCCGCAGAGAGGCAGCATGTGCTTTTTAGTTACTTTCTCAAGCTTTTGCGTTTTGTATAAGGTCACTTTTTTGACAATGAAAGACATTGTCCTACTAATCTCCCGTGGGCACCTCTCAGATGAATGGACATAAATCTGCAATTCATACTGCTACAAAACACAACGATATAGATGATTCTTTTCAACAAATATCATTTCATCATTTTTATTTTTTTTAATTGTATTATTATGTTTTGATGTTTGTTTCTCCTCATTTATTGAAAAGGAAATTACACTAAATTTGAACCCCAGCTTTTTTAATTCTAGTTAAATTATTGCTTAGCATTTTTCGTTTGTCAAAGAAACATCAATCATATATTGCTTTATGGGGAAGCTATTGTAATAGGCCTGCGTTGCCATAGCAAATGCATTTTTTTTGTTTTGATGATTACTTTGTTGTCGTTAGATGAAGTTTTGCGAAACTTTTCAAAAAGTCCCCTTTTTGCCTAGTTTCTTCATGGAAAGTTTCAGAGGGGGTGAGAAAAAGCGTGGCTCCAAAACGCATAATCCCCATGCATTTTCCATTTACTTATTTTCAAATGTGATATCGCAAAAACTGCTAAGCGGAATTACACCAAATTTTGCAGGAATGTAGATCTTTGTCGAGAAAGTAGATTTTTGTGATTTGGGATACATCTGATCTGTAGATTTTGAGAAATTAGGGATCAAAAATATTTGTGTGTCTGGACCATTGGGTTCAAGAAATTCTTGCGAGAGACACTCAAACCCAATTTCTTTAAAAACGAGAGGTTTCTGATTGGTCTGTTTTTTTTTGTCTTGGGCCAACTCTCTCCAGTGAGGAGAAAGGCTCAAGTGGAGTGTGTGCTCTGATTGGCTGGCTGCAATATGAGAGAACATGTTGCAGGCAGCCTTTACAGAATTCTGGGACTTAGTCCCCTCTCCTGAGATTATTCAATAAAAATATAAAAGGGGGCAGGGTAGGGATACCCTGCCATCTTAGCGCTTGTGGTGGGGTCCCAGAGGGGCACCCCCTGGGGAAAAATTAATAGAAAATGTTTTGTTAAAGCTTGTCTCCTGTGGAAATGTGTCATATATATGAAATAGAAATAAATGGTAAGCTGGGGCCTTCTATGTATAATAATGGGTGGCGTGGTCCCCTCCCTGAGCCTCGTCAAGGCCACAGGAACACCATTCCCCAGGGTCAAATATAATAATAAAGGAGGAGCCCACACAACCGACCTCCCTGGGATGATTATGGCCCCAAATACCCTATCCCTTGGGTCCAGTGCAATATGAAAGAAGAGGGGGATTGAGGGCCCCTCCCTGAACTTCACTGTTGCCCCAGGGATCACAATTCCCAGTGCTGATTTGAAAATAAAGGAGAAGGGGAACATGCGTCCCCCCTCCCTGAGCCTCTGAAGGCCCCGGTGACCACATCCCCCTAGGCTGACATATGAATATAGGTAAGGGGGCCGGGACCCCTTCCCAGAACCTCTAGAGACCCTGGAGACCCCATCCCCCAGGTCCGGCTCTACCATGGTGTTCCAGGAGCCCACTCCAGGAGCATCTTTTCTCTGCCTACAAGAGTGCAGCTTTCAAAATGGTCCTGAAGGTGGGAGTTACTGTACCCTGTTCCAGCAGTTATTCCTCCCTTTTTGGCCTTTCTCCTCCCAGAAATGAAATCAGGGTTCACCTTTAAAATCTCTAGGGGATTTGGGTGTGTTAGGGGGCAGAGGGATTTGAGGGCATGGCATTCCTGCTCAGTATCTCTTTTACTTACTGATTAGGCTGCCTTGTAAATAAGCCACCCGCTCACACTGTACCTAGCGTGAAAGGGGAGGGCAATGGGTGTTGTGGTGGGTGTTCCACCGCAACACACATTGATTTGGATGATTCCGCCCTATTTACAAGGGTGATGTAAATAGGAGGCAGCGCCAAAATTAAGACCAGGGAAAACCTGGTCTTAAACAAGCGAAACGAGGAGAAATGCTTTATTTCTCCTCGTTTTTGCTGTTTCCTTGTGTGCTGCTTTGTGCAGCACACATGGAAAGAGGAAAATGCCAATGATTGTTTATGTGCAGGAAGGTCTCCCTTCCCACACATAAAAAATCTTTAAAATAAATTACATTTTGTATTGCATTAAGCAGCACACATAAAAGTTACCAAACGCCATTTATAGATTGTTTATGTGCAGGAAGGGAGACCTTCCTATACATAATCAATCTTCCCCTCAATGCAGGCACCCTTGTACTAAGGTGCAAGGGTGCCTGCATTGGTGCTAGGCTGCTAAATTTAGTGCCAGAGCGGGGGGAAACACAGGGCTGCACCACATTCTTGGAAATATGGTGCTGCCCTGCGTTTCTAAAGAGACGGAGTGTGTCATTGGCCTTCTTGGCTTAACAACACACTTCGACACTTTGTTGTAAAATGCCTCTATTTCTGGCCAAAATGCACTCAGAACTTGGTTCATTGACCCTGGAGTCTATGAAGCAGTGTGGAAATTTACATTTGAAATGTGTGTTTTATTGTAAAAATGGCACATGAAATGTGGGTTTACTTTGTTGCTGTATGTTGTTAAAGTGCAGCAAAACTAGATTAATAACTACTCAGGCTGTACAGTTATTATACACCTATCTGCAGAATGAGTATTCAGTATGTATAATAATAATAATAATATAATGATAATAATAATAATGATAATGATAATAACAATAACAATAATAATAATAATGATAATAATAATAACACTAATAATAATTATAATAATAATAATTAGAAAGCCTATATGAGGATGACATTAAAAATTAATAATAATAAAAAGACTACTCTAATATAGGATACGCATGACCACAATAATTGAAAAGTAATAAAATGTTAGTAATGTATATAAAATAATGGTGGTCACGTGTTCAAATTTGTAACAACATTTGCCTCCACATTGATGCCACATACTGTACTTCTGAAATAGAGATTACCTGTGAATTTAAGTACTTCTCAGAGCACAGAAGCAATACTGTTATACTATCAGCTACGCAGAGTGATTTGACAAGAAAAATAGATAAAAACATCTTGATGCTTAGCCAACTTGATCATAAGTGGTTGAGAAAATATGTCATATGCATGGCAACACATGTACACATAGCAATTCAAAAACGCTGTATACATTGTGTTGCATCCAGAACACCATCTTATCACATTAAAGCTTGGCCTTTTGGCTTTACCAAACCTGAGAAAAAGTTTTAAAAAAAGGTATTGCATTCTGTGTAAAATGTATAGAGAAGAACTGGATGTGACAAGTAGCATAATGATTATATGTACTTTTCTGGTGTAATATAGTCCCTCATGCATTCCAGTGGAAGCACTTCCTAGAAGTCGGAATGATCCACCTGACAGCCATTAGCATGCTGTGATGAAGAAGGTAATATTCCACTGGGTGGAGCCAAAGCACATTGTATGTATATTTAAAAGAGTGTGCAATAATATGTCTTGCAGACAGCTGCTCTCTCAAGCTACACCTAAAAAACCAAGAGACAGTTAGTTACTCATGGCAGCTTCAGGGCAACAAAAAAAACTAGTCTGACTGTAACAATATAAATCATAAGTAACACTAACAGATTTCCTTTAGAGTCATCTCAGTGGTCCAAACTGAAACCATATTTGATATTTAGCATAAGCTTTACAGAACAGCATCAAAACTTAAGAGTGCCATATGTGGAAGAAAGTTAACACCATGGTGCCTGATAATAACATAATGATGTGCATTTTTTATGGAGTGGTGTGAATGATAGGTGGTACTATTGCCTACTTTAATGGAACTAAATGTGCCAGTATCGGAATTGTGAATACTCGGATAGGCTTTGCTTGGATTTTGAGGTTTTGGCCTGCAAATCACAGCAGACACCAGTGGCAAGCTTTTAACAACTTATTCAAACATCTGGCTGTTCTCCTTGGACACTTATTTATAATTTCCAGATTTAGTTGATGTAGTACACTTGAAGTGGGGATTTCTGAGATACTCCATAAGTATGGGCACATTGCCTTTGCTTCACTCCCTGCCAACCATAGGACCGTCAATAATCATCTCCTACCAATCTTATACAAGGGTAGCTAGTCATTATTGAGAGTAAAGTATATTGTGTTTAAAGCAGGAATGTATTGACCTCCTTTTTGGATATTTTTCGCAATTTTGTGGAAAGCTATTTTAGTTGGCCTACCTGTATAAGTAAGGACAATTGTATTTTGTGTTACTTAAGGACTTAACAGCATGCAGTAACTCACCATATTATCTCAATATAGAATCCAAACTTTCAAATTGTATCCACTATCCCCAGAAAAATGTTGCAGCTCACAATGTCTGCATCACATGGATTGAGGTAAGTAATTAATGTCTTTACTCATAGAACAGGAACTTTACGCAAAATGTTCAGACATAACGAATTACATATGTTTTGCAGTACCACTTAGCAATGTGTCGATAGTAGGCCTTCTCCCAAACACAAAAGACACAGAAATGATGGACAGATTATGGAACAAATCAAACAGTCACCCCAGAGGCAAGAGATCTTGGATATATCCATTGTTCTTTTGCTCACCATGCCACCCCAGTTTAGACACAGCCATATGCAAATCAGTCTTGACCCTGTGCCTCATGGGAACAGTCCAGCCCAAACTGCCAAGCCAGGTCCTCCCTGGACCAGAAACAAGCTTCCTGGGACCAGTTTCGGAGCATCACCCCTCATCAGCCAGGCTAGCTTGAATCCAGTGGCACAGTGAGCACAGGACCCACGTCTGGGCATATCTGGCGTACTTAGGGCGAGAAAGTAAAAGACACACAGATGATGGATGGAATGCAGAGCAAATCAAACATTCACCCCCAGTCAAGAGATCTGGGTTAAATCCATTGTTCTTTTTCTCACCATGCCACCCCAGTTTAGACCCAGCCATATGCAAATCAGTCATGACCCTGCTCCTGATAGCAACAGTCCAGCCCGAACTGCCAAGCCAGGTCCTCCCTGGACCAGAAACAAGCATCCTGGGACAGGTTTTGGGGAATCACCCCACATCATCCAGGCTGGCTTCCTAGCAGCTTTCCCCAGAGAATGGGACAGGCGTTGGGAAGGAGCTAAAATACACTAATTGTGTTAGCACCATCTTGAAGTTTAAAGAGCTTAGGGTCCCCCTGAATTACACCTGAAGTACAAGTGGTGCTAAAAGAAACTAAAGAACTACAACACAAGATATGTATCAACGTTGAATGTAAACTTGACTAATCTTGGGGGCAGACAAAAAAACAAACTCAATCTTGTGCAGTGGGATGTGATTGGATCAATGTCCCCACCATTTTAGACATTAGAAGCACATTCATTTTCCAATCTTCTGAGGTAGTACCATGCCAAGACAGCAAGTCCTTGGATTGAAACTTTGCTGGGAACATAAGTGGAGAAGGGTGATTTTGGTGCATTAGAATGCAGATTATATTGAACTGGTGGGCCTGGTAGGAAAGAGAATATTGACTAGAAATCTGAATATTTGCCATGGACATTAATTCACCAGAATTCCAGGTGAAGTGGAAGTGGCATTGAGTGCCCTGTGTCCCCCCCAATGACATCACTGGATATAAGATAACTTTTTTTGTTTTTGTTTTATATAGCGCAAACTCGACCCGAAGGTATCAGAGCGCTAAAAATTCTTAATGCAGCAGGGACCCCACAATCCCCCTAATTCTGCTCCTACATATTTTGTCAGTACCTGACAATACACTTGGGTATAGGGTTGGAGGGAAAAAACAGCCCTTATTATTGTTTGCACAGTTAGCTTGCTGTGATGGCTTATCAAATATCTATCAATGAGGCTTCAATGAGCTGTGCAATGGCAGCTTCCTAAAAATGCTACCATCTGTGAGAGATGCAAAAACAACAGTTGATGGACAGAATGCAGAACAATGTCATACATTTACCCCACTACAGAGATCTGGGCCTAAATCCATCGTTTTTTTGCTCACCATGCCAATCCAGTTTTAACCCAGCCATATGCAAATCAGTCTTGACTCTGTGCCTCATGGGAACAGTCCAGCCTGAACTGCCAAGCCAGGTCCTCCCTGGACTAGAAACAAGCATCCTAGGACCGGTTTTGGGGTTTCACCACTCTTCAGCCAGGATAGCTTGATTCCAGTGGCATGGAGAGCACGGGACCCAAGTCTGGGCATACCCGTCCCACTCAGGGTGAAAAATGCAAAGACAACAGTTGATGGACAGAATGCAGAACAATGTCATACATTCACCCCAGTACAGAGGTCAGGCCTAAATCCATTGTTTTTTTTCTCACCATGTCATTCCTGTTTGAACCCAGCCATTGATTTGAATATTTTGATTTGTTCAGCATTCCGTCCATCAATTGTGAGTCTTTTGCTTTCTCGCCCAAAGTGCTCCAGGTATGCCCAGACGTGGCTCCTGGACTCCTAGACTGAAATCAAGCTATCCTGGCTGAGGAGGGGTGAAACCGGTCCTAGGATGCTTGTTTCCAGTCCAGGGAGGATCTGGCTTGGCAGCTCGGGCTGGACTGTTCCCATGAGGCACAGGGTCAAGACTGATTTGCGTATGGCCAGGTCTAAACTGGGGTGGCATGGTGAGTAAAAGAATGATGGATTTAACCCAGATCTCTTGACTGGGGGTGAATGTTTTGATATGTTCTGCATTTAGTCCATCAATTGTGAGTCTTTTGCTTTCTTGCCCTAAGTGCGCCAGGTATGCCCAGACGTGGGTCCTGGAATCAAGCTATCCTGGCGGAGGAGGGGTGAAACCCTGAAAGCGGTCCCAGGATGCTTGTTTCCGGTCCATGGCGGACTTGGCTTGGCAGTTCGGGCTGGACTGTTCCCATGAGGCACAGGGTCAAGACTGATTTGCATATGGCCAGGTCTAAACTGGGGTGGCATGGTGAGCAAAAGAATGATGGATTTAACCCAGATCTCTTGACTAGGGGTGAATGTTTTGATTTGTTCTGCATTCCGTCCATCAATTGTGAGTCTTTTGCTTTCTCGCCCTAAGTGCGCCAGGTATGCCCAGATGTGGGTCCTGGGCTCACTGTGCCACTGGAATCAAGCTATCCTGGCTAAGGAGGGGTGAAACCCCGAAACCGGTCATAGGGTGCTTGTTTCCGGTCCAAGGAGGACCTGGCTTGGCAGTTCAGGCTGGACTGTTCCCATGAGGCACAGAGTCAAGACTGATTTGCATATGGTCAGGTCTAAACTGGGGTGGCATGGTGAGCAAAAGAATGATGGATTTAACCCAGATCTCTTGACTAGGGGTGAATGTTTTGATTTGTTCTGCATTCCGTCCATCAATTGTGAGTCTTTTGCTTTCTCGCCCTAAGTGCGCCAGGTATGCCCAGATGTGGGTCCTGGGCTCACTGTGCCACTGGAATCAAGCTATCCTGGCTGAGGAGGGGTGAAACTCCGAAACCGGTCCCAGGATGCTTGTTTCCGGTCCAGGGAGGACCTGGCTTGGCAGTTCGGGCTGGACTGTTCCCATGATGCACAGGGTCAAGACTGATTTGCATATGGCCAGGTCTAAACTGGGGTGGCGTGGTGAGCAAAAGAAAGATGGATTTAACCCAGATCTCTTGATTGGGGATGAATGCTTTGATTTGTTCTGCATTCCGTCCATCAATTGTGAGTCTTTTGCTTTCTCGCCCTTAGTGTGCCAGGTATGCCCAGACATGGGTCCTGGGCTCACTGTGCCACTGGAATCAAGCTATCCTGGCAGAGGAGGGGTGAAACCCCGAAACCGGTCCTAGGATGCTTGTTCAAGGTCCAGGGAGGAACTGGCTTGGCAGTTCGGGCTGGACTGTTCCCATGAGGCACAGGGTCAAGACTGGTTTGCGTATGGCCAGGTCTAAACTGGGGTGGCATGGTGAGCAAAAGAAAGATGGATTAAACCCATATCTCTTGACTGGGGATGAATGTTTTGATTTGTTCTGCATTCCGTCCATCAATTGTGAGTCTTTTGCTTTCTCGCCCTAAGTGTGCCAGGTATGCCCAGACATGGGTCCTGGGCTCAGTGTGCCACTGGAATGAAGCTATCCTGGCTGAGGAGGGGTGAAACCCCAAAACCGGTCCCAGGATGCTTGTTTCTGGTCCAGGGAGGACCTGGCTTGGCAGTTCGGGCTGGACTATTCCCATGAGGCACAGGGTCAAGATTGATTTGCATATGGCCAGGTCTAAACTGGGGTGGCATGGTGAGCAAAAGAATGATGGATTTAACCCAGATCTCTTGACTGGTGGTGAATGTTTTGATTTTTTCTGCATTCCGTCCATCAATTGCGAGTCTTTTGCTTTCTTGCCCTAAGTGCGCCAGGTATGTCGAGACGTGGGTCCTGGGCTCACTGTGCCACTGGAATCAAGCTATCCTGGCTGAGGAGGGGTGAAACCCCAAAACCGTTCCTAGGATGCTTGTTTCCGGTCCAAGGAGGACCTGGCTTGGTAGTTCAGGCTGGACTGTTCCCATGAGGCACAGGGTCAAGACTAATTTCCATATGGCCAGGTCTAAACTGGGGTGGCATGGTGAGCAAAAGAATGATGGATTTAAGCCAGATCTCTTGACTGGGGGTGAATGTTTTGATTTGTTCTGCATTCCGTCCATCAATTGTGAGTCTTTTGCTTTCTCGCCCTAAGTGCGCCAGGTATGCCCAGACGTGGGTCCTGGGCTCACTGTGCCACTGGAATCAAGCTATCCTGGCTGAGGAGGGGTGAAACTCCGAAACTGGTCCAGGGATGCTTGTTTCCGGTCCAGGGAGGACCTGGCTTGGCAGTTCGGACTGGACTGTTCCCATGAGGCACAGGGTCATGACTGATTTGCATATGGCCAGGTGTAAACTGGGGTGGCATGGTGAGCAAAAGAAATATGGATTAAACCCAGATCTCTTGACTGGGGATGAATGTTTTGATTTGTTCTGCATTCCGTCCATCAATTGTGAGTCTTTTGCTTTCTCGCCCTAAGTGTGCCAGGTATGCCCAGACATGGGTCCTGGGCTCACTGTGCCACTGGAATCAAGCTATCCTGGCAGAGGAGGGGTGAAACCCTGAAACCAGTCCTAGGATGCTTGTTTATGGTCCAGGGAGGACCTGGCTTGGCAGTTCGGGCTGGACTGTTCCCATGAGGCCCAGGGTCAAGACTGATTTGCATATGGCCAGGCTAAACTGGGGTGGCATGGTGAGCAAAAGAATGATGGATTTAACCCAGATCTCTTGACCGGGGGTGAATGTTTTGATTTGTTCTGCATTCCGTCCATCAATTGTGAGTCTTTTGCTATCTCGCCCTAAGTGCGCCAGGTATACCCAGATGTGGGACCTGGACTCACTGTGCCACTGGAATCAAGCAATTCTGGCTGAGGAGGGGTGAAACCCTGAAACCGGTCCTAGGATGTTTGTTTCCAGTTCAGGGAGGACCTGGCTTGACAGTTCGGGCTGGACTGTTCCCATGAGGCACAGGTTCAAGACTGATTTGCATATGGCCAGGTCTAAACTGGGGTGGCATGGTGAGCAAAAGAATGATGGATTTAACCCAGATCTCTTGACTGGGGATGAATGTTTTGATATGTTCTGCATTTAGTCCATCAATTGTGAGTCTTTTGCTTTCTTGCCCTAAGTGCGCCAGGTATGCCCAGACGTGGGTCCTGGAATCAAGCTATCCTGGCGGAGAAGGGGTGAAACCCCGAAAGCGGTCCCAGGATGCTTGTTTCCGGTCCATGGCGGACTTGGCTTGGCAGTTCGGGCTGGACTGTTCCCATGAGGCACAGGGTCAAGACTGATTTGCATATGGTCACGTCTAAACTGGGGTGGCATGGTGAATAAAAGAATGATGGATTTAACCCAGATCTCTTGACTGGGGGTGAATGTTTTGATTTGTTCTGCATTCCGTCCATCAATTGTGAGTCTTTTACTTTCTTGCCCTAAGTGCGCCAGGTATGCCCAGACGTGGTTCCTGGGATCACTATGCCACTGGAATCAAGCTATCCTGGCTGAGGAGGGGTGAAACCCAGAAACAGGTCTTAGGATGCTTGTTTCCGGTCCAGGGAGGACCTGGCTTGGCAGTTTGGGCTGGACTGTACCCATGAGGCACAGGGTCAAGACTGATTTGCAAATGGCCAAGTCTACACTGGGGTGGCATGGTGAGCAAAAGAATGATGGATTTAACCCAGATCTCTTGACTGGGGGTGAATGTTTTGGTTTGTTCCCCATTCCGTCCATCAATTGAGAGTCTTTTGCTTTCTCGCCCTAAGTGCGCCAGGTATGCCCAAACGTGGGTCCTGGGCTCACTGTGCCACTGGAATGAAGCTATCCTGGCTGAGGAGGGGTGAAAACCCGAAACTGGTCCCAGGATGCTTGTTTCTGGTCCAGAGAGGACCTGGCTTGGCAGTTCGGGCTGGACTGTTCCCATGAGGCACAGGGTCAAGATTGATTTGCATATGGCCAGGTCTAAACTGGGGTGGCATGGTGAGCAAAGGAATGATGGATTTAACCCAGATCTCTTGACTGGCGGGGAATGTTTTGATTTTTTCTGCATTCCGTCCATCAATTGTGAGTCTTTCGCTTTCTTGCCCTAAGTGCGCCAGGTATGTCGAGACATGGGTCCTGGGCTCACTGTGCCACTGGAATCAAGCTATCCTGGCTGAGGAGGGGTGAAACCCCGAAACCGTTCCTAGGATGCTTGTTTCCGGTCCAAGGAGGACCTGGCTTGGTAGTTAAGGCTGGACTGTTCCCATGAGGCACAAGGTCAAGACTGATTTCCATATGGCCAGGTCGAAACTGGGGTGGCATGGTGAGCAAAAGAATGATGGATTTAACCCAGATCTCTTGACTGGTGGTGAATGTTTTGATTTGTTCTGCATTCCGTTCATCAATTGTGAGTCTTTTGCTTTCTCGCCCTAAGTGCGCCAGGTATGCCCAGACGTGGGTCCTGGGCTCACTGTGCCTCTGGAATCAAGCTATCCTGGCTGAGGAGGGGTGAAACCCCGAAACCGGTCCAGGGATGCTTGTTTCCGGTCCAGGGAGGACCTGGCTTGGCAGTTCGGACTGGACTGTTCCCATGAGGCACAGGGTCATGACTGATTTGCATATGGCCAGGTGTAAACTGGGGTGGCATGGTGAGCAAAAGAAAGATGGATTAAACCCAGATCTCTTGACTGGGGATGAATGTTTTGATTTGTTCTGCATTCCGTCCATCAATTGTGAGTCTTTTGCTTTCTCGCCCTAAGTGTGCCAGGTATGCCCAGACATGGGTCCTGGGCTCACTGTGCCACTGGAATGAAGCTATCCTGGCTGAGGAGGGGTGAAACCCCAAAACCGGTCCCAGGATGCTTGTTTCTGGTCCAGAGAGGACCTGGCTTGACAGTTCGGGCTGGACTGTTCCCATGAGGCACAGGTTCAAGACTGATTTGCATATGGCCAGGTCTAAACTGGGGTGGCATGGTGAGCAAAAGAATGATGGATTTAACCCAGATCTCTTGACTGGGGAGGAATGTTTTGATTTGTTCTGCATTCCGTCCATCAATTGTGAGTCCTTTGCTTTCCCGCCCTAAGTGTGCCAGCTATGCCCAGACATGGGTCCTGGGCTCACTGTGCCACTGGAATCAAGCTATCCTGGCAGAGGAGGGGTGAAACCCTGAAACCGGTCCTAGGATGCTTGTTTACGGTCTAGGGAGGAGCTGGCTTGGCAGTTCGGGCTGGACTGTTCCCACAAGGCACAGGGTCAAGACTGATTTGCCTATGGCCAGGCTAAACTGGGGTGGCATGGTGAGCAAAAGAATGATGGATTTAACCCAGATCTCTTGACCGGGAGTGAATGTTTTGATTTGTTCTGCATTCCGTCCATCAATTGTGAGTCTTTTGCTATCTCGCCCTAAGTGCGCCAGGTATACCCAGACGTGGGTCCTGGACTCACTGTGCCACTGGAATCAAGCAATTCTGGCTGAGGAGGGGTGAAACCCCGAAACCGGTCCTAGGATGCTTGTTTCCGGTCCAGGGAGGACCTGGCTTGGCAGTTCGGGCTGGACTGTTCCTATGATGCACAGGGTCAAGACTGATTTGCATATGGTCAGGTCTAAACTGGGGTGGCATGGTGAGCAAAAGAATGATGGATTTAACCCAGATCTCTTGACCGGGGGTGAATGTTTTGATTTGTTCTGCATTCCGTCCATCAATTGTGAGTCTTTTGCTATCTCGCCCTAAGTGCGCCAGGTATACCCAGATGTGGGACCTGGACTCACTGTGCCACTGGAATCAAGCAATTCTGGCTGAGGAGGGGTGAAACCCTGAAACCGGTCCTAGGATGTTTGTTTCCAGTTCAGGGAGGACCTGGCTTGACAGTTCGGGCTGGACTGTTCCCATGAGGCACAGGTTCAAGACTGATTTGCATATGGCCAGGTCTAAACTGGGGTGGCATGGTGAGCAAAAGAATGATGGATTTAACCCAGATCTCTTGACTGGGGATGAATGTTTTGATATGTTCTGCATTTAGTCCATCAATTGTGAGTCTTTTGCTTTCTTGCCCTAAGTGCGCCAGGTATGCCCAGACGTGGGTCCTGGAATCAAGCTATCCTGGCGGAGAAGGGGTGAAACCCCGAAAGCGGTCCCAGGATGCTTGTTTCCGGTCCATGGCGGACTTGGCTTGGCAGTTCGGGCTGGACTGTTCCCATGAGGCACAGGGTCAAGACTGATTTGCATATGGTCACGTCTAAACTGGGGTGGCATGGTGAATAAAAGAATGATGGATTTAACCCAGATCTCTTGACTGGGGGTGAATGTTTTGATTTGTTCTGCATTCCGTCCATCAATTGTGAGTCTTTTACTTACTTGCCCTAAGTGCGCCAGGTATGCCCAGACGTGGTTCCTGGGATCACTATGCCACTGGAATCAAGCTATCCTGGCTGAGGAGGGGTGAAACCCAGAAACAGGTCTTAGGATGCTTGTTTCCGGTCCAGGGAGGACCTGGCTTGGCAGTTTGGGCTGGACTGTACCCATGAGGCACAGGGTCAAGACTGATTTGCAAATGGCCAAGTCTACACTGGGGTGGCATGGTGAGCAAAAGAATGATGGATTTAACCCAGATCTCTTGACTGGGGGTGAATGTTTTGGTTTGTTCCCCATTCCGTCCATCAATTGAGAGTCTTTTGCTTTCTCGCCCTAAGTGCGCCAGGTATGCCCAAACGTGGGTCCTGGGCTCACTGTGCCACTGGAATGAAGCTATCCTGGCTGAGGAGGGGTGAAAACCCGAAACTGGTCCCAGGATGCTTGTTTCTGGTCCAGAGAGGACCTGGCTTGGCAGTTCGGGCTGGACTGTTCCCATGAGGCACAGGGTCAAGATTGATTTGCATATGGCCAGGTCTAAACTGGGGTGGCATGGTGAGCAAAGGAATGATGGATTTAACCCAGATCTCTTGACTGGCGGGGAATGTTTTGATTTTTTCTGCATTCCGTCCATCAATTGTGAGTCTTTCGCTTTCTTGCCCTAAGTGCGCCAGGTATGTCGAGACGTGGGTCCTGGGCTCACTGTGCCACTGGAATCAAGCTATCCTGGCTGAGGAGGGGTGAAACCCCGAAACCGTTCCTAGGATGCTTGTTTCCGGTCCAAGGAGGACCTGGCTTGGTAGTTCAGGCTGGACTGTTCCCATGAGGCACAAGGTCAAGACTGATTTCCATATGGCCAGGTCGAAACTGGGGTGGCATGGTGAGCAAAAGAATGATGGATTTAACCCAGATCTCTTGACTGGTGGTGAATGTTTTGATTTGTTCTGCATTCCGTTCATCAATTGTGAGTCTTTTGCTTTCTCGCCCTAAGTGCGCCAGGTATGCCCAGACGTGGGTCCTGGGCTCACTGTGCCTCTGGAATCAAGCTATCCTGGCTGAGGAGGGGTGAAACCCCGAAACTGGTCCAGGGATGCTTGTTTCCGGTCCAGGGAGGACCTGGCTTGGCAGTTCGGACTGGACTGTTCCCATGAGGCACAGGGTCATGACTGATTTGCATATGGCCAGGTGTAAACTGGGGTGGCATGGTGAGCAAAAGAAAGATGGATTAAACCCAGATCTCTTGACTGGGGATGAATGTTTTGATTTGTTCTGCATTCCGTCCATCAATTGTGAGTCTTTTGCTTTCTCGCCCTAAGTGTGCCAGGTATGCCCAGACATGGGTCCTGGGCTCACTGTGCCACTGGAATGAAGCTATCCTGGCTGAGGAGGGGTGAAACCCCAAAACCGGTCCCAGGATGCTTGTTTCTGGTCCAGGGAGGACCTGGCTTGACAGTTCGGGCTGGACTGTTCCCATGAGGCACAGGTTCAAGACTGATTTGCATATGGCCAGGTCTAAACTGGGGTGGCATGGTGAGCAAAAGAATGATGGATTTAACCCAGATCTCTTGACTGGGGAGGAATGTTTTGATTTGTTCTGCATTCCGTCCATCAATTGTGAGTCCTTTGCTTTCCCGCCCTAAGTGTGCCAGGTATGCCCAGACATGGGTCCTGGGCTCACTGTGCCACTGGAATCAAGCTATCCTGGCAGAGGAGGGGTGAAACCCTGAAACCGGTCCTAGGATGCTTGTTTACGGTCTAGGGAGGAGCTGGCTTGGCAGTTCGGGCTGGACTGTTCCCACGAGGCACAGGGTCAAGACTGATTTGCCTATGGCCAGGCTAAACTGGGGTGGCATGGTGAGCAAAAGAATGATGGATTTAACCCAGATCTCTTGACCGGGAGTGAATGTTTTGATTTGTTCTGCATTCCGTCCATCAATTGTGAGTCTTTTGCTATCTCGCCCTAAGTGCGCCAGGTATACCCAGACGTGGGTCCTGGACTCACTGTGCCACTGGAATCAAGCAATTCTGGCTGAGGAGGGGTGAAACCCCGAAACCGGTCCTAGGATGCTTGTTTCCGGTCCAGGGAGGACCTGGCTTGGCAGTTCGGGCTGGACTGTTCCTATGATGCACAGGGTCAAGACTGATTTGCATATGGTCAGGTCTAAACTGGGGTGGCGTGGTGAGCAAAAGAAAGATGGATTTAACCCAGATCTCTTGACGGGGGATGAATGTTTTGATTTGTTCTGCATTCCGTCCATCAATTGTGAGTCTTTTGCTTTCTCGCCCTAAGTGCGCCAGGTATGCCAAGACGTGGGTCCTGGGCTCACTGTGCCACTGGAATCAAGCTATCCTGGCTAAGGAGGGATGAAACCCCGAAACCGGTCCTAGGATGCTTGTTTCCGGTCCAAGGAGGACCTGGCTTGGCAGTTCAGGCTGGACTGTTCCCATGAGGCACAGGGTCAAGACTGATTTGCATATGGTCAGGTCTAAACTGGGGTGGCATGGTGAGCAAAAGAATGATGGATTTAACCCAGATCTCTTGACTAGGGGTGAATGTTTTGATTTGTTCTGCATTCCGTCCATCAATTGGGAGTCTTTTGCTTTCTCGCCCTAAGTGCGCCAGGTATGCCCAGAGGTGGGTCCTGGGCTCACTGTGCCACTGGAATCAAGCTATCCTGGCTGAGGAGGGGTGAAACTATGAAACCGGTCCTAGGATGCTTGTTTCCGGTCCAGGGAGGACCTGGCTTGGCAGTTCGGGCTGGACTGTTCCCATGATGCACAGGGTCAAGACTGATTTGCATATGGCCAGGTCTAAACTGGGGTGGCATGGTGAGCAAATGAATGATGGATTTAACCCAGATCTCTTGACTGGGGGTGAATTTTTTGATTTGTTCTGCATTCCGTCCATCAATTGTGAGTCTTTTGCTTTCTCGCCCTAAGTGCGCCAGGTATACCTAGACGTGGGTCCTGGGCTCACTGTGCCACTGGAATCAAGCTATCCTGGCTGAGGAGGGGTGAAACCCCGAAACTAGTCCTAGAAGGCTTGTTTCCGGTCCAGGGAGGACCTGGCTTGGCAGTTCGGGCTGGACTGTTCCCGTGAGGCACAGGGTCAAGACTGATTTGCATGTGGCCAGGTCTAAACTGGGGTGGCATGGTGAGCAGAAGAATGATGGATTTATCCCAGATCTCTTGACTGGGGGTGAATGTTTTGATTTGTTCTGCATTCCGTCCATCAATTGTAAGTCTTTTGCTTTCTCATCCTAAGTGCGCAAGGAATGCCCAGACGTGGGTCCTGGGCTCTGGAATCAAGGTATCCTGGCTGAGGAGGGGTGAAACCCCGAAACCGGTCCTAGAAGGCTTGTTTCCGGTCCATGGAGGACCTGGCTTGGCAGTTCGGGCTGGACTGTTCCCATGAGGCACAGGGTCAAGACTGATTTGCATATGGCCAGGTCTAAACTGGGGTGGCATGGTGAGCAAAAGAATGATGGATTTAACCCAGCTCTCTTGACTGGGGGTGAATGTTTTGATTTGTTCTGCATTCCGTCCATCAATTGTGAGTCTTTTACTTTCTTGCCCTAAGTGCGCCAGGTATGCCCAGACGTGGTTCCTGGGATCACTATGCCACTGGAATCAAGCTATCCTGGGTGAGGATGGGTGAAACCCAGAAACAGGTCTTAGGATGCTTGTTTCCGGTCCAGGGAGGACCTGGCTTTGCAGTTTGGGCTGGACTGTTCCCATGAGGCACAGGGTCAAGACTGATTTGCATATGGCCAGGTCTAAACTGGGGTGGCATGGTGAGCAAAAGAATGATGGATTTAACCCAGATCTCTTGACTGGGGATGAATGTTTTGATATGTTCTGCATTTAGTCCATCAATTGTGAGTCTTTTGCTTTCTTGCCCTAAGTGCGCCAGGTATGCCCAGACGTGGGTCCTGGAATCAAGCTATCCTGGCGGAGAAGGGGTGAAACCCCGAAAGCGGTCCCAGGATGCTTGTTTCCGGTCCATGGCGGACTTGGCTTGGCAGTTCGGGCTGGACTGTTCCCATGAGGCACAGGGTCAAGACTGATTTGCATATGGTCACGTCTAAACTGGGGTGGCATGGTGAATAAAAGAATGATGGATTTAACCCAGATCTCTTGACTGGGGGTGAATGTTTTGATTTGTTCTGCATTCCGTCCATCAATTGTGAGTCTTTTACTTTCTTGCCCTAAGTGCGCCAGGTATGCCCAGACGTGGTTCCTGGGATCACTATGCCACTGGAATCAAGCTATCCTGGCTGAGGAGGGGTGAAACCCAGAAACAGGTCTTAGGATGCTTGTTTCCGGTCCAGGGAGGACCTGGCTTGGCAGTTTGGGCTGGACTGTACCCATGAGGCACAGGGTCAAGACTGATTTGCAAATGGCCAAGTCTACACTGGGGTGGCATGGTGAGCAAAAGAATGATGGATTTAACCCAGATCTCTTGACTGGGGGTGAATGTTTTGGTTTGTTCCCCATTCCGTCCATCAATTGAGAGTCTTTTGCTTTCTCGCCCTAAGTGCGCCAGGTATGCCCAAACGTGGGTCCTGGGCTCACTGTGCCACTGGAATGAAGCTATCCTGGCTGAGGAGGGGTGAAAACCCGAAACTGGTCCCAGGATGCTTGTTTCTGGTCCAGAGAGGACCTGGCTTGGCAGTTCGGGCTGGACTGTTCCCATGAGGCACAGGGTCAAGATTGATTTGCATATGGCCAGGTCTAAACTGGGGTGGCATGGTGAGCAAAGGAATGATGGATTTAACCCAGATCTCTTGACTGGCGGGGAATGTTTTGATTTTTTCTGCATTCCGTCCATCAATTGTGAGTCTTTCGCTTTCTTGCCCTAAGTGCGCCAGGTATGTCGAGACATGGGTCCTGGGCTCACTGTGCCACTGGAATCAAGCTATCCTGGCTGAGGAGGGGTGAAACCCCGAAACCGTTCCTAGGATGCTTGTTTCCGGTCCAAGGAGGACCTGGCTTGGTAGTTCAGGCTGGACTGTTCCCATGAGGCACAAGGTCAAGACTGATTTCCATATGGCCAGGTCGAAACTGGGGTGGCATGGTGAGCAAAAGAATGATGGATTTAACCCAGATCTCTTGACTGGTGGTGAATGTTTTGATTTGTTCTGCATTCCGTTCATCAATTGTGAGTCTTTTGCTTTCTCGCCCTAAGTGCGCCAGGTATGCCCAGACGTGGGTCCTGGGCTCACTGTGCCTCTGGAATCAAGCTATCCTGGCTGAGGAGGGGTGAAACCCCGAAACCGGTCCAGGGATGCTTGTTTCCGGTCCAGGGAGGACCTGGCTTGGCAGTTCGGACTGGACTGTTCCCATGAGGCACAGGGTCATGACTGATTTGCATATGGCCAGGTGTAAACTGGGGTGGCATGGTGAGCAAAAGAAAGATGGATTAAACCCAGATCTCTTGACTGGGGATGAATGTTTTGATTTGTTCTGCATTCCGTCCATCAATTGTGAGTCTTTTGCTTTCTCGCCCTAAGTGTGCCAGGTATGCCCAGACATGGGTCCTGGGCTCACTGTGCCACTGGAATGAAGCTATCCTGGCTGAGGAGGGGTGAAACCCCAAAACCGGTCCCAGGATGCTTGTTTCTGGTCCAGAGAGGACCTGGCTTGACAGTTCGGGCTGGACTGTTCCCATGAGGCACAGGTTCAAGACTGATTTGCATATGGCCAGGTCTAAACTGGGGTGGCATGGTGAGCAAAAGAATGATGGATTTAACCCAGATCTCTTGACTGGGGAGGAATGTTTTGATTTGTTCTGCATTCCGTCCATCAATTGTGAGTCCTTTGCTTTCCCGCCCTAAGTGTGCCAGCTATGCCCAGACATGGGTCCTGGGCTCACTGTGCCACTGGAATCAAGCTATCCTGGCAGAGGAGGGGTGAAACCCTGAAACCGGTCCTAGGATGCTTGTTTACGGTCTAGGGAGGAGCTGGCTTGGCAGTTCGGGCTGGACTGTTCCCACAAGGCACAGGGTCAAGACTGATTTGCCTATGGCCAGGCTAAACTGGGGTGGCATGGTGAGCAAAAGAATGATGGATTTAACCCAGATCTCTTGACCGGGAGTGAATGTTTTGATTTGTTCTGCATTCCGTCCATCAATTGTGAGTCTTTTGCTATCTCGCCCTAAGTGCGCCAGGTATACCCAGACGTTGGTCCTGGACTCACTGTGCCACTGGAATCAAGCAATTCTGGCTGAGGAGGGGTGAAACCCCGAAACCGGTCCTAGGATGCTTGTTTCCGGTCCAGGGAGGACCTGGCTTGGCAGTTCGGGCTGGACTGTTCCTATGATGCACAGGGTCAAGACTGATTTGCATATGGTCAGGTCTAAACTGGGGTGGCATGGTGAGCAAAAGAATGATGGATTTAACCCAGATCTCTTGACCGGGGGTGAATGTTTTGATTTGTTCTGCATTCCGTCCATCAATTGTGAGTCTTTTGCTATCTCGCCCTAAGTGCGCCAGGTATACCCAGATGTGGGACCTGGACTCACTGTGCCACTGGAATCAAGCAATTCTGGCTGAGGAGGGGTGAAACCCTGAAACCGGTCCTAGGATGTTTGTTTCCAGTTCAGGGAGGACCTGGCTTGACAGTTCGGGCTGGACTGTTCCCATGAGGCACAGGTTCAAGACTGATTTGCATATGGCCAGGTCTAAACTGGGGTGGCATGGTGAGCAAAAGAATGATGGATTTAACCCAGATCTCTTGACTGGGGATGAATGTTTTGATATGTTCTGCATTTAGTCCATCAATTGTGAGTCTTTTGCTTTCTTGCCCTAAGTGCGCCAGGTATGCCCAGACGTGGGTCCTGGAATCAAGCTATCCTGGCGGAGAAGGGGTGAAACCCCGAAAGCGGTCCCAGGATGCTTGTTTCCGGTCCATGGCGGACTTGGCTTGGCAGTTCGGGCTGGACTGTTCCCATGAGGCACAGTGTCAAGACTGATTTGCATATGGTCACGTCTAAACTGGGGTGGCATGGTGAATAAAAGAATGATGGATTTAACCCAGATCTCTTGACTGGGGGTGAATGTTTTGATTTGTTCTGCATTCCGTCCATCAATTGTGAGTCTTTTACTTTCTTGCCCTAAGTGCGCCAGGTATGCCCAGACGTGGTTCCTGGGATCACTATGCCACTGGAATCAAGCTATCCTGGCTGAGGAGGGGTGAAACCCAGAAACAGGTCTTAGGATGCTTGTTTCCGGTCCAGGGAGGACCTGGCTTGGCAGTTTGGGCTGGACTGTACCCATGAGGCACAGGGTCAAGACTGATTTGCAAATGGCCAAGTCTACACTGGGGTGGCATGGTGAGCAAAAGAATGATGGATTTAACCCAGATCTCTTGACTGGGGGTGAATGTTTTGGTTTGTTCCCCATTCCGTCCATCAATTGAGAGTCTTTTGCTTTCTCGCCCTAAGTGCGCCAGGTATGCCCAAACGTGGGTCCTGGGCTCACTGTGCCACTGGAATGAAGCTATCCTGGCTGAGGAGGGGTGAAAACCCGAAACTGGTCCCAGGATGCTTGTTTCTGGTCCAGAGAGGACCTGGCTTGGCAGTTCGGGCTGGACTGTTCCCATGAGGCACAGGGTCAAGATTGATTTGCATATGGCCAGGTCTAAACTGGGGTGGCATGGTGAGCAAAGGAATGATGGATTTAACCCAGATCTCTTGACTGGCGGGGAATGTTTTGATTTTTTCTGCATTCCGTCCATCAATTGTGAGTCTTTCGCTTTCTTGCCCTAAGTGCGCCAGGTATGTCGAGACGTGGGTCCTGGGCTCACTGTGCCACTGGAATCAAGCTATCCTGGCAGAGGAGGGGTGAAACCCCGAAACCGTTCCTAGGATGCTTGTTTCCGGTCCAAGGAGGACCTGGCTTGGTAGTTCAGGCTGGACTGTTCCCATGAGGCACAAGGTCAAGACTGATTTCCATATGGCCAGGTCGAAACTGGGGTGGCATGGTGAGCAAAAGAATGATGGATTTAACCCAGATCTCTTGACTGGTGGTGAATGTTTTGATTTGTTCTGCATTCCGTTCATCAATTGTGAGTCTTTTGCTTTCTCGCCCTAAGTGCGCCAGGTATGCCCAGACGTGGGTCCTGGGCTCACTGTGCCTCTGGAATCAAGCTATCCTGGCTGAGGAGGGGTGAAACCCCGAAACTGGTCCAGGGATGCTTGTTTCCGGTCCAGGGAGGACCTGGCTTGGCAGTTCGGACTGGACTGTTCCCATGAGGCACAGGGTCATGACTGATTTGCATATGGCCAGGTGTAAACTGGGGTGGCATGGTGAGCAAAAGAAAGATGGATTAAACCCAGATCTCTTGACTGGGGATGAATGTTTTGATTTGTTCTGCATTCCGTCCATCAATTGTGAGTCTTTTGCTTTCTCGCCCGAAGTGTGCCAGGTATGCCCAGACATGGGTCCTGGGCTCACTGTGCCACTGGAATGAAGCTATCCTGGCTGAGGAGGGGTGAAACCCCAAAACCGGTCCCAGGATGCTTGTTTCTGGTCCAGGGAGGACCTGGCTTGACAGTTCGGGCTGGACTGTTCCCATGAGGCACAGGTTCAAGACTGATTTGCATATGGCCAGGTCTAAACTGGGGTGGCATGGTGAGCAAAAGAATGATGGATTTAACCCAGATCTCTTGACTGGGGAGGAATGTTTTGATTTGTTCTGCATTCCGTCCATCAATTGTGAGTCCTTTGCTTTCCCGCCCTAAGTGTGCCAGGTATGCCCAGACATGGGTCCTGGGCTCACTGTGCCACTGGAATCAAGCTATCCTGGCAGAGGAGGGGTGAAACCCTGAAACCGGTCCTAGGATGCTTGTTTACGGTCTAGGGAGGAGCTGGCTTGGCAGTTCGGGCTGGACTGTTCCCACGAGGCACAGGGTCAAGACTGATTTGCCTATGGCCAGGCTAAACTGGGGTGGCATGGTGAGCAAAAAAATGATGGATTTAACCCAGATCTCTTGACCGGGAGTGAATGTTTTGATTTGTTCTGCATTCCGTCCATCAATTGTGAGTCTTTTGCTATCTCGCCCTAAGTGCGCCAGGTATACCCAGACGTGGGTCCTGGACTCACTGTGCCACTGGAATCAAGCAATTCTGGCTGAGGAGGGGTGAAACCCCGAAACCGGTCCTAGGATGCTTGTTTCCGGTCCAGGGAGGACCTGGCTTGGCAGTTCGGGCTGGACTGTTCCTATGATGCACAGGGTCAAGACTGATTTGCATATGGTCAGGTCTAAACTGGGGTGGCGTGGTGAGCAAAAGAAAGATGGATTTAACCCAGATCTCTTGACGGGGGATGAATGTTTTGATTTGTTCTGCATTCCGTCCATCAATTGTGAGTCTTTTGCTTTCTCGCCCTAAGTGCGCCAGGTATGCCAAGACGTGGGTCCTGGGCTCACTGTGCCACTGGAATCAAGCTATCCTGGCTAAGGAGGGATGAAACCCCGAAACCGGTCCTAGGATGCTTGTTTCCGGTCCAAGGAGGACCTGGCTTGGCAGTTCAGGCTGGACTGTTCCCATGAGGCACAGGGTCAAGACTGATTTGCATATGGTCAGGTCTAAACTGGGGTGGCATGGTGAGCAAAAGAATGATGGATTTAACCCAGATCTCTTGACTAGGGGTGAATGTTTTGATTTGTTCTGCATTCCGTCCATCAATTGGGAGTCTTTTGCTTTCTCGCCCTAAGTGCGCCAGGTATGCCCAGAGGTGGGTCCTGGGCTCACTGTGCCACTGGAATCAAGCTATCCTGGCTGAGGAGGGGTGAAACTATGAAACCGGTCCTAGGATGCTTGTTTCCGGTCCAGGGAGGACCTGGCTTGGCAGTTCGGGCTGGACTGTTCCCATGATGCACAGGGTCAAGACTGATTTGCATATGGCCAGGTCTAAACTGGGGTGGCATGGTGAGCAAATGAATGATGGATTTAACCCAGATCTCTTGACTGGGGGTGAATTTTTTGATTTGTTCTGCATTCCGTCCATCAATTGTGAGTCTTTTGCTTTCTCGCCCTAAGTGCGCCAGGTATACCTAGACGTGGGTCCTGGGCTCACTGTGCCACTGGAATCAAGCTATCCTGGCTGAGGAGGGGTGAAACCCCGAAACTAGTCCTAGAAGGCTTGTTTCCGGTCCAGGGAGGACCTGGCTTGGCAGTTCGGGCTGGACTGTTCCCGTGAGGCACAGGGTCAAGACTGATTTGCATGTGGCCAGGTCTAAACTGGGGTGGCATGGTGAGCAGAAGAATGATGGATTTATCCCAGATCTCTTGACTGGGGGTGAATGTTTTGATTTGTTCTGCATTCCGTCCATCAATTGTAAGTCTTTTGCTTTCTCATCCTAAGTGCGCAAGGAATGCCCAGACGTGGGTCCTGGGCTCTGGAATCAAGGTATCCTGGCTGAGGAGGGGTGAAACCCCGAAACCGGTCCTAGAAGGCTTGTTTCCGGTCCATGGAGGACCTGGCTTGGCAGTTTGGGCTGGACTGTTCCCATGAGGCACAGGGTCAAGACTGATTTGCATATGGCCAGGTCTAAACTGGGGTGGCATGGTGAGCAAAAGAATGATGGATTTAACCCAGCTCTCTTGACTGGGGGTGAATGTTTTGATTTGTTCTGCATTCCGTCCATCAATTGTGAGTCTTTTACTTTCTTGCCCTAAGTGCGCCAGGTATGCCCAGACGTGGTTCCTGGGATCACTATGCCACTGGAATCAAGCTATCCTGGGTGAGGATGGGTGAAACCCAGAAACAGGTCTTAGGATGCTTGTTTCCGGTCCAGGGAGGACCTGGCTTTGCAGTTTGGGCTGGACTGTTCCCATGAGGCACAGGGTCAAGACTGATTTGCAAATGGCCAAGTCTACACTGGGGTGGCATGGTGAGCAAAAGAATGATGGATTTAACCCATATATCTTGACTGGGGGTGAATGTTTTGGTTTGTTCCCCATTCCGTCCATCAATTGTGAGTCTTTTGCTTTCTCGCCCTAAGTGCGCCAGGTATGCCCAAACGTGGGTCCTGGGCTCACTGTGCCACTGGAATGAAGCTATCCTGGCTGAGGAGGGGTGAAACCCCGAAACCGGTCCTAGGATGGTTGTTTCCAGTCCAGGGAGGACCTGGCTTGGCAGTTCGGGCTGGACTGTTCCCATGAGGCACAGGGTCAAGACTGATTTGTGTATGGCCAGGTCTAAACTGGGGTGTCATGGTGAGCAAAAGAATGATGGATTTAACCCACGTCTCTTGACTGGGGGTGAATGTTTTGATTTGTTCTGCATTTAGTCCATCAATTGTGAGTCTTTTGCTTTCTTGCCCTAAGTGCGCCAGGTATGCCCAGACGTGGGTCCTGGAATCAAGCTATCCTGACTGAGGAGGGGTGAAACCCCGAAACCGTTCCTAGGATGCTTGTTTCCGGTCCAGGGAGGACCTGGCTTGGCAGTTTGGGCTGGACTGTTCCCATGAGGCACAGGGTCAAGACTGATTTGCAAATGGCCAAGTCTACACTGGGGTGGCATGGTGAGCAAAATAATGATGGATTTAACCCAGATCTCTTGACTGGGGGTGAATGTTTTGGTTTGTTCCCCATTCCGTCCATCAATTGTGAGTCTTTTGCTTTCTCGCCCTAAGTGCGCCAGGTATGCCCAAACGTGGGTCCTGGGCTCACTGTGCCACTGGAATGAAGCTATCCTGGCTGAGGAGGGGTGAAACCCCGAAACCGGTCCCAGGATGCTTGTTTCTGGTCCAGGGAGGACCTTGCTTGGCAGTTCGGGCTGGACTGTTCCCATGAGGCACAGGGTCAAGATTGATTTGCATATGGCCAGGTCTAAACTGGGGTGGCATGGTGAGCAAAAGAATGATGGATTTAACCCAGATCTCTTGACTGGCGGTGAATGTTTTGATTTTTTCTGCATTCCGTCCATCAATTGTGAGTCTTTTGCTTTCTTGCCCTAAGTGCGCCATGTATGTCGAGACGTGGGTCCTGGGCTCACTGTGCCACTGGAATCAAGCTATCCTGGCTGAGGAGGGGTGAAATCCCGAAACCGTTCCTAGGATGCTTGTTTCCGGTCCAAGGAGGACCTGGCTTGGTAGTTCAGGCTGGACTGTTCCCATGAGGCACAGGGTCAAGACTAATTTCCATATGGCCAGGTCTAAACTGGGGTGGCATGGTGAGCAAAAGAATGATGGATTTAACCCAGATCTCTTGACTGGGGGTGAATGTTTTGATTTGTTCTGCATTCCGTCCATCAATTGTGAGTCTTTTGCTTTCTCGCCCTAAGTGCGCCAGGTATGTCCAGACGTGGGTCCTGGGCTCACTGTGCCACTGGAATCAGGCTATCCTGGCTGAGGAGGGGTGAAACTCCGAAACTGGTCCAGGGATGCTTGTTTCCGGTCCAGGGAGGACCTGGCTTGGCAGTTCGGACTGGACTGTTCCCATGAGGCACAGGGTCATGACTGATTTGCATATGGCCAGGTGTAAACTGGGGTGGCATGGTGAGCAAAAGAAAGATGGATTAAACCCAGATCTCTTGACTGGGGATGAATGTTTTGATTTGTTCTGCATTCCGTCCATCAATTGTGAGTCTTTTGCTTTCTCGCCCTAAGTGTGCCAGGTATGCTCAGACATGGGTCCTGGGCTCACTGTGCCACTGGAATCAGGCTATCCTGGCTGAGGAGGGGTGAAACTCCGAAACTGGTCCAGGGATGCTTGTTTCCGGTCCAGGGAGGACCTGGCTTGGCAGTTCGGACTGGACTGTTCCCATGAGGCACAGGGTCATGACTGATTTGCATATGGCCAGGTGTAAACTGGGGTGGCATGGTGAGCAAAAGAAAGATGGATTAAACCCAGATCTCTTGACTGGGGATGAATGTTTTGATTTGTTCTGCATTCCGTCCATCAATTGTGAGTCTTTTGCTTTCTCGCCCTAAGTGTGCCAGGTATGCCCAGACATGGGTCCTGGGCTCACTGTGCCACTGGAATCAAGCTATCCTGGCTGAGGAGGGGTGAAACCCCGAAACCGGTCCCAGGATGCTTGTTTCTGGTCCAGGGAGGACCTTGCTTGGCAGTTCGGGCTGGACTGTTCCCATGAGGCACAGGGTCAAGATTGATTTGCATATGGCCAGGTCTAAACTGGGGTGGCATGGTGAGCAAAAGAATGATGGATTTAACCCAGATCTCTTGACTGGCGGTGAATGTTTTGATTTTTTCTGCATTCCGTCCATCAATTGTGAGTCTTTTGCTTTCTTGCCCTAAGTGCGCCATGTATGTCGAGACGTGGGTCCTGGGCTCACTGTGCCACTGGAATCAAGCTATCCTGGCTGAGGAGGGGTGAAATCCCGAAACCGTTCCTAGGATGCTTGTTTCCGGTCCAAGGAGGACCTGGCTTGGTAGTTCAGGCTGGACTGTTCCCATGAGGCACAGGGTCAAGACTAATTTCCATATGGCCAGGTCTAAACTGGGGTGGCATGGTGAGCAAAAGAATGATGGATTTAACCCAGATCTCTTGACTGGGGGTGAATGTTTTGATTTGTTCTGCATTCCGTCCATCAATTGTGAGTCTTTTGCTTTCTCGCCCTAAGTGCGCCAGGTATGTCCAGACGTGGGTCCTGGGCTCACTGTGCCACTGGAATCAGGCTATCCTGGCTGAGGAGGGGTGAAACTCCGAAACTGGTCCAGGGATGCTTGTTTCCGGTCCAGGGAGGACCTGGCTTGGCAGTTCGGACTGGACTGTTCCCATGAGGCACAGGGTCATGACTGATTTGCATATGGCCAGGTGTAAACTGGGGTGGCATGGTGAGCAAAAGAAAGATGGATTAAACCCAGATCTCTTGACTGGGGATGAATGTTTTGATTTGTTCTGCATTCCGTCCATCAATTGTGAGTCTTTTGCTTTCTCGCCCTAAGTGTGCCAGGTATGCCCAGACATGGGTCCTGGGCTCACTGTGCCACTGGAATCAAGCTATCCTGGCAGAGGAGGGTTGAAACCCTGAAATTGGTCCTAGGATGTTTGTTTACGGTCCAGGGAGGACCTGGCTTGGCAGTTCGGGCTGGACTGTTCCCATGAGGCCCAGGGTCAAGACTGATATGCATATGGCCAGGCTAAACTGGGGTGGCATGGTGAGCAAAAGAATGATGGATTTAACCCAGATCTCTTGACCGGGGGTGAATGTTTTCATTTGTTCTGCATTTCGTCCATCAATTGTGAGTCTTTTGCTATCTCGCCCTAAAAGGCGCCAGGTATACCCAGACGTGGGACCTGGACTCACTGTGCCACTGGAATCAAGCAATTCTGGCTGAGGAGGGGTGAAACCCCAAAACCGGTCCTAGAAGGCTTGATTCCGGTCCAGGGAGGACCTGGCTTGGCAGTTCGGGCTGGACTGTTCCCATGAGGCACAGGGTCAAGACTGATTTGCATGTGGCCAGGTCTAAACTGAAGTAGCATGGTGAGCAGAAGAATGATGGATTTAACCCAGATCTCTTGACTGGGGCTGAATGTTTTGATTTGCTCTGCATTCTGTCCATCAATTGTGAGTCTTTTGCTTTCTCATCCTAAGTGCGCCACGTATGCCCAGACGTGGGTCCTGGGATCACTGTGCCACTGGAATCAAGCTATCCTGGCTGAGGAGGGGTGAAACCCTGAAACCGGTCCTAGGATGTTTGTTTCCAGTTCAGGGAGGACCTGGCTTGACAGTTCGGGCTGGACTGTTCCCATGAGGCACAGGTTCAAGACTGATTTGCATATGGCCAGGTCTAAACTGGGGTGGCATGGTGAGCAAAAGAATGATGGATTTAACCCAGATCTCTTGACTGGGGAGGAATGTTTTGATTTGTTCTGCATTACGTCCATCAATTGTGAGTCTTTTGCTTTCTCGCCGTAAGTGCGCCAGGTATGCCAAGACGTGGGTCCTGGGCTCACTGTGCCACTGGAATCAAGCTATCCTGGCTAAGGAGGGGTGAAACCCCGAAACCGGTCCTAGGATGCTTGTTTCCGGTCCAAGGAGGACCTGGCTTGGCAGTTCAGGCTGGACTGTTCCCATGAGGCACAGGGTCAAGACTGATTTGCACATGGTCAGGTCTAAACTGGGGTGGCATGGTGAATAAAAGAATGATGGATTTAACCCAGATCTCTTGAATGGGGGTGAGTGTTTTGATTTGTTCTGCATTCTGTCCATCAATTGTGAGTCTTTTACATTCTTGCCCTAAGTGCGCCAGGTATGCCCAGACGTGGTTCCTGGGCTCACTGTGCCACTGGAATGAAGCAATCCTGGCTGAGGAGGGGTGAAAACCCGAAACCGGTCCCAGGATGCTTGTTTCTGGTCCAGGGAGGACCTGGCTTGGCAGTTCGGGCTGGACTGTTCCCATGAGGCATAGGGTCAAGATTGATTTGCATATGGCCAGGTCTAAACTGGGGTGGCATGGTGAGCAAAAGAATGATGGATTTAACCCAGATCTCTTGACTGGCGGGGAATGTTTTGATTTTTTCTGCATTCCGTCCATCAATTGTGAGTCTTTTGCTTTCTTGCCCTAAGTGCGCCAGGTATGTCGAGACGTGGGTCCTGGGCTCACTGTGCCACTGGAATCAAGCTATCCTGGCTGAGGAGGGGTGAAACCCCGAAACCGTTCCTAGGATGCTTGTTTCCGGTCCAAGGAGGACCTGGCTTGGTAGTTCAGGCTGGACTGTTCCCATGAGGCACAAGGTCAAGACTGATTTGCATATGGCCTGGTCGAAACTGGGGTGGCATGGTGAGCAAAAGAATGATGGATTTAACCCAGATCTCTTGACTGGTGGTGAATGTTTTGATTTGTTCTGCATTCCGTTCATCAATTGTGAGTCTTTTGCTTTCTCGCCCTAAGTGCGCCAGCTATGCCCAGACGTGGGTCCTGGGCTCACTGTGCCTCTGGAATCAAGCTATCCTGGCTGAGGAGGGGTGAAACCCCAAAACCGTTCCTAGGATGCTTGTTTCCGGTCCAGGGAGGACCTGGCTTGGCAGTTCGGACTGGACTGTTCCCATGAGGCACAGGGTCATGACTGATTTGCATATGGCCAGGTCTAAACTGGGGTGGCATGGTGAGCAAAAGAAAGATGGATTAAACCCAGATCTCTTGACTGGGGATGAATGTTTTGATTTGTTCTGCATTCCGTCCATCAATTGTGAGTCTTTTGCTTTCTCGCCCTAAGTGTGCCAGGTATGCCCAGACATGGGTCCTGGGCTCACTGTGCCACTGGAATCAAGCTATCCTGGCAGAGGAGGGTTGAAACCCTGAAACCGGTCCTAGGATGCTTGTTTACAGTCCAGGGAGGACCTGGCTTGGCAGTTCGGACTGGACTGTTCCCATGAGGCACAGGGTCATGACTGATTTGCATATGGCCAGGTCTAAACTGGGGTGGCATGGTGAGCAAAAGAAAGATGGATTAAACCCAGATCTCTTGACTGGGGATGAATGTTTTGATTTGTTCTGCATTCCGTCCATCAATTGTGAGTCTTTTGCTTTCTCGCCCTAAGTGTGCCAGGTATGCCCAGACATGGGTCCTGGGCTCACTGTGCCACTGGAATCAAGCTATCCTGGCAGAGGAGGGTTGAAACCCTGAAACCGGTCCTAGGATGCTTGTTTACAGTCCAGGGAGGACCTGGCTTGGCAGTTCGGGCTGGACTGTTCCCATGAGGCACAGGGTCAAGACTGATTTGCATGTGGCCAGGTCTAAACTGAAGTAGCATGGTGAGCAGAAGAATGATGGATTTAACCCAGATCTCTTGACTGGGGGTGAATGTTTTGATTTGCTCTGCATTCTGTCCATCAATTGTGAGTCTTTTGCTTTCTCATCCTAAGTGCGCCACGTATGCCCAGACGTGGGTCCTGGGATCACTGTGCCACTGGAATCAAGCTATCCTGGCTGAGGAGGGGTGAAACCCTGAAACCGGTCCTAGGATGTTTGTTTCCAGTTCAGGGAGGACCTGGCTGACAGTTCGGGCTGGACTGTTCCCATGAGGCACAGGTTCAAGACTGATTTGCATATGGCCAGGTCTAAACTGGGGTGGCATGGTGAGCAAAAGAATGATGGATTTAACCCAGATCTCTTGAATGGGGGTGAATGTTTTGATATGTTCTGCATTTAGTCCATCAATTGTGAGTCTTTTGCTTTCTTGCCCTAAGTGCGCCAGGTATGCCCAGACGTGGGTCCTGGAATCAAGCTATCCTGGCGGAGAAGGGGTGAAACCCCGAAAGCGGTCCCAGGATGCTTGTTTCCGGTCCATGGCGGACTTGGCTTGGCAGTTCGGGCTGGACTGTTCCCATGAGGCACAGGGTCAAGACTGATTTGCATATGGCCAGGTCTAAACCTTGGTGGCATGGTGAGCAAAAGAATGATGGATTTAACCCAGATCTCTTGACTGGGGGTGAATGTTTTGATTTGTTCTGCATTCCGTCCATCAATTGTGAGTCTTTTGCTTTCTCGCCCTAAGTGCGCCAGGTATGCCAAGACGTGGGTTCTGGGCTCACTGTGCCACTGGAATCAAGCTATCCTGGCTAAGGAGGGGTGAAACCCAGAAACCGGTCCTAGGATGCTTGTTTCCGGTCCAAGGAGGACCTGGCTTGGCAGTTCAGGCTGGACTGTTCCCATGAGGCACAGGGTCAAGACTGATTTGCATATGGTCAGGTCTAAACTGGGGTGACATGGTGAATAAAAGAATGATGGATTTAACCCAGATCTCTTGAATTGGGGTGAATGTTTTGATTTGTTCTGCATTCTGTCCATCAATTGTGAGTCTTTTACTTTCTTGCCCTAAGTGCGCCAGGTATGCCCAGACGTGGTTCCTGGGATCACTATGCCACTGGAATCAAGCTATCCTGATGAGGAGGGGTGAAACCCAGAAACAGGTCTTAGGATGCTTGTTTCCGGGCCAGGGAGGACCTGGCTTGGCAGTTTGGGCTGGACTGTTCCCATGAGGCACAGGGTCAAGACTGATTTGCATATGGCCAGGTCTAAACTGGGGTGGCATGGTGAGCAAAAGAATGATGGCTTTAACCCAGATCTCTTGACTGGTGGTGAATGTTTTGATTTGTTCTGCATTCCGTTCATCAATTGTGAGTCTTTTGCTTTCTCGCCCTAAGTGCGCCAGGTATGCCCAGACGTGGGTCCTGGGCTCACTGTGCCTCTGGAATCAAGCTATCCTGGCTGAGGAGGGGTGAAACCCCGAAACCGGTCCAGGGATGCTTGTTTCCGGTCTAGGGAGGATCTGGCTTGGCAGTTCGGACTGGACTGTTCCCATGAGGCACAGGGTCATGACTGATTTGCATATGGCCAGGTGTAAACTGGGGTGGCATGATGAGCAAAAGAAAGATGGATTAAACCCAGATCTCTTGACTGGGGATGAATGTTTTGATTTGTTCTGCATTCCGTCCATCAATTGTGAGTCTTTTGCTTTGCCGCCCTAAGTGTGCCAGGTATGCCCAGACATGGGTCCTGGGCTCACTGTGCCACTGGAATCAAGCTATCCTTGCAGAGGAGGGGTGAAACCCTGAAACCGGTCCTAGGATGCTTGTTTACGGTCCAGGGAGGACCTGGCTTGGCAGTTCGGGCTGGACTGTTCCCATGAGGCACAGGGTCAAGACTGATTTGCATATGGCCAGGCTAAACTGGGGTGGCATGGTGAGCAAAAGAATGATGGATATAACCCAGATCTCTTGACCGGGGGTGAATGTTTTGATTTGTTCTGCATTCCGTCCATCAATTGTGAGTCTTTTGCTATCTCGCCCTAAGTGCGCCAGGTATACCCAGACGTGGGTCCTGGACTCACTGTGCCACTGGAATCAAGCAATTCTGGCTGAGGAGGGGTGAAACCCCGAAACCGGTCCCAGGATGCTTGTTTCCGGTCCAAGGAGGACCTGGCTTGGCAGTTCAGGCTGGACTGTTCCCATGAGGCACAGGGTCAAGACTGATTTGCATATGGTCAGGTCTAAACTGGGGTGGCATGGTGAGCAAAAGAATGATGGATTTAACCCAGATATCTTGACCGGGGGTGAATGTTTTGATTTGTTCTGCATTCCGTCCATCAATTGTGAGTCTTTTGCTATCTCGCCCTAAGTGCGCCAGGTATACCCAGACGTGGGTCCTGGACTCACTGTGCCACTGGAATCAAGCAATTCTGGCTGAGGAGGGGTGAAACCCCGAAACCGGTCCTAGAAGGCTTGATTCCGGTCCAGGGAGGACCTGGCTTGGCAGTTCGGGCTGGACTGTTCCCATGAGGCACAGGGTCAAGACTGATTTGCATGTGGCCAGGTCTAAACTGGGGTAGCATGGTGAGCAGAAGAATGATGGATTTAACCCAGATCTCTTGACTGGGGGTGAATGTTTTGATTTGCTCTGCATTCTGTCCATCAATTGTGAGTCTTTTGCTTTCTCATCCAAAGTGCGCCACGTATGCCCAGACGTGGGTCCTGGGATCACTGTGCCACTGGAATCAAGCTATCCTGGCTGAGGATGGGTGAAACCCTGAAACCGGTCCTAGGATGCTTGTTTCCAGTTCAGGGAGGACCTGGCTTGACAGTTCGGGCTGGACTGTTCCCATGAGGCACAGGTTCAAGACTGATTTGCATATGTCCAGGTCTAAACTGGGGTGGCATGGTGAGCAAAAGAATGATGGATTTAACCCAGATCTCTTGACTGGGGGTGAATGTTTTGATAAGTTCTGCATTTAGTCCATCAATTGTGAGTCTTTTGCTTTCTTGCCCTAAGTGCGCCAGGTATGCCCAGACGTGGGTCCTGGAATCAAGCTATCCTGGCGGAGGAGGGGTGAAACCCCGAAAGTGGTCCCAGGATGCTTGTTTCCTGTCCATGGCGGACTTGGCTTGGCAGTTCGGGCTGGACTGTTCCCATGAGGCACAGGGTCAAGACTGATTTGCATATGGCCAAGTCTAAACTGGGGTGGCATGGTGAGCAAAAGAATGATGGATTTAACCCAGATCTCGTGACTGGGTGGGAATGTTTTGATTTGTTCTGCATTCCGTCCATCAATTGTGAGTCTTTTGCTTTCTCGCCCTAAGTGCGCCAGGTATGACAAGACGTGGGTCCTGGGCTCACTGTGCCACTGGAATCAAGCTATCCTGGCTAAGGAGGGGTGAAACCCCGAAACCGGTCCCAGGATGCTTGTTTCCGGTCCAAGGAGGACCTGGCTTGGCAGTTCAGGCTGGACTGTTCCCATGAGGCACAGGGTCAAGACTGATTTGCATATGGTCAGGTCTAAACTGGGGTGGCATGGTGAGCAAAAGAATGATGGATTTAACCCAGATATCTTGACTGGGGGTGAATGTTTTGATTTGTTCTGCATTCCGTCCATCAATTGTGAGTCTTTTGCTTTCTCGCCCTAAGTGCGCCAGGTATGCCCAGATGTGGGTCCTGGGCTCACTGTGCCACTGGAATCAAGCTATCCTGGCTAAGGAGGGGTGAAACCCCGAAACCGGTCCTAGGGTGCTTGTTTCCGGTCCAAGGAGGACCTGGCTTGGCAGTTCAGGCTGGACTGTTCCCATGAGGCACAGAGTCAAGACTGATTTGCATATGGTCAGGTCTAAACTGGGGTGGCATGGTGAGCAAAAGAATGATGGATTTAACCCAGATCTCTTGACTAGGGGTGAATGTTTTGATTTGTTCTGCATTCCGTCCATCAATTGTGAGTCTTTTGCTTTCTCGCCCTAAGTGCGCCAGGTATGCCCAGATGTGGGTCCTGGGCTCACTGTGCCACTGGAATCAAGCTATCCTGGCTGAGGAGGGGTGAAACTCCGAAACCGGTCCCAGGATGCTTGTTTCCGGTCCAGGGAGGACCTGGCTTGGCAGTTCGGGCTGGACTGTTCCCATGATGCACAGGGTCAAGACTGATTTGCATATGGCCAGGTCTAAACTGGGGTGGCGTGGTGAGCAAAAGAAAGATGGATTTAACCCAGATCTCTTGATTGGGGATGAATGTTTTGATTTGTTCTGCATTCCGTCCATCAATTGTGAGTCTTTTGCTTTCTCGCCCTTAGTGTGCCAGGTATGCCCAGACATGGGTCCTGGGCTCACTGTGCCACTGGAATCAAGCTATCCTGGCAGAGGAGGGGTGAAACCCCGAAACCGGTCCTAGGATGCTTGTTCAAGGTCCAGGGAGGAACTGGCTTGGCAGTTCGGGCTGGACTGTTCCCATGAGGCACAGGGTCAAGACTGATTTGCGTATGGCCAGGTCTAAACTGGGGTGGCATGGTGAGCAAAAGAAAGATGGATTAAACCCAGATCTCTTGACTGGGGATGAATGTTTTGATTTGTTCTGCATTCCGTCCATCAATTGTGAGTCTTTTGCTTTCTCGCCCTAAGTGTGCCAGGTATGCCCAGACATGGGTCCTGGGCTCACTGTGCCACTGGAATGAAGCTATCCTGGCTGAGGAGGGGTGAAACCCCAAAACCGGTCCCAGGATGCTTGTTTCTGGTCCAGGGAGGACCTGGCTTGGCAGTTCGGGCTGGACTATTCCCATGAGGCACAGGGTCAAGATTGATTTGCATATGGCCAGGTCTAAACTGGGGTGGCATGGTGAGCAAAAGAATGATAGATTTAACCCAGATCTCTTGACTGGTGGTGAATGTTTTGATTTTTTCTGCATTCCGTCCATCAATTGTGAGTCTTTTGCTTTCTTGCCCTAAGTGCGCCAGGTATGTCGAGACGTGGGTCCTGGGCTCACTGTGCCACTGGAATCAAGCTATCCTGGCTGAGGAGGGGTGAAACCCCAAAACCGTTCCTAGGATGCTTGTTTCCGGTCCAAGGAGGACCTGGCTTGGTAGTTCAGGCTGGACTGTTCCCATGAGGCACAGGGTCAAGACTAATTTCCATATGGCCAGGTCTAAACTGGGGTGGCATGGTGAGCAAAAGAATGATGGATTTAACCCAGATCTATTGACTGGGGGTGAATGTTTTGATTTGTTCTGCATTCCGTCCATCAATTGTGAGTCTTTTGCTTTCTCGCCCTAAGTGCGCCAGGTATGCCCAGACGTGGGTCCTGGGCTCACTGTGCCACTGGAATCAAGCTATCCTGGCTGAGGAGGGGTGAAACTCCGAAACTGGTCCAGGGATGCTTGTTTCCGGTCCAGGGAGGACCTGGCTTGGCAGTTCGGACTGGACTGTTCCCATGAGGCACAGGGTCATGACTGATTTGCATATGGCCAGGTGTAAACTGGGGTGGCATGGTGAGCAAAAGAAATATGGATTAAACCCAGATCTCTTGACTGGGGATGAATGTTTTGATTTGTTCTGCATTCCGTCCATCAATTGTGAGTCTTTTGCTTTCTCGCCCTAAGTGTGCCAGGTATGCCCAGACATGGGTCCTGGGCTCACTGTGCCACTGGAATCAAGCTATCCTGGCAGAGGAGGGGTGAAACCCTGAAACCAGTCCTAGGATGCTTGTTTATGGTCCAGGGAGGACCTGGCTTGGCAGTTCGGGCTGGACTGTTCCCATGAGGCCCAGGGTCAAGACTGATTTGCATATGGCCAGGCTAAACTGGGGTGGCATGGTGAGCAAAAGAATGATGGATTTAACCCAGATCTCTTGACCGGGGGTGAATGTTTGGATTTGTTCTGCATTCCGTCCATCAATTGTGAGTCTTTTGCTATCTCGCCCTAAGTGCGCCAGGTATACCCAGATGTGGGACCTGGACTCACTGTGCCACTGGAATCAAGCAATTCTGGCTGAGGAGGGGTGAAACCCTGAAACCGGTCCTAGGATGTTTGTTTCCAGTTCAGGGAGGACCTGGCTTGACAGTTCGGGCTGGACTGTTCCCATGAGGCACAGGTTCAAGACTGATTTGCATATGGCCAGGTCTAAACTGGGGTGGCATGGTGAGCAAAAGAATGATGGATTTAACCCAGATCTCTTGACTTGGGATGAATGTTTTGATATGTTCTGCATTTAGTCCATCAATTGTGAGTCTTTTGCTTTCTTGCCCTAAGTGCGCCAGGTATGCCCAAATGTGGGTCCTGGAATCAAGCTATCCTGGCGGAGAAGGGGTGAAACCCCGAAAGCGGTCCCAGGATGCTTGTTTCCGGTCCATGGCGGACTTGGCTTGGCAGTTCGGGCTGGACTGTTCCCATGAGGCACAGGGTCAAGACTGATTTGCATATGGTCACGTCTAAACTGGGGTGGCATGGTGAATAAAAGAATGATGGATTTAACCCAGATCTCTTGACTGGGGGTGAATGTTTTGATTTGTTCTGCATTCCGTCATCAATTGTGAGTCTTTTACTTTCTTGCCCTAAGTGCGCCAGGTATGCCCAGACGTGGTTCCTGGGATCACTATGCCACTGGAATCAAGCTATCCTGGCTGAGGAGGGGTGAAACCCAGAAACAGGTCTTAGGATGCTTGTTTCCGGTCCAGGGAGGACCTGGCTTGGCAGTTTGGGCTGGACTGTACCCATGAGGCACAGGGTCAAGACTGATTTGCAAATGGCCAAGTCTACACTGGGGTGGCATGGTGAGCAAAAGAATGATGGATTTAACCCAGATCTCTTGACTGGGGGTGAATGTTTTGGTTTGTTCCCCATTCCGTCCATCAATTGAGAGTCTTTTGCTTTCTCGCCCTAAGTGCGCCAGGTATGCCCAAACGTGGGTCCTGGGCTCACTGTGCCACTGGAATGAAGCTATCCTGGCTGAGGAGGGGTGAAAACCCGAAACTGGTCCCAGGATGCTTGTTTCTGGTCCAGAGAGGACCTGGCTTGGCAGTTCGGGCTGGACTGTTCCCATGAGGCACAGGGTCAAGATTGATTTGCATATGGTCAGGTCTAAACTGGGGTGGCATGGTGAGCAAAGGAATGATGGATTTAACCCAGATCTCTTGACTGGCGGGGAATGTTTTGATTTTTTCTGCATTCCGTCCATCAATTGTGAGTCTTTCGCTTTCTTGCCCTAAGTGCGCCAGGTATGTCGAGACGTGGGTCCTGGGCTCACTGTGCCACTGGAATCAAGCTATCCTGGCTGAGGAGGGGTGAAACCCCGAAACCGTTCCTAGGATGCTTGTTTCCGGTCCAAGGAGGACCTGGCTTGGTAGTTCAGGCTGGACTGTTCCCATGAGGCACAAGGTCAAGACTGATTTCCATATGGCCAGGTCGAAACTGGGGTGGCATGGTGAGCAAAAGAATGATGGATTTAACCCAGATCTCTTGACTGGTGGTGAATGTTTTGATTTGTTCTGCATTCCGTTCATCAATTGTGAGTCTTTTGCTTTCTCGCCCTAAGTGCGCCAGGTATGCCCAGACGTGGGTCCTGGGCTCACTGTGCCTCTGGAATCAAGCTATCCTGGCTGAGGAGGGGTGAAACCCCGAAACCGGTCCAGGGATGCTTGTTTCCGGTCCAGGGAGGACCTGGCTTGGCAGTTCGGACTGGACTGTTCCCATGAGGCACAGGGTCATGACTGATTTGCATATGGCCAGGTGTAAACTGGGGTGGCATGGTGAGCAAAAGAAAGATGGATTAAACCCAGATCTCTTGACTGGGGATGAATGTTTTGATTTGTTCTGCATTCCGTCCATCAATTGTGAGTCTTTTGCTTTCTCGCCCTAAGTGTGCCAGGTATGCCCAGACATGGGTCCTGGGCTCACTGTGCCACTGGAATGAAGCTATCCTGGCTGAGGAGGGGTGAAACCCCAAAACCGGTCCCAGGATGCTTGTTTCTGGTCCAGAGAGGACCTGGCTTGACAGTTCGGGCTGGACTGTTCCCATGAGGCACAGGTTCAAGACTGATTTGCATATGGCCAGGTCTAAACTGGGGTGGCATGGTGAGCAAAAGAATGATGGATTTAACCCAGATCTCTTGACTGGGGAGGAATGTTTTGATCTGTTCTGCATTCCGTCCATCAATTGTGAGTCCTTTGCTTTCCCGCCCTAAGTGTGCCAGGTATGCCCAGACATGGGTCCTGGGCTCACTGTGCCACTGGAATCAAGCTATCCTGGCAGAGGAGGGGTGAAACCCTGAAACCGGTCCTAGGATGCTTGTTTACGGTCTAGGGAGGAGCTGGCTTGGCAGTTCGGGCTGGACTGTTCCCACGAGGCACAGGGTCAAGACTGATTTGCCTATGGCCAGGCTAAACTGGGGTGGCATGGTGAGGAAAAGAATGATGGATTTAACCCAGATCTCTTGACCGGGAGTGAATGTTTTGATTTGTTCTGCATTCCGTCCATCAATTGTGAGTCTTTTGCTATCTCGCCCTAAGTGCGCCAGGTATACCCAGACGTGGGTCCTGGACTCACTGTGCCACTGGAATCAAGCAATTCTGGCTGAGGAGGGGTGAAACCCCGAAACCGGTCCTAGGATGCTTGTTTCCGGTCCAGGGAGGACCTGGCTTGGCAGTTCGGGCTGGACTGTTCCTATGATGCACAGGGTCAAGACTGATTTGCATATGGTCAGGTCTAAACTGGGGTGGCATGGTGAGCAAAAGAATGATGGATTTAACCCAGATCTCTTGACCGGGGGTGAATGTTTTGATTTGTTCTGCATTCCGTCCATCAATTGTGAGTCTTTTGCTATCTCGCCCTAAGTGCGCCAGGTATACCCAGATGTGGGACCTGGACTCACTGTGCCACTGGAATCAAGCAATTCTGGCTGAGGAGGGGTGAAACCCTGAAACCGGTCCTAGGATGTTTGTTTCCAGTTCAGGGAGGACCTGGCTTGACAGTTCGGGCTGGACTGTTCCCATGAGGCACAGGTTCAAGACTGATTTGCATATGGCCAGGTCTAAACTGGGGTGGCATGGTGAGCAAAAGAATGATGGATTTAACCCAGATCTCTTGACTGGGGATGAATGTTTTGATATGTTCTGCATTAGTCCATCAATTGTGAGTTTTTTGCTTTCTTGCCCTAAGTGCGCCAGGTATGCCCAGACGTGGGTCCTGGAATCAAGCTATCCTGGCGGAGAAGGGGTGAAACCCCGAAAGCGGTCCCAGGATGCTTGTTTCCGGTCCATGGCGGACTTGGCTTGGCAGTTCGGGCTGGACTGTTCCCATGAGGCACAGGGTCAAGACTGATTTGCATATGGTCACGTCTAAACTGGGGTGGCATGGTGAATAAAAGAATGATGGATTTAACCCAGATCTCTTGACTGGGGGTGAATGTTTTGATTTGTTCTGCATTCCGTCCATCAATTGTGAGTCTTTTACTTTCTTGCCCTAAGTGCGCCAGGTATGCCCAGACGTGGTTCCTGGGATCACTATGCCACTGGAATCAAGCTATCCTGGCTGAGGAGGGGTGAAACCCAGAAACAGGTCTTAGGATGCTTGTTTCCGGTCCAGGGAGGACCTGGCTTGGCAGTTTGGGCTGGACTGTACCCATGAGGCACAGGGTCAAGACTGATTTGCAAATGGCCAAGTCTACACTGGGGTGGCATGGTGAGCAAAAGAATGATGGATTTAACCCAGATCTCTTGACTGGGGGTGAATGTTTTGGTTTGTTCCCCATTCCGTCCATCAATTGAGAGTCTTTTGCTTTCTCGCCCTAAGTGCGCCAGGTATACCCAAACGTGGGTCCTGGGCTCACTGTGCCACTGGAATGAAGCTATCCTGGCTGAGGAGGGGTGAAAACCCGAAACTGGTCCCAGGATGCTTGTTTCTGGTCCAGAGAGGACCTGGCTTGGCAGTTCGGGCTGGACTGTTCCCATGAGGCACAGGGTCAAGATTGATTTGCATATGGCCAGGTCTAAACTGGGGTGGCATGGTGAGCAAAGGAATGATGGATTTAAACCAGATCTCTTGACTGGCGGGGAATGTTTTGATTTTTTCTGCATTCCGTCCATCAATTGTGAGTCTTTCGCTTTCTTGCCCTAAGTGCGCCAGGTATGTCGAGACGTGGGTCCTGGGCTCACTGTGCCACTGGAATCAAGCTATCCTGGCTGAGGAGGGGTGAAACCCCGAAACCGTTCCTAGGATGCTTGTTTCCGGTCCAAGGAGGACCTGGCTTGGTAGTTCAGGCTGGACTGTTCCCATGAGGCACAAGGTCAAGACTGATTTCCATATGGCCAGGTCGAAACTGGGGTGGCATGGTGAGCAAAAGAATGATGGATTTAACCCAGATCTCTTGACTGGTGGTGAATGTTTTGATTTGTTCTGCATTCCGTTCATCAATTGTGAGTCTTTTGCTTTCTCGCCCTAAGTGCGCCAGGTATGCCCAGACGTGGGTCCTGGGCTCACTGTGCCTCTGGAATCAAGCTATCCTGGCTGAGGAGGGGTGAAACCCCGAAACTGGTCCAGGGATGCTTGTTTCCGGTCCAGGGAGGACCTGGCTTGGCAGTTCGGACTGGACTGTTCCCATGAGGCACAGGGTCATGACTGATTTGCATATGGCCAGGTGTAAACTGGGGTGGCATGGTGAGCAAAAGAAAGATGGATTAAACCCAGATCTCTTGACTGGGGATGAATGTTTTGATTTGTTCTGCATTCCGTCCATCAATTGTGAGTCTTTTGCTTTCTCGCCCTAAGTGTGCCAGGTATGCCCAGACATGGGTCCTGGGCTCACTGTGCCACTGGAATGAAGCTATCCTGGCTGAGGAGGGGTGAAACCCCAAAACCGGTCCCAGGATGCTTGTTTCTGGTCCAGGGAGGACCTGGCTTGACAGTTCGGGCTGGACTGTTCCCATGAGGCACAGGTTCAAGACTGATTTGCATATGGCCAGGTCTAAACTGGGGTGGTATGGTGAGCAAAAGAATGATGGATTTAACCCAGATCTCTTGACTGGGGAGGAATGTTTTGATTTGTTCTGCATTCCGTCCATCAATTGTGAGTCCTTTGCTTTCCCGCCCTAAGTGTGCCAGGTATGCCCAGACATGGGTCCTGGGCTCACTGTGCCACTGGAATCAAGCTATCCTGGCAGAGGAGGGGTGAAACCCTGAAACCGGTCCTAGGATGCTTGTTTACGGTCTAGGGAGGAGCTGGCTTGGCAGTTCGGGCTGGACTGTTCCCACGAGGCACAGGGTCAAGACTGATTTGCCTATGGCCAGGCTAAACTGGGGTGGCATGGTGAGCAAAAGAATGATGGATTTAACCCAGATCTCTTGACCGGGAGTGAATGTTTTGATTTGTTCTGCATTCCGTCCATCAATTGTGAGTCTTTTGCTATCTCGCCCTAAGTGCGCCAGGTATACCCAGACGTGGGTCCTGGACTCACTGTGCCACTGGAATCAAGCAATTCTGGCTGAGGAGGGGTGAAACCCCGAAACCGGTCCTAGGATGCTTGTTTCCGGTCCAGGGAGGACCTGGCTTGGCAGTTCGGGCTGGACTGTTCCTATGATGCACAGGGTCAAGACTGATTTGCATATGGTCAGGTCTAAACTGGGGTGGCGTGGTGAGCAAAAGAAAGATGGATTTAACCCAGATCTCTTGACGGGGGATGAATGTTTTGATTTGTTCTGCATTCCGTCCATCAATTGTGAGTCTTTTGCTTTCTCGCCCTAAGTGCGCCAGGTATGCCAAGACGTGGGTCCTGGGCTCACTGTGCCACTGGAATCAAGCTATCCTGGCTAAGGAGGGATGAAACCCCGAAACCGGTCCTAGGATGCTTGTTTCCGGTCCAAGGAGGACCTGGCTTGGCAGTTCAGGCTGGACTGTTCCCATGAGGCACAGGGTCAAGACTGATTTGCATATGGTCAGGTCTAAACTGGGGTGGCATGGTGAGCAAAAGAATGATGGATTTAACCCAGATCTCTTGACTAGGGGTGAATGTTTTGATTTGTTCTGCATTCCGTCCATCAATTGGGAGTCTTTTGCTTTCTCGCCCTAAGTGCGCCAGGTATGCCCAGAGGTGGGTCCTGGGCTCACTGTGCCACTGGAATCAAGCTATCCTGGCTGAGGAGGGGTGAAACTATGAAACCGGTCCTAGGATGCTTGTTTCCGGTCCAGGGAGGACCTGGCTTGGCAGTTCGGGCTGGACTGTTCCCATGATGCACAGGGTCAAGACTGATTTGCATATGGCCAGGTGTAAACTGGGGTGGCATGGTGAGCAAATGAATGATGGATTTAACCCAGATCTCTTGACTGGGGGTGAATTTTTTGATTTGTTCTGCATTCCGTCCATCAATTGTGAGTCTTTTGCTTTCTCGCCCTAAGTGCGCCAGGTATACCTAGACGTGGGTCCTGGGCTCACTGTGCCACTGGAATCAAGCTATCCTGGCTGAGGAGGGGTGAAACCCCGAAACTAGTCCTAGAAGGCTTGTTTCCGGTCCAGGGAGGACCTGGCTTGGCAGTTCGGGCTGGACTGTTCCCGTGAGGCACAGGGTCAAGACTGATTTGCATGTGGCCAGGTCTAAACTGGGGTGGCATGGTGAGCAGAAGAATGATGGATTTATCCCAGATCTCTTGACTGGGGGTGAATGTTTTGATTTGTTCTGCATTCCGTCCATCAATTGTAAGTCTTTTGCTTTCTCATCCTAAGTGCGCCAGGAATGCCCAGACGTGGGTCCTGGGCTCTGGAATCAAGGTATCCTGGCTGAGGAGGGGTGAAACCCCAAAACCGGTCCTAGAAGGCTTGTTTCCGGTCCATGGAGGACCTGGCTTGGCAGTTCGGGCTGGACTGTTCCCATGAGGCACAATGTCAAGACTGATTTGCATATGGCCAGGTCTAAACTGGGGTGGCATGGTGAGCAAAAGAATGATGGATTTAACCCAGCTCTCTTGACTGGGGGTGAATGTTTTGATTTGTTCTGCATTCCGTCCATCAATTGTGAGTCTTTTACTTTCTTGCCCTAAGTGCGCCAGGTATCCCAGACGTGGTTCCTGGGATCACTATGCCACTGGAATCAAGCTATCCTGGGTGAGGAGGGGTGAAACCCAGAAACAGGTCTTAGGATGCTTGTTTCCGGTCCAGGGAGGACCTGGCTTTGCAGTTTGGGCTGGACTGTTCCCATGAGGCACAGGGTCAAGACTGATTTGCAAATGGCCAAGTCTACACTGGGGTGGCATGGTGAGCAAAAGAATGATGGATTTAACCCAGATATCTTGACTGGGGGTGAATGTTTTGGTTTGTTCCCCATTCCGTCCATCAATTGTGAGTCTTTTGCTTTCTCGCCCTAAGTGCGCCAGGTATGCCCAAACGTGGGTCCTGGGCTCACTGTGCCACTGGAATGAAGCTATCCTGGCTGAGGAGGGGTGAAACCCCGAAACCGGTCCTAGGATGGTTGTTTCCAGTCCAGGGAGGACCTGGCTTGGCAGTTCGGGCTGGACTGTTCCCATGAGGCACAGGGTCAAGACTGATTTGCGTATGGCCAGGTCTAAACTGGGGTGTCATGGTGAGCAAAAGAATGATGGATTTAACCCACGTCTCTTGACTGGGGGTGAATGTTTTGATTTGTTCTGCATTTAGTCCATCAATTGTGAGTCTTTTGCTTTCTTGCCCTAAGTGCGCCAGGTATGCCCAGACGTGGGTCCTGGAATCAAGCTATCCTGACTGAGGAGGGGTGAAACCCCGAAACCGTTCCTAGGATGCTTGTTTACGGTCCAGGGAGGACCTGGCTTGGCAGTTTGGGCTGGACTGTTCCCATGAGGCACAGGGTCAAGACTGATTTGCAAATGGCCAAGTCTACACTGGGGTGGCATGGTGAGCAAAATAATGATGGATTTAACCCAGATCTCTTGACTGGGGGTGAATGTTTTGGTTTGTTCCCCATTCCGTCCATCAATTGTGAGTCTTTTGCTTTCTCGCCCTAAGTGCGCCAGGTATGCCCAAACGTGGGTCCTGGGCTCACTGTGCCACTGGAATGAAGCTATCCTGGCTGAGGAGGGGTGAAACCCCGAAACCGGTCCCAGGATGCTTGTTTCTGGTCCAGGGAGGACCTTGCTTGGCAGTTCGGGCTGGACTGTTCCCATGAGGCACAGGGTCAAGATTGATTTGCATATGGGCAGGTCTAAACTGGGGTGGCATGGTGAGCAAAAGAATGATGGATTTAACCCAGATCTCTTGACTGGCGGTGAATGTTTTGATTTTTTCTGCATTCCGTCCATCAATTGTGAGTCTTTTGCTTTCTTGCCCTAAGTGCGCCATGTATGTCGAGACGTGGGTCCTGGGCTCACTGTGCCACTGGAATCAAGCTATCCTGGCTGAGGAGGGGTGAAACCCCGAAACCGTTCCTAGGATGCTTGTTTCCGGTCCAGGGAGGACCTGGCTTGGCAGTTCGGGCTGGACTGTTCCCATGAGGCCCAGGGTCAAGACTGATATGCATATGGCCAGGCTAAACTGGGGTGGCATGGTCAGCAAAAGAATGATGGATTTAACCCAGATCTCTTGACCGGGGGTGAATGTTTTGATTTGTTCTGCATTTCGTCCATCAATTGTGAGTCTTTTGCTATCTCGCCCTAAAAGGCGCCAGGTATACCCAGACGTGGGACCTGGACTCACTGTGCCACTGGAATCAAGCAATTCTGGCTGAGGAGGGGTGAAACCCCAAAACCGGTCCTAGAAGGCTTGATTCCGGTCCAGGGAGGACCTGGCTTGGCAGTTCGGGCTGGACTGTTCCCATGAGGCACAGGGTCAAGACTGATTTGCATGTGGCCAGGTCTAAACTGAAGTAGCATGGTGAGCAGAAGAATGATGGATTTAACCCAGATCTCTTGACTGGGGCTGAATGTTTTGATTTTCTCTGCATTCTGTCCATCAATTGTGAGTCTTTTGCTTTCTCATCCTAAGTGCGCCACGTAGGCCCAGACGTGGGTCCTGGGATCACTGTGCCACTGGAATCAAGCTATCCTGGCTGAGGAGGGGTGAAACCCTGAAACCGGTCCTAGGATGTTTGTTTCCAGTTCAGGGAGGACCTGGCTTGACAGTTCGGGCTGGACTGTTCCCATGAGGCACAGGTTCAAGACTGATTTGCATATGGCCAGGTCTAAACTGGGGTGGCATGGTGAGCAAAAGAATGATGGATTTAACCCAGATCTCTTGACTGGGGAGGAATGTTTTGATTTGTTCTGCATTACGTCCATCAATTGTGAGTCTTTTGCTTTCTCACCCTAAGTGCGCCAGGTATGCCAAGACGTGGGTCCTGGGCTCACTGTGCCACTGGAATCAAGCTATCCTGGCTAAGGAGGGGTGAAACCCCGAAACCGGTCCTAGGATGCTTGTTTCCGGTCCAAGGAGGACCTGGCTTGGCAGTTCAGGCTGGACTGTTCCCATGAGGCACAGGGTCAAGACTGATTTGCACATGGTCAGGTCTAAACTGGGGTGGCATGGTGAATAAAAGAATGATGGATTTAACCCAGATCTCTTGAATGGGGGTGAATGTTTTGATTTGTTCTGCATTCTGTCCATCAATTGTGAGTCTTTTACATTCTTGCCCTAAGTGCGCCAGGTATGCCCAGACGTGGTTCCTGGGCTCACTGTGCCACTGGAATGAAGCAATCCTGGCTGAGGAGGGGTGAAAACCCGAAACCGGTCCCAGGATGCTTGTTTCTGGTCCAGGGAGGACCTGGCTTGGCAGTTCGGGCTGGACTGTTCCCATGAGGCATAGGGTCAAGATTGATTTGCATATGGCCAGGTCTAAACTGGGGTGGCATGGTGAGCAAAAGAATGATGGATTTAACCCAGATCTCTTGACTGGCGGGGAATGTTTTGATTTTTTCTGCATTCCGTCCATCAATTGTGAGTCTTTTGCTTTCTTGCCCTAAGTGCGCCAGGTATGTCGAGACGTGGGTCCTGGGCTCACTGTGCCACTGGAATCAAGCTATCCTGGCTGAGGAGGGGTGAAACCCCGAAACCATTCCTAGGATGCTTGTTTCCGGTCCAAGGAGGACCTGGCTTGGTAGTTCAGGCTGGACTGTTCCCATGAGGCACAAGGTCAAGACTGATTTCCATATGGCCTGGTCGAAACTGGGGTGGCATGGTGAGCAAAAGAATGATGGATTTAACCCAGATCTCTTGACTGGTGGTGAATGTTTTGATTTGTTCTGCATTCCGTTCATCAATTGTGAGTCTTTTGCTTTCTCGCCCTAAGTGCGCCAGCTATGCCCAGACGTGGGTCCTGGGCTCACTGTGCCTCTGGAATCAAGCTATGCTGGCTGAGGAGGGGTGAAACCCCAAAACCGTTCCTAGGATGCTTGTTTCCGGTCCAGGGAGAACCTGGCTTGGCAGTTCGGACTGGACTGTTCCCATGAGGCACAGGGTCATGACTGATTTGCATATGGCCAGGTCTAAACTGGGGTGGCATGGTGAGCAAAAGAAAGATGGATTAAACCCAGATCTCTTGACTGGGGATGAATGTTTTGATTTGTTCTGCATTCCGTCCATCAATTGTGAGTCTTCTGCTTTCTCGCCCTAAGTGTGCCAGGTATGCCCAGACATGGGTCCTGGGCTCACTGTGCCACTGGAATCAAGCTATCCTGGCAGAGGAGGGTTGAAACCCTGAAACCGGTCCTAGGATGCTTGTTTACAGTCCAGGGAGGACCTGGCTTGGCAGTTCGGGCTGGACTGTTCCCATGAGGCCCAGGGTCAAGACTGATTTGCATATGGCCAGGCTAAACTGGGGTGGCATGGTCAGCAAAAGAATGATGGATTTAACCCAGATCTCTTGACCGGGGGTGAATGTTTTGATTTGTTCTGCATTCCATCCATCAATTGTGAGTCTTTTGCTATCTCGCCCTATGTGCGCCAGGTATACCCAGACGTGGGACCTGGACTCACTGTGCCACTGGAATCAAGCAATTCTGGCTGAGGAGGGGTGAAACCCCAAAACCGGTCCTAGAAGGCTTGATTACGGTCCAGGGAGGACCTGGCTTGGCAGTTCGGGCTGGACTGTTCCCATGAGGCACAGGGTCAAGACTGATTTGCATGTGGCCAGGTCTAAACTGAAGTAGCATGGTGAGCAGAAGAATGATGGATTTAACCCAGATCTCTTGACTGGGGGTGAATGTTTTGATTTGCTCTGCATTCTGTCCATCAATTGTGAGTCTTTTGCTTTCTCATCCTAAGTGCGCCACGTATGCCCAGACGTGGGTCCTGGAATCAAGCTATCCTGGCGGAGAAGGGATGAAACCCCGAAAGCGGTCCCAGGATGCTTGTTTCCGGTCCATGGCGGACTTGGCTTGGCAGTTCGGGCTGGACTGTTCCCATGAGGCACAGGGTCAAGACTGATTTGCATATGGCCAGGTCTAAACCTTGGTGGCATGGTGAGCAAAAGAATGATGGATTTAACCCAGATCTCTTGACTGGGGGGGAATGTTTTGATTTGTTCTGCATTCCGTCCATCAATTGTGAGTCTTTTGCTTTCTCGCCCTAAGTGCGCCAGGTATGCCAAGACGTGGGTTCTGGGCTCACTGTGCCACTGGAATCAAGCTATCCTGGCTAAGGAGGGGTGAAACCCAGAAACCGGTCCTAGGATGCTTGTTTCCGGTCCAAGGAGGACCTGGCTTGGCAGTTCAGGCTGGACTGTTCCCATGAGGCACAGGGTCAAGACTGATTTGCATATGGTCAGGTCTAAACTGGGGTGACATGGTGAATAAAAGAATGATGGATTTAACCCAGATCTCTTGAATTGGGGTGAATGTTTTGATTTGTTCTGCATTCTGTCCATCAATTGTGAGTCTTTTACTTTCTTGCCCTAAGTGCGCCAGGTATGCCCAGACGTGGTTCCTGGGATCACTATGCCACTGGAATCAAGCTATCCTGGCTGAGGAGGGGTGAAACCCAGAAACAGGTCTTAGGATGCTTGTTTCCGGGCCAGGGAGGACCTGGCTTGGCAGTTTGGGCTGGACTGTTCCCATGAGGCACAGGGTCAAGACTGATTTGCATATGGCCAGGTCTGAACTGGGGTGGCATGGTGAGCAAAAGAATGATGGCTTTAACCCAGATCTCTTGACTGGTGGTGAATGTTTTGATTTGTTCTGCATTCCGTTCATCAATTGTGAGTCTTTTGCTTTCTCGCCCTAAGTGCGCCAGGTATGCCCAGACGTGGGTCCTGGGCTCACTGTGCCTCTGGAATCAAGCTATCCTGGCTGAGGAGGGGTGAAACCCCGAAACCGGTCCAGGGATGCTTGTTTCCGGTCTAGGGAGGACCTGGCTTGGCAGTTCGGGCTGGACTGTTCCCATGAGGCACAGGGTCAAGACTGATTTGCATATGGCCAGGCTAAACTGGGGTGGCATGGTGAGCAAAAGAATGGTGGATATAACCCAGATCTCTTGACCGGGGGTGAATGTTTTGATTTGTTCTGCATTCCGTCCATCAATTGTGAGTCTTTTGCTATCTCGCCCTAAGTGCGCCAGGTATACCCAGACGTGGGTCCTGGACTCACTGTGCCACTGGAATCAAGCAATTCTGGCTGAGGAGGGGTGAAACCCCGAAACCGGTCCTAGAAGGCTTGATTCCGGTCCAGGGAGGACCTGGCTTGGCAGTTCGGGCTGGACTGTTCCCATGAGGCACAGGGTCAAGACTGATTTGCATGTGGCCAGGTCTAAACTGGGGTAGCATGGTGAGCAGAAGAATGATAGATTTAACCCAGATCTCTTGACTGGGGGTGAATGTTTTGTTTTGCTCTGCATTCTGTCCATCAATTGTGAGTCTTTTGCTTTCTCATCCTAAGTGCGCCACGTATGCCCAGACGTGGGTCCTGGGATCACTGTGCCACTGGAATCAAGCTATCCTGGCTGAGGATGGGTGAAACCCTGAAACCGGTCCTAGGATGCTTGTTTCCAGTTCAGGGAGGACCTGGCTTGACAGTTCGGGCTGGACTGTTCCCATGAGGCACAGGTTCAAGACTGATTTGCATATGTCCAGGTCTAAACTGGGGTGGCATGGTGAGCAAAAGAATGATGGATTTAACCCAGATCTCTTGACTGGGGGTGAATGTTTTGATAAGTTCTGCATTTAGTCCATCAACTGTGAGTCTTTTGCTTTCTTGCCCTAAGTGCGCCAGGTATGCCCAGACGTGGGTCCTGGAATCAAGCTATCCTGGCGGAGGAGGGGTGAAACCCCGAAAGTGGTCCCAGGATGCTTGTTTCCTGTCCATGGCGGACTTGGCTTGGCAGTTCGGGCTGGACTGTTCCCATGAGGCACAGGGTCAAGACTGATTTGCATATGGCCAAGTCTAAACTGGGGTGGCATGGTGAGCAAAAGAATGATGGATTTAACCCAGATCTCGTGACTGGGTGGGAATGTTTTGATTTGTTCTGCATTCCGTCCATCAATTGTGAGTCTTTTGCTTTCTCGCCCTAAGTGCGCCAGGTGTGCCAAGACGTGGGTCCTGGGCTCACTGTGCCACTGGAATCAAGCTATCCTGGCTAAGGAGGGGTGAAACCCCGAAACCGGTCCCAGGATGCTTGTTTCCGGTCCAAGGAGGACCTGGCTTGGCAGTTCAGGCTGGACTGTTCCCATGAGGCACAGGGTCAAGACTGATTTGCATATGGTCAGGTCTAAACTGGGGTGGCATGGTGAGCAAAAGAATGATGGATTTAACCCAGATATCTTGACTGGGGGTGAATGTTTTGATTTGTTCTGCATTCCGTCCATCAATTGTGAGTCTTTTGCTTTCTCGCCCTAAGTGCGCCAGGTATGCCCAGATGTGGGTCCTGGGCTCACTGTGCCACTGGAATCAAGCTATCCTGGCTGAGGAGGGGTGAAACCCCAAAACCGATCCTAGGATGCTTGTTTCCAGTCCAGGGAGGACCTGGCTTGGCAGTTCGGGCTGGACTGTTCCCATGATGCACAGGGTCAAGACTGATTTGCATATGGCCAGGTCTAAACTGGGGTGGCGTGGTGAGCAAAAGAAAGATGGATTTAACCCAGATCTCTTGACGGGGGATGAATGTTTTGATTTGTTCTGCATTCCGTCCATCAATTGTGAGTCTTTTGCTTTCTCGCCCTTGGTGGGCCAGGAATGCCCAGACGTGGGTCCTGGGCTCACTGTGCCACTGGAATCAAGCTATCCTGGCAGAGGAGGGGTGAAACCTCGAAACCGGTCCTTGGATGCTTGTTTACAGTCCAGGGAGGACCTGGCTTGGCAGTTCGGGCTGGACTGTTCCCATGAGGCACAGGGTCAAGACTGATTTGCATATGGCCAGGTCTAAACTGGGGTGGCATGGTGAGCAAATGAATGATGGATTTAACCCAGATCTCTTGACTGGGGGTGAATTTTCTGATTTGTTCTGCATTCCGTCCATCAATTGTGAGTCTTTTGCTTTCTCGCCCTAAGTGCGCCAGCTATACCCAGACGTGGGTCCTGGGCTCACTATGCCACTGGAATCAAGCTATCCTGGCTGAGGAGGGGTGAAACCCCGAAACTAGTCCTAGAAGGCTTGTTTCCGGTCCAGGGAGGACCTGGCTTGGCAGTTCGGGCTGGACTGTTCCCATGAGGCACAGGGTCAAAACTGATTTGCATGTGGCCAGGTCTAAACTGGGGTGGCATGGTGAGCAGAAGAATGATGGATTTATCCCAGATCTCTTGACTGGGGGTGAATGTTTTGATTTTTTCTGCATTCCGTCCATCAATTGTAAGTCTTTTGCTTTCTCATCCTAAGTGCGCCAGGAATGCCCAGACGTGGGTCCTGGGCTCTGGAATCAAGGTATCCTGGCTGAGGAGGTGTGAAACCCCGAAACCGGTCCTAGAAGGCTTGTTTACGGTCCATGGAGGACCTGGCTTGGCAGTTCGGGCTGGACTGTTCCCATGAGGCACAGGGTCAAGACTGATTTGCATATGGCCAGGTCTAAACTGGGGTGGCATGGTGAGCAAAAGAATGATGGATTTAACCCAGCTCTCTTGACTGGGGGTGAATGTTTTGATTTGTTCTGCATTCCGTCCATCAATTGTGAGTCTTTTACCATCTTTGAGAGGTCACTGCATGAGGCATATTGACAAAATTCATCATTGGCCACCATCGTATCTGGTAAGCACTGCCAATTATTGTCCAGATGAAGAGAAAGGGAACAAATTTACCTTGCCCATGGCAAGGCTCAGGTGCCTCATTACAACATTAACTAAAGAGCTATAACTGAGTTATATGTGAATACTTGGGCTATGCTGTGTATCTTTTTATTTCAAATAAATAGTAGCTTGAATTAGCAAGGACAACACAAAGCTTTACATTTACGCTGTACCTTGAGAACTGTAGCATTCATCATGCCTCTGCAGCAATCAACCATTAACCAATGAATGTAGCAACAACAGATCCCTCCATGAATGAATTTCTTTGAAAAGATCTGGTTCATAGGGTTTAAACCAACAATGGCTTCATTACACATTTAAGGACCTATGGTTAATTGATGTGGATCAGTATGTTAAAGTGAAATGGCTGCTCTAAGAAGCAAGGGCAAATAAGCTCTTTGCATAAGTGTCAGATTTTGCTTACTGCAATCTTTCACATGTACAGACATATGTCAAACTACCTGCTGCTAATATGAAAGAGACCTGGTGCCTGTTGTACATTTTTGACAGACCATCATTATAAAACTTGCTCAAAGATACACTCTAAGGGGCAGATTTATGATAACTGGCGCATCCCTGGATGCGCCGCATTTATAATGCGGCGCACCATGAGGCAAAAACGGCACAGATGCGTGACGCATCTGTGCCGTAAAAGTGGCGCATTGCTGGAGTTGCGTCGCAAGCGCGACGCAGCTCCAGCAATGTTCTGGGGGGCCCTATCTGTACAATGCTGCGTCAATCCTTACGCCTGCTTCAAGCAGGCACAGGGTTTTGACACAGCATGGGCCTAAAAGTGACTGAGTGAAATCTTGTAGATTTCACTCAGCCACTTTTAGGAGGCGTTCCTGCGCCGGAACGCCCCCACCTGCCCTGGAACGCCTACATGTGGCGCAGGGCTTTACAACGTGACGCATCTCCCAGATGCGTCACGTTGTACATACCCCGCACCATGGCGCAGGATTTGCGCCGCTGCTGTGTCACAAAAGTGACGCAACGGCGGCGCAAAAGTGCAACATAAATCTGCCCCTAAGTACTCTCCTTGGCAATCTCCATCTCTTTAATACATTCACCCACTGCAATCTCCTCTTTAGGTGTTATTAAAATACAACTTTCACCCAATGCACAGGAGAGATAGTGAGCTACTGAAGGCTCCAGCCAGATGCCTGGCTCTGGTTCAGCTCAAGGTCCTCTTGGAGCCTCCAGTCCACAGCCAGCCAAGCTTTCATGTGGCTTCTGCCTGCCACCCACATTCTAAATTTAGGCACCAAGAGTTAAATACAAAACAGTAACCTTTGATGTAAAAGAGGAGAAAGAGATTCCCGGGTAGTGGGTGAATGTACAATTAAAACTAGAAAACCCAGGCTCAAACATAAAATAGTAATAATAATAATAATAATAATAATAATAATAATAATAATAATAGTAATAATAATAATGAATCTTAGGAAAATATGTTATTTCACTCTGCATCCTTTTCCTTATTATTACATATGAGAGACCCTTGAGATTTGTCAGTTCAGGATATGGACTCAACAACAGCCTCCCTTCTGTTGTAATTTAATATATTATAATACTGTTCTATGTATATTAAGAATCTAGGCAACAAATAGGGTGCATATGACAACTGACTTCTGAAGTAGTAGTTCACTAATGGCATTGTACGCAGGGTGGGGGATGCATGAATTGTTCTAAATTTATGTTTAGAAAAATGGCAGTTCCAATAAATGCATTAAATTCATTGATGTAACCTGATGTACTGAGGCAAAACATTTCAGCATGTTTAAGATGTAAAGTTTTTTAAACTTTGAATTTTATTTTTATCTTTACGTGTTCATTGCACAATTTATAGGCCCGACTTGTCCATAGCTCTACTTCAACATGTAGGGCTGGACTGGGAACAGCAAACACCCCTGGCAAAAACATTCAAACCAACTCCTCCTTCCTCCCTTCGCTGTATCATCTGTCCCTTCTTCCCTTTATCTTTTCCCTCTTTCTTGAAGCCCCTCACGAGCCTTTTTAAGTATATGGGACAGCTGGAGAAAGCGTTACATATGCCAGCAGCGGCAGGGGTGTAACGAAACTTGAGGGGGGCCACACTGCAGGGTTCATGGAGGAGCCCGCTTTGGACTCAATCCAAAGCTCTTCAGCCAAAGTGAGGTGCTGAGGGGGCCCCCTGGAGGTTGGGGTCCCCCAGTCCCGCAGGGGCTGTGGGGGCCTTTGTTATGACCCTGAGCAGCTGCTCCTTGCCCTAAACTCCGCCTCCAAAGGCTCCAGCCACAGGGGAAATGCCATTGGAAAAATTGGGTAGTCCGGGCCTGTTGACGTGCGCAAAAGCTCTCAGAGCCAAGGTAGACCCTTGGCTTTGGGTCTCCCTGTTAATGTGTTGGTTCACCTATCTCTACTGCATAATCATTTTGAAGACATGCTGGCTGTTGGCTTTTCAGTTATGCTGCTTTGTGAATTCCCATTTAATTTTTATGTGCTCCTGTACATGCCACTCACTCCCATGGTCTGAGTCACAGAGCAGACTTGGACTGGCTGGCCCAGCAGCTAAACTCATCCAGGGCAGGAAGCACGACCACAGATTTCATTTAGCCTGACACCGCTGTGCTTTAGAGGATTGAGGAAGAAAAGTGAGGGTGTGAGCAGCACAACTCAGGTGTCTGAACCAACAGGCCCTGAATGTCTGTCTTTTTTCCACCAGGGATTTCCCTGGTAGGCTGGCGTCTTTGGAGTCTAGTTTTTCATGCAGGGGACTGCTGTTGGAACCATTGCCACTTTCTCCAGCTTCTCCATGTAATTTCAGCAAGGGCAGGGGTCAGAGGGAGAGTTCAGGAGAGAGAGAGTGAAAGAGAGAGAGAGAGAGTGAAAGAGAAAGAGACAGAGAGAGATGAGAGGAGAAAGGGACTGATTTTGATTCTCCTGCTCTGAGAATTGGACATTGTTCATGCTCAGTAGGCGCCAGAGAAGAAGCCCTTGCATAAGTGGCAGACCTGACTCCTGAGCGTGAGGTGGTCACTTGCAGTGGCATGTGCTGGTGGTGCAGTTCAGAACACAAAATCTCCTCCTGCTTCCATGGACGGGATGATTCCACAGACACATGCACATACATACATCATACGCTGGTGGGGCCCATAACACCAGCATTCATTCTCATCAATCTATCCGTGCCTACAGAGGAGAGAGAGGTCTTCAATTTAACTTCTGAACTACAGTTCTATTTTCTTTGGATGGAGGAGACCACATCTATTTAATTTTATCCTAACAATTCCTCCATCCGGAGGCCAATTGGATCATTTAGTTGAACTAGTGATTTGATGACAAACACTTCAATTCTTATACTAATAAAATGAACATTTCAAGAAATAACCACCCGACACAGTTCTTAAACAATAAATTTTTCTTTATCTAATTAAATTGCAGGTTAAAATCCTAACAAATGCAATAGAATCTTGTGTCATAATTACCTATTCTGGCTAATTGTCGTTCTTCTAAGTCAGAATCGGGTCCTCAAAAAAAAAATCATCAAAGAATCTAGCGTCCCGTCCTCTGCTGTCAGCGTAGTGGAAAGCATCGATCAGGGTGCGTCTCAAGCTCGTTGGGTGGTAACCTAATTTCCCTCTCTGGACTACTAATATTTATACGAAAATTTACATATAATAGAAACATTTCATATTTTCTAGGCTTTTCATTGGCTGAATTCAGCCCCGTCCCAAGATTTTAAGCAACAATTTAAAAATACTCGTACGGATGATGTATTAAACTAGGCGTATGGGAAAATCGTTCCCAGGTCAGGAAAGTATCAGTCTATTGTGGAAAGGTGGCTTTTGGTTCCCACTTTGCAACATTTTCATCCGTGTTTAGGGACATTGGCATCTCGCCCAGAGTAGTCTTCATGGACCTGGTTCAGGGGTTCAAGGAGAGGTTGCTACGTAGTCAGTGCAGACGCCTTCCTCTGCTGTCAATTGCATGAAGTCATGTACTTTAGTGTGGATTCAGTTGGCGGCCATCTTTTAGCAGGCCGAAATAGTCAACTTAAGGTAAAGAAACACAAAACGTAATTAATACATGGAAATGAATAAAACAATGTTATTCCCTTACTAATACCCTTATGTGTATGCATTTATCTAGCCATATGCGACATTTAAAGCCGTTAATGCTGGTTTATTTAAGCGCAAAACACATTAACATTGCTTAAACTAAACATATAAATTTAATATGCGTACAAACTTAGTTTACTTTATTATTTTAGCCATGCAAATGCATTCCCACGTATATTTTCTTGGTTAATAAGGTTGATTAGTTCAATTAACACACATTATTATTCATTAGAATTAGTTTCTTAGTCGGTTTAATAAAACGTATGTAAATGGGTTGGGTATACCAAAATATTGTTATTTTACCCGCTCCAGCACTGGTGCTTGTTTAGTCCTCTTATGAGACATAGGATTGTGTTTTACCAACTGTAATGTTGTACACATTTGCAATTTTATGACTGTATGCCTGATGTTTGCCTTGTGAGAAAGCTTACACTCAATACAGTGGGTTGGTCCTGGTAACATGCCAATGATAACAGCAATATGCTTAATTGGTGTGCAGGGAAATGTCATGACAGATACCATAGGTATGGCTTGTGCATGTGACAATTTAATACAAAGGCAGTCGATCTCGCTTATTTATTCTGAAAAACATATGGTAAATCCAACTGGCCTCTATCAGGAGATTGCTTACACACTATTATTCAGACTGTATAAATATATTTAGTTACATGTACTATTACAGATTACCATAACAGGCAAGGGGTTTGTTGTTGGTTACCCACTCTAAGCATAGTTATATGTTAATACTTGAGCTATGCTGTGTATCTTTTTATTTCAAATAAGTAGTAGCTTGAATTAGCAAGGACAACACAAAGCTTTACATTTACGCTGGACCTTGAGAACTGTAGCATTCATCATGCCTCTGCAGCAATCAACCATTAACCAATGAATGTAGCAACAACAGATCCCTCCATGAATGAATTTCTTTGAAAAGATCTGGTTCATAGGGTTTAAACCAACAATGGCTTCATTACAAATTTAAGGACCTATGGTTAATTGATGTGGATCAGTATGTTAAAGTGAAATGGCTGCTCTAAGAAGCAATGGCAAATAAGCTCTTTGCATAAGTGTCAGATGTTGCTTACTGCAATCATTCACATGTACTGACATATGTCAAACTACCTGTTGCTAATATGAAAGAGACCTGGTGCCTGTTGTACATTTTTGACAGACCATCATTATAAAACTTGCTCAAAGATACACTCTAAGTACTCTCCTTGGCAATCTCCATCTCTCTAATACATTCACCCATTGCAATCTCCTCTTTAGTTGTTATTAAAATACAACTGTCATCCAATGCACAGGAGAGATAGTGAGCTACTGAAGGCTCCAGCCAGATGCCTGGCTCTGGTTCAGCTCAAGGTCCTCTTGGAGCCTCCAGTCCACAGCGAGCCAAGCTTTCATGTGGCTTCTGCCTGCCACCCACATTCTAAATTTAGGCACCAAGAGTTAAATACAGAACAGTAACCTTTGATGTAAAAGAGGAGAAAGAGATTCCCGGGTAGTGGGTGAATGCACAATTAAAACTAGAAAACCCAGGCTCAAACATAAAATAATAATAATAATAATAATTAATCTTTGGCAAATAAGTTATTTCACTCTGCATCCTTTTCCTTATTATCTCATATGAGAGACCCTTGAGATTTGTCAGTTCAGGATATGGACTCAACAAAAGCCTCCCTTCTGTTGTAATTTAATAGATTATAATACTGTTCTATGTATATTAAGAATCTAGGCAACAAATAGGGTGCATATGACAAATGACTCCTGAAGTAGTAGTTCACTAATGGCATTGTACGCAGGGTGGGGGATGCATGAATTGTTCTAAATTTATGTTTAGAAAAATGGCAGTTTCAATAAATGCATTTAAATTCATTGATGTAACCTGATGTACTGAGGCAAAACATTTCAGCATGTTTAAGATGTAACGTTTTTTAAACTTTGATGTTTTTTTTTATATTTACGTGTTCTTTGCACGATTTACAGGCCCGACTTGTCCATAGCTCTACTTCAACATGTAGGGCTGGACTGGGAACAAAAAACAGCCCTGGCAAAAACATTCAAACCAACTCCTCCTTCCTCCCTTCGCTGTATTATCTCTCCCTTCTTCCCTTTATCTTCTCCCTCTTTCTTGAAGCCCCTCACGAGCCTTTTTAAGTATATGGGACAGCTGGAGAAAGCGTTACATATGCCAGCAGCGGCAGTGGTGTAACGAAACTTGAGGGGGGCCACACTGCAGGGTTCGTGGAGGAGCCCCCTTTGGACTCAATCCGAAGCTCTTCGGCCGAAGTGAGGTGCTGAGGGGGCCCCCTGGAGGTTGGGGGTCCCCAGCCCCGCAGGGGCTGTGGGGGCCTGTGTTACACCCCTGAGCAGCCTCTCCTTGCTCTAAACTCCGCCTCCAAAGGCTCCAGCCACAGGGGAAATGCCATTGGAAAAATCGGGTAGTTCGGGCCTGTTGACGTGCACAAAAGCTCTCAGAACCAAGGTAGACCCTTGGCTTTGGGTCTCCCTGTTAATGTGTTGGTTCACCCATCTCTACTGCATACTCAATTGGCCTCTATCAGTAGATTGCTGACACACTATTATTCAGTCTGTATAAATATATTTAGTTACATGTACTATCACAGATTACCATAACAGGCAAGGGGTTTGTTGTTGGTTACCCACTCTAAGCAGAATTTCACTGACTGACTCTTCTTAGGCCCTATTGAGTGTTGCATATTATTTTGCCAATTGCATTTTTTTACATATTTGTATATTTTTACAACTGTATGCATGATGTTTGTCAGTTTATGCTCACTTCAGTAGGTCTGATTTGTGAATAGTGTCAGGCCATTGGTAATGGCTATAGGCCGTTTGGCTCATTGGAAAAAATTATGTCAGATTTCTTAGGTGTGATCGGCTAATAAGGAAATGTTATAACATACCAAGTAGCTCTTACTTACTGATTGTGAGGAACATTTGTTAAAGGCGATAAACTTTTAAGAATGAATTGCTATTGCACTCAGCTAAAGCCTAGAGGAAATTGTTTTGTTTCATGGAAACTTGCAGATTTCCTTAATAGGCAAGGGCTTTGGTGTTGGTGACCCAACCCAACAAACCATGGGTATAAAAGAGTTGCACTATTCATATTAGGCTTCATTAGTAGGGATTAAAAATGTGTTTAGGGAAATGTTTTTTATGCATATTTGTAATTTGACCATGGGATACCTGATGGCTGTCTTTTAAGAATACGTATTGCCAACTTAGTAGGTCTGAGTTAGCTATGGTGACAAGCCAATGATAACAGCTAGGGGCCTGATCGATTCACTAGAAAAACGTATTTCCACTGCCATAGATTTGATCTGTTTATTATGGAAAGTTATGATAAACACAGTAGGCTGAAGTATTGTTTGTGAATCACATACACTAAAAAGTCAATAGGCATTTAAGGGTGGCTACGTTATTTCTCTCTATTAAAGCCTACAGGTAGGTACTTTGTAGTAATAGTTCTTGCTTGTAACTCTTCTTAGCTGTTTGCCAGTATCTTGTGACTATGAAGTGCACTATTGTTCCCCGTCAGTAACAAGCGAGAACCTGAAAAGGAAAGCTGGTAATGTGAAATGTGCCTTCATTATTTGCCCCCCCTCCAAGCAACATCATCTATTACATCATATTGTATATTGGGGGCACATAACAAAGAATTAGATCTGGTTGAGAAACGCATAGACCAAGTTCAACATCAGTCATACTTCTCATCCACAGCATGAGCGGTAAACATAGCTGATGAATCCAAAATCCAGGGGGCCACTCCCCGAAAGACTGTTAGGGCTATGACTTGCTTAAATGGCAAAGATCACACTGAACATAATCCTTGCATTAGCACTGGCCCGCACCTGGAGGTTATTGATGTGTGCCCAAGGACTGTTACCCCCTCTGACTAAAAGGAAAAGAAAGGAGCCCCAAGAGAGAGTTGCTGGTAGTAAGAGGGCGCCCCGCATTGGTCATGAACAATGGCCGCTTTACAAGAAGACGGTGGCAGGCCTTATAGGAAACATGACTTATACGGAGAAGATGAGCATGTGCCGCAGGGAGAGCACCCAGCCTGTGCCAACGTCAACAAACTATGTACAAATATTTTTTAAGAATTTGGACATAAATCTCCAAAAATGATGTGATGAGATATGTGACCGTTAGAAATCTATTGAGGAAAAGGTGTCCCCTATAAATGTTCAGCCCCATGTGGGCTAGGCACACAATACGCTAAGAGCCCCACTAATCGACAATTTAGAAAGCCACCACCTTCCTGAGGAGCAGGTCACACCCATTTAGCCTACAGTAAATTCAGATCAGCCCCAACACGAATACAGAGATGTAGCTATCCACACAGAATTCACAATTTAGAGTCACACCATATGTCTCTAACCCTGATAACCATTTGCACTTGCCTCCTGCTTGTGACCCATTTGTGGTAATCTTAAGGAATGTTCCTCGTTTGGCCCCAGGGAAGTATGAAAATGTGTTAGATTTGAAGTCCAAAGTGGTACATTGGCTCATGAAAAGCACAGGATGGCGCGAAGCCCTGCAAGATGAGATTATTTTTGTGAGAAGAGTCATGAAAATTGGGCATGCTTTGAGTGACCCCCAGGCAGATTGTGTTGGGGTAAATTTCAAGGTACCAAAGCTTGTAGCGATACTTTTAAATTGCCTTATCCATACATGTAATAAGGGTATTTAGGCCCTCCCTCTGGAGTTCTTTTACAAACCACTGAGAAGAGCTCCTAGGGCCCTAATTCAAAATTGGCAGAGGTCTGTGGGGCACTTAGGTCTTGTTAACATGGTTACACAAAATTGTTTTGCGGCTGTTACAGATATTGAGGATTTAGATTGACACAATGGCCTTCGGTGAAATCCTAGAGTAGGTAAGGGTGCAGCCCAGGGTTAATATCTCATGGACAGAGTAAAAACATGGGTATTCCAGTCTCTGACAAAATAATAGGTTTGGGCAATAAAATGCCTTGTAGTGATTCCATTAGTATACTTTCCTGAAACACGGCAAGAGTGGAGGGAAAACTTGATAATCCAGATTAGCTAGCCCTAATGTGGCAATATGAATAAATCCTTTTGCAAGAAACATGGATAGTACCCCCTTTTTCTTAGATGGCTTTCATACGTACTGCTCCTAGCGGTTCCATCATCAGCAGGATGAGCGAAAGTTGAGGAACTTCGATTTCTGATCGCGATCGAATCAACCCGCCATTTTGTGCTCCGCCGCCATTTTGTGTTGCCATCACACAGGCAGCACGGCGAACAAAGTCTATTCTGCTTTTTCTGCAGCCTGGTGTCGTAATACGCTTTCTGCCTCTATTTACAAAGCTGGTGTTAGGACTAGCCGAGTACACTAATCCCTGTCTGGCTTTCCTAATCCCCGTCTCAACTATCTGTTGGTTCACACTATTCTTTCCTGACCTTATCTTATCGTCTGGCCTTCACTGTCTTCTGCTAGCATTCTCTGGTTTCACAACTGTCCTCCAACACACACAAACGTATCTCGCCACCTACAAGTTAGTTACAAATCTGTTAATGAATTAGCTTGAGGGAGGGGTGAAAACATAGTTGGAGGAGAGGTTTCTTCGAGTCATCTTACACTTTTGTTTTCCAATTTCTCCTATTGGTTCTATCCTGTTTTCCAACTCTTCTTATTGGCTCTTTCTTGTATGTTCTGGGAGTGCATCTGGTTAATGTATATGAACATTATATAGTATATAACCCTGTGCGCCACAGAGTGAAGTGGCAGTCTCCTGAGAACCTACTTTGTGTACTTCTAGGATAACTGTACTAGCTGCAGCTAAATAAATCTGATCTTCTAACGCCGACAGAGTGTCCCGTGTCTCTGTGTAGCTGAGCAGGAGAACTCCTGGGACTTGGGCGTACCCTGCGCCGCCAGGCCCAAAAGGTTCTGGTTCTTCAAAGTTGGGTAGCGGTTTTGGTCTCAGTAAAATTTCTTTCAGTTAAGGTAATGGAGTTACACAACTCAGTGTGGTTTCAGTTTTCTTTTGGGGTTTCTAGGAATTTGTTGATAGTAAATTATTACCATAATATATTTGACAATAGGTTCACTGAGGTGGGGTAAGATTTGAGCAGGTTCCTTTCCAAAATAATTTCTAAAGCAAATCACCAAATTTCGGTTATATGAGCGGGTGATTTTAATGTAAAGCTTTGCAATTTTAGTCATAGTTTGGTCTGTGCCCTAACTGCTCCAAATGGTGACATAATTACTCACTCTTTGCATACCCCCTATGCTGAGGTTTTAAATAAGATCATTACCAAACATCAATTGCTTTTTGTTTCAGACCTTTTCTTTAAACCTTATTCGCTAGCGCCTACCTTCCATGGAAAAGGCAAGACCCGCTCAATTGAATATATAATAGTCACAATTGATCTTGCACCCTTAATCAGTGACTTCTCAAATGTGAGCAATTCTGCAAGTGACTATAGTTTATTAAATATTAAATTGAATTTTGATTTAGAGAGGGCACAAGGAAAAGATATGGGATAATTGACTTTCTCGCCCAACTTTGGCGTGCAATTAAAATGGCATAAAGTAAATGTCAATCAGTTCATGCAGGATCTAATACAGGGACAGGAGTCAGTAATTGCTACTTGCCTGTCTTAGATACTGACCCAGAGGTGATTATGACGATGTTTGTTTCACTTTGTGTTAAGGTCTCCACACTATGAGCTGCTAAAAAGTCTAAGAGGGCCACTCAGGCATGTGACTGGTATAATAATAATGTAGTGCTGCCCACCGTAACTTGAAAAGTGCACTTAAATCTACCCCAAGGTACAAGGACTAAATTAAGTTGGCCAGGAATCTTTGTGAAGAAACACTAGCCTCCAGAAAGATTGATTGCAAAAATCAGATTGGAATGAATTAGAAGCAGCAATAAGGTCAAAGGACCACTGTCACTTCTGGGAAATTGTAAATCACCTTTTTTATCAGAGCGCAAGTCAGTCAATATCATTTGTGTAATACCATCTGAATCCTGAGTCGCTCATTACTCCGAACGTTTTGGCCAAGAATATACTTTGGAAAGACGCGGTGGAGAACCCTTGAGTGCACATATAAATGTGAGTGCCCTTGATGCACTTAGCCTCTCCATAGATAAAAAGAGTTTGTCACATAAAGTTCTGGTTCCAGATTGAGTTCCCATGGACCTATTTAAGTCCAACATTGATTTATGGGCCCCTCTTATTACAAATGCTTTGCATGCTACTGAAATTGGGCCATATACCACCCTCTTGGAAGTAGTCTGCAAGTGTCCCTATTTTTAAAAAGGGGGACAAATCCAACACGGGTTGCTATAGACCTATTTCTTTATTGGATATCTCATCCAATATTTTAGGGCAGGTTATTCTCACATGCCTAGAGAACTGGGCTGAATCTAATAATATTCTTTCCCCTAGCCAATTTGGCTTCCAGCTAAGAGTGGGGACTGTGGAGTAATGTTTAAACTTGTCTCATCTAGTCAGGAAGTATGTCAAAGCCATGGGAGGTGACTTACACTTAGCATTCATGGACCTCTCCTGTGCTGTTGATAATGTAAATCGTGCCAAGCTGTGGAACATGATGGTATCTATGGGGGTGAAGCAGGCTTTAGAGGAAATCCTCAAGGGATTGCATCCGAACACGCCCATCAAAATTCGATATGGACAAATAGGGGAATGCACTGATCCAATTAAACAGAGAAAAGGAGTTAGGAAAGAATGCATTTTCCGCCCCTTTCTCTTTCTTTTATATATCAGTGGTTTGGATCTACATTTGATCAAGATGGGGAAAGATGCCATGCTCATAGCACAAACACCAAATGGGTTATAGCAGCTTTTGGAATCCCTTACAGCCTTCATGGGTGTTAGACCTGTTAGCCCTTGGGTGGTCTTACCCAGTTTTTTTGCCCTTGTCGCCTCATTTTTGCCACCATCTTTTTGTTGGCCCTAGGTCTCTGGGCGCCTTACCACTGCCAAACAGTGCTGAGGTGCAGGTGCTCTCTCCTAATAAGATGGCTGCCACAGGCCCCTGCTACTGCAGAGTGGCCATTGCATACACGCACTAGTGGTTAGGAGCAGGCTGGGACATCTTGATACTATATCTTTGCCATCCTGCCTTTTCGTCCCATAGACAGATGTGTGGAAGCTCCTGGAACCTTCCAGCCCAGGGAGGAGTTATGCTTTGCCGCCTTTACAGGAGGGTCACCTGACCTAGGGGTATAAGAGGAAAGGAGGGAAACTGAACTAGTTAGTTGGGACACCACACAACCTGGCGGAACCTCTGCCGGAGTTTAGGCGGTTGGGCCTAGGGGGGAACCTACACTACTGGGACTGACTGAGCTTAGGCCCTGCTGTACCCAAGTGAGATGAGGGACTCTGCCAGCCTGCTGATCTAGCACAGTGAGGGGGAAACCCAGTGTGCTGCAGGGAACCATCCTGCCTCTGATGCCTGCCAACTCAATACCCTTCCTTCCCCCCCAAGAAACTGCACTGAGACCTGCTGTGAACCTTCCCCCTGAGACAAGTGCTGAGCTGGAGTAGAGGACTGCCTGCAGTGAGCACTACTGGGGGATCAACCAGGTAACCAGCGCTGTGTCACCCTGAAGCGCTACTTGGCCTAGAACTGGTAGTGACTGCTGCTGCACGAACTGCGCTCCCCATGCTGAACTAGTTAAGCGCTGTGTTTGTAAAGTGCTACCTGCCCATCTCTGCCACCGCCTGGTACCTGCTGGAAAGCGCTGAGCCCGTGAGGTGCTTTACTGCCAACTCCGCTGCCGCCCGGCGCCGTGGGGCCCGAGGCGCTACCTGTGCCTCCCACGTGGGTGCGAGAGTCGGGCGCTGTTGCGAAGTGCGCCTTGGGGGCTTAGAAGTCAATGCCACGGCCCCGGCGCCTACTGCCCTCAAGTATTTACTGCTGCCAGAGTCACCGCCGCGGCCCCCGAAGCCTGGAGAGGGCCGCCGCGGTACTGGGGAGGCCCACACCAGGCCGGAGAAGCCAGCCAGTCCTTCATCACATGACGGGGGCACAGGCCGCGTCATCAGCCACGCCCCCGTTAGCACCGCACAGCCATTGGTACTGGCGGCCGCGTCCCCAGTGAGCCGCGAGGTTGGCTGTTGCGGGCGCGACTTGCGAGGACTGTGCCCGGATGGGTCCCGGGGCGAGGAAGAAGCCGGCTAGCCGAGGACCGTTCTGACACCCCGTGGGGGCTCCGAGAGGAGCGGGAGCACCCCCCTGCCTCGCCCCGACCAACCGCATGTGCGGAGAGCGCGAGGAAGGGCTGCGGGGAGCCCGCTTTGCCTGCGCGGGGTCCCGCTTGAAGTTGGAACTCACAAGTGATTGCGGATGCCCCCGGTACAAGGTAATCCCCCTGGGGGAGGGTGGAGAGTCTGCGGGGAAAGCGGGTGGCTGCCCTGGAGCCTCCCGTGATTAGAGTGGCAGCCCCGTGACCGCCCCTCCCCTCTGGAGACTGCTACTGGGCCCCAAAGGCCCCAATTAACCTCCCCTCGCCTCCTGGAACAGCTAAGGGCTGGGGACTGAGTTAGGTAGGGGACTGCCTTTCCCATGTTAAATGCTGGTATGCACCATACGCCCCAGAGATAGGTTGTTGACTTACATGCATGCCCTGGGAGTGTCACCTTGAGGACCCTGCCTATCAGAAGGCCTACCCTTAGGAGTCAAGAACCATCCGAATGAGGTGCATGGTACCTTGATGTCCCCCTATCCAAGAGCTGTTTTGATGATATGTTCACACCCTGATGCCCCTAAATGAATTTGCGTCTGTGTTGGTGCTAGAATGAATTAATTGTTGCCATGAGATTATGGGTGCTATTCACTTGAAGGAATTTACGCTGTTTTCAGCTGAAATTAATTGACTGTTGCCCTGAAATTCACTGCTTTATTTACTTGAATGAATTGACTGTTGCGCTGCGATTATCTGTTTTAGTTACTCGAATGAATTTACTGCTGTCTTGAGATTTACTGCTCTATTCCTGAAATGAATTAATTCGCCATGACTTGCATTAGATAAAGGATCTTGTTTTACCAATCAACCTGGTGTGGTGTCCTTCATTGTGTGCGCATGACTGAGTCCGGGTGAATGAGTGCTGCACAATCGCTTTACACATTGCCTTCGGGTGCCTCCCTACTTCGCGCCAAGCTACCGTGGCGGAATTGGGGACCCCAGTTCTAACAATGGGCAATTTGGATCTAAAAGTTAATTTTACTAAATCTTTTATGATGGTTATGGGCCCCAGGAAGATGAAATCTAGGCTGCATGTGGTGTGAGGGGCCACCATTCACGGAGTCCCAACCTTTAACTATTTGGGCATACCTTTTGATATCTTTTCAAATTAGACACATTTACTTCGGACCAGAGCACACTGATTTCAGGGTACCATTGAGGCAATTTTCCAATTTTCTTCAAGGTTGGGTGCAAAAATGGTAACTGAAAAGCTCCTTCTGTATAAAAGCAAATTCATTCTGGTGGGGGTCTATGGTGCAGGAGTGTGGGGACATGTTGATGTTGAAATCCTCCAGACCCTGGAAAATAGATTTGTAAACCATGTTCTTTCCACCCCTCCCTCTTTTGCCTCATTCATTGGCCATCACAAATTGGACCTACATTATCTTGAGGATGTGATCCATCTCACCCCATTACTTCTGTGTGTTTAGTTCTGGTCTTCTCCAGAAACAGCCTTTTCAAGACTGGCACTGGAAGATTGCCTAGCGTTGGATGGGGCGGAGAGGATTCGCTGACTGACTTACGTAAAACATTCTTTTGAGTAATTGGGACCTTAAGATGTTTATGTTAACCCCACAATGTTACATTCTCATACTAAGGAAAGGGTTAAGGGCCAGATGCATCAAGCTATTTTGCGATTGCAAACGTTGCGAATCGCAAAACATTAGAGTTTGCGATCGCAAAATAGCACCAAGCAACCAAAATTGCAGGATATCCCAAGTATTTGCTAAATTTAGAGATTACCAAAATAGCGATTACCAAATACAGTGAATCCTTATTTGTGATTACCATTTGTGAATTTGCTATGCAATGCATGAAGTGTCGCAAGTTGCGAATAAATAGCGAATCACAATTTTGCATTTGCAAAATACCACCAAATCACAGTTGGTGGTAACCAGGTGGAAACACTTAGAACAAGTGGGGAACATCAGGAAACTATTTAAACAGGCCCAGAAGTCCTCAGAATGTCTCACAATGGCAGCGCTCTACGTCATGGGGAGGAGGATGAGGCTCAGAGCAGAAGCACTGAGGAGAAGGAGGATATAGGAGCACATTTTCAGAGTGCGCATCACTCTGTGGGGGCAGACAGATGAGGAAATCTATGAGAAGTATAGATTGAATGCAGCAATGATATATGATCTAATTGCTGATTTAGACCCACTACTGCAGCCACAATCCCGCAGGACACATGCCATCCCCACCCATGTGCAGGTCCTGTGTCCCCTGCAGCTCACAGCGTCTGGTAGCTTCCAGGGGGTAATTGCTACAGCTGGCGGAGTGTCACAAAATTCACTTTCGCGTTTCTTCAACGCGTTCCTGGACGCTATGTTGCTGCGGATGTACCAACACATCAGATTCCCAACCACCCCACAGGAATTGTTTGAAACTAAATTTGACTTTTATTAGATAGCCAACATACCCCATGTAATAGTTGCATAGATGGGACACATGTAGCCATGTGTCCTCCCTCAGTGAATGAGTATATTTTCAGGAATAGAAAGTCTTTTGATTCACTGAACATACAGGTGATGTGCAATGCAAAGTACATCATCACGGACATTGTGGCAAGATACCCAGGTAGTACTCATGATTCCTACATCTTTAGGCACAGTGGCATACATACACATCTACTTGGGGGTGAATTTGGAGAAGGATTCCTGATCGGTAAACACATTCCACTGTCTCATGTATATCTACATTTTATGATTACAGTGACTAATACATATGCAGTTTCTCCACAGGTGACAGCGCATTTGGTGTGCGTGTACTTTTACCCTGACACCATACCTGCATCCTACCACACCTAGTGAACACCGGTTCAATACAGCACACAGGACAACAATAAATGTGGTAGAGAGGACCTGGGCTGCTGAAAAGTTGTTTTCACTGCATCCATGAAACTGGCGGTGCTTTGCAATACAGGCCAGACATCTGTTGTAAGATCATTGCCACATGTGCTATATTGCACAACATAGCAACTGCCAGAGGCGTACCAATTGAAACCTCAGATAGTGACCCCAATGAGGAAGAGGAGAACATGAACCCACAACATGCAGGAAATGGAACAAGTGCAGCTGAAAGGAGAACGCGACGTCCAGAAATCACACAGAATTATTTTTGATGTGAGTACCAATCCAACACAGCACAACACTGTTACTTTGCCAAATATATTTATTTGAAACAACTTAAACTGTTGTGTTAATGCACACTTGCATAGCATGAATACAATGTATCAAACACAATGTGGTATGTCATGGAGTCTAACTTAAGTCCAGACAAATGTAATTACTGGTTGCTTCACCAGTGACAATTGCTGTGGACATGGCCACACTATCTCCTGTGTCCTCTCACTCCCATTGCCCGTTCTGGGGGATCAGACGCATTCCTTTGTGAGCTTTTGGATCCTGCCGTATTCTGTGAGCTGCGCCGCCTGGAGTCCGGCAATGGTGCCAAGCTGTTACTATGGCTGGAGGCATCCTCACTTTCCCCACCCCCCATCAGACTACTGCCAGCAACAGCATTGGTCTGCATCTGCTCCACAGCATTAGTCACTTGGACCAGTCCCTTGGAAACATCTCTGCAGCAATGGCTCATTTCCAATTGAATGGCTGTTGCACGTCGGGATAGTAGTGCTGTGGCAGTACTGAGATGGTTGGTGGCCCTGGTGTACCCATCCAAATGTCCATGTAATTGTGTGTGTCTTTTGCGATGGGACACCTGATCCTCCTTTAGCACCTTGCATAGGTCCCTGAGTGCCCCAGTCGCCTCTCCAAATTGTTCTCTGTTCTCCCTGCGACCTTCCTGCACAGCAGCAGCAAGATGATTCATGCTGTCACACATGTCCCCCACTTTGCATGCAAGTGTAGAAAGGTTCCCCTCCATTTAACGCATGTGTTTCACCTGCAGGCGCTGTACTCTTAACATGGCCACCACTGCTTCTGCAATTGTGGGCTCAGGTTGTCCCTCATCCTCACTTCCCAATGCTGGCAATGGGGCCACAGTGGTCCTGTGTTTTTTTGGTGCTGGTGCGGTGGGTGTTGGTGAGACAGCTATGTCCTCTTCTGACTGGGACTCACTCTCTGGTGGTGCATGTCCTGCACTGTCCTCAGCCTCTTGGCCATGTGCATCTGTGATGTGGAACGGTGTATGATTAGTTGGCATTTAGGACATGTTTCCTGTTTTTGTACAAACTGTTGTTCAATAAAGTTATTTTCAATTACAGTGTGTGTGTGTGTGTGCGTGTGCGTGGGTGTGTGTGTGTGTGTGTGTGTGTGTGTGTGTGTGTGTGTGTAGACTGACTTCCCTGGTACAATGGATTTGAACTCATCTTGTTTGCTAGACACCTGCCTTCCCTTGTGCTTTTGCTGACTACAATTCCCATTATGCATTGGTGTGTCATAAGTAAAACATGGACTGGAATACTATTTCCTGCACAAGCCTGATCTAATTTACACTTTTTGTTAGCTAACACTGAAATGTGGAAATGAAGTTGCATGCATCTTACCTTGGAAGGTACTGGGTGGTGCTGAGGAATCTATTGTTGTGACTCCAACTACTGCCTCCTACTGCAGGGTGGACTCCACAAGGTTCTCCACGGCTGTGGGGCTGGCTTGGGTTGATGGGCCACCTCCAGTATTTTTTGCTTCAGCAAGCAGCTCTGCAACCCTTTCTTTTGCACGACTGTGCAGGTCGTACCACCTTTATCGCAGATCTCCAATGTTGGGGTGTGCAACTCCCACTGCATGAATTTTAGTTTGCATTGCCAGCCACAATTTCCTTTTTTCAGATTCAGGGACTTGCAATTAAAGTTTCCCAAACAATTTGTCATGGCACCTCACCACCTCTTCGATTAGCAACTCCAATTCCTTCTCTGAGTATTTCTTCTGCCATTTTTCTCTCCTTCAGGGGTGTTTCCTTAGCCATGCTGCTGTCTGCAACAGTTTCAAACACACAAACTCTCCCTAAATGCTGTTCTCCAGTGTTCTTCCTCCTCCTCCTCACTCTCAGCACACAGGTAACTGTATGGGTGTGGCCACGTCCTGGTTCTGACATCATCATGGTGAATAGTATTATGGGAATCAGTATTTGCGACCCGCAAATTGCGATAAATTTTGCGAGTCGTAAATTCATTCTCGCGAATTGCGATTGTGATTTTTACTGAATCGCTAATTGCCCTTCGGTAAAAATGACAAATTGCGAGCCGCAAAAGTAAAGTTTGATGCATATGCCCCTTAATCCCTACTTTTTTACTTTACTTCCGCAAATAGGCTATTGAAAGCTTTGAACATGCTTACAGTGAGGGCATATCTAGACCTGGGGCTATCCAATACTTTGGAACCATATGTTGCCTTTTTCTGCAGCACTCAATAAAGATTTTATTTGACTAGATTGAGGTTGAACACTATTGATTTTATATTTGCTTTTCTTATCCAGGGCACTTGGTTTAGATTTGTACCCAATTGCCCGTGGACAACTGTACTTCAAAAAGCTCTATGCATTTTATGTTATTCTGTTCATTGTATGCAGTCCCTCGGAAAGGTTTTTATACCGGTTTTAAAAGTGTCAAATGTTAGACAATACAGAAGACCTTTAACCTTTTTACAGATATTTAAAGGTAAGTTATAAGACTCATTTATTATTTTTTGAAGTTCATTATTCAGTTCACATTGGTCTCCATAAAAGGAAAAAAATAGACCATGTGGTATTCTCATTGGAGATTACGAGTGGTAGACAATGGTGGGCTTGTTAAAGGCAACATTCCATCAGTGCCAAGTGCTAATTCTCAAGGCATCAGAATACACCATTGACACTTTTAGTGTGATATCACCATTACACTCCTATGCTACAACTTAAAAATCAAGTGAAGTAAGACTAATCAATATATTTAAAACCCTGTTACACTTTAAGAAAGTTCACAAATGTAAATTGAAGTAAATCCGTACAATAAAAAACAATGTACGAAACTGACTAATGTATGCTGAAAGTAGAAAATGTAGAACCTCATTCGGAGTATTGTGGCCACTGTCTGTCAGGTTTGCAGAGGTAATTACCTGCGCCACCACGCTGTACTGTCCACCATTTTTAAAGATCTCCACCCGTCACGTGATAATCTCTGTACCTTCAGAGAAGTGGCTGCAACAGTGATTTCACTGAAGGGACTGAACGTTTACTGAGCGACCGCCATGTTTCTGGTGACTGTTCAGTAAACTTTTTTTCAAAAATAAACTCCCAAAGTGGGAGTCTGTTTTTGAGAAACACAAAACTAATGAACATAACCCCCTTGGAGTTTTCTCCTAGGGTGTAGGGGTCATTGGAAGTCCTGAATTGGAAAAAATTCATCAGATCATCCTCTCTAAATAGGACAGATAATTTGATGCACCTACACCAATGAACACAACTCCAGTGCTGTCAGTGTTGGGTTTCCATTGGAGAAGCTAGCGAGGGTGCCACCTTTGGAAACATGACACTCTGAATGACTCAAAATACAGCAGGCAGGCTGTCATTTTGGCGGGAAAGGTACTCCACCACAAACGTGCTAAAATCAAAATCAAGCCATAATACACTAAAGATTTTGTGGGCACCCATGCAACACAATGCACTTTACTTTGTGGGTTTTAAAATCATAATTAAGTTGATGCTTATGCATTGCATTGTGTTGCCTAAGCTCCCATGCAAAACTTTAGCAAATAAGGGCCGAAACACATTAGTTTCCTTGGCCTACTCTCTCCTGCTTGCTTGCCTCATGCTATTTTCTCCTACTTTCCTCTCCAAGTGTGTGTGTGAGTCTGTGTATATGGTCATGCCAGCCTCCTCCAGCGGCATAGTAAAACCAACAAAAAACAGAAAGCTGTTCCTAAAGGCATGACATTCTTACCAAATCCACAGATCTCCCGTGTGCGATCAGGATTTTTAAATGCTTCTCACATTTGTCTGAATCTCTGTCAGATATGTGAGCTTTCTGACTATCTCTTGCATTTTCTTAGGATGTCTGACTCATCAATTGGGATTTAGGAATTCTGATTGGCGTACAATTTCTACAGGTTGTCAAAATGTCAGACCGAGATTTGTGCGATCTATTGGGGTCCTGAAGTTTTTTGATATCACAAAAATCATCCATGGCTGTTCAGGCAGAAATCTTCCTATTTTATTTTAATCCTGAAATAAGAACTTAACATAGGGGAGAAATTCTGCAGCTGATTCAAAAAGCCTAACATTTGAAAAATGTGAAACTTTCTCTGCAGGAATGCCTCTTATGTTCCGAACAAATTTCTGGCATTGGTGAGATTCACAAAGGATGCCGGGAGTCAGGATATCTGTGCCAGTTGTTCATTTCCTTCATTCAAATACATTAAACTTATGCAAGCAGATTAACCTCTGGGAGATAATCGTTGCATGCATACTTCCAATGCAAGCTTGCATTAGTACATTTACCATTTTTGGGTCTCTCTGTTGTGAGACGTATCGTTAGCTTACAGTGGGATAAGAGGCCGTCCATTGATTACCATTGTTTGGCTTAATTACAACTCTCTTTTGCTTACTTCTTGAGCTTCTGTAGGTTTCTCTTCCTCTTCTCGTGTTCATCCCTTGTTTGTTTCATGAACATATTACTTGTGTTGTTCCCTTAATCACACTATGAGAGTTTGTGTTTTCCTGCTGCCTATCTCATGTACTTCTACCTCACCATATTCCTCTTTTACGCTCTTCCTCAGTTGCTGTTCTTGATTCCTCCGTGTCCTTGCTGTTCTTGTTTCCCCACCACCCCATTATTTATTTGTTCCCCAAGCCCTGCATGCCAAACCTCCTTTGTCCCTATGCTTCCCAAAACCCTACAGCCCACCCTCCATTGTACATGTGCTACCTTCATCACCTCTTGTCCACCCTCTCTTCTCCGTATGTGGCCCAGCCTCTATTGTCAGTGCGCTGCCCCAGTCCTTCTCCCACCCTGCGTCCCGCTGTGTTTCCTCAACCCCTGTCCCACTCCCTTGTATATTTATATTTTTTAATACAAAAAGCATACTGGAGCTGACCACATCATTATTTTAGCCGTGTTGCACAGTAGCCGCACTGCTGTATAGTCAATAGCTCTCATAGACAGAATCTATTGGCCCCTGCCAATGCTTGCTGTTTGTGGCTTTTTCATTGAGAAATGAAGAACCCACTTACCCTATACACCAGTTAAAAATGATGGTGTTCACTTCCGATTCCCATCCTGTGTGCAGCCCAGCCTACTAAATTAGAAGCTTTTACTTAGTTAAAGTAATATATGTATACTAAAATTGAAAAGTGTGTTTTCAGAGATGAAAATGTGTGTGTTGAGAACCCATAATTTCCAAAAGATATTTAAAGCTGATATTCGAATGATAAATCATGGAGCATTGGGGGGCTTATTACTAATATTATTCCCTTGGTGCCAGGGACATTGCAGCTGTGGCTGTTATGAATTACCCTTAAAGAGGCCTTCCAAATTCTCGAAGCCATTTTAACATTACTGCTGGCAAACATGCACTGAAGTGATCATGGCTGGTAATCCTGCATAGGATGTTCTCTAATGCAATCTTGCCTGATGTGTCCCACACAAATAACAGTAGCATGGCATGAGTTTCATTTAACATAACTAGTTCTTATGAATGAAAAGGTTTGAGACCCCTGGCTTTATATGTGCAGGAACTACCCCATACTGGTGGATTTTCCACATCTGCGAATTAACTTTGCAGAAGTAAAATTCTGCCATTCCGTATTCTACAAATCTGGATTGGGAATGACATGACATGTTGTGCCCTTTGTTCAACTAAGGTGTGCAAACTGATTTGTGAATTTGACCTTCTGAGTTTTACCATAAATACATGTCTAATTGCATATAATCTCTATAACACCTCCTCTTTTCCAGCTTGTGAGGTTAACCATTGCCAATAACATATTATCCAGAAGGAATTCCATGCAGACATTAACCCGTTTACTGCGGCGGTAATTCTGCTGCGGTGCGTTCCATTGAGTGGGTGGGGCCGTGTCGGCCAACGGACGTGCGCAACACTACCGAGGTAGTGCTCGCGACAGCCGTTGGCCGATGGGCGCAACGAAACGGGTTAAACTAGTGTTATGCCGCACATATGTTGGAAAAGGTAAACAAGAGAAGCCTTTTGGAGCAACAGCAATTGTTACACCTAACGAGGTGCAAATTTGTGTGCATTCATTTTCCTGGCATATGTTCTAAATATGAGAACCAATATTTACAAACACTTTGCCTCGGATTTACATTACTTTTTAACGCAGACCCGACACAAAATAGTGAGTCGGTATTCACAATCCAGTGGAAATCACAATCTGCATTGAAATGCAACCCAAACTAATGAAGTGCAATGTGCTGCCTTGTGTTACATTGCATCAACAAGGTGTTACATGGGTGGTACATGAGCTTTCCCGTGCCTCAAACCATGGATTTTGGCACAAATCCATATCTACAAAGAGTTGTAGACATAGACTTGCAGGAATATCCTGCACCCTGCTGGTCCTAGAGAAACAAGCAGAAATATTTTATTTCTCTTCATTTTTTCCTCTTTGCTTGTATGTTGCATTCTGCATCACATGTACAAAGAGGAAACTAATTGCCTTCCAGCATAGTTTTTGTGCGTGAAGGAGCTCCTTTCTGCACAAACACTATGCTGACCACAACGCAGACACCCTTCCACTACGATGACAGTGTGTCTGTATTTGTGCATAAAGTGTACTAGCCCAGGGAGAGGTCAGAACAGCACTGCTTCTTTGTAGATTTGGCGCTGTTCTGCTCTTTCCCATTCATGCAACGCAGTGCAGCAGCTTCACTTGTTGCCCTGCATTGCATGATTTCTTTGTAAATCTAGGCCAAGGTTTGTGTTTTCACTTTAAGTCCAAAGTCTATCCATATGAGCCTGCAAAATGTCAAATCAACCTGAGTTTATGGTCCAAAGGAACACTTAATGAAGCGAGGGGGAGAGTGATCAGAAGATATTGCGTGACAAGTTTCCCGTACTCTGTAATCATCCACTGTGGTTTCTTTTCTGCCAAAACCACTCTAGAAATAACAAAAATATCAATTTGAAGAGTAATTTACAATGCACACAGATCTGTTAACATCAATTTGGCTTTTTCTAAATTCCCCAAATAATTTCTAGTTTCCGATTGGTTTGCTTTGCGTTGCGTGCAAGAAGAAAAATATTTTTACTTCACAATGGGGAGTTCAGTGGTCTTATTCTGTTCCCTGATCCATCCAGACGTCAGGCTCTCTGGGAATATATTTTTCAACAGGGGTCTTTAAGAGTTCACGTCTAGGCATGTCGCCTCTTACAGGGAAGCATAAGGGATGATTCTGCATTCTCAACTTGTGCAACTGCAAGCATATTTGTACTTTTCCAATTTTTTTTTTTAATTCAGGTTCCTTTTCCTGTAATTTTTGTACATGTGGTTCACATTAACAGACAATAATCACAGCTTCCATACCCACCAAAACTACACAATGCCTGGAAATTGCTGTCAGAAAAGCTTAATAAACTTGATCAGTCTTTATTCAGTGTTTTGCGCAGACTGTTGTATTGTAGATATTGCCTTGGTCGAACTCTTCTTATGACTAGTTATTCTATTCAAATTAATTTAATCAATGTGCTGGCATGTGACTCTTTAAAACTTGGAAGTTGCTATTTACCCAGCCACCCGCCAAATAGTACATAATCTCTGCTATTTACCCAGAAGCTGACCAAATAGTACATAATCTCTGCTATTTACCCGGAAGCCTACCAAATAGTACATAATCTCTTCTGTTTAGCTGACCACAAGCTAAATAGTAAGAGATGATGTACAATTTGACTGGTGGCCGGATAAATAGTGCGAAGGAGGTCTTCAATGATGAGAATACATTGTCTTTTTTTAATGTTCATGCTCTTCAGTTTGATGTTTTCGGAGGGCTGGGTTCTATTTGGGCTTCTTACAGAAGGCTTTGTGCTAGCTTTAGACTTCATTTTAAGGGGGATTGTGCTTGCTTAGCATTTTAAAACTGGCTAACACAGCAATAGTCGACAAGCAGCAGCAAACAAGACATGCCGAACGATAGGTGGTATGTGGGCCCTAGAGTCAGAGACATGTACAATAGTCAATTGGTGCTTGGGGGAGCATTGCTTTGGAACACTTGCAGGAGGTAAATAAAGTGATACCCAGTAATGGGGCTTCCGTGGAATGGGGAAGTGAAAGCAGGAAACATGTAAGTAAAGCTTTTGGGCAATTCACAGGATGAGGTCACTCTGCTGCCTGTAAATAAACACACCTGTTCATAGTATTCACCCAGCAGCGTAGGTTTCAGGCATAGATGCTTAATGGTCCCATGTCATGAGTGGCCTCTTCAGCCACACTGACATTTTAGTCACCGGCACAATGTATCTTGGGGGTGGTGGTTTCGATTTTTAACATGCTAAGCAGTGTTTTAAGTGGGCAAGGTCCTGTCTCTACTGAGCACGCATTTCGTCCTTGACAGTGCTGTCTCAGAAATAAAAATCTTAGAGGCAAACTTGGAGGCTGTACCTGACTAAAGTCTTTGTCGAGAGGTCAGGGGAAGGAAGCAGTAGTACCAGTAGGAGGAGGAGGATTACCTGTAGGAGAAAAAATGCCAGAAGGTGGATGACCAGAGCATGTGAACTAGGAGAAGAAGGACTAGGCCCAGGGAGACCTAATTCACAAGAACCAGAGTTACCAATGCCAGGGGGTCCATGACCAAACAGACAAGGAGGAATAGGACAAGAAAAAACAGGACTTGGGTACCAGAGTGAGAAAGATCAAGAGGGTCAGTAGGATGTAGCACAGGACCATCTGGACCCAGTGGACAAAGCCTCAAAGCAACAGAAGGACTAGGGGTGGAAAGAACTGAAGTTCCTGAACAATACAGACAAGGAGGGCTAGTTCACAAAATCCTCAGCCCACGTCTGTAGAGTAATATTAAATACCAATGCAAGTATACACAAATTATAAACACAGTTTCCGAAATCTTCACTTTCTTTTATTCTTTTCTTTCTGATCAGCCACTGTCTATTAAATAAGGAGGGCTAGGAGGGCCTCAGAGCACTGAATAGGACCTGAGAAGAAAGGATGACGAGGGCCCGAAGTAGCAGACTCAGGTAGACAGACCGAAGAGGACCTGTACCTGGAGACCAATGGAAAGAAGTACATAGACAAGAGGGCCAAGACCACAGAGATTGGATCAAGGGGGAGCAAGTGGTAAGAAGTAAATTGATGAGTCCCTGGAAGACCACGTCCAGAAAGGACGTGGGCTAGCAAGGCCTGGAGATCCTAGATTAGAATGATTTGGGAGATATAAAGGACCAGGAAGTCTATCCCATTGAGACGAGGACCAGAAGGTCCACAAGGGTCAGTCTCAGGGGGTCCTAACCAGGGTGAAAAGGACTATATGAATCAGGGTGACCAACGTCATCAAGGAAGACCAGTGTCAGAGGGATGAGGAAGACGAAACCCAGGAGGACCATTACTAAGAGGACCAAGATAGAGGGGTCCAGGGTCAGACTGACAAAAACAAAGTGGAAGAGGCAAACCAGGAGGTCTAGTAAGACTAGGATGGGGTATGAGGACTGGGGGCCCGGATGGCTAGTGGATTCAAGGCCAGTGGGACCAGCATCAGAAGATCCAATACAAGAACCAGGCAAAGGAGTACTAGAACTAAAACCAGGACTACATGGACCAGGAGTACCAGGAGCTGTAGCATTAAGAACAGGCAAACCAGGGGAGAAGGACCAGGAGGACTGATAGACGAGTATTAGGGTGAGGGAGATGAAAAGGTTGAGGACTGGGAGCCTGTGAATCAAGAGATCCAGGATATAAAGAGCTAGGTGCAAGGGTACATGAGAATGATGACTGGACAGACCACGAAGTACAGGATCATTAAGTTGCATGGCTAGCATGCAGAACCATAAAGGCAAGGAACAGGGTGACTAGGGCCTGAAATAACAGGACCAGATTTAATAGGACTACAAAGATCGGGATCTGTAGGGCAATGGCCAGTAGTATCAGTAAACCAGGATAAGCAGGACATGGACTAGGAAGATCAAAGGGACCAGTACCAAGGTCACCCAGAAGACCAGAGCAAAGTGGGCTAGGTGAACACAAATAATCAGGAACATGAGGACTGGAAGCAGGGCTGAAAGGCACATGAAGATTGAATGAATGAATAAAAGACATTTCTAGAGCGCATGGCTACCCGGGGGCATCCCAGCGCTAAATGCAGGGTAACTTCGAGTTCGAGAGGAGTTAAGGGAACAGAAAGATCTTTAGATGCTTGCGAAAGGTCAAATAATTCGGGTCAAGGCGAATCCAGAGAGGTAAGCTATTCCACAGTTTAGCAGCATTATAGGCGAAGCGGCGCCCTCTGCTCTAAAAAGGATTGTAGCCACTTTAGTGATGAGCCGACTACTCCAACATTCTTGAGTCTTTGAATTAGCAGATTGTAGTTAACCGTGTTGAAGGCTGCGCTGAGATCAAGTAAAATAAGTGCAGCGCAGCAGTTCCTTGCTGTGGTCTGAATCTTATCTGTGTGGGATGAAGGCAATTATTGTTTTCCAGGAAGGTTGAGAGCGTAAAATGTACGTACTTCTCGGCCACCTTTCCTATTCCTGGTAACAGAGGGGGGTAGTTTCTAGTACCTCTGGGTCAAGCTTAGTTTTTTTAAAAGGGGTCTAACCATATCCTATTTCCAGAGGGGGGAGCACTAATCCCTTTTCTAAAGAGGTGTCGATCACTTCTAAAATCACGGGTGATGCTGTCTCTGAGACTAAATTTAAAATACTAGGTGATGCGGCATCTGTGGGTGCTCCAGGTTTCAGTTGACTCAAAATCCCTCGAAGTGAGATCAAGTTCAACGGGGGGATTACCTCCAGCAGATGTTCACCACAATAGGTAGAAGAATCAGATTAAAGTAAGGTAAGGCTTGCGGGGCTGTCACCAGATGAAAAGACTTATAAATCATTTGTATTTTATCATTAAAAAATTCTGCAATTAAGTTGCAGCATAAAGGGATATTAGCAATAACGATAGGGGGCGCAGGAGGAGTTAAAAGTGATTTAGCTATCCTAAAAACTTCACGAGGGCAATTTGCTGCAGAAGAGATTCTTTTTTCACAATAGAGGGATTTGTCCGCTTTTATTTCAAGTTTATAGATCCTTATTCCATCTCTGTATTTCATTTTTTTAGCAACTGAGGGGTCTTTTCTCTAGTTTCTCTCTAGCCTCTTACTGGACTGCCTAGGTTCCCGCAGTTTGGGCGTGTACCAGGGATTGTAATTGGCTCCCACTTTATAATGAGTGCATTTCTTTGGAAGAGTAATATCGAGTGACGACTCTAACCATCTATTAAGTTTATCATTGGCAGTTACTGGGTTGGTGTCAATAGTGGGGATAGTGTCCAGAATAGTAACCCACGATTTGGTCGACAATTTTGCCCATGCGCGTACATGTCTAATGCTTCTCTCAGCCGGAATAGAAGCGTCCTGCACTGTCCATACAAATGGAATTAGAGAATGGTGTGACCAAGGTATAGGAATGAGATCCTTGGCCAGTAGGCTAGAGATATTAGAAAAAAAGATTAGGGCCTCGGGGACCAGAGCTTGGATTACCAAGTGGAGCAGAGCAAGAGGACTGGAAAGTGGTGACCAGGAGAACCAGGACAAAAATGACCAGGCACCCAAACAAGGAAAACCTGGATCCAGAGGGCAAGGATCAATGGCTGCAGTACCAGTAGGACTAAAAGTACAAGGAAAGTTCAAGGAGGAACAGGACAATGCAAACCAGGAGGTCAAAGACTAAGAGGGCCAGAACACGAGAGGCCAAATAGACCAGGATCTGTGATACCTGGGCTAGGAGGTTTATTGGTGAGAAGAATCAGGACAATTTGGGCCCGGACATGAGAGCCAGAATGACAAGGACCTGTGGTACTAGGCCTAGGTGGTTCAGGATGAGAAGAGCCAAGAAAAGGTGGTCAGGGCCAAGAGGGCAAGAACGGTACAGAGCCAGATGGTCCAAGACTAGGAGAACCAAGATGGGCAAGGATGGGAAAAAGGCACAGTTTATACCAAGCACAATAGGACAATAAGAACCAGGACAACCAGGACCAAGGAGAGCAAGGCAAGGATGGTTGGTGAGCCAGGTTCATCAGACCTTAGTCCAGGAGAAACCAAACTATAAAGACCATGACCAAGAGGATCAGGACCAACAGGCAAAATAATCTCAAGTATGACTACTGATAGACGAAAGGAGGGCCAGAGAGGTGAGACCAGGGACACAGGAAACCAGAGCCAGAAAGAATGTTCTGAGAGAAGATCAGGGCAAAGAGGATCAGAACATTGAGTACTAGGACCAGGAGGACCAAGGTGAGGAGGAAAAGGAGGAGCATGACCAGGGAGATCAAGACCAGCCTGACCACACCCTGGAGGTCCATGCCACAGGGATAGGAACAAGAGGGCCAGGAAGATGAGGCACAGGATGGCCAGGAACAGGATGACCAGAGCAAGGACGACCATGATCAGTTGGTGTAAAAGCATGAGGACAACGAGGAAGGGGATCAGGACCAGATCCTGGAAGACTAGGAAAATTCAGAACATGTGGATGATTGCCAATAAGACCAGAATGAGCAAGGAAGAGAAGGGGGCAGTACTAAGGATACCTTTAGGACCAGAGCCATGAGGACCAGGACCAGAGCAGAGAGAATTAGAAAGATCAGCACTAAGAGGACCGGGAGCAGGCACAGGAGTGCCAGGTGGAGCATGACAATAGGACCGGTGCCCAGAGTACCATATGGAACATAACGGCCAGGACCTGGGATAGCAAGACCAGGGTTAGGAAGATCAGTTGGACCAGAACACCCACAGCCAGGAAGATAAGAGGAGTGGACCTCGAAGTCCAGGACCAAAATTATGAGACTCTGAAGGACCCAGAGAGAGAGATCAAGGACCGAGAGGGCCCAGATTATTGGATGCAGTGCCAGAGGGTCCATGAGAACAAGACGCAAGGCCAGGAGAACCTGGATGATCCAAACCACTAAGACAGGGCCTAAGGGAAAAGGCCTAAGAGGACCAGGAAACGAGACACCTGGTGGACTGAGGGGACCAGCAGGGCCAGAAACTGAGGTACTAAGAATCAGATGAGCAGGGAGGGAAGGATCAGAATGACCAGGTCAAGGGGACAAGAGTCAAGACGATCAGGAAGGAAGAGGAAGAGCTAGGAGAAGGGGCCGCAAACAGACCAGGATGGCCCAGAAGGAGCAAAACCAAGAGGATTAGGCATACAAAGACCCAAATAAAAAGGACCAGAAACAAAAGGATCAAGTGCAGTGGGCACACAACCAGGATAAGAACACAAATTGTGAGGACCAGGAATAGGAAGATCAGTTCTAGGCAAACCATATTGAGTGTGAGGAAGACTAGGAGAGCAGGTCATGAAGAATCAGAAGGAGATGACAAGGCAACCAGAGCCAATAGGACAAGAGCTAAGAGGGCCAGGGTAAGGAGGATCAACAGTACGCAACCAGGAGGAAAAGGAAGATCAAATCACAGAGGCCCATGAGTAACAGGACCTGATACACCAGAATTAGGAGTGCCAGGGCATGTAGAGCCAGGATGGCCAAGCCGGGTGTCTAAGAACAGGATGTCCCGAAAAAGGAGTATCAAGAATAAGTAGACAAGTTAGTGCAGAATCAGATGACAAAGGGCAAGAGGACCAGGTCCAAGAGTATTATGACTAGTTGGAGTAGGCCCAGGAGAACTAGTCAGGACAGGGGCAGGTGGACTAAGTCCATAAAGAGCACGGACCATTTGGTGGAGGTTTAGGAGGATAAGAAGGATCCAAATAAGCAGGACCAATAGCAGGGCTTGGGTAACAGAGGGGTCAGAACCAAGGGGACCAGGACCTGAAGTACTGAGTGGACCAGGAGAGCCAGCAACTGAGGTATCAGGACCAGCCTTGTAAGGATCTGAGGGACTGTGACAACCAGAGTCACAAGTATCAATGAGACAAGACCAGGAACATATTGAACAGGCCCAGCTCAAAACAACCTAATAGGAATGCAGTACCTGATGGACCACAAAGACAGGTACCAGGGCAAGGAGAATGAGGATGACCCAAACCAGGAAAACTAGGAGTGCCAGAGTTAGGAGAACCAGGGCACTAGGGTTAGGTGGAGAAGGATCCAGTAAACCAGCAGGATCAGAGTGAGGATCAGTAGAAGCAGGATCAGCAAGGCCAGGAAGACGAGGGTCAGTTCGAACTAGAACCAGGAGAACCAGATTCAGGAAATGAGTATCAGAGCAACAGAACTATATGGATCGGGACCAGGATGGAGGTCAGGAGGACCGAAATACCCCAAAAAGGAGAACTTGCACCAGGACCAGGAGGAGGACCAACCTTCAGAAGGCACAGAAGGACCTGGATTAGAAAGAAGACCGGGATTCTAAACCACATGTATTAGGATATCTTTTTTGTAAATGGTTCTTATTCATGCTTCTTATCCTGTCAAATCCCAGAAACTTATACCTTTTTTAAGCCCACACATAAAACTGGTATTTGCTGAAAATAGGAGCATGCAAAGGGAATACAAAGCCAGGATTGTGATACTTTTACCTCTGAGTGATAACAGACTCTGCCTGATGCTGGCACAGTGGCCGAGGGTGGATCGGGTGACAGAGGGACTGAAACTTGACAGAGAGGTCTGAAGGTGGATGGGTGAAAGGGAGTGTAGTCTGTGAAGAATGGCAGAAAGGGTTTGAAAACCTCAGATGGACGAAGCCAGCAAAAATGGTTAATGGTTAATCAAGGGGGTGAAAGGGCTATGGCAATCAGCAAAGGGGAGCTCTCGGTAGGATCATAGCAAGGCTCAGGTGAGCAGAAGAGAGGCTCCGGATAGATCATCTCAGATGGCACAAAGAGGGATCTCAGTAGCAAAGGCACTGATTTGCTATCTGAGATAAGACTGGGAACCAAGGCCAGCAGTCATAGCTTCAGCACCAGATTAGTCTTCCGTGAAACTCTAAGACTACATGAAAGGTAGTGAAGATACATATGTGGTCAAGTGTTTGGAAGGCCGGCAAGGAGGCAATAAGGTCCAAGACCGCTAGAATAATCTGCGTGACTCCCAGATCTTTGAGTTGACATTCCATGTGTATGTATGTGCGATGGATATAACAAGTGTCAAGTATTATGACTACATGTGTGGTGAAAGTCTATGTGCATGGAATAGTAGAATGCATTTTACATGATGTTATGGATAGTAGTTAGAACTTTCCTAGACAGTGGACGTGTTTTGACTGCATCTTTGTGGCTGGAGGGTGAAGTCCAAGATATTGAAGTAAGGGAGAATGAATATAGAGCTACCCACAGATATTCAGTGTGGTCCTTGTTAGCAAAAGACTGCTGATTATTTCTTCCTCAGTGATGACACAGGGTATCTGTTAAGAGTTAGTGGTAGTTTAGAGGTTTCTCTTGTTAAAGATGACAACACTTCTAATCAGGGCTGCCCTCTTTTCTATGCCTGATGACTGTTCAGGAAGGCTGCAGACAGACTGGCGCTGAGATCTCACACTTCAGTGTGCCCTTGTTTTGGATACTCCAGCTTGGAGCCAGCACTATTGCTACTCCTGTGAGTGCCATCACCTAGTACAAAGGCTGTCTCTGAGCTACAGCAATAAAATTATATTTGAAAGAGAATCACCTCAAATCAGTTCTGAAACTTCAACAGTGGATCCACGTCCACAATCTGGAAAATGAGTATAAAAGTGAAGCTGTGAAATGACTGATCTGTGGGTCACAAGAATGGAGGTAACAAAATGTCTCTATTTAACCAGTGGCTTATTTCTTACAATATTTGTAAGAAAGTCAATAAATAAAATATCTCTGTAATTTCCTTTTTTCAATGTCTTCAATGCGTATATGTCTTTCTCTGATTTACAAGGAATATTCAATCATGTTCCAATGATGACCAGTGCAATTAATTACAGTCCCATTCCTTTGCTCGTGGATCCTCGATAGGATACTTCCTCCGGTGGCCTGACAGAATTGAGGCTGTTGGAGGACAAACTTTACACCGTCCAGCCTATTTAGGTTACAACAGGCTGTAAAGGACAACAACAAAAAAACAATACCTTGACACCCGGGGATAAAACTGCCAGCGTGTTGGGGCCGTTCATTTTTTGTTTTACAAAAACAAACTCCCGCTTTGGGAGTTTGTTTTTGAAAAACAAAAAAAAATGAAACATTTCCCAGCCTGGCTGGCCATCCTCTTAAACAGTATTGTCCATCAAACCTTCCCTGCATTGACAGAAACTGCCATGACAGCAGTTCCTGTCAATGTAAAAAGTTTCCACAGGCCAATCAGGAGAACGGAGCCTTGCACCAAATAGTATTACTTTTTTTTTTTCAAAAAGAAAATCAAATCCTGAAATGGGATTTTCTTTTTGAAAATGCACCCCTCGCCATGGGAGTTATTTACCCTGGTGAGGGGGGCATTATTCCTTTTATATCGTCCCTCACTACCAGGGTTTGCCTGGCGGTGGCAAACAGTAAAAAGATGGCTATATGTTAAAATGGGCGGACATATCTGATGGGCCTTACACCGTCGGGTTGTCGGAGAGGTTTGGCTATGACGGTAATGGAGTAATCACTGCAGTAACCAAACCTTTGGTTCAACCGCATCTAAATCAGACGGTCAGACTGTTGTGACGGAGTACCTATAATGCCAAGATATATATCGGGTCCTATGTCACAGGGGTACAATATTTCCAGTTCTTGTCAAGGGCTGGATGATGAACTGGAGATGCTTTCTTATTCCAACCAGACTGGCAAAGATATGGGCGACCCCTTCCAGTAACCACAGTACCATCCCGGGCAATTTACAACTGGCCAACCAGTGCCTGCTAGAGTGAGTCCCCAAATGGAAGGAAAAAGACAAGGTAAAAAACCTTCTGGAGGAGATGGATAATGAGCAGGATGGTGCAGGACTCTTCCAAGAAAGCAGAAACAAGCCAAGACCAGGGAGGCCAATGCAAGGAGAGAGCAGAACTGGACAGGAGAGGGGTGGAGTGGTAATACAGTTCACAGAGGAAACTCAACACACTACGGAAGCATTTGCAATGCACTGGTGTAGCTTTGGATCCAGCCTTATACACCTAGTAGAACAGAAAGCAAAACTTCTAAATTTCCTGTCTGCCATTTTGGATTTGAAAGACTGTACAAGAGATAGATTATGCTCCACAATCTTGTAATGGGCTGAAGAAAAGAACTCTGCTTTGCTTCCTGTAGAGCTGCCCAGAAGGAAGACAGCATGGAGGGAGGCAGCAGGATACAGTACAGTACAGTACAGTACTCAATATGTTGACTTGTCTGAAGTAATGCCAGCAACTATCCCTGAGGGGAACACACAGCTCACCTCAATAGAAGTCGCTCTGTGAGCAGAGAGCACCACCGAGTGGAATGCAAAGACCGGCTCGCACTTGAGCAGGAGATAATCATTGATGCTGTACTCTGGCGCGGCGTCTGTTGTGTAAGACATTCAGGATGGTCATGGCCTTTGCTTTCAGAAATCACTATTTTCAGGTGTTTTCATCTGATTTGTTTTATTGAACTGAACCTGAATTAATTAATTCCAGAATCCACTCACTGGTTTGCTGCAGAAAAAGAGGTGTTCTGATAACATGGAGCCTTTTGTTAATCCTATATCTAGCCCTGGTACATTGCCATGGCTTTGTGAGTAAAAGTTAGTATATAGCTGTAGAAGGATAAAGAGCTTCAACTAGTCTTGGAACGGTTCTAATCAGCTTTATGATCTGCCACCTCTGCTTGAAAACTTAAAGGAGTTGGAGCATGTATGGAGCATAAGGCAACTCCAAAAAGGGCCTCCAAAATCACTCGGTCCATGGTGCAACAGAAGTATTATTTTGTACCATGTCTGTCAAAATAACTTAGAAACTTAAAAACATTTGGACCTTCAAACCTATAAGTAGGGATGGATATAATTTGGGTAATCATCTGTTGCATAGTTATAAGGAATTAGCAGAATTATGCAGAATTGTGTGCAGAGCATAATCAAGCATTTAGAGCTATTTTCCTAGCTCACGATGCATCCACTTATGCAGCTAAATTACAAGATTTATGACCACAAAAGTGTGTATTATTATGCAAAAAAAATCTTACAAATTGGAAAATTCATTTGACTCAGGTAAATAGTGAAGTGTCCTTGTTATTTGCATGGTTGCTGGCTAACGAGTGAAGAATCTCTACTATTTAGCCAGTATCCGGGTAAATAGTGAAGTTTTGCTGCAATGTATACGTTACGAGCCAAACAATGCAGAATCTCTAGTATTTAGCCAGTGGACGGGTGAAAATCAATGCTTACTATGTATTTTCAGGAACACTGGCCAAATATTAAATAATTTTTACTATTTAGCCAGCAGTGAAGTAAATAGCTTTGAAAATTCACTATAAACCCAGTGGTTGGCTAAGTAGCTGCTACAGAATGTTTTACATCAACAGTGTAACAACCAAGCTCAGTTAAACAATCTGGGAAGACTGAAAGACTAAAGCAGCCTTTTGGCTATCAATTGGCCTGCAATGACAGTCATTTCCTCCGTCACCCACCCAGCCTCACCACAAAAACTGGAAACCCAAGTACGAGGAAGGGGAGCTGGAACAGTCTGCAACAATCACGAAAGTGAAGGGGATCAGAAGTGGCTTGTGCTTGTGATAAAATGCATCATATTCAGAGACTGGCAGGGACTGCCTGAGATGGCTCCAGAAGGAGTCCAAAACTACAGAAGACTTAAAGCAAACAAATACTGAGGAACCGATAGGTCACAGACTGTTTTGGAGTGTAAGTAAAACAAAAACAAAAGACTGTCATAGAAAGATTGAGATGTTGCAAAGATATACAGGAATGGCCAGAGACTGGTGGGAGCAGAGGAAGACAAAAGCCTGCAGAGGAAGAGCAGGGACTCAAACAGGAACAAGGATCCCAAGGTTGCCAGTTACGTACATACACATTGTGCAAAAGATACACCTTCAAGAACTCTTCTTGTGCATTGGGCATGGTTCACCCTTAATGTTGATGTCAAAAATCCTGCAGGTAACAAAACATTAGTCATGTAATATGTGAAACTCTGATAAGAATGTACCCTCTTGTTGCTGCTGTTGGGCCTTCAACTGCCCATCAAGCTCCAGATTGGCCGTCGCAAGAATGCAGGCCATTAGGGGGTCAGGGTGCGTCCTGCGTCTACCACATTGGGAGGGCTGCCAGAGATGGACTTCAGCTGACTTTCATGTCCAGCACCATAGTTCCCTCCAGCTCTTGCAGCAATGAATGCTGCACCCCAGATTTGCACCTGCCTGGAAATGGCCTTCTATATGTCCCGCTTCTGATGCACATTGACCTGTATGGATAGAGGAAATGACAAAAAATTATATATTTTTTTGTCTGTATTGATGTAACAAAATCTTTTCTACATGTATGAGTAGCACAACTCATACGTTAGCTTACAACATGTGTATTGTCATATGCCGTTCAAAAGAAATATCTTCATACACATTTTTGTAGTGACCTGTTGCCTACCCTCATCCCACGTCATGGTCTAAAACTCACCAATCCAGGCCTGTGACATCATCCAGCCCAGGGGGCTCTTTCATATTTTGTGATGTGTTCTACTTCTGATCAGTGCAAAAGATTGTGAACTACTCAAGGTTAAACATATATACTTATGGCACAGTGAATAGTGGCCACGGTGAGTAATGGGCCTGCAGTTTTGACATAACACACTTTGAAATAGGAGTAAAATGAAATGAAGTGTTAACTCAAGAAGTTAGGTAAACCTCCCTTTCAACTGTTGTCCATTCAAAAGCATTCAGGGGCATATTTTTAAGGGCATCTCAAAATTTGACCAGACAAGGATATATGTTTATGACAGATATACCTTAATGTTTCAGTTGTTTGACCCTGTGACTCAGCCCAACCTGGCCAATTATACTGACTAAACACTGCTCATTGTCAGGCCTTGTTATCTGCAGCCTGATGATCATGATTTCACATAAACACAACATTCTCTTAACTTTTACATACAAAAATGTCCCTGTGCACATCTAATAAATGACCTCAAGACTGTGCGCTACTCTGAAGGGGTCTGGGAGCTACTGGTAGCTCCCATACAGCGGTTTGGAGAGCCCTGATATAGGCTGAGTGATCTGACCATACACATAGCTAACATCATTTTCATTTTTTTGTACAAGAAACATTTTATGTACAGTTGTAAAGGGTATATAATGTGTTTCTTAATTTCCATGATGTGAGTTTTTTAATGTAGCACAAGCATATACGTAACATATACATAGATACGTCTATGCTTTAGGCTTTAAACAGCCAACACATTCTAATGTTGTTTTTTAACACTGGAAAGTGCTTAGAACCCCCCAAACATCATTGCACTCTGTAAGGAACAAAATATATGACAGTTCACATCACTAACTACACTTCACTCAAGAGCTCAAAGGGACATTGTAGCCTGTGTTAACGAAAAGAAGCAGTTGAGATTTCCATATACATTTCAGACATTCACCTGTTCCTCTGGTGAGCCATAGAGCTGGCCATGCAGAGAGGGGACCTCCTATGCCATCAAATCCAGCTCCACTGGTGAGAAGGCAGTGGCCCTCTCTACTGCTTGACCTGGGATTGTTGCTCCCAGAGGTGACAAGAGCAGCAAACATGGAGGAGTTATTGATGGCAGCAGTGTTAGTGGGCAAGGGAACATGTATGCAAAGTATGCGATCGTCAACATAGATGGACACAGCCATTGGTCTTCTTGCGTTACTTTCACCAACGTTGTCCTATGGCTGCATCCATCATGGAGTTTACCACCCACTATGCGGTGAAATTCCACCATGCCGATTGATTCCAAATGGCCTATCAGCGAGGTCAGACAGCCACAATTCTAGAAGTCCAAAATAGTGTGTTTGTGACAGTTAAGTGCATCACCACCACTCAAAATGGGGGCTAGTAGTTTGTTTACATATTCAAACTTTTATGGACACTACTTTTATTTTTATTTTTAAATGCACATTAAGTGCATTACTGTGCTGGAAAGAGATATTAGCACAGTGTTGTTTACACCTCTGTTGACAGTATTTTTGGAGGAAAATTTGCTTTAAAGAATAATGTGTAAATAACACATTTGAAATGTATTAGTTAAAACATTTTTTATTTTATATTAGGCTATAAATGTAATTGGTAAAGAATAATGGACAAAAAACAAATGTTGGATTAAAATATGTAGTTATACCATATATATTTCGTAGAACTACTTGACTTAAGCGTTAATTACCAAATATGTTGCTGTGGAAAATATGTCAAAACTTCAAATGTATTTTCCAATGTAGACTTATAAACCTTGGGAGAGTGAAGAGATGACAGCCTCAGGTGTACCGCTCATTTCCAGACCTTGCCACCATGGGAGAAAGGGATATAATCAAGAAATTCAGGTTGAATAAGCAAACTATACTGGATTTATGTCATCTGCTGGAGCCAGATATTCAGCCTCATAACAGAAATCTCACATCTATAACACCAATTGTCAAACTCAAGGTAGTACTTCATTTTGTGGCCACAGGATCCTTTCAATACACTGTGGCAGTATCTGGTGGAATGTCACAACCAACTTTCAGTAGAACCCTTCAAGAAATTCTATCTTCAATGAGGACACACATCAACAGCTTCATCCAGTTTCCACTTCAGCAGGATTTAGCCAATGTGAAAGGGGAATTTTATGGTGTGGGCCACCTACCACATGTGGTAGGAGCAGCTGATAACACACATATTGCCTTAGTGCCTCCACACTACGAGCCAACAGGTCTACTGGAATCTGAAACACGTCCATTCAAACAATGTGAAAGTTGTCTGCTTACGGGATTTGTACACCACAAGCATCTGAGTACATTTCCCCGGCTCTGTCCATTATTTCTTTGTACTACGGAACAGCTTCTTAACACTGCAAATGTCGCAACTTGGACCTGAGAGGGACTGGCTAGTTGGTCAGTACAATCTTTCATAATATTGCTGGGAAATGTCTACTTGAATAATCTGCAATTGTGTTACATTTCTTGGCACTTTTTTGGTCTTCCATCTAAGAGACTCAGCTTATACCAACAGACCATCGTTGTTGGCACTGCTGGGCAATCTAACAATGCCAAGGGAAGTCCGCTTCAATGTTGCCCATGGAAGAACATGGCAGCCAGTGGAGCGGGTTTCCAGGCTCCTAAAGACAAAATTCTGTTGTCTGGATAAAACTGGTGGAGCCCTCCTCGGCTCACCTGATAAGGTGTGCATAATTGCAGTGGCCTGCTGAATGCTCCACAACATTGCCCTGCGACAAAATATCCCTTATATCGTAAAAGATGGAGAGCATGAAGAGCCCGCGGGTGAGGATCCTGAAATGCCAAATTAAGATGTTAGTGGTGAAGAGGAAGGAGTTGACTTACGTCAAGATGTCATTGACAACATCTTCTCATGAGTGTAAGTATATCTTTACATGTGATCACTTTCACCATTACACCAAATATTGATGTGATGATGAGAGAAGTATGTGGTGGTAACTTTGTCAGAAGGGAATGTTCAGGGAAAATAAGACCAAAAGTCTTCTTTAATCAAACTTTTGACACATTGACTAGTGAGTTCAGTTACATTGTTTATCTCTGATAGTTTTGTGAAACTGTGTTCTCCAAAAGTTGACTTTGTAATCGGTCTGTCATGTTATGTTTTATTGGTAATCTTTTTGTTTTGATCTGGTTTAGGTTCCTTCACAATGCCATCTTCATTTTGACATTTCAGAGTTGTGATAGTAGGAGGTATATGGTGCTGTTTCGAAGTACAAAGGGAGCATGGGTTGATCCTGGGAAGGACAGACACAGACTTTGGGGGTACAAATCTTGTATCAAGGCAACTTGCACTGTGATTGAATGGAAGATTTGAAGAATACATTGGACTTGTAATCTGTCGTCTGTTGCCATTAAGGCACTATGTGTGCCATCATTAGCTTAAACCACATGTGGTAGTGGAGCCAAATCATGCCACTCTCCCTTCATATTTGCAAAATCCTCATTGTGTGTAAAGCGTGCGTAGCTGTTGATGTGTCTCATCATTGTAGAACATACTTCTTGTGGCACACCACTGAAACTTGGTTGTGACATTCCACCAGATACTGGAATCGTGGATTGGAATGACCCTGTGTCTACAAGATGTAGTACTGCCATGTTTTTGTCTAATGGTGTTATTGATATGGGGTTCCGTATTTGATCCAGGAAATCTGCCTTCAGCTGATGACATGAGTCAATGATTATTTGCCTATTCAATCAGATAATTTTGGATATACCCCCTTCTTCCATTTTGGCAAGGACTGGGACTGGAAATATGAAAACTGGTACTGAGTATTAGTGACATGTATGTATTGTTATGTTAGTGCACATGTTGACAGACAAATATTGCTCAAATGGAATAAACATAGTAGTAGGTAATTGAATGGTCTGACATTTTTGAGAGTCATTGTTGGGAACTTGGGATAAACATTACCTACTTGCAAATTCTCTATGTTTACACAAGCATTTGATTTTTGTCTTTGTCAAGTTATAATGGGAGAAAACAAATGCATTGATAGAGTTGTATAGAACACCAGTCTATGAGTTTTTTTGTTGTAAATTTATTGAGCTAAACATGAAAAAATTAAACAGTGGGAAAATGGAAAAGCAAACTAAAAGAGTGAAGAAACCAGTTATGATGAATGAAACCATAGTTGGAGAGCCAAAATTATTTGAAGTCCAATTTCCTAAATACGACTGGCATCGGAATGGCAAATGTGTCAAGAAATAATCCACAGAGTGAACGGTAGGCACACACTGGAGGAAATTAGGGTCGAGATTGCTTGCTGGTGGTGATAGAGGTCTTGCCATCCACATCTCCTGGTAAAATGCGTGGACTTCCTCTCTTGTGGGGGAGGGGGCTCCACAGTTGCAGGGTCTGGAGGGGCTTCAGGTGGTTCTTCCGGTGGCAAAGCCTCGCTTCCTGAGGCTGAGGCAAATAAAGATGGGCCAGATGTTGTAGGCCCACAGAAAGGGGTAGATGGTGCTGGGAATGCCCTGCACATATGGGTGTAAATGTCCTTCAGCACCCCAGTCAGGGAACCCATATTGGAGTTGTGAGCCTCCATCTGATAACTGAGCTCCCTCTACAACTGCTTCATGTCCCGGACCTCAGTGAGTGCCTGGCCCATCATGTCTTGGTACTGAGGATAAGCTTCCAAGACTTAGTCAAAGGTGATCACATTATTTTAGCCCCACATTATCCTTCCCACAACCCCTAACCCCACTACTTTGTGCCCTTGGCCCAGTGTGCCCCACATGACTGGTTCCTGGGTGAACTGGAATTGGTGGTGCTGTGGTCTCAACATTACCCAGAAGTGGGGGCACACGATTGGTGTTATAGTGGTAGGAGCACAGGAAGGGGAGGCTTCTGGGTGCTGAACTGTTAAAGCTGGGGTTGGAGATGTCGGTGTGGGCCCATTAAGTCATTGGAGCTGTCTGCCTGTGCTGACCAGAAGGTCCAGCCTCCTCATTATATCCAGATTACCAGGAGTGTTGTCTTCACTGACGGCTTGATCCTGGGCTGGAGCCACTAGTCTCTTGAGTGGCAGATTCCCTGCCAAGTCCTCCGCCAGTTGGACCTATTGAAAAACTGAGTACATTTTTATTAGTAAAAGTGTGTATTGTACATTCATATAATTTGAGACAAACAATGTAGATACCTCGAAGCAAAAATAGGCAGAGATCATTATGATGATAGTTTTCATGGGTATTTCACATATTACGATAACGTTTAGCAATTTCAAATAGTACAACTTCAAGTAAGCAGGTAATAGGATGTCCTGAAATGTTCATGAGGTAATTAAGATGTATACCTAACATCTCTCAGCCATTCAGCCCAGCACAGTGCCTAGCAGACTTCAAAACAAACATGTCTACAATTTGTATGGATGTTTGGCATTAGTCATCCTATGAACAGTGCAGAGTCAATTTTTGCAAGTAGCACTTATGTTCAGGATAGTAATTTACATACCTTATAATTTTTGTGTCAACATAGTTTGATTTGTGAAACTCATGACAACATCAATTCAGTTGGTTGAGAAGAACTGGACAACATTCAGAAAACAACACAAACCATTTTCAGAAGAGAGCATTGAATAGGGATTGACCACTACATGACACTTTAGCATGTGTTGAAATCAGTTTAACAAGAGAGAATGAGCAATATGTCATAGCAACATTCCTTTGACAAAACAGAAACAGGGCATCATGGTAGTTGTAGTCATTTTAACTTCCCAACACTTGCAAAATTGTTAGTGGAACATACCTGTGGAAAATAGGCAGTGGAAATGGGACAGACACTATCAATATGACACACATATGGCTAATTTATTTGGTGTCGTAACACTTACAGGCACCATACCATTATGAGCCAGGTAATGGAGATTGACACCTGTAATCTTAGATGCAACAAAATACATTCACACAAACTATCCAAAGTATCTGAAACTGATACTTTGAGGTTTGTATGTTGGTAAAAAAAAAATGTGCACGACGCATTGGTAAGAGCTGAGTTGAGAAAAACAGTACATTGAGGTTTAGTGGGTATTCGTAAAGTGTAATTTACCAAACTCCACTCCACCAGGTATTCCTCTCAAGCCTTCAGGATGTAGGATCTGCAAGACCTTCTCCTCCCAGGTCATGGGTTGTAAGGGGGGCCTGGGAGGACCACCACCAGTCTGCTGGGCCTCCATATGACGTTTGGAGGCCAGAGAACGCCCCCTCCCCACAGGTCATTCCACCTCTTCCTAATTTCTCCCTGTGTGTGCAGGTTGTTAGCTACAGCATTCACTCTGTTGACTATTCTGGGCCACATTTGCCTTTTCTGTGATGGGGTATATTTTGGACTTGGGCTTCAAACAATTGTGACTCTACTCCTATGATTTCATCCACCATGACTGACAATTCTCCATCAATAAAACGGGGATTTTTTGGGGCCTGGAATAGTGCAAAAAAATAATGAACTCAAATAAATTAACCACAAAGAAATAAATGAAAGAAGATAAAGGGACAAGAAACAGGGAAAAGCAAAAAACCTCACTTGACTAGCAAATGTTGTGTTAGTAAGTGTTGTGGTCGAGCTGGAATGGAAAAGGATCATGGTCTGAAATGGGATGTGTTTTCTAGTGTGGTATGCAGGTGTTTCCATTTAGCCAATTGACATCACTGGCCTCATTACACAAAGTGCCCCGGGTGGGCAAAAGGTGATTGTGCCCGCTTTGCGCGCCCTGGGGCACTTTGGATTTACAGAACGGGCCACTGATGCTTGTGCGTCCTCCTTCTTCTGTAATACTAAAAGCGCTGTATTATAGATGCGGACGAAGAGGCAAAGAAGCTGTCATTATGCTACCTAAAAGATGGTGCACTGTCTGTGTGCCTCTTAATTGCAGCCCTCTGGAGGGGGAAAGGGTGTCCTATGGACCACCAAACATCCCTTTGCAGGTGGGTACAGTCACTCAATGGCACCCGCCTACAAGTGGATCTCTAATCCCCTTTAAAAGTGTAGGCAGGTGCCTATCTGCACAGTGAAACACAGAGCAGCTGCTTCAAAGCAGCTCCTTTTTTCACCAGAATGTTCTGCCCTAGGGCAGCACAAGTTCACGGCTGCCCTTGGGGCAGAGCATTCCATGTAAAAGGGCGTACTCCCTGCTTGTGCCCCACACACCTGTTTTAAGATGCGAGGGTTCAACCAGGGAAAGTGCGCCCAGCACACAATAGGGCAACAGGAGTGTTATACTAGCATCCATCCAATGGCCACAGTGATGGTGCATTGTTGAAAGCGTACCACAATGGACTCCCTCTGTCAGGGAGCCACCACTAGAAGATAGCCAGCACAACTGTGAGACCTAAATCTGCTCGGCAGGAACCCGCGGCCCTGATGGCGCGGAGTACTTGCGCCAGCATTAGAGTCTGCCGCATCGCAGCGGAGGCGGGAAACACTCCATTGACGCAGATGGTGAGTCAGCCTGCATGCATCTAAATATGGCAGGTGAAAGAGCGTCGACTTGGCGGAGGACTTAGGACCGCCATGGTGGCGGGACGGTGGTAAGACTGCCAAGATCTAAATCAGGCCCTCAGTTATAAATATTGAAAACTTTCTTTATTCTTTCTATACAAACCAAACTTAAACTGCACAAACATTAGAAATTCTAAAGTTATAGTTATACCTTAAATGTATAATTTACGCATCAACTGCAAATTGGTGTAACTTGCGTACCTCCGTACACAATGTTGTTAACTCACTAGCCACACTACATTAACTATAATTTGTGCCCTAAAGTAATTATAACTTGAGCCCTCGCCATGCTTTGTTAATTTCTCAACATATTACATCACTCATGACATGTTCTATGACATCACTGATAACATCACTGCAAGATTTGAAATTATATCATTGATGGCAAAACTGTGCATGGTGGGGGCGCAAGTTATAGTTAGTTTATGGCACAATGTAGAAATGAGGCAAAATTGGATCTGCTTTTACAATGCAGTGCTCCAATTTGAATTGTTAATACTTTGGTACATTTTGATACTTGAGAAATGAACTGCATTTACGTTAGGTAATGTCTTAGACAATCAACTCTGAAAGCAAAATTTGGGCCGGGCATGGAAAAAGTGTGAATAGTATTTTAGCACAAAAATACTTTTTTAAATTATTCTTTGAATTTATATATAAACATGTCTTCCTCCATGTGCGGTGTCAAATTCTGAGTGACTCTTCAGATACCCTACACTACACTCTACAGTATTCCACTCTAGAGCACTCTACTCTACTGCACAACATGCTACTTGACTCTACAGCACTCCAGTCTATGCCACTCCACTCTATGTCATGCTACTCCACTCTACGCCACTCCACTCTACAGTATTCCATTCTACACTTCACTGTACGCCACTCCATTTTATGCACTTCCAGTCTATGCCACTCAACTCTATGCCTCTCAAATGTATGCCACTCCACTGTATGCCACTCCTCTGTACACTATATCACTCTGTCACTCTTCTTTACAACACTCCACTATACGCTACTCCACTGTACACCACTCCACTTAATGCCACTCGACTCATTCCACTCTACTCATCATAATTTGCAATATTTGCAGAATTCACAAAACATGTTGGGCCTTATCTACAAGAAAGTGACTCAGCGCAGCATCACAAGCCATTTGGCTGCGCCGCACTAAGTCACTTTCAAAGCACTTTCCTCTGCGCTGGTGCACAGTTGGCTGCCATGTGCCAATGCAGGCAACCTTGCACTGTGTTGCTAGGGTGTCTGCATTTCAGGGAAGATTGTTTTTGTGCTGGAAGGGACTCCTTCCTGCACAAAAAACAATCACAGAAGGTGATTTCCTGTTTCTGTGTGTGGCAGAATGCAGCACACATATAAAGAGGAAAAAACGAGGAGAAATGAAAACATTTCTCCTCGTTGCGCTGCATAGCATTCTGATGCATTCCCAGTATAGAAAGCCATGGGTGTTGCGTGGAAGCACCCACTGCAACATCCATGGCACACCCCTTTCACACAAAGTGCTGCATAGAAAGGGGCTCTATTTACAAGGACATGAAAAGCCGCAGAGGGTGGTTCTACATGTCCTTGTAATTATGGGGCAGTACAATGCGCCGCCAGTGCATCACAAAAGGTGATGAACCAGTGGCGCAAGGGGCTTGTAAATACACCCCGTTGTTTCTGCTTAAATGTTGCTCCCACTGCATGTGCTGCAAAATTAAGAAAACCTTGCTGCATTGGCTGATCCTTTGTGCTACTTAGTAGTAGGCAAGACAATTGTAATGTTCTGCAGAGCTGTTTTCTCGCCATCATTATCACTATATTTGATAGGGAACCATGAAATGTTTCCCATATTTCATGGTCGAATTTTGTAAAATATAAGCATATATTTTATGCAATATATTTATATGTATATTCTCATATTTATGTCTGTATAGCTATATCTATATCTATAACTATCGATATCCAATGAAAAAAACAAAGGTTAAAATGATGTTATAGTTAGGTGACAACATCAGTTAAAACGTAACATTTTAAACTATGAAAACCACTGAAATTCACCAGTTACAGTTAACTGCAGTTACTATCACTCATGCTTTTTTTGTTTACAATTAGATAAGATATTCTGATTCCAGGTAACATAATTTCAAAGTTCTAGCACCACAACATGCATCAGTCTTGACTTTGTCAAAATATGACACAAGATGCATTCTGCTCTCACGCTCTTTGAAGTAGTGCCTCTCCACTGGATAAGGGAAGTCTTTGTTTTCACTTACTCTCTTATGCTAGAGATTCCGTTCCTTAACTGGAGCAATGGTACTCACTAAATAGCTTTCAAACATGGACATTTTATAAAGTATAAAACAAATTGTATTTTTACAAATGATCTAGGAATGGATTTTTTTCTCTGTGTTTCTTGTAAGGCACCAATAATTCCTTCCTTTCCTTGCTATTGTTACAAGTCTTACAATTTCTGCACGGAAAAATACTTTCTGCTGAGTCAGCCAATCTGTCTTCCTTTCGTCTGTTCTTCTACAATACCTGTGTACTAGGTTGTCTTTTAAGGAGTTAAGTTTCCTATATGTTACAGTGAGTCTATTGTCCATTAGACCTTTTACTATAGTTTTAGCATGGTTTTGCACTGGGCCTGGCCTGTGCCAAGGCTGTGCTCCCAACATGCTATGGGCAGTCAAACTCCCCCTGCACAGAGCCTTTTATCATTTGTGCTGGAGGTTGGAGGCCTTGCATATGGTCATGGCCTGGATCGAAGCCACCAAGGGAGCCCAAACCATGATGCTCATGACCTTTGGCTGTGTAAAACAGGATTTAGGCACAGGGCTTGGCCTGCGGCCAGACTGTATGGCCAAACCACAGTGAGCGACAATACTCTGCTGCACACAGTGGTTGCACAGCTGCATGTCCTTTTTTAACATTTATTATAAATACTTTGGGGCCCATTAGCATGGCAGGCAGATCGCCACCGCCCGCCCGACCGCCTGGCGATCCGCCCGCCAAAACTCCCCGCCGGACAGCCATTTACCCCCCGCTACATTAGAATGGCGGGGGGAACCGTGGCGGACGGAAAGACCTTCTGCCACTTTTCAGCCAGCAGGCAATCGTTGCGATTGCCTGCCGGGCGGAAAAGGCCCATAATATGGTGGCGGTGCCTTGCAGGCACCGCCATTCATATTATGATGTGTGCATGCATTTCCATGGCAGAGACTCCGCCATGGAAAGGCATGCGATGTTCACTTTGGGGGCCCGTTGCGGGCCCCCGGGGTGGTGGGTGAGGTGGGGGCTGCACTTGGGGGTTACCCATTGTACGCCGTACATTGGCATTCACAAGGTGGCAGGCACCGCGCGGTGCCTGTCACGTTGTGCATGCCAATGCACAACATGCATAAATAACATTGTGGCGGGTGCTGCTCATAGCACCTCCCCCACAATGTTATATATGCAGGATGCGACCGCCAGGGTGGCAGTCGCATCCTAATGGGTACAGCATGACCGACGCACCTCTGGCGGCCGGTCCCGTTTATCGTTACGGTGGTGGGTGGACATCGTAATGGGCCCCTTTGTGTTTAGAGCCATTTTTAAAAGAATGGGCTCAATTATAGTGTAGGTACAAACATCAATTTGAAAAAAATGTTAAGAAACATTTGCCAGCCACGCGGAAATTGCAATTCATATTTATAAAATGTACATTTTGATTTGCATCTCATGACACATGATTTTTATATTTTTGTGGATATACAGTAACAATTATCCTTCACTTTTCTTTTCGTCCTTCATTCCTGTTTCAGCTGCAGCCCAAAGGAATGTCCAACGTGCCTAGTGAGCTGTTGCTTGATAGATTTCCCGCCAGTGTTTAGTGAAATGTTGAAGAAAATGGCTTGTGTCATATGGAGCCCATAAAAACCCAGCATTTTTTAAATTCGCTCTTTGTCTTTGATTCATCTTGATTAAGTCTGGTAATTCTGAAAAATCATGCTGTGTGGTGATATTTTGGTCCTAATGTAAAACTTCCTCTAGCATTCAACAATTAAACCTTAAATATAAATAAATTAAATTAAAAATCATAACTATGTGAACATTATATACTTAAGTGAAACATATATCTATGTATATTACCTACTGGCGGTCGCCAGTAGGTAGTTATAGTTAGGACCACGTTTCCATAGGAAATCCGCAACATTCTATTTTGAATAACTTTGGCGCCGGTCGACGAATCCTCGCGAATTTTTCAAAATAGGTGGGGCGCTACGCTCCGCTCCTACCCTGAAAGTCTCGGGGGGATTCGTCAAGCGGGGGCTGAGATAAAAGGGGGGTCCCAAAACGCGTTTTTCCCATGCATTTTTCCATAGGACCTTTAGACAGGGCTACAGCCCGAACGGCTGAACAGAATTACTAGAAATTTGGCAGAGAGGTAGTCCTCAGGTCAAGGAAGTGCCTTTTGTAGGTTTGGTGTAAATCTGTTCAGTAGATTCTGAGAAAATAGCCTTTAAATCAATATATATATCTGAGCCAGCTTACGGTGCGCTTACGGTACGCTTACCGTACGCGTACGGTGGCGTGCGCGAGCGCGATTCTGATTGGCTCTTAGATCTTAGTAAACATTCGAATCGGCCGAAACCAGGAAGCGGCGGCCGCCATTTTCTCTCTCGCACTGAGAGTGATGTTTAAAATATAAAGCACAAAAACATGTAAAGGGGCTGTTTAGACAGCTCCCACACACATAGCCATGTTGAGGGAGTCCCCAAAGATCCCCCAAGGCCAAAAACGGAATTTTTATTTTTTGGTAATTTTGCCGATTACGCTTACCGTACGTGTACGGTAAAAAATTATAAAAAAAAAAAAATTATCCACACTCTCCCCACCCCGTGTGCAATTTGTGCCCGAAGGGCACCAATTGTGCATGGCTTATTAGAGATGAGATAAACTAAAAAATTTAAAAAAAAAATAATAAAAAAAAAATTATCCACACTCTCTCCACCCCGTGTGCAAATGGTGCCCGAAGGGCACCATTTGTGCATGGCTTATAACATATACGAAAAATTAAAATATTACCTTTCAAAACGAAGTGCATCATATGTCCTCCATGTGCGCACGGTGCGCGAAGCGCATCGTGCGTACATGGCCCATCTAGCGTAACGTGGGCACGCGGTGTGCGTAGCGCACCGCGTGCCCACCGTGCGTGCACGGCACTAACTGCGTAAAGTGGGCGCGCGGTGCGCGAAGCGCACCGTGCGCGCACGGAACGAACTGCGTTAAGTGGGCGCGCACGCCACGAATGGCGTAAAGTAACTTAGCATTTAAAAAACCGTACAAATTCACTGAAAAAACCATAGGTTTCACACACGTTATAGTTAGGAATTAGCATTTAAAAAACCTTGCAAATTCACTGAAAAAACCATAGGTTTCACACCTGTTATAGTTAGCGGAAATTTTACTGATAAAAAACCAATGAAATTCCCCCGTTATAGTTAGTGCAGGCAACTATAACTCACGCGACCGCAATCTTCTGCTGATGACATATGTGTCTTTATGAAAAAAAAATATTTGTAATATATGTATAGCTAAAAATGTATGGAAGAAGACATGGGCAAATAAGTGTCTAAATACAGTATTAGCATCAGCAGAGGATTGCGGTCGCGTGAGTTATAGTTGCCTGCACTAACTATAACGGGGGAATATATATATATTTATGTATTTAAACAGTATTTACCTTCAAAGATGCGACTCCCGATGTAAAGGTAATTGTGATGTACTTACAACAAAGTCATGACTCCAGATGTAAAGTGCTCTGACGTACTGACTTACATTTGCATTAGGACAGGGAAGATACCTTGTGGTTCCTCCCAAAATTTACCACCAGCGTACAATTTGTTATAGGTTTACACTATTCAAATTTTACTGGCCTATTATTTGTGCTGTTGTGTGTTGCTGTAACAGCACTCTGTGCTTCATTCTGATTTCATATTTACCTACCTTAGTTATGGAGGCAGAAGAAGAAAGAAATGGGCAAAGCAATGGAGAGTGGGGATGGCTGAAATATACGAGTGGCAGTGAGAGCTGCAAAGATATGAATCATGAATGTAATTTTTGAATAAAGAGAAGAAGAGGTAATCAAAAGTAGAACAAGAAAATGAATAGGTAGCAAAAGCCCAAAGTAGCTATAGGAGGAATAAGAAGACGAGTGTAAGGGGTGAGGGGAGAAGAAGCAATCTGTGAGATGTGGGAGAAGATAAGGAAGATGGCCAAACCGACATAAAACAGCAATAGCTGAAACCAGGCTATTAGAAATGGGCGTTTCTGGCTGTCGGAGTATGCACCCTATACAAGCAGGAACCACACCTCTAGTCAGGGTAAGCTAGATATACACTAAAAGATAACCTGTGTTCACTCTCTGGTAGCTTGGCACAGAGCAGTCAGACTGAGCTAAAGAGGCCATGTGTAAAGGTTTTGTGCAACACAGACACACAGTAACACAGTGAAAACACCTCATAAATACTCCACACAGGGTGGGATAAATTGATTATATTTGTATGAGAAGACCAAAACACCAAAAATCCAATAAGTAGAACCGGAGTTATGAATTTTTAAAGACTAGATCACAGAGAAGTGCTTAGAAGCAAATAGCGCTAAGGGGTTACTTGAGGTCCTGCGGGATTTGGGTAAATCCAAAGTTTAGGCCAAGCGCGATGGAGGTCAGGCCGGCTACAGGACTCATGCAGGTCCCCCTAAAAAAGTACTTTGGATGGAGCAAGCGACAACGTCAAAGACTCGGTGCGTTGGTTCCGATCTGCGTAGGGTGAGAATTAAGGCTGCGTCAATTAACCCCTTCACTATGCAGGTACTGCATCATCGTCGAGCCGCACTATCCATCATGATCGAGCCGCAGAGTCCGTTGAAGTGATGTCGTTGATCAGCGTCGGCGTTGCAGGGCAATGCGTTGGTTCCGATCGGTGCAAAGTTATCACTGTGTCGATTTTGATGGTTCTCTATAGCTGAAGTCACCTTTCAAGGGCCCAGGACTGGATTGGCACCACTTGGCAGAGCAGGACTTACAGATGTCGGAGATTTAGGAGTCTCTACGTAAATGCCATGAAGTCTGAGATAAGCTAGAAGAAAAATAAAACGTGCACTGATGATCAATGGAGGCGAATTTCTTGTGGCGTTAAATAGAGTGCATTAATGTTCATGAGGAAACCTGCGATAATGAGCTCTGTGGAGACAAAATGGCCGCTGGCAGTTCAGGCACAGAAGGAGGAATTTCATTAATTGCTGGCAAAACGTATTAGTTGAAGCGCTTATTAAAACAAAATTGCTTGTGAGCTATACGCATCTCAACGTTAGGGAGATAAGGGCACAATAATGCAGAATTGGGCGGCTTCAGGGTGAGAGAAAGTCTCCTCAGGTTGCGAGCCGAGATAAAATAGCAGGTGCCATATGCGTCGGAAGAAAAATGAGGATAGCAAATCAACTAACGTTTCCTCCTGCGATGGAAATCACTCCGCTGGACGCCGCTTGACTTCTACGATGCTAATTCCGCCGATTCGCTTCACCTGTGAAACATAGAAAAACCCCTGTTTGCACCGCCGTCACCGGGAGCTCTACGGAGCTGCCACCATCCTCCGTGGGCGCTAGCCACGCCCCCCTTGGACTCATGCTTTGTGATCCTCTGTATTCTGCTTCTTGAACTAATTGTTTTGTATATGTTACACCCTTTAAACTGGAGGGGCAGGTTTGGCTTTATGGTGATTCCGATGATTTTCTACATTGTCACCTTGAGGTGTCTTTATGTCCAGTTATTTTTGGCTTTGTAACAAATTAACTAACCTTATGTAGTTGTCTGTGGTTACTATGATTCCAGAGAGAATTTCCTGCAACAATGATTGACAATAATAACAACGTTCTCCCCTCTACGCTTACGTGCTGCTAAAAAGAACTATTGGCTTGTGATTCTAGAATAGGTCCAGAACTTATGGGCCCAGCCCTTTTAGTACCGTCTCTATAGGGAAAAGTATAAATATACTGTAGCAGTTTCAGGTTTAGAAAACACATCTAGATCAAGACATGTTCATGTCATTTCTTTGGGCCAATTCATAGATGTATATGCACCCTAGTGTCACAGACGTGCAAAAAACTGTTTTTGGCTGCAAATATAATGATCCTAATTCATCAAATCATGACTACGGTTCATAACGTTCCAGTATGGTGGATACTATGCTGTATTACTTCTGAAGCGAGACATGAAGTAGCAGGTATTTCAGAGAGCAGAAATACAAGGGGATCCTTTCTTTATTGACCACCCAACATGTCTTGAGATCCAGCTTCCCTGGTGGGATCTCTGTGCAAAAGTGCATCAATCACTTTAGCAGATGCACTTTCATCACCTTTGAATGCTGAGATTGCTGTCAAGTGGTTTTTTGCCCGCTAGGCATTTTCTTTTGTTTTCCAGAAAGAAACCCTGAAAGCATTTTTTGTGCTGAAAAGCAAAATACAAATGCTGCTGAAATGCAGGGAGTTTTCTCCTTGTGTTTTAAGGACATTGCTACCTTTTTGTTTCCTGGACCACCATGAGTCACATGACGATTTATAGAATGGTTCCTGTGCCCCAAGCTCTGAGGCCCAAAGTGGCTTTCTACGGTGGGCAAGGAAAGTCTACGCCCGTGTTTCACGTATGGGTAGGGAAAGAGCTTTCTCATTGGGGAAAACTTTTTTCTTATAGAGAAAAACAAAATAAAACATTTTGTACATTTCCATTGTGGATATTAGCAATACATTACAGCATGCAAACTGGACAAGGAGCAGCCTGGAAAATGTCAGTTTTCCAGGTATTGAATCACTTAATTCTGTCAATTTCTGAAGGTGCTTAAATGTACAAAGACTGTAGCATAAAACTATGATATGGCTATTCAAAAAATCCAAATAACTTACACGTGGATTCTGTTAACTGCCAAAATGTAGTTTACATACTCAAAAATGTAAATTATTCAAAAGTGTATTTGGCCCTTCAGGCCCTTCATTTTGGTGGAGAAATGTAAGTTACACTTTTGATGTAAATAACACTAGAATTTTGTGAATAGACAAAAAACAGAAAACGTATTCAAAAGTACAATTTACTCAAAAGTGTAAGTTACCTTTCTGAAGCAGGCACTAATTGAATCTGTATTTGTGTAATTCCCAGAAGTGAGTCGGCCCCTGACTGTAAGTGTAATGTTCTGCTCATCTAATATCACAGTATGACATAAAATCATGGTTGGAGACATTTCTTGTTCCCATTTGGGGCAGCTATATGATCTATACATTTTAAACTTAAATTTATGAAAGTCTGCAGCAAGTAGGGCTCACGGCTTCCTGCTGCCGCTCACCGACCTAATGCAGCAGCTCCATGTCCAAAACAAGATCACTTGGGCTCTGCAAAACCTACACACTCATGAACATCTGTGAACACTAAACTTCACAGTTTCCTGATGCCAGAAAAACCGTAGGATGACTTCGAGGTAACGACTCTATAAAACATTTGCCTGTGCTGGTCCAGCTCAAGACAAGTTCAGTTAAGTCCTGCTGGAATCACAAACTGCTTGAAATAGCTCAAGGTTGGAAGGGCACAATGGCTGAAATTTGAGAAAAGGGCATTTTTTTCACGACGGTGATAGGAATGAGGACATCAGTATTGTTTCTTCAGCCTTGGGGTTTACTAGTTTTTCTATGCACCTTTGTTTATTCTGAGTGGATTCCTATAAGAAACAATAAAGAGAGCATGTTAAATGTATATCTATTTTAATTCCTTGTTAACATACAAGTTAAACGCGTTTACAGTGGAGGATATCTGATAATGCCGTACGAAGCAAGTGCCTGTATAATTTACCGGTCATTGCCTATAAGACGCGTGTAAGCGTTTTATTCACTAAAATAGGTCAGTCTGTACGAGAGCCTGTTGCAGAGTTCAGTGTGTAAACTTGAAGTTCAAATGATGGTGAAAGTCATTCAGCAGTGATTCAGCAGGTGTGCAGGTGTGACTGCATGGTTGAAGAATACAGAGAGAGTAGATGTGGTTAAGAAGCAGACACTTACCATCTTTGAAGTGGTCTGTCTTATGCCATTCAACCACTTTGAATATGGAGCACAAAAAGTGAAAAGTGGTATCCTAGGGAAATGCAATCTTTCATCAGCATATTCTCTGCTCCTTAGTCCACACGTGAGTAAGCAATAGAGCAACCCATAGGAATTGGCAAAACACAACCAGCCATGCTATATGGACTGAAGTGTAAACCAAGGGAGAACAGAGCAGCAATAGTATATGGAACAGAGCAGCAATAGTATAGGGAACAGAGCAGAAATAGGATATGGCTGAAGGGTCTGCTCAGGCGGTTTAGAGAGCAACTCTTAGGAATGGGTATCAAACAACTAGCCATAGATCTTTGTTGGGCCTGACATCCTTGGTGTAGTTTTCCCCCACTTTTTTGCCTTTTATCCTCCTGTTTCTGCTGACCATTTTTGGTGGCTTTAAGACTCTGCACACTTTACCACTGCTAAGTAGTGCTTGTGATCTCTCCTTTAAACATTGTAAAATTGGCTGCACCAAATCGACACACATTTAATTTACTTATATGCCCCTAGTAAAGTCGTACCATATGTACACAGGGCCTTTATATGAAATGCTACTAGTGGGTCTGCAGCACTGATTGTACCACCCAGTTTATTTGCTTTTTTTATAATTAAGCTTTATTGGGTTCTCGTACAAATATAAAACATACAGAAACTCAGGTGGCCTAAAAGGTTTTACATTCGAATGCACAGTAGTCAGCACAAACCATACAGTGGTATATAATCCAATGTTGTTTACAGAATTAGTGTTCCCACTAAGACTATGTTCATCCCTGTCCGGTACATTTATAGTTGCTATCAGGACAGGTTCCTTGCAAGGTGAGACCATGGGGCCCATATCTTCTTATATTTCCTTGGACCCTATAGACCAATTTCGTTAAGTAGCTTTTTAAGCATGACTCAGACCTACTATAGCTGCCTGTGTGAGCAGCTTCAAAATGCCATTTCAACATGGCAAAATAAATCTTTTGCCAGGCCAAACCCTTCCTTTTTCATGCATACAAGTCACCCCAAGGGTAGGCCCGAAAGAGCCCAGAAAGCAGCGCGCAGTGTATGTTAAAGTTGGGCATTTACTTTTACGTTTTACATTTCCTGGTAGTGATAAACTCCTTAATTAGTTTTTCACTGCTGCAAGGCCTGCCCCTCCCATAAGGTACATTGGGTTAACTTATTACATTTAATAAGTCAGAACATTCAATTGGGAGCCGGTAGTAAGGTTGGGTTTGGTGTCTCAAGAATTGTCATTTAAAACCCTAGTTAGTGGTAAAGTTGGATTTTAAGTCACAATTCTGAAAATCCCACGTTTAGAAAGTTGCCATTTTTTTTTTTTTTTTAAAACCTTTATTTTCAAAAGTGAGGACACAGCTATTCAGCCGACAACCCGGAGGTTCGGCAGCATCGATATATAGAAACAGAGATGCGTCCCCAGTAGCGTGACTGGAGAAGTGCAAAGGTTCAATTTTAAGTAAACACAAAACACACAACAAACCCCAGCAAGGCAAGAACACTGAAAGCCCATGGTGAAAGCCCCCCAGGGGAGGCCGGACCCCACTCATCTACCAGTTACAGTACAGTGTAAAGAGGGAGAAGGGGGGAGAGCAGAGGCCAAAAAAGGGTCCATTAACCATACTGAGCTGGAAAGAAGGTCAGGAGGAAAGCTGTTCCTCGGGAGGATCCAGATCCGGGGCAACACATATTCCCCCCCTGTATTGATTCCACCGCCCCCAGATGGCGTGCCACTTCCGGGGGCGGCCTCTAGTGCAATATACCGTCTTCTCCCTTAGCATACTCCAGTCCATATTTTCTTTCCACGCGGTCAATGTGGGGGGCCCCGCGGAGCCCCACAGTCGCGCGATATCTCTCTTAGCGACCATGTTGCCCAGAGTCACCCATTGGGTCTGTGCCGCATCGTGGTCAGTGGGCCCCCAGACATTCAGGAGGCAACACCGCGCTTCCGGCTGCATAGCAATGCCCGTCACCTCCCCCATCACTGCATGGACTCTCCTCCAGAATTCCGTAATGACACCACATTCCCAAATGATATGCAGGAAAGTACCCACCATACCACATCCCCTCCTACATAGGCCGTCCTCCGAGAATCCCATGTGAACCAGCCTTAGCCCCGTCACATACACTCGATGCAGTATTTTAAGCTGCACCAGCCTCAGACGCGACGGGATCGCAACCTCCTTAGGAGAGGAAACAGCAGACTGCCAATCCTCATCATCCAACTCGAGGCCATCCCTAGTCCACTGGTCCCTCAGCCCCAGAAGCATGTCCGCCCGGACGTTGATCAGTTTCTTATAGATGAGCGAGATCGTGTTTTCGGGCATATGGCCATCAAGGACCCGGTCCTCCAAAGGAGAGGACTCAGGCACCTTCTCACCCTCTACGAGGACTGATCGGAGGGCGTGACGCACCTGAATATATCGGAAACACTCGGAAGGCCCCAGCTCATACTCCATCTGCAACTCTTCAAAGGAGTTTACCTTCCCCTTATTCAGCACATCTCCCACCCTGGAGATGCCGATCAGGTCCCATTTATCAAAACCTTTTGTGTGCCAAAGCCTTCCCAGCATCTCCGATTCAAACAGCGGGGTAGCGAGGGTGAGCCTATCATTCCAGCCCAGCGAGTCAGTTGCCATCTTCCACACACGCACTGCCACACCAGTGGGCCCCGTGAGGGACGAGTCTAGGGACCGCGAGTACAACGCCCTGTAGTAGTTACCACCACGCAGCAGCCACCTGTCCATGGCATACCCAGGGCTGAGGGCAGGGCCATACAACCCATGATTAATCGCGCTCAGCTGGGTGGCCCAATAGTACCGTCGGATGTCTGGGAGCGCAATGTCCCCGTCGTACCATGGAAGCGTCAACTTTGCAATAGCTATTCGCGGCCGCCCATCCCACAGCAACGTTCGTTGGAGGCCTTCGACCTCCCGAAAGTATTTGGCCGGTACCCAGTCCAAAGTATTCTGCAGTGCGTAGAGGAAGCGGGGAAGAGACATCATTTTGAACAGGGCCGCACGCCCAACGAGGGAGAGCGGCAGCCTCCGCCAGCCTTCAACATCCCGCCTCAGGCGTGCCAGGGGGGGGAGCAGGTTCTTCTCATATCGCACAGCAGGGTCCATGGAGATAAAGATCCCCAAGTACACGAAGCCCTGCTGAGCGACCTGTATCGAGCATGTTCTAGGGATCGGTGGTACCTCGCCACTAAGAACATACAAATACGATTTACTCCAGTTGATAACGAGACCCGAGTTCCTACCAAATGATGTGAGTACGTCACAGACCACTATAAGTGATTTCTTGGGTGAGGCAAGATACAGCAGGATATCATCAGCATAGAGCGAAATACGGTCCTTGTGTTCAGGTGACCATCTAAGGCCCCGTATATCCGGGTGCCAACGTATCCACGCAGCCAGCGGCTCGAGGGCGAGGGCGAACAACAAAGGCGACAAGGGACAACCCTGCCGAGTACCCCTCCCAAGCTGAAACGGAGTCGACGCCCGACCATTCACCACCACACTCGCAAGAGGCCCCTCATACAGCAACCTCACCCAGCTCACAAAACCGTGGCCAAAGCCGAACTTGGTCAGCACGGCCCACAAATATGCCCATTCCACCGTGTCAAAGGCCATCGTGGCGTCGAGAGACGCCACAATAGCCGGTTCACGCAGCGTGCCCGCCCTGGCGATTACGCCATGGAGGCGCCGAAGATTTAACGCTGTGTTTCGGTGCGGGATGAAGCCGGATTGATCCGGGTGGACCAAGTCACCGAGTACCCTAATCAATCGGGTCGCCAGGATTTTGGCCAGAATTTTCGGCTCTGCGTTAAGGAGTGAGATAGGCCTATATGAGGCGCACTTATCTCGGGGTTTGCCCTCTTTGTGTATAACCACAATCGTCGCCAGTCGCTGGTCCAACGGGAGGGTCCCACTCCCCCGCGCCTCCACAAACATGGCGCGCAGGTGAGGGGCGACCCTATCCGGAAACAGCTTGTACAGATCGACCGGCAAGCCGTTCGGTCCCGAGGCCTTGCCCGAGTTTAACGCGCGGATGGCCCCCGCCACCTCGTCAACCGTTATGTCACCATCTAGATCGTCCCTATCTATATCGGAGAGGCAGGGCAACTCGATATCACGGAGGAGGTCACATGAGTCCTCGGGCGGCCTGTCCGACACTGATGCATAAACCCTACAGAAATAGTCCGAGAAACACTTTACAATCCTCTCAGGTTCCACAATCGCCTCTCCCCTCTCTCCCGTCAACTCTGGCACAACTCTATTGACCCGTTCTTTTCTGTCCAGCCAAGCCAGGAGCTTCCCTGCCTTGTCACCTACATCATACAAACGGCCCTGCTGTTCCCTACTGAGGGTCTTAGCGGCGTTCGTCACCAGGTCCTTATACTCAGTTTGCTTCAAGCAAAGCTCATGCAGAGAGGCCTCTGTAACCTCCTCCTCTAGCGCTCCCTCCAGAGCCGCGATCTCCTCCTCAACCTGCAGAACCTCGCCATCTCTCCGCCGCTTGGCAGCTACTACAAGGGAGAGGGCTTCCCCTCGGAGCACGGTCTTAAATGCTTCCTACAGCGACACTGCCGAGTCCACGGATCCCTGATTGTCCTTGAAGAAATTATCTACTTTCTTTACCAGCGCGCTGCGCATCTTGGGGTCTCGGAAATACCACGGGTTGATAGGGGCCACCCTTCCTCCTCCCTCCCGACCTAGATCCAGCCGGTTCCATACTGGCGAATGGTCCGGTATACCACGCGCCATGTGCCTCGCCTCGGAGACCAATGAGGCATGCGCAGCCAGAGTGAGTAGGTAGTCAATCCTGGAAAGGCTACCATGTGCCCCGGAGTGGAACGTGTATTGGCTCTGTGTGGGGTGCCGGAGCCTCCAGCAGTCTATCAGGCCAAGCGTGTCTAGGAAGTCTGGAAGCCACTTCTGAGCCCCCCCTGTGTCTCTGGGCGGGTGTCTATCTAGCAGACCGGAGCCAACAGTGTTGAAATCACCTCCCACCACAAGCATACCCCCCAGGAGATCCAGCAAGGCCCTACCCAGATCTGTGAACGTGGAGGCCTGCAGGGCCGGCGGGACATAAACCGAAACCAAAACCAAAGTTCTTCCTTCCCACCGCCCCGCCACCGCCACAAACCTCCCCCTATCATCAACAATGGTGGAGTCCACCTCAAATGGCAGCGAGGCTCTGACTAGGATGCCCACACCCCTGGACCCGGAAGAGAATCCCGAATGTGCTATGAATTTATAACCCTTCCTATTCAGAACATAGCACGTATTACCTATAAGATGCGTCTCCTGCAGCAGGGCAACATCCGGCATTGACCGTTTCAAGAATTGCAAAACAATCCCACGCTTAATGCGATCCCCCAAACCATTAACATTCCAGCTTATAACACTTAAACCCCTACCCCCCATCCTCAAACGTAAAGAGGCCCACCCCACGCCCGAAGAGCCACCATGGAACAGTCCTGGAAATAATCACCATGCCTTGCAGAAATAAACCCCCCAACAACAAACCCAAAATCCCAGAACCCCCCCCCACCCTGCACCCCTGCTGCAGCTTACAAAGCCCCCCCAACTTGCAGTGTGCCTGTCGCCCTACAAAAACCCAAAATCTACAAAAAGTACCCTAAGGGAGGAAAAGAGCACCCCTCGTCCTCCCGCAACCCTCCGCAACCCTCCGCATTTACTGCACTCTATTCAAGTCTTCAAATATAGCCAAATCGAGTCAGACCGGCTCCGAAAAATCAGCCCTAGCCCATCCCGGCCACTGTCTCCATCCTCGGCAGTGTCCGCCCCCGTCCGTCGTCGGGGCAAAGCGTCCAGCCATTCATCGGCCATAACAGGAGAGTCAAAGAAGAATGTCCGATCTTCGTGCACCACACGTAATCTGGCAGGGAAGAGCATGGCATACTTCAGATCCCTCTCCCGGAGCCGCCTCTTCACCCCCAGAAAGCCCTGTCTCTGCCTCTGCACCTGCTGGGTGAAGTCCGGATAGAAATTCACCGACGCGTTCTGGAAGGGGACCGGGCCCGTCACCCTCGATGCTTGCAGGATAGCGTCCCGATCTCGAAAATGAAAGAGCCGGGCGACGATCGGCCTTGGCGGGGCACCCGCCTTGGGCCTCCCACCCGGCACTCTATGGGCCCTTTCAACCGCAAAGAACTTTCCAAGACCCTTAGGCTGCAGATGATTAAGCACCAAGTCCTCGACAAGCAGGTCAACCGAAGCCTCATCCGAGGACTCCGGGACCCCGATGACGCGCACGTTGTTGCGCCTGGCCCGGCTCTCAAAGTCCTCCAGCCGGCGGGCGGCGAGATCACTCTCGGTCCTCAGCTTACGAACCTCGGTCTGCAGTTCCGTGACATCATCGGTGAGGCCCGTGGTCTTGAGGTCCAGGTTCTTAACCCGTTCATTCGTTTTGCCCAAGTCCGCACGGATCAGGTTGACATCCACCAAGATGGCGTCCACCTTATGCGCCAGGGCATCAAACTGTCTCCCAATCGAAGTCTGCATCCCTTCGAGCGCGCCCATGACATCATGTAGTGAGAGCTCCGGGGCCAAAGGCGAGGCCGCCTTCTGGGTATCCAGCGACTGGCTCGACCCACTCGGTGATCCCTTCTGCAGAGCATAGCGGTCCATGCTATTGACTTGGGTATAGGCTCCCCGCCTGGTAGACTTAGCCTTCAGCCGATCCACCTCTGCTTTGCCCGACATGGTTGACACCAGGCAGGTCGGTTCAGATAAGACGGGTCCCTCTCAACGAAAGGAATCAGGAGTGATCAGTTCTGCAGTGGGCCGCCAGAGTAGCCTGCAGAGCGTCCATAGGGTAATAAAGCCACCAAGAGCTCTCCAGGGGCAGGGCTGACAAAGGGAGAGAAAGCGAAAGTGAAAGGACGGGGACCTCCGTCCGACAGTTCACACCTCGCCTGGCCGTTGTTGTTCAACTAGGAGTCGGGCATCCTGCCAACTCTAGCCCCTGGCATCCCCCGGAGATAGGCCGCAATCTTCTGCCAGGCATAAGTCCGGTTCCCGGTGGGCGATCCGACCGCGGGTAGCATCAATCGCCTCCCTGACAGGTCATCCACACGATGCCATGCATACCAACAGGATTAAAGACAGGATAGTCGACGGAGGGCGCGGGGGTCTCGGGAGCTCTGAGCTCACGCGGCCATCTTGGTCAAGCGCTAGGCTCCTCCCCAGTTGCCATTTTCTTGTCCTAACCGTTTGGTGCTTGCAGCCTATATCCTGGATCACATGACTAGGTATAGCTGGCAATGGGTCATTGTGATTTGCTCCTAGACAGAGGGGAAAAAGGTATTGACAAGTTCAGCCATCTCTGACTTGATGAGTGGGTGGAGCAGTAACCTACCACAATTTATACCACAAAGGCTCTGCCTGAGCACATTCTCAAAGGGTTTGGCACTCATCATTTGAGACCCCAGACAAGCTGGAGCCAGGGTAAAGAGGCAGGAAATTTGAAGCACCTATGGGGGTGGAAGCCTCTAGAAACTTCAAAGGGGCCACCAGGTCGAAATAATGGACCTCAGACCCAACTCTTCAGCACACCAGTGGATCTGTGGAAGACTCAGATGGACTGCTGTGCTGGTCGGCAAGAAAGACTGCACCTCTGCTGCCTGAGTGGTAAAGATTGGACCTGCATCATGAACCCAGGACCACCAGAGTGACTCCAAAGACTAGTTGGCAGGCCTCCTGATCAGTGCCTCAGAGACAAAAAAGGCTGCAACCACCTTGAATTCAGCACCTAGACTCTGTCTGCTGTGGGTCCCACACCAGTCTTGGATCCTTGGAAGTGGACTGAAGGTGTCTCAGCCAGTCCAGCTGTGGTTCAGGGAGCAGAACCACATGCCACAGCTCCGATTCTGAACTACCACACTGCAATGGATCCCCTATACTGAATTTCGCAGCAACCTCCAGTGTCCTCAGATCTTCCTGTGCACAACACATCTTTCATGCAGGACTTTGCATCGCAAGCCCCTCATTGACGGCATCCGTAAAGATGATGCAGGACTCTGCATTGCAGCCCCTCAGCATCCTCGATGTTGGATCTCGAAACACTCTGCAAACCAGGATTTGAGGTACTTTGTTCAGTGTGCCCAACTTGGTCATGGTTACTGGCCTGCGCTCCATCTCGCTTGGCCTGAACATGTGACATTGTCCTGGTCTGGTGTAACCAGATAACCACAATTGCCACTTTGTGCTTCTAGCCACTATTTTTACTTACGACTTTGAAATTTCATATCTCTGGTTCTACTGATTAAATTTTTGTCGTTCTGGTCTCAAATCATGTATCACATTTTATTCCATTTCTCTCAGTTAGTGTGGAATGTTTCTTTTGTTGTGTTTTCACTATATTACTGTTTATAGTGCTGCATAAATGATGTACACATTGTCTCTAAGTTAAGCCTCACTGCTTTTGTGCCAAGCTACCAGAAGGTAGAAGGTTAATTTGGGGTTTGCTTGTGTCTCAAACTGACAGAGATTACGATTACTGCTTGAGTAGGGTTTCTCCCCCCTCAACCAGTAACCAAATTCCTACAATCTTGTTCTATGGAGGGGCAGGAAACAAGTAGATTACACAATCAATCATATTATTTTCTCTGAGGAGTTGCACATAAGTGGCAGAGTAGTTGCCCATTGTAATATGCAGTGTACAAACAGCCACAAAGTATGTTCTGGGAAGTCAGTCGAGGAGTGACAGGGGGCAAACTGTGGAAAAGGGCATTATATAACAAGCCATAGTATGTGCTCAGCTGGCTTTACTTTAGAGTGACAGTTGAGCATACATTATGCAACCACCAATAGTTAACAGTTCAAAAGTTCAACAAGAAGCGACCAGGGATGGGCATTATGCAGATAACCATTGTATATGCTCTGTAGAGTGCGCTCAAATGTGTCGTTGGAACAGTCTAAGGAATCAATATGCAAAACACAGCCATACAGGGATCTGTTGTGCCCACCTTGGAGGTCTGACAGTGCGACCAAAGTTAGTCAGACTGACCCAGGGAAGTCAGTAGACACCAGAAATATGTGGCTCTGTTGTCTCCCAAGAGCAGTTATAGCACAAACCACCAGTTTAGGTGATGTAAAGGAACCAAAGAGTGTTTGTTTCAATCAGCGATTCCATGGAACTAATGCTTTGAATTACAGTCCAAGAGAGAGAGAGAGGGCTCTGGAGTGTGTTTTAAGGAAGGCAATAACAGTTTTTAAAGACAGTAGGGTTTCCGGTCCAAACAAGCACAAGCAGGGGCGATGCTGCATAAGGACACCCAGGAAGACCAGCGACAAACACAAAGAAAAAGGGCCATTAAATTGACTAAAGAGTAAGACACAAAACAAGGTGTAGGGAAATCTCAATATGCTGTCTTCTATGGGGATGTAATGTATATTTCACATTATTACTTGGAGACAGAAACTTCGGTGGAAGAGTGGCCACAAACAGAGCTGTACACCAATCTCCATCCCCAAGGTTCCATGCTAGGATTGTCAGGAATGGATTTTTGCTTCCTCACTATACTCTTTCAACAGCTTTTTTTTCTTTCTTCATTGATAATTACTTGCACGTGGTTCTTTGTGTCTGGAAGGATGCTTAATTAAAACACTTGACAGTTTCAGTTAAGTGACACTTTTTGTTCAGATAATTGCACAAAGAATTTGCAGATATAACTCAAGGCAGCAGAAAAGGTCAAATGTTCAGAAGGAGTAAATGTATGTATTAGGAAATACAAAAACATTAAATTGTCATACAATGAAATGCATATATTTTTTTATTTCCTTCCATGCTCCTGGCTGTTAAGCACCCAATGTTATGTCTCACAACTTCAGAGAGATCTGTATTTTAGGCAGCAGAATTGTGCATTCTGGGACTTGAAGTTTTGTGTTTCCCATCATAGATCCAGACTAAAAAAACAAAATCCCATAATGAAAGACAAAAGCCATTGAAAAAACACAAAACATGTTGGAAAGTGTCACATGTGGCACCTCAGAATGTCACCCCTATTGTGCATCGCCAGGTGTACCCATTGTACATCACCTTGTGTCCCCTGCTGCTCATCAACCTGTGTCCCCTTAATACATATATTGTTATGACCATAAGCTAAGTTCCCTTAAGAGTAACATACACTTCTCACCTGATGCACAACACACCGTACTCGCATGAGACACATCATCCAGTTCTCCCAGAAGGCACATCACTCAGTGCTTAATGCAACCGAGTTAAGGGTTTTAGTGAGTAAAAAGTCAAGGCGCCCTGCAGATTAGCGTATCAAGAGTCATTATGAATAAGTAAGTATGGACCTAGACAGGAAGGGGAGACCCTAAAAAAACCCTTAAATATGTAGGAAGGAAACCTACAACAATATACTGCAAAGATAATCCTGTGCACACATAAGAGTTCTATTGCATAGATGCAACATGATACAATAAAAGCAAACTTGAAAAAAACAGAAGTAGAGCTGTATATTCTTTATTCTGTCAAAGACACGCAACCAGCCGACACGTGTTTCATCGGGGTATAATGGCCCACAACTCTTCAGGGCTGGAGACAAAACAAACAGTTAAAATAAACAACATGTAAAAAGACACAATGGGTGGGAGAACGTAAAACAACACTCATATCCCAAGATGTGATGCCAAGGAACAACAACATCAAGGAGAGAAACCCTACATAAAATATACAACATATCCACAGAATTTTTTTTTTTTAAAACATTCTTTTTTGTTAAGAGCACGCAGAAGATACAAGTTCCACTAATACTAATGAATGCATATGTCACATATTTACACATTAAACCGGAATATCCCTGCATCGTGAAAGAACAAATGCCAGTCTAATCCCAAGAGACAAGAAAGTACACCTGAATAGCAATAGGAATAAAGACCAAGAAATTCACCCGATTTGTGAACAGAAGACAATGCAAAGTTTGAAATGGACAGGCACAAGGAAGATGAAAGACAAAGGAATACAACATATAATACAACCGGAGCACAACAAGGAAAATTGAAAGTAAATCTATCCAACAGAACAAACTGAAGCAATAAAAAAGTACCTGAATACAGTTGCTAAGGTACTGCGGAATCTGAAGACAAAGGAAGGAAAAAGTATCATACTCAAGTAGGTGATGTACAAAAAACAATATCAAGCCCAACAACCAGCTCCGTAAAAAATAAAACACACAAGCGTATCTTACTCCAGGACCGGTGATAGTTCCAACCCGCCTGGGTACAAAATCAACAAGGCAGGATAATATGGCTGATAGATCAAACTACAATCAAACATAAAAACAAAAAAAGGGAATATATCTATCTCAATTTACCATCAACTGATATACATAGGACAAGGTCTAATAGAACACCGACATAAATGCGAATGCACGCTCACCTGATTCTAAATCCAAGGTGCTCAAGCCGTCAGTAAAGCTAAGGAACAATCATCCATAGAGCCTAGAACGAGTATAAAAACGTAGTGTAAAAGCCCAGAAAAAAGGAAGGAAAGGAAATAACCGCTAGCCTGGCGGAGAAGTAAATGATGGACATAATACTTACTATATTTAATGGGTAACAGAGTATCCCCAAACGTATGCGTTATATTCGATTTCCGTTCCCCGAGCCCCGAAAACAGTATCTAGTGAGGCATATTATTTGCAAGACTGAACAGCCCTCTAGCGAGTAACATTTGTCTTACCACCCCGGGATGGGTTGTTCAAGAGTGTGAGTCCGACTGCATCACATGAGTCCAGAAACGTGCTAGTCCTCCTCTCCAGCCACCCTCTCATCTTCTTCTCCCTACTCCCTCAGAGACGAATCACCTCGCAGTTCATTTTCAGCACTCGGAACGTGCCTCGGCAGCTCCAGGGGGACAGACCTCACCACGGGTGCCACCCTTAATGTCCAATGCTATAGCTGTCCCACAGACGCGTGAGTTGCAAGTCCTCCGCTCCATCTAGCTCTCTGACTTAAAAAATGTGTTCACCCCCATGGGGTGGGAAGGGGGGAGAAGCAACCTGTCCAGTGGAGAGAGCTTGATCCCAGGATCCACAGGTCACAAAGTTCAGTCCGGATTTGTATTGGTCCTGCGGCCCACTTTTCTCTCCTGCCCCCCCTCCCTCCGTTCTCGTTGTTTTTCTCCCTCGGTGGCTCCCGAAGTTGACGCTCCAGCAGGCACCGAAACATCGATCCCCAGGGTGTTTGCCGCTTCCGTCAACTCAGTGCAGTGCACCTGCTTGTTTTCCCAATTGAAAGCAATCCCAAATGGGTAAGTCCATTTGTACTTTACCTTCTTCTCTCTCAGGCAGTCGGTGATCGGGCGGAACTGCTGACAGCGGGTAAGCGTGGCCTGAGCCACACCTTGGTAGAGCAGACACGTGGTGTTCTGGAAATATATTTTATCCATGTTTCTAGCTTTTTGTAGGACCAGTTCCTTAGATTTAAAGGAGCTGAACTTTGCTAGAACATCTCGAGGTCTCCTACTCTCCCCAGGAAGCAGCGGTCCCCCACAATGCACTCTTTCCAGCTGAATGTCCAGGCCGCCTCCTCCCACCACCGAGGAAAAGAGGCCCACCATGGAAGCCTCCAGATCTGGTCCCTCGCTGTCTTCCTCCAGGCTGTGGACTCGAATGTTATCCCGACTGGATCTTTTCTCTAAGTCCTCGCATTTGAGCAATGTGACGCGCAACTGTACCCTCATGTCAGCGGACTCTGCTTCCAGTGTCTGCACGCGGTCCGTCAGTTCCTGCACTTTCACCTCCAGGTCATCCTTCTGGTGCCAACCGAGTCTACGTCTGCCTGCAGGGACATCATCCTCTCCCTCATTTCCACTCGAAATGCATCAAATGAGGCGTCCATGTCGGATTTTATGTCTACTCGGAGCTCCTGTTTAAATTCTCGGAGGGTGGCCAGCAGGTCCTCCCTGGTGAGCGCCATTGCTCCTCGGGGTTCTTTTTCAGTGGCATAGGTGGAAGCTGCTCTGGGCCAGCTCCTGGCCGCCTCCGGTTGTCGCTCAGGGCCAGGCTGTGTGTTCCCTCGGTCCCCCAAAGCCTTTCGTTTTGCGTTGCTAGTCCTTGCAAGTATACCCCTGGGGCCTAATGCCTGGACTACAGAGGCTGGGTCAGTAAGTCACCTCGGTGAGGGCAGCGTGTGTTTTTACTGGAGGAGCATTGTGAGAGGACTCCCCCCTCTGCCCACTGCGAGTGCTAACTCCGTTGTATATGTAAAGTGGAGGAGGCCCTGCAGCGTGCATTGATGGTATTGCATGAGCGCATTGCTTATAGTCTTAAGTTGCTGGCGGCCATGTTAGGGTCAGGCAGCCACCGGCCTCTGTTTCGCGTATGTAGTGGCCCAAGGGCCCCCTCTCCGTAACGTGCGTATGCCAGGTACTCATAGTGATTTGCTGGGAAGGATGGGCAAGCTTCCTCTTGCTCCTCAGCTATTGGGGGCAGCACCACTCAGTCCTCACTCTTGGTGGCCATTGCAGGGTCAGGCACCTCGTGGGTTAGATTGCCAGGTGGGCCTTGCTTAGCTCTCTTTGTGGCCCCCGCCGATCAGGCGATTCTAAATTGCTTGGGGGGCCCCCCAGCTAATGCGCTCACTCTCTGGCCAAAAAAGGTGGGTGCCTTTGCTGAGAGTCTCGCAGCACACACTAAGCCCGTTGTAGCCTCTGGTCCGCTGAGGGTCTCCCGCCAATTTGCACCCTTAGTAGCTTCAGGAGGGCCCCTGGGCCACCCCCAGAGCCTCCACGGCCCACACCAGATCGTCACCGCTCAGGCAGTGGCCCAGAGAACGGCAGCTAGGACCCAGCTCGTCTGCGCCTCGCTTCCGATGGGGCGCAGTCCAGTCAGTCTGCCATTTTATGTCAGCACGGAGTCCGCAGAGGCCGCGGGGGACCTCCCGCTGGCTGCACGCTGTGTCTCTGTTCCTCCGCTTCAAGCGGGGGTGCTCAGGCAAAAAAACACGGGGCTCTCGGTGGAGTAGACGCCCCCTTCTGTGCCTCAGTCCTCATTTACGCAGCACCACGGCTCTTCCGACAGGAAGGGCCGCCATGTTGTGGAATTCTCACCGGGGCCGCCCGGGCTGTTATCCATCTGTTGCTGGTTCCGTGAGCTCGGCTGGACCTCTAAATCCGCTGCCCAGTGTTCCCCCATGTCTGGGTGCTTGTGAGGCCGTCAGGGGCCCGTGCAAATTGCCTCAGGCCATAAGATCTACAGGGTTTGGGACGGAGCCGAACGGAGTCACGTCCGATCGGCCATGATGCCTGGCCACACCTTAACACATTTTTTAACCAAACAGCAATACCGCAAATCATGAGGTAATCAACCTAAATTGACAATAACATCCCTCTTGAATTAACAGTGGCTTCCAACCACGAACCTTTCCTTCTTTACGACAATCAAAACCCTCTAAACCTTATTCTTATCTTTGCTACCCTTCATAACACTGTAAAGCTTGAAAATAGCCACATTTGTATGAAGGATGGTACCTTTAAATCCACGCCCCACCTATTCGCCCAAATTCACACAATGCATTAAGAACACTAAGTTCCATTAATTTACGCTTTACTCCCTGACAAGCAATCCTCAAGCTATAATGAATTTGTGTCAATTAATAAATAACAAAAATTTAAAAAAATCAAAAAAAAGTTATCATTTGATTTTGAAATAACAAATGATTAATACAATTGGAAAACTTTACCCAATTACCCAAATTCAAGGGTTTTTTCACTTATCCCAGGCATATTGGAAAAACACCGAAAAAACCATGCTTAGCAGAGGGCTATATGGCTAGCAGTAAATGACAATATGAACTTAGAAAATTGTCAGTTTTGTATCTCCTGAATGTGTGGATGACTTCTGCACTGCAATTGTAAAATCTTAATATTTTACACAAAACGAGGAATAATTCACCTCTCTTCTAAATTATTTTGAAGATACATGGATTGGACAACTAAGCAGGTCGATCATAGAAGAAAACCATGTTCTCCCATTGAATGTTGGAACTATTACTCAACCTGCTTAGAAGCTGGTGCTAAACCAAACAATGCCATAGAGGGTTGGCGTAACTCCTTCAACAGTGCAATTAACCAACTGCATTCTGACCTCTATCACTTCCTGGACAATTTGTAAAAGGATTAAAAAAAACAGGAAATGAGATAGGCACAATCTTTAGCAGGTAGTTTGATTCCTAATTTATAAAAAGGTAAATAAATGTCTGAACGATTATTTGCAGAAAGCCAACAGCTTCCTTTGTTGGGAGCTTCAGACTACCTGGAAAACAATACTACCAATAAGGCATGGATACAGCTCTCCTAGACCTATGTTGGTCACCTCTGATTTAAGGAAATCCAGTCACATGTTGCGTCTAAAAAGTATTCCTAAAATTGTGGCTGTTGAGATTAGTGCTATGATGTCACGGAAGCAGATAGAAGCTGAGAGAGAGGTAAGGGCTGCTGAGCAGAGCAGTAAATGAATTCTGTTTTGCAGTAATTTGGCATGAGAGAGTGGAATGCTACCCTGTGCCTTATGGCAATTTGATATTTTTGATTGTTAAAGTGGCTTAACGGATGGGAAGGTAAATATATAAGGCCTAGATTTACTAAGGGCTTGAGCTGCCCATGCATTGTGGCGTAAGGCAATGCAAGTCCTTAAGATAGGTTCACTAAGCCACCTAAATCCACCTTGCATGGCTATTTGTGGCTTAGTAAATCTAGAGTAACGCAAGGCAGAACAAGTCACTGCCTTGTGTTACTCTGGGTTGAGAAGACATTCCATGAGTTGAGCGAGGTTATTCCCTCACATCCACTAATGGTGTTTTGCACAGTCCCAGATTTATTAGGACTAGTAAATCTGGGAATGCATCAAAATGGTACGCCATCTCAACAGAGGTGTAATGAGGAGAAACATATTTATTTCTCCTTGTTATTATGCACAAAAACAATCCTGCTTGTATTGCGGGCACCTTTGCACAAGCACCTTTGCATCATGGCGCAAGGATGCCTGCGTTTCCTGCGTTGACGCTATGCAACACATAGTGCATCAGTGCACAGAGAGGCAGGACTGCACCATATATTAGTAAATATGGCGCATTCCTACTCTCTCCATTTGACGCAGTGCAGCACAGCAAGTTGTCTTACTGCGTTGTGCTGTGCCAATTCTTAGTAAATTTGAGCCTGAATGTTTTAGCAGATAGTTGGCAGAAGAAGGGTATTATGTCACCAAAGATTGTAAACAGAAGAGATCCCAGGGCTGAGATTAGGCATTGAAAGGGAAGTTTCCAATGAGACAGAAAAAGAGTGGTTAGGGAAATATAGGGACAACCAATCCTGTGCCCTTCCTAAGAATCCTAGGCGGCACAAGTAAGTAACCTAGTTAATTGGCCTAATTTTTTAATGCTCTTGGTTTGCCAAAATGTGTGAAAACAAGGGGGTCTACAAGATCACCATGGAGTGGAGGCAGGCGCATTTATTAAACTGTGTCATAGACTGCGCCGTGCCCGGCAGGGTTCCTTGGAGGCCCGACTATGGCAGGAAATACAGAAAAACCAGACCAGCCATAAGCATCTTTTTACAAAAAATAATGGGGTGACCCGGTGTCCCTCAGAACCTGGGTATACGTATTATATAAATACAATGGTTCTGTCGGGGAAGTTTCAATTGCTTTAGGGTGTTCACAGTATAAATACATTACATGTAACACATATCCATAAGTAAATATAACAAAACACACCAAAGCTGAATTTTTCAATCGGTATTATTTTTAGAAAAAAGGAAATAACAAATAAACAAGGCTACAGTTATACAATTGACAGATTTGTGAAGAAATAGTGACATGTAGTGGTAAATACAGACGATACAGTGTGGTATGACAGATAGAGAAATCACAAAAAGGTTATTTTGGGAGGATACAAATTTTGATTATGTCCATATGATTGTTCACATATGCTTCATCATCATGTGTAAGTTAATTTTTGAACTGAAGCATTGTGTAGACTCATAGTATGCGTCGACGTTTCGACCCTATGTAAAGCGCAATATTTAATACGCGTCACGGCGGGTCTTCCTCGGGACAGGGGGGTAGGTGTGTAGCCCTGCGCAGAGGGTCATGAATCACTGCGCGTGCGTTGGGTTTCTTAGTCCAGCAAAAAACGATTTTGACCTCAAAAGATATAAGAATGCATCGGACTGGGAACTGGAGAGACGTGCATCCACCAGATCGTGTAAATCACCCGACTGGCTCATAAAGATTAACCCTTGGAAATTATTCCCAGACCTCCAAGATTCTTATATCTTTTGATGTCTAAATCGTTTTTTGCTGGACTAAGAAACCCAACGCACGCGCAGTGATTCATGACCCTCTGCGCAGGGTTACACACCTACCCCCCTGTCCCGAGGAAGACCCGCCGTGACACGTATTAAATATTGCGCTTTACATAGGGTCGAAACGTCGACGCATACTATGAGTCTACATAATGCTTCAGTTCAAAAATTAACTTACACATGATGATGAAGCATATGTGAACAATCATATGTACATAATCAAAATTAGTATCCTTCCAAAATAACCTTTTTGTGATTTCTCTATCTGTCATACTACAGTGTATCGTCTGTATTTACCACTACATGTCACTCTTTCTTCACAAATCTGTCAATTGTATAACTGTAGCCTTGTTTATTTGTTATTTCCTTTTTTCTAAAAATAATACCGATTGAAAAATTCAATTTGGGTGTGTTTTGTTATATTTATACTTATGGATATGTGTTACATGTAATGTATTTATACTGTGAACACCCTAAAGCAATTGAAACTTCCCCGACAGAACCATTGTATTTATATAACAGCCATAAGCATCGGCAACTCCTGGATCGCAGTTTACAGTTATTAGGAGTAAAAGAACTCTGGGAAACAAACCCCACCCACCCGGTGTTAAAGATTGCCATTAAAAAAACTGTCAGATTGTGGTCCTTTCACTCGGACAGGGCAATACTGTCAAAAAGGAAACACGCTTGGGCAGTAATCTCCAATTTTAAAGTGCGTGCTCAGCCGCTCTATCTATCAAGCACATATGCACTTTTCTGGAAACATACGTTTTTAGCCCTGAGGATGGGTGACTGGCCCTTTCTGAAGAATCTTCCCGAATGGCGCCGGCCAGGCAGCAGTACTGAATGCAGGTTGTGTGGCTATCATGCCCTGCATTGCTCATGGCCAGAGGGTCATTGCTGTGAGGCCAATGTATCATGTTGGGAGTTTGATCTTGAAACCAAGCAATAATGGCCGCTCTAAACCCTGACAACACCAAGCTATACATTGGGCTTACGAAATTCGTCCACAAAGCGTCAAAACTTCTGGAAGCCATAACCACAACCAAACCCTCCTCATTTTAGCATGGCGGCCAAGTTAATAGACTCAACAATCGAATCAGAGACTACAATATTAGAATGCCAGAGCGATGTCTTCAAGCTGAACATTATTAGCCCATAATGGTCCCCCTAATTTTTTAGTAATTTAAAACCCACCGTTTTAAAAATTTATTATTGTCACTTTTATCGTTTGAATCAGTCATGTTTTAAAATTGTAAATGTTTTTTTAACCCAATCAATAAAGAGTATATATATATATATAGAGTGAAAACTGAACAGAGTTCATTGCTATGGGCAGAGATGATAACATTTGAGATTCAGTCAGAGATATCCTCCTAGGATGCAATTTGCAAAGCCAGATCACAGACTGTGTAGTAAAGTGTTGAACACCAAATATTTAAGAGTTTTTCTGACTTAAATATGCGAAGATACTGGATGGTATTTGGATGAGGAGGAGGGTACAAGGCTGATCTTTTGTGCAGGCAGCATGACAGAAAACCTGCAGAATTCAGTGTAAATTCCAGAGTAGTAGCAGTAAAATTCTTTATTTGGTTAAAATAAATATAACCATAAAAGATACATAATATCAGATAAAAAGCTCAGTACATTACACAAATTTCATTAAATATACAATCACAGTGCAAAGAGAGGGTTGAATTACATAATCACAGTACAGTAAACATCAAAAAGCACAATATCAGCCTGAGAGTACTTAGGGTCCGATTACGATGTCGTGCGGAAAGCCTCCGACCAACAGTCAGATTCTCCCAGACCATGTTGGAACCCATCCGCCTTACTCGGTTGGATTCAATTCCGCCCAATCGGTTACGATGTTTGCGGTCGAAAGGGAAACCGTTTGGTCATTCTGAAATGGTTCTGACCGGCTCTCGGAGTATCCTTAATGGTCAGAGCCGAATCGTACAGCTCAATGACAGCGTTTCCGACCGAGCGATTACGATGTCTGATTCCAACAGCCTTTCCGAGTTGGACTGGCTGACACGAAAAGGTGGCCGGAAACTGACTTTGGGGGCCCCTAACAGGCCCCCTTTCACCCTGAGGCCTCCGGTTTGGGGATGAGGGGGTACCCAAGGGACTCTCTTGTAAAAATATGCACTGTGGGCAGGCACCATGGGGTGCCTGCAACAGGGTGCAGAGTTTTCCACACACACCCCATTTCACCATAGGAGCCAGTGTCGGAACACGGGCTCCCATAGAAGTCAATGAAACTCTGACCAAACGGTGTTCGGCCGCATCGAAATCAGTTGTTTGGAACCACCGATCGCGATTTGGTCGGAATCGATTCCGAGCAGGAGTCTAGCAGTAAGTTTCCGCACGACATTGTAACCGGACCCTATGTATCATACCAGGCAAAATATACAAGAACGATTTCAAAAAAGTAATAAAATGCATAATCATGATAAAGTGAACGTTCGGACATAACCCCTCAATCGGGATAACGTATGAGTGTATCGCCCATAAAAACACTGAGTTTACGACAACAAATAAAAGCCACAGGAATCCCACCCAAGCCAAAATAAAATTAAGGCAAGGCCTCCCATATTTTGACAATGCTGCTTAAAAAAACACCCTACAGTCACAGAGGTGCGAACATCCCCAAGCATGAGAAAGAACAGCATTGCCAGCCTTACTTAATTAAATATTGTGTCTTTTGGGATAAGTATAAAAAAAATCCTGGGAAAGGTATAAAATGTAATGGTCTGGGTTGAAATCTTATCACTCCCTCATGGACCAAGGGTACCATGGGCGGCCCAACCTTTAGGAATATTGATTAAGGGCAAAAAGGATTCATTATTAGCCTGGGTAAGAGCTGATGATAATATGCATTATTAACCCAGGTCAGATTTAGCTCAGTAGAATGTACAGTTTTAATCAGACAATGGGCCTGAACAAGAGGCTTCTGTATTTCAAACCCTTCCCTATCTAAAGAGAGATGTGATAAAGCGGTCTATTTTATCCACAAGTAATCAGCCTTAACAATTCTTTCAAGACACAAAAAGAAACTAGGGCGACCTAAAGCTGTAAGTTCGGACTTGATATATATCTCAAACAGGAAATCACTCTCATGTTGTCCGAAGAGAGACAATTCCTGATTATCAACCTATTCAGGGTTGGCTCGCTCGTATGCGAAATAGAAATCCAATGTCGCTGTGGCCTGAGTTTAAGTGTCTGAGATTTATTTAAGACCTATTTAGACATGAACTACATATATTCAGGAGCTTTGCGTGATGGCCAATAAACGCCTGGAAAACGTATTTTCTTCCAGCTGGATGGTACTTCAGTCCTGATACTCCCAGATATCACTGCCATAACATATAGCTGATACATACTTGGCTTTATAAATGTGAATTAGAGCTTTTTATTGGTTTCCTGCCAACCCTTGGACTGAAGTCCAAAACCGACCCTCATCATCTGGCTAACATAGGTCTTTTTTAAATAACATAAAGGGCCCCAGGAGCTCCTGCATCAAGATGAATATCCAGATAATTAAAAGTATGGACTTGGGCAATCTTTATTTTGTTACAAAAAAGGGTTTTCTCTTAGCAGGTTTGGCACCAGTGACGAAAACAAAAGATTTCAAATTATTTACTGTGAGGTACAAAACACCTATAAAGTTGGCGAAGGAGCCAAGAAGCAGTTGGCATCCTTGACATAAGGACGGCATCATCTCCATATAGAAGAACTGGTAGTAGCTGGATGTCGACGTGAGGGAGATCACATTGTTAACTCAGCAACACAGCCTCTAAACCAACTAATATGATCGGTGAATAAAAAAGGAGAGAGGATGCACCCCTGCTTGATGCGTCGAGTGATAGAAAAGCGCTTGGTACATGAGCCCTCCTCCCCAATTCCAGAGTAGAAAGAGCAGATGAACAGAGAGGTGAAGCTGAGCAGAATGTTTAAAAATAAGACTAAAGGTTTACTATGTTGTAAGGAAGAAGAATTACCAGTGGTGCATGAGGGGTCTGAGGTGCAGGTTACATAGAGCTATGTAGTAAGTGAAGCTGTTGATAAAAATTCATGTGTGCTGCCTGGGGGATAGGTTTGTTACTTGAACATGAAATACTTTGAAGAAACAAGAGGCATTCGGAAAAACAGGAACAGCTTGTCTAATAAAACATAGCGGCAGGGAGAACAGTTATAGGCACAGGGCCAGGGTCTGAGGACTGTCTCAATTTACAATTGGTCTGCAGCCCTCTTGAGTTCATCGTAGGTCATAAAAGGGTTCCAGTGATCCATATCTGGTGAGAAATGTAAGTTGCTGCTTTTGAAGTCATAAGATAATTGTCTCATGGGAAATACATGTGGGCCTCAACCTTGCGTGGACACAATGTGGCCAGTGGGTAATGCGTCCAGATGTCCGGCATGGGGAGCACGTGATCATTATGTGTGCAATGTCCTGATTGGCTATATGTTCCTAATTAATGTGGCATCTGATTTTACGGTGTTTTAGGAGTGAGGTACACCCTCCAGCCATGTGTGCTTTATTGGGGCCTATCTCCCTTGACCATTGTAGTGGCAGTGCATCTATCGGTGGGACTGATCTACGGTTTCCTGTTTGTGCGTTTGTCTGCTGGCTACGTGCCACCCCACCTGTGACCTATCAATCAGTAACCTGGGGCCTAGGAATCATAGCTTGCCTGACTACGTATTTGTGAGTGAGGTTTGATGTGGCGTTCACAACGGTCAATGTCGTTAATAAAGATGCGATTTCGTTCTTATAAATGAATGTATAATTTTCCATATTAGCATTACATTTTTTCATATTAATAGTTTGATGTAGGGAACAGGAGAAATGGGTCTGGTTGTAACATGCTATGCAGCAACATACTCACAATTAACTACAATTCCAAGACCTCACTCATACTTCTGTGTTCGTGGTTGCAGTTTGGGGTGGTGAAGGATGCAAAAGTGCATTGCTCCCATTGTAAGCACTTCGAGAACGCCAGAAGAGTGCCAGCAGCCGGAAAGGAGAGAGGAGACCACGAAGCACCGGAAAAGCAGATTAGAAGATTTACAAACAAAGAGAAAGAAACGAGCAAGACTTATACGAGGCAAGCCATTTCCTGAGAGCTGGTACCATACAAAACACGACAAAAAGAAGACAAGCCATCTTGTCTCGAAGCGAGCGAATAGAAGTCCGATCACAACTTCACATCAGCCCTGAAGACGACCTCATAAACATCACACAGGTCCCTAGCTGCACAGGTCGAAACGCGTCGGCGAACGAGCAGAGATCGTGAACATCTCTGTGGGAGACAGATTGAGAACCAGCCCTTCCACACAAGCAAACACACAGAAGGATCATAATCTGCATGCTTGGTTGAACTCTTTATAGCCACAAGTATCCGACTCTGCCCAGGACCGCAACAATAGCTAGAACTATAGGAGCCAACCGGCTTAAGTTCTTTAAGTCAAACAGTATCGGACAATTGATTACTGTCACGTCAAAATAGGCTTTGATTATTTTCAAAATTTCTTGCAGTGTTAATTATGACATGTTATGAAGTCACTGTACAAATGTAAATATATGTCACTGTATTATGTATAAAATAAGTGTATGACCAATGAGTAGTGTTGATCTAGCCAAAAAATTGATAAGTTAAAGAAAAAATCATTTTTCAGATCGCAGTCATTAAACAGACTAGCTGATAAAATTTACGGTGTGATCAATGGTGTCAGAGGCACAATGTATGTTGTAAAAAACCCATTGGACTCTAAGCACATGGGTGAGTGGATCTCAGATCTTGGAAATCAAAGCTAAACTGCAAGAGTAAATCAGAGAATAAGGCATGTTTCAGAGTTAGTCACAATGAAACAAAAAGACGTAATTTGTTGAAGTTAGTGAAGAAAGCTATGAGTCTAAAGATTCTAAAAATTCAGATTTATTGGTATTAGATCTCTCTTAAGGGATACCAAGATTTTGCACAATCTTGTTCTGCAGTGATTTCAATATTCTTAGCACCCCCAGAGCAGTTCTATTGAAAACCTGAGAAATTTGAATTAATACTTAATCAGTGTCAATACTTTTTCTGTTCAAATCTGTGACTTTTCCAGATGATCATGCAGGATGGCCTTTCTTCTGTCCTAACGGAGTGGAAATGTGGTCAATTAGAGTAATCTGTTGATAGAGTAAAATGATCCCTTGTCTTTAATTCTTCCTCTTTTTGCGATCACTTTAAGCAATAGAAAGTTTCATACTTCTTAGATAATTTATTTTTAAGTCTAAAACTAAAACAAGGTCAACAAAATGTACTGAGTTATATTCCCCTCATTTAATTTCCTGGTACTTGACACTGGTTAGGCAGAGGCAAAAAGAGCATCCTTATTCTATCAAGGCCTCTGATGTGAGTTGAAAGATGTCATGGGCAGAAAGCACATTTTCTGACTGAGTGTGATGAGCTCATAGAGCTAGTCGTAGAGTTGGATCACCATTTATCTGAACATCATTCAAAAAGCCTCCAGCCTTCATCATCATCATCTGCTGATATCACATTTTGGCACTATATACCACCACACCATTCTGGCATATCGAGAGATGGATGGGCCACTGATGAAAATGTCTCCCTTCCAAATGACTGAATCACCACTTCCACTTCCTCCTGGTACTTACAAGACCAAGGAGCAATGGAGCAACCTTCATGAAGAGGGGGGTGTTAATGTCCTTCGACAAGGTCTAAATGATGGCATACGCGTGTTAATGTGTACTTGAAAGTATTGCGTCTCTATGGGCATGTACTGTACCAACTCAAACTTAAGGAATTTGTCTTATTTGTGCTCTTCTCCTGTCACCCGTTTCATTGAGTCTTCTAAGGCTGCAAAGCTTTTAGCTTCAATTGATAAATTATAATGTTTAAGTACAAATAACATCTAAGTAGAGAGCAATTATACATTCATGCATATACTAGTATATAGTGAAAGATCTGTAGGTATGTGCAATAATGTAGTAGGATCTTAATAATGTATAGGAAATAGCTGTTTATTTTAAACTTTAGAAATAAGTAAAGCTGCCACTTCAGGTGTTTTACAGGGGTTTGTGCGATTCTGCAACAACTGTGTTTTGCACAGACTCATCAGGTTGCAGAATTTGCCACACAATCCATCATCTGCTGCATAATTTGCAGATTTCAGAAAAACTCATTGGTTTGTAGAACAAACAGATCAAAAGTTACTAAAAAAAGAGAACCACACGTGCTATCCTATAGATGCAGCACTTTTGCAACGTTTAATTGCTCACCTCCAGGTAGCTAATTGCAGTATTCTGTTGTTCAGCTGGCACTAGAGAGGTGAAACATTCATCAGTCTGTAATAATGCATGTTAAAATGACCAAGGGCCTGATTATGATGACGGAGGGACCGCCACTGACAGCCATTCGGTGGCGGTCTCACCGGCATCGTAACCATGTTTTTTTCCCCCGTCATATTACAATGGCAAGCGGATGGTTGGTGGTCGGAAAGACCAACTGCCACACATCCGACGAGCTCCTTGAGCCCGCCGATGCGCCGGAGGGAGTTGTATTCCCTACAATGGTGGCGGTGCCTGCCAGGCACTACTGTAGGGATTACAATGTCCCTTTCAGCCTGCCGTTTCATGGCATGAAAAGGCAGGCAGAAAGGTAATTTGGGGGTCCGTAGCGGGCCTCCCTTTCCCCATGGTCCTCAGCTGTGGGTGGTGTGCCCCCCACATATCCCTGCACTATGTGGCAGGCACCACATGCCTGCCACGTAGCGCAGTGATATGTGAAGTGCCTATGGCGGGACCGATGAAAGTCCGACTGCCATCGTAATCAGCCCCAAAGTTGTGAAATCATACTTCCGGAGAATGTTCTTTATTATGCCACACAATTAGCTTTTTCTTACTGCATTATGTAAACGCTTCCTAATGTGGTCTCCCGTTGCCGCATAATTTAATTGGCTTTGACTATAAGCAAAAAGTGTTGCTAGAGTTTCCAGTCCCTTCACTCTTCATCCCCAATAAAAATACTGCCAACATCAATGCTCTGTTATCAGAAAGTTTTATAAAACACGACTTTAAATACACAAACCAGTAGTTAACCATGGGTTTATTTATCCACAGTTGGAAAATATGGCAGAGTCATATAGCTATTCTAACGTAAACATTTTTCACGCAAGGCCATTTAAAGGGCTGCCTCACCTAGCACATAAAACATTGTTTACATTAACAGAGCAAAGCTTCTTTAAGAGTTTAATTCAATTTCAGAATGTAAACCTTTACCTCACAGCTCAGCATTTACAAATGAGGCTTTGCAGCTGCGCTGGTCCCTAATGGAGCTCTGTGCTCGTGTGTGTTTCCCGCCAGTGGCTGGGGCGCGGGTTATCCCAGCACTACATCATATTGTCAAAGGTGAGCTGTCCGTAGAAATGATTTCTTAGGCATAATCACGCGAAGATGTTGTTCCCGCGCCTCACGGAAAGAGTCGGGCCTGCTGAAATCCTCGGATTTTCACTGACACTGCCCATAAAAGAGCATGAGGGGAAAGTACAACTGCGCGCCCTCCGGGGAGAACCTTTACGTGCGAGGAAGTCACGAACGTATACTAAATCACTCCACTCGCAGACAAATGGCGGCGCAAGTTTGAGCAGTCTACAAAAACAAAACCAGGAAAAGGGGGATGAAATTCAACAAAAGAGCCCTGCGGCTTTCCCGAAGTCACGCGACAGGGATTTAGGGTGTTCTGAACGAACGGTCAGAGTTTGTCCAACACAACGCGCAGCAGAGGTTACGGAGTAGGTGGTCTGATCAGCAACAGTAGAATAGTTTGGCCCCGGTTCCAAAGCTCTATTTTCGGTTAGATGGCACCATATCCATGGTATAATCTGCCACTATCAGGGCAAAAAAAGCAATGCCTTCTTTTTTATAGGCTGCTTTCCTATTATGCGGCATTTACTTTAACACAAAAAAATGTCAGGCCGAGAGAATTTTATGTATATTTTTTTTTGGGTGCAGATTTTATATAGCGCGAACTCGACCCGAAGGGATTGGAGCGCTTTTACATGAGTGGCTCGAACCCTGGTTTCCAGCACCAAAGTAGGCAGTCTAACCGACGAACCACATCCTCTCCCCAATATATATATATGACTTATTGTTGCATTTAAGGTGCAACGGGGCTCACCTCAGACTGAACAACACAAGCCACATCGACGCACTTCGCAAGTTACTTGCTACTGCATTGATCTTCCACGTGCATATCACCTTTATTTATAACAACACACTTACGTCACAGGGACCATAACAATTATTACTGTCCTCGAATCTATATTCCCAATAAGCAGCAAACCCCCTTGTCACATGTATGGTACCTCAGGACATAACAATTGATCAGGTGAATAGCACAAATCTGGGAATGTTATGTTATACTACACATGTGTGGTATTCCTTACAGTGGGTTTATTGGCAATCACAGCTGGGCCCTGTTCTGGCACTAGATGTGATTGCCACTATGATGTCATGTGCTGTGGGGTTACCATGGGAATGGAATGTGTTTACTTGAATGTACTGGTCAGTTGGAAGCTGGCCGGCTGATGGATGGCTGGGATCTTCTGTGAAGAAAGAAACCTTATCTTCATCACATCTCTGGCTCCTCTACTTCATTTGCCTGTGAGGAAGACGTCATTTAAATTACTACACTGGCATAGTCGGCAGAATATGAACTTGCGCGGGGAAACCCCAATGGATTTCCAATGTTTTGGGTTTCTTTATTAACACACAATAGCTAATCGCTTCGGCTCTTAGCACTTTGCTGCAGGTCTTATCTGAGGTTGTGGGTTTGGCCATGCGGTGGGGACTCCTTGGGGTTGAAAGATGTCCATGGATTGAGGTGAACTGTGTCGTCCACATATCTGTGAGATCCCGCCTCGAAGGAGATCGGGAAGAAAGGTGTGGTGAGCACTACATCTGATGTTGAATACTATAAACAGGAATGGACCTCATTTGACTTGATGGCAGAGATTTTGTATTGATGAAGTAAGTCATGACAACGGAGATCGATCGCGTCGAAAACATCTGAGGATTTACAACAGGGTCAGTGCACATGGCTGGCCCTGGTCGAAGTAGAAAAATAGTTCTTAACTGATATTTAGATGAGCGGTGTCTGTGCCCTGAAGAGATCTGAAACCTGATTGATAATCACTCTGAATGTGGGTAACAACTGTCTCAAGCACATTTTCCACACAATGTGGGAGTGCAGTTGGAAATTCTATCTGATTTAGCTGTGAGTTGTCTTTTGGGTAGGGGTGACTATTGCATGTTTAAGTGCCTGAGAGACGACTCCCCTGAGCGAGGACTTTTCTAAGCTGGCGAAGATCAGACGTAGAGGTGTGATCCCAGGTTGAGGTTTTTGGCATTGATGGAGGGGGGTTGAGGCCATTTACAGGGTCTGCTGCTAACCTGCAGAAAGGAGGTCATCAGGCTTGTGTTGCAGAGTGAGTGCCAGACTTGGCAATCTACGTGATGGTCGTGGGGATGTAAGCCATTGGTGTGTCTCTTTATTGATAAAGCATGATGGGCATTTATCACGATGGTCTGTTGAGGAGGCTGGTATGTTAGATGAGTCACTGAAAAACACCATGGGGCTTATTTAAAAGCCCCTTGCGCCGCTAGTACGTCACGTTACGTAACGCACTGGTGCTGCTGCCAGATATTTACAAGGACACGTAAAGCCAGCCTGCGTGGCTTTACGTGTGTTTGTAAATATCGCCCCTTCTCACGCAACAATTTGCGTTTAAGGAGCGTGACATGGGTGTTCCTGTGGGTGTTCCCATGCAACACACATGTATTCTGATGCATTTCCAGATTTACGAGAAATCGTAAACCTGGAAATGCGTCAGAATGCTACGCCACCCCAGGGATGGCGTAGCGAGGTGCAACATTTCTCCTCATTTTCATTTCTCTTTCAATGTGTGCTGCATTCTACAGCATGAATGGAAAGCGGAAATCGCCTCAGTTGATTGTTTTTGTGCAGGAAGGGGTACCTTCCTGCACAAATGCAATCTCACAATGATGCAGGCATCCTTGCACCATAGTACATGGGTGCCTGCGCCAGCGCATGGCAGCCAATTGTGCGCCAGCGTAGGGGAAGCACAGGGATATGACATATTGTTGTAAATATGTTGCATCCCTGTGCTTTGAAATTGACTTAGTGCTGCACAGCCAAATGGATTGCGGCACGCCCTGAGTCACTTTCATTGTAAATATGGCCCCCATGTCCTTTCAGATGCTGAACAGACCATTGTTTGAGGTTGATGAATTTTCAGCGCAGTATTGCAAGTACTCCCTCTTTGCTCTTGTACAAGCTGACCTGTAGCCTCCGGGGTGTGGCAAGCAGGCCATGATATGAGGACAGTTCATTTATATTTCAATGTCTTTCCAGCACTCTGCCTTGGCATTACAGTTTGTGAGGGTTATCAGCATACCATTTACTAAACCTCAGAGGCATTGTTTGTGAGAAAAGACCAGAGCCAGATTATCCAGAACCTTAGTGTGGTTTGCAGGTGATACAAAATGTCAGTAGGGGATTCTAGAAGAGGATTTTGCATTTCAAGGAAGAGCTGGATGAAGTCATGAGGCGGTATTTTGCACAGGTTTCTCAATAAAATAAAATGGTCTTCAGCATGATGATTCTTAAACTGGTTGTCTTGTCACTAACAATCTAGAATCTGATTAGGTTATTGTTGGCCCAAGAGAGCAGTTGGTAATCTTGGAGCAGGAGTTTTGGGATTAGGGAGAAGAGTAGACCAATGCCCCCCCTTGAGTGGGGTCATAGACCAAATAAATAAACCAAATAAGTAGAACTTATTGAATCCATGTCATCAATACTGTTTTTGACTAGAAGTAACAGATGGGTAATCTTCCTAGATGTTTGGATCACCAAGAATTATAGCTCGGTCGCAGATGGTTAGAATGTGGTGGACAAAGCCAAGAAGATCTAAATGGAAGGACTCCAAGTTTTATTTGGCTGTAAGGTAAATGACAGCATAGACAAGCAGCTGGGCTTGTGACCATTGATCAAAGATACTCTAATGAGTCATAGGATGAACCTCAATTCTCAATGAGTGAGAGTGAATTGAGATGGATTAGGACTACCCCCGTATCTTGGCCTCTGGTTTTGTTAAATCAGTTGTAATTTAGGGAAAGGAGGGGCATATTATCAGCAGCCACGCTGGCAGCGCTTAGCGATACATTTTTTATCGCAGGCTATTGCAGGAAATTATCGCCATGCTAGCGCTGTATCAACAACGCATAGCGCAATGGCGATAATTATTTCTGCGATAGCGGTGTTCTCCATGGAATAACGCTGGTTTTCCAGCGATGTTCCATGGAAAACGGCGATAACCTTGCTGATACGACCCTGTGGTTGTATCAGCATAATCCACCCCCTATGTTGTGAATAGGTAAATCAGGATTTTAGCAGACGTTAGTTTTGGGCGAAAACCACAATTTTCGCCCAAAACTAAAGTCTGCTAAAATCCTGAGGGCCACCTTGTAAATATCGCAATGTGCATTTCGCGATAATTTACAAGGTAGTCCTTCAGGGGTACGCCCAGTGACGCCTACGTTGCATCTCATTAGAGATGTTAAGCGAGGTGTCTGCAAAACGGCTGCTAACATGCTCTAGTGCATGCTAGCACCGGCTTGCAAATAGGGGCGATAAGATTATCTCTGCCTTTTTGGCTTTTAAAGCCAAAAAAGCAAAGATAAGGCTCTTGTTAATATGCCCCGGGGTTAGTTATATCTGGCAATGAGAAACTACAGAACCAAGTCTTCTTGATGGCCAAGAGGCAGAAGCCATCATCCTGGATGAGGTCATGAATATCACAGGTGTCTATGAATGCAGACCTACCATTGATGAAGACACCTGAAAGGGAATTGGAAGGAATCGGTGGTGTATGTAATCATCAGCAGAGGGACTGGGTCATGGGTGAAATGAAAAGCACAGGAGTGGGAGTGGTTGAGAGCTGTGTGGGTGTGGAGGGACCACTTGGAACAAATGCTAGTCGAAGACTTTTAAAGTAAGTGGAAGAGGATTTGTCACATCTGATTGCTTTTTGCTTAATATAGTTCCAGGTGATGGTCTGGAGGCTGAACTGATTTGCCTGAATAATTATTTTTCTGTTATTATAGATAATTATGGTAACCGAGAAATTATGCTTATTGGGTGAGACTATGTGCTTCTCCGTGCCGAGGACTAATGCCAGAGAACCGATGATCTACTGTTAGATGGATAGGTTTGAGTGAAGGGTCTTTACTTAGCTAGGAGCTGTGCACTATAAAGAAGGTAAATTGTGTGATATTACCTTTCATTGGATTGAGGTGTGTGTCAGGATTACATTTTCTCAGTGGACAGTGAGTTTATTTTTGCTCTGGGTGTGCTTTGATCTGTATTTCAGTGTGGGCCTGATTTAGATCTTGGTGGACGGCTTACTCCATCACAACGGTGATGGATATCCCGTCCGCCGAAATATAAATCCCAAAGGATATAGTGAGATTTATATTTTGGCGTATGGGATATCCATCAACAACAGAGTAACCTGCCCACCAAGATCTATCAGGCCATAAGCCTTTATGTTGTGATTGCGTATGTTTTGAATTTTGGACCACAGAATTGTAATCTGAATGTTGAAGTTTCAAGCCAGGGATCTGTACCTTCTTTTATTGCCGTAGGTGAAATGACCTGAAATAATTTTAGGTGTTCTTTAGTACCTTTTAAAATAGTTGGAGATGACTGCTTTTTCTTGTTGTATTCTAAGCAACTATTTATTGGGATGCTGGTGCATTGTAATTCTGTGAGGTAGTAATCAAGAGATTCAATTTGGACATAGAAAGTTGTCTGTATACAAGCTTCACTGGATAAATTGAGGGGAGAAAAAGGAAGAAATGTTTGCTGTAGTGATGCCAGGCATTAGCAACATCTACCACTGAATTGACTTACAAGAGAAGGAAAAGGTCACATGTATTTATTAATTTTTGCTAGTCATTTAATTGTTCTGAAAGTGGTAGCTTGTGACAGATTGTTACCAGTAGCAAATATGATTTTTTACATTAAAATTTTGCTTTCAGAGTGGGTATCAAATGTCTCTCATGTAGTAGGATCAAGTGAATACAAGCAACTCTTTTGTTATCCCCAAGCATTTTTTATATATTATGAAACAAGAAACACTTGTGCATCAAATGATGAAGGTGCTTGAGCATCTAGAGACACACAACGTATAGTCAGGTGCTGTCAGAATCCCTTTCAGATGGTAAGCTGTAGCTACTGGGCCCCACCATGGTGGTTGAGGCCTTTTACTCTTGATGACCCAGGGCCCAATCTAGCTATGTGTCCTGAGCAACTGGGCCAATAACCCTTCAGCACTTGACTGTCAGTGGTAGTGCGGGTCGGGCAGTCCAAGTCTTCATAAGGGGAGGTAGGTGCAAAGTGAACCCAGGCTCAAGACTCAAACTACATTCAGCAACCCCAATAAATGAATGTCCAGTCAGATACTTGCCTTTATGACAAAAGTAGTATTTATATAAAAACACAAAGTGAAATAAGGCATACACAGTCAATATACACAGCCCTCCTAAGGGGCACTCTTGCATTGTCCGGGCAGGTTCCTGAGTTCCACTTCCCTGTCTACTGGCAGTGGTTATTCCCCATTTCTGATAGGATAACATTCAGGGTAGGCCCTGCTACGAGCCTTAGAATTTACACTATGACCATTTCCAATATTGCTTTCTATATGTGAAAGTGTTCTAGCACTGTAAAGCTCTGAAGAAGAGCAAGTTACCCCTGGGCTTTCCAGCCAGAATAATCAATCTTACATGCTCCCTCTTCAATATAGAAGACCCTAAGAGTGTTCAGCACTCCGGCGTCAACGTGGAGTGGAGTGGATGCCAGCAGTATCAAATCTTATAAGGAAAGGTGGTTGGTCGGCGGCGGAAATCCTCAGATGATGCAGTAAGTTCCTATCATCTTGTACGCAGGACAGTGGCAGTCACTCAGTTTCCAATGGTTCATTCGGGGCTCTGGCTGCAAGGGTCAGCACCAGCTGCTCTTCATGGTCACATGCTGTACACAGCGACGGCTCTCCCTCTCAGCAAACAGTGCATCAGGACAACATAACTTGCTGTTCACGGTGGCCCCCTTTGGCATATGCGGTCACTGGCTGTTGGGAAGCAAACGGGATGGAAAGCCAGATCAGTGTGGCAGCAAATAACTTTAGGGTGGCCCCTTCTGGCTTATGGGGTTAGTGCCTTTGGCCAGCACACCGGTGAATGGCCCAATCTGTGTGGCAGCACATACCTTCATTATGGCCCCCTCTGGTATAGGGGGTTGCTGACTTTGATCAGCACATGGGCAGATGACCTGATCAGAGCAGTAGTGAATATATCTTCACATCGGCCACCTTTGGGAAATGGGGTTCCTTCACTATGATCATCACACAAGTGGATGGCCTGATCAGAGCAGTTGCAATTACATCTTCACAGTGGTCCCCTCTGGCATACGGGCTCAGTGAATTGGTGCAGCACATGGGCAGATGGTCTGATTGGTACAGTCACAATTATCTTACACTGATCGTCAGGAATCCACTTTCCAGGATCCCCCACTGGACCTCATCTCTCCAGGCACTTCTCCTCCTCCTCACAGGTTCCCCTGGTCTCAACAGGAAGGCAGATGCTGGTGCTTTAGGATCCAGGGCCTGTGGTCTTGATTTCTCTGGGTGAGGTTCCGTCACCCAGCTACCTCACCCAGCTGTGAGATCAGTAGACCTTCATCCCCAGTCCTGGTTACACAGGGCAGGAGTCTTGCTGAGCTTCTCCATGTTGTGCTGCTTGGCCATGGCTGACTGCTTGATGGGTGAGAATTTGGGATACTCAAGCTCCCCTTTTTAAAATTCACTTCCCAGAAACAGATCTAATTTGGGGCCTGATATTGAGTTTGACAAATGGGTTACTCTGTCACAAACATGATGTCTAGCCCGTCCGCTGTATTGCAAGTGCATTATATTCAGTGGCACTTGTAATGTTGTAAATGGAAAATCTGTAACGATTGTGATGGAGTAACCTGTCTGCCGAACCCTAAATCAGGCTCTTAGTGTCTCATGATTTGAAGTACCTGTTGCAGGATTGCCCACTCCTCTGTCCTGCCCTTTGATCAGGAAGAAGACTGTCACTACAGGAGCGACCACAACGCAGATAGTCCCACAACACAAGCCATGAGAGTAACTCATGGATCACGCCTAGATGTCAACCTACCTGTTTAATGACTTAAAAAGGTTACAAAGCCCCCCCCCAGCTCGACTCTTTAAAATTCCCTTATCAGCCCATTCTCCTTCCTGAGATGTGCCCAGGTTCTATTGACTAGTGACCTTTTCAGAATCAATCAGCCCTTTTAAAGTGTGCAGGAGAGCCTAGCTCTCCCTTCCTCCAGTGAGTAACCCAGCTCTCACGAATTTGGCAATCCACAAATCTGTCTGGGGGCTCCTCAACCTCCACATGCCTTATCAAGGACCTAGGCTTCCAATATGGAACCCTAAGTCCTCAATGCATTGTACCATTCACAGACACACATGCATCACTGCATGCATACGTAAACACACATGTTCTGCACCGTGCTACATGCTAACATGATATAGGCTGTCGGTGAGTTAAACAAACAGCAACTGAACTTTACAGGCACACGTACATCCCTGCATGCACAGGCAAACATACATGTTCTGCACAGTGCTACATGTTAACATGATGTAGGCCATGGGTGAGTTAAACACACAGCAACTGTCCTTTACACAAGTCAGCATGCAGGCACCACTCCAGTGACACAGGTAAAAAGCCCTGTTCACACTTCTGATCTTTGTTACAAAAACATGGTATGTTGCCACCACTGCGCTTGTGCTACTTAACTGCTGGTAAGGGCAGCAACCTTTTATCACTGCAAGGGTAACGCTTTGGGCTCCCCTCTTGATCTAAAAAAGAGTGCAATCTGTGAGATAGGCCTAGGTCATGGTGCACATGCATGATTCATATTGGCCGATGACCAAAAATCATCACTTGGGATCCTGATATTGTTGCTGCTGGGACACGTCCGTTATCATGCAAGGGACTTTTCCGTCCCAATAGAACCTTCCATCACCCAGACTTTAATCTGTCTATCACAGTACATTTTTTGGTCTCGGCCTGGCGAAAGCAGCGCATGCGCTGCCTCGTCATACGAGGGCTTCTTGGAATCAATACGATTCCAGAAGTCGTCTCGCGGCTCCGCCTCCAATTTTCATTGGTGCGCGTCATTTTGCGTTATAGATTAGGCAAAACACAGTGTAATGATTGCACCGGAGGCAATCATTACACTGAGGGTTGCCACCCTGTCCTCTTTTGGCCCCGTCCACCGGGATTTGATCTTTTACTTGCGGCGGGAGACAGTGTCTCTCAATTTGCCGCTAAAACACTTTTTTTCTTCGTATTACGCGTTTGCCTTCAATAATGGCTGACGCGCTTTTTATTTCTCCGTTCTCGCCCTGTTTGTTCTACGCTTTGAGATTTTGAAAGCATGGTCAGGAATTTCTGACTCTCAACCTACGCAATGTTCTGTGCCATACACCACAGGAAGATTATTTTATATAAATGTTTAGGGTATTTGGAGCGCTAATCGTCATCTAGGCTCCTCAAATCGTGTACTGCATTGTCACTCATTCGAGGTGTGTTTAACTCATTAACTTGAAACATTACACGGTCGTGCACAAGAAAGAAAGAAATGTTAGCAAAACGGGCTCCGTCTGTTTGTGAATTGTACTGACAAAGGAAGAAAAACAAAAACATGCACTAGTTGTTAACGTCATCCATCTGCTCTGAGTTTTATCCAATGCATACCCTCACAGCCCGCGCCCCTCCTGAGACATGTCATCGAAGTAACAGTATGCTGCGTGGCTTTCGCAAGGACTTGTTTACAAAACGCGCTGGGTTTTTTTGCCACTAAGGGAAAAGGGCAGCACGGCCGGCAATAGTGCGCATTCTTAATGATGTTACAGTATTTTAATATCAGCCCCTCAGAAGCTGAAGTAGTCCCAACGAGGACCGCGGCATGTAACCATTTTCTAATTACAAGTGTGAGTGTCAATTAATTCATTTAGCTAATTATCCACTTCTTGAACACCATGCACCAAAGAACTGTAAATGACAGCCATATGGTGATAGATCGCGAACAAGAACACGGCATGCGCCTATTCATCCAGTCGACTGGCAAAACACGCGCGAGCTCAGCCAGCACGCCAGAACGCCCCAGATAAATAGGTTGAGTCAGTATAATAGCTGATGGGATACAGCTGCCGGGAGCCTTAATTACAGTATTATGCTAATCGTCTCTGGAAAATATCAAAACCCATCCTTTTAACTTTTGTTTGTAAGCATACCCACAGGTCAAGCATATAAACATTTTTAATTGCGATCCGTGTTCCAAAAGAGAGCCCCCAGCCCCTTTTTGAGCTGCGTATTGGACACCTCTGAAAACGATTGCTCATTGTTGGAAGGCTGATGCAAACTGCAAGCCCGCTGTAAGCTGTTTAATTCACACAGTAGCGAAGAAAGACAGGGGTGAAGGTTAAGCCGTCTTTCTGGGTATTTATTTTTGTTCCTTGTGTTGCTGCACAGCACAGTATTATCAAGCATTGAAAATGCAATAGGTCTCGCCTTTAACTAAGTTAAAGCCATTTGCTTTGCTAATGGTATTGTATAGCAAAGCAAATGGCTTTAACTTAATAAAAGGCGAGACCTATTGCATTTTTAATGCTTATTCAAACTGCAGTTTTCACTGCTCCATGATGTGTGCCAAAAGGTGTTTTTGTTCATTTAGTAATCGGGTGGGCGGAGAAGAACCCAGGGTTCCCCAAAATGTAACCCTTCGGTATTTGGTTAAATTCCAATTGTCAAGACCAGTGGAGAAACATCACAAGCAGTTCCAGTTCAAGGCTCATCTCTTGATAAGAGACTGGCGTTGAGGTATGATAAGAAGGAAAGGAAATGGGGAAACACTGGATCACTTATGTGGATCAACTCTGGAGGTGCATTTCAATGTATGGAGCTCTGGAATCCTAAATGTTGATAAACATATTAGTAAAGGAGTAATAGTCAACTAGAAAGTAGCTAATTAACTATATCCACACACTCTCCACTCTTTGACATTAGGAGTACTTCATCCAAAGTGGGTCAAAGCAGCAATCCAATGAGAGTAGGATTATAGAGAAGCAGTCAAAAACGTCTAGAGGAATTCAGATAAAAATAGAACTCATTATGTGGGGGAACTGAAAAGGCACTAAAGAACGCAAAAAAAGTGAAGCAAAGGGAGCTGGGATCAGAATAGTGGAAAGAGTCCACCAACTAACATGGCTGCCAGAGGCCGTATTACAGAAGTGCCCCGGGGGCGCAACGGGCGTTTGCGCTGGCTTTGTGCGCCCTGGGGTACTTTGGTGTTACAGAAGGGACCGCAGATGCTTGTGTGTCCCCTTCTGTAATACCAATAGCTCTGGGGCACATAAAGGGCCAGTGCTATCATCAAAGGGCATTCCCTCATTTGCATGGGGGTGTGGCCCCATGCAAATGAGGGAATCCCTTTGCCTCTGTGCCGTATTATAGACGCAGGCACAAAGGCAAAGAAGCTGTCAGGGGGTGCACTGACAGTGCGCCTCCTAAAAGGTGGCACACTGTAAGTGCACCCTCTGATGGCAGCCTTTGGGAGCTGGAAAGGTGGTCCCATGGGCCCTCCAGTCAGCCCCTAGCAGGCAGTTGCAGTCATTCACTGCACTCGCCTGCAAGGGGATCTCTAATCCCCCTTCAAAGTGCAGACAGATTCCCGCCTGCTCTGTGAAACACGGAGCAGCTTCAAAGCAACTGCCCCATTTTTCATATGAATGCATTGTCCCCAGGGCACTCGGCGCAAACAAGGAAAATGCGCTGTATCTGTGATACGGCCCCTGGTTTTCAAAAACTGTTTGTTGTTCTTTTATGCAACTGATCCACTCCTGACCTGGAGATGAAAGACCGGTTTGCTGTCATCTTTTTTGTGGGATTTTCTCTGTTATGGAGCCTGTAGTGGTCACCATAGTGTCCTGGGATCAACACCACTACGTGCAACACATCCCCAGGAAGGCACAACCAGCACAAAGGCCAGAGTAGGCTTGCAGCATGATCATATCCTTCTCTGATTTCGAATCCAACCACATTTTCTCCTTATGCAACTTGTTAGCCTGTTGAAACATCTGAAGTATGCCTGAGTCATGAATACAATAAAGAGGATTGGATTAGATCCAAATTCTCGAGTTTTGCAACACTGGACTAAGACAGGGACAACAAAAATTGAATCACTATATATTTGTGCATAACTGGGACTGGTTACCCAGAAATGAGTTGCAGCTGGGATGCCTAGAGATTCAAAATGCTGGAGGAACCAACAGACTGAAGGGCACTTGATTCATGCAACTAAGGCAATCCAAGCCCTACTGACAACTGGATATCAATATAGAATACCCTCATTAAAATCCTTGCACACTCCAGAATTAAATGAGGCACCCCTCGAATGCAAGCTCGACAACACAAACACCAATTGCATGAAATATATTTGGGGACTATTTTATGGGACATAGTGAATCTATAACCAGGAGTAGAACGAAACTTGAGACCTCACAAGAGAACAAGAAAGCAGATACTAAAAAGAAGTAGAAAGTTAGAAGATTCATGAATAATCTTGCATGTCTATAGTTTGTCGAATGAGTATTGATAATCAAGTTAACTTTAGGCATACAAAGTTTTTGCCTAATACTGATTGTCATTCTCATCAATCTGTTACTGAGTTACTGATTACCAAACATCATTTTCCCCTCCACTCCTCTCCCTCCTTCCTCTCTCATTTTTCCTCATCCACCACTCCTCACCACTTACCTGAAAGTTTTGAGACTAGGCAAAATGGAAGTAGGAAAAAGATAATCCATATGTAGCCCATTGTTGCCTTTCTCTATAATCACCTCCTTTTATTTACTTGTAATGTGATAATACAATGGAATTATAATAGCCAAGCATACTCCTGACTTTAAGGATATACGCAACTACGAACTCAATGGAATGCTTGACGTAAGCGGTGAAAATGTATTTGAATATAATAAAAGCCCTAACAAAGAGTTAAAGCATTAATCACATTATTTTATGAAATCAATATTAAAGCGATTTTTTGGAAATAAATTAGTAATACAGGGCTAACCTCAATACTAGCCTCACATTTAAATTAAATGCAATGAAATAATACTAAAATGAATGTATCAAATTAATTATAACTGGTACCTTTACTTAAGCATAAATATAACCTTAGCCATGCGCTAAATTAAGAGCAATTAAATAAATGTAATTGAATTAAATTAAATGGAGTTACTTAATTAACTTTTGTTTTTATCTAATGCTAATTCTGGGCCTACTTAAAGCTGAATTGGTTAAATTACCTCAACCTAATCCCAGTGCTAGTCCTCTCCCTACTTTACATTAAATTACTTTAAATTTAATTAAAGAATTAACCCTAACCTAACCTAATGCTAACCATTAGTATTAATGACCTACATGTGATTAAATCAAGTAAATACCTTAAACGAAAATTAATTAAATTAAACAATAAGCTTCAAAATAATGTTATGCATAAACTTCAATCAAATCAAATCAAAATAAATGAAATAAGTATTCCATGAGAAAGATTTCCCCTTCCGGCAAACGGTATACTTTATGATCTTTGTGAAGCTATTTTTGATTCAAGGTGTTTTATTGCAAAAACAATTGGGCATTTAAATGCTTATTTTTGGGAAATATAAGATGAATTGTATAGCCCACAAAGTATAGAAAATCCAAAATAGATACCGAGCTCACTGACAAAATGTTCACACTCCACATCTGGAATACATTTATGTCATTTCCAATTTAGAAAAAATTAAAACTTAATTTTTTTTTAAGTTCAATGACTTCAAAAACATAACACCGCGTTGAGCAGCAATTATAGCAATTACAACAAATCACCATTCAGTTTCATATTCTCTATAGGCCATATTCAGTAAAGGATGTTATCGTTTATATCTGTCTCTTGAGCTGGAGGTCTCTCTAATCTCAGAGAGCCAAATGTTTTGAAATCTTATAAAGCTTTGAAAACCTTTCTCTGCCCCTATTCTTCTGAATAGCATTATTTTTCCATCAATTCTCTGGTCAGTAATTTCTTAGCGCCAAGGTGCCCTCTGGGGAAGGAGCGCTTTTTAAAGAATATAACAGAAATAGAAATAGGAGGCGTATTGCTTCTCTGTTTGTTCTCTGGTATGGAGAACTCCCTACGTGGGAAATAGGAATCTTTAGAAAGAGTCATTTAACACAATAAGGGGTCGATTCTGATTTCGGCTGGAAAACGTTGTTCCCGACACGGACCCGTCATATTTTCCGACCGAACCGAACACGCGCCTTCCAAATGGCTGAGTATGATGAGATGCTTGAAATTTACAACCGATTCGGCCGGAATTTTTTTTAAGGCCTAGTCGGCAGGAAAGAAGCCTGACGCGATAGACTCGTATGCGCAAGATTCGAGATAGCCAAGCGTCAACCCAACGCAACAGACACGTACGCGAACGACTCCATGTAGCCAAGCATTAACACCACAGACTCGGACGCGAACGATGCCACTTAGTCCAGCATTAACACAACCCAAAAAAAAGTGCGCGAACGATCCTACACAACCAAGCACATACACGACGCGACCAACACGTACGCGAACGACTCCATATAGCCAAGCATTAACACGACACGACAGACTTGTACGCGAACGATGCCACATAGCCTAGTATGACACATATGTGCTTGACAATGCTGAGGGATTGAACCACACACTCAACTTTTTTTCACTACTGTGATGGGGGTTATACCCCATAACACTTATGTGCTTGACAATGCTGGGGGATTGAACCCCACACTCACATTTGTTGTCACTACTGTGATGGAGGTTATACTCCATGGCACCTATGTGCTTGACAATGCTGGGGGATTGAACCACACACTCACATCTTTGTCATGACAGTGATGGTGCTTTGACAAATAATTGTCTTTATGTGTCAATTTTCAGCCTGTTTACACACAAATACACAATTTTGACATTACAGCAGTGGGGGAGTGTTCTGACTCCACACCCTATAGTCAGAAAATGCTGGTAGTGATAGGCATCCACCACCCTATGGTTAGGATATGCTAGTAGTGAAAGGCATCCACCCCCCTATAGTTAGGATATGTTAGCAGTGAATGGCATCCACCCCCCCTATGGGGTGGACAATGCGGGGAGTAATAGGCATCCACCCCCTATGGTGGGGTTTCCTTTCGTGTGCTCGTGAAATGTTGGTGTGTGGTAGGTGTTTGACTCACTTTCTGCGTCGTGCGCGTCGGTAACGGTAGGCATACAGTATAGGGATGACATGCGTGATTGGATAAATGGCTGCTCCGTCTCGTCCCCGTTGACCGTGTTCTGGTGCGAATTGGAGCATAAATACGCCTCGTCCGAATGCTGTGACGTGCTGGAAGCGGTGCCCTGTACGACGCGTAGAAAAAACGCATCGTACTTGTGTGTCCGGAAACTGGTTGGGAAAAGCCTCCTTACGACTCGATTTTCCGTGTTTCTTGAGCCTGTTCGGAATCGACCCCTAAGAAGAAGAAAGGAAATCTTTGCCTGGCGCAGCTTTCAAGGTGTACTTCTGGGAGTGTTTGTAAAAATGAAAAACATGTAAAAGTGTGTTAAGAATTAGATAAAAATCTCCATCCATACTTTTATGAGGTTTCTTTCGTGAATAAGGTTCATGTAGTAATAAGAAATCATCATAAATGCTTCTTGAGCTCATACCTTGGCAGCCGAAAGCTGTAACACTTTTGTAAAAGACCGAATGGCCCATTCACTGCAGTCTAGTGGATGCAGGATGGCCCTATAGTGGATGCTGCCAGCATAATGCTCTACCGCACATTACATATGCGGTGACCTTGCCACAGGCTTGGTGGGAGAATGGCAAGACAGTGATGGAGATGAGTCTTCGGAAGAAGCTATGCCTTTTCCAACTTTATGTGAATGTCCAAGTTCCCAGCCTGATATAAAATGGTTGCCCTGTTGTTGAGTATAGGATTGAGGATGATGCTTTATTTGTTTGCTGTCAAATTCATTCATTTCATTGATGGCAACTGTGTATTGTGTGCCTCCCAGTATAGTACAGTTAGTCATTTATATTTTATTTTTCAATAATTCTCAGAGATTTTAACTGGTACTTCACAAACAGGACGTATGTAACAGGAGTTATGGGTGGAATGAGTATTACTAAATCTGTGTTAACTTTGTAGATCAGTGGGATTTTACCCTGAGACTCCACCTGTTTAACACTGGTGGAGTTTCCAGATGAAATACTGGAGAACAATGAGAAATTACAATGGGATTTTGGGCTAAAATTACTGTCCATTAATTTCTAATTTCTAAGAGGACCCTGAGGGTCTCAATAGTAATCTCTTTAAACTCCATCGCTCGGAGTACTCAGTCGCAGTAAGATCATGGGATAGAAGTTACCGGGTGAATATAAACGTTCCCCATAACAAGGCCCTAAATGCATAACTTTATAGATAAAATGTCATCTGGGCTCTGGATCAAAGAGCTCTAAGTGACAATGTTTTGAAATTAGAAATACCTCTAACTTCAAGTACTTTATCATACAGTCGGGCAACTTCCCAAATCTTTTCCGCAGTCCGAAAGATTTTGGGATTGATCCTTGAGGCCTTAGAACAGACAACAGTGTTTTATCCCCGTACAAAAATGTCCTTGCACTTTTTTTTTACTAAGAGATGATCTCTAACATACAACATTCATATTTAATTGTTCTAACAAAGACGTATAAAGCTAAATACAAAAAGAAGACCAAAATTTGAGGCAGGTACATTTACATTGGTAATGGCACCCTCTTTTGGTTTCTGAAGTGAGGTTTTTATCAATTCCTTTAATTGTGACAACAATTAAAGGGTTAACAAACTATGGTATAAGATCTATATGCCATTCTGAAGCTCATGTAATAAAGTCAGTCACATCTCAGTATGTTTTCCTGCTCCTGATACTTGTGTCATGGTGAATGTAATGATGAGTTCTATTGGACGTTCTACACAGGCATCTAGCATGTTGCTTCCCAGCCAGGGAGGTTTGTTGAAGCTGATTGTAGGTAGAGTTTAGGCTCTTTATTGCTACTTATTTGGGGGAACAATCTACTGTTCCTTGCTGGTAAAAATCAGTGCTCTTTTGTATGAATGGCACCCATCACTTCTCCCGAGTATAAACATGCATATGTGTGGCATGTTAAGTAAATTAGGTGAAAGATTGACCCTGGGTTTCAATCCTGGATGTGTAATTAGTCTAATAATGGTGTTTTCCTATTGAAAGCAGCTGCAGTCCTTTTTGGTCAGTGTGTCCCCCTGTGTCCTCATGCATGTGCCTGCAATGCTCATCTCACCTACTTTCTTCATAATGTAATGGTCTGAGGATGCTGTTTCTCAGTTTTGGACCCTCACATACTACAGTGGAGGACAGAGAAGGGCACACTATTTATTCCTATCACCTGAGCAAGATCCAGCAAGTCAACCTGTAGACTTGAACATGGGACAGCCAATAGCATGGCAACTCACTCATGGTAACTCTGTTCATCTCTGCTAAAAGAGAATTGTCTGGATTGACTTCTCATCCCATGCAGGCATTATGGCATGTCTATCAACATTGATTCCGAGACATTACAAACATTATGGAATGTTTTTCACAATGGAATTAAAGTATGAACAATGAAGGATGCAAATGAATTTGAATGCCCACCTCCAAATTTACAAGTGCATCTGAGGATGAGAGAAAATGGTTGGCGTGATGCAAAACGCGACAACTGGTCTCAAGCTGGCTCTTGAGACTTGCTGTGTGTACCAGCTCAGAGGAAGGACTGAAGCACTGGACCATGTGCACACAATTGCTATCCTTCTTTGGAGCCACAGGTGTGATCTAAGACAGAGTACAAATCCTGCTGATACTTTGACGTGAGGAGAAAGATCAACACAACTTCAAGTGCTGAGAATATATCTAAACCTGTTAAAATACATTTGAAAGCCCAGGTGCCTTCAACTCTGCTCTCATGACCTCTTCCTTGCAAGAGGAGTGCTTCTGCAATGACCACTTATGCCAAGTATGCCCAAAATTAACTCAATACCTAACCCTACTTCAACATCTCTCTTACGAGTGTGATTTACACAAGGCTGCAAAAGCAGAGAGAACAACTCAACACCTCTGGGGTGCATGGCTGGTTTTTTGTGGGTTTGACTGAGGTGTAATTTTCTACTGTGGCCTGACTCACTTTATTCCTCATGACTGAATGGTTTTTGTTGACTACCCTTTGCTCCCTCTGCTTCACCCTGAAAGTCTCATCATTGCTGCATTAACTTCCAGTGATACCGCAAGATCAGCCTATGAAACAATGAAGGTCTGCAAAAAATTGGGTTACTGGTTGAGGGGGTACAACCCTGTTTAAGCAACAACCACAATCCTTGTCAGGGTGAATTCAGAAGAGAAACTTAAATTAACCTGTGCTTAACCCTATTTATGCAGCACTTCAAACAGCAACAAAGTGAAAATGCTGCACAAGAAAAACCCACACCAATTTAGAAATATAGAACAAAATGTAATAAATAAATCAAGACCAAAATGACAAAAAGCACAAAGGGCCAACAAAGTCACGAGTTCAAGCCAACTGTCATGAAGCGTGGGCCAGCTAAAGGGATCCAGTTAGACCTGCTGAACAAGAGTACCTTAAATTTTGTTTGTGGGGTGTTACGAGATCCCGTGCAGAGGATGTGTTGCATAGTGGAGGCAATGTGTCAGTTGTGAGGAACTGCGAAGTGAGCGCTGGCGCTGGGGAGGCATCATGCAGCATCAGTTCCAATATAGGCTGCGAGGTTGATGCAGAATCCTTGCGCTGAGAAAATCCTCGAAGCAGAAGCCATGCGTCAGTTTTGCTTCGGGGTGTACCGCGCAGCAGTGGAGATGTGCCTGTTCTGCTGGATCCACCAATGTGCTGGCAGAACACCTTCAGGCCCACTTCCAAGGGTCAGGACCTGGGGGTGGAACTACTTGGCAGAAAAGGATACAAGAGATGGTACATTTAAGGTGCTGAGTTGTTGGAGCTTTCTGTCCCTGAGGCTCCAGTGAGGAGTTCATTTGATCTATTCATAATTGAATATATCAAATGAAAGCTCCACATGTGATGTGATTATGTAAGAAAGCAGCAGTGTATTGTTTCCCTGTTACGTGCAACTGAGTTATTAGCCTATCCAACCTGATTCATTGGTTTGGCATAGTTCAATAACCCTTAGGATTATCTTTCATAGAGTGCACTAGAACCCCAACCATGGGTGAAGCATGGTGATTACCCATCCATCCATGATGTAGAACTGATGTATTCCATGGGATTTTCCTTTAACCTCGTGGTTGTTGCACACTATACACAAATATCTATGTCCCCGCGTTTGGGAAAGACCTGAGACATTCTGCCTATTCTACCTAGTTTACAACTTCACACACGGGCTGCAATGACATGCCTGAAACATGTTTAAAGGGTGACTTGAATGGGCGGCCCAATAAGTGCTAGTCGACCCATTAGCAGAATTTAATTTACAGGCTATGGGTACATGTAGTGCCACTTTACTGGGGACTTATGAGTACATTAAATATGCCAATTGGGGATAAACCAATTTTACCATATTTTAAGGAGTGAGTGCATGCACTTTAGCACAGGTTAGCAGTGGTATAGTGCACAGAGTCCTAAGGCCAGCAAAACGAGATCAGCAAAAATGGAGGAGGAAGAGAACAAGTTTATGGGAAGACCATTCTAAGGCTGACAGGTCTAACATGTGTCCCCCTGCCAAACGTGGGGAGAACTACACCCTTCTGGGAGTTCTTATCACTAAAGAAGAAAAACCTGAAGAAACCATTAGCATTGGTGTGGTCTGACCCAGGATGGTGTTCCACCATAAAGATGGACATTCTCAACAAATGGGAATCTTACCCCTCATCTGCATCAACCATTTGAGGAGCCTGTGATCTGTCTGAACCCAGAAGTGATTCTCAAACAGGTATGGCCTCAGCTTCTTTGTGCCTAGACCACAGGAAAAGCTTCCCTCTTGATAGCAACTCCACCTCTGTTCTCGGGGAAGTAACCTCCTACTAATGGAGGCTACAAGTTAGTCTAGCCCTCCTCATTTAACTGCAACAATGCTGCTCTATGCCATGCTCTGAGGCACCAGTATGCACAATAAATTCCTTGAAAATGTCAGGGGCCTTGAGTACAGAGGCTGTACACATGGCCTGTTTGAGGGAGTCCAAGGCTTTCTGACAGGCCTCTGTCCATATCACCTTTCTTGGCAGCGTCTTCAAAGTCAACTCAGTCAACAGTCAAGGGGGCAACAATGGTGCCATACTCCTTGACAAACCACCCGTAGTAACTAGTGTGGCCCAGGAAGGCCCTCACTTCTTTATGGATTTTGGATGGCTCCCAGGCCATGATGGTTTCTAACTTGCCCCTGATGGACTACACCTTATCCCCACCCACCAGGTGTCCCAAGTTCACCACAGACCCCCCGGCTCTATCTGGCACTTATTGGCCTTGATAGGCCTGCCTATTGCAGAATCTGAAGCACTTCCTAGAGGTGAAACAGGTGGTACAAACAGCTACTACAGAAGACAGCTATGACATCCATGTAAGCAGCCCTGAAGACCTCTATCCCAGACAAAACCTAGTTTACCAGCCTCTGGTAGGTAGCAGGAGCATTTTTAAGGCCAAAGAGCATTACCTTCAATTGGAGGTGGTCCTCTGGTGTAGAAAATGCTGACCTCTCTCTAGCCTCCTCAGTTAGGGTGATTTGCCAGTACCCTGACTTTAAGTAAAAAGTACTCAGGAACATGCCAACCCGCAACTGTTCAATGGGCTCATCAGCTCAGGGACTGAATTGTGTCCCCTGTAGTCCACACAGAACCAGAGTTCTAGTGTGGTGCTTGGTGGGGCAGCCTTTGCAACCAACACCACTGGGACCGGGACTACTGAAATGCGCAATCACCCCTAAATCTAGGGAGACCTCTTCCTTGATGCTGGCCCTCACCTTCTCTCACAGTTTTTGAAAGGGGGGCTGTCACCAGTGTCAATATCATGGGTACACAAGTGTGTAATCCTAGGAGTGAGGGAGAACAGAGAGACAAACTGTCCCAATAGCTTGTAACAGCCCAGCTGGTGCTCTGGAAACAGAGTAGGAGAGAGGTTGATACTCTCCACTGACCCAGCTTTCTCCTTGGATGACAGGAAATGAGGGAGAGGTTTACTCTCCTCCCCTACTCTATTGTCCATCACTAACAACATGGTGATCTCAGACTTTTCATAGTGGGGCTTCAGGTGATTGAGGAGAAGGACGCGTATTTATTTATATATTTATATAGCGCACTACTACCCGAGGGCGTCTAGGCGCTTGTAGAGGTAGCCCACAAAGCAGCTGCGTGATGCAAAGAGCCTGTGCTTACAACAGTTACAGAGTATAAAGCCAGGTCTTCAGTCCTTTTATAAAGGACAAGAGATCAGTAGAGTTCTTCAATTGAAAAGGTAGGTTGTTCCACCATCTGGAGGTGATATTGAAAAAGCTTTTTCCACCCCATCTCTGAAAACTGGAGGATGGCACTAACACCAACTTCAGAAAAGCCGAGCTAAGTGTGCGGGCCAGTGTATGCCATTGGAAGCGTTTTACCAGGTAGGTGGGACCTAAATTCTGTAAGGCCTTAAATGCAATACACAAAGCCTTAAATCTAATGCGTTTCTCAATAGGCAGCCAATGTAGGGTGTTCAAGGCCTGTTTGGCCGATGAATATTTGGACAGACCAAAGAGCAATCTGGCGGTGGAATTCTGAAGTACCTGCAATTTTGCTATTACAGATTTATTCACTCCAACCAGTAGTCCATTGTAGTAATCAAGTTTGGACAGCGCAAAGGCTGCCACCACTGTTTTCTGCAGTCCTGTCAGTATGAATGGAAGAATCTTCCTCAGGATTTTTAAAGTATAATAGGTGGATGCAGTGAGTGTATTAACGTGGTGGCAAAAGGAGAGGGCTAAGATTTTTTTCCCTAGTGACTGGTACTGGGAGAGTCCCCAACACTGATGGCCACCATTCTGAAGACCAGAGGGATGTATCGCTCCCAAAGAGTAGTACCTCTGTCTTATTTGAGTTTAATTTGAGACAGTTCTCGGCCATACAATCACTGACACATCTCATGCACTCCTTAAAATTCTGGATTATAGTTCGAGATTGATACAACAATCTGGGTATCATCAGCGTATGATACTAGTTCAAACCCATGGGTTTTGATCATACGTGCCAGAGGGACAACATACTTGTTAAAAAGTGTAGGGCTTAATGACGAGCCCTGTGGCACCCCGCAAGGAAGCCTAAAACATTTAGATTTATACCCGCCTACTTCAACGAATTGTTCGCTATTGAGCAGGAATGATCTGAACAGTGCTAGAGCTAGACCTTCGACTCCTACTTCCTGGAGCCAGTGTATTAGAATGCCATGATCCATCATATCAAAGGCGGCTGATAGATCTAATAATATCAGAGCTGCTGATCCTCCTTTATCAACCGTCTGTCTGACTTCCTCCGTTGCAGTGATTAGGGCCAGTTCAGTGCTGTGCTGGGCTCTGAAGCCGTACTGAGTGGAATCCAAAATATGATTGTTCTCAATAAAAGCGACTAGTTCCCGATTCATATGTTTCTCCAGTACCTTTGCTGGAAGTGGTAGATGGGAAATAGGTTAATAATTTTCTGTGCTTGTTTTATCCAAATTAGTTTTTAGGCAGGATTGATGTTCTCTTCCACATTGTGGGAAAGGTCCCAGTTTCAATGGCCAAGTTGAGAACCTCCATGAGTGGAAAAGCAACAGACTCTACTAACAAATGGATTACTCTAGGAGGAGATGGATCCAGAGGGGATCCGGATTTTGTGGCTAGAAGAAGATTTGAAGTTTGTTCTTGAGAGAGCAGTGTGAAGTTAGAGAGGCGGGAAAGGGCAGTTTTGGATCCTGAGGTAGATTGATCTGGGGTCAGTCTTGTTGTGCCAGTCTGAAGGCCCTGAGAAATGATAGATCGTAGAGCAAAGGTATTGTAAATAGAGGAGACTTTATTGCAGAAAGAGGTGGCCAATGTATCACAAAAAGCTTGATCTATTGAGCTATCATTGGTCTCTTGAACTTGACTGAGTTTCAGCACTGTTGCAAAAAGCTCCTTGGAATTATTCTTTGCTCCTTCAATTTCTTTTGAGAAATAACTGATTTTGGTTTTTTTCCCGTTCTTTGTGATGTGCCAGTCTTGTCTTATATAATTCTTTCTCTCTAGGATCATAGTGTTTTCTCCAACATCTTTCTTGACTGCATCAGAGTCTTCTTGAGATCTTTAGTTCTTCAGAGAACCAGGGTTCAGTAGGTGCTGTCCTGCTAGTTTTCCCTCTTTTCTGGGGAACAGTGGTGCTTGCTGCTGCTGAGATCCTGTAGTGATATTGTAGAGAAGCCATCTCTGGGTCTTTGGCAAAGCAAGGCTTGTTCTGACTCAAATGGGTGGAGAAATCATTTCTATCTAATCTTTGCCATTGATAGCTTTTTTGCTGCTAACTGGGACGTGCTCGGAAGCTGGCGAGGAGGGAAGAGTAAGAGTAAGTAACACTGCATGGTGGTCAGACCAGTGAAGATGTAAGGTGTTATTATATTTCAACAAGGGACAATCTGTGAATACAGCGTCTAAGAGATTTCCAGCGGTGTGGGTGGGACCGACCACAATTTGCTCGAGGCCTACGCCTATGCCTGTCAAGCAGGGCCTGAGAGTCTTTATCAAGGAGGTTATGTAGGTGAAAATTAAAATCACCCAGGATGGTGAAATCTTGCGAGATTACTTTGTGTTCCAGTAGTTGGTCCGTGGTATGCATAAAGTTTGTTCTGGATCCAGGCGGCCTGTATACTAACATCCCATTAAATGAGTATACGTTACTGGCCGCTATCTTAAAAGAAAGCACCTCTGCTTCCATATCAGTCGTGGTATCTTTAATTGACGCTTTCAAGTGGTTTCTAGAGATTATTGCCAGACCTCCTCCCTTTTCATGAATACGATCCCTTCTGGCTATTGCAAACCCCTGTGGAACTGCTGTCACCAGATCAGGCCCTGAAATTTCGTCTGCCCAGGTTTCCGAAATAAATATCAGATCCAGGGCATGGGAGTCTACCAAGTGACTGAATTCAACCTTGTGTTTAATTAGTGACCGTGCATTTAATGGTGCACATGACAGCTCTCGGGTCGTTTTTTTAATCTTAGGATCAGCGTGATCCTTCCTTGTTTCTGCTGGATATGCCCTAATGCTGTCCGTTGGGGCCTTGTCTGAGTGAAGCTTCTGGGGGTCTGGAGGTCACCAGGTAGGTGTCCTCTACCTTCCACTTATTCACCTCATAGGGCCCTGTCCAACAATCTTGGAGGGCCCTGGGCTCAACTGGCTCCATCACCCATGCCTTCTAGCCAGGGGGAAACTTGACCAGAGTGGCCTGCTGATCATGCCATTACTTCATCACCTGCTGGATAGCTTCTAAGTTCTTCGAAGCCTTCTTCCATAAGGTCTTCATTTGGTTGCAGAGGACTAGCATGTAGCTAACCACATCCTGAGCAGGTTTCTTGGGAGCTTGCTCCCACCCGTCCTTCACCAAGCTGAGAGGCTCCCTTACAGGGTGACCATAGAGGAGTTAAACAGGCCTGAACCCTAACCCTTTCTGTGGTAGTTCCCTGTATGCAAAGAGTAGGCAGGGCAAGAAGAACTTCCACTTCTGCCCCATGAGCTCTGGTAGGCCCATTATCATACCCTAAAGGGCCTTGTAGAACCCCTCAACAAGTCCATTAGTCTGGGGGTGGTAAGGTGTGGAGAACTTGTAGGTTACTCCACATTCCTTCTACATGGACTTCAGGTCCATGAACATGAAGTTGCTGCCCCTGTCTGCCACCACTTCCTTGGGGATATCCACTCAGGCAAAAATCTCCAAAAAAGCCCTACCCACAGCAGGTGCAGTTATGGTCGTCAGAGGGATGGCATCTGGGTACTGTGTGGCATGGTCCACCAATCCCAGGATAAACCTGTTACCCAAGGCAGTGTTGGGGTTCAAGGGCCCAACAATGTCAGTGCTCATCCTCTCAAAGGGGGTGCTACTGACAGGCATAGGAGTCAGCGGAGCCTTCAGCTTCTTTCCCTTCTTCCCATTGAATTGGCAGATGAGACAAGTCCTACAGAAAGCATCTGAGGCTGTCCTGATCCAGGGCCAATAAAAGTGGGTATCTCATGAGCCACACCCAGTAAGAAATCCCTGTATCATTGGGGGACCATAAGCACACACACTGTCCCATTCACAGGCGCCTTAGACTGACTGTAAATTAGGTTGTTCTCCCAGTAGATCAGGTGATCTCTAGAGGTTCCACCGGCTGCTTGGGCTTAGGCCTGTGACTCAACCCCTCTAGGGTCAGGGACTCTCTCTGCACCTTGCAGAACTCCTCCTTGGTGGAACCACCCTGAACTTGCAACCCATCATGCTCAGGCAGGTCACCTAGAAAAGCAATGCCCTCCCTGGTTGGATCCAGGACCGTGTCCTCTGGTGCCCCTTCCACTGGTACTGCTCGAGCTTCGGAGGCTGGCTTCTCACACATCTTGCCCTTCCCTTTCTTTGCAGCTGCCTGGGCCATTCTTCCAGGCTCTCTTTTTTCTCCTCCCGGGCAGCCATGGACCAAGTAGTTGTGCAGACCCGCTCATGCAACCCCAACATTATCAGGTTTGACTTGAGCTTCACTTCCTTCTAGGCACTGTGCTCAAAGTCATTCCCTAGCAAACAATCGACAGACATGGCAGGGCTCACAGCTGTCTTAGGAGTACTTCAATCCCCCACTCAAAATGAATCAGAATTACCTGGTAGTGGTTGTCTGCTACTACGACCTGGTGAAATGCATTGGGAACTACCTGCTCTGAGGACACCAGATGACACCTGACAGTAGTAATACTGGCTCCTGTGTCTCCCAGAGCCTCCGCCTTCTGCCAATTGATGGTGACCCACTGCCTTTACTTAGAAGCATAGGCAGGAATGTTTGCCTTAGGTACCATCTCTCCATCACCCAGAGACCCTAAGATAACCTCAATTTCCCACCCACACTGACTGGGACCATCTCCTTCTCAATCACTATACTGGCAATCCCCTGGGGCTACCCACCACTGGGGGGCTGTGCCATCTTGGAGCACTTAGCATCTCCCTTGTTGTCCATACTGCTTGCACTCATAGCCTTTAGGGCCAAACTTACCACTATTTTTGTCCACAAAACCTTTCTCCTAGTTGCCAGGTTAGGACTGGGACCCTTTCCCCTGAAAACTATTTTGGGGGCCTTGTATGGACTCCTTTTTAGGTTGAGCCTAGTCAGTGCTTACAGTGTCTCTTCAAGACATGCTGTATTCACCCTGTGGGCTTATAGTCCACCCATTGCCTTTTGATTTATCCCTTCGATTGTTGTTCAAAAATGCTTGCTTGCTAGTGGTTAATCCTTCCTCTTTGTCTCTCCTTTTTGTGTTTGGTTTTCTTCCACAGAGCACAGCCCAATTGCTGCTATCATTACGCTTCTGTGTTTATGTGTCCATTTGGGGGGCTATTTTTTCATTTGGTTCCTGCTCATGTCACTGGTTGCCTGTCTTCAGTGATTCAACTTCAGCACCCGTCACTTAATCTCTCCATCCTGTTCAAATACCGAGATGAAATGTCAAACACTTCAGATGCTGTTTTCGAAATCGCCTCTTTAATTTTCTATGACTTCAATGTGCGAGGATTTCCCCCAAAACTCTCCCACTTCGCTACTTGATGCTTTAGCGAGCCTAGGCCACTGGACCTTCAGCAGCCCAACCTTGCAGCACAGTTAAGGGTAAGGCTTGGGCAACTCCTGTCGCATTTTCTCTGACGCTTGTTTATATAATTTGAATTCAAGTGACCCAAAGGTGTTGGAGCGTTTTACACGAGCACTATATACATACAAAAGCGCCGGTTACATTACATAAGGTCAGGTTAATTTTTTGGGTTTTAGATGCATAGAGAGTAAGTGATGCTGATGTCACCCCGGTTTATTCATTATTTCCCCTCGACCTAACAAATGGGAACAGCATTTGTCCCTCCCACATCGCTGCATGCCCACCCTGCTACCTCTTCACGCCACACTCCTCCTCTTTTAGAGCTACAATTTCAAAGCACTTTTATGGAACCTCCCCAGGGACTGTAAGACGTTTTTTATTATATAAAGTGAACTCGAGCGACCTGAAGGTGTTGGAGCGCTTTACATGAACAATAGTTACATTACACAAGGTCAGATTTATTTTTGGGGGCATTTTCATAGAGTGCAAACTCGACTGACCTGGGGGTATTGCAGTGCTTTACAAAAGCTACAGTTACATTAAACAAGGTCAGGTAAATTGTTTCTTTATTTTTAGGTGTGCAGAGATTAAGCTGACCCGTCCCTGTTTATTTAATATTTCCCATCTACCTGACAAATCACAGCATTTTGTTGGTGTTGCTGTGTTCAGTGTTTCTATATCCAGGGGCTGGGACAGAGGGCAGGACCGGGGGCTTGCTGGTAAACAGATGATGCCAGCAGAGTTTTCAATGAAAAACTCTGGAGGAGGGTGGCTGGTGAATAGAGACCTGGGGGATGAGGGATGTGACTTCTCCACCATTGGAAAGTACTTCACTGCTTTTTTTCATTAGCTGTTCAATACTCTTGTGATGCAGTCTCACACAGAATGTTATAGTGCTGTTGACTTGCATCGAGGCACTTATCTTTCTGTCTGTGCATTGAAAAGCCTTGGAATGTGTCCATAAGTGTTTTGTGAGGCAAGCATGTGTTCCTGAATCAGAAAAGACCACACAAGGAAAATCCCACACCTAGTTAGAAAAATAGAGCAAAATTTAAGAAATAAACCAAGATCAAAATGACAAACTCCACTCAGTAGAACCCGAGATTTGCAATGTCCAATAGTTGGGTAAAAATGTGTCAAAATGCACAAAGTGCCTACTGTGGATATCTGGTTGTGATAAACCGGGACAAAGTCACAATTTTAAGCCAACCGCAATGGAGTGGGGGCCAGCTACAGGGACCCAGTTAGGCCTTCTGAACAAGAGTAAGAGTACCAAAAAGGTATATTTTGCGAGGTCGAAATGGCAATTTGCAACTGCACAAACAGGATGCAATAGTAGGCCTGAGACATGTTTATAGGACTACTTGAGTGGGTGCCACAATAAGTTGCCACCAACTATTTCAGTAAGACTGTGCATTTGAGCAACATAAGCGTCAGAACTATGTGGGAGGTGCATACCATCAGAATATGTTGACCTGGTTCCTAGGTAGCTCACAATATGCCATCTGGACCTCTAAACCTTATAAGGTATGGGATGGTGTCTACAACCTCAGAACATGAAAATCCTGATTCACAAAGGAAATCGTGGAAACAGATTTACCCTTTTGCGGTTAACTTACGTATGCCCAAAGGGAGGCACAAGAAGTACGCTTATTACCATCTCAAATATTTATCGAAGCAATTGGACTCTGGTGTAAAATATGTGCGCTGCAATGATTAATAAAAGGAAACACAAAATTGTAGCCAGTATTACAAGAATGGTAAAAAAGATGAACAATTCAATGATTGTGCATTTGCGTTGATTAAAGGAATACATATAATTGTATACCTACCTAGAGCTGCCTACCCCATAAAGCATAGTGTGTGAGGGTCTGCCAGAATACATTAGAGTGGTCTAAATCCCCATTTACCTGTGGGTGGGTGTCATCTGGCAGCCAGTCTTGGTGTAGAACAGGTCTCCGTCCTTCTCAGATTAGTGACAGGATTCAGCTGGGCTGGTATTTAGGCATGGGGCAACCTTGACAACCCATTGAAATGCTTTGTCTAAACAAAGGCTTGGTGCAGTTTAAATAATAAACTTGACCCATTTGTTCTTTGCCTGAGCTTTGATCCAGCCGTATTTATTTATTCTACTCACCCAGAGCTGTTGTCGAACGGACAACAAAAAACAACAACATTTTGCGCAGTGTAACAAGACATTGCGCAGAATGTTCAAAGGGATGATAATGTGCCTACTGAGAAGTGTAACTGCAAGCAAGCCATTTCGGAGTACACTTTCACATGCGGGCACACAAGCAAATGTGTATTAAAAGTCATCATTTATAAAGATATCAGCTTTAAATGTGAACATGTAAAATGGAAGTGTTTGTGCCATGGGGCCTATGTAACCTCACAACACCCACTCCTTGTCTGTAATGTGACTAAAACGCTTCATATAAAGTCTAAAAATATGATTTGGTAATAAAGCCTAAAAATCTTAAAAATACTTTATAATTTAATAATAAAACAAAAAAAATGTCAAATTGTATTTAATGGACAGTTTAAAATGCACAATTATTAGCATTTTGTTGGTGTTGCTGTGTTCAGTGTTTCTATATCCAGAGGCTGGGACAGAGGGCAGGACCGGGGGCTTCGCTGGTAAACAGATGATGCCAGCAGAGTTTTCAATGAAAAACTCTGGCGGAGGGTGGCTGGTGAATAGAGACCTGGGGTATGAGGGATGTGACTTCTCCTTCCATTGGAAAGTACTTCACTGTTTTTTTTCATAGGCTGTTCAATACTCTAGTGATGCAGTCTCACACAGAATGTTATAGTGCTGTTGACTTGCATCGAGGCACTTATCTTTCTTTCTGTGCATTGAAAAGCCTTGGAATGTGTCCATAAGTGTTTTGTGAGGCAAGCATGTGTTCCTGAATCAGACTGCATGACACAGTGTGCAGTAATTGTATAGCTCTTTAATCCCTGGCAGCAGAGCACTCAGGATAATGTGCTGCATAGCTAAAAACTTATAAGGGTCCAAAAGCGAGACATATTTGCTGTGCCAATGCTTGTTTTTATCTTCCCCCTCCTTCTTCCGGTTGGAACCTGGACTACCCTTTTGGGAGTCCCCCTCAGATGTCTTCTTGGACACCCTGGTACTGAACCAAATGGTTGCCTCCTCAGCAAGTGTCCTGGGATCTGTCAGCTTGCTATCCACCAGGTGCAGGTGCACCTCTGTAAAACAAATATTGAGATGTGCTCCCTCAGAATCAGGTTGGACAGTCCATCATAAATTCTGCTGCTCCTCACCAGTCATCCGTGCCTTACTAGAGTAATCCAAGAAATCTACCCCAGACTGGTTTGTAAGCTTGTGACTGTCCCTGAACATCAGGCTGTATTTCTCAGGGGGTCAACCCAAACTTGGCAAAAAGGATGGCTTTCATAGGGGAGTACTTGTCTGGTCATTTATCGTGTTTGTAGTGTTGTACCCCTCCCCACTGTAGACATATGCTTTCGCAAGCCACCCCACCAGTGCTCCTCTGGGATCTTGTGCACCAAAGGAGCTACCGCATACACAGGAAGCCTTTTGTTAATATCCTCTCGCACCACATAATTGGGCACCAGGTCTTGGGTATGCAGACCTTCTTGTCACCTTCAGACCCTACAGGTAAACTGCTAGCATTGCTGCCTGATTATGAGCTCAGTCTAGCTTTAATCTTCAGTTCTTCATGCTTCTCCCTTGCTCCAGCAGCATTTTGTTTCTGCCAGGGCTCTCTCAGCCTTCTTCTGCTCTGCCTCAAGACAAATTTTGACCAACGGTAGCTTGAGCTCATTTTATGACCTCCTTTCCTTCAGCCCACTCTTGGGACAGGCCCTTTGAAGACACACTGCTTCCTGTCTTCATACTGGACTCTCTCTTCGTGGGTGGAGGCCCTTCCTCCTCTAAAAGCTCCTGCTCAGGCCACACGGACAGGTTATCTTCCATTCCCAAATCAAGTTCCCCCTCATCAGGATCCTTCAAATAGGTAATCCTAATCCTCAGAGTCCTCAGACTGGGATTGCATCCTAGTGACTTCCTCATAGGCACAGAGGGCTATATGAAGGTTCAACTTTGTGGCCTTCTTCCCGCATGTAGCCCCTCTCCTTGCAGAGTTTCTACAGCTCAGCCCTGCTGACAGGTATCCACATTTAGCCTCTCCACTTCCATGGTATGAGACAAAGAATTAGGGAACCTGAATTTAGAAAATAAGGAGAAACAGTTAATCAGAAAAATAGGGAGAATTAAAAAACTTGAAATGGTTTCAAATTATTTATAAGGGATGGGGGTGTAACACACAATTATTGCATTGTACTGCACAAATACAAGTTCAAATCTTCACCTCTGATCACCAGTATAAGAAATTGGGTTACTGTTTGGGGGAGTGAAAACCTACTCAAGCAGCAACCACAATTCATGTCAGGGTGAAGTCTCAAGCAAACCCTAAATTAACCTTTGCTCAACTCTCAGGTAGCTTGGTACAGAGCAGTCAGGCTTAACTCAGATGCAGTGTGTAAAGTATTTATGCAACTTTTAACAGTACAAATGTGAAAAGACCACATAAGGAAAATCCCACACCAATTTAGAAAAATAGAGCAAAATTTAAGAAATAAACCAAGATCAAAATGACAAACTCCAATCAGTAGAACCAGAGATTTGCAATGTCCAATAGTTGGGTAAAAATGTGTCAAAAAAGCACAAAGTGCCTACTGTGGATATCTGGTTGTGATAGACCGGGACAAAGTCACAATTTTAAGCCAACCGCAATGGAGTGGGGGCCAGCTACAGGGACCCAGTTAGGCCCTCTGAACAAGAGTAAGAGTACCAAAAAGGTATATTTTGCGAGGTCGAAATGGCAATTTGCAACTGCACAAACAGGCTGCAATAGTAGGCCTGAGACATGTTTAAAGGACTACTTGAGTGGGTGCCACAATAAGTTGCCACCAACTATTTCAGTAAGACTGTGCATTTGGGCAACATAAGCGTCAGAACTATGTGGGAGGTGCATACCATCAGAATATGTTGACCTGGTTCCTAGGTAGCTCACAATATGCCATCTGGACCTCTAAACCTTATAAGGTATGGGATGGTGTCTACAACCTCAGAACATGAAAACCCTGATTCACAAAGGAAATAGTGGAAACAGATTTACCCTTTTGCGGTTAACTTACGTATGCCCAAAGGGAGGCACAAGAAGTACGCTTATTACCATCTCAAATATTTATCGAAGCAATTGGACTCTGGTGTAAAATATGTGCGCTGCAACGATTAATAAAAGGAAACACAACATTGTAGCCAGTATTACAAGAATGGTAAAAAAGATGAACAATTCAATGATTGTGTATTTGCGTTGATTAAATGAATACATATAATTGTATACCTACCTAGAGCTGCCTACCCTATATAGCATAGTGTGTGAGGGTCTGCCAGAATACATTAGAGTTGTCTAAATCCCCATTTACCTGTGGGTGGGTGTCATCTGCCAGCCAGTCTTGGTGTAGAACAGGTCTCCGTCCTTCTCAGATTAGTGACAGGATTCAGCTGGGCTGGAATTTAGGCATGGGGCAACCTTGACAACCCATGGAAATGCTTTGTCTAAACAAAGGCTTGGTGCAGTTTAAATAATAAACTTGACCCATTTGTTCTTTGCCTGAGCTTTGATCCAGCCGTATTTATTTATTCTACTCACCCAGAGCTGTTGTCGAACGGACAACAACAAACAACAACATTTTGCACAGTGTAACAAGACATTGCACAGAATGTTCAAAGGGATGATAATGTGCCTACTGAGAAGTGTAACTGCAAGCAATCCATTTCGGAGTACACTTTCTCATGCGGGCACACAAGCAAATGTGTATTAAAAGTCATCATTTATAAAGATATCAGCTTTAAATGTGAACATGTAAAATGGAAGTGTTTGTGCCCATGGGCCTATGTAACCTCACAACACCCACTCCTTGTCTGTAATGTGACTAAAACGCTTCATATAAAGTCTAAAAATATAATTTGGTAATAAAGCCTAAAAATCTTAAAAATACTTTATACTTTAATAATAAAACAAAAAAAATGTCAAATTGTATTTAATGGACAGTTTAAAATGCACAATTAAGAGCTGCATATAAAAAGCAACTTTTTACATAATAAGGTTGCCGAATTAAAAAAAGAATTCTTATCGAAAGTACATGTCTGTACCGCATACAGGTGGTGGACCCAACAGCGACTTGAAGCTAATACCCTAGCTGTTAAAGACTGCTTTAAGTCACAGTTTTTCCTTTCTATTATTGAATTTCCCTCAGGGCGATAGGGTGATAGGCAGAAGAGTAGTGCAAGTCACACCCAATATTCCCAGGGAATCCCAGTAAGCCTTAGAGGCAAACGCTGGGCCCTTGACTGAATGGAATGTGGCTGTTGCCTATGCGTTGATGAAACTTTACAAATCTTTTATAACCATTTAAGGGTAAGACAATCGCTGTGGCCATACCCATAAGAAACGAGAACAGGAATCCACTGCTAATAGAATGTATTTAAAAGAGACATCAGTGTGTAATGGCCCACAATGGTCCAGATAAACGCAGTCCATAGGCTTGTTTGAAATTAAGAGAGGTGTCTGTGGTGGATGTGTTGTGGTGGAAACTTTTATTTGTTGACAAATGTCACATTTAAGGACATAGGGCCTCATTTAAATCTTGGAGGATGGGCTGCTCTGTCACAAAGGGGATGGATATTGCATCTACCAATATAGAAATCCCATTATATCCTATGGGATTTATAATTCAGCATGTGGGATATCCATCACTGTTCTGATAGATATCCCTTCACAATGCCAAGATCTAAATCAGGCCTATAGTCTTTAGTCTGTTTATATAGACCTGGCTACCAATAGCGTTGCTGTAATAGTGAAAGTGTAGCCCCTACCCCTGTGTGAGCAGATGCTAGGCCTTCATGTGCTGCCATGAATAATTCTGGGCTACGGTCGAAATTTGGAATTACTCTATCCCCCATGTTGGGAAGACGAGCAAATGTAATGTTTTGTGCACTTAGCTGGTATGAGTATTTTGATGGAAAGGATTTTAGTAATGGGGGGCCTCAGAGAAAAGCTGTGACAGCCATCATTATGTCTCCATCTATTCTCGAGTTGGAACAAGTCACTGCAGTTATGGCAGCAGTTTGTATTGTTGCCTTTGCAGCTTCATCAGCCAATTAATTCCCTGAAACATGTATTCCTACACATTGATGGCTAAGCGTGGGGCTAACAGAAGCACATGGCAAACTTGCTCAAAAATTTGCCACCTTTCCCTAAAGCAACTTGTGCCTGATAGTATATCCTTTTGAGTCTGAATCCATTCTGACGCCAGTAGTGTAAGTGCTCATTGTGAGACTGGACACAATGCTATGAATCACACACTATAATTGTGTGGAATTCTGGATCCGTATTCTCAAGTGCCAGAATTAGAGCTTTCAGTTCAGCCAGATGTGCAGTGCAATCCCCTAGTGACTGTGAAAATGTTTTTAGAAGTTGGAATACCTCATCCCTCATTTTACCACTTACTGCTGCACAAGCGGCAGAGTATTGATGTTTTGTTCCAAGTGCTGGCTTGGCAGAACGATCAGTGTAAACTATAAAGTTGTACTGATCTAGACGTATCATTCACTTGGGACAGGATATTCGTGTTCATTTTGTAGGTATGCTTGTGTTTGTAATATAGTGTCGAAGACATAGTCTATGTCTGTGGTAGTTAGTGAATTGGCCCACTGTATTCATCTTGAATGTCAGGTTTATGCGTTCAGGATACCAGCCTTTGTAACAGCCTCTAAGCCTGGATGGACATCACAGCAATTATGTGTTTCCCCTGAGCCAATGATCTTTCTTTCAGGCCAGATCACTCCACTCTCCCGCTCCAGCTTCCTGATTCCTGCATCGCCGAGTTTTCCCGCCACTGCCTGCTGAGTTTTTCCCGCCGCTGCCTCCCTGCAGCCCCGCCCCCCTCCAATCCCATTCGCCGCCCCGCTCCCGCCACCCAGCTGACCCTCCCTCCCGGCTCCTTACTTAAGGGGACCTAGGGGACTGCTGCAGTGTGACCGCTGCCTCTTCCAGGCCAGATCACTCCACTCTCCCGCTCCAGCTTCCTGATTCCTGCATCTCCGAGTTTTCCCACCGCTGCCTGCCGAGTTTTTTCCGCCGCTACCTCCCTGCGGCCCCGCCCCCCTCCAATCCCATTCGCCGCCCCGCTCCCGCCAACCAGCTGACCCTCCCACCCGGCTCCTTACTTATGACGCCCCCTGAGCGACCGCGCAGCGGACGCGTGCAGCGGGAGCGCCGATTGAGCGCCGAAGGTGCGCCAAAGGTAAGCCCGTCTGCGCCCGTCCGCGCTTGGACCGCGCCCAGCGCCAGACCCCCCGGTCCACGTTGCCGCCGGCGCACCCGACTCACCTACAACACCACAGCCCTCCTCGCACTCAACACCGGACAAAACAATGCCTGCCACCACGCCACCCCGAGACGCACCCACGGACCCTTCTCCTGCCTTGACTGCCGATTCTCCTGCCCCCGAGCCTGCACCGCACCAGCCAAACCAAGCCCCAGCAACAACCATCTGAAGTGCATCCTGCTCAACACCCGCTCCATCCACCGACACGCCGTCGAACTCTGGAACCTCCTCGACTCGACATCACCAGACATCGCCTTCCTGACGGAAACCTGGACGAACGCCTCCTCAGCGCCCGACATCGCCATAGCCATCCCGGACGGATACAAGATCACCAGGAGGGACCGCGTCAACCAGAAGGGTGGAGGCATCGCCATCGCCCACAAGAACACCATCCGCATCACGACCAACTCAGAGGACACCCTCACCTCCGCCGAACACCTCCACTTCCAGATACACTCCGACCCCAAGACCACGCTCAGAGGCACCCTCGTCTACAGACCACCGGGACCACGCACACAATTCAGCAAAGTCATCACAGATTTCGTCAGCCCACATGCCATCAACTCTACCGACTACATCCTCCTAGGGGATCTCAACTTCCACCTGGAGAACAACAAGGACCGCAACACCGTCGCCCTGCTGGACAACCTTGCCAACCTCGGACTCAAGCAACTGGTAACCACCCCCACCCACTACGCCGGCCACACGCTTGACCCAGTCTTCTCATCCAGCAAGCACGTCGCCTTCAGCCACGCCACCAAACTCCAGTGGACCGACCACAGCTGCGTCCACTTCAGCTTCAGAAAAACGACGACCCACCACCGCCCGCAACAAGCCCCTCGAAGGAACTGGAACAAGATCACAAACGACCAACTCACCACCTTCCTCAGCCAGAACCCCCCCACCAGCTCAATGGACCCCAACGAAGCCGCCAACAACCTCACTCAGTGGATCACCAACTGCGCTGACGCCCTTGCACCACTGAAGAACCCCCCCAGCAGACGCGGCAGCAAGAAAACCCCCTGGTTCACCGACGAACTCATCGCCTCCAAGAAGAACTGCCGCTCTCTGGAGAATACCTGGCGCACCAACCAGACCACAGACAACATGACTGCCCTCAAGCACGCCACCCGCAAACACCACCAACTGATCCGCGCCACGAAGAAGACAGCCTTCAAGGAACGATTGGACAACAACACCCACAACAGCAAAGAACTCTTCACCATCGTCAAAGAGCTCTCCAACCCCGACGCCGGAAACAACAACATCACTCCCTCGCAAGACCTCTGCGACTCTCTCGCCGCCTTCTTCCACGACAAGATCGCCAACATACACAACAGCTTTGGCCCTCCTACCACGACCCCCACCACCGAACCGACGCCCCCCACCGCCACCCTCCGCACCTGGACCCCGGTCAGCACCGAAGACACAACACGCACGATGAACACCATCCACTCCGGATCCCCCATGGACCCCTGTCCACACCACATCTTCAACTCGGCCGACTACATCATTGCACCCCACCTCCGCGACATCATCAACGCCTCCTTCAACAACGCCACCTTCCCGGATTGCTGGAAACACGCCGAGATCAGCGCCCTGCTGAAGAAACCTACAGCTGACCCCACCGACCTCAAGAACTTCCGCCCCATCTCGCTCCTCCCGTTTCCTGCCAAAGTCATCGAGAAGACCGTCAACAGACAGCTAGCCGCCTTCCTTGAGACCAAGGGCTCCCTCGACCACTCGCAGTCCGGCTTCCGAGCCAACCACAGCACGGAGACCGCCCTCATCGCAGCCACAGACGACATCAGATCCCTACTGGACAACGGGGAAACAGCGGCCCTCATCCTCCTGGACCTCTCCGCAGCATTCAACACTGTCTGCCACCGCACCCTGGTACAACGCCTGAACAACGCCGGAATCCAGGAGAAGGCCCTTGAGTGGATCACCTCATTCCTCACCGGAAGAAGCCAGAGAGTCCGCCTCCACCCATTACGGTCAGCGGCCACTGAAGTCATCTGTGGCGTTCCACAGGGGTCATCGCTCAGCCCCACCCTCTTCAACGTCTACATGAGCCCCCTCGCAGCCATCGCACGCCAACACGACCTCAAGATCATCACCTATGCCGACGACACCCAGCTCATCCTCTCCCTCACCAATGACCCGGACACCGCCAGAGCCAGCCTACACGAAGGGATGAAAGACGTCGCCGAATGGATGAAGAACAGCCGCCTGAAACTGAACTCAGACAAGACGGAGGTTCTCATCCTGGGGTCATCACCCTCCGCCTGGAATGACTCCTGGTGGCCCCCTGCCCTGGGCGCCACCCCCAAGCCAACGAACCACGCACGCAACCTGGGCTTCATCCTGGACTCCTCCCTCTCAATGTCCAGACAAGTCAACGCCATCTCGTCCTCATGCTTCAACACCCTGCGCATGCTTCGAAAGATCTTCCGATGGATCCCCACCGAGACCAGGAAGACGGTCACCCAAGCCCTCGTCACCAGCCGGCTGGACTACGGGAATGCCCTCTACGCCGGCACCACCACCAAACTCCAGAAGAAACTTCAACGGACCCAGAACGCCTCAGCTAGACTCGTCCTGGACATCCCCCATCACAGCCACATCTCCGGACATCTGAGAGACCTTCACTGGCTCCCTGTCAACAAAAGGATCACGTTCAGACTCCTCACCCACGCACACAAGGCCCTCCACGACCTGGGCCCCAAGCTCCTCAACAACCGCCTGACCTTCCACCAGCCCACCCGCCAGCTCCGCTCCGCCAGCCTCGCCCTCGCCGCCGTCCCACGCATCCACAGAGCCACCGCCGGAGGAAGATCCTTCTCCTACCTGGCGGCCAAGACATGGAACTCCCTCCCCATCCACCTCCGGACAACCCAGGACCATCTCACCTTCAGGAAGCAACTCAAGACCTGGCTGTTCGAGCAGTAACTTTCCCCCCCCCCAGCGCCTTGAGACCCTCCGGGTGAGTAGCGCGCTATACAAATGCCATTGATTGATTGATTCACTACAGCTGACATCAGTATTTTTTCTGTTGGTGCAAAAAGCATTTCTGCATTGGAATAGAAATGCAACCTATATGCAATTGGTACAGTGTCCCCCTCATTGAAAGTAGCATATGTGTAGACTGTGATACCTGCGATTACGTAGATCACCAGGATTTTAATGTTAACACATATTTAAGTGATTTGGAGCTAGAGGGTCAGCTTGTACTGAACGCAAGATTTTTGTGTGTTTTGATGTTCAATGTATGCTTGAACAGTCTGGTACGGATTAATTTATAAAACTGTTTTACCCATTGTGCATACTCTGGTATGTATGTTGTACCAAAATAAAGAAAGTCCAAAAGTGATTGTGGCTTTTTATTGTGTTGGGTGGTTGTAAGAGTGCACATATCCTTAGGAAATGCGGTGCAAAGACCTTGCTTTCATTGGAGAGCTCGCATTCCAAGAACAGGACATTGAGAAAGGCAATCCTGGATTTCTGAAAGTTTAATTTGTAGCCTATTTGAGTAATTTCTAAAATAATGCGATCGACTCTGCTTAGATGTGTTTCTAAAAGTCATCTTCCATTACATATATATCATCTATATAGGACAATAATTCCTAGCCAAAATGATGCAACAGTCCTGTTACACAGGCTGAGAATAACCCAGGGTTATTCTTATATCCTTGTGGCAATCAACAAAATTTTTTTGGCGACTCAAGGGCAGTAAATGCTGTCAAATACCAGCTTTCATTTGCTATGATTTGACAGACAAAGTAATTTGAATTGTCTAATGTTTTGTATTTTTTGCGTATTATGTTGTTCATTAGTGCTGCACTGTGTGTATTTTGTACTGTATATGTGCGAGCATGAGTATTTAATTGTCTATAGTCTACGACAAGGCTGTATGAATGAGCTGGTTTCGCTACCGGGAACAAATGATGGATGTATGACATTACAACGCGTGTCATTACAACACGTGCAGTTACATTGCATGTGTTACAACGCATGCGATGTTACAACGCTATGCCATTACAACGCAAGTCTTTACATCGACTTGCACTAGATGGCGTGCTAACATTAGAAAAGTGTAATTTACTATTCCAACTCCAGTCCACGTAACAGTAGGGAAGGTGTTGGGATAGTAAACTACACTATTTGTAATGTTAGCACGCCATCTAGCGCAAGTCGATGTAAAGACTTGCGTTGTAATGGCATTGCGTTGTAACATCGCATGCGTTGTAACGCATGCGATGTAAAAGCTGCGCGTGGTAAAAACCTCGTTGTAATGGCTGCTCCCCCAAAGGATTGTTCATTGGTGAGGTGCAAGTTTCGGTTACACTTTGGTATTCAAGTTGTGTTAAAATTTCTCTAACCTGTCCTTTGGTTTCATATTTAATGGGGGATTGTGGTTGCGCTTGTGGGCTGGACCTTATGGGAATTATATAGTAAGGTGTATCTTCAGCCCAGCCCACGTGATTATGATATAATGCTGGGGATTATGCAAGGGCCCACTCCTTGCCATATGAATGTTTAACTGATTCTGGAACAAGGGGGGAGAAGGCTAGCAATATCACACGTTCTCCTTTTGGGGCATTTTATGCAAGCTTTGGTGGCCAATCCTTTCCAGTCAAGAGAATGTCATAGCCAAATGTTAGGTTCTCCCATAAGAGCGTTAATGGTGCGAGTTATATCACCTTTTATTTGGAGTTGCAATTCATATAATCTGCCTGGAGAACTAACTCTTTGAACTGGTGTTTCCATTTAACAAACTCATTAGTTGCTCTTGCCACTAGAAACTTTTGAAGATTCTAATGATCTATTGTAACTTCTGACACGCTGCATAGTACAGACAAAGCCCACTCCTTGTTCAGAAGCAGAGTCCTCAATATGTGCGACATGTTTAAGTGAGATCCCAGCCACGTTCTTCTTTTTAAATTGAGGTTTTTGTTGTGGAAGCTTTACTTCCTTTTTTATAATGAAGTCAGATGAGAGCCGTGAGTCCCTTTTCAGTATCATGCACTCCTCTGATCTGCGCTCTGATCAACCTCCTCTCTCCGAGCATTTTTTAGATGACTCCTGAAAGGGATGAGAAGGATGTGTATCAGTAGACTGATACCTATCATACTGTTTAATTGGTTCACAGTTGCACAGGTTATAGAAATGTTCAGAGGATTCCTGTGGCAAAGATCCACCCTGTGGTTTAGTCTTTTCTTTATTTTTATTATCCCAGTATTTTAAGATGACTCCGGTGCCTATTTTGAGTCATTCTTTTAAGAATTACCCCTAAATTGTGGTTTATTAGGTCTGGCTCCCTAATTATCTCGAACTATGGATGTATAGATGTCAGCAATAATTTTTGGTAGTTTTCCCCTTGATCCGCTAACAGATTTTGTGTGATACTTAAGTGTACTGCCAAAGCTGCAACTTCCCCTTTAACATTATTTAAAATAATTGAGGCTAATGTGGTATAATTGCCAATACGTTTGATCCCCACGTCCAGGGCAGGGGCTATCCCATATTCATTTTGGATCTGTTTGAGGGCATCCGGCAAAACAGCTATGGATGGTGTGCCATGCGTGATGGTATAGATTGCGGCAAACATTGTGCCCCAGGTGGCACATTCCTCTAATGGGGGAACCATTCCTTAAGGTAGGCACATTGTGAGGATTCTATGTTTATCTTGAGGTCCCGTATGGGGAAATGCTGCTTCAAGCTGATTTGTTTTTTGGACAATCCGGAAAGAAATTTCCTTCTGTCTGGTGGGAACCTTTCCTGTACTTGAATTTATAGTAACTGGACAATTTGATGGCATTGCTAAATGCTGTAGTGGAGCTCGAGCAGTCCTCTCTGGGTTTGCTGTTAGGGTTCACATAACAAACTGGAGTACTCCTGTATAACCTAGCTAGACACGTGTAAAGTGTACGCAGCACAGCTCCTGTGAGTGCTACTATTTGTGGATATGGTGTGTAACCAGCTAAGGCTGGTGATGTTCCACCCTTTTTGCTCAGGGGACCGATGGGTGTTGCAGGGCGCCTTGGAACTAGTTTGTGTGTTCCTGAAATATTAGTGCAATTTCTAAATCGTCATATGGTCTGTAATTGTTTTGTATTGATGCTACAGTGTATGTGTAAAAAATTCCTGTGGTGGCATATGCTGTTACCCATGAATAGAATAACTCTGTTTTGCACACATCATTGGCCTCTATCATGAAGGTAACATCCCCTCCTACTTGAGGGAGCCTATGTTGTTGCAACATCTGTGTTTCTACATTTCTGCAGTTGAGTGGTATGACCACCAGTGCTGGAATAGCCATGTGGATATGTGACATTCAGAGAAGGTAACTATAGTGGGGTAATACTTTGAAAGGTTCAAGCTTGAACAACTGACAGACTAAAGTGGAGTTCCCAATTTAGCTGAGGAGGATTTTTCCCTAACACCACAGATGTCTCCGGTTAAATGGTGAGTAGGTGACTCATTAAATAAGTGGGCAACATAAGCGTAAAAACCATGTGGGACTCAGTCCGTGCATACCATCAGAATGTGTTGACCTGGTTCCTGGCTAGCTCACAGTTTGCCATCTGGACTTCAAAACTTTACAAGGTACCGGATGGTATCTGCAACCTCATAATGTAATAACCCTGATTCCTCAACAAAATTATGGAAACAGATCTACCCTTTCGCTGTTAACTCAGGCAGGCCCAAAGGGAGACACAAGTATGCTAATTAGCATTTGAGAGATTTATTAAAGCAATTAGACTCTTGTGTAAAGTCTGTACGCTGCAATGATTAATAAAAGGAAACAGAACATTGTAACCAGCATTACAAGAATGTTAAAAAAGATGAACAATTCAATCATTGTGCATTTGCGTTGAATATATGAATACATATAATTGTACTCCTACCTAGCGCAGCTTATCCTAAAAGGCATAGGGTGTACGGGTCTGCTAGAATCCCTTAGATTGGTCTAGTGCCCCATTTACCTGTGGGTGTGTGTCATCTGATAGCCAGTCGTAAAGCAGGCCGCCGTCCTTTTCAGGATATTGACGGGAGTCAGCTGGGCTAGAATTCAGGCATGGGGTGACTTCGACAACCCATCAAAATGTTCCTCTGCTAAACAAAGGCTTGGTGCAGTTTATATAATAAACTGGACCTGTTTGTCCAATGCCTGAGCTCTGGTCCAGCCGTCTTTGTTGATGCTACCTTCCCAGAGCTGTTGCTGAACGGACAACAACGAATTTTGCGCAATGTAACTAGACCATGTACAGAATGTTCCAAGGGATGATAATGTGCCTACTAAGAAGTGTAGCTGTAAGTAAACCACTACTGAGTATACTATTTTGTGTGGGCTCGCAACCAAATGTGTGTTTAACAGCAAAACAAGATCAGCAAAAATGGCGGAGGAAGGCGATTTGTTTGGTGGAAGACGACCCTAAGCCTGACAGGTCTAACATGGTCTCATTGTTTTATTTTACTGGCACAATTAAGTTGGTGCGCTAGATAGCCTTGAGAGGATGGTCACCAGTTGATCTTGGGTTCCAAAATAAAATGCTGAAGTGCTGAAGGCAAGCAGCTGAAAACTTGTATTTAGCCTGAAGAATTGTTTTTACATCTAGGAGGCAATGAAAGATTTTAAAACTCCCAAATGGATGAGTAACCAAATGTACCATATTTTCAATCTTGAGATGCATAACTCATCAAACTTAATCAAACCAAATCAGCATTTTTAAACTGCCAGGAACCTCAAAAGGCATGATTAAAACACAGAGGCATATCCCAAAACAATTTCAGTGTTTAAAATGTTTTGTAAACTTCACCAGCATTTCAATTTACGCTTTACACGTAATATGGGCTATCGCTTTTATAACGCCCTCATTGATTAACATTGTCCGTTCTGACACTTAGTTAGAATAGGTAACTATGAGAAATGATTTATTCTGATTGATTTTACCTTGACTAATTTTAGATAAAGCAATATAATTTTAAACATGGTGTTGAATTTTATTTCTTGTCAATTATTGGGTTTACATTGTTGATTATTATTGTATATGTTGTGTAGATTATGTTATTGATTAGGACAGTCACTAAACCAGATCTGATTGACCTGATATTGATGCAGGGTGTTAGTTGTTTTCTTTCCACAGGTTTATTGCTGGTAGAGTATTTGAGCGTGTGTTAGTGAAATGGGCCCTAACGTATGATGTATGTATGTGCGTGTAACTGTGTGATTACTCTATCCGTGGAAGTGGGCATATTTTAGATACCCTGATCTCTATCAATTTCCTGGTAGCAGAGATTGATGGTTTTAGATGGTTGTCTTGATCTGATAAGATTGCTTGTACATTGGCTTATTGATTATTGATTTTATTTTGTCAATATTGGTATATGTACTAATATTATATGTTGAAGTCGTCATGTTGAGTTATATGTAGTGCTTCTGGAACTTGGAAGCTGTTGTAGCAGTTCCGTAGTAGGGCAGAGGGAAGTATATGCTGCTCTCGGAAAAGACGGGATTGTAAGGAATAACGTGTGACAATTAAAGTTGCGCGTTCACATTGTCTGGGTTCGGAATCAGTGACATCGTCGTATGTTACTCTTAGATATATTTCTAGTATGTAAGGAGTGTGTATCGTAGTGAAGGTTATCTTTGAAACTCTGGTCTTAAGTCCCAGGGATCCGTAGAGGATTTCCGTTAAAGCTTATCGCGGGAGGAGTAATAGGTATTCTCTGAGCTTGTTTGAAGAACTGGGCGAAGTTGCTTAGTTAATGTGTGTTATAATTCTGTAGTGGAGCAGATTGTGTCTGTTCTCCGAAAACAGGATTCTGTGTGCATGTACTATATTTTTTCTTGCATGAATGTGCGTGAATGTTTGTACATTTTGTTGATTGTAAGACTCTTTGGATAAGTCCTAGAGGAAACAGTTAATGAATGTATGTTAGTAGGGCAGAGTAGAAGAAGTACTACTGTGTCAATGAAAGGTTTCTTATGAAATAGACTCTCTTTTACTATTCTGTGGTTAGCGAAGCAGACAATGGAGATGTTTTTATGTTGTAACTAATAGATTTTGTAGAAATCTTGACACGAAGTCTACTGAAGAGATTTTGTAAAGGAGGGGTAGACGAGTGACAGAGGACAGAGACAAACTGCAGCGACTGTTGACGTCAGAAAGTCCGCGCTCTGATTGGATAGTGGATCAGAATAGGGTTCGCGCTAGGATTGGTGCGTTAGTGTGAGTCGCGCAGGGATTGGGAGAGCTGTTTAGTGACGTAGACGCTCCAGGATTGGTGCGTTAGTGGGAATCGAGCTTTTCAACCTAACCTCGTATTGTATATTTATAATACGGAGAGAGTAGAGAGTTTTAGTAAGCGCTAAAATGTATTATCAAGAGGAGAAAAAGAAAAAAACATTCTTTGGGAAAGTTAAAAAGTGGTTTACCAAGGATAAAGAGGTTAAAACGAGAGAGGGTGAGTTGCTACCTCCAGCGAAAACACCTGCATCCTTCATGGTTGCGAAATATGGATTACATACCTGCATATGGTTGCAGAATTGGGTTAGGTATACTAAAGAAGATGGTGTTCTAGCATTTCCAGAACATGGTTCATTTAATTTGGCCGTGTTGAGAAATCTACGGGAAAAGATGGTACGTCTGGACCCGAAGCCGAGACCTACACAGTTCGAGGCTTTAGTGGAATGGGAAGAGGAAGTTCATGAGCGAGAAAAGCAAAGGTCTGGAGGGTATTACAGGAACATGTTTGGGAGGAGACATGATCGTGAAACACATCATGATCGGATGAAAAGATGGCGAGATGTTAATATGTCAGAGGGATTATATCCTATGAGAACAATTGAAGAGGGAGCAGTTGGAGTTAATGAGTATGATGATGAGGTCTTAAATGACATGATTTACAAGAGACCACCTCCATATAGACCAGAACCAGATGAGAGTACACCAGTTGTTTCTCCGATAAGAGATACAGTCTGTATTATTGAGAAAGAAAAAGTGACACCTGAATCAAGAAGTAATAGTTCTTTCAGGGAGAGAGAAAATCGAAGTAGTGAGGAAAATGCTAGAAAATTAGCAAAAACGACAACAGAACTGACTGAGAAAATTAGGGAGTTAACGAAGAATCTAGAAGCTGTTACGGTGCCTGTAACTATAGGTCCGGTTATGCCTGTGTTTGACAAACAGAAGACAGGTGAGAATGGACTGGTGATTCCATATGTTTGGAATGATTTGACAAATTCAGTTGGTCCTTCAGGAGATTCAGATAAAAGAGCAGAAAAAAGTGACCTGAGACAAACAAGACATGACACACATGACACATGTAGTGAACTATTGGATACTAGTGAACCTGGTTGTTCAGGGATGCCAATTTTAGAACCGCAGAAGAGAGTGGTTCCAGTGAGAAAAACTGCTGAAATAACAGTTGATGATTTGAATGATTGGATGAAGGTTCTTCAGAAAAAGGATAAGGATTCACAAGTTATTGATGTGGCTAGGTTACGTATAGAATTAGAAGAGCTTGTGACAGGAACAGTTCCAATAGAAATACTGAAAAGTCATCATGATGGTGAGCTGTTGTTTATGTGTAAAAGCATAACATGGAGAGCAAGGAATACACATGACAGGCTAAGAGCAATAGCAAATGAGCAAGGAGTTGACATTGATAAAGTAAAAGCTTTACAGAGAACTTACAGGATGGATTTTACAGAGAAGGACATTGAAAATTTGAATGTTTCTGGTAGAACAGGACAGATTAAAGAAATGGTGGCATTACTGCGAAGATGGGGTGATGTTGAAAAGTGGAAGGATAGGTGGTATAAGAAAAGAGAAGAATCTGTAACTTATTCAGCATTTCCAGTAAGAGAAAAGGAGAAAACAGTGGATAATTATCCTATGAGAGAAATACCTGGAGGAGGATATGTACATGTTCCATGGACCAGACAGGATATTTTATCATTTACGAATGATTTCCCTCGATTGAGAGAAAAGCCCGTCGAGTGGTACAGGCAGGTAGACAGGTTTGTGAAATTGTCAAAAGTGCTGTGGGTTGACCTGAATAGTCTGTTTGATATAATTGTTCCAGCAGACTTGTGGACTGAGTGTAAAATAGTTGTGAGTTGGCCTACTGAGGAATATCCAAGAGATTCAAGAACAGGGGCACCAGATCCAGAAGTAATGAGGAAGTATGATCAGGTGATGGTATACCTGAAGAGTAAAGTTCCTCCAAAAGAGACAGACTGGGTTAAGATAGATCGAACACAACAGGAAGCAAAAGAATCAGTTCATGCTTTTTACGAGAGGCTGATACTGGCATTTAAACAATTCAGTGGAGATGAACACCTGGGTGACAAAGACTTGAGTCACTTTGTATACAGATTTGTATATGGTCTAAGACCTGAAATTGGTGAGAGAATTCGTGAACACACAGTGGATTGGCAGAGTAAAAAAGTAGATGAGATTCTGAGACATGCAAAATACTTCAGTGATGAAATTGAAGCAAAACAAAGAAAGCTGAAAGAGAAAGCAATGTGGGCACAAGTGAAAGTTGCAGAAAGACAGGAAGCACAGTTAGTGGAACAGGTGAATAATCCAGGAAATAATGCAGGAAATAGACCCAGATATGCAGGAAAAGGAAAAGGAAGTCTTGAGGAAGCGAAGAAAAAGTTCCCTTGTCACAACTGTGGCCAGCTGGGACATTGGAGATCTGAATGTCCTAATCCACCATTAGTGAGTAATGAGAATAAATCTTTAAATCAACAGGTGCAGAACCAGAATGAAGGGAATAATCAACAGCAACAACAGAAAGTTGTGAGACAGCAGAGTCAAGAGCCAAAACCGCCCTTGCCGCAGAATAGAGGGGTACAAAAGTATAATCAGGACTCAGGATTCTACAATGATGAGCAGGTAAACAAACCAAGACGTTCTAACAAAGTACAGCAGTACTTGTTAAAGAGTGAAGGGAGTGAGTCTGAGGGTGATTATTGACGGTGCCGAAGAGAGGAGGAAGAGTGCATACTTGGTGCAACTCTAGAAATAGACCAGGCAGGACCATTTGTGGATGGGAAAATAAATGAGGAGAGTGTTACTTTCTTGGTAGACACAGGTGCAACAAGATCAACTGTCAGGTCAACAGATGTTAAAAATCTTCCTCTCTCGGATGAAGCAATCCAAGTAGTTGGTGTAGCCAATACACAAATCAGAACACGTCTTACTGAACCAGTAAGAGTACAGATAGGGAAATTTTCAGACATGCATAGATTTATTGTCTGTGACACGAGTCCAGTGAACCTGTTAGGTAGGGACTTATTGTGTAAGATGAACTGCACAATCTTTTGTACACCAGATGGAATAGCTTTTGAGACACCAGATGATGATGTTTTCTACCGAATGACTCTAGAAAATAGAGAAAGTGAGTTAATTGGTGCATTTGCTGTGTTTAATCCGGAGGATTTGCCTCAAGAGCTGAGAGACACAGTGAAAAGAGCAGTTTGGGATTTTACAGGAGAGGATGTGGGATTGATGAATAATGTAGATCCAGTGAAAATTGCAGTGAAAGAGGGAATTACATATCCTAACATTCCTCAGTACAAAATGACACCAGAAATAATTGAAGGGATAACTCCTATAATTGAGAAAATGATTCAGCAGGGAGTTCTGAGAGAACTACTGAGTAGTCCGTGTAATTCACCGATAATGGGACTGAAAAAGCCCAATGGCAAATTTAGGATCGTACAGGATCTGAGAAAAGTTAATCAAATTGTGGTGGCATGTTGTCCAATTGTGCCAAATCCATCAGTGATTCTGTATCAAATTCCACATGATGCTGAGTGGTATACAGTGATTGATTTGTGTCATGCGTTCTTTTCAATTCCATTGCATCATGACAGCCAGCCAATTTTTGCATTTAGGTTTGGCCAGCGTATCTTAGCATGGTGTCGAATCCCACAGGGGTATACAGAAAGTCCTTCGATATTTAATCAGTTATTGAAGAAATCGTTGGAGAGTTTGATTATGCCCGAAAACTCAGTGTTAGTGCAATACATTGATGACCTATTGGTGGCATCAAAGACACGTGAAGCTTGTGAAGTGGATACCATAGCTTTACTGAATCATCTGGCAGATGGAGGGTTAAAGGTATCTCCAGCCAAATTGCAATTTTGCAAGAAAGAGGTGCATTATCTTGGACACAATATTGAAAAAGGTCTGAGAAAAGTGACTACTGACAGGATCAGAATAATCAGAGAAATGAAAGCTCCAAAAACCCAGAGAGAAGTGAGAATGTTCCTGGGTATGGTGGGTTATTGTCGTCAGTGGATAATTAATTTTTCCCTGATAGCTAAGCCACTGATTAAACTGACAAAAAGTGAAATGACAGATCCATTAGATCTGGATGCAGAACAATTGGCAGCATTTGAAGAGCTCAAAAGTAAAATGTGTGAGGCTCCAGCTTTGGGTATGCCTGACTATGAGAAAGAATTCGAACTGTACTGCAGTGAGAGAAATGGATGTGCACTTTCAGTGTTAATCCAGAAACATGGACAATTGAGAAGGCCTATTGCGTACTTCTCATCAACACTTGACCCTGTAGCTGTGGGTTTACCAGGTTGTCTGAAATCTGTGGCTGCAACATGCAGAAGTCTGGAACAAAGTGAGGGAATTATAATGGGATATCCTGTAAGGGTATTCGTACCTCACAATGTGGCAATTCTTTTGACAAGAAGCAGAACTCAGTACATGTCACATAGTCGGTTGACTAAGTACGAAAAAGTGATTCTGGGTGCATCAAATGTGACTCTTGAGAGATGTGTGAATGTGAATCCAGCGACACTCTTGCCGGATATTGAAAATGTGGGTATAAAGATGGAAGATGAACATGATTGTTTGGATGTGCTTGAGTACTGTACAAAACCGAGACCAGACATAAGGGATATTCCCTTACCTGAGAATGACCATGTGTTGTTTGTAGATGGATCATGCTTGAGGAATGATGATGGTGTGCTATGTGCAGCATATGCGGTGTGCAAAGTTTCAGAGGTCATGGAAGCATCACCATTGAAAGGAGTGAAATCTGCACAAGTTGCTGAATTAATAGCATTGACAAAAGCTTGTGAGATTGGGAAAGATTTGAGGACGACTGTGTTGACTGATAGTCAGTATGGATTTGGAGTGGTGCATGATTTTGGCCAACTTTGGCTACAAAGAGGTTTCTTGACATCGAGTGGGACTCCAATAAAGAATGCTGAAATGATTGGAAAATTGCTTGAGGCGATACAGCTGCCTAAAGAGTTAGCAGTTGTAAAATGTGCTGCCCATGGTCCAGGGGAGGATTTTATAACGATTGGTAACAGGTACGCCAATGATGTTGCGCAGTACTGTGCCAAGACCAATCAGTCTATTAACAGGGAAAGAGAGAGGGAAATGTCTTTTCTTTCTGTGATGTTTACTAATGTCCTAGAGACCTGGGATGAAGTGAAGCAGTTACAAGATGAGGCAGGAGATGAAGAGAAACAAGATTGGATTAAGGCAGGATGTGCTCCAAGAGAAACAGACCATGTTTGGGTCTACAGAGATGGCAGACCAGTGATGCCTAACTCTATCTTGTCATCAATGGCAAGGATGTATCATGGCCAGGGACATTTGGGGAGAGATGCGATGGTTAGGTCGTTTAAGCAGACCTGGTACAATGCAAAGTTTAGGACAATTGCAGAGAGCATCTGTCAGAGGTGTTTAGTTTGTCAGCAATTTAACACTGGGAAAAAGACAGTGGTGAGTCTGGGAACAATAGGCAGAGAAGGAGGTCCTTTTACAAGAATGCATATTGATTTCATTGAAATGCCCCAAGTGAACAGACTGAGGTATGTTCTAGTGGTAGTCTGTTTGTTTTCAAGGTGGGTGGAAGCTTACCCGACTAGAAGAAATGATGGATTGACAGTGGCAAAGTTACTGTTGAGGGAGTTGATTCCTAGGTACGGGTTTCCAGTTACAGTTGAGTCTGATAGAGGTAGACACTTTCAGAATGAGCTCATGGGTTTGATTTGTGAAGCATTGAAAATACAGCAGAAGCTACATTGTGCATACCGACCAGAGGCTTCTGGTGTGGTTGAGCAGATTAATGGCACAATTAAGAATAGGATTGGAAAGATGTGCTTAGCCACTGGCATGAAATGGCCAGATGTTTTGCCTTTAGTTCTGATGACAATGAGATCTACTCCAGATAGAACTACTGGTTTGAGCCCGCATGAAATAATCATGGGACGTGCTATGCGCCATGCATTCGTGCCTGTCAATAAGTTGGTGACAATAACTGATGACATGATTTTGGATTACTGTAAAGGCCTGGCTGACGCAGTTCATTCTGTGTTTCACCAGGTTGGAGAAGAAGCTACCACACTTGAGAAGAAGCAAGCCCATGATCTGAGTCCAGGAGACTGGGTGAGGATTAAGGTACACAGAAGAAGAAATTGCTTGATTCCAAGGTGGGGAAGGCCGAGACAAGTCATTCTGACTACAACGACTGCAGTAAAGTGTGCTGGAGTGAAGCACTGGGTACATGCAAGTCATACTCTGAGAGTTCCAAACCCAAAAGAAGGGACTGGTAAAGAGTATTTTGAAGAGTTAGATTCCAGTGATGATGAAGATACTGATGATACGGAATCAGTGAGAAAAGAACCAGAGAGAGCTTCAAGAGAATCACTGCGAGTATCAGAGAGAAGATCAAATTCTGTAAGAGAGCCTGAAGTTTCGAACAGCAGCGAAGGAAAAAGAAAAGAAAAGAGAAATCACACAGAGACTACTCCTGAATCAGATGAGGAGGAGATTGAAGAACCACTTGAGATTATACTTGAAGAAGTAGGGTCAGAAGAAGATAGAGAGGGACAGATTGCGGAAGACCCCCGAGGAGGTGTAGGGAACATTCATGAGGAGCTAGGTGAAGGGACAAGTAGACAGCAAGAAGATTGCGTGTCGGAGACCCGAGGAGGGACAGGAGTAGGGAAGTCTCAAACAGTGGTGAAAAAATCTGTGGAGAAGAAGAAAGCTGTTGGAAAACGGAAACAAGAGGCACTTGAAACAGATGATGAAGATGAACAAACAGAGGGTCGAGTTCTGAGAAAGAGAACTTGGATTGGAGAAAGGAGCAATAAAGAAATAAAGCCGAAAAAGGTGTTAAGAGGAGACCGTTGGCCTAACAACAGAGTTAAGAGGCTGGGATACAAAGTGATAAGAGCAAATACATCGAAAGCTGAACAAGTGAATGAAGTTTCGAGTCAAAGTTCAAAAGCTGAAGGAGAAGAATCAAAGGAGTCAAACGAACCAGTGGAAATAAAAAGAGTAAGAAGACCCAACCAAAAGTACAGATCACCGGAATGGTTTTATGTGGCACTGTCTGAAGGAGGAGAAGAAGAAACAGTGACTCGAGATAATCCGGAAGTGGTCTTGAGAGAAGTGGTTGAGGAAGACACTGGTGAAATTCTGAAAGTACTCTTGACTGACATTGGAGAAGAGTCGAGTACTGAGGATCTTGACGTTGAAGATCTAATACAATTTGATGTTGAAGAAATTGAAGTGAAGAATGACAAGTATCCAAACTGAGTGAAAGAAGGATTCACTTGGAACAAGTGAACGAAAAGATCATTTGGATAAACTGAAAGCTGAAGAATTGCTGAAGAAGTGAAGAAGTTCAAACAGTAGTGGAGTAGTAGAGGCTAAACTAAAATGGCTAACATAGAGGATAATAGAAATAGATGTGCCTTCTTTAAGAGGTGGTGTAGGATGTGCTGCTGTTGTACTGGATTATTAATGCTTCTATGGGGTGTTTTAGTTTTATTAGTTACTTTTAGAGTAGAGTTTGGAATGAATATAGAGAATGGGACAAATGTAGAGAAGAATTCACAAAAAGTAGTTCCAATTAGAAGTAGTAGTTACATACACAAAGATAGGTCAATTAATAATTTTTCTAGTAATGTTTTTTCTAAACTGTTATATGAATATGTGAAGACAATGGAAGTAAGGGATTGCTACGTCTGTATGCAATTACCTGCATCTGTCTCAGAGGGTGTTACTTATCACCATTTACCAGCTACATATGGTATTTCTTGTAGTATTTTAAGTAGTGTTTTTTATTTGTTTGGGAAAGTAGATTATAAGATGTCTAACAGAGATAGTATTTTTGGGCACTTGCCAATGAACAAAGAGCTGAATCCAGCTAAAGAAGCTAATACTTTTGGTGAGATTTTTATTGAAGAAAAAGGATTAACATTAGATTACATTTTTAAGAATAATTTAACTTGCAGTTTGAAAGAAGAGGAGAGAGCTTTCCTGGATATGGTAGAAGAAAGGAGAGTGAACATGCATGAGAAAGGGGGAAAATATGAAGTGAGTGAGACAATTTGGGACATTGAGATGGGAAAAGAGTTGAAGAATGGGGCTAGTCCAACTTTAGCTCTAGATGTGCCGCAGAAGGGTAAACTTTGCATTACCAGAAGGAAATCCCAATATGATACATATTTTGTGGGAACTAGTGAGTGCCATGATACATACTTCATTGCGACAGGTTGGGGTTTCAGAGGTGGAGAAGATACAATTTTTCCAGGAGTGTACTATGTTTGTGGGAACAAGGCTTATTACAAGTTGCCTGACCATTGGTATGGCACGTGTTATGTGGGCCTGGTTTTTCCTAAGATTTTTCATACAGATAAAATAAGAGATGTAGAAGATATTAACTTATTAACACGTTTTAGGAGAGAAACTTGGTCTGAAATTGTGGGTGATATTTTTGGGGTTTTGATTCCAGCAGTGGGAATTTCTTTAAATGCTTATGGAATTCGGAAACTGTCCACAGTGGTTGATCGCTTATCGACAAATACCGCAGGAGGGTTTCTTTTGGTGAATACGGAATTAAGTGCCGTACGTGCCATGTCTATGCAAAATCGACTTGCCCTTGATATTCTATTAGCCAAGGAGGGGTAGTACTATTATAGGTAGAATATTGTTTCCCTTGTCTTGTATAATTGTGGCTTTGTTAATAATAAGATTGGTGTGTGTGTGTTGTAAAAATAGGGGAGGGAAAAAGAAATTGAATAAAGAAAAGAAAAACAAAAGATTGAAAAGAGAGCCTCAAGAAATTGAACTAAAAGAATTGAGGGAGAGTGTTTATTTAGAGACAAAGAGAGATGATGAAAGAGTGACTGGTGTTTAATGTTGTGTAAGGGGAAAAGACATTTCTGATTTCTCCTAAAATGGGACCAAATTTTCACTAATTTATTTTTTTGGGTTTATTTGGTGATAAAATCACCAAAGGGGGGATTGCTGGAGCAGAGTTTTCATTAAGAAAATTCAGGGCTTTTGAAGCTCTAGTATGTCTATGCGTTTTATTAAATATTAATAAATAACAATTAATTATTTGTCTTGTGTAAGTGTGTATTCATTAATCAATCCGTTTGTCTTAACATAAGGAGAAAGTTACACGAGGGTTAGCATGTGTGTGCTGTTTTTGTTTTCTAAAAATAACGTGCAAGTTTTCATGTTTAAACGTTGCTGTGTGCTGTTTATTTTGAGCACAAAACGCTGTCTGAATTAATGCTTTTTTATGTTGCAAAAGCTAGATAAATGCATACACATAAGGGTATTAGTGGGGTTAACACTGTTTAATCATTATGCTGTAGTAACGTTGTTTTTATTTCTTTTAATTGAGATGGTCTATTGTGGCCTATGGAGGCCTAATCCATGATGGCTAATTTTGAAGCCTGGCCTCGAGTGAATATGTGAAAGACGTGACGAGAGCGACCCCTGCTGGAAATGGTCTTGAGGGTGACTGACCATGGTCCTTCTATGAAACTTTCCATGAGGACAGCAGCAGTTTTGGGTGTTCTCCAAGAAAAGTGAAAGTGTCCTTGGCAATCTCGAAAGACAAAGGAGCCGTAGAGGAAAACTCTGAACTGTGGCTCGATGGCCGAGGAGAAGCCGGATAAAATGTGTTACATGTTTTATTTTCTTGGTTCCTGTTCCGTAGTCTTCGCTGTGTGTATTTTTCCTGAGCGGAGGTTCACCAATGTTGCAATGTTGCATCCTTTCCTTCTCGCTCTGCTCAGTGATTAAGCGTATTCTTGCGAACTTGATGAGTCTTTCCATTGTATTTTTCACTATAAAAACTGTTAGTTTAGGGAGGGATCTCCCCACTCTTTTGCCACCCTTTGCTGCGTGAAGCTGCGTTGCTGGGGATTGATGCTGAGGACTTCGTCCTGAGAGACTTTACCGAGAGACTTGTCCTGACCCGTTCTGACACTTAGTTAGAATAGGTAACTATGAGAAATGATTTATTCTGATTGATTTTACCTTGACTAATTTTAGATAAAGCAATATAATTTTAAACATGGTGTTGAATTTTATTTCTTGTCAATTATTGGGTTTACATTGTTGATTATTATTGTATATGTTGTGTAGATTATGTTATTGATTAGGACAGTCACTAAACCAGATCTGATCGACCTGATATTGATGCAGGGTGTTAGTTGTTTTCTTTCCACAGGTTTATTGCTGGTAGAGTATTTGAGCGTGTGTTAGTGAAATGGGCCCTAGCGTATGATGTATGTATGTGCGTGTAACTGTGTGATTACTCTATCCGTGGAAGTGGGCATATTTTAGATACCCTGATCTCTATCAATTTCATGCAAAGAATGCTGATACACGGATCTCTGGTGAGAATTATCTTCAAACGAGGAAGGGTGAGAATGTGCAGATATAAAATATAGACGTTTTAAGCTTACCCAGTTCTATGTTATACATCATAGCTTTCTGAGATCCGTCAAGAAGCACAAAATGATATCTGAATGCATTGTAAGCTGCTCAAGATGTGGCCACATGGGTATTGATTAAATGCTTAGGATCTCAGCTTTCACATAGCTTGTTTGAGGTCATTATCAAGAATGAAGGCTGATGCTGGAAGAGATGGCAAGGAGCTAAACCTGTAGAAACCATGGGGCAGATCTGCAAGAAACTAATGCAGCCCGGTGCCGCAAGTCACTTTGCTGCTCCGCGCTGCGTTAGTTTCGAAGCCTGGGATGCGACATATTTAACCCAATATGTCGCATCTCTGTGCTTCCCCCTGTGCTGGCGCACAAACTGCTGCCATGCGCCATGGTGCAAGGATGCCTGCGTCGTGGGGAGATTGTTTTTGTGCAGGGAGGGGCACCTTCCTGCACAAAAACAATCAATTGAGGTGATTTCCTCTTCTAATGTGTGCTGCAGAATGCAGCACGCATTGAAAGAGGAAATAAACAAGGAGAAATGACAACATGTCTCCTCGTTGCACCTCGCTACACTACCCATAGGGTGGCGTAGCATTCTGACGCATTTCCAGATCTACGATTTCTCGTAAATCTGGAAATGCATCAGTGGACATGGGTGTTGCGTGGGTACACCCACAGCAACACCCATGTCACGCCCCTAACATGCAAAGTGTTGCGTGAACAGGGGCGATATTTACAAGCACAGGTTAAGTCATGCAGGGTGACTTTACCTGTTCTTGTAAATATCACGTAGCTGGCTGTGCCATCGGTGCATCACACAGCGTGGCGCCAGGGGTTTGTAAATCTGCCTTCATGTACCTGAAGGTATACAGGAGTGTGGTGAACGGCTGCTGTCAAGAGCTGTGGAATGGATGGTCTGTTGGAGCCAATTTAGTAGTCACCATTGTGGAGTCATGAATGTGATGATGCTGATAAAGCGTTGCAGGGACAACTCATTAAAATGCAAAAGGTAAAAGCCTCTCAAGACAGCCTAAACTTCCTTCTTCAGGTCAGGGGAAGACCACATGTTGTCAATTCCAACCCCTCCCCCCCCTAAAAAAAAAGAACTGCAGTTCCGTCCTGTCGCTGGCTTTCATGTGCGTTTTTGTGTGTTACATTGCTCAGATGAGCTTTACCTAAAAATGATTAAATTTCGTGGATTCTTACATTGCCCCACTATCGCTCCTATTAGGTTTTGATCAAAGTGCATGAAGTAGTCCTTTTGTTAGAATAGAGCATGGGTGTTATTTTTGATGAAATTTACCTTGCTGATTCAAAACAAATGTAATTGCTGAGTATAGATTTTTCGTTTAGTACATGCTGCTGTTTGGATGCCTTAATCTGTCATAAAGGCTCATTAATCACTATTGTGATATGCATTTCCTTTACTTTGCTCCCATGAAAAGATTTCCCTGGATTTACAGCTTTTTTGTTCACAAAGACGTGCACGCACAAAGGCTTTCTTAATGATCCAATAAAAATACTGGCCCTTTGCCAAAAGGTTGTAATATTTTGCTGTGTGTGCCTTTTAAGTGTAACTTCATCTTCTGACTCATTTTAATAACACTCTTCCATTAAAGTACAGCTTAACTCTGCTAATTCAGTGTGTTTAGGAAAGAGGCCTTACTCCTAGCTTCCATTTTTGTTGTACCCATCATTTTGCATCATTCTGGGATTTTTCTGTGGGGCAACACAAAAGCCATCCAAAGATGAGCAAACAATTCTTACTAAAATCATACCTATTGGCCTCTCCTTAGTTGTTTACCTGTATGATCATTCGCATACACCACAGTTACCAACATGTTTACTAGGATATAGCATAAATAAATTAAAAGTTGCATCATATGTTCTGTCTACTCTTACTGCCGCAAACTGGAAAAATATAAATTGTATCTATTTCAGCCACAAGCAAATATAAGGACTTACTCTCGTGCAGGGGAGGGGAGCATAATGCTGGCACACTGTATTCTCTATCTGTGATTCCAATCATTTTAAGCAGTATTATTTTTTAGTACTGGCACTGTTTAAATACAATATGAATTTTTGTATTTTATATCAGCGGAATGCCAGTTCCAAAAAATTTAATTGGACTGAATACTGGAACGTATAACAAGGCCATTCATCAAGGAATTTAAACCCATTTTTCAGTGCTTTGTCTCCATGCCTCTGTTGTTTTCACATCTGTAAGCATTTTGAAACAAGCCCCCAGAGTTCTGTTTAAAATGTTCTTCACGTGTTCGTCAAATAAATTCATAGTGTTTTCATCTTATTAGATTGTGATCCTTGTTTTTCGTTGATTTTTCTTTTTATTGTAAACTTTTGATTGAGGTGTTTGACGGAGGAGCCTGGTTCCATTCCATAATAATGGTCGTTGAGTGGCAAACGCCTTGCTAGTTTGTTGTTTCCAGCAACTTACCAACAAACAGGAACAACAACATTATATTTCTAAGGTGTTAAAAGTCACGTGCCAGCCTTCCTACCAAGCTTTTTCTGTTTATGAACTATACATTGAATATACATTGAATATTGCAGGTCCTCCACAGCTTCAAGGTGTCTGCCCTCTGCTAGGGCCAGAACGGGGGAGGGGGGGGTGCTAGCGAAAAGCAAAAACGGCCCTACCCACAGGGGAAATGCCCAGGTGCCCGCTGCGGCCAGTCCGGCCCTGCGTGTGCATTGCTGGATTTAACATGCACCCTCAGCATAGCTACCAAAGGCCTGATTCGCAAAGGTATGTTGCACTTTTGAGTATGTTTACACTTTGTAGTAAGTTTGCTACTTTTGATATTCACCAAGTGTAAGCTTACCACATAAGTTTAAATTACATGTCTCTTCCCCACGGTTAGGATTTTTTTGTAAATTTTGTTGTTGTTGTTCAACAGTTTCAACAACCAACTTACTTAGGACAATTATCCAGCAGTGTTTTGTTTGACAATTGTTGGTTAAAGGTGAGACATCAGGTATAAGCATGGTAATCAATAACCAATTGAATGTACATTCGTCATCCCAGCCGCGTGAGCAGGAACACCATAGCATTCCCAGACTATTCTCGATGGCTTCCAACCCTCCCACCACATATAGCCTCTCACATGACCCGCAGCCCTCCCTTTCCTGTAGCCACCTCAGACCTCCTCCTAATGTGACCCATATCTTGTCGAACTTCGGAGGTATCGGGGGTATCCCTTACTTGATAGACTATGGCCTCAGTTGGCAAACACCAGTTCATGTTGACTCATTCAGACTTAAAACACGAGGTGGCAAATATTTTTTAGTACTGGGAGCTAATGCATGGTACCAACTGCGCAGTCCTCTTCGATTCATAGAATCTGAAGCTCTCTTCAAAAATCAGCTTAAGACCTGGCTTTTTTTGGCCCGATGCACTCTGCCACACTCTCATCCAGTTTGCTTTACTGGGTTATCAGCTCATAACTTGCAGCGCCATGATGCTCCTAGTGAGTAGCAGTGACCTTTATAAGTGTTTAATTAATTCATTTATTAATCCAACTGTCATTGCTAGTATGGTTTTTGCTCCCCATGGACATGCTATATTTTGTTTAGTCACTGGCAGGGCTGAATTGCAAAATAGCAAGTCATATTCCAGTAGTGTTACTTCTTCCCATATCCACATCAGTACCATAGGTGGCCAAAGGGGGAGCTGTTTATTCACGACCGCTGACGTATGATGTTCATCCTTTGTCCAGAATGTCCACAGGTGGGGACAGCTCCATAAATTATGTACTAATGTTCTCCTTGTGCCACATTTCCTCAGACATCTGTCATCCCTTGTTTAACTCATCTTCAATACCCTTGTCCTCGTCTAATAGGCACTGTATAGAAATTTAAATCAAACAAGTCGGAACACTCATCTAATAGCCACCTCTCTGAGATATCAACAAGCCTCAGCCCAATCTGCATCCTTTAGGACTCCTAAGTCCTGTTACCATCTAACCTTAAAGATGCCTAATGGGGGTGGCAATTAGTTCTGATTGTTTTGTATGTTGTTTTGCATACTTGTACAGTGGTGATGCTAGTAATCTATATTCTATATTCCAATGGTGTCTCGTCTCCTATAGCCTTGAATAACTCTGCGTACTCAGTCAGCACCCTTCTAACTGCAAATATCTCCAGAATTGTCCATCTGCCATCTCATACCATCTTTACAGTTCCACAAAGGCTATCATATTACCCTCTTGCCATACGTCGCTCACCATGGACAAGTCGAACAAATCCCACTGGCGGTGTGCATCCCAGCCCTTCATTTTTGCCAGAATGTCAGCTTCTTACAATGGTGTTTCCAGTGTTAATCTCTCCTCCCATCCCATTGCATTCGTAGCTGAATGCCATATTTTTGGTACAGTCGCTGTCAGTGAGGGTAGCCAACGATTAGGACTTCTGTCTTGTAACCTACAGAGGAAATCCCTCTTTCCCATTACCGGTCTTAGAGGTCTAAGCCCATTTCTAGCCACCAAGAGCTGGGCCGCCCAGTAATAGTATTTAGGATTGGGGAGAGTGATCCCTCCTTTGTAGGATCTCCTAATAAATATTTGAAGGGCTATCTGAGGCACAATATGTCCCACAAAAGCAGTCTTGTGGTGGGGTCCACTGCTTGGAAGAATGTATCTGATACTCCATAAAGTTTATTCTGGAGAATGTATAACACTTTTGGGAGCATGCTCATCTTTTACAGCAACGCTCTGACCATAAGGGAGAGTGGCAATTTCTGCAATGTGCCACATGGGTCTTTTATTCTGCAAGTATCCTACCTAAGTTACATCTATGACATTCCGAGGGGATCTGTGGTAATGTAAATTCCCAAATACCTAAGTCCTGTGTACAACATTTCTAAAGGGATCTCCAACTCCTCAAACACCTTCCAGGGGCTAATTAGTAACAAAACTGTTTTATGCCAATTTATTTGAATACCCGCAAATCTACCAACGATGTTGAGTAGATCCAGGATTCTAGGGAAGGAGTTATCTGGATCAGTCAATACAGGAGGGTGTCATCCATGTAGAGTTGTATTATATTCCTCCAGTCGTGATCCCATCGGATCCCTCATACCAGGGCATCTCCTTTCATCCACCTTGCCAGTGGCTCAAGGGATACTGCAACCAAAATAATGCATTTGCCTTACTCTTGTGTGGGTGGGGGACACACCTCCCTAACCCCACTGCCCTGCCTAGTTTCTTCTTACTCCTCCCTACTCACATCTCCTGTAGTACAAAGTATGCCCCTTTTTGCACCCATCCCCATGTGTCCCTCCCCTATCTATTACCACTAACATTTTGTGACATTTTCCATGTTTTCAGCATGATTAGGCGTGACATTTAGTTACATTTAGTAACTGACTCTAAACTCTTTGAAGCCAGTCTATCCTTTGTAGAACTAAAACTATCTAAAAAGGATTTGCTAGAGAAGCAAGACTGGCCTGGGAGGCACTGTAATTCTGTCTGGAAGGGAAGAAGGGAAGTGAAAAGAAAATTTTGAATGGAGTTAAACGAGATGGTGAGTGGAGTGTTGGGGGAGTGATCTTGAATGAAATGTTTATTATACGCTCTTGATCCAAGGTTGTGTAGGTCCCTATGGTCAAAGGGCAGAATCCTGCCTCTGTCACCAAGTTTAGCATGTGCCTTAGTCATCTTTTAAATGCTTGATTTAACAGACTATTTCCACTGATGTGGTCCATATGATCTTGTCTTTGGCACAATTCAAATCCCCAATCTCAAATTTTGCCACATTAAGGCACATTAAACTCTAGCTCACTAGAAGTAAATTTGGGATATTTGCCTGACTCTATCTATGTAGATATTGCACGGATACTTGTATGACTACTTGGGCCGCTTGGGGAATGTTTACATGTGATAGCAAACGTAGGAGGAATGGGCTTTGTCAAATGTCATCGGGGAGAGGAGTTGGCCTAACGGTTAGGGCACTCGACCTCGGACCTGGGGGAACTGGGTTCGAGTCTCGGTAACAACGCTAAACATCCTGTGATTCTGGGCAAATTCATTAATCTCCCCATGCCTAACAAAATAAATGAATGTGTGTCCTCATGTAACGTAACTGGTGCTATGTAAAGCGCTCTGATACCTGATTGGATTCAGGCAAGTTCGCGCTATATAAAACTCTGCAAAAAAAAAAAAAAGGCCTTCACCTAAGGATCTGAGAGATCCAATAGTGATGAAGAGGCTATAGTAAATGTTTCACGAGGATACCCTCACTGCGCCTGGATACCCTCACGAGTGACAAGCAGCACTCTACAAATCCACCTTACATTACATTACATGAGGTAAGACTGGATCAAGTACAGGAAAACCTCCATAACTTTCTTTCACTATATTGAAATGAAGTTATCATGGTGTATGACAACAAACTTTGTGTAGAGATAATTAACACTCCATGCTGGAATTCATGAAGTTTAAGAAAGATGACCCTCTAATGTTGACTGGTGTGTTTTCACGAACACAGACAGATTTTCCAAAGCTTGATTGGTGGCCATGACATAGTTTGTCATACTCTATATAATTAAGCCCGGACGGAGAACTCCGCTCTGCCCGCGGAGTGTGCGGAGATTTGCCTTCTTCGCAGAACAAATCTCCGCACACTCGGTAGCAGAGCGGAGTTGGCCAGCCCCCGCCTCCACCCCCCCATTAACAATGAATTCTACATTAATTAAAAGTAAATTGAAAACCATTTACTTGTACTGCGGCGTCCCCAGGCTGCCCTCCTTCTCTTCTTCGCCGTCTGGGTAATCCTTGCAAAAACTGCGCATGCGTGCTCACCCGTTATTAGAGGGGGGGGGCGGGAGGCGGAGCGGAGTTTGTTCGCAACTCTGTTGACCTCCCCGTAGCCCCGCTATGCCCACTACGCCCCGGGTCATATATAATGCAGAAGTAATCTTACTAGTTCCCTTTACAGAATATAAATTGAATTAAAGAGGTCTGAGATATTAGGGCTGACAGCTGGTGCTTCAGAAGCAGAGTATCAAATCCTCTTCTAAAGCATTGTTTTCCCCCCTATTGAGGATGATGCATTTATGAGTTATTTAATGCCATTGCATGAAAGCTGGAGGCAGCAACGAATTTAGCACATCCACTTGGCACACCAAGGTCCATCTAGGGGCAATCAATGTTACAGCAGCAACATCACGCGCTCCATCAGGAGACAAAGGACACTACAAGGCCCATAATGCTCTGCTAGTCACTGCAGAGCGTCCCATTCAGGGCATCCATTGGAGCATTTAAATGATGAGGGTGGTGTCCTATGTGCCTTCAATTGCCAAAGCCTCTGAAGAGAAGTGGGGACACTTCGAAACGCGTCAGGCATCCATGGCAAATTGAAGTGCCTAATGTTATCGTTGTGCTGGTGAACTGTATACCATAAAGGCTCTTTAGGAGCATTTTGCCGTTCGAGTGCTCCTTGTGTGTTGGGTACTTCGGAGCTTTGAGGAATATATGACATTCCAAAAGTTGGAAGCACTGGACTTTTTTGTTGGCTCCTTGACTTGTCTTTATCCACAGTTTAAAGGAGAAATTATTCTTCTTGCAATAGAGATGGGGTTGCCAGGCTACTGTTTTGATCAGGGTTTTCAGTGCTTCGAATTAGTTTTTCCTATCTTGGAAATAAAAGAGTCATAATAATGTTTTCGAATGAAAAGAGGATGCACAGCTAACATTTTATAGAGGGTCCTGGTGGGTTAGCCTATGGAAAACATTTTTTACAGGATTGTGACTTCCAGTTTAGCAAACAACATTAGATGTTGGGGACAAACTTATGTAAGGTAGACAAAGAATAATCAACACAATTAGAAAGTAAACACAAACATATTACTAAAAATAGCTGTAATTATATTAAAGTAATACCCTGTAAAAATGATATATATTAAAAGATATGTTTAGAAAATGTGTATAACAATACCATATCAAAAATGACACTTTGCAAAAAATTGCATCAATAAACTAACAATTTATATTCTAAATTACGGCAAGTCATTTTTTATGTGAGTTTATTAATATCACATTTGCTATACCCAACAAAAAGCCACACTGGAGAATGTGTTGTACTTTGGGAAGTGTCTAATTATTACTCCTACTCCAAACATAAACACAGTGGGGAACAGAGTTGAAGTTTGGGGAGGTCATCTTTACAATTCCCAGTGAAACTGAACCACATTGGCAAAAGTGTTAGATTTGGTGTGTCAAACTTACTATTGCAACTCCAAACCTAATACCATTGGGGAAAGTGTTGGTCTTTGATGTGGTTCAACATTACTATTCCCACTCCAAACCTCACCACATAGGGGAAGTGTTGGCTGTAGAAGGGGGTCAGATTTACTATTCCCACTCCAAACCTAACCACATTGGGAAAGTGTTGTACTCTGAGGGGGTTCATATTAACTAGTTCCACGCCAAACTTAACCACATTGGGGAAAGCGTTGGACTTTAGGGAAAGGCATACTCACTATTCCCACTCTAAATTAAACTACATTAGGAAAGTGTAAGACTTTGAGAATTGAAAATGTAATACTCCCACTCCAAACTTAAACACATTTGGGAAAGCATTGGAATTTGGAGAGTTAAAATTAACTGGTCCCAATCTATACTGAACAACACAGGTGAAAATGTAGAAATTAATAACATTGGTGAAAGTGTTGGATTATGGAAGGGCTCAAATTTACTATTGCCACTTCAAACTTTACCATATTTGGCAAAGTGTTGGACTTTGGAGGAGTCACGTTTACTATTCCACTTTGAACTTAACTACATTGGGGAACATGGGGGGGACTCAGATGTACCATTTCCACTCCAAACATAGCTACATTTGGGAAAGTACTGGCCTCTGGGGGGGTCGGGGTGATGCTTTACTATTCCCATTCAAAACTTAACAACATTGGGGTAAGTGTTGGAGTTTGGGGTGGGGGGGGGGTCAAAGTTACTAATCCCACGCCAAACTTTTCCAAATTGGAAAAGTGTTAGACTTTCGGGGAGTCTGATTTACTATTCCCACTTCAAACCTAACCACATTGGGGAAAGTGCAGAACTTTTAGGGAGCGTATTAAACTACTGGCACAAAATGATAACAGACATTCAATAAAAATAATACTTTGTTGGAAACCATTTTAATTATCCCCCAAAAAAGCTGACCACATAAGTAAGGTCAACTGGGATTAGTATAAAAATATATTTACTATGACGTAATCTGCTCAAATACTTTGCTATTGACAGGGTATCACAGACAAAAAGAGGGGTAATAGGGTGTTGTCCTTAAGACAGGTAGACTTAAGGTACATTATTGAATTAGACATAAAGGCCACACATGGGTAGAATAAAGATGAAGAATTCACTAAACATCTAGGTTAGTAACAGATACATAAGAGTTTCTGATAGGATAGGATAGGATACAGATATGTAGATACTGTATATTTTAAATTTTGCATCCCTTAGTCAAATGTGTTCACTATGTATGCAGTGTTTTGGTGTGGTTTTAAACAAAGTTTTATATTTTTTGCACAGGATTTTGGGAGCGTTCGGAACCAGAAGGGTGTTGAACGTTCTCAAGCTAATATTTTTATTTTGTCCTGTTATGCCCAATAGGACAGTATTGTTTAGGGTGGCACATGTTAATAATTCCGTATCAACTGTTTGATTTCTTAGATTATTTACTATGCATGAACAGTGGCTATTTATGAATATGTGCAATATGTAATGAGTCGTGAATAGTCCTGGATATGTAATGAGCTGCATTATGTCCGCATTATGAAACATTTTCATGTGGGATTTGATGGGCATAATCTATTAGAGAAATATTTATGGCCCCCTTTGGGATTGGTTCATGGTCATATAGTATTTTTGGAAGGTTATGCATTGGATACAGATGAATTAATGATGTAAGCTGTCCTATCATATTTTATGTTTAAACATGGGAAATGTTATTTATTTTAACATGAATTGCCACTGTTTTGAGGATTAATTTAGATTATTTGTGTCAACCTAATTTAGGTAACTGCCTGGTATCAATCAATAATAAAAGAAACGTTATTCAATTTGAGAACAAATCATAAAAGCATATATAAAACACAACATACATGAAATATCACTCCCAGATACAATGCAGTACTTTAGAGCAGGCATTGGGAGGTTGTCACATAAATGCTACAGCCCTGTTAAATCAGACATTGCGTGCCAGTGACCCAAGAACCCTTCCTCTCTTCTATAATCACCCCTGGTTTTCCTTAATTTAACAGCGACTCTCACACAGCGACTCTCCGGAAATTAGCCACACAAAATAAGGTATTTACATCAGAAGAAAGCTTTAAAAACAACAAGGCTACTCGCGCCTGCCTAAAACCAGCTCAGTTTAATAAATCCTTTAAAAACTTTTTCCTAGGAAAAGCATAGTACGGGCAGAGAAGAACTAGGTGAAGGGTATCATGTGGAGACCTATTGTCGCAGCCACAGGGCCCTCTCTCTTCAATATTTTTAACAAAACCTGCCGGTACCGCTAGTAAGTGATGGAAAAAATCGAATCTAAAACAGGTAATTAAAAATCTATTGTGTGGGCTCTTCATTAAAGTTAAATAAGGTTCAATTCCCAGGGTTGTCTTTACTAGCGTGTGGGCTCTCACTGTAGGGTTAGCAAGATCAATAGCCACTCGATGTGCCATGGTGAACCTTAAATGCAGGACTTTAATCTCAACCCTGTCCTTTGTTCTTATTGACTCTGGAGTATTGAACAGGCCTGCCTGGCCTAACTTGATGAAAGACTCTTTTACATATTTTATCCAGGAAATTCCCATTGAGTAGTCCAAGGATAAACTATCCTGAGGTACCGTCCTTGTGAAGCCTGCCTCAATGTTTGTCCAACATTTGAGCCAACATAAGAGGGGCTTGACTGCTATCTGGTCAGATATATATTTGACCCCCAATTCTTCATGGACAGAAAATACCGGAATACTTCGAGGGACCTTCTGTAAACCCCTTAAGTAATTATTTTCTTCTCTTTGTAAGTCATAATAAAACTCCAGACCTCGCTTCCGTATAACATCTTGGCACAACAGACTGAATTATAGATCTTAAGAATCATATCCAACTTCCTAGCCTGTGTGCAAAGTTTGTTATAGAGCCTGTAGACTTTTTCAGGGCCACACACTTCTCCTTTAATAAACGTTTAAAATTCAAACAACCATTTCGAGGCATTCCCAAGTATGCGAATGCTGGCACTTTACTCAGAACGTGTGAACCTACGACAAATTTGTATGAGTTTTTTGCCTTTTTCCCCGTCTCCATAACGTATGATTTTGTTAGGTTGGGGGATATATCCCCATTTTCCATGAACTCTACAAAACCGTCAATAAAAGCTGTAGACCATGTGGGGTACGAGTGAGGTGCACCGCATCATCTGCGTAAAGCAGAACCGGAACCGCTTTTCACCCTATTCTGGGTGAATCTGCCCGGATTTCACGTAGTGTTGCATCTAGGCCATTAATATATAAGGTGAACAGAAATGGCGCTAGTATACAGCCTAGTCTTACCCCACTCGAGCAATTCAATTACTCCGTCACCTTCCCCTCCTGCGTATATCGAACTGCTGCTATGGTATTACTATAGAGCACTTGCAGGATATTTATTAGTCCCGGGTCTACCCCAAGCTCACCCAATATAGCCCACAGCTTACTGCGATTCATGCGATTCATGCGATTCATGCGATAGAACGCCGCTGTGAGGTCCATAAAGGCTAAATATAGTGCCCCCTCCTGGGCTAGTGTATATTTGGCAGTGATAAGATATAAGTTAAGGCATTGATCTATGGTAGATTTGGCCAGGCGAAACCCATATTGTACGTCTGTAATAATTTGTTTATCCTCCGCCCATTCCTTCAGCCTGTTTAAAATAGCCCGACCCAACACCTTCGCTGAAACATCTATCAAAGAGATGGGTCTATAACAATGTGGACTATCCCCTTTCTTGAATATGGGCACAATTATTGCGGACGACCAGGAAGCTGGCATAGCTAAGCTTATAGCTACGTTTAGAACCCTTGCTAATAAAGGCGCTCAGACGTCCGGGTTACTAAGAAAAAGATCTGGGGGTATCCCATCTGGCCCCGGTGCTTTATTCCTCGTTAGGCCTCTCAATTCCTGCATTTACTTTGTCCACCGAGAAGGTGACAGAGTTAAGGCTTGGTACTACTTGTACTAATTTCGATTCACTCTGACTAAAGTGGAAGTTATATAGTACCTGAAAATGCTGCTTCCATGTTTCTGGTAGAAAATTATTACTCAGCCCTGGCTTATCCAGGTCTGCAAAGCAGGGTTTTTTAATTACTCCCCAGAATCGGGCGGAGTACTTCAGCTCCGCCGCCTCCATGAGCTCCTCCCGTGCCTCGCGTTGTAATTGGCCCTTTCGCCCTTTGACTGCTAATTTGTAACTTGCACGACATTCCGCCATGTGCTTCCTGTCCCTTGGCATTTGTTTCAGTGCCACTTTGAGCCTTCTCAAGGCCTGTGAGCATTACCTATCAAACCACTTTGGGTGCCCCCCCCCACGAGCTTTGGTAGTGGATCTTAACAGACTGTCCACCAGGTTAGCGACCTTGTTAAAGGCTTCTATTAGGTCCACCCCCTCCACTCCCAGATCTAGACATTTATCATTATCTCCTGGTACCCCTTGTGGAATAAAGAGGCATTAAAAGCAGCTTTATCCACCTGGCACCACCTAAGCCTCCTAGCTTGATCTGTTGCAACAACTGATCCACCACCATCTTGACTGTTTACAACTGATAAATAGGGGGGGCCTCAAGCTCAAGAGTCAGAGGATTGTGGTTACTGAATGCACTATGATTTATATTAAACTGGGATGCACGCCTCTCAACCAAAAAAGAGACAAAAATAAAGTCAATGTAGGAGCAGCATCCTCGTCCTTTAAAGGTGGGAGGGACCATCCTACCCCTACTGCTAGCAATCATATCTATTGTATGTATTAACCCGTAGACGCCTAGATGACCGGTCAGCTCAATTCCCACTGCATGCGCCCCAAATGGGGGCCATCCCTTAGAGGGCAAGATGCCCAATCGCCCTGGACCGCCCTGAGGTGTGGGCACAAATGACAATTAAAATCGCCCACCAATATCAGTTGTGATTGAGCCAGCCCTTTACCACGAGTGTATTCCAGGCACCTATTTAATTTGTTAAAACTGCCTACGCCCTGCTCGTGTGACATTGCATTATAGAAATTCATTATAATAAGCCTAAAAGATTTGTTTGTAAGTTTCAGTCCTTGGACGACGCTTGACTTCCATGCCAAGGATTTCCACCTGCCCTGGATTCTTAAATCTATAAATATAATCAGGTCCCCCTTTGCTCTACCCAAGCTAGATCTCACTGCCGCACATGCAAAAGTTTTATGTCCTTCAAAGAAAAAAGATTTCTCTGTCTCCCACGTTTCCTGTAGACAGATTATATTAAACTGTCTCACGTAGGTAAGCCATTGTGTATCCCCCAATTTATTAGATAAACCCACTACGTTCCATGAGATAATTTTCAGGTCCTTACCGTGGCTTATGCCCGCATACGTTTCAGGCGTAATACTGACCCCTCTGGTGGCTGATTTACCTGGGTGGTTTATATTCTGTGAGTCGGAGTCCCTGGTTCGCATTGGGGGTGTTACAGGTGTACTCCCATGTGATTCCGCCCTCCTTTCTGCCTCCACTGTGCTAACTGAGCAAATATCGCTAAGACTGCCACCCTCCTTCCTGGGAATTAGTCAATCAATATCATTCAGGTCTCTAAGTGGCGCAAAAATGTTAGTAGCTGCCACTGCACCTTCACACCCCCCTTCCCCCCAGTCAAGATTACTCTGTATTAATTCAGTACTAGGTCCTGGTCTGTAAAAAAAAGCCCAATGGTAATGGTTTGATACAGGATTCTAAGGTAAATAAACCATTTGCATGCCCAAAAATCTCCCTTGCCTCCTCCGGGTGTCTAAGTGTAATGATAATACAATCTCATGGGAATACTTTCCTCGACTTACCAAGCCAGGACACCCTCCTGGCCATCAGAATGTGTCTGTGATTTTTAATATTAAACCTAACATAATTGCACAACCAGTGAGCCACTTTATTAATTAGCTGGATGTCCGTCTCCTCCTGCTCATGTGTCCTGGGACTACTGTCAAGACCACTGTATAGGGGCAACTTGCTGGTGGTAGATCTATTACTGGTGGCTCTCCAGGTGTGAGAAATGGTGCTCTAATTGCTTTTCCTTTGAGTTAGGCACAATCGATACCTCCCCTAGATAGGCTTTGTCGGCTGCCCCTATGAGCCTTATCTAGCCCCTTCACCCACCTTCGGTCAACCCCTTCATCCATGTTCCTTTCAATTATCCTAGGTCGTATTGCTACTGCATTGGAATGGAAAACATCATTTACTTGGTTCGCAGTCCTGCTCCCATTGTCAACCTGCTTGTGGTGACTAGTTCCACTATTTGTTCGAGCTACCTTATTCATCTTTTTCGCGCCCTCTACCCCTTCAGCCCCCCCTTAGATACAGGTGGATCCCCCAAAAGTTGCACAGACTGAATACAGTGACACCTCCCCATAACCGGCAAGTTGGATGGTATACTTTTAGGCATTTCCAGCGCTAAAAGTTTCTCCTCAATTAATGACAGTTTACTTAATAAAGGGGCCAGCAAAACAGACACCATAGTTTCCAGTCTTCTCCACTGGTCTTCATTTCCAACGTCTATGGGCAGGATGGCATTTGGACATTGTTGTTTGAGGTCCTCTGGCGGCCCTTGGGATTCCGTCTTGACCGTAAGATCTTGGTTTGGGCATTTGGAAGTGAGGGGTTTAGCTGTAGGCTTATGCTTAGTTTTTTGAATAACCCTCCTGGCACGCTTAACCAGGGGTTCCTTTACATTATTTACTGATGGAGATGTCTTCCCGCTCTTCCCCGGGCTTTCCCTTAGGTGCTTTTTGGATCTTGTGGCCACTTCTCTTGACCTAGTTTCTGTTTAACTGATAGGACTGATTACCGCGAGAGGTGAGGAAGATGGTAAAGAGACTACAGTCCGACTGTCCTTTCCACTTAAAACCTCTCCTGCCATCCTTGCAGTTGTCTTAGCCATGCCCGTACTTGTATCTGTGCCATTTACGGGGCTCAGTAGGTGTACCGCTATGGCTATGGGTGATGGTGAAAAGCCCCTCTGGCCACTAGAGCAGGTCGTGGAGCCAAGATCCTCGTGCACAGACAATGCATCAGGGTCTATGCGGACGTTTACTGGCGACTTCGCCCGCCTTATACCACCTAATGAAGATCTTTTGTTCGATACTACATTGCCCAAAGAGAGTCTTTCCTCCGTTATCTGAATCTCATGTTAGAGTACCGACTCCGCCCGTGTCAGAAAGGCGTCCAGGGTTTCCACCACCCCTCTTCTCCCTGATGTGGTCCTGATTTTAGGTGTTAAATGGTTGGCCATTGTGCACTTAGTCCCCGTACCCGGTAAAAGAAATAAAGCAGTACCTTACTGGACACAAGCACCACCTCTTATGGCAAATGACAGAGAGTGGGCCCAGCCCAGCCTCGGCCGGTCTCAGTCGGGCACAGATAGGCCCGCCCTTGATCCGGGCTTTGTCCGGATGCGGTCCGCGCGTGTCCCGCGCTGCGGGAGCCCTATGGAGCTTTTGAAGGCACCTCCAGGTGCGTGTGATCAGCTGCGGTGGTGGCTGGGTGCCCCAAAGGAGCCTGGGATGTGTAGTCCTGTCCCTCTCCTTCTTACAGACCCGTCGGTGATGGCAGTGATGGCGGCAAGAAAGTGAGGGCTTCCCGCACTGCGGGAGCCCTGTGGAGCTTTTGAAGGCGCCTCCAGGCACGTGTGATCAGCTGTGGCGGTGGCTGTGTGCCGCAAAGGAGCCGGAGACATGTAGTCCTGTCCCGCTCCTCCTTACAGACCTGTTGATGATAGCAGTGATGGCGGCAAGAAAGTGAGGGCTTCCCTGGTATCAATTTCCTTATTTATTTTAACAGAAATTGCCACTGTTTTGAGAATTGACTTTGATCATTAATTGTGGCAACCTCATTTTGGTAAATGCCCAGTTTCCATAGTCATTGTGATTGTGATATGAATTTCTCAGATAAGGTAACAAGATGGTCACCACGGTCATGCACAATATGTAGCTTGTTAACTTTTGTCTAAGTCAATGACACTTTCGTATATATAGGTGTACTGGTGATGCATCACTCACCCATGATCAAGGCAGTTTTGCTGAAACATGTTGGGTGCAGTAGGCCTGGGCAAAAATTTCGTTCCGTTCGCGGAAATTGCGATAATTTGACATTTTTGCGTTCCGCGGAGAGCGCGAAAATGTCAAAAATTCCGGTTTCCGCAGCTTGGCGATAATTTGTTTCTTGCTCGCGCTGTAAAATGATACATTCTCGCGCGCGCGCGATCGCCTTACCTGAATCCCTGCGTTCGCCGACAAGTTTTCTTGATCCGGTCGCGTTCTCCATGAGATGTTGTATTGTTTTTAGCCATTTGCGCTGTCTCGCGACAGTTCGCGCCCGCAGTGACGTCATGCGTCGCGCGATCACGTCTTTCTTCTCGCGATCATGCACCCCGAGAACAACTCAAAACAAGATGCCCGCGCCCGCAAGCAACCACATGGGTAAGTTGGCGACCCGCAACCATGCAGAAAATCTCGCGAACATGCCGGAAAAAAACTTCCGCATCTTTGCGATATTTCTGCTTGTTTGCGATAATTTTAAACATTCTCGCGATAATTTGCGAAGGTTAATTCCGCAAATTCCGCCCACCCCTAGGGTGCAGTTGATGTTGTGTAGATGTTGAAGTGATAAATGTGTTGCAGTGATTCCGTGGAGAGTGCACTGTCTTTTCAGAATGAAAAGTGTGATTTGATTGTTGTGATTTGATATATTATGGGGCACTCACACCAGTGCACCACTGCCTGGAGGGCTGGAGGGCCTGTAAGGACTTAAGAGATGATGATAGTAGGGCTGATATGCCCCACCAGCCCACTCCCTAGTACACGTAAGATGGAAATTTGAGCATTTAACTCTGGAGTTTCTGTGCAGGTGGTGGAAAGGATGGCAGGGAGGGAACTGCTAGCGGAATAGGAGGATTGGGAGAGTGGTAACAGCCGTACGTGTAAGTATGTGTTCCTGGGTATGTCTATTTGTTGTAATTGGATGGGGCAGGAAGCTTTGTCAGGACACATTAATGTGGATCTTTAAATCAAGTGTGAGTAGAAATAACTGTGAGTACTTAAACCATCAGCTGTCTATACGTGGAATAAACAACCCAGGCAATGACATAAAAAAGGGATGCAAAAAGGAGATCAGTAGCAGAAACATTATTTTCGGGGTAGTGACTTTAGCTGGGAACAGAAGAATTGATAAAACTATCAAGCAAAAGTACAAAAAACTGGAGAACTTAACCAGACAAGAGAACTAGATAAAAAAGAGAATGTTTATCAATTTCTAGAAGGGTTTAATGACTGAGTAAACAAATAAATGGGAGGAAGATAAATTAAAAAACTGAAAAGTTTATCAGAGCTCAGAAGGATTCTGAAACATGAAGAATTTTAACTTTCAACAAAAGACATGACAAATTCAAAAAAGATGCAGGAATGACACAGAATGAGATGGATCAGGCACAAAACATTGTGGAACAAGAGAAAGCATTCATCAGTGAATATAGTGACACCTCAGAGGAAGACAGTACAAGACTTTTCGACCAGAGCATTAATGGGAGCATTCATTTTTTAGAGGAATTTCAACTGATTAACCAAGGAAAGCAGCAATGGCATTGGAACAAGCACTGGGGAAGGGAGAGAGGAGGAAAAGGAAGAAGCAAATGCAGAGGTGGTGCAAAGCAAAACAAGATGAGGAAAAAGGATGAAACAGTGCCCGATGGGAGTAACAACAAGGGAGGAAGAAGCCGGAACAAATAGGACGAAAACAGCAAATGCGGTAAATTTATCACATACACCTTTGAGAGATGTTAAATAGGAGGTCCTTAAATGTGGTTTATCTGTTTGTCCCACCATAATGTGTAATTATGCCCAATGCCATATTGATCTACATAGCTGCACTAGGAAATTGAAGTTGCATAAATGGTATACCATCACAGGCCTTATCAATCTCTGAGGCACCAAGAGAAAGCAATTAGCAATCTCAACATCAGTAATATTGACCTTTTGTTTCCCCTAGCACAATTAGATCCTGATAGTGGGGACAACAGTGACAGATATTTGAATTTACCTGAAATGGGGGTAGAGGTTGACAGGAGTTCAAGTGGACTTAAGGCTAAGTCCACCTTTTCACCTACACTTCCCCCAGATGCCATTAACACATTTGATGATGTAAACACACATGATTTCAAGAAACTCACCGAAAGAAAAAGTAAGAAATGGCAGGATGATAATCTCTCTTTTGCACAGAGAAAAGCTATAAAAGGATTAGAGAATGATGAAAATATTGTAATTAGACAGTCTGACAAAGGGGGATTATAGTGATCCTATCCAGGGACAAGTACTTGAAAGAAGGTCATGATCATCTAACATTGAAAGAGTGTTATGTGAAAGTGATGAAAAAGGAGAGATTGCCAATTCCAATAATGAGTATTTTGAAAACTTGAGAGAATGGAGTGGGGCTCTATTGAGTGTGATGCATTAATAAAACATTGTGAGCATCCTAGGATACCAATCAACTACCTTCTCCTCAAAATACATAAGAACACCCAGATCCCACTCAGAAGATCAATTGTATCTTCCTTGGGGAGTTTATTAGAAAACACATCCAGGTATACTGATTCATTTCTATGCCCATTGTAGCTGTATTACATTCATATATTCAGGACAGCCAATGTTGTTTGGCACCCCTGAAGGTATTCACTTGGAAGATGACTTTGTATTGATGACTCTTTGTGACATTTTGGATGTATTACTTGGCATAGTTGTCCGGCCTTACCATGCAATAAACTCACAAAAACTGTTTTGGGTACAGTCAAGTTAATTTGCAAAACCTTTAGCTTAACCCTAGGTAGCTGTGGCTTCAAGCAGCAAGGTTCAAACAAAGTAACTTGTGCAAATTATTTAGAAGCAACAAACAAAAAATAAGAAAGTGACAAAATACGAAAGAATCCAACACCAATGTATAAATATAGCTTACATTTTTATGAATTTTTAGTGACCAGGATGAGCAAATTCCACTGGAGAATTCTGGAGATATAGATTTTTATAGAAAACCTAAAACTCAGTTCAACCGCAACAAGCATTGGTAACTATAAAGTTTGGAAACTTTTGAGAAGTTTGTAAGAGTTGCGTTCAGCTACTCCAGCCCTGCTGGGGTGACCAGATCTAGTATGATGAAGATCAGGGAGGACACTAAGGAATATTTGAACAGTTACCAGGCCACTAAAGCATTCTCCAGTCCAGTTCAGACCTTTACAGCATTACTGCCATAGACTTCAATGGAGTGGTTCTTCTGCTGAGGAAACATGAGATGGAGGATGCTCAAGGATGCTCTGGGTGCTTTGTGGTTGATGAAGTGCAGGGGTCAGCAGGGCAGTCCTTGTTTGGTCCTTTCGCTAGTTCTGTAGTTATCTGAGTTTCCGGGTGCCAGTGCTGCCATATTTATGCCCAGAGTGCGCACTGGAGGGGGGAGGTGTGAGGCAATAACTAGCCAATGGGCTACCAGGATCCCTCCTGCCCTGAGACAACTTCCAGCTATGTGAGGCTTTTAGCAATCCCAGAGTGCACTATTCTGCCCCCTCTCAAGATGTCTGAACCCTTCCTTCGATGTTAAGAACTTGGTATCCCACCCTAGAGGTGTGGCTACCTGTGGGCGACATGCCCATGGGAAAACAGGTTTGGACATTGGTCTTCCCTCTCCAGCTAGATTGTCTAACTGAACAAAGGAGCAACTCTTCATGAGTGTGATCGCCATTTGTCTACCAAAGGTGGCTTTGCCTTTGAAGCTCGCCTTTTTGGCCAACACCCTGCGTGGCATCCTTCGAGGGGGAGGTAACACCAAACTACCATTGTTTCAAAGCCTGGGAGTCATTTGCACAACTCCCCAGGAGGGCATAAAGCTGTCTGGTGGCCAGAAACCATGTGAGGTCACTTGACAACCAGGTCCACAGAGTGGCAATTTTTGAAAAGTGGCCTTTCCTTAAAAGTGATATTAAATTTGACTTGGTCATCAAGTCAGGTTTAATGCCGTGAATAATTTGATACCATTTTAGTAGTCCCATTCAGAAGTTAGCAGAGCTTAGTGGTAAGACGATAACCCTGTGTTAATCAATGGGGATAATAACTTTTCCACAACAAAATGACAATTTAAAGGTTTTTCTGTTAAGGCATAAAAAACAATATGCCCTAGTTAACAATACACACCTCCCTGCCTCAGGGCTTCATATGCCTTTCTCAGGGGAGACTTATATATTTTTTAAGGGAGTAGGGGCTTTACCAATCACTGAATTCACTGAAAAAAACAAAGGATACAGGTACATTATAGTTAGGAAATAACATTAAAAGACCTTAGAAATTCACTGAAAATACTAAAGGTTACAGGAACTTTATAGTTAGGCTCAGATTTCACACATACCAAACCATAGAAATTCAGCAGGTATAGTTACCTGAGCTAACTATAACTTACGACCACACAATGCACTGCTTATGACCTCACATATTACATCACTCATGACATGGTCAGTTACATCACTGATGACATCTAAAATGACATTACTGATGACATCACTGATGAAGCCATCCAGTGAACGTTAGAGTTTCATAAATGTTATTGAAACTTAAAGATATATGCTAAGCTACTGCATAAGTTGCATGACTATTGTTTCTATTCTAGTAATTACTCATACTATTTCTAATTTATGTCATCGGAGTGGCTCTGTGTTTCTCTGTATCAGTGAGTGAGTAGGTGTGTAAGTGGCTGTATGGGTGAGTCAGTGGCTGTGTGAGTGGCTGTATGGGTGAATAAGTAGCTGTATGATGGGCTGTACAAGTAAGTGAGTAAGTGGCTGTATGGGTGAGTAAATTGCTGTTCAGTGGCTGTTTAGTTGTGTGAGAGGTTGTATAGGTGAGTGACTCTTTGTGTAAGTGGCTGCAAGGTGAGTGAGTAGCTGTTTGATTGAATGAATGAGTGAGTGGATGTGTGAGTGCCTGTATTGGAGAGTGAGTGTGTGTACAGGTGGCTGTATGGGTAAGTGAGTGGGTGTGTGAGTGGTTGTACAGATATCTGAATGGATATGTAAGTGGTTGTGTGGGTCTGTGAGTGGCTGTATAAGTGTCTGTATGGGTGAGTGCATGGTTCTATGAGTTGCTGTAAGGGTGAGTGAGTGGTTGTGTGAGAGGCTGTATGGTGAGTGAGTGTTCGTGTGAATGTCTGCATGGGTGATTGAGTGGGTATGTGAGTGGCTGTAAGGCTGAGTGGGTGGCTGTGTGAGTGGTTGTATGGGTCTGTGAGTGGGTGTGTGAGTAGTTCTGTGGCTATTATCATCAGTGCGTCATTTGAGATGTCATCAGTGATGTCACTGACCATGCCTGTTGTTATATGTGAGGTCATAAGCAGTGCATTGTGGCAGCATATGTTATAGTTAGCTCAGGTATCTATAACTGCTGAATTTCTATGGTTTTGTATGTGTGAAATCTGAGCCTAACCATAGTGTTCCTGTAAACTTTGTTTTTTACAGTGAAAAAAAAAATATATATATACAAATATAGATATATAGATATATATTTGCATTAAATATACTTGCCATGCGTGGGAAAGGCATTTACGTAGTAAATGCATGCGAGGTAAAGGCTGTTTTCCTCCTACAGCATTCATATTGTGCCTACTCTGCTACCATCAATCAGGGCTGTGATGTATTCAACCACCCTACTTGGCATGTATGTCATTCCTGCAATTTTCCCCAGTGGCAAGGCTGCATTTCTTGCACCCTAAAGAATAGAAGACCATTCTTTTCTGCACATCCTTCTAACTAGCCTATAGTTATTGCATTCGATGTTAACAGATCAAATGGTATCCTTTCTTTTTTGCTTGCTTTTACTCTGCCACACTTTGTCCTTCAGGTTCAATATAATCAACGTATCTGCACTGTGGAATGTTTGCACCACATTTTTTAAGTCAGTTCAGATGTTGACACCTTAGGAGTATTTAAATGTGCCTTTCCATGATAAATCCCTGCTTGTCCACCTAATTATTGGCTTATTGCTGCTCTGCTTTGCTGCGTTTCACTTTTTTTGCTCAGCGACAGGTAACAATCATGGGGCTATATTTTTGGCCCTTGACTTTCATGGCTGTACAATGTTAATATGATGATACATTATCTTGTTACCATGATGGACGGGTCCTGGGGAGGGCTACTTCTACACTCCTTTGAGGTTCCAAAAGCGATCACCGTAGGGTACGAGAAGAACTTCAACTACCAAAGCTGCGAAGTCTGGTATCACATTATTGCTCAGGTGATGACTTTGATGTTTGTTCAGAGAAACATGGGCTGGTCTGACAGGTCAGTGTGTAGATCTGTGTTTTGGCAGTTTATGGGCCTGTTGTATGGTCTGGTGGGTCGGTTTTTATTGTTGACTTCCGTAATATTACCACAAACACTGCCTGCAGCAAGCACAAATGCCATTAGTGTCCCATACATTGCAAAAAAATCTATACAGCCTCTCTTTACAAGTTCAAAACTACCCCGATTTGCAAATGTGGGCCACCATTTTACCTCTCTGGTTCACTTTGGTGGGCCACTTTTATCTTGGAGCCGGGGCCTATTTTCTGTCCAAGTGTGACCCTGGAGAGAAAGCTTTTGTTTGAGTGATGATGATGATTGAAATAAATGTCCAGTGTGATTGTGTTAATCAAGCTCCTCTGCCAGGCTTCTGCTTTGAAGTGGCTAGTGATTTAGATAGTTTGTTTGGCAGAGTAAATCCTTAAATACATAACTACAAATGTTGAATCAGGTAGGAGTAAATGATTATCATTTAAAAAAGTATGGAGGATCTCTCTGCATTTTGCACTCCCTTTCTTGTCCTAAATCCTACATTTACGAAAATGGAAAACCTGCCACATTTGCATTTGATTTCTAGGCTGTGAAGTGTACTTTGCATGTCACACACTCCACTAATCCTGGATCTGTGAATAAGAAAGTGAATTTTGAAGCACAGATTTCTTTTTCACACACCTTTGTTTGATTAAGTTATTCAAAAACATTCGTTCATTTAATCCATCACTATTCAAAATGCCTAGAGCAAATTCATGAGATCTCAAGAGCCCAAACTGAGCTCAGTTAATCTTTCAATGATAATGAGGCCATATTACTCATCTACTACCTATTGACCTCTAACCTTGGGTTCTGAAGTAGCCTGCTACTCGCAAGAAAAGCCTTCAATGCCTCATCAGTGGTAGTAAGCACTATATCAATACTCTTTTTTACAATCCACTAAATGTTTATTTGAATAGAAAGCAATGTCTTAATTTGCTATTTTAGCTCAGGTTGTGCTAATCCAAAATTGTACAACTGCAAAAAACACGACATTAATAAACAAGCATTGGCATAGACAATAGGTCTCGCCTTTGGGACCTTATAAGTGTTTAGCCATGCAACAGTTGCATAACTAAATAGTTATAAGGTCCCAAAAGCGAGACCTATTGGCTATGCCAAGCGGCCGTGCGGCCACGAAAGTAAAAGTGATCGCGATCAAACATCAAAGTGGCCGTGAAAGTGAAAGTAATCGCGGTAAACCGCGGCGCGCGCGCGCGTGCCCGCACACATGCACTGTAGCTATAGGCTGGCCTGGTAGCACTTTTTGGAGCCCTCTCAAGAAGTCTCGCCAGACCAGCGCATGCGCTGGGTCAGGCGAGACCTAAAACTCACCTACATTTGCAGTGATGGAAATATGTATTTGTGGTGCGGTAGGCACATATCAAGCACATCCCTTATTAACAAACGGACATTCATTTCTCACATTCCGGCTTGGTCTATGCAAGCCTGCCTGAGAAACATACACAAAGCTAAAAGAAGGAAGTAATATCGCCTGGCAACAATGTATTCTCCTCTTTCTTACGGTTTTCATGATAGACTCGCGCAATGGAGTACTGAATTACATTTCTACCCCTAAGTTATACTTAGAAATGTAATTAGGCTGTAATTAGGCAAAACAAGAATGTAATTAAGGGCATTTACATTCATGGGCCCCTTAAGGCTTCTCCATATTACGACACTCCATTGGCCAGATAGAGGAAGGGGCGTTATCTTGTTGACATCATCACCGCGTGGCTCATGGGAACCAAGGTACCGATCAGTAGGGAGGGGGGAGTCAGCCAAAAAGAGATCACGCGAGGATCCTCGCGGCATAACCTTCCCTCCGACCGCAGGCCCTGTTTCTGACCCGGAATCTGCTGCCAAAAGAAACACACACACTTGTTGGGGCATTTTTTCATTAATCTGTCCCACTGTGTGTAAGAATTGTTGGCACGCGTTTGTGCAAATCTGTATTTGGAAGATGTTAAAATTGTGTTCTTAAGAGCCCTCTCTTCAGGGGTTCAGCGAATAACAAAAACAAGTAATTGCACGCAATCTGAATAGCGTGATTAAGGACGTGTTTTTGTTTCCTTTCAGTTTTTTTTTTACTTTCACCTCTGTTGCTCCATACCTCCCAGGAGTGTCTTTACACAGTTATAGCTTTCCGTGCCTAATGTCCATTTGCTCTTTCACGTCGTTCTGTTTTCTGATTTTACACAATTCCCCAGTTCACCGAGATTATATCGGTGGATTTGGCTCTTGGTTTGGAAATGACTGTTGTCAGTCATTGCCCAGGACAAATGAAGCTATTTGCAGTCATGATATGCAATTTGTTATTTTAAGAAATAGGCTCCATTTGTGAAGTCAGACTTCTGCGGATGTGGGATCGGGGTCTTGTGGTTTAGCCAACCAAACATTCCTTTGAGCTTACCCTATTCTAAGCGAACCGATTTAAATGAAAAACCTAAAGTTTCACAATACGCTTGGCAAAATGAAGGTAATAATTGCATTTTTTTTGTAATCAAAATATAATACCGACCGGACTGAAGTTCTCGGGGAGCAACGACACTGAGGCAGGCCAATTTACGATACAACTTTTGCAATGAAGAAGGTGGCCTGGCATGCTCACAAAAATAACATAAACTCCAAGTAACTGTATAGAAAGTCAGGCTTTGTTACATGAACTGCAATGGAAGTTGTACAAAATGTGCCTGTGCATTACTAAAACTCCTGCGTATTACAGGGGCAGGCTGTTCAGAGTTACAATAGAATAGAATCTGTGCCAAATATGCCTTGTTTCTACAAATGAGGTGCTGTGGCGCACAGTGGGAGGCCTCTGCGCCACAGTACATAGAACTAAGAGGGTCATTATGATGGCGGACAGACTGAAGTCAGTCCGCCATCGTTCCGGGGATTGGCCGGCCGCCTACAAGGCAGCAGTCCCACAGGGCCAATTACAATGCAACCGCCACCACATCGGTCGCAATGCCCATATTTTACATCGCGCAATAAACAGTCCACGCTGATGATCAAGCGTAAAAGGCCATTTATTAGGACCAGGCTGCACAACATATCAGAAAACCGTAACATCAAATAACCAACAACAAAACCCCCCAACATCGAATTCTTCATCCATTCTCTCCCTTCACCCACTCCGATCTCCTCTCATTCCATTCCATACCCCGTTCCGTTCTTCATCCATTTCCACACTTCTCCTCTGGGATCCTCCCCTGTATCACCAGGCATTACACTCATGCCTCCATCCCCTCCATCATTCACTCTTCCCCCTGCCGAGGGATGGGTGCGCCTGCCAGAGACTCCACCACCCCCTTCCAAGTACCACCACCCTTGCAACCTGTCCTAAACTGGCAACGCTAAGCCGCCCCAGCCTCTTAACCCTAAAACACTGCAGGGTGGGCAGGTGGCCTCACAAAAACGGAACCCTACCGACAGTGCCAAGAATGCAGGAAGAGGAAGTCACCTTCCTCCCCTGCATTCTTATACCCACCCCTTAACCCCCAGCCTGGCCACATCTCACGCGAAAGCCCCCGGAGGAAGACTAGTCTGCGACTCGGCTTCCCCCGGGGTCCACGATCGCGCAATAAACAGTACACACTGATGATCAAGCGTAAAAGGCCATTTATTAGGACCAGGCTGCACAACACATATCAGAAAACCATAACATCAAATACCCAACAACAAAACACCCCAACATCGAATTCTTCATCCATTCTCTCCCTTCACCCACTCCGAACTCCTCTCATTCCATTCCATACCCCGTTCCGTTCTTCATCCATTTCCACACTTCTCCTCTAGGATCCTCCCCTGTATCACCAGGCATTACACTCATGCTTCCATCCCCCCATCATTCACTCTTCCCCCCTGCCGAGGGATGGGTGCGCCCGCCAGAGACTCCCCCACCCCTCCCACGTACCACCACCCAGGGAACCCCCTTTAGGGCGCACACCTGCCCCCCCACGCATACTGTGCATCTTTCGCCGAGCCACTCACTCCATCCTCTTGCACCAAATAGACTCGTTCCACAACTTGCTCACCATATCCTGCATCTCCATCATGTAATACACGTTCCCCATTCGCGAAAGATGCACACCGTCATCCCTGAACAGTAGCGGTTCCTCCAGTCGCAGTCCTGTATGAGCAAATACCTTAATATCCTTCCCTTCGCAAAAACCCTCATCGCTCTATTCAACTTCCGTCTGGCCTTTTCGACCGCCCCATGTTTGAGAGCCCCTCTCCAGATTCTCCGGGGGACAAATTCTGTGCAAGCAATGCAAGTCCCTGCCAGTCTTTACTTCATAATCTCCAAGTCTCTTTGCCTCAGCTGTATGAGCGCCAAACCCGACAGCCGAATCAGGTAATTCTCACCCAAGTGCAGTATTAACAAGTCCGGACAATCTCTTTGGGAGACCATCTTCGCGAGCCAGGGCAATAGTGCCCCCCATCGCATTCCCCTTTTTCCTCACCAATGCACCTCATGGTGGCTTCCTCGGAGTACCAGGTTACGGCCATACACCTGTTGCTCGGCATACTGAGAGGCCCAATGCACGAAGGAATGACCAACGATCCATGTGACCATCTTGGCCGCCGGGCCACCCACGCAACCTACAATGAGAACAAAGCATTAGTATCACAGCCCCATAACCCCTGTGTCCCCTCACCCCTACAAGTTCTGCCCAGACTCTTATTTACGCACATAGCGCTCGCAGCACCTAGACTTCCAAAGTCCAATCTGCCGAATCCTATCCCAGGACCAACCCAGATGCGCTGCCGCCGTTGCCGCCCAATTCGGAAAGAGTGAGTCCCAAACCCAACAGGATTCAGACCTAGACACCTCAAAGCCATGCGCAACACCGCCAACAGTTGCCCCACTGTCACCCTCACGCCAGATGCATGACAGAAAATCTCTCCTCTGGGATCCCGTGCCGCCTGCAGAAACCTCTGCCATTCACCCACCGAACACGCTCCCTCGCAACCACTCTCACTCAGCCACACCCATTTTCCACGCCCCAACTGATCTGTCTTGGACTGCCCCAACCAAATCCCCAGGCGACCCGCATCCAAACGCACCTCCTCGTAACACCTGCCGCCCGCCCCTCTCGTGCCCAACAACTCGGACACCCTGAAAGCTCCCAAAAACATCCACACCATACAAAGAAAAACGCCACCTCAAAACCGTCATAACAACAGAAAACCAACTCCTCAACTAGCCGAACCAACAATCCAAACGTAATCGCCTCTCTCAAACTGCCTTGTCTCCCCCCTTACACTTCTCCCTACCCCAACCCCTGAGTACTCTGCTAAGAATCACATCCTTCGTTGGCTCAAAACCGAGAAACAAACTGCAATAAAAGGACACACCAGCCAGCTTCCCAGCTATTGTTGCAGAAGATAAACCTTTGTCAATGCAATGCAAAAAAAACTGTAACACTCCCTGTTCCACCGTTGAGTGATCTCCCATCAACGTTTCCCCACAACAGCCCTTAAAGGATCCAAACTCCGCCCAGGCCAGCCTGTATGTCCGTCGTGTGGTAGCAGCTATAGATTGTTCAGCCAAGCCTATCACCCTCACTCCCCCCAGGCCCAGATGCCGTCCGACAGCTCGGTCTCGTACAGATCTGCTCCAGGTGCCAGTTGCCGTAACCGCTGCCACTGCGAACGAGACAAAGCATCCACAATGTCATTATTCGCCCCTGGAATATGCTTGGCTCGAAACACCACATTCAATCTCAGACACTGCAGCATAAAGCTCCTCAGCAATCTCAGCACTCTTCAAATCCCTCGCGCGCTGCCGATTGACCAACTGGACCACAGTCATGTTATCAACATGGAACAGAACTGACCGATTCTGCAGTTCAGGGCCCCACACCTTCAACGCAACCAGCAGGGGAAAAAACTCAAGAAACGCAATACTCCTCCATTGCTTCACCCAATGAGCTGGCCAGACTTCCGTGCACCACCTGCCATCCCCAAAAATCCTATAACCTGCTGCCCCGGCCGCATCAGAGTAAATTTGCACGTGCCAAACCGTGTTGTCCTCATCAAAGTCCAGAGACACCCTATTGAAGTCAGTCAAGAAAGTCAGCCATGTCCTCAAGTCGGCCTGAACCCCCATGGAGATCCAGACCCTATGGTGTGGTAAGACTGCGCCCGACATGGCCATGCCGAGCCGTCTACAGAACGTCCGTCCTGCCCTCACCACCCTACATGCAAAGTTCAGGAAACCCAGCAGTTGCTGAACAGTTCTCAGAGCAATCCTCTTCCCAATCGTCCACCAAAGACAAGCCGTCATTTCTGTCACCTTCCCCTCGGGGAGTCGAGCTACCCACTGAATGGAGTCCAGTTCAATTCCCAAAAATGTCAGGCTACAGCTGGGCCCTGCAGTTTTCTCCGGAGCCAGCGGAACTCCAAAATGCTGAGACATCTCCTGAAACTGTGACAGGGCCCTGCCACAAACACCGGACTGCCCCTTTCCCACAAAGAGAAAATCATCGAGGTAGTGAGACACTTCCCGATGTCCGCTGATCTGGGTAAAGGCCCACTGTAGGAAGGTGCGGAACATTTCGAACAGCGCGCAAGAAATCGCACACCCCATGGGCAATACTTTGTCCACGTAGAAGGCCCCTGAGAACTGCATGCCCAGCAGGGAGAAATACGCAGGGTGTATAGGCAGAAGGCGGAAGGCCGATTTCACATCGCTCTTTGCCAGTTCCACCCCAAGCCCACACACCCTCAATAGGCGAATCGTATCATCGACCGAGGAATAGAGCACCCTCGAGTCTGCCTCCGCAATGAAATCATTCACAGACTGCCCTTCGGGCCACAAGAGGTGATGAATCATTCGAAACTCACCAGGCTCTTTCTTAGGCACCACACCCAGAGGGGAGATGATCAAGTCGTCCCCTGGCCAGTCAACAAAGGGGCCCGCGATCCTGCCTTCCTCAACCTCTTTCTTCAGTTTGGACGCCACCACCTCCGGCAACTCCTTGGCTGACTTCAGATTATCCGCCCACCTCCTTTCCCTGTGGCCCTGGTACCCTACCCGTAAACCCTCTGTGAAACCCCACTGAATCTTCACTGCCTCCTCCCTGTCGGGGTAACGCGAGATCCACGGGGCCATCGCCTCCACCTTAACTGGTGTAGGTGCCCTTCTGCCCAGTGTGTCCCCTCCCTCTCATCGCCTTCCACTGTTCAGAGGGCGTGGCCAAAGTGAATTATTGGGTAAGCGCTTGTCGTCCTCCGCACTTGGAGCACTCAACTTGCAGGGGTATCGGGAACAATATCTCCTGTAGTAGCTCCAACATGCCCCCGTGGTGTTGGTACCTGGCTTGGAAGGTGGCCCAGCATTCCCTGCGCTGGCAGGAGGTCCCCCCCGCCCCCTGTGGGCGGGACGCGGCAGAAAGGACCGGTAAGTGACCGGCAAACCACTTGCCGTGTGAGTGGATGCCGACGATTGTGTGGAATCTAGCAAACAACAGGGTTATACCCAATTGACCCTTTCTGTACCTGGGTATGGAACAAATTATTAAGCAAATGAACGTGGTAAGAAGGCATAGATAGGCGAATTACTTTTTCATAGAGTACTTTTAGTTACTCTATTTCTAGTTTATTAATCTAGAATGATTATTTCAAATTATTTAAACATTTCTGCATCTACAATGACATCAGATCAAGAAGAGAGTGACAACTCAACATACAGACAAATGTACACATAAATTATACATAAACAAATTATTGACATACAATGAACCACAGGCACTGTCTACAAACAAGTTAACCCCTAGAAAAGAACAAAAGATTTTTACTCGTGTCCTCCAAATGATTTTAGGACGGAACACTATGAGGTAGTCCTGCAAGAGCGCTGCGACTAAATCAGTTATTGTCGAGCTTTCCAGCGCACTTGGCAAAAAGTTTTCCAATAGTATTTAGTTTCTGGGACTCCTCCTAAAACAAGGTCTACGCAACTGCGTTTCGGCCATACACTTTCCTCGGCCTCCTCAGGACAGGGTTAAAACAAGGACTCAACCCACACTACAAAAGAAAAATATACACATATATAAATGTAAAACACAGTCCTCTTGCCTCCACATAAACTAATCACACGCAAAGCTGTTGTAGTACTCCATAGTGCCCAGAGAAGGTGGTGAGTGACAGCCGCCAAAAGGTACTCTGAAGTTAACCAACTGAATGCACAACCCGAGTGAGGGAAAGAATCATCCACTCTAACATGCATAACCTGTCTCTTACACCTCTATACAGCGTGCACACAAAAAGTGCCCGACCTACCAATACTTATGGTGTATGGAACATAAATTAGAAACATGAGTTCTGAGAGAAAAATTGGCACTTAATGGCCTGGGGACGATCACCTGCATGTGTGGTGAAGAAATTATACTACCAAGGTGCCCACATGCTGAGTTAAACTACGTATCCCACACTCTAGACCTGAAGCACTAGAACTCACATGGGGCAGGAGGCTCATAAATGAGGGTCATCCGTGTTCCCAGAGCCCCGCAAAGTAAAGGGCCTATCAAGACAAAAACAAAAACAAGTAGGAAAAGTCTCAAAAAAAGCGCTATAAACAGGCGTCCAGAAGGTGCCTAAGTGGTTCCTATTAATCGGAACTTACCTTCCTCGCCCGTGGTATCCCTCCTTGACAATTAATGGATCGAAGCCTTCCTTAGGGAATTTAATCTGGTCCGTAACCTGGGAGAGGCAAAAGAGGACCCCTTAGATCTAAACAAGCATCTAAAAGGTGCCCACATGTCCTGTCCTTAGCGTCTCACCCCAACGGATCTTACTTTGACAAATCCGACTGAATAATCCGGAACACGCACCAATGCTCCAAAGTTGCAGAAGGCGCCGGTCAGGCCAACGGCCGCAGCATGACGGAACCACTCCGTCATATGCACACGGCACCCGTGGCTCATGACGGAGTGGTTCCATCATGAGCGGGGAAGGGGTTAAGGACAGGCCATTTTATATAAATCTTTTGTTAGTTGCAAGACGTTACAGTAGGTGTTGTTTAAAAAAGTTGGTTCTTCATATGTTTCTGAAGGTGATGATTGGTGTTAAAGGTTTCAAGTCTTGAGGATGAGAGCTTCACGATGAAGGGGACACAAGAGAAAGATTGTCGCTGAGAACTAGAGGTTCTGAATTTGGGTATTTTAAAATGAAGAAAATGTTGACTTCTCAAACCTTTTTGACAGCCAAAGATCTTGAGCAAGCCAAAAGATTTGGTCAAATTCAATAGCAGTATGGACTAACCAAGCTGGCAAGTAAAGTGCAGCTTTGAGTGGGGACAGCAATGATTGAGGAACTCCAGCTAGTAGTGCATTACTGCAAACAAATCTTGCGTCGGTGGACGGTCATGTGTAGATGATCAGAAGGAATAAGGGGACAGCTTTTTAAAAAAAATGTATGAAGCTGAGGTTGGAGTGGGTACATACCCTTCTCCTTTTAGAGAATCAAGAAACTTGGGCCAAATCTGCTTTTAGGAGAGGTTAAAAAAAGGAGAAATTCAGTATTGTGGGGTTTGAGAAGAAGGAAGTTCTGTTTTTCTGTACAGTTGGTTTAGTTGTGCTTGTTGTTGTTATTTGTTATTTGTTGGGGTTGGGAAGAAGATCTGTACATGAACCATTCATTTCTAAGTGGACGGCGGGAGGTACAAAATGTGGAAGAGAAGTTAATTTTACCACTTGTTAACTTAATGGGAAAGTTGAAATATTCCCCAATGTACAATTGGCATCTTGGCCTACTCGCACTCATGCCACTAACTCACGCCTGACACATTCCATCATCAACCACAGCTGTATGTTAGACTATCAGCTTCAGTTGTACGTTAGAATATTGTATTCAGAAATACTGTTTGATAAACCTTTGCATCCTATGTATCACTTACAATCCCATTGTGTTAGGTTTTGTATTATCGACTCTGATAGGATGATATTTTTGTTGACAATATTGAGGACACAATGTTTATGTCACACAATATTTTGACAATGATATTCTCATACCACACAAAGTATCATAACGTTTAAGGTTCTTTAGTAAGTTTTCCTTTATCATAACATCTCACTGCTGGAGGGTGGTTGGTGGCCTGCTGAATGACAGCAGGACTTCTGCTTCACTAAGCTCAAAATGAGACTCTATCTTCGCAAGCCCACTTACTTTTCGTAATGCAAACAGAACTGCTCTGCATAGAATGTATTTTGCATGCATTTCATTTCCAAAATGATATTCCTCTATGTTTACTCGGTGCAAAATGATAAGCCATTCTTTTTATTTTTGTACTCAGTGGCAATTAAAAGTAATCCTAAAATGAGCTGCTTGACTGAGTGATACCCAGTGCTTAGTATGCAAAAAAAAGTGCCAGGTCCCTTCTCAGGAGCCCAGTGTAGCTTGCACCACCCCTTCCTCCTGCCAGCGCTGCTAATGACAGTATGAACACAAGTACTAACCATCACATTTCTACAAGTGTGACAATTCAGACTATTCCAGGCCACCAAAAGCTATAACAATGGGTTGGGCACAAGGTATTGGTCATCTTTATTGTATATTGAATAATAAAAGGTTGTGTGATGGAACCACGCATGCAATTACCACGCATGCCAGTTCTAATCAGTCTGAATCACACAAGTCTTACCCACGCATATGCCTTTACCATGCATGCCTTTACAATACCATATGCATTGTTAAGGCATGTATGGCAAGGATATATGCGTGGTTAAGACTTTTCAGGTAAGTGTAAGAACCCCGATCCCTGCCCCCCGCTCTAAGCCCTAAAATGGCCGTCCAAACCCTCACCCTCAGACCTAAATCCAACCCCTTCCCCGAGCATTAAAAACTTCCCTGCCTTCCAAACCCTAAAAAGTACCCCGATCCATGCCACCCGCCCTGAGTCTTAAAATATCTCCCCAAGCCCCAACCCTGAGACTTAAAACTACACGCCTCCTGCCTCAAAACCAAACCCCTCCCTCCGGAGCCCTAAAAACATCCCTGTCCCCCTAAGCCCTGAAACAACCCGACCCCTTAGCCCTAAAAACGTCCCGTCCCGAGCCCTAAAATTCTTTCCTGACCCCCCTACCCTGAAAACAACCTGACCTCCCAGCCCTGAAAACAACCCCAACCCTTAAAAACTACCCCGCCCAAAACCCGGCCCCAGTCCCACTTACCTCACTGCTTCCTCCCGATCCCTCCCATTTCGGCAACTAGACTGCGCACTGCTTTAACCACACATATGTGTGGTTAAGTTATATGCGTGGTTAAGGCAAGTATGGTAGCGCTTGCGTTGTTGGGACATGTGTGGCTCTGCCCGCGTTGTTCGGACCGTTTTCCATTATAAAGCAACTGTTGTGCTTATTTCAAAATTAGACAGACATCGCCACCATGTGATGGAGTATCATAAGTGCAGGTGTTGATAATTAAGTACCGGTGTTGATAATTAAATGCCGGTGCTGAGCCCCGGAAACCACCGGCTCAAATTAAGCACTGGTGATACTCGAGGAACAATTCTATGAACAGATATATACAGGGGAAAGAACTGTTGTAGGTAGAAATTGGTAGATGTTAGATACACATAGATATAGGTAAATGAACCAGTTGTTGGCTTTGATTATAGGGCCAACATTTTCATAACACATTCCATAAGGAAACTCCAGGTGCATTGGATGTGATGCAAAAGTTTCCATACAACATTCCATTTGAAATCCTACGAGACCATGGCTATATGGATATGTATGCAGACATTTCCAGGAGATACTCAATTTTGAACAGTGAGTGACCTTAGATATGGATACAGATAATTCAAAGACACATTACCAGTCTCCTGATCTCATGCCAGCATAACACACAACGTACACTGTACAATACAGACAGGCTTGTGTCAGCACCAGTAACCATTAGCTTCTTTGCGCGAGCCCTTTTCATGCAGTGACTGGATGCGATGACCATCATGTTTTGGACCAGCATCTGACATTTTGATGGTTCTTAAATTTTTTACCATTACATTTTCCTTGGTCATGGGTATTAAAAGTAGTCCTCAAACAGGTAGGACCTTAAAAAACTAATTCTCATCTTTATTTATGTAGAGATTTCAATCCACTCATCTAAGATGGCAGCTACATGAATGTGATTAAGTAGTTATCTTAAATGAGGCATTTCCCCTTATAATGCAACAACCTTGCTGCTGCTTATTCAATAATGAATGATATAGTTTTAATATTCTATTTTGTGTCTTTTTTGCCAGCAGGGTGCTAGCTCTTCTACTAAGCAAAGCACCTGGAGGTTTCTTTGCTGCTTGTTCAAGTAACCGAATAACTGAACTACTATGTTTAATAGGTATTAAAAATCTAATTTATAGGCGGAGGCAGATTGGTGATAAAAAGTAATCAATCAATCAATCAATGACACTTATAGAGCGCGCTACATACCCGTAGGGTCTCAAGGCGCTGGGGGGGGGGGGGGGGGGGTGCCGCTACTGCTCGAACAGCCAGGTCTTCAGCTTCTTCCTGAAGGAGAGGTGGTCTTGGGTCAGGCGCAGGTCGGTCGGGAGGGAGTTCCAGGTCTTGGCGGCCAGGTAGGAGAAGGACCTTCCTCCTGTAGTCGCTCTTCGGATGCGGGGGACGGCGGCGAGGGCGTGGTTGGCTGATCGGAGGTGGCGTTTGGGAGCGTAGAAGTTGATCCGGCTGTTGAGGTAGCTCGGGCCTTGGTCGTGTAGGGCTTTGTGTGCGTGGGTGAGGAGGCGGAAGTGATTCTTTTGTTGACGGGGAGCCAGTGAAGGTCTCTCAGATGTCCGGAGATGTGGCTGGTTCGTGGGATGTCGAGGATGAGTCTGGCTGAGGCGTTCTGGATCCGCTGGAGTCTCTTCTGGAGCTTGGCGGTGGTACCGGCGTAGAGGGCGTTGCCGTAGTCCAGTCGGCTGGTGACGAGGGCCTGGGTGACGGTCTTCCTGGTCTCGGTGGGGATCCACCAGAAGATCTTCCGTAGCATGCGTAGGATGTTGAAGCACGCCGAGGAGACGTTGTTGACTTGCCTGGTCATGGAGAGGGAGGAGTCCAGGATGAAGCCCAGGTTGCGTGCGTGGTCCGTTGGTTTGGGTGCGGTGCCTAGGGCGGGAGGCCACCAGGAGTCGTCCCAGGCGGAGGGTGAAGAGCCCAGGATGAGGACCTCCGTCTTGTCAGAGTTCAGTTTCAGGCGGCTGGTCGTCATCCACTCGGCTACCTCTTTCATCCCTTCGTGCAGGTTGGCTCTGGCGGAGGCGGGGTCGTTGGTCAGGGAGAGGATCAGCTGGGTGTCGTCGGCGTAGGAGATTATGCTGAGGTTGTGTTTGCGTGCGATGGCCGCGAGGGGGCTCATGTAGACGTTGAAGAGGGTGGGGCTCAGAGATGATCCTTGAGGGACGACGCAGATGACTTCGGAGGCCTCTGACTTGTACGGTGGTAGGCGGACTCTCTGTGTTCTTCCGTCGAGGAAGGAGGTGATCCATTCCAGCGCCTTGTCCTGGATTCCGATGTTGCTGAGGCGCTGTACTAGGGTGCGGTGGCAGACAGTGTCGAATGCCGCGGAGAGGTCTTGGAAGATGAGGGCCGCTGTTTCCCCGTTGTCCATCAGGGCTCGGATGTCATCGGTGGCGGCGATGAGGGCGGTCTCGGTGCTGTGATTGGCTCGGAAGCCGGACTGTGAGGGGTCGAGGGATCCATTCGTCTCGAGGAAGGCGGCCATCTGCTTGTTGACGGTCTTCTCGATGACTTTGGCTGGAAACGGGAGGAGCGAGATGGGGCGGTAGTTCTTGAGTTCGGTGGGGTCCGCTGTTGGTTTCTTGAGTAGAGCGCTGAGTTCGGCGTGCTTCCAGCTCTCAGGGAAAAGTAACTTCTAGAAAGCTACCATTTACCTGCCTTAACTGTCAAAGGGTGAATTAAATAAGTCCCAGCAAGTCCCAGCCGCTGATTAGCCTTCAATAGGTTTGAAATGCCTCCAAGGAGCTAACAACAGACTGACCTGAATGGGCAAAGATGACTTGTCTGGGCGCCATAGAACATGCAGTGTGGTGTCTATGAGCAGCTCCTTTGACACTACAGTATCAAATCCTACTTTTCAGGTCTGCTGGGTTCACATATAACACATGGGCATACTTGAAAGGGGAGAGAACAGGATACCACGACAATTCTTGTTGATCCACTGTCTGGTGCCTGAAGAAGTCTGCTTTGTCCTTCTAGGCTTCTGCCTCTGGTTTTACAAATAACACTTAGGGTGCTCTTGAATGGGGAGAGAACAGGATGGGAAGACAATGAACCTACTGGCTGGTTGCTAAAGGACTCTGCTTTTTGTCCTACCAGACTTCTGTCTCTGGGTTTATTGTTGGTACAGCAGCTGCATCAAACTGAATTATAGTGTTAGATATGAGGGACACTAGGATTATCATATTACACTCTCAACACCCACACAAGCCCGCAGAGCCCTAGTTTAGTGTGGCTGAAGACTTTCAGCATCTTGAGAATGCCCAAAGTGGGTAGGGTTGGCCCTGGGAACCTTTACCCCATTGATTAGGGTGTGCCCATGAGTCATTCCCACCCTCTAAATAATGTCAGGCATAAATGTGACATCTCCAGGCACCCACCTCAGAAAACCTAGGGGACCTGTGGAAGACCACACAAGAGCCAAACCTGCTGTCTGTGACCTGATGGGAGCACTGCAGGACTAGACCTGCTCCCTCTTGTACCCAGGATAAAGAAGTGGACTCCAAGGGTCATAAGACTGACCTACTGTTCAAGTTACAGGGAAACAAGCTGCAAGAGGCCTCTCCTGCAACTGCCCGGCTAACCGGTTTCAACTGCATCTGGACTGGACCCTGTTGTGGGTCTCTGCTGGATACTCTGAGATTCTCTAAGTACCTTCCCTGAGGTCCAGGGGGAGAGGAGGTCAAGAAGTGTACTCCTGTGATGGATGTGGAATTGAAAGACTAATTCAGAAGGTAAAATCTGTGACCGTGGCAAACCTAGTTGGTGTATTCGACCCTTGGTCTACTGTGGTCAGCCTCAAATGCTACTAGGTCCTGGCCTGATATGACCATTGACTATCTTTTGTGCTTTTTGAAACTATGTTATGTTATGTATGTTATGCATGCACCCATTGCCGGTTCTCCTGCAGCCATCCACCCGCACCCTCTGCAAATACTAAAAACACCTTCAACACGCCCTCCGAACACACACACCACAGTAAAAACCCCACTCACATGCATGCTTCTCAACACACGATCACTCAGAAAACACACAACCAAAATATGGGCCCTGCTGAGCAGCGACACACCTTATATCCTCTTCATCACAGTCAGTTTTGGAATTTTAATATTTAGCATTTTCACTTTATTATTGTTCTGGTACTTCATAAATACTCTATGCTTTGCCCTAAGTTAAACCTTTTTTATCTATGCCATAGGTAAAAGAGGATGAGCTCAGGTTTATTTAGTGACCTTGAGGGTTCACCCTGACAAGGGTTGTGATTGTTCCTTGAGGTGGGTAGTCACCCACCCCAGATGGTAAGTCCATTTTTTACCCGTGGTCTTACACACTTAGGGGGATATTCTCAATAACGTGTGATAATCATCGCAAAATTAGCCTAACGCAACTTTGCACATCGCAGTCTATCATAGGAAAATAACACCATGATAATGTGGCATTCCCAAACCGGCGGTACCATGCGATAGGCTCACGATAACGCGTCAAATCTCCGAAGAAAAAGTCAATGCGACACCGCAAAAATGCGAAACACAAACGCAACAAAAGCTGCAATGAGGCCAATAGCGATACAAAAACCAGCAAAAAGCAGCGACAAGCCTGCAATTCCCACGGGTCATGCGGGTAAATGCACTATAAAGGCAGAACAAGAAAACACACCAAAAAAAGATAAACTGCATAGCAACATGGACGCACCCGGACCGAGTGCCCAGGTCAACGCGAACCCCACAAGCCCCACAGACCACCAGCAAGGAACCTCAGACTCAGGGAAGGTCAAGGAGAAGAGAAAGACAGTGTACAGTTCACATGACAACCGGATCGTCATCACGGAGGTGACAGAATACTAACCACAACTGTCCATCACCTCCGCCATGTCATTGGCAACACAGACGGAAAAATGGCATCCCATCGTGAATGCAGTCGGAGTGTCGAGGAGGCCAAGATGCGCTGGCATGATGTGAAAAGTCAAACCAAGCAGAAAGCCCGATGCCAACAGGAAGGCAGCTACTGCGAATGGAGGTGGGAGTCCTTCGCCACAGGAGGAGCTGGAGAATATGGCGGCCAGAGACATCAGTATGGAGACGGTGCAAGGAGTCAGGAGTCCGGACACAGCTGACATGACCTGACACAACATCAACAGGGTGAGTAATGAACAGGGACTGGAGGGATGGGGGACAGGCACAATGGCACACATGCACAACGACTTGTAGCACACCGCACATCCACAATGACACTGGGTCATGTCCCTGATCCATGTGGCACACTGCAGCACACATACAAACAACAACTAGGCCCCCATCCACCATGTGCCCAAAGGGGTCCCCCCCACATCACCAATTCCACAACACACACATGCACCCGTGTGAAACACAGCAAAGATGAGTATTGGTGAGCCACACCGACAATGCAAGTGGCACGACAGGACGAGCATAATGGCTGGAGTATAAACACCATGACATTGAGCACGCCATGACACTGAGGTGGCTGAGTGTAGACCACATCCGGAAAGGAGCAGGTCACTCTCTGACAGATCCACGTGTACCCACAACCCATGTCATCGAAAAAACATATGCAGACAAACAATGCACAAGAGTGCAAAATATGTCCAAGAGCACAAATTACCCAAGTAGCCAACATCACAGCACCTTAAAAGCACAAAAGTCAAACGCACACCGCCTCCAAAGGATAATGGGCAGCAAAATCACAGCTGCAGGGGCGACTCTTCCACATTGCAGAACACACACATAGCAATAACAGCACATCCACATGGACGACAATGTGGTACATAGTGCAACATTTACACTGCAGAACAGAGGACACAACTTGGTCTCCTTGTACGTAGAAAAGGGCCAATCACATCTTACATAGCAGGAAACTGTGAGATGAAAATGTACGTGTACAACCTTACCTACGTCATGTAGTCCAAATGTCAACTGCCTCGCATCAAATTGTCCGCTCCTCCCAAACAGTCACAATGTACATTGCCATGCAGTCTGTATGTAAACTTGAACAACGCGTCAAAATACATGCCAACACAATGTCAACAAGCGTCTCCCCTTCACATTGCAGAGGGGCAAACAACACCTCCAGCACAGCAGACCAGACAACTCAACAGTGATGCTCAAGAGGACCTCCACACTTCTGACACCGACGCTCTACAACTGTACATGGACATCTTAGGCAATCGACATCCTGAAGCAGGGCAGCCCAGCTGCATCGAGCATATCCCAGCCCCTGAACAGACCACACAGCTGGACGCATCCACCACCATGACTGGCTCCCAGCAGCCCACCAAAACACACATCGCATTTCAAGGCCAGGTGTCAGACTGCCAGAAGGGGGTGGTCGAACAGGTGCGGGTGGGGTTCTACCTCATGGAAGCTGAATTGATCACATACGTGGGTGACTAAGTCCCATCAGGGACCACCTACACTCCCCGACGGAGACACACACTGTGACTGAGACACATGCCTTTGCACATTTCTAGCACTGAACCACACCAAGAGGCACAGTATAATCATCCACACCCCCATGCCGGACTGGCCTACGCCGGCCCAGTTCACTCCTCCCACGTATCGAGTGGGGGACGACAAAGCCACATGTGCACGGTCTCACCCACTGCCTGCAGTGACATGGCTGCATCCTCTGTACACGGCACAATGTAATATTGTATGGCCCGGGGCCCTAATGCAGACATCATGAGCACACGGACACATTCAGATAGTTCATTGAACTGGCTACGGGCATGTGCGCCCGACACCTTTTATTGCCAGTATCACATGTACAGTGATGCCTGTGCTGGATGTGTGTGGGGTGAGTGTAAGCCAGCCCTCATGGAGTCGATGGTGCTGGCAACAACTTGAACAGTGATCACAAATAAAGCGGAAACAGAAAACACAAGCATAACAGAAACAACTGTGAAGAATCATGGTGGTAGCCGCAGAAAGTACAGTGGTCACCCGATATGCAACCATAATGGTCCATGAGGTGTGGTGCACAGTCAGTGGTACCTGAAGAGCTGTGCACGGTTTCAAGGTGATGATGGCACCCACGACAGGTGTGATCAACTCTGATAGTCTGGCACTAAGACACCTCCGACTCTGGCATCTGTTGTTTGGACTTGGTCCTGGCAGTGGTGGCGTGTGCATCCTGCAGTGATGCAACATACAGGCAGGTCAGGACTAACCCTGGGTGTAGTTCTCGTAGTAGCGCTACGCGTAGCTACGCAAAGTGCACTTCGCACTATGCGAGATACGTGTAGCACTACGCGAACTGCGTAGTACGCCGTTCGCGATGATTGCACAGTGCCGGATGCTTGTCCGTACTGTGCAATCATTGCAAACGGCATCTTGCACAGTGCAAGCAGCCCTTTTTGGCGCTCGAGTAGATTTTTACTTCAGCTGCAGCTTTCTCAACGCGGACTGGTAGTTTCTCATCGTGGGTGGTCGCGAGCATACGCGACCACTCGCAATGAGAAACCTGACCTCCCCGCGTTGAGAATCTCGCTGGGAGTTTTATTTTCCACGCTTGCGATTGGCAACTTGATGTTGCTGATTGCGAACGAGGAAATGTCTCGCCCGGATGTCATTTTGCTCGCTCGCGGTCGCCAACTTGATGTTGAGGACCGCGAGCGAGCAAAAAATGCCAACTACTCGATTTTGCACTGTGCTACGTGCAATTCGCGTAGCGCGAAGTAGCACAAACTACGCAAACTTCACAAGCGTAGCGTAGTTGTCCGCCCAGGGTTAGTCAGGATTCAATTTAATGTGTGAGCCCAGGTGGACCGCAGTTGAGGCCGGAGGCAGCGGACAGCGCAGGGCCACAGACACATGGCCTTGATGTGCCCCAGGCCATCGACACTGAGGCCAGCCAATATTCATTTAGAAAGGGTCCACTGCTTGAGCTGCACAGAGTTAGTGGCCCCGGATGCACTGCAGTCGGCGCAGGCACACTGCCATGGGACAATGACTTGCGGTGCAGTGAGCAGCCGCGGCCCGTGGAGGGAGTTCCGTGGGGCGGTAAGGCATTTTGCGATGCAGCGCGCGCTACGAAATTCGTTTTATTTATTTAATTGTTTACTTACCTGTAATTATCCATATTCCGGTTTTTAGAACCCCCCACCCTGCCCCTCCCCCGCCCCGCCTTACCGCCCCACGGAACTCCCTCCACGGGCCGCGGCTGGCAGTGAGATAGGGCCATGCGAGCTGAGCGGGTCCTCGTCGATGTCCAAGGTGAATATGGTGGAGGTTTGCGGGGGACAGTGGAAGGTGTCCTCCAGGGCATGATGCAGAGGGCAGAAGCCATCCGGAAGCGGCAAGTGGAGGAGTGGAATGCTACAGCCTCGTTTTTGAAACAACCCCCAGTCCATAGACTCAGTCGCCACCAAAGGTCTACCAGAGAGTGTCCATGGATGTCGAGGAACAGACTTAGTGGCACCAGAGCTGAAAGGGGATGCAGTCTGCGATGAGGCCAGTACAATGAGATAAAGTCTACCATAAATAAATCAAGACTGAGTTCCCAATGTGTGACCTACTCGACCGCAGTGTAGGCCCAAGGCAGAGGTCAGCAGGGACACACAGCCACGTGTCGTTGGCTCACGATGCACAGAGTTAGTGACACCAGAGCAATTGTTGTCAGTGTTCGATCACCCCCATGATGAGGATCCTTTTTTCCTCATGACTGCACCACGTCTTCCGCATAATTCTCTCCTTACGTACAATGATATGAACTCTGCCATACACAGATCAAGACTCAGTTCCAACTGTGTGACCTACTTGGCTGCTGTGTAGGCCGGAGGCAGTGGTCAGCGCGGGCTAACTGCTGTTCAGCAAGCTCCTCCTGGAACTCTGACACACGACGTTGAAATGGCATGTGGGGTTGACTGGTATGGACTGGATTGGATTGGTGTGAGGCCTGCTGGACTGCAGTGTAGGCCAAATGCGTGGTCATCATGGGCTCCGTTCTGTATGATCAGTGGCTCCATGGCATCTGTTGGTCTTCAGGTGTGGCTCTGGGCTGGGCTCCCTTTGATGGTTCAGGTTGTCGTCTGACTTTGCACAAGGTCAGAGCAGGTGTAAATTTCCTGCTTCTAACGTGCCTTATCGCATGTTTCGTGATCTTATTGTTGATCTGGCTGGTCGTTGAGAATGTTGAGATGTGGTGTTCTCGCAGCTTTTTGCCCGGGAACGCCTACTCTGCATCTCGTTAGCGATAGTTGCCGGGGTCATCCGAGGCGATGTTTTTTGGGGATGCTATCGCCGGAAAACTGGTGATGTTGGCTGTTTGCACCAGCTTGTGAATGGGGCAATAAATTTATCGCGACTTTGGCTGCGATAAAGTGCCGATAAGTCAGCGATAGGTCCTTGAGAATATGCCCCGTAGTTTGGTAAACTGATTCCAAGGTGGCCACTGGATCCTATTTCTTTTCCCTACTGTGGATGTCTTCATGATCCATCTATGACCAGTAAGAAGAGAAAAGGCGAGAACAAACAACCATGGTGGACTCCGGTCCTCACTTGGAAGGATTCCTTGAGTTGTCCTCCATGGACTATCTTGGAGGTTATAACAAGTTGGGTTACGTGTTGGGGGAGTGAAACCCTTCTCAAGCAGTAACCACAATCCTTGTCAAGGTGAAGTTACAAGCAAACCTTAAATTAACCTGTGCTCATCCCTTGTGTAGCTTGGCACAGAACAGCCAGGCTTAACTCAGAGGAAATGTGTAAAGTATTTGTGCAACAAATCAAACAGTAACACAGTGCAAACACACCACTAAAGGATACCACACCAGTTTAGAGAAATAGTCATTTTTATTAAATAAAACAAGACCAAAACAAAAAAGTGCAATCCGTAGAACCAGAGATACGCAACTTTAAAGATTTCAATGAAAATAGAGCAAAAAGCACAAAGCGCCAACTGTGGATATCTGGTAGCACTGGACCGGGACAAAGTCACAAGTTTAGGCTGACCTCAATGGAGCTTGGGCCAGCTACAGGCACCAAGTTAGGCCTGCTGAACAAAGTACCTTAAATCCTGTTTTGTAGAGAGTAACGAGGGACCGCATCAAAGATGCGTTGTGCAGCCTAAGTTATGCATCGGTTCTTAGATGTAGTGAGACTACAGTGTGAAGTCCTGCGTTGTCATCGAGGATCCCATCACAAGGACTTGTGATACAAAGACAGGTGTGGAGAATGCATTGCACAGTGGCGATGCGTAATTTCCGAGGAGCTGTGAGCCTGTGCTGCGGAGCCCCACATCGATGTAACCGTCGACAAGGGATGCGAGGGCCTGTACCGTTGTGGGTCTTTGCCACAGAGACGGTCCACGCAGCAGCTGTGATGCATAAGTTCTGCTCAGGGTTGTACCATGCAGCATAGTAGATGGGTTGGTTCCTCTGGATCCACAGAGGCTGTCAGAGCACGCTAGGCCCACATTCCAGTGTCCAGAACTGAGGTGTGTAGGAAAGTGCCTTTTTGGTATGGACACTCTCCCCTACCTTTTTGCTCCATTGCTGATGGTTATGACTCTGAGAATGCACTGGAGCCTGCTGCCGAGGCCACAGTGCCCATGCTCTCTACCTAAAACTGATATGTGTAAATTGGTATCTCCAATTGGCAAAGACGTTAACCCATAATAAGTTCCTAGTAAATGGTGCCAGTGGTACCCAGGGCATGGGTGTTAATGGATTAACCAGGGCCTGAATCACTGATGGTGACACCCTGAGTGACCCAAGTAAATTGCTGACAGAAGGTCTGCCATTGTAGACTGCAGGAGCACTGTAAACTGATCAAACTTAACTTTGCCCTCACCATGTGTGGCAAAGTCAATGCACTTTTTAAAATATATGCCAGTCACCCTTAATGAGTTCCTCTTAAGCCCAGGAGGCAATACACATTATATTAAAGGTGTGGACACATAAGTGCAAGCTTATATGTCCCTACAGTGTCCTTTACCATTAAAGGATAAGTGGTAGATGGTACATAGGATAACATGGGCTGGCACCCAGGCAAACCCGAGATCGACAGCTCCATCGTGGTACCGCCTAAATATGTCATGTTTTGTATAAAACAACTTGCCTCCTCACCCCTAACACAAAATCTATTGTCGATGACCCAGGTGGCTACCTTAGAGGTTGCCCACCTGTTTGCCAAGCCTTTCCTGTTCTCTGACTGCCAGCCTGCAGTTGCTGCTACCAAGACAGAAATCTGATCCCCTGCCAGGAGATGTGAACTCTCACAGCGTCATGTAGTTCCTATAAACGTATATAGGGTCTGCGCCTTTAGACAGCATAGACTGTGGGATTGGTGTCCAGACTGATTCCAGACACCCCCACCGAGTATGTTCGCCTGTATACCTAGATAGCTTACAGTGCCACTGTAAACTCCTTTTACCAAGGAGAGAATAGTTCTTGGCAACTATCGAACATTACAACTCTGTCCCATCAGGGATTGTGGAAACAGAACAGTACTTTTTGCTCAGTCATTTGTGCTCAACAGTCTCAGAGAGGTACACAGAATAAAACGGTGGGGATGTTTTCAATAAGCATTTATTGAACGAGCGTCATTCTTGTGTAAAATAGGTGTGCGGATAGAACCTTAAGACAGAAACAGATATACATGATTACAAGCACCAACAGAGTAAAGGGATGGTGGATTCCTACCATAGTGCTAAAACAATGAATACAGGCAGGTCTATAAATACATGTCAGTAACAATGATTAATCCTACGATGCGACTCTAACTAGATGTACCTAAGTATACTTAGCATGTATGTAGGTGTAGAGCCAAGAATCCCCCTAGGCTGAAGCCAACCCCATTACCTGAAGTGAGAGACTGTGGGACCCCATCTTGGTCTCGAGATGGACCCCCGCGAGGAATGTCAGACCACTGCGAGCTAGAGTATCTGCATGCAGGATCCTCAGCCCTTGCGTCTGTGTGTCAACATGGAAGTCCTTTTCCTCCTCTCTCACCTCAGCGAAGATATGGTGTTTATTTACCCAAAGTGGTACCCTCATTGGATCTACCTTGCTGTGTTATGTCGGACTAGGATGACAGAAAGAATGACCCTTATACATAGGTATTATGCAGACGATGATAGTCCTGCTGAGATTCCAAGAATCTTCATGCATAATGAATGAGGCTCGTTTTCAGGGAAAACCCCACGTCATTTAAACAGTACCATAACTAGGTAAAAGGTCAGTTCCAAGAATCATTATGTAGCGTAATGGCAGGGGAAATATAGGTGAAAGGTTCAGTTACTATCTGAGTCTGTATCGAGGTACCTGTATGAAACATAACAACAGGAGTCAGAAACAATGGCCTGGACGAGAAGTAGGTCACACCTTCCTCCCTGACAGGATGGCTAGTGAAGTGGCACACCAAGGAGATGAGTTTCAAAGGCAGCACCACCTATGATATGCAACCAGGCTGCCTCCCAAAGGAGGAAACATCCCTCCCCCTGTTCCTAGGCACATTTGCACCCAGGCAGGCGGGAAAATTATGTATTCAGGATGTATAGTCCCCCAGAAGGCAAGTCACACCTCTAGGGTGGGCTGCCTAGTCTGTACAGCTGAGGAAGACATCTGCTATTTTTAGAAGTGGTAGAATAGAGGGTTCCGGGTAGAAAAGGTGACTTACACCCCTGGATGTGGTCAACTCAATGGTGGATTAGCCACTGGGGCTAGTAGCCCATTAGCCACTTGCACCCGCCCCACACCAATCTAGGATTTAAGGGCTACCCCTGTCACCAGAACCTCAGTTCTGATCTCTGACTTGCAACAAAGGACAGAAGAAGAGACTCGAGTCTGCAACAACAGGAGCTGAACAAACTAAAGGTGTGATTCTCTGCACCTGTGGCAGCCTTCCTGGAGCTGCATGACTGTGACTCATCCTGCACCAAAGCTTGGAGAGCTAAAGGCATCACCAGACTCCCCTGAACTAGTGGCTCTAGTCCCCTGCACACTGCAGGTAACAATGATGTACCAGAACCAAAGAATTACTGGTTATTAGACCCTCCGAGCGATCACCCAGAAGTAGATTGCCTAGCGCATTGTGGGAAACACAGTCCTGACCGCCACAAAGTTTCAAGCAGTTACCGTGATCCACCTGGCCTCCGGACATTTAAATAACTTTCTGCTGTGCTTACCGCTGGCAAGGCTTGTTGGTCATCAGTCTGGCAACCACCCCCTTTACTCAATGTTGTACCTCAAGGGAACTCTGCAAAACCTTCATCTGATGTCAGCAGGTGATTTGTTGTTGACGTTTTGAACCCTATTCCCCACCAGCACTGTGTAAGTGGTAAAAGCAGCTCCCCCGCCACTCCCACTTCAGCACCAATGACAGTCAGGACACCTCTGCACCTTCTCAAGCTATGTAAAATCGAACAGACTGCCGTGGCTTGGTCCTGGGTCCCGCATCACCTTTATCCTATGGTGGGTGAAACTCACGATGTTTGACTCCGTGGAATTCTACAGAGTTACGTAAAAACTCTAAGAGATTCAGTGGAGTTTCACGAGTGGGTGGAATTCGGCATGTCCTGCTGCTTGCGCTGGTTGTTAGCACAGGGAGTTTGGTCCATGCTTTAAAATCATCAGTGTGAATGGCACTATGTAGCGCAACAGAGGGCACTGCCTCTTTTTGCTGCTCGAATAGATTTTCTGCTCAAGCGGCAGCGTTCTCAAAGCAAACAGTAGTGACCTGCCGTAACCGCTCATGTTGAGAAATCTCACCGGGAGGCATTCTAGTGCTCGCAAATTGTGCTAAGGGACACACTTCTCACTCGCCAACTTAACGTTAGTGACTCACTTGGCAATTGGGGTAGTTTTGCTGGAACTCAGTGCTCTAAGCGGAGCTTGAAGTGGACAAAACTCTGCGAGCCCCGCAGGCTAAGGGAAACTTTTTAGCGACCCCTACTTTACCCTCCTTGGGTTCCACGCAACTCGACCTACAAGTGACCAATTGTCACTAGTGCTTTTTACCATTGATTGCAATAATACATTTTGCAGTACTGTTTTGCACTGATTTAATACTGCTTCTATAATCCACAACTCTGCTTATACTTATTGATTTACTTCATTTTAGTGTCTAAATTTACATAAAAAATTGATTTCTTTTTATAAATTGGTGTCGGATTTCTTTTGAGTTGTGTTAATTTCTTATCGTTCATGTTGGTACTCTGAAATGCTTAACACATGTTCTGCTAGTAATGCCTGGCTGCTCTTTGTCAATCTACTAGCACTAAGCTAAGGATTTATTATGATGAATCCAAGGGCCATCTTTGGGGTATTGTGTGAGTATTGCATGGTGAAGCCTAACCAGCATCACAACATGATACTCCACCTTCCTACAAGATGGCACCACTTGGCAGTGTAGACTCGCAAATCACAGAGTCCAGGTGCTGGAGGCAAGGTTGTTGGAGCCTTCTTTCCCTGAGGGTCAAGTCAGGAGGTCAGCCAGCTAGCCCTCTGAGTCACTCTTGGGGCCTGGGTTCAACAGACGCAGGTCCAGTCCTTCTCACCCAATTTGGAGGGCAGCATGCATGCAACAGGTCAGCACTGCAGTCTGGCAGTCCTTCAGAGCAGCAGTCCAGCAGAGCTGCATTCCTTTCAGCATCACAGAAGGCTTTCTTCCTGACAGAATATTCACAGAACCAGGAATGTACTGAAGAGTTGATGTTGTGGTGCAATATTTATACCCAGTTCCGCCTTTGGAATGTTAGCAGATTGTCGAGGTTCTCCTTCAAAAGGCACAGGTGCCTAGCCTTCCTGCAGGCGGTATGCAGCCCTTTTTGTGGAGGCCTATTCAAGTGTAAAAAGTTACTCTGTATTAAGGAGTGAGAAGAGGCAGTTTAGCACTAGTTGGCAGTGGTAAATTGTGCAGAGTCCGTAGGCCGTCAAAATCAAGATCAGCAAAAATGGAAAAGAGAGGCTTAAAGTTTGGTGGTTCACCACCCTAAGGCTGACACGTCTAACATGTGTTCCCCCACCTGAGAGTGGGGCGAACTACCCAACCCCATGGGAGTTCTTATCACTAAGGCAGAGGAATCCAGATAGACCATCAGCATTGGTGTGATCTCACCCAAGGCGATATTCCACAGTAAAGTAAGTTTCTTGTAGGTAGATGGACCGCTTCAACAGTTTAGAATTTTGACCCCTCATTTGCATGAGCAGTCTGACGTGCCTGAGGTCTGTCTGAACCCGTAGATGAGTCCTTAACAGGTATGGTCTCAGATTCTTCAGTGTTCAGACCACAGCAAAGGCCTCCCTTTCAATCACACTCCACCTCTGGTACCAAGGAAGGAAGTAACCTTCTGCAAATGAAGGCTACTGGTTGGTCTTGGCTCCCCTCATTCAACTGTGCTAAGACAGCCCCTATGTCATACCCTGAAGCGTCTGTCTGGACAATATACTCATTGGAGAAGTCAGGAGCCTTGAGTACAAGTGTTATACATATGGCCTCCTTGAGGGTGTCAAGAGCTTCTGACAGGACTCCATCCAGATCACCTTTCTGGGCTGGTTTTTGGAAATCAGCTCCATTAAGGGGGAAAAATGATGCCATATCCCTTAACAAACCTCCTATAGTATGTTGTGAGGCTCAGGAAGGCCCTTGCTTCAGTCTGTGTTTTATGGGTTTGTCAAAACAGGATTGTCTCAATAATGGGCTGGAGGTGCTGCACCTTGCCTCAGCCCACCATGTGGTCCAGATACACCACAGAGCCCTGCCCTATCTGACACTAACTAGTCCTAATGGTCAGGCCTCTCTACTGCAGAGCCTGAAGTACCTCCTGTAGGTGATACAGGTGTTCATTCCAGTTGGAACTGAAGACAGATAAGTTGTCTAGGTGAATGGCACAGAATGCCTCCTTTCCAGCTAGGACCCTGCTGGCCAACCTATGAAAGGTGGCATGCATTCTTTAAACCAAAGGACATCACCCTAAATTGGAGGCAGCACTCTGGTGTCACAAACGCAGACCTCTCTTTTGCCCCCACAGTCAGAGCAATCTGCCAGTACCCTGATGTAAGATCAAAGGTACTGAGGAACTTGGAAGCACCCAGCCTGTCTATGAGCTCATCAGCTCGGGAATGGGGTGTGCATCTGTATTCATGATGGAATTGAGTTCCCTGTAGTCTACACAGAACATAGGTTCAATGGTGCCCTGTGAAAAAGCCTTGGGCTAGACCAGGGATTGTTGGAGGGCTCAATCACCCCTAACACCAGTGTCTTGGAGACCTTCTCCTTGATACTGGCCCTCACCTTATATGACAGCCTGTAAATTAAATTTTTAACAGGCAGACGGTCTCCATTGGCGATGTCATGGGTACACAAATGTGTAAGTACATGAGTGAGAGAGAACAGAGTAAAGAACTGCCCCAGCAACACCCTCTATTGACCCTTCAGATTGTTGGGCAGATATGAGGACAGGGGGGATGTTCACCCTTCTCTTTCCCCCCTTCATCTGTGACCAGAAGCATGCTGACTTCAAACCTCTCAAAGTGGGGTTTGAGGCAGCTTGTGTGGAGCAACCTTAAGGGGTTTTAGGGAGCTTGAGATCCACCAGGGACTCCCCTTCTGCTCCTTCACCTCATATGGGCCTCTCCAGCGACTCTGGAGAGCTCTGGGCTTCACAGGCTCCATAACCCACACCTTTTGGCCAGTCTGAAGCTCTACCAGAGTGACCTACTGGTCATGCCAAAGACTCTTAACTTACTAATAAGTCTGGGCGGTAAACTCCGCTCCGCTAGGGGATTATGCGGAGCTCTCGGAGTTCCGAAAAACATTTTTACTTAGCTCGCGTTCATCAATGTCAAGTTAGCGAGCGCGAATGAGGAAAATCCACCTCCCGGTGAGATTTCTCCTCGTTCGCGATCTTCAACATCAAGTTGGTGAGAGCGAGCGTGAAAAATCAACCTCTCGGCGAGATTTCTCAATGCGGGCGGTCAGATTTCTCATTGCGAGTGGTCGCGTATGCTTGCGACCACTCGCATTCAGAAACCATCTGTTCGCATTGAGAAAGCTGCCGCCGAGTAGAAATCTACTCGAGGGGCAAATAGGAAGCAGTGCCCGCTTGCTCTGTGCATGGTGCCGTTCGTGATGATTGCACAATGCGGACAAGCACCTGGCACTGAAAATCACTGTGAGCAGCATTTATCTAACGGGGTTCCGTGAACCAGAACTCCGCAAACTCTGCCCAGGCTTACTTATTGACTGGTCTCAAGATTTCTTTTTGCATTTTTCCAGAAACAACACATCTGGTTGTGGAGTGCCAGCATATCGCTGACTACATCCCGAGGGGGTTTCTTGGGAGCTTGCTCCCACCCCTCTCTTGCAAGACTGAGTGGTCCCCTAACATGATGGTCATAGGTGAGTTTGAAGGGGCTAAACCCAACCCCCTACTGTGGCACCTCCCGATAGGCAAACAGAAGGCATGGCAGGAGGATGTCCCACATATGCCTAATGGGCTCAGGTAGGGCCATTATCATGCCTTTGAGGGTCTTGTTGAATCTCTCCACAAGCCCTTTGGTTTGGTGGTGATAGGGTGGAGAACTTGTAAGTCACTTCACACTCATCCCAAATGGGCTTCATGTATGCTCACATGAAGTTTCTACCTCTGTCAGACACTACCTCTTTGGGGGACCAAACATGGGTAAAAAAGCCCCATCAGGACCCTGGCCACCGCAGGTTCAGTCACCAACCTCAGAGGCTGCCCTCTGGGTAGTGAGTGGCGTGGTCCACCATGACCAGGATGAACATGTTGCCTAAAGGTGTCTTGGGGTCCAAGGGTCCAACAATTTATATGCCCACCCTCTCAAATGAGGTGCCGACGATGGGTAGTGGGGTCAGGAAAGCCTCATGCTTTTACCATAACTTCCCACTGGCCTGGCAGGTGCGACGTGACCTACAGAATCCATCTGAGGAGTCTTCATCCGGGGCCAATAGAAGTGGGCAACAAGCCTGGCGAAGGTCTTGTCTTGCCCCAGATGTCCTGCCAGGGGAATATTGTGAGCCAACCAGAGAAGGAACTTCCTGTAACATTGGGGGGCCAACAGCACATGGGCTGCCCCAGGTCGAGGAACATTAGATTCACTGTATAGGAGGTTATTCTCCTAATAGAGAAGGGGATCTCCAAGGGTATCACCTCCTGCCTGGGCCTCAGCTTGCCACCTGAAGCCCTCTATAGTAGGGCACTTTTTGTGCAATTTGCAGAATTCCTCCCTTGTGGGCCCACACTCAACTTGCCATCCAGCAAGCTCATTCAAGTCACCCAGGGCACCAATGTCCTCCCCGGTAGGTTCAGTGGCATTCTGCTCAGATGCCCGTCAACCTGGACTGCGGGAACTTTAGGGGCTGGTTTCACAAACCCATGCCTTTATTCTTCTTGACAGCTGCCTAATACATTGCTCCAGGCCCCAGGTGCCCTTGAAGTGCTTTGCGAGGCAGCCATGGACTGTGCGGTAATACAGACCCATTCAGGCAATGACTTGGTGGAAGGTGTTAGGGATAACCTGCTCTGAGGACACCTGCTGACACCTTACCGTAGTCATGTTGGCTCGTGTGTCAAAACCTCTACCCGTTGCTCATTAATGGTTACCTATTGCCTATATTTGGAAGTATTTGCTGACATATGGGCTTTTGGCACCATCTCCTTATCCCCTAGGGACACCAGGGTAACCTCTGTCTGCTCCCCATAGCTGACAAGAACCACCTCCTCCCTAAGTGCTACACTCCAAACCCGGTGTTTGTGTCCACCGGTGGAGGGCTGTGCCCTCACGGGACATTTGGTATCTCCAATGGACTTCCCACATTTGGGGGGCAAACCTCCCTGTCTGCTTGCCAAAGAATCCCTTCTTCCTGGGTTCAGATTAGAACTGACTGCCATTGTTCCCTTGTGAATTATTTTGGGGACCTTTTCGAGAACTCTTTTAGAATTTTCTCTCCCCTCTTTCCTCTGGTAGGACCCCTAACTACTAACTTTATGGGAGTCTCCCCAATGCTTTTCTGGACACTCTGGTGCTGACCCTGAGGTCAGCTGCCTCAGCAAGCCTCCTGGGGTCAGTCATCTTGCTGTCCACTAGGTGCTGGTGTAGCTTTGTAAAACAAATATTGTGCATATGCTCCCTAAGAATCAAGCTGTACAGCCAATCATAATCATTGACCTTCCTACCCCCTCACCCAGCCCTTCAGTGCCTTGCAAGAGCTGTCCAAGAAATCCACTTGAAACTTATTTGGGAGCTTGTGGATGTCCCTTAACCTTTGGCTATACTTCTCAGGGATCAGACCAAATTTGGCTTGAAGAACGGCTTTCATGGGAGTATTAGATTCACATAAGGTAACTGGATGGTGTATTTACTGAACTAACATAATGAGTTGTTAGTGTAAGGGAACAAACAAATGCATTTGTTAAGACGAGAACCCTCACTCACCCTAAGGTGACATGCTTCATCATTGGGTTCCCTCTTGCACACTGCGACCGCAAGGTACAGGCGTGAGGTGTTTTATGTCATCCAATGTAGGTAGGAGTGAGGGGCAGAGTGCAAAAAATATAAATTCAAAAAGTGAATTAAAACTCTCCTGGATAGACAAAGATAACTTTAATTTGTGTCCCCAGTGGATAGAACTAAAATCAGGGATATGGATGTTCCCTGCTGAGCTAAGGTCAACATGTTTCTGCCTGTTTGACCATCTGGTTCGTGCCATTCTTTAGGGCCAACTTATAGTCACTCTGCTACTATTGTGAAAAAATATATATATAAAAAATACCATACTCTAATTTTATGGCGTTGATCAGTGATACCAGCTGCAGTCCGGTCCACCATCAAATCGGGACTAGTAATCTACATCCTACTTCAAGAGGTCCTTTAATGACAGGTCTCAGGAGTCTCAATGTTCTGCATCCTGCCTCTTTCCTTAAAGGCCAAAGGGAGTATACCTGGTTTGGTCCTCTACTTCTAGGGTCAGATGTGTACCCCTTCCCACTAGAGGCATATGCTCTCACGGGCAAACTCCAAAGTGCTCCTCTGGGATCCTGTGAACCCTCAAGGACACCACATACACAGAAAACCATTTATCAATATCTTCTCCCACCACATAAGTGGGTACTAGGTCTTTAGGTATACTGACCTTCATGTTTCCGTCAGCCACTGATGGTATGCTGCTACCTTAGCTGCTGAACATTGCTTGCTTAGCTTTAAAGCCCAGCTCTGAGGCTTCTTTCATGAGACAACTTTTTCTCCTTCAGAGTCAATCATCTTTCTTCCGTCCTGAGTTGGGCAATCCGTAGCCTGAACTCCATATCTGTCTTCCTGTCCACCAGCTCTTCTGGGGTCAGGCTATGCAGGGACACTGCTTTCCACTCTAGTTCTAACTCAGGTGATGGGTCATCCTCCTCTACTGAAGGCTGTATTTCAGGGCTGATGTCGAGATCCTGGTCCTTCTCATCCATATCATCCTCATCATCCTGCTCCTCTGTGGCTGTTAGTGACTGGTGAACCTCCTACCAGGCTCTCTGAGCTTTCTGTAGCTCCAAAATCTTAGTACTGTTCTTGGCAGGGTGCTCCCTTTCCTGGCAAAATTGTTTGAGCTCAACCACAGTGTCATTTTCCAGGTTGGGCAGCTTGAATTCTATTACTGCAGGTATGGCTACAGATAGCAGGTAGTAGCAATGACAGTGGATTTGGAAAAACAAAAAGAAGCCAATAAGGGAGCATTTAAAAGTCAAATTGGTCTCAAGTTGTTTATCTGAAATGGTATGTAACTCAAAATTACTGTCTGACACTGCACAAACACAAGTCCAAATCCTACACACTGAACCCCAGTGTAAGAAATCGGGTTACTGGTGAGGGGGGTTGAAACTCCAGTTAAGCAGAAACCACAATCCTTGTCAGGGTGAAGTCACAAGGAAACCCTAAATAAACCTGTGTTCAACCCTTGGGAGATTAGCACAGAGCAGTCAGGCTTAACTCAGAGGCAATGTGTAAAGTATTTGTGCAACACTTCAAACAGTAACACAGTAACACAGTAAACTCACCACAAAAGGACCCCCACACCAGTTTAGAAAACAAAAGTAATTTTTAGTAAATAAAGCAAGACCAAAATGACAAAAATCCAATCAGTAGAACCAGAGATATGTAAGTTTAAAGATTTAGGGGAAAAAAAGCACAAAGTGCCAAATGTAGATCTCTAGTCATGTGGGACTAGGACAAAGTGACAGTTCAGGCCAACTGTGATGGGGCAAGAGCTGGCTAAAGGAACCCAGTTAGGTCAGTTGAAAAAAATCTTGATTTGCAGAGTGTTGCGAGGGTCCGGGTTAAAGATGTATCACACAGCCAAATGATGTGTCGGATCCAAGATGCGTGAGGCAGCAGTGAGATGTCCTGAATCATTGGTTTGGATCCTGCAGTTGAGGGCTTGTAATTTGACAATTACATGCGCGAGGATGCATCATGCAGTGGTGGCTCCAGTGAGGCGACTGACTGCGATGCAATTCAGGTCTTTGCAACAGACACTATTCATGCAGCAGTGGCGATGTGTCATTTCTTCTTAAGGTTGAGCAGCAGAAGAGATGTGTTTGTTCCTCTTGATCCGCAGGGGCTGACAGAGCACCTTAGGCCCACTGCCAAGGCTCCAGGGCTGGAGTGGCACCACTTTGCTTGGTAGACTCGCAGATGGCAGAGTACAGGTGCTGGTGTCAAGTTTGTTGGAGCCTTCTGTCTCTGAGGCTCAAGTCAGGAGTCCATCCAGCTTGCCCTTGGATTCACTCTGGGGTCCTGGGTTACACAGATGCAGGTCCAGTCCTTCTCACCCAGGCAGGAGTGCAGCAGGCAACAGAGCAGTCCTTCAGAGCAGCTGTCCAGCATGCTGGCAGTCCTTTCAGCAGCACAGCAGTCCTTCATCCTGACAGAGTATCCACAGGTCCAGGGGTGCACTGAAGAGCTGATTTTTGAGGTCTAGTATTTATACACAGTTCTGCCATTGAAGTGGGAGCAGCTTCTAGAGGTTCCCCTTTGAAAAGCACCAGTGACCTGCCTTCCTGGTCCTGGCTCCAGACTAACTACTGAGGGTATGCAGCACGTTTTGTGGATGAAGGACACAACCTATTAAAGTGTAAGTAGAGCTGTGCCCAGCTCCTCCGTTCCATCCTGCCAGTTACGGCACATCCAGGGACACCTAAGCTCTCTTTTTTTTATGTGGCTGTCTAGGAGAAACACACAATGCTCAACCTTCATCTACACCCAGTCATGTCACCCAGAGACAGGCTACAGACACCAAATGGCTAAGGCAGGAAAATGCCAGCTTTCTAAAAGTGACAATTTTAAAATTGCAATTAAAAATCTGACTTTACCATAAGAGATGATTTTTCATTACAATTCCAAAGACACCAAATGTGAACTGGTTACCTGTTCCCATTTGGAAGTTGCAGCCTAATCAATGTAATAAGGTAACTCCAATGTTAACAAATAGGAGAGAAAGGCCGTGTAGTAGTGATAAACAAATATAAAAGTTTTTCACTATCAGGACATATAAAACTCAAAATGAAATGTCCTAATTTTTAAATACAGGACACCCTGCCCTCTGGGCTGTCCAGGGTATACCCTAAAGGTGCTTTATATGTACTAAAAAGGAAGGTTTAGCCTGGCAAAGGTTTATTTTCCAGGTCGAAATGGAAGTTTAAAACTGCACACAAAGGCTGCAATGGTAAACTGGGATATGCTTAAAGGGCCAGCTACTGAAGTGGGTAGCACAATGAGTGTTGCAGCCCCACTTGTAGCATTTCATTTAGTGGTCCTGGGTACATGTAGTACCACTTTCCTAGGGACTTATAGGTAGATTAAATATGCCAATTGGGGATGAGCCAAGGTTAGGTGTTTTAAAGAGTGAGCACATGCACTTTAACACTAGTTAGCAGTGGTAAAGTGCACAGATTCCTAAGTCAAGGAAAAAGAAGATCAGCAAAAATGGAGGAGGGAGGTAAAAAGGTTTTGGGTAAAGACCTGTTTGACAGGTCTAACACAGGTCATTCTTTGGTAAGAATTGCTGATGATTCTTACACATTTATATTGCACACCATAGTGGCGGAAAAGATTCCAAAGGACCTCTCTGTCCACGCTGTTGAATGTCTTCTCATGGTCGAGGAAGTTGATATAGAGGGGGGAGTTCCATTCCATCGACTGCTCAACAATGCTTCAAAGTGCTGCAATCTCTGTACGAGACCTATCTTTGCAGAAACTAGCTTGCTGGTCTCACAACTGAGCGTTTACTTGTTCCTTCATTCTGTTCAGGATGACTATGTTGAACACTTTGCCTGGGTTTGATAGAAGAGTTATCCTTCTGTAGTTTGTGTAGCTACTCAAGTTACCTTTATTGGAGAGCTTGATGAGATATCCTTCCTTCCAGTCTGATAGCTCCTTTTTCTCTTCTCAGATCCTTCTGAACAATAGGTAAAGCATGTCTACTGATGTTTCAATGTCTGCCTTCAGTGCCCATGCACAAATGTTGTCAGGTACTGCTGCCTTCGCATTTCTGAGGTGTTTAATAGCTTGCTGTATTTATTCCTTGGTTGGTCTGCTGCAGTTGATTGGCAAGTCCTTGCTGGCTAGCTGTATGTCTGGTGGAGAGTGCGGCACAAGCTGGTTTAGCAGTTCTTCAAAGTGCTCGACCCATCTTTGTTGTTGGTCTTCAATACCCATGATTATCTTTTCATCTTTGTCTTTAACAGGTCTTTTTGGATTGCTGTACCTGCTGGAGAGCTTCCCCATTATGTCATAGAGTTCTTTCAAGTTTCAAGGTCTTGATGCTTTCTGGGCTTCTGTATCAAGACCATTGATGAATCTATGCTTGTCTGCTCTTAAGCTTCTCTTTGCTTCCTTGTTGATTTTGGTGTATTCACCCTGAGCAATCACTTATTTTGCTCTTCTTCGGCTCTCTTGTATTTTGCGGAGAGTCTTGGTGGGGATCCATTCTCTATGGTTTTATGCTGGTGATTCTTGGGACCTAGGACAACCTGGCAGGTTAATGTCACTGTTTCTTTGATCTTCTCCCACTGATTTCCTACTGACACTCTGTCATTCTCTGGTTCTTGAAAGACGTGAAACTTGTTACTGAGGGTGACTGAGTATTCAAAGCATTTCTGTGCATCTATGAGGAGGGTGGTGTTACATCGCTGGTGTAGTTTTGTCCGTTCCAGACATATTTTCTTCAGCTTTAGCTTCAGCCTGAATGCCGTGTGTGAGAGTGCAAGTGGAGTAACGATTACATTGTGGCTACAAACCAGAAGCCTTGGACATTGTGTAACAGATGAATGGGACACTAAAGTCTCGTTTAGCCTAAGTGTGTGCTTCCATTTCTTTAAAACGGCCAGGTTGCTTGCCTCAGGTGCTAATGAGTCTCTGAATTACCCTTGACAGAAGAACATGATTATCGTTGCAATAAATACTCATAGGACGTACCACGAGACTGCCTGCTGTGCCTCCAAATGTTCTTGTAATATCACAGATGACATGATTCTCGACTACTGCAAATGACTGGCTGATGTAGTACATTCTGTCTCTCACCAGGTTGGAATTGTTACTGCCATTCCGCATTAAGACCAATACATGACCTTAGGCCTGGTGACTGGGTTATAGTGAAGAAAAATGTTTGGAAGTCGTGCTTAGAGCCAAGGTGGAAAGGATCTTGCCAGGGGATCCTGATCACTAACACTGTCATGAAATGAGAAGGAGAAGCTGGATACATGTCTCCAACATCCAGAGAATAAAGTGCCCGCTCGAAGAAGTGGTGACGCGTGAAGCAAGTTTGCAGCTTCCTGTACCTGATCGACTGGAAGGACCAGGGAGGAGCATTGAGCACCAGAGTTCCCCAGCCAACCAATTTCCAGAAATCTCACAAAGTGGTGTGAAAGAGCTTCAGGAAGAGGAGACGAGACTAGAGAGGGGGACCGCCACAGAGCAGTAGATAAGCAACCTTGATCAAGGAACAAATGAAAGGAGTGGGAGAGCTAGAGAGAAAGAGGAGTGGGACAACTGGCTGTCCGGTTCGCACATCCCAGGTATAAATCTATCTTTCATTGATTCAGTAGCTAACCTATCAATCAACTTCACAGTTTTATCTCCAAGTTCGTACACCCTGTTCTGGGACTCCTGGACTACTGCTTTAGCCCTCCCAATTAGTTTCTTTTTAAGTTCATCCCTGGCCGTCTCTAGGCTGCGTGTGGCCGCTAAGTTGGTTTTCTGCAGAAGGCGGCATTCCAGTACCCCAATCTGCTCTCCTAGGGCCGTAATCTCTTTCTCATTCTCCTTCCTTCTACCCATTAGATAGATGCTATTATTTGCCTTCTGAGGATTGCTTTCATGGCCTCCCATGATATGGTTGAGGAGACATCCGGAGTTGAATTAACCTTGTAATAGAAGGCTACCCCCCATATGAAGTCTTGCAACCTGACATCCTTCAACTATCCAGCCTGAAGGTTTCAGTTGGAGCCAGGCCTACGCATCACTTTTCCTAGTGTAATCTCTATGGGAAAGTGGTCAGACAGGACCCAAGGGTGGATTTTGTCCCCAGATACTCCTTGGGTGTCAACAGAGGGGAGAAACAGATGATCACTTCTCAAATAAGATTATTGGGAGTGAGAATAGTGTGTGTATTTGTTCTCCAAATGTCACTTAGCCTGAGGGATCCAGCCCATGATGCCAGGAATGAGTGCCACCCCTGCCCTACCCCACTCTAAGTATCAAGATGTGAATGCATAATGTCATTTAAGTCACCCCCCACGATAAAAGCCCCTTCTGGAACTGAAGCTAAAAGGTTTGTCAGTTCAAACATAGTAGATGTCTGTAGGGTAGGGTGGACATAAACCGATATCGCTGTCCATGTCCTCCCAAATAGGGAACCTGTGACAATAACATTCAATGCCAAAATATCCGGGGTAATCTCAGTGACCACGGGGGGAAGGTGCTATGTAGAAGGATAGCTACCCACCTGGAACCCCAGTGAACCCTGCATGTCACACTTAGTTAAACCCATAGTGGGCAAGAAGGGTGCGCCTGTGTTAGAATAGAAAACATTTGTGCTTATATAGTGTTTCATGTAAGTTAGCATTCTCTGTGCCATTTTCTATTTGGGCGCCATTTTAGGCTGTTCGAAACTGATCTAGTTCAAATCCGAGAAATGCTCCTCTCTGGGTTTTGTTTCTTCACCTGGGTTTTGTGTTAGTAATAAGCACACTGTTCACTTTAGCACATAGCTTTCTCATTAGATAGAGGTCCTCTCCCCCTTGTCTGGTGGCGGGCTCCTGATGCAACGACCTTGGACTCTGTTACTTTGTGTAAAGATATGAGCGCTGAAACCATTATTTCTGTATTTCGCTGTTTAGCTGCACCTGCTTGGAAAACTCCATTGTGGGCATATATTCGCCCAGTTACGAAACGTACATAAGGTATCTTTATGCTTGTTGCTTTCAGTTCCCTCTGCAGCACTCCTAGTGACTGGGCAGATGGGGCTCTGCTCTGAGGGTATATAAATAAACGGGTATTGGTTTGTATTCTCTACTGTCTGACCGACTTTTCATTTGGTTCGGAAGGCTGAGAGTTGGTCATTAGTGACTCGGATGACCCTAAACGGGTAATATCCTTCTGTTGGTACACGAACAGGGACTCCTTCGGTGATGGACCCATCCCCTTTCCGCAGATGGGGGAGGCCGAGGACATCGTCGGGTCGGACTGACAGCTCAGGGATCCCTGCACAAAGAGTTTCTGATTCTCGCAGCTGCTCCTTAAGTCCCACCACAGTGGTCATCCCAACTGAAGTCCTGAACAGCGAAACCCTTGGATCTGACCGTTTGGTCAGAAGAGTCGGCAGTGGAGAACTGGTTCGTTTGTAACACTGATATCAGGTGAGTTTGTTTTGGTTCTTTGTGGATATGATACCATTGTGGTTTGAGTTTGGTATGGTCTAAAGACTCTCTTGCTGAAAAGTATTCGTAAAATACTTTGCCAGATAAAACTAACTTTCGTTTTTTCCTTCAAAATGCCTGGCCTAAGCAAACTATGGAATTTGTGTTGTCGTTGTTGTTCTGGAGATGCTCGATTGGAAGAAGCTCAACCTGTGCCTCCAGAGGGAAGCCCTAATTTTGATATGTATGTGAAACGTGGCCTTGGCCCTATTATGTTTAGTACATTATGGCACAAATATACCAGGGATAAAGCCAAGTTGCAGTGTCCTGTGATGGGGACACTTGATGAACAAAAGATTGGATTTTTACAGGAACAGGTATTTAAGAGACGAAATAGACAGTCGATGTTTGATTCTCTCCGAACTTGGCAGAAGGAAGCTAGACAAAGGCAGTTAAAGATGTAAAGGGACACACGGAAAGGAAAAATGCAAACATTGACACAGAAAGCTGTAGCATATGATAGAGAAAAATAGGAGTCAGGATTAGAATGTGAAGTTAGGAGATTTCAGTTGAATATTGACAAGTCTTATTTGGCCAAATAGGAAAATGATACTTTTGTAGAAAAGTTGTTAGATACTCGACCCCTGCCTCCTTATGCGCCGTCACAGCAGCCTGTTCCGCTGCTTCGGTTGTTCCCGTGTCTATGGCTGTTATTTCCACAGCTTTGGCTATGGCACCCACTGCTCCTTCTTTGTCCTCGCCATTTTTGATAACTGTGACCTCTAGTACATCCACTGTTTCAACTCCTGTGTCCTCTATCTCTTCTCCTCCTGTGCAAGCGTTGACTACGGTTGTACCTACAACTTCTGTTGTTTCTCCTCCTATGATTATTCATCCACCAGTATTTTTGGATGCTGAAACACCAGTACGATGGTTTGAGGACATGGATTCGGCGAAATTTAGGGAGCGACTGGGTCCGTTGGTGCGCTCTGGAGTGGGTGAGGATAAAAAGGATGTGTTAGCGAGACAGGGCACGAAGTGGGCTAGTAATCCGGTTTATGAGACTGAGGACATTTGGCAAGCTGTGCGTGAGTCTGAGCCCTTCCTACAGCAGCACGTTCTTCAGCACATGTCTGCTAAACTGATTGATCTTTGGAGCACACATATTAAGATGGAGGACCCACAAGTGTTATTTGATATTAAGGATCGCGTTTATTTGGCCCCAGGACAGGTGCTTGCAAACTTTCCTACTATAGTTTCTTAGAGAGTTCGATTGTATGATAAGAGTCCCACTAAAATTACTCATTATGCATGAGGTTCATCCAATATGTCATCCAGAAATACCTGAGTTTATGGATCAGCGCAGTAATGTCACAAGAGCAGCCGTAGCTGCTCGTTTTCAGGAACAATGGGTCTATACTCCGTGGAAAAGGAGCGAGGTTTAAGCCCTTAAGGCTACCGTGCCTGACCCTAGGAAAAATCCTACAGTGTATTTCAAGGAATTAACAGAGGCTGCGTCCTCCATTGTAATGACTCTTGCCGATATTGAAATGTTTTTGGGTCTTCTTGTTCCGGTTGATATTTGGAGACAGGTGCATACCCAGGATCATGTCGCCGAGTTGGGTGGTATGTGAGATGTGATTAAAGGATGGGATCAGGAAAGGAAACCAGGTGATAAACCCTGTGCTGAGATACTTGCTTTGCCCAGTTGCATTATTACATACATGCATACACTTATTCCACCTAAGAAGGTTAGCTGGGACAGATTGACGGCTTGTCGACAGAAGAAGGATAAGAGTGTGTCTGACTTCTTTACTCGGTTTGAAGATGCATTTTTGGATTATAGTGGGCAGGATATGTCCACTGAGGGAGGAGTTTGTTTGTTTGTTGACAGATTTGTTACTAATCTTCTTCCTGAGATAATGACTTGTTTGCAAGCGTCTGAGAGTGCTTGGACTATGTCTTACCCCTCTGTTATTTTGAATATGACCCAATATCATTAACATCGAGATCAGAAGGAAAAGGATACAACTGACAAGAAACATAAGGACTTAAACACAAAGGTATTGTTGCAGCAAGCATTCAGGGGAAATAATCAGGGATGAGGAGGTCCTTCTAGACTACTTCCACAAACTAGGCTGCCTTCGACGACACTTTTAGGACAGAATCAGTTTGCTTATTGTAAGGAGGTAGTACGTTGGCGCAGCCAGTGCCCTGTGCTTTTACAGAAGGTTTCATCCCCTAGGAGAGTCGCTTTTCATAGTAGAGGCCGTGGCACCGACAGAAATCAGAATGCTGCGGCTCCTGGGGGCCGTTCTGATAATAATTATTTTGATGACTCTAGGGACGTACAGTATTATCATGATGATTATGATATGGATGATGTGACAGGTATGTTTTAAAGTTAGGACAGCGAGGGACAGGTTGAAGGACCAGTTCAGATACCTGTAGATCAGCGTGGTCCTTATGTCACAGCAGATTTGCAAGGTTCGACTAAGGAATTTTTGGTGGATACAGGTTCGACAAAGAGTTATGTTTCTTGACATAGGGTCCCTGGGCAACTCTGTCTGGTCATAATAAAGTTTCAGTAGGTTTTTTAGATGTACCGGTTGTAAGCGCCATTTCACGACCCCTTGTGTTGACTGTTGGTCCTTTCACTGTGGAGTCTCTGTTCTTGTTAACGTCTAATTGTGCTGAAAAATCTGATGGGTCTGGATTTGTTGAAGAAATTGCATGCTATCATCTATTGTTCCCCTGCAGGTGTTTATCTTACAATGGGTCTGGATGTGAGTACTAAACAGTGTTTGTCTCACGCTGCACCCCTCCTAGCTGAATTTGCTGAGGTACCACCCACGTTGTGGGCCACAGGTGATACAGATGTAGGTTTGTTGCATGTACTACCAGTCTCTTTTCAAGTTAAGGATAATGCTGTTCTACCTTGTATTCCTCAGTATAAAATACCGCAGGAGAACGGGCTCTTCTTCAGATTATTCAGGATTTGATATGAAAGGGAGTAGTTGAAGAAACGTCTGCCAACATTTGTAATAGTCCTATTCTTCCAGTCCTTAAGAGGACACTCTCGGGTTCCTCTGAGACTCTTGACGATGTTTATCACTTTGTGATTGATTTGTGTGAGGTTAATAAAATGGTAGTTCTGCAGTTTCCGGTGGTTCCTGACATCACCACACTTTTAAGTTCTTTTCTGTCATTGATCTGAAAAATGCATTTTTTAGTATCTCTATACACCCGGACAGTAGGTATTTGTTTGGATTTACTCTAGCTGACAGAAGCTTTAGATTATGTCGTGCTCCTCAAGGCTCTACGGAGTGTCCTCGTGGGATATTCTCAAGAACATGTGATAACTACTGTAAAAGTAGGTTAACGCAACTCTTCACATCACAGTCTATCGCGGGAAAATAACACTGTGGTAACGTAGTATACCCAAGCCAGTGGTACCATGGGATAGGCCCATGATAACACGTCAAATGTCTGCGATACAGTCAATGCAATGCCGCAAAACTGTGAAACACGAACGCCCAAAATGTTGCGATGAGGCCAATCGCGATACAAAAACCAGCGAAAACCAGCCACAGGCCTGCAAATTCCAAATGTCATGTGGGAAAATGCACTATAAAAGCAATGGGAAAAAAGGGAGAAAAAAAAAAATTGGGTAGCACCATGAATGCTTCCGGACCGAATATAGAGGCCAACGCGAACCCCAGAAGCCCCACAGACCACCTGCAAGGAACACCGGGGTTGGGGAAGGCCAAGGAGAAGAGTGAGAGGAAGACAGGTTGCAGTCCGCATGAAAACCTGATCAGCGTCACGGAGGTGACAGAACACTACCATCAATGACACACAATTAGACCAACGTGAATGCAGTCGGTGTGTCGAGGAGGACAATGGAGGAGTCCACGAGGCACTGGCAAAGCCAAACCAAGCACAAACCCGCTGCCAACAGGAAGGCAGCAACTGCACCAGGAGGTGGGAATCCTGCGCTACAGGAGGAGCAGGAGGAAACGGGGGCCACAGTCATCAGTGTGGAGACGCTGCAAGGAGGTGGGAGTCAGGACACAGCTCGAGAGGACCTGACACAACATCAACAGGGTGAATAACGAACAGGGACTGGATCATGTCCCTGATCCCTGTGGCACACTGCAGCACACACACAAAGCAATAACAGCACATCCACATTGACGACAATGCGTTACAACGTGCAGACCCGACACCGCAGAACAGAGGACACAACTGGCTGTGCTCATGCGCTGTAACAGGCCAACCACATCTAGCAAAGCAGGAAACTGTGAGAAGGATATGTACACGTTCAACCTCACATCTGTCATGTAGTCCAAATTAACCCTGGGCGTAGTTTGCGAAGTAGCGCTACGCGTAGCTACGCGAAGTGCACTTCGCACTACGCGAGCTACGCGTAGCATGGCAAACTGCATAGTGTACTGTGCAAGATGCTGTTCGCACTGATTGCACAGTGCCGGATGCTTGTCCGCACTGTGCAATCAGTGCAAACTGCATCTTGCACAGTGCAAGCGGTCGTTTTCTGCCGCTCGAGTAGATTTCTACTCGAGCGACAGCTTTCTCAACGCGGACTGGTAGTTTCTCATCGCGTCGGTCACGAGCATACGTGACCACTCGCAATGAGAAACCTGACCTCCCCGCATTGAGAAGCTCACCGGAAGGTTTATTTTCCACGCTCGCGATCGGCAGCTTGATGTTGCTGATCGCGAACGAGGAAAAAGTCTCACCGGGATGTCATTTTGCTTGCTCGCGGTCGCCAACTAGACGTTCAGGACCGCGAGCAAGCAAAAAATGACTGCTGCACTATGCTACGCGTGATTGCACTGTGCTGCGTGCAAGTCGCATAGTGCAAAGTAGCTCAAACTTAGCAAACTACGCGAGCATAGCGTAGTGCTTTGCCAAGGCTTAGTCCAAATGTCCACTGTCCCGCATCAAAATCCAGCACCTCCCAAACAGTCACAATGTACATAGTCATACAGTCTGCATGTAAACAAGAACAATGCACCAACATACATGTCAACATACATCTCCGCTTCATATTGCAGAGGGACAAACAACACCTCCAGCAGAGCAGACCAGACTACTCATCAGCGATGCTGGAGAGGACAACCACACCACCGACGGCCCACAACAGCTCATGCACATCCCAGGCAACCCACCACCAGGACAAGGGCAGCCAAGCTACATAGAGGAGAACTCAGCCCATGCACAGACCACACAGCAGGAAACACCCGCCAGCACAGCTGGCTCCCAACACCTCACTGAGCCACACATGGCATTCCAATGCCAGGTGTCAGGATGCCAAACAGAGGTGGCCAAACAGGTGCGGGTGGGGTCCGTGCCCATGGATTACAAACTAGATCAAATGTGTGGGTGTCTAATTCCCCTTAGGGACCACCTACACCACACAAAGAGACCAACACTGTGACAGAGAAACATGCATTTGCACATTTCCAGTACTGAACCACTCCCAGAGGCACGCAATTATCATTCAGAAACCCACGCTGGACCTGCGTACGATGGCCCAGTCCACTCCTCTTAGGTATTGAGTGGGTGACGATAAAGCTACATGTCCAAGGTCCAACACGCTGCCTGCGGTGACATGTTGGCATCCGCTGTACACAACACAATGTAATGTTGTCGGGCCCAGGGCCCTCATGCATACATTATGACCACACGGACAAACGTAGATAGTTCGTGGAACTGGCCACTGGCATGTGCGCCCGACCCCTTTATTGGCAGGGCCACATGTACAGTGACGCCTGTGCTGGATGTGTGTGGGGTGAGTGTGAGCCAGCCCCCACGGAGTGGTTGGTGCTGGCAACAACTTGAACAGTGAGCACCATTAAAACAGAAACTGTAAACACCAGAATAGCAGAGAGAAATGAGGAGCATCATGGAGGTAGCCGGAGCAAGTACAGAGGTCACCCGATATGCAAACAAAAGTGTCCTTGAGCTGCAGTGCACCGATGTTGGGGCACCTGGAGTGCCGAGCAGGGTATCAGGCAGATGATGGCATCCACCAGAGGTGTGAGCAACTCAGTTAGTCTGCTAGTACGACTGTTTCAGCTCTTGCAGTTGGCAGTTGGAGGTGGCTCTGGCGGTGGTGGCGTGTGCCTCCTGTGGTGATGCGTCGTCCGGGCCGGTCAGGACTCGATTTGATGTGTGAGCCCTGGTTCAACGCAGTTGAGGCCGGAGGCAGCGGACAGCGCAGGGCCACATACACATGGCGTTGATGACCCCAAGGCCATCGTCTCAGAGGCCATCCAATATCTCACGAACCAGGGTCCCTGACTTGAAGTGCACAGAGTTAGTGGCCCCGGATGCACTGCAGCAGGCATAGGCACATCGCCACGGGAGGATGCCTTGCAGTGCAGTGAGATGGGCTATGCGAGCTGAGCGGGTCCTCATCGATGTCCGAGGTGAATGTGGTGGAGGGTTGTGGGAGACAGTGGAAGGTGTCCTCCAGGGCATGATGCAGAGGGTAGAAGCCGTCCGGAAGCAGTAAATGGAGGAGTGGAATGCTACTGCCTCATTTTTGCCACCAAGTCAGCATCACCAACATGATGGTGACAACAACCCCCGGTCCATGGACTTAGTCGACACCAAAGTTCAACCAAAAAGTGTCCATGGATCTCGGGGGAACAGACTTAGAGGCACCGGAGCTGAAAGGGTGTGCAGTCTGCGATGAGGCCAGTACAATGATACCAAGACTGCCAGAAACAAATCAAGACTGATTTCGAAATGTGTGACCTACTCAACCGCAGTGTAGGCCCGAGGCAGCGTTCAGCGCGGGCCAAACGAGGTTCAGCGAACTCCTCCTGGAACACTAACACACAGCGTTAATTTGGCATTTTGGGGGTTACTTGCGGTTGACGGAGTTAAAAGCACCAGAGCTGAGTGGGAGTTAAGTCAGCAACGATGACGTGTCCTGCCTGGTACGGACTGGATTGGATTGGCGTGAGGCCTGCTGGACCGCAGTGTAGGCCGACGGCATAGTCATCAAGGGCCCACAGACATGTGTGGTTGGGATTCCATGCACAGACTTGGTGTCACCACATCGAAGGGAGTACAGTGATGTAAACGCTGCATTAATGTGTGTCTTCGGACAATGTATAATCAAGACTCAGTCCCAAATGTGTGACCTACTCGCCCACAGTTTAGGCTGGAGGCAGCGGTCAGCAGGGGCCCACAGCCACGTGTCGTTGTCTTGCGATGCACAGAGTTAGTGGCACCAGGGCAGTTGTCGGTAGTGTTCGATCACCTCCATAACAATAATCCTTTTTTCCTCCTCACTGACATGCGTTATCCTCTTACACCTCTCCTTGCGTGCAATGATATGTACTCTACCATTGAAAAATCAAGACTCAGTCCCACATGCGCGACTGACTCGAGCAGAGCGTGGCCCGAGGGCAGTAGTTCGCGTGGGCCCATGGACATGTGTGGATGGAATGCTATGCACTTCGAAGGGAGTATAGTGAGATAAAATCAGCCATAATTGATGTTCTCTGCCATAGTGTAATCAAGACTCAGTTCAAAATGTGTGACCTACTTGTCTGCTGTGTATGCTGGTGGAGTACGTCAATGAGAAGGGAGGACTGCAGGCCTATGTCGCGGAGGCCATGATGGTCTGAGGAGGCTGCCAGGTTCGCGGCACTCGGGCTTGGAGCTTGCACCGGCATGTGGTGGGCCCTCTTCGATACACGCCGGTGTTGGCAGGTGTGCATTGAGGCCTGGGTGAGCAGGGCGTGGAAGGACTGGTAAGGGGACCTGTAGCCAGGGGTGCAGCAGGAACACAGGATCGCAGGCAACACCGCTCATGGCAACGGCATTGGCCTCGTGGCGGGCAGAGGGGCGCTGCCCTGGCAGACACATTGGGCATTCCAGAAGAGAACCATGCCCAGGGCTAAGTGCTTTTTATTCACACCCCTACGCTGCCCTGGCGTACGCTGGCCCAGCCCACTCCACTCACGCTTAGAGGGGGGGACATAACAAGCTACATTTCTGGGATCTTCCCCAATGGCAGGGGTGACATGATTGCGTCCACTGTCCACTACACTCAAAACACCAGCGGTGTATGTCGACGACTCGACATGGATATGTGTGTGGCATGCATACTGCAGTCTGGCCATCGCATCCACGCCACACTTGGTATTGTGTACATTCTCATTCATCGGTCACTTGCCTCCTTCGCACATGCCTGGTCCCCACCTCTTCCCACAATCTGCTATTGTGTGGCTGAGGTGCCATGCCGTTGATGGCTTATGTGCATGGCTAGCCCAGGTTGCCACAGTAAGTTGTGCCGTCATGTCTGGTGGGGGGGCAGGTTGTTTGGCATGTTGTATGTGAGTTTGTGACAAGTGCATTCCCAGTGTTGTGAGTTGCATGATTGTGGAGTTGAGGTTTGTGGTGTGTTAATTTGGTACTTGCCAACGAGCAGCGCATTTTCGTAAGTGCCAGCCCGGAAGTGCTGGTTGATGATGGACTGTCGGAAGATGTAGGACTCATGTACTCTGCCTGGGTGGTTGGCGTAGACGTTGGTGTAGATTCCCCATTGATCTACTATTGCTTGCACATTGATGGAATACGTGTGCTTTCGGTAGCGTATATTGTGCGCAGTGTTTCCAGGGGGTGCAAGTAGGACATGTGTGCAGTCAATTGCTCCCTGACACATGAGGAAATCCAGCTATGGCGTAGACGCCTTGCTTGGTCTCCAGCTGTTCCTGCACAGTGTGGGGGGAAGGATAGGTTGTGTGGTACCATGCTGATGATGGCATCCAAGACAGTTGTGGGGAACTTGGATTGAGCTGGCTGTGAGACTCCTCTGACTCTGGCAGTTTTTGTTTGGAAGGTACCAGCGGCCAACAGATGCAGAACAGCCAGCATCTTGTTCTGAGGTGGGATGTCGGTTGTCCGCTGTGTTGGTACCGTCAGTGGATCATTGGCATATGTTGTTCTTCAGGTGTGGCTGTGGTCTGGGCTCCTTTTTCTGGTGGTGGTTGTAGTCCGACTTTGCACCAGGTCAAAGCAGGTGTTAATTTCCTGCTGCTAACACACCTTATTGCCTGTTTTGTGATCTTATCGCAGATCTGGCTGGTCGTTGAGAATGTTGAGGTGTGGTGTTGTCGTGGATTTTTGCTCGGGAACGCCTAATCTGCATCTCATTAGCGATAGTTGCCAGGGTCATTCGTGGCGATGTAGTTTGAGGATGCTATCGCCAGAAAACTGGTGGTAACGGCTGCTAGCACCAGATTGTGAATGGGCAGTATTTTTATCGCAACTTTGGCTGCGATAAAGTGCCGATAACTCGGCGATAGCTCCTTGAGAATATACCCCCTAGTATTTATTGTCAAGCATTGAAAAGTATGTTGGATGTATTACCCCTTCCTTCAGATAATGTATTAGTGCAGTATGGCGATGATCTATTGATTGCTTCTGATACAGAACAAGGTTTTAAAGACAGTACAGTCAAATTGTTGTTGCATTTGGCTCATCATGGACATAAGGTTTCTCTTTTTAAATTTCAGTATTGTTGACAGGAGGTCACCTATTTAGGTCACCTACTGTCATAGGAGGGTAGGAGACTGACCCCTGAGCGTATCAGTACCATTGTTAAAAAATGCCCATTCCGCAAACTCAGAAAGATATATGTGCCTTTACACGTATCACTTCCTACTGTCACCAGTGGATCCCAAATTTCTCGTTACTAATCATACCTTTGCTTGCATTAACAACGAAAGCAGTGCATGATCCTTTGCTTTGGACGCCTGAATGTAAGCAGTCTTTTGAGCAATTAGAAACTACGCTCTGTTCGGCTCCGGTGCTTGGCACACCGAATTAGAATGTATGACGTTACATCGCGGTCTTTACACCGCGATACGTCTACAATGCAGTCATTACAACGCAAGTCGTTACAACGACTAGAGCCGGGGGGCGCTGGACTTAGGAATAGTATGATTCACTATTCCAACTCCAGCCAACGTTACAGTAGGGAAGGTGTTGGAGTAGTAAATCATACTATTCCTTAGTGTATCTCGCCATCCAGCGTTGTAATGGCCACGTTGTAAACGTATTGCCGTGCAAAGACCGCGTTGTAAAGGATGTCTCCCACCAAATTATAATAAACCGTTTGTGCTCTATGTTCATGAAATGGCTGGTTGTGCACTTTTGGTCATAACAAAAAGGTTTGGGGACAAACAGAGGCCTTGCGCTTATTTTTCAGCTGAGCTTGTCCCTGTCGCAAGAGCCCTCCTGTCCGAGAGCGGTCTCGGCTGTGGCCTCTTTGATCAGACAGTCGGCTGGACTCATACTTGATACTGACCTCACAGCTATGGTACCCCATGCTGTGGATACACTTTTGAATATGATAAAGACACAGCACCTCACCAGTGCACGTCTTACTGGCTATGAATTGACATTGTTTGCTAAACACATTACGATTAAGAGATGTGCCACTCTGAATCCATTTTAATCAACAAGAGGACACTGTTCCTAAAGCAGGATGCAAAATGTCACCCATACTTGAGGGTGCAAAAAGTCACCCGTGCAATTAACAAGAAAGAAAATGTGAACAAAGAAACCTTAGGTAAGGGGTCCCCACAAGTGAGGGGAAAAATTATTTTTCGTTCTCTGATGCCCTCACACACCCCAAGGGGTGTCATACTTCATCATCGGGCGGTTGCTCCTCGTAGGGCCGGCGCTGCAATTCTCTACGGGTCCCCCGAAGGGTCACTTTGTTGGAGATCTTTTATAGGACTGCCGGATGGTGCATGAGGCTGTGTGGGGAGTGGGTTCACTGAGGGTAAAAAAGGGGATGTGCGTGCAAGATAATTAATGAGTAAAAAAAGGGTCAACATGCAGCGACAATGTAACTGTTGTACCCTTCGCAGTCCGAAAACCGCTCAATAAAATATTGCCTCAAAGGCTCACTATGCCTGGGTATCATAGGTCATAGGTCGGCATGTTTCGCGCTTGTCTCGCCAACCAGGGTCATTTGCGCTTCTTCAGGACCATAATAATTCAAGTAAGTGAAGTGCACGTGAACAGTGTAAATGAGATAAAATACCCTCTATCTCAATCAGGGCGGAACAGCAACTTGTATACCCTCAGTATGGCAACAGCTGTGTGATGGATACCGCTCATGATTAATACCTAGGAAGGAAAACAAAATAAAATAAAATAAACCAAACATATGGACTTCAGTAAAACTTGATGCCTCATGATGTGCCACAGCTGTGTGCACATTGGTTCTAGTCTAATAGAAGAAGAAATAGGGAATTTAACAGACACACGAGACACCCATCATTGAAATTAAAATACCATCCCTATGTGGCGAACAAAGCAATCAATTATTGCCTGATATAAGTACCACCAGGGAAGGCTGGTAACACACAAGATTCATAGTGCCCATAGTTTGCTTACCTAGCCCTGCTGAGACAGACCCTCTATAGGCAAGTGCAATGGGCGCCCGCACATGGCCGGGCTGAAAAAACAAAAATAAAATACACTGAAATGAGGGATGCAGGTCCCGAGTACAAGTGGTGCTGAGCTAATTGGCTCAAAGCAGCCAATCACATAGTACATCTACTTACGAGTTGAAACGCGGGCTACCTCCTCCACACCTACCCCTTCATTGCGTTCGCCGGTAATGAGGTGCCGGGACTGGTATTAATATAATGGCGGAGTATGGGTGGTTTCCTTTTCCGGCTTAGTATCCGGAATTCTGACACATAGCGCATGCGCTGTAGCAGAAATAGGTAATGAGGTGCCGGGACAGGTATTGATATAATGGAGGGGTTCTGGGTGGTTCCCTCTGAATCCAGCCACGTTACTACCCCTCCCTTCTGAGAAGGATGCGGTTGATAAACATGATTGTATCTTCTGGACGGAAGAAGAGACAAAAGGATGGGTAGACCTGACTGATGTTCCCTTTTATGACTCTCAAGGGGAACTATATGTCGATGGCTCTTGTTTCAAATTACTAGATGGCACTATCACTGTGGCTTATCCTATCACTACATTGCATACGGTGGTAGAGACATCACACGTCACTTCTCAGTCAGCTCAAGCTACTGAGCTTGCTGCCCTTATTCGAGCTTATGAATTGAGTGAAGGGTTGGTTGTCAATATTTATACTGACAGCCAGTACGCATTCGGGGTCGCGCATAATTTTGGGTGGCTTTGGGTGGAGAGAGGGCTTCTTACCTCCCAAGATTCAGCATGGGCACCTTACATTGCGGCTTTTGTTTACCTTAACGCTTCCCAAGAAATTGGCAATAATTAAGTGCAGTGGCCATAGAAAGGTTACAGATGATATGGGTATAGGAAATGCTTTTGCTGACCAGGTAGCTATGGAAACGGCCCGAAGTAAAATGAAATGTATGTTCGTTGCAGGTCCAGCTAGGTGGGTTCCCGAGGTTGCTATGTTCGAAAATACCCTTGAGAGTGTAAAAGAGATACAAAGTGAAGCCACAATAGAGGAATTGGTGAAATGGCAGTAGAGTACAGCCAGTTGAGGAAGGGTGTTTGATTGATAAATTGGGGCAACAGAAATGGATGTTACCGGACGCATGTGTTCTGCCCCTGGTTACCATGGCACATGCTCAAGCTCATATTAGTGCGAAAGGTATTTATAAATTGTTAACCCCTGTATGGCATAATGATAACATCTCTAAGACAGCTGCACATTTGGTGAAACAATGCATGGTCTGTATGATACATAATACAGGGAAGGGTACCCCTACACCACCTCGTAATTTTGCACCACCTACTTTTCCTTTGAAGTCCTCCAAATGGACTATATTGAGTTAGAGAGATGCAATAATCTTAAGTATGTTTTGGTGGTTGTATGTGCATTCAGTAAATGGGTTGAGGCTTTCCCCACTAAAGATAATACGCCCATTACGACTATGTAGGTACTCCTTAAGGAGTTCTTTCTTCGTTTCGGCTTGCCCCGAGTTAACGGAAGTAAGTTTAATGGGAAAGTGATTACATTGATTTGTGAAGATTTACATGTAAAGGAGACATTTCTTGCTGCCAATCATCCAGAGTCAGCGGATTTGGTTGAGAAGTACAAGGTTACTCTCAAATTAAAATTGGCAACATTTCAGGAAACAACAGGATTGAAATGGCCAGATGCTCAACCATTAGCTCTACTGTCAACAAGAACAAGAACAAGAACAACAGCTCATTCTCGGAGACGATTGTCACCTTATGAGGTCGTGTTCAGATGCCCAGTGAATGTCTGGTGTGTACCACGTCCTTGTATGTATTCAGTGTTGCTTGACTACCTTGCAAAACCAAAGGGGATGATGGACGGAGTGTTAAAAATTGCAAGCACTCACCCCCAGTCAACTGATCTGGGTTAAATCCATCATCATTCTTTAGCTCACTCTGCCACACCAGTTCAGACATGGCCATATGCAAATCAGTCTGACCCTGTGCCTCATGGGAACAGTCCAGCCCGAACTGGCCATGTCTGAACTGGGGTGGCGGAGTGAGCTAAATAATGATGATGAATTAAACCCAGATCAGTTGACTGGGGGTGAGTGTTTGCAATGTTCAACACTCCATCCATCATCCCCTTTGGTTTTGCTTTGTTTGCCCTAAGTTGGCAGGGTATGCCCAGACGTGGGTTCCTTGCTCACTTTGCCACTGGATTCAAGCTAGCCTGGCTGATGACGGCTGATTAGCCAGAAACTGGTCCCAGGATGCTTGTTTCCGGTCCAGGGAAGACATGGCTTGGCAGTTCGGGCTGGCCTGTTCCCATGAGGCACAGGGTCAGACTGATTTTCATATGGCCATGTCTGAACTGGGGTGGCGGAGTGAGCTAAAGAATGATGATGGATTAAACCCAGATCAGTTGGACTGGGGGTGAGTGCTTGCAATGTTCAACACTCCGTCCATCATCCCCTTTTATTTTGCAGTGTTTGCCCTAAGTTGGCAAGGTATGCCCAGACATGGGTCCCTCGCTCACTTTGCCACAGGATTCAAGCTAGCCTGGCTGATGATGGCTGATTAGCCAGAAACTGGTCCCAGGATGCTTGTTTCCGGTCCAGGGAAGACATGGCTTGCCAGTTCGGGCTGGACTGTTCCCATGAGGCACAGAGTCTGACTAATTTATATATGGGCATGTCTGAACTGGTGTGGCGGAGTGAGCTAAAAAATGATGATGGATTAAACCCAGATCAGTTGACTGGGGGTGAGTGCTTGCAATGTTCAACACTCCGTCCATCATCCCCTTTGGTTTTGCTGTGTTCTCCCTAAGTTGGCAAGGTATTCCCAGACGTGGGTCCCTTGCTCACTTTGCCACTGGATTGAAGCTAGCCTGGCTGATGACGGCTGATTAGCCAGAAACCTGTCCCAGGATGCTTGTTTCCAGTCCAGGGAAGACATGGCTTGGCAGTTCGGGCTGGACTGTTCCTATGAGGCAGAGGGTCAGACTGATTTGCATATGGCCATGTCTGAACTGGGGTGGCGGAGTGAGCTAAAGAATGATGATGGATTAAACCCAGATCAGTTGACTGGGGGTGAGTGCTTGCAATGTTCAACACTCCGTCCATCATCCCCTTTGGGTTTGCTTTGTTCGCCCTAAGTTGGCAGGGTATGCCCAGACGTGGGTCCCTTGCACACTTTGCCACTGGATTCAAGCTAGCCTGGCTGATGATGGCTGATTAAACAGAAACCGGTCCCAGGATGCTTGTTTCCGATCCAGTGAAGACATGGCTTGGCAGTTCGGGCTGGACTGTTCCCATGCGGCACAGGGTCAGACTGATTTGCATATGGCCATGTCTGAACTGGGGTGGCAGAGTGAGCTAAAGAATGATGATGGATTAAACCCAGATCAGTTGGCTGGGGGTGAGTGCTTGCAATGTTCAACACTCCGTCCATCATCCCCTTTGGTTTTGCTTGATTACCTTGGCCAGTTAACAGAAAGTTTATGTTCTATTCACCAACATGTGCAGGAGTCCCTACCTTCTAAACCAGAGGGATCCGGCCACGATATTCAGCCTGGGGCCTTTTTGCTGATCAGGAATTACCAGCGTTAGAAAACTTTGCAGCCGAGCTGGAAGGGTCCTGAGCAGGTTATGTTGGTGACATGTACGGCTGTAAAGGTTGCTGGCTGAAAGAACTGGGTGCATGCCACCCACTGTCGGAGGATTCCTTTGCCGTTGTCATATGACCAGTAGGTCAAGGAAGGTGTGGGTGAGATTGAGTGCGAACAGGGGCCCAGGTTTGTTCCTTTCAGTGACGCCCAGTTGGTCTGGATGCAGACAGATAAGGAAAACAAGGATGTACTGAATAAGGCTGTTCCCCCAGAAATCCGAGCTATCCAAGAGCCTTTGTTTGTTGATCACACAGTGCCTGGGGCTACCAGGTACAATTTGCGCCCTTGGCTGAGGGATACAGAGCCCAAGGAGAAAAAAGATTAGGGATTGTCTGCCAAGATAGCTAGTACTGAGTTACAGTACCAACAGCATTAACAGAAATTAGTGGAGAATTTTGTACTTACTTTTTTCTTGTAGTTCGAACTATTAGTTAGAGAGAACTGAAGTATACCTTGAAGGTATACCATCTGAATCAACGTGGGATACATTAAAAGATCTTAGGACTGAGCAAGATCCACCGACGGTGCTCAAGAGCGCCAACTTATTGATGGACAATAGGAGCCTGTACCAGTGAGGCTCTGTCGGACCCTGGGAACTTGTATATTTCCTTTGGATTTTCGCCCTCTCTTGCAATTCATTTTGCATCCCTTTGGTAGAAAGGTTGCTGACAAAGAGCAGCCAATGGTTCTTGTTGCATAGCACAATGTGATGTGGTCGCGAAAAAACAAAATAATATGTGTTGTTCTTTTAGTTGTGCTGATAATAGTATTGTGTGGAGTATCATGGGTTTTGGAAAATAACCAACGAGTACCCTTACGCAGCAAGGGTAAGGTTCACTCCCCGAAAAGGAGCAAAAGAACAGCCCCAAGCAATGTATTCTTAGCGACACATAAGAGGTTCTTCGGAGAAGGGACTGCTTGTTATTCAACTGAATCTGTCACTAGTTTGTGGACTGCATATCCATTGTCACTTGTAAACTATACTTACACTCGGCCACCCCAGTTCACAGAAGTGAAAGGAGTATTTGGTTTTGGTTATCCGGGACCATGTCTATACCATAGAAAGCCACTGAGAATGGGTTATCCAGGTTGCGATAACAATACCTATTGTGATTATTTTTATATGGAAAAACATTGGTGGGTTGTCATTACAAGGAATTGATAGTTATCTGAGAGGCTGGTTATTGCCTGTTGCCCCATTGTGAATAGTACTGACATTTAGTTGTATATAAATTGTTCAGAAATAGTGATATACTGACCCCAGTACTTTCGGAATGAACTCCCGGTATGCAGCAGTGGATTTTGAGGTGCTGATTTACGCACACCCAGGGTTTTTCTTTTTGTCTAATGGGACGTATTCTGATGTTTACAATGGTACAGATGAAGTAGCTCTTGGCATGGTGTTGCCCTTGGGTGTACCTTGCAAAGACGCTAAGCCTAACATAGGATGGGTTTAAATGACTCTGACAAAAGGTTTTCTGTGAGGGAGTGACCGATATAGAGGTCAATAATTATAGTGATGGGATCACCTTTGGTTATATCCTTTTTTCTATTTTCACGTTGGGTGGCACTTCCATGGCCACGGGGGAGAAAGATGGAGAATACTTTGGATGTAAGCTGTATATTGTATCTAATACTACAGTAGCAGCTTTGCGTGACATATCCACTCAATTGGCAAGTATGCGCATATACTCGGACCAGATATGCAGTTGATTTTGTTTTAGCTAGGAGTGGTAGTGTATGCGCGGTAGTGGGCGACCAGTGTGTAGTCGGGATCAAGAATTTGGAAAAGAATATTACCAAACACATTTGAGATATTCTTGAAAATGTCAAAGGAATGGAAAGCGGGAATTGGGGTTGGTCTCTATTCGGCAGTTGTGGCTGGATTCTTGAAAAAGTGATTTATCTTATTGTAGTATTGGTGCTTTGCTGTGTTCTTGCTCAGTGCCTTCCCTTTTGTTGTTCTCATTGTACTACTATCCTCACACCCAAAAAAAGATATTAATTTATGATACAAATGCCGCTATAATTATTTGGAAGGATATTGAGGATCTGATGAACATCGATGAAGGAATTTTTTTTGAGAATTCCTCCCTCCTTACCGTTTCACATCCTGATGTAGAAAATATGGAACGCTCATAGATGCTTATTCATGCATTTTCTTATTCCTGTTCGTAATTTTGTTTGTCGTTCGAAAATGTTTTAGCTCATGCTAAAAGGAGGGTCTGTTAGAATAGAAAACGTTTGTGCTTATATAGTGTTTCATGTAAGTTAGCATTCGCTGCGCCATTTTCTATTTGGGCGCCATTTTAGGCTGTTTGAAACTGATTTAGTTCAATTCCGAGAAATGCTCCTCGCTGGGTTTCGCTTCTTTACTTAGATCTTGTTTTAGTAATAAGAACACTGTTCACGTTAGCACATAGCTTTCGCATTAGCAAGAGACCCCCTCCCCCCTATCTAGTGGCGGGCTCCGGATGGAATGACCTTAGACTCTGTTACTTTGTGTAAAGATATAAGCGCTGAAACCATTTTTTCGGTATTTCGCTGTTTATCTGCACCTGCTTGGAAAATTCCACTGAGCGCGTGTTTTTGCCAGGTTATGAAACGTACATAATGTATCTTTATGGTTGTTGCTTACAGTTCCCTCTGCAGCACTCCTAGCGACTGGGCAGATCGTGCTCCGCTCCCTTGTATGAACTGGTCTCCCTTGTTCACCCCCTTGGGAAGTCATTGGTTCCATTGTTGGTTTTGGCAGCAGTTTCTTTTCTACTGCCCAGTCCCAGGCTCCCTCAAGGCTGTCAAAAAACAGTGATTTCCCTTGATACAGTACTTTCAGTTTGGCTGGGTACATTAGCATATACTGTATGCCCATGGTTCTCAATTTATTTTATACTTCCACAAAGGATTTGTGGACGGGTTGTACCTTGGTGGAGTAGTCAGGGAATATTATGACTTTGGTGTCTGAGCACCGGATGTCTGAAAGGCGCTGTGCTTCCCTCAAGATGGTATCTCTGTCCACATAGTTAAGCACCCGGATGATGATGGGCCTTTTCCAATGCAAACTTGAGGATAGTTTTGTGTTCGGGTTCCAATATTTGAACTAGTTTGTCAAGAATTGTTCCATGCGCACGCCCTCCAAGCCCTCTGGCAGCCCACAATTGTGGCAGATTTAAGCAGTGCTAACTGTGTCCCACTCACATTCCACATCCATTCCTGTAGGATTCCAAGTCAGCACCTGTAAATAGGGAATGGGATTGCAGTCACCGGAAGCAGCTGCTGTCCTCCACATAGGTTACCATGAGAAAGTCCTCAAATCCAATTGCCACTCAGCCAAACACTGTAGTTATTCGTAGGGGTGGGCGTAATTTGCGAAAGCGACTTTCGCAAATTATCGCGAAAATGTTTAAAATCTCCGCAAACACGCGGAAATATCGCGAAGATGCGGAAGTTTTTTTATCGCCCGTTCGCGGTATTTTCTGCGTGTTCGCAGCTCGCCAACTTACCCATGCGGTTGCTTGCGGGCGCGGCCATCTTATTTTCACTCTTCTCGCGGTGCATGATCGCGAGAAGAAAGACGTGATCGCGCAACGCATGACGTTACTGCGGGCGCGAACTGTCGCGAGACAGCGCAAATGGCTACCAACAATCCAACATCTCGTGGAGAACGCGACCGGATCGGGAAAACTTGTCGGCGAACGTGGGGATTCAGGTAAGGCGATCGCGCGCGCGCAAGAATGTATTATTTTACAGCGCGAGCAAGAACCAAATTATCGCTAAGCTGCGGAATGCGGAAATTTTGACATTTTCGCGCTCTCTGCGGAACGCGAAAATGTCAAATTATCGCAATTTCCGCGAGCGGGACGGAAATTTAGCCCAGGCCTAGTTATTAGTAAAGCATTATTCTATCTCATGCTGAAATATCAGCTTTTTGACCATTTGACTTTGTAATGGTGATACTTAAATTCTGAATATTTAATGATTAATGATTTCAAGTATGTCTAAATTTGTTAATCACTCACTTTAAACTCACCACCACTGTCTTTGTTATTTCCTGTGGATTCTTGTTGATCTTCATTGTTATGGAAATGTATGTCAATGGTTGCTCCTGGATTTCTCTCTACACCGACCAAAAAAGCTACATACGACCAGTGGCGTGGGTTGTTTGATGATTACACCAGACATTTGGGATGAAAGAATCCCCATTCCATCAATATTAGGGAGAGGAGTTGGCCTAACGGCTAGGGCGGTCGACCTCGAATCTGGGGAACAGGGTTCGAGTCTCAGGACTGACCCTGAACATCCTGTGATTCTGTGTCTAACAAAAAAAAATTTAATGTGTCCTCATGTAATGCAACTGGTGCTGTGTAAACCGCTCTAATACCCAATTCGGTTTAAGTTTGCGCTATATAAAACTCTATAAAATAAAAAATAAAGTAGTGAACAACTCAGTAAGTTTGCCACTGAGGTCTCTTTTTGTGGCCGGGCTGATATATGATAGTGGGCATAGTAGCGAATTCAATTTTAATATGTATGTATTCAATTTAGTCTGAAGTATCTGTGGCTAGGTGTGACATATGATCATGACCCCCCCACTTCCAGTTTTAGAGGTTCTGTTTTGTTTAGGGATTTTGTACCTGGGTGGGATAGCGATCACTATGGTATTCACTGTAAATCCTCAGATGGCAAATTTAAGAGTTGAAGTGGTAATAATGACACTATGCTGAGACTGGGAGCTCTATACTTTTGGTTTATGGCTATATTTGGGGTTACCAGCGTTTTTTGTGGGAGAGGGTTTGGATAGTGATGAAGTAGAACTCGAAGGACAGATCAATGTATGCCTTTTCAGATGTTGTGATTGAATTGTGTGAAAATGTGCAAGTTCAGTTGGCTAGTCTATTGACAATTTGAAGAGCAGTCTTTAAAGGTGCAGTTGTCAAACTGGATAGGCCTGTTAGTTGAGTGCAGCCCCACGTGACACTTGACAGATCTAGAGCTCTTCATATTAAGAGTTGCAAATGTTAATCTTTCAAGTTGATACAGTTCATAACTTCCTTCATTCAAAACCTGGTCGTACACTTGAACAGAGGGTGTTGCACATTGACGGTAGGATTTCCCTAATGCCACAATTATTTTTGATACAGGTTAATATCAATTTTATCCGCTGAATTGCCTATGATCATGTAATCAGGTGTTCAAAGTCTGCTGCAACATTCTTAAGGCTTTGAATGTATAACGTGGAGGTGTTGAGCACTTTGATTCACATCATTGAGGTCAGAATCTAAAGGAAGACATTGTGGCCAACGACCCAACAAACTTCTGAACAAGGAGGACGAGCATTAGGTCGCATTTTGGGAGAGTGCGTTTTTCCATGCTCATTAGAGGATTTGTGTTTGTGCTGCAGGATGTAGTTGTAGAACAGAGTGGCTACTGACTTTTTATTTATTTTGTCTGTGGGAAGTAGGTTTGAAACAGGCAATGTTCAAAAGATGTTTATGGTCATGGCAGATTTATGAGTTGTCAAGTACACTTTGGGGTTTTCATTGTTTTGAAAACGTATAGAGACAGAAACATAGCATCCGATAACGTGGAGGAGCATTCTGCGATTGGTAGTTTTCTGTCTTTGTGTTGGTTATAATGGTGAAGAGCATTAGAGGTCTGGTTTAGCACTGGATCTGATGTGGATATTGGTTGCTTTATCAAAGAGCTATGTGACCATGAACCTATGTCTAATACAGACTGCTCTGCTATGAATGAGTTAGATACGTTGGTAGCAGTGGCAGCTGGCATGGATCAGGGGTGGCAGGGGGTGAAGAAAAACAAAATACACTTACCTCTTCACGACTGTGTCTCTCCTCCGCTTCTCTTCCCGACGAGTCTCTGGATGGAGGCAGGAAGTACACAGGCTCTAAGCCGAACACGAAGCTGCTATCACCATAACAGCAACGTCATGATTGGTCTGAGCACCGTGGTTTGGAGCTCAGACGAGGACTATGAGCCTGTGCATGTTCTCCACCCAGGTTGTACTACAGCCTGGTGGAGAACATGCAAAGTGTGCATGACTGTTTGGCCGGCCTAAGATGGCCGGCCAAACAGTCATGTGTACTCAGAAAGTGCCCCAACCACTCCCCCCCCCCCCCCGGTCTATGAGCAGAGCCAGCCCCGCCCCACATAACTGCCTTAGAAGGGAAAAATAAAATTATAATTCCATTGTGTTATTATCATTTTAAGTCTTCCTTTTTTGCACTGCTGAAAAGCAGTGGGCCGATGCTCCTCCACCTAAGCGGAGGAGCCGCCACTGGTTGGTAGCATTTTCCACTGGACTGTCCGAGAATGTGCTTTCACTGTGGATTAATAGAAACTGAAGTTACTCTGAGGAGTTTGTTTTGGTTGGAGGTGATTGCTCGGGTAATTGGCTTTGGTTTTGTATGTGAGGCCACTTAAGCAAAATCTTTCTAGAAGAACCAACCATTTGTAGACCACGTGCGTTTTTTAGGTGCTAAGGTATTTGGTGGACAATGTGCAGATTATTTTCTTTGCATCTCTTGAGTGCAGGACTATGTCACGTGACATGGAATATTACATTAAGTCTTGACTATTTGCCCAGCATACATTACATTACTTTGGTCAGCGCAGGGATACGTGCTGTGCGTCAGCATGTGCATTGTTGGTAAGTGTGGGACAGGAACTATGTCAAAAGCACAGTTTCTTAAAATTGTGATCCCAAGACTCCCGAGCCCTGGGATGTCAGAGCTTGTTGTGGCAGAAAAAACCCGATTACATCAGTTCCTGTTTTAATATTCCACTTCAAGCACTGCCAGGATTTTTTTGCAAACCAATCACCCCAGGGGATAATTTGTTAAACAACACCCACCAGCTGCAAGACACGTATTGTAGAGTTTACGCCAATGTCAAGCTAAAGAATGACTGCAAAGTCACCCTCTGATGATGGTTTGACAAAACGGTCCCAGGGGAAGTGTACTAAAATTAGGGAAAACTATAAAATGCGGCCATTCATTGTGTGTTGTCCTTCATATTGAGTCATAGCAGGACAATTATAACGCTGAAACACTGACAATTCATATTTTGATACATTTTGCTCCAGCTATCATTGTGTGAATTATTGTGGTAACAAAATATGTAATTTACTATGATTCTAACCTGTGATACCCTGCAAGTCTGCAATACATTTAGGCAACTGCCCAAAAAGGTTTGGCTTACAAGTGGAAAAAAGAACAGATGATGGAGGGAATGCTGAACGAATCAAACATTCAACCCCAGGTCACAAATCTGGGTTAAATCCATTGTTTTCTTGTTCGCTGTATCATTCCAGTTGGACCCAGTCATATGAACATCAGTCTTGACGTTGCTCCCCATGGGAACAGTCCAGCCTGAACTGCCAAGCCAGGTCCTCCCTGGACCAGAACCAAGCATCCTGGGACCGGTTTCAGGGTATCACCCCCTTCAGCCAGGCTAGCTTGAATCCGGTGGCACAGTGAGCACGGAACCCATGTATGGGAATACCCAGGACACTTATGACAACAAAAGTAAAAAGAACAGGTGATGAACGGAATGCTGAACAAATTAAACATCCACCCCATTCACAGATCTGGGTTTAATCCATCGTTTTTTTGCTCATCACGCCACCCCAGTTTGGACCCACCCACTTACATTTACTACAATGTCCATAGAACCATTGACGGTATTAACACCTGCAGTGAAAAAAGAGATCTGCTACTAAATATGGTGCATTGGTGTTGGCTGGCAGCAGGTGGCAGAGGTGAGTGGCACCACCGGAGTCTGAGAGAGATAATGTTTATCCCTATTTGAGTTTTCCCTTTCCTCTCAAGGTGAAAATGTGTGAAAGAATCCTTGCTATGCACATATTTGATGATTTAATTGCCCCCTCCAAATATTTTTGGGCCTACAGTTCACCTGCTAATATTCATTTATCATCTAAAATGTGAGAGGTTCAACTGTGAATATTCCCTGGTAAATGTTTCAGATTTTTGTCCAAGCCTAACATACAACAATGCTGAATTAGTGTACACATTGATGTGTATAGATAGCAATAGGGCATGCATTTAAAAAATAGTCTGCTGTGAGCTCCAAGTGGGCTGCTAGTGGCTTCCTCACTCAATGTGCAGCACAGTAAATGTTACCAACTATCTTTAAAGATGGAAAGAAAACGCAGCTGTTGGGATATGACTGTCCTCTGCCTGGTGTACGGTCATGGTACCCTAAATTGACTGCCCGATTGTGAATATCGAGTAACTAGGTTTTTTTTGGGCCCTAGTCTCACACTATTCTAGTGTGTGCACAGAGACTGAGGCCTGTCCTTTGACATGAGGAAGGTTCTGGACCTGCCCTGTAACCTACAGGGGTGCTCCAAGCGTGCCCTCATTTACCGACAGTGGACTGCTGTCCCTGCCATGAGTTTAGTATGTAGTCCGGTGGTGGTAGCATACAGTGTTTTGTGAATCTATAGTCAGGGCCATTTCGATTATAAGGCAGGAAAAGGCCAAATGAGTGGCATAATGCAGCACTTTTTGTAACAGTATTACTTGATTATTTTGTCATTAATAAACTTGGCAACACTGTCAGGGCAGTGGTTGCAACTCATTAGTACCAGTTTAACATCCAAATATAGCGATAACGAACAGAAAGGTATCCAGCCCAGCTTTGCAAATGGTCTTTCACTGCGCAGCAGCACATGTTGCTGCATTCTTAGTGACTTTTTAACTGTTTGTGCAAGAACCACTTTTTTTTTTAATTTGCAAATTATATGGCTGATGACGGATTATGTAGCAAATGCGGAAAATATACAATTATGCAAAAATTACTACACAGTCACATAATTCCAGTGGTCCTGTCTATAGTTGTAACCACGCCTTTTTAGGTCTCGCCTGGTGTTAGCAGCGCGCAGCGTTGCTCTCACTATGCGAGGGCCTTTTGTAATCGATTCAAGATGTGTACGCGTACCGAGGGACAAAAAAATGCACGCGTATGTGGACAGCCCAACGCCATCTTTGTTTACTTTACTTAGCTGGCGCGCTCTCGCTTCTGACAACGCAACTTTTATTGCTTTGACGGACGGCTGTTTGCCCGCATTTCTGCCTCGGTCTCCTCTGTACTTTACTCATCCGTCTTTTGTAGTTCCGATTACTGTGCACCCACTGGACGTTTCTCTCCTCCCACCTATATTGCGCGTAACTTTCTCTGCGTCCCGTCTTGCTGCAAGCTCCTTTTTTCTCTGCATTACTGAACTGCAATCTACTGCCTCGTTCCGCCGCCCCCCAAGTCTTCCTTTGGTGTTAGCTACACTGATTCTGCTTACTTTTGTGCTGCCCGCCACCATCTACACCCGTTTATGACCATGCATCTTATCCAACTGATGACCTCCATACACTTTTTTCTCCTTTACCCTCTGCCTGCAATTTTCTGTCGATCTGCATTGTGTATTCTGCATCGAGCTACATTTGGCATCCTGTTACGTCGTTTACAACACCCTTTCTTCTCTCTCCATCCATCTACCCCATGCCATTATTTGGAAAAAAAAGCTGGTCTGCAAATGGTACTTTTGTGTGTAAGTTGTGCCATACTGCCATTATGCCTCAGTTCTGTGGGTGACAGACACATTTGGTCGCTCATTACGTGGGTTTCAATCTGTTATATTTTGCGGTGGGCGAGGAATTGGGGGATTACCTTTGATTCAAAGGGTTTTTTTTTTGGAACCGTTACGCCATTTCAAAACAAGCATTGGCAAAATCCATATGCAATGCTCTCGCAAGCTTTACACTAGTAAATTATTGGTTTATAGATTGCAAGCGATTGCTACAAAAAGGAAAATAAGACCAAAACGAGACTGCCACATTTTTGCACGAAACATATTAAACTTGGTTAACATTCAATGGCGTGGCCAATTCATAGCCAAGAGATACCTGCAGCCCAGGCCTGGACAGTCTCTGTGCCTAAGCAATTTGTAATGTGAAGTCAAAAAAGAATTAAACAAGCATTAAAAATGCAATAGGTCTCGCCTTTAATTAAGTTAAAGCCATTTGCTTTGCCATACAATACCATTGTCAAAGCAAATGGCTTTCACCTAATAAAAGGCGAGACTCATTGCATTTTTAATGCTTGTTATCTGTGTCACTAGAGTGGAGGCCCACTCATGTAAAGTTACTCAGAGGACCGCTGTGGAATTTGAGCTGGTGTTTGCCTAATAGCTAGCTTCCCTGGGGAGAGGGGACATCACATGAAGTCAAGCCTGGAAGGAAGAAGCTGTTCCTCTGGCCTGAAGCACCTAGAAACTAACCTGCCTAATTGGAGAGGGACCGAGCACTAGGCCTGACTGTCCAAGGAGATCCAGAAGCAGCCTGACCCCTTTATTGCATAGGTTAATGAGAACAGGAAGACCGAGAAGCGCGATTTATGTGCCCTGAGGAGCATAGGTGCAGTCTCTCAGTTCAAACAGTTTCAGGCAGGAGCCACAGCAAGAGTCTGTGCCTGAGAGAACTGTGCCACTACATTGAAGAAATGAGCCCAAGTGGACTGTGCTGCTGCACTGAAGAAATGAGCCCAAGGGGACTGTGCTGCTGCATTGAAGAGTTGTGCTTGAGAGGACTCTGACGTTTCATTGAACAACTGTGCAAAATGTGTCACTGCTTCAAGAAACTGTACTCAAGGTAGATTGGCTTGCATCAGAGACTGCACCCAAGGCAGACTGTGCCATTGTAACCTCTGGCCCCCATGGCCTAAAACCGTACATCACGCAAGCGCTGAAGTAGGTTCATTGACAGCCAAAAGCCTGCGTTATCACAGGCTCCTCACACATATGCAAGGACTCCGGGAAGATGCATTTGATGTTATCTGTTGTGGCCTCTGCCTGAACTTGGGAAGAACCTCAAACCTGAGCATCTCCTCCCTGGATTAAGACGTAGACGTGCTGTATGTCCCCACTTGCTACCCGAGGATGAATCAAACCTCTACACTGTGGTGAGAACTGTAACACGGGGACTGCTTGATATAAGTGAGTCGAAAAACTTTAAAGGGGTATCTGCATCTGAGCCTTGATACTTGCTTTAGAGAACTTGAACACAGAAGGGGGAGACCTGCCAAATTACTCAGAAGAGGTACACTCGGGAGAGGAGGAGAGGAGGACAGGACCCAAGGCGCAGGAAATTAGAGGAATGATCCTTAGCTACAACATGTGATGTCTTACTTCACAGCGGGTTAGGTCACGTGATGGGGCTAAGAATGGTTTCAGCCACCCTGGAATAGTGGTAGGCTAACCTTATGGGGCTGAAACCAGCCTCCATCCCGTCATCAGTCTCACCCTGATGTAGGTAGTCATGTACTATTGCTGAGGGTCATTTATCTAATAAGAAGACTCCATTAGAGGACTTTTTGCTAGCAATGATGCAAGGTATTGTTGGAGGGGGCCAGAGGAAGCAGGGTGAGTCTGGAACCTTGGAACACAGCAAAGCAAGTAATGTGAGTGCATCAGAAGAGAAGTAAAGAGATAGGTGAGTAAAAACAGGATAATAAACTGCCTCAATTATTGACAATGAAGGGGACTGATTAACGATAGTGCTTGTATGTGAGTGTGCCAAGAGTGGAATGGTGTGCTTCAGAGCTGCCTAGATTCCAGTTTGTTTATTGTTAAAATTGCGAAGTTTTCAGTTTCCTTAAGTGTGACATTTCTATATTTTCAGCCTGATTATGTATGAAAGTGACATTTGTAGGGTTTATGTGGACAAGCACCGAGACACACACCTTTGGCCTAGCGGTGCTGCAAAATGCACAATTTGATCTCTATTTTTCAAACATTGGCTTAGGGGAGAATCCCTTCCTGTCTTGCTCACTACACTAGTTTTGAGAGTTGTGGGGCTGGTAGGGTACATGGCATGTACCATGTTAGGAACTATGGATTTGTAAAAAAATATTGTGACATATGGTTGTAGTACTGCTGACTTACTTTTAAATTCCAGAAGTAATCTAAGACTACATAAACAGTAAGTCACACCTACTCACAGCAAAATCTTTCTTAATCATCCCTATGTCTTGGATTTGGCACAAGACATTTCTTGGCAAAGTTTATGGATATCATCACATGCTGATCACTCATCTGGGGATATGATCATATCTTAGTCAGCTACCTTAGCATTGCTCAATGATGTATTTGTTATTCCTTTACAACAAAACAAGCCCTATTGGCAAGAGCTCACTAAGGTTGTGATGAAGAGCAGCTCTGTCAGGCCTATGCTATATTCCACCATGTTGGTTGACACTTGTATTGAAGAGGCCCAATTCACAGCATTTTTACACATCTAAGTTCAACTTTATGCAAAAAATGCCACCTGATGCGACAAGCCCTACATGATTTAGATACTCACATCTACAGACGTGAATGCCTACAGATTTCTACAATGGAAAATCGACCGGTACTAAGTTTAGAGGAGAATTAAAATTGGGTGCTCCCAGGCGAGGAACTGGAGGTGGTCATTGTGAAAGCCATAAATTCATGAGCTTTCATATACGTCCCAAAGATTTTTCACACCCAATTAGAGTGCTTCTAGTTAAAGCCTCTGATCAGTAGTGGGCCATAAAATTATGTTTATTCAGGGATCAGAATTTCAAATATTTCAACGCACATGGTAATTATCGGGTGCAAAAAAACTACATTTCAGCAGGTAAAATTTACTAGGGTAAAATGGGTGAAGAATTCTGTTCTGCAGTGTTTGGTGTGGTACACAGCGAACTTCCCATGTTATGCCTCATTTGCTTGCTTCTTATTCTATAATTTTCCTTCTCATTTTTGTGTTACCCTTTCTACTGGAGCATAGTTTCTTTACCATCCTTTTGACCGGATGTCCTCTACCCTTCCATTGCCAACATTCACAACTTATTTTTTCTTGCAGCACTCTGTGAGTGCCTGTGTATTCTTGCTTTCTCCCTTGTGTGTTACTTCTTAACAAAAACATACAAAAAAGTGATGCATGGACTGCTTGAATTAATCTCAGCCACAGGCCGCATCCCAGTCCATCGTTAATTTGCATACCATGCCACCTCAGTTTGGACCCAGCCATGAACAAATCAGTCTTGACCATGCTCCAATGGGAACAGTCCTGCCTGAACTGCTGGGCCAGGTCCTCTCTGAACCACACCACAAACAACCCAGGACCGGTTTTGCAGAGGTTAAGGCTCATCGGCCAGGTATAACTTGGTTCCAGTGACACAGTGTGCATGGGACCCACATCTGGGCATACATATCCGTCCCATTTAGGGCGACACACATAAGTATTTAAAAGAGGGATAGAGACAAAGGGCTGGGGAAGCAAGTGATGAGCCGGATAGGGTGAAAGCAACACTGTATGTGCGGTGGAGCTGGATTTTAATCAACAACAAAAACAAAAAAGTGATGGACGGAATGCTTGAATCTGAGTCACTGGTAATTCCTTGGGCTGAACAATTGACAATGACAGAGATTAATTCAAGCATTCCACCCATCACCTTGTTCTTTTGCTCTTGACTAAAGCCCAACTCCACCACACTCACTGTGTTGCTTCCACCCTCCCTGGCTCATCACTTGCTTCCTCTGCCCCTTCCTGCCCAGATTTCTCTTTTTAGGTCGAAGCCTAATGACATCATGGGGACTTTCAGAAAGCTTTCCTGTAGTTTGTAACTCACATATTCTTGCTTTCAATTTGCTGGCTTTATTTGTTTTAGGCTGTCCACCATGAGTTCGCCCCTCCCAAGGAGCAAAGACTTTTCATTCTACCTCTCTTTGTATTCTTCCATGAGTGCTCCGGTCTGCAAACAAGCTTGTAAATATTGGTCTTATCTTGTCACATGGGCTGTGCATTCAAAGACAGAGGTCAAATGTCAGGCTTTCTCTTCCAAGGTAGCCTGATGTTTACTTTTCTTTCTCTGTCTTCAAGGTGAGAGGATTTACATGACAATTTTGCTGAATACATGGGGTAGGAAATGTTTTTTTCTAGAACACAACAATATTTAAATGAACTGTACAAGTATTTCAGAATTAGGAAAGCACAAATGAAGCACTGTTTTTTGTTAATTCTGTGTGTGTTGAAAACAAATACTTTAATATGATCAAAACAAATCAATACACTAGGTGATGTCATTTTAACACATTATTGTTTGTGTGCTGTAAAGTTTTATTAGTAAAACTGTACGTCTGAGCAAACGTAATGGTCATTTTAATTGAAAATGTGTATGTAATGACAGTGTGCTACCACACGATGCAGACTTCACTCCACTCTACTCTACACCACTCCATGCCACTGCACTCTACTCTGCACCACTTTACACCACTGCACTCTGTGCCATTGCACTCTACTCCACTCTGAACCACTCCACTCTACGCCACTGCAGTCTATGCCACTTTACTCTACTCCTCTTTACTCTACTCTACACCATTCTACTCTATGCAAAATACACTCTATGCCACTCTACTCTATACCTCTGCAATCTTCACTACAGCACTCTGCACAGCTTCATTCTAATTGACTTTAGGCCACCCTGTAACACGGTTCTCTATGCCAATACACTCTATGAAAATGCACTCTACCCTGCACCACTCCACTCTTCACCCCTGTACTCTATGCCAATCCACTGTACGCCACTCTAATCTACTCTGCACCACTGCACTCAACACTGCTTTACTCTACACCATTACATTGTACTCCAATGCACTCTACCCTGCAACACTCCACTCTACTCTGTAACAATCTACTCTATGCCACTGCACTCTATGCCACTTCACTTTACGCCACTCTACTCAAGTCTATGCCACTGCACTGTATGCCACTCTACTATAGACCACTGCACTCTATGCCAGAGCACTCTACACAACTGCACTCTGTGACTGCATTCTATGTCACTGCACTCTACTCTACACCACTGCTCTCTACACCACTCTACGCCACTGCTCTCTATGCTAAAGCACTCTATGCCACTCTACACCACTGAACTCTGCGTCACTCAACTCTGCAACACTGCACTCTCCACCACTGAATTCTATGCTACTCTTCTCTGCAAAACTGCACTCTATGCTACTCCACTCTATGCCACTGCACTCTCACCTGTGCCACTCTACTGTACTCTACAGCACTACACTCTATGTCACTGTACTTTATGCCACTGCACTCTATTCCGCCACTCTACTCTGTACCACTCCACTCTGCACCACTGCAGTCTACGCCACTGCACTCTACTATGCACCACTCTAATCTACGGTACTGATTTCTATGATGCTGCATTGTATGTTGCAGAATTCTATGGCACTGCACTCCACGCTACTGCACTCTATGCCTCTATACTCTGCTACACGCTAGGCCAATGCACTCTACACCAGTCCACTCTACTCTATGCCACTGCACTCTACTCAGCAGGACTCTACTATATGCCGCTGAACTCTAATCTGCACCTCTGTACTTAATGCTGCACTCTATACCACTCTACTCAACACAAATCTACTCTATGCCACTCTATATCACTGGACTCTGACACTCTACTCTACAACACTGCAATCTATGCCACTGAACTCTATTCCACTCTATTCTACACCACTGCATTCTATTCCAATGTACTCTATGCCACTGCACTCCATGCCCCTCTACTTCGTATCACTCCACTCTAAGCCACTGTACTCTGTAGCACTCCACTCTATGTCACTATATTCTACTCTGCACCAGTCTACTCTGCACCACTCTATGCCACTGTACTCTGTTCCACTGTACTCTGCACTACTGCACTTTAGGCCACTGTATTCTATGCCTCTCTACTGTAGACCACTCCACTCTGCACCACTGCACACTACCATGCAACGCTCCAATCTACCCCATGGCATTCTACGATGCTGCATTGTACCCTGCTGAATTCTATGCTGCTGTGCTCTACGCCACTATACTCACCAGTGCACTCTATTGTTCACCACTCTATGCGACTCCACTCTATGCCACTCTAATACACCACACTCTATGCCACTCCACTCTACGAAACTCTACTCCACTCTTCGCCATTCCACTCTATGACACTGCCCACCACTCCCCTCTACGCCGCTAACATTAGCCATGCTTAACAGCAACCACACTGGTGTACAACATGGCTAAAACAAATTTGCAAAACCAATAGCTCTTGCGTAGAAGAGAGCGATTCGCTTTGCCAATGCTTGTTTATGTTCTTCTGTTGCCCAGCTTTACTGGCGCTCTGCTCTCAGACCCCTATCTGATCTGTCGCTCATCAGGAATTATTCCATTCTTCCTCCACATCTGATTCTTTTCCAGTAGCGGTCCGTGTAAACACGGAGGTAAGTACACATTTAAATAAATAAAACAAATTCCTTTGCGCGTGCTGCATTGCAAAATGTTTTGATGCAGTTTTTATGTTTTTCTCCATTTACTGTTCCAAAATGTGTCCGTTGTATTGCATGGTACATTTAACAAAAAAACAAAATGGATTCATTATGCATAGTATTACTTTATTTTTATGGTTCTGTTTACCATCTGCAATACAACAACAATCTGCATTTTTTTTAATGGCAAACCTGAACATTATCGGCCAAAAGCACTGGCAAAGCTAATGAGGCTTGTGAGGGGTAGTCGAGTCTTACTTCTTTCTGTCTTAACTATGAGTTGTGCCTGAATACCCTGGCTTGATTCACGAAGAATTTTCTACAATTAGATTTCAAGAGTAAGACTTGCCTACTCAAGAAATCGCATGTCTTAGTCCTAACACTTAACCCTGGGGTAACAGAAACCTACTCATATGAAAAGCTCTATGGGCCCACGTGCTTAAAAAAGAAAATAAATAACTTAATAACAATAAAACAACAGACACAAAAAAAGTTAGTACTAAAAAAATGGCGAAGCTTGTGCGAAAATAAATCACATCCTCTTGTCAGATATTGATGTAAAACATGAATACAAGTTTGATTTGCAAACAGGCGTGCATGCATGTTAGCATTTAAGTTCACGGACAGAAAGTGACAGGCAGTGAGCGGCGTCTGAAGAATTGCTGGCGGCTGCTGGGCCTCTTGCTGAATCACGTGACTTCTCCGAGGCGACCTCTGCTGTCCGTAGGCAGGCAATGGCGAATGGATCACTGGGCCCACCCACCTACCCTCATAATCCTCCTCCTTAAGAAAACAACGACTGCGAGGGGCAGCCAGGCAGTTAGTTGTTCGCCTCTTTCAGACAAAGCCTGACCCGCAGAGCTGGTTAAGGGTGACTGAGGGGAATGAAGGGAAGTCGGGATCCAGTAACTTTTCATGACAAATCCTGTTAGGGTTAAAAAAACAGCGTTGTCTTCACGCTGTGATTCCTTTTTAACAAGAACCAATCACCCCTATCCGGACTGGCGGCGCCATTGTTAAAGCTGCTGTCACACTCCCAGCTAACAATGCTGAACCCCTTTTACGCATGAGCACGTGGCCCTGTTAGTGTAAGCCCCGCGGCTCTTTAAAGGGGCACTAGTATTTTGTGATGTGGCTGGTATGTTTTATGCACCAGAATCAGACTGGATATTCTTCTCCAAAAATGGGCGCATCTTACGTACAAATGCAAAAACATATTTTAGGCGCAGTTGATACTTTAGATTTAATTTAAAGTCGACGTTTAGATTTCTAACTGCAGGTTCAGTTTGGAAAAAACGGGGTGCTCTCTTAATCTTCAAATGCGTCATGCGGGGCTTAGATATTAAATAAAAATGCTCAGAGAAAAGCACATATTTGGAATTTGACAGAAAGACGGTGTAGCCAGGAAGGACGGTGCGGGGGCTGAGTCAGTGGCAGACAGCCTAGGTTTGCATGGGCGTTAAAAACTCTAACAATGGACGAAAATAAATTATAAGGCAAAAATGCCATAGTAAACCTGTCGTGCATCATTTTATCACAGACAAGCCAACCTTTAAAGCAGTTTAAGGGAGTAAGGTACTTATTGCTGAACTGTTTGTAGATTCAACAAGTAATAGTAAGACAGCTCACGTGGTGGTTACAGTTTTGAAAATAACACAAAATCTAACAAAAGGACAGTTTAAAATCATTAATGACCCCCCGCCCCACCCACGAACCCGCTATTTGTAGTCGGGTTGTGACTCTTTCATCCATCTTAAGGGAACAACTCTGTTTTTTCTTACCAACAAAATGATTAAAATTAGAGCAAAGATTAAAGCTGAATTTACCAGCTGCCCACCCTGCTTGGGCAAGATCAAACACCGTGAAACTTTCTTAATTATTCCAGAACAGGTCACACCTATGCAGGACAAGTTCCTTCCTATTTTTGAGTCGGATCTTATCACCTTGATTCTGCAGACGCCCTTAAGGCTCTCCATTAGACATCTGCCCTGCCAAATATTTTCATCAATTGGCACAGTTTCTAAGTGCAGAAGTTGGGTTTATTTTGTTCAGTTTCTTTCCACTAGCTGTATGCCATCAATCTCTTTCCATCAGTTGTGTCCTCAAATTAGAAAGAAGCAATTGTGTGGCCACTGCTGAAAAAAACCTCCACTGGAATTGACCATCATAGGCATCTCTCTGTTGTCTTTTGTCAAAAATAGTTGAGATAATAGTTTTCCTGCAATTACAGCAGTATGTGAAGTCGAATGCTCTTCTTGACTGTCAACAAACAGGTTTCTGTCTCGGTCGCAGTGCAGGGTTGTGTGTGGTCTCGCTTCTGGATGGTCGTCAGAGGATGGTGGACTCCAGAGGTCCAGGGGCTTTTGTTCTCCTGTGTCTCTCTGCAGCATTCAACACCACAGCTCACACAATCTTACTGACTGCACTGTCTGTTATAGGTGTTAAGGTCTTGCTTTCTCTTGGTTAGGGATTGTTTCTAACAAACAGGAAACAAGAGATACTGTCACATACCTATTTGTAACTACTAAGGACGCTGGCTCCAGTGTTCCTAAGAGCTCTTTTCTCTCCCTGTTGCTTTTTACATCGAAATCCGCCCCTTGGCACATGTGCTTCACCATCTTGGAGCAAAGTTATGATGTGCACAGATGACACCGAAGGTATCTACAGAAAACCTCCCAACCAAGGCACAGACCCACATGATTCCACCTCTCTTCTGGCAAACAGCCTAGCAGTTAACTGCTTTGGATGCTGGAAAACTATCACCTATCTGAAACAGAGCTTCTGTTCACGTCTAAAATCTCTACATGTTCTACATTTGTTACACCGCTCACATGGGCCTTTCCCCGCCCCTGTGAAATCTGTTCATAACTTGGGGTACACATTGGCTCCAATATTGGTCTAGAGGCTCAAGTGGACAATATTTCAAAGTCATGCTCCTACTGCCTTAAAACGTTACGCCGATACTTCATTTTCTAGAAACCGATCTTAGAATACCAGTAGTTAATGCACTTATCCAATAAAGAATAGATTATACAATTCCATCTTTCTGGCAGCACCTGAGAAATAGATAGCCCAGCTACAACTGAGCTGGTCCTGAATTCAGCTCTGTGCCTCATTTGTGGCCTGAAAAAAATTGACTGACCATCAGGAGTTGGAAGAGCTCTGCTTTAATTCCCAGTTCATGCCCAAGTCATCTATAAGGTCATGACCATAGTGCACAACGCATTCTAATCGAAATCACTGGATTTACAGGCCACAAGATTTTGCTGGCATAAGTTGTCAAGGAGCCTGATGTCCAAAAACCAATTTCATAAAACTCCTCATCCGTAGCCCCACACAGTCAGTCTCCTATTATACTGTTTAGAAAAAAAGCCTAACAACATTGGGGTTATTAAGATGGGAGCGTCCGCCAGATGTGCGGCGGTCCCGCACCACAGATTAGTATGTGACCGCCACCCTGGCAGTCGCATTTCGCAATCTTGACATTGCGGCGGGTGCTGCTAAGAGCAGCACCGGCTGCAATGCCAAAATGGCATGTTGTGCATTGCACAACGTGGCATGCACCGCGCGCTGCCTGCCACCTTGTGCATGGCAATGCCAAGTGCAGCCGTCCATCCCCCCGACCACCGCTATTCCCCGCCAGCCTTTCCATGACGGCATCGCCGCCATTGAAAGTCCTTTGCAAACACACATTCTAATATGGATGCCGGTGCCTGCTAGGCACCGCCACCATATTAAGGTCCCAGTCCGCCCGGCCGGCAATCGGAACGATTGCCGACCAGCAGAAAAGCGGCGGATGGACTTAACTTCCGCCGCGATACCCCCACCATAATTATATGGTGGGGGGTAAATCAAGTTGGGATGGCGGGCAGCTCGGCAGTGGTGATCCGCCCACCATCATAATGACCCCCATAGTGTTGAATTAATAACTCACCCACGCCACAAGTTTCTCTTTCAGCACCAAGAAATACATTTTAGTGAAAGTTGTGCTATACAAATATACTTGAGATTGACATTTAAATCATCATAAAATAGGTTCTACGGTTAAAGCACCTGCTGCAGAGTACAGTGTCTAAACCACATAGCACAGGTTTGTATACAAGTACATTTAACACTAGGTTAATGTTTTTAACCTGAAGGACACAATTTCTAATCCTGGTAAAATAGCTCAGTGGGTTATGTGCGTGCTGAAAATATCTGCACACAATTAGCAACGCATTCATTTAATTTCACACAAGTTTTAAATCAATATTTCCTTCTGCTAAGATTGATGAAATGAGTACTACTGAAATGCGTGGTAATTAACACTTATTAGTAGATGCCAAAAACAATTCAGTTTGTGATGTGTGCTTTTTAAATGGCTATTATTATATGTATACACACTTAAGCCTTTGTTAGTACATTACATAAAAAGTGCACAGAAGAGGTATGTTATTCTGCTCAGATATTTTAAAAACAAGAAACACTGTCTCTCATTCTTCTACTAACATCATAACATATCTGATTCACATTTTCTTTGTAAGTCATTGGCCATTTTAGAACTTGAAAAAGTAAATAGAAAATCTTACTACAGACATTGGGCCTCATTATGATGTCGGGCGGAAAGCCATCCTACAGCTCGTCGGAGGATTACCGCCCGACATCCGAGGTTTCCGTCTAACTGCTGTATTACGATATTGGTGGTCGGAGGAAAACCCACGGGGGAATACCGCTCTGCTTCCTATGGGCTCAAGGTCAGAAATGTAATCCACAAATGGCAGCGGAGCCTGACTCGGCTGTTATCGGGATTACAATTTCGCTTTCCGCCTGCCCTTTCATGGCAGTACGCTCGCCATGAAAAGGCAGTCGGAAAGTGATTTTGGGGGCCCTACGAGGCCCCCTCTTCCCCCTGGAACTTCACTATAGGGCCTGGGGGGCACCACAGGTGCCCCCCTAAACATCCTTGCACCATGTAGAATGCACAGCATGGTGCCTGCAACACCATGCAGTGATGTTTAAACTCTGCATTTTTTACATTGTGTCTTGTGCTGCGACCGGCAGCACAAGTTGCAATGGAAAAAATACAGGATCCGAATGCCTACATGGCGGTCAGATTGTAATCTGGGCAGTGGGACCCCCAACTCCTTGTCGGGCGGTCCCGCTTCCACTACGATCAGAATCCACTGTTGCAAACAGCATCGTAGAGATACCACATAAAGTGGGATTTGGATCAGCAACTTGCTCATAATTGGATGGCTCCCTTGTTCATTTTATTTCTCTGCTCCTGATTAGATGACTTTCCTCTCTATTCTTGTGTTTGTCCCACCTCTGGTGTAATATTGCTTTGCACAATTTTTTTATTGGACGAGTTTTATCCTTGCACTCTTGGCATCAGGGAACGATTTCTTCTTCTTTTTTCAGCCAGTTGTGATTTAGTACGACATGGCAGTGCATGCCCTGTTCCCCGCTGTCTCTTTTTCTTTCTTACTCATGAGCTCCTTAAGTACTCTTGGCTGTTTCCCTCACCTCTTGTCTTTCTCTTTCATCTTTGATAATATTGCCTCTTGCCCTCCAGGCTCTGTATTAGTAGGTCCCCTGACATCTGACGCCGAGCACTGCTGCAACGTGGTCTTTCTTACTTTTATTCTTTTTCACTCCACTCCCCCATTACCCAACATTCTCCTCTTGCCTGCCACTCTTAGATCACCACTAACAACTCTGTCAGTTCTTTTAAAATTGCACTGGCACTCTCAAACAAATAGTGTCGACCTGCCCACTTAGAGTTGTATTTTCTATTCTTCCAAGATGGCCACCATGTAGTGTGTAGACACATCTTGGAAGTATACTAAATAACTTTTGGCTGTCTTGGAACATTATATTAAATGGATGCAAGGGGGCTGCCATTTTGCTTTTACTGGCAATACGATGTCATCTTGGAAGAATGGAAAATGCAACTGCCTGCTGGCTGGACACCAAGGTAGGCAAAGGTAGTGTGGCTCGCGTTTAAAAGGGATGGCATAGCCAATATGACGAGCTGAGAGCATTGGGAAAGCGAGTCTGGTTGGCTTTGCCACTGCTTGTTTGTTTTATTTTATTTCTTACCTAACTAGTGATACTGCTGGTTTTATCTTTGTTTCCCAGATGAGCTGCTGAGTCTGGAGACAACTTGTTTCAGGATCCAGCTGAGCTTTCTTTGACTCCTGAGATCTGTCCCCACAAAAAAAACTTGCACAAAAGGAATTAACATTTATTACATGTTAACGCTAGGTCTGTGAAATTCTGTGCTCCTTTATTAGAACTCTGAGTCCCAAAATTTCTAATCCAAATTTTCAGGGTCGGATTGGCAACCAAAACCAGCCCTCGCAAACATGTTCACACTAGCACCACACCGCAAAAGGTCACAATTAGAATGGGGCAATGGGGGCATGGTTGGGTCATGGCACTCCATCCTGTTCTGAAAGCAGCCAACTAGTTTGCTAGCCAATAGGAGTGCCAGAACGGTCAGCCCTGTTCTGTGTATTCTGAGGAGCTTCCAGTTCTCTCTACTTTTACTCTGTTATGTCACATGACCTCCAGAAACCTGTCTGGGTCACTATTTGAGGCATGAAACAGTGACTGGCCTTTTTATTTGAAATAGTAAACATAGTCTTCCTGGACATCTGGAAAAAGACTATTTTATAACAGTGCTCCAGACACTTGCTTTTAAATGGAAATTATCTCTTGTTGATATGAAGGTTTTACAACTTCATATATTAAGGCAGTTGTAATAGCTGACTTGTAGTAGTACCTTAACATTTCAATTTCATATATTTTCAAGTTGTATGTGGTACCCTGTCTTGACTTGAATTGACAGCTATTATGCTTACATGTTTGGCTAACTTGAAAGGGTGATATGGAGTAAAAGAGCTGTTGTAGTTTGTATTTTACGAATGTATGATAAAGTACATTAGAGACATTTAAGCCATTTCTCAATTTTTGGTGTTTGCAAATATTTCAAAACATTTGAAATTAGTCGTCTTTATTCCGAATTAAACATTTTTCTATTACTGTAATTGACTTATTAGAAGGTTTACTTTTTTAAAAATGTTTTTGCTTGTTACCATCATCACCAAGCCTGGGTAGTATGTTTTTGTAGGGATATTAGTCATTTCCTGCATGTCGAGTCCTTTATTTTTATGTGCGACAGATGTTGAAGATTACCTCTTGTAACACAGCAGACGTTAGATGTTTTAGAGGACGATACATACACTGGAATGCAAATTAGCAGAAGTTTCAGATCCTCTGACTGTGTTTACATGCATAACACAACACGCCAATGTATGGCCTTCACCCATGCCAATGTTAGGGTTTTGTTGGATGTTCACAAATATGTGGTTATGTTTGGTTTGTAACACAAACTAACTTGTGACATATAAGCATATGTGGTAGCTCTTTCTGTCATTGTTGTGGACTCTCATAGTCTATGTAGATCATTGTCAGGGATTGACATTGATGCAAGCCAGTTTTCATTAGGTCCACAGTGTTTCATTCCAGTTCCACGTTGGTGTGGTTAGTCACAATTCTTTTCCACGATCCCTTTGAACCACCAAAAAGGAGAGTTACTTCTGTCAAGAGCAAGATTAAACCCTGTTCATGGATTAGAATGAGAAGGGGATCACCTCTAGTTAGTGGGGAAGAAGGGAAAGTGGTGCAAAATTTAAATCAAATTGAAGTGAATTTGCTTTAATGCTATGGCATTTCAGTATGCCCAAGTTCCAGGAGTACTCTTGTAAATCTTTGTGAATTTTAAATATTTGTTAGTGTCCAGCAGGAGAAAAGAGTCAGGAGCAGAGTAACAGAAAGAGCGGCAGAGGGAGAAAGAGAGAATGAGTGCAAGGGAGATACAAGCAAAGAGAAAGAGGGCTGTTTTTGTCAAAAGGTCAGTACCAACTGAATTACTAGATGCAATGATCACCCTCCACAGTGAAACCTGGGCGAGAGTAAAACTAAGTGATGGCAGCAGAGTACCAGCCAGAATAAATACACAGCACGGCCTAAAACAAGGCTGTGTTCTGGCACTGAGTCTATTCTATTTGTATGTAGCAGACATAACCAAAGACATGCTATCAGTTTAAAGTCATCCGCCTATCTTGGCCAAAGAGCCAATCCCTTATTTACAATACGCAGACGACATCGTGGTGTTGAGCCAAAGTCCGATTGTCCTGCAAAGTGCAAGAAACAACCTGTTAATCTACCTCAATCAGGAAAGTTTGGAGTTGAAGAAAAAAAAATATGAAGGTCGTACGCCTGGTGGATCCCAAGAAAAACAAGTCCAAATGGTTTGTAAATGGTGACCAAGTCGAAAAGCAAGCTTCGTACAAATACCTGGGCATAAAACTGGGGCGGGACATGACATATAAGGACCAGGAAATGGAATTAAGAGCTAAAGTACAATCACTAATCTTCCTCTTCAATCTGCTGAAGAAAAAATTGTGCTGCCCGACCTATACCCACCTCCTAAAACTGATGGCAGCACAAACATTACCTACCCTGTCATATGGCCTAGAAAAATGGGTAGTAAGGAGTCTGAGTTATTGAATGAGCTTCAGACCAAGGTATATCAGGCCGTCTTTAGTCTCCCCAAGTCTGCATCCATGCACAGGTCCAGCTAGAATTTGGTCTCGAGAACCAGAAATTCAAAAGCATGAATTCCTTTGTGAAGCTGTGCCATACATTCCGATCATCTGAACCCGGCTCATTGAACAGCTTATGCTGGGGAGATATCAAAGCTCAAATGGACAAAGAAATATCCAACACCTGGGGTGCTTACTTGAGAAAATCTTTAGAGGAACTGGACATTCAACCAGCGTGGGATAGCATGGAAGAAAGAGCAAAATTCAACAAGGTTTGCAACAATTCCGCAAAGAAGAAATCCCCCTTGGAAGACAAAAAAATCTTGGCCAAACGACGACATGCATGGACAGTGATAAACTCCTACACACACGTAAAGCCTCAAGCTTATCTAGCAGCTCACTTTCGCACTGAGATAAAAAAAAGAGCTTCATCCAATATCGTTTAGAAATGCATGACTTGATGGATCTTCTGCCATCATGGAAAAGCAAGCAACAAGCAGCAAACTGTTGATTATGCGGTTATTTTAATGAAAGAATAACTCATTTGTTGTGTGCATGCCCTGCAGTTAAGGATCTAAGGAAATCTTTTTAAAAACAATTTTTAATGAGCTAAACATTCGCACATGCAGACAAGCTGTGACCTGCTGGATGGAGGGCTCATCAATATCTCGTCTTGCCGAGGCGTAAAATATTTTATATAAATGAGAAATCTCCGCTGGCAAGCTGACTCAGAAAATAAGAGTAGTAGCCGAAGGAACAGTTTTATCTAAAAAAAAGTGCACCAACGCAGAAATATTGGATAACGTTTTTATGGTATGTATTGCATCTTAATTAACACTATATATTATGGCCTCACTAAGGAAACAGATAAAGTGGACCATACTTTAAAAGGGTTTTAGTATTTATATTGTTATATAATTAAGGGATTTAGGCACTATTCATAACTGGATACATCTACGCCAGGTTTTGAAGTAGAATTAAATATTTGTATCCGTTCAACAGGAGCCAATTGTCCTGTACTTTGTGTTTTTAAGGTTTAAAAAAATGTTTGTTTGGGTTTTAATTAACCAAACAAATAAATAAATAAGGATTGAAAATTGAAAAGGTCAGTACTGTAACGCAATGCAATGTAATTTATTAGAATGACAGGCCAGACAAATTTTGCCAAAGCAGGGTGTGAAATTCATGAAAAATTGCTTTCTCTTTGATAGAGATTGTTTCAGTTTCCAGTCTATGTGAATGTTCATGATTTACGCACTGTGTCTCTTTTTGAGACATCTATAGACATATTTTGGTACTCTGTGTGCTGTTCCTGGTAGATTACCTTGATGATTTATTACCTTGCAGAATATGGTGAAGTATGAGTCCAGAATGTCTTTGTTAGCATGGCAGTAGAGAATAAAGTGTCCCTCATTACTTGCTTTGTCCAGGTCAAACTTTGGCAGATCTTGCCCAATTTCCCTTTATGATTTTATCTGTGCCAGCCAGTCTCTATTTTTAGCAAGGGAGCAGTGTGTTTTGGAGAGCAGTCATCTATGCTGTGGCAGTTTTTATGGTTTGTGTTTTTAGCACAATGAGTTAGTTCTTCTTGTACTATTTTAGGAGGGCTGTTCCATAGCACTTTAGTGAGTCTTTGAAGGCCCCTGGCTATTTTTTTGAAAACCTTCCTTAATGCAGCACCACTATTCGGATATTTTTGACCTCCTGTCTGCTTTCGTTGCACACTCACTACGGTGAAGTAGTATTCAACATAGGTAGCTGATAAGTGGATTTAGTATACATTTTGGCGACAGAAGAATGTTAGATATTTTTAAAGCCTTAGAAGGCAATGAGTGCATTTTCTTTGGGTGTTACTACTGACAATTTACAAAAGAATGGTTTGCTGTCCTTACCATTGGGTTAGTGTGAATCCATTAAACACAATTACTGGTACTAGCAACCTCTCTAACTAGGTCGAATCCTACCAGATAGTGCACATGCTGTCTGCTGCAAGACACTTCGTCTGCTTAACATTGTTTGGCTTTACTGTACTATAATGTGCTTGCTTCTTATTGGTTGCTTTATGTGGGCTTTCCTCCCTCTTTTTTTGTTTGTCTCACCCCTGGAGTAACGCCAAAGTACTTGTCTGCTTCCACTGCTCACTTTTGGAGCACTACATTTTTTCTTGGTTATCAAGAACTACATGAGACTGCATGTGTGGTGCAGCTGTCTCCGTAGTGGACTTTTCTTCTCCCCTCTATACTGCCCTGTTTCACCCATGTGCTTCTGTACCCTACCCATACTCATGTTGCTCTTTCTCTCTTGTGTGCTTCTGTACTGTTTCGCTCACCTCCTTGTTGGTTTCGTTCTTGCGCTTCTGTGCCCCCTGCTTGTCACTGTTTCTTTTATTCATCAGTGTGGCTCTGTGCCGCCCCTGTTATTTTCAATGTTTTTCTCTCGAGCATGTGCTTCTGGGCTCCCCGACTCCTCTATGTTGCTCTCGCACATCCGTGCGCTTTTCCCTGAACACCTCAACATTGCTTTCTCACCTGTCACGCCGCCGCGCGACGGAGAACGCGCTTTAAATTAATACAATTTTTAACATTGAAAGTTGGGAAATTGTATTGTAATTTAAAGTGGCGAGCTCAATAAATTGCTCAATAATTATTAGTGGGGCAATGCCCCACTGCCCAAATGGAAAAACTGCCACTGCCTGTGTGCTTCTCTCTCCTCCCTCCAGGTTGCTTCAATCACACCCCCTGCCTAACCCCTGTTAAACATAAAACAAAAAATGCTATGATGCGATGCATCATCTTTTAGGCATCTGCATACTTTCAACACAGGTGCAGGTGCTTACAAAATTAAACGGGCGCGTGCACCTTAAAGAAAGAAAACAAATCTTTCTTTCATGCTGTAGAGCATTGGTAAGGATACCCGACAGCATGAAGAAAAAGCATTGCTAATGTCAATAAGTCTCAAAGGCGAGACATACTGGCTGTGCCAATACCTTATTTCTATCGTTCCACGTGGATATCATTTAGGAGTTGCCAGGGGTCACAACTGTGAACTGTGGCTTATCCTTTGTGACTCCTGCCACTTTGTTTTGCAACCCCTGGTCTCAGAGCTGGCAAAATCAGTGTCAACTTCACAGTTGCCAACTTCTTATGCCCATTTCCTATCAAACTAATAGTAAATAATATCCTATTATTCACTATTAGTATAATAGAAATGGAGCACAAGGCCCTGGAACAAGACCTTCACTGGCAGCTAAAGTAAGTAAAAAAACTACTTTTAAATGTATGTTGTGTGCATGCTTGTGGGTGAGTGTGTTTGTGTGAGAGTGACAGCATGCTTATGTGTAAACGTGTGTCTATGTGTAAGCATGTGCAAGTGAAAGTCAGTCAGGGGTAATGAGCGACAATAAGTGACGCTGTGTGTTAGTGAGTGAGTATAAGAGAGTCAGAGTGAGAAAGAGTAAATGTGATTGCACGTTATTAAAAATTGTTGAGTGAGAATGAATAAGTAAGAATGAGAGTGAGGGAGTGTTAGAAAGAGCGAGTGAGAATAAATGTGAGTAACAAAGAGTGAGAGTGAGTGTAACTGAGTGAGAATAAGTGAGCACAAATAAGTGAGAATAATGTCAAAGGGTTAGAGTGAGAGTGAGTGCAAATGAAGGTGAGCAAGTGAGAAAGTATGAGTGGGTGAGAATAAGAGTGAATGCGAGAGAGAATGAGTGCATACGAATGAACGAGTAAGAACCTGTGAGAAGAAGTGAGAGGGAGTTAGAATGAGGGAGTAAAAGTGAGACTGAATACGAGTGAGTGAGAAAGTATAAGTTAATCAGAGTAAGATTGAGTGAAAGGGAGAGTGAATGTGTGAGAGTGAGTGAAAGTAAGAGTGAATGAGAATACATGAGTGCTTGTGAAGGCAAGTGAATGAATGAGAGTGAGTGAATGAATGTAAGCTTGCATGAGTAAAAATGTGGTGTTAGGCTTGCAAGTCTGCCTTTGGCCCTAGTATACCGGAGGTAATTCTTGGCTTCTAGAGGCAACCATGGCAAAATATTGGCACTAGCATACTGGAGAAAGTTCTTAACACGACAGGCACCAGTAACAAAATACTGGTACTGGCATACTGGAGGTTATTTTTTCATGGGTGACCATGGTAAATTACTAGTACTAACATACTAGAGCCACATTTTGGCATATGGGGCACCCATAGAAAAGGTTGGTGCTAGCACACTTGAGGAAATTCTTAGCATGGGGTACCTTTTTCAAAATATTTGTAGCACATTGAAGGTACTACTTGTCATAAGGCTGGACAACTTGCCCTGACATACTAGATGAGTTTTGTTATAAGATTCACATATGATATATATATATGCACCATGTATAACAAAATTCTGGAAAAGGCATACAATATTTCCTTTTTTAATAAGGGGCATCCATGGCATATGAGTGGTACACAAGACAAATGCTGGCACTGGCACAATGTAGCTAATTTTGACAAATGGGGTCAATGTATGGGAAACATCAGATTATATTGGCTTGACACACCAATGACAAGACTAGAACATTTTAAGAAGCGTCGTTTCAGAGCCTTTGACTCCAAAGAAACATTTATGTGAAAATTATTCTTTAAAATGCAGAATTTGACCCCATGTTTTTTCAAGATGTTTTAAGGGAGACTCTGGTGACCCTTCCATTGATACTATTTGGGTATGTATTATGCCCCACTTCTTTCAGCAATTACGGCAGCACCCAAATATAGGTGGTATCAAAAATAGACTTTTGTCAGTGATATGTTATATTAATCATGCAGTTCTGATCAAACTTCAACAATGCCCATTGTTGTGAAGTCATCAGGGTAAAGTCGAGTGACACCACTTTCTCGAAAAAATTGGGATATTTGGTCATATGATGTCACTTTCTTTGAAGCCATTAGGTTAAAGGGTGTGGAATTTTGGTGAATTGATGTTGCCACTTAAAAAGCTATTGTAATTCGTACTGGGTAAATGACAATACATTTTACAAATAAAGTGTAGTCGATACTGGCACCTTGTATAAATATTACATGTGTTTACAATGCCTTATATAACAGAGTTACACAGTTCGAGTGTCACTACCCCTTGTTAGTCATCAGCTGCTTTCAGGTACAGCTCCTAATGGGTGAGTGACATGAATACTGTATTTATACAGCTGAGAACTTAATATCTATTTCCAAAATGTAACTTCTCTGTATATTTAAAAAAACATATTGTACATATCCAAGAGCTATTCCCAATTTCCCCGTATATTATGTATATATTTTGCCACAGCCTCTTACCACCTGGAACTAGTACAATCGAAATGTGTTAACTTAAGTTGTTCATCTCTGAGTACACTGCCTTTTGTAAAGCTTGCTGGCACCCAATATGTTTTGTCTGTGTAAAACTGCAAATAAATACATGTAGAAATATATATATACATTTAAAAATGAATATATATATATATATATATATATAAATAAATAAATGTAAATTAAATGATACAAAAGAAAAGGGGAAATTACGTGTGTGGGTAAATATCTGTTATTGTGGCAATATCAATGCAGGAAGATTCTAAACAATATTGTGGGTGTCCGTGTGCTCTTTTGTGGTCCGAAATGCTAATAATCACGGCGTTTACTGCATTTTTTACCGTTTGGTTTCTGGCTTCACTCGTGGCTTTTCTGCACGTCTGCATCAATACCTCTCCCAGGATCTAGGCCACTATCGACGAATGACTGGTGATGTGTTTTGTACTTGCTACCATGTATTGCAGCAACGCAACTGTGATTAAACAATTGGTAAATTGAGGCGAAAATCAATTCTGGAAAAACATAATTACTGGGTTCGTTGTGAGGGAAGCCTGCCCCACTTCACAGAATAATGCTTTTCAGGGCTGAATTTGAAGGCTGGGTCTGCAACCCTTCCCTGTTTCTTCTGGGTCGAATTTGTTTTAAAGTCACTCAAGTCATTTTTTTCCAGGGAGAGGAGTATCTTTCTTTAGTGTGCAGGACAGAGCTTATAACAGCCAGATGAGCTTAAACAAAAGTAAGTAGCGAATGCTGTTAAAGGAGGAAGGGTATTTCAACTACAACAAGAGGGATCCGAATCTATGCCAGACAAATAAAGACTAGCAAACATGACATCAACAGCACTGCAAGATCCCCGTGAAATGAATGTGTTAATTCGTCACCATCAGGGCTTCATTTGTTAATGAACTGAGTACAGAAGTAAAAAGAAATGTCCTAAGAGCGCCCCATTGTTGCTTCCGAATGCTGGCGTTTAGGAATACAAGGTTGCCTATTCTTGATTCCATCTCACATCGCATTCTACTACCACCCTACACATCTTGAGTCCTTATCTCACTCTTGCAGGTTAATTTTCATTCCTGCTTTCTCCCTAAATCACTGTTTTGCTACCATTCTCTTTCTCCTCAATTCTTTATTTCTTTTTTTGGTTTCTCTTTCTCTTTGTCAAAATCTGATGATGCAAAATAAGTCCCTGTCTCCAAGAACAAGTGCCCACCACCTATAACCACTGGCAAGAAATAAACACTTCAACTCGCAGTATGTGTGTTGTCACTTATGGAACTATGGGGCAGATTTATGAGCCCCTTGCGCCACTTTTGCGTCACTTTTAACATGGGAAAAGTGACGCAAAAGTGGCGCAAGGGGCTCATAAATCTGCCCCTATATGTTCAAAAAACGCAACCTAATGAGATGGGATAAGAAGAAGACAGGTTAACTATACCATCCTCCTTAAATACATACATAATGCATATCACAATGGCATAACAGGATAGAAGGGGGAAAGAACTGGCTATGGAAGTGGTCCATTCATCAGAGAAATAAACTTATTTGTGGAAGTGGAACCCTCACCCACGATTTGTGGCGCATACTTCATCATAGGTCCCTTGCATGTCGCACCCACATTCAAGGCAGACTTCTGCACCAGTTCAACCTTATTGTTCAACCTTTTCAGTTGTATTTACTCAAAAACATATTTGAGGAACGCATATAAACATTTTGCTTCTCAATTTCTCTTCAACAGCTGTGTGCCCTGGGGTTGCATATTATACCCAGTTTATATGTTTGAGAATGCTTGTGCTATAATTATATCTCTCTTTTGGCCGACTCACATCCTAGATTGATATGGTATTATTTAAGAAAGCCTACCAGTCTGTACTCTAGACGTCCTTGGAGTTTAATTTTACGAGAATCACCCAATTCTACATGCTCTGCGCAATATATGGGTATTTACTTCTTTAGCTAAGGACAATTACAAGGTGTGCCTGCTTTTCTAATGCCTGCTTGCAAACACATTACCAAAAATGAATTGTAGATTTGATTAGAGAAAGAGACTCTGCTCTGGTCTCAATAAAGCAAATTCTCACCTTGAGAAATATGGATCCTGCAAACTGTTAAAGTCCGTCTACTTTCTTGTATATTATCAGTTGATTTCACCGTAATCCTTATAAATAGGAAAACGAGGCTTTAGAGGGGAAGAAACCTGAGTGAAAAGTAAGAATGTTAGATCCACGGAACTAACAAACGAAATACAATAAATCGTATTTTGAAGACCCCAAGTCCGTCAAGTTTGATTCCTTTACTACTATTTTTAGTCAATTTTGCAAATGCTAATTATTTCAGGTAATTACCTTTGGAGCCCAAAAACCTTTTTCAAATAACCTTTGCTACTCATATTCACATCACATTGAATGTCTCCAAGTTCATATTACTCATATCTTGATCTGAGTTCTGTTGCAATGAGTGCTTGAATATTTTCATATTATGTGCGCCACAAATAAGTATGAGTAGCAAATGCCGCCTCAGTGGCCATACTTTTATAGCAAAATTCCTGAACTAAACAAAATGCACAACATTACCAATGATAAAGGGATTGAGGATTTAAGGTTATCCCTTGTAATCTAATGGTCCCTCCCCTCAGTGAAACATTGTACAATATTTAATTTGATTGATTTACTTTCGTTTTTCATATATCATTTCTCATTTCTAAGGCTTTGTCTGAATATGAACTGTCTCTAAATCCCAGTTTTTTGGTGGTAAAAATGACTTAATCTAACAAACGTATAAACAGATTAGATTTACCAAATGCTGCAGTTTTTTAACATTGCTGCCTGCATGTACGAAGTTCAAAAGGAGACAACGCATTCAAAAGTGAGCACATTTAAGAATTATAATCCAATTTTCGTGCATTTGCGCTATTTCTAAAAAAAAAGTTGTATCCTTTCATTTCTTAATGTTTATAATCTCTTGTATGGTTTTATGAAAGATGAACAATAAGTGTGGGTAGTATGTCCGTTCAATAGTCTTTATTTGCTCATAACAATGAACAAATTCAAAAAATACATTATACATTATGTAGTTTTTTACAATCAGAGATTACAGAGAAAACATCACACATCAATTAGCACACATTTAAAAGCACAATGGAATATAATTTATATCTACATTTTGCAAATAATACGAAATTGCTTTATGAGCACCCATGGAGGTTAACATTCATTTAAATACTGTTACCAATCTCAGCAGGACTAAAAAAGAAATATTCTTATGAAGCATACCTGCTCCTCAATTTAATAGCAGACAATATACAATTAAGGACAGGGAAACAAGTTGTGTGAGTGTTTAAGCATTTAAAAACGATCAGCCCCTCTTGGTGCGATGTAAAGTGCCTGTGCTTTAAAAGTGGTAGTAAAAAACTTCTTCTCAAGCTGCTATAGAGAGTGAAAAAGGGCACTGTCATTTGAGGCGAGGAGTTATTACATGGGCATCCTGGTAGAGATTCAAACCCGGAGCCAGAGTTAGGGAAAGCAACCAAATAATTAATTGAAAGTAACCTGAGCCTCGTGAGGAAAACCGGAGTTCAGGCTTTCTACCCAGATTAGATACTGCTTCAATCCATGTGTTGTGGAAATTTGCAAATAGTTGAGAACTGAATTTAAATGGCTTGATTTCACATTTCTAGTCTCTTCATTCATCATAAGAAAATTGTCATTAATGATGGGCTTGGTTAAAGGACTAATGCTATCTAGAAATTCAAAAAGATTGGTCAGGTCCAAATCATTAAAGCTTTTCCTGATATGTGCCAGTCAAGGGATAGAGTATCTATTGTCCAACTTCAGACAGTCGCTTATAACGTCTCTCGAAAACATGCTTGTGGGGTACACCAAATTTTATCCCAGGGTAAGTGGGGGGTCATTTTAACTTTGTGTTCCAAATAGCCCGTACCCAAATCACTTAGGAGATAAAGCTTGGGGTTGATTTAGGGATGGCCACTGGCAGAGTAACTTGTTTTCAAAGGCCTGCCTTCTAGCTGGCTCTTCATTACCCCACACTCCAGCTCCATAGGTTCCCACTCTCAGATTTATATATCTGGACCATCTCTTTAATTGGCTTGTGCCCCAGTTTTTTTGTGAATCTAAAGATAGATTTACAAAGTACTCCCATTTTCTCAGTTCTCTGGTTAGTAATGCCACTCCATGACAAATTTGCTTCAAACTGGATACCTAAATAATTGAAATATAAAACTTTAGTGGTCAGGGTCTCACCAATAAAATTGGATTTACTGTCAGTGGTTTTTGGGCTACAAGTTTAAATAAATGATTTTTGGTGATTTATATTTAAACTTAGGTTTGTGATAAAACTGTTGAAATGATTAAAAATGTTTTGGAGCCAATTGCTGTTTGTGAAATTAAAATTGCATCATCCGCTCATAGAAGCAGTGGGTCTGGTTGAGAGGGTAGTGTGTCAAAATGTGCTCTACAGAAATACTGCCTATCATAAATATTATGTCCTAAATATTGTTCAACAAAATATTGTCCAGGTGGGTGTAGATTTTCTATTATGTACTTCAAAGGTGTGATAGCTATACAAACAATATTTAAGAAAGGAGATATTCTGACAACGACATTCTCTCCCACACCGAAATGAGTGACGGTTCAAATTACTGCCCTCAATATAGTATTGTTTCGAGCCACATCTTCATTGCACCTTCATCAGTATAAGCTTGTAAAGACATGTAGGAAAGACTAATGTTTGAAACATACATGAAGTTAGATGCATACCTCTGATTAAACATTTTACTTAAACAACATTGGTAGCATGCACGTTTGAACAGTAATATTGTACATGATTGTTATATTGATCATCTACTCAATACCAACACTTCTGGGTAAACCACCTATAACGCACAACTTAAAATACGTATTCGCAGACACTTGTGAACTACACTCTGCTTATCGCTCCCCATTGACATAGATTTCATAGTGACTGAATGCCAAAAATCTGGTATCCTTGTTTTTCTATTTTCAACTTTCTGCTTTGGATCACTTTTATCCCACGCTGACATAAAGAGTTTCTTTTTATACAACTTTACAACATTAGGAGATACTAGCAGCACTTGTGCAGGGGAAAACAAAATCCATCCTCAAACTTTTGAAACCTTAATTTGCTTTTGGCTCACCACCAGCGCAGTCATGCAGATTGTCATGTAGGAGGCGCTGAATTCATTTTGAAGAAGTAATCGAAGTTGACTGTCTCGCCTACGCTGTTTCGCAAACATGCCCGCAAACAAAAATTGGATATGCATGTTGGTTTCGATTTTGAATTCCATTTGAAAATGCCCTTGCCATGTCAGAACGAATGGAGACACCTTCACGGACTGTTGACTACGCCTCGGCAAAGCTTTGCAATGAACCACCAGACCAATGACGGGCCCCAATGCAGATACCTTAATAGGCATCCCATTTGCAAGGTCATCGGAATATTTCAAACACCTCTCAACCCTCATTAGTTTGCTGGTTTTTACAAGCGTCTCCTTATCTTTTGTAAGTTTTGCAGCAAACAGTCCTGGGAAAAATTCTCTGAACCGATGACATGTTTTGCTCGCCGGTCAGCCTCTGGTAATGAGCCGCCGATTGGTGAGTCTGTCACATTCACAGGCAAGATATGTTTGCATTAACCTTCCCTTGTGGCGAAGTTCATCTTTTATCCAAGCAAAACTTCAGCTTTTTGAATGCAAATCTCATTATTTCTAATAGGCTGCAATTAGGGTCTCCAAGCTGTTGGTCGCAGTTGTTCGGAACAGGGAAAAGGGCAGTATCCAAGAATAAGAATCATCTGTTGTGCTTTCGCTCTCTCGCCTCATTCCCTCTCATCTTTTGCTCACTTTTATTAGCCATGAAAGGCAAAACAGAGTGTCTCTATAATCATGGACTTTGAGTAACATGGATGTGTTTGTTCCAGTCAAAAACCTAACCAATCCCTACCTTGCACATATTTTGTGCCAGGTTCTAGCAATACATGTATGTAGAAATGTATTGTTGCAAAATGTATGCCAACATGAAGCCTGAATATTCGTTAATAGAATTGTTAAATTGTATGTAGCTAGAGATTTTGAATGTGCTGTTTGTTTAAGTAATTATTAATGTTAAAGACACAGTTCTAATAGTTCCAAACTGACAACTGGATATTAAAGCTCAGACAACAGATGGGGAAATGTTTCTTTAAAGGACATTGAAGGTTCCTTTCACCGCCGCTTCTACAAGAGCAGACAGCAGCTATTCTCGTTAATTAACCAAGACCTCTTCGGAAGTCACACCATTCAGTTGAAAAGGACTTAGCCGGTCAACTCCATTAAAATGTTGATATACTTTTTTTCGACAAACTGTACCTAATATTTTCTCTGTGATTCACACCTTTCTTTTCTCTATTTTTTTGTCGGCCGAATTTCATTCACACGATGAGAATTGAGTGAATAATTCATAGATTGTCCACACTTTGGCAATTTAAGGAACGTTTCCGGAAAATACAGTTTTCATCTCTGTGGTAAGCATTGTCCAATTTTTCTGTCGTGCAGCATTCCATTAAAAAACCTACATTTCTAAGTTGCACTGGGATAGCCCGTTGCTACCATATTCATTCATTTTAGAACACTTTCTAAAGACACCTAATCCAAGAAACCACCTACCCGCAGCATTCAGCTAAGAATTTAAATTGTCGTCCCACAAATACCGGAAGATGGTTTAAGGGGAGGCGAAGAAGGCTTTGAATCACCTGTGTGGTGCAAATACTGAAAAAAGAAAATAACGCTGACAGCATGGATCTTTCTAAAATAATTCTGAGCAGCCACTGACCATGTAAATATCATAGAAATGCCGATTTGTTTGCCATCTTTAGTACATACAGCACAAGTGTGAAATACAAGCTAGCAGCATCTGGTTAAAATGTAATATTAACAAAAGGTCACAAATTAAATGCATGGGCTATTTTGTTTTCTTAGGAGCCAGTGCAGAAGTATACTTTCTGACCTGTTTCAATGCGACATGCAGCCGTGCAAGTAATTACTGTTGTTGACAAAGATGTCTTTTGGTCAACTGTAAAATGTGACGTTACTTTGTTCTTTTTTAAAATACAAATATTCACTTTATTGGGGCAATTTTTCAAATTGCTTTTGCCTTCTTCCAGAGGAAAAGCCGCACGCAGTGAGCACAATTGTGATGGTGTTTTCTTAGCTGCTTTTGGGAAAGTGGGCGAGACGGTGTTTATTTTATTTTAATTATAATGTTTTATATCATGTATTACAGGGTATTATTTGCACTCTTTTCCACATGAAACAAGATACATTCAGCTCTTAGAACTTGGAAACTAAGTCAAAAGAAAAGTAGCAAGTGAAATGCATATTTTTTCACAATTAATTGAGTCCCCGAAATGGTTGAAGGTTGCAGGGCGAAAAGTTTATTTCGGACAATTATGTAACATTAAGAAAAATGTAAATTATTATTTTCTATAAAAAAATAAATTGCCAACCTTTTCAAACCATATTTATTTAAAATACTGATTTTATTTGTTCAATAAAAAATACTAAATTAAATTCACGTTTATTTGTGACTAGGATTAGAAATGCATATAAATTGTTACTTACTTTAACTGCAAGTTTTCTCTATCGTCATGCAAAGAATATACTGCTGTCTTTAAAGTACAACACACGGTAGTAGGGTTTCTTATTTTTTTCAACAATGTGTTTTTGCAATGTTTATTTCAGATATTTACATATAATATTCAGTGTCACACGTGATAAGGAGTTTATGCTTTCGTTTTGGGAAACAATATGTGACATTAACTCTGAAATATGAGAAAGGAAAAAAACAAAAAGAAAAGAAGAAATTGCATCCGGACTTTAAAATATAATGAGACCAGAGGGATCCCAGAGTTTCCAACTCTGGTTCAGCCATCTATGTCGAGAGAGGGATTTTGACATTTCATGATCAATTAGCAAGATGGAATTCCATTTTGTGCAACAGTTTCAGTCATTTGCTGGGGATACAGGAAAAGAAAAAATGTGCTAGAGACCTAAACATTATTTGTGCATCATTCTGTATATCATAAAAACTAAACATTGAGTAAAATTGAATTATGTAAATGGACAAAAGAAAATGTAAGAATATCTTTAATGGAAAAAGTATGGGCATGTTCAACGTTGCATGAATAATAATGAAAAAAGTCTTGCAAAAATGTTAACGGGTCACATAGTCTCTTTCCTTTCTAAGTCCTGCACTGGACAATCCCACTTATGGGTATTTACTTAACACTTTAATTGCAGAAGAACTTTAAAAGGAGTAAAGAGTAAAATGCGAGCTATGGTGATACTTTTGACCCACTTCCTACACTTATTTAAAGTGGCTGCATCTGAAAGTAATTGAATAATTCATTTGAATTATTTTATGATTAACTTTCCTATCGAATTGTTAATCTCTATGGTGTAAAACCTCAAGCATGGAAGCACCATGCATTAGTTATTTGCTACAAACCATATACTTATAAAAACAATAACATAAGTCATACAGAGGTACAGGACAGCCAATGTTTCAGTGGGAACCAAAATGTAACATAGGAAAATAAATCATATTAGAGGTCACATTTCACACACCGAGCCATCGTAAATAATGAGAGAGCCTCAACATCCCCTTGGTGGTTTGAGAAGTCAGAGAGCGCTCTCCCAGAAACGAGGTTCAAGAGGAAATGGGGTCAAACGTTGCATTTGCAGCAGACATTTCAGAATGAATGGGGTTCTGCACGCAGGTCTGATCGAATATCAACAACATATTGTAAAACTCCAGAGGCCGAGCCTGTAACCGGAAACAATATTTCTCCACAGGGCTGAATGATTTATGTGCTTGTAAGAAATGTTCAGGCCCGCTAAAAACATTGAGCATAACACCATGTTATGTTATGAAAATGATCAAATAGCATGCAAAAAGCCTGGTTGATTATTGCACGCAGTGATTCAAAATGCCTGTAACTGTCAAAATGTAAAGGTATGTAATTCCCTATGCAATTTAAATCGTCTCTAATTAATTTACTTTCTTACAAACGGGACTCATTAGCCATTTCCTTCAAATAATCCAAAAGGCCATCAAATTGATGCATAATCATTACTATTACACAACGCATGAACCTTCTTAAAGAGTTCAAATTATAGTATGTCTAAAGAAAGGGCTCCTTTTCTATACATAATTATATAGTAATATTAAATAGACAATATTGACAACATGCCTGTTTTGAATACACACCTACAAGGTGCATATGTGTCTCTCACATGTATTAAGCTGCAGTTGCACATAATGTTGGAGGATATATTTCGACTGATATATATGTGAAACAGTGGTTCAAAAGAGCCTCTGTAGTTATGATTAGGCCAAACGTTCCACTGAAAATGCTTTGCCGCATGAAACTTTCTAAAAAAGATTACATCGAATTTAGATTCTTATGTATTGTACTGATGCATTAAGCAGGGGCCTGAAAATACTTGGGGTGGCGGTGGGGGGTTGTAAAAGTGACATTTTCCATTTTAACTCCGGGTGCATTTTTTGCTCGTTGATACAGATTTGTTTTTAAATATATACATGCATATATATATATATACACATATATATGCACATACATATATATGTGTATATATATGTATATTCACTGAAAAAACCATAGGTTTCAGGCACGTTATAGTTAGAAATTAGCACTTAAAAAAACCTTAGAAATTCACTGAAAAAACCATAGGTTTTAGGGAAAGTTATAGTTAGTTGGACATTTCACTCGTACAAAACCAGAGAAATTCCCCCGTTATAGTTAGTTCAGCTAACTATAACTCGCGCCCCCGCAATGCACTGCTGATGACATCACATATTACATCGCTCATGACATGGTCAGTCACATCACTGATGACATCACTGATGACATCTCAAATGACATCACTGATGACATCACTGATGACATCATCCAGTGACTGTGTGTTTCTGTAAAGTTTAAATATGTTTAATATATATAAGGAAAGGCGTATTGAAGAATGAGTGGGTGTATAAGTGTCTGAATGGATGATTTAGTAGGTGCTTGACTGACTCTATAAGTGAGTGATTAAACGTATATCACTGAATGCATGAGTTAGTGACTAAACTGTGTGAATGTCTGTATCCGTCTGTCTGTTGGTGTGTAAGCTGCTACATGGGTTTGTGAATAGCTACATGAGTGTCTATATGGGTTATTGATTGGTTGCCTGAGTATCTGTATGGGTGCCTCAGTGTTTATGAGGGTGGGGTGTGTGACTCTGTGCATAGATGTGTGAGTAGGTGATTCACTGGGTGCATGGTTTCAAGAGTGCATATGTGATAGACTGTATGGGTGGGTGAGTGTGTGTATGGATGGGTGTGTTAGTTAGTGAATGTATATCTCAGTGGTACATGTGTGAGTAACTACATATGTGAAAGGCAGTATATATGTGTGTTGGAGTATATAAATGGCTATAATTGAGAGTGTGTGATTGTGAGAGTGGTTGTATGGATGAGTGTGTGCTTGTATCAGTGATTGTATAAGAGCATAAGAATGTGCTAGTATTTGTATGAGTGATTGAGCTGGTGTGTGTATAACTGTATACGTGAGTAAATGGCAGTGTGATTAATTACTTGCATGACTGACTAGGTGTGTGAGTACCCCTATGGATGAGTGGTGGTGTGTGAGTGTCTATATAGGTGTATGAGTGCATATGATAGTCCTGTACTGATTGACCATAAGTATGAGTGACTGTACGGGTGAGTGAGTGGATGTGTGTGTAAACCTAAGAATCAGTGAGGGTGTATGTAGTTATTGCTGTTGGAGTGTCTATGGTTTTGAGAATGGCAGTCTGTAATTTAGAGTGGGTGTATCAAAGGTTATATTAGGGTGTGAGAAGATGCATCAAATTATCACATGGATGATGTCATCAGTGATGTCATTTGAGATGTCATCATTGATGTCATAAGTGATGTCACTGACCATGTCATGAGTGATGTAATATGTGACGTCATCAGCAGTGCATTCCGGGGGCACGAGTTATAGTTAGCTGCACTAACAATAACGGGGGAATTTCTCTGGTTTTGTACGAGTGAAATGTCCAATTAACTATAACGTTCCCTAAAACCTATGGTTTTTTCAGTGAATTTCTAAGGTCTTTTAAAGGCTAATTTCTAACTATAACGTGCCTGCATCCTATGGTTTTTTCAGTGAATTTCAAAGGTTTTTCAAATGCTAGTTTCTAACTATGCCTACAGAGGTAGGACATGTGAAGAAAGAAAAAAAAACGCACAGAAAGAAGCAAAAGAAATACAGAAAGAAGCAACAGAAGTCCACAAAGACGAAGAAAAGTGCAGGAAGAAGCAAGACATGTGCAGAAAGAACCAACAGAGGAGCAGAAAGAGGCCTAGTTCCAAAATCATCCTGTGCCCACAACTTTTTAAGACAGGTACTGGTGTAACTAACTCTCACTAACCAGGCCTAGAGCCACTGTTATGCTAAAAGACACTTAGAATACAGTGAAAACACCTACATACACTAGGGAGCACTATGCGTTGGGGTACCCCTGTGATTAACATGACCTCCTCTGTAAGGCCCTAGTACATAATAGGGCAGGGGGATTAAAACTACCTCTTAAAATGCGCTACGGGGCGCGTTTGCACAGTGGTGAAGGGAGGGGGGCCTGAGGTGACATGTGTGCAAACACGCCCTGTGGCCGTTTTAAGTTGGGAGATTAAGTCCCCTTGAGTGTGCTTCCAGTAAGCGCCACTGCGCTGCGTTGCAGAGAGGTGGTCCAGGTCATGCCCCTTTTTACACCTCTCTGCAGCGCAGCTCTGTGGCGCTTACTGGAGGTAACTGGTGGGCTAGTTGGACCCCAATGACCCTCAGGATTCAAGGGGACATAATCCCCAACTTAAAATGCACCACAGGGCGCGTTTGCACAGTGGTGAAGGGAGGGGGCAGGGCCTGAGGTGACATGTGTGCAAACACACCATGTGGCGCGTTTTAAGTTGAGGACCCCATCCCCCGGGCCTGGCCTCTCGTTGGGGACCGTAGGGGCATTTGAGCTCCTGTGGAAGCCGGCATTGCTTTTCCACACAGGGAGCTGCTGACATGCAGCTCCCCGTGTGGAAAAGCAATCTGGTTTGGTTTTTGGAACAGAGAGCAGGTTTCCTGCTCTCTCTTCCAAAAACCAAACCAGAGTTTGCTATGATAGGGCGGGAGCCGCGAGGCTTTGCCAATGGCAAAGCCCAGGGGGGTGGTGGTCCGCGGGGCTCGGGTGTCCCTTACGGACCCCCGCATTTAAATATTAGTACCCCTGGGAAGTGGCGGCCCGCGTCGTTTGGGGGGGCGAACGCCCCGCACAGGTATATTTTTTTTAAAAAGCCTCGGAGGTGGCTGTCCCTGGGGCTGCGGGGGGTAGTGTGCCCCCGCGATTATAATTAATGAAAGCCCCAGTGGGTGGCGGTCCCTGGGGCTGTGGGGGGCCAGGTGCCCCGCAAATATTTATGCAAAGCCCCGGGGGTGGCGGTCCCCGGGGGTGTGTGGGGGGGATTGGAGCCCCTCCACACATTTTTTTTACTGCCCCCGGGACCTGGCCCACCCAGGGGCTTCAATTAAACGAAGCCCAGGAGTCCGCGCTTCATTTTTTTAAATTTTCTCTGCCGGATTTGCGCACCCAGCGTGAATTCGGCCGATTTTTGTTTTAAAAAAAATGCTTTTTTGGTCCCTGGGATCCTTATGGGACCCCCTGAGCTGGCCTTGGGGGTCAGGGTGTTTCTACCCTGCCCCCTTTTCTTGTTTTTCGTGTTTCTTTTTCTCTTTTCTTGTGACTCACAAGATGGCTGCCAACACTTCCTGGTTTGAAGTGTTAACGGCCAATTAGAATGCAGCTCGTGATTGGCAGGGTGCACGGATCCACCGCGGCCATAGATATCTAAACTTTTATTTTTTGATTTTCTCAGCAACTACTGAACGGATTTACACCATTTAAGAAAAAGAGTTCTTTCTGAACCAAGCACTATCTTTTTTGCCAAATTTGGTGTAATTCCATTCTGCAGTTCGAGCTGTAGCCGTGTCTAAAGTTTCCTATGGGAAATTGATTTTTTCACCTCTTTTTCTTGAATTTCTCAGAAACTGTTGAACGGATTTACACCATTTAACAAAAAGAGTTCTTTCTGAACCAAGGGCTACCTTTTTGCCAAATTTGGTGTAATTCCATTCAGCAGTTTGGGCTGTAGCCGTGTCTAAAGTTTCCTATGGAAAATAACATGGAGAAAACACGTTTTGGGACCCCCTTTTTTCTCAGCCCCCACTTGGCGAATCACCCCGAAATGTTCAGGATAGGAGCTGACTGTAAAGGGCCATAAGGTTTGAAAATTTCGCGAAGATTCGTCAACTGGCACCAAAGTTATTGCGGAAAAAAAATGAGTTTCCTATGGAAACTAGTTCCTAACTATAACTAACTACTGGCGACCGCCAGTAGACAATATGTGTGTGTATATATACACTTATATATATACACATATATGCACACACATATATATATATATATGTATATACATATCTATATACATGTACCATATAGATATGCATGTGTGTGTGTGTGTACATATATATATATATAAGGTGAAGAGGGATGGAGTTATTTACGGAAGCAGAATACAACTACCTGAGGATTGAGAACCCCATTACTCCGATTCTCTACTTAATTCCAAAGATTCATAAGAGCATGACAGTACCCCCAGGAAGGCCAATAATTTCGGCTATTGGAAGTTTATTCGAGACCACATCGAGATACCTGGATCATTTCTTACAGAGGATTGTGAAGTTCCTGCCCTCCTACATCCAAGATACTGGGGACTTCTTGAGAAAATTGCAAAACATCTCATTGGAAGGGGGGTACCTGTTGATTACTCTCGATGTGGTCTCACTATACACCAGTATTGCCCACTAAGATGGCCTAAGAGCCCTCAGACGCTTCCTGGGGAAGAAACCATTGAAGTTGTACCAGCATACAGAAATGCTAATACAGATGGCAAAACTGTGTCTTGGCATTTTTTTTTTTATTTGGCACTGATACCTACAGGCAATTGAGAGGAACGGCGATGGGCACCTGCTTCACCCCCAGTTATGCGAATTTGCATATGCGCTGGTGGGAGGAGTAGGTGCTCAGAGTTGATTTTGAAGCAGAATGGAGGGAAAACATCATAGCCTGGTATCGATACATCGATGATCTTTTTATCGTGTGGAGGGGTCCAATGGAGAGTGCCAATGCTTTTATAACTACCATACATGTAAATGTACTCAATTTGTCATTCACTAAAACTATTAGTGACAAGAGTTTACATTTTCCTTGATCTAGAAGCTTTTATCCAGAATGACGCACTACACACATAAACTTTTAGAAAAGAAACAGCAGGAAATGCTATTTTACACTCTGAAAGCTTCCATCCAACAAATCTTAAGTTGAGTATCCCTTATGCAGAACACTTGCGCATGAAAAGAAATTGCAGTGAAGGTGACTCTTTAGCTCAAGCGCAAGCTGATTTAACAGGAAGATTCAGGGAAAGAGGGTACAGTGAAGAAGTTTTAAATCAGGCATTGGCAAAAGTTGAGAAAAAGTCCCGTAATCAGATTCTAACAGTAAAACAGGATCAGGGTGGAGACTCTAAGGCCCAAGCTCAGGATGTCCGAATGGTAACCAGGTACAGTGCCTATCATGCCAGGGTGACAGACTGCATGAATAGGCACTGGCACCTGGTTAAGTCAGATCCCATTTTGGGCAAAACAATCTCCCGAAGACCCATGCTTACATACAGAAGGGCCTGCTGGATGAGACAAGAACTGGTAAAGAGCAGCCTGAGATAGTGGAAAGTGGGAGTTGGCTTAAAGCCAATCCAGGCTATACCAGATGCTTAAAATGTAAAGCTTGTAAACATGGGAGAAATATGAATGAAGTAAAACTACCCCTTATGAAAAAACAGTGGAGGAATCCACATTTCCTAAATTGCAAGAGCGAACATGTAGTCTATGTGTTACAGTGTACTTGCCCCCTAACATACGTGGGAAGCACAATCCACATGGCGCATATTAGAATCTTGCAACATCTACGGGCAGTAAAGAACAAAGACCAATCGTACCCTATTGCAAGGCACATTAATGAATCACATGGGGGTAAAGTAGAGGATCTGACATTTTATCTAGTAGACTCAGTCCCAAAACGAAGAAGAGGGAATAGAGAAGCAAATTTAAGGAAACTAGAATCGAGATACATCTTGATGTTTGATTGCAAAACTCCTAATGGGCTGAACAGTGATGAAGAAATGTCTGTTCACTTAACGTAAAGAATGGTAAAGAACCAAGCACCCAGTTCTGTAATTGTTCCTCCCTTTCGGATCATTTTTAGTTTTAGCTATTCTTCCAAGGAAGTCTCCAAAGTCTGTGATAGTAGATTAGGATGTAGTATAAACTGGAGGTAGTTGATTTTTTTTTAATATAGAATAATTTTTCCTTTTAAAATATTTATTAGTGCCAGAATCAATTAGGATAATTTTACTGATTAAATGGACCCCACAGGGTAACCTATAAAGACGATGATGAATTTGGTATAGAAAAAACATCAATGGAGAATGTCAGTTGGATGTGTTGCCATGCAACTGTTTACCAGTAAACAGTTTAAAAGGAACACATCTACTGTGATATTAAGCACTTGCACTTTATTATGTATCTAACGAATCTGCATCATTTGCACAAAGGGATATTTGTTCTAGAAACCGTATCCCAAGAGGCAAAGACAGTGCACCCTATAGCACATGCACTTTAGATAAAAACAATTACACAATATTGCTCAGTTTGCACATTATTGTAGAATCTAATAATGCTGCTAAGACATCTAGGTGCACAGGCACTTTAATTATTTATTTATTTAATCATCAAGTTATTTATTCTCTCTGCATAAATTTGCATGAATATGCTATTGAGTGAAATACTTTTTTCAGCAGAAATGATAACCCTTTTTATCACATTTTCCTTTTGGGCTGTATAATGAGATACTGTATGGACTAAAATAACAGCAGTACGCCACTACTATGAAGAGCTGAAAAACATTGCACTTGCACTGTGTTCTCAAACAGATGTACAGAAAGCACTTGCAATTCATAAACTGATTGTAATTATGACTTTAGAGTGGTAGATGGATGGAGCCATCATAAATGAACAAGAGTTGGGATTATGCATTGGTCCATCAATACAATCCTGACCCTGCCGTACAGTACAATCTAATGCAGTATGGCAACCATTGTGGCATTTATACAATCAGCGAGACCCTGGTGGCAGCAGGGGACTCACGCAGCCACATCACATCTAAGTATAACTGTGATACAGAAAGAGAATCATCTCCAATACATGTTAAGAACTGAATGGCACAATAAAGTTATTTGAAATGTATTTATATAAAAAAAACTCAACAGCTTTTCTGACGTAAGAATAGAAACAGATAAAGAAAAAATTGTAAAAAACAAAATTGAAAAAATGTATGTATGTGAGAATTACAAGAGTAGTCTCCAAATGAAATGAATGTAAATACGTTAATATAAGCATGAGAAAAAAGACACACATCTAGTCTTTTGTTGGTTTCTGTGATCAGAAGATTGTGTTAAAGAAATGGTGCTCGTTGTGTGAGCAAGGCAGGGGATCCTGCCGAAATGCGTAGCAGCCTCTCTAACAAAATAAAAGATTGGAACCTTACCTACGATTTGTGGTGTCATTTTTCGGGAGAAAAAAAGGTAACCGGAAGTGGTAAAGGAGATATATTTATATATATATCTATATATATCTATGTGGGTAGATATAGTTTGGACTTATTTTCCATCGGAAATCAGCAACATTCTATTTGGAATAACGTTGGTGCCGATTGACGAATCTTTGCGAAATTTTCCAAACTTTTGGCCAGCTCCGGTCCGCTCCTATCCTGAAAATTTCACAGTGATTCGTCAAGCGAGGGCCGAGAAAAAAGGGGGGTCCCAAAACGCGTTTTCCCCATGCATTTTCCCATAGGACCTTTTGACGCAGCTACAGCCCGAACTGCTGAACGGAATTATACCAAATTTGGCAAAGAGGTAGTCCTCAGTTCAGACTCATGCCTTTTGCTTAAATGATGTAAATCCGTTCGGTAGTTCCTGAGAAAATCAAAAGTAAAATCATTGATATATCTATGGCCTTGGAGGATCCGCGCACCCTCCCCGCACCCAGTGCGCACCCTGCCGTGCGCAAGCTGTATTCTAATTGGCTGTCAACACTCCAGATTAGGAAGTGTTGGCAGCCATTTTGTGCCTCGGTAGAACCGAGGCACAATAAACCTATAAACCAAACACGAAAAACGCAAAAAGGGGGCAGGGTAGAAACACCCTGACCCCCTAGGCCTGCTCAGGGGGTCCCACAAGGACCCCCAGGGCCAAAAAAAGCATTTAAAAAAAAATAAAAAGTCGGAACTAATTCCCCTTGAATACTGGTGGTCCCTGGGGGTCAACTAGCCCACCAGGAACCTTCAGTATGCGCCAGGGCGCTGCGTTGCAGAGAGGTGTAATGAGGCCATGCCCCTTTTTACACCTCTCTGCAACGCAGCTCCATGGTGCTTACTGGAGGTACCTGGTGGCCTAGTTGGCCACCAGGGGTCCTCAGGATTCAAGGGGACTTAATCCCCCAACTTAAAATGTGCCACGGGGTGCGTTTGCACAGTGGTGAAGGCAGGGGGCGGGGCCTGAGGTGATACTGTGCAAACACGCTCTGTGGCGCGTTTTAAGTTGGGGAATTCATCCCTCTTCAATCCAGAGGTCCCCTAGGGGCCAACTAGCCCACCAGGTACCTCCAGTAAGCGCCACGGAGCTGCGTTGCAGAGTGTTGTAAAAAGGGGCGTGGCCTCTGAACACCTCTCTGCAACGCAGCTCCCTGGCACATACTGGAGGTACCTGGTGGGCTAGTTGGCCCCCAGGGGACCTCTGGATTGAATAGGAATTAATTCCCCAACTTAAAACACGCCACAGGGCGTGTTTGCACATGTCACCTCAGGCCCCGCCCCCTTCCTTCACCATTGTACAAATATTCCTCTAAAATCACCCGAACTACGAATTCCGATTTACTCACCTGTTATCAGGCGAGAACCCAGGGCTGCATCTTTTAGCCCAGCACTGACCCTGAAAAGTAATTCTAAGCGTACTTACTAGTAATTTCTATTTCCTTCCATAGGAATCCATTGTGTGGTTTTCACCAGAAAAGTTTCTAAGTGTCCATTTTTGAAACGTACAAATATTCCTCTAAAATCAGCCGAACTACGAATTCCAATTTACTCACCTGTTATCAGGAGAGAACCCAGGGCTGCATTTGTTAGCCCAGCACTGACCCTGAAAAGTAATTCTAAGCGTACTTACCAGTAACTTGTATTTCCTTCAATAGGAATCCATTGTGTGGTTTTCACCAGAAAAGTTTCTAAGTGTCCAATTTTGAAACGTACAAATATTCCTCTAAAATCAGCCGAACTACGAATTCCGATTTACTCACCTGTTATCAGGATTGAACCCAGGGCTGCATCGTTTAGCCAGGCACTGACCCTGAAAAGTAATTCTAAGCGTACTTACCAGTAACTTGTATTTCCTTCCATAGGAATCCATTGTGTGGTTTTCACCAGAAAAGTTTCTAAGTGTCCATTTTTGCACTGATTTGCACTGATTTGCATATGGCCATGTCTGAACTGGGGTGGTGGAGTGAGCTAAAGAATGATGATGGATTATACCCTGATCAGTTGACTGGGGGTGAGTGTTTGATTTGCTCAAGCGCTCCGTCCATCATCCCCTTTGGTATCGCTTTGTTCGCCCTAAGTTGGCAGGGTATGCCCAGACGTGGGTCCCTTGCTCACTTTACCACTGGATTCAAGATAGCCTGGCTGACGAGGGTTACTTATGAACCCGAAACCGGTCCCAGGATGCTTGTTTCCGGTCCGGGCTGGACTGTTCCCATGAGGCACAGGGTCAGACTGATTTGCATATGGCCATGTCTGAACTGGGGTGGTGGAGTGAGCTAAAGAATGATGATGGATTAAACCCAGATCAGTTGACTGGGGGTGAGTGTTTGATTTGCTCAAGTGCTCCGTCCATCATCCCCTTTGGTATCGCATCTTTTAGACCAGCACTGACCCTGAAAAGTAATTCTAATCTGATCTCTATGTTGAGGACTTAATAACAAAGCGCTTGCAACCCAAGAGTTTGTCGCAATACTTTTCGATAGAACGAGCGCATCGGGTGCCAGGGGGCAGACCGAAGCCCGGGGGCCCCCCCGAGGCCCATCATAGCCCATATCTTTAATTATAGAGACAGGGACATCATTCTGCAGACAGCAAGATCTAGTCCTCCAATTAAGGTTGAAAATAGCGACGTCACTTTCTTCCCAGACTTCACCGCCAAAGTCCAGGCTCAACGGCGGAGTTTTCAGGCGGTTAAAAAAGAACTTCGAGACTGTGAATGGAAGTATGCCATGCTCTTTCCGGCGAGGCTTAGAGTGGAGTCGGAGGGCAAGGCGTGGTTCTTTGCGTCACCGGAGGAGGCGTGGGACTGGTTGGAGGGATGGCGTAGGGTGGGGAGCCAGCGTCGTCACAACAGCGGTGGAACTCGACCACGCAGAGAAAATATTGGGACTCTGCTTGCCGAGGATCGTGCTGCCTTGCTGGGGAAAGAGGCCTTGCACAAGTAGTGCATGAACCAGAGATCAAAAGACATGCTGTGTGAAGATGATGCAAGTGCTGGCGCGATGGTGAGATGGTTCCTGGGAACTGCTTTACACTGTGGGATGCCCGAGTCTTGCTTGTCTTAATTTCGGACATGAACAATCTTGAATGGGAGGTGCACATTCTAGCCACCTTATTAGCCAATTGGCCTGGGAAGGGTAAAATTTATGGGATAGACAAGATGTACAATGTAGTTAGCGGGGATGGGGAAGTGCTAATCCTGCGCCTTTCGGTATTTGTGGGAGGGAGAGAGGCACTCTGCCTAGTTGGGGAGTGGGTAGTTCTAAATCCACTGGCGAGAGGGCAGGGAGGGGGGCGGGAGCTGGGGGTAGGGATGGGGGTTCGTTTTTGCAAAGTGTGGTTGACTTTTGCAGTATTAATAGAGTGTTGTCATGTACCAACATTGTTGCTGAATTAGGGTATGGGGAAAATGTGCAAAACAGTACAGCGTTCAGACAGCTCGTATCAAGTGTGGCTTACACACCGCTATTGATCTATCAGGTCATGCCTCTCCGTGAGTCAGATGATGGGGGGTGAAAGAGATATGCCGCTCTCTATCCTTACTTGGAAATGTGAATGGGATAGGAGATAAAATCAAGCGGGGATTGTTCAGCAGTACTTGAAACGTCAGTCTCCAGATGTGGTGCTGCTACAGGAGACGCATCTAGTGGGAAACAAGAGTAAAGCACTCACGCGGTGGGGATATAGACTCCTAGTACATGCAGACGACACCACAGGCTCGCGGGGAACAGGTATATGAGTTAAAAAAAACTTGGCCCTGACTGCGCACCGTACATGGTCAGATCCTGGGGGACACTTTGCTGTCTTGGAGGCCCAGTGGGAAGGGGGAGCGCTCAACATAATTTCACTATACCTGCCACCGGCACTCAGTAAAGAAGCCCTAACGGACCTTGGTAAAATACTTACTGACCTTCCCATGGGCACACTCATCATGGGGGGTGACTATAACCTAACCATAGATGACACAATCGATAGACACCCCCACCGACTAGGGGCAAGACCAAACGTGCTTATAGCGGAATTTATAAGGGCTATGGGCCTGATAGATATAGGACACGCACTTCACCCAAACATGGCGCAATTCACATATTTCTCTAACGTGCATAAGAGTTCATCCCGTATTGATTATTTCCTGACACACACAACATCGATAGGTAATTTTAGGCACCCCCGGGTTCTGCCGAGAGGGATCTCGGATCACTCCCCGGTTCATATCGAATTCACACACTGGGAGCACCAGCGACGTACCACTATTGTGTTAAACCCATGGTTGCTAAAAATCCCCGATATCAAGGAGGAACTATACACGCAAACTGGGAACTACTTTGAGGACAATCTGGGGTCGGTTAGTTCAGCGCTTACTATCTGGGAAGCATTTAAAGTGGTTTTGAAGGGGCAGGCTCTGTCTCTAAAAACAGGCTACATACAGAACAAACAATGCATACTACTCCAGCTGGAAGACGAGCTCCAGCAACTTGAATTAGATCACACAAATGGGCCAACGGACGACACGCAACACCATCTCCTACTTAAACAGGAAGAATATAAACTCAAAGCTAGGGAACATATGATGACCAAGCATCTCCATACTCAGCATAGACTATATGAATTAGGTGATAGGGCTGGGAAAACATTGGCATGGTTAGAGAGAAGGGACAAAGGGGACCGTTGGGTGCCGATGCTCACATTACCTGATGGCGTGACAATTACACATCCCAGAGATATAGCGGAGGCATTTGCAGATCACTTAGAGGAAATTTATTCTCCCTCCACCACCTAAACTACAGAAGACTCCCACCAACTTCTCTCTGACAGTGTCCTACCTACACTCTCCGAATCGGAGAGAGACATTCTTGATGGTGAATTCTCAGATGATGAAATTCAGAAAGCTATTGCTCAAATTCGGTCCGGGAAAGCAATGGGGCCTAATGGCACTCCCATTGAGTTCTTGAAGGTAGTGGCCTCCCAGGTGGCCCCACATCTACGAGCTATGTATAACGAGAGTTATGAGACCGGAAAATTGCCAAATGACCAGCGTCTTGCTACCATAGTAGTTATCCGTAAGCCAGGGAAGCCCGCGGATAGATGTGGTTCATATAGACCGATCTCATTGATTAACGTGGAGGCTAAGATATTGGCAAAGGTGCTTGCCACTAGATTGGTCGCAGTCATCTCCTCCTTAGTGCACCCGGATCAATCGGGCTTTATGCCCGGTAGAAATACGGCACTTAACATCCGTCGTCTCCATAACGTGCTCGCACGTAGAGACTATATCGAGGAGGATGCTGTGGTCCTTTCGTTAGATGCGTCCATGGCATTTGACTCTATTGAATGGCCATACCTGTTCGCGGTCCTGGAGAGGTTGGGATTTGGTCCAAAATTTCTAGGCTGGGTGCGGTTGCTTTATACCGATATACAGGGTCAAATACCAGTCAATAACTACACATCCAGTGCCTTTACGTTGCGAAGGGGCACCCGACAGGGTTGTCCATTGTCGCCACTGATATTTTCCCTCGTGCTGGAGCCGCTCGCGGCGTGGATACGGTGGGATGCAATGATAAGAGGGCTTAAATGGACAATGGACCACGAAGACAGAATATCGTTATACGCTGATGATATATTGCTATATCTCGCCTCCCCCTAAACATCCATCCATGCTGTCCTGAACATATTTACAAACTTTGGGAAATACTCCGGCTATGCCATTAACTGGAGCAAATCTGTACTGTTCATGCTTCGGGGACAGGCTCCCCGTCTTCCGGCGAACTGCACGATAGAGGTGGCTAGAGATGGTTTCCGGTACCTAGGGATCTATGTCACGACGGATCCGGCCCTGTTTCACAGTCATAACCTGGCCCCTCCGCTGGCACGGTTGCGAGCGGATGTAAAGCACTGGAGGTCCTTGCCGCTGTCACTAGTGGGATGTGCAGCTCTCTTTAAGATGTTGGCTCTCCCGCGGTTCTTATATATTCTTCAGAACTGCCCGAACCGTGTTCCAGATGCATATTTCGCAGCGGTGGAGAGTGAGGTCCGTACACTGCTGTGGGATGGCAGAACCCCACGTGTGTCACTGAAAAAGTTAACCAGGGTGTGGTATGATGGTGGCATAGCCCTTCCAGACCTTAAACTATACTACTGGGCTTCGCAACTGGTGGTGGTGAATCACTGGAAATACCACTCTCCCAATGACCCGGCATATGGGCTGGACAGCTACCAAACTGGACGCGCCGGCTACCTGGGTGCATTGTACTCCAAAGTCAAGAAGCAGAGGTTTATTGGGCCCACTTCTCACACAATAGATATCTGGCACCAGGCGAACTCCCGTCTGGGTTGGGCAAATACACTTACAAAAGCGACACCATTGTGGCAAGCCCAGGGACTGGGTACCCTGTGTCACCAACCGGGGTTCGACAAGTGGGACACCATCGGAATCTCAGTAGTGGGGGATTATATCAAAAAGGGTTCCATCCTTAGCTTCGAGGAACTTAAGGGGAGCTACCACATGGCACAAGGAGAACTGTTCCGCTATACGCAGATCAGACACGCCCTCCTGACGGCTTTCACAAACCTCAAAGACATACCAGAATCGTCACCCTTAGAGGACCGGTTGTTAGATGGACCACTGCACTCGAAGGCCATATCCCTAACATATAAAAAATTATGTAATAACTTGCCCGACACTTTCGAGAAACTTAGAGAGAAGTGGCAAAGTGACTTGGGGCCCATTGAGGAGGAAGAATGGCAGGAGGCATTGATGTCCCCTAGAGAGGCGGCTATCACCCTCCGCTTCTGAATGATTCAACTCAGGATCCTACATAGGTCCTATATGACGGGGGTCATCCTGGCCAAAATAGGAGCTAGGGCAGACGCGCTCTGTCTTAGAGGGTGCAAACAAACGGCCACCTTTTTCCACATGATCTGGGAATGCTCTGCTGTGAAGCCGATATGGGAGGGAGCCACAACCAAAATTCAGACTGCACTGGGGAAAAAGTTACTCCTCACACCTCAGCTGGGTTTACTTAATATATGGGCGGCTACAGACCTCACGGAAATTGATCAACAGATGACGACACTAGGATATACCCTGGTTAAGCGTGAGATAGCACGAAATTGGGGGGCTGAAGACATACCATCTGTTCGAATATGGCTGAGGGAACTTGATAGGTGTATGGTGGCGGAAAAGGAAGTATTCATAACACGTGGCTGCCCCAAAAAGTGGGATAAGAAATGGAAGGCATGGAATAGCTATCGGGGAAATATATGCATATCACCAGTAGTGGAATTAAAAATGCGAAGAAATGAACTCAGTGATGTGATGCAATTGTAACTGTAACCCATTATCCCCTACCTATATGTATTATGGTCAGCAACTGTATTGACAAGGTATGATGTACATGACTGTTACCTAGTTCAATAAAAAGAATACATTTTTTTTTTTTTTTAAATCACTACTGTAACCAAACGGCTTTTACTCAACTGTTTACAGGAGATGTCCAAGGACTGAATCTAGGATCCAGTCCTCTGGTTAGAAAAGTAATCCATAAAGTAACTAATTGCATTTGACTAGAAATTCACATTGAGCTCAATGTTGCATTGTGTTTGAAATTGTGTTGCCCATTGCAACAACTGCAACTACTGTACTTAAAAGTCTATTGACTATTTGCAAAGTATTTAAACTAAAGTAATTCATTCTGAGAAAGTATATTTTGTATTGTAATGTATAATGTAATTAAAAAAATAAAATATCTAAAAATAAACAGTTTACAAAATGTAGTAAATCAGTATCAAAATAATCAGTATAACAATTAATACATTAAAAATTGTCATTTACAAAACCTTTGAAATTCACTGAAAAAACCATAGGTTTCAGGCCTGATATAGTTAGGAATTAGCATTTAAAAAAACCTTTGAAATTCACTGAAAAAACCATAGGTTTCAGGCCTGATATAGTTAGGAATTAGCATTTAAAAAACCTTAGAAATTCACTGATAAAACAATAGCTTTTAGGGGTGTTATAGCTGGCTGGACATTTCACTCGAACAAAACCATTGAAATTCCTCTGATATAATTAGTTGCACTAACTACATCTCGCACGCCCGCAATCCACTGCTGGTGATGTCACATATTACATCATTCGTGACATGGCCATTGACATCACTGATTTCTAAGGTTATTTAAATGCTAATTCCTAACTATATCAGGCCTGAATCCTATGCTTTTTCCAGTAAATATATATATATATATATATATATATATGTATATGAAGTTAAATCGTCTTCAGGTAACCAATTGCCGGAAAACAGACAAAGCGAACCCAAGGTTTTTAGTGCAAATGTTTATTTGGTGCCCAACACCACAGCCGCCATAACGCGTTTCAGCCCGCGTGGGGCCTTGATCACATGATATATATATATTCATCCTATACCTGGCAGACCCATCATCTCTGCCAGGAAGAGTCTTTTGGAAGCCATGTCCAAGTATGTTGATTATTTTCTTCAGCCACACATGACTGCATTGTCGTCCTTTATCAAGGACACTGGCGATTTTTTGAAGAAAATACAAGAAGTTTATTGGCAACCGAATTTCTTGTTGATCACGCTTGACATTGCTTCCCTCTATACGAGCATAATACACTCACAAGGATTGGAGGCTGTAGAATATTTTTTGGGTTTTCGTTCCATCAATTTCAAAGAGCATAATGTCATGCTCCTACAAATGATTGACCTTTGCCTTAACAACAATGTATTCCTCTTCAATAAAGTTTTATACAAACAACTCAGGGGCGTGGCGATGGGGGCATGTTTTTCCCCTACCTATGCCTGCCTTTTGGTGGGTTGGTGGGAGGAACATGTCCTCCGAGTCACACATAAGAATGTATGGGATTCACACATTCGATACTATGGCAGGTACATAGACGATATTTTTATCGTCTGGGAAGGATCTCAGGAGGAGGCTCTCTCCTTTGTAAATTCAATTAATAACAACATTATGAATTTACAATTCACGGCCAACATCAGCAAGGATAGGGTGGAATTTCTGGATGTGGAAGTCTTTATTTCAGACGACCACATAGAAACCAAATTGCACAGGAAGAGCACAGCTGGGAATTCCATCTTACATGCCAGCAGTGCCCATCCACCCCACCTCATATACAGTATACCATATGGGGAATTTCTTCGCCTACGGCGCATTTGCAGCCGTCAGTCTGACCTTGTACAATGTCAGAAGGAAGCCTTTAATCGATTCCTTGCCCGGGGTTATAATGAAGCTAACCTCAAAAGAGCACTTGATAAGGCTAATAGTTGCTCACGTGAAACCTGCCTTCCCATTGAACAACCCCACACCACAGTTTCTGAGAGTGTAGTAACAAATGAGGTTACGCAACCAATCAGATTAATTACCACTTTCTGCAAACAACACAAAAATTTCCGGGGTATCATTTATAAACACTGGCCCATTGTCCTAACTGACATGACTCTAAAATTTTTGTTGCCTGACTTACCAAACATCACATTCAGGAGAGCACCCTCTATGAGGGATGCTTTAGTTAAATCTAATCCTGAAGTCACGGAAACGGTCACTTGGTTATCACGTTCTGGCTTTTTCAAATGTGCTTCATGCCGTGCTTGCAAATTTGGAATCAATGTTTCTGAATACACTACAGCGTTCAGTAACATTCCAACACAAATAAAACATCATTATACCTGTCGCACGGATCATGCGGTTTATGTGCTTGAATGCACTTGCCATCTCAAGTATGTGGGCAGCACAAAATTACCGGTTTTCAATCGCATTTTGCAACATCTTCGTGCGATTGTCAACTCGGATCCCACGTACCCTGTTGCCCGACATTTTAAGGCCGTTCATTCCAACAAAATCAGTGACCTAAAATACTTTGTCATTGGGGCAGTGCCCTCTTCTATTCGTGGGGGTAACAGAGAGAAATTACTCCGCCAGTTAGAATCCTCCTTCATCCTATTGCTTGACACCAAAATGCCAAATGGGATGAATACGAGTGAGGATCTGCATAATTTTTTATAAAGAATGTATCAACCTGATATATGACCCTTTGAATTGGTTGTTTCTGTATAGATGTGTTATCTATTTTTGGATTAGTCACATATACATCTAGCTGTTTTATGCTTCCATGGCAGTGTTAATATTAAATTTATTCTTTCAATAGTATTTCTCTTTACTGTCTTCTGCTTCACCTTATATTTTCCTTCCCCTTCCTTTTCCCTCTCCTTTCTCTTTCCCTACACTGTTTTATTATTTCAATTTTTATATTTGTAACATTTTGGGATTTTTAGCAATTATTGTTTACTTATTTTCCAAACTTATTTCTAGAGAATATGAGCCTGAAACTGCATCATTTTTAGCCAATGAACTGTGGATTAAGTGTATTAGTTTATTTCAAATTTGATTGGGACCTACTACTGTATTTAATTAACTCTGGGGCACTTGCCGGATATTTGTTACAGTAATTGTATGCTCATTCATTATAATTTGTACTATTTTTTGTGAACGGTCGGAGTGTTGAACTCTTTAAAATTTAATTCACATCGTTTTCATGGTGATTGCTCGTTTCTCCAGTATTTTGTTTATGTTTATTGAGTACGAAGGAACTGATTGGGTGTAACTACCTTTTTAAGGAAGGTCCGGTCTCAGCGCGTCATGTGATCAAGATCGCGGAGGCGATCGAAACGCGTCTGAGGCGGACACTTGTCTGACTTATATGAAATAAATCAGAAATGAAAATGCAACTTTAAACTGCTTGGCGTATTTCTATTGGACGAACAACAACGTGTGGGTTTCGTGGTCCGTACCTGTTTCTAGACTCCCCAGCTCGATTGGGAGTTCAGGACTTATCTTCATATATATATATCTATATATCTATATATATATATATATATCTATATATCTATACGCACTCACTGCTCATCTTTTACACACTACGGAAAGCACTCAACGGGAGCCTCTGCAGTCGTTAAATCCTTTATTTCACAGCAATCACGGAAGTTCTTCATACCTTCCATGATTGCTATGCAATAAAGGATTTAAAGACTGCAGAGGTTCCCGTTGAGTGCTTTCCGAAGTCTGTAAAGATGAGGCGTGAGCGCGTGTGTGTAAACGCGAATGCACCTTCGCATTAGAAGCACCCGTCCAGAGTGCGCTGTCCTGAGGTGCAGTTGAAGCGACGATATATATATATATATATATATATATATATATATATATATATATATATATATATATATATATATATTCACTTAAAAAACCATAGGTTTCACACACGTTATAGTTAGGAACTAGCATTTAAAAAACCTTGCAAATTCACTTAAAAAACCATAGGTTTCACACATGTTATAGTTAGCTGGACATTTCACTCGTAAAAAACCATTGAAATTCCCCCGTTATAGTTAGTTCAGATTACTATAACTCGCGCGACCGCAATCCACTGCTGATGACGTCACATATTACATAACTCATGACATGGTCAGTGGCATCACTCATGACATTACTGATGACATCATCCTTGTGATAGAGTGGCGGCCGCGCGAGTTATAGTTATCTGAACTAACTATAACGGGGGAATTTCAATGGTTTTTTACGAGTGAAATGTCCAGCTAACTATAACATGTGTGAAACCTATGGTTTTTTAAGTGAATTTGCAAGGTTTTTTAAATGCTAATTCCTAACTATAATGTGTGTGAAGCCTATGGTTTTTTAAGTTAATTTGTACGGCTTTTTAAATGCTAAGTTATGTATGTTTTATTATATTTTTTATATATATATTTTTTTTAAATGTTTTTCACCGTGTCCGTATGGTGCTCGCACGGTGCTCGCACGGTGCGCGCACCCCGTGATTTTTTGAAGAAAAAAAAAAATTCACCCTTCGGGGTCCTTCAGGGACCCCCTGACAAAGGCTAGGGGGTCAGGAACTCTCTACCCTGCCCCCTTTTCACGTTCGCCACCTTCCTTTTTCACTCTCGCACTGAAAACAAACAAAATGGCGGCCGACACTTCCTGATTTCGACCGATTCGAACGTTGACTGACATGAAACCACCAATCAGAATTACGCTCGCGCACGTTAGGGTGCTCGCACGGTGCTCGCAAGGTGCGCGCACGGTGCGCGGCTATAGATATGTATGTGCTTTTAACTGCAATTTTCTCAGGAACTACTGAACAGATTGACTCCATATATTCAAAAGGCACATCCCTGAGCTGAGGACTACCTCTTTGCCAAATTTCAAGTAATTCTGTTAAGCCATTCGGGCTGTACCTTGGACTAAAGGTCCCTATGGGAAATTGCATGGGGAAAACGTGTTTTGGGACCCCTCTTTTTTCTCAGCCCCCGCTTGACGAATCCTCCCGAGACTTTCAGGGTAGGAGCGGAGCGGAGCGCCCCACCTATTTAGAAAATTTCGCGAGGATTCGTCAACCGGCGCCAAAGTTATTCCAAATAGAATGTTGCGGATTTCCTATGGAAAGACGGTCCTAACTATAACTATCTACTGGCGACCGCCAGTAGATAATATATATATATACATATATATATATATATATATATATATATATATATATATATATATATATATATATAAGCACATGATCTCTTCATTTGGAAGGAATCAGAGGGACACGTTGAGGGAGCCAGGAAAGACGTTTATTGCAGTGTTGGCATGACACGTTTCGGCAGGGGTATGCCTTTATCAAATGCCAGTATGCAAACACAGTCTAATCACCCTTCCGCTTTGATATTACTGGGATCATTCTCTGAATGGTGAAAATCCAGATGGGCCGAGTTTGTAGTCCAATCCATACTGCAGCTCACGTCGGTAGAATACAATTCCCAGCAGGCAACAGTTCTGGCCTGCTAGGTGAGTGTTTGGCATCAATCCCACGGCATCTCATGGTGAGTGTTGGATTTTCAAATTTTCAGGAACGTGATACCATGCAGTTGAGGTGAGTGTCCAATGTTGCCACAGAAACAACTTTCCCTCCCTGGCCCCTCGACGCCCAAGCCGCATTAGTCCAAATCCAGCGTGCCTCTGGGACGAAGATACAGTGCTCTTGTCCCTCCGTGTAGTCATGGACTGCTTCTGCAGTGATGCTGTGCCTTCACAGGATGCGGCGGTCACGGAGTATTTCCAATCCCTTGGATACTTCTCATCAATGTTGCCCCTGTAACTCCGGACACTTCGTTGGGCGGGTCCCTCGAGCGTGTCAGGGGCAAATGCGCAACATATAAGCACACGATCTCTTCAGTTGGAAGGAATCAGAGGGACACATTGAGGGAGCCAGGAAAGACGCTTATTGCAGTGTTGGCATGACGCGTTTCGGCGGGGGTATGCCTTTATCAAATGCCGGTATGCAAACACAGTCTAATCACTAGGCCTGGGCGGTAAATTCCATTCCGCTCGCGGAATTTGCGGAATTTCGGGAATTTCGCGTTCCGCGGAGAACGCGAAATTGCCCAAAATTCTGCTTTCCGCGACTTTGCGAAGTTTTTTATTGTTCGCGTTTTCAAAATGCGTGTTCGCGAGATATTTCTCCCCGAGCACGCAAACAGCAACTGTGAACAGGAAAAAAGCATCGCGAACAAGCAATTCCGCGTGTTCGCAGAATTTCTGCATGTTCGCGGAGATTTTATACCGTTTCGCGGAGATTTGCGTAACGCGATTACGCAAATTCCACCCACCCCTACTAATCACCCTTCCGCTTGGAACTCACCAGTACCAGTCACCAGTAGTTATAGTTAAGACCAAAGTTTCCATAGAAAAATGCTAATAACTTTCGTGCCGCTTGATGAATCTTCACAAAATGTTTTTAAACATCCCCTTTTTGGTTCAGGTGCTGTGTTGAGAATTTTGGGGTGATCTGTCATGCCGGGGCCGAGAAAAAAATGGGGGTCCCAAAAGACGTTTTCCCATTGTTATGTCTATGGTGATTTTTCATATTTTTAATCCGACTACAGCCCGAACCGCTGAACGGAATAACACCCAATTTTGGTAGAAAGCTAGATGCTGGTCCAGAAAGTGTGCCTTTTGTAATTTGGTGTAAATCCGTTCAGTAGTTTTAGAGATATTTAAGAATAAAAAATATAGATATCTGGGAGCACAACAGTCTACTGAAATGCTACTGAATGTGATTGGCTGCTAGCACTTCAACCAAGAAGTATGCAAGCCATCTTGGGACTTGGTTGAACTGAGTCCCACAAAAAATGTGAAAAAGAGTAGAAACACCCTGACTCCCCTAGGCCTCTTGGGACACACCAGGGCCCAAAAAAGCATTATTTTGTAAAATTTGCGGCGGGATCCGCTGATCCGAACAAAATGTTTTAGAAAAAACAAAGCGCAGGCATTTAGCAAAAAAGGAGGTGGGCACATATCCCCCCTCCTGGGGCTTATTATGCCCCGGGGACCACCACCTCCCTGGGGCTTCTTTGATTAAGAATGCTGTGCCTCAGGGACCAACACCTCCCCAGGGCTTACATCTTTTAATGAGGAGGCCTCTCAGACCAGCTCCAGGGACTGCCACCTCCCCAGGGCCTTATTGTACATTAATGCAGGGGCATAAAACCCCTGCAGTCCTGGGGGCAACCACCTCCACAGGGCTTTAATTACACACAATGCGGGGATTGCGCTGGGCAAAGCCCACAGCCCCGGGGACCACCTCCTTCCCAGGACAATATAAAACAAAGGAGGGGGCACGTGGCTCCCCTACTGGAGCCCTAGATGGCTCTGGGAACGCCACATCCCAGGGCTGGCTCCAACAACATCCCGGGATGCCCACCCCTGGGACATTGCAGTTTGCTACGGCTAGTGGGAGCACTGCTCCCGCCAAGCCCTAGCAGCAAACACTGCTCTACTTTCCGCAAGCAAGAGCAGAAACAATGCTCTTGCTTGCTGAAAGCGGAGCAGAATTGCTTTTGGACAGAGGGAGCTGCATGTCCCGGAGGAGACGGGGGTGGCAGGGACCGCAGGGGCCTTCAGGCTCCCCTCGCGGTCCCAACAAAGTGTCTGGGTACCATGGGTGGGACCAGGGCACCAATATTCGAGGCCGGGCCCCCTCCCTTTTTGTTTTATAAACAATTCTTTTTTAAAAGGAGCAGGTCCCAGGGATGGGGTCCCCAGGGCCTAAATAGGCCTGGGAGCGGCCCCCACCCTTGTTTTATACATTTAAAAAATACAAATAAATAAAGGGCATGGAGTCTCCGGGGCCAAAATTAGCCCAGGGAAGGGGAAAAGAAATTATTAAAAAGAAATGCTGCGCACCAGGGGATGGGGTTCTCGGGACTATAATCAGACTGGGGAGGGGGTCATATGGCTCCCCTTCATTTATAATTTAAAAAATAAACTAAAAAAGAAAATGCTACTGACATGACGCCAGAGTTCTCGCTCCCTTTGTGTATCACTCCTCCCTGGCATGCTGCTGGTTGGGGGATGAAGTCCCCATGGCTGATGAGGCTTCTTAGGGGCCAGCAAGACCTCCTGTTACCCCCAGTGCATCCCACACAGCGGGATGGATGAGAGGTGGTCAGAGGCTACGCCCCTTTCTCTGCTACTCTGGAATTGCACTTCTTGGTGCACTCCTGGTGGTGGGATGGCATCCCCTTGTGTCCTGAGGACTTCAGGACTAAAGTAGACTTTTTCCCCCAACCAGTAGTGCGCCAGGAGGGGCATTTGTGGAGTTGTGGAAAAAGTGTGTGTGGCCTCCAGAGATCTCTCAGCAATCACACTGTGTGGGAAATACTGGAGGGAACAGAAGGGGTCGTTGGCCCCCAAGGACCCTCTGGAGCAAAGGGAACTTCATCCCCCAGCCAGCAGTGTGCTAGGAGGCATGTTTGCAGAGTGGTGGAGAAAGGGGGTGTGGCCTCTGAAGACATCTCAGCAATCCGGGTGTAGGGGCCTTACTGGAGGTAACAGGGGTGCTTGTTGACCCCGCGAACCCTCTTGGAGCCAAGAGGACTTCATCTCCCAATCATCAGTGCGCCGGGAGGAGCGTTTGCAGAGTGGTGAAAAAGGAGGCCTGGCCTCTGAAGACCTCTAAGCAATTGCACTGTGTGGGACTTACTGGAGGTAACAGGAGGAGTTGTTGGTCCCTAAGGACGCTCTTGTGGGCCAACTATTCCTCCTGTTACCTTCAGTAAGTCCCACACTGCAGGCGTGCTGAGAGCTCTTTGTGGCCCTGCCCCCTTTCTCTACCACTCTGCAAACATATCTCCTGGTGCACTACTAGTTGGGGGATGAAGTCCTCTTGGATGCTGAGGGACCTTGGGGGCCAAGAAGCCCTCTTGGTACTTTCTGTAAGTCTTAAACTGCAGGATTCCTGAGAGCCGGTCAGAGCCCCTGCCCCCTTTCTCCACCATTCTGCAAACACCATTACTACTTAATAAACCATAGACATTCACTGAAAAAATATAAGGTTACAGGGACGTTATAGTTAGGAAATGGAATTTAAAAAATCTTACAAATTCACTGAAAAAACAGAAGGTTACAGGGGTGTGATAGTTAGGCTCAGGTTTCACTCACAAAACCACTGAAATTCAGCAGTTATAGTTAGCTAAGTGAACTATAACTCGTGCCCCCACAATGCACTACTTATGACCTCACATATTACATCACTCATGAAATGGTCAGTGACATCACTGATGACATCACTGATGACATCTCAAATGACATCACTGATGAAATCATCTACAAAATCACTAACGCACCCTCTCACGCCTCCATAGAACCTTTCATACACCCACTCCCACTCCCACGCCTATGCACCTATTCACAAACCTATTCACAGACCCATACCTGTACTTACACACCCACTCACTGATTCGTAGATCTATACACATATCTACTCACTCACCAATATAACCACTTTGGCACCCGCTCACTCACTGATACAGCCACTGATATATCCACTCATACACCTGTACAGCCATTCACACACTGTGTCAGTCACCCATTTAGTTACTTACACACCTACTCACTCACCCATACAGGCAATCACACAGCCACTTACCCATACAGTTATACACACACACCAACTTTTATATATATATATACATATATACACATATATTTATATTTTCATATACAGCCCACTCCTATCAGAGAGACACCCACCCACTCACAGACCCACTCAGAAACTCATATACCTACTTACAGCCGCACTCATACTCTCTCACACCCACTTACAAACCTACTCAGACACTTTTACACCCAATGAGACACTCATGCACTCACTCACACATTTAGTTAGCGGTTACAGTTGGGAAATACAATTGAAAAAACCTTACAAATTAACTTTAAAAACAAAGGTTACAGGGATGTTATAGTTAGGAAATAGAATTTAAAAACCTTAGAGAATCACTGAAAAAGCTAAAGTTTACAGGGGATTATAGTTAGGAAATAGAGTTTTAAACAACTTAGAAATTTACTGAAATAACAAAAGGTTACAGGGATGTTATAAATAGGCTTATGACATGGTCAGTGACATCACTGATGATATCCCAAATGACATCACTGATGACATCATCCACAGAACACTCACACCACCATACAATCTCTCATATGCCCACTGACACACTCACACACCCACTCACTCACATACCCATTCAGAGACCCATACAAATACTTACACAACCACTCACTTATCCATAGAGCCACTCACATACCCACTCACTCACTCATAGAACCTGATCATATAACCAGTCACTCACCCACATAGCCACACACTCAGCCATACAGCTACTGACGCACCCAGTTATTAACCTAAAACAAACACTCACACACTCACTTACTCACCCATACCGTCTCTCAACAAGGCCACTCACTAACCCGAGCAACCACACTCACACACTCACTCTTACACCCGGACAACCAGTTACATACCCATTCACATATCCATAAAACCACTCATACAGCTACTTACTTACCCATACAGCCAATCCCACAGACAATCATTCTTCCATACAACCACTCACACACCAACTTACTTAACAAAACACTCTCTCAAACAGCCACTCACTCACCCATACAGTCACTAGCACACCCAGTCACTCACTCATAAAGGTATTCAGACTCCTACTTATTTACCCATACAGTCACTGATATACCCACCCACCCATACAGCCACTCATACAGCCACTCAACCACCCACCAACACAGCCACTGACACACCCACTCACTCACTCACCAATACAGCCACTCACACAGCCACTAAGTGCCTCATACAGCTACTCAGACACACATTTATACATCCATATAGCCACTCACACAGTCCCTAAGTCACTCATACAGCTACTCAGATACCTACTTATACATCCCTATAGCTACTCACACACCTACTCATACACCTGTACAGTCAATCTCATATCCACTCACACACGGATACACACAGTCACACAGCAACTCACATAAACTATATTAAAAGAAGGAATCACTCATTAGTAGTACACGAAGTATACTAATTTAACTTTTGTGATACCTTTAGGATGTATGTTTAACACACAAAACCTTTTAGAAAACAGTCAGTATCACTGGAAGATGTCATCAGTGATGTCACTGACCATGTTATAAGTGATGTCATGTGTGAGGTCATAAGCAGTGCTTTAAAGGGACGTAAGTTATAGTTAGCTCAGGTAACTATAACTGCTGACTTTCACTGGTTGAAATCTGAACTTAAATATAACTTCCCTGTAACTATATATATATATATATATATATAGATATATAGATATATAGATATATAGATATATATATATATATTGCAAATAAATTCTCCCCACAGTTCCACTTGGAAAGAATGGAAAGAAGACGAGCCACACCGGTCTTGCTGAAAAATCATAGATTGGAATTCAAAACTTCAGAGTGCAGCATTCCTTGTATTGAAATGAAACTCAGGGCCCGCTTCCAGCCCCTTTGCCTGCACCCGCGCACCAACGACTAAGGATCACATTGTTGATAATATATACATATATAAACAAAAAAAAAAATATATATATATATATATATTGGCTTTGGTGTGAATAAACATTTTTCTTGACGAAATCTCCCACGGAGTCAGCGACTTTTCAATATTGTTTGAATTGGATCGTCGAGAATATATATATATATATATATTTATTACCTACTGGCGGTCGCCAGTAGGTAGTTATAGTTAGGACCAAGTTTCCAGAGGAAGAGCATTTTTTGTTTTGCTTATAACTTTGGTGTTGTTTGATGAATCTTCATGAAATCTTACAAACTAGTTCTTTGTTCATATCAGCTACTATGTAGAAAGTGTGGGGGTGATTCGTCAAGGGGGGGCCGAGAAAAAGGGGGTCCCAAAACATGTTTTCTCCATGTTAATTTCCATAGGAAACTTTAGACAAGGCTACAGGTCAAACGGGTGAACGAAATTACCCCAAATTTGGCAGGAAGAAGGGTCTTGGTCGAGAAAGCATGCTTTTGTTTATTTGGTGTAAATCCGTTCAGTAGTTTTGAAAAAATATCGAAATTTACAGATATCGATATTTGGGAATTCTGCCATCTGATTGACTGAGGCGTTACGAGCACTAGCTTGCTGCTTATTGGGTGCGAGCGGTGCGAGCGGCTGCAACTAGGAAGTGTTGGCAGCCATTTTGTGATTCCGTTGAAATGAGTAAGGGGGAAAAAGGGCGAAAAGAGTAGGAAACAGGAGGATAAGAGGACTGTAACCTCTGTGGAGGAGTGCGAAGCGAAGTAGTCACTCCTACCGGACTGAAAGTGCGGTGTCGCTCAGAGTGACATGGTGCTGAGATGAGATGCTGCTACACTCGGGTATGAAACTGAGAGCCTAAACCGTGAGGTCATTGCTGTAAAGTGATGTTCTCTGGTGTTTGTAGCATACCTGTGGAAGTAGCGTTAGTAGGCGTTTATACCATACAGAGAGAGGGAAACGAACTACTGACCTCTACCGTGCGTTTATACTATACCGGAAGTGGGAAGCGAAGTACTCACGCCTACCGGTGTGAAGACTCGGGTATCAAACCAAACTGATTGTTGTAAAGTGAAGGGCTGTGGGCGCTGTAGCATACTGGCCGCTGTAGTATAACTGTGTAAGTAGTGTTAGTATGCGTTTATACTATACAGGGAGTGGGAAGCAAACTACTCACCCCTACTGGTCTGAAGACTCAGGGATTAAACCGTGAGCTCATTGCTGTAAAGTGATGTGCTATGGGCGCTGTAGCATACCTGTGGAAGTAGTGTTAGTTTGCGTTCATACAATACAGGGTGTGGGAAGCGAACTACTCACCCCTACTGGTCTCAAGACTCATGGATGAAACCATGAGCTCATTACTGTAAAGTCATGTGCTCTGTGTAGTATTCCAATGTAGGTCATAGTAGAATGATAGTATATAATGCTACTATAATGTAAGTATGTAATGTTAGAATGTAGGGCTGTCATGATGGGAATCTTGGGGAGTTTGTACACAGTGCTGGAGAAGACGTTTGCCTTGCTGTCTGGTACTGTTGGTGGCTGTTTAAGCTGTCTTCTGTTCCTGCAATAAATCTACTTATCGGATCCACTGCTGTCTTCCTCTTCAATACATAAATTTGGCGACGAGCGGGAGAAGGTAAAAAGAAGGCAGCACTCACCAAGATTTTGAGCTTGCTTGCGTTCAGCTGAAGACCCGTTTTCTTGGTGAAGCTGTTTCGACTCATCCCAGGGTCGTCGGCTGATCGAACTATGTGATCCTACCTCTGGTTGGATTTATATTTTTTGATTTTGGGCTTCCTCTGCCTCTTCACTACACTCTGGTTGCTGTACTACATGTGTGCAAGTAGTGTTAGTATGCCTTTATACTAATCTGGTAGTTCTGCATTAACTAATGCATCATGGCCCTATGGAGCGCCACCTCCCAGGTGCAGGTCATACAATGTCCCAGGGTGTGCATCCGCGGGACATTTATGTTTGATATTACAGGGCGGGAGCATTGCTTCCACCCTGTGATAGTAAATTCTTGTTTGCCTCATTGAAGCGAGAGGAGGAAAACCTTGTTTTGCTTCAATAAAGCGGATCCGTATGGTAAAAATGGAGAAAAAGAAATGAAGCGGGGTCTCACCTGTTCATTTAAATGAGCCCACTGGTGGGTAATGTTCCGGGGCCAATGCTATTATTATATTGCGGGGTCTCTGCAGCACTGGGGACCTTAATCTCACATGTAAATTAGGCGCGGAGGGCACAGAGATGTTTTGCAGACTAGGGAATCGACACCTCCCCGGGTATTGTTTACAAATTGTTCGGGGGACTTCGAGGCCAACTCAAGACCGGGGATCGTCAACCTCCGGGGCTTTACTTAAATATGCAGGGTGGGTCTCGCCAGTCCTTGAAGCCTCGGTGGCCCTAGGCAGTGCCTTATTGGTTTTGAAATCACACGGGCAGTACTCATGGTGTTATAAAGTGATACACTCATAGAACCCTTGCCGTTGTAGAATTACCCAGGCTTCATTTATGTAATAGTCTGTTGGTTTATAATTGGTAGGTGCACCGCAAAATAAAAAATGTTTTCCCTCATAAAAAAAACCAACCGCCAATTTTCACAATAAACTACAGACAAGTGTTGTCAGAAAAAGAAGACCCATACACTCACTTATTTATTGGTAAAAAAAATAAATAACTTTTATTAAAACAACACAAATGAATGGAAATGTAACTTGTAAAACGTGAAAGAAGTGGGTGGGACTCCTCTGGAAGCAGCGTACAAAACCTGCAAGATAAAAAAGAAACATAAGTATGTGTGCCATGTCCAAGAAAACAAGCATTTGCAATGCAATAGCTCTCGCATTAACGTGAGTTTAAGCTAGTGGCATTGTAAATGACAATGCTTTTTATTGATGTTTTAAAAACAAAAACAAAAATAAAAGGCATTGTTATTTGCTTTGTCAATAGCTCAAACTCGCGTAAATGCGAGACCTATTGCATTGCAAATGCTTGTTAATTGCTGGCAGGTCTACGACCAAGATGGACCCGGCCCACTTAAAGCCCTGCGAACTGTACGTTTCAAGCAAGCGCCCTCTGCATGAGACTAAAGGCTCCTTGCCCTTTGACCCAAGGCACCCTGCCCAGTGACACTGGCTCCTGCTCACAGTATGAGGTTCCTATCCCTAAAACTCACCACCTTTAGCTCATCGCATGAGACCAGAGGCAGCCTTAAGCCACGCTCATGAGCTGGCATCAAAGTTCTCGTAAGGCGCCACTTAGGCACTCTAAAAATGTCAAAATAAATACAATGAAATAACAAGCCCGGGAATTAAAAAAAACCATGCGTGTGGTGCTCAGAGGCATTTGAGTGAGTGCGCTGGCGATGAGAGGGTGCGTGATCGCGCTTCCTGCTCTTTTTCAAAGCACATACTCGTGCTTGTGGCGCATGGCTGCGCACTCACGCAAGCCGTATGCTGCCACAAGCATGAGTATGTGCTCTGTAAAAAGAGCGACACGACGACTAACGGTCTCCTATGCAGTGCATGCGCACTGCGTAGGCAAGACCTAAAAAGAAAGGTAGTCAGAATGAAAGGAAGAAAGTGAGAATGGGACAGAGAGTGAGTGGGTGGAAGGGAGAAGGGGAGGGAGAGTCAAAAGAACAGAGGGAGGAGGAGACAGAGCATCGGCCTACTGCACCCAGCCCTCACTGTTCACCTCCCGTCACCCGTGTGTCTGGGACGCTGGGGTCTATGAGAAAGAGTGCGGTCCAGCAAGTCTTTCAAATGAAACAGAGATATGAATGAGGCCAGAGATTATATTATTATCTATGGCAACATCGCTTGTCTGCACCTGTGCACCCAGGCTGCTGCACCCCAGCCCCTTCCCCCGCACTGTACTCAATTGCAGCTCCTGCGCACCGAGGCTTCACCGCTCACCTGCCACAACTGGTGTGTCCAGCGACGTGCCGGTGCGAGCTCCAACTCCAGGGTGGCACAGCAGGTCTCCGGTCGGGGACGGTGTCTTGATACCACGATGGAAGACGTCAGAAAGGCCAGAGCATCAGCACCAGTTGAGCACCTGCTGCGTGCTTTTTCATGCAACTAACTCAGTGTCTGAAAAGGGAGAAATAATATAATGGTGGAAACGTCTTAAGGTAAATGAAGGTTTATTTCAAGTTTAAGAGAGAACATGAGTTGAGTGCATCCTTCCTTCTTGAAGTACGATCTACCAACTGTTAGTGGTAATCGTGGTTCAAAGAGAAGTTGGAGTGCACGAGAATACACAAGGGTAAATAATAATATATTATGCTAACGTTCACATACAAAGGAACAGAGCGCATGCTAGAAGGATAATGTGCACATGCAATGCAGTTGGGCAAGCCTGTGTGCATGTACACTTAGTAATCAGCTCACTACAGTGCCCCAAAAACCAACACCACGTGTCTGTAGGGCAGCGCTGTCCGCTGGCTCAGGCCTACAGTACGGTCCAGCAGGTCCTTAAAATGAGAGAGAGATGTGACTGAATGAGGTCAGAGATCACATCATTACACATGGCAACATCGCTTGTTTGCACCTGTGCACCCAGGCTGATGCACCCCATCACTAACTATAACAGGTGAATTTCTCTGGTTTTATATGAGTCAAATGTCCAACTAACTATAACGTCCCTGAAACCTATGGTTTTTTCAGTGAATTTCTAAGGTTTTTTAAATGCTAATTCCTAACTATAACGTCTGTATAACCTATGGTTTTTTAAGTGAATATATATATAATTCGCTGAAAAAAAACATAGGTTTCAGGGACATTATAGTTAGTTGGACATTTCAATCATACAAAACCAGAGAAATTCGGCCATTATAGTTAGTTGAGCTAAGTGTAACTCGCGTTCCCGCAATGCACTGATGATGACATCACATATTACATCACTCATGACATGGTCAGTGACATCACTGATGACATCACTGATGACATCTCAGATGACATCACTGATGACTTCATCCAGTGACTGTGTGTTTCTGTAAAGTTTAAATATGTTTTATATACATATATAGGCCAAGGTGTATTGATGAATGAGTGGGTATATGACTGTCTGAATAGATGATTTAGTAGGTGTGTGACTGACTGTATAAGTGAGTGATTAAATGTGTCTTACTGAATGCATGGCTTAGTGACTAAACTGTGTGAATGTCTGTATTAGTCTGTCAGTTGGTGTAAGCGGCGCATGGGTTGGTGAGTAGCTACATGAGTGTCTATATAGATTATTGATTGCTTGTCTGACTATCTGTATGGGTGCCTGAGTGTCTGTGTGGGCAAGTGGGGTGTGAGTGACTCACTGCATGGATGTGTGAGTGGGTGATTCACTGGGTGTATGGGTTCAAAAGTGCATCTGTGAGGGGCTGTATGGGTGGGTGTGATGTGCATGGCTGTGTTGGTAAGTGAATGGATAACTCAGTGGTACATGTGTGAGTAACTACATATGTGAAAGGCAGTATATGTGAGAGTTGGCATATATAAATGACTATATGTGAGAGTGAGTGATTGTGAGAGTGGCTGTGTGGATGAGTGTGTGCTTGTGTCAGTGATTGTATAAGAGAGTAGGTATGTGCTAGTATCTGTGTGAATAAGTGAAGTGGTGTGTGGATAACTGTATAGGTGAGTAAATGGGAGTGTGATTGATTCTTTTCATGACTTACTAGCTGTGCAAGTAATTCTATGGGTGAGTGGCAGTGTGTGAGTGTCTGTATAGGTATATGAGTGCATATGAAAGTGGCTGTATTGATGAGTGACTGCATGTATTAGTGACTGCATGGGTGAGTGAGTGGATGTGTGTGTAGACCTAGGAATCAGTGGGTGGGTATGTAGTAACTGGTATTGGTGTGTCCATGGTTTCGAGAATGACAGTCTGTATTTTAGAGTGGGTGTATCAAAGATTATATCAGGCTGTGAGGAGGTGCATCAGAGGATCAAGTGGATGATGGCATCAGTGATGGCGTCAGTGATGTAATTTGAGATGTCATAAATGATGTCATCAGTGATGTCACTGACCATGTCATGAGTGATGTAATATGTGATGTCATCAGCAGTGCATTGTGGGGGTGCGAGTTATACTTAGCTCATGTAACAGCAGAATTTCTATGGTTTCAAATGAGTGGAATGTTCAACTAACTATAACGTCCCTGCAACCTGTGTTTTTTTCAGTGAATTTCTATGGTTTTTTAAATGCTAATTTCTAACTATAACAACATCGCTAAAACCTTTGTTTTTTTCAGTGAATTTCAAATGTTTTTTAAATGATAATTTCTAACTATAACGTCCTTGAAACCCATGTTTTTTTCAGCGAATTTCAAAGGTTTTTTAAATGCTAATTTCTAACTATAATGTCCTTGAAACCTATGTTTTTTTCAGTGAATTTCAAAGGGTTTTTGAATGCTAATTTCTAACTTTGCCTACAGTGGTAGGACATGTGCAGAAGATAAATGTTGAAAGAAGCAACAGAGGTGTAGAAAGAAACAAGAGAAGTGCAGAAAGAGGCAAGTGAGGTGCAGAAAGAAGCAAAAGTAATGCAGAAAGAACCAACAAAGGTGCAAAAAGAGGCAATAGGGGTGGAGAAAAAAGTAGAAGAGGTGCACAAAGAGACACAAGAGGTACAGAAAGAGGCAGGAGGGGTGCATAAAGAAGGAAGAGAAGTGCAGGAAGAAGCAAGAGAGGTTCTTAAAGAGGAGTGAACAGTGTAGAAAGAGCAAGAGAGGTGCAAAAAAGCAACAGAGGTACAGAAAGATTCAATAGAGGTACAGAAACAGGCAGGAAAGGTACAAAAAGAGAGAACAGGGGTGCAGAAAGAGGCAAGAGAGGTGCAGAACAAGAAAAGAGAGATGCAGAAAGAAGCAAGAGGGGTGCAGAAAGAAGGAAGAGCAGTGCAGAATGAACCAACAGAGGTACAGAAAGAGGCAAGAGGGGTACAGAAAGAAGCAAGAGAAGTCTGTAAAGAAGCAACAGAGGTAGTTAAATAGGCAAGAGGGTACAGAAAGAGTCAATAGAAGTGCAGAAAGAAGCAACAGAGGTTTCAAAAGAGGGAAGAGAGGTGCAGAAAAGGCAAGTTAGGTACAGAAAGAGGGAACAGGAGTGCAGAAAGAGGTAATAGGGATACAGAAAATTGCAAGAGAGATGCAGAAAGAAGCAAGAGCAGTGCAGAAAGAAGCAAGTGAAGTATAGAAAGAAGCAAGAGAAGTAGAAAAATAGGGACAAGGGGTGCAGAGAGAGGCATGAGGGATGCAGACATTTGGAAAAGAGGTGCAGAAAGAAGCAAGAGCAGTGCAGAAAGAACCAACAGAGGTGCAAAAAGAGGCAAGAGGGGTGAAGAAATAGGTAGGAGAAGTGCACAAAGAGGAAATAGGGGTACAGTAAGAAGCAGGAGGGGTACAGAAAGAGGCAAGAGAGGTACAGAAACAGGCAGAAAAGGTGTAGAAAGAGGGAACAGGGATGCGAAAGAGGCAAGCGAGGTGCAGAAAGAGGGGAGGGGGTGCAGAAAGAGGCAAGAGGGGTACAGAAAGAAGCAAGTGAGGTACAGAAAGAGGCAAGAGAATTGCTGAAAGAAGCAACAGAGGTGTAGAAATAAGCAAGAGAGGGGATAGAAGGTTGCAGAAAGAGGCCTGCGGGGTACAGGAAGAAGGAAAAGAAGTACTGAAAGAAGCAACAGAGGTGCCAAAAGAGGCCCAAAGGGTGCAGAAAGAGGCAAAAGAAGTAGAGAAAGGTGCAAAAGAGCTACTGAAAGAAGCAAGTGAGATGCAGAAAGAGGCAAGTGAGATGCAGAAAGAGCCAACAGGGGTGCATAAAGAAGCAAGACATGTGCAGAAAAAAGCATGGGAAGTGCAGAAAGAGCCGAGAGAATTGCTGAAAGAAGCAACAGAGGTGTAGAAAGAAGCAAGAGAAGTGCAGAAAGAGGCAAGTGAGATGCAGAAAGAAGGAACAGGGATGCAGAAAGAGGCAAGAGAGTTGCAGAAAGAGGGAAGGGGGTGCAGAAAGATGCAAGAGAGGTGCAGAAACAAGCAAGAGAAGTGCAGAAAGAGGCAAGAGAATTTCTGAAAGAAGCAACAAAGGTGTAGAAAGAAGAGAAGTGCAGAAAGAGGCACGTTAGATGCTGAAAGAGGCAAGAGAACTGCAGAAAGAGGCAAGAGGTATACCAAAAAGGGAAGAAGGGTGCATAAAGAAGCCAGTGAGGTTCAGAAAGAAGCAAGAGCAATGCAGTAAGAAAGAACAGAGGTACAGAAGGAGGCAAGATAGGTGCAGAAAGAGGCAAGAGCAGTGCAGAAGGAACCAAGAGACGTGCAGGAAAAGGGAAGAAGAGTGCAGAAAGAGGCACGCGGGATGCAGAAAGAAGGAAAAGAAGTGCTGAAAGAAGCAACCGAGGTGCTGAAAGAGGCACGAAGGGTGCAGAAAGAGGCAAGAGAAGTGCAAAAAGAAGCAAGAGTGGTGCAGAAAGAGGGAAGAGAGGTGTAGAAAGAGGCAAGAGAGTTGCACAAAGGGAAGCGGGATGCAGAAAGAGGCAAGAGGGGTGCAGAAAGAAACAAGTGAGATGCAGAAAGAGGCAAGAGAGGTGCAGAAAGAGGCAAGAGAGGTGCAGAAATAAGCAAGAGAATTGCAGAAAGAGGCAAGAGATTTGCTAAAAGAAACAACAGCGGTGTAGAAAGTAGCAAGAGAAGTGTAGAAAGAGGCAAGTGAGATGCAGAAAGAGGCAAGAAAGGTGCAGAAAGAGGGAAGACGAGTGCAAAAAGAGACAACAGGGATACAGAAAGAAGCAAGACATGTGCAGAAAGAAGCATGGGACGTGCAGAATGAAGCCACAGAGGTGCAGAAGCAGGCAAGAGAACTGCAGAAGGAGGCAAGAGAGTTGCAGAAACAGGCAAAAGAGATACAGAAAGAGGGAACAGGGGTGCAGACAGAGGCAAGAGTGGTACAGAAACCGGTAAGAGGGGTGCAGAAAGAGGCAAAAGGTTTGCAGAAATTTGCAAGAGAGGTGCAGAAAGAAGCAAGAGCAGTGCAAAGGAAGCAACAGAGGTACAAAAAGAGGCAAATGAGGTGCAGAAGGATGTGCACTGCTGCTCGGGGGATGAAGTCCACTTTAGTCCTGAGGTCCTCAGGACACAAGAGGACCTCATCGCCCCACTAGCAAGGCACCAAGAGGTGCGTTTGCAGAGTGATGTAAAAGACCACCTCTCACCAATCCCACTGTTTGGGGGTTACTGAAGGTACCTGGTGGGCTAGTTGGCCCCCAGGGACCCTCAGGGTTCAAGGGGACTTAATACCACAACTTAAAATGCACCAGGAGGCGCGTTTGCAGAGTGATGCTGGTAGGGGGCGGTGCCTCCGGCAAGATGACAGCTTTTTTTTTGTTTGAAGGGGGCTATGTGGCCCCCTTCTTTTACTACTTTTTTGTGGAACTGGGGACCTCATCCCCCAGGCCAGCCTTTTCTTTTATATTTTGGAGGGGGGCCCTGCAGCCCCCCTCCTGAGGCCTTCATTGGTCCTGGGGACACCATGCCCTGGGGCGTGGCCAGCCTTTACTTTTCTTTATGTAGGATGGGTGCCGTGTGGCCCCCTCCTGAGGTCAATTATGGCCCCAGGGACCCCATTCTCCGGGGCCTGGCCAGCCCTGTTTTAAAAAAAAATAATCTGGGAGGGTGGCCATGTGGTCTCCCACCTTCTGGCCATTTATGGCCCCAAGAACCCCTTCCCACGGGGCCGGCCTTCCGTTTAATAAAAAAAAAGGGGAGGGGGCTGCGTGGCCCCCCTCCCGGGCCACTTCTGGCCCTGTGGACCCCATCCCCGGGGTCTGGTCTCAGCGTTGGGACCCTGGGGGGAGTCCCAATACCCCCACAGTCCCTGCAGGCTCCCTGCCTCCTGCGTGAGCCGGCATTACTTTTGGGCAAGGGGAGCTCCTAACATGCAGCTCCCCTTGCCAAAAAGCAATTCTGCTTTGCTTCTTGGAAGCGAGAGCAGGTTTCCTGCTCTCACTTCCAAGAAGCAAAGCAGTGTTTGCTATGGCAGGGCAGGAGCCGAGCTCCCGCCCTGCCACTGCAAACAACAAAGTCCTGGGAGTGGGCACCCCAGGACATTGCAGGAGCCGGCCCTGGGAGGTGGCGGTCCCCAGGGCCATCGAAGGCTCCAGTAGGGGGCCCCTCCCTTCATTTGTATAGCCCCAGGGAAGTGGTGGTCCCCGGGGCTTGGAGGGGCCCACGAGGCCCCCCTAATTAATGAAGGAAGCCCCAGGTTGGGGGGGCCCACGAGGCCCCCCCTCAAATATATTAAAGCGGAGGTGGCGGTCACCAGGGCAGCATGGGGGTGTTGGAGCCCCCACACATTTCTTTCAAGACCCAGGGAGGTGGTGGTGCCCGGGGCTTCAGGTGGGCCGTGTGCCCCACGCATAATAAACTAAGCCCCGGGAGGTGGCGATCCCTGGGGCTGCAGGGGCCCCCACGGGACCCTGCATATAATTTCCTTATTGCCCCTGGGACCTGGTGCAGCCGGGGGCTCAAAGAAACTAAGCACGGGAGCCCGCGCTATGTTTTTAAAAAAGAATTCAGCAGGATTTGTGCACCCAGCGTGAAATCTGCGGATGTTTTTTAAAAAGAAAAGCTTTTTTGGGGGAGCAGACCTAGGGGGTCGGGCTGTTTCTACCCTGTCTTCTTTTCTTGTTTTTAATGTTTTTTAAAGTATTTCTTGTGACTCAGTTACAGAGTCACAAGATGGCTGCCAACACATTCTGGTTTGGAGTGTTTGCAGCCAATCAGAATGAAGCTTGTGCTCGGGAGGATTTGCTAATCCTCCTCGGTGCTCAGATATCAATATTTTTCATTTTTCAATTTCTCAGCAAGTACTGAACAGATTTTCACCATTTAGAAATAGCACACTTTCTAGACCAAGACCTACCTTTTTGGCACATTTGGTGTAATTCCGTTCAGCAGTTCGAGCTGTAGCTTTCTCTAAAGTTTCCTATGTAAATTAACATGGAGAAAATGCAATTTGGAACCCCCCCTTTTTTCTCGGTCCCCGATTGACGAATCACCCCCAAACTTTCAAGACAGGAGCTTACTTGAGCTGGTCATTAGTCTGGAAATGTTTGCGAAGATTCATCAAACGGCGCCAAAGATGTGATACTTCTGTTTAAATCCAGGGAAACAAACAAATGCGAGCCTGTTTTTCTGGTGCAAATGAAGGATTTATTTAGAGCCCATACAACACCGCCATGACGCGTTTCGGCCAGAGAAGGCCTTGATCATATGACGTGCCCGCAGAGTATCCTCATAATTTTAAAGTGCCAGTAAATAAAGATGTGACTTAACACTATCGTAGACATAAACGACATACTGCAGACTGCCATGAGTACAATATAAATGTCAAATACATTTTGTTGTCTCTCAAAGCTTTTTCACGGGTAAAGACATAAAGATATACATACATATTTATCCATTTCAATAATATATTTTTTTTTTGTCCTCATCTGCCAGACAAGTTTCAATATGCAATCTTGTAGGTTTACACACATTGTGCTGCCTCAGTTGCCAAGACTGGTTGGGGCAGTAATAGAACGGAAAGCTCACCCCTCAGCAACGTGTTTCAACCAACAATGATCACTAATTTGCTACCAGACAGGCAATTGCTAAAATCCAGCCAAGGTACTAAACTTAGCACCATGAAACAAGTAACCCCCAGAATGAGGTTGATGGCATAATCATTGGACCTGGGGAAAAAAAAAAACCCAGACATTCAATGAACCCAATTCAGGAGATGCCAGAAAGATCTTGTATCTGGATCACCAGTTCTAGCCAGGTCTAGCTTAGAGACCAGCAGAGTAGAAGCATACCAGTCATTAATAGAAGGAGATGAAGAATCCTTCCATTTCCTGCATATCTCCCTCCTGGCTAGCAGGATGGCATAAAAAATAAGCTTTTTTGCCAAGGAGGGGACCCCTTGGTAGCAACCAAAAATTACTGATGGTAAATCTAGGGTAATGTTAACTCCAACAGAAAGTGAAAGAGTCTTACTAATGGCATCCCAAAATGGGGACAAATGTGGGCAGTCAAAGAACATGTGAATGTCAGAAACAGCCACCAAACCACACTTCGCACAGGTCACATTACTCCCCTCAGTAAATTTAGAAAGACGAAGGGGTGAGTAGTATGCTCGATGAATGGTGAAAAGATGGTTCCTGCGTAACCATGCAGGTTTGACAATATCCCACATCATCTTACAAGATGAATTCCAAAGATGTTGTAAATCGGAATTGATGACGTGTAGAGACCAAAGATCCTCTGGCAGTGAAAAAGTTCCGTACATTTCCTCCAAGATTAAATTGTACCACAGTGAAATTTCCTTCTTGGCAGACGGCTTATCTGCCAAAAGCGTTATAAGATGACTATATGCGCCCAAGGGATATTTAACACCATGTGGAGGTTGAACAGAGTATGCACGAGACCAGCTCAACATCTGAAGATACTTAAGCCTGGAGAAGTGTGGACCAATTTTTGTGCAAAGATAATCCCAGGGTAGCAAGTCCCCGTCAACAAATAGGTTACCACACTCCTCCAGACCAGCCTCTCTCATAGGTGTAGCTAGTGCATCCCCTAACCATGTTGGACCGTCAGGAAGGTCCCACACCGGTGTCCTACTTCCATAGTACCCAACTTTAATTGCTTTAGACATCTGAGCCCATATTCTTGCCATACCCCTTAAAATTTTCAATTTAATTTTTTTGAAAAACTTGGGGTTTCCAAATTTAAAAAGAAACCCTGACTGACTTACACCTTCTACGTCCAATAACATTGAATAGAGGGAACACACTCCATCCCCTACTGGTCTCTTTAATAGAATCCTGGCATGTGAAAGCTGGAAAGCCCAGGCATAAGCCTGGAAATCAGGAGCAGCAAGCCCTCCTTTTTCCCTATGCCTCCTGATTTTTTTCCAGGAGATTCTTGGCAGATGTTTATTCCAAATAAAGGTACTAATATCCCACTGTAATTTTCTGATAGAGGTGGGATCAAAATATAAGGGTATCGCATTAAACAAAAAAGAAACCTTAGGCAAGATGGACATTTTGACAAGGCTGACCCTACCCAGTAGGGAGAGTGGAGGATGGGCCCAGGTCTGGAGCAACCTACGACAATCCTTTGCAATTTTTGAAAAATTAGTGGTAGTAATCTGATCGAGGTCAGCTACAATATCCAAACCTAAATATCTCATCCGACTCGCCGGCCGGATTTCCGAATCGAAGGTACTTTGATCAATATTCCAGGTCATCATCTCAGTCTTTAGAGCATTAATCTCATATCCAGAGACCATCCCACACTCCGAGGCCAGCCTGAATTTTGCTGGGAGGGCCTCATGCGGATCAGAGGTAAATATGAGAATATCGTTGGCGTAAAGGGCCACCTTTCTCTCCCAGCCCCTGTACGCAAATGCCTTGATGTTAACACTATCCCTCAAAATCTGGGCAAAGGGTTCAGCATATAAATCGAACAGGAGCGGGGAGAGAGGGCATCCCTGTCTGGTACCCCTCGAGATGTCAAATGAGTCAGAGAGTATACCATTAACCAAGACACGGGCACTAGGGTTACTATAGAAAAGATTAATCGCCTGACGAAATCTACCCCCCACGCCAAACTTTGCCAAGGCCTCCGACAGATACAACCAATTAACTCTGTCGAAGGCCTTGGTGGCGTCCAGCGTGAGAACCGCCAAGGGCAAAGACTTCAAACATGCCATATCTATTGATCCAATCAAATCAAAATTCAGTTCAAAAAGCTGTTGCCCCTTAATAAACCCCTTCTGATCGATATGTAAAATGGAAGGAGTGACCAAGGCCAATCTCTTTGCAAGAATGGAGGCAAAGATCTTATAGTCGCCATTCAGAACAGGGATTGGCCTATAGGAGCCACAGGCGGTTGGAGACTTCCCTGGTTTCAAGATAACAGTTATGGATGCGTTATCCCATGACACAGGTGGTCGTACTCCATCCAGCAGTATCTGATTGAACAATGTAACCAGGAAAGGAACAAGTTCCTGCTCCAAAGATTTATATATTTCAGCAGGCAGCCCATCAGGCCCAGAGGCCTTGCCTTTCCTGGCATCCCGGATGGCTTTCCTTACCTTCTCTTCCGAGATTTTACTATCTAGCATTGCTGACTGATCAACAGAGAGTTTTGGTAGATCTATTTTCCCAAGCCATTCATTGATCATATCTGTATCCAATTTCTTATCTTCGTGATAAATATCTTGATAGTAATCTTTAAATGCTGCTCTAATATCTGCATCAGAAGAAAGAGGGACATTATTGACATAGACCTGGTTGATGTTGTTACGAACCTGATCAGTTTTTACTTTCCATGCCAATAATTTACCAGCACATTCTCCATACTGAAAATGTGCGATTTTACTGGCCTCCCATCTTTCCTGAAGCCGCCGGTTAAGGGTCGAGGTCAGTTGGCCTCTTAGGGTCAGTAATTTAACCCGCAAAGGTGTTAAGACAGCATCTGTGGAAGCCAAGTTGGCATCGATGTCAGCCTGTGCTCTAGTCAGGTTCGCCTCAACTAAGGCAATAGCCTCTCTATATTCCCTCCTTCTGTATGACATCTTACCTGTAATAAGACCCCTCAAAGAGGCTTTAAGTGAGTCCCAGACCACACCAGGTCCAGCAGAACCCACATTCACCTCTAAGAAAGACCTCACTTCAATTTTTAAAGAAGTGACATCTTCGGGGTGAGAAAGTAGAGTACGGTCAAAAGACCAAGTCCTTACTACATCAGAGGTAGATACCATAAGTTCCAGGAAAACTGCAGAATGGTCAGATAAATGTAACGGGAGATAACAAATGTCCTTAATTGCATCGGATAAACTATGGTTAATTAATATAAAATCTATCCTGGACTTGTGATTATATTTATAATTTCTAAAAGACACCCCCTGCTGCTGCCCGGCCCTTAATCTCCAAATATCAACATATCCGTATTGTTTCATCTCATTCAACAAGAAAGATCTTGATTTCGAAGGGACACGGGATCTGCTGTTATGAGATTTATCCAGGACTGGATCTAAAACAATGTTGAAGTCGCCAGCTAATATAACTGTTTCCGGGAAGGACAAAAGGTGAGAAAAAATCACTTCCAAAGATGTAGGGTCATCAAGATTGGGACCATAGTATCCAACAATAGTAAAACAGGCACCCATAATTACCACAGAAGCAATAACCCATCTTCCCGCAGGGTCAACTTTAAACTCTAATACCCTGGCCCTAAGCTGCTTTCTGAAAATCAGTGACACGCCTCGGGAAGTCATAGATTGTGAGGTCGATATCATAAAATCAATCCATTTATTCCCTTTAACCAAGGTATCGATTTCAGACGGGATCAAATGTGTCTCTTGAAGGATGATGACCTGGGCATCAGAGTCCCGAAGATACTGCATCAATATTCTAGCCCTGGGTTTAGTACGGAGCCCATTGACATTCCAAGACATGATCTTTAAACTAGCCATCTCCACTGAACCAGAGCACAACCAGCCTTGCCTTTATAATGCGACCAGATATATACTGACCCACCTCCATGAGAAAACTCGCAGTACAACATGAAAAACTTAAAAAACCTACAAAAAATAAAAAAGATGGCTGATGAGGAATTTTTTAATTTTGCCTGTGAACACCCCCCACCTACCCTCCCTTCACCCTCCCCATGGAGAACCCGTGGTGTATCTAACCGGATCAGGTCCAGTAGATGGCACCCCTACCTCAGGCTCCCGTTACACCCCCCCCCCCCGAAACTCACAGCTAAAAGGTAAAGTGAGGGGAAAAAAAGGGAAGTGATCCCACTTTTGATAGTGTAAAAAAAAAAAAAAAAAGTGAAAGCAAGAGAAAAACAACCTTTTTTTTCTTTTTCTTTTCTCTCTTTTTCCTTCTCCTTTCCTTCCTGTTTTCCATTTGGAATAATAAAAGAAAAGTAACAGATTTTTTTCTTTTTTTCTTTTTCCCCTTTTTTTTTTCCTTCTTCCTTTCCCTCTTCTCTCTCTTCCTTTTTTTTCTTTTTTTAATATGCTTCAATCCCTGTGAGCGACCATAAGGCTGTAAAAAGACCTAAACTCCAAGAGATCAAAAATGAGTTAAGTGCTATTACCAGATGACTTATTGCCTATATCCAAAAGGAATTCATCGGCAGCTTCGATTGACCTAATGTTTACCATTTTATTATTATACATGACCTTCAGAGAGGCCGGGAACACCAATTGAGCAGAAGCGCCCAACTTCCTAAAGGCCTCCAGCCGCCTTCCAAACTCCCATTGCTTCTCAAGTGTGACCCTAGATAGATCAGACCTGATGAGGAAAGAAAACCCCTTACCAGGTAAGGACTTCTGTTTAAGAGCTGCATTCAGGATCTGCTCTTTGAGAGTGTATGTAAGAAAATTAACAAGGATTTTACGCGGCTTTTGCCTTTGCGGGTTCTGTTTAAAGGGTTCCCTGTGGACCCTCTGAATGTCTGTTGCTAGCTGCTCCAGGGTTTGACCCAAACATAAACCTTCCTTCAACAGGCAAACAATAAACTGCTTAACATCCGCCCCCTCAGATCCCTCCGGAACATTAAGAATACGAATGTTACATCTTCTTGCATTATTTTCGAAAACCTCCATCCTGTCCAACAAGGCCTGATCATCTCTTTTAAGTTTAGTAATGTCCTCTTCTGTCTTATCTAGATGTACCGACATTATAGCTAATTTTTCTTCCAAGACTTCTGTCCTTGTTGACAGCCCATCGATCTTATTATCCAATGACTGGCAATAATCGCAAATCTCCTTCTGCGTAACTGAGGATTGCTCGAACCCTCTTTTTATGTCCTGAGACAAGGCAGTAAGCATCGCAAATAAGGTGGCTGCCGAGATGTTTTCTGGTGTTGCTTCTTCACAAGATGGAGTGGAAGGTACAAGAACGGGGACAGATGTTGCCAAGGATAGCTCGACAGACGGCTCCAATACACTAACCCCCCCAGAGTCCTGCGTGATGAATTCAAGAGCACAGGAATCGGAGTGGGTAAGACCACCCTCACTAGCTGCTACTAAGTCACCCCTCACGTTAGAAATAATAGGTGTTGCCCAGCCTCCCGTCATTTCACTAGACAAAACTCCATTCTTGGGTATAATTGTAAGTGGGGAAGGTACTGAGATTCCAGGAGCAACTGAGACAGCTGGCGCTACCTTCCTTACAGTCCTCCAGGAGTCACCAAGAGCCGAAAGGGTTGGCACAACAACTAAAGGGGGGGGGTTGAGAGAGATGATGAAGTTAAAGTAGGGGGAATCAGTTGAGCAGAATCCTTTGGTGTGATCATTGCCTTAGATTCCACAAGGCGCAAGACCTGTGGAACAACTTTGAAGTATGACCGAAGAGATGGTGTAATTTTAGATGTAGCCTCGGCTCCAGCAACGGGATTACGTGTTGCTTTCCCTCTGGCGCCCTTAGATTTCACTTCCTTGGATAAATAGGAAGAGGTTCTCTTACCATTTTGGGGCGGAATAACGGCACCAGATGAATTAGGACCGATAACAACCCCCCTCGTAGGCACTCTAGCCTGCTCCTTACCTCGTCCTCGACCAGATTTCCCACCTCTCCCCTTACCTCTGGACGCTTGATAGTGTTGGTGCAAACCTTCTGAATCTTTTGATACCCCACACTGAGGTAAAACTGAGGCTGACTCCTGTGCGCTTGTGTCGCTGTAACCATCCGCTTCCGTCGTAACCGCTTCTGTATTCTCAGCTGTAGCCTGAGAAAACTCCTCCAAATGGTGAACACGGCTGTCTCCAACACACACAGCACGCACCAAACTGCACGCTCTCCTGCCGCGCCGCAGCTCCAGGGCGGCTGAAGACCACGACCACTGAACCAGTGAACAGCCTATGGAAATGGAAGAACCGCGGCAACCAGGAGTATCAGCCGCACCTCCAAGAGCACCAAGGGCGTCACCAGCAAGGACTCTGCTACCGGAGCAGCAAGGCATAGAGAGAGAAGACAGACCCGCACCAAAGGGAGGAAGGAGGAAGGACCCCGCAGCACTCAGACGACAGGCAGTCAGCAGTCCGCAGTCCACTGCACGTAGCACACTGAGGGAAAACCAGCGAGACCCCGAGGAAACTGCAAAACCGAAGGCACAGGCACAGGCACGAAACACAGGTAACAAATTCAGAAAACTGAATTAGTGTCCGCCATCAGTAGCTCAGCGGGGAACCGGGGGAAGCGGGGAAACGGGAGCCCAAACTCACGGAGCACCACGGCAGATCAGCCGTCTGCCGCCATGTTCTCCCTCCGAGTTTCCGCCCCAGAAGATGTTGATGGTTTTGCCGCATTTCAGTAATATTAAAAAAGGCAATACACACATTAATAAATAAATAAAAGGATTTTAAACAATTGCAATAAAGCATGACAAGCAATTTAAAACGTGTTACACGCGTTAAAAAACTAGTGGTAATTAATTTGCTTAAAATCAATGCCTGTTAGACACTCTTAAAATGTTTTGCTTGTAAACTATTTATGGGTCATCGAGTTTTACCCCTGTACAATCCATGAAAATTCAGCCCAAGTGGGCCTTGCCTATGTCTAACTGTCTACAAAAACAGTGCTGGTGCATAAAAAAGTGCTAGTGCAAAAACAGAAGTGACACCTTTATGAACATGGTTCATAATGTGCAAAATGTGCAAAATGGGAATAAAAAAAGGAGAGATTTTTTCTTGCAGCAAATATTGTAAAATACTGTAAAATGTTTGTCGTTCTATATTAATTTACACTATGATCTATTAGAGGCAGGTATAAAAATCCTCACTGGAGTTGTGGCCCTGTGGAGTCTTAGTGCCCAAATCAATTATATAACTAGTCTCCAGTTTCCATAGAAGAGCTTCCTGGTTGCCTCCACGTTTGAGAGTAGGTACTGTGTCCACAACAAAATACTTCAGATTGTCCAAACAGTTGGTGTGGACTTCTTTAAAATGTCTTGCAACCGGGTAAGGTGCATCTGAGTTCGTGATTGCTCTGATGTGCAGGAGTCTTGTGGACCTGCAGTTTCCTGCTGCCTACGTACTACAGTCCACAAGAGCACTCCAGCACATAAACTGCATATTCTGTTTTACACTTAACCAGTTTACTGATTGGTACTGGTTCTACCTTGAACGGAGTCTTGTAGGTTGTTTTATTGACCCCGAATTTACAAGCCCGACAAGTGGTGCATTTCACAAACCCTTTTCTGGAACTTAACCAATTGGTAACTGGTCGGATTTCAGGGCTACTGCACACAGGGGCATCACTTATGGATCTTGCTTTCCTAAAGGTGATATTAGGTTTTTTCAGCAGTTTACCTCCTCTGACCAGATTACTTAATACTAAGGGCCAATTTTTATTTACAATTATTTGTAGTACCTGATGTTGTTTATTGTATGTAAGGACTAATCTAGTTGGTTGTTGAGATTGGCCAGTATCCACATTGTTAAGGATAGCTTTATTTGCCAATAAATCAAGTCTGTTGGCAGTTTGTGTCTTTCTCATCGCCTTATCTATGACTGTTTCAGCATATCCTCTGACCAAGAATCTTATTTTACTCTCTTGCTGTGCCCTTACACAATCGCTGTCCTTGCTACAGATCCATCTAATTCTGAGCATTTCACCAAACGGAATGGTATGGAGGAGATGCCTAGTATGCTGGCTGGTGGCATGCAATAAGGTTTTCCCTATCGTGTGTTTTCTATGCAGCTTAGTTTCTATTTTGTCATTCATCACATATACTTCGATAGTCAAGAAGAAGACTGACTTTTTACTGATGGTTGCTTTAAAATGCAGGTTTAAGCTGTTGCTATTGATTTGTTCGATGAAGTGGAGAGCACTCTGTTCTGTGCCGTTCCAAATCACGAAAAGATCATCAATATATCTGTACCAGGCTAGAACATGATTTTTCAAGATATCACCATATTTTACTTTTAACACTTGCTCTTCCCAAAGCCCCATTCGGAGGCAGGCATAAATAGAAGAAAGGCATCCCCCATTGCTACGCCCCGTGTCTGGTGGAAAGTTTGGTTTTGGAATAGAAAGTAATTATTTTCCAAACATATTGAAATCATGTTGACAGGCATCTTATTGTGCTGGTATAGGTGCATTGGCCTAGTGCCCAGATAATGCTCAACTGCCTTTATACCATCCTTGTGATGAATACTAGTGTACAGTGATGAAACGTCACAGGGCATCAATATATATTAATCTTTACTCCATTTGATATCGTTAATATTCCCTAAAAGTCACTAGTATCTTGTATGAATGATGGTAATAGTCGTACATGCTCCTGTAGGAAGAGGTCTATGTACCTTGATGCATTCCCCAACACATAATTGCGGTCGGAAATAATAGGTCTGCCCGGTGGCCTCAATGTGTCTTTATGAATTTTCGGTATAAAATATATCACCGGTATTGTAGGGTGAACGTTCTTTAAGAATTTGAACTACTCATTACTCAGAAGGCCAGCACTTTTCCAAGCAATTAATTTAGCAATGAAAGTATTCCATGAATTTTTTTACTGTTTGGAGATTGCTTCTCCTGTAGCATTCTCTATCATTTAATTGTTGCAATGCTTCCTCCATATACAGATCACGAGGCCAAATCACAACATTACCTCCTTTATCAGAGCTGCGTACTATAAGCTGGTCATTTGATTGCAATTTTTTCATCAGCTGAAAGTATAAATTGTTGTGATGAGTATATTTTTTACGCACTTGTGATATATAATAGTTCCATTTTTTGAGTTCCGAAGTTACCTGTTCATTAAAGATATCAATGCTATCATGAAGTATGACTGGGTGGAACGTAGATTTCGGTTTGAACTTGGTTAGTGCAGTCCCACCTATGTCAGGTTGAATTTCAATTGTCTCAGTTCCGTTGTTCGTGCTCTCATTCTGTAGTTGTTGGAGGTCCTTTAATAGCTGTACATCTGCTGCTGTATAGAAGCCTGGACTTGTTGGCTTCATTACGGCTGGGGCTGGCTGGTTCTTTTTGCTGGTCTCTTGTAAAAGATGGTATTTGCGTAGCTTAAGTTTGCGGATAAACCTATACACATCAATGCGAGTCTGTGAGTAACTGAAGTTACTTTCCGGGCAGTAGGATAGCCCTAAGGATAGTATTTGCATTTCCGCCTCACTTAGGGCTACGTTGGACTGATTGATGACTGTATTGGTGTCACTTGGCATCTTGTTTATTTGCGTTGCCACCTGATGTTTCTTGTCTTCTTGTTGCATGGCTTGTCGTTTGCCACATTGCAGGCGTCTCTCCCAGCATTTTTGATTCTGTTCTTGTTTGATTTTGCATTTGGGACACTTGGCTGTAGTGTTTGTAGTCTGTCCTGCCTGAGGCAGCCCAATTCCTGAGCCAGGGAAAGTCGTTGAAACACCAACCGCAGCTCCCTCTGCTTTGTTCAGTCTCGGATTCACTTTTCTTGGCGGAGGTAAGGTCGGATGCAGATGGGGACACAGGCGTGTTTGCGTTCGTACTGGCTTGACTCTCCTGTCTCAGAGCATTTCTACTTGGAACTTTCAAGGAGTCATATTTTTTAGAAAATGTAAAAAATTGTCCATTTTCATAATGCAGTTTGTCGTTCTGGAATTTAATAGCCTTTTGTTTTTTAATAACTTCCTCCTCTCTTTGTAATCTCGTCAGCATGTCATCGCGATATTTACTAATCGTGCTTGTGTCTTCCAACTTGTTAATTTCTCCATTTAAGTCATCAATCTTCTTTTGCACCTCTGCTCAGTCGCTTTCGGCATATTTTACCAAGATTTGAACCAGCCTGCGAGAAGATTCCAAATTGCACTCAGCCCATTCACTTAACATACTAGGGTCGGGATTCTCGTAGCTAGGTGCAAGCATAATCCTCAACCCTCTGGGTATCCTGCCGACCTCTAGATATCTTGAGAGCGATTTATGTTCACACATATATATATATATATATTGAACTGAGGGGCCCAAGTTACAGTTAGTTCAGGTGACTATAACTGCTGAATTACACTGGTTTTGTATAAGTGAAATCTGAGCCTAATTATAATGTCCCTGTAAACTTTGGCTTTTTCATGGAATTTCAAAGGTTTTTAAATTATTTTTACATACTATAACGTCCCTGTAACCCTTGCTTTTTTGCAGTGAATTTCTGCAGCTTTTTTAAATGTTGCTTCCTAACTATATCGTCCCTGTAACCATTTGAGTTGTCACTAGTAATGTTATGATTGTTGCAACTGACCATGTAATGAGTGATGTAATATGGGAGGTCATAAGCCGTGCATTGCAGGGGTGTATGTTATAGTTAGCTCAGGTAACTATAACTGCTGAATTGCCCTGGTGTTATATGAGTGAAGTCTGAGCCTAACTATAAGGTTCCTGTAACAGTTGTTTTTTAAAGTATATATATATATATATATTACCTACTGGCAGTTACCAGTAAGTAGTTATAGTTAGGACCTATTCTCCATAGGATATCCGCAACATTCTATTTGGAATAACGTTGGCGCGATTGACGAATCTTCGCGAAATTTTCCAAACTTTTGGCCATCTCCGGTCCGTTCCTATCCTGAAAATTTCACGGCGATTTATCAAGCGGGGGCCGAGAATAAAGGGGGGTCCCAAAATGCGTTTTCCCCATGCATTTTCCCATAGGACCTGTTGACGCAGCTACAGCCCGAACTGCTGAACAGAATTACACCAAATTTAGCAAAGAGGTAGTCCTCAGTTCAGACTCGTGCATTTTGCTTAAATGGTGTAAATCCGTTCAGTAGTTCCTGAGAAAATTAGAGTTAAAAAGATCGATATATCTGGGCGGAGCCTAACCACACATCTCATCGTGAGATCTGATTGGCTGTCAGTACTTCATCCAAGAAGTGTTGGCAGCCATCTTGGGACCAATATACATGATAGCACTTCATTAAAAAGCATTGCAGTTAATAGAAGGTTTTAAGACTTTTAGTTACATTATAAATCATTTGTTGATGGTACCATACTCATTTTAGGAATTGTGGTGTGTTCTAAGGTGATTTTACCAAGTGAAAAAGCCTTCTGCTGTGATATCAGGAATCATGTTTGAGAGAAAACTATTTTCTCATGCTTTTTCCACAGAGGTTTGGAAGGTGATCTATAAGCTAAACTGAGAGCATATTTTCTGTAAATTCACATTTTCTTTCTCAGTCATGTGAGAATGAAGTCTGACATTCTCAGTCAAACATGTACATCCAACAAGGGCCGAGACTGTCAGTTGATTCCTTTGTGTTCTACTGCAGCTTCCCAGAGTGTTCTAAAGAACAACTAGAGCACTAACAGTCCTACTTATGACAAACGTATTGCACACCTTCTTGATGGAACCAAAGTAAAAAAAAAATAAGTATTTCCTACTGAGGAGACTGCAGTAAATGAGGACATTAGGAAACTTCATAACAAATAAATCTCCCAAGATGGCCACCAGAGACAAAAGAGCCCAAATGCAGCACACATATCACCCAGATGTAGCCCACATGTAGCCCAATGACAGAAGTGTGCAAAACACTTATTTTTTGTGTTTTTGAAGTTTTATATAGTGCAGACTTGTCAGGTATTGGAGTGTTTTACATGAGCATTGGTTACATCACACAAGATCAAATTCATTTTGGTTGTAGACATGGGGAGATTAAGTGATTTGACCAGAATCACAGAATGTTGAGCTGAAGCAGAAACTCCAACCTAGTTCCCCAGTTGCAAAGTCTGCAGCTCTGGAAGTAACACCACATCCTCTCCCCTAAGTGCAACATTTAATCAAGTGGTCAACTGGATAAAAAAACATAAAGATTACAAATAATTTAAAAGTTGTTTGTCGCTATTTGAAAACTCAGAAAATATGTCCTCATTTTAGTTTTTTTGAGCACTAACCATAATTTGTATGCAAATGAGACCATCTCATGTATGTAATTTCTAAAGGAAATATTACAGTTTTGATTACATCAAGATGATGTCAGGCGTTCCACACTTTTGTAATAAATATAGAATGTTAGCAATCTAGTTGTTCATTGGGATACTGTTGAGAGGCAGAGGCCAGGGGCACGGACTCTGAAAATTGAAGGCAGGTAGTAAAGTGCAGAGGCAACAATTTGACCACACTGGGCAGGCAGGAAGGGCAGTGGCAGCACAACAGACTATGGAGGGCAGTGGAAAGGGGGGCAGGGGCAACAAACCAACAATACAGGACTGGCAAGAGAGGCTGTGGCAATATAATAGACCATTGTGGGCAGAAGGAAGAGGCAGTGGTAGTACAACCATACATGCCAACAGACCCGTTTCAGCCAGGAAACGTCCAATGTTTTTAAGCTCAAATGGGCTTTATTTGATCTGTCTCCTGTCTACAATCTCCTCTTTTTCGATGTAACTCGAAGGTGAAAATCAATACACCAGTTTTTTTTCAAAATCTCCCTCTTACCAAGTTCAAAATGTTTGCAAGTATGGTACATTGGATTATGGTAGGCAGGAGGAATTGGGGTAGGGCATGGACTCGGATAACAGAGGACAGGAGGGACATGGAGAGGTGCACCAAACTGACCCTACAGGGCAGGCATCAGGGTTTGCAGCAGCACAATACACCACACAGGGCATGCGGGACGGGAGTGCAGCACAACAATCCATAGAAAGCAATAGGGAGGGGACAGGACCATGCACATGGACAACAGAGAACAGAGGGGAAAGAGGCAATGGTAGCTAGCTGACCATAATGGACAGACAGGAGAGAAAGCTGCAGCATAACAGACCATAAAGGGCAGGAGGGACGGATCAGGGGCATTACAATGGAACAGACAAGCCAGGAGGGAGGGAATAGGTGTCTGCACATGGAAACAGAGGGCTGGGGGCAAGGAGGCAGGGCAGGACCAGTTGCAGCACAAAAGACCAGGGAGGGCAGAAGGGTGTGGCAGTAAAATGGACCATGGAGGACAGGAGGAAGGGGATAGGGGTATGGCATGTGGACAGGCAGGGTGGAGGTGGCAGGGACAGATTACAGTCATCTGACAATGCTAGGCAGGTGGGAGCGGAGTGGCAGCTCAACAGAACACTCAGAGTAGATAGGAGTGGCAGGTCCATGGAACATGGTGGGCAAAAAGGATGGAGCAGGGGCGTGCACAAAGACATCGGAGGGCAGGGGGAAGGAGAATAGGGGCAGCAAGCTAAGCACAGAGGCTAAGCAGGAGGTCAATGATGGGCATAGAATTAGGCAATGGAGGGCAGGAGGAGTGGACTGGTACATCATGCTAAATGGAGGGCAGTGGCAGCACATCAGACCATGCATGGCAAGAGGGAGGAGGCTAGTTCATGAATTCAGACAATAGAGGATAGGGAGAAGGTGGATGGGGCAGCAAGCTAACTGTTCAGAAAAGGTGGGTATTAGGAACTTTATTGTTTTTAAAATGTGTGTCTTTGCGAACTACTTAAAATATGAACAAGTATGTAGCATAATCTCACTTTTATTCAGGAAGAAGAGGACGTTTGTGACTGTGAGTCTGCCCACCACGTTCCTCCAGTAAGTGCCACAGAGCTGCATTGCAGAGAGGTGTAAAAAGGGGCATGGCCTGGACCACCTCTCTGCAACGCAGCACGGTGTCGCTTACTGGAAGCACCTGGTGGGCCCAGGGACCGTCAGAATGGAAGGGGAATTAATTCTCCAACTTAAAACACTCCAGCGGGTGTGTTTGCACACGTCACCTCAGGCCTCTCCCCCTCCCTTCACCACTGTGTAAACATGCTCCATGGCACGTTTTAAGTTGGGGGATTAAGTCCGCTCAAATCCTGAGGTACCCTGGGGTCCAGCTAGCCCACCAGGTACCTCCAGTAAGCGCCACAGGGCTGCGTTGCAAAGAGGTGGTCTGAGACCCCACCCCTTTTTACGCCTCTCTGCAACACAGCTCTATAGTGCTTACTGGAGGTACGTGGTGGGCTAGTTCGACCCCAGGGACCCTCAGGATTGAAGAGTAATTAATTCCCCAACTTAAAACACGCCACAGGGTGTGTTTGCACACATGTCACCTCAGGCCACGCCCCCTCCATTCACCACTGTGCAAAGTTGGGGGATAAAGTCCCCTTGAATCCTGAGGGACCCTGGGGGCCAACTAGCCCACCAGGTGCTTCCAGTAAGCGCCAATGCGCTGCGTTGCAGAGAGGTAGTCTAGGCCGTGCCCCTTTTTACATCTATCTGCAACGCAGCTCTGTGGCGCTTACTGAAGGTACCTAGTGGTCTAGTTGGACCCTAGGGACCCTCAGGATTCAAGGGGACTTAATCTCCCAACTTAAAACGGCCACAGGGCGTGTTTACACAGTGGGGAAGGGAGGGGACGGGGCCTGAGGTGACATGTGCAAACATGCCCTTATCAGAGGTAGTTTTAATCCCCTGCCCTATTATATACTAGGCGCTTACAGAGGAGGTCATGCTAATCACAGGGGGACCCCAACGCATTGTGTTTCCTAGTGTATGTAGGTGTTTTCACTGTATTCCGAGTGTCTTAACATAGCACTGGCTCTAGGACTGGTTAGTCAGACTCAGTTACCACCAGTATCCATCTGAAAAAGTTGTGGGTACAGGATGATTTTGCAACAAGGCTTCTTTCTGCTCTTCTGTTTGTTCTTTCTGCACGTTATCCTTCTTCCTGCACTTTTCTTCGTCTTTGAGGACTTCTGTTGCTTCTTTCTGCGTTTCTTTTCTTTCTTTCTGTGCGTTTTTTCTTCTTTCTTCACATGTCCTATCTCTGTAGGCATAGTCAGAAATTAGCATTTAAAAAAACCTTTGAAATTCACTGAAAAAAACATAGGTTTCAGGCACATTATAGTTAGGAATTAGCATTTAAAAAACCTTAGAAATTCACTGAAGAAACCATAGGTTTCAGGGGCGTTATAGTTAGCTGGACTTTTCACTCGTACAAAACCATTGAAATTCCCCCGTTATAGTTAGTTCAGCCAACTATAACTCGCGCGCCCGCAATGCACTGCTGATGACGTCACATATTACATCACTCATGACATGGTCAGTGACATCACTCCTGACATCACTGATGACATCTCAAATGACATCACTGATGACATCACTGATGACATCATCCTTGTAATAGAGTGGCAGACCTCCTTTCCCCCTAATATAACCTTTGATACACACATTCAAAAATAGAAACTAAAATTTTCAAAACAATGGACATACCAATACCAGTTACAACAACTTATTCAGTAATTCTAAGATCCACATACACATCCACTCATTCACCAACAGTCCTATACAGTCACTCATACATGTACTCACTCATCATATGTACTCATACACCTATACATCCTGTTACACGACGCCACTCATCCATAGAGTTACTCACACACATAGTCAGTCATGCTAATAAAGAATCAAACATCCATTTACTTGCATATACATTTATACACACACCACCACACTTACTTCTACAGAAATTTACACATACTTAGTCTTTTAAACAATCACTTATAGACACACATACTTATTCATACAGGAACTCTTCCAATCTCTCACTCTCACATATACTCACTTATATACACTAATAGTCACATATACTAGTTTAAAACATATGTAGTTACTCATAAAGACACTATTGAGACAGTCATTCACTCACTAACACACCCATACACACACTCATCCACCCATACAGTCCTGCACACATGCTGTCTTCAACACATACAAACAGTGAGTCACTCATTCATGCACCTATGCACTACGTAATACCCCCACCGAACCATACAGACACTCAGACACTCGTACTGATCCTCAAAAAACAAACTAATAACCTATATAGACACTCATGTAGCTACTCACCAACCCATGCAGCCACTTATACACAAAGTGAGAGACTGATACAGATATTTACATAATTAAACATTACTCACTAAGCCATGTATTCACTAAGATACACTTAATCAGTCAGTTATACAATCAATTTTTCAAAAACAAATCATCCATTTAGACACTTATATACCCATTTATTCTTCCATCGACCTTGAGATATACATATATAAAACATATGTAATTTTCAGAAAAACACACATTCACTGGATGATGTCATCAGTGATGCCATCAGTGATGTAATTTGAGATGTCATCAGTGATGTCACTGACCATGTCATGAGTGATGTAATATGTGACGTCATTAGCAGTGCATTGCGGGCGCGCGAGTTATAGTTAGCTGAACTAACTATAACGGGGGAATTTCAATGGTTTTGTACGAGTGAAAAGTCCATCTAACTATAACGCCCCTGAAACTTATGGTTTCTTCAGTGAATATATATATATTCAGCTCCAAGGTTGTCCACCAGTCGAGAGGCACTTGGGCAACAGCAGCAAGACAACAGCCTTTAATTGGTACAAACGGATTTCTCCTGCAGTACTTGAAACAGCCGTTCCGTATAGGACTGCCTGACGCGTTTCGAAGTTCCTCAACTTCTCCTCAGAGGCTTTAACGAAACGGATGTGTGCATATGCCAATCCCATTCACATTTGAATATTACAAGCCCTCGCATGGGCTGCTCTTATGAGACTGTGCATGATGGGGATTGTAGTTTTCGAAAGATGTTCAAACAAAAGTTTGAAAAAAGGCGCACTATCCACCTGCCCTATGAGGTGCAACTGGTAAATCTATACAAGTGAACAAATGTGTTAATACATCGCTATGCTAAACAGAAGTAAACGAAAAGCACCTATTGTGCCATTTGCAATGCAAGTTGTAAAGTAGCGTCAAAAGTGAAGAATAAGGTAAACCAAACCATGGGTATAATTTGGAACAATTTGGCAATTAAACTTAAAGCAATAACAGTAGTGATAATGACTTGGAAACAACACAGTAACAAAGGAATGGTTTATGAATCTTCATAAATTTCTGAGATTCCTCTTTATTTTCTTAACGTGTTCAAAAAGAAGAACGTCTGGTGTCCCAATGCATTTCGGTGTGACACACACCTTCTTCAGGGGAATACTGTAATAATATGTACATGTAGGTATGTAAGTCAATTCGAAATTGAAAACAATGTAAGTTTCAAAACAAACTTATATATATGTTCAACTGTGACATTGTATAATATTTTATAAACCTTGATATCCAGTTCTAACCAGCCGTTTTGAGCATGCAACTGACGTGAGAACCATTTTTTAACAAGAGGCGGGAAAAGGATGCAATAAATGGAAGGGGTGAAAAAAGAAGAAAAGAAAAGGAAGTTTTTTGAAATAAAGTTTATTGAAGATTGACAACAAAAAAAATTTAAGATAAAAGAAAGAGTAAAGAGTACCAAAATGACACCAGTGGGTGTTGAATCGTGATACCTATTACGAATCGACTGACTATCTAAAAAGTGCCCGTCCAAGTGAAAAGTGAATCCTGACATATTAGGTGCTCGAGTGAACCAAAGGAACCGCCGTAATCTAACCATAATAGCCTGCGGAGGACTCACCTCCCAACGTTCAAATATCAAACAAAAATGTCAAACGAAGCACAAGAAAGGGTCCTGGTCCTCGCTCACACAACCTGTGTTTCAAAAATAAAAAGAAGAACGTTCTAGTATTACCAAAAGGTTGGACTCGTGAATCAAACGGAAAGGAAACAGTGTACCCAACTTAAAGTGCAATTTACTTCACCTCAATCATAATGCGTATGCGTCCAACTTCAAATGACAAAAAGCGCTGTGAAGAACCGTGTCCGAAGACGTCTAGGATTGAGAAAATGGTGCAAACATAGTGTCGTTAGCTTAATGCCTACAGCGAACAGACTGAAAAGCGGTTAAAGTGATCTATAAAGAACCAGTGAGTCGTCACCAATACACGTACCTTTTAATACAACGTGTTGTGTGATCTAGAGAGAATCCTGTCGTCGAGCAGCAAAGATTCGTTGTAGCTAGAAGCGTACGGGTGCCTATTTAAAAACCGTGGGGATCATGTGACCAAAAGGAAACTGGTGAAAAACGAAAGAGGACTATTACGGGCGCCATGTCGGAACGGGTGCCTGATCGTGACCACAGTTCCAGTGAAAAGTCAAAGTAGACGATAAAAAGTAAGGGGAACGTGAAAAGGAAAACAGTTTCAAAGGTATCTGAGAAGTAGATGGCAAGAGTGCCATGTAAGACATTTACCAAAGTAGGCGAACAAAATGTATCAGTGAAATAACAATAACAAGCATAAGTCAAATGTCAAACAAATGTGAAACAAATATAACACATATAACACAAATATAAAACAAATATAATAACAAAATGCAATCTTCAAGCCTAAACAGTAGAGATAACTGAAAAATGTATTTGTGATGCAACCATACTCAATCACAGAAAATGTATCAGTTCTATTTTGTCATTCAAACCCCCAGGGCTCATGGTCTGTAAGAAACGTATCCAGAATGTTTCTCTTTGAGCCAAGTGCCTGTTGGGGTCAGCATGTAAAAGATCGGATATCTGCTCAAGTACAGTGAATCGGAGTTGAGGTATGGTATGCTTGTGTGTATTCCAATGTAATGCCAGACAGGATTTCTGATTAAAAGTGCGAATAGCACTTTTGTGTTCAGTTACCCGTATTTTTACTTTTCGGGTTGTTCTCCCCACATAAACTTGACCACAGGGACATTTGATAGCATATACTACCATAGCTGTGTTGCAATCTGAAGAATGTTTTAACTTAATGGGTTTGCCCGTGTGTGGATGTGTAAAGGTGTCACCCACCATGACATTCCCACAGTGACCACAATTGTAGCATTTACGCATCCCTGAGTGTTTGAGCATGTGTAAATTGGGGGTTCTTTTGGCCAAAATCTCTCTGATGTTCTTAGATCTAGAAAAGGCAAAGATAGGTTTGGCATGAAAGACATTCGTGAAATCATTTTCTTGCTCTATAATCTCCCATCTCCTGATGATGCTGCGTTTAATCGCCATAGCTGATGTGGAAAATTTTAGAACGCAAACTTCACGTTTAGACTCAGGTTTTTCAGTTTTTTTCAATAATTGCATTCTGTCCATGCTGTACACCTTATGTTTCGCCAAGTCCAGAACAGGTGCTGGATAACCTCTGTCTAAGTATTGTTGATACATGATATCAGTATCAATTTTCCCTTGGTGATCATCAGAACTGATTCTACGCACCCGGATGAACTGGGATAAAGGTAAGTGGTTTTTCAGGGATTGTGAGTGGAAACTCCGAAAATGTAATGCATTATTTCTATCGGTTGGTTTCTTGAAGATCCTGGTTGTTAATGTAGAGTTGCATTTTTCAATCTGAATATCCAAATAATTGATGGTGGTATCATTGATAGAATGTGTGAATTTAATGTGGGGATGACAGTCATTCAAGCTTGTAATTGCATTCTCCAATGATTCTTTCGTGCCCCGCCACAAAACCAGGATATCATCAATGTATCTGAGATACAGTAGTAGATGTTCAGTCCATGAACTGTTGTTCAAAACATGCTCGTCCTCGAATTTGGCCATGAAGATGTTGGCATATGTGGGTGCCCCAGTAAAACCCATTGACGTGCCAGTCTTTTGAAGATAGAACTGTTGCTTCCAAGAAAAATAGCTGTGGTATAAGCTGAATTGAAGTAATTCAAGCAAAAAAATATTCAAGGTTTCTGCATAGTCATGTCGAAGCAACATCCATTCAACCGCCTCAATTCCTTCCCCATGGGGGATTGAGGTGTAGAGGGCTGTAACATCTATGGTAGCAAGGAGCACCTCTTCTGAGTTAGGTAGCATAACTTTTTGAAGTTTATTGAGACAATCCGTGGTATCTTGTACATATGTCACCCATTTCTGAACCAGTGGTTGTAAAAAGTGGTCGATAAATTTACCTAATGGTTCATGTAACGACCCACAACCTGCCACAATGGGGCGAAATGGTGGGTCTACCGGGTTCTTATGCATCTTGGGAAGCATGTATATGTGTGGCCTTTTGGGGTAGTTGTTGCTTAAGAATCTGAAAGTGTTGTCATTGATCCAATTTAAATCTTTGGCTTTTGTCAGTATCGAAGACAAAGTTTTTTGAAAAATGTCAGTCGGATCTGTGTCTAAAATCAAGTACGTGTCAGTATCCGAAACATGCTGATCCACTTTGGCCTCATAAAAAGTAGTATCCATGATTACTAGGGCACCACCCTTATCAGCAGGTTGGAAAGTTAAGTTTCTGTTGGAGGCTAAGTTTCTGAGTGTTGTCCATTCTTTCTGACTTAGGTTACTCTTATTCGTTGTCGCTTGATGAGAATGTAAAAGGTCTTTTTTCACAAGAGTTTCAAATAAGTCAATGGCCCTGTGACTGGACGGTGCCATAAAAGTACTTTTGGGCCTGAATTTTTTTGATGCGATGTCCTCTGCTACGGTACTGGATGAGTCCTGTGCGATGTTATGGAAGAACCACCGTAGTCTTAGTTTTCGGGTGAATTTGAAAAGTGCAATTTCTGTTTCCAGTGCATGAGTGTGATAGGTTGGCACGAAAGACATACCCTTGTTCAGTAAGGTTTTTTCGATGGGTTTCAAATGTACACTAGAGATATTCATGATTAATTCCTCCGAGGGTTCCGTCGGCCTCCGTTTGTTGTTGTTTTTTTTGTTACCTTTTCCCCTCCTGATTCGCCTGTAGCGCCTCCCGTTGTTGACGTACCCTCTGGGGGATGGTTGGACGTCCGACCCAGGTCTAAAAAAGGTGTTTGTTTGCTCGTGCCACTGGTAGAGGGAGTGCTCTCAGTAGTGGTAGTAACCAAAGGAGTGCGAGTGGGAAGTGTGTCTTGCTCAGTTGCAATGCTCTCTTCAGAGGTCGAGGCCTCAGGTTTACGAAAAGTTCTTCTTTGGGCGTACACCTCTGCCCAGGTGTACACCTCATCGAGCTTATAATCAATAGTGTCTCTACGAAATTTCCGCAGTTTGCGGTCATGCACTTCTTTCGCATGTTCATCCAATTTGTCGTTCATGTCTTTTAAGGTTTGTTGTAATTCCTCAGACGTTAGTCTCTGTGAGAGGTCATCTTTCAGGTCCTTAATCTCTACTTCTAGTTCTTTTAGAATGACTGATAGTTCCTCAACTATCAATAAACTCAGATCTTGTAGTTTTCGGCAATGTCCATGAATGGATGCACACACATAATATCCTGTTGGATTAAGTCCTCAATGGACCCCACAGACGGGTCCGTCCTAAATCCTCTGTTGTTGCCACACATTTGTGATTCGGTCAATACCAAATCGCGTGGCCCCCTGGAATCCAGTGAGTGTGTTTTCTAAGACTTTATGAGTGTTAGAGATATATACTAACCTACTACAAAACTTACGTTAGTATACTAGGTGCACTACTAATGAGGGATACTACTTCTAACATACATTATGTGAGTGGCTGTGTGACTGTGTGTATCTGTGTGTAAGTGGGTGTCTGAGTGGCTGTTTGGGTGCAGGAGTGGCTGTTTGAGTGGCTGTATGGGTGTATAAGTGGGTGTGTGAGTGGCTGTGTGGGTGAGTGAATGGCTGTGGGAGCGGATGCATTGGTGAGTGAGTGAGGGGCTCTATGGGGGAGTGAGCGGCTCTATGGGTGGATAAGTAGATGTGTGAGTGACTGTATGGGTGAGTAAGTACGTATCTGAATGGCTTTACAAGTGAGTGAATGGGTGTCTAAGTGGCTGTATGGGTGAGTGAGTGGCTGATTGAGTAGAGGTTTGGTTAAGTGAGTTGGTGTGTGAGTAGATGTTTTGGAGAGGGAGTGTCTGTGTGAATGGCTATATGGGAAAGTAAGTGGATGTGAGAGTGCTTGTATGGATGTATGAATGGGTGTGTAAGTGGCTGTGTGAATGTGTGAGTGCTTGTATGGGTGAGTGAGTAGCTATGTTGAGAGACTGTATGGATGAGTGAGTGGGTGTGTGAGTGGCTGTATGGGTGAATAAGTAGATGAGAGAGTAGCTGTATGGATAAGTGTGTGGCTGTGTGAGTTGCTGTATGAGTAAGTGAGCTGTTGTGTGAGTACTTGTATAGGTCAGTGAATGGGTATGTGAGTGGTTGTGTGGGAGTGTGAGTGTGTGTATGAGAGGTTCTATAGGGGTGTGAGTGGATGTGTGAGTTCTTCAGTAGAAGATGTCATTTGAGATGTCATCAGTGATGTAATCAGTGATGCCACTGACCATGTCATGAGTGATGTAATATATGAGGTCATAAGCAGTGCATTGTGGAGGCGTAAGTTATACTCAGGAACCTCTAACTGCTGAATTTCACTGGCTTTGAAAGAGTGAAATCTAAGCCTAACTATAATATCCCTGTAACATTTGCTTTTTCCAGTGAATTTCTAAGGCTTTTTTTTTTTTGAAACCGTTTATTGCAATCTCAAGAATATACAAGTATGGGCCTACAACCTTCCGGCCGGCCGCTAGAATGACAGGAGCATATGACATACGTACAAAAACACTTGGCGTTGCAAAGGAGCAAAATAGGAGGTATCAGCGTCGTGGGCCACATCACTCTGACCCCACAATACGGTTTCATTTTATACAAACAACACAAAAACCACACCCGCAAGGCAACCTGCAATCGAAAGTAACAGCACGTGCTCCCCGAATGGGGGACCCCAGCCATCCACAGGAGTCTAAAGAGGGGAAGGGGAACAGATCGAGGACTGGGGGAATTCCGTGCTCGGGGCTAGGGAAAGGAGTCAACTAAGGGGACGGGGCTGGTGAGGCCGCAGGCAGCAGTGGTGGCGCGCAGATACCCCCGCGGTAGGCGTTCCAGGGGCCCCATACTTTCACCCATGCCCCAGGCTTACCCCTCGCCACATACACCACCTTTTCTCAGAACATGCACCAATCCATGTGTTCTTTCCAGGCCGACACCGCCGGGGGCCTCTGGGATCCCCACAGTTGAGCAATGTCACGCTTAGCTATCATATATCCCAGAGTCACCCATCGCGTCTGCGGAACCGAGTAGTCAGTTGGTTCCCACACGTTCAGCAGGCATCTCCTCGCTTCAGGCAGCAGCGCGACATGCGTAACCACTCGCAGGACCTCATGCACACCACGCCAGAATCGCTCCACCTTCGGGCATTCCCACAAGATATGCAAAAAAGTCGCCAAAGCGCCACACCCACGCTTACACAACCCATCCTCAGCATAGCCCATACGCAGAAGCCTTGGCCCCGTCATGTAAACCCGATGGAGTATCTTAAGCTGGACGAAGCGAAGGCGAGCCGGTATGGCCACCTCCTTCGGAGAGGCCACCGCGGAAATCCAGTCTTCGTCGTCCAACTCCAGCCCGTCGGCAACCCAAGCCTCGTGGAGGCCAGTCAGCAGGCCCGAGCGGTCATTAATCAATTTTTTGTAAATAAGGGAGATCGTGCTGTCCGGAACGTGGCCATCCAGCACTCTATCCTCCAGGGGGGAAGACTCCGGGATGGAGGCGACGTCTGGGAAGACTGAGCCCAGCGCGTGACGGACCTGCAAGTACCGAAAGTATTCACTGCCCTGCAGCTGAAACTCCGTCTGCAGCGTCTCGAATGTTTTAAATCCCCCTCTCGTCCAGAGGTCCCCCACTTTACTGATGCCGATCGTGTCCCACTTCTCGAAGCCCTTCGAGGTCCACAGGGAGCCCAATCTCTCAGACGCGTACAACGGTGATGCCCGGGTCAAACGGTCCTTCCACCCCATAGCTGCGTTAGCCGCGTGCCATACTCGTACCATGACACGCGTAGGTCCCGTCAGGCGGGGGCCGGGCGCGCCAGAGTAGAGCGCTCGATTATAGTCGCCACCAGGCAGGAGCATCTTGTCCATTTCAAATGCCGGGTTTAAGGCGGGCCCGTAAAGGCCATGATTAATTGCAGCTAGCTGGGAGGCCCAGTAATACCGTTTAATATCCTGGAGGGCAATCCCCCCGTCGTACCAGGGGAGCGTCAACTTCGCCAGGGCAATACGCGGCCTCCCGTCCCAGAACAGGCGGCGCTGTAGACTCTCCACCTCACGGAAGTAGCGCGCCGGGACTAAATCCATAGTATTCTGGAGAGTGTACAGGAAGCGTGGCAACGACATCATCTTAAACAATGCCGCCCGGCCGAGCGGCGAAAGCGGCAGGCGCCGCCAGCGCGCGACGTCCTCCTTCAAGCGCTGGAGGGGGGGAAGCAAATTCCGCTCGTAGCGGGCCTCCGGGTCCAGAGTAATGTAAACCCCCAGGTACCGAAACCCCTGTGAGGCAATCTGGATCGGACAGCCCAGCGGGAGAACGGGAGCCTCCCCGGAAAGCACATACACACATGATTTAGCCCAGTTGATGACAAGGCCTGAGTTGCGGCCGAATGAGCGCAAAACATCAACCAGGACAATCAGTGATTTACGCGGGGAGGCTAGGTACAAAAGGATATCGTCAGCGTATAGGGACACGCGGTCCTCATACTCGGGGGTCCAACGGAGACCACGGATGGAAGGGTGCCACCGCAGCCACTCCGCCAGGGGTTCCAAGGCCAGCGCGAACAGGAGCGGCGACAAGGGACAGCCCTGTCGCATGCCCCGTCCCAGCTCGAATGGGACCGACACTCTTCCATTCACCACCACCTGCGCCAATGGGCCCGAATACAACAATTTGACCCAGCTGATGAACCCCGGGCCAAATCCAAACTTCGCCAGCATAGCCCAGATGTATGGCCACTCGAGCGTGTCAAACGCCATGGTGGCGTCTAAGGACGCCAATATGGCCGGCTCCCGCACAAACGGGACACGCGCGAGCACCCCGTGCAAGCGCCGCAGATTAAGGGCCGTGTTGCGATGGGGAATAAAGCCGGACTGGTCTTGGTGGACCAGATCGCCCACCACGCCGACCAGCCGGTTGGCCAGCACCTTGGCGAGGATTTTGGGCTCCGCATTCAAGAGCGAGATAGGCCGGTAGGATGTAACCCGGTCTCGAGGTCTCCCTTCCTTGTGGATCACCACGATTGTAGCCAGACGTTGGTCCGGCGGGAGGGAGCCCAGCGAGTGGGCCGCCAGGAACATCGCACGGAGGTGGGGTGCCAGTACATCCGGTCGCAGCTTATACAACTCGATAGGGATGCCGTTCGGGCCCATGGCCTTGCCGGATGCGACCGAGCGTATGGCGAGGGCAATTTCGTCGGAGGTAGGAGCGGCATCTAACGACACCCTGTCCTCCACTGAAAGGGAAGGCAGCGCGATATCCCTAAGCAGGGCATGGGAATCCTCCTCCGAGCAGGGAGAAACCGGGGAATACACCTCGCGGAAATAATCCGCGAAACAAGAGACAATGTCTTCTGGCTCGGTGACACGCACACCATCCATCCTCTCAATCAGCGGGACCACACGACTCGCTCTCTCCTTTTTATCCAACCATGCAAGCAATTTACCAGCCTTATCACCCACATCATACAGTCGCCCCTGTTGCTCTCTATAGAGGCCCCTGGCCGCCTCCGTGACGAGGGCCCTGTAGGCCGCCTGCTTAAGTTGTAGGACATGTAGTGCAGCATCCGTCACCCCACCCTCTAGATCACCCTCCAATTCAGCGATTTCGGCCTCCACCCGGGTCACCTCCTCCTGCTCGCGCCTCCGGGCATGGGAAATAAAGGAGAGGGCCTCCCCTCTAAGAACTGTTTTGAAGGCTTCCCACAGGGAGATAGCCGAAGGGACGGACCCCGCATTCTCATCGAAATACCGCTGCAGGGATTTAATCAAATCAGCGTGAATGGTGGGGTCGCGCAGGTACCAGGCATTGATTGGAGCTACTCTGCCCTCCCCCCTCGGGAAGACATCAACTTGCAACAGGAGCGGGGAGTGATCTGAAATACCCCGCGCCAAATGGCGCACCTCTCCTACCCTCCCAACATAGACCGCAGGGACAAGGACATAATCAAGCCGTGAGAGGCTACCATGGGCACCCGAGTGGAAAGTGTACTGCAGCTGCGTGGGATGTTTTAAGCGCCAGCAGTCCACCAATCCCAGTGTATCTAAGAAGCCGGACAGCCACGCCTGTGCCCGGGGGAGGTCCCTAGGGGGGTGACGATCCACGGTCCCAGAAACCACCGCATTGAAGTCCCCCCCAACCACCAGAAGCCCCCCCGGAAGGTCAAGGAGGAGGCGCCCTAGGTCTGCAAAAGTCGTAGACTGTAACCCCGGTGGGACGTACACTGAGACAAAGACAACTACTTTACCCTCCATTCTCCCCACTAAGACAGTGTAGCGTCCCCTCTCATCATGGCGCACCTCGTCTATTTCCAACGGGAGCGAGTTCTTCACCATGATGCCCACCCCCGTGAGCCCGACGTGAAGCCCGAGTGGGCCACCAAGCGATAGCCACGCCGATTCATGGCACAAAAGGAATTACCAATAAGGTGTGTCTCCTGCAGGAAGACCACATCTGGCGAAAGTCGTTTCAAATACTGCAGGACCACACCTCGCTTAATCCTATCCCCCAATCCGGTAACGTTCCAGGACAATAAAGTCAGGTCCCTACCCCCCATCACATACAGAAGCCATCATTCGTCCCCCCGAGAGCACCTTAAAAACACCAATACGATAAAGGGTTTGCCTTGCGGTAAAAACGAACAACACCCCACCCCAACCCACCCATCCCAACAGAACTCCCCCCTCCCTGCACCCCTGCATGAGCCCAAACAGCCCCCCCAAAGTGCAGTGTGCCTGTCGCCCCATGAATGATTAAACTAACTAGTCCCCCAGAGGAGGAGGGAGAGCTCCCAAGAGACCCCGTACCACCTCCACAGGAGGGAGACTTAACGAACAGTCAAAAATGACGACAATATTGTCCAGAGCGAGGCCTACTATTAGTCCCTCAGTCCTGATCTGGCGAGCCCTCCCCTCCAACCGCGCCCCCCCCACCCCCCCGGCCCCGATCCCCGGGCAAGGAGTCCAACCAGTCCCCGGCTGCCTCGGGACGATCAAAAAAGTGCGTGCGGCCATCCACCTCCACCCGCAACTTAGCTGGAAAAAGCATCGCATACTTGAGGTTCAGATCCCGTAGACGACGTTTGACTCCGAGAAAGCTCAGTCTCTGCTTCTGGACCGCTGGGGTGAAATCAGGATAGAAGTTTACATCCATATTGTCAAGTCTGACCGGTCCTTGTTGCCTAGAAGTCTGAAGGATAGCGTCTCTGTCCCGAAAGTTGAAAATCCGGGCAATGAGAGGCCTCGGAGGGGCTCCGGCCTTAGGTCTTCCTCCGGGAACCCTGTGGGCACGTTCCACCGCAAAGAATTTACTCAGCCCCCGGGGCTGGAGATGGGTGAGAATCAGGTCCTCCACAAACAGGTCCGCCGCCGCCTCCTCACGTCCCTCTGGCACCCCGACAATGCGGACATTGTTCCTCCGGGCCCGACCCTCGGAATCCTCCAGTCGACGATCCATCAGGGCGCTCGCCTGGCCAAGCCGGCGCACCTCCTTTTGGAGGGCCGCCACGTCCGCTGTAAGGCCCGCGGTGGTGTGGGCCAAAGAATCGACCCGGTCATTGGTCTTGGATAAATCGGCCCTCACCAGGCCAACATCCACGTGGACCGAGTCAATCTTTTGCGCCAGTGTGTCAAAGCGCTGGTCCACCGAGGCCTTCATCTCGGCGATAGCGCCCATGACATCTCGCAGGGTCAGATCCGCGGGCAGCGCAGGAGCATCAGTCGGGCCCTCAGGGGACCTATGCGGCACCTCGGGAGATCCCTTCTGGAGGGTGTAGCGGTCCATGCTGTTGGACTGATGGGCTGCGCCTTTGCCCGGTCGCCATCTTGCTTTGTGGACATGGTTTCAGTCCCCAAATCGTGCCAATCACCTCGGAAAAGGCCGACAAACCAGTTCACGGGCTCCGGGGGGGGGGGCCACCACAGGATCACAGCCGGCGGGCCAGCAGGGCACCCCAACGAGGCCACACCACCGCACACCGCCCCGCAACCCAACCTCGCCTACGCAGCAAGGAGGGTGCAAAAGCGAAAGTGAAAGTGCGGGGTACGCGAGTCGCCCAGCCCTGCCCGCCGCTGTTGATCACTTTGTCTCCGGATCGCCCCGCAACTCCAATCCGGGGGGCCGGCGTGGAGAAGGCCGCAAACCTCAATCGGTGCTCCCGCCGGTGTCCGAGGTCCAATTTGGAAACGGAAAACGGGTGACACCTCAGCTCGGGCTCACCAACACAGTCCCCTCATCTAGGACAGGATATTTTCAGGATTTATGTAGGAGGTCACGGAGGTCCTCGGGAGCCTCGCACCTACGCGGCCATCTTGGTTGCGCGCTAGGCTCCTCCTCCTCTAAGGCTTTTTTTAATGTTGTTTCCTAACTATAACATCCCTGAAACCTTTGCTTCTTTAAGTGAAAATCTATGTTTTTTTAAAAATGTATTCCCTAAATGAAATCTTGAACCTTTGACAGTGAGTGTGTGAATGAGAGCATGAGTGTCTCAGTAAGTCTCTGAATGGTTATTAGAGTATCCGAGTTTCTGCTTCAGCTCAACATTCTGTGATTCTGGTCAAATCACTTAATCTCCCCATGTCTACAACCAAAATGAACTTGATCTTGTGTGATGTAACCAATGCTCATGTAAAGCACTCCAATACCTGACAAGTCTGTACTATATAAAACTGAAAAACACAAAAAATAAGGGGCAGATTTACAATAACTGGCGCATCCCTGCATATCAGCAGGGATGCGCCAGTTATTGTGCGTCAGGGTTCCGCCACCATGGATGCGCCGCATTTACAATGCGGCGCACCATGGGGCAAAAACGGACAGATGAGTGACGCATCTGTGCCTTTTTAAATTAAAATGTTTTAAGTGTTACCAATTTATTCCAATCAAGATGGCTTCAGGTGTGCCATACTTTTGTCATAAGTAAGACAGTAAGCGCTCTAGTTGTTCTTAAGAACACTCTGGGACATTCTGTGATAGGGCTACATCTGGGTGATATTTGGGCTACATTTGGGCTCTTTTGTCTCTGGTGGGCATCTTGGGAGATTTATTTGTTATGAAGTTTCCTAATTTCCTAATTTACTGCAGTCTCCTCAGTAGAAAATACTTTCAGTTTTTTACTTTGGTTCCATCAAGAAGGCGTTCAGATGTGTCACACATTTGTCATAAATTCTGAATGTTAGCACTATAGTTGCTCATTAGATCACTGTAGTAAAGCTACTGCTCACCAGGGAAGTCTGCTGCTGGTATTCAAAGTGCGTGTTTCAGTCTGCATGTCAGAACATTTTTATGACATAGAAGTGGATTTGAGAAGTCAAAATGTGCCCTAATTTTTCTTTCTGCAGCACTAATCATAATTTCTATGGCAAAATGAACCCCCTCATTTTGTTCCTTTGTAAATTAAATGTTTTAAGTGTTACCACTTTATTCCAATAAAGATGGCTTCAGGTGTGCCATACTTTTGTCATAAGTAAGACTGTTAGTGCTCTAGTTGTTTGTTAGAACACTCTGGAAAGCTGCAGTAGAACACAAAGGAATCAACTGACAGTCTCTGCCCTTGTTGTATGTACATGTTTTACTGAGAATGTCAGACTTCATTCTCACATGACTGAAAAAGAAAATGTGAATTTACAGAAGATATGCTCTCAGTTTAGCTTATTGATCACCTTCCAAACCTCTGTGGGAAAAGCATGAGAAAATAGTTTTCTCTCAAACATGATTAATGATATCACAGCAGAAGGCGTTTTCACATGGTAAAATCCCCTTAGAACACACCACAATTCCTAAAATGAGTATGGTACCATAAACAAATGATTTATAAAGTCTTAAAACCTTCTATTAACTGCAATGCTTTTTAATGAGGTGCTATCATGTATATTGGTCCCAAGATGGCTGCCAACACTTCTTGGATGAAGTACTGACAACCAATCAGATCTCACGATGAGATGTGTGGTTAGGCTCCGCCCAGATATATCTATCTTTTTAACTCTAATTTTCTCAGGAACTACTGAACGGATTTACACCATTTAAGCAAAAGGCACGAGTATGAACTGAGGACTACCTCTTTGCCAAATTTGGTGTAATTCCGTTCAGCAGTTCGGGCTGTAGCTGCGTCAACAGGTCCTATGGGAAAATGCATGGGGAAAACGCGTTTTGGGACCCCCCTTTTTTCTCAGCCCCCGCTTGACGAATCACCGTGAAACTTTCAGGATAGGAGTGGACCGGAGCTGGCCAAAAGCTTCGAAAATTTTGCGAAGATTCATCAATCGGAGCCAACGTTATTCCAAATAGAATGTTGCGGATTTCCTATGGAAAATAGGTCCTAACTATAACTACCTACTGGCGACTGCCAGTAGGTAATATATATATATATATATGTATATATATATATATATATATATATATATATATATATATATATATATATATATATATATATATATATATATATATATATATATATATATATATATATATTTGTATACATATATATGTGTGTGTGTATAAAATCACTGAAAAAACGAGGTTAAAGTAGCATTATAGTGATGTCAATTTCTCAGTGACAACATTAACATTTTGAACAAAACAAACACAGAAATTCAGCAGTTATAGATAATGGCCCTTAGTATAATGTATGCTTTCACCATGCACTGCTCATGCATGACCTTACACATAACACAACTCATGGGGTGTTCTATGACATCATTTATGGCATCACTGACGATATCAAAGATGACATCATCCAATGAGTGTGCAAGTTTGTTTTATAGTTTACCTAGTGGTGAGTAAGTATCATAATATTTGTCTACCTAATTTTGTACAGCATGGTTCTGGCTAATGGGTGAAAGTGTTTACAAAACACCTCTGCTCCTAATGCACCATAGGTGCATAGATGCATTGAGCATGTTATACATCTTTGTATTCAAAAGTACCGCTGTGTGCAAGTGACAGTTGACTACGTGTTCAATATGTTCCACAGAAGTTTTTTGGTACTGCAGAAAAAGTTTTCAACAGGATTAATACTCTACATACTAGACACTAACGTTTGTAAGAAGCCTTGAGTTATTAGACAGAATCATGTCAGCATGACACTTTCTACATAACTTAGAAGACTGTGTGCACCAGCTACTAACCAATATACATGTCCTTGTTTTGCTTGAGGAGATGGGCTATCTGTAACGGTTTCATAACTGTAAAAAGGGTGCAGGTAGTGAGATCCTTAGTACCTTTGGATCTTGGTTATTTTGAGCAAATAGTGTTTTTTTTTAATGACTGTTGCATAGAGTGTACACTGTTCTTAGTAGATACTATGTAATACTCTGTGGTATGTTTCTTGTGGAAGTTTCACTGTTTATAAACAGTGTGTCATCAAGTAAACTCTCTCCATAGAGTAAACACTATTTACAGTACCCAGAGTTTCAGGTGTTTGATCTGGATAAAAGCTGTCTGTAGTACGTCATTTGTTTTGTAACTGGCATTCACTATTTTTAAAAACTTTGCTCTCTGTGAACAGTTGTATACAGATTGGATTGAACACTGTACTCAATGAGGGTTTCCAATATATCTGTGGTTAATTGTTAATGTGAACTATGCTAGCTGGAAAGTGTATGGTATAGGGTCAATGTTGCACATAATGCATGATTTCTACACCTACAAGCGTTGCGTCAGTGTTGGCAGTAACTATGAATGATAGTCTCCTGAGCTATTTGTACTTACTGTCAGACCTCTAATGCCATAGTAATTTATAGACCAATATGTGGGAAAATTAAGCTTGGATGATGTCATCAGTGATATCATCAATTATGTCATTTAAGATGCCAACAGTGATGGTGTCATAGAATATGTGCAATGAGTGATGACATATGAGAAGTCATATGCAGGGCATTACAGAACACAAATTATAGTTAGTTAGTGATGCTACCTATAGCTATTGAATGTGTATGTTGTTTTCATTCAAAGTGTTAATGTTGTCACTGAAAAAAAGCACCTAACTATAACGTTACTGAATATATATATATGAAACCATAAAAGCAACATAAGAAATATTTGTAAAATTATAATGTGTAGCCACCACTGTACATTACACAAAAATATGGACAATATTACCAGCCTCCAAGTCACTTGTGCAAAGGTACACAAAATGTACATAAGAGACAATCCTTTATTATTGCATTGGTCCAAAAATACAGCTCCAGTGTATTAATTGCTAGTGATACCTAAATTCTCACATTCCTTTAATTTTACCCCCAGGTTGGCAGACTAGCTAGTTCCACCCAATGAGAAGGCTCCAAACTACTGGGAGCACAATACGAGGAATAAAATACTTGATTTTCGTAATAAATACCATGAAGCATAGGAAAATCATCTATAGAGCACAAAAACATATCGTACCAATGTTTGTGGCAAAGCTGATCTAACTATAAACACGGCAGAGGGGATGGCAACAACGCCTTTTCTTAGGGTGAGCAGAGACAACAAAACCCCTCACGGTCTGACATGTTAGATCAAAACACCTCCTGAATAGTATACATAAATTTTACTGAAATAACACTTGCCCACACCATAGACAGAATTAATTAGCCCTTGCATTGTAAACAAGATTCATAGCTCTGGCACTGTTGGTTCCCAGGAGTCTACCCCTGGTTCGCCATGCACACCCTAGAAATTTCGCCATAACACAGATAATAGTGCTACCGGTGTCTGTTTTTAAGATTCCCAGGAACTCTAGGTGCCCTCTTACTCCTAAATTGCATTAGATTGGTATTACCCACTTCCTTCTAGCCCCAACATAGTTCAAGCAGAAAAACAAAAAGTATGCAGTTCATTCCTCTGATGTAAGGACGGGCAATTAGTATTGTGGGTGGATGGCAATTTCCATCCAGAACAGAAAGTGTAACCCACTCTAAACTCAATAAGAATCTTCATGTCTCATGAATTGCTAATAATGTCCAAGTATGGTTCATAGAAATAGTTGCCTTTATGTTCAAGGAATACTTCCATACACCTTTGCAGGCAGGTGGCTGTTGTTTCCACATTCCCATTGCATCCCAATAGGATGCCTTAAGTTCATGCTTTGTGAGAAAGGTAGTAACAGCTCACTCTGGCCAACGTGAGTTTAGCTCCAATTTCATGAAAGAAATATGCAAATGATGTAACCAGGGAATTTTGTGATGGATATCCAGGGCCATAAGCTCCATCAGGGCTTCAGTATAAATAGCAAGATAAGGAGTAGTTTCTAGTCTTCTTAAATAGAAATGCCATCTAAGCCCAACCTTGGGGCCGATTCACAAAACTAATGTGAGATAAAATCCTAAACGTATTACTTTTGGTATTCACAGAGGGCATTTAGTAGTAGTAAAGTTAATACTCCTAACTTTATTACTACTAAACTGAGATGAAATCCTAAACTTACTACTTTTGGTATTCACAGAAGGCATTTAGTAGTTGTAAAGTTAGGACTCCTAACTTTACTACTACTAAATGCCTTTTGTGAATACCGTAAGTCATAAAGTTAAGATTTATTCTCTGCTAATAATGGGGCATTCTCTGGGGTATGCCCACACGGTTCAGCTCCACGGAGGGCAGATCCCAAGGCCTTGACGTTATGTAAGTGCAATGCCGGTAACAATGCTTTGGAAGATGAAGCATGAAATATTTTTGCAATCTCCCCTTAGATCTGTTTTAACTTCAGGCAGTTTTTATAAATTTGGGCTGACCAGGGCATATTTGATGATAATTTTACCCGAAGGACGTCAAACTCGACAACCTTTCCCAATGAGAAACCCCCAAGTGACATGGTACCCTTTAAAGAGCAATGGGGATTCAGACACATGAATTTTATTTTTATGCCATTTACTATTAGAACACACATATTAAAAAAGTCTATAAAAGAATTAATCAATTTCTGGAGCTCCATAGGAGTCTTTGACACTAATAATGTATCATCCGCAAATGGCAGCGCTGGTACTTTAGTAAGAGTGCTGCTCGGAGCTTGATGGACACAACCCTCCAGATGTGAAAATACATAGTTCAAAAATAGCATGAACAGGGTCGGTGCATTTATGCAGCCCTGTCACACACCTTGAAATTTTGGGAATTTCTCTATTAATTGGCCCTGTGCTCCCCAATGTACTCGTGCTGATTTGTTCTGCTGGAGAAGCATGGCAAGATACAAGATATTGTGCGGGATCCTCATGTTCCTAAGAACAGATCACATATTTCCCGTTGAAGGCTGATTTTAGACCACAAATGCCACATAAAGGTGACCCCCAACCAGTTTAACATCTTTCCAATAAAGGGTCAAATATCTCAAACCCTGATTGATTGTGCTGGTGTTACACCTGAAACCAGCCAAGCAAGGAGATAAGATACAAATATTCTCAACCCAGCAGTACTTGGTGACAACATATTTTTTGCAAACAGGCTAATTGGTATTTAATTAAATGGAACATCATGAGACCCTCCTGAATATTGGAATTATTTCTGTGCAGGCATGGGGGCACCCCTAGATATGGCATTTGTGATATAATTTATGTAAAGCACCCAATTGTCTACCTCATACTGATGTAGGTCCCCGGCTTTTCATCTGGTCTGGCTGCCTTTCCTAGATGTATTACTATTTATTGCCCTACTTGTATCTACTATGTCAAGTAGTAGGGGCTCAGATTTTCCCCAGAGTCATGGCTAGGTCTGCCCATTCAAACGGGAGTCAAGTATGGTTTGTTCGCTAGAGTAGAGCGTGGTAAAATGTTTATGCCAGACAGATGGCTGGATGGAATTTCTGACTGCCTTATGCAGGCTTGAATGAATATTAGCCCTGGTTTGCCAGAAAGCATATGAGTCCCTTCTCCAGGCTGCTTCCAAGAGGCTGCCCCAGTTGGTGTCATCCCATTCTGTTTTGGCTTCCCACAGTGTTACCTTATAGGTCTTCCTAGCTACTGCAACTCTAGGTGGACAAATAGAATTGGTTGCTTCAAGAAACTTTTTTTTGGCCATCCTTCAATTTTTCTTAAATCATTTGTTAACCACCCGATGGAGTTTTAACCTTCTGCCTGCTATCTACCCTAAATAGTGATTCTAAGATATTAAGATAGACCTGGTGGGCAGCCATTATGGCATCCACGTTACCTCGCTCACGCTCTGATTTGGAGAAACTGATCAGTGCTTCCTGACTAATCTTCATTATGCTCTCAAATACCTCTGCGCTATAAACAACTTTATCCCTTTGAGCATGTGCCGATTGTTTGCTGCACTGACCTCCCTCGTGCTTAGCAGATTATGAGCCCCAGGATTATGTTGGTTACCCACTTCAGCGATAGGTTTAGGGCATTATGGTTGCTATCGCCCCTTAGTATTACCTCCATATGTACTACATGTGGCCAGAGCTGAACTTCCTGGATAATATAATCAATCCTGCTAGTTTTAATAATTCTCTTGAAAGTCACTGCCCCCAGCGGGTCAGACATGGAGCAGCTGTTGCACACTGTCAAACATTTAAACAATGTAAGTGTCAATACCTGTAGCACCGCTGGAGACCTACTGTAGGCCTGCCATATCCCAAGCTGAGGAATGCCTCACTGCTAATCCTCCTTATCAGTGAGCTCAGCCCCCTCAGACCAGAGTGGCTTCCCTATCAAAACAACTGGGCTCGAATGCTACTTGATATCCAAATGTTCCTCTAGGGTCCCCAGGGTACATGATTCAACTTTGCCCTAAGGAATATTTTATGGATGTTATAAAATTGCAACCTTCTGCGAGTAGAGTTGGGAATTGCCAAGAACTACACGTTAGAATAGCCTACCTTGTGGAGATGCTCAATGCTCTACCTCTAATGGAACACACAGATGTCAAAACCTTCAATGAACTCCTTCAACAACAGGAGTATCGAGCATAGACTTCAGACCTGCAATGTTCAAGGAGAGGATGTTAATTATCCCTGTGGTCAGATCGGAAGTCAAGCCATGGGCCTTACAATTCCCACATGGTGAATCCGACCCATGCTCTCTAAGCCCACCCAGGGGGGTAACAAGTGGCCCAGTTGAACTAGACAGGGGGAAAATGGGCACAAATACAGGGTACTGCACAGAAAGTCAGTCCGGGCTACTGAAACAGGAGTCCAGATTGATCAATGCTCATGCTGATCTGGGGCCTTGGATTCATTGGGGTCGGTGGCAAACTGGCTGATACTGGGCTGGTAGACTGAGCTTGTACCAAATTTTTGTTGTGTTGGCAGTAATTGTTTTTAATTCCATAGTGATTAAAACCACCACTAAATTCCTGTTTGCTAGGTGGATGTGTTTGTAGTCAACTGTCTCTGTGGGACAACTGTACTAACAATATCCTCCCTTATAATCAACTTGCAGTCTCGAATTGCTTTAAAACAATGGGTGCACTTGTTAATATGTGCACTCTCATCCTAATCTCATCCCCCTTTTAGCACATATACCAAAAACACATTGATCCTGGGGCCTTAACACCACCTATGTGCTTGACAAATTTGGAGAAAGTGGATAGTTTATAGTTATGTATGCTGTTGGGCCTTTACAGCACTCAGCTACCATCAGAAGAGGATACCACCCTTAAGTTCACAGCATTGTGTCCGTTTCCAGTGGCTGACCTCGGGGTTCGATATTTATTGATAGAACTAGGGGCTGCTACTTCATTCCTTGGGCTTCTTGTCATGGACAATGGTCTTTCTTCCCCTTTTAATGAGCCCCAAGTCTGTCTTCTTTGCTGCGAGCAAGTGCGTGGTGGGCTAGCATGACTGGATAGTTTGTCGGGCATTCCTCTCTTAATATTCCCTTCAAATAAATGTGTTTTGTTGTTGTTCTGTACATTGGCATGTGCCACTTTTAACAGGCCAACTACTGTGAATTTGACATTACGTCCATCATGACCTTCAGGTCTCTAAACTCCCTCCTCAGGTTGTCTATTAGAAGGATCAATAAAGGGGAGGTTTTGTCTTCATGGCATACATCAGCTATAGTACTCAACTGCAAGTCAGGTACAGCAAGCAGTTCATAACGGTTCGAACATGGCACTTGGAATTCGCTATCATTGCTAGTAGCTGTAGATGAAGCATCTGTGTGGACCAGGGCCAAGTAGGATCCCTCCACAATGATGCCCTGGTCTCGCTTCCAAGCCTGGGAGTGTTAGCATTAGCTTTAGGTTTTTTTTTTTAACTGTTTAATCTCTTTGTTTTCATGGAATTCTGCAGGCTACATTGACGTTCGGAAGGGGGGGATGAGGTCAAAGCCAGAGAAATCCAACAGATGCAGTTCATTGGAGAGCACAAGTAAGACTGAAAACTAAACCAAGTGGCATGGGTGGTCTTTTCACCACCTACACAAGAAATGATCGGAGGCAAGACAGAAAATAAACGACAGAATCCCGCAGTCAGCAATCACTATCTTTTTTTACGTCTTCCCGGAGCTTGAGCCATACTTCTCCATTGCGCTTACAACATCCATGCCTTTTATGACGGAGCCAAATACGACGTGCTTGCCATCCAACCACATAGTCTTGGCAGTGCAGATGAAGAACTGAGAACCGTTCGTGTTGGGCCCAGCATTAGCCATGGACAGGATTCCGGGGCCAGTATGTTTGAGTGGGAAGTTCTTGAAGCAGATGGAGCATCAAAGCAGACGGAGCTTCGAAGGAGACGAGCAGTCACCGTCTACACTGTTCAACCCATATAATCGCCACCATGGTTTGGAGGGTTCTCTTTGATGTCACGGCTGATGGCGCTCCCTTGGGACGCATTGAAATGGAGCTCCAGGATGATGTTGTGCCAAAAACAGCCAATAACTTCAGAGCCCTGTGCACAATGGAAAAAGGGTTTGGTTTCAAGGGATTGTGCTTCCACAGGATCATTCCCGATTTCATGTGTCAGGGCGGTGACTTCACGAACCACAATGGAACTGGTGGAAAATCAATCTACGGTGCCAAGTTTGCAGACGAGAACTTAGCATTAGCTTTAGGTTTAGCGTTACTTCGCTTTTCTTTCTAGAGAGTTCCTGTATCGTGATATATAGTAGGCTCCAGGGATTCCCATCCACTCAGTTATTTGGTGCACCATACTGGTCCTGGTTCAGAAGAGTCTCTGCTTACTCGATTATTTGATCAATGTGGTCCAGTTTACAATTGTTCCCGGCCTATACTGGACCTGCAGCTCTCCCATGTTTTTGGTGCTGGTAAGAGGGTCTGCAGCTTTGCGTTTCCCCATTGGGTAAGCTTGTTCCTTGCCAGCAATTAACTCTTACAAAAGCTCTTACACTTGCCCCCTTAATAGGACGGGCAATAGAAGATAATGTTCGGGCATGGCCCAACCCGACCTCTTCCAGTTGCTGATGGGCAGAAGAACCAAGGTGTTCATGAAGAATACAAAAAGTGGCACCCTCAGGTGCAGAGGAATCTCAATCTCAAACCAGTCCACACCCCTTTATCACAGCCAATCCAAGTGTTACAGTTTGTCCCTACTGCTCCTTACAGCAAATGTAGACAGGGGCAAGCGAGGAAGTGAGGCCAGGCCCACACCACTCCACAAGCTCTGAGGCAACCTCAACGACTTCCTCCCAAGATACTGCCAGATAGAGTTAATGTAAAAGTTGGAGAATATTTCTAAACTCAGGGGCCACAGCCTAGGAGAAGGGAGGATTAGGGGGTCCCAGGCTCAGTCACACAGAACCCCCCAACTACTAGCCTCACAGTGAGGTCTCTGTGTCTCCTTAGAGTCTATAGCAGCAGATGCTGGAGGCCACCAAGGCCCTCCGGCAGCACACCGACAATTCAGGCGTACCAAATCTGGATCACAAACCTCTCCTCAGTGGGCCTGGAAAACTCAGAGCATGACCTCAACTCTAGGCATAGACACACAGGCAAGCCTGCCGCCATTTCTTCACCCGTCATTTCTTCCAATATTTTGATTTTGCAGTGTTAATCTGTCAGGGAGGTGTCGCTGGGTAGTTTGTCACTCCACATGATTGTTTCTGGGGTCGATGAAAAGGAGTAATGCTGTATTCAGGTCAGATGTTTGGGTGATCGGGCCTGGTAATTGTTTTAAGGAGTCAGAGCAGTATTCAATAATCAGCTGAAGTGCCAGTTGAATATATATTTGCATATTGGCTAAAGGAAACAACGGTCACAGGGATGTCATAGTTAAGAAATAGCATTAAAAAAATTCAAAATGTACTAAAAAAACAAAGGTAATAGGGACATTATAGTGAGTGGTTCAGATTTTACACACAAAAAAATATAGAAATTCAGCAGTTATAGCTATACTTACCTCAAGTAACTATAACTCCTGTCCTAAGGTAACTATAACTCGCGTCCATGTCATGTACAGTTTTCTCATCAATAATTGCACTACAAATGTTGCACGGATATCCATGATGTCATAAACGATGTCATGAGTGATGTAATATGTGGTGTAATTAGCATTGCATGGCGAGGGCACAACTATAACGACTGAATTTCTATGGTTTGTGTATAAAATCACAACTTAACTATAACTTCCCTGTAACCTTTGTTTTTGGTGAATTTCTAAGTATAAAAAAAAAATCTATAGCGTAACTATAACATCCATGTAAATTTAGTTTCTTTCAATTAATTTCTATGGTTTCTTAATGTTATCTCCTAACTATAACATCCCTTTAGCCTGGGTGTATGAGTGCCTGTGTGGGTGTGCAAGTGGGTGTGTGAGTGGCTGTGTTGATCTGTGAATGTGTGTGTGAGTGGCTGTGTGGGTATGTACATGGGTGTGTAAGTGGGTATGTGAGTTGTTCTCTGGGTCTCTGGGTGTGTGAGTAGCTGTATGAGTATATAAGTGGGTGTGTGAGTAGATTGCTGGTTCTCTGAGTGGGTGTGTGAGTGATTGTGTGGGTTTAAGAGTGTTGCTTGGGTCTCTGAGTGGATGTGTGGATAGCTGTATGGGTGAGTGAGTGAGTGGGTCTGTGAATGTTTGGATGGGCCTTTGAGTGGATGTCTGAGTGGCTGTACAGGTATGAGTTGTTGTGTGGGTATGTATGTGAGTGTGTGATTGTGTGTGTGAGTAGCTGTATTGGTATGTCAGTGGGTATGTGAGTGGTTCTCTGGGACTCTGAGTTCATATGTGACTGGCTGGTTGGGTCTGTGAGTAGGTATGTGAATGGTTTTGTGGGTTTTTTAGTGGGTCTGTGAGTGGCTGTACAGGTGTATGAGTGGTTGCATGTGTGTACATGGGTGTGTGAGTGCCTGTGTGTGTCTATGAGTGGGTGTGTGAGTGGTTCTCTGGGTCTGTGAGTAGGTGTGCAAGTGGCTGTATGGGTGTTTGAGTTGTAATCTGGGTTTCTGGGTGGGTGTGTGAGTGGCTGTATGCATGTATAAGTGGTTTTCTGGGTCTCTGAGTGGGTGGTTGAGTGGCTGTTAGTGAGTGAGTGTGTGAGTGAGTGTGTGAATGTTTGTGTGGGTGTGTAAGTGAGTGTGTGAGTGGGAGTGGGTTTGTGTGGGAATGGCTATACAGGTATGTGAGTGGGTGTGTGAGTGAATGTGTGGAAGTGGGTGTGTGAGTGAGTGTGGAAGTGGTTCTATGAGTGGGTGTATTTCTTTTTTTGATTGGGATCTGGATCTGTGGATCCATCATGGATTTACATGGAGGCTGCACTGATTGGTGGATTTGCATATCCACATGTGCCCAAAAAACAATTTTGGGACAACTTCATGCCCGTGAGGGCTCCCTCACTGACCTTTCTATCAGTCCCATCCTATCCTGACCCCTTATATCCAATTTACCCTTTATTTCTCCCTAGGAACCGTTTCCCAATTGACAAAATTATGGCCGCAACTTTCCTTTAAGGCTGTGGCCAGCCAATCACAAGATTGCTGTTGGAACATGGACCCGTGGATCCACCACGGTGGATCCACAGTAGATCCGCATTTCTAGATATACATATTTTTTTCTTTGATAACTCTAAAACTACTGAACAGATTAACACCAAATTACAAAAAGCACTCTTTTTGGACCATGCTCTAGATTTCTGCTAAATTTGGTGAAATTCCTTTAAGCAGTTGGGGCTGTAGTCGTGTCTAAAATCCCTATTGGAAAATTGCATTGGGAGCACCCCCTTTTTCTCAGCCCTCGCTTGAAGAATCACTCCCACCGCAACTTTCCAAACAGCAGCTGAAATTAATGGCACACTAGTTTTGAAAATTTCGTGAATATTCATCAAACTGTGCCAAAGATATGAGCAAAACAGAAAATGCTTTTCCTATGGAAACTTGGACCTGACTATAATTACCAGTAAGATATATATATATTTATCTATAGATAGATAGATAGATAGATAGATAGATAGATAGATAGATAGATAGATAGATAGATAGATAGATACATAGATACATAGATACATAGATACATAGATAGATACATAGATAGATATATCTATATATAACCCAGTTGTTAGTTGTAGTGAGTGGAAGACATAACTCACGGAGTTAAATGAAAACTACTGCTGAGCGGGCAGAATGAGGAGCACATCGGACTAGTAAGTAGTATAAAAATTTCCATGACAAAACAAGAACTGATCTAGCTTAACATTTGCAGTCTGCCAACATGTTTCACGAATCAACCAAAAAGTGGCGCTCTCAGACTGCTGCCATACCCCCCATTTTACGGAAGGCACTGTTCCTGCCAGAGCAAGCATTATTACAGGAAAATTGGGCTATGAAGAAGAGTTATTTATCTCATAAAACACTTCAATCACTATCACAAGGTAACTGGAAATGTGGCATTTTAAAGATCAACACATTCCATATGAAGATATTTTCCTGTCCAATTACCATCATCTGGCCAGTGATATGCCGCGTCTTTTCAAGATAACCTCAGCAATGTGATTGCTAACCGTAGAAACATTTTCACATCCTTTCTCACTCACTCTGTGTGCTCACAGGTGGAGGAGCAGGAAACTGTCCTCGTGAGCTAACTGTGAGGCTCTTGCAACAGCGCAGCATTCTTTACATCATTCAATCAAAGCTAACGTATCCCCCATGCTAGCACCTTCAATAGCAGTATCTTTTATGAATAGTCGCTTCATCCTCCCAATAGGCAGGTGGGTCTCTAGGTAATTTTTATGGCTGGGCAAAGATTTTTGACACATGCTACTACATAAGTTAACTAGCGTTTATGGTCCTCAAGCACGCCTCCACAGAAGCACTAGATGTGTTCTCTCTTATTGTGTAAAGCCAATTTTTTTAACGCATTTTTCTACATCATTCAGGTAGTGCTCACTCAGTCACAATCAACCATCTTCGGGCAGAACTATATTTGTGTATTTCTGCACCCTCCTTCCAATGAGTACAAGCCACATTGTGCCATTTCTAGGCTTTTGGAAATATTTTTACGCATGCTTTCACATAATTTGGGCAATGCTAACAAGTTCACATACACGTCTCTACAGCATTATTCCCATTGCAAACATGGATGCCTTCCTTCAATGAGGAAAAGCCATGCTGGGTCATTAGTGCTGGCATTCAGTCTTTACAAGGTACATCCCGGGTTCCAGTGGATTTGATAGTAGTACTCTTCTGCAGCCCTGCACAGTGCAGAGGATGTTGCTTCACCTCATCCATTTCAAGCTGAAATAGGTCACCTGACGATCTCTCATTGCTCATAGGAGAACTTAACCTGAGCCCGTGAGCAGTCTGTTTGGCCACACTTATTATCATAATGCAGCAGCAGCGGGACCAGCTGGCCATTGCCTCCCAAAAAATTTAACCAAAGCAGTTGCTCTGCCCTCAATTCGAAGGCAGAGTTAGAGGAAGGTCCAGTAATGTGAAGAATGAAAATTGGGCCAGCAGGCCCTTACACATACTAGCGCTTAACTGGAGTACTAAGATTGATAGGAGGACAATTATTTCCGATTAGATGCTGTAAATGGGTGGTATTTTATATGAGCAGCCAAGGCTTAGACTACTACCTGAGCACAGGACCGTTAGGCTGAGAAGCAACAGCAGATCCACATGCTCGCCTGACATTTGTGCCATTCCCCACAGACTGTCGACAGCTAGCTGTATATAAATAAGGAGTGGGGTGCCGGTAAGCACCACAACACAGCAGTTGGCTGAGTTGTCACCAAACGTCATGCTCCAAGCGGAGCATGGAGTTGACAAACTACGCTAACTCCACCGGCAGAGCAGAATTTACCGCCCACCCCTAGGTATAGATAGGATTGCTTTTCCATAGACATTTTTGGTTTGCTAATAACTTTGGCACAGTTTGACCAATCTTTAAGAGAATGTCCAAATAAAAGCGAATTCACTTCAGCTCCTTACTGGAAAGTTTTGGGGTGATCCATCAAGCGGGAGCTGCGAAAAAAGGGGGAGGTCCAAAAAGCAACTTTTTTGCATTCATTTTCCAATCCCGGGGCCGAAATGTGAAAAAAAGGAAGGGGGACTGCATGGCCCCCTTCACTGAGCCTTAAAAAGGCCCTCGAGACCCCATCTCCAGGGCCATAGCTTAAATGAAAAGGGAGGTAGTCGTGTGGCCCCCTCACTGAGTCTTTAATGGCCCCATAGACCCCATTCCCTAGGGCGTCTTCACTTACTGTGTCCCTGCCCACAATATGCTCCTAAGGGATGATAGCAGACTTGTGTTCTCTTTCCCTGCCCGTACTGATTTGGGCAGGGTAACAAAACATATATTGCTCCCTCCCAGAAGGAGCAGCCTCCAACGTGGTGCTTGGTGGATGCCCTAGGTGGGCACTGGGGCACCCACCTATTATTAATGAAGGACCTGAGTAAGGCATGCCGAAGCCATAATAGGTACGGGGAAGGGGCCACAAGGTCATCTCCCATTAAAAAAAAAAATACAGCCCTGGGGGATGAGGTCTCCGGGACCTATTAGGGTTCAAGCCAGTTTAATAAACACTTTAATTCACCAATTACAGTTATCTCAAATGAATATAACTCATGCCCTAAACTCTCTGCATGCACGCTGTTGTTATCAATGATGTCATTTCAGATGTTGCAATGATTGTATCAATGATATCATAGAACATTCAATGAGTGATGTAATATCTGAGGCAATTAGCAGTGCTTGGTGAGATCATGAGTTATAGTTACTTTACGACACGAGAAAGGCTCCTGCCGAGTGGGAGCTCATAATTCTTCCCTACCTGGCCAGGCAGGGCAACAACAGTGTCCTGGGCAATAGGGTCCCCCGGACATTGTCACTGAGCCTGCCCCAGGAAATGTCTCACTCCCTTTTAGAAATTATTCAGCCCAGGGGTTTCTGGTTTGAGGAGGGGGGCCTCCAGCCTGCCTCCATTAGAAATTAATCTTCCCCGGTGATTAGATCCTCTGGGCTTAGAAAAGGCTCTGGTGGGGGACTACCCCCTTCCCAGTAAAAATATATTGTGTCACCCGCCTCCTCCGCCCCTGGGGACCTGGCCCACCCCAGGTTATTTTTTGGAAAAAAAGGAGCCTGCAATTTAATTTTAAAAAAATTGCAGCAGATCCACAGATTATTTGCAAATTTGCTGTACACTTTTTTTCAAAAATAGGTTTTTGGCGCTGGGGGGGGGGGGGTCTTCTCGGACCCCACCAGAAGGCTTAAGGGGCAGAGTATCCCGACCCTGCCCCTATATGTTTTTTTATACTTATTTTCAGGAAGGGCATGGTTTCCCCAAGTACTAAACTGGGTGTGCTCAAATCTTTGCTGATAGGGTGGCAGCCAATCTGATCTTATCTCTAGAACTGTTGGCTCCACGGATACTCTGTAGAGTAAAGTACATTTACATTTTGAACATTAATTTCTCCAAAACAATTGAATGGATTTAAACCATATAATAAAAACACGCTTTCTGGACCAAGATCTACCTTCTACCAAATTTGGTGTAAATCTGTTCAGCTGTTTGGTCTGTAGCTGTGTCTAATTTTCCTATTGAAAATTGCATGGGAAAAATGTGTTGTGGGACTTTTTTTGGAGAGTTTTGTGAAGCTTCATTAAATGGTACCAAAGGTATAAGCAAACCAAAAAATCATATGCCTCTGGAAACGTGGTCCTAACTTCAATTACCCAGTGGCGACTGCCATGCACAGTTTTCTAATCAATAATTTTATTGCAGTGTTGCAGTGATATTATCAATGATGTCATAGAAGATGTCATGAGTGATGTAATATGTGGGGTGATTAGCAGTGCATGGCAAGGGCGCAAATTATAATTACCTTAGGGCACGAGTTATAGTTACCAGAGATAACTATAACTGGTGAATGTCAGTGGGTTTGTACATTCATTACATTACATTGTCAGTAAAATTCTCACCTAACTATAATGTTACTTTAACCTTTTGTTTGTTTAGTGAATTTCAACAGTTTTCTAAACATGAACAGATATTTTGTTATCGTACATGCCTGGCAGGGAGTTGGCAAATACCCCTGCAGGCAGCCAACCTCATACTGCACACAGCCTTTGGTCATGCATGGCGTGGCTTGGCCATAGGCAGGCCCTGCACCTCATTCACACTGGGGAGTTAGCCACAGGGCCTGTATCCAACCCCCCTCCAGACAGCCAACCCCACACTGCTCACAGCCTTCAGCCAAGCACAGCAGGGGGTTGGTCACAGCCTGTGGTCTGGCCCTATGGCCAACCCCCTTCACACAGGCAGCCAACCTCTATGAGCCAATAGTGACCCCATCCCCCCAGAGCCACAATACTTTAAAATGGGTTTGGGGCAACGCAGCCCCCCTCCTCAAGCCTTATTAGGCCCCAGGAACCTCATCTCCTAGAGTTACTTGGGCCGCATGACATGAAAAAGGGGAGGGGGCCATTAAGTGGTTTGGAATGTAGCTGTGTCTAAAGTTCCTATTTAAAAATAATGAAGAAAACCCGTTTTGGGCCCTCCCCCCTTTCCTCAGGCCCTGCTTGACAGATCACCCCAAAACTTCACATTAGGAGCTGAGGAGGAAAAACATTTTTTGGGGAAGTTTTTGTGAATATTCGTCAAATGGAGTCAGAATTATTAGGAAAATAAAACTGCTTTTCTTATAGAAAACATGGTCCTATCTTTAAATTCCCAGTGGCCAAGCAGTTAAAGGGACATTATAGTTACATGGATATGTTAGTGACAATATGAATGTTTTGAATTAAAAAAATACAGAAACAGTTATAGCTAACTATAGCTTGCGCTCCTGCCATGCATTGCTTATGCCCTCACATACTGCATCACTCATTACATGTTTTATGACATCATTTATGACATCACTGATGACACATAATGTTGTCACTGACATACTCACCTAACTATAATGTTACTTTATCCCTTGTTTTGTTTTCTAGAGATGATGTATGATTTCGCGCTACTGCACTGTTTTTGTTGTGTATATGGTATTAGAAAATGAATACAAAGATTTTCACTGACTACTAAGGTTTTTTAGACCGAAAACAGATCTTTTTATCACAACTACCTATAACGTTTGTTGAATTTTGGCTTATTCAGTGAATTTCTATGTTTTCCTTTACGTTAAGTATTATTTTATTATCATGCGTAAACCAACCCCCCTTCCGTATGCAGGTTTTGGCCATGCGCAGTGGGGGTTGGCCCACGGGCTTGGCCTTCCGCCAGTCCCTATGGCCAAATCCCCAGCAGTCTGCCAACCCCACACTGCATACAGCCTTTGGCTGTGCACAGTGGGGGTTGGCCACAGGGTTTGACCTGCTGCCATGCCCTGTGTCCAGGCCCCCAGCAGGCTGCCAACCCCACAATGTGCACAACCTTTGGCATGCATGGCAGGAGGGTTGCTTTAGGCCCACAGGTACCCCATCCTGTGAGGAGAAAACATAAATATTAAGGAAAGGAGGGCATCTATCCCTTCCTCAAGCCTTCATTGGTCCCAGAGATCCCATTCCCTGGGACCAATTCCAATAAAAAGGGGAGGGGGGAGTGTGGCCCCTCCTACTCAAGCCTTAAAAGCCCCCGGGACAACATTCCCAAGGGCCAAAATCTTAACCATTGGTTTCTTCAGTGAATATTTACATATTGAAAATGTATGTGGCACAATAACACATTATTTATGGCAATTGAACTAATAAAAACACATCTTCATATTTATTTATACTGCAATAAGGGCATAATTGAGTTTGTTACCACAGTTACAGCAAAAATGGCATAAGAAGAAGTTATTTGCTGCTTCACACATTGTATGTAATTATTACTTAAAGCACAGAAGCAATTATCCTAATGGTCACAATATCTCTAGAGTCTGAATTTTCCTTGCTGCATGCATTTTACCACGTGCATCCTGGTTAAATATGTTTGGTCAAACAAATACACTTGAAAGAAATGCCATGGCATTAACTTGGTTTGGTTCGTAAGGGCTATATTGCCCAGTTTTAGTCACAACAGGTTAGTTATTGTTAGGACCACCTTTCCATGGAAAAAGTATTGTTTGGTGTGCAAATAACTTTGACACCGATTGACAAATTTACATAATGCAATGTTTATTAATAGTGATTGTCTAAAAATATATTCAATAGAGCATTTTTGAAAAAAAAACTTTAACATGCTGTTGAGTCTTTTTTTCAGACCACAAAGCACAGCCACAGAACCAGCCTCAAGGGGTCCATCCACTCCAGCTGAAGACCATGAAGCTCTAGTTTGATGTACTTAAAAAAATATTGTGAGCTCTCCTTGAGTCATGGATTCAGTGACCTAGAAGACTTACTTTTTTAATGTTGCTGGGGGGTTGCTATGTTCCCTGCAGCCCTCCTCATCATTAAAAAATACTTGGTGGTGCCAGTGGCCCTTCTTGGGTAACCACCAAGATCCAAAAATATAAATAAAATGCCCTCGCTGGGCAATTATGGGGCCCTCCTTCCTTTGATCGGTGAATAATAAATGCATCTCACCTGCCGCTTATTTATTATTCCTTTTTTTTTTAGGTGTCCCTGACCCACCCAGAACAACCAAACTTTATATTAACTTTGGGACCATGGGGGTGCTCCAAGGCCCCTGAGCCCGATGTCTCCTCAGCCAGCACCCATACTGTGTGCTGATGGAGGCCAGTCATTATTTTGAAGTGGGCACCCTTGTTCCCACCCAGGGCACCCTCAACAAGGTCAATGATTTTGGGGAACAGGAGTAACCCCAAGGCCCATGCAACCCATGTCGGCTCACCAGCCAGCACCCATCCTGGCCCTGGGGAGGAGGTCCCTGGGGCCTCTCACAGTCCTCACTCCCCTTCTCCTAAAGATCGATGTCGGCCTTAGGGAGTTGGACCGCTGGGGTCTTCTAAATGCTTGGTTAAGGGGGTTGCACTCTCCACTACCCAAAAAAATGAAATGTCCCAACTCCTTAGGCCCCGGCCCAGCCCTGGGGGGCTTAGATTTGAAAGGGGTGGGCTGTTTCATAGATCTGAGGTTCATCTAAAAAAAGAATGATGTTTTTAGCCCCGGGGAAGGCCCTCTGGGAATCCCTTTACCAGGCCAAGAGGGTCAGGGTATTACTACCATGTCACCCAATATGTTTTTTCAATCTTTTTTTCAGAACAGGGGTCTGAGTCCCGAAGTCATAAAATTGATGCTGCAGTGTCTTTCTGGTGTTGTGGCAGTCAATCATATCTTCAGTCTTGATCTTTTGGGTCCGCTGATCCCTCACTGCATGAAATATACATAATATTTGAACCTTAATTTTTCTATTTACTGAACAGGTTTACACCAATTCACAAAAAGCACTCTTTATGGATCAAGATAAAGCTTTCTGTCAAATTTGGTGTTATTCCGTTCATTAATTTTTGGTGGCTTTTTAGGAGGGTGTTTTTATGGTTTATTTTTACTTTTCTTTAATTACACCGTTTTTGCCAACTGGCCACTTCAAAACATATTTTTTGAATGGTAGAACTTTTTAAAATGCTCCTCTGTTTTCTCTTCATCCATGTGCTGATTTTGCTTGCCCACCATGCATGCACCTTGCATTCCATGCAATACAAGGCGAAGACCTTCACATGCAGATTTACATTACCATGTTGCTCTTTCAGGTCCTCTACTGACACCAGCAGCAAAAGCTCTGTCTCTTGTGCTGCTGCAACTGATCCCATTTTTCTGCCACCCCTATGCAGCTTCTTGTGTTTCAGCTTGTGGTGTCTCCTCATTGTAGACGTTGTGACGGAGTCATGGCCAGATGTTCCTGGGCTGAGTTTCTGCTCATAAATTGTACATGTGACCGTACTGCTGACAAATCTGATAGGATGGCACAGTCAGGAGTACCTAGCTTTGCAGGACCACGGAATGCAGCTGTACCAGAGGAGGAGGTAGAATTGAAGTACAGTGCTTGGGGGAAGTAGGAGGAAGGGGAAGTAGGAGGAGGAGATAAGAGGATGCTCTGAAGCATGGGAGTTGTTCACCCATTCAACAGGTGAATAAATGTTGAATACGAAGAAGGTCCCGAAGAACATCTGGCCACTACTTAACTTACATTTTCTTTTGTAAATAGCAGGTTAGTGCTGAATTCATTCCTTATCATCTATGCCTGAAATGTGTCAGGCTTAAAGGACTTTTCAAAAGACTTGCATTTGTATAGAATTGTTTGTGTCAGTGAGCAGTGAGGTGAACAGTTTGAGAGAATTATTGCTGTTTCTGATGTGAAATATTTATCTCGTACCTCTCCACTCATGCAAAGAATGGCATAGGCACACTTCCCCGAAAGTGGCTGTTTTATTTATGTTCTGTGATAGAAAGGTCAAATCGTTTGAAAAAACATCCTCTAATACATGAAGATTAAGAAAGTAAGCCCAAGTGGTAGAATTGGCACATGAGTAATTCAAAAGCAATATATATATATATTATCTACTGGCAGTCGCCAGTAGATAGTTATAGTTAGGACCGTGTTTCCATAGGAAATCTCAAAATTCTATTTTGAATAACTTTGGCGCCGGTTGACGAATCCTCGCGAAATTTTCAAAACTAATGGGGCGTTCCGCTCAGCTCCTACCCTGAAAGTCTCGGGGTGATTCGTCAAGCGGGGGCCGAGAAAAAAGAGGGGTCCCAAAACGCATTTTCCCCATGCATTTTCCCATAGGACCTTTAGTCGAAGGTACAGCCCGAACGGCTGAACAGAATTACTTGAAATTTGGCAAAGAGGTATTCCTCAGGTCAGGGATGTGCCTTTTGCATATATGGTGTCAATCTGTTCAGTAGTTCCTGAGAAAATTGCAGTTAAAAGCACATACATATCTATAGCCGCGCACCGTGCGCGAGCGTAATTTTGATTGGTGGATTCATGACAGTCAACATTCGAATCGGTCGAAATCAGGAAGTGTCCACCGCCATTTTGTGTGTTGTGTGTGTGACAGGGAAAAAGAAAGGTGGAGAACGTGAAAAGGGGGCAGGGTAGAGAGTTCCTGACCCCCTAGCCTTTGTCAGGGGGTCCATGAAGGACCCCGAAGGGTGAAAAAAACATTCTTTTTTTCAAAAATCGCGGGGTGCGCTCACGGTGTGCGCACCCCCCAGCCGCCATTTTGAGTTTTAGAGGCAGAAGAGAGCTAAAAACACAAGTGGAGAACGTGAAAAGGGGGCAGGGTATAGAGTCCCTGACCCCCTAGGCCTTCTCAGGGGGACCATGAAAGACCCCTTAGGTCACAAAAAAATTTTTTTTTTAAATATCGCGGGAAAAAAACCCATAAAAAAATAGAATTAATAATCAAGTTTAAGTGTTTAGATGTTGGTTGGCTCTAAAAAGAGCCGTTGCGTTCATTGAGTGTTTTTTTGTACCTACAAGTAAGTACCGATGCAGAGTCTAAAGTTCAAGAGGAAGACTCTGTTGCCTTCATCTGTGAAATGAACACTGTCTCCTCTATAAATGCCTTGCATGTTGTAACGCAAGTTGTTGTGGTATATAGAACCCATACCATAGTCTCTGAGGAAAGCAGAAACAGACTTATTGACGTGCTTTCTTGCTTTGTCAATCTGCGGACAATATTGGTTGGACCAGTTTCTCTTTTGCCTTTGGTATATATCAGAATATACAAAGGTAGTTTGTGGAAAAAGTGACATCAATTGCACAAAGGTGTCCTTAACAAGCATTTCCAGACCTACCCCAGTTAAAGTGCCTAGGTCATTTCCACCACAGTGCACAATTATAAGGTCAGGCTGTGGGAGATGTAGAAAGGATTTCACCAAAGGCATTAATTGGTGCTACTTTAACCCTCTCTGACCAATCCATTTAATGTCTACATTTGGCAAAGCAAGGTCTTTCACAATACCTCTTTTTTCTGCATACTTTTCACTCCAGAAGACATAGCTATGACCTACAATCCACACTCTGAACATCTTTCAAGGAGATCTGGATGCACTCAGAAGGTGTCTTTTAGTAGAATGGCAATATGAAAAGAAAGATAGTTGTAAAATGGAGGCTTACATACTTTTTTTTAAATAAAAAGAACTCATTGGCTGTTTCAGACCATTCAACACTAAAAACTAGGCTGCATGTTTAAATTTTTAAAAGCATGTTTTGTATTGGTTCAGAAAAATGTGTTCCCACAGAACATTACTTTGGATTTGCTGTTAGGTTTGAAAAGTCAAGCACTCTTGCTCTTTGGATTAGAAACATTGTGTGCTAAACTTCTGACCTCTCTGCTCACACCAGTGTTCCATGACCTGTTGCTATGGTAGCAGGCAGAAGTCATGTTGGGGGTAGGGATCATTTGGAAAGGGTTGAAATTTGCAACCAATAGAAATGTGTGTTTCCATTTGAAAAAATGTGGGAAGCACTGTGATTTGAAGTTAACATGTATATGTGTGAAAAAAGAGAGGGAAAGATTGCCATTTACTGGTTCTGCTGAGAGGTGTACAGTTCAGAGATTCTGGCTCTGATGATCTGCTCATTTCCTTTGCTCTAGTCTAAACACTCACTCAGGTTCCACTTGCTCATGGTCTCAAGTAGCTGTTAGGACATGTGCTCTTTTCTGCCTCTCTAAACTATAAGGAAAATGTGTCAGGCTGTTACAGTAATTATCACTTGCAAAACCACAGTAGTAAATGTGCTTTCAAATTGCCAATCAAATATCGTTTTCTGCCTAGAATCACACCATGAGTCTGTGTGCACAAAGGAATTGTTGTCAGAGATTTAATTTGTGGTGGTCTGGTTCTGTAAGACTTGCATTCGTAGGAAAGGGGCAGCTTATTTTCTTGAGCTGTGATGGCTAGCATTCAGCACAAATCAATATCTCACAAATGAGAGGCAAATGCTAACACATTTGAAAACAACAGGGTAGATTTTCCTTACACTCATGCAATGTGTGAGGTAGATCCTACATGTTCAAAACTCCAATTAACCGTTACCCCACATGTAGTCTTACATACATCTCTGCAGTCTTCATGCAGTTGTGCAAGCGTCCATGCAGATCTCTCTTGCACCTGACAATACACAGTCTCCAGAAGCACGCTCTTAGCACACAGGCAGCTGCTTCTCCTGCACTCCCATGCTAAGTATTCAGCACTGTGTGTTATTTTAGATATTAGTGTGTAACGCTACCACATTCAACATCACCAAGGCTAATTTCCTTTGCTCTGGTCTAATCACTCACCCAGGTTCCACATGCTCATGCTCTCAAGTAGCTGTTAGGACATGTGCTCTTTTCTGCCTCTCTAAACTATAAGGAAAATGTGTCAGGCTGTTACAGTAATTATCACTTGCAAAACCACAGTAGTAAATGTGCTTTGAAATTGCCAATCAAATATCGTTTTCTGCCTAGAATCACACAATGAGTCTGTGTGCACAAAGTAATTGTTGTCAGAGATTTAATTTGTGTTGGTCTGGTTCTGTAAGACTTGCATTCGTAGGAAAGGGGCAGCTTGTTTTCTTGAACTGTGATGGCTAGCATTCAGCACAAATCAATATCTCACAAATGAGAGGCAAATGCTAACACATTTGAAAACAACAGGGTATATTTTCCTTACACTTCTGCAATGGGTGAGGTAGATCCTACATGTTAAAAACTCTAATTAACCCTTACACCACATGTACTCTTACAGACATCAGTGCAGTCTTCATGCAGTTGTGCAAGCGTCCATGCAGATCTCTCTTGCACCTGACAATACACAGTCTCCAGAAGCACGCTCTTAGCACACAGGCAGCTGCTTCTCCTGCACTCCCATGCTAAGTATTCAGCACTGTGTGGTATTTCAGATAGCAGTGAGTAACGCTAACACAATCAATATCACTAAGGCTCATTTCCTTTGCTGTAGTCTAATCACTCACCCAGGTTACACATGCTCATTCTCTCAAGTAGCTGTTAGGACATGTGCTCTTTTCTGCCTCTCTAAACTATAAGGAAAATGTGTCAGGCTGTTACAGTAATTATCACTTTCTCTACCACAGTAGTAAATGTGCTTTGAAATTGCCAATCAAATATCATTTTCTGCCTAGAATCACACCATGAGTCTGTGTGCACACAGGAATTGTTGTCAGAGATTTAATTTGTGTAGCTTTTATTGTGTAAGACTTGCAGTCGTAGGAAAGGGACAGCTCATATGATAGGTTTTGAAAAGCTCATAAAAATATAGTAATATATTTAAATTACATAAAGGTATTTTTTTTTAGTTTCTTTCAGGTATTGCTGAACAACACTGAAATAAATTAAAGATGCCTATAAAATCAAGAAAGAGAAAAGAACAGCAACAACATCTATATTTGAAGACAACTGGACAACAAAAATTAGTTGAAGAACCTCATGTTGGAAAAAAGAAAAAGCCTTCTGGTAAGCAGACTAAGGATTTTATAAAAAATATCTTCAAGCAAAGAAAAAATGTAAAAAATATATCCACTGGATATAGTGTTTCAAGTAGAAAACAACAAGACAGTCGACAGAATATACTAAATGCTAATGTACAATCAGAAGTAAGAAAGAATGACTTAAAAAGAAAAATAGATTTTAAAAACATTCGTAGAAAAATGTTTCAGAGAAGAGTGATGTTCAATTTGCTAAAGGATGTGAAAAAATATAGGAAGAAAGCCACATTTTATAAGAAAAAGAAACATATTGAATCAATTTTTGCAAAGGCTTTGGAATTAAAAAGAAAACTATTCATTTTAATTTTGAACATGATCCGTACATTAGATAAATTAGTGAATGTAATGAAGTCAAAAAGAAAAAGAAAAAGAGAAGTGAAGAAAAAAAACTTTTGTAAAGTGTTCTTAGGAGAATGGAAGCATAGTTCAAGTACTGAACCATTTTTTAATGAAGAGAGTTATCTTCAAAGTAATAGTTTGCAGCATGCAGTTGACACCAGTGGTCGAGCATATGAAGTTAAAGATGGCTGTGTATTGGAAAAGGAGAAAATGGTTCCAAGAAATGAGGAAGAAGTGTTAGCTGATGAGGTTATGGGGAGACGTCCTAAAGCCCCAGTGTACACTTGGAATTGTAGTAGTATTTGTACTGTACGACAGGAATCTATTGATAAATTTTGTGACTTTCTAAGAGAATATAGTAAAAAAAAGTGTTAAACAGAAGATTAAGGTGCTTCAAAGACTAGATCCATGCAGAGTGAGAGAGAATACTGGTTTGCAAGGACATTCTCTGGCTTGTCTTTCTAGGAAAGTTTGTCAAAGTGTTTTTCACCATTTTAGGATGATGGCAGTTCATCATACTGAAATGAGAAAGTTTGTGAGAAGATTGTATTTTGCTAAAAGTCCAGCACTAAACTTACATGAGTTGAATAGTGCTCTGTTCCGTGGATCTGTATCAGATGTGAAGAAGGTTTGTGAGGATATTGAGTTTTGTTACTTTGGTCCAGAGCAAGAAAGTGCAGGAAATGACACAGTTATTGAAGAAAATGTGGAAGAGAATGTAGAACCCACTGTTAGTAAAACATTTGAAGATCAAATGACAAAATGTACTATGATCTCTAATGAAAGATCAAATATTACTTGTATTTGTTGCCGGAGAAGCCATTATAAAACTCAAACAAGGATTGTTGATCTCTATAATAAAAGTGAAAAAGATAATAATTCTAAGTGGAAGGATTTTGCTACATATTTTTTTCTGGAAAATTGTTTTGATTTGGGTGAAGATCAGCGTATTTGTAAATACTGTTATAACAAGTTAGAAGAAAATAAAATGTCAGCTAGAGCTGTACATAATAATTTAGAATTGGTTGATATTCCTGCAGAACTTAGTGATTTAAATACGTATGAGTCTATACTCATTCAATGTGTCCATCCGTTTCAGACTATAGTTCGTATGGAGCCCAAAGCAGGTAGATTAACTCCTTCAGATTTACAAAGAGGTTTAAAAGGAAGAGTTGTCTGTTTGCCATTAGATTTGAAAAAAAATATTGAAACAATTGATGCAGATAGTTTGGAAACTGAACCATTAGTTATTCTGGTACCTACAAAGAATAAGAAAATTTGGTAGATGTACGAAAAGTACAAAGAGCAAATTTATATTTGAAAAGAAATAATAAATGGTATGAATCAATTTATATGGATGAAGATGAAGAAGTTTTACTAGCAGACACAGGAATACCAACTGGGCAAATTGGATAAGTCAAAAGAAGAAGAAATTTATGAACATTTCAGCATACATCCTCTTCATTCTAAAGAAGTTATGGGAAACACTGTTGATCTGTTTCAGATGAAAAAAGCAAATGGAACAACTCCCGTGAGTGTGTGGGAGGAGAGCTTGGAAGCTCGTTGTTTTCCCCAGCTGTTTCCTACAGGAAAAGGTGGACGATATGATGAACGTCCAGTACAGATTCCTGCTTCTGAGTATCGGACTACAAGATTATATGCAGAAGATCCAAGATTTCGTCAAAGTATTCCTTATTTGTTCCATCTTTTATTTGAAAGTGACTTATCTGCACTATCTTATGCAGTAAATCACATTTTTAAAAACTGGAGTACATCTACATAATGTGTCTGCAAAGGATTTTCTGAACAAAGTGCAACAGCGAGATGATCATTTGGAATCTCAATTGATTAATCTGATGGCTTGTCAGCGTGGGACTAATGAATATTGGTACCGACGCCATGGAGAATTGAAATGTATGTTACGGAATTTATGAACTCCTACATGGTTCCTTAACCTAAGCTGTGCTGAGTACGCTTGGGATGATTTACTGGATTTTCTTCGAGAGGCAAATTCAAATATTGAAAACATCCAATACAAGACAGCAGGAGAATTGTGCTCATTGGATCCGGTTAATGTTTGCAGATATTTCAATCATAGATTTGAGGCTATGATGTCCTTCATCTGCAATAAAAAAATCCACCTCTTGGAGAAGTTGTGGATTTCTTTTGGAGAAAAGAGTACCAAGCAAGAGGTGCTCCTCATATTCATATGCTGTTGTGGATCAAGGATGCCCCAAAATTTGGAACAGATTCTGATGATGCAGTTTTATCTTTCATTTAAGGATATCCAACATGTGCTATACCTAAAAGCACAGAAGAAAAAAACTTAAAAGAGCAAGTTTTACGTTTCCAAAGTCATCGGTGTGGAAAATACTGTCGACGAAAGTACAAGAGTAAAGATAAATTCTACACAAAATGTCGATTTGGAATTCCACGACCTGTTCTTTCAAAAGGAAGAGTAAACAGTTTTATGTCAGCTGTGCGACATACTATTACAAGAAAATCACCTAAAAATACCTATAACCTAAGAAGAAAAGAAGAGTCAAAATATATAAATGACTACAACCCAGTCATTTTGTTTAAACAGATACGAAGAGGGTGAAGGCTGTATTACCGCACCTGACAAATGAATAGTGTCGTTCAGCATAAACTTGAATAGTGCAACGAACCAAGGAACACTTCCCTCTGAGCTCCTTTAGTCAGGACAAAGTCCTTTCAAAACATACATACAAATGGGTTCAGCACTATTTAGAGAGAGTCCATAGTATTTAAAGGAATTTCCAAGAAGTCACTTTGATTTTCTAAACAATTCTTTTCTTTATTAGATCTTTTCACAGGTATGGAATGTCACAGTCTTGATAGCACAAGAAAGCCATAGCCGACGCGTTTCGTCTCCTACAAGGAAACTTCTTCAGGGCTATAGAAAAATACATACAAAGTATACTTTAATTCACAAAACACCAACATATATATATACATTTAAATATACAGACATTCTATAAACTCACATTTATGCAGAAAGTTTTTAACAGTGCATCTTATTTAAAGACATCAATAAAATGATCACACTGAAAAGAAGAGGGCCTATGAACAAAACAAAACAAGATGTAATAGCATTATGTCACCTTTATATAAATTTTTATATCTAGCATTCAAAATTAAAATAATCCTGTATTTAAATAATGACAGAACTTTGTAAATGAGCTCATATTAGGCATATCATCTCATTGATCATTCATGTCAGGACTAATCTTCCTTTACAGACATGTGCATCATTCTCCTTGAAAATAGATTTTAGGATGTAAAAGAACTATGTAATAAAAAAGGAGAAAAGAAGCATGTGAACCCTAAAATAGGAATTCCAATTCAAGAAAAGTATTGTTATTCACGACAACATGTGCCTGCTTAGTAACTAAAGTGATAATCCATAAATCCTCAGTATATGTGACCGTCAGACATCTAAAACAAATAGAAATGAGCAAAAACCTAGTTTTTAATACATACGTACTAATAACTTCGATATACATCGGGATAAGATATTATTTGCCATATATCACTTACCAAAAAAAAGAACTATTGCATAGAGTTACATCAATTAAAGAAAGCGTTATATAGAGACCTTCAGTCAGTATAGGACAATACCTATAAAGAAATACATAAAAACAATTATTTTAATAAAACAGTACAATATTAAGTTTATGAGAAACGGGTATTCTCAAGTATAGTTAATATATCAGATGAGTTCGTTCAAACAGCCAAAAAAGTTAAAGACCTGTTAATATACACCAGAACAGTGCTCATGAAGTCACATGTTCCAAATCAATGTCCTTCAAAATTTATCTTCAAAGAGAATAAAGCATCAGACCATGATTTAAAATAACTAGAAACAATTACGTGTTAAAGAGAAAAAGTAAAATATCCTAAAAACAACTCACCCAAAAGATATATGTATCTCTGAATGTGTTACCGGTAACACTCGTGAAATAGTTAAATACTAGGGCGAAAGCTTCTTTAAGTCTTCCACTCAACTCAGTACCTAGAAGGAGATATGAGTTGAAAATAACTAAACAACTAATCAAGCAGCCATCTTGGAATAAAGATATTGACAATTATCAAGTAGTTGTCTAATGATACTGTGGCATGGTGAAATGTTTCGTACTCATGTGAACGAAGGCGCAGAGTGCAACGTTGTAAATAGCGTAAACAATATAGATTCAAGGTCTTCACGATAAAAATAATCACAATAAGGGCTCAAAACATATAGAAAATCCCCTACATGCAGAAAAACCTCTGTTTAAAGCGCCAAACATTCAATTCAGCGGCCATCTTGTGAAAACAGGGCAAGCTGATAGCAATTAATGAAAAAATGAAAGAGGTGGTACTAAAACGTGAAGAATAGCGTCGCTATAACCAACACTAGGAGACGATAACGTATAGGTTCCAAAATTTATAATCATTACAAAATAATAACGTCTCAAGAGAGATATATGGCATGTGAAAAAATCCCTTAAGAAATTAACAATACATTAGTGACACAACGTCTTCAACATATAGGGACTTACCCGAGCGGCATGGTAGCCCGTGCTCTTCTCGTAGCGGTCTCGAACGGTTAAACAGAATCAAGAATTTTGCGTATTTAAACCCTCCCGATACTGTGATAGGTAACACCTGTCGGATGGCGGAAGTAGAGAGAGTCTATAAACCGCAGAGTCGCAAGTAAGCGTGGCGGCCATCTTTGAACTGCACGAATATGTGGATGTCTTATTGCTGTTATGATTGTCTATATCTCAAAAAAGGCCGCTTCACTCAAATGATACTAAAAAAATATAAATTCTATATAGATTTATTTAAAAACCATTTACGCGAGTAAAGCGAAGAAAAAATTTCTACATCCTAACTTTTGTCGTATTACGTTAAAAAATATACCAATAAGTATTACTGCTAAGGTAAAGTCATTTAGCATGTCAAAAGTCACGGCAATAATAAAAGCAGTGTTTAAAAGTCAAGATGAGGACGGTCAATTGCGAACGAGGCGCGCAATTACGGCGGCCATCTTAGGACGGCGTATTCAATACTAAGCCTGCTAAATACGAAAATAATCAAGTAATACTAAATAAAGCAATGAAAACTGTCAATGTATCCTATGGGCGAAAAAGTAATTCAATGTGAGGCAATAGGCAATCCTAGAACCCACCTCTTTAAAATCAAAGAAGTGACTCGTGAAGATTCTTCCTAGTATCAGAGCAGCCAGAATTTGACACTTAACATTAAACTGAAGCAACCTAATCAGAATTCTTTCAATAATGCCTATACATGTTCATAGGGGTATGACAAATCATAGGGTCAACCCATTGAATATGTGTGCTAGGAGTATTACAAAGAGCTCAGATATAAAAAGCAACACAGGCTCAAAAAAGACCAATTCACATGAGTCATCCAGATAGATCAATGTAGATGATATGTCAACATGGTAATAAAAAACAGTGGAGCAAAATTCATCGCATCATGTACAGCATTCAACAAGGCCACATATGGACTAACAGAGTATAGTACAATCCATATTGATTTGCCAAGATTTAAGATCAACAGTATATTGATGGCATAGCTGTATTATAGGAAATAGTGTAATTCATCGTTAGCATTAAGACCAAACTTATTGGACCTGAGACGGCAAATCCAAGATGCCTCCCGCTGCCTGAGTAACAATTCTCTATTCCCACCTCTCTCAGGCATTCTTACATGATCAATGCCACAAAATGTAATGGTCTTGTCATTAGGATGCTCATGATTTATATGTACGGCGATGGGATATTTAGAATCACAGTTTCTTATTGCTCGTACGTGTTCCTGAATTCGCAGTTTCAAACTACGGATACTGCTACCAACATATACCCTATCGCAGGAGCATGTAATCATATACACCGTAAAAGTCGTATTGCAGTTGATAAAGCAATTGATTGCAAACTCCCTCGATCGACGCATCCCAAGAGGACTTAGGATCCTCATCTTTCCCAACTTTGAGGATTTAGATCCAGACCTTCTTAAGGAATGGGAGGATGGCTTATATGAAGCTTCCTACAAAATGATGGGTACACTCATCAATAACTCAGAAAGAAAGGTATAGAAAATCAAAGAAGAGATTAAATTGCTGGAAATAGAGATTAATGAGAGCAGCCTTAAGGATGTAATACAAAAAAATATGGAAATTTTGAAAAAAGAGTTGAATAGTTACCAACTATATCTGAAGGAGAAAAAACAGAAAAAAATATCAAGAGATGAGGGCGACTATAGAAGAGGCCGCATTTTTACATTTGCGCGGAAATATGATGACCTAGTTGCAAAACCCCTTGAACAAGAAAAGGCTTGTGAAAAACCAGCTAGCCTGAGTTCCAGCAATACCTCAATATCCTCTTTAGAGAGTGATCCAGGAGAAGGCACTAGTGGCACTCCAAGTATTAATCCACCTTCGTTTTTTTTACAAGAAGTACGGAGATACCGGTTGGGGAATCGAACAAAGTCTTACAGTACAGACGTAGGCGGAGGGGTGGCAAGACAAACAAGATCAGGCATAAAAGCAAGGGAACAGAATGTTGTCAACAAGAACTAGATCCGTCTGTGTTGCATTTAAATGAATGTTCTGATACCTCTTCTGTAGATAATACACTTACTATTGTCAATCTGTCCTCCAAATGTCTCTCTTCAGAAGAAAAATTTGTTCTTAGTAAGGGCCTCAACTATTGCCCTACTGGCAAGTGTGATTTTGTCAATGTACACACGGACTTATTTAAATTCGTTAGAAAACTGAAAATAAAGAATTTTTTTGCAGACCATCCTGTCGCTCAAAGTGTTTCTATGTCCAATATGAATGTCAATTCTGAATTTTCCATTGCTGATGTATACAATACACATCTCCTTGCATCATTACATGATGAAGAAGAGGTTGGCAGTGTTATGCAGGTAGCCAATGACCTGGGTGTTTCTCAAGACTATACCATAGACAGTGGTTTACGCCCTAATTCTAAATTCATACCTCCACAGACTGGGGAATCGGCCATTGATATCTTCTATAAAAAAGTGACTAATGATCTTCATGTATTAGAGGATTTACATTATAAAAGAAGAGTTTGTATGCACAAAAACAATCTTAGGGCTGAGGATCATAAACTTTTGCACACTCTCAAAGATGACAAAAATCTTGTCATCAGAGAAGCTGATAAGGGCGGGAATATTGTCCTCATGAACACCAATGACTACCTGAAGGAGATAGACAGACAGTTGAATGATATGTCTTGCTACAAGAAATTGCTGACGAATCCCACCATCCAAATTGAAAACAATGTGAATTCCAAGTTGTGGGATTGGCATGAATCATGCTTGTTATCTACCCATGAATACAAATTTCTACAAGCCCACCATTCCAGACTGCCGTGTATTTACATGCTACCTAAAATTCATAAGGGGGGCCCCTTTCCACCAGGGAGGCCCATTATCTCTGGCAATGGTGGACCTACGGAACACATTGCCCAATATGTAGATGGTTTTCTTCAACCGATTGTAAAAAATCTACCATCTTACCTGAGGGATAGTGCTGACCTCTTGTGCAAATTAGAGGATTTCTCATGGGATTTGGACAATTTACTTTTTGTTACAATGGACGTAGAAAGTCTATATACCTGCATTCAAATGCAGGATGGGATAAGAGCTCTTAAATATTTCTTATTCAAACGGGGTGCTCAGCACCTTGAGCATACCCACATGCTGCTTGAAATGACAGAGCTTATTTTAACACACAATGCCTTTTTGCGTAATGACAAGTGGTTTCTTCAGATACAGGGCACTGCCATGGGCTCCAGATTTGCTCCATCTTATGCTAATCTTTTCATGGGACTGAATGAGGTGGAGCAGGTCTGGGGTCCAGGGGCATGCAGATGGAGTAACAGCATAATTTTTTATGGACGGTACATCGACGACATCATTATGATCTGGCATGGAACGGTTGAAAGTCTTAACATGTACCATGATTATTTGAATAGGAATAATTTCAATGTCAGTTTAACCATCCAATACTCTGAGGTTAGCATTGAGTTTCTTGATTTAAAACTCTTCACAAGTGACACCAAGATTCACAGCAACATGTACAAGAAAAAAACATCTTGCAATAGCTATTTGCATGCCACAAGTGCTCATCCCCAGTCTACCATCAAAGCAATACCCTATGGTGAAATGGTACGTGCTAGACGAAACTGTAGCATGGATAAAGATTTTACTAACAACATTGCCCAAATCAAAAATAACTTTTCAAAGAGAGGGTATCATTATTCATGTTTGAATAATGCTGAGAAACAAGCTCTCACGTTGAACAGAAAGGAGATGCTATTGACTAGTAACGCTAGAAGACAATGTGCTAAAACACAACCTTCAGAAGTTCTATTTATTACTAAATATAACAACTTTAGTAATCACATTTACAACATCTTAAGAAAAAATTGGAATTTGTTGAAAGCTGAAAATCTAGCGGGTCATATAGTATCAAATAAACCTAAAATAGTATATCGTAGAAATAGAACCTTCAAAGATATTCTCAGTCCGAGCTATGTAAAAGATGTACAAGACACTCATCTCACATGGTTACCAGCAAAACCATTAGGTTTTTATACATGCGAAAGCTGTTCCATATGCAAATTTGGTCTGAACAAACAAAAAAATTTTAAGAGTAGACAATCGAGGGAGTTTGCAATCAATTGCTTTATCAACTGCAATACGACTTTTACGGTGTATATGATTACATGCTCCTGCGATAGGGTATATGTTGGTAGCAGTATCCGTAGTTTGAAACTGTGAATTCAGGAACACGTACGAGCAATAAGAAACTGTGATTCTAAATATCCCATCGCCGTACATATAAATCATGAGCATCCTAATGACAAGACTATTACATTTTGTGGCATTGATCATGTAAGAATGCCTGAGAGAGGTGGGAATAGAGAATTGTTACTCAGGCAGCGGGAGGCATCTTGGATTTGCCGTCTCAGGTCCAATAAGTTTGGTCTTAATGCTAACGATGAATTACACTATTTCCTATAATACAGCTATGCCACCAATATACTGTTGATCTTAAATCTTGGCAAATCAATATGGATTGTACTATACTCTGTTAGTCCATATGTGGCCTTGTTGAATGCTGTACATGATGCGATGAATTTTGCTCCACTGTTTTTTATTACCATGTTGACATATCATCTACATTGATCTATCTGGATGACTCATGTGACTTGGTCTTTTTTGAGCCCGTGTTGCTTTTTATATCTGAGCTCTTTGTAATACTCCTAGCACACATATTCAATGGGGTTGACCATATGATTTGTCATACCCCTATGAACATGTATAGGCATTATTGAAAGAATTCTGATTAGGTTGCTTCAGTTTAATGTTAAGTGTCAAATTCTGGCTGCTCTGATACTAGGAAGAATCTTCACGAGTCACTTCTTTGATTTTAAAGAGGTGGGTTCTAGGATTGCCTATTGCCTCACATTGAATTACTTTTTCGCCCATAGGATACATTGACAGTTTTCATTGCTTTATTTAGTATTACTTGATTATTTTCGTATTTAGCGGGCTTAGTATTGAATACGCCGTCCTAAGATGGCCGCCGTAATTGCGCGCCTCGTTCGCAATTGACCGTCCTCATCTTGACTTTTAAACACTGCTTTTATTATTGCCGTGACTTTTGACATGCTAAATGACTTTACCTTAGCAGTAATACTTATTGGTATATTTTTTAACGTAATACGACAAAAGTTAGGATGTAGAAATTTTTTCTTCGCTTTACTCGCGTAAATGGTTTTTAAATAAATCTATATGGAATTTATATTTTTATAGTATCATTTGAGTGAAGCGGCCTTTTTTGAGATATAGACAATCATAACAGCAATAAGACATCCACATATTCGTGCAGTTCAAAGATGGCCACCACGCTTACTTGCGACGCTGCGGTTTATAGACTCTCTCTACTTCCGCCATGTGTTACCTATCACAGTATCGGGAGGGTTTAAATACGCAAAATTCTTGATTCTGTTTAACCGTTCGAGACCGCTACGAGAAGAGCACGGGCTACCATGCCGCTCGGGTAAGTCCCTATATGTTGAAGACATTGTGTCACTAATGTATTGTTAATTTCTTAAGGGATTTTTTCACATGCCATATATCTCTCTTGAGACGTTATTATTTTGTAATGATTATAAATTTTGGAACCTATACGTTATTGTCTCCTAGTGTTGGTTATAGCGACGCTATTCTTCACGTTTTAGTACCACCTCTTTCATTTTTTCATTAATTGCTATCAGCTTGCCCTGTTTTCACAAGATGGCCGCTGAATTGAATGTTTGGCGCTTTAAACAGAGGTTTTTCTGCATGTAGGGGATTTTCTATATGTTTTGAGCCCTTATTGTGATTATTTTTATCGTGAAGACCTTGAATCTATATTGTTTACGCTATTTACAACGTTGCACTCTGCGCCATCGTTCACATGAGTACGAAACATTTCACCATGCCACAGTATCATTAGACAACTACTTGATAATTGTCAATATCTTTATTCCAAGATGGCTGCTTGATTAGTTGTTTAGTTATTTTCAACTCATATCTCCTTCTAGGTACTGAGTTGAGTGGAAGACTTAAAGAAGCTTTCGCCCTAGTATTTAACTATTTCACGAGTGTTACCGATAACACATTCAGAGATACATATATCTTTTGGGTGAGTTGTTTTTAGGATATTTTACTTTTTCTCTTTAACACGTAATTGTTTCTAGTTATTTTAAATCATGGTCTGATGCTTTATTCTCTTTGAATATAAATTTTGAAGGACATTGATTTGGAACATGTGACTTCATGAGCACTGTTCTGGTGTATATTAACAGGTCTTTAACTTTTTTGGCTGTTTGAACGAACTCATCTGATATATTAACTATACTTGAGAATACCCGTTTCTCATAAACTTAATATTGTACTGTTTTATTAAAATATTTGTTTTTATGTATTTCTTTATAGGTATTGTCCTATACTGACTGAAGGTCTCTATATAACGCTTTCTTTAATTGATGTAACTCTATGCAATAGTTCTTTTTTTGGTAAGTGATATATGGCAAATAATATCTTATCCCGATGTATATCGAAGTTATTAGTACATATGTATTAAAAACTAGGTTTTTGCTCATTTCTATTTGTTTTAGATGTCTGACGGTCACATATACTGAGGATTTATGGATTATCACTTTAGTTACTAAGCAGGCACATGTTGTCGTGAATAACAATACTTTTCTTGAATTGGAATTCCTATTTTAGGGTTCACATGCTTCTTTTCTCCTTTTTCATTACATAGTTCTTTTACATCCTAAAATCTATTTTCAAGGAGAATGATGCACATGTCTGTAAAGGAAGATTAGTCCTGACATGAATGATCAATGATATATGCCTAATATGAGCTCATTTACAAAGTTCTGTCATTATTTAAATACAGGATTATTTTAATTTTGAATGCTAGATATAAGAATTTATATAAAGGTGACATAATGCTATTACATCTTGTTTTGTTTTGTTCATAGGCCCTCTTTTTTTCAGTGTGATCATTTTATTGATGTCTTTAAATAAGATGCACTGTTAAAAACTTTCTGCATACATTTGAGTTTATAGAATGTCTGTATATTTAAATGTATATATATATGTTGGTGTTTTGTGAATTAAAGTATACTTTGTATGTATTTTTCTATAGCCCTGAAGAAGTTTCCTTGTAGGAGACGAAACGCGTCGGCTATGGCTTTCTTGTGCTATCAAGACTGTGACATTCCATACCTGTGAAAAGATCTAATAAAGAAAAGAATTGTTTAGAAAATCAAAGTAACCCAGTCATTTTATCCATGTGGAATGCTAACATGGATATTCAGCATGTAGCTGACAATTCTATTGCTGTTGCTCGGTATGTCACATCTTACATCACTAAATCTGAGAAAACGGAATTGAAAGAAATGTGGGAAGAGATTTCTCACGAGAAGACTGTCAGTAAAAAGCTATACAGTTTCAGTTTAAAGATGTTATCGCATCGAGAAATTGGGTCATACGAATGCTCAGATAGGTTATCATCTGCAAGTCTGTACTCCAAATCCAGAAGAATAATTTGGGTAAGTTTAGGTCTTGCAGGAATGTGAAATCGGGTATTGAAATCTATTCGAGAAATTGAATATTTAGCAGAGTACGAACCAGAATGTACAGACATTTTAAGAACAAACATGTTGGACACATATTACCCAAAGAGAAGTCATCATCTTGAGAACATGTGTCTCTATGAAGTGCTGCAGAACTACATTTTTAAACGGAATACTACAGAAGACATCAACAATGGAAAATATAAAGTCATTGGTGAGGAAGGATGTTTGGTAAAACAAACAAAAGGAAGTTTGATTAATCACAGAAAGCTGAGTTGCGACACTACTGACAAGAAGGAATTTTACCACTTACCACTTTTACAGTTGTTTAAACCATGGCGTTCAGAGGATGAATTACTTGGACATTTTCAAAGCTATGAAGATTCCTTTAATGCATGCAAAGATACCATAGAATGCAGTACTTTCACAACTTATGCACAAATGTTAAATGAAGAAATTGAACAAGAAGCAACAATTGCAGCTGAAGTAGCTAGAGACAGTTCTCAAGACAGTCAAAGTTCTGGGACGCTCAGTCAAGATCCTCTAGGACAACCAATCGTAGAAAATGAAGCTGCAATAGCCATGACTGAAGTGGAAACAGATATGAATTGAGCTCAGGAAGATTTAATAGACTTACCAAATTTGGAACAACAACTGAATGATGAACAACAACAAATTTATGAGGAAGTCAGAAAACAAAGTGAACATGGATTACTACATGAAAATAAAGAGTGCTCATGCACATCATTTGAACCAATCAGAATGTATGTGAGTGGACAAGCTGGAACTGGAAAAAGTTTCTTAATTAAAGTAATTAGAAGCTACCTACAGAAAAAAAACTGATTCAACTTTGTCTTGTGTTGTTACTGCTCCAACTGGGTTAGCAGCATATAACTAAAAGGAATTACCCTCCATCGTTTGCTAATGTTACCAGTAGAGCAAGAGAACAAAATACAATACCACAACAAAAGAAGCATGTTTTGAAGTTTCAAGAGTATTGAAAAAAATGAAAGTTCTCATTATTGATGAGGTAAGCATGGTATCAAACTTAATGCTTGCCTTTGTGCATTTAAGAATGCAGCAAATTCTAAAGACAAACTATGACGTGCTATTTGGAGGAAAACATGTTATAGTTTTTGGGGATCTACTGCAGCTCACTCCAGTTAAAGGACAACCAGTATTTCATACTCTTACACATGAAGACACGAAAAAGTCGTTAGGAAGTATAAGTAATGTGAATATTTGGACATACTTTGAGTACAAAGAACTCATTACCAATATGCGGCAAGCAAATGATGATGATTATGCAAGTATTCTCAAAGATATCAGAATTGGACTACTCACAGAACATGGCAGAAAAGCTTTACAGAGCCGATTGCTATGTAATTTGTTTCCAACAGAACAAATAGTTCCAGAGAAAATATACAAGAAAATTGCTGGAAAAAATACTGTAATCTGCTTAATGCCAACACTACATGAATGCTCTATATTCAATCAAGAACTTTTGAAATTGGAAAATGAAGAGATTATAAAACTGGAAGCTGTGGATAAAATACAGCATGAAGGAATAACTATTATATTGACAAGCAAATTGACAACTAAATTGGATTCTCTAGAGAAAAACATATCAAAAACAGCTGGTTTAGAAAAGAATCTTTATGTATGTATGAACTGTCGAGTAATTTTAAGATGTAATTTGGATGTAGAAAAAGGGTTAGTGAATGGAGCTATGAGTAAAGTTGTGGGTTTTGTTAATTACCAGAAAAAAGATGGAATTGAATTTTTAAAAATAAAATTTGATCAGATTGAAGAGGTTAAAGACATTAGGTCAGTTCTTTTCTTGCTTGTGAAAGACTTATATGTACGTAGTAAGCAGTTTCCGTTTTCTCTAGCATATGCTGTAACTATTCACAAATCTCAAGGATTAACTGTAGATAGTGCTTTTGTAAACATTGGATCTAGTGTGTTTAAAGAAGGTATGGCATATGTTGCTTTGTCACGCGTGAAAAAAATATCTGGTTTATTCATGATAGACTTTGATGAGTCAAAAGTTAGTGCTGATGCAAACTGTGTAAAGGAATATAATAGATTAAGAAGAAGCTATGCTCCTCATTTAGGTCAGTATCCTGTGTTTGAAAAACGTGTTGTTTGTCGGAAAAGGAGAATTGAGAATATCTGTAATGAGGATGTACAGAAGAGTAAACAAATAGAGACTGATGTGATTGCAAGCAAAAAGAAAAAGGACAATGCTGAAGAGGTTGTTGGTTGTCATTTTGAAAATAGCTCTCGTGTCAACTGCTACGCTAATGTCGTGCTGAATGTTGTATTTTATCTTGAAAGTTTGCAAGAGCAGATAATACTAAATCATGTAAAAAGATTCTGTTCTCTGCTGAGTTTCCTTTATGATAAGCTGAGTAATGATAAAACTAAAATAGAAAGTGCTTCTGATGTTAGAAATCTTTTAGTTGTATGTTCTGGATGTATACATTTTACAGAAAATGTCCAGCAAGATGCACAGGAATTCTTAATGTATATGCTTATGGTACTGGAAGATGAAGGGGTAGAAATAGAAAATATGTTTGGTCTCTCTTATAAATGGAAACATTCTTGTGAAAATTGTTGGAACACATGCAGCACTAATGTTGATTCTGAAAGGTTCATATATTTAACATTACCAGAGAGTAAATCAGTGACTTTTAGTAAATTAGTTAAAGATGCAAATCACAACATGGAATGTTCTCAATGTAAATCAGAAATGTTATCAACGTTATTTTTAAAGAAATATGGACAGTATGTAATTTTAATGATGCAACGTTGTAGAGCTGATGGAACAAAAATGGACACTTTAATAAAGAAGTTTACAGGAAATCAATTATCAATATCAGGAAAAACTTTTGTTGCAGTTGCAATAATTTTCCATGATGAACCTTCTATAGCTTCTGGTCATTACACAGTTTATCTAAAATGTGAAAAAGGCTGGACACTGTGTAATGATTCACAATTGATTTTCAAGCAACGTTTGCCTGCAGAATTACCAAATTCCTACTTAATTTTTCTAAAACCCAAATTTTAGATACAAATTGCAGCATCTGAAGAAACCATTATTTCGATTTTATAGGATTACCATTGGATATTTCACCAAAAAAGAATTTAAAAATTACCATTTGGCCTCATGGAAAGGTAACTGTTTCTATTGTGGACTTCTTTGACAGATAATATTTTGGTGTATGAGCGTAAGCAACAAGATTTACAGACGTTATTTATTGCAAATAGTTATTGTTCTTAGATGATATTTTTAATATATATGTTACATTTCTATCAAGGTATGTTTTACTGAGGAGAGATTCAGGGCTTTTTTTAAACAATCTTTCAGATTGTTAATTTTTTTGCCCGCTGTTAAGTGATGAATGCAATTGATTTCACAATTTGCAGTGAAATTCAATATATTCTGAAAACAGCAAAAAAAGGGCAAAAATTACTTTGTTAAATATGAAAATATGTGTACTGTATTCTAAAATGTATTGTTAAATATTACTACTTTTTTCTTTTTTTACAGATCGAGAAAGAAAATTTAGGACATTTAATCCTTTTTTCTAGCAATTAAAAAAAAACATTTATTTATAATTAAGTTATTTTGTTGGTCAGGTAAGTTTGAAATATCTGTATTTCTCACCCCTTCACTTTCATGCTCCCTTTTCTTCACTTCTCCTCACTCTGCTTTTCTCATTCCCCTTCTCTCTCTCTTCTTCCTTTACTGCTCTTTCGTAACTCCCTCACTCCTTCTATACTACTCCCCTAGGTTTACTGCCTCCATCACTACTTTTTCAACCATGTATCTCTCCCTGTCTCCATGTGTCTCAGTCATTCTAACTGCCTTACTCCTTCTCAGTTCCTTGCTCTCTGTCTCTGTTTCTGTCTCTCTCCCTTTGTCTGTCTTACCCTTAATTTGCTTAACATCTCTGTGGAAGATTAACAAGGCCCCGGCGCCACCACTACGTCACTTTTCATAACGTACTGGTGGCGCAGGGAGCTCCTCCATATTTACAAGGAGAGGAAAAGCCACCCTGCGTGACTTTTCCTCTCCACATAAATACAGCCACTTCACACGCAGCACTGTCTGTTGAAGGGGTGTTCCATGGGTGTTGTTGTGGGTGTTCCCACGCAACACACAAAGAACTAGACACATCTCAAGGTTTACGAGAAATCGTAACTTTGGAGATGCGTGTGAATGCTACGTCAACCTAGAGGTGGTGCTGCGAGGCGCAACGAGGAGAAATGTTTTTATTTCTCCTCATTTTTTCCTCTTTTAGTGCGTGCTCCATTCTACAGCACGCATTGAAAGAGGAAAACGCCTCTTGTGATTGTTTTTGTGCAGGAAGGTGTCCCTTCCTGCACAAGAACAATCTCCCCACCACGCAGGCATCCTTGAACCATGGTCCAAGGGAGCCTGCGCCGGCGCATGGCTGCAGTTTGTACGCCTGCGCAGGGGAAGCATAGAGATGCGACAAAAAAATCGTATAAAAAATAGAATTAAAAATAAAGTTTAAGTGTTTGGATGTTGGTTGGCTCTAAAAAGAGCCATTGTGTTAATTGAGTGTTTTTTGGTACCTATAAGTAAGTATCGATGCAGAGTCTAAAGATCAAGAGGAAGACTCTGTTCCCTTCATCTGTGAAATGTACACCGTCTACTCTATAAATGCCTTGCCAATCCCCTCACTATTTCTTCTTATTTCGTGGGACAAGGGGCAGAACAGGTATCAATTTTAGTTGTAAATGGCAGAAGAGCACTCTACTTCAGGGAGTGAGGAGGACATCTGGATGCACTCAGAAGCATTGGTTCATAGTAGTTTCTCTTCCAGAATCTTCATACACCATAGCCACTCCCCTCACTATTTCTTCTTATTACCTGGGACAAGGAGCTGAGCAGCAATCAATTTTAATTGAAAATGGTAGAACAGCAGTGTATTTCAGGGAGTGAGGAGGGGACCTGGATGCACCCTGAAGGTGTCTTTCAGTAGAATGACAAAATGAAAAGAAAGGTAGTTGTAAAATGGAGGCTTATATACTTTTTTTTTTTTTAAAGCACTCATTGGCTGTTTCAGACCATTTTACAATAAAAACTAGGCTTTATGTTTAAATTTTTAAAAGCATGTTTTGTATTGGTCCAGAAAAATGTGTTCCCACAGAACATTACTTTTTTTAAATCAAGGGGTGCGCGCACGGCGGGAAAAAAAACATAAAAAAAATAGAATTAAAAAAACAAATTTAAGTGTTTAGATGTTAGGTGGCTCTAAAAAGAGCCGTTGTGTTAATTGAGGGACAGATGAAAAAAAAGACATCAGATATTACATCACTGTATTTAGACACTGATTTACCCATGTCTTCTTCCATTAATCTTTAGCTATACATATATTACAAATATTTATTTTTCATAAAGACACATATGTCATCAGTGATGTAATATCTGACGTCATCAGCAGAGGATTGCGGTCGTGTGAGTTATAGTTGCCTGCAGTAACTATAACGGGGGAATTTCATTGGTTTTTTACGAGTGAAATGTCCAGCTAACTATAACATGTGTGAAACCTATGGTTTTTTAAGTGAATTTGCAAGGTTTTTTAAATGCTAATTCGTAACTATAACGTGTGTGAAACCTATGGTTTTTTCAGTGAATTTGTACGGTTTTTTAAATGCTAAGTTATGTATTTATTAATTATTTTTTTTTCAGGTTTTTCACCGTGCGCGCACCGTGAATTATTATTATTTTTTTTAAATCGCGAGGTGCGCGCACCCTGCGTGCACGGTGCCCTTCGCGCACCGTGCGCGCGCTGTGGACGCTCGGTGCGCTTCGCGCACCGATCATCCACGGTTCGCAGTTCGTGCCGTGCGCACACCTTGCGATTTTTAAAAAATAAAAAAGATTGTTTTTTTCTCCCTTGGGGGTCCTTCTGTGACCCCCTGACCAAGGCTAGGGGGTCAGGAACTGTCCACTCTGCCACCTTTTCACGTTGTCCACCTTTTTTTTTCACCCCCTCAGACTGCGAGAGACAAAATGGCGGCCGACACTTCCTGGTTTCGACCGATTCGAATGTTTACCGACATCTAACAACCAATCAGAATTGTGCTTGCGCACAGCAGGGTGCGCGCACAGTGCGCGCACGGTGCGCACGTGTAGATATTGATATGCTTAAATGCTATTTTCTCAGGAAATACTGAACAGATTTACACCAGACCTGCAAAAGGCACTTCCTTGACCTTATGGCTACCTCTCTGCCAAATTTCACGTAATTCTGTTCAGCCGTTCGGGCTGTAGCTGTGTCTAAAGGTCCTATAGAAAATAACATGGGGAAAACGCGTTTTGGGACCCCCCTTTTTTCTCGGCCCCCGCTTGACGAATCACCCCGAGACTTTCAGGGTAGGAGCTGAGCGGAGCGCCCCATTAGTTTTGAAAATTTCGCGAGGATTCGTCAACTGGCGCCAAAGTTATTCAAAATAGAATTTTGAGATATCCTATGGAAACTAGGTTGTAACTATAACTATCTACTGACGACCGCCAGTAGATAATATATCTATCTATCTATCTATCTATCTATCTATCTATCTATCTATCTATCTATCTATCTATCTATCTATCTATCTATCTATCTATCTATCTATCTATCTATCTATCTATCTATCTATCTATCTATCTATCTATCTATCTATCTATCTATCTATCTATCTATCTATCTATCTATCTATATATATATATATATATATATATATTATCTACTGGCGGTCGCCAGTAGATAGTTATAGTTAGGACCGTGTTTCCATAGGAAATCCGCAACATTCTATTTGGAATAACTTTGGCGCCGGTCAACGAATCCTCGCGAAATTTTCCAAACTAATGGGGCGCTACGCTCCGCTCCTACCCTGAAAGTCTCGGGGGGATTCGTCAAGCGGGGGCTGAGAAAAAAGGGGGGTCCCAAAACGCGTTTTCCCCATGCATTTTCCCATAGGACCTTTAGTCCGAGCTACAGCCCGAACGGCTGAACAGAATTACTTGAAATTTGGCAGAGAGGTAGTCCTCAGGTCAAGGATGTGCCTTTTGTAAGTCTGGTGTAAATCTGTTCAGTAGGTCCAGCAGGGTGTGCGCACAGTGAAAAACCAGAAAAAAAAAAAAAAATACATGACTTAGCATTTAAAAAACCGTACAAATTCAGTGAAAAAACCATAGGTTTCACACACGTTATAGTTAGGAATTATCATTTACAAAACCTTGCAAATTCACTTAAAAAACCATGGGTTTCACACATGTTATAGTTAGCTGTACATTTCACTCGTAAAAAACCAATGAAATTCCACGTTATAGTTAGATCAGGTAACTATAACTTGCGCGACCGCAATCCACAATGTGTAATTTCAGATGTCATCATTGATGTCATGAGTGATGTCACTGACCATGTCATGAGTGATGTAATATGTGACGTCATCAGCAGTTTATTGTGGGCGCGCAAGTTATAGTTACCTGATCTAACTATAACGTGGAATTTCATTGGTTTTTTACGAGTGAAATGTACAGCTAACTATAACATGTGTGAAACCTATGGTTTTTTAAGTGAATATATATATATATATACATATATATGTGTGTGTATACACATATTAATATTAATTAAGGTTATCCACATGTAGGAAATCAACAAAGTAATCCTCAAATACATAAAGGTCACTAGATTAGGTCCAAGTGTGCAGCAATATATCCATACTCGGTAGTTTCTGTTAAAACCACTAAGTGATACCTTTTCCAACTCATTTTTGCAGAACAAATATAAATAAAGCTAGCATTCCAAATACAGGTCTACCTAGGAGGATCAATATTTGGATATATCATCAAACATTAGTCAACCCCAGTGGCCATACAATTTAAAACACATAAATAAACATAAATGCTTATCATAATAAGAATTGTTCCATTCACATGCATCTTCATTCATCTTTTAAAACTTTGTTATGTACGCATCTAGTACACTTCCCTTTTCTCCCACTTGGGCTTCAGTTCTTGGTCTCCACATATTTGAGGACGAATTTGTGGATTTATTGATTATAAATAAGCTTGATTGGCATTTTTGTCTGTGTTTATATGAATTACAATATAAATTGTCTGGATGACAAATTCAGTATACATAAGTCCGTAAGAAATTGGAAGACTGCCACAGTATTCTGTTTACTTCTAAGGTTGCTAGTATCACATGGTGTAATATATATATTACTCTCAATATGGTGCTCTTTGTCATGAGCAAGGCTATTTGTTTAGCTGTTGGACTTTGTCACAGTGCATGAATAAAGCACCTTTCTTTGCATGAGTGGAGAGGAATGATTGGTACTTACACCGAAGTTAGCGGACTTGAAGAAGCTGTGCACAGTCACTGGTCAGGATTCTGGGGGAATCCCCCATTTTATTTGGAGTATATATACCCTCAAAACCATGTGTTGCTCTATATTGAGAATGGACAACTATCCTGAAACGCAATGTCTAGAGATACACAGCACTAGCTGCATGAACATGGGTGAAAAGCTAAAGATTGTCACTGTAGTAAGTATTATCAATCACTGCATTTACCATAACGCATTGGGGTAAACTGAGGACTGGCATATGACTCAGCGTGCTCCCACCCTCCTTTTGTTTGAAAAGGCTCCCTTGAGCTAAGGAGCTTGTGAGCTCTGGTTGATGCACCTGTGCCCAGTGAGTGGTACAGAGACCTGAGCAGACTTTGGGCAGCATTTCCAGCACCCCCAAAAATATGTGATTCTCTCTACTGAAGAAGAACAAATATCCTGAAACACATATCTATAGATACACACCACTGGCTGAAACCAACAAGAGTTAAAAAATAAAGACTGTCACTGAAGTAAGTGTTGTCATGCACTGCATTTACTATAATGCATTGGGGTGAACTGAGCGCTGGGATGTGAGGCAGTGTGCCCACACCCTCTTTTTTCACATATATATACCAAAGGGCATAGTAACGTTATAGCTATATGAAATTAACATTTTAAACTTGAAAAACCTCTGAAATTCACCAGTTATAGTTATCTCACATAACTATGACTCGTGCCCTAAGATAACTTTAACTTGCGTCGCCGCCATGCATAATGATTATCATTGAAGTCAAAGAAGATGTCATGAGTGATGTAATATATTGGGTAATTAGCATTGCAAGGCAAGGGCGTGAGTTAAAGTTACCTTTACGTAATGAGGTATGGTTACTTGAGATAACTATAACTATAACTGGTGAATTTCAGTATTTCTTAAAGTTTAAAACTGAACATTTCACCTAACTATAATGTTACTTTATCTTTTGCATTTTCCAGTGAATTCCTATGTTTTTTTAAATATAAATTAATATGTAATTACCATACATTAATGCAACTCCTAGCAGCGCATGGTAGGGGTTGGTGGCTGGACCCCCAGGGCCAGATCTTGTGGCCAACCCCCTGTGCGGTGTGGGTTTGGCCACCTTTCGGGGGGTTGGTCACAGGGCCTGGCTGCAGGTCAGGCCTTTGGTGTGTGCATCGTAGGGTGGGCTGCATGCAGGAGACTGCTGTGGCCAGGCCCTCTCACCAAACGTCCCACATTCAGTCAACCCTATGCTCCACAGTGTGTTTGGTTGTTCATGGCTGGGGTTTGGCTACAGGGTGGCCAACCTTCTACTGCACCGGGCGTTCGGTTGTACATTGCGGTGGATTGGCCTTGCAGCCAATCTCACATATGCCACCAACCCTACGCTGTGCACAACCTTTGGTCCTGCTCAGTGAAATTCTCAAAACTAGTTTGACGCTCACTTCAGCTCCTGTCATGAAAATTTCAGGGTGATCCATCAAGTGGGGGCCGAGAAAAGGTGGGGGGGCAAAATGCTTTTTCTCCATGTCAATTTCCCACAGACACTTTAGATACGGCTACAGCCCGAACTGCTGAACAGAATTAAACCAAATTCAGCAGAAAGGTAGCTCTTGGTCCAGAAAGTGCCCTTTTTGTTAAATTGTGTTAATCCATTCAGTAGTTGCGAATAAATTTAAAGAAATTCCCTCTTGTATATCTAGGGATGCAAAGGATCCACAAACCCTCCCGATCATGTGCCGGAGATCTGATTGGCTGCAAACACTTTATACAAGGAAGTGTTGGCAGCCATCTTGTGACTCGGTTCAACCGAGTCCCAAGCAAAAAGGGGAAAAAAAGAAAAGTGGGCAGGGTAGAAACATCCTGACCCCCTAAGCCTTTTGGGGGGGTACCTCTGGGAACCCTCAGGGCCAAAAAAGCATTCGATAACAACATTTGTCAGGAGTTACGTTGGATTCGTGACTCCTGATGAAAAGTAAAAAAAACTAAGCGAGTGCTCCCACGCTTTATTTAATTTAGGCCCCCGGGTACGCTAGGTCCCAGGGGTATTATTAAAAAAATAATACCCCCCCCGCAGCCCCGGGGGCTGCCACCTCCCTGTTGCTGAAGACAAAAGAAATACGGGGGCCATGCGGCCTGATAAATAAGCAAACTTGAGATGTGACACAAGTCATTGGACCCTGTTTGCACATACTTAATGAACACAAATGTAACATCATCAGTAGGAGGCGGAATCACCACACCTCTACATCATTAAAGGAGCCTGGAAAACATGACTAAAATATATTGAACACCAGAAGAAAGCATCTATGACCACGTGTATTTGTTTTACCTCTTTATTATCTATTATTTTTATTGTACAGAAAAATAAAAGATCGGTGACTTATTTCAGTTTAATAATTTTGCTACGAACTATAAAATTCAGCCTTATTCGACAATCTGGACTATTTTATTTTGTTAGTGAATCTATGTTATGTATGCTATAATGTATCAAACAGGATCTCATTTATTCTTGCTGTTATCTAATGGAAATATTTTGCAAATGGCAGCTCCACCTAGATTTCCACCTTTTATAGTAGAACTGTAAGTGCCATGAGAATAATGTGTAGATGGAAGGCGTGATTACGATGTCAGGCGGACACCGCCTCATAAATTGGACCGAGCGACCGACCTCCAATTGGCGGTCCTGCTGGCCTCATTAGGATGCGACCAAACACTGTGCAGTCGCTTTCCGACATTTCCCTATTGGAGCATGCATTATGAAAGAGCCTGCCACGGGGTGCAGGGATCAACAGGGTCCCCAACCGGAGGCCGTACACACAAGAGGATCCTGCTGGGGGCCCCAAAACACGCTTTCCGACATGGTTTCCATGTTGGACAGTCCACCATGGAAAACATGCCAGAAACCGTGAATCATAATCCCAAGGGCGGTGGCTGCTCAGTGAAATTCTCAAAACTAGTTTGACGTTCACTTCAGCTGCTCTCTTGAAAATTTCAGGGTGATCCGTCAAGTGGGGGCCGAGAAAAAGGGGGGGCAAAATGCTTTTTCTCCATGTCAATTTCCCACAGAAACTTTAGATACGGCTACAGCCCGAACTGCTGAACAGAATTAGACCAAATTCGGCAGAAAGGTTGCTCTTGGTCCAGAAAGCGCCCTTTTGGTAAATTGTGTTAATCTGTTCAGTAGTTGCGGAGAAATTTAAAGAAATTCCCACTTGTATATCTAGGGATGCAAAGGATCCACAAACCCTCCCGATCTTGTGCCTGAGATCTGATTGGCTGCAAACACTTTAAACAAGGAAGTGTTGGCAGCCATCTTGTGACTCGGTTCAACACAGTCCCAAGCAAAAAGGGGAAAAAAAGAAAATGGGGCAGGGTAGAAACATCCTGACCCCCTAAGCCTCTTGGGGGAATACCTCTGGGAACCCTCAGGGCTAAAAAAAGCATTCAATAAAAACATTCGTCAGGAGTTGCGTTGAATTCGTGACTCCTGATGAAAAGTAAAAAAAAACTAAGTGAGTGCTCCCACGCTTTATTTAATTTAGGCCCCCAGGTACGCTAGGTCCCATGGGTATTATTAAAAAAATGATTCTCCCCCCTGCAGCCCCGGGGGCTGCCACCTCCCTGGTGCTGAAGACAAAAGAAATGCGGGGGCCATGCGGCCTGATAAATAAGCAAACTTGAGATGTGACACAAGTCATTGGACCCTGTTTGCACATACTTATTGAACACAAATGTAACATCATCAGTAGGAGGCGGAATCACCACACCTCTACATCATTAAAGGAGCCTGGAAAACATGATTAAAATATATTGAACACCAGAAGAAAGCATCTATGACCACGTGTATTTGTTTTACCTCTTTATTATCTATTATTTTTATTGTACAGAAAAATAAAAGATCGGTGACTTATTTCAGTTTAATAATTTTTCTACGAACTGTAAAATTCAGCATTATTCGACAATCTGGACTATTTTATTTTGTTAGTTAATTTATGTTATGTATCAAACAGGTACTCACTTATTCTTGCTGTTATCTAATGGAAATAATTTGCAAATGGCATCTCCACCTAGATTTCCACCTTTTATAGTAGAACTGTAAGTGCCATGAGAATAATGTGTAGATGGAAAGTGTGATTATGATGTCAGGCGGACACCGCCTCATAAATGGGACCGAGCGACCGACCTCCAATCTGCGGTCCAGCCCACCTCATTAGAATGCGACCAAACACTGTGCAGTCGCATTCCGATATTTCCCTATTGAGCATGCATTATGAAAGAGCCTGTCAAGGGGTGCAGGGATCAAGAGGGCCCCCAACCGGAGGCCGTACACACAAGGGGATCCTGCTGGGGGCCCCAAAACTAGGCCTGGACTAAAATTCCGTTCCGCTCTCGGGAATTGCGATAATTTGACATTTTCGCGTTCCGCGGAGAGCGCGAAAATGTCTAAATTTCCACAATCCGCATTTCACCGAAAATTATTTGCTTGCTCGCGCTGTAAATTAATACATTCTCACGTGCGCGCGAACGCCTTACCTGAATCCCCGCGTTCGCCGACAAGTTTTCCTGATCCGGTCGCGTTCTTCACGAGATGTTGGATTGTTGGTAGCCATTTGCGCTGTCTCGCGACAGTTCGCGCCCGCAGTAACGTCATTCGTCGCGCGATCACGTCTTTCTTCTCGCGATCATGCACCGCGAGACAAGTGAAAACAAGATGGCCGCACCCGCGAGCAACCGCATGGGTAAGTTGGCGAGCCGCGACCACGCAGAAAATACCGCGAACGGGCGGGAAAAAAACTTCCGCATCTTCGCGATATTTCCGCGTGTTTGCGGTGATTTTTTACATTTCCGCGATAATTTGCAAAAAAGTGAATTTCGCAAATTCCGCCCACCCCTACCCAAAACACACTTTCCGACATAGTTTCCAATGTTGTGTTGAAAGCGTTCAATTGAAAGATTCTTCATCTGTTCATGGATCCCATTGACTTCCTGCTAAGAAACTCCAATATCTGTTACCACTTCTTCACTGTACCTAAATGTAACCTCCCCTAAGGACATTACCCATTCTTCACAGATTTTGGGAAAAGGAATCAAGCCTGGGATGACCAATGACCACTTTAAATTAACTCTGGCAAAAACGGTATTTGCACTGCTCTCCCGCCCTGAATAGGTATACCCTGGCACAATTGTGTCTTAACACTCAAAACATTATAGACTGCCACCCTTCCGTCACTGATTGCATCAGATATGTTGCCCCTTGGTGTGTGTTTTACAACAAACTCAACCTCCAAATCCATACTATGGCTTAGCAAAAGAAGGTAATTTTAAAATTAGACGTTTACAGGGTATTGACTTCTTCCATCCCTTCCAAGGATGACGATTGCAAACAAGTGGTCCAATCTAGTCCTAACAAGATTTGACTATGGTAATTATCTGGCAATTTGAAATAGCTAAAAAGATCTTACTTCCATGAAAGCAGTACTACATGCTGCAGCTACACTGTTCTATGAAAGTATCATCATATTATTCCAATCATGAGCCAACTGAATTGGCAGCCAATCAAAGCTAGAAACAGCCTTAAAGGGACCAGCATTTAACACAAACATTCAGATTTTGTGACCCAAAGTGCTTTCCAACAAACTGGATATTTTGAGTGGACAAAGGAGACTATGAAACACAGACAATTTTTTACTTGAATACTCAATCTGCAGAAAACAGAAGAACATGCAATCAATCCTTCTAAGGGTGCCTCCCTTAACTCTGTAATGCCATATCACCTGCATTCAGAACTAATCCTTCTTATGACATCTTTTAAAGTTGAAAGGCTTCTATTCCACCAACACTTCCAAGCATGATCCCATTAATATTTGTGTTGCACTATTTTGGTCTCTCAAGTGACATTCCAAGGTTAGATCTGGGTATGTAGCCTTTACAATGCCGTGTTTACTATGTGGTTCCTTTACCACACATTTACCTTTTCCACCCTTGTCTTTACCATGCATGTATTTACTAATTATCTAGATACATATCTAGTTAAGTATTGGTAAGTATGGGAAGTGTTTTCATTTATGGGTAATCAATACAGGATGTGCGTATTTATTTGTGGGGTGTGGGTTTAAATTCTTTTATTTTTTTCTATTTTTAAAATTTTTAAAAATATTTATTTTGTAAAAACAATTTTTGTTCTTAGGAGTGGGATGCATTGTTGTAGGGGATAATGGTGCAGCATGTTTTAATGAATGGGTAATTATTTTTGGGGTGTGTATTTAATTCTTGGGTGTGGATATTTAATTAGTGGATTCATTTTTCTTTTTTCAAATGTGCACATTTTTTAAGGGGTGGGTTGTTAAAGTATGGGTCAAGAATGGGAACTATATTAAAAAATGGGTGGGGCATTTTTGTGGTGGGTTGGGTAGTAAAAATAATTGATTTAAAAGATGTAAATAGGGTTTTAGTGAGTGGGGTAACAGGAGGGTTGGGGGTTAATCAACCCCTAAAAGAGTGGAAGTAAGGTATTATTTTTTGGATGGGTTTGAGTGGTAAAAGTGATGGTTTTGAAGGGAGATTGGGGCGTACCCCCCAGAAATGCTGGAAAGAGGTAAATATGACTTTAGGAGTCATAAATTGGGGGGCTGGTGAGGTTAACCCCACACAATAAAATATTTTAAGTATGGTGAGGGTTTAGGTTTGGGGTAAGGGTAGCATGGATTGTAGCTGTCCCTAGACAAAAGAAGTGGATAGCATTGTATTTATAATGGTATTATTAGCATTAGCCTTTTTGATTTATTTGTGTGAACAATTAGCTGTTTGAGAATTGGTATGTTTCAACTGTGCCGATGCTGGATGTTCCACAGTCTTGATTTTGATTACAGACATCTTTGATGGACAGAGTTTCTTTATGGAGGGATTTGGTTCCGTTGCTTTACAATCAATACACACGTAACAAGGAAAACCCTGTATGCCCATAGGACTGTGGTCAATACGCATTATCGAAACAAAACTGCTTCTCCTCCCCTCCCAGCCTGCAAAACCCAGGCCATGGCGTAACAAGGAGCTCATGAATAACATTCGATGTTAGGAGATAACACTGGCCGATCAACATTAAATGTGGGACTTGAGAACCGGTATTGTGGACGCAGGTTACAAGTAATATGTGGAATTATTGAGCCATTGCTTGGTGATCCACTGATGAATCTGTAACCTATGCCTACATCGCCTACTAAGGTGGTGTGGTAGTCTGATAAATATGTCCTGAAGAGACCCTTTAAATGATATGGGGTTGAAACATCGACAAACCCTCCCATTTGATTGGCATTTGCAATTAATATGAAGGGACTGTGAATTCACTCAAACTATCCTGACTTTATCTGTTTTGTGTAATTCATACTAGGCCTGGGCTAAAATTCCGTTCCGCTCGCGGAAATTGCGATAATTTGACATTTTCGCGTTCCGCGGAGAGCGCGAAAATGTCAAAATTTCCGCAATCCGCATTTTACTGGAAATGTTTTGCTTGCTCGCGCTGTAAAATAATACATTCTTGCATGCGCACGATCGCCTTACCTGAATCTCCGCATTCGCCGACAAGTTTCGCCGATCCGGTCACGTTCTCCACGAGATGTTGGATTGTTGGTAGCCATTTGCGCTGTCTCGAGACAGTTCGCGCCCGCAGTACCGTCATTCGTCGTGCTATCACATCTTTCTTCTCGCGATCATGCACCGCGAGACAAGTGAAAACAAGATGGCCGCGCCCGTGAGCAACCGCATGGGTAAGTTGGCGAGCCGCGACCACGCAGAAAATACCGCGAACGGGCGGGAAAAACACTTCCGCATCTTCGCGATATTTCCGCGTGTTTGCGGAGATTTTTAATATTTTCGCATAATTTGCGAAAGTGAATTTCGCAAATTCCGCCCACCCCTAATTCATACAACCATTGGGAATTTTACAATGTCTTATTTTTTATGTGGTGAAAATATATTCACAATTTGAGCACTGCGTAGTCTGCAATATACTCATGTCACTTTTTACTGCATATAAATTTGCTTAATGACAGAAACCACGTTTGTCCTGTGCTTTTCTTCAAATTCATGTTGTAAATTGGATTGGGAATTCTGCTAATGTATAGTTGAGGTTTCTCTATTTGAATGAGTCCCACACAACTTCTGTTTTGACAGTACTCTCTTTCAGTCAGCCATCCTGTTCTGCAATCATGGCTCATAGCTCTTCAGGTCCATGACTGAAGACAACTGTTGTGACGTTGGGTGGCACCTTGGCAATTGTATGTTGTTTTGATCATTTGGTGGATGATGGTTGTAGCAGGAGCAGTGTTCCACATGATATGTTGCATCTGTGCCCACGTATCTTCCAGGTCCCACTCTTTACTCTCTAGGTCCCTCTATCTCAGAAAGCAAAATTATGACTTGCTTGTAGGTATGGATATCATGATTTGGGATACGATGGCCTCCATTACGTTTTTGGTCTTTCGTCTGAGGGGACATGAATTCCCTCATGTATGTTGTGTATGTTTTTCTAATGTCTCATGGTATGGTATGCTTTACACAATGCACTTTGTTTGGCCTCCACTCTTTGTGTCACTTCAATTTGTATTGAGGGTTATTTTTAAAACGTACATTGAACACTGTCTTACAAATCTAAACTGCAGTACGATATTTGCATTTACGATTCCTAAATGTTAAAGAGAGCACAAACAGCCTACACCTAAGTGGGCTGTATTCTGCAGCTGGTTAATTGTTGCCATTTAGCATACCTCTGGTATATGTCTCTTGTTACATTCTATTACGTGAAATGTATTTGTGTAGTGCAGAATTACTGACACAGTTGGGCACTCTCAATTAGCAAACATAATACTTAGTGAGATGCATACAAATGATGAATAAAGAAAATAGGGTTAGGAAGTAAAAGTTTATAATTTAAAACGTTCAAACTTTAAGCTGTCAAAATTTGTTTGGAGTGGCTGCCAGAATTTAGTGACAGAGGTGGAAAACACCCTGTTTCCCTCTTCAATAAGTTTAAATTTAGGGACACAGAGAAATCTTTGGTCACGTTAAAGAAGAGTTTGACCTGAAATATACTATTTACATTTTTAGTCAAAAAGCTCTGAAGATTACTGATACATGACCCTGTGAGTTATGATCATGGTATTGAAAATAGCTCTTTTCCAAAAGGACAGCCAGGAAGCGAGAAATTTGCAGACGTTGATGGCCAGGTTTCTTTGGAAAGGAGTGAGGCATTCCCAAAAGGGGATTCAGACACAACAGATGATTTGGAGTGGTGGTTAGGTTATTTGGAAGGTTGGAATGGAGGGGCCATTTTTGGCAACTTCCGGATATGGTAATAGTATCGTACACCAGCCTACAAGGAAGAATGGCAGAATTATGATTGCTCTAGGACAACCTAGTAGTAAGGTGGGTTTGCAGCACAGTGCACCAGTCACTTTGGTATTATCCTGGGGGTGACAGATGAATGGTGTTCAAATATTCCATGTGCTACTGAATAAGGAAATACATGACTGGAATGTAAAACAGAGGGCATATTGAGATTTTCAATGCTAATTTGAGGTCTGCTGTAGTCTTGATTTCAAGTGGTTTGTTATTAAGGGTCTCATTACGATGTTGGGCGGAAAGCCATCCGACAGCTTGTCGGTGGCAGTCCGCCCGACATCTGAGGCATCTGTCTGACCGCCGTATTAGGATACAGACCAATGCCTGTGGAGGAAATCTGCTCTGCCTCCGACAGGTTCAAGGAGCCCATCGGGGCGGTGGGCAGATTGTAATCCCCAAAATGAAGGTGGTGCCTGGTCATGCATGGACATAGGGATTACGATACACCTTTCTGACAGCCTTTTCATGTCAGTTGTTCTACCATGAAAAGGCTGGCAGAAAGGGTCTTTTGGTGCCCTTAGCAGGACCCCTGTCCCTGATGGCCCTCCACTATGGGCCCTGGGGTGCACCTGTGGTGCCCCCCTAAACAGCCATGCATCGTGTGGCACACAGTGCATGGATGTTAAAAAAGTGTTTTTTTTCCTACTGCAGCTTGTGCTTCTGCCTGCAGAATATGCTGCAATCGGAAAAATACAGTTTCCAACCGCCGTGAAGGAAGTTGCATCCTAATAAATACTGTGGGACTGCCGACTGCTTGTCGGGCGGTCCTGTTTCTGCTACGATTCTGGTCAAACTCTCGCACAACCGGCATCTTAATGAGGTCCTAATTTGGTACAATGCCCTAATTTAGTTCAAAGATGAGCTATTTTGCTGTTTTAGAACACTGTGCACTTTTATCCCTGCTAAACAGGGGTAAAGTAGCTGTGTTACATCTTTACAAATGGCTACATTGGTTTATCTCCAACTGACATGTTTAACGTGCCTACAAATGCTTAGTATAGGGGGTAGGAATGCATCCAGGGCCTAGTAGTTAAATGGCATCTGCAGACTGCAGCATCTATTGTGCAATCCATAGAGTGGGACTGTGAAACATGACGTTTTGCCTATCATAGGTAGCCTGGGTGCATCTGCCTAAAAACGTGCTGTGAAACCTGTCAAAATAATCATTTTTGACAGGAGAGAAACTCTGGTTTTAAATATTAATAAGTAATCCACAAGTACTCCTTGTTGCTGATATTTGAAAGTATAATAATCGGACATGTTGGCATTTTCCTCAACAGACTAGCCCCCAAAAGCTGTTTTCACTGGCGGAACTGTACCTCAATCCTAGTAATTGTCAAAGTACCCATTTATACTCTTTAATTTGTATGTTTTCACTGGAAATGTATATAAAAGTTAACGTAATACTTTTTTAAAATCTTTATTTAAAATCCAATTTATTGATAAAAGCATATTTTTAATTAATGTTTAGCAAATGTAAATTTTAGAAAGTTACCTTTTACCTGCCTCAACTTCCATTATGCTAATTTACATATGCATTAACCTTAATGAGGTGTGAGAACTGCTCACAGAGCAGAAACAATGACCTGTGTGTCAGGAGGTGTTTTTCACCATGTAGTGAAACCTTTGCAGTGTGGACCCTGGAGCTTAATTAACTACTAAAGGACTTGTCCTTTCACAAGTAAATGTAAGGTGAGACCTGGGGAAAGGAAACCATTATTCCCTCAGCAAGGCTGGCTCCAAACACAGTGGGAAGGAACCTACCCCCAGAACCAGCTTTCAGTGACCACAAAGGAGGATTGTTCTTGGCACAGCTCTAGGTGGACACACAGGATCTGCATGAGGGAGAAAGTATTTTCGCACTTTGGATTTTAGAAAAAGGGTGCAGTTTGCAGTACGGCAAATAGGAACTGCTGAAAAAGTGGGTAGGGTGCACCTAGGAACTTTTATCTCATTGGTTAGGTAGGAACCAGGAGTCACCCTCACCTACTAGCTAGTGCTAACAATAAATGTGGCACCCTAATGCACCCTCTTCAGAACACTTTCTGGACCTGGGGAGGATCAAAAGTAGACTGAACCCTGCTTGCTATAACCTGAGACGTGCTCTGAAGGACTGGCCTGCTCTCGCCTGTATCCAGGTCAAAGAAGTGTACTTCAAGGGTCAGTGGGCTGACCTCTTGTGTGGCAACAGTGTCATAACAAGCTGAAACTCGACTTGTTCCTGTATGAGCAGCTGCCCAGTCATAATTAGACCAGAACGGGACCATGCACAAGGTCTATCATGAACCAAGCTCTGAAGTCCTAAGAGTCCCCTAAAGCCTGGGAGACTTGGGTGAAGAGCCAACGAAAACAGGGCTTACCACTGTAAAGTTTTGATACTCTGAAATCCAGCCACAGGAGGACCAGGACCTACTCGCAGTGCAGGTCTGTTGTAGATGCAACCCAACCGGGCTGACAAAACAGATTGGCCCCACTACTTGGACCTTCTCTCTCTGAGCTTTTCCTACCAAAATCAACAGCTTCAGCTGGACCTCGTTCAACATGTATCCAATTTCAGTAAGCCATTCCCTGATATGGCATGTTGACTTTTCTCACTGAGATATTATGACTTCCATTTTGCAACCTAAGTCAGAAGGTAAAACCCTTAACCAGACAGTTCGTCTTTGTGTTTTAGATCTTGGGATCCATCACAGTTGGTCTCAAGGTCTGCCTAGGTCCTCATCTACTGTGACCACAAATTATCGTTGATGCTTAACACCTTTTGGTAGCTATTTCCATTTAAAACTTTAAAAACTCATATCTCCGGTTCCCCCATCCGACTTTTGTTGTTTTGCTGTCATTTGGTTTATAGAAATGTACAACAACTTACTAACTCCGTTTGGAATTTTTTGTGTTTGGTGTGGTGACTTTATTACTGTTTTGGTACTGCATAACTACTTTACACATTGCCCTTAGTAAGGCCTGTCTGCTATGTGTCTCAGCTACCAGGGAATTGAGCTCAGGTTCATTTAGTAACTTTTGGGGTTCACACTGACAGGATAGTTTTTTTTTTTTTAAGTGGACAACTGTCCACCCCAAAAACTAATCCACTCTGGTACACACACTAATATGTATCTTTGAGATGGTGTGGGTTGTATTTTCACTTGTAACCACTATTTTATCTCTGATTAAGTGTTGTATTTGACATTAATATTGTATTCAATGTCTTGCTTCAGTGAACTTTTTTCTGTCCTTGTTTTTAGACTTACAATTTCCCAGTGTTAGTTATCTGATTACGTAACCTCATGCACAATGATTATCTGCGTTGCTTGATCAGATCCATTATGGCCAGAGAAATGTTATTTGAATAGTGAGCACTGCAGTTCACTGCATATGAACTGCATTTTTAGTATGTTGGAAGAAATAATCTACTGTTTACTGTTAAATTATCAGTTAAACATTAATAATTTACTGAAGACTTATTAGCAATAGAGTAAGCCTCGAGAAAGCTCTGAGTGGATATGCCCCTGAGCGAAACACACATTGGCATTGTTAAAGACTTATTTAAAACGGTGATCAAATAAGACATCATTAAGGGTGAATGACAACATTTATGAGAAATTGGATAGTTCAACCATTTTGCCTCTCCTGGCATTTCTGGAATTTGAAACAAGATGAACTATTATGCAGAAAACAGATTCAGCATTATTTCCTTCACTAGAATGAGCATGCACTGACCCCTAGTCAACAGGGTAAACTTACATAGGTAGATTTACTTATGTAGATTTACTTATGTAGCTAATAAATCAAACATTTTTGTGTAAATATATTTGTTTTTCTCATTCACCATTTCTGAACGTAGATTTAAATCTAACTGTAGACTTTTTTTTCTTCACCTCCCCCAAACCAGGAGGTGGATACATGTCAGACTGAATTTATGACTGTAAAGTTACGACGTGTAACTTTTCACTTAGAGATGTCGATCTCCACCACTGGTATTGGAGATATCCGGACGGTAATGTATAAGGAAAGATAATAAACATTAATTTTTAAGTAAAATTATAAACTTTTAATATCAAATAAAAATGTAAGTTAACTTAAAATAATTGTTAACTTGAATATAATAAAATAAAATATTACAGCACATTAAGTCATCTAATTAAATGTTTGTTGCATAAGTTAATAATGAAATATATTACTTTAATTAATAAGTATTTCTGAACAACATTAAAAGTCTACCATCATTAGCATTTTAATATATAATTAATATTTTGTGAATTTAAGTAAACGTTTTTAATTATTTCAAAATAATGTTACATTTTTTTAAAAAGTTTGTGCACATTTTTTTAAAATATTTAACTGTATATGTAATATAATTTTTTAAACTAAAAACTATTTTTTTTATATATTTTTAAATGTCTAAATAATTTATTTTTTAGCATTATTTCCTAGGAAATGTTCACTGTCTGACTCCATTTTTGTTCTGTGGAAGTGTGCTGCAGTGCTTGTAAGTGGTCATGTGTCATGCTATTCTAATTCTAAGACTGGGCTTAAATAGATTTATGACTGTTTTGTGACAGTTTGGTTTACAGTAACTTTAGAAGTGTAGTTTGTAAATAACAATGGTCTTGTTCTTTTTTGGATGGGTGCTTGTATTAGCATGTCTCTCCCTAAACCAACTCTTACCCGTCCCAAATCCCTCCTATTTTGTAGTAATTTTTCCCCATTTTCCAGCCACTCGCCTGGTCCCTCCCACATTTGCTACTAAATGGCAAATTTACATCTATGCTATCTCCCCTTAGAAAAGCTAGGCAAGGTGGAGTCGAAGATTTCCACCCTGCAGATTTCTGAATTTCATTTTGTGGTAAGTATGTAGAACTGTTGTAGCTCTAATCTACAACTACGGAACACATTTTGAAAAGGCTGTATTAAATGGTAAATGCATTCAATTGAACAAATGTGATGCCGTCTGGACAGCAGAGTTTCAAAAATCGTAAGAGTGTGTTAATAAGATTCCCTAAAAAATCAAGGGAACAAAAATAAATAAAAATAAACACAATGGGTTCAAAACAGACCTAGCATCTCTTTAGAGTTTCACCAAGAATCTTCCAATTTCTGGAGGAAACTCTAAATATGGAATAGAATCGACTGGCTGAATTTTCTTCACTGTATGGCAGTGGCGGGTAGTAAGTTTTGGAAGAAGGGGCGGACGGGACACACAAACGCACACGCTCACATACACACACACTCATAAGACTCACAGCCATGCATTCACACGTACGCACACATTCACAAACACATCCATTCACAACACTCATTACCAAACACTTATACATACAGGCACGCTCCCACCAAACATTAATTTAAAAGAAAACACACACTTACCTGTAGCCAGCTCTGCCTCAGAGGTTCCAGGAGGCTTGGACTGCTGCCTTCTCTCATTGGTTGACCTAAGGTCAGCCAATGAGGGAAGGCAGCAGTTTCAAAGTCATCACAGAATGGGATGGGGTCAGTGAGATTGCTGACCCCACCCCACTCTGTGATGAAGTGTCACTGATTGACACTCGACCCTGGGTGCTTCAGGGCTTAACACAGAAACGCCCAGGTGTGAGGCAATCAGTGACGCTACCCCTCGTCACTGAGGGGAGGGCCTCAGGGACCTTTGCTGAGCTGAGGACGTCACACCCACAGGAGCTGGGACTTCCTCAGCCCAGCAAAGGAGAGCTCAGGCAGCCAGGAGCCTGCGCATTTAGCGCATGTCTGGTTCCTGGCTGCCTGACCTGAAAATGAACAGTGTCTGTCAGGCTGAGATTTGTTCAGCCTGACAGACACGGTTTGTGAGGGGCAAAAGGTGGAGGGGCTTGGCCCCTCAGCACCAATGGATCGTCTGCGGCTGAGGAAATTGAGCTGGTTGGCTCTTAAGGAGATATAGATTTTCCTCTTGAATTGAAAGGTTTTTAATATTATGTATTATATTATAAACATATGTCCTAATATTATGTCTCTTGTTTACAGTGCTTTAGTGGCCTTCATGTAAAACATCACACATTCAATGCAGGACTTTTACATAAAAACATACATTGTTATGGCACTAGGGTGGAGAAAGGAGAATCCCTTTGCAAGAGACAGGTCTCCTATGCCAATGTGAAGTGAATCATTTTTGAACGTTGACCAGCAAAATATTGTAAACATGATTTGACAGAATGAAACATTAGAGAGAGAACTCAGTGCTACTCATGAAATAAATGCACATAGAGCATATAGGTAGCATAAGCCAATAGAATAAGAAAGGCAAATACAAATTTGTTTTCAGCAGAAAGTTATTTAAAGTGCATAAGATAATTACTTTTACAGTTTTGTGATTTGATTTCATACATGAACTGGCTGAAAATTGAGAAACGCCTATATTTCATATTTCGTCTCTTACCTCGACTTCCTCTGCGCCTCAGTGTTTCAATGGGACGTGTCAATGTCACGTTGTAGTATCTTTGGTAAGGGAAATTGGGGCATGCTGGAAACAAATGTCTCACTGCAGCTGCTAGTTCAGTTTCGCAAAGGTTGCCATGGAGGTTTTCAGAAGGAGCATGATTTTAAAATTAGAAATAGATTAAATAGATACAAAATGTACGTCACAGTTTGTACTAGAAAAGCAATACCTACATACGCCCTGCCAGAATTGGAGATTCAGAATAGACACATTTGTCTGCTGTTGGCCTAGAAACCGTCAACAAGATTAAACCTGGACATAGTTTCATTAGATTTAGTATCATAATTTCAGGGGGTTGTGCAGCTTGGTTTACTAAGCAAGGAATTAAATATACCCAAAATTAAATGATGTATTACTAACATAAATAGCATAAGCTAGAAAAAGGCCGGCCAGATTTGGCGTACAAAAGAATTAATGGGCAGATTTACAAGCCTCTTGCATCTTTTTTGCGTCACTGTTGCGTCACTTTTTGTGACGCTGCGGCGCCGTAAAAATGCAGCCCATTTACAACGTGACGCATCTAGGGAGATGCATCATGTTGTAAAACCCTGCGCCACATTATACCTGCGTCAGGTATAATGTATGCAGGGTGGGCGTTCCCACGCAGGAAAGCCTTGTAAAAGTGATGCAGTGAAATCTACAAGATTTCACTGCGCCACTTCTAGAACGTCACTGCGTCAAAACCTTACGCCTGCTTTGAGCAGGTGTAAGGAGTGACGCAGCACAATGAGGATAGGCCTGAACATGGATTGCTAGAGTTGCGGCATGCTTGCAACATGTCTCCAGCAATGCATGACTTTTGCGCCAATAGATGCGTCAGAATTTCTGAGGCATCTGTCAATCCTTGCACAATTGTGAGTCGCATTGTAAATACGGTGCATCCATGGTGGCGCAAGGGTTTCTCAGGATGGCGCAGGGAAAGTGACGCATCTCTACAGATGCATCACTTTTTTTAGTAAACCTGACCCTAAATTTATAGCCTTTCTTAGAATTTGTTGGCCCAGTTCAAAAATGCGCAACTAAGATAAACGTGTGCAAATTTTTTATTGCACACTGAAATTACATATCAGCTCGGGACCATAAACTACACTTTGTGGTTTCTGGTCCAACAATATTTAGCCACCTTTTACAAGACGAAATAGGAAGGACAAGCTTGTGTTTTCCAAATAATATATCTGCTATTGTGTTTGTGCCCAATGCTTTCATCATACACAGGTCATCTGTTTCATCCTGTGGCTGCAGCTAGCTCACTGTCCATTGAAACTGCACTGCAATATAATAAGGTTTAAAAAACAGGTGCATTTACGCCACTATTGCTAGGTATAATTTGCGAGGGGAAACTATATGCATGCCCAGCCCAACCAATCAATCACTCAGGATTTCTAAAGCACAGCTAGTCACCTGATATGGTATCTATGCACTCGCAGTTCCCCGAGGGTTATTCGAACTGCCAGGTCTTTAGGGCCATTCAGAATTCTGGAAGTGAGGTGATGGTCTGGAGGTGCGTGCAGAGGCTGTTCCAGGTCTTTGCTGCGATGTGGGAGAAGGAGCATCCTCCACTTCTGTTTCAGTAGATGTGGGGAGTATGGGCAAGTGAAAGGGAGCCCACTGTACAGATCAACCAGTCGGGCAATAAATTCTGGGAACAAATGTTGTTTAGGCAGTGCCAGGATAGTAACAATGTTGTACAATAGATACAGTAGGAACATCTTTTTAGACTAGGAGGAGGCACTTCCAAAAAAGAAATCAAGGAATGGGTTGCTGTATTAGCATCAACAACATTATTAGCCATAAGGTCTGCTTTTGCCTATAAATATGCACCAAGCATACTTAAAGGGTGATGATTTCCACCTTGGATCAAAGGCTATCTAAGTTGTCAATCTTTTGTGCACTGCGCTGATAAAGGCAGAATGGACAGGATTTGTTCCTGTTCGCAAAAAGACCAGAAAAAGCACTGAAAGCAGTCAAGTGGTGCTTCATTGGCATCAGGTCAGTGTTAAAGTTGTGTCCATAGAGGAAGACATCATCCCCATTATGGAGGAGGCATGATCAGCCCTCTTAATGTGTATACCATGAGTTGTGCCAACAACAGTGGGGATATAGGACAACCCTGAAGGATGTCCCGCCTTACAGAGCAGTAGTCTGAAATAATGCTGCCAGTTTTGATCCCGCTGTGGGACCTGAATGCGGCAGTCATGTTGAAGCAAAAATCTCCATCCCGAATCTATTTGCCACAATTCATAGAAAAGAAATTTCAAGCTGGTCATGTTAAAACTGTTTGCTATATCAATGGATGCTCCAGCCGTATTTTAGGAGGTCTCAAATATGCCATCAAGAACATGAAAATATTATGGCAGGTACTCCTGCCTGGCACAAACCTGCACTGGTCAGGTTGTACCAGGATTGACAAAACCAGGAGAAGCCCCAACACATTTCCTAGAATCTTGCAATCTACGTTGAGCACAGACTAGGGGCAATAGAAAGAACAGTCAAGAAGCTCAAGGTCCTGCTTCAGCAGAACCCTAATAATTGCTTCCTGAGTAGTGGTGGTGGTTGTGGAAAAGCACTTTTGACCTAAGCAGCCAAGTAAATATTAAGTAAGCTTTGTGGTAGCTGTTCCTGAAAGTTGCTATACCATTTGGTAATTCAGTTGGTAAGCAGTTGCCACTTGGGGTTTAACTGAGGTCAGTCATGATAGTGCCAGTTTAATTTTAGCTGATTTGTGAGTTGTCCAATTGTGCACTCTGTTGGAGTGCTGGAGTATTTAAGTCAAAATCATGGACAGCTGTCCATGCGGGAGAGGTGTCAAGAGCAACTGAGAGTGAGTACAAGAAATCATAATATTCAGCAAAAATGTTGTTCATGTCCATCTGTGCATAGATTATATCTGATGTTACTCTGTAATGCTACAATCAGAGACTGCACTGTCTCAACCATACAATTTTAGAAATCAATGTGCATGCTTTATACACGTCCAAATATATTTCCTAGTGACATATTCCAAACAAATGAAAGGACTCAATCTATCTAATAGTTCTGCATATTGAACTTTCATCTGTGTCAACAGCACCCCACACAAGGATGTTGTTTGAAGTGAATCCAGTGCACTGTACAGTACGAAGCAAATGTATTATAATGAAGATACATGCGAAGTCTTCATAACGAGTTTATTCTCAACACCTTCCAGATGTACAGCAAAGATAGCAGACTCCAACTAACCAACTGTCCCTTCAGTCCCCCGTACATTCTTTCCCAATGTCATTGCATTCCGATAAAGAACCATAACTTAAAGGAGAAGCTACAACACATCTTCCCTTTATAAAAAATGAATAAGAACACAAAGAAGGAATAGAAAAGAAGAACAAGAAAAATAAAAACAGCTTAAGCAGTTACATAAGTGAATCACAAATTTAGAAAAGAATATCAATTCTAATTTAACTTGAAGATACAAAGATTATACTAAACTAATTCTACTTGTACTTTACACAGTAATCTTGAAGATACAATGGTGGTCTCCTGATTCTGGAACCATGAGTAGATAGATCAGAACAAGCAGATTTTTCATTACATTTGGGAAACTTGGGCTGGGACAGAGAATCTCTGTATCCACTCTCCCTCGCACATTTTGACAAACGAGACATACTCCACACATCACCCCCATCAAGCATTACCACATTCCTCATGACTTTAATGATGCGCCTCGGACCAAATTTTTTACTCGAGTTCCGCAGACAGCCCTCCAATTTCAATAAAGACAAAGAACAGACGTTTCTTTTCTTCCGCCCGTTCTTTCATTGGCACGCCGGGTTCCTTGGTGGGTGTTTCCTCTTAGTCGTTGCCAGTATTATAATGAAGATACATGCGAAGTCTTCATAACGAGTTTATTCTCAACACCCACCAGATGTACAGCAAAGACAGCAGACTCCAACTAACCAACTGTCCCATCAGTCCCCCGTACATTCTTTACCCATGTCATTGCATTCCGATAAAGAACTATAACTTAAAGGAGAAGCTACAACAAAATGCCCCAATGTAATTTTTAAATACATCCCACTCCACCAATGTATTTCCAGCCAAGCCTACATTTTTCTGAATGTAATGAAATATATCATCCGTTAGAGTACCCCTTAAAGCTGCATCCCAGGGAGTCACTCACTTCCAAACTCAGAAACATGTCAGTCCTACAGAGGAGATCATGTAAAGTGGAGAATATGATTATTTCCTACTTAGGAGGTGAGCGGACCTGCACATGTCTGTCAAGGACAAACCCTCTACCAGGTTGTCAATCTCTTAGCTTACATCCGAACTGGGGTCCCCTAGAGTGAGGAGAGGGATCTGTCCATCTGTGTGTTCATTGCAATACTGACAACCTCTGGTCAGGTAAGTGTGGTGTGGCAGTGAGATAGGGTGACAAGTGATCCAGGAATGCAGCTTGTATTTTGTTTGGTGCCTAAACACCTAGTGTAAGTAAAGTTTCCCCATTCACCGATTCCTCAAGCAAACACACATCTCCCGTCTGTGTCTGCAAGGTTTTTTTAAACTTCAAAAGAACATCCTAGCCTGATCCACAGCAGCACTCACTTCATGAAGGCCGAACACCACAGTTGTTCCCTCCACCTGCATTTTCAGACGTCCGCATTCATTTGTGGTGAGATGTGCTTCCTGCAATTAGGCAAAATTAACAAAGTACCTTCTCAGGTAAGCATTCATATTGGGTCTTTTGAAGATGCACCACATACCCCTGACATTCCAGTTGAAGAATGTGTATTCATGTAAATAGAACATCGCAACAGTGA